>NW_028092868.1:0-2644989 GCF_014824575.4 Sturnira hondurensis | reverse complement strand
AGCGTACCTGTTGCCAATGACTATTTCTGAGAACTTTAATAAACAATAAGACATTTAAACTGTATACATAGAACTATTTCAAATTGTCTGATTAATGGTTTTCCTGGTCAAAATAACTTTTGTTTAACAAAAGTGAAACTATGGGAACTTTCGTATTTTCCTGGTTACCTTTGTATTGATTTTTTCTGCTTAACTGATCATGCTGTACACCTGTAAATGTTAATCTATGCCAAAAATGAAAATATAAAAAATCAGCTTGTACTTGCAATAAACGGAACAGTGCTTCACCTGCCTTTGAGCTGTGTAGTTGCCTGTTACCCAGCGCCGACGCCTACTCTCACCTGAGGACCCTTAGATGGGCTGCGGCTGGACCGCGGCAGTCAATAAAATATATTTAAAAAAAATAGAGCCCTGGCTGGTGTAGCTCAGTGGATTGAGCGAGGGCCTGTGAACCAGAGTATCGCGGTTCGATTCCCAGTCAGAGCACATGCCTGGGTTGCAGGCCAGTTGCCAGTTCCCAGTTCCCGGCAGGGGATGCATGAGAGGCAACCATACATTGATATTTCTCTCCCTCTCTCCTTCCCTTCCCCTCTAAAGATAAATAAATAAAATTTTAAAAAAATAAATAAAAAGGAACTTCAAAAAATATATTTAAAAAAATAAATAAAAATAAAATCTTTTTAAAAATTTTATAAACTACTTAGTTTATAAAAAGCCATTCTACCTTATAGTCTGCAGCACAACAGAAATAGGAACTATATGTAAAACATTAGCCTTTTAAATATTAGAGGTTTTTAATGAATTGTACTGTGTCAAGTTAAATATTCATTCCTAATTAAATAATTTCAATTAATTTGACTCTTCCTCATTTCCAAAATATTTTGCTTAAAAGGCTTTTAGTTTACTATCAGGACTTAAGATCTAAAAAATAAGGAGAATGAGTTAATTTAAAAACAAAGACAACTGAAATCAGACAATACTATATGTCAACCTCGACTGAAAAATAAAAAGCAAAGAAAGGAATGTAAAATGGTATTTCCACTCTGAAAACATTTTGGCAGTTTCTTCCAAAGCTACACATGCACTCCTGGGCATTTATCTTAGAGAGATGAAGACTATGTTCATGCAAAAATATGTACACGATGGTTTATTTATAATAGCCTAAAACTTGAAACAATCCAAACAGCCTTCAACAGGTGAATGGTCAAACAAGCTGGGTGTGTCCATACCACAGGATACTGCTCAGCAACGAGAAGGAATGAACCATTGGCATGTGCAACAACCTGGGGCACAGGATGTGCTGAGTAAAAAAAGCCAAGCCCCAAAGGTTACATATGACTATCATTCCGTTTGTGTAACATTCTTGAAATGACAAAAGTATGGGACAAATTAGTGGTTGTCAGGGGCTAAGAGGGGATGGAGTAGGAGGAAAGCAGGTGTGGCTATTGAAGCACCGGCAGGGATTCTTGCAGTAATGGAAATATGTCTTGACGAACATTGGTATCTTGGTTGTACTACAATATGCCACAGTTTTGCAAGAGGTTACCATGGGGGAAACTGTGTAAAGAATTCTGGGATCTCTACTAATTATTTCTTATAACTGAATATTAATCTACAATAGTCTCAAAATCAAAGGTTTAATAATAAAATGACAGACAGAAGCTTTTTGTTAGCTGCCTCTCAAGTGTATTGGACTTGTCCTCAAGAGACTTGGCTTCTGATCTAGCAGTGCTGCAAACCATGACCTTGCAAGATACTTAAAGTCTCTTGTCCTTGACTTTGACATCTGAAAAAAGAGGCTGGACTTGATGACCTCCATCTCTAAAGTTACACGATTCTCAGAAAAACAAATATGGAACTGGAAATGCAATAAACTATTACTGGCTACAGAAAAAGAAGCACTGTTTTCAATGATCTTCCTGTAATTGCCAAATATTCTATAATATTGTAAAAAAGTAAATCTTTCATAAAGAAAAATAAGATTTTAGCAATCCAAAAGCATTTCTGATTTTAGTCATCCTTAAAATGCAAAGTGGCTGAAATTCCTCAACCTCCACGTGCCTGAAAAGCCTCAGATAAATAACATTTTAAGCCTCAAATAAATAAGAAGTTCTGTGCATTTTGTAGGAGTTAAATTAATGAATGAACAAATTACTAACCAACACCTTTTGTGAATTTCATCTTATAAAATCAGAGAGGTTAAATAAGAGACTATGCAGCTGATTTGAAGTAGCCTGAAAACTCAAACCTAAATCACCCTTAAGCATGAAAAAGGTGGGACTCCAAGTCAATTCAATTACATGTCAAATGTTTTTTCTCTTATAGAGAGTGGGCGTGCTTAGTCAACATCCAATACATCCATCCAGAAGTACCGTTGCTTTTCTGAAAGGAGGATGGATTAGGCTTAAAGTAACAGAAATGATGCACCAGAGGCAAGGTACCTATGACAGGATTTCTATCAACCTTCACAGAAAGTCCAGTTCTGTCTCTCCATTTTCCCAACAGCTCTCTCCTCCTTGCTGGTTTGGGGCTCTGTGATTGGTAGAGCTGCTGCCACTGTCATATTCAGAGATGCAGCTTGCTTCGTCCATACTAACCAAGGCATGAAAAGCTCCTTCTACTCTTAGCTTCATCTAAGGCCCAGCTGACACACAGAGAGACAACCTGAGTCTGGCTGCTCCCTCAATACATGTCACTGAATTTCTTGAAGCTAGAATGATAATTTTTAATTAAAAATACAGTAAAAAAACAAAACTCACCAATTATGCATACACACAATAAGAAACTATATATTTTTTTCTTCTACTTTATAGTATAAGTTATTTTTAAAAAGAAAAAAAACCTTTAATGTTTAGTATTAGGTTGACCAAAAAGTTCTTTTGGTTTTTTCTGTAAGATGGCTCTACTAGTGCTTAGTTGTCTTTAACTTCATTTGAAACAATTTTGTTCGACTGTATTTTGACAGCTGTCATATCAGCATGTATTAAAACAAAAAACCCCAAGCCCTGGCTGGTATAGCTCAGTGGATTGAGTGCGGGCCTGCGAACCAGAAGATCCCGGTTCGATTCCCAGTCAGGGCACATGCTTGGGTTGCAGGCCAGTTTCCGGCAGGAGCCAGTTCCCTGCAGGGGATGCATGAGAAGCAACCATACATTGATGTTTCCTTCCTCTCTCCTTCCCTTCCCCTCTAAAGATAAATAAATAAAATATTTTTTAAAAATAAATAAATAAAACAAAAGACCCCAAAACATCAAAGTTGGTGAATTTTTGTGTCACCATTTTAACACTGAAGATAGAAGAATATACACAACATTTTCAGCATGTTATGCTTCGTTATTTCAAGAAAATAAATGCAACTGAAACACTGCAAAAAAACAAAAGATTTTTTTTGCAAAAAACAAAACAAAACAAAAAAGATTTGCGCAGTGTACGGAGAAGGTGCTATGACTGAACAAACATGTCCAAAGCAGTTTGTGCAGTTTCGCGCTGGAGACTTCTCACTGGACCACACTCGGCGGTGGGGCAGACCAGCTGAGGTTGACAGTGATGGAACCGAGACACTGGTCGAGAACAATCAACCTTCTACCACGTGCGGGACAGCTGACATAACTCAAAATACCCAAATCAGTAAAGTTATTGGGAAAATGAAAAACGTGTCTCTTATTTTACGGAGAAAACCACAGGCACTTTTTGGCCAACCCAATACTTTGGTGTGGGGGGGTCTTTTTAATATTTAACAAAACAACATAACTGATGACAGAGCCTCATACTGAGAGACAGTGTTGGAAGTGGCGAGGGGGACAAGGAAGATGCTGCTGAAGAATGTTAACTTTCCACCCTGAGAGGTGGTGTACATGATCCTTTGGCAGATTCTAAAAATCTTTAGCCCAGTGACATGCCCTAACAGTCCTGCACTCCTTCCTTTCCCCTAACACCCCATCTCAACTAGATGCAACACCTGCAGCTACCTGTTTCACCAAAGAAGGGCTTACGTTAAAGAGCAGCTTTCTGGTCCCCTAGTTAGAGGCAGATCGGCATCACTCGGACTCCGCCAAGGGCGGTCGATAAAAAGCTGGATTAAAGCTGGAGAATTTTTAATTCAATCTGTTATTATTAAGGCTAATGCCAGTCTTATTTCACAATATAAAACTAACCTCAGAAGGCAGCAAGAGAGCAGTTCAAAAGGCTCCAATCATGGTAAGTGTCTCGGGCTGCTTCTGACAGTGGAGCACACGTATAATGTGAGGTGGCAATTATCCTCATGTGGGTGGCCCAACTAGTAATTTACCTCAAACACTGTTTCTTCACTAATTATTCATGTTCTAACCACTTCTTGAAATTATTTTCTTTTTATGTGAGCAATTTCTTAGAGCCGAAAGACTGAATCGTAGCCTAAGAAACATGGTACTATTCTTAAGTCCAATTGACGAAATATGTTTCTGGCGCCTTCCATTGCTCCTTACTTGAACATTAAAGTCCTAAACGTAAAAATTTGGTAAAAACGAGTGAAGGTCAACAGGGCCATTAATTACTTAGATAGTTAATCTCTTCATAATCTTAAAAGAGACAAAAAATGAGCATCTACCAGTGATCTACACAACCAGCACTCACCGAGAGATCACAGCTACCGACTCGCTGGAAGACACAGAACTGAAGGAGGAGCGCTCCGACTCTCCTGGTGGTTGGGGGAAGCAGAGAGGTTGTGAATGGGAGAGGCTGCGACACACACCCACAAAACCGAGGTAGCCCTTCCTTGGACATATTGGCTCAGCCTTCCCGCAGGGCCACAAGCACCACCCTGCTGCCCTGCACTGCCTTCCTCCAGCTCGATAGCAGCGGGGAGAAGGCAAGACTGGTGGGGCAGGAGGACTAGAGAACCAAGTCCCTCAAAAGCCACTACACACCACCCTTGGATCCCTGAGGCAAATGAAGAATGCGGGTGGTAAAGTGGGTCAAAGACCTGGTAACCACTGCTAGCCCCCTTCCCTAGTGGGTGGTGACCAACTCCCAGCTGGTCGTGAGAGGGTCCCCTACTTACCCTCCTCCTCTTCATTCTCATCATGGCTACAGCAGTCTTCCAAACCATCCACCAGCTCTTCTTCTAGATCTTCAGCCTCAACCTGGTCCAGCTGGAGGTCAGCAGCTGAACTGTAAGAAAGCGTCATGCCCCAGCCCAGCCAGTTCCATGACAGAGGTCACAGTTAGATTCTCACTGCTTCATCATCCCCAGTGTCTGTTTCTTTCCCAGTCACCAACCTGCTGTCTCTTGTCTGAATCTCACACTTCACTTCTCTCATCCCCAGAGCTTAGGCCCGGCCATAATGGTTCCTCAACCCTATAGCCTCCGTCCTACAGAGCCGCACTACGTCCTTTATCTCCTTTGAAGTCCCTCAAGGCATAAAGGTCCAAAACACCAGCCACAAATGTCTGGTAATGGACTTCGAAGCCCCTAGGCTGCTGTCTGGGAACTCAGAGCAAGGCAGGCCTCGGTGAACCACGGCAGTGACAGGGAGCCAGGAGAAGAAACCAGGTACACACGTGTATGCCCCACGTCTGAAGCGGCTGCCCTACCAGGAACGACTGACGACCTGATTTGGTTTGGAATTAAGTAGAAAAGTCACAGGCCCCAACTTGTGGGGTTTGGAATTTTTATTTCTCCCTGGCTATAATCTAAAGTAGGGGTCAGCAAACTCTCCCTCTGAAGGACCAGACAGTAAATATTTTCAGCTTTGGGGCCTTACTGTCACAACTCATCAGCCCTACCACTGCAACAGGGAGCTGCCGCAGATAGTAGTAACTCAACGGGTCCGGCTGCATTTCAATAAAACTTTACGGAAGCAGGCAGTGTGCAGGATTTGGCCTGAAGGCTGTGGTTTGCTGACCTCTGTCCTGAAGTGAAAGCCGTAATTCTGGGCAGCTAAAAAATAGAACCAACCTTCAGAGACACCGGGTCGGTGTCAGCAAATTTTAATATATGCATCCTACTGATCTAAATGAACAAAAAACTTTCTCCAACTTACCCAATATCCTTAGCAGGTGAGTCTAGCTCCCTGGCTTCTTTAGGCCCCTCCTTCCCAAGGTGGCCCAGATGGATGGAAGACAGACGGGTGGCCACATCAGCTAAGCCAAAGGGCTGGCGGGGACAAGGCAGAACTGGTGTTTTGTCTTCTCCAAGTGGTGAGGAATCGATCACAGAACCACGGGCAGGGCTGCGGCTGAGCCCGCTGTTGTGTGAGGCAAGGAGGTGAATGCTGATGCGTTTGGTACAAATGACTGTACTGTCCAACTCCAAGGTGTCCGAGGCTCCAGGGAGGATCCCAGCTGCCCCAGCACCCTCCTGAGGGAGCTGCTGGCCTACCATGGGAGGCTTCCACCGACTGTTCCTGTTGAGGAGACTCCACTGCGAGCTGGGGTTCACTGAGCCAGATGGCTCAAACTGGTAGCCTGGCCTCAGCTTCTCAAAGCCACTTGTAGTGAACTTCCTCACAGCCTCGGTGAATTGAACCTCCTTGGTTAGAACCTGGGGGACAAAGTCGCCATCCAGGCCACAGGGATGTGGCTTTATCCTCACGGCTATGTTACCCTGGTTGAGCTGGGGGGAGGCAACACTGGTGGTGGAAGTGTCTAAGGAGCCAGGGGTCGGCAGGGGGCTGTGTGCAAGGGCACCATGTAGGACAATGCCATTGCTCTTGGGTACCCTGTGTTCAGTAGGCTGGAGAGCACAGTCTCCAGTGCCCCCTGAGTGATTCCAGGAGACAAGCTGGATCTTGGGTGAGGGTACTGGCTTTAGGCCCTCTGTGGCCTGTGAGAAAGGCACTTTAGTGCTATTTGGCCGCAAGAAGGAGTTGTTATTTAGCACAGGCTTGTAGGAGGAGGAGGAGAGTGGAGATAGCATCTTCCCTGAGATGGCAGAAGCCAGTCTCTTCCCTGAAGGGTTCTCCCCCGCTGCTCCCAGTGAGAGGTATGGGTCTGCGGGGCAGGATGCCATGGGCTGGGCCATGGCGGAGACCGGGAAAGAAGTGGCTTTATTGGCAGTGAGTCTGACAGGAAGGTGCTTTTGATGGAGAGGAAAAGGTCTTTTTTCTGATGGGCTTGAATGTAAGCAGAAAGACTGCAGATGCTGGTAACTTCTGTGCCCACAGCTGGAACGGTACAGCAGGGTATTGCTGAACAAGCCGGGTACCCACAGAGAAGGCAGGTACCAGGAGCTGCGATGGCCTGTAAGGGCAGCTGTGGTCCCAGAGCTACATGAAGTTCTGGGGCAAAAGAAATAGGCAGGCTGGGGTGAGACACCCAAAAGGCGTGGGCTCAACCTTGCTGAAAGGGTCCCCACGTGTTTCTTCTCCAGCTTCCAGACTGGCTTAACCTGTCGCTGAGCCTGAGACCAGGCCTTGCCCTCAGAGGGTTTCTCGGGTGGCAGGGTGGGCACTGTGCCTGAGGGACCACTCTGCTTAAAGCTGTTTCCCTGGCGGAGACCAATACTGTAGGTGCTCTGCTCCTGCTGAGGCCATGAGGGGCCCACATCACGGCCGCATGACCTCATGGCCCGGCTCAGGTACGGTGCCACGCATCTCCAACAGCAGCGGCTGCATCCTTGAAGTCCGTCAGCCTAAGGAGAGAGAGATGACTAGGAATGGGACAGAGCCAGGGCGACAAACACGCTGCTGATACAGTGGTCCTCGGGGAAGCAAAAGTTCCACCTCGGTATTTCTTGGGTGGTCTGTTTTGGTCATCATCGTCTGGGGCTCTGAGAGAAGAACACTGGGGTCCTAGGGTGTTTTCAGTGGCTTTCCTGCTGTCCTTGCTGCGATCAAACCTGGCAACAGGGTTGGAACCGGTGAAATCCCAAGGACTGGGACATTAAGGCCCCATCACTGTGAGTCTGCTCATGAGTTGCCACTCTCACTCAGAGAGCTCTTTCCTCTCTCCCCAAAGAAACCAAAAACAACAACAAAAAACACCTTCCTCTCTCCCCAGCCACGACTTTCCGTGAGTGGCTTCCTTCCCTCACCTAACACCAGTGTGGCTAGGAATAAGACAAATCTGGGGGTGGCAGAGAAACACACCAATATCTTCCTCCTCACCAACCAATTCTGAAAGGTCAAAGATCACTCCAGAAACATATTTTACACGTACTCCTCCCTGACTAACTCTCGGCAGCCCCTGGTACGGTCTGTTCTTTGTGGTTAAGGGTGGCAAGTTCAGATACGGGCAGAGGATTCCCCCGCTGACCTGGAGTTCATCTGGAGCTGAGGCAGCAGCTTCCCCTCTGCAAGAGTCTTGTCAGCTGTAGAGACTTACATTCCATCCCACGTGTTGGTGGTAAAGAGAAGAAACAAAATGGAAGCAGACACCAACATTGTTTTTACTTTAAATGACTTTCTCCACAGCAACCTCAACGGGTCAGGAGAGTCCAGAGAGCAGAGTAGAGAGGCTAGAGAGGCAAGAGAGGACAGGAGTTTTCTTCACTGCGGATCCCAGGCTTGGGTCTGGGCTGATCCCGGGGATGACGACCCCGTCTCACACGTTTGCTCACTCAGTGTTTCTGCTAAGGCAAACTCTCTGACCTAGCCAGTAGTTCTGGGTTCCAAACAGTCTACTCAGCCCGGCCACTTACTTTCTAAATCACACGCACAAAATATTCTCCAGTTTTCACAACCACAGGAAAGGTGGGCCTACTTTCACGGAAGCATCTTGGGGGGGGCAGGTTAGGGGTAGAGAGAACAAGGCCCTCTACAAGAAGTCCTTCATCCAGGATAATTCTGACTGGGACCCTGGCCTCCCCAAGTGTTTTCAGAGTGGCTAGAGGGAATTCACAGAGAATTTTTTTGTTCAAGTTACATTTAAAACACAAACTTCAGGTCATCCCCATAAAATCAATAAATATTAAAAAAACTGAAATATAAAAATATGCAAGCTTCAACAGGGAGAGGACCTTGTATTCTGATAAGAGAACAATGGCAAAGGAAAATCCACGATTGCACTTTACAGCCAAGGGAACTGCTGGTGTCGTCTGCCAGCAAAGAGCTGCAGAAGCCGCACGGCATCGCCCTCTTTGCCTACACGTCTGCCCTATGTAGAGCACAGACCCCACAACTCATCACCGCTGACACGGGAAACGAGGGAGGGCCAAAGACAGCATAAGGGCTACAACTAGATTTTGATGCCCGTGACCTCAAATTAAGGTGACAGAGAAAGGCCCTCCACCAAGTCTGAACTCTGGAAACACGGTGCAGGGAACAATTACATTCCATGTACAGAGAGTGGAGAATGCACACAAAGGAAAGAGCCAAGCCTGCGGTGGCTTTGGTGGAACACACGGGAGAGTGTATGCTGTGTACGTTCAACAGACTCACAGTCCCAGCTCCTGCTGCCCTCTTTCAGGACTCCACGTCTTGCCCCACCGATATAACACAACAAACACAACAGACACACCAGAGTGATGGGAGAAAGGGGCTAAGAAAATGAAGCTTCGGGCAGGTACTATCCGAAAAATACCACACTTGTGGTTCCTCGTGTACATTCTGTTATCACAGATCTTCATGTCCTTTCTAGGGCCACTTCCCAGAGCCCTTTACTCTTGAATATCACCTTCTCCAGGTAGCCTTCCTGGACTCCTTGGTTTAAACAGAACATCTCATCTCTGTGTGTGCCACCATGACTGATTTTACTGTACTGAGCTTTAATTATGGACTACTCATCCACCTAGAGAAGGACACCAGCTGATGTCCCAGTACAGGGTTGGCATACAGTAAGTGCTCAATACTCTGTTGAATGAATAAACTGAAAAAGTACAGTAAATGAAGGGGAAAACACTAGCACCAATGAACACTCGTCTGGGCACCTAACAAATGCCAGGTATCAGGTGCTAGGCATTTTGCCTGTATTATTTCATTTAATCCTCACAAATACCTCACATTCTCTTTCGTGATGATGAATCTGAGACTCAGCAAAGCTAAGTAACTCTTCTATAACTAAACAACCAATTAGTGTTGCCTAGATTAAAACTCCAGTTTGCCTGACTCCACAATGCCTCTTAAGTAGGAGTGAAAACACACACTCCGTCACTACCCCCTCAATCATCCTTAAGCTTCTGGGTGTAAACAAAAGCCAGGTTGGAAACACCGTTGCACTGTTTATGCTGAGTGCCTTCACGGGTGAAGTGGCTGAGAGCGTGCCACTGCATTCTCACCACCCCACAGCCAACCCCACTGTCCCTCGTGGCCTTGGGTACCCATTGCACATCACCCAGGGCTGGGGGAAGAGGTCCACCTCTCTACAGTGAACTGGTTGCATCCTCAGTGCCAGGAACACCGAACACAACTGGCTTGGCATCTAGTTGACTTAACCCCCAACACAAACAAGGAAGAGGAAGGCAAAGCTGTGGGTGGCCTGCTTCCAGGCAGAATGTCAAGCAGGTCTGATGGGCAAGTCCAGAGTAAAGTGGATTCTCTTCTCTCTACAGGATTCCAGATCTCATGTGTCTCTGCAATGGCCATTTCTCACTCCTTGTTCCCTCTCATTGTCCTCATGATGAGCAGGGTGGCAACTTGGAAAAAGGCCACCTGCCTTCCCAGAGAAGCATATATGGACAAGCAGGTAAGAAGACGTTTCTGTAAATCTCTTTTTGAGAAATAGTTCCACAGCTAATAAGAGACACCCAGGGTTGGCTAAGATGGCTGCATTGGGAACTGCCAAGCAAAGACAAATCTGTCAGATATTCTGCAGTGAGTAGCTTTAAGAACACGAAGTAAACAGTATCACATATAAATGCTCCAATCTGGCATCACTATTTTTGGTTCAGAAGTAGTATTTGTAGACAAGGGAAAGATGGTTGCTAAAAGCAACTCTCACCTTTCTCCTTACAGAGATTCCTGATGAAACCAAAAGTCCACATGATGGGGAAGCAGAGACCTAGTTAGAATGTCGCAGGTCCACTGACTGCTGCCACAGGTCACCTTTTCCTGTACCCTACCCTCAACCTTTTCCTGTACCCTGCCCTCAACCGCACTGCCACTCAAGTGCTAGGAAATGACCACGTCACCAATGCAGTGACCAACTTCAAAAAGCTTTAGAAGGCCCAAAATATAAAAGTAGAGGAAGTGAGAAAATAGTTTCAAAATCTAACACATTAAGAATAGTGGTTTCTGCCATAAAATCAAGGTCCAGGGGCGCACATCGCGTCTGGCACCCAGGTCCCGTAGCCAGCACACACTCGGAAGGCAGTTCTTCTGCAAGATCATAAAACCTGCCCCCTGTAGTGTACACAGGGCTCCAGCACAGTGGCTGTGAGACCCTCCTCCCAGCTTTTACTACGGGCACCGAGATGGCACAAATGTGCTATGTCTGCGTGTGTGCCTTTAGAACCGAAGAGACAGGTTTCCCACCTCCTAGGGGACAAGAACAAGGAGAAAAGGTATTTGTATTTGTAGAAGGCCTCACACAGGCCACTCATGAAAGCTTTATTTCCGAAACACCCAATTTAAGCAAATCTAAACTTATAATAATTGGTAATTATGTAAACTGAAAGGATTCACAAGCTCCATTACTTTCATTCAATCTACATACCTTTTTTTAGCCACATACCACCACTACACTTAGGGATAAACGAAGGCATTCCTACTTGCTCTAAGTCCAGAGGGCCCACCATTAGCTGATCCTCCAGTAAACAGCTTACAAGGAACTTATTTTAAGAGCAAATAAACTGACCTCATCTGGAAAATATTATTTTGAATAATCTAACATATTTTAAAGAGCTACTAAGCTTACACCTTTCTTGCTCCTACACTTCCCTGGAAAACAGAAGAGCAAATAGGGATACAAGAGTTCAAGTTTAGAATAAACAGGCCTGTTTCTCGCTAAATTCCTCAACGTCCAAACAGGAAAATGTCCAATTGAAGAGCAAGGTTAGAGCAGCTAAGGAAAGAGTTCTTAGGAAGAAAAGTCTGAAAAAGCTCTGAAAAAGCTCTGAAAAAGCTCTCAAGATGTTTTTTAATAGGTTAATGGAAAAACCATTAAGAAGATCATCTGGAAGATCTTTGGGGAAGGAAAAACACTAGATGAGCCTGAAATATGCTGTAAAGAGTAAGGAAATATTCAAATTTGATAGGGACATGTCATAAGATCACAGAAACAACAAACATCACACTTAGTAGTGAAACACTAGATGCCTTCGCTCCAAGGCTGGGAACAAGGCAAAGATTTCTACTCTCATTTCTATTCAACATTGTGCCAGAAATACACCCAGTGAAATAAGGCAAGAAAAAGAAATCAAAGCCACATAGACTGCAAAGGAAGAAGTAAAACTGCCTTTATTTTCAGGAACATGATCTTATCTTGCATATAGAAATCTACACAAAACCTACTAAAATACGCAGGTTTAGAAAGATTGTAAGATACAAGATCAATACATAAAAATAACTTTATTTCTATATACTAATAAGCAAGTAAATTAAATTCCATTCATAACAAGAATACTTAAAAATGAATTTAACAAAAGTACATTAAAAACTACAAAGCATTGTTGAGAGAAATTAAAAACCTCAATATATGGAGAGATATAACATGCATGAATTGAAAGACTCAATACTGTTAAAATGGCAATTCTTCCCAAATTTATCTACGGAATAAATGCAATTCCTATCAAAATCCCAGCAGGCTTCTCTGGAGACATTGACAAGCTGATCCTAAAACTTATGGAAACTGAAAAGACTAGAATGGACCCTGGCTGGGTAGCTCAGCTGGTTAGAACATCGTTCCAATATGCCAAGGTTGTGGGTTCAATCCCTGGTCAGGGCACATACAAGAATTAACCAATGAATGCAAAAATAAGTGGAACAAACCAATGTTTCTCTCTCTCCCTCCCTTTTTCTCTCTAAGAAATCAAACAATAATTTTTTAAAGACTAGAATGGTCAGACTTCCAGCCAAGATGGAGGCGTAGGTAAAAACACTGTGCCTCCACGCACAACTAAGTTTAAAGACAACAAAGTTTTAGTAACAAAAACGCAGCCAAAACACAGAAAATTGAACTGTACAGAAGTCCAACAACAACGAACCATTCAGCCAGAGCGGTAAGGGGGGCGGAGTCAGCTGCGGAGCTGGGTCGCACAGGAAAGATCATTTGGTCCCACTGACCCAGGAGCTACCCAGGAGCATAGGTGGCAGCAGTTGACAGATCCCAGACACGGGGTGGCAAGGGGTGGACCCAGTGAGGGCGCAGGGCTGCTGACTAACCGAGGTCACACATTCGTGTGTAGATAAACCAAGCGAAGGAGTGAACAGTGAGACAGTCTGCTCAGGCTAGGGCCCCAGTGACGGGAATTAGAGCCTGAAAGCACCAACTGGAAAGACTTTCGGGGTCGAGGTGCTGGGAGAGGCTCCCAGGCTCACAGAGAGTTCCTTAGAGAGACCCACAGGGTCCTGGAGGGTACACAGGCCCATATACCTGGGAACCAGCACCAGAGGAGCCCGATTTGCTTGTGGGAAGCAGCAGAGGGGACAGAAATCTGAGAAAGCAGAGCAAAGCGCCATTTTTTCCCCTCTCTGACCCCGCCCCCACGTACAGCATCACAACCCAGCAACTGGGTTGCCTCACCCTGGTGAACACCTAAGGCTCCGCCCCTCATATATAACAGGTGTGAACAGACCAAAACATTATGTCTCAAGAACAGCTCAAAGCCCCAGAGCCTATAATTCTAAGCGACCAAGAAATAGCCAACCTTTCAGATGCACAGTTCAAAATATTGGTGATCAGGATGCTCACAGAACTGGTTGATTTTAGTCACAAATTAGAGGAACAAATGAAGGCTAAACTAATTGAAATGAAGGGAAATGCACAGGAAACCAAGAGCAATGGAAAGGAAACTGGGACTCAAATCAAGGGAGTGGACCAGAAGGAGGAAAGAAACAACCAAACAGAAAAGAAGGAAGAAAAAAGAATTCAAAAAAGATGAGGAGAGGCTTAGGAACCTCCAGGACATCTTTAAACGTTCCAACATCCAAATTATAGGGGTACCAGAAGGGGAAGAGGAAGAGCAACAAGTGGAAAACTTATTTGCCCAAATAATAAAGGAGAACTTTCCCAGTCTGGCAAAGGAAATAGACTTCCAGGAAATCCAGGAAGCTCAGAGAGTCCCAAAGAAGTTGGACCCAAGAAGGAACACACCAAGGCACATCATAATTACATTAGCCAAGACTGAAATGAAGGAGAGAATCCTAGAAGCAGCAAGAGATAAGGGGACAGTCACCTACAAAGGAGTACCCATCAGACTATCAGCTGATTTCTCAAAAAAGACCTTACAGGCAAGAAGGGGCTGGCAAGAAGTATTCCAAGTCATGAAATCCAAAGACCTACAGCCAAGATTGCTCTATCCAGCAAAGCTTTCATTTAGAATATAAGGGCAGATAAAGTGCTTCTCAGATGAGGTCAAATTCAAGGAGTTCATCATCACCAAGCCCTTATTATATGAAATGTTAAAGGGACTTATCTAAGAAAAAGAAGATGAAAAATATGAACAGTGAAAGGACAGCAAACTCACAGTTATTAACAATCACACCTAAAACAAAAGCAAACTAAGAGGACAACTAGATTGGGAGCAGAACCATAGAAATGGAGATCAGCCCTGGCTGGTATAGCTCAGTGGATTGAGCACAGGCCTGTGAACCAAAAGATCGTGGTTTGATTCCCGTCAGGGCACATGCCTGGATTGCAGGCCAGTTCCCAGCAGGGGGATGCACGAGAAGCAACCTTACATTGATATTTCTCTCCCTCTCTCCTTCCCTTCCCTTCTAAAGATAAATAAATAAATAATTTAGAAAATTTATTAAAAAGAAAATAAATAGAGATCACATGGAGGGTTAGCAACAGGGGAGGAGGAGAAGGGGGGAGAAGATATAGAGAATAAGTAGCATAGACGGTGGGTAGAAAATAGACAAGGGGGAGGGCAGGGATACTATGGGAAATACAGAATCTAAAGAACTTGTGACACATGGACATGAACAAAAGGGGGGAACGGGGGGCAGGGGTGTGCAGGGTGGAGGGGAGTGAAGGGGGGAATGGGACAACTGTAATGACATATTCAATAAAATATATTTTAAAAAATTAAAAATTAAAAAATAAATTAAAAAAAAAGAAAAAGAAAAGACTAGAATGGCCAAAACAATTTTGAAAAATAATGAACAAAGTTGGAGCACTTATACTAGCTAATTTCAAAATTTGGTATAAAGCTACAGTAATCAAGGTGACATGGTATTGGCATAAAAATAGATATAAAGATCAATGGAACTGAATAGAGAAGAAATAAATTCATTTTAATGATCCATTACAGGCACACTTCATTTTGTTGAGCTTTGGTTTATTGGGCTTTACATATGTTGCATTATTTACAATCACCTGCGGACAGCTCTGAGAGGGGATTTGGGGGGAAAGGGATTGAACAGAAAGAAAAAGGACTCATGGATACATGGACATCAGTGTGGTGATTGCGGGGGTGAAAGGGGGATAAATAGTCATGGAAAAATACAAAAAAATAAAAAATAAGAAGAAACAAAGAATGATATCTACACAGAAAAGAAGAATGAATAACAAAGCAAGTGTGGTAAAATAATAACATTTGATAACTCTGGGTAAAAATAAATAAAAACTCAGCCCTGGCTGGTGTAGCCCAGTGGATTGAGCACGGGCCTGTGAACCAGAGTATCGTGGTTCGATTCCCAGTCAGGGCACATGCCTGGTTTGCAGGCCAGTTCCCAGCACGGGGCACAAGAGAGGCAACCCTACATTGATATTTCTCTCCCTATCTCCTTCCTTTCCCCTCTAAAGATAAATAAATAAAATATTTCTTAAAAAATAAACAAATAAAAACTCTTTGTACGATTTTTACAACTTTTTTGTAAGTCTGAAATTATTTCAAAATAAAAGAAGTTAAAAAAGAAAAAGTCATTACTATTTAAAGGGAACTTTGGTTTCCTCAGATCAGGAGGCAGGTAGTGTACAATCAACTTGAACTTTTCTTTGAAATTAGACTGGCAAGAATGAGTTTTACTCCTCGCTCCACTGCCGAGGCAGGCTGGACTGGGGGATCACCCTCCTGTCATCTCTGAGGTGCAGAAGTGAGGTCACGTGCCCGATGAAGAGCCTCACCAGAGCATAAAGTCTCTTCAGTGTGGCCACAGGAGGCAGCTGCCTTCACATAAACTAGCCACCTAGCACACTCCACCCTCACCGGCCAGTGACTTTGCAAACTATGGCCTAAGGGGAGTTTAGAAGAGAGGGCACACACCGCAGCCTTGCAGTTAAGTTTAACAGCATGTTCTCTGGGGCCCATCAACACACAATGAGGGGGCAGAGGGGAGGCTCTCAAATTTTTAGGAAAGAAATGTTGTTTAAACCTGATTCTGGGTGAAAATCTCATTACCCAACAAAACACAAGTCTTATCTTGCCTTCAACTGAGAGAGCAGTGCTCTCAGTACCAACACAGAGACAGGAACGTAGATGCTGAGATAAGGACTGTAGGGCGAGAGGGAAGAAAACAAGGGGACAGTGTGGGAAGCGCCAAGTTCTCCGACTGCTGTTATTCACGGAAGGAACACGTTATCTTTTAATCTCCTTGAAATTAGATGGAAATGTCACGTTTTACTAAAAAGTCATGCTAAGGGAAGTGGGAGGAGGACTAATAAAGCAGGAATGATCAGTCACATTCTTCAATGAACCTTTTAGAGTCTATTAATCTTTTAGAGTCAGAGACAGGAAATAAGCCGCAACTATACAAAAAAGACTTCGGTTAAAAAACATCCAGGCAGAAGGGACTAAGTCGCTGGCTTGGTGTTTATGAAACACAGAAACTCCCAGCATGCCCCGTGATGATGATTTCACCCCACTCGCAGCACATCTTCACTACCACTCCCTCAATCCATCAACGAGGCCTTCCAAGTTCAAATATACGTCTGGAATTCATCTCTTCTCAGCTTCAAATATATGTCCTTGAATCCATCTATTCTCCTACACTTCCAGTTACTGCCTTAGTCCAAATGACTACCATCTCTCACCTGCTGGTGTCCCTGCTTCTTCTCTTACCACTTCTAATCTGTTCTCCAGATAGTGGCCACGGTGCTCTTTTTAAAGATGGCTTAGAGCCACTGCATGGCTCCAAGGCCTATGTGACCTGACTCCTGACTCGCCTCCTGACCTTACCAGCCACTTTCCAGCCTCACCAGGCGTGTTCCCAGGGTGTTGGCTGTTCCCTCTAAACCACTCAGACAGCTGAATGCGAATGGCCAAACCAGTTAGTATTCGGCTAATAGCACGCCCTCCAAGAACTAGCTCACCTACCCTAATACTGCAACACCCCCAATCACTCCCTATCACATTACCTTGTTCTATTCTGTTTCATTCTTCTACTATCTAAAATTATTATATATTAATATTGTCTTATAAATACCCAAAGAAACACTGGAAAGATGAACAGAAACTGATTTTTAAAAAGATTTATTTATTTACTTTTTAATTTATTTATTTTTAAAAGTATTTTATTTATTTATTTTTAGAGAGAGGGGAAGGGAAGGAGAAAGAGTGGGAGAGAAACATCAATGTGTGGTTGCCTCTCATGTGTCCTCTACTGGGGACTTGGCCCGCAACCCAGGCACGTGCCCTAACTGGGAATCAAACCAGCGACCCTTTGTTTCACAGCCCGTACTCAATCCACTGAGCCACACTAGCCAGGGCTATTTACTTTTATAGAAGGAGGGAAAGAGAGGGTGAGATACACCAGTGTGAGAGAGAAACATCCATCTGCTGCCTCTCATACACGCCCTGACTGGGAACGGAACCTGCAACCCAGGAATGTGCCCTGACCAGGAACCAAACCAGTGACTTTTTGCTTTGAGGGACATGCCCAACAAACTGAGTCACACTGGTCAGAGCCAGAAACTGATTTTTTAAAATCAGGTTACCAGTGGGGTCTGAGACTTCTCTGTGTACATCTTTTTCTATCATTTTAATTTCTAAGCTATATAAATTAATCACCTAGTCAAAGACCTTATTAATTTTTAAATGAAAATTTCACTTTTTTATTTATTGTATTTTTCCCCATTACCATTTAGTCCTCTTATACCCCCCTCCCCCTGGCAATCACCACACTGGTGTCCATGTCCATGAGTCCTTTTCCCTTTTTGCTTGATTCCTCCACCCCACTAACCTCCCTGCTCCCCCAGCTGCCATCCTACTCTCCATTAAATGAAAACTGTAACAGTCAAACATTCCCTTGCTGTTTGTCTATCTTCTCCTCCACAATGAAAGCCCTGTGAGAACTTAGACCTTGTTCACACAGCATATGCCCAGCCCTGGGAATGTAATCAGGGTTCCTTAAATATTTGCTGGATAAACAAACGCGTCTACAACAGGTGTGACCAGCAAAGCCACACAATGGAACTCTTCAGATCCAACAAGTGCTCCTCACCCACCACCATCCCCGTGTTACTACTTACCTCGGTACACAAACCCTGCCACAGCCACACCCAACTCCTTTACCACCTTTTACCACCTTTTCCTCCTCCTGAAGCCCCTCCAAAATTTTCCACAGTGCCTCTTTTATCCTCTTCCACATCAAACCAACCCGCTCCTTCTATTTCAACTATTATTTGCAGGAGAAGAGACACTTTTCAGATATGACCTGTCTCAGGCCTCATGTCCTCCTCACCAGTTGTCTGTTCCACCTTTTCCACATGTATGTCCAACCGCTTCAGTCCAGCTTGTCCAACTAGCTCTGCACCCCCGACCTTCCAATTTCTTTCAGCAGAACCTTATTTCTCCCAATCACATAAGAGGAAAACTTAAGTCACTTCTGACTTCTTCCTTTGCCTTATTCTCCAAAGCCAAACCAGATACAAAACTTATGAAATTTTGTCTTCATAGCATGCTTCCTCTTTTCTACACCACCACCCAGATCTGGACTATTACGACAGCATCCAGACTGAACCGAAATTTGTACCTTCAGGGTCTGCCCACCCTCCTTTTAAATCCTCAACCAAGGATATGTCTATTAATTTTAGAGAAACATTAATGTGCAAAAGAAACATCAATTTGTTGCATCCCACACGCGCCCCAACTGGGGATTAAACACACTACCTAGAGATGCACCCTGACCAGGAATTGCAACCCTTTGGTGCATAGGATGATGCTCCAACTGGCCAGAGCACAGGATCTGCCCCTTTTCATTCCATCCTGTGTTGGTCTTAACACTAAACTCCTAGAACAAACTTTTCAATCCTGTCTACAGAATTTACTACACTAAGCCTCTTCCTTCTGAATCTTCATCATAGTCTACTCGGTATTTTGGGGTTTTTTTTTCACAGACCAGCTCATGCCCCACTCTCTCGATGAATAACTGTTTATTCATTCCTCTCATTTGACACTTTGTAAAGGCCACCTTTTATCACTGTTCCCTTTTTACATGGATATGCCTCATAAGCTCCATGAAGGTTTTCCTGGGGAAGCCCCAGGTCTCTGTAACAGACAACTGCAGAGCTAATCTGGTAGAAAGGGGAGCTCTCTGCTCTCGTTTGACTTTCTCCTCAGCAACGCTGCCCAACTCTGCTCCCACAATGACATGGGGTGGGGTGGGGGGACAGACAAGGCTCCCAAGAACAAAGTTTAAAAAATGATTCATTTGGGAGTGATAGATATGTTTTGTGTCAGTTATACCTCCACCATGCTGTTTCTTTTTTTAAAGATTTTATTCATTTATCTTTAGAGGAGAAGGGAAGGGGAGAGGGGAGAGAGGAAAAGAAATATCAATGTATGGTTGCCTCTCATGTGTTCCCTGCCGGGAACTGGCCTGCAACTCAGGCACGTGCCCTGACTGGGAATCGAACCGTGATCCCTTAGTTTGCAGGCCCGCGCTCAATCCACTGAGCTACACCAGCCAGGGCCCACAGTGCTGTTTCTAAAAAAAAAAGGACTAGCACTGACCGATGTGGCTCAGTTGGTTGGGCATCATCCCGCAAAGCGAAAGGTCACCAGTTCAATTCCCAGTAACGGCACATGTCTGGGTTGTGGCGTATGTCTCCAGTAGGGGGCGCACATGAAAGGCAACCAATGGGTGTTTCTCTCCCTCTCTTTCTCCCTCCCTTTCCTTCTCTCTAAAAGTAAATAAATAAATAAAATCCTCTTCTAAACAACTGACTAAAGGGACAAGAAAGCAGGGTAAAAAACTGCAGAGCATTCTAAAGATAAACAAAATGGCCTCAAACATTCCTTTCTTTCTGTTTGAGGGTTGGCTCAGCCCAATCCCTAATCCCCCACCCCTTCACCAAGTACAGGACTGTCACAGCAGAATCCCGACACACCTCCCAGGCTTCAGCCTCCCCCCATCCCCACCGGCTAGAGCATCCAGTCTCAGGAATCTCACCATCCTGCTTTGTCATCTTTATACAGCATTCAGAAACTGCCTATCTCTTTCTGCCTTCCACTCTTTGTGGGGTAATTCTGCCTCAAGTTTGCCTCCTTAAGTAAAAGAGAATCCTGGGCAGCCTAAGCTTGAAAATCTATGGCTGCTGTCTCAAACCATCAAGTCTCCAGGGGCCAGGCCCAGTCCAACTTGGACAAGGTATCTATTTCCACAGAAAGCAATTATTCATCACTACTGATGAAATCACTCTCCTCTGTTACAGGAGTGTGTGTGACTCGAGGGATCTGTAGTTCCCTTTTCCTCCTCTATCTGGGTGTTTCCCCTCGGTCACCAGGGAACTCAGGACATCAGAAATGGTTACAAGTCTACAGTCTGCAAGATCTGTGATGAGATGACTTTGCTTGCTCAGTAGTTATACTAGAAGACAGAACTGACTTATGTGGAACCAAATAAAATGGAGAGGAGTATAGGAACCAGACTCATTTTCTCTTATGACATAAATTCCAAGCTAATCCTCCCTAAAGAAAGCTGGAGGAGCAATGAATTTCTCAAAGCCCTGCTGAGAAAGGAAGGTCACTAATCCAGCCCTAACGAGAAGGGAGGGTTAGTACTGCACACCACAGTTCAGTATGACAACAGGAGTGGGCAAAACTAGGGAAAAACACTGCTCACAGCAGCTAGGACTGAGGGGGGATCTACAAATTACCGAAAAGTGAAAAACAGGTAAAGGCTGAGCATAACCAGGAGCCTACCTTTCCTGAAGCCGTGACCTTTCTCAGCTTCAGAAAGGACCCTCTTTCTGCCTCTGGAGGTGAGCTCTAGCGAGCAGTGGTCCGCAAAGTATGGCCCTCAGACCCTGAGGGAACCCCAGGACCCTCTCAGCAGCTCTGTTAGGTGAACCTGTATTCATAACTTAGAGGTGGTTTGCCTTTTTCACCAGGCTGCTCTTTGCACTGATGGTGCAAAAGCAACGGTGGGTCAAGCAGCCGGTGCCTGAGTGGGAACCGAGACAGCGGCGCCCAGTTAGATCCTTCATCACCACATACTTCTTCACCACGCAACGAATGAGTACCAGCTTTACCTGAGAATGTCCTTGATGATGCAGTAAAAGTACTAAGTCTCAGTCCTCAAGTATGCTTTCTCAATAGTCTGTGTGGCAAAACGAGCATACTCAACACATAAGAGGCATACAGAAGGAGACAGTGTCTCAGTAAAGCATCGTCCGAGCTGCAAAAAGCTTCTGCAGAGCATGTGCTTACTTGAAAGACCAAACAGCACGCAAGTGGTGGGTCGGTCAGACGTTGGTACTTTGGCAGGTATTTTTGGAAGGGGGGGCGGGTACCCAAATCCCATCACATCAAGGAAAACGACAGATAGTATTTGTTGCCAGTAATAATGTTTGAGCTTCCAAAGGAAAATCAGAATTTCGGCAAACTTGTCTCTGCCACCGTGAGCTTGACAGCTTCCCAACACTTAACCACTTAACCAGAGCGTGGTGGCAATATGATTTTTCGATACTGTATAATAAAATCTAATATTTGGAAGACCTGCATAACTCAGGGAATCAGTATTTTCCAAATACCTATCACACAATGTTACAGAATCATGCATGTGTAAAAGATCTGGTCAAAGTGAGAGACCACTGGAGAGATGCAGATCTTAAGCAGTTGGGCCAGCTGACCTGTGGGGTGATGGAGAGCATTTAGGATGCACACCTAGGCTTTCAAGCCACTGACAACATGACCTGTCAGTCACAGGGCATCCAGCAGCTACTGCAGGCTGAGAAGGTATCCGAGGCCCGCAGGCTAGAGAACTGGAGGCTGAAGCAGGCCAAAAAGGAGGTGCAAGCTTAAATTGAGCAGTACCCCCTGCAGAGGGAGAAGGAGTTCAAGGCCAAGAAAGCTGCAGCTCTGGGATTCCCACAGCAGTTGCAGCAGTGAAGTGGAAGGACACTGGAGAGAAGATGACCTACTTCCGGCAGAACAGGGATGAAGCCTTGGATAACCTCTTGGTCCCTGTCGGAGACATCCAGCCAGAAATCCATGAAAACTACCACATAAATGGACAGGAGAGGAAAGAGCACCTGTTCCATGGACTGGCATTTTGGATGCCTCCAGGGAATATGAAGCTTTTGCAAAGCTTGAGTTATATTCTTGTGGAAAGGCATGAAATTATTTCTGTGTATTATATAGTAAGTCCTTTTACTTTTCAAGAACAGCAAACTTAAAGCCTGTACAAACTTAGAACTTAGCCAAAGATTTCATCTTTTTACCTCATATTTTTTAGAAATTTAATGGGCGTACATTATTTGCTTTTTCTATGCCATTTAGCCCAAGCAACACACACACACACACACAAATTTTTCTTTCTTAGATATAGTAAGAAACATTTCTTTTAAAGAAAGAAAGGGATTAAATATATGTATTTCTCCCCTAAAGCTTTCTGGAAGGGGCTTTATCTGTGAAAAAGTAGTAAGTAGTTGTTTGTAACCTGTGTAAAGCAGCAACCAACCTCAAAATAGTCCTTTCTGGCTAAGGTTAGAACAATGGATTCTAGTTTAATTGTTAGAGCTGCTTTCAGTATCTTACTCAAAATTACTAGATGAAAGAAGTTAAGAACTGTTACATGTTATTACTTGGTATACTGATAGTCATTTAAGAGTGAAGACTCTTTGTCATGCAAAAAAAAGGGTAAAAGATAGACCAATGGACTTTACTGTAACAAAGTAAGAAAAGTTAACTGATATCATTTCAGATACCACACTGCAACTAATTTTCACAAAACCACCATTTTTTACTTTTTGTATAGTACCAAAGAAGAATAACCACAATTATCTGAAAAGCTATAGAAACACCCCTCTTTTTGCCAACTAAATGATCTGTGTGGGGGTGGATTTTCTTCATAATTCAACAAAAACAAAATATCACAACCAACTGAATGCAGAAACAGATACAAAAATCTAGTTGTCTTCCACTAAGGCAGCTTCTCACTAACCTTTTGAAATGATAGTATTTTTCATTTAAAAAATGCTACTTTAGCCCTGGCTGGTGTAGCTCAATGGATTGAGCGTGGGACTGCGAACCACACGATCGCAGTTCGATCGCAGTTCGATTCCGTCAGGGCACATGCCTGGGTTGCAGGCCAGTTCCATACATTGACGTTTCTCTCCTTCTCTCCTCTCTCTAAAGATAAATAAATAAAATATTTTAAAAATAAAAATAAATAAATAAATAATGCTACTTTGCCCTGACCAGTCTGTTGGTTTGGCATTGTTCTCCGAAGCAAAAGGTTGCTGACTCAATACCCAGTCAGGGCACAAGCCTGGGTTGCAGGTTCAGTCTCTGGTCAGGAGCATACAAGAGGCAACTGATTGATGTTTCTTCCCCTCTCTTTCTCCCTCCCTTCCTCTCTCTCTCTAAAAATAAATAAATAAATAAATAAAATATTTTAAAATGCAACTTATATTAACTTGTAATGGATTTATTATTTCTAAATGAATTAATAAATATTCTTATTATGGTGAATATCAAGATATATATAGATACAAATATCCCACATTAAATATATATATATTTAAGACCCTGAAGAGCTTATGAAGTGCAAAAATCTGGACCAAAAATCTGGACACCTCTGGTCACGAATACCACCGCCTGTCCAGGATATACGAGTAAATGAGGGCACCTAAGGACAAGGTTCTTTGTATTTTGGGTTCTAGAGAAATTTGTACTCTCAGTATTTGTTGCAAAATGCCAACCCCAGCTTCCAAGTTTTGCCAGAAGAGAGAGTGAGAAGTCAGGTCATTATAGAAATTTTTTCTCTGTATTTCACTGACAGATCAAAGCATCTGATCCCATGCTAAAATCCAGGAAGCCAATCAGACAATTCCAAGGTCATAAAGGAATCTAGTAGGGCAGCTAAACTTGCCTCCAGATTATGAGTATCAGATCCCGAAGTTAAGGCTTCACTGACACAGTCTTCAACAAGAAACTTTTCACTTGCATATTCATTTTTATATTTGGTCCTAAATTTTCCACTTCCTTCTTCCATCCTTTTTCTCTACCCATGCTTTCAGTGTTGGTGATCCTCTGAGCTCAGTCTTCTCATTTTGCCTGGCACATAGTAAGCACTCAATAAATAGCAGCTGTAATTATTACCACAAACTCTTCCATGGCACTCTTAACTTTCCACCTCCTGCGTTCTTAACTTTCTCTCATCACCCAGACCTCTGCCATGAATTCCAAACCTGCAGCGTGACCTCCTGGGCCTTTCTACCTAGATGTGCGGCAGGGACTTTAACTCAGCAGGTCTAGAGTGTAACTCCTGTATCTTTCTCCTCAAAGTTAGGTTAAATAAATAAGATATTTAAAACTTATTTTATCAAATCAAGGCATGCAATTACAGTTTATTCCAATTACAGTGAATCCTTAACTTAGTTCTTTTTAATAAAAGGTTTAGTATTTTCTTCCTCCTCTTCACAAAAAACTTTTTAAAATTTATGATGAAAAATTTTAGAATTCAACTTTAAGATATGCAAGTAATACATGGTTTTAAAAATTATTTTGGAGATGCACGAATAAACTATTTAAAGGAGTATGTTATAGAAAAACCACAGGCAATTATCAGGAAAGTAGCATCAGATTTGTGTCTGAGATCACTGTAGTGTAGTGTAAAGTATATGGGTTGAATAGGAAGGACTTTAGCCTGCAGGCTGGGAGATAATGAGAAAATTGTAGAATGGCTAGAGATGAGGAATTTATGGTGGTTGCAATGGGAATGGACAGGATTTAGAGAAAAGTTACGGATGACAGGGTGACCAGGCCTGGTGGCAGAGTAGATGTAGGGAGAATAAGACAGGAACAGTCTGGAATGATCTGAGTGTCTGATTTTAGTGACAGGTGGGTGTTGATGAAGAAGGAACGATAGGGATGAGAGGCAGCTTGTTGATTGGCTAAATCAACAGGTGCTGAAATTAAGGAAGATGTCTTTTGGAGTATCTGAGGGATGAGTGCATAAAAAAGGGAGGATTAAAACACTTCCTAGATCCAGAATTGAATTGTGAAGACCAGAGAGTGGGGATATTGGTGTTCCAAATGAGTCTGAGTTAAACATCTTCCTAATGTTCCATCAGAGCACACACCACACAGTATAGCGAAGCTTGTTTAATTGATTAAAATCTCCCCTAGACTACAAGCTCTGTGAACACACCTGTCCTGTTCACCACTGTATCCTCCCAGCGCCTTCCATGGAGGCCTGGCTCATTAAATATGTTAATTAAATTAAGGGATGATGGCTGGATAAACGAAGAGTTAAATTCCACAGGACTTCAAATGCTGTTTGAATCTCTTCGGTTTAGGAAAGTATTTTTCTATAGATACTGAAGGTGGAGAAGTAACAAAAGTGGGTAACCATGATCAATTCAGCCATGAAGACTAAGAGGAGCTCGGGCTCACACCCGAGGGAGAATTTAAACCGCAGAGCGGCGGGAAAGAGAAGGCACGGAGGCCTAGGGTAAGGGTACGCTGCAGGGTTAGAGTACCCAGAAGCGGGGCGGACTAAGTTCACCAGCGCGGTGGAAGGGGACACGGGTTCAGACGAGGCGCGAAGTCCTAGCTAGTGGAAGGCCGAGGCCCCCCGGCCTACTAGGGGATGGAGAGGTGGCGGGCAAGAGCGGGACTGGGGCGGAAGGGGCCAGAGGGCTGGGGACCTGCGTGAAACGACCCAGGCAGAGGGAGTGGAGGGAGAGTTGGGCAGGCGGAGGGTCCAGCCCACCTCCCCCGGACCGCGGTCGGGGTCCGCACTCACCTAGCGGACCCAGCTTCGCCCGGGCTCGGCGCCGGCTACGCGTTACTTCCTCCCCTGGCCTGCTGGGCAAGCAGGCGGGCTCAGGCGCCCCTAGCAACCACGCACTGCTACGCGACCCGCGCTCTCAGCCGCCAGCACCGCTACCGCCTGCTACGCGCTGCGCGCGCCCCCAGTGGCCAGACCGAGGGCTTGGAAGGGGCGATCTCGACGGGAGGGAGGCAAGCGCGCGGAATCTCAGAGACTGTGGGAAGCAGCCCCCGCATTGCGCACGCGCAAACGCTTTATTGAGGTGGGACCCGGCAGCCAGCACTCTGGGAGTTGTAGTCCGGAGATTAAATCTCCGAAAACTCTCTCTCCAAGATTCTTTCTCCCTATCATGGTCCCACCCAACCCGTTTGCATTTTCTTTAGCCATGCCTTAATTCGCTCTTCTGATATCAAATATCTCGGACTTTATTAAAGGATTTTCTCACTAATTCTTTCAAGCTGAAGCTTTGTGTTTGATCCCAGGGAAAGGGAGATTGGCAGATTCACTATTTCCCTCCAACCAAACGTCCCCTAACTCCAAACCACCCAGCAGGTGCAACTACAAACACCTGTTTTCTGGGCTTCAGGTGTGAACTTTAGGAAACAATACCTACCTTAACACAAGTCCTGTGGGCCGAATTCGGCTCTTCACCTCGTTTCTACCAGGCAGCAGCTCTGAGCTCCTTGCCCTAGTTAAGGAGTAGTTACACTTTACAATCCTAAAATTACATTCCGCTCTTTGAAGGCAACTGCCAGACTGATGGGAGGGGGGAGGGTGAAAATGAGTTTGACATCCTTACCTCCTCAAGCAAGTCAGATCATGCTGTCTCAGTCTCAAATATCCCTAAACCTAATGGATTTTAAGCTCTAAAAGAGCGGGGGGGGGCGGGGGGGGAGGTGGTGGTGGTGGTGAAAAGATCCTTATTCTAAGTAGTGTGATACAGAAATAAAGGGGGGAATAAAAGACGAAACTAACCCAATAAAAACAATATAGAGCAGAGCAAGAATGCTTAAATAATTGATTTAGGTAACAGTCACTGGTGATGCTAAACTCATTGCAGGCTGATGGAATTTTACAGATTGTCTGCCATCATCTGCATTATTTTAAGCAATTGTAGATCCTGAAAGGTGGGACAGCTATAAATTAAGTCACCTGATGTGATGCAATTTGAACTACACAGTAATATTTATGTAGTGTATTTTTGTCAAAAAATTAAAAGTTGGATTTGAATGTAATGGCAATTTTGGCTCCAATTTCTATGTTATAGGAAATAGAAATAGTTAAACACCACCACAAAAAAAGCAATCAGACAAAGCTGGAATGTGGGTCAATGTACAGATAAATGACCTTGTTTCTTCAACAACTTCAAAGTATAAAAAAAGATCAAAGTGCTCTAGATTATAGGAGAGTTAGGAGACATAATCAAATGCAATGATTGGACCTTGGTTAGATTTAAACAAATGTAAAAAAATATTTTTGAGAAAATGAAGAAATCTGAATGTGGACAGGGGACATAAGAACATAGCCAAGTGTTAATAAACCATTAATTTTATTATTGTAGTTGACCGAATGGCACCCCTCAAAAGAATATATCCATATCCTAGCTCCAGGAACCTATCAATATCACCTTATACTATGGGAAAATATGGGATTAAGATTTTTGAGAGGATAATTTGGGGAGGATTTAAGGAATTTTCCTGGATAACCTTTGCAGGCCCTAAATCCAATGACAAGTATCCTTTGTGAGGCAGAGGGAGAAGTGACAGAGAAGATGCAGAAAAGCAGAAGACGCAGCGTGACCAGAGACAGATCGGAGTGATTGGGCCCACAAGCCAAGGAAGGCCTGGGGCCCCCGGAAGGTACAAGAGCAAGGAGAGGACTCTTTCCTAGAAACTCCCGAGGGCACAGGGCCCTTGGACAGCCCGATTTCCAACCTCCAGAACTGTGATGGAATAAATTTCCACTAAGTTTGCAGAAATTAGTTGTGATAGCCACAGACTATTTTGATATTTTGATTATTTAAGAAAATATCCTTAATTTTTACAGATATGGAGATATTTGGGGGCAGAATTAAATGACATGATGCCAGGGATTTGCTTTTCCTTTAAAATACTATATAGCAAACTCCCCAGGAGCAACAAGCACACCTAGCCCCATGTCTTAGTCTCTAATATAAGCAGTCTCCAATAAACAATCATTGACTTACAATTTTTTTTAAAGACTTTACTTATTTTTAGAGAGAAGGGGCGAGAGAAAGAGGGAGAGAAACATCAATTGGTTGCCTCTAGCACTGATCCAGGACCTGGCCTGCAGCCCAGGCATGTGCCCTGAATGGGAATCGAACTGGTGACCTTTAGTTTTGCAGGCCATTACTCAGCCCACTCAGCCACACCAGCCATGGCACGACTCACAATTTTTTTACTTTACGATGGTGCAAAAGTGATATGCATTCAGTAGAAACCATATTTCAAATTTTGAATTTAATCTTTTCCCAGGTTAGTGATAGGGAGTATGTACTCTTGTGATGTAATTAATTTTAGTTTGGTTCTTCATTTTTTATACGCATAGTGCTTTCAGCTATGTATGTTAATGATTAATACTCACAGACCAGTTTTTTCATATCTATATAGTATTCAACACTTTGTTATAAAATAGGCTTTGTGTTAGATGATTTTGCTCAAAATGTTGGCTAATGTAAGGGCTCTAAGCACATTTGACGTAAGCTAGGCTAAGCTATGATGTTTGGTAGGTTAGGTATATTAAATGTATTTTCAAATTACACTATTTTCAACTTATGTTGGGTTTATTGGGACATAACCCATTGTAACTTGCGGAGCATCTGTACCATTCTCTCTCTCTCTCTCTCTCTCTCTCTCTCTCTCTCTTTTAGAGAGAAAGGAAAGAAGAAAAAGAGGGAGAGAAACATCGATGTGTGAGAGAGATATCAATCAGTTGCCTTTTGCACACCCCCAACTGGGAACTGGTCCACAACCCAGGCATGTGCCCTTATTGGAAACTGAACTGGCTGCCTTTTGGTTCGAAGGCCAGCATTCAATCCAGAACCACATCAACCAGGGCAATGTACCATTCCCATTCAAAAGGAACCAGGACTCCTTGGAGAAATGGCTGATTCTAGGACTGGGACGGGAAATATGCAAGATGAGCCTGAAGTATCTGTGGTACCAGAAAGGTGTTCAAAACCAAAAACAAACCCAAACAAAACCACATTGCTGGGAGTATGTCACAGGAGCTAACTCAAAGTCCTTCCATACATGTTCTTTGACTACTTCCTTCCCTTTCTTTCCAACCCGCCCCCTGTGCCCCACCCTTTCCTCTAGCAGCTGTCAGTCTTCCCTGTTTCCATGTCTCTGGTTCTATTTTGCTCATTAGATTCCTCTTATAAGTGATACCATACGGTATTTGTCTTTCACCGCCTGGCTTATTTCACTTAGCACAATACTCTCCATCCATGCTGTCGCAAAGGTGGAAAAATTAGGACAACTGTAATAGAATACACAAGAATCAAATTTTAAAAATTAAATTAGATTTTAAAAAACTTCCAATGACCAATGCTGAAACAATGTGAATAAAATTAAATAAATAAATAAAGTAGTAGTAGTTTATAACCCAAAATATAAAATAAATACCCAGGAGAGGAGACCCTGATACAAATAAATGGTTGGTTGTGTTCATGTGGTAAGAAGACAAATCTCCTGTGCAGAAGAATTCCAAATGATGTCGATACCCAGCCCTAGAGGAGGGACAGCACTACTCTCCACTACCTACATGTGGGCTCTAAAGGGTGACTTCTTTCCAAATAGCGAAGGGTAAGAAAGGGGGCAGGGTAGGGCAAAAGGAAGTTAACAGTTGAAAAATCTAACAAATACTGCTTCAGTCAGGTGACCAAGGTCAACATTAACAGTCATGAACCTTGTAGGTAGTATGTGCCCTTTGGGATTTTTCCTCCCCCAAACCCATAACCCAAGTCTAATCCTGAGAAACATCAGACAAATTCCAACAAAGGGACTTCCTACAAAATACCTGACCAATATTTCTCAAAATTGTCAAGGTCATCAAAAACAAGAAACTTCTCAGAAACTGATACAGCAGGAGGAACCCATATAGATAGAGATACTGGTTCACTAATTGTAACAAATGGTTTAACTCTACTGTCTGCTCCACTTTTCTGTAAGTCTAAATTTTTTTCTAAAATATAAAGTCTATTTAAAAAAAAATAGCTACAGCAACAGAAATTTGTCCAGCCCACCTGAGCCAAATGATCAGGGGTAACTTCACCAACAACAGGAAAAAGCAACATCAGCCTCCAGATGTCGTCATCACTTACGTAGTATTTCTACCAAAAATGTATAACCTGAATCAAATCACAAAGAAACATCAGATACACCCAAACTGGCCAGTACTCTTCAAAATGTCATAAAAGACAAAGGAATGGTTCTAGAGGCCAAAGAGACATCACAACCAAATACAAATTATGATCTTAGGTTGGATCCTGGCCCAGGGCAAAAGCTGGTGTAAAGAACATTATTGGAATGATTGGCAATACAATGGAACCTCAATTCTCAAACTTAATTCCTTCCAGAAAACTGCTTGAGAAGCGATTTGCTCAAAAACAGAATCTCCTGTGTTTATCGCCTGAGAGACACCTGACTGGTCATACAGGTATCAGCATGAAAGGGCTCTTGGGCAGAGAACCAAGACACAAAGTTTTGTTAGACAATTGAGACATTTTTTCTGTGAACAAAGTGGCAGAGAACCGAACTATTCAAGAACCAAGGCGTTGGAGAGGAGGTTGGACAACATTTGAATATGTGCTGTAGATTAATTATTTAAAGGTAAAAAGGCATGATATTCACAACTTAAGTCTCAAATGGTTCAGAAAAATATGATAAAACTGTGGCAAAATATTAACAAGTAGTTAATGTGGGTGAAGTATATGTGGGAGTTCTTTATACTACTGTTACTTTTCTTTAAATTTATGTCAAAATAGAATGCTTTTTAAACTATAGCAATGACAAAATTGAAAAAGGAATAGGTAGAACCAATGCGGCAAAATGCTGATTAACAGGGGAAATCTGTGGGATTGTGCGGGGGTTTATGCTAATCTCTGTACTTATTTGTGTACATACTTGTGTGAGTTCGAAAACTTTAAGCTACCTCTCCCCCAAGAACGGGAAAACACACATACACACACATGCATGCACACGGTGTGCACAGCAAAACCAAACACAGCACAAATCCTCAGCCCCTCCCGACATTCCTGGAATTCCACGCACGCTCAGCTTGTAACTCCACATCCTCTCCAGGCTTTGTGCAATGACTGCTAGATGTAAAATGTCTAATCTTCTAGATTTTATGCTCCCAAGAATGGGAATATGTTTTCTTATTATGCATCCTTAAAAAATGATTAACTATTCTTTTATGCAGCTGCCTAAAAAGTTGTATATGTATATTTAATCTCTCCACATTATATTATGCACCGGATAAGCATATTTCAAGCTAGAATTTAATGAACTATTTGGAAGAAAAGAAAGAAATAATTCTTGCACAAGATACTGTAACTCCTCCTAGTGTAGCTTTTAGGGGGGAAAAATCTAGATTTTATAATATTGTATTTGCCTAAATCCAGACAAGTTTAGTGAAGTACTGTGGTTTTGTTAAAAACAAAAACAAAAGTTCTGGTCAGTTAGAAAGATATGCCAAGGTACTGACAGGTAACATGATATGTTACCCAGATTTGTTTTAAAATACCTGAGTAAAAAAAAATAAAAACATGATAGCTATTGAAGCAGTGATGGTATTCACCAGACTAACCTACTTTTGTGTGTGTTTGAAAATTTCTAACTAAAGACTTTAACATATTAAAAACTGAACTTGAGTTTTCCCATCCACTAACACTCCACTAACAGCCTTCCCCATTTCAGTTAATGGCAATTCTATCCAATTGCTCAGGCCAAAAACTCTGCAGTCATCCTTGTCTGCTTTTCTTTGTGCACACTCCCACATCCAGTACACCCAGAAATCTTATTTGTTCCATGTTCCAAATATATTCAAACTTTGCTTACTTTTCCCCACTCAACTGGTATCAGCCAGTGCAGAATACTGTTACCTCTCACCTGGACTACTGCGTACAATAGTGTCTTAACTAACTGCTCACCCTGTTTCCCATTCCTCCTGACTCGAGTCCATTCACAACACAGGAATGAGGAGTGACCCCTCAGAACGCAGGGCAGATCACAGCCCGCCTCTGTTCAACACTCTTCAGTAGAGACCTCCTCTGCTTGAAGTACCGGATCTGCAAGGCCGGTAACCTCTGTCCCCTTTACCTTCCTGCCCTCATTTCCCACCATCCTCTCTCTTCTTCCTTCTCCCATCCAAACCGCTTCCTCTTCGCTCCACAAACAGGCCAGGCACGCTTCCATCTCAGGGCTTTTCAAGTGATCATTCTGCCTACACCTTTCCCTTGGATCGCTGCATTGCTCACTCCCTCCCCCGGTTAAGTCTGCTGAAACGTCACCTCCTCAGGGAGGCCTATACCCACCACCCAACTCAGCCCTTCTCATCCCTTTCCCCTTGCATTATTTTTCTCTGGAAAACTCTAAAACTCTAGTTTCTAGAGAAAACTAGAAAGGAACTCTAGTTTTCTCTAGAAAACTCTAGTACTTTCCTACATACTATATATATAACTCCCTCATTTTGGTATGTTCACTGTCTCCCCCACCAGAATGCAAGTCTGTGACAGACAGGCACTGCTTCACTTCCAGTGATTAGAACAGTTTCCGGCATATGGAAAGGACTCAGTAAATAATATGCTGAATTGATTGAAATAATCTAGATAAGAGGAAATTATGGGAAAAAATGTTACTTTTGCTAAAATATAAACACAGACAATGAGTGGGCAATGAAGACAAGGACTAGATAAAATTCCTTGTAAAAATAAGGGAATTTAAGGAAGGACAAAAAGTCATCTCCCATTTTATGGATGGAAAAATGAGGGCCCTGGGAAGCTTGTCACAAGCCGTCCAATGAGTCAAGGTTCCAGGGGCGCCCAACCTTTTGGTGTCTCTGGGCCACACTGGAGGAAGAGCTATCTGGGGCCACACATTAAATACATACACGCTAATGAAAACTGTTGAGCAAAAACAAAAGCTTTTAAGTTCATGATTCTGTGTTGGGCATGCGCATCCCTAGCCATCCTGGGCCACTTACTAAGCTTTCCAATGTTTCCAGCTGGATTACAATCCTAACTAATGAGTCTGCCAAACACCTCTTTCTAGTAAATAAACTGCACAGCATCCATAAACAGCTACCCTACTGGAGCAGCTATCACCAAAATGCCACCAAATGGTAAAACTAGCCACTAAGCCTGAGCATTCATAGCAATCCATTTACCTCTCTGTTTAATTTGTTCAATTCCTTCAACTGCATGGGCCTGGGCTTAGAAGTAGGTGTCCACATGAAGCTCATCTGGGATAAAAGCAGCTGGAAGGCAGGCAAAGACAGAACTAAGCTCCCAAGCCAGGATCCCATATGAACAGGACACCAGTGCTTCCAGCACCACACAGAAGCTAAGTGGGGCTGAACCTCCCAACCCCTTACTCCGGCAGCTCAAAATAGGGTGAGGCACACCTTTTATTACAAGAGTTACAAACATTACAAAAAAAAAGATACACCACCCCCACCCCTATGCCCTCCCACAGATGGGAATGTGGGCTATGGACTGAGGAACCCTTCGCAACAGGAACTGATTGATGGCACTCATCCCAAGTCCAGAGCTGAGACGGGCTCTGTCTTCATCACTGTCCTTGTGCACCTAAACCAAGGACCTGTTAGGAGGATCATAGGAGCTCCAGAAAGGAAGAGATCTCTCAGGTCGGCGGTGTCTCCCCCAAGATCCAGGGAGCATCTTCCTGGGGTTTAAGGCACAGCAGTGGAGAAAAGACCTCTGGATACAGAGAAGGAAGGAGTCTCCTCTGGCACCAACGGCAACGAAGTTTACTGGTTGAAATCATCCTGAAGTGGGGGTGGGGGACGCTTTATATATAAATATTTTCTAGTTTCTCATTCTCAAATCAGTTGAGTTGGCAGCTTTTCTCTCTTTTTAAAATCTTTTTAGCTCTCAGTTGAGTTGATGGCTTGTATGGTACAAAGAGTTGGCAATAGTGGGGCAACGAAGGTTGGAGGCTGGACCCCAGAAATCTGGGATCACGTGCTGTGGGTTGGCCTCAGGAGGTGAATGAGTTTCCTGCAGTGTTTGGCAGAGGCAGGCCTGGGACTGCTGTGTGGCAGTAACTGATCCCCCAGAGAGAGCAAGGCTAATTTCTCACTGGCACCCAGGGACACCAACACCTGTGGGACAGAGGGCAGATGTCAGAACACGACATGCAGAGGACTCTCATCTGGCCTGGCAATTCCCACCTCAGGAAAAAAAAAAAGGTGGGGGGCTCTTGGGGACTCAAAAGTTTGTGGGGGAAAAGAGAAACCCTGGAGACAGGACTTATCAGGACCAGAGGTCTACTTCCACTCTGTGGTTACAGAGCATGAAACCACAGCACTTGTCCCCAGGAAGAAGTGATAGCAGACCTGTGATTCCAAGCCATGGACCTACACCACTGGGGCTTCACCTCATTACCATCAAGAGTCCTTTTTATCATGTCCCCACATGGATTGCCAGAAAATCCTATAATATATATCATTACCATCCTGTCAAAATTTCTGTTCTGTGTGAACCCTGAAAATGCTATTATACTGAGCTATTATAATTTGGAGGTTTAGCCTTATCACAGGTAGATATGTGATTTCATTGGGCTGTTTATACACTGAGAATTGAGTGGAAAAGACAGAATAAACCAGTGGTTAAAATATGGGACTCAGACTCTTGACTTCAAAAGTCTAATCCTACATACTAGCTGTGTCATTTGGACAAGTTATAAATTCTTTGTGCCTCAGCTTCAGAGCCTGCAAGATAAGAAATAGCTTTAACCAGATAATAAAAGTAAAACTTTTAGCATGGTGCTTTTAACATGGTAAGTGCTAAGAGAGAAGATGGCATCATCACGGCTCCCAGAAGGAAGCCACCCTTTACGTCCACATCGCCAATCTTCCCTTGCCTCCCTCTCATGTAGACTCTGGATGAGAGAAGCAGTGGTCCTGGAGATCCCAGGCATTTCCCAGCCCAATGGAGCCCTCTTCCAAGTCCCTTCCCTTCTCTGGGGTGAGAGATGGCAGATGAAAACTCATCTCCAAGATAACGCCCTGGGGTTTCCTGCTCTCAAGAGGACAAACGTTGATCTCTGGATGTCCCAATTCCTTTGAGGCTACCTCAGAAAACTGTTGTGAACTACAACCCCATCATCACGGTTCCTAAATCCCCTGGGGTGTACCTGATGTATACAGGGCTCCTGGCGGAGGCTCCGAAGGGCAATGAGGGCCGCCTCCTTCACGTCTGGCTGAGGGTCCCCACATGCCATCTCCAGGAGCCGCTGGGGTACTTCATACTGTAGCAGCTCTTCCCCCAACCCCTCAGGTCCCAAGTTGCCTAAAGCTGACACAGCATTGCGCCGGATACCAGCCTGAGGATCTCCAAGCAACTGGGTCATACAGGGTACCGCAGCTCCTAGGGCTGGTCCCAGGGGACCAGCTTGGTAGGCTGTATTGCCCACAGCAAAGCTGGCACTGCGTCGCACAGCAGGGTCCTTGTCTCCAAGCCCCAGTAGCAGAAGGTTGAGCAGTCCAGCCTGGCTCTGCAGTGCCCCACGCAGGGCCACACTGTGTTGGAGCAAGTGTCCCAGGAGCCTGTAAGTGCGGGCCCGCACAGAGTTATCTGGGTGGCCCAGGAGGCTGCGCAGGGGCCAATAGGATTCATCGGAGCCGGCCAAGAGTTCTTGGATAAAGGACAAATGACTGGGAGACAGAACCCGGGCTGTGTGCGCCAACAGAGAAAGAAGGTCAGAGGTCAGCAGCGGCTGGTCACCTAGAAGTGCAACTGAGAGGAACGAGACAACAGTCCTGGGGGAGGCAGCCACTGCGTTCACAAACTGGTTGAGACAGGTGAGATCCCTGAGGGCCAGGTGTGTGAGGAGACTGATGGGCAGCTCAACTTGTGACAAGGGAAGATGGTAGCAGCAGACCTAGGAGAGAAGGAGGGGAGCAGGCAAGAGTAGTTCAGGGAGAGGGAGAACACACCGCAACTCAATAGCTACAAGGAGCCCAAAATCTGGGAGTAAAGCCAAGCTATGGTGAGAATGCCACAGAGAGCTGAGAACGTGGCGAGAACTGACCCACAGCACTCCGCAGAAGACGCAATGTGGCCCCAAGAGAAAAGGTCCTTTCCAAGTTCAGTCCTTGCTCTGCTTTGTCAGAAACCCAATGTTTAGTGGCAAGAACTGCTAGAGAAGCGGTTCCTGGCTAGGAGTTGAGTGTCCAGTGCATAGATTGGGATGCTCACCCCACTGAGCTCCTATGGAATTCAGATAAGAGACTGATGGAGGTACCAGCCCCAGCTCTAACCACACGCCTCTGTTCAGGCCTGAACAGTGTCTCCACTCCAACTCTTAGACCCAACCAGATGCGCTACTCTTACAGGGGCCAAGGAGAGGCCTGGAGCTGCGGGGAGTGAATTAGAGTGCACAAGGCAGTTGGTCATCTTCCTCTCCCACCCTCATGCCTCCGAAGTACCTGCAGCAGGTAGGCTGTGACTTCGGAGTCTGTGAGGTCAGCCAAGATACCCACAAGGAGGTCAGCATCCACATCCAGGGCAAAGGGGAAGCAGAGGAGCTGGCAGACAGAGAGCACCACCACGGGGAGAAACTCAGACCCGTGAGGCCTAAGGAGAGGAGTGTGGAAGAATTCACTTGGTCCTGCTCTCCCACCTTTTATTATCACCCCCCTCAAGTTTCCTAGTCCAGCTCTCCTTCCCCAATCTCAGCATACCATCTCTTGCCTCATAGCTCAACTGTCAGCTATTTCTCTCCTGCCTCCCACTCCCTGCCTGCCACTGCAGACTCTCAGATCTCCAGTTCTCCCTCCTGTAGCTCAAACTCACGCTTGGCCCAGCTGCTGCAGGAAGCTCGGGGAAAGCAGATGCTTCAGGGTGGACATGAGGCTACTTCCACGCTGAGACAGGTGTCTCAGGCATAACTGGGGCTCCTGGGTGAAGGTGACCACGGCCAGGCTCAGCAGGGCTGCCACACCTGGAAACATCAAGAATGAAGACCCAGTGGAACAGACAAGAAGCCCAGAAGTTCCTGCTTCCCCGTGGCTCCCAGGGCTACCACGTATTCAGTCCCTTCCCCATCCCTAAGCAATTTCAGTGTAGAATTTCCACCCTCTCTCCAGGCAGCAGCAGCAGTGGCAGCAGTTTCCATGGCCAACCCAGTTCTAGGATGCTCCTCATGAAGAGGGATCCATACACTGGCCCCACAAAGAAGGCCATGCAGATGAAAAGCTACCTTGGGGCGAGATCAGCATCCAGTCTGGCTCTGAGCTTGAGCTACGTGGACTGGACAGTGATAGCTCCTCTTCCTGGGTAGATACCTCCTTGGGGAGCCTCAGAGCCATGAAGAAGCGGTGCCACAGAACAGTCCACATTTCTGAGTTAACCACGTCCCTTATCAGGCTAGCCTTCCCCTGCTGGAGACAAAATTAAAAGAAGGTGGGTGGGTGGGGTCAAAGTCAGGAGTCAAACGCCTTTTTTTTCCACTCTTGTCCCTGACGGATGAGGAAAGGGAGTCCCAGAAATGATCCTTTCTGTTTTCCCAACTGGGATTTCCCTTCTATCTTGGTTCCCCTTCTTACCATATCTTAACCCCTTGCCCTCCCAATCCATGTGCACGTCTACTAGAAACCAGAGAAACCTTTCTTTCCCCTGAATCCCAAGGGATGCATCTGCATGGTTCCTTTTAAGAGGTCCATACTGCCCTGGCCAGGTAGTTCAGCTGGTTAGAGCATCGTCCCAGTACACCCAGGTTGTGGGTTAGATCCCTGGTAAGGGCACGTATAAGAATCAACCAGTGAGCCCTGGCTGGTGTGGCTCAGTGGACTGAGCGCTGGCTTGTGAACTGAAAGGTCACCAGTTCAATTCCTGGTTAGGGCATATGCCTGGGTTGCAGGCTAGGTCCCCGGCTGGGAGTGTGCAAGAGGCAACAGATAACATCTCTCTCTTTCTCTCCCTTCCTTCCCCTCTCTCAAAAAATAAATAAAACCTTTAAAAAATCAACCAATCAATGAATAAGTAGAAAAACAAATCAATGTTTCTCACTACCTCTCCCTTCCTCTCTCTCTAAAATCAATAAAGGGTCCACACTGAAGGCAAGTGGGGCCTTTCTAAAGCCATCACAAGCAGTCATTTGTGGATTGCTTTTTCTTTCCTAATGTCCAGCAGCTCCCTAAAATCCCCAGTTTTTCTCCCCATACTTGCCAGGTGCCCTAAGATGCAGCTGTACCTGGGTGAGGAGCTGCAGCAGAAGGATAAGCAGGCCGTCATAGAATCCGCAGCCATCCGGTGGAGTCAACCGGACCTGCGGGAAAGAGGCGGGAAGAAGGCAGACCTCTGAGCCAGAGGAGGTGGCCTCACAGGCCTGCACACCCAACTCCTGGCCAGGCAGAAAGAGCTTTTCCTCCACCTGGTGTTGTGGAAAGTCATGGTTCCTGCCTATTTGATCAAATGACTAACTCTGTCCTAAAGACACACAGTCTGGTAGGGTAAGCAGACAAAGAAAAAACTTACAGCTTAGGAAGATACTTTCTAAACAAGAGGCTGGGAGTTCACAGTTAAAGAGTGCCTAACTCTGCACCCTGGAGGTAGGAAACTGGTGGGATTACAAGTTTAAAAGGCAGGCAAGAGAAGGTGAAGGTAGTAAGGGACAACATTCCAAGCAAAGTCATAGCATATATAAAGGCAGGTCATGAGAGACCATAGTGAGTTTCCAAAATGTAACTCTTTTGGTCAAGTAGGATTATAGGGCCTAGAGGTAACAGATGAGCTTTCAGCAGCCTGCTAAAAAATTTGGACTTCATCCCAGAAGCAGTGAGAAGCCACTGAGGACTTAACGCAAGCTCTGCATGGGCAAGATTTTTTCTTTTATTCACTGCTATATTACCAGAGCCTAGAATTGTGTCTGCTACTCAATGAACGTGTTAAGTAATTACTGCTTGAACAAATGATCGATTTTCCTTCACTGAAAGCTCACTCTGGTGGCAGTGAAGAAAATGGACTGAAAAAGAGAGAATCTTTAGTGGGCAAGTGCCAAAGCCCAAGACAGAAACAATGCGTCTCTCCCTCTTTAACGGTCCAGAGTGTTAACAACACATCTGAAGCCCTGACCAGTCTGGGCTCAGAGGGATCAATTATCTGGGGGAAAAGGGCCGCAAAGATTCCTCAACTCCTTTACCAATTTTTAGTTTACTCTATGCTGGCTGGCATTTCAGTCTTTCCTCCCTGAACGCATTCCTCGTTTGACACAGAGAAAGCCTGGCTATGCATTCCCTGCAGATCTCACCTCCGCAGGGGCAGACAGGGCATGTGTGGTTGCGGGGATCCACTCCACAGGCTGGAGGTCAAAGGTCACCCCTTGCTGTCCAAGCTGTCCCAGTAGACAGGCAGCTGCACTCTGGAGAGTTTAGAGGCAGACAAGAAACGGTGTTCAGCACAAGCAGGGAGGATTTAGGTCTCTGTCCTAGACCAGGAGAATACCGCATAAAAAAGTGCAAAGGGGATGATGAATACCCTGCTCCCGAAAAGATGGGGTGATGGCGTGAAAAGGGGAGGAGGATGACACTTGAAAACTCACCACAAGAGAGACGATGTGAGAACGGGTAAAGAGAGCGGCAATCTCACTCCCTAGCTTCTCCATTCTGGAATAAGGAGATATGTCAGGGGACGCAGCAGTGGGGAAAGAGGCTGGCGGGTGGCCTTCCTTCTCCCTTGAATGGCACTCTCCACCCAGGCTGCGTGTCCAGCTCCAAGGCACAAAGTTGGTAGGAATTGAGGTGTGTTCTTTGTGGAGAAACCTTCACTCTGTCCCAGTCCCTTCTAAGGATAGGCTGCTCTCTGTCAGGGTGAGCTCTGTGGGTAGAAGATTTTGGTGGAGAGACCCCACTTTGTGACTCACCCAGGAGGCAGATCTTGGAGCCGAAGGACAAGAAGGGAGAGGAGGTAGAGTGTCACTTCTGCAGACTCTTCCCAGTCCACTACCTTGACCTACAAAGGAAACTGCAGATATCAGAGCCATCTCTGATTGAGATGGTGGGGCCACCATGACATGACACGCCCACCTGTGTTGCTGACCTACCTTGCCCTGGACCAACATCAACAGAGACTCCAGGGCCAGGGGCTCTTGCCCTAGAAGACGGCACAGGCGTTCGCTAACATGGCAGCAGGAGTAGAGAACCTTGAGGAAGTGGGGAGGAGTCTGTCAGTGAGCAAGCAGCACCTGGGCTCCCAGACTGGAAGCCTCAGCTGAAAGCAGGCTAGCCTCTCAACACATCTGATACCCACACTTGGGGGTATCAGAAAAGTTTGGGCCACTTCCACCTCTTGCTGTAAGACAGTGAGGTAAGGATGCTTCTCAGTTCTGGTGAGGACTGGCCAATAGTGGGGACATCTCAGTTGAAAAGATGTAAAACTAGAACAGAGTTCCGCAAGGGGGGGGTCTCTCATCTCAGTCTGTGTGTGTGTGTGTGTGTGTGTGTGTGTGTGCACGTGCACTCGTGGGGGTTAAAAAGAAATCTGCAGCACCAGGAGGTATAGGCAGGCAGTACCTTAAGAAGGTGTAGGCACAGGATGGGATGCTGCAATCCAGAGATGAGGGACGGCCTCAGTTGGTTGTTGTCCTCGGTGAGCTGATTTGCCAAATGCCAAGAGATCTGTAGGGACATTCCTGAAGAATCAATCCCATTTCCATGATTCTAATCCTATTCCTCTTCTATCTCCAACTAATCAGGACTCTCATCCCTTGCTAGTCACTCTTGCCCAGGGGTCAGAAGCCTCAGACCCCATTCCGTTCCCAATATTTCTGGCCAACAGAGAGCCAAAAGTCACAATCTTCAGCCCCAGTGTGGGCGGGCACAGAGGACAGAATTGCTAGCCTAAAGGGAGCAGGAAACCTGAATCCTGCACCCTTGAAGAAGCATCACTGGGAGCTTCAGATCAACTGCTCTACTACATGGGCAATTTGTCACTGAGCTCTCTAATGAAGGTCTCTGGGATTTTGGCCACATCATGTTCTATAAGAGGCCCAGACCCAGGGTGGGATCATCTGTTTCTGGAAGTAGAGGATAAGAGGAGGCATAACAACTATTTCTCTGCCTTTCTGAGAAGCTGGGGCCAGCCTCTCCAACCCTGGCAACAGCAGTGAGACGAACAAGAAACTGCAGCTCAGACCTGCTCCTTGGCTTCCCAGCAGCCGGGCAGCCCTAGAGGGGCAATGCACATGGCTGCCAGCGCAGAGGAAATGGCTCCAGGCAGATCCTCACTCTGCTCCCGCAGTGGCTGGCTCACCAGAGGGGCTCCTATGGAGAAAGGCAAAGAATGCAGGGTCGGTCTAGTTGTTACTCAGATCCCCCTCCACTCTTTCAGCCCACAGTTATTTATTGGGCACTCACTAAACTGTGTCTAGGTGATGGCAGTAGAAAGCGCAGAGTTGGACCTACTCACCAAGTAAGTCCTCCCCTCCCCACTCTGGTTACCTGGAGGGGTGTGGAAAGGGAGCTGTGGCACTGTCAAGCCATGAAGGAGCCCATCTAACACAGCTCGCTGGGTAGTCAGCAGACTGGAGTAAAAGGCTTTGGAGACGGTGCAGCTGTTCCCATCCATGGCTTCACACAGAACAGTAAAGCACTAAGGGAGATGAGGGCAGGGTTCATCTTAGGGCATCAGAAAACTGACTAGGCTTACAGTAAAGAGCAAGAATCCCCAGAGAACGCGAAAGAGGAGGAGGAACACTCAGGGGGACTAGCTACCTAATTTTAAGTACTACTCGTATGGGAGACACATTTAAAACTGCCTTCACGCTGCAAGGCCAGGGTTTTTAGGTGTCAGTCCTTCTTTACTCTCATCAGTAGCTCCCTAAATGTTTCTCAAAGTGCCATCTGTGGCCATGGGTATCGGGATTGCTGGGGGTTCCTGGATCCCTCCCAACCCAGTCCCCTGATTCAGAATTTCAGGAGGTGGGGCATCTATTCCAAACTCCCCATGCTGCTCACTGCACATGACATGTGAGAAGTGCTGGCCAATAATGTGAGTTGCTGCTGGTCAAAATTTACTCTGGATATTAAAAGCTTCCTGCCTTGAAAGGGTGAGGGATGTGAAAATAGGCTCTCACACTACAAGAAATTGAAGGGACTGCTAGCTAGAGGCCGGAAAGTAGCCCAAATCTGTGTTCCCAATTGCCAGTGTGAATAAGGACCAGGTAATCGTTTCCTTCCTTGCACACGTTCCACTCTAATTGTCTCCTCTGAGATCTTCTCCTTCAATCCTCCATTCCCCTGCCCCTCACCTCCGGAGTCCAGGCTAGAGAACCTATAGGGATCACTAGTCCACAGCACAAATAAGGTTGGGAAACACTAGCTCATCTGCAAGTCTCTCCAGGAAGAAATACCTGTACCTGAGGTTCCCTAAAACAGGCCAGACTCCTTAATGCCTCTGGGTCTTCCTATATGTTGCTCTTTCTGCCTGGAATATCGTCTCTACTGTCCTGCCTCATCTACTGACAAATCACTATGCATTCTCCAAATTCTAGCAGAGATGATTCCCTTCTTCAGGATTTCTCCTATGACCCTCCAAGTAGCGTTAATCTTCAGTGGTGTTTCTGCATTTTATACAGAGTTTCAATGTACTTTTCACACGACTGTCCTGGATCATTTTATGTATCTCCCTACTACATGATCCCTGTCCTTCAAAGATAGGAACCTTCCCTTACTCAAACTGCATATGGCACACGGCTGTCACCCAACAAATACCTGATGTAGTACCTTGATCTAACCCTATCTCGTCATAAGAAAGGAGGTAGGAGAGACACAGGGAAGGACAGGAGAGGCAGAAATCTGGGAGTGGGAACAGATTACCATCAGGCTATCCCTCCGCAAAGTCTGCTCGGAGTCAGCCGGCCGGGACAGCAGTTTCCCCAACATGTCCAGAAAGAGGCTGGCAGCTTCCTGAAATACCGGCAGGCTGGGAAAAAACGAGCCCATGGTTTCTTCTCATCTTCCTACCTAAAGCCCAGATGTGTAAATGGGGCAGTTCTGGGCAAGCAGGAGCAGCTCAGCAAAGGAACACATCACAATGCTCCCACCTCTCCCCCCGCTAAGCACACATGATCTCACATGTATACCCTCCAAGCCCCTTCTCCTTGCCATTTCTCTAAGTTCTTCACATCTTGACCCATTCATTTAGTGTATAGTGACTGCTGACACTTAAGTCCCAAAAGTCGTGGGGCAAACTTAGAGGCATCTCAGGGTCCGTAAGAGGACAAGCTGGACTCTGAGGGGTCAGTCAGCTGATCCCTAAACTTGTCACAAATAATGGCTTCTCACTTAGCCCCTTCCTAAAGGAGAAAGGAAGAATGGGGATAGAAATTGAAGCCAAACTGGCCAACAGAGCAAAACTGTGTCTTATCCCACCTGTCATCTGTCTGGCTCCTCTCCAGGTTGAAGGTGCAGGCAAAGTAGGCCTGAATCGCAGCCATCAGGTCCCGTGAGAAGGTCCCATACCAACATTGCTGCCAGAGAAGAAGACAGAGAGTAAGGCAACGGAGAAGGAGAAAAAGAATGAAAATAAAAAAGGCAACTGGGCCAAACAGAGACGGCAGCTCGAAGAAGAAAAATCGACGCAGAGGCTCCTGGAAACCCTCAGAGGCTCCTCGCAGCACAGTGCTGACCTGCCGAACACTGTCGCTCTCCTGGCTGTGCCTGAGCAGGCTGAGCAGCAGCCCCGGGAGCCCCGCCTCACGGCAGAAGGAATACAAGGGAGTGGAGTCGCTGCAGCTGGACAGAAGGCTGCTCAGCACCCGGAGTGCGGGCAGGATCTGGGAAGCACCCTCCAGCTTGTCTTTCAGGATCTGGGTGGCACAAGGGAAAGGAGTAATCAATATTATCGGAGGTAAAAGAAAAGTCACAGATCAAATGTCCCCAAGGAGCTGGCAAAGCCAACCAGACGTTCTCACTCCTTTCTTGGGGAGTCTGAAGCCCAGAGAAGAGGAGGGAAGTAGGGAACCAGTACCAGGGAAAAGGAGTACAGACAGTCAGGTCACCTGACTTATATAGCAGTGACCAAGGGGAAGGGGCCGCCCCTCAGGATATCTGTGTCAGGCACAATGCCATTCCCATCTGTTCCCTCCCTTCTCCAGCCCTTCATCTTAAAAACAAGCACACACACTCACATATACTTCTGAAAATTAAAAACAGTGGACACAAAACAGATGCTCTCCAACTCCAGATAAACAAAACAATACTGTTCAACTCTTGCCCAAGAGCTGACAGACTACAGTCCACCCACCAAATCCCGCCTCTGGCTTATTTCTACATGGCCTTGTGAGCTGAGGACACTATTATACTTTTACATGGTTATTCTTTAAGAGATTATTCTTGAAAGAAGAGTAACATTTAGATCATTGTTTTAAGTCTTTTCACTTATTTGCTCATTTAATCTTTACAATCACTTTTTGAAGTAAACACAAACACAGTTACAGATGAGACTGAAGCTTCCAGACAGCCTAAGTAAGTTGTCAACAATGACACAGCTACAGAGTAGTTCAGGTAAAATTCCACCTTAGGAAGTCCTATCCTGGAGGCAGAGCTTTTAACTTGCTTCCCTACTGAAGAGTCGTCCAGCACAGCACGTAAGACTCAAAAGAGAAGGGCAACGTGCCAAGGCAATTCATGGGACAAAGGAGAGCCATTCCAACAAATGGTGCTGGGACAGCTGTATACTTACATGCAAAGTATCGACTTAGACCCTTCACATTGTGGACCTCACATTATATACAAAATTTAAATAAACATTTTAACTCAAATGGGTCAGAGAACTAAATGTCAGAGCTAAAACTAGAAAACTTTTTGAAGAAACACAGAAGGAAAAACTTCTAAGTCTTCGGGTTTGGAAAATATTTCTTAGATACACCACCAAAAGTATAATCTACAAAGGGAAAATACAGTGACTGGATTTCATAAAGATGTAAAACCCTTGTACTTCAAGACACTCAGAAGAATAAAGAGACAAAGCACAGACTGGGAGAAAATATTTGCAAGTCACATAACTGAAAAAGGTCTTGTATCCAGAATAACCAAAGAACTCTTACAACTCAGTAAGAAGATAAACCACCTGATTTAAAAAATGAGCAAAAAGAGATGAAATTTTGCAAATGGCGAACGAGCACATGGAAAGATTCCTGATATTAGTCATTAGCAAAACACAAATAAAAGTGACAATGATACACTATTCCACACTCACAAGAATGGCTATAGTCGAAAGACAGACAACAATACATGTTAGCAAGGTTGTGAAGAAATGGGGGCCCTCATACATTGCTGTAGGAATGCAAACTGGTGCAGTCATTTTGGATAGTTCAGCAGCTTCTTAAAATGTTAAATAAATTTAACATAACAAACTTACCACATGACCCGGCAATTCCACTCCTCAATATCCACCCAAAAGAAATGAAAGTTTGTCTACAAAGATTCCCACGTGATTGTTCATATTGGCATTCTTCACAAAAGCCAAAAAGGGGAAACAACCTCAATGTTCACCAACTGGGGCGTGGATAAATAAAATGTGACATATGTCCATGTAACAGAATACTAATCAGCAATAAAAAGGAATGGAGTACTGATACAGCGTGAATGAGCCTCAAAAACATTATGCTAAGGAGCCAGGCATAAATACTGTATACCGTGTGATCCACTGACATGAAATGTCCAGAAAAGGCAAATCTGTGAGACGGAGAGCAGATTAATGGTGGCCTGAGCCTAAGGTCGGACTGAGTACTAACTATAAATGGGTATGAGCGATCTCACTGGGGGAACACAAATACTCTAAAGCTGGGTTATGATGATGGTGTCACATCTCGGTGCATTTATTAAATCATCACTAAACAGACTTTAAAGAAAAGAGAGCAGAAAAGATGCAGGCAGCATATTTCGGTGAGTCCCCAGGAAGGAAGATCACTGTGTTTCGGAGAGGCAAGGAAAGGCTTTGTGCGAGGGAGCAATGCTGCGAATGCCGACTGAGCAAAATGTTACTCCCTAAAAAAGAATCTCATTCTTCTAGTTAGCATACCTGTATCAGAAAATATTGTATACCCAATTGGCACGGCTACAGTTTCCATTTTGTCAATAAAAATATTGTAGACAGCCCTGACTGGTGTGACTCAGTGGACTGAGCGCTGGCCTGTGAACCAAAGGGTCACCAGTTCAATTCCCAGTCAGGGCACATGCCTGAGTTGCAGTCCAGGTCCCCGGCGGGGGTGTACAGAAGGCAACCAATTGATGTTTCCCTCACACACTGATGTTTCTCTCGCTCTTTCTCCCTCCCTTCCCCTCTCTCTAAAAATAAACAAAATCTTTTAAAAATTTATGTAGATACATTTTTCTCTCATTGTATAAGTACTTACATAACATCCTCCATTGTTTTTTAATTTTTACTTTTTTTTATAGAGAGGGGAAGGGAGGGAGAAGAGAGGGAGAGAAACATCCATCAGTTGCCTCTCTCATGCCCCCAACTGGAGACCTGGCCCACAACCACGGCATCTGCCCTGACTGGGAATACAACCAGCGACCTTTCGGCTTGCAGGCAGAGACTCAGTTCACTGAGCCACATCAGCCAGGGCATGACCTGCATTTTTGCCTCACAGCTCGCAATGCCTAAAGTATTCACCATGAGAAAGTTTGATGATCCCTGCTCTGGATGGATGCTTTTCCCTTCAGAGAGAGAAACCCAAGACCTGTTCTTTCTGTTACTAAAGGAGGTTAGCAAATCTCCATGAATTAAGCAGACACATTAAAAGAAAACTGGAAAGGGACAAACTTCCTCTTTCTCCTGATGCCAATCAATGTTTTTTAATGTCTCATCTGTGAAAATAGTCTCACACCCCCTCCACAGTACCCTCCTGCCCATCACCTGCCCTCCGGCCTCTTGCAGCTGACTCTGGATGCGCTGGCAGAAGTCCGGATTGCACAGCAGGGTGAGAGGGGCCTTCAGCTGGATGGGGGTGGGCTTGCTGGCCTCGAGCAGGTGTTGCCACTCATCATCACTGTCTGGCTCCTGAGGCACAGGGGAGAGAAGAGGTCAGGAATGTAAGGTTGAGGGCAGTAGCGCCCAGTCTGGGGGATCATGCAGTAACTGCAAGAAACCAGGGACTCCTTTGGTGCAGACATGTTTTTTCCAATGATCAGTTTAAAAAGGTAGAGCTGGAAGTAGGCACACGGGTCTTGAAAAGTCTCTTGGAGAAGAACGGCATGTGTGCACAGAGATTAGAAAGATGTCCATCCACTGCAGCATGGCTTGCAGTTTAAAATCATTGTAAAAAGAAAAAGGAAATGTCACAAAGCCGGTCCATAACGGAATACTAAGTCATGGCCCATCCATATTAGATAATACTTAAAAGTTATTAAGATTGTTGTATTGAGGATGCATCACCTATGCAGTCTTCCTACCAAAAAAATGCATAACATGAATATAATGAGAAAATATCAATTTGAGGACTATTCTGCAAAATAACTGGCCTGTGTACTTCAAACTGAGAATCATGAAAGGCAAAATAATAATAATAATAATAATAGGAATTGTTCCAGATTAAAGGAAATTAAAAAGGCAAAATAATTACTGCATAACAGTGAATTGGACTACGGATCAGGAAAAAATTTTTGGCTATAAAGAACATTACTGGAGCAATTGGCAAAATTTGAATATGGATTATAGGTTAAGCAACCAAATTACATCAATGTTAGTTTTCTGACTTCTATAATTGTACCATGATAATGCAAGTAAATGACCTTGTTCTTAGAAAATTATGCACTAAAGTATTTAAAGGCAAAGGAGCATAATTGCCACTTACCCTAAAAATGACAAGAAAGTCGGTATGTGTATGTGTATATATATATACACATACACATATATATATATATATATAGAGAGAGAGAGAGAGAAAGTCATAAACCAAAATAGCAGAATTTGAACAACTGGTGCATCTGGGTGAAAAAAGCATAGAGAGCCCTGGCTGGTGTAGCTCAGTGGATTGAGCGCAGGCCTGCGAACCACACGATCGCGGTTCGATTCCCAGTCAGGGCATATGCCTGGGTTGCAGGCCAGTTCCCAGCGGGGTACTCATGAGAGGCAACCATACATTGATATTTCTCTCTTTCTCTCCTTCCCTTCCCGTCTAAAGATAAATAAATAAAATCTTTAAAAAAAAAAGCATAGAGAAATTCTTTGTAGTATTATTACAATTATTCTTTAAGTTTGAATTATTTCACAATAAAGTGCTAAAACCCTAGGGGGCTGGGGATGGACCGGATGGAAGAACATACATGTACAACCCATGGACACACATAACAGTGTGGTGGTGCCCAGAGGGAAGGGAGAGCTGGGGCTGGGAGGAAGGGGGCCAAGGGGGCAAAATATCAACATCTACAAAACTGTCAACAATAAAAATAAAGAAAAATATTAGACTGAAAAGAAATACAATAGCCCTGGCTGGTGTGGCTCAGTGGACTGGAGTGCCGGCCTGGGAACCAAGAGGTCGCTGGTTTGATTCCCTGTCAGGGCACATGCCCAGCTTGGGTTGTGGGTCAGGTCCCTAGTAGGGGGTGTGCGAGAAGCAACCGCACATGTATGTTTCTCTCCTCTCTCCCTTTTCCCCTCTCTAAACATAAAAAAAGCTAAAAATAAACTAAATTTAAAAAATTAAAATTTAAAACATTAAAAAACACCCACAGAAGATTGAGTAGAACTACATGTTCAGATGTAGAATGACATCTAAAACAGACCATATGGTAAGATAGGCATGATGTAAAGCAATACATACGATATGAACTCAGTAACACTGAAACAGAAAAACTATGTATTTCTATGTGTGCATGTACATGCATACAAGAGTACAGAAAGGTCTGAAGAAGACAGACAGAACAGCAGACACCTCTGGAACCTAGGTAATGCCTAAGAGGGACTTACATTTTTACCTATGTTTTCCAATTTTTAATAATTACAAGTTCAGATAACTGTGCAATTAAAACCTGTAAGTTAACAATAAGAGAGCTGATTGGTTGGGTTTTTTTGAGATTTTATTTACTTATCTTTAGAGGGGAAGGGAAGGAGAGAGGGAGAGAAACATCAATGTATGGTTGCCTGTCTTGGGACCCCTGCTGGAAACTGGCCTGCAACCCAGGCATGTGCCCTGACTGGGAATCAAACCACGATCCTTTGGTTCTCAGGCCTGCGCTCAATCCACTGAGCTACACCAGCCAGGGCAAGAAAGCTGTTTTTAAACACAGGGAGCTCATACCTGGAGGATTGGGAAGCCCCGTTGTAGAAAAACACCTTCCCAGACCCAACACCCTATGGCAGTGACAAGGCCAGGAAGAGCCCTCAGCGCTCACCTCATTTTCTAGGTGCACCACATCAGTGCTCTCCTGGCCCGCTGCCTCCGGCCTCAGCCCAGGGAATGCCTGCTCACCATCCTGGGTGATCTGGTTTTCCCTGCCAGAGGAAGCAGAAGTAGGATGAATTACAGACCTGTGAGGCCTGGGGTTCATTAAATTGAGCCTCCCTCTAAGCCAAGATAGGAATTGAGCAAAGGCCGTGTAGGACTGAGTAGAGACCTTCTCGGACTAGGGCAGCACAGGGTGTGCTGACCACTACACACACATCCTTGACTGCTCTCACACTTTGGATCCTATTCTTAAGCATACCTAGGCTCCCAACTCAAATAACCTTCCCTTTTGTATTGAGAGAATTCTTACCCTTTCAGTTAATGTACAATTGGGGCACAGAGAACCAAAAGTTCCCACGTTTCCTGATGAATCTGTCCATATTCAGTGACAGGGCCCATGTTTTCTTTACTTTGGCTAAAGCCAAAGATCTGCAAGATACCTCACCCTATAAATCCCTAGCCATACGCTCCTCACCGAGGTGCAGGGGGCGCCTCTCCAGCCCCCAACTCAGTCCAGCTGCTCTTCATTTCTGAGGCCATGATCCCAGCCAAGAGGCCCGGTTCCTGAGGAGTGGCCCTGAGTCTGGGCACAGGGGCCATGCCAGAAACCACCTTGACGGTACTGGCCTCTTGCTCAAGGGCAGGTCCTGTGTTCTGGTGTTTCTGTGGGAAGTGGGCAGGAGACACTCAATCAGAACTGTGTGGGTGCCACAGGACAGCACAAATCCTATTTGGGGCCCTCTGACAACTCTAGAAAAGTCGCTAGCCTGGTCATGTCCCACATTCCCCACACAGTCCCACACACCTGCTTCTGTTTGGCCTCCTCAGCCATGCGCTTACAGGCTTGACGCAAGATTCGAGATCGGCTGCCCTTGGGGGCCAGCAGATGTGCCTGTTGGTCCTTTAGGACCTGAAGTTCTGGGGGGAGGCGACTGGTGAATGGGGTGCCCAAATCTGGGCCTGCTGGTTCGGTTATTACTACAGGGAGGGAAGAGGGGGAAGGCATGATCAACCGGAGCTGCACCATGTCCACTTGCCCAGAGACAACTTCAGTGTGTCCAGGCTTCCGTGGAGGACTATTCTGATAGAGTGACAAAGACGGAGGGGAATTGTAAGGGAGGTGGCAAAGGTAAGGTAAAGAGCTAGGAAGAAGGTTCAAGGTGGTGGGGTCAGGAAGATATTCTGGATCCAGATACTGGGGGAAGGCGGGTGAATTGGGGAGAACATTAAGGAAGTGCAAAAGCCCTGGGAACCCTGACTCACTGGTGACACGGCCAGCAATAAAGGGGTGATACAAAAGGTCTGGCCAGGACAGGCGCTGCCGGGGGTCCTTGGTGAGCAGTCCCTGCAGGAAGTTCTGTGGAGAGAAAATCCCCCATCAGCCTTCGCTTCCATTCAGGCTCTAACTAATCAGCCGAACCTGCAAACCAAGATTCCAGAGTCTAATCTTACAGCAGAGCAGCCGGTCTTGATCACATCCTCCCAAACCCTGTCCTTAGGCCTCATTTCCCTGGCTGAAGTCATGGAGAGAACTCACTGCCTCATCTCTTGGGGGGCCCCCAATTTCTCTCCATGGCCATTCTGGAACCCCAGAAGTAAAAACAGAAATCTCAGTTTCACCAGCTTCGTGAAGAATTGAGAAAAAAACTAGGAAGAGGCGGGGCTATCACCTTCAAAATCACCTTCAGAAAACAAACATTCAAAGGAATCCCAAACTGCTCACTTCACCCTCCCTTTGACCGCGGTGTGTTCGAAGCTGGGGAGGAACAGATGGATCTGCAGTTAGAAGCACACTCACACGCACACGTCACTGGGTAAGGGTGTGTTTGGGAGTACTCCAAACCAGAAATCAATCTTTCAGCACGTCTTCAGATGATGGAAGGGAAAGGACACTGTGTCTAAAAGGACACCTCAGTATGAGGTGTCCTTGGGGAACTCCCCAATTGGGCCTGAAATGGGAACAGAAGGCACTGGACAGTGACCACTGCCCTAAAACACGGTGATTAGTACCCCGAGGCTCTGGCTGGAGAGAACCGCCCCTCTGCCCTCCAGGAGAATAAATATCCTACGGCTATCGCCTGCTTAAGTTTCCTTTGTTTGGGTTCTTTTCCCATAATTACTTGAGCCTCTCCAAACTAAATAGGTTGGGGAGAAACCTGTCCCTTTTCATCTTACAGTGAAAGAAAGTTATAAGACTTTTCTCTGGGAAAAAGTTGCATTTAAATTCCACTCCAAGTCCAAATCTTGCCTTAGGTAAGAAATAAAAAGGGTCAACCCTTTTTTCTCCCTCCCTCTGTCCCTCCTTCCTCCAGCCTGCTGAGACTTGGCTGCAAGGAGCAGACACCACTTCTCTCATCTGCCCCTAATCACCAAGGAAGCCCCACTAGCTCTGGCCATTTGGATAGCTGAAGATTCCTTCTTTCAGGAAGAGGACTGAAAGCTGTGCTTGCAAAGCTAGATATCATCTGACAGGAAATAAGTGGAACACAGAGTATGTAAAAGAATCAGCCTCTATTTCTGGTGTCTTGAAATCACCTTTCCATCGAGATAAAAGATATCCTGGTCCAAGGAGGTGCTGCTATTCCCAAGTTTGGCATATCCACCCAGAAGCCCCTGCAGTCCAAAAGCAAGGCAGCTTACACCAGCACCCGCATTAACTGCAAAGTCCTGCCCAGCTCTGGAAAAGGATTTTGAAAAAGGGAACAGAGGCCGAGGGATACAGGTTTCCAACAGAAGAGTAAGTTCCCTTTCTATATTACCTTGAAGCAAGGACTAATGGTTGGGGGCCAGCGCACAGGGTCCTTGAGAATGAGGTTGACCAGCTGAAAGATGCTCGTGGTGTAGAAGGGAGGGGTGCCCACAGCCAGCTCATACAGTATGCAGCCCACAGACCAGAGGTCTGCGGTGTGGTCGTATGGTCGCTCTTCCACCAGCTCTGGGGACATATAGAGGGGAGTTCCTTTGATGGATGTCAGCACCATTGTGTTGGTGCTCATAGCCCGGGCAAACCTGCAGGTGATGGGATGGAGACACAGAGAGAAAATATTCAACAAAAACCACTACTCTCTCTCATTTTTGTGTGATATCCAAAACCTGAACAGAAAGAGCACTCTCCAAAAGACCCAGCAAGAAGTCCCGGTCTCTAGCTCAGGCTCTAAAACAAGGCCCACGTAAGCCAGGTGGAGAGTCTAAGGCTCCCTGTAGAAACAGGAGCAGAGACAGGAGGTCGGGCTCCTCACCCAAAGTCACAGAGCTTGATGCCACCACCCTTGGCAAGGAGGATGTTCTGAGGTTTCATGTCCCGGTGGAGGATGCGGTGGGAATGCAGGTAATACAGGGCCGACACCAACTGGGCAGCAATGGCCTGAACCTAGGGGTCAGTCAGGTACGAGAAAGAAAGGAGGAGTCAGAGGAAGGAGCCTGCTGAGGAGCCCAAAGACTCCTCCCTAAAGCTACAGCTGATGTGATCTTCTCTTCCTTCCCTGTCTTCCAGAGCTTCAGATACCTTCTATAGTTCTTGCTTCCCTACTCATTCATTCTTTCAATCGTTCACTTGTTGACTCAAAGAAAATGAGTTTCACTTAGCTGCATGACCATGGGCAGATTATTTCGTGCCTCTCAGATTCATCATTCATAAGATGACGATAATGATACCACCTACCTTAGGATTATTGTGAGGATTAAAAATTAAAGCATGTAAAGTAGCCCTGGCTGGTGTAGTTCAGCAAATTGAGCGTGGGCCTGCGAACCAGAGGATCGCGGTTCGATTCCCAGTCAGGGCACATGTCTGGGTTGCAGGTTGGTTCCCTGCAGGCCAACTCCCAGCAGGGGATGCATGAAAGGCAACCATACATTGATGTTTCTCTCCCTCTCTCCTTCCCCTCTAAAGATAAATAAATAAAATCTTTAAAAAAAAATTAAAGCATGTAAAGTAATTACAACTCAGAATGGTGCCTGCCACTTAGTAAGCATTCAATATACATTAGCTGTTATTAAGTAAGACAAAAATCCCCTTCTCAAGTAGTCAAAGAAACAAGACAGACAAAAGGAATAAGTGACCCTGGCTGGTGTGGCTCAGTGGATTGAGCACCAGCCTGCAAACAGAAGGGTGGCTGGTTCAATTCCCCACTGGGGCACATGCCTGAGTTACGGGCCAGGTCCCCATTTGGGGCATGTGAGAGGCAACCGATCAATGTATCTCTTGCACGTGGATGTTTCTCTCCTTTTCTTTCTCCCTCCCTTCCCCTCTCCCTAAAATTAATAAAATCTTTTTTTAAAGAGGATGAGTGCTCATACAGGAACAGAGTGCTGCAACGGGAAGCCCTGAGGAGGGCCTACTTGCTGGAGCACAGAAAACCCCCAGGATAAGTGTGGCTGGAAAGTGTACTCCACCAAATCCCACTGCTATCCGCCGTCTAGGTGGCAAATCTTACCTTAACCACAATCTTACACTGCCCCGCCCTCTCTGGTACCACCACGCTGGCCCTTCTTCCCCAGGTGCCCACGAACAATGACAACATTAACAATAGCTAACTGCAGTGAATACTGTATTTCAGAAACTCTTCTAAGCATTTTGAGTGAATTAAGTCATTAATCCTCACAGTAGCTTTATGAGACAGATGCGATTATTTCCACTTTAAAAAGAGGAAACTGAGCCCTGCCTGGTGTAGCTCAGTGGATTGAGTGTGGGCCTCCGAACCACACGATCGCGGTTCGATTCCCAGTCAGGGCACATGCCTGGATTGCAGGCCAGGTCCCAGCGTGGGATGTATGAGAGGCAACCATATGTTGATATTTCTCTCCTTCTCTTCTTCCCTTCCCCTCTACAGATAAATAAATAAAATCTAAAAAAAAAAAAAAAGAGGAAACTGAGCACAGAGAGGTTCAAGTAATTTGCCCAAGAGGATCCAGCCAGAGAGTGACAGAGCCGAACTTCATATTCAAAGATTTTGGCTCCTCGACTGCCACACTCTACTGTCATACCACACTGCCTCTATGTACAGCTAAACACTTCTATTTTTCTCAGCAAAACTTCAAAATGAAGACTCTCAGCCTCCATTCCCTCAGCTTTCCCTACCAGTCCTTACCTTGAGCAGAGTCAGGGCTAGGTTGAAGTTTGAGCCAGAAAACTTACCTGGTCTTCAGGAAGTTTTCCATCATCTTCCAGAATCTGAAAGAGCTCTCCCTCAGCATAGTCTGTCACTACCACCACCTGAAAGGCAAAGGCACCAATGGCTCCAGATTTAGGCACTGAAGTTGGAACATTCCTATGACGCTTCTTCTTGGGCAGAGGTGACCCCAAGCCAAAATGCACCTCTTTATCAGTCTCAAAGCTGTCGAGCATGTGCACAATGTTGGGATGCCGCAGACCCCGCATGATTTCAATCTCTCGTTGCAGATTCCTCAGCTCCTTTTCTGAGCGTCCCAATTTTGGGATGAACTTCAGGGCCACCACCTGTCAGTGGTAAGATGAAGAGTCAGGCCTAAACACACTACTGAAACTTTAGCCTCGGAACTCCGGAAGTGAGATTTGGATTGGGCCACCCTTACTCTACCTGAGAGTCTCCTACTCCACTCTCCCCATGGCCCTACCCTGGCCTTACCCAGGCTGCCCTTACCCCTTTGCCCTAGGAGGAAACAGCCTCTGCCAGACAGATAGAGCCCTGTGTTGGATTCTGGGAGAGGTATTCTGATTTAGGCAAAGAACTCCAGATCTAAGGGACTTAGGGAAAATGGAAGGAAAAATGAAGAGAGAAAAATAGTATTAAGATGGTTTATTTCTTCTTGCATAGGATGATATTGATTAATAATGGTGACATTTATTTACTTGTTTACTAAGCACTGTACAAAGTGATTCAGTATATTACATGTAATCCTCCAATCCCATCCATGAGACACTATACTTATCTTCTATAAACAAGAAAAATGAGACACAGAGAGAAAGGTTGAGTAACTGGTCCATAGTTCTAAGGCCAGAAAGTGGTTGAGCTAGGATTCAAACCCAAATAATCCAATTCCAGAGCTCACACTCCATAAGAAGTATTAAAAAGTCAGTGCCTTAGGATTATAGGTTGGTATGAATGCTTCCCTTAAGGACCCATTTTCCAGTGGAGTTGGAGGTACAGAATCCCACCCAAGAGATATCTCTCTTTGTTCACCACCTGAGCGCTGTATTTTCTCCGACCCTTGTACACCCTCCCAAAAGAGCCTTCTCCAATCATCTCCAACACGTGGTACTTTTCCATGACAGAAGTTTCAGAATTCCTCAGAAGGAAGAAGGTCGTGAAGAGCTACAGCTCCAGGGGCAGTTCCACACATCAGGGAAGTCTGCTTTGGGCATGGAAGAAAGGGTAATGTTAGCTGCCTTGCTTTTTCCTCTTGAAATTTTCACAACAATCCAAGCCTCAAAACCATGGTAGGGTGGAGTGGATGGGAAGATGACATCTTGGAGCAAATACTGTGCCTCTTATAGGTTGTCCCTTCTTTTCAGCCTCCTCCAGGCCCCCACACCCAGCCTCGCCCACCGACCCCGCCCCTTTCAGTCTCCCTCAAGTTCTTGCCACCGCCAACCTGCTCAGCATCCCTGCCCACACACCCTGCGCGCGTGCTTCACAGACCTGAACCCCAGGCTTTCCCCCAGCCTAGGAGCTTCAAGCTCCTCAGGCCGAGGGACGCTGGCTCTGCCCTTCAGCCCCGCCCCTTCAGGCTGCCTTAGTACCTTGCCTGACTTATAATTCTTCTCCACCCCCACGGCCGGTCTCTTTAGATTCCCATTGTTACCAATTGTACTTGCTACAATCGGTCAGAGGTACAGAGGACAAAGGCATTGAGAGATGTGTGGGAGACGGCGGACTGTCCTTAGGCACTTTCTAGGGCACTTCCGAACCGCCTATTGGCTATCAGGACCCACTAAAGACCTGGAGTCTGCAGTTGCCTAGAAACGGCCGCCAGCCACCTGCCACCATCCCCTTAATTTTCCGCCTCCGATCAATCCCAGGGTATTTCCGGTTCCGGCTGTGGGCCGGGGAGGACATGGCGACGTCTTCTTCGGCAGCTGCAGGGGAGGAGGACTGGTAACTTGGGGCATGGGCTTTGGCTGACCGCCTGCATCCGGTCCGGGGACTAGCGGCGGCCGTGGACGGTCCGTATGGCGGGCACGCGGGGCGGAGCGAGGGAAGAGGGATGGCAGAGACGCTGACTTCTTTCTCTGAGAGCTTCAGGACTGGGCAGCGGGTGGGTGGAGGGTCGCTAATGCAAGCCAGGGCTACCGGATCTGCGCTGACCAAGCCGGGTTGAGCCGCGCCTTATCCGGTTCGATTCCTCTCCGGTCTCGTCCCATCCCATTGTCTTACTGAAGCGGATTTGCTCAGGGTCCCGGGGGATGTCTGCTCATCATATCGTCCCCCTCCTTTTTAACCTCTCCAAGCCGGTGTCCTCCAGCTCTCACCCCGCTTTCCCCGTGGATCAGCCTAGTTCTACGGAGGCGTTCTTCAGCCGTCTCCCTCCCTGACAGCACTAGGGATCATTGTCTGAACAAGTCTTACTTACACTTCACACAAAACTCTTAATCCTTCTCAAGCAGCACTAACAAAAGGCCAGAACCTGGCAGGACCCTGGGATTTGGAAAAAGGATAAGTGTGGCTTCACTTCACATTTTATTAGCTGTAGGCCACCTACCTTCCGTGAGTCAGTGTCCTCTGCTTTGAAAAAGTGGGTGTGGCATCTACCTCACAGAATAGTCGAGAGGGTCAGGATGGATTTGGAACACACATCGGCCTCCTCGTGAATAACTCTGGGGTGTGGGCATCTGACGAGACTGGATGAAGCCTGACAGGTAAAATGGTTTGCCAAAAGCTACCTAGTTATGACTAGGAGTCCGGAGTGTCCGATTCCAAATCTTTTACCTTAGTACTAAGGTAGTCTACAATCTCTTCCCCATCCCCCGCTTTTTTTTTGTACCACCTTACCACCGCCCCATCCCATGCCTCACATCAGGGCCCGGGGCACACCTAAGCGGGGTGAAGTATTGTTGAGGGCCTCTTGATGGAGGCTACTCCCCAGTGTTTCATTGGTCCAGGAAGCCCCGCCAGTGCTGGCCTTTACTGAGACCATCTAAACACATCTAAACGGGTTTTCAACCTTTTCGGGGGAACATTGGGGTTCTGGGAGAGGGCAGCAGTGATTCCACAGCTAGCCTGTAGTGCTCGGGGACTTAAAAGTTTTGAGAACCCTGGCTGGTGTAGCTCAATGGATTGAGCGCGGGCCTGTGAACTAGGGGATCACGGTTCGATTCCCCATCGGGGCACATGCCTGGGTTGCAGGCCAGTTCCCAGTGGGGGACACACGAGAGGCAACCACACATTGACATTTCTCTCCCTCTCTCCTTCCCTTCCCCTCTAAAGGTAAATAAAATCTAAAAAAAAAAGTTTTGAGAACTAATACATAGGTCATGCTAAGGACAGTGCTGATCTTGGTGAAGAAGGAACAATATACCTATAAGGAAGCAAACCAAGCACGCATCCTTCCACGTATTACCTGGGTGGAGCTGTGGATTTAGGCCACTCATCCTCAGTGTCACTACAACCACTGTTTCTGTGACTAAAAATGTGTGTCCTCTGATTTCTATCAGGACCACTGGATCCTGACCTGGACAGGCTTACGTAGATCAGCTAAACAACAGGATAATAAATACATCGGATACTAACTACATTCTTTCTTCCTTTTAAGGGAAAAGGTTACATACGAATAGGAAAAAGAGGACATAGACTAGCTACTGTGGCCAAGATGCTCTTAGGTACCTTCCATAAACAAATCCCTTTCATCTTCACAGTAACCTTAGGGAGGAGGTGGTGGTAGCTGTACATGTGAGACAGGGTAACTCAGGCTTACAGACATAAGTCACCACTCAGGCCACATGGCTGTTAAGTAATTGGTACCAACTCTGAGGCTGATGGCTCTTCCACTACACCACAGCTTCTGTACCGCGTGGGTCTGTTCAGGGTGATGTGTCCTTTGAGAAGCTTTAAGGTGACTGGTATTAGCAGTGTGTATAGATATGGGATCCACATGAACAATAGTGCAGGGGAAGCCAAGAGTGGCATTGGTAACCTTGATGTTAATCAATGAACATCACATTTCTGGGTCAGAGAGATGGCTGCTAAGGAATAATCAGTAGTGCAGTGAGACTTAAACAGGGAGTCAGGAAATCAGGCTCCCTCTGAGTTCTGCCTCTGTTAAGCCTTGAGGTCTAAGCTAGTCATTTCACCTTCCTGGGATTGTTTCTTCACCTGTTGGCTGAAATGACCTCTAAAACTCTGTCTCTCTAGGGTCCTTCCCTCTGAAATTGAGGTGTTAGAATCTATCTATCTGGATGAACTACAGGTGGTTAAAGGAAATGGCAGGTATGTATTCAACTAGAAGTGGTCATGAGTCCCTTAGGAATGAGAGGATTCCATGCAGGATCTGTGAGCCTTGATTCAGAGATGTTTCTCTTATGTAGATAAAGACTGTTCCTTTTATTCCACCACCCCCCCCCCCAAAAAGAGCGAGCCCAATGCTTACTACCTTTGTCCACTTTACTGTCTCACCCCTGCCCTCCCCAACCCTCCAGTCCCAGCCCAGTCACATCCCAGGTCTCCACTTCATTCACCTGCAGATCTTCACCATGGGAAGTCTACATCACCCTGCACCCTGCCACTGCAGAGGACCAGGATTCGCAGTACGTCTGCTTTACTCTGGTGCTTCAGGTCCCAGCACAGGTGAGGCCCCTTCCTTATGGCACCAAAGGGTGGAATGGGACCAGGGAGGAAGGGGACAGGCCCTAGGGTGGAGTGATTTAGGGGTAACTTGTGGTTTTGTCCTACTAGTATCCCAACGAGGTGCCACAGATCTCTATCCGTAACCCCCGAGGACTCTCGGATGAACAAATCCACAAGTAAGTAAACTGGTCATGCAGGGAAAACTCAAGTGAGCAAGATAAAAAAAACTGAGCGAGATACAGCTCAGTGTAGGGAGGGGAGAGGGCAGGCCTAATGTTTGGTTTGCCTTCTTCCTCCAGGATCTCACAGACACTGAGCCAGGTGGCCACAGCTGGGCTGGGCACTGCCATGCTCTATGAACTCATCGAGGTAAGAGGTGTTCTAGCCCGGGGAGAGGCCCTTCCCTTCAACTAGAGCAGTGTCTTTCAAGGGAAGCCATGGGCCTCAAATCATGAATATATCTGTATTTACTTAGCCTTTGTTCAGGTTAAGGTCTAAATCCGGAACGATGAGACTCTTCTCTTTCAAAAAATCTCCCCCAAAGATAGTCAGCTCTGTAGCTTTGCCAGGTTGCCTATTCCAGCATCTTTTGGAAAATTACTTTTCCTCTTAAACTTGCATTTTCCTGCTTCAGTTTGAGTGCTTCCTTGTTCTCTTGGCACTGGCAGCTGAAAGTAGCAAGGAACAGATGCTCTGAGAGTGTTCGCCATAAATGAACATTTGAAGGCTAGTCTGCCATTGGAGCTGACTGGGAAAAGTCACAGTCCTGCCCCGAGTTTCTAGCCCAGGGAAGAAAACTACCTATGTGAAGCAACACCTGGAACTACAAGTTAATACTGACAGACCACTTTAGCAGTTTGAGGTTAAAAAACACACAATTAAGTACAGTCTGGTTTTCCTCTACTTTGAGTTTTTTAGAGGAACGTTCAGAAAATAAAGGCGAGCAGCCTGGTGTCAGAGAGAGCATGCATAGGCCACTGTCATGCTTCCGAGTCAGGCCTCCACCATGTAGTTTTGAACTCTGGAATTCCGGAGTGTTAGTTATTGAAGTAATGGTGCAAGTGCACATTTATTTGGTAGCCCAACTTGATGCCACTTGAATTCTCTGTTCCTTTGGCTTGTCCATACCTTGACCTTCTTTCTGAAAGTCTACTCCAGAACACACTGGGGCAGTGACACTATTCAAAGACAGTTAACCGAGAATGGCCTCCCAGAAGACAAAAGAAGAGACTTTTGTCTCTCTAATGTATATTATTTTCATCTCCAAGAGCTATTAAGGTAACTAAATGAGTGGAACACAATTAAATCGGATTTTTGAAGCCAGGCGGATTTGGGGGTAGGAATAGGGATTTAAGAGCACGATTAGCCCTGGCTGGTATAGCTCAGTGGATTGAGCGCGGGCCTGCGAACCACACGGTCGCGGTTCGATTCCCAGTCAGGGTACATGCCTGGGTTGCAGGCCAGTTCCCGGCAGGGGCCGCACAAGAGGCAACCATACATTGATATTTCCCTCTCTCCTTCCCTTCCCCTCTAAAGATAAATAAATAAAATCTTTTAAAAAAAGATTTTTAAAAAAAAGAGCATGATTAATTCTAAGCAGAGAGAGCGTCATCAAGACAGAAATGCGTGAACATGAGGCAGTAGCCGGGCCTTGTGGGAGACAGTCCAGCCACTCCTGGAGATCGTAGACAGGTTTTGTTCACAGGTCTTGCTGCCACCTCCCTGTTTGAACAGTGTCTTCTCTCCTCTCAGAAGGGGAAGGAAATTCTCACAGATAACAACATCCCTCATGGCCAGTGCGTCATTTGCCTCTATGGTTTCCAGGTGGGTCTCTTTGGGGCTTGGGGTCTGTTTGGGGTGGGCAGTGGAGGGCTCGTGAGAGAGCTGTGACGCAGTGCCCCACATCTGTGCTCCTTCTAGGAGAATGAAGCCTTTACCAAGACATCCTGTTACCACTACTTCCACTGCCACTGTCTTGCTCAGTACATTCAGCACATGGAGCACGAGCTGCAGGCTCAAGGACAGGAAGAGGAACGGCAGCATGCTGCAACCAAACAGGTCAGCCTGCCAGCCACTGCTCACATTGGACACTGCCACCTCACCTTTCTGCTCCCTCCACTCCAGGGGCTCTTAACCTTCTATAATCATACCTTTGAGATTAACGAACACTCACTTACCTAGAAAAGCATTCTTGTGTACATGTAATCACACCAGATGCCGTTTCAAAGGGTTCCAGACCTCTAGCCAGACAACCCTTCTGTGTCCCACCTCACTGCTGGACAGGCATGCCCGTGCCCCCCATCCCATGCCTCGACAGATTAGGCTGGCTGACTGGGTTGGGCAGCTGGTGATCACCCTAGGCCGTGAAACCACGGTGTGATTTTTCTCCTCTTTTTAGAAAGCGGTCGGTGTGCAATGTCCAGTTTGCAGAGAGCCCCTTGTGTATGATCTTGCCTCACTGAAAGCAGCCCCTGAACCCCAACAGCCCATGGTAAGGGAATTTCCCTCTAACCTGAGCCAAGAATAATGGTATTCTCCAAGGAGGGGGGAATGGCATCTTGTTTACCTTGAATGGAGTCTGCAGTTGGGCTCAACCTGGGACCTCTGCAAAGCCACAGTCCCCACAGGGAGCCCAGGGCTTCATTCAGGAGCCCAAACCTGAGGGAACGAAGCCAAGAACCTTGTACAGATCTCCTGAGGCAGTCCTGGAAAATCAGGGACTCCGGTCTACCATCAGTTTGTTCTTTCCTGCCTGCCAACCTGCTCCCTTCCCTCCAGGAGCCGTACCAGCCCAGTGCGGAGAGCTTGCGCCAACGAGAAGAGCTCAAGCGGCTCTACCAGAGGCAGCAGGAGAGGGGGGGCATCATTGACCTTGAGGCTGAGCGAAACCGGTACTTTATCAGCCTCCAGCAGGTGAGGAAAGGGTTTCCCACTCCTTCCCTAATGACACCAACCTTCCTACCAGCACCCCTCCACCATGGCCCAAGGGTGAGTTTGTTCTACCCAGGGAGGTAATAAGCTGATGATGGTCGGTTCATTCAGTGGGCGAGAGGCCGTAGTTCCTGCTTTGAGAAGCTGAATCTTCTTCACTCCATCTGTTCACTTCTTTCTAGCCTCCTGCCCCTTTGGAACCTGAGTCAGCTGTAGATGCCTCCAGAGGATCCCAACCACCCAGTGCCCTTGCCACAGAACTATCCACTTCGTCAACTGCCCAACCACCCCAGTCAACTCTGCCTGTGGCCTCCCAGTACACATGCGAGAGGATTCCAGGGACTGGGCCAAATCAGCAAAGGTTGGGCGAGACCCAGAAAGCTATCCTAGGTCGCTCCCGGGCCAGTCGAGCTCCCTGGAGACAGCCTGAACAGAGGCACCTAAAGGAAGGGGAGTACAGTGCCCCCAGAGGTACCAGTGACACTCAGGAAGTACCACCTCCTGAGAAGCCCCCAAAGGAGCCCATGGACCTAAAACCAGAACTCCATCACCAAGGGGTTGAAGGTCCCCCACCCCGCCGGACTGGGGACTGTGCTCGTTGGGGGCGCTCCAAAAGTCGGACACCGGGTTCTTCCTACCCCCGCCTGCGTCGGGGTCGGGGAGCCTACCCTCCTGGTACTCGAAGGGAACCCTTGAGCCTGGAATCTGAGGACGGTTCCTAGCAGTACTATGGGGGGAGAGGGGAATGGGGGTAGGAGGGGGACAATAAAGAGATTTGGCCTTGTTTGGCTTTCTTTGCTCAGTAGTGCCAAGCCTGTGAAGTATGGGTGTCTTTCTAAATTCCTTGCAAACCTGGAGTGTAGCAAAGTAGCCCCAACTTGGTCCTAAAATCGGTTATCTCATGAGATTAGGAGCTAGGTAAAGAGGGGTCTGACATCTCTAGTGTAGTGGGTTTCAGGGGAAATCAGTGGATGCCAGTATTTAAGGAGAATGCAAGAACCACCCTGCCCTGTAACCCACTGTGCATGTACTCCCACATTATGTATACATACGTGTGTGTGTGTGTGTGCACATTTTGGAATGCCTTTGAGTGACGGACTGCTTTTCTGTTTACTATAGTTCTCTTTCCTCTTTGTCCTAGACTGTGCCAAATAACACCTGTATGTGTGGATGCTTGAGGGCCCCTGTAGGCATCTGATTGCAGCTCAGGCTTTTTCATGAAGTACCAATACAGGGAAATCAGACCAGAGTAGGGTGACAGGCGTTTATTGATCCCCTTGAGGGGAGGTGAACACAGCCTAGCTATCACCTCCTCAGGGACTCAGCATTGTGAATTGCACCGGTAGGATCGTTTTTATACATCATAAAGTAGCCCTGCACCTGGGCAGGACTGATCTGTGTTGTGGCTTGAAGGACACACTCTGCAAAGGTCTCCGCCAAAGAAGGTGCTTGCCCTGGATAGAACCTCTGGAACATCTGGGCCAGCTGCCATTGTGAGCAGTAGCCTACGTACTCCTTCAGGTCTACTCGCCCTGGGCGTATCAGGGCAGGGTCCAATCTAAGAGAAGGCAGCAAAGCAGAGTCATGGGCAGTACCACCATTGGTCCTCCCAAGGAGTAGAGCTGGAGGAGTTTGGCCTCGCAGTCTGAGTGCCTCACTCCTTCCTACCTGTCAACGTGGTTGGTGGTCATGAACACAATGCGGGCCTCAGTGGAAGCCACACCATCCAAGGCGTTGAGCAACCCACTGAAAGTGAGACGACCTAGACCTTGGTACTTTACTGGGTCTAGACGAAGGCAGAAAAAGAAGTACAAGCAGCCAGTTGTAGCCTTATTTAAAGCAAGCCCCTTCCATTCCCCGCCATATTCCCCTACTTATCTGTGCCTCTTCTGGGCTCTTGTTGCTAACCCAGAAATCCATTAGCCCTCTGGATTTCTACTTCTACTGGTCCTCATTTAGAGACACTCTCCCTCAACACCTCTCACCCTGCACAGACAGGTCTCGACTGAGAAAGGCAGCATCCACGTCCTCCAGGAGCACCAGGCTCTGCTGCGGGGCTGCACTCAGCAGGTGGTTGAGCCGGTCATCGGAGAGGCTGGAGTCTGTGAGGCTCAGCAGGCAGATGCTGTGCTCCAGCTCCCCAGCCAGGGCTGTGCTATGGAGGATGGGAGCACAGGTGGTCAGCAATCTGGGCATTTGTCCTTGGACCCAACTGCTCATTCCTCACTATACTAGGTGTGTCTCAGGCCCAGCCCTTCCACCACCCCACCCTAATGTTCTCCATGTCTCATGTTTTTCCTGGTCCCTGTTCCCCACGTCTATTTCTCTTTCCAATCCCATCAACCCAGTTTTTCTCCAGTTTGAGGGTTAAGAAAAATGTTTACTCACATAAAACTGCTCTTTCCACAACCAGGGGGCCCATAAAGCAGGTAGCCACGTCTGTAGGGAATGCCTGGGAATACAGCAAGGATGATTGTCAAGACCTAATAAGGTCAATCATGGACTCTGCCCCAGATGTCCACATGCATTCCCAGTCCTGCTCCCAGGAGGCCCAGACCTTGCTATTGGAAGGAATCATCCTTGTAGGCATCTGTTCTTTCCTCTTCGTCACTGGGAATTGGGCTGGAGCTGTATTGGAATTGGAGCCAACCCACCTGGCCACAGAAACTAGCCTGCTTCCTCCTGCTCTAACACCGCATCAAAAACAGCCTGGCCAAGACCCCAGCTGCTTCTCACCTCTGTCAGTGTACCACTTGGGGTTATCAATGAATTCCCGGACATCTCTGATAATTCGCTCAGCCAGACCCTGTTCTAGAACCACAGAATTCAGTGGCCGCCGCCGGCGTGGATACCCAAAGGGTCGCCATTCGGAGCCCATGGCTGTGTACATCAAGGTCTTCCCTTCCTCCTGCTGCAAGGCTAGCTCTCGAGCTAGGAGGGAGGAGATGAGACAAAACCAATGTTCTTCCCTGCTGTGCATGTAAGAGCTTTGCCAAAACAGGTAACCCTCGCCCCCTACTCCCATGGGCTCTTCCGAGTTTCTCATCTTCTGCTGTCAAATGCCCCCATCCCCGCAACTCCCCATAGAGCCTGCCTGTGTCATCGTCCCACACCTTCCTCCAGGATGTTGAAGAAAACCTTGCGGTCAGTGCCCAGAGCTGTGAAGGTAACAGATTCCCAAGGAGTACCCGTCTGCAGGTCTATCATCTGCATTTCTCGGCTTCGTTCCACTCGGATCCATTTCCCCTGATACCTGAGTTAAGAATGGTCAAAATGGGGTGAATGAATGGGTCAAACCCAGCTCCTCTCATTCTCCTTTTCTACTCTCAGAACCCTCCCTGGCCCCGACCTTACCAGATAAAGTGGTTTCCAGGGCTGGGGACAAATTCAAACTTAGTGGAGATGCGGCCACTCTCATGCTGAAGATACGAGGTCTCAACACTGAGGTGCTGAGTCCGGGTACTGTGGCGGGTGAGCCAGCTAAGCAACCAGGCATAGCTCCTGTCTCGAGCAGGGACTTCCAGTGTGATCATGTAATGGCGCCGGAATGCCACCAGGCCCAGCTGGGCACCCTTCCGGGCCAAGGCCAGGACTGTGCCCACACCTACCAGGCCAAATCCAGCCCCAAAGTAGGGGTTGTCCTTCAGGGCCAGGACAAAGTCTGCGAGGGGCATCTTGAAAGGGAAACAAAGAACCTTACAAGTCCTGAGGCATTTTCAAAACCTGGGGGTGGGGAGCAATGGAAATGGGGAAAAAAATATTAGTTTATAAACGACTCCTCGATCCCTCCTCTCCCCACCCCTTCCCTCTTGCAGAATATGAGAGCAGAAAAGGTCAGCTACTGCCTGCTTCAATACCCTCCCTTTGTGGAATGGCCATGGTGTTAGAATTTGGGACCTGGGACTCCAGACCTCTTGTCCCATTTTGCCCTCAGTTATCCTGTTCGCATTTCAGTTTCCTGCCAAAGGACTATGTTCTCTTAATCCTGAGAACAATGTAACTGGCTTCACAACAGGAGAACAGATGGACAGAATTTCTGTGGTACCTGGGACCAGCTGAAATAGAAAGGGGCACACTGGCCAGATAGCAGAGAATGAAGCCATTCTCTTCCATTTATCTCTCATAGCTGTCATGCCTTGTTACCATGAGTAATGACCTTCAAATATCCTCTCCTTTACATGCTCAGTTCCTGATGTCCTTGTTTAACCCTTCAATACCTCCCATCTCTCTCTTTAAAATTATAGTTCTTGAAATGGCATTTGAATGGGGGTCTCCACCTCCTGCTCCACCAAACTGCTGTTACACAAGGATCTAGGTCATTCTTCATAAAGATCAGCTTCAGTCCAATTTCTCTCTCTACTCCAAACCTCTCAACAGACCCCTGAGGTCTCAGCAGACCTCTGCTTGGTACTCAAAGCCCTCCACCTGTTTCATGGCTTAGCTCCTAAAACTCCCTGTTGAACGAATGTGCAAACCATCTCCTGGCTCAAACAGTTCTCTCCACTCGGAAGCCCATTCTAATTTATTCTCTCCAATCGAAGATCTGCCCATTTGCTAGTTCCATGGAGATTTTTCATAATTCACACACGCAAAAAAAGGTGACCGGGTCTAATTCTAGACTGCAAGATCCCAAGGGGTAGAAAGCCAGCTGATTTCTCGTACACCTCCCCGTCCACTGCCACTTTGCTCGGAGTCTGGCGCGCGGGGCGCTGAACTGACAGCAGTGACCTCCACCGAGGCTCAGAGCTCGATACAGAATTCCAAAATATCTACGCGCGGAAGGCCACAGACAAAGCCCTTCCCGCTCCGAGCCCTTAGGGCGCCCTGGAGCCCCCTCGCGAATCCCGCAAACCCTGCTCGCGCCTCTGCCAGCGAGGTTTGGAAGAACCCGTCTCTCCATCCCCTTACCGCCAAGACTCTCTGGCCCTCCCTCTCAATGGTTTACCCCTCCGCACACGTGGGACGGGCCGCTTGGCTCCACCCCCGAACTTTTTCATCTACTTCCCGCCACGCCCGCTGAGACGGCCCTGCCACTCTGCTCCACGACTCTCGATGGTACTCCTCGGGCTCCCTGTCTGGGGTGGATGGGGGGAGGCGGGGACGCAAGAGAAAACCATAGAGTACTCCTCCCGCCGCCAAGAGGAAGAGAGAGTGTCCTCCGTAGGCCCGTAGGTTTAGGGGCAGCTGGGCCGGAGGCGGTCGCGTAAAAGGGTACTCCGGGAGGTAGCTCCAGCTTCTGGTAGACCGAAGAGATGCGGCTCCCGCCGGCCCCGGGCCGGGAGGTGAGTGAGCGGCTGCGGGGCGGGAACTAGTAGGGAGAGCGGGAGGAGCGGCTGGAGGCAAAAGTTTCTCGTGCCCTAGAATGAGGGTGGGCCTGGGAGGTGGGAACCCCCTACGAACGGGACCCCGGCGTATCACATTGCCGTCCCGGTGCCTCAGTCGCGTCACTGTTTTGGACCCCGCCCGCTTACCCGTTGCCTCTTACTCAGGACCATAATTTTCACGATTCTCCATCCCTAGCCTCGCAGGTTGCAAATCGACTTTCCCATTTTCTGGTTCTTGTGATTCCCGCTCCCGCCCAACGATGTGGACACTGTCATCGCTTCCGCTTCACAGATAAGAAAGCTGAGACCCAGAGAAGCGAGGTTACTGACCCATACCCGCGCGGTGAGTCAGAGCCCACAGGCAGTTGGAAACCGGGTGCCTTAGTACCCAGGCCAGATTTCATTCATTCCCCAGCCCTTCTCTCTGCCTTAATCTGTCAGGAAGCTTTCATAGAGGAAAGGACATGTATGCAGATTCTTAAAGAATAAATAGTTAGGAGTTGGTTAGCCAGACAAGAAAGATAGAGAAAGGAAAAAGGCCCATCAAGCCCAGAGACAGAGGCAGATGGATACATGCATGTGTGAGAGTATCGAAGCAAAATAGAATGTGGTGAGCCAGGGGAATGGGGTATGACTGGGTCAGGGATCTGTTGAGGGGAGAGGTGGAAGAAGAGTCTGGAGAGGTTAGCAGGGGCCAGACCATGAAGGAAGGGCCTTATATGCATGCTAAGAAATAGATCATAAAATGTTAAAGGGGGAAGGTACCTCTGAGATCTCTTAGCCCCATCCAATTTTGTTGCAGATAAGAACACAGACCCAGATTGCTTAATGATTGGACCAAAGTCAATTACCTCCCCCCAAAATAACCTGCAGTATTTAATATATTGGCCAAAATTTGTTGCCTCTCTCCTAGTACTGGTCCTTATTATAATTTTTGTTCTTGACGTTGTCATAAAAAGAAAACCTCAATGTTCACTAGTTATGGCTGCCTACGTGGACAGGCACTAGGCTGTGCGCCACGTCAACTGGGAAGAATGTGAGAGATCTAACTATCCTTTGTTTGGTTAGTTTTCTTCTAGTTGGTTTATCAGCACTTCAAAGACCACAGAACACAAGTTGGTGGTGATGACAGACCCCATGCTGGACTCACAGCCAGCCAACAGCACCGAGGGGATGGATGGACTATGCTCTGAGCTATTGCTGATCCCCCCACCTCTCTCTGACCCTGGAATCCTGGAGCCTGTGCACAGCCCCTGTCCATCTGAGAACCCCACACCTTTGCCTGCTGCCCCAGGCTGCCTACTGGTGGAGGCCACGACAACAGAAGAGGACACAGGGAACATGGAGATTATTGTAGAAGCTGTAGCTGGAAGCCTATCCCCAGGTGCTCCTGGAGAGACACCAGGTATGAACACAGTTGCTAGCAGGGCAGTGGGACAAACAGCCCTGAAGTTTTGTCTGCTATTTTTGATATGTGTGAGTAGAAGGAGAACACAAGGCAGCGCCCTATTTTTATACTGCGAGATGTTGTAATTTGATTTGCAGCTGGTAAATGTTGACTGAAAGCTGGCACGATGGTCACAGCCTTGCACCAAGCTCTTGGCAGCCTTTCTCCGTGAAGGCATCGTGTCTGCTAGGCAGTAATCCAGAAGGGAAGACATTTTTGACACCTCCGCCCAATCCTTGCTGCAGTAGTCCTTGGGGGAATTCTTTCCCCCATATTGACCCGCCCACTGAGGAATTCCTACAGCCAGGAATTAGGCAAAAGGCCCAGTCTCTGTCCACCACCCTGGGCTCGGCAGGGCTTCCCAGAAGTAATCTGGTATTTCCCTGCCCTGTTTTCCTGTGTATAACATTCTTAACTCATCCAAGGTATGTGGCTAAGAGTGAGAGTTGAGCATTTACACTTTTGTAAAAAGAAAAGATTCTCCCCTTTATTCTTCCCACGTCTACAACTTTTTATTTTAAGCAACTTCCATGTTTTTTCATTGCCTTCCTCTAGCTATAGTTGCCACAGTTCCCCTTGGTGGTGTACAGAGAACACTGGGAAGAGTTGTTCATTTGATCATGTAATATTGCTAAACTTTTATGTGGTGGAAAAAATAATAATAAAAAACAAGCCTGGGGAAAACATTTGCAGTGTGTAAGAAAGAGTTGAGTTAATGTCTTTAAAACTTAAATAACTCTAGCCCTGGCTGGTGTAGCTCAGTGGATTGAGCGTGGGCCTGTGAAGCAAAGGATCACGGTTCGATTCCCAGTCAGGGCACATGCCTGGGTTGCAGGCCAGATCCCAATGGGGGACACATGAGAGGCAACCACACATTGATATTTCTTTCCCTCTCTCCTTCCCTTCCCCTCTCTCTGAAAATAAATAAATAAAATATATTTAAAAAAACTTAAATAACTCTATAAGAAGAAAAAACTGATTTTTTTAAAAAGAGGGGGTGAAGAAATCTACATGAAATTTGCTAAAGCAATAAGAATAGTCCATAACTATAAAGATGTTCCGTCTCACTAACACACAAATAAATTCCTATTAAAAATAACCACAACATGCCATTTTTGTTTCTTGACTTTGGCAAAAGTCGAACATTTTTTATAATACCTAGTGTTGGTGAGGGTTTGGGAAAACACACTGTTTTACAGCTTATGGAGAGTGTAAATTAGCATAATGTTTTGAAGGCCAATTTATCTACATGACACATTTTACAATATGTGTACTCTGACCCCTAATTTCATTCGTCAGGATCTGTCCTATAGGAAGACTTAGGCACACGCACAAAGCAGGAGGGAGAAGCTTGTGTGGGCCAGCTTTAGTTGTGCTGATTGGAAACAACCCAGATGTCCATCAGTAAGGGCAAAGTGTCACTTTGATTTATGCATGCTCTGAAGTACTTAAACTGGACGAAAAAATATAAGGTAGATTTAAATGTACTCATAGATAAAAATATCATTGCTATATAACAAAGGAAAAAAGATAAGCAAATTGCAGAAAAATGACACCAAAAGCCTGAAAGGATACAGACCAAATTGTGAAGGTGGGATTTTTTTTAAAAAAATTTATCTGTAGCCATGGCTGGTATGGCTCAGTGGATTGAGTGCTGGCCTGTGAACCAAAGGATCGCTGGTTCGAGTCCCAGTCAGGGCACATGCCTGGGTTGTGGGCCAGGTCCCCAGTGTGGGGTGCTCGAGAGGCAATGGCACGTTGATGTTTCTCTCCCTCTCTTCCCCTCTTGCTAAAAATAAATACAGTCTTTAAAAAATAAAATAAAAAATATATCTGTATTATTTGAATTTTTCTTTAAACAATAATATGAAGAGAAAATGGACCACCAGAATAAATGTGAGACACACGTGGGCTTGAGTCTGGGCTCTACCACTGGCAAACATGGCGGCATTAAGCTCACAGAATCCCAGGTCCCTCTTCTCACAGGGCAGGTGGTGGGCCAAGGAAGTGTTCGCTAAGCCTTTATCAAGGCCCTGCCCGTTGCTTAAGAAATGGTATTGATTACTGTGAACATAATTTGACTTTTTTTCAAAAAGGATGTTCTCCATTTTATGAATTACTATGTCTATGACAATCTCTTTTTTTAAAAAATTTTTGGGGGGTTTTTAGAGGGGAAAGGAGAGAGAGAGAGGGAGGCATCAATGTGTGGTTGCTTCTCGTGTGACCCCCCCCGGGGCACCTGGCCTGCAACCCAGTCACATGCCCTGACTGGAAATCCAACCGGCCACCCTTTAATTCACAGGCTGGCACGCAATACTGAGCCACACCAGCCAGGGCCCTATGACAGTCTCTACAGAATGTGAAGTAAATCCCTTTGCTGTTTCTATTGTAGATGTCATTCCCAGGTTGTCATTTTCTTCTTTTGAAAGTTACTGATGTTTTGTTTGGGCAAAATATATTGCCTTTTCTTAATGCTTTCTGGATTTGATTAACATCGTTGTGTTCATTTAACAAGGATTTATTAAGTACCTAATGTGTGCCAAGTATTGCTCTAGATGCAGGGAATCCAAATGCATGTGTGAGAGATAAACTGTCCCTTCCCTCATGGGGCTTACAGCCCAGGTGCAGAACCAGACTTAAAGTCCGTCTCCAGTCCATGAATATCTGTCTGATTTGTGCCTTTCTCTGTTGGTCCTCTGCCTGCAGGTGTCCTGGTGAAGGTGGTGGAGGTGTACTTCTGTGAGCGCTGTGAGCAGAGCTTCGCAGAGCCCGCTCTGCTGGCCCTGCACCAGTGTACCGAGACCCTTATACAGCCTGTGGAGGGCCTCATTAGTCCCCCGTGCTCTGTAGAGCTACCCCTCAGCAACCTCACTCTGTCTGGCCCTCTGCAGGGCCACACCCCACCCGAGAGGCCCCTGCCATGCCCTGTGTGTAGACAGGAGTTTGCCCAACCCCAGGCCCTGAAGAGCCACTTCAAGAGTCACTGGGGGCCCCCTAATACCTTCTCCTGCCCAGAGTCTGGCTGTGTGTTCTCTGCTGAAGATCGTAAGGGTCTGCAGCACCACCTGAGGCAGACCCACAAAGTGGTTCCTGTGCCCTGTTGTTTCCGGGGCTGCCCCTTTCTCTTCGGGAGCCAGCAGGGCATGGAGCTACACCGACAGGCCCATTACCCTTTCCACTGCAACCGTTGCAGCTTCGTAGGCTCCAACGTCAAACTCTTCCGGCAGCATCAGCGCAGCCATGGGGCCAGGACACAGGGAGAACTGTCCCCCGTTCAGGGTCTTCCATCGCAGGAGCTGCTGCCAGGTAGGAGGCCAGGGGCCCAGCAGGATGCCACCTGGAAAGGCAGTGTATCTAGTTCCGTGGGTGTGTGCCCGCATACCGGAGAAGCAGATAGTGGCTCCGGAGGACAGAACTACTGACTGACATGGGAAGGCATCCAGAAAGCTTGGACCAGTCAGTGTATGGGATACAGAGAAAGTCTTTGTCTGTGACAGCTGAGTGAAGTTCGCTTTCAGCTACATTGTGGCCTTGAAGTTACTTAACCACTCACTCTGTTCTGATCCATTGTAGAACTTTCTGAGGGCAAAAGCTAGAATGCCCACAGCCACTGGTAGAATGCCTTTTGACTCCCGTCTAGAGTAAGTGGAATTGCGTAGGAGAAGCTGGGGTTATTTTAAAAAAGAAACCTTCAAGGAAAGTGATGTTTCACTGATTCTTCTCTTGGTCTTAAAAAAGGGTGTGGGTTGAGTGGAGGAGCAGGAGGAAACAGAGCACTCGGGCCGGAAGAGGCCGGGGTTCTGATGAGGGAGTCCGGCTCACTAAGACTCGTCTGTGCTGTGCTCCCAAAGAGAAGACCCTTTTATTCCTGGGAAGTAGTCGTAGGTCTTTGCCTTACCAAGGCAGCTGCTCCTATTGAGGAAGAGAAGGGATAGATTGGAGGGGACAGGATGCGACCCTGAGTCACTGAGTTTGGTTTCCCAGTAGGAGAATTTAGAGTTCAGGTTGTGTTCACCTACACTGAGCTGGCAGCCATTAGACAGGGGCCTGAGCCCCGGACAGGCAGTGCACTCCTCCATGTCGCAGTCCTACCCCCAGCTCCAGTGACCTCAGAGCTTTTACTGGAATGGGTCTGAGGGTAGTCTTATCTGAGGTGTGACTGACTTTAGCCTGGAGCATTACTGAGCTTCCTGGTCTTGCTATCAGAGCCCAAGTTTCCCTTAGGCTAAACAGGGTGGGGGTGGGGTAACTGTCAGCCAGCAAGAGGAGAAGTGCAAGCAATTGGTGCTGTCATTGTCCCCTGTAGACTTCTTCATCAAGTTGTATGTGTCTCCAGCTCCCACCCTGCCCCCAGGAGAGGGACAGCCTTCAGAGGAAGCAAGTACACCCCTGCCCAGGCAGGAGTCAGCGGAAGAAGAGGAAAAGGAGGAGAGTGGCACCCTGAAGGACTCTCAGAAAGCCCTAGAGAAAAGCCAAGGGACTCAGCAGTTGGAAGGTAATGATATGACTAGACTTGAACTCAGTGGTTGGGAGCAATGGATTGTGGAGAGCCTGGCATTGAGGTTCTAAGGTTTGGTTTTTTGAGCTTAGTTCAGATTCTTTCATTTTTTAAAAATATTCTGTATTGTTTAAAAGACTATTTACTTTTAGGGAGAGGGGAAGGGAAGGAGAAAGAGAGGGAGAGAAACATCAATGTGCGCTTGCCTCTTGCATGCCCCCTACCCTGGGGAGAACTGATCTGCAGCCCAGGCATGCACCCTGACTGGGAATCGAACCAGCGACCCTTTGCTTCACAGGCCCGTGTTCAATCCACTGAGCCATACCAGCCAGGGCAGTTCCTTTCATTCTTAAGAGTCCACTTTGACATGTCTAGTGGGAAAATAGCAAATAAGTAAAACTAGTAGCACAGGATGTAGCGGTAAATAGAGTATGTTCTCTGGGGCTGGTTTTCCTCAGGCAGAAAGTGCTTTTTCAGGGAAGGAACGGGCAATATCCATCGTACAGAGAGGCCAGAGGTTACTGATGATCAGCAGCCTGGCTTGTCTGGCATTGAGCCCACCAGGATTTTTTTCCCTTAAACCCTTGCTTCCCAGTTTCAGGCTCCGGAGAACAACATTGAAACCCACTGCACAGGATGCATGTTTCTTGTCAGGTGTAGAGAAAAGATAGGATCATATTTACTACCAGCTCTCCATGACCTAGAACTCGGGAGCCCATGTTTGGAAGTTGGAGTACTTCATCACCTTCTCCTCTGCTCATTCCCTGCGGGTCTCTCTTCCTTCCAACCAGCCTTGCTGACCCTTCCACTTGCTCCCATGAACGTGGTCAGGAAGAACAAGGAAACTCCATCCAGATTGTTCTTTTGAGCGCTCTAGACAGAGGCTCAGGAATAGTGGGTGGGTGGCTAGGTAAAACATTTCAGATAGGTCTGAGGAGTCCCTGTGATTTTGTTTCTGAAGAGACTTGGGTTTCTTGTCTCTTCTTTGAGACTACAATATTCGAGGTACTATTGTCTGGTTTCCTGGAGAGAACAGGGAGGGACCATACGCTCTTTGTGTCTGGGCAAATTGTAGCTCCTCCGTGATCTGGCCAGCCCCAAACCTATCGAAGATTCGCACTTTGAACCGTCTCTGCCTCTCCCTCTCACAGGGGATGTGGCTCCTGGCACCGAGTCCCTCTTCAAGACCCATATGTGTCCAGAATGCAAGCGCTGCTTTAAGAAGCGGACCCATCTGGTGGAGCACCTACATCTTCACTTCCCAGACCCCAGCCTCCAGTGCCCCAACTGCCAGAAGTTCTTCACCAGTAAGAGCAAGCTCAAGACGCATCAGCTGCGGGAGCAGGGCAAGAAGGCCCACAGCTGCCCGCTGTGCAACTACAGTGCGGTGGAGAGGAACGCGCTCAACCGCCACATGGCCAGCATGCATGAGGATATCTCCAACTTCTACTCGGACACCTACTCCTGTCCCGTCTGCCAGGAGGAGTTCCGCCTCAGCCAGGCCCTTAAGGAGCACCTCAAGAGCCACGCTGCGGCAGCGGCCGCAGAGCCGCTGCCCCTTGGCTGCTTTCAGGAGGGCTGCAGCTACGAAGCACCCGACCGCAAGGCCTTCACGAAGCACCTGAAGGAGACCCACGGGGTGCGGGCAGTAGAGTGCCGCCATCACTCGTGTCCTATGCTCTTCGCCACAGCTGAAGCCATGGAGGCCCACCACAAGAGCCACTATGCCTTCCACTGCCCCCACTGCGACTTTGCCTGCTCCAACAAGCACCTGTTCCGCAAACACAAGAAGCAGGGCCACCCTGGCAGTGAGGAGCTGCGCTGCACCTTCTGTCCCTTTGCCACCTTCAACCCGGTGGCCTACCAGGATCATGTGGGCAAGATGCATGCTCATGAGAAGATCCACCAGTGCCCCCAGTGCAACTTTGCCACTGCCCACAAGAGAGTGCTCATCCGCCACATGCTGCTGCACACAGGTGAGGCGGCCTCCTTCCTGACAGAAATGTGACGGCATTAGCCATGACAGCGGACATGACGTACACACGGAGGGCTTTGCACTCATTGTCTCGTGTGACCTCGTATTCCTAGGGGAAAATCTGGTGTTTGGAATTCGTGAGCTTCAAGCTGAGCGTCACTCAGCCAGGGAAGTGGCAGGCTGGGATTTGAATGCAGGCAGTCCAAGCCGGAGCCTGCACTGTGACCACTGCATTGTTGTGTTTCACCCTTAAGGCCCTGTCCAGTTGTGCCCACCCCTAGTCAGCACTGGGTGGGTCAGCACCCAGCCTCTTAAAGAGAAGAGACCCAGATCAGGAAGAGACCTCCCTTTGCGATTAGGTTGTGGGATGTGCTGTGAGAGACAGGGCAAGGGGGCCCTGAGCCACCATACACGTTACAGCTCTGGCAGCCATGACACTGAAACATGAGTCCTTTTGGTGACCTGGAGGTTGCAGACTTTTAATTGGTTACGAGCATTCCTGATACTTAGAATGATGACCAAGTTCAGGCTTCCCGGTATAGCATCATCTCACTTGTGATCTCAGTGTGAGCACAGTGGATTGATAAGACATTTAAACATTTAAATTAAAGACTCTTTAGTTTATGAGGGCAGTTTTTAGGCAGCTTGGGACAAAGCCATTGTTGTTCCCATTGCTCTAGTCACAAACTCATTTTTATGAGGTCTTTTCTAAAACCATACATCTATATAGTGTTTTATAGTTTATCGAGTTCATATATATGTGTGTGTATATATACATATATATGTATATACTTATATATATAATCTTATTTAACACATAATAACAATCTTGTAAGGCAGGCAGGTAAAGATGGGAAACTCTGAATATTTAAATGGCCTGTTTCGGAATCACACCGCTAGTCACAGGACCAGAGCAGAACATACGTTGCTGGCCCTTCACCGTAGGGACAGGGCCTGAGAGCGTGGTCAGGGTAACAGGGAAGGGTCCAGAGGAGCATAGCACCCAGCTCCTTAGTGCCAGGTCTGGACTAACTCCAGGGATGGCTTGCCCTCGAGTTCTCGCTGGGCACCACTGAGAACTATGGGATATCTCATTTAATCTTCCTATCAACCATGTGAGGTCAGTATTTTAGTTGCCCTTTTCTTGGAGACGAGGAAACTGAGACTTTTATAAGTGCTCAGAAAGGTATCTGGCATAGAGCAAGCACTCTGTACGTGTTAGCTATTAATATCTTTATTATTGCGTTAGATTCCAGAGTCAGAGTTCTTAACCACTATGTGTATTGCCTAATTTGTTCTCCTTCTCTCCCACAAAACTGGAAGGAATTGCGCTAAGTGGAGCAGTTTGAGAAGTCAGGAGAAGTCAGGAGTAGACTTTAAAGCTAGTTTGGAAAAGCTCAGTCTCCACTTCCCTCCCTCCTCCTTCAGCATCAGAGCAGAGCAATGTTGGCCGAGAGGGCTGTGAAGCGCCCTGACTCTTACGATCAGCACGTGAGGCTTGGTCCCCTGCCTGGGGTCAGGACAGACCTGCTGGAGAAATGGGCTGTCTGCTTGCTTGATCTGTGTGTAATCTGGGTTTCTCCCTTCTCATCCCCACTCCCACCCTGACCTCAACCTAAGGCGAGAAACCTCACAAGTGTGAGCTTTGTGACTTCACGTGCCGAGACATGAGCTACCTGTCCAAGCACATGCTGACCCACTCCAACACCAAGGACTACATGTGCACTGAGTGCGGCTACGTCACCAAGTGGAAGCACTACCTCAGCGTGCACATGCGAAAGCACTTGGGCGACCTCAGGTACGTGCGCGTGCGCCTCCACCCCTGCCCCAAGAGTGTTGTGCTAACATATAGGCCTCCTCCTGGATTCCACTGTGGCTCCAGTGCTCTTCTGGGCCCAGGGAGACTCCTGTAATGCATATTGCCTACAGCTGGCCTCTGCCTGTGGCTCAGTCTGCGGGTGAGAGATCTCTGGGCTCAGAGAAGGCCTGGGCACTAAGGTGTCGCTTGCGTTCTCAGAGCCCAGTCTAGGAAAGGTAGATAGACTGCACTGTGGCCCTAATCCTCACCACTTCTAAATTCAGGCAGCTTGCCTTCTGATCTCTGGGCACAGCTGGCTAGAGGTTTCTCCTTGGCTTTCATACCTCCATGGGAGAATGGGAACTAGGTGCAGAAACCTGCCCTAGTGGAGCTGTGTGCATGTCAGCTTCTTAGAAATCCACAGTGGACTGCTGATTCACACCTTCCCTTTAGGGAGCAATATAGAGTAGGGGCTAGAACATGAGCCCTGAAACTGGACAGTCTCTGCCCTTCACTTTGTAACTTGAGACAAGTTACTGACTTCTGTGCCTTAGTCTCCTCACTTGTCAAATGGATATCTATTCACAGGGTGATGGGAATGAACATTGAATTAGATGGTGTACGCACAACATTGAGTGTAGAGCCTGACCCATAGGAAGTAGTGACTGTTAGTTGTTCTGATTGGTTTATAGTTTTGATTTTGCTAACCAACCCCATCCCTTTTCACCAGATACCAGTGCAGTCAGTGCTCTTACCGCTGCCATCGGGCTGATCAGCTGAGTAGCCACAAGCTGAGACATCAGGGCAAGTCCCTGATGTGTGAGGTGTGTGCCTTTGCTTGCAAACGGAAGTATGAGCTGCAGAAACACATGGCTTCCCAGCACCACTCCGGCAAGCCAGCCCCACTCTACCTCTGTCGCTACTGCAGCTACCAGAGCCGCCACAAGCAGGCCCTGCTGAGCCATGAGAACTGCAAACATACCCGCCTCCGTGAGTTCCGCTGTGCCCTCTGTGACTACCGCACCTTCAGCAACACCACCCTCTTCTTCCACAAGCGCAAGGCCCATGGCTATGTGCCTGGGGACCAGGTGTGGCAGCTCCGCTATGCCAGCCAGGAGCCAGAGGAGTCCAGGCAATGCCCAACACCCCCACCAGACTCAGAGTCCTCAGATCAGGTGTCTGCCCAGCCTGTGGGGCAGGACCACGATACTGAGACTGTGGTGGACCCCAGCTTGAACCAGACTCTGCCAGAGGCCAGTGAGGACAGTCCTGGGAGACAGGATGGCAGTGAAGTTCCCCAGGGGGATGACCTGGCCAGTGGCCCCAGTCCAGCGGAGGTAGATGAGGGCAGCTGCACACTGCACCTAGAGGCCCTGGGAGTCGAGCTGGGACCTGTGGCCGAGCCACCACTTGAGGAAATCGCTGAAACGGCCCCTGTAGAATTCAGGCCCCTGGATCCTTCAGGGCCGCTGAGACTGGAAGGGCCAGAGGGAACTTTGACAGAGCTGTCTACCTTTGAAGGTGCTGGGACTTCTGGCTTGGGTGCTGAGGAAGAGCCCATTCTGGAGAAACCAGTACCTGAGCCCCCCAGAAACCCTCCTTCCTCAGAGGAACCTTCTAACAACTGGGTGGAAACCTTCAAGGCAACTCCACCCACTGAGACAGCACTCCTGCCCGAGCTGCCTGAGTCAGAGTCACTCCTCAAGGCTCTCAGGAGACAGGACAAAGAACAGGCAGAGGCACTGGTGCTGGAGGGGCGGGTTCAGATGGTGGTGGTACAGGGAGCCGGGCAGGCCTTCCGCTGCCCACACTGCCCTTTTATCACCCGCCGCGAGAAAACCCTGAATCTGCACTCCAGGACAGGGTGCCATGGCCGCCGAGAACCCCTGCTGTGCCCTGACTGTGGGGCTTGTTTCAAGCAGCAGCGTGGCCTTAGTACCCACGTGATGAAGAAGTGCCCCGTGTTGCTCAAAAAGAACAGGAGCTTGCCCAGACTAGGTTCAACTGTCCCTCTCCATTCTCTACCCCCTGGCAGCCAGGCCTCAGAGGCTGCAGAAGGTGGGAAGCCGGCACCTGCACCATTAGAAGTAGAGGTAGTGCTCTCAAAAGATGCTCCTTCTGAGCTTTCCAGGGAACCAGAAGAAAGAGAGGAGCCTCTGGCCACACTCTCTGGCTCTGCAGTACTTCCTGCAGGAAACTCCCCATCCCCAGAGACCTCTGAGAAGTTCCACTTTGAACAGGGCAAGTTTCACTGCAACTCATGCATGTTCCTTTGTTCTCGGCTCTCCTCCATTACCTCTCATGTGGCTGAAGGCTGCCGGGGGATACGAAGCGGGGCGGGAAAGCGAAGTGCCTCCCAGACCCAGCCTCTTGTGTCCCTGCTGAGCAATGGGGACTCAGTTCCCCTAAACGGTGGGAATACGGAGTGCAGTCCTGGTGATGGGGACACAGCTGTGGTTCCAAAGCAGAAGGGAGCCCGCTTCTCCTGCCCCACTTGCCCCTTTAGCTGTCAGCAGGAGCGGGCTCTAAGGACTCACCAGGCCCGGGGCTGCCCCCTTCAGCAGTCTGGAGAGTTGCACTGTGGCCTCTGCTCATTCACCGCTCCTTCTGCCGCTGCCCTGAAGCTGCACCAGAAGCGGAAACACTCCACTGTGGCTCCAGCCCGTGTCCCCCGGCCCCTTCTTCAGTGTGGGGACTGTGGCTTCATCTGTAAACAGAGCAGGTGCCTACAGCAGCACCGGCGGCTCAAGCACGAGGGCGTGAAGCCACATCAGTGCCGTTTCTGTGACTTTTCGACTACTCGACGGTACCGTTTGGAGGCTCATCAGTCCCGACACACAGGTGTTGGCCGCATCCCCTGCAGTTCCTGTCCCCAGACATTTGGTACTAACTCAAAACTACGCTTGCACCAACTGAGGGTACACGACAAAACACCCACGCACTTCTGTCCGCTCTGTGACTATAGTGGCTACCTTCGCCATGACATCACTCGCCATGTCAACAGCTGCCACCAGGGCACCCCAGCCTTTGGCTGTACCCAGTGTGAGGCCCAGTTCAGCTCCGAGACAGCACTCAAACAGCATATTCTGCGCCGGCATCCTGAGCCTACACCCCCAGCCCCCGGTTCTCCTGCAGAGGCCACTGAGGGCCCCCTACACTGCTCCCGCTGTGGGTTCCTATGCCCCAGCCCTGCCGACCTGCGAGGACACACCTGTAAACAGCACCCACGGCTCGAGTGTGGGGCCTGCCAGCAGTCCTTCCCTAGCCGGCCAGCACTGGATGAGCACCGGAGGCAGCAGCATTTCAGCCACCGCTGTGAGATCTGTGACTTTGCTGCCCGGGAGCGGGTGGGCCTGGTAAAGCACTACTTAGAACAGCATGAGGAGACTTCAGCAGCGGCCTCCGATGGGGATGCTGGCCAGCCCCCGCTGAGCTGCCCCTTTTGTGACTTCACATGCCGCCATCAGCTGGTGCTAGATCACCACGTGAAAGGGCACGGGGGCACCCGGCTGTACAAGTGTACCGACTGTGCCTATAGCACCAAGAACCGGCAGAAGATCACCTGGCACAGCCGCATCCACACTGGGGAAAAGCCCTACCGCTGTCACCTCTGTTCCTACGCCTGTGCCGACCCCTCTCGCCTCAAGGTGAGGTCCAGGACAGTGGGGGCTAGGAGTGTTGGCTATGGGGTTCAACTGCCCGGGGTCTCTGATCCTGACTCTCCCAAATACTAGCTTTGTGACCTTTGTCAAGTTCCTTGGTTTCTCCAAGCCTCAGATTCCTCATCTGTGAAAATGGGCTACTACCTCATAGGGTTGTTATAAAGCTAAAATTTCATAATACATACTAGTCACATGATGAACATGTAATGGATTGGGGATAATTTAGATAATGGTGACAGCTAACATTTATCAAGCACTATAATTTTAATCCGTTCAAAAATATTAGATATACTTTTACTGTTTCTCATTTTACAGATTATTGAGCCAAGAATTAGGGGTTAGGTAATCCAGACACCCAGGTAATAACGTAGTGGAGCTGAGACCGTCCGGGCCAACCTAGGAGTAGGCCCAGGGGGTAGGTTGGTGTCACAGTGGCCAGACTGAGGAACCTGACTGGCAGCGCTAGTAAGGACAGGATGGGAGCAGGGGACCAGGTTGTCTGCCAGCAGTCTCTCTGCCTGCTTCCCCTAGTTCCTCATCCATTGAGTAGCCAGGGGTGCCCATTTTCTGGACATATTCTTTGTTCTTCCCTCCTCCAGTACCATATGCGGATCCATAAGGAAGAACGGAAGTATCTGTGCCCTGAGTGTGGCTACAAGTGCAAGTGGGTCAACCAGCTCAAGTATCACATGACCAAGCACACAGGTGAGTCTGTGTGGTTCTTGGCAGGCCCAAGGGGTCCCCCCATCCCGGGCACACCTAGCCTCCCTGAGGTGGTGTCTGTCCTCACTCATATTCAGGGTGGTCGGTGGGCTAAATGGCTAGAACAGCTTCCCAACCCGCTGAAGCATAAGAGAGGTGAGCAGAGAGCCTGAGTATGTTTACTTTTCAAAGGCTCCCCAGGTGATTGTGGAACCAGGTTGCTCACCTCCCATTGAGAACCCCCCAACTCAGTGACTAAGGGCAGGTCTCTCTGGTTCCTACAGACCTGATGGAACTCTCCTGAGTGAAAAGGAGAAAGTGGGAGGGTTCACCTGTTTCTAACTTACCCTTTATTTCTCCTGGTTGTGGAGCCCGTGAACCACAGGTTCTCAGAAAAGGGTTAATGATGGTGATGTGCCTGTGATTGCTGCATACAATCTCCTCTTGTAAAGGAATTGAGCAGTGGCATTCCAAGGCTGTCTGTGTCTATGAATGCCACTTTTTTTCATTTCTACCCACGTCCCTCTTAAGTATCTTCTTTGACGTCGAATTGAGCAGTTGGATTTATCACATCCCCAGCATCCATGAGTACCCCATCACCAAAAGGAGGTTGAAATTTCCCATTTGGAAATCCTATCATATTCAAGGATCCATTGCTGTCAGGTGGCTATTTAACGGTCCAGTTAGTTATTAGCCCTTATTGATTGCTTGTTGTATACAAGGAACTGTGTTGGGAGAAGGGCACAGAAATGTCAGACAAGACTGGAACATTCCAACGGCACAGGATTAGCTTGCTGCTTGTGTCCTTTACATCCCAGGATCACAGTGACTCTTGCTGTCCACTGAACCCTGTTCCACTCCCTCCAGTGGTGACTTGTTCCCTGTCTTTGCCACATCCTATAGGACTGAAGCCATACCAGTGTCCCGAGTGTGAGTACTGTACCAACCGGGCTGACGCACTGCGCGTGCACCAGGAGACCAGGCACCGGGAAGCACGGGCCTTCATGTGTGAACAGTGCGGCAAGGCCTTCAAGACACGCTTCCTGCTGCGCACCCACCTTCGCAAGCACAGCGAGGCCAAGCCCTACGTGTGCAACGTGTGCCACCGGGCGTTCCGCTGGGCTGCTGGCCTGCGCCATCACGCCCTCACCCACACCGACCGCCACCCCTTCTTCTGCCGCCTGTGCAGCTACAAAGCCAAGCAGAAGTTCCAGGTGGTCAAGCATGTGCGCAGGCACCACCCTGAGCAGGCCGACCCAAACCAAGGCGTGGGCAAAGACCCCACCACCCCCACGGTACACCTGCATGACGTGCAGCTGGAGGAGCCCAGCCCTCCGGCTCCTTCTGCTCCCCCGACTGGACCGGAGGGCTAAGAGCCCACCCCACCTCCCAGATAATAAGAGGGTGTGGTCCAAGATGTCCAGAGCTAGCCTGAGAAGTTCAGAGCATAAGAAAGGACTGGCTTTGGGGGTCGAGGTGGCTGGAGCCCTCCTGGGACTCTGGCTGTAGGACTTTAATGTTGGCGGCTACATAAACAAGAGACATGTGCCACAAGTTGATTTTGTGTGGACACCCACTGTCCCTGACTGTAAGGTCTTGGTTTTTACCAATTCCATTTTCTCTTTCCTTGTTACTATGTTGAGTCCTGTTTTCATTCAGCATCCTCAAAACAGTTGTACCCGACCGTGTGTGCTGTTGTGCCTAATGCTGTATAAAGCATGTTAAACAGAATGACTACCAGCTTACAGACTCCTCCGTGTTTTCAACATTTCCAGGCTGTCCTCTTGATCTGCCCTGCTCCTCTTCGACCTCTGCCTCTTCTTTTTCTCCTTCCCTCTTCACTGAGTGAGTGATTCTCAAACAGGCCCATGTCTGCCTTCTCTCTGTTCTTGAGACTGGCCCTTACTCTGCTCCCTATTTCCAAGCCACTTTGTTCACCTGTAGAGGGAGGATTGCCATCTACTAAGCTTCCTTGTGGAAGCAGCTTTAATTCGACAGTAGTGCTTAGACGGAGTTAGCAGCTGCACTAGAGTTAACGCAGAATGGAGGTGTGAAAGGCCAGTGATCGCAGAGGTGGAGGTGAGTCTCCAGTGCCGAACTCTTCAGTGCCTCACAGTGACTGTCGTCTGAACTGGGACGCACTGGGACAGTCAGAGGGAGTGCTGTTAATAATTATGCTGGGACCGCAGACATAAACCAAGACCATTCCAGGCAAACTTCAGGAGGGCTGGGATCACCTAACCCTTTATCTGTTCTTGCCCTGACGCAGAACATACTCCTGCACTGTTCCTATGTAGCACGTGTGGAGGGATCCCTGGAAGCTTATTTTTCTACCCTTTCCCTGACCCACCTGTCTACCCAAATGTCCCCCAACCCTCATTCTTGCCCCACAATGACAGACCATACTCAAGCCAGATTGGGGAGAGCAGCTCTATTAATGCTGGTGGGGCTGGGAAGGAGCAGGGCGGTGTGGCCTCTGAAGCTGGGCAGTGTTCTCCTGAGAGCCATGGTACAGTCTTGGGGGCAGGTCTCTTGCCCCAGCCTTTGCTTGGGGAGGCTTGAGTCTTGGTTTATCCTTTCCTTGACTCTGGGCTTTGAGGAACTTGTGGAGGAGGGGATAATACCTCTTGATTTCTGTGTCCCAAACCCCTCTGGATTTGTAGTTGCAATCTGCCTTTGAGCCAGAGTTAATGAGAGAGATTAGTCCTAGGTCTGCATTTGGGACTAAGTCTACAACAAGAGGAAGGAAGGAGTTCTAGTATAGGGTACACAAAGGGGAAGGGCAGGGAAGATACCAAAAGTTCTGTGAAAATGAAGGAAGGTGAAAAATCAGGTTCTAAATTTGCTTGTTAGGAAGAGTGAGGGAATCTTGTGCCTAGGAAGCTACAACCCAATGCTTGGTTTTCACCACCTCTGCTTTCTGGAGTGACTGTCCAGGTTTTTCTTACCATCTAAAGCAAATGTACCCGCCCTTCCCATGAAGTGCCCACCTTAATCAAGATTCCTCCTCCTTCAGCCCTTCCAGCATGCAAATGTGCACGAAGATGGAAGCTGGGTGGAGGCTGGTGCCATCCTTGGAGAGCAGGTGTATGTGGCGGTAACCTGAAAAGGCACAGGTGGACGGTGTTAGGCCGGCAGCTGGCAGCCAGAGTTAGAGGGTTGGGCCAGGGGTGAAAGGACAGGCTCACCTTGTTGCATGCAGGTCCAAGGCAGGGTGTACTGACCGACGAAGTCGTTTCGGGATTTCCAGTTGTAATCCATTACCACAAAACGCAGCAGGGCCAGCTCAGGCACCAGCACCCGGAAGCATAGTGTTTGCCCCCAGTATGGATTAAAACCTGGGGTGGAAAGGTGGGGCAAATGAGGGAGGGAGTAAAGGAACAGACTTTTTTTTTTCTAGACCCATGCTGGGTTACTCTCCCTGTGCGCTTCCACTTAATTTTCATAGCAATCAGGTGAGGAAACAGAACTAAGCTCAGGTCGCTGGAGTTAATAGTTGAGGGGCCAGGATTCAGACTGAAGATGTCCACGTCCCGATTCTTTGTCGGGTTCCACACTGCCTCCCGTGGAGGCAGGGGAGGAAGGGAGGTGATGCGGACTACACTGAACCGGACTACACTGAACCGAGGGCAGGATGGTAGGACAGTAACAGCCATGCTCCTCCCACCACTCCCCAGCACTGCCAAGTCTCACCGTTGTTCTCCACATGGCTGGTCTCCTGCCGGGTCGTGTCTGGACGAATGCCAAAGATCTCCACTCTTACCAGTGGATCCACAATGGACCCCTCTTTGGTCTTGTCCACTTTGGGGAGTTGCTGGCCACTGATCACCTGCAACAGTTTCTGCTCAGCCCAGCTCCACTGCAGCTCTCATGCCCGGGGAACGGGAAGGGAAGGGGGAAATGCCGGACCTCACTCTCTGGCTTTAGGTTTGCAAAGCCAATCCTCCCTGGGTAATAGATTTTCTTCTACTAATCTGTGTGCAATCTTAAATGCATTCAAGTAGAAGTTTAGCAAGGCATGAAAGGTATGCTAATGACAGCATCCCCTTCCATACCAGGCATTGTTCAAACACTTCATTTTAACTAGTCACAACAGCCCTGCGAGATAGTAGTATTACCCCCATTTTGCAAGTGAGGACACTAAAGGAACTTTCCCGACATTTCACAGCTAGTAAACGGGTTTGAACCTAGGCAACAGGCTCCAAAGCCCATGCTGGTAATGAGCAGGCTATCTTCCCTCTCCCAAGGAACTTGGCAGGCCTAGCCACCTCTTCTCCCTGCTTCTATCCCAGCTGTCCTGAGTTTCTTTCCAATAGCTCTACTTTCCATTATACCTGGATTAGGAGGGTCTGGGCTTTGAAAGGGCTGATGGGCCTCTCGGGGTAGAAGGAACTCTGGGTATCGCGTAGGAAATCTGGCTTCAGCACGTAGCCACAGCCACCGTTCTGGCGGAAGAGCCCATCATAGATGTCCATCTCAGGCCCCGCAGTCTGCACATTCATAGCCACTGGGGGCCCCAGAAGGAGAGAGGGGAAGGATTTACCTTGGGGCCATCTAACCTCTCTTTGAGGGAGTTAAAAAGACATATTGGGTATACAAGGGCCCACTGGGAATACCTCCATCGATTTTTTTTTAAGATTTAAACTCTTTTTTTTAAAAAGATTTTATTTATTCATCTTTAGAGGGTAAGGGAAGGAGGGAGAGAAATATCAATGCATGGTTGCCTCTCATGTGTTCCCTGCTGGGAACTGACCTGCAACCCAGGCATGTGCCCTGATTGGGAATCAAACCACGATCCTTTGGTTCACAGGCCCGCGCTCAATCCACTGAGCTACACCAGCCAGGGCTCCATAGATATTTCTCAGCCTAGCACTCTCAGAGCATTCCCTGGCTCTATTGCCACCCAGGAACTTAATGCCCACTTGTTGCTCTTCCACTTTATCTTCCCTGTCCTTACTGCCCCCTCACCCATCTGGCAGCCTGCATTCCAGAATTCCTGGGGGTTGTAGTTGGATGAATCTGTCCTCAGACCACTGGGATACACACGGCTTAACTGCCAGGTATTATGCTGCACAAACTCATTGCCTGCAAAAAGGGCGTAGGTAGAGATGGAAGTGGGGTGGGTGCTCCCCCTCCCCTAGTCCCAAGGTCCCTCCCACCAACTTTACTCCTCTCCCCAGCATCCCCCCCAACTCCTCCCCAGAGCTTTGAGCCCTATAACTCCTGCTCTCGAGCCTGCTCTGAGGAGTGCCTTAGCTCCCTGATCCCGCCTTAGCTCCCTTGGATTCTTTCTTAGAACTCATCTGCTTGCCCACCAGACCTGACCCTACCAATCCCATTTCTTCTCTGTCCCTCCCTTTTGGTCCTGACCAGCCTCCTTGATGAGGCTTTTGGCCTTGGTTTCAGAGAAAGACGATAACTCATAGAAGCGGTAGTGCTCCCTCGAATGAGCGAAGCTGTAGAATGGGACAGCCTTTGTGTAGACGACCAGGGCAGACAGGGATGGACACAACACAGGCTTAGATTTCTGGAAAAGGAGAGAGGAAGATGGAATCGAACCATGAGCAATCCGAAAGGAAAGAAGCTGATGGTCAAGATCTGCACTTCCCCACCCAACCTAAGCCTCTGCCCACTGCCTCCCCACTGCGCCCTCCCTCCTGCTTCACCTGCTTGGGCAAGAGAGGGAACCCAGGCTTGGGAAGAGGAGCCTGGACCATAATCTGACAACAGAGAGACGAACAAAACAGCGGGCACATCACAACCTGGGGATGGGAATGGGAATAAAGACTGTCTACGAATACTGATGGGAATAGTTTCGGCCTCGGGAGTTGAAGAGTCTGTTCTATATTACTTTCCGGATAACATATTTTAAGTGTATTATCATTTTTAAACAGAGAGGTGTCATCCTCCCTGCCTCTCTTCTTTTAAAATAAGTTAATTGTTTTTGGTTAAAATGTAGTTGAACCCAGACAGCTATGTCAAGGTATGCAAATGGTCATGGAAGTCACACGTGGGAGGATGTGAGGGTCCCAGGGTAATGTTTTTAGACTTATCTCCTGAATTCCCATTTCTATCCCTACACATGGCAGCAGGTTAGACACCACAGCTCCAGGAAGAGCAGTGTAAGCTCCAAGTCAGCTGAGCAAAGCCAGTGCACATGAGAGACAAAGGCAGACATCAAACCAGGGCCTTGGTGGTCCCGCAAATGGCAGCCCTTCCCCACAAGTAGCTGAACCATTCAGCCCAGCCTTGTCAGAGCCTCCGCCTTCCCCACCTCTTCCTACTCCTCTTTGGCTATTTTTGGCTCCACCTCAGACTCACCTTCTCCAAGAAGCTTTCTCTAACTAAGCACACTTTAGCTGAGGTCACAGCAGTCACTCCCCAATATAATGATGCAGCACGCACGCACACATACACACAAACACACGCACACACCCATCAGCCATTTTCAAACTTGCCTTTAAGGAGGCTGAGCAGCAGTACAAAGATGTCTCAGGAGTCACCTGGGAGACCCAGGATAGAGCCAAATGGGCACCTCAGTTAGAATGACTGCATTTACCTATTTTAGATACTGAGCTCCCAGAAAAGCTCATTAAATTTCATTAAAAATGATTTTATGGCCCAAAGAAGCTGGAAAGCCATTGCATCCATTCTTACGCCTCTTTCATTGGGGACAAGGGACGTTTTGCTCCTTGGCCTTCTACCCTGCCTGGCTGGAGTCTCTTCACACATGGGTTCTCAGCTGGTGATGAAGTCTGACCGAATGCCAGAGCCAAGACCACTCCCTGGGCCTACCTTCTCCTTTTTGTCTTTACTGCGAGGGCTCAGTTCCTGGGTCTCAGGCTCAAACTGGGACTCCAGCTCCAGCTCAATCTCCTGCTCCCCCTCCAGTTCAGTTTCTAGCTCGTCCTCCTCTTCCTCTTTCTCAAGATCCTCCTCAAGTGTCTGTAACTTCTTCCCCTTCACCAGGATCTTCTTCCGAAGCTCCTAGGGGACAAAAATGAAGGTGCCTGGCTACCTGTCTTCTCCGGGACCCTCATGGGGATCATGCAGATCCTATTGCTCTCATGGGGCCACCTCAAAGGCAACAGAAGTGAGTGAGTGGTCAGAAGTTCTCACGAGAAGGCTGCTGGATACATACAGCAGGGATTTTATGATAAGCAAACCTGTAATGTCTCTATCCATATGGAAAAAAATTAATGGGGAACCCTACCTCACACTTGACGGTTCCTCATAGATTAAAGATTTACATGTAAATACAAAGAATATTAGAAGAAAACTGCCCTGGCCGAGTGGCTCAGTTGGTTGGAGCATTGTCCCAGGCACGGAAAGGTTGCGGGTCCATGCTCCAGCAGGGCACATATACAGGTTGTGGGTTCGGTCCTGGTGTGGGGCATGCAAGGGGGGCAACTGATTGATGTCTCTCTATCTCTCCCCTCCACTCTCTCTCTCTGAAGTCAATGAATATATGGGTGAGGATTTTTTTTAAAGGATTTGAGAAGAAAATAGATCTTTTTCTACCTTTGTGAACCCTACAACACCAGTATGAGCGGGGGTTTTCAGAAGGGCAGTCACTCTCTTTTACAGGTGAGAACACAAAGAGACCTGTCACTTTTTCGAGGTGGAAATATTAGTGGCGGAGCCATGTCTTCACTCTGCATCTTCTGACTCACTTCATTCAAAGATCTGTTTGGTACCAGCTTAAACAAAAGACACCGGGAGGCAGTAATTGATTACTGTTGGATTATTTTGAATGTCCCCGAGAAGTCTTAAAGCCCCTGAGACCTCGGAGGTGGAATTCTAACCAGGATCGCCCTAAGGCAACGAGTAGGGCCAAACAGCTGGAAAAAATCAAGGGGTATGAAAGTCCATCCCGGGAGCCATTTCCATTCTGGAATAAGCTTGGTGTCTCAGAAGTTCTTTTCTAAAAAAATTTCCCAGAGCATTAGTATCTTTAACGTTTAAAAAATTGTTACATATCAATGAAATTTTTATTTTTTATTATTTTTTAAAAGATTTTATTTATTTATTTATCTTTAGAGGGGAAGGAGAGAGGGAGAGAAACATCAATGTATGGTTGCCTTTTGTGCGTCCCCTGCTGGGAGTTGGCCTGCAGGGAACTGGACTACAACCCAGGCATGTGCCCTGACTGGGAATCGAACTGCGATCCTCTGGTTCTCAGGCCTGCGCTCAATCCACTGAGCTACACCAGCCAGGGCCTACATATCAATGAAATTTTTAAACCATCAAAGTGGTTATCAATTAAGTCAAAAGAAGAAAACAGACCTTTCTTAACTTTTTTTCATATTTTCTATTATGAATCACCTCACTACTGGGGTTATTCGTGCTTCTTCTCTTATACTGATGGTAGGAGTGCAATTTGGTATTTTTTCCAGAGGGCGACTTAGCAGTAACAGCAAACATGTCAACAAGCAAACTCTTCGACCCAGCAGTTTTACCTCTAGAAATCCATCTCAATGAAAGAAAGAATAAATGGGCAAAGCTGCGCATAAAAGTGAAAAATTATAAACAACCTGAATATTGACCACTTACTGGTTGGATAAATTATGGTCCATAACATTAAATGGAATACCACTGAGCTATTTAAAAGGAAAAAACGATGCCTGAAAAGACATCCATGATATATGTTATATATGATATAAAGGGCTATACAGGATGCTCCCATTAACTTTTTAACACTTGATGTGCAAATTATATTATCATTCACTTTTTTAAAATGTGAATATATATACACATATATGTTTGTATACGCATTTAAAATCTATTGACAGCAGCTTTGGGCGAAGATTGAGAATATGGTGGGGAGATTTCCCTTTCTATATTGTTGGTTTATACAACAATTATGAACTACCAGGAAAAAAAATCAAGATACTTCCATTGAAAAACTAAAAGTAGAGCAAATCATGATTTAAAATTTAGAGGACTATAAATAAAAGTCTGTGTTCAATTAGATTTTTTGTAAATTAAAGTTTGCTCTGAGGGTACAATGGGCAAGATGGTCCATCTATAAGGGTGAGAAGGAACAACATGGAAGAGCCAAAGTGGGGGGATACGGAAGCCACAGAAGAGCCTGGGCTCAGGGGGTGGACCCCTACCTCAGGCGAGGGCAGCTGAGTGGGCAGCAGCCCATCCAAGGTGGTACTCAGCAGCTGTTCCCCCAGGATCTCCGTCAGATGGTGTGCTATGACTTCCTGCTGCTCCCAGCTGCAGTGGTTCTCCAGGGAGAGGATGACTGGATAGTCCGATGTCTGATGGGGAGGGAAAGAGATGCTAGAGCCAGGGTTCTACAGCATGGAACCTCTTTGCACCTCAAGGCCCACCTACTTACTCACTCAACTGAGTACCCTGATCGCTAAACTCTTCTGACCCCATTCCAGGCCTCGGGGAGGTCTTGCCGGGTCTAGAGCCCACTTCACATCTGAAAATCATTCTCGGGATCCCGAAACAGACAAGTGCCAGGCCCAACCCAGGTCCCTTTGGGACCTTTGAGTTCTCAGGCTCAGAGTGGGAAGGCCAGGCCATTGCCCTGGTTACATGCTCATGTTATACTCTCAGGCTTTCATCTCCAGGTTCCTATCATCCCCCAGCCCTGCCCACCACTGTGTCTGTTTCCCTACCCACCCTCTCTCAGATAGGGGACAGGAGTTGTTAGAAGTAATAGTTACTAATCTCTAGCAATTACTTCTAGGACAACTAATTACTAGGAACACAGGTAACGCGTATTTATAATAATCCCTTAATATTTGTCTGATACTTCATGGTTAAAATCCTTTCCCTGTATGCCATTTAACATAACCTTCCCTTGTCTCTGCACCCTCCCCAGAGCTGGCCACTCTTTCTTCAGGTCCCCTTGCCTCACCAGCATTCCCACCCTGGGCTCCTACCTGGAAGGCATACTGTGCTATAGTGGCCACAACTTCTTTGAACAGGATACGGGAGGTCAGGGTGTGTCCATGGTAAACGACAGGTTCCCCGCTAGGTCCATCCCATATATCCACCTCCACACAGCGGCACCCCCGCTTCAGGGCCCTGCAAGAACACGAAACCCCCAGGGACAGAAGGGGTCACTCTCTGATCTTCTCACTACGGAAAGAACAGTGCTCACAAGCACTTACCTGTCAAGATCCCTTCAAGCTACACCTCCATGGATCATTCTCTGTCCACCGGCACACAGCTGCAGCTCACACTGACCTCTAACACTCACCACTGACCCAACTCACATCTTTCCTTGGCAAGCCACCCCATACTGCCTCATTGTGCAATGGGGGTTCTGGTTGCATTTCATTATACAACACCTGAGTTATCTATGTTCTCAGTAAGTTTGTTTTCTCTACTAGACTGCCTAGGGCAGAAACTATATGTTCCATTCATCTTTGTATCCCCTGAAGCTACTAGATCAGTAGCAACTGCAAAGATATCTTGACTATTCGATCTAATTCAATGAGCTATCACAGTATAAGCAGGTACAATTTACTAGCTATTGACACCTAGATTATCTCATTGAATCCTCCCAGCAACCCAGAGAATAGACTCTGTCATCACCTCTATTCCACAAGTGGGAAAAATGAAGTGTGGAGAGGTTATATACATACTTGGCCTCCAGACTACCACGTGAGGGTAGGATTTGACCTCGAATAGCCTGAGCCCAGAACCTATATTTTTAACTCCTGTGCTCTCCTGCCTCCCCTTTAATGTTTAGTTTACTTATGTATTTAAAATACATGTATCAGGACCTCTGAGTTCCAGAGAGTTTCGTAGCCTACGAACAAGAGAGAAGCCCCGTTTGCCCAGAGGGTTGGACAGCACTCTCCTACCAGTCCTATCGCTCCTCTGGGTCTCGGGTATCCAGGGGTCCTCAGCCCCCAAATGCACCCCCACTCCTTTTCCATTCTTGTTGCCCACGGACAGTGCCCTCAGTTTCCCACAGAGGTTCCCTTCTCGGGAGCTCTGCCCCTCCTCCCCACCGCACCGTATGTATCCCTCGACGCTGCTCTGGCCGCAGATCTGGTCCCCCACCAGGTAGGTGTTGTGAGAGGAGTTGATGTAGTAGTGGCTCAGGGGGCGAGTCATATCCTGGTATATGGGGAGGCAGGACGGGCTGAAGATGTCTCCATCCTCCGAGCAGAGGTAGCTGAGGAAGCCGTCCAAGCTCAGCACGTGCCGCAGCTTGCCTGAGTGTGGAGGGGGCGGACACGGGAGTGAGCGAACTCGGAATGGGAGCCCCCAGCTCACCTACAGCCAGACCACCCCACCCCTCGCTGGGGTGCAGCCTGTCCGATGGGGTCCTCTCCCAGTCTCCAGATCCTAAACTTGCCCCCTCTCAGTGCTTCTCACTTCAATCATCCCCACCCTCAGAGCATGTTAGAGCTACAAGGGGAATCATTACAACCACCCTAGTCCGCTGCTGTCCAATAGAACTTTCTACAAGGACAAAAACATTCTATTCTACACTGTCCAATGTGGTAGCCTCCAGACACATGAGGCCACTGAGCACTTGAAATGTAGCGGTGTGACTGAAGAACTGATGATTAAATTTTGTTTTTAGTTCATTTAAATTTAGCAGTCACATGGAGCTCATGGCTATGATAAAGGTCATATGACCAAGGTCATGTCGTTATTCCCTGGCCTGTGTAGCTGCTGCCAACTGTGATCTGAGGGTCCCTTCCTATTGTCAATTTCCATGTGGAGTTTTGAGGAATGATTGTCCAACACTGCTTTGGACTACACTTTCTTAAAGGGCAGAGTCCTGTCACTCCTTCCACAGCCCTCCCCCATTTCGACACAGGCTTCGTGTATTAACAATGATGACTAATAGTTATTGAGTGCTTGCTCTATGCTGAGGATGTTATACGCAGCACATCTCTTATCCTCTCACCAAAACAATGAGGTAGAGGTGATATAATCTGCCCTGAGAGATTAGGTGATTTATCCTAGGTCACATATGCAGTGAGTGTAGGGATTTGAACCCGGGGAGCCAGGGCTCAGAGCCACACCCTACACAGCTGGGCTGTGCAGTCTCACTGAGGGTAAAATCGCTGCCAGGGGCTCCTTTGGGAGGCAAAATACTCAGACGCAGACCCAGCTTCCTTGTTCCAGGTTTGATGAGGCCTGGAGATGGTGGAGAATGGCAGGAAGTTTCATTCTTTACAGTAAGTAATGCATCGAATCACTAGATTATCAACAGTTGCCAATTACTTTCATATGCGTTATTTCATTTGATCCCAAATTATTTTACAAATGAGAAAACTGAGTCTCGGATTAAGCAACTTGCTCAAGGTACTCAATAAGAAGCAGAACGGGGATGTGAGCCCAGGTCTCTTGACCGATACTCCCTCCTGTCAGAGTAGAATACCTGATAGTCCAGGGCAAGGGAAGGGTAGAACAAGTGTAACTGGTGCCTACCAGGTTCTGCACTGGGGATAGAAGACCCCATTTTTAACCCCATGACACTTCTCTTCTGTGTAGTTTTCTGAAATGATTGCTTTCAGTGCCCTTTCTTGTCTGAGACCCACATGAATCTGAATCACCGATCCCAGCATTCTCTGGCGACTCTGTTTGACTCTCAGGTCCATGAGCACACTGTCCTCATCTGACCTACTGCTGTATCTCTGGTGCCTTGCTGAGGTCCTGGCACCCTGAGGTACTCAAGAAGTACCAGCTGAAGTATGAACAAATGAATGAAAAGAAGTGGGAGAAGAAGTGGCTGGTGTGGCTCAGTGGATTAAGCACCAGCCTGCAGACTGCACATCTGTGTTTCTCTCCCTTCCTTTCTCCCTCCCCCTCTCTAAAAATAAACATAATTTTTTTTAATTATTGATTTTAAAAAAGTGGAAGTTGAGACTTAGGAAACCTGGGTCACGTGACCAGCTCTCACTCATCTCATCTCTAATCCTCATTCTCAAGAGAGGCACCAAGAATCAGGTGATCTGGGTTTGAATCCCAATTCCTCATCTCATTAGCTGTTGGCTTTGAGCAAGGCATTTAACTGTTCTAAACTTCAGTTTTCCTCTTTTGCACCAAGTGACTTAACAATAGAACCTACTTCAGTTGATCACGGGAAGGAGTAGAAGAGAAAGGCACGTGGAGGTTTATGTATCCTCTAGCAAAGGCCCAATCTTAATTTACAAGGTTGTCGTGAGGACTAAAGGAAATCAGGCATGTGAAAGTGGCTTGTAAATTATTTATTATTAATAATGTAAATTCCTCTCATTCTGAAGGGAATGGAGAGCAGGAAGATTTACAAGGTTTCAGTGAGGACTGAATGAAAAAAAGGCATGGGAGAGCGCCTTGTAAATTATTTATTACTCATCATGTACATTCCTCTCATTCTGAAGGGAATGGAGAGCAGAAAAATCTCTACTAAAGGGGCAGAGAGAAAAGTCTGAGGGTGGAGAGGGCATATGTCAGTTGTGTTTGCTAAAAGCTGACCGACTGGCCTCATCATCATCCACCTCAGCCAGGGGTGCCTAGCTTCTTAGAGCTTTCAGGAGCTCAAAGACTTCAAGAACCATCTGGTAAATTTGGAGAAAGCCTAGGAAAGGGCAGAGAGCCAGCATTACAAGAGGCAGCAAACAGGCACCATGAGGGGAACTAGCAGAATAGAAATCGTATGCACTAGAAGCAAGAGGGGCCAAAGCAAGAGGACTGAGGATTATCTGTTTCCACGGGGGCCAAAGGCTGCCATCAGGAAGGACTTCCTGCAAGTGAGGATGTACCACATGAGCACAGAAGAGGAAAGGGGTCTTATGGAATGTTCTTCCTCCTGAGAGACCTAGCATCACAAAGGAGACTCCTGTCTTATCTAGGCAAGAAGTGGTTGTTCTCCTTCCAGAGGAGTGGTGGAATGCGATGAGGTGATTGGACAGGGGAGCAGGATAGGGGTGGAATCGGCCTTCCTTGAGTTAGGCAGCAGGCTGCTGGTCTCTGGACCTTTCCTGTCATGGTCCCCCTCCCTGTGCCCATGTCTGGTGCCTCTGCTCTGGTCCCCTTACCACTATCTGAAGGCTCATAGCGGTCGATTAGTTCCAGAGCCAAGTCAGAAGCACGGTCTCCTTCTTTCTGCTCCTCTCGGAGGAAATCCACAAATTCCAACAAGGTCAGCTTCTGCCCATCAGCCGAAAAGTTTTCAAACAGTTCGTGCACCTCAACACGCTTAGTCAATGCCTTATAGAACTCTATAAATTCTTCTCCCTCCAGAGTGTCTGATTGGGATGTGTCTGCCGCCTGCAGGAAGGGTTAGAGAAGAGTAGATGGACCCTTGAACGGCACATTTTATGGCCTTGACTTGTCTTATAAGAACAGTCTCACTGACAGGTGGATCCAAACATGCTTCCATAGAACCTCTGACATTTACTGTTCATAGAAGAAGCCACTTCAGTAAATAAAAAGCCCAATTTCAGCCACAGCATTTGCTACTAGAAAAAATTTTCAACTAGAAACAGTTGAAATGCCCCAAAGGTCAAAATATTCCTCCTCCTATTTGTTCCAGGTGGAGTTTTCCATTGTGCCAGGCACCTGTGGAACCCTGGCCACAGGCAGAGAGGTCCTTGAGATCTGATGCAGTAACATATTGTTAATTGCCTTTCGTGAGATTATAAATCACCTTTCCAACAAGACTGAATAGAAAGAACCATGGCCTACACTTCCCATCGAGCCTGTCTTAGTGCTCGGGCATATAATAGAGATTCAGTAAATGAGTGTTGTCAGGGAGGGTCAGAGTACTTCTGCTCAAGCGAGACTGTGGCCTCGGCTGGCTTCGGCCACTCCTTCCCCAGGAGACTCACCTGGAAGAGCTGAAAGGCATATTCTGGTTCCATTTCCACATTCATCAGGTGTAATAACCGCTGGACTTCCGGGAAACTCATCCGACCATCCTGGTTCTTGTCTCCGCGCTGGAACCAGTCACTCAGCCATCCAGGTCTGAGTCAAGGCAAAAAAGCACTGCGTGTGTGTTCGTGTGTGCAGATGTGTGCATTTCATCCACCGACATCACTCCCTGTCTTTGCTGTGGCCTATCCTCCGTATCAATTCATTTTCCACATCAGCTTCCAGAGTGATCTCCCCAGAGTACCTATCTACTTCATTCTTGCATGGCTCTGGTGCCGGCAGGAACCTCTTTGTTGCCTGCAGGAAGCCCAGATACCTTAACATGGAAGTTAAGGTCTCCTGTGCCCTCGTGATCTCACCCCACCCCAGTATTCTCAACACATCTCTGTCCTTCCTGTACTTTAGCCAAACCCCCAACTCCCTGCTCTCTGACGTCCCAGCTCTCAAGCTCTTCAGTTTCCTATCTCTGGGCCTTTACTTGTGCTGTTCCTTCAGGTAGGAGTGTCTTTCCCTCCCTCTCTCTTCATGTTTGAGGCTCAGCTAAAATGCTAAAATGCTTTTCTCCCTAAAGCTTTCTCAGAACCCTCTCAGCTAGAATTAAATATGTCTCCTTCTTTTGTCTCCTCCTCCTCAAATAATCTAAGTATCACAACAGTTCCATGATACTTATTTACACAAGCCCATCCTCTCCACCAACAAAAACAATATCTGAGTCTCCTAAGTATTTGTATCCCTAAAGCCTGGCACGGTGCTTGATACATTCTGCTTAATAGATGGTAAATGAATGAATGAATGAATGAATGAATGAATGAGCAAACGAACTGGTATAAGAGGTAAATATTATCTAGGAAATTTGAAGTGGGTCAATACCACTAAGCCCTCTAAGGGGTGGCTTCCCACCCCTGTAGTAATTAATGCTACTGGGATCTTCTGTTCAGCGCTCAGGATAAGTACCTTGTTTGGTCCTTGGTCTCTTGCTGTCATCCCTTCCCCCAATCTTAGGGGCCCGATTCTTGGCCAAACTCTGCCTGACTATGCCTTTGCCATCTCGAACCTTGATTCCTCCTTCACTATTCTCAGTCTCACATCAGCCTGAGCTGCCCCTACCTACCCCATCTGGACTCTTGGGCCTCCCTAACCCTGTCCCCCTCCCACCTGTTCCTACCGCTGCAGCATCTGTTCCTTCAGTGACCCCTGGCCCCCACGCTAACTCCATTCTGCTGATACTGATCCAGCCGCTCCTGTTGGTCCATGCTGGTGACAAAGTCCACCAACAGCTGGAGCCCCTGCATCCAGATCTGGGCCTCCTCAACACTGTTGGCCACCAGGTCCAGGTTGGCGCGGCGGCCGTGGAAGACGATGGTGAAGCCCTGCTCCAGGGGGAACTCCTCTTCCAGGCTGCGCAACAACTCAGACTCATGGCCCTTGCGCACTGTCTCCACGTCAGAAATTGAGACTGCCAGAGAAGAGCAGGCGGGGGGACTGAGCAAGAGAGTTCACCGAATTGCAGGGGTTGAGAGTCGAGGACCATTACTCCCTTCTTCGCTGTGAAGCCACAGAGAGAAGGAACCCCAGCCTCCAAAGGCTGAAACCCCAAAGGCATTAGTATAGGGAGATTCGAACCTCAGAGATTCAAGATTCCACATGAATCACTGCTGGGTTCTCAGGAAGCATGGCAAGGGGCCTGTGCTGGGAATGGCAAGACCTGGCTTCCAGCTGCCAGCTGCCAGCATGACACAGACAAAATAACTTAATCCTCAGTGTCCTCATCTTACATAAGGGATGGTCCCTTCCATGGCCAATGTACATGACAATGGCAGAAGGACTGGCGAGGCTGACAAATGGAAGCACAGTTGTAGAACAGAGGCAGTTACACTGAAGCATGAAATGCCCAATTTCAATTCTCCCATTCTGGGTTTGGAGGGCTTCCTCTTTCCAGGGCGGAGGGAGACAGAGGAATTCTCCCACCCCCTTTCCTCAGCTGGGGGTGGTGTGGGTTGCAAGCTTTGACTATGCCTCTGAAGCAGACTCTCTTAGATGTGTCCTGTGATCAGGTTTGTAGACAGATCACAAAGCATTTTGCCAATAGAATGCACATTTTGGATGCATTTATGATATTTAAAAATATTCAACATAATAACTAACATTTATTAAATGCATCTAGTTTCAGGTCCCATGCTTTAAACATTAATTTATTGAGTCCCTATAACCTACTAAGCAGGTAGTGTTTAACCCTCATTTTACATGAGGAAACCAAAGCTTAGTTTAGGTAACTTGTCTAAAGCCACTCAGCTAGAAAGTGGCAGAGCCAGGGCTTTGCAGTGGAACTCCCAAGATCATGCTCTTACTATAACACAAAACCAACCTAGAAACTATGACCTACTGAGCCTTGTTGTGTGCCAGGGCTCTTCTAAGCCCTCTATATGCAGTAACTGGTTTAATCCTAATAACAGCCTTAAGAGGCAAGTAGTGTTGCAATTCTCATTGTATAGGCTCAGACACAGATACAAGAGGGACAGCATGAGGACCTTCTCCTGCTCTTAGGCTGCTGGGCTCCTTAGGATTCTACGCACCCACATGCCCACCCCTAGCTGTCCATGTCACTCACAGCTGGCTTTGGCTCTGCCTCCAGCCTGCCGCGCATGCCAGACTGTCATGCCATCTTCCTGAAGTCGGAAGTATCTTAGCTTCTTCCAGCTTTTGGATCTCACTTTGCGCATCAGCGTGCCTTTCTGCATCAGCAGCACATCCTCATTGACAGGCAGCCCTGGGCCAGGAGAAGCAGGAGCTGGATAGCCAACTAGGGAGGTGGAGGACCCAGGAGAAGCTCTGGAACAGGGGTCCAGCCTCCCTCCTTCCCTGGGCTGTCTCCCCAAGCCTTCTTCTGCGGGGGTACTCACGGCCTTGCAACAGGGATGCCATCACCCGCTGCTCCACCAGCTGGTGCCAGAGTCACCTAAAGGAGTAAAGAGGAACAAAAGGTTTTGGGTTAATCTTGGTGGTTTAGCTGATCAAGGAAGGAAGAGAAGGAAACCAGAGTTTCCTGAAATGCATCAGGCATTTCATCTAGATAATCTGTAGCTCTTTTTACTTCTGATTTGAATTTGGTGACTATGAGGCTTAGAAAGACTGAGAAAATTGCTTCGAATCACGTGGGGATTCAGAATTTAAAGCCAAGTGTGTCTGATTCCAGAACCTCTGCTGTTTTCCATAGCCATCTCCAGAAAAGGCAAACCAAGGGCTTTCAGCCAAATACCCCTTCTTTTCCCAATACCCCATAATCCGGAGGATAACCTTGTGTCGTACTGCTCAGCTCCTCGTTATTAGGAACCAGCATCTTGCTGGCTGTCCTTTCAGAACCTGGAATATCTGCATCCTAGCCTTCTCTAATCCAGGTGGAATTACCCTAGCTCCCTATTCTGGAAGCCTCTCCACGCTCCCATGTAGATCTTCCAGCCCCTGAAGTGTTTCTTTTGTCGCTCCTGCAACACTTGGTGCTGTATGTAGCTAAATAAGCCATTTCCACCTTTACATGGTAAAGCACACTTTATGCTCCTTTTCATACTAGTTATTCTCACCTTTTTAATGGGTAGTATAAATTACAAAGTCTCAGAACTGCATTTTTAAGTTTTTCTACCTATTAAAAAAGAGTACTTCCTTTATGACATGTGCTAATTTAGGACCTGGTTCATTTGTCCTGGCAAATAACAACAAACTTCCCCTGGAAATAACTAGAAGGTTTGATATATGGCCATTGATTCTAGCCCTGCCCCAATTAGAAATACTCAAATACTGCAACACTTGACTGGAAGCATTTCTTTTGGTCAGGAAATACTTGACCAAATCGTCATGAAACTGGCAAAGCCCAGGAACATAAACCTCTACGCTTTTGTATAAGCAAAGGATCTACACTTGAACAGAAATGTTGTGCTTTAGCTTGACGTGTCTAGTTAAAGGTTTGTCCATTTTGTTTATCTTTTCAAAGAACCAGTTCCTGAATTAATTGATTCTTTGAGTTGTTCTTTTAGTTTCCGTGTCATTTAATTCTGCCCTGAGCTTGCTTATTTCCTTTCTTCTCCTTGCTCTGAACTTTGTCTGTTGTTGTTCCTCGGGGTCTTGTACAGGTTTAGGGTTAGGTTGTTTATTTGAGATTTTTCTATCTTCTTTAGATAGTCCTGTATCATCATGAGCTTCTCTCTCAGACCTGCCTACTGCGTCCAGTAGGTTTTGGGTTGTTATGTGTTCGTTTCCATTTGTTTCCAGATATTTTTTTATTTCTTCCTAGATCTCATTGTTGGACATTGATTATTTAATAAGATGTTGTTCAGTTTCTATGTATTTAAATGTTTTTGAGTTTTTCCCTCAAGGTTGGTTTCTGGGTTCAATCTGTTGTGATCCCAGCACATACTTGACATGATCTCAATTTTCTTGAGTTTGTTAAGGCTTGTTTTGTGACCTACCCTGTGGTCTCTCTCTTTTTTTAAATAGATTTTATTTATTTATCTTCAGACAAAGGGGAAGGGATGGAGAAAGAGAGGGAGAGAAGCATCAATGTGTGGGTTGCCTCTTGTGTGCACCCTACTAGGGGCCTAGCCTGCAACCCAGGCATGTGACCTGACTAGGAATCGAACTGGCAACCCTCTGGCTTAAAGGCTGGCGCTCGATCTACTGAGCCACACCAAGCCAGGGCACGGTCTGTCTTTTTAATGAATAAGTTTAAAATGCTGACATTGGTCAACATCTTAAAAACTAAAAGCATCTCTGAGGTAGTCATTCAGTGAGTGGCCCACTGAAACAGTACACTGGGTTTCCGTTGAAACTCAACTCTCTACATTTTACAAATGAAAAAGTGAAAATCTAGAAATGTGATGTGATCTGTTTGAGGTCACATAGCATATTAGTACCCTCTGTCTCTGTGAGAAAAGCCCACAAAGCCACCTGGGGGAAACTAAGAAGGTAGAGATCACTGCAAATATAGCTCCTCGGGCTGCAGGACTTTGAGAAGGCTTGCTGAATGACTAGCAACGTGCAGGGGCCCAGAGGGAGAGGGCAAGACTGGTGATCAGTCTGTACCCAAGTGGGAAAGAGAACGGAAGGCATGTCTCAGGAAAGAAGGAACCCTGCAACGATTCCAAGAAGAAAAGGTTTTGCTGGCTGAGACTGAATATGGGAGCCTGGCTGAGTCACCTCTGGATGGAAGGAGAGGCCCAGGGTGCTCCTTGGGAGACAGAAAAGCCTCTCTTCCCTTCTGGATAGAGATGCACAGCCTGGCACTGGAGGCTTGCAAAAAGCTGTGTGAAGACTGAAGAAGAAAGTGACAAACAGGTGCCCCACTAAATTGCCCCCCTTGCCAACATCCTGCCTTATCTCCCCTCTGAACTGCAGTTCCCACGTCTGGGGCATAGGGACTCTGGGCTGGGGTGGGCCTTGGCCCTGGCAGAAAACAGAATTACCTTCCCTTATGTCTGAGTCCAGGAGCCACACGATAATGTCCCAAAACGTGGGAGGCCTGAAAACAGAGCTCAGGCACCAGGATGCCCCTAGTTTTCTCAGGCCACCTCCTCTCAGACCGGCCTTAGAAAATTATTTTATCCTCTTTTGTCAAACTCTTCCAGCCCCAGGGGATGGCATGTTCACGTCCTGCTCCCATTCCTGAATCACTATTTTAAATGTGTATCCAGGTGACGTGTGGCCATCCATAAGGGGGCCAGTTTTAACATGGGGAGCTCTGGGATTTCAGAGCTGGACTTCATTTCACAGAGAAGGGGACTGAACACTAGAAAGAGCATTGGACTGCCCGTCACCTAGTGAATTAAGTAACAGAACTGGGACAAGAACACCTGCATTATGACCAGCTTGGAGGTCCCCCCAAGACTCTCCACCTAGATCCCCCCAAGACTTTCCTTTAGAAAGCAGGTTACAGCAGGGCTAAGAATCAGTGAGGAATATCAAAGTTTTGTCTCTCCCATCTTTTCCTGTTTCCTCCATCCCCACAAAACAGCCTGTTTTTTGTTCTCATTTCTTTTCCCTTCCCCATCCTGTCCGACCCATTCCTTTTCCTTTGTCCCCAACTCACTCTCTTCTGTCCTATCTTGTCTGTCTCCCTGTTTGCTCACTTGTCAGCCTCTCTTTGCTCCCTTCTCATCATTCTCCCCATTACTTCTTTCTCTCTTTTTTCTGATTCTTGACCCCCAAGAGGATTTGGAAACTGTGGTCCAGCAGTACATCCTCACTTTCTCCCGTATCCTAGGAGACTAACTAAACAAACTGCAACTTAGAACCCAGGTGTTCTAGGTCTTGGCGCTCCCTCAGGTGTGTGAAGGTGAAATGGGAAGGATGCTCACAGCTGAGACATGTGCAGTTAGGAGAGAAGACACAAAGGATTTGGGAGCGGAAGCAAGTGCAAGAGGTGAGGAGCAGAGGATGAAGACTGAGAGTAAGAGAGACTGGGTCTTAACTATTCACTCATGGAGATGCATGTGGAGATCCTCGAAGATACAATTTCCTCTATATTATAGATGAGAAAACAGAGACACAAAATAAGGTGGGAAGTGGCCAGGGTCGCTGAGTAAGATTTGGTCCTCGCTTTCCAGCTGGTTTATGTCACCTAGACATGGACTTTGGCAAAATCGCCAACGGCATTACAGTGAAATTCAGGTGTCTCTGGTCTCTCTGAGGAGCAGGAAGGAAGAGAATACTTTTGCCTACTCTCTTGCTTCTAAGAAGATTATGACTTAATATGACCTTGTTCATATTAAGAGGACAAATGGCTCCATCATAGGTCATAGCCCTCAGAATGTTTGACGAGCTTGAAGACTCTTTTTAAAGAAGGTTTCATTTATTTTTAGAGGGGAAGGGAGGGAGAAAGAGAGGGAGAGAAATGCTGATGGGTTGCTTCTCGCGCCTGTTGTGACTTGAAACCAGAACTGCAACCCAGGCATGTGCTCTGACTGGGGATCGAACTAGTGACCTTTTGCTTTGTGGGACAATGCCCAACCAACTGAGCCGCACTGGTTAGGGCCTCTTTTTAATTTTTAAAAATATGTTTATTAATTTTAGAGGTAGAGGAAGGCAAAGAGGGATGAAAACATCAACTGGTTGCCTCCCATACATGCCCCAACTGGGAACTGAACCCGCAACCTAGGTCTGTGCCCTGACTAGGAATCAAACCCACAACCTTTTGGTGTACAGACAATGCTCCAACCAACGGAGCCACACCAGCTGGGGCTGAAGACTCTTTTATAACACATTTAATCTAGAGATTCCTGGCTATATCAATATTCCCTGGAGAGTGTCTTTAAGCAGACATTCCTTAGCCCCATCCCAAATATATCAGAATTTCCACGGATGGGGCTCAGGTAAATTTATTTTTACCAAGCACTCCTGATACGCAGGCAAGTCAGGGAAGCCCTAAACTCCCTCTTTTCACAAATCATAAAGTGGTGGTCCCAAGTCACATACCTGGTTGATGGCGAAGTCCAGGCTAGAAGCAAGTGCTGTTCCTAGCACAGCATTGAGCATGCCACCAAACTGTCCTGGTCCATTGAGCAGGTGACGAACAAGAAGGTATAGAACTTAAGCCCTGGCTCTTTCCAAGGAAGTCTCATAACTCTCCCCCTATTACCAAGGGTTTCTATACTCCCCGTGGGCCTTGGCCAGCCCTCATTTGTAATTCTCAGCAATCTGTTAATGAGTGTGTGCTAAAGCACAACTACCCTAGTTCTCTCTTTCCTTACTAGGGTGGGGCTCACCTCTAAGAGGCAGCCCTGGGTAGCTAAGAAGTCCCATATAAGGAGTGACTGACACCAGCCAGCAGGAAAACTGTAAGTCAAAGAGGGTAAGCTAGAGAGAACCAGGAGGTCAGAGATTGTAGACCTGCTCCAGCAAAGGAGTCCAGGGTGCAATTTAATCAGGGCGGATAAGCATGTGGAAGGCAGAGCAGAGCTTGGAGCAGAAGCTGGCCAGAGCCTCCAGGCCCTTACCGTGTGCAGGATAGCAGTCCAGTGTCTGAGCTCCGTGATGCTCTCCACCGTGAGATGTGGAAACCCAGCAGGCTCCTTTTCTCCTTTGCGCCTCTTACACTCGCTGGTTTCCTCCCCTCTTCTACTGCAGTTTGCTGCTGTGACTGGCAGAGTTACAGCCAGGAGGAAGGAGTGGGGTGGAGAGAAGTGTGAGCTCTGTCCTCAGTCCAGCCCACCCAACTCTTAAAGGCCCAGGACATTGGTCAGTGAGGGAGTCGAGCGGTGGACTGGGTAGAAAAGGATTAAGGGGAGGGACTGGAGCACCGAATCTCCAGGGAGGAGGAGCCTGGCTGCCCTTCAGTTTGATGCCAGCCCTTACTGACCCGAATCCGGCCAGAGCTCTCAAAGTGAAATCCAAGGAGTGTCTGAGTTGCAGCGCTCCATGAATCACAGCTTTTCATTCTGGTCGGCTTCTCTCTGCGTGTTATACAGCTGTCTTTGCCCTTATTTCATCTGGCTCCTTGCCATGGGGTCTGTTCCCACCAGCCAGCCTGCTTGTGTGTCTGCATCCTGCCTTGCGGGGCACTCAGTCCAGCTCCGTGGCACGGAGAAAGAGAAAATGGAATAAGGTGGAAAAGGAGTAAGATGAGGAGATAGGAAGGAGAGAAATAATCTCAAGAATGTAGAGGGACAGGTTAATATCTGTGTATATATTGGGCACTCACTAAACATTTAAAGAATGTTAGAGGAATTCATTATTCTTTACCTTCATTCCTTCTATGAGCATTTGTTCAGCACCTCCAATGTGCAAGGACACCCATATGTGTTTATAAAGTTGTGTGCCGAAATGAGGCAGATTCCCCATGTGTAAGAAGTAAGGGCAAAAAGAAGCGCACGAGACTGCACAGGCACCCGGCTGGGAAAGCTTGGTAATGAGATTTTTATAAGGGTGAATGAAGAGGCAGCTGAAGCAGAAACCAAGATGGAGGAAAGAGGACCAACTTAGGAGAGGAAGAGGGGGTTGTAAAGGGCCTCGTTATGGCTCCATACTTGACAGTGAGAAACTGAGGCCCAGGGAAGTGTAGGCAATGTCCTGGACTCACACGGCAGCAGCAGAGAAAACCAGTCCCTCGCACACTCCCAAGCACTGTGAGAGGGACCTACTTTTGCTCTATTTTGGCAAGACTGTAGGTTACGGTAGTTTCTAGACCGGTGGATGACAGTAAGGCAGCTGACAGCATAGGGCACAGCCCTGTACTTGGACTTCTTGTAGGATCCTTTTCCAGTGAGGTGCGTTGTAACCATAGGCACAGAGCGAACTGACTGTATAAAACGACGTGATTTTAAGTGTGCTGAGATCTGGCTGCCCCTAATGGCTCCCCGAAACACCCCTCAACTGCCTAATATTCTACCATTAGTGGTTATTTATAGCTAAAACTTTAGTCCCATTAAAATAAAATCCTCCTAAGTGATTACCATAAATGTCAGTATAGTGGTTACTTTTGGAGGAGGCAGGAGCTGTGATGGGATAAGGCACAGAGGTAGCTTCTGAAGTAGTTGGCCAAGTTCTGTTTCCAACTCTGCATGCTACAAAAAACTTATTAATCTATACATTTTCCTTATGTAGTTTTCTATATGTGTTATATTTTATAATAAGAGAGCTTCAAATTTTTGCGAATAGTAATTTCTGAAATCTTACTGGTTTTTTTCCCCAATGTATTCCTAGGTTGTGTTTACCATGGTTAAGTGAGCAGGTTTTGGTAAATGAAGAGTATACAGAGTGGGGAGGCAGGAGCCCATCATGGAGAGCAGAAAGATGAGGTGGGTATCAATATTTAAACTGTGCAGACTTTAGATGTACTTAATAGAGACAATGTCTCACTCTCCCCTTTCTACTTTCTCAACATCATCCTCATGTTCTTATTTTTCCACGCTTCCCCTTCGCATTCCCCGCTCCCTGGATTTCACGTGGTTGGCCTCTTTCTGAGTCACTATTTGCTTCACCCAGTAGCAGCCCAACCTCCTTCCCTTCTGGGTGTTTTGTGGGGAGTCTTCTCATTCATCCTGGGTTTCCTGGGAGCAACCAGACTCAGATACTGTTTCAGTGTCCTCATAAACAATGCTCTCAGATCACACGTTCCGATTTGGGGGGCAGGCCCTTGGAGACCTGCACAGGTTGGAATTGCTCCAAAGAGTGGCTCAGAGTGCGCACATTGCAGGATGCTCTTTAGATCAGGAAGGCGCAGAGGGCCCCAGGCACAGGCAGTCTGTCCATCTGGTTTGGTTGTCCCTGGCCCTTCCCCCACTGTTGTCTATTATTAACAGATCCAGAAACCTGATCAGGGCGGCAGCAGCACGGGGACTTTTTGGGAACCGTGCCCAAGAAAGGCCTAGGAGTCTTAAATTTAAATGAAGGTACAGCTGGCAAAGGAAGACCTTAACTTTATACTCTCACGCTGCCCCCTGACAAGTCTAGCCTCTCCTCCTGACACCAGGGAGAGACACCCTCAACATTTTTTTTTCTGGGAACAGTCAGGCTAGGGAGTCAGAGACTAGTTTCCCAGCTCATCCAGCCAAACTGCTCACACTTCTGAGATAAATCCCATCCTCTTGGTGGTCAAAAAGGTATCAGTGTTAAAGGCATACAGTGTTAAATTTCATTCACAAAGTCATCAGTGAGACTACCTGTATAATTAAAAGCAAGACATATAATTTCAAAAGAACAGAGGACATACTCGTTTAGCCATTTCTCCATTACAACAAAATTAAAAACAAAATTTTTTAAAAAAAGAGGTAACAAGGAGGTATAAAATAAACCAGAGACTAAGATAATAGAAAATATGACATAACTTTACACAATAAAAGACCTTTCAGAAAAGGTCATGTAACAAAATAAAAGTGTGTGCTATTTGTGCTAAAAGGTTGACCCTTGAAGGACAATATCTGGAAATGGCAGGACCCCAGTTGGGTTCTTATTCCAGACTGCCTTAGCTATTTTGGCACTCTGCATATCCACACAAATTTTAGAATCAGCTTGTCAAATTCTTCTTCTAAAGATTTTAATTTATTTTTAGAGAGAGGGTAGGGAGGAGAAGAGGCAGAGAAACATTGATATGTGAAATATCAATCGGCTGCTTCTCTCCTGTGCACCCCAGCTGGGGGCCCAGCCCAAAACACAGGCATGTGCCCTGACCAGGAACTGAGCCCAGCAAACGTTCACTCTGTGGGGTGATGCCCAACCAAGCCACGCCAGTCAGGGCGGCCTGTCGGTTTTCCCAAAAATAAACCTGCTGGGATTTTAGTTAGAATTGAGTTTAGATCAATTTAAGAAAATTGGCATCCTTTTACACTAGTGCTCTCCAATTCATGGAGATGATCTATCCATTTATGTAGGCTTCATTTCTTTGAAAAATATTTCATTGTTTTCAATGTAAAAGTTCTGCATATCTTTTGCTATATCTATTTCTTTTACTATTATGATATATATTATATATATATATTTAAAGGCTTAATTTATTTTTAGAGAGGAGAAGGGAAGAAGAGAGGGAAACATCAATATGTGGGTTGCCTCTCATGTGGCCCCCACTGGGGACCTGGCCTGTGACCCAGGCATGTGCCCTGACTGGGAATTGAACTGGGGACCCCTTGGTTTGCAGCCTGTGCTCAATTTGCTGTGCTACACCATCCAGAGCTTATATTTTTGAAAATTCTCTATGAGTGTCTTTATTGTATTTAGAAACATAGTTGCTTTGTATATGGACTTTGCAAAATTCACTTAGTTCTGAGAGCTTGTAGATTCTTTTACATTATCTATATAAACAATCACATTGTCAGCATTTTTTTCCTTTATAATCTTGTCTTTTATTTTGTCTTATCACACTGGTTGGGACCGGTATAATGATAAATGGAAGTATAATGGGAACATCTTTATTTCATTCCTCATTCTCGTGGAGAATGATTTCAATATTTTATCAACAATGATTTCAATATGAGAGATTTACTGTAGGGTCTTTAAAAAATTTTGGATACTTTTTATTAAATTAAGAATGTGCCCCTTTATTCCTGATTTTTGTTTTTTTTAAATCATGAGTAAGTATTGAATTTTATATTCTTTTCTGCATCTATCTGGATGATTGTGTGATTCTTCTCCTTATGTTGAGTATGTGGTGGGTTCCATCAGTTCAAGTATTGTATTAATCTTGCATTCCTGCAGTAAACTCAAATCAGATATGATATATTATCATTTTTATATCCTAGATTTAAAAAAATTAAGATTTTACTTATTTTTAGAGTTTAAGGGAGAGAGGGAAACATCAATATGCGAGAGAAACATAAATTACCTCTCACATGCCCCCAACCAGGGACCTAGCCCATAACCCAGACATGTGCTCTAGCTGGGAATACAACCAGTGACCCTATGGTTTGCAGGCTGGCGCTCAATCCACTGAGCCACACCAGCCAGGGCTATATACTACTAGGTCTGACTTGCTTATTCTGTCTGGGGATTCTAGGCCTACATTTAGGGGAGTTTCATCCCCTGCTTTTCCTTTCTTGATATCCTTGACAGGTTTTGGTGGATGTTACACTGTTTTGAAGTGAATTGGATATCCCCTTATTATTTATTTATTTTTAAAAGATTTTCTTTGAGAGGGAGAGAAACATCAATGTGTGATTGCCTCTCACACAGCCCCCACTGGGGACTTGACTTGCAACCCAGGCATGTGCCCTGACTGGAAATTGAACCAGCAACCCTTTGGTCCGCAGCCCATGCTCAATCCACTGAGCCAAACCAGCCAGGCAGGTGTTACCTTTTTTTTTTTAATTTTTAAATTTTTAATTTTATTTGTTGTCCAAGTAGTTTTCTGTCTTTTACTCCCATCCTAGCCCACCCAAGTGCTCCCCACCTCCCTCCTATTTCCACCCCCCTTAGTTGCCCATGTGTCCTTTATACTAGTTCCTGTAAATCCTTCCCTTTTCCCCCTGAAATTCCCTCTCCTCTATTCTCTAGATGTTCCCTTTTTATAGTCTCTGGAAATTTATGAGCTTGGTGACTGTAAAATATGAAAATGTCCATTTTCCCATTTCTAACATTGTTGACACATAGTTTTTTCCCAACCAGTTTACTAAGAGTTTATTGATTTCATCAATGTTTTCAAGGGCATATTTGGCTTTGATTTTATTTTACACGTTTTCTAATTCACTGACATACTATTTTTCTTTTTGTATCCTTCCATTTTTTAACTTTGCTACTCTTCTAGTTTGACATAAAAACCTAGACTGACTTCAGCTTTTTTTGTAATGTGAATTTAAAGTACCTTTTAAATACTGCTTTATCCATACACCAGATTTTTTTAAAATTTTTTAAAAAAATATTTTATTTATTTATCTTTAGAGGGGAAGGGAAGGAGAGAGGGAGAGAAACATCAATGTATGGTTGCCTTTCATGCGTCCTCTGCTGGGAGTTGGCCTGCAGGGACCTGGCCTGCAACCCAGGCACGTGCCTTGACTGGGAATCGAACCGCGATCGTCTGGTTCGCAGGTCTGCGCTCAATCCACTGAGCTACACCAGCCAGGCACTGAGCTACACCAGCCAGGCCCATACACCAGATTTTCATATGGCAAATCTTATTCAATTAACTTTTTCTAACTTCCCTTGTGACTTTTTCTGTGACCCAGGGGTTATTTAGAATTGAACTACCTACTTTTTAATTTAATGTATAAGTTGGTTTCTACTTTTTAGGGTCATACATTTTAAACTGTATTGAGTTTAATGGGGTGACACTGGCTAATACAATTATGTATAGGTTTCAGGTGTACAATTTCATAATATGGCATCTGTATTGAGTGCTCACCACCCAAGTCCAGTCTCTCCATCACCATTTATTCCTCCTATTCCCTCTTTTGCTTCCCCCATCCTTCTCCCCTTCTGGTACAATCTTTTCCCCAGTTAGTTTACATTTGATATTATTTTGTATTAGTTTCAGATGCACAGCAAAGTGGTTAGAAAATCATGTAATTATAGTCCCCTTGCTGCTTCAGGTACCTACTTGGCCCCATACAACCTTATCACATTGACTATATTCCCTATATTCCCTATCACATTGACTATATTCCCTATGCTGTAACATACATTTCCATGGCTATTCTGTATACTGCATTGTACTGCTTAGTCCCCTCACTTTTTTGCCAAGCCCCCTAACCCCCGGCCCCTCTGATAATTGTCTGTCTCTTCTCTGTAGGAGTCTGTTTCTACTTTATTTTGTTCATTATATTCCACATACAAGTGACATCTTATGGTATTTATCTGTCTTATTTTGTACCACCCGTTTAAAAAAAAATTTTTTTAAACTCACCTGAGGACATTTTTTAATCACTTTTTCGAGGGAGAGGAAGGGACAAGAATTGAGAGTGAAGCATGGATGCAACAGAGTAGCACTGATTGGTTGCCTCCTGTACACACACACTTGGACCAACAATCGCATGCTCCCTGGGCCAGGAACTGAACCTATAACCCTTTGATTATGGGAGGACACACCAACCAAGCCACACTGGCCAGGGCTGAACTACATGTTTTTGAAACAGACTTTCCAGTGTTCCTTTTCCCTAGCTTAATCCCATGTGTTCAGTTCAGAGAACATTCTACTAATTTTTTTAAAAGTTTTTGAGGCTTGTGTAATGGCCCCATTATGATCAACTTTAGTAAAATGCTCCCAGTTAATTTCAGTGTGTCTACTGTTAGTTTAGGGGACAGTGTTCTGTCAGTTAAGCCAGGTTTGATGTGTTGTTCAACTTATGCTATATCTGCTTTTGACATACACTAAAATATTTTCAAACATCAGATTACACAACATTCAGGAAAGAAATCTCATTTCATCCTATAGTTTTCTATTCCAGACTTTTTCATGAGCTTTTGACAATAATTTTGTATATCTCCCCACTTTCCCAGACACTGAGCAGCAGGAATAGTGACCAAGGAAATCACATATGTGGACAGTAAGGAAGGCATGTTCTGAAGGCTCCCTACCAATGCCTCTCCTTGCCCTGTTCCACACTCAAAGTCACAGGCCCTCTAAGGCCTTGGGGAAAAGAAGCTGGAAGCAGAGGTTGGCTCTTTCCCACAAAAGCCATGAACAGGCATGTGATAAAATGTTTCAAGTGTTACCTCTTTACTTATAGAAGTCTCTCCCATACCAGTACTAAGGTCTGGTCATTATAGCCAGGAATGAGGTTCTGTTCTAGCAAGAGGTATTTTATCAGATAAGGGGCACCATCCCAATCTCCCAAACAGCTTTTCTCCATCACTAAAACTCTCCTAAATATCCTATCCACAAAGAAACCATCACTGACCTCTCGGCAAGGCAGTATGTTTGTGTAGATGGACAAAGGGTAAAGGCAGAGGTGACAAGGATTACCTTACCAAAGTGCCTAGATATCTCTCTATTGACAAAATAAAATCCCCAGTTTAAAGAAAAACTTACTTTTATAAAAACAGAAGCATATTTTATTTCAATCCTGTTGAGGGAGTGCAAGGGAGGAAAAACACAAAATGAGGGGAGGGGTCCATTTATACACACACGATATCAGGATCAACTACAGGGAATAACGCCCATTTCCATCCCTCCCCTGAAACATCTATGTGGGGCCCAAGGCCAGCTGAAAATAGATGGAACAAGGATTAAGACACTATTGGCACAGCAATATGGCCAATGCACCAAAAGATGGAGAGTAAAGAAATTTTCCCAGGGAGCAAGGCCCTGGGCCTCAGCTGCTTGTCCAGTGGAGGGGAAATGAGAGAACTTTGGCTCAGCTGGGAGGTGGTTGGCAAAACTCAGGGTTACCCTAGCTGGGCTCTCCAGATACAAACTGTGGGCTGAAGGCAGTCAAGACGTCTCTCCAGTCCGGGCTTTTTCTGTTTCTCCAAGACCTCTTCTCTTCAGGTTTGAGATTACTGAGAGCTGACTTGGTTCTCCCCTTCAGCTTGGAAGGCAGGGGAATAAGTGCTTATCCTACCCTTCCTACACCTAGACTACTTAATTTCAACTTTCTTGGCTCTAAAGAGACAGGAGCCAACTAGCAAGGCCGGCTCCCCTTGTGAAAGTCGGCTTGAAAGAGCCCTTGTGTTGGCAAAACTGCCTCTGTCAAGATTTCTCTGAACTCACCACTTACAGACCTTCGCCCCACACTTACTCAGAGACACCGGCAATTGTGTGAGATGTGAATGGAAAACACTTGGTCTCTCTCTAGAGGTGAATTAACAACCCCATCTTTGACTGGAGTTGGGCATAAGAGAGCAGTGTTGGCTAGAGGAAGGATTGAGGGAAAGCAAGGCAGTTCACACTAGATTGTGAATAGTCACATAAAGCTCAAGAGAAGGAAGGGGGATTCTCTAACATGACGTGAACAGTGAAAAATATTTTAGTGGTAACCCTGTAATTCCCGTAGACTAAAAGGGAATGTGTCCAAAAAACAAAAAGATGACAGAGTGGACTTAAGATAGTAGACTCAAAACTCTACCTTAAATCTGAATAAAATGAACTCAATTCAGCTAATACTGCTTCAAGTACAAAAATGAAGACAGATGGAGCTGCAGAAATTCACACTAAAACAAAAAAAATGGGACCAAGTAGCCTATCTCCTTAATCCTAGGCACCTCCCTTTTAAAGGTCTTCCAGAAAATATCTTTGAGGACTTGAATTGAAGGTGAGATCCACCACTGTCTCTCCTCCCTCAATATAATACCCTTCCAGGACAGCCTGATGAATTAAGATGTCTGTTTGAAGTTTAATTGGAGGAAAATGAAAAAGGGGGAAGCGCTGAGATCTGAAAAAGCTAGCAGCTGAAGCCAAAAACAAGGTTAAGGTCCTCATGGCATCCAGAACTGAGGGCAGCAGACTGGGAAAGGGAAGGGCAATAGGTGGTGGGTTCCTGGTATCCTCTGGCATAATCCCTCTCCCCTGCCTCCCATCCTCCCAACTGTTCATGCAGCTATTGGCCTGCTAGAGGGGATGTAATGCCCAGACCAACTTTTTATTGAGCTTATGCAGCTAACAGACTTGTAAACAGTGCTAATTGACAAAATTTTGCTGAGTATTACAGCTTGTGTCCACTAAACACATCTCTCTCTAAGATTAAAAAACAAACAAACACCAAAGTAAACAAATACTGAGAGAGAGAGAATGAAGAGACACACACTGAGTCTTCCAGGAAGGCAAAATAAGAAAACGCCACATGGCTTGGTCCCAGGCGTCCACCATGCCTAGAGTGCTGCTGCTATCACCACTGCCTCGGCCCCCTGCCAGTGGCTGGGAAGAGGTCAGGTAGGAGGGTTGTCCTGGGCATGCTGCAAACACAGCATTTGCTGGTGTTGACACCCTCCTGGGGCTGTGGTGGCAGACTGCTGTCAGGAGCCCATTTCCTGGGAGTAGCAGAGGGAGCCCAGGTCCTCAAGGCAGCCTGAGATGGCAGCTCATACACCTCAACCGGGGCACCTCACCCCTTCTCTCCAGTGCAGTTCAGCATTGAGGTTGTCTATTCCCAGTAGGCAATAAAACCTGAGCTGTTTCCTCGAAGGTTCCCCCTCCCTTCCCCAACTCGTGGGAGTAGTGGGAGGGGACAGGGGAAGATCACTGAGGAGGCAGGGGGATACCCCGGGGATCAGTGACCTGGCCCTCTTGTAGGTTCTTCACCAGTTGTGCAAGCCAGCGTTTCGTGGTGGTGTCATCTTTTAGCACCTGGGCAAAGGTTGTGTCCTTCAGCTGGTCAGGGAGACACTGCCTGAGTGCTTCACGTGCCCTACATCAGAAACAAACAAACCAACCAGGGATAACGCAAATAAACTCACATTTGGGGGACAGGGAAGAGCCCCTTTTTAGACATAAACATACAGAATCCTGGGAAACTATGGTTATGTCAAGTTCTTTATGAAGCCATTAAAATTCTTTAATGCTTACACGAGGCATAGGCCGAGATTCCAGAATCTGTAGCCTGCACACAATTTCACAATGATGCCCCAACACAGAATTTTGTGACAAAAGAAAGTAGAATAAAATGGTACAATAGTTTACTTTAATTTAACCTGCTTTCTTATTTATTAGTGAATATTGCCAATATACTCGTATCAGAAATATATGGGTTATAGTAAATTAAATATTTCCAAAATCGGTACAGTAACAGGGAATATGTATGACTCGACTCATAGTATGATAAGTAGACTTTACTTGTAAATTAATATAAATTTATGTTTTTTCCAAAAACTGCTTCAGTTTTATAGTTAAAAACTTTAATAGGACATGAGCAGTAAAAACAACACAACGGCAGCAAAACTATCAGATGGACTTTCACATGTTCCACTTTCTTTAATAGATGACCAGCAGAAAGTCAAATCTGAAAGCCTCGAAAGGTGACTGTGACCCACAGGGGTGGGCACAAGTAGGTTAAGTTACCAGCCATTGTTAACTAGAAGATAAATCATAAGTCGGGATATGAAATAACAATAATGATACGGTGATACAAAAGTAATGCATTAATTAATAAATAATACAAGAACAAACTTTCATGTACTCACAACTGTAAACCTACTTTTGCCCACTCTGTATAAGGCTATTTTAAGCAAAGTTATGATTTTGTACAAGTGGAATTTCAAATAAACATTTTCGAACTTTGGTGAAAATAGGAACCACTAAAGAACAGGACAAAATGGTCGAAGAAATGGCCAGGGCTTGAATAACCTCAGTGGTAGGGGTTCACATTAAATCAAGTTATTCCTATCCCTACGAACATAGAAATCACCCCATTATGTGGTTTAACAGAATCTGAGCAAGTGGCTTTCAGCATGAATTATGGATTTACAAAGGAAAAGGTCAAACATTTCTAAAATGCATTATACCTACAATGTATGATTTATGGCAGAAAGATTATAAACAATGGGAGATAAAATAATTAGCTCAAGGACTTTACAGGAATCAAGAGAGAACTAAAAATACATCAAGAACCCTCTGGGCTCTGTTCCTTCCTTAAGAGATCTTTGAAAATATTCTTCTCTTTCTGACCACCTAGAGTAGCAACAGAAAGTTCAAATCATGGGAATAATATATCCTCCTAAGGTTCCCTGGGAACTATTTGAACTCTCTGGAATTTTAGAGTAGGGTACAGAGTTATAGTGGGAAAGTAAAATTATGATAGATTTTTAAAATTCAGCACCTCAGATTTTGAAAAGGAACTAATCAAGTTCTGTCTCAGGCAAACTAAATACAGTTACAGCCCTTCCCTGTCCTAAAGATACAGAAGCTATGCCATGAGACAAAGCAACCATTCACCAGAGTATTACCCCAAAGCCCTATGAATCCTATAAGTGTTTACCTGGGGTTATCTGAGAGTCGGAGGTAACATCTCACTACGTGCTTCAGCAGACGGGCAGAAGGCTCTTTGGATAGCTGCAGGACCATCTTACCCTGTTTTCCCCCAAAATGGAGCGGGGTAGGGAAAAAATGCAAAAAACAAAAAAATCCCAGTTGAATCAGAGATCAGACATTGCAAAAATGATTATATAATGTTCTGGGTTTGTTATTTCCAGATGGAAGACTGAAACTGCTCAGTGTCAATAGCAAAGGGACTAAACTGTGTGGTCAGAAGTAGTTGCAAGGAGGACTGATAACAGAACTCACCAAGATCATGGCAACATGGGAGAAACGCTCATATGTCTGACATATGTAAGCCAAACCGGTGTCATCTAAGAGAATCTTCTGGAGGATGAATGTAGCGACCTGGAGTGAAACAAAAATAAGGGGTCCAAATCATTATTCAGACTTGCCTTCCAACTGTTTAGTTATCTTCCAGAAATAACCATGATTCATAAAATTAAGCAGAGAAACGAGCATTACATACATCTTACTTGACAAGACAGAAGTAGTAAAATAAATATATAAATATTACCATACTGAACATTTACTATTTTGCCAGAATTTTTCCTAAAGATATAAAACATACCTTATCTTAATCTCACAATAAACCTATGAGGAAGGTACCATTCATTGTTATTCTCACTTCACATAAAAGGGTAGGTTCTAGGTAATTATCAAATTCTTTGAAAAAGAATAGATTTTTCTCAGTTATTGAATGCCTACTATGTGTCAGGTATAACTGATCATCGATAACCTTATAGGTTATGGTCCCAAGTGACAAAGCTATCAAGTTGCAAAGTTGAGGTCCTGAACAAGTATCACCTTTAAAAGTAAGATTTTTAATCCTCCCTTCAAAAACTGTTCCAACAGTAAAGAATACTTCAATTTAAGCCTGTTAACTCTTACATAGAAGGAATTTAAAAAATAACTACTGTAGCTTAATTCTAGTAAAACATTATTACAGTGATTCTCTTTGGCTGCTCATCAGAACCAACTGTGGGAATTATTTAATCTTACTATTTTACTGTGTTATAAAATTGTGGTTGGCTAACAATGGCCCCCGAAGATATCCAGGTTCTAATCACCAAACCCTGTGCATGGGACCTAATGCAACAAAAGGGATTTTACAGATGTGATTAAGTTAAGGATCTTAGGGGTGGGGGAGGTTAATCATCCTGGATTATTCCCGTATGTCCTAAATATGACCACAAGTGTTCTTTTAAGAGGGAGGCAGAGGGAGTTCAACCACAGAACAGAAGGCAATGTAAGAGAAGCAGGAAGAGATGTGAACATTGGCTTTGAAGACGGAGAAGGATGAATTAAGGAATGCAATTCTAGAAGCTGGAGAAGGCAAGGAAAGGACCCTCCCCTGCTGACATCCTGACTTTCATGAAACTGATTTATAATTTTTTTAAATGTATTTTTGATTATGCCATTACAGTTGTCCCATTTCCCCCTTCACTCCCTCCACCCTGCACACCCCTCCCCCACCATTCCCCCCTTTCATTCATGTCCATGTCACAAGTTCTTTAGATTCTATATTTCCCATAGTATTCCTGCCCTCCCCCTTGTCTATTTTCTACCTACCATCTATGCTAGTTATTCTCTGTACCTTCTCCCTCCTTATCCTCCTCCCACTCCCCTGTTGCTAACCCTCAATGTGATCTCCATTTCTATGGTTCCGCTCCTGATCTAGCTGTCCTCTTAGCTTGTTTTTGTTTTAGGTGTAGTTGTGAATAACTGTGAGTTTGTTGTCCTTTCACTATTCATATTTTTTATTTCCTTTTTCTTAGATAAGTCCCTTTAACATTTCATATAATAAGGGCTTGGTGATGATGAACTTCTTGAATTTGATCTTATCTGAGAAGCACTTTATCTGCCCTTCCATTCTAAATTAAAGCTTTGCTGGATAGAGCAATCATGGCTGTAGGTCTTTGGATTTCATGACTTGGAATACTTCTTTCCAGCCCCTTCTTGCCTGTAAAGTCTCTTTTGAGAAATCTGCTGACAGTCTGATGGGCACTCCTTTGTAGGTGACTGTCCCCTTATTGCTTGCTGCTTCTAGAATTCTCTCCATTTTAATCTTGGCTAATGTAATTATGATGTGCCTTGGTGTGTTCCTTCTTGGATCCAACTTCTTTGTGACTCTCTGAGCTTCCTGGATTTCCTGGAAGTCTATTTCCTTTGCCGGATTGGGGAAGTTCTCCTTTATTATTTGTTCAGATAAGTTTTCCACTCGTGGCTGTTTCTTTTCCCCTTCTGATTTATAATTTCTTACTTCCAGACTATAAGCCATCAAGCCTATAACAATTTATTATGGCTACAAACTAATAAAAACATATATACAATAAAAAGTGTAAAGTATACATAGTGCACTAATCTCAAAGTATATCTTGATGACTTTTTACCTATGTACACATTTATGAACCACAACCAGATTAAAATATAGAACATTTCCAGCACCCCAGCAGATTCCCTGTGCCTTTCCCCAGTCACTAGCCTTCCCTGAGAGGTAACCACTATTGTGACTTATTTCCATTGATTGGTTTTGCCTGTTGTTGAATTTCACATAAATGGAATACAGTATGAACCCATATGTGTCTGGCTTCTTTTGCTAAACAAAATGCCTATAAGCATCATCTATGTTGCATATATCAGGAGTTCATGCTTTCTAATTACTGTATAGTTTATTTTGTGACTATACTATAATTTATCCTTCATGAGTAAAACTGCTATAAACATTCTTGTACATGTGTTGATGTATATGAGAGCTCATTTCTCTGGCATATATTCCTAAGACTGGGACTGCTGGCCCATGGAATTAGCTTATGTTTATAGCAGATACTGTCAAACAGCTTTCCAAAATAGTTATCCTATATACCATCAAGAAGTAGCTCAAGTGCCAACACAATGTAGAGTCTAATTAAGTTAAAAGCACATACTGTTTTAGAAAGTTCGCTTCCAGATTCCATAATGCGCAAACACAAAGGGATAATTTCTGTTGTCAATAAAAAGTTGATTACTTCCTGCTCATCTGTTTTCACCAGAGCCCCTAAAGAAAATATGGACGAAAGTATTTTAGTATCATCATTCCCAGTTAAAATTAAGTTCATCTTGTTCATCCAGCTAGTTGTGGTACTTAAATAACACAGAATACAAACTGTGGTTTCTATGTCAGAGAATCAGTCATACCCATGTTAAAAAAAAAAAAAAGGATGAAAAGCACAAGTTGACTGTTATCAGTTGTCATTAAAAGATGAGGAACCAAATTTGATCCATTTGAAGAGTTAGCAGTTTAGCCATCTAAATCATTTTTCTATCACCCTTAGTAGATAATAATATGATAATGTCATAATCTATTCTCCATTTATTTTAGATAAGACAGAAGAATTCTACATCAGTATTAAAGCATATTCCCAGGCTGCAAAGAAACGGTTATCAGAAAGGATTATGCACATTACCATTACTTCCTGATTATTAAATGCTCCTCTTTCCTCAAACAGCACAAATACTATGGATATATCCAAACGAGAAACACACACACACTTGGATTCTAGTCTTGATTCCACAACAATTTACTTAACTTTGATCAAATTACCTTCACTTTGTAGCCTGTTTCTTTATCTATAAAATAATAGTTGGAACAAATGATTTCTAAAATTAATCCCAATTCTTATTTCTTTTAATACTTACCCGGGAGTGTATTTATTGATTTGAGAGAGAGAGGAAGGGGGGGAGAGGAGGAGAGAGAAAAAGAGAGAAACATTAATTAGCTGCCTCCTGGGGCATTAATTACATGCCCCAATGAAGTATTAAAGTCGAAACCATTTTTGGTATATGGGGGCAATCTTTCAACCAACTGAGCCACCTGGCCCAGGGTCATTCCAATTCTCTTTTTCTCTAAACTGACACCAATGACCAGTTCAGTGGTGTTTTTTTCACTCTGTATACAGAGAAGCCGAACCCCATGAAATAAATGACTGCTCCACCTTAGCTGGTGTGGCTCAGTGATTGAGTGCTGGCCTGCAAATCAGAGGGTCACCAGTTCGATTCCCAGTTAGGGCACATGCCTGGGTTGCAGGCCAGGTCCCCAGTGGGGGCACACAAGAGGCAACCACACATTGATGTTTCTCTCCCTCTTACTCCCCTCCTCTAAAAAATAAGTCTTTAAAACAAACAAATAAATAAATACATAAATAAATTACTGTTCCCTAAGCTGCCCAAAACATCAGTAGCCTTTATATGAAAGGCCTTGGTTAATTAGACCTAATAATAACTAAAATCAATCACTTTAGGAGAGAGTAAAGAATATCATTTGTTTTACCCAGAAATGGCAATCTCTAGATGCTACCTACATCTCTAAACTCCAAAGCAAACAGCACATAACCATAATTCACTAATATGACCTATAGTGGATATCAAATTACTATTTCATTTAGATTTTACATGTAGGTCTAAAATTCATTTTGAGTTTTTTTTGTGTGCGTGTGAAGAGTATACAGTACGAATCATGGGTCATTGTTTTACATGTAGATATCCAATTGTTCTAACACTATTTATTGACAAAACTATCCTTTCTCCACTAAACTGCCTTCGCACCTTTGTAAAAAATCAATTAACCATAATTGTGTGGATTTATTTCTGGACTCTTCATTTTCTTTCATTGATCTACAAGTCTATTCAATACCACACTGTCTTGACTACTATAGTTATCCAGTAGGTCTAGAAATCAATTAGTGTACATCTTCCAATTTTATCCTTAAAACAAAAAAAATTGTAGTTCATTTGCCTTTCCATATAAATTTCAGGATCAGCTCATCAATTTCTATTTTAAAAATCCTCCTGGGGGATTCTGGCCAAGATGGAGGTGTAGGCAGACACACTGTGCCTTCTCGCACAAAAGAAGGACAACGAAAATTTAAAAAGAAAAAACAACCAGAACTGACAGAAAATCAAACTGTATGGAAGTCTGACAACCAAGAAGTTAAAGAAGAAACATCCACCCAGACCGGTAAGAGGGGCAGAGATGGGGAGGCAGGTGAGGAGGACTCGCAGCAAGGAAGTGGCTAGAGGACCCAGCGAAGCGGTGGACTATGGAACAGGGCGGGAAAGGCAGCAGCTGGCAACCGGCAAGGCCGAGGCTGGTGGAGCAGGAGGTCCCACATTCATGTGCAGACAAACCAGGAGGAACACCCGGGAAGCAAGACAGACCTCGAAACCTAGGGTGCCAGTGCGAGGAAATAGAGCCTCAAACCACCAACTGAAAACACCTGTGGAGGTTGAGGCAGCAGCAGAAGCTCCCAAACTCACAGCAGAGTTCGTTGGACAGACCCACAGGGTCCCAGAAGGTACACAAGTCCATCCACATGGGATTCAGCACCAGAAGGGCCCAGTTTGCTTGTGGGTAGTGGGGGAAGTGACCGAAATCGGGAAGAGAGCAGAGCAAGCACCATTGTTTCCTCTCAACCCTTCCTCCACAAAACAGTGTCACAACACAGCCACGGGGCTTGCCTAGCCCTGGTGAACACCTAAGGCTCCACCACTCACTACGTAACAGGTGTGCCAAGACAAAAAAAAGGGGCAAATGAAAGAAAAGATCAAAGCTCCAGAAAAAAATACAACTAAGCGATGAAGAGACAGCCAAGCTATCAGATGCACAGTTCAAAACACTGGTAATCAGGATGCTCACAGCATTGGTTGAATTTGGTGACAAATTAGATGAAAAAATGAAGGAGATGCTAAGTGAAATAAAGGAAAATGTATAGGGAATCAATAGTGATGGGAAGGAAACTGGGACTCTAATCAATGGTGTGGACCAGAAGGAAGAAAAAAACATTCAAACTGAACAGAATGAAGAAACAAGAATTCAAAAAAAAAAAAAAAAAGAGGAGAGGCTGAGGAACCTCCAAGACATCTTTAAACGTTCCAACATCCAAATCATAGGGGTGCCAGAAGGAGAAGAGGAAGAGCAACAAATTGAAAACTTATTTGAACAAATAATGGAGAACTTCACCTATCTGGTAAAGGAAATGGACTTCCAGGAAGTCCAGGAAGCTCAGAAAGTCCCAAAGAACTTGGACCCAAGGAGGAACACACCAAGGCACATCATAATTACACTGGCCAAGATTAAAATGAAGGAGAGAATCTTAGAAGCAGCAAGAGAAAAGGAGACAGTTACCTACAAAGGAGTGCCCATAAGACTGTCAGCTGATTTCTCAAAAGAGACCTTGCAGGCAAGAAGGGCCTGGAAAGAAGTATTTAAGTCATGAAAGGCAAGGACCTACATCCAAGATTAAGAGTACTCTACCCAGCAAAGCTTTCATTTAGAATGGAAGGGCAGATAAAGTGCTTCTCAGATAAGGTCAAGTTAAAGGAGGTCATCATCACCAAGCCCTTATTATATGAAACGTTAAAGGGATTTATCTAAGAAAAAGATAAAAAATATGAACAGTAAAATGACAGCTAACTCACAGTTATTAACAACCATACCAAAAACAAAAACAAAAGCAAACTAAGCAAACAACTAGAATAGGAACAGAACCACAGAAATGGATATCACATGGAGGGTTATCAGCAGGGGAGGGGGAGAGAGGGGGAAAAGGTACAGAGAATAAGCATAGATGGTAGGTAGAAAATAGGGGGAGGGTAAGAATAGTATAGGAAATGTAGAAGCCAAAGAACTTATATTATGACCCATGGACATGAACTAAAGGGGGGGAATGTGGGTGGGAGGGGGTGTGCAGGGCAGAGGGGAAGAAAGGGGGGGGAATGGGACAACTATAATAGTATAATCAATAAAATATTTTTTAAAATCCTACTGGATTTTTTTGGGAATTGCTCTAAATCTATAGATCAATTTGGGAAGACCTGACATCTCCGCAACACTGAATCACTGATATCTCAATCAACCAACATGGTATATCTCTGCATTTATTTAGGCCTTCTTTGATTTCTTTCATGGTTTTATAGTTTTTAGCTATAGAACTGGCATATATTTTGTAAGATTTATACCTAAGTCTTTCTACATGTGTTGGTGCTATTATTAAGTTCTTGTGGCTTTTTTGTGTGGTTCGCCAAGGTTTCTATATGTAATAGTTAATCATGCTATCTGTGAAGAATTTTATTTTTTTTCTAATTTGCAAGCCCTTTACTTGTTTCTTCTGCCTTACTGCACCAGCTGGGGCACCCAAGATGACAGTGAACTGGAGTGGTAAGAATAAACATCCTTGCCTTATTCTGAATCTTCAAGGATAACAAGCAGTTTTCACATTAACTACGATCTTAACAGTAGGTTTTTGTTTGTATTTTTTGTGCTTTATTAGCTTGAGAAAGTTCCCCTCTATTCCTACTTTGCTGGAGTTTTTATCATAAACGGGTGCTGATTTCTATCAAAGGCTTAAAAAACCCCTACAGAAATGATAATAGTTCTTTATTAGTCATTTGATATGGTCAGTCATTTTGACTGATTTTTGAAAGGTGAACCAGCATGCACTACCCAAGACAAACCTCACTTCGTCATGATTCTTTTATTTACTGTTAGATTTGACATGTTAGCATTTTGTCAAGAATTTCTGCATCTATGTTCATAAGGGATACTGGTTTATAGATTTCTTTTCTTATAATGTCTTTTTCTGGTTTTTATTATCATAGTAATGCTGGCCTTTCCAAGGGTTAAGAAGCTTCCTCTCTACGTTCTGGAAAAGTTTTGTAGAAGTGGTGTTATTTCTTCTTTAAAATTTTTGATAGAATTCACTATCAAAACCATTTGGGCCTGGAGTTTTCTATGTTGGAAGGTTGTTAACTACAAAAACAATTTAATAGATGTAAAACTATACTGTTTCCCTATATTTCTTTAATGTGATTTGGCAGACTGAATTTTTCAAAGAATTTGTCCATTTCATCTAAGTTACCAAATCCATGGGTATGAAGTTCAACAGTATCCCCTTATTATCTATCCTTTTAATGCCTGTAGAGTCTTTCATAGCCTCTTTCATTACTATTTGTGGCTGTCTTCTCTTTTTTTCTTAGTCTGGTTAGAGGTTTATTAATTTCATTGAATTTTTTTTTCAATAAGAGGTTAGGGATAGTTGAAATGGGTAAAGATGGTCAAAAGGCACAAATTCCCAGTTATTAGATAAGTAAGTCCTCGGTGGCGGGGGGAGTGTCGTGCAGCACGGTGATTATAGTAACAATACTGCATTATGCACGTGAAAGTTGTTGAGAGAAGAGATCCTAAAAGTTCTCAATGAAAAAAAAATTGTAAAAAAAAGTTCTAGTGATGGGTATTAACTAAACTTATTGTGGTAATCAAATCATATTGTCCACTTAAAACTAATACAAAGTTATACATTAATTATATTTCAACTTTTTTAAAATTCGGCCTTTGGTTTCATTGATTTTATCTATTGTTTTTCTATTCTCATTTTCACTGGTGTCTATTATTTCCTTCTTTTTGTTTGCTTTGGTTCAATTTGCTCCTTTGTTTCTTAAGTGAAAGTTTAAGAAATTTGACTGAAGACCGTTCTTCTCACCAGTGTAAGTATTTAACGCTGCGTTTCCCCTCTAGCCCTGCTTTAGCCGCATTGCACAAACTTTGATATGCTGTATTTTCATTTTTATTCCGTTTCACGTTTTCTTTAACTATAAGCAAAAAGAATAGGTCCAAATATTCACCTTCTGCTTGTTCCCTCAACTGATGTGGAGAAAGAAAGTTGAGTTTCAGAAAATATACACAAGCAAGAAAAAATGGCTTAATATTGTCCAAGTACCATATTTTGCCATGTATAATGCATACCCATGTTTTTGGCCTAAACTTTCAGGAAAAAATCTTTTGTTCTAATTTTTAATTCATTTTAAAATTATTTATATTAAAAACAAAACAGAAACAATATATTCCAGAATATAATTTTGCATACATATATCATTATTGCTTTCTAGAGTAGTACTTTAACGCATACCCATAAAGACATTTATATACAGATTTAGTAATACCCATGTATAATGTGCCTCATTTTTCCCTCAAAAATTTGTATAAAAAAGTGTGCATTTTACACAGCAAAATACAGTATTTTATTCATCCCTCCACTGTTAACTTTATCCTATCATCTCATAAATGCATAATCCAACCTCAATGGCCCAAAAACCAGCAGAAATAGGAAGATTTAAATCAGAATTAAGGATACAAATGTTTTCTTTTGGCTGGAATCACACTGCTTTAAATCCTACATGAAAAATTTATATAGCTTAAAAACAGAAAAGATATACGGTAAAAAAAAGTTTCTAATTAGAGTACCATTTGCAGGGAGAAGTAAAAAACAATGTAACATTCATTTGGAATATATGAAGTAATAGTTACTGCTTAAAAGTAGAATAAAATGCCTCAAAAATGTATCTTAGAAATACCAAACTTTTAAATTACACTTCCTAATTCATGGTTTGTAACCATAGTGATGTGAACACAAGTTGAATATAAAAGTAATATCCTAACAAAATAAAGTTTGTATACTCAACATTTTTATTGTTTAGTCAGTACATGAGCAAAAACTATGAGAAGATACTGAAAACAGAAAGAGTAATTGAGAAAGAAACCTTGTTGAGTGTATTTACATTTTACAAATCCAAAAGTAGTTCTTTACTACCCAGGAGGCTGAGATCTGAAGTAGCTGATACATTGTTTTTTTAAGTGATGTATTTTAGACACATTTCCCATAGTAAATATATATGGAAAACATTAACTTGAGCATGCAAAAATCTAACTAGGTGAAATAGAAGTTAGACCCTTAGAGTTAAGGGACAGTTTAGAACCGAGAAAGATAAAACAAAACAAACTCAAATTCTTATTCCTACCATTACACTCTTTGTTGACTGAAGTTGTTGTTCTTTACTCTCCCTACAATTTCAGTAAATGTTTCTACATATAAACTGAATTTAATCCCAAATGTGGGGATTATTAACAACACTCAGAATGGTACTTGAAAAGAGTCATCATGTTCCTGTCACTCATTTATTAGTAAAAACAGACTCAGTCTCAAAGACAAAAATAACTGGTGAACGAAAGCTATAAAATGCTGGACAACACATACAAGTTAAGACCACTATCATAAGTTAGGACTTAAGGCTTGCAAAAAACCCCTAATGACTCACCAATAACTCCAAGACTGGTTAGCCGGAGATATTCAAAGGGACGTGTTTTGCTGACAGTGTGCAAAAAGGGGTACAAAAAAAGTGGGATGTGTGCTGCAAGAAATGCTGACCTGGAAGAAAAAAAAATAATCATTCAGAGGCTAGAATTAATTTCTAAGGATTCTAAACATTCAAATTTCCACATGGTTAATTCTGTAACGTCTGTACCATTGATTGACCAAGGAATCTTTAGGAGATTGCTATTGGAAAGAATCTTTAGGAAAGTCTAGACCAGTGGTTCTCAACTGGGATAATTTTGCCCCTGAAGGGACTTGTGACAATGTCTGCAGATATTTTTGGTTTTCACAACTGAGGCGGTGCTGTTGGCATCCAGTTGACAGGCCAGGAATGGTGCTAAACATCCTATAATGCACAGGACAGACCTCTGCAATCCCCTTCCTCCTACCACAAAGACTTACTCAGTTCAAAACATCAATGGTGTTAAGATGAAAAACCCTAGTCTAGGCCAATGGTTAAGAGAATACATGATTTTCCCTCTTATCAGCACCAAGTACCTTAAAAACTGAAAATATCCAACTACAGATTAAAAAAAAATAGATCATAAAATGTAATCAAGTGTCCAAGGTGTCCAAGAGATTCTCCTAGATGCCTTCTTTCACCTAATTTATGGCTGAATAACAATATTCAAAGGTAAAGTCAGACAAAACCTTATAAATTAAAACAAAGCAGCCCTGGCTGGTGTAGCTCAGTGGATTGAGCGCAGGCCTGAGAACCAGAGGATCACAGTTCGATTCCCAGTCAGGGCACATGCTTGGGTTGCAGGCCAGCCCCTGGCAGGGGACACACGATACGTTGTGTGTCCCTGGCAGAGGCAACCATACACTGATATTTCTCTCCCTCTCTCCTTCGCTTCCCCTCTAAAGAGAAATAAATAAAAATTTAAAAACAAACAAAAAAAGCAGCCATCATTATAGGCTCATCTGCTATGCATAAATGCATACTCCTTTTCTTACAGAATTTCAGATTCACTAAATATTCTAAAAACATTTTAATCTGCAACTAATGTCTGGCAACAAATATAGAATCAATCTATTATTTATAGTTAAATCTTGTAGGAGAGCTAACACCCTAAATTTTTAACACTCAAAGTACTCTTGCATTAAGCACTCTTAAATGCTTAAAAATAATTTTTTTTAGTAACTTCTCCAAAGTTCTGGAAGGTCAGTGCCATCCTAGCACTCAGATTTTATAAGGGAACTTGACAAAGAGAGACTTTTGTAAGATAACTATTACGTATCTTAGGGCCATGAAGGTCACAAAGCAGATTCCTAAAGAGCAGTTTCCTCTCAACTTGCATACCAATTCTCATTTTTTACCGAGGTTGCCTAGAATCCTGTTTTAAAAGACATTCTGATGCCGAACCCGGGTTCTGAGAAAAAATGTGCTGGGTTCAAATATTTACTAAATGCCACGCACTGCCTCACACATGGCAGTGATGCCTACCATGCATCCAGAAGGAAGAAGTGGCTATGGCTATATGCCTGACCTTTCCTGAGATGTGAGCGCTACTGCTTTAAAATTCAGTGTTATGAATGGGTAAAGAGTATATGAGATAATTCAGCCTTAAAAAGAAAGGGAATTCTGATACACACTATAATATGAATGAACACAAAAGACATGATGCTAAGTGGAATAAGCCAATCGCAAAAAGACAAATAATGTATGCTTCCACTTATGTGAGATAGAGTGTTCAAAATCGGAGACAGAAGGTACAATGGTGTTGCTAGGGGCTGGGGGAATGAAGAGCTATCATTTACTGGGTATGAAGTTTTAGCTTTAAAAGATGAAGAGCTACAGAGTTGGATGGTGGTGTTGGTTGAGCACTGTAAGTGTATTTAATACTACTGAACTATATACTTGATAATGGCTTAAATGGTAAAACTGATGTTATGTATATTTTACCATAATAAAAAGGGGTTATTGCTTCTCGGCCTTTTGGCTAAGATCAAGTATAGTATCTGTTTTTATCCATTTAATATCTGATATTAAATCAGATATTAAATGGATTAAATGATATATCATTCTCTGTCCGAGGACGATACATTAAATGGATTATTTGGAGCTAGGAAATGGAATAGGAGCTTGCTCCATCTACTCCATACATTGACCTGGTATTCCAGTATTGCAATACCGCAATATTAGTAATACCAATACCTGGTATTCCTGGTATTGCACTTCTAGGAACAGTGCACCAAAAGAGGTGAAAAAAGAACATGTTAAACAATACTATAATGTTACTACACTAAAATTTAGTGAATTAGAGACCAGATATTCTTCAGGAAAACAAGTAAATGTAGATCCTGAAGATCCACACGCACACACATCCACCCTATTGCATGCCCCTTCTGTCACCATTCACAAAGAGTTAAAGACCACACTCAGTACAAAAGTCCCCTGACAGACACATCTGAAACCTTTACCTGGTTTCTGGGTGTGATGCCACACACTGCAGTAATGCCAAAGCATTGCAGACTCTGTTAGACTGGTGTGCTGTCAAGGTGGGTGGGTTGATAGATGGATAAATATTTACAATTTCCTAAAAAAATAGAAACCAGCACCTGATGAACAAATAACTTATAAAATTAATTCCCATATTAAAGCAAGAACTTAAAAAAAAACCCTCTTAATTCCACATATCCTGTTAGAATTGAGCAGAAACATGCTCCTATCCTTTCTTCAGAAATATGCTCGACTGAGACTATCTGTGACATCTCTACAGTTCTCTAGGAAGATTTCTGTGGGGTAACTGTGGTCACTGATACTTTTCTTATATCCTGCATCTGTTGAGGCTTTCACTTTTGAGGAACTCTTACATTTAAAATCCCTTTTTTGGTCAACATCCTGCTTTAAGTTATAGTGATGAAGTAGCTGGCCAGAAAGTGTGAGTAAATCAACCACAGTGACTCATAAAGGAGTTTGAGTTTGGCTGGGTAGCAACTGCAAAGACGAAGATAAGAACATGGGTATATGCAGTGAATATACGTACTCGTTATCAAAAGGTGATAATCTGTTGAATACAACTTCATTAATTTTAATGTGAAACTTTTACACAGAAAATATTCCAATAAGAAAGATTAGATTCTTGGCTACATGCAGTAAGGACAGAATGTGAAGTGACTTACCAGATCTAAAAAATTAATCTAAATATTAGGTATTTTGGACAATGCCTAAAAAGATCATTATTCCCTAGATTATAACATATCGATTTACTCCCCACAAATGACCATTCCAGTCAGAAACAAATCTGTTATTAATTCCTTAATGTACAAATGTACCCACCTTTAACCCTACAACTGTTCCATCTTTAACATTTTCTTTCCCCAGCATATACCTTTTGGTCCTTACACCTCACTTTCTACCTTCTTGCCTCTCTCACGTAGAAATGGCTTGTAGTTCTCCTAAAGCTGTGTCTCTCAAAGTGTAGTTCTTAGACCACCTGCATCAGAATCACCTGACAGCAGGGGAGGTACTTGTTAAAAATACAGATTTTTTCCCTGACTAGTGTGGCTCAGTTGACTGGGCATCATCCTGCAAACCATAAACTCACTGGTTCTATTCCGGGTCAGATCCCCATTTGGCAAGTGTGCAAGAGGCAACCGATCAATGCTTCTCTCACATCGATGTTTCTCTCCCTGGCTTTCTCCTTCCCCTCCCCTCCTTCTAGAATCAATAAAAGAACATTTTTTTAAAAAATGCAAATTTTAGCTCTGGCTGGTATAGCTCAGTGGATTAAGTGCGGGTCTGAAAAGCAAAGGGTCACAGGTTCCATTCCCAGTCAGGGCACATGCCTGGGTTGTAGGCCAGGTTCCCAGTAGGGGGTGTGGAGTAGGCAATCATATACTGATGTTTCTCACCCTCTTTCTCCTTCCCTTTTCCTCTCTTTAAACATAAAATAAATAAAATCTTTAAAAAATACAGATTTTAATCTCATACTAATAAACCAAATCTCTTGGGTAGGATCCAAGAATCTGCATTTTAGCAAGCACCTTAGACTTGTCTAAGATAGTCTTGCAAATGCCAACACTTAGAGACTCATCCTACTAATGCCTTCAAAATCATTTGGGCCAAGACAAAGAGTTACAGCTGTGATGAACTGAACTACAGATAATGGATATATACCCACCTGTAAAAGTGCTGCAATAGTACCAAACGAATGCCACAGCATGGGTGCAAGGTCAGGAACAGATTCTCGCTTCTTACTTAGCTCCAGCAAAGCATTTTCCCTTGTCTCAGGACTGGACAGCTCGTTGATCCACTGATAGATCTTTTCTCTATCCACTTGAGCCAGTGCAGTAGGCACAGGCTTCAAGTGAAAACAAGAAAGTAAACAAGTGAGTTTCATTAGAGTCAAACCAAGTCTTACTCTGCAGTAGTGCTTTACAGGGAATATACTTTTCATAAACACCAAGGGAAGCAATATATTTATTTTCTAAATATATACACTTGATATAAACTAACTGACTTTATCAAAATCTAAAATGCACACACACTTTAATAATTCCATGTTTAGGAATTTATCCCATAGTTATACTTGGGCTGTACTGAAGACATACTGGGATATTTACTGTTGCTGTTTTAAAAGTTGACAACTTGAAATAACAAATGGCTATCGTTAAGGAACTGGTTAAACATGTATGGGTACATCTTTATATAGAATACTATGCAGCTTTTTTAAAAAAGAGATACCTCAACATGTGCTGATAATAAATAAACAACAAAAAGGGTGTAGAACAGCATATATGCTTCCATTAATATACACATATATCCCTATATATTTACACATAACATTTCTGGAAGGACAGAAGAAATTGTTAATAGTAGTTACCTCTAAGTTCGGAATCCATACAGGAGGCTTACTTTTCATCATATATAATAAAATCTTTTGCATAAACTTTTTAAAACCATGTACCTATAATAGTTTTTCAAAGAAAAAATTATACCCTCCTCACCCATTGCTGGTCCTTCCCCAGTAATTCCAGGATACTCCTCTATGGAGCAGAAAACCTATGTAATTTGGAAAAGCTCCCCTTTCTTAAAGATTCTTTCCTTTGGATAACATTCATTACTCACGTAGGAACTATATACACAGATTTACAGACCATACTTTCCTTATTGTGCTAAAGAATCACAATCTTCGGACTTCTGGCCAAGATGGAGGTGTAGCTAGACACATTGTGTCTCCTCACACAACCAAAAGAAGGACAACAACAAATTTAAAAACAAAAAACAACCAGAACTGACCGAAAATTGAACTGCATGGAAGTCCACCAACCAAGAAGTTAAAGAAGAAACATTCATCCAGACCGGTAGGACGGGGGGAGACCAGCAGTCCGGTGGAGAGGACCCACAGCAAGGCGGTGGCTGGGGGACTGGGCGGTCCCACATTCCCATTCGAACAAACCGAGAGGAACAACTAGGGAGCATGACAGACCACGCAACCCAGGGTTCCGGCGCAGGGAAATAAAGCCTCAAAGCCCCTGACTGAAAACACCTGTGGGGGTTGAGGCAGCAGCGGGAGAAACTCCCAGCCTCACAGGAGAATTCATTGGAGAGACCCACAGGGTCCCAGAAGGTACGCAAACCCACCCACCTGGGAATCAGCACCAGAAGGGCCCAATTGATTTTGATTGTGGGTAGTGGAGGAAGTGACTGATAACTGGCAGAGAATGGAGCAAGCAGCTCCGTTCCTTCTTGGACCCTTCCCCCACATACAGTGCCACAACTCAACCAAGAGGGTTGCGTCGCCCTAGCAAACACCTAAGGCTTACCTCTAACTACTAACAGGTGCACCAAGACAAAAAAAAAAAAAGCCGAAATCAAAGAATAGATCAAAGCTCCAGGAAAAATACAACTAAGTGACAAAGAGATAGCCAACTTATCAGATGCAGAGTTCAAAACACTGGTTAGCAGGATGCTCCAGGAACTCACTGGGTACTTCAACAGCATAAAAAAGACTCTGGCAACAATGAAGGCAGCATTATGTGAAATAAAGAAAAATCTACAGGGAACCAACAGTGACGGGAAGGGAGCCAGGACTCAAATCAATGGTTTGGAGCAGAAGGAAGGAAGAAACATTCAACCAGAACAGAATGATGAAAAATTCCAAAAAAATGAGGAGAGGCTTAGGAACCTCTAGGACATCTTTAAACATGCCAACATCCAAATCATAGGGGTACCAGAAGGAAAAGAGGAAGAACAACAAATTGAAAACTTATTTGAACAAATAATGAAGGAGAACTTCCTCAATCTGGCAAAGGAAATAGACTTCCAGGAAGCTCAGAGAGTCCCAAAGAACTTGGACCCAAGGAGGAACACACCAAGGCACATCATAATTACACTGGCCAAGATTAAAATGAAGGAGAGAATCTTAGAAGCAGCAAGAGAAAAGGAGACAGTTACCTACAAAGGAGTGCCCATAAGACTGTCAGCTGATTTCTCAAAAGAGACCTTATAGGCAAGAAGGGCCTGGAAAGAAGTATTTAAGTCATGAAAGGCAAGGACCTACATCCAAGATTAAGAGTACTCTACCCAGCAAAGCTTTCATTTAGAATGGAAGGGCAGATAAAGTGCTTCTCAGATAAGGTCAAGTTAAAGGAGGTCATCATCACCAAGCCCTTATTATATGAAATGTTAAAGGGACTTATCTAAGAAAAAGAAGATAAAAAGTATGAGCAATAGGCCTAGCTGGTGTGGCTCAGTGGTTTGAGTGTGGGCCTGTGAACCAAAGAGTTGCTGGTTTGATTCCGAGTCAGGGCACATGCCTGGGTTGTGGGCCAGGTCCCCAAGAGGAGGTGCATGATAGCAATCACACATTGATGTTTCTCTCCCTTTCTCCCTCCCTTCCCTCTCTCTAAAAATAAATAAATAAAATCTTTTAAAAAACCACATATTCCCACCAAATTGAGGATTTCTATAATTCTTCACATCTGTCAAATAGCCTTATGACCTTGATTTATCCCGTAATTATTCTTTTTAAACATTCTCACCTGAGGACATCCTTATTGATTTTAGAGAGGGGAAGGGAGAGACAGAAACATCAATGTGAGAGAGAAGCATCGATCGGTTGCCTCTTGCATGCTTCTCCACTGGGGATATAACCCATAACCCAGGGATGTGCCTTGACCAGGAATCGAATCCATGATCTTTCAGTCTATAGACAATGCTCCAACCAAGTGAGCCACACCAGCCAGGTCCCCTTAATTATCCAGAAAATAATACGGTAGAGTAGAAAAACAATTACCATTGCTATTTCTAGCTCTAAAGTCCTACCAAATTCATGATGATTTCTATTCCCATGTCCAGTATTTCCTCATTTAATACCCCCCAAAACTGTGAGGAGGGAAAGGGTGGGTAGATAGAAAGAAGGGCTCTTGCAGATGAGAGCCCTTGCAGATGAGATCACTATGCGCAGAGGAATAAAGCTCCTCGGTTCACACAAGTATGAAGGTGCATATTCCAATGCTTTCTTGAACTGAATTAGACAGCTTCTCACAGTATCTACCTGTTCCCACTATACCTTAGTGCGACAGAATGTTGACCTACCCATTACACAAATGGAAAGATGAGGAACAAAAAGGACAAATGTCTTTCTTGAAGAACAGACTGAAGTCTAAGATGGACTTTGAGGTGTATTCACGTTTACTTTACCCAAGGTAACAATTGCCTTCTATAAATGGAAGCTTGATTATAACCCTTTAGCTTAAGGTTTACTTAATGTTTATCATTTCACTTGTTTGACAGAATGAACCACAATGTGTTCTGCTAAATGAACTGAAACATCATGCAGCTTAATGCCTTAGAGCAGCGATTTTCAATCTTTTTCTCACGGCACACACAAAATTAGTAGTAAAATTCTGCGGCACACCAAAAAATATATTTTGCTGACCTGACAAAAAAGGGTACGACTTTGATTCATTCACACCAGATGGCTATTTGTCATGGTGGTTGTTATCATTTTTTTAAATTTGACAGCCTAAGGAAAAAAAGGTCAGTGCCCCTGACTAAATAGCCAGACATCACACGTTTTAAGAATTCCTACAGCGCACTGATGCACCTACTGCGACACTGAAGTCGAAAATCGCTACCGTAATCTGTTAAAAGCTGCTTTTGGACTCCCATCAGTGGTGCTCCTCAAGGAAACATGGGCTCCTAGAGCAACAAGGTGAGGTAGAAAGAACTGGGCACTTTTCTCCCTCCCTACAGCCAAAGTAGTACTGTTTAAGCACTTGTCCTTTCTATGCTGCTATAGATAGGCCTCAACTTAAAAAATTATTTTTGGAAATGTAATTCCCACCAGAAGATAGGATATGCTTATTTAGACTATTACATCACCTTAAAGGTTCAGTAAAAACAAGAGCTAAAATTTTAGCTTTGGGTTTACTGCTCAGTCTCTTGAATGACCCATAATCCCGTAACTAAAGGGGCTGAAGACACTACTTCAGCAATATAGTATCTATCCTGCTTACCCATTGTTCATTCTGGTCAAATCTCCTCAAAGTCCTGTTACCCAGACACCACTGTCAGTAAATTCCATCACCTCAACTACAGCCAGCCTGTGACTTGTACCCAGCACCTCTGTATTCCATTCCACTGTGGGCACCTTAGGTGAACACCTCCAGGCTGTACTGGTAGCCACCAGTCAGCAATATCATGGCTTCTGAACAATACCCACCATCCCCACATATTCTATTTCAAGAGCTATCTTGACTCCAGTGAGAAGATGGTGCCTCCTGAATGAAGTAGTCAGTTACGAGTGGTCAATTCCTGGTGTCTACTTTTGTGTTGCTAGGACCATGACCACCCGCTGCCAGCAATACTCCATGTGGGAGGCGCAGCCTCCACGAAAACTTGGTTCTAAGAGAGCTAGGGATGTCAAGTGGGTGGTAATGTAGCCTCACTAGCTTGGGACTGTGGGTTCTATAGCCATTCTAGCAATGGGAAGGCAGTGAGGGCAGTTTGATACCAGGAAATACTGGGGCAAGGACACTCCTTTTCATCATCCCTATTGAATTTTGCCCCCAATTTAACAGCAGATGTTACCTTAATCCCAATGAATACTTACCATATTTCGCCGTGTATAATGCACACTTTTTTGCCCAGATTTTTGAGGGAAAAGAAGGGTGCACATTATACATGGGTAGTACTAATTCCATGTCTATATAAATGTTTTTAATTTTTATTTATGTTTGTGTTAAAAGTAATTCTAGAAAGCAATGATATCTGTATGCAAATTAATACTGTAGAATATAATTGGTTTTGTTTCTAAATATAAATAAATAACAGAATTAGAAATTAAAATTAAAGATTTTTTTCCTAAAAGTTTGAGCCAAAAACATGGGTGCGCATTATACGCTGGAGCGCATTATACACAGCAAAATACAGTATTTGTTACAGGATAAATACAAATATTTCTTAAAATATCTTTTTTCTTAAAAAGGAGAGCTAATATATCTATATCTATATCTATATCTATATCTATCTATCTATCTATCTAGTGTTTACTTTGTTAGGCATTGTCCTAATTAAATGAGTATCATCACCACCCTCATTTTAAAGATGGGGAAACTGGCTCTGGCTGGTGTAGCTCAGTGGATTGAGCACAGGCCTGCGAACCAAAGCATCGCTGGTTTGATTCCCAGTCAGGGCACATGCCTGGGTTGCAGGCCAGTTCCCAGTATTGGGTGTTCTAGAGGCAACCACACATTGATGTGTCACTCCCTCTCTTTCTCCCTCCCTTCCCTATCTCTCTAAAATAAATAAATAAAATCTTAAAAAAAAATAAAGATGGGGAAACTGAGGAGCAAAGAAATTACTTAACACTTAAGTGGCAAGCCAGGATTTGAATCTGGGTGGCCTGACAACAGAGTCCATACTCTAACCTGCTTTGCTAATGCTGCTTCTCACCTAACTGAGAAATAAGGTCTGAACTAAAAATGACTTTCTAAAAAACTATTTTAACTGTGACTTAGACAACAGAGATAGGGAATATATAAAAATCTCAGACTAAAAATGTTACTGCTGTTAGTTCATCAGAAAAACACAGGCAGTTTAGTCTAATGGAAGGCACGAAGAATTGGGAAAGAGGCCACTCAACTTTTCTGTGCTTCAGTGTCCTCACTAACCAAGTACTCTAATGAACCAGAGGTACAGAGGGAATTGTCAGAGCTTCTGTGTGGTCCAGAATGCAGAGCAGGTGAAAGTGTATCAAAACGTTCAAATTTTAAATGAATGTAAGGCATTATAAATTTAATTGAAGAAAGAAGAATTTGGTACTTATAAATAAACCACAGCTTTAATGGCTGTTTGAAAGATGTATTAGGGAGCAAGTGAAAATAAAAGGAATTGAATAGGTATAGAGTTTGAGGAGGCACAGCGAAAAGAGCAGCTTGGTACCAAAGTGTGGAGAAGACACAATCAGATTTAGCAGATGGAGAGACAAGCCAACCTTAGCAGAATCCCTTGTTTAACCTGCCCCTCCCCTACCAGCAGCAACTTCACCTTGACTTGCTTTTTCCAAATTACACATGTAATTTGGGAGAAGGAAAAGTAAAAAAAAAAAAAGCTGGGAAACTGCAAACACCAACTGAAAGATATAAAAATGACAGTTTTCTGTAGAAAACTCACTAATCTCACTAAGCTCACTTTTTATATTTAAAGTCAAGGCAATTTTTTGGTTCTCTATGTGGTACTTACATCATTCTGCCTAATAATGTAATTATAGTATGTTACTCTCTAAGTCACTTCATCTTGATGAAACAGAAAAAGTGGGATGGGCATTTTAGAAGAGTGTGCTCAAATCATATGATCCCGTTTTCCCATTAAGGCTGAGTGCTCTCAGTAGCCACCTCCCTCATCTATACCCCTCACTCAGCAAAGTGTCTGAGCACTTACTTTGTGCCAGGAACAGGGGTAAGCATAAAAACAGGACCCACATAACGCCTCCGTCCTCGAGAGAGACAGTGACAACCATGTGAATGAATTGGACTCAATGTTGTAAAGGGCACTGTTAAGAGAAAAGCTGGAGGTCACAGAACCACTTTAAAAAGGACGGTTACAGGAAGGCCAACTCTAGGAGATTCAGGCAGAGACCCGCAGGAAGAGCCAGCTAAGCCCACGATGGGGAGGGGGGCGGTGTAGGTACATATGTGTGCTTAAGGGACGGGAGTAGATTGAGCGCTCCAGGAATAGAGATCAGAAACTGAACCTCGGAGTGGAAAAGCACGCTAGAGGGGACAGGAGAAGGGACTGCAACGGCGGCCAGTGTAACTGGAGCCTACCAAGCAAGTGACATAAAAGGAGACTGTAAACGTGGGTAAGGACCAGAGAGGACCTTGTCATGGCAAGGAGTCTGGATTTTACCTAAATGCAATGGGAAGCCATAGGATTACTTCGGCGAATTAACACGATCCGTTTTTGTTGCAAGACCACGCTGACAGAATGCGATGGTGTGAAAAAAAGTATGAAGCGCAGACAACCATAAGTCAGACGTAATAATTCACTTCTCCCGGTCTCAAATTTGCCATCGTAACGCGTGTGGTTTGAGCTAGAAGCCATTTCTTTCTCGCTGCGCTGCGCCGTGGCAGTGAGTTCCGAGAGCCCTGGGACCTGTCAAGATTGCTCACGGAATCCCCCTCGTCCTCGCCGACACCGCGCACCAACTGCCACCCGGAAACTGTCGGTCAGCGCAAGGAATCAATGAATGGCTGGCTTGTCGGGGCCGTGAGAGGCGCTCGGGACGCAGGACCAGGCCCGGGGGCCGGAAAAGAACGCAAAACGCCGCGCGAGAGGCCATGAGAGCCCGCCGCCGAGTTAAGCGGGAGCTGACGCCTCCTCGGCCACGGCGCGGCGAGGAGGGAGCCAGGGAGCCCCGGGCCTCGTGGGTCGAGAGCAGGCAGCGCTGGACTCCGGGCTCGACACAGGGGGCTACGAAAGGAGGCCGAAATGCAGGGCTGAGGAAAGGTTCTTGGCCTAGGCCGGGCGGCCCAGTTACTTACCGCAGCCGTTGCCAGACTGTGCATGTTGGGAGCAGCCACCGCTCTACTCCCACCGCCGGACGCTCCCGACCCACGTCCCTGCTTCAGCGCCTCTGCCGCCAAAGATGATGATCCGTCGCAGCCGCCATCGGTCTCGGCTCGCTCCGCCCCTCCGGAGCCCTATGACCTTTCACCCCCGACCCCCGCCCACACAACCTCTTCCCGCCTCCTACCTCTTAGGAGTTAGTCCAAAGTATGAAATTTGCCTCTTAGTATTCAAGACTTAAAGGACATCCACTACCCACCAGTCCCTGCATCCCCGGCAAGTATCCTCAGAGAAGGGCATGAACTCCAACCCTCCTCCGGAGGCCAGCGTAGGGCGGGAAAAGCCAAGCTGGTTTAGGAGGACAAATAATGCGCATGCCCCACTGGGCTGAGCCGGGGGGAAACGGTGGGAAGGAGAAAGTGAGTGAAGTAAAAAACGCGCGTGCGTACTACCGTCAGGTGGGGCGGGGCTTCCTCCGCGGGACCGCATTTGGTGTTGGGGCGGAGCGAGGGCGTGGAAGGGCGGAGTTTGCAGGCTTGCGCGCACGCGCCTCGTTTGGTCGCGTCGAGTTGCGTGCGTGCGTTGCGTGTTTGCGTGTGGTCACAGTTCCCGCCATCAGCCGCTCTCCCTGACTCGGGGGAGTGAGCTGTTCCTCTTCTTCGTGTTCGGCGTCTCTTTCTTCCTTAACCTCCTCTTCTCCCCTTCGACGCGGAGTCCGTGTTCTAGCAGGCCTGTCGGGGCTCCGGACTCTCAGACACAGGTAAGACGGGCCCAGCGAACTCCTCGATTGAGCCGTTTCCTCAGGCCCCCTCCCCCCCCCACCCGTGCGGTCCGCCCACTCGGCGTTCACTCTTCTGGAGTTCACGGCTGCTGTTCAGCCCAGCCCTCATCCCCTTGGCGCTCACCTGGCCTCACCGGTACTCCACTTGGGTCTTCCCCTAGGCTTTCCTCCTTTGACCCAGTCTTTACCGTCACTCGCTCTCTCCGCAACCCGAACCTGCCGCATTTCGCTGGGGGCTGTCGCCGTCCGCCACTTGCCCCTTACAAGGTCTGCAGTCTCTAAGGGGAACTTGGGTTGCCGCACATCCATCAGGCCTTGGACAGAGTACTCTTCCACGCTCTTGACGTTCTTCACTTTTTTTCTCTCCTAACCATCTCTCATTAAAAGGTATGAATCGTATTTTTGTCGTGCATTTGGTTGCTCCTCGTCTCTAGCCATCAGGTCAGTTGTCAAGTTTACCTGTTTTAGTTACTGGTCCCCGAAAGGAAATGATAATTGATGACAAAGTCCTGTGTTTTTGGAGAGTTGGCCTGTAGTGGTTTTGAGGTAATTCTTGTAAAAATGTGGCTCGGTGTAAATGTCCATTTCTGGGAGACAGTATCTTTAAAATATCTAACTGGAAGATACATTTAAGAGAGAACGTCAAGTCCCCGGCCGTTGAGCTCAGTTGGTTAGAGCATCATCTGCATAGGCTAAGATTTCGGGCATATAAAAGAAAGAACCAATGAATACACAAATAAGTAGAAGAACAAATAGATGTTTCTCTCTCTTCCTCTCCCTTCTTCCCCTTCCTCTCCCTCTCAAGTCAATAATTAAAAGAAAAATTTTAAAGAGATGTCGAATAGGCAGTTGGACATACAGGGTCGGGGCTCAGAGGAGAGTTCTGGGTTGAACATACAGATACGTGTATATATGTCATCTGCCACGTTGCAGTGATGGTAATCAAAGTTATGGATGTGGATGAAACTGCCTAAAACAGGACATAGTGCTAGACAACAAGGGGACCTAAGAGGGAGCACTAAAGGATTCTCAGCATTTAGTAACTGGATGGAGGAATGCAAGCCTTGTAAAAAAGGTGAAGTAATCAGTTGGGTTGGATTTTGCTGAAAGGTAAAAGTTGAATGAGGACCGAAGCCCTGTGAAATCAAAGTAATTGATGATCATAGCAAGAGTACAATGGAGTAAAATGAATATCCAGGTTTGGTCCCAGGTTCTGTTCTCTTTTTATTTTTCCCTTTATGCCCTGAGCTTTAAATTGCACCTACATATTGATGACTTAAGAATTTTTATTTCCAGCCTGTTCCCTTTGTTTTCAGTTTAAGATCTAAGTAGGTGCTATCTCCTTGACATCTCAGCTTATTGTTTTTTACAAATTTCAAATATAACATGTCTAAAAGCCAAAGTCTTAATCTTTCCCTCCATACTCACTTTCTTCCTTTTCCATCATCTCATTTCATTAAATGATGTATCCTTTTATCCACTAGCATAGGCTAGACACTGGAAGGCTGTTCTTGACTTCTCCCACATCCCATGTGTTTATACCCTCTTCAACTTCTATTTATTCATTTCCAGTATATGTCTTGAATCTATTTCTCTACATCTTCAGTATCACTTTTCTAGTTCAAGCCACAATCTTTCTTCACCTGGACTTAATGTTACTGGTAGCCAGTATTCTCATCTGTAAAATGGGAATAAACATCACCTTGTTGGATTTTTATGAAGATTAAGTAAGGTAACCATAGTAAGCACATGGCACACAGTAAATAGCTAGTAAGAATTAATTGTTATTGTAATTGTTGTTACAGCTGAATCACTTCAGTACTTTCCTGTCTGGTTGCCCTGTTTTCTTTCATTCTTGCTCCTTTCCCTGTTCTCCCCAAACCGAAACAAACCACATCAACTTGTCTGTTCAACCGTCACATGTCATTTCTCTGCTTAAAACCCTTAAGTGGGTATCTCATCATTGAGTGTTTATTACAGTTAGAGTAAAAGTCAGAGTCTTTGCACTGGTCCACAAGATTCTGTATACCTGATTCTTTCCTGCTTTACCAGCTTCATCTTGCACCATCCTTGCACCTCCTTGCACCTCCTTGCACCTCCTTGCACCTCTTGCACCTCATTTTTCCCCTCTCTAAACTCCAGTCACATTGCTGTTCATTTCAGTCACACCAAGTTATTTTCCGTCACAGGGCCTTTGCACATTTTTTTCTGTTTGCTTGGGTTGCTCCAGCATGATCACCCTTCAGATAACTCACTCTTCAGTTTTTAGCTTAAGTGGTACTTCTCAGAGAAACCTTCTCTTAATGCTTTCTAACCTCTAACTCCCAAGTCTTAAATCAGGTGCAGAATTACAATAACTCATCACACTCTGCATTTTGTATCATTTTTTAGAACTTGTAACTATATATTTACTTAGGTGATTAAAGTCTGTCACCTACTACAATATAAGCTAGTAACTTTTTCATGTTTATTTCTCAAAAATTTGTTAAGTGAATAAATAAGATGGAGCTTACTATAAGAACCATCATGTCTTTTGGAAGCAACAACTTAATGGTATTCTTGTCATTTGAATATGCACTATGCAGACAAATCAAAGGACACACAAAAAAACAGTTTTCCTGGCTTTGGATGATTTTATGTGCTTATGGCATAAAACCACTCAGCTTTTAGATTCTTTGAATTGGAGATAAACTTTATTTAGGTCAACTTCTGTTTTTCAGCCACAACACTAATTTTATCTCTGTGCATTTGTTTTATTGATCTTTTTAAGAAACAAAGCCCTTAGAAATCAGAGCAGTGGTTTATATATCTTAACAACAGGTTAAACTATGAGACCAGTGAGGATGATGTTCCCATAAATAAAGGAAAATGTCATATTTAAGTAAATTTTTGGTGGTGGATGTGGAAGAAAATATTAAAATTTAGTAGTTTTTGTGTGTGTGAAACAAGATTTTTATTGAGAAGTAGAAAATAAAACGTAGGAAGCATAGGAATGTAAAACAGGTATTTGGCTTTATTTTTTTTTAATTTTTAAAAGATTTTTATTTGTTTATCTTTAGAGGGAAAGAGAAGGAGAGAAATATCAAAGTATGGTTGCCTCTCATGAGTCCCCTGCTGGGAACTGGCCTGCAACCGAGGCATGTGCCCTGACTGGGAATTGAACCGCGATCGTCTGGTTCGCAGGCCCACGCTCAGTCCACTGAGCTACACCAGCCAGAGCTGGATTTATTGTATAGGTAGTAGCGAGCTGTTAAAAATGAGAGAAAGTGTCAGTTAAGTTGAGTAAGTTCTAGAGATATGCTGTACAGCATTGTACCTGTAGTTAACAATACCGTATTATACACTTAAAATTTGTTGAGAGAGCCCTGGCTGATGTAACTCAGTGGATTGAGTACTGGCCTGCAAACTAAAGGGTCGCTGGTTCAATTCCCAGTCAGGGCACATGCCTGGGTTGTAGGTCAGGCCCCCCCCCCCAGCGGGGGGCGTGTGAAAAGCAACCACACATTGTTTCTCACCCTCTCTCCCTCCCTTCCCCTCTGTCTAAAAATAAATAAATAAATAAAATCTTTAAAAAATTGTTGAGGGAGTAGATCTTATGTATTCTTAACACAGTAAAAACTTGAAAAATGTTTGGGAGGGGACTAGCATCAATGGCAAGTATTTAGCACTTAACAAAGTGCCTGTTATGTTTCAGGAGTACAAAAGAAGATAGGACAGACCCGCCTATCTCTCTCCCCATCCTTTACAGAGAAAGTTAAGGAGACAGCTAGTGCATACTTTCCTTGGTGAGAGATAAAAGGAGTAGTTTTTTAGAAAGAGTAAAGGATTCATTGGGTGGAAGAAATGAGGAGACTGGAAAATGATTGCCGCAACCACTCTTACTGATGAGGATATAGTGTGGTCATAGGTTCTGGTGTTAGACTTTTGTCTGTTACTCAGTAACCATGGATAAATTACCTGATCTCTTGAAGCCCCAGTTTCTTCATCTATAAATAGAGATAATAAAGTACTTGTACTTTAGGATTTTTGTGAAAATAAATACAGGTATGGTACTTAGCACTGTGCTTAGTTTATGTTGTATAATAAATACTAGAAGTGGTGGCAAAGTGATATGTTTCTAAATTAGGGGAGTAGTTGTGAAAAGACTGGATTTTAGATAAATGAGAATGAGGTGAAAGCTGATGCTAAGGTTCTTTAGATATTTATTTATTTATTTATTTATTTATTTATTTTTCCTGAATGATGGTGGAAGGACAAGTAAGTGTAGGGAAGTCTGGGGAGCCTCTTGAGGGCATGGACTCTATAATTTTCACATTTGTGTCTCTACCACACTGCTGTCAAACTGGAGTGGCTCAATAATGATTTTTACTGTGAACAAATGAGTTTAAAGTTGATGTTATAGCTTTCAAGAAGGCAGTGAGAGATTTCAGAGGTGCCTAAATTTGAGAAAGAAATCCATAGTTAGTTTTGAAAGAAAAGTAAAAACGAAGTTTATCCACCTTTTGAAATGTGTAACAACTCTGTGAAAGTCGTACTTTAAGACATCATTATGTAACAATGTTTATGAAGTCAACAAAGGATGTGTTCTTTTTCACTGCCTTCTTAGTTTCGAAATGTAGCAGGGATAAACAAAGACAGATTGATAAAGGTGCAGCTCTTCCTGAGTTCCTCAGTTTGCACACAGATCCCTAAAGTTCTATTTCTTATGCATGTGTATACCTTGAGCATTATGTTTTATGTGGTTTTTAAATAAAGAAAAAGTGGATCTTTGTTGTATAAATGATCACTTATAAAAATAACTTTCACTTTGTGAATTGGATTATTTTAAAAAGGCACACTTATATTTTCTTTAGTTGAGTTGATGGCTTCCGGAGAACTGGGATAGCTGCAGAATATGAGTAGTTCCCCAAGAAGATTGCATTGCCTTTGGCACAAGCATCAGAATAAAGGTGAATTGTTGTTGCATATAGTTTTTCAGTAAAAGTCACTGAAAAGTAAGTAATGTTTTTATTTCAGATATATGTTTCCAAGATTATGCATACTGACAAGAATTGACACTTTTCTTCTATTTTGTAGTAACAATTTCATGCTGTAGCATGTTTTCTTTACTACAAAATGCCCTTCTGGATAAGTATATTTTAAAAGTAGTACCTAAAATAAGAGGATTTAAATGTCTGTCCAGAGTATAGAAGAATTTTTGGCAATGTTACCGTGTTTTCATAGAATGCTCAAAGTTGAACATTAATTTTAATAATTGTGAAGAACTATAAGGAAAGGGCACTGTCTCATCAGTTCTTACTATATTTTGTCTTCCTAATATCACTTTGATAGTGAATTAGCATTACAGAGTTCAGAGAAACCTTGTCTTTGTCCTAGGTTTATAGAAAGTTTAATGATTATTGTGCTAAATACTGAAAAAGAAACTTAGGGGTTTTTTTTTTCATTTTGACTAATCAAAATGAATGTACAAAAATAAATACAGATAATTTATGTAGTGCAGGAGTAGGTGATGAACTAAGCTGGGGCGTTTTCTTTCTTTCTTTCTTTTTTTTTTTTTCAAAGAAAAAGTTTTAGGCCCTGGCTGGTGTAGCTCAGTGGATTGAGCGCGGGCCTGGGAACCAGATGATCGTAGTTCGATTCCTAGTCAGGGCACATTGCCTGTGTTGCAGGCCCGTTCCCGGCAGGGGCCAGTTCCCAGCAGGGAATGCACCAGAAGCAACCATACATTGATGTTTCTCTTCCTCTCTCCTTCCCTTCCCCTCTAAAGATAAATAAATAAAATCTTTTTTTAAAAAAAGAAAAAGTTTTATTGGTTCTGCCAGTTGTATGTCATATACCTTTCTGGGTTTTTTTTCTTTGAAGAAAGAGAGGTTTCTAAAAGGGGTTAAGAAAGTGTTAAATATCTGAAGTAAAATTTTACATACTTAATCAAAGTTCTGCATCAAATGTTTTGAGAATTATATCAAGAGAAATTATAGAGAAAATTACAGAGAGAGAAACAGAAATAACCAACAAAGTTTTTATTTCTGATGTACTCTAGTGAATATTGAATTCTTTACCTCAAATTTTTGTTAATCTAATTTTTAAACGTGTTTTGTTACTTTTACTTTTACTTTTGTTAGAGGAATTCAAGATCAATCATCTTCACTTTTGGTCTGTAAGGAAAACACTGAGATAATGGGGTTTTATTTTATTCCCTTTTAATTTGGTACCATGACATACTGACATTTTTTAAAAGGTGAGGTAAAAGGATTGAGGCTCGATTCCCAGTCAGGCACATGCCTGGGTTGCTGGCCAGTTCCCTGCAGGGGACGCACAAGAGGCAACCATACATTGAATGTTTCTCTCCCTAATCCTTTCCCTCTAAAGATAAATAAGTGCATTTTTTTTTAAAGGTGAGGTAATTTGACAAAATTTTTAAATGGAATTTCTTTATTGAGCAGTGAATAAAATGATTTCCAATTTAGGCAAGTTTACTAATGTTTTTGTTTTAATAATGCATTTTGTAACTGCATATTCTTGTTCTTCATAAATGATTTTTCTCTCATTGAATCTTAAGATATAGAAATATCTGTGCATTTATTGGAAAACTTAGGATGCACACAGAAGAAAAACTTAAGTGTTCAAAAGATGAGCTATGTAATACACTGCATAGTGATACTCTTGTATAGAACTCTTGTATAGAGGTCTCTATATATTGCAGTAAAAACCCTGTAAAAACCCTGTATTGGCCATATATGAAGGATTTATGGTTCTAGTATCTGCTGTTGTATATTTATAACAGCAAATTGAATTAAATTGATAGTAGTGATTTGTTCATTATTCTTTTTTTATTGTTCATTATTCTTGAATAGTGAGTTTGTTTCTTATATGTCAGCCACTGTCCTAATGGGGATGTGAAGATTAAAGAACATATTCCCTGTCTTTAAATAACAGGGTCTAGATAGAGACAAAGGGGTAAACAGACAGTTTATACAATATAATGTGATAAATACTCTAAGTAATAAGCACAGGGTACAACAGGAGAATAAACATTAAACAGTCTCAATGTGGCTGTGGGTGAGAGAAAAGTGAAAGGTACCTAGGAAGGGCTTCTAAAAAAAGATAACATCTGAGTTAAGCCTTGATTTTATAGACAGGAAAAGAAGTTATGGGGATGGGTAAAGTACATAAAAATTCTGTAGACATTGACCAGTGTGTGCAAAGGTATAGTGGCATGAGAACATGTGGCTTTTTAAGGGGAATTATAGGTAGTTCAGATAGCTGGATTTGGAGAGCTTGTTGGGAATAGAGAGAAAGATAAGGAGGGCCTGGATCATGAAGGGGGGTTATGTCACGTTAATATCCTCTTACTGTGAGAGCAGTGGGGAATCACTGAATAGTACTAAGGAGAAAAATGGTGTGATTTGGTCTGCAGTTCATTAATAAAGATGTCTGGAAGCTATATGGAGGTAGAATTGACAGTATTCTACCTTGACCTTCCAATTTCCAATCTAATACCACTAATCATCAACAGAGTAGTAGAAGAAAATTCTCATGTTTCTGGCATGGGCAACGGGGATGGGAGGGGCCACATATTATTGGCAATGTTAAAAGACAGAATTGGAAAAAAAATCTCAAGGACATATCCAAACAATGAAGCACCAAATTATTGTTGCCAGAAAAAAAATGTATTACAAACACACATTGCTGACCCAAAATTCTGTAGTTACTGGTTTTAGCAAAATATGTTAACAGACTGGCTGTAAACAGTAGTGGACTCTATTACAATACTTTGATGGATTTATATACTCAGTGAGTTAAATTATCTAAATCTAGCCATCAAAAATTTGATAAGTGAATAGTAATAGAGGACTTACAGTGTATAGCACTTTATAACTATTCAAAACGTTTTTACATCTCTTTTTCAATTTTATTCCTAGTTATTTGATGTGCAATATATAGAGGCCTCGAACTGCGGTCTCCAGGCTATATAGTCTACAGGTGGGTTTTGTTTGATTTTTTAGTTTTTAAAAATAACTTTTAATTCATTGCTCATAATTAAAAATGGGCAGTTTTACCCAAAAATTTAGATGTCTTTTTTTTTAATTAGATCTGTCAATGTTGGGTGTACGATCTTCACATGATAAAATTGGCTACATTTGAATAGCAGTTTTCATCTTTTTGCCTGCCTCAGTCATTTGGGTAGCCTTCCAGGCCCCTATAGTTAAATTGGTAACCTCTGTTAACTTATTTATCTGGCATCTTTGGCGAAAGAGGTGTTGCAGACAAGGAATAAATTCAGAAAGTGGACAGTAATTTCATTCATATTAAGGCTGGGGTCTGTTGAGTGCCTAATGTATGTTATTTTATTTAATTCTGCAACACTGGCATTTGCTATTTCTATTTTACAATTAAGAAAACTAATGGTTAGAAAAGATGAGTAACAAATTAGTAAGTGACAGATTCCTGATAACTGGATCTAGTGTGTTTTTCCTTTGTACACTACTTTTTAAAACTTTTCTAGTTAAGCTGTTTTGGCAGATGTGAAATTTAATGATTTTTAATTTATTATAAGCAAGAATCTGTATTAGAAGCAGTATTTTTAGAGATTTGACGAAAATGTCAATAAAACTTGTTTTAACATTTTGATATGATTTCGATTTGCAGTTCATCATAAAGGTATTTGGAAGGTACATGGGGGTGTTGTATGATACACGCACTGTTTGATGGCATTGTGATATTACTAGAATTGTACTTGTTGACATTTGGTAGGTTAGTTTGAAAATTTTAGGCTTTTTATGGTAAGCCATTTTTAAGTGTTAGAAGTTCATTTGAGGAATTTGAAAATTTGTCATGGATAAAATTGGTAAAGCATCTTGCCAGGAATGGTACTATTAAACATACATGATAGATGGTTCTTAGGGAGAGAGGTTTTATTGTTAGCTTTCCCTAGAAAATTAATTATTTTCTCAAATAATTCTGGAAGTTAAATTAATTTGATTATTCTTACAGTTTTGGATTCTTTGAATGTCTTCTATACATGTGGATATGCTTAGACTACTTAGTGATATGATTGGATATTTTGGGAGGAACTCTATTCTAAAAAATGGAGTCAGCTGACTAAATATTTTTTTTACTAATATGTGAAATTTGAGACCCTTTAGCATTCATGAGGGAATGTAAAAGTGGTCACATTGAGAATGGAATCTTCAGCAGTCCCATTTGGCATGCGTTTAGTGGCAGCAGTATGATTTGTTAATGGTACAAAACACAAAATTTAGGCAGTAATAGGTGCAGGTGCTGGACACATGGCGAAGAAGAGAACGTGTACGGAAGAACTAAATGTTGGTTCAATTCATACACTCAACGCCAGTGACTACTTTAGTTGTCTTTCTTATCTGTGCCATCCAGCTATTCAGGGCCTTTGAGTATGTTCAATAAAATATGACTTAATGGAAATACAGAAAGGGATATAAAGTAGTTCACTTAATGTTCTCTTTCAAACTTTCATTTTAATCAATAATAAATTGTAACTTTTTATTTTATTTTTCTTTCTCAGAATCTGTCAGGTGAAGGTATATTTTTGCTTTATAATTTGGCTAGAAACAGTTTATTTTTAAAGAAAGTATGTCTCCTCTGAAGATACATGGTCCTATCAGAATTCGAAGTATGCAGACTGGGATTACAAAATGGAAAGAAGGATCCTTTGAAATTGTGGAAAAAGAGAATAAAGTTAGCCTAGTAGTTCACTACAATACTGGAGGAATTCCAAGGATATTTCAGGTATTACTAAATTTTAATTTGGAATAGATCTTTAATCACAACCTTTATCATGGTAGCCTTCCTACTAGATTAATTTTTCTTATTTTTTGTTTCCAGGACACTGATACTGTTATGTTCATGTTTTATAAATTATTCAGCGGCATTATAGATAAACTATAATAAAGAGCAGGAAGTAGTCACCATTATTGAAAAGAAAGCTGGTGGGAGGAAGATAAGAGGAACTGAATTTGCATACTATCTAAGCTATTTTAAAAACCACGCACGTTAGGATAACTATAGTTATTCTTTTTTTTCTTTAATGTATATGGTGGATTCATCAGTATTTGGTGTTAGTTTTAATAGGACTTCTTAGTGTTACCATAATATTTACTTTCTAAATAATCCTGCCAGAGTGGTGGTATGGACCATTCAAGGATAATTATTTAAGGTCATCTTTACATTTTTTTTCTTCCGATTGTAAGCTTTTAGAAGATCTCATTTTATCACTGCAAAAATATATAATTTTGTTTTCACTTCTATACTTGTGCAGCTAAGAACTACTCATCTTCACGTGAGTTGAGTTTAAGAATATAATGTTTTACTTACATTTTTCTGCACTCTAAATTTCTACATTTGTTAATTAAATTACACAAAAGTATATTCATTCTAAATTACTCTATTAAAGTACAATATATAAAACTTTATGTGTTAGAACTTGAGTGGAGGTAAAATTTTCCTTTGTCTTTGCTTTCAAATATGAAAATAAATTGCTTATGATTTTGTGTATCAGATTTTTGGGGGGTGTGGGGGATCTACCAGTGAGAACAGGAAGACCCAATAGATAAGTTCAAAATGAGCTGTAAGCACTAAAGATTTTTTTCCCCAAGATTTTACTTATTTATTTTTAGAGGGGAAGAGAGGGAGAGAAATATCAGTGTGTGGTTGCTTCTCGCACACCCTCTACTGGGGACCTGGCCTACAACTTAGGCATGTGCCCTGACTGGGGATTGAACTGGTGACCCTTTGGATTGAGCAGGCCCGCACTCAGCCCACTGAGCTACACCAGCCAGGGCAAGATATTCTTAAATAGATTAGAAGTGGTGACATGGGTAATAGAAACAGTAGCAATTTCTGACATACATATATCTACTAAGTCCTCATCTCAGTGAAAGATTTTTTCCAAATAGAGATTCAGTTTTTCAATCCTCAGCCCAAAATAGGACTGAATACGTATATAAATATTTAAGCAAACAGATATTTAAGAGCATAATGGTTCTACCTGTGATTCCACCCTCATCTCACTTCTCGATCAGTTTGCATTCAGCATTCATTAAACACCTATAGATTTTTGTGGAGGATACTGTGCTATGGGCTAAGAATGTAGAGCTAAATGAGACACTTTTCTTCTTGAACTTAAAATCAAATGCATTCTCAGCTGTAAAATATTTCAAAGAGATGTGGTACATAGGTGTGCAACAGAATATTACTCAGCCATAAAAAAGAATGAAATCTTGCCATTTGCCACAGCATGGATGGGACATAGAGGGTATTATACTAAGCAAAATAAGTTAGAAAAAGGCAAATACTATTTGATTTACATGTGTAATCTAAAAAAAGACAAAATAAATATTCAACAAAGCAAAACAGAAAAACTTGTAGATACTGATGGTTGAGAACAAACTGATGGTTGCCATATGGGAAGGGGGTGGAAGGATGGGTAAAAAAGATAAAGAGATTTAACAAATACAATCTGCCAGTTAGAAAAATAGTCGCAGAATGTAGAGTACAGCATGGGAGGAATATAGTCAATAATACTCTAATAACTGAATCGTACATATGGGTACTAGACTTACTGTTGTGATCCCTTAGTAAGGTGTATAAATGTCTAATCACTATGCTGTACTAAATTACATTGAAAATAAATTTTAGCCCTGGCTGGTGTGGCTCAGTGGATTGGGCCCTGTGGACCAAACAGTTGCTGGTCTGATGCCCAGTCAGGGCACATGTGTGGGTCACAGGCCAGGTCTCCAGTTAATGGCGTTGAGAGAGGCAACTGATTGCTTTTTCTCTTAACACATCATGTTTCTCTCTTTTCTCCCTTATTTCCCTTCTCTATAAAAGTAAGATATTTTAAAAATTAAAAAAAATGTAAGAAAACTCTTTGATTATAAAAAAATATATTTCAAAGATAACTGAAGTAACACATGAAGGAAGTAGTTTATGCTCTGAGGATTTAGAGGATAAATAGGAATTTGCCAAACATGTGGAGGTGATTTCTATGCATGGACAGACACGTGCAAGTGGGAATCAACACTCAGAGAACCAGAAAACTATTTTAAAATAAATGAACATTAGGGAGTAGCAGAAATAGAGGCTAAAGAGCTGGATAGGAACCAGATCTTGTAATATTTTATTTGTCATACCTAAGGGGAGCTTAGATTCTAGGGAGCCAAGAATCTTAAGTTCATTTTTATTTGAGGGCTAAGCAGACGACTTCATTTCAAGAGATACTGGGAAAAGAAGGACAGATAGGAGGTTATTGTAGTTTAACTTAGGAATGAAAGTCCTGAACAAAGGAAAAGACAGTGGGAGAAGCTGGAAGAGGAAAGGATAGATTTGAAGTGATTTAAGAAGACTTACCTCATTATATTTGAGGGGGAAGGAGAGAGAAAAAAGTGCCTACTCAAGTTTTTGAGTAGATCACAGTCCCTTTATTGTCCTTTGTGATAGGGAGCAGAGGGAAAGATTGGGAACTGGGAGGGATGAGTTGTTTAAAGAATCAGGCATTCAGATATTGGTTTCCAGTGTGTATTAGGTGAACAGGACTACAGCACCAGTAGACAGATGTGCACTTAGGAAAAGAATTGGGAGACCTCACCATATGGATAGTTACTAAAATTGTGGTGCTAGATAGTTTTTTCAGTTATCGAAGTGGTCAAGTTCAAGGTTACTCTCACCTTGTTAATGAACAAATGTTTCTCCTTATGTTTAACCTTTATTTTTAAAAAGTGATATATGTTTTTAAAGATTTTATTTATTTATCTTTAGAGGGGAAGGGAATGAGAGAGGGGGAGAAATATCAATGTATGGTTGCCTCTCATGTGTCCCCTGCTGGGAACTGGCCTACAACCCCCCAGGCATGTGCCCTGACTAGGAATCAAACTGCGATCCTTCGGTTCGAAGGCCCTCGCTTAATCCACTGAGCTACACTAGCCAGAGCGAAAAAGTGATATATTGAAGTAACGGGTTTATGTGATCTATTTCCCTTTTGATACTAAACTATTCTTTTATATTGTGGAGTTAATGCATCTGGAACTAGTTTTTGTGTTATAATAGAATTTCTACTAGGGACATGAACTTAAGGCCTATATATTACTTAAAATTTAAATATAAATTAAGTCTGGTAAAACTGTTTTTTCATTCTTATATAATTAAAAAAATTATGAGGCTCTGGCTGGTGTGGCTCAGAGGATTAAGTGCCAACTTTCAAACAAAAAGGTCACCGGTTCAATTCCCAGTCAGGGCACGTGCTGGGTTGCAGACCAGGTCCCTAGTAGGGGGCATGTGAGAGGCAAGCACGCATTGATTTTTTTTTCTTCTTTCTCCCTCCTTTGTCCTCTTTCTAAAAATAAATAAGTAAAATCTTTTAAAAAATTGGGCAGTGCTATTTTTATGCTGTTCAAAGAGTATTTCTTTTTCTTTTTTCTTTTTGTTTATTTATTTATTTTTAACAGTTGTGAAGCCACTGACTAAAAGAGTTTCTTCAGCAAAACGCAGCTTTAGAAACTTTTGTATGTGCTTGCTGAGGGAGAATGTTAAAGAATAAGGATGCCTGATGGACAGTAATTATTTAGATAATAAGGAAACTGCAAGGTTTATTAATTTAGTCTTGGAAAAATTTCAGCCAAGAGAATACAAAAGCTGTCACTTCATAGTACCTATCCAGAATCTGGAGAAATATAAGACAAGTTTTGAACCAGTTCTGGGGAGTGGGAAAAGTAAGCTGACACAGTTTCAGGGTGCTTATGTTCTTTGTGATTGAATAAAAGCTAAATAGTGTGCTTAGACAATTAAAAAAGAAAAACATGTTTTTGAATACTGATAAAGTTTTATTTCATTGTGTTTTTGAGTAGTGGAATCCTTTTGAGGATTATGGTTTGAATTAATATGTACTGTTTACATTGAAGCGACTTAAGCCATTTGCCAGATACTTTACAAACTTGTTTAAAAGAAAAAGAGCCTCTAATGCACTATGGCTTTCTAAACTGGTGATGGTATAGCCATCTGGACTCTGAAAGTTAACTCACTGATTTCTAAAACTTCATAACAATACCTGAAAATATGCAATTTGCTACCATAAAAACAAGACGGCTAGAATTACAATGTAAAATAAATGTTAACACTATGTGTATTGCCATGCCTAAAGGGAAATCTTCGACTTACATGTGTCAAGAAATGGGAACTATTTTTGGTTGGGGGAAAATGTGGTTAAGAGTAAGAAATGTAACTTACAAAGTATAAAGTTTAGTATTCATTATGTAATATATTATGTACTTCATTATCATGTTTTTAATGGTAAGATCTTTTTTCTTTTGTGTTGATCAGCTAAGTCATAACATTAAAAACGTGGTACTTCGACCCAGTGGAGCAAAACAAAGCCGCTTAATGTTAACGCTACAAGATAACAGCTTCTTGTCTATTGACAAAGTACCAAGTAAGGATGCAGAGGAAATGAGGTTGTTTCTAGATGCAGTGCATCAAAACAGACTTAATGCAGGTGAGCACTAATTTTCCCCAGGTCTGACAGCAGTTACAAAAGAATATTACTAGATTCCAGACCAGTATCCTCGATGAATATTTATGCAAAAATCCTCATCAAAATACTAGCAGACCAAATTCTACAGCATGTTAAAAGGATTACAAGACCAAGTGGAACTTATTTCTGTAGTGCAAAGATGGTTGAAGGTATGAAAAATTCAATCAGTGTAACACATCAACCAAAAATATGAAGGACAAAAACCCCATGATCATCTCAGTGAAGAAAAAGCATTTGATAAAATTCAACACCCTTTCAGAATAAAATTTACTCATGAACTAGGAATAAAAGGAAACTACCTCAACACTATAAATGCTATATATGAAAGTCCACAACTAACATATTAATTGTGAAAAACTAAAAGATTTTCTCCCAGAGTCAGGTATAAGGCAAGGATGTCCTTCCTCACCACTTCTATTCAGCATAGTAGTCAAAGTCCTAGCCGGAGTGTCCTTTAACACAGCAATTCTTAGTCTGAGGAATTTATTCTACTGAAATTGTACCATTAGTGCAAGAGATGTGAAAGGATGTTCAGCAATTTTTAAAATTAAAACATTCCAAATTATCATTAGTGGGAATTGACTAAAGTATAAAAAGGTGTTTTACAAATTCATGTTTATATAGTATCTTGCATGTTCGTTAAACTAGCATTGATTTCTTTGGAATAGAACCCATGTATTCCGCGTGGTGAATTTACAGAGAATATTTTAGAGTATACATTTTTGGAAATGTATTTGTCACCAGTCTGCCTTGTTTTCTTGGCATCCAGTGTCAGTGTTTATGCCATAGATACATTGACAAACTTAATTACCCAGTACTGTCATAGAATTTCTAGCATTTTTATTTTGAATTTAAAATTTTATTCTTCTATTATGTGTTCCCAATTTTTTGCACGTTATTTACTTTTTTGCTTGAGACTAACTCTAAGTTTTAATTACTATTTAGATCAGATGTACTTTTTTACTCAGAAAGAATTGGCTAATAAGTGCTTAATTTATTTTTGCAATATTATGTAATAACATTGACAAATCCCTATTAAAATAAGTGATTTGGGGGTTTTGGTTTGTTTGTGTTTGCACTAGCCATGAAACCTTCTCAGGGGTCTGGTAGTTTTGGAGCTATTCTGGGCAGCAGGACCTCACAGAAGGAAACCAACAGGCAACTTTCTTACTCAGACAATCAGGTATGTTCATTTGAATCTTTTTAGCTTTTAAGAAAATGATGATAGACATTCTGTGAGGTAATTGCAAGAAGTAGAATTTAGACTGTAATGCCCAGCAATTCTGGTATTGTCACAGGGTATTTTCTACATGCCTGAAATTTACAATTTTAGTTATATCAATCTATTCAGCTGTTTTTATGGAAGGCTTTATAAAATTTGTTTCATTTCTTCACTTGTTACGTATAGTTTTACTGAACACAATTGAACCTTTGTGCGATGTCTCATGGTCGTCATTATAAACTGCACTGTTTAAAAGCATAGCTTTGTAGTTAAATGTGGGGTTGAGACTTGGTGCTGACACTAGCTGTGGGTCACTGGAGAAGTTCCTTAAGTATCCTGAGTCTTAGTACCCACCTTTAAAATTGAGACAGCAATAATGTTTTAAGGGTTGCTATAAGATTATGCATGTGAAGTTCTTAGTCCATGGTACCACATACTAACTGTCCGATCAGTGTTTGCTGCTGCTACTTCTGTGATGCCCTTTGTGTCTGTTCTATGTTGTGAACTTTGCCCCTACATTGTATGATACCAGACTCTTGTTGAAGTCTTCTTTTTGTTTTTTAAGTAGTTTTTCTTTCATAAATATTTTCAGCCAGTCATGAGACTTGCTGTGCACTATTGTAGTTAAGCTGTCCTGTGTCTTTTAATTTGTTTTACAAAGGGAAACCAGGGATAAAGAGAAACTTCAAAACTAATTAATTCTATTCTGCTGTGCAGAGAGGTGATTACCAGGTCCATTTACGGGGATAAGCAACGAATTAGATTTTTTTGTTATTTTTTTAATAGGATGGGTTTGGTTTTTTAACATTTTAGTTGAAGTGTAATTGACATTCTGTAAATTATAATTCTTCTCTCCTTCTCTGGCTTTTATCCCTAAGCCAAACTGATTTATTTTATGTCACTGTAGGTTAATTTGCATATTCTGGAGTTTATATAAATGGGATCAGTGTATAATATTTTCTGTCTGGCTTTTTTTTTTAAGATTTCATTTATTTATCTTTAGAGAGGAAGGGAAGGAGAGAGGGAGAGAAACATCAATGTATGGCTGCCTCCCATGCATCCCCCCCTGGGAACTGGCCCGCAACCCAGGCACGTGCCCCGACTGGGAACCAAACCGTGATCCTCCGGTTCACAGGCCCACGCTCAATCCACTGAGCCACACCAGCCAGGGCTCTGTCTGGCTTTTTAAGTGGTCTTTAACTTCATTCAAAACAATTTTGTTAGATTGTATTGTGACAGCTGTCGTATCAGTGTGCATTTTCTATGTAGCTATTTTAATATTGCATATGGAAGGAATGCGCATCTTTTTTATATATTATGCTTGTTTCAAGAAAGGTGCAAATGCAACTTAAATGCAAAACAAGTTAAGTACAGTGTATGGAAAAGGTGCTGTGACTGACTGAACATATCAAAAGTAGTTGGCAAAGTTTTATGCTGGAAATTTCTCACTGGACGATGCTCCAAAGTCAGGTAGACCCGCTGAAATTGATAGTGATTTAATTGAGACAGTAATCAAGAACAGTCAATGTTATACCACGTGGAAGATAGCCAACATACTCAGAATATCCAAATCAGTACAGTTATTAGTGAAAATGAAAAACATGTCTTTTATTTTATGGAAAAAACTAGATGGACTTTTTGGCCAACCCAATATAACTTTATAAACAACGATTACCATTACTGAGATTATAAAATGAATTTTGTGTGTTGCGACTAGCATTAAATAAAAAAAGAAAGAAGAGGAGAATAGAAGGTATTATACATAGTAAAGATAAGTATTGGTTTATAAGTTTATAAGTATTGGTAGGAGAATGGGAAGTGGAAGAACTGAGGTGGGTAGCATTGAGGTGATAATGAGACTTCTCAGTATATGGTTTTTGTAATAGCACTTTGAGTCTTGAAATTTTGAAAATGTATCACTCATTTGAAAATAAATACTACTTTTTAAAATTGTTCAATTAAGATGACCTGAAAGATTTTTTTCTCCTAAGATTGCAATATTTCCAATAAGATTGGAAATAAGATTTCCTGTTGGAAATACCTTTCATAGCTTTTCATAATAAGTTATGAAACTTATCCAGCAGAATACTGGTCGAAAGCATTATTTTCCAATTAATATATGATGTAGTAAAAGGAGATTTACAGTTGTAAGTATGTGAAATACATACTCTTGTGTTGTTTATTAATTATATTAATAGATATAATTCTTGTGTATTCTTACTACTCTTGTATTATTTTCCATACAAACAACTGTAAACCTACTTTTGCCCCATCCTATATTTTCTAATTGCTGCTTTCTCTCCAAATGTTCTTGCTGTGTCTTTCGGATAGTGGGTAGACTTTTTGATTCAGCTTTTGCCAGTGGTCTCTATCTCACTCTCTTTTCCCTTATTACATATATTTGTTTTATTCCTCCAAACTGGAACCCCTTCAAATGTCATATGAGGTACATGGCATTTGGCATTTAAGTTGTCGATGACCCAATGTCATTGTTGCTCCTTTTTGTCACATCTGTGTCATTTTAAGACAGTAATACTGGGAAAAATAGAAGGCAGCAGGAAGAGAGGAAGATAAAAAATGAGATGGATTGACACCATAAAAATAGTCGTAAGCATTTGTCTACCTACAGAAGCTGAGCAGAGCAGTTGAGGATAGGACATTGTGGATATCACTTATTCATAGGGTTCCCAGGAGTTGGAGACTACTCAGTGACACATAACATACACATCACTTTAATTTGTCATAATTATAGTTGGATTTTTTCTCTCTAAAGATGTATTTTCACCCTGGTCACTAGAAACATATCTTGTGTGTGTGAACCTTTTTTTTTTTTAATCAGTAATTCACAGCAAATTCCCTTTTGCCTCCAGGTATGCTGTGGAATATTTAAGTTTCCAAGAATGCTACAGGGAAAAAAGTGTTACTCAATTTATGACACTGACCATACATTAGAATCACCTAAAGTGCTTTTTTAAAAAATGATGAAGAATGGACTTCATCCCATATCAATTAGCCTAGAATCTCTGGAGATGGGTCTCTAGTTGTTGGTATCTTTTTAAATGTCCTCCTTGAAAATCACTGGTCTAAAAGTATGCCAGTTAATTTGACAATTTGCTATCTCAAACTTTCTTACAGGCCTCTTCAAAAAGAGGAAGTTTGGAAGCTAAAGATGATACTCCATTTCGAAAAGTTCTTGGTAATCCAGGGAGAGGATCAATTAAGACGGCAGCAGGAAGTGGAATAACTGTCCCCCGGACAATTCCCTCTTTGACATCTACATCAACACCTCTTAGATCAGGGTTATTAGAAAATAGGTATGAAAGATGTTCTTTTTCTTTCTTAGTCATTAGTTATACCTATTTGTAAATATCTTATTTTTTAAGATTTTATTTGTCTTTAGATGGTAAGGGAAGGAGAGAGGGAGAGAAATATCAATGTATGATTGCCTCTCGTGCGTCTCCTGATGGGAACTGGCCTGCAACTCAGGCATGTGCCCTGACTGGGAATTGAACCACGATCCTTTGGTTCGTAGGCCCGCGCTCAATCCACTGAGCTGCACCAGCCAGGGCTGTAAATATCTTTTAGGCCTTTTGGAAAGACCAGTAATTTGAGAAAAAAGAAGGAGATTGTCCAGTGAGTAAAGTGTGTTAAAAGAAGAAAGTATAGAGTGCATTTTTAGTAGATAATTAGTATCTGTCTTATGTGGTTTATGTCAATGACATGTATTGAGTGTGCTGATATATAGTATATTAATGTAACTGGTGTAGAGAATTAGACAGCAGTAGTCACAGTTTCTATCCTTGAGTGTATTGGTTTATACTTTTTGATGGTATGAATTATGGCTTTTTAACATTTTTCTGTTCTCTATAGAACTGAAAAGAGGAAAAGAATGCTATCTGGCTCAGAGTTGAATGAAGATTACCCTAAGGAAAATGATGCATCATCGTAAGTTGCTTTAAGAACCCTTAAGGCCCTAGTTCAGAGTTATATTGATAGTTACAACCACTAGGGAAGATTATTCAGTTTAGTTAGGAATTCCAAAGATAGAAGAGCAGATGAAAACCATTTGGTGATAGTAGATTGGAGGCTCAGTAGAGGATTTGGCCAGTGCTATTACTTTGATCATTTCATTGCACTTTTCCCATTGTAGCTTTTTAAAAAATATGCAGCACTTAGAGGAAGAATAGAGTGGAAAAACTCTAAATAAGTGTTTCTTGCTGCCCATTCTTTTAGTGAGAACTCCTTCTGACCCTCTTCCCTTTACCTATAAAAATTTCTTTACCTTATTCATGTGAAAAGTTAGCTTAGAGTTAAAAGGATGTAAATCCTAATTCTAGGCATGGAGCTCAGTCTCTAGAGCTATTTTCTGGGTTGAACAAAAAAGTATAAACCTGCAACAGGACAGTTACCAGCTCACATTTTCTTCTTCCTTGTGGAAGGGTCTTTTTTTTTATTTTTATGTTTTTTTTTCTAGGGGGAGAAAACTTATTATTCAGTTATCAGTTAATACCTCAATTAACACCTTAACAAAAATCAGTTGATAGTTAATTGGTATTCAAGGGCAAGAAGGTCACAATGAAGAAATTGGGGGAAAGCTGAAAAACTTTATATTCTAATTGGGATCTTGGTTTTGCTTTTGTAATTGATGTAAAACTCTGCATAGGTAATGGGACTGGTGTGGTAGTTGAAGCTACAATCACCATGGACTCAGATTCCTTTTATCTTGTTGATCCACCCTCCTTAATAAGTAGGTTCCATTTTGTGAACCAAGGTAGCTGCTTCAGCCTTCACTCTGGTGTCTGCATTCCTGTTGGGAAAGAAGGAGTAAAGGGAAAGCATACTGCTTTCTTTTAGGCTAGAAATTGTACATTTGTACACACAGCTTTAAAAAATTTTTTTTTAGCCCTGGCTGTTGTAGCTCAGTGGATTGAGCACAAGCCAGTGAAGCAAAGGGTTGCTGGTTCGATTCCTAGTCAGGGCACATGCCTGGGTTGCAAGCCAGGTTCCTAATAGGGGACACATGAGAGGCAACCACACATTGATGTTTCTTTTCCATTCTTTCCCTTTCTCTTCCCCTCTCTCTAAAAATGAATAAATAAAAAATATTTTTAAGTTAAATTTTTTTTAATTTATTGATATCAGGGAGAGAGAGAAACATCAATTTGTTCCACTTATGTGTTCATTGGTTACTTCCTATATGTGTCCTGATCAGGGATTGAACCTGCAACCTGGGAGTATTGGGACAACATTCTAACAACTGAACTACCCAACCAGGGCCACACCACTTTTATGTATATCACATTGACCAGAACTTCATCATATGGTTAACATCAATTTATAAGAAAGTCCAGTAAATATTCCCAGCCCAAATTTTATAATAGCTGAAGGGTACCGTGGTTATTTGTAGACAACTAACAGGCTGCTGTAGTTTAACCCTCTAGCCACAGAAATACCCCTGTTCATTACTTTCTCATATATAGAAAGCACTCTTACTCTCACCCTAATGGAGACAGCCTCCAAGTCTCATTTCGGTCTTGTGCCGAGATCCAAAGGATCCAGCTCCAGGATCTCTAGGTGATGGGCAGTCCTCTACATGAGGTCCAGGTGAGCTTTTTTGGACAATGAACCTTATGATCCGATACCTAAAAACAAAAAGGCAAGTTAATCTGCATTCCCTTACTCTCATTTCATACACGTATTATACAGACATATCTACAGTAAAGGAAATATTTTAGTAAAGTTACACGATTTTTTTGTTTCACAGCTTATAGTAAGTATGCAATAGCGTTTTATATATATATACATATATATATTAGTATATATACATATATATATATTTGTGTATATATGTGTATATATATATATATACTAATTAAAAATACCTTATTGCTAAAAAGTGCTAACCATTATCTGAGCTTTTAGTGGCTCATAATCTTTTTGCTGGCAGAGGATCCTGTCTCCAGTTTATTTAAAAATAATAATAATACAAGTCTGCAAATCATAATAAAATGAGGTATGCCTGTATGTTGCTAGAATAGGTACAGGATATACACAATAAAAATTTACATTTAGAAAAGACAAGAATAAGAAACTGGAGGAGTCACTGATCTATAACAACAATAAAATCTTGCTAGGTAAAAATTGTGAAGGCAGGGGAGTAAATTCCTGATTAGCCCATGTAGCAGTCTCTGTTTTCTCCTCTGGGAGAAGCCCTTGTTCATTGTACTCCATATGAGTCCTGGCTTTGTCCTCTGGTAGGTTTCCTTTGTTATCTTTCAAGGCCATAGCTGAAGGTCTTAGAAACTGTCCTTTGGGGCCGTGCAGCTTTCATAGTCTGCTTCATGCTTGTGCTTTTCTGGAATAATTTGGGGCATTTTTTAAACAGCTTAAGTTATATTTTATATACACCATAAAACCTGTTTTAAATGTACAATTCGATGATTTTTGGTAAATTTATGGAGTCGTGTAGTCATCACCATAATCCAGTTTTAGAACATTCCTATAACTCCAGAAAGATTCATCATGCAGTCTACCACATTTCTCCAATGCTAGAGATATGCATTAGCCATATTCTCTTCTACTCTATCCCATCCCAATTCAGTACAGATACACTGTGGATAACAAGAGGTGTTATCGTCAGCAATGGATTTCCATTGTCATTGACAAACAAGTGAGCCAATTCCAGAATCCTGTCCTTAGGGTATGCTTCCTAGTACCAGCTGTTGTAAGCAGAAAGCAGACCCTGAAACAGAGATGAGTGTACAGGTGATTTATTAAGGGGGTAGACTCCAGGGGATATCAGGAAGGGAATGGGGTGAGCAAGACAGCGAAATACAAGAAATGAAGTATTAGTGTGATCTCAAACTATCCCTTAAGATGGGGGTTCCTAAGCTCTCTGGTCATGGACTGGTATCAGTCTGTGGCCTGTGAGGAACTGGGCCGCATGGCAGAAGGTGACCACCTGAGTTCCATCACCTTCCCCACCTCCCACATCTGTGGAAAAATTGTCTTCCATGAAACTGGTCCCTTGTGCCACAAAGGTTGGGGATTGCTGCCTTAAGGAAATAAAAATAAAAGAATAGGAATAGTTCTGGGTACTGATGTTGAAAACATATCTAAGTTGGTGTGAAAGAGGGGATATAAAAATTAAATCACGGTAATTTGGATTGAGCATATAATCTGTCTGCTACGGGCTTTTATTCATGATGGTTCTTCTAAAATAAGCAGTTTTCATCAAAACATGAGCATTTATCTGAATGGACCCACTCTGTTTACACAGGTTGAGGTATTTAGGAAGACTGATGTTGGAAATCAGGCTTAAGTTTTATGTTCATGGACTTAAAATAGTTTGTTTTTTAAAGGTTTTATTTTTTTTTCAGAGAGAAGGGAAGGGAGGGAGAGAAACATCAGTTGGTTGCCTCTTGCATGCCCCCAGCCTGTGACCCAGGCATGTGCCCCGACTAGTAGTAATTGAACTAAAGACCTTTTGGTTCACAGGCCAACACTCAATCCTCTGAGCCACACCAGCCAGAGCAAACCTTAAATAGTTTAATCACAAGAATTTAAGTGATGTTGACATTTAGAAAATAGTATTTCATAAGAACATTTTGGTTTTGTTTTACTTTTTAAACATTTAGTATCAAACTCCAGTAGCTTTTTAATTGATTATTTTTTGGTCTTTTAGTAACTAAGTAATTTGATCTGCTCTTGCTTTTAATGAGGAAAATCTAATCTTGCTGTCTCTGGTTTGACCTTTATAAAAATAAAATACTCCTTCGCTTTTGCTTAATTACTAAGGGGTTATGGATTGGATTGGCTTTTGACTTGGTAATGAAAGCTTATTTTCATTTGCTTAAGTTTGGACCTCTTGAGGCTTTTAAAACTTTGTAGTCTAACTTCCAAACAAATCCATGAATTCAGCACTTGAAATGTAAAATTTTTAGTGACAACTATTTAAAATTAAAAAGTACAGAGAACATTATGCTAAGTGAAATAAGCCAAAGAAAGACAAATATCATATGATTTCATTCATATGTGGAATCTAATGAACAAACTGAACTAACCAGGAAAATGGGGACAGGCTTATAGATGGAGAGCAGGATGACAATGACAGGATGTGGGGGAGGTTAAGGGTTAGAGGGATTGAGCAAAAAAGAAAAAGGACTCACGGACATGAACAATAGTGTGGTGATTGCCGAGGGGAGGAGAGTATAAGGGAACTAAACAATAAAGATTAAATTAAAAATAAATAAAATTTAAGTACTATATCTTTACACGTCTATATTGAATTAAATTATTAACTTTAGGAACAACAAGGCTATGACAGATCCCTCCAGAAAGTATTTAACCAGCAGTAGAGAGAAGCAGCTCAGTTTGAAACAGTCAGAAGAGAATAGGACATCAGGTAAGTGTTTGGTTTTTATATAAGCTACTCGTTTGTTATAGTACATATCGTATAGACTAGAAATAGAAATCTAAACTGGTGCACAACCTCTCTGTTCTTCAGGAAAACTCCATAATTCAGTACTAGTTTGGGGGCACCAGTTTGTTTCCAGTACTCTGCTAAAATACTTTTAAAGTACTAGAAATATAAGGGAACTTTTATTCTGTTTACAAAGAATCTAGACTTTACCTCCTTTCCTATTTAACTGCCCAGAATTAAGCTCTTTCATTGTCAAAGTACCTGCACCTTAGAATGAATCCAAGGAGTTAAAGTGGTTGAAATTAAAGTTCATCAGTGTTGTTACTTATTAAAAGTTCTAGGAGATCTTGGAATTATTGCCTAAAGGATTGCTTAACCTCACCTGTACCGTTTTTACAAAACCTAAAAGTTAGACTGTCCCGTGAATTTTTGTCAGCATTTCTTACACTTAACCAATCTCCCTGATATTCTGAACTACTTAGAGATTCAGCTGTTGATTTGAGTATTATGTCAGCTTGAAATTAAGTTGAAGCAAACTAAAATATGGCATGATTTTGATAAATTGGGAGTTTAAGAGAATTCATTTGATCAAGATTCTAAGAATGATCTTTCAGCAGTTCAGAGTTGTGAAATTGGACTCCTACAAAAAGAAGTATCTCCAGTATAATTCTTATTTCTGAAAAATAAAACATGTATACTTCACTTAATGGTTTTCAACTTTTATAATAAGCTGATAGGTAGAAAACGATACTTAAAGATGCAGTAAGCCTTAACAATGTTGAAGTTAAGGTACATCTTAGAAAACTTGATGTAGAAGAGGAGAGAGAAGGAAGTGGTCAAGTGATAAGGTTCATGGAACAAAATGTAAGTGTCTAATTTTCCCTGATAGGGAATCAACTGATACTGTTAAAAATGAGTAAGTAAGAAAGTAGTAGAAACAATATCTACTGTTACAAAGGAAATCAGAAAAACGAGGTTGTAAAAAATGGTTAGAAATTAGAAGCAAAATTTTTGGAGCTTGTTGGGCAGGAGCCTATTGTAACCTTTTACCATTATACTATTGTAACCTTTTCCATAGTATTTGATCTTTTGACCTTTATGTAACTAATGAAAAGAAAGGGAGAAAATAGTTAAGTATAAACAGGCCTAATGTATAATTTTAATTTTATTATTAATTGGGCTTCAGTGATTGGTTAGGAATTAAGTTGTTCCTGTGTTTGTTCGTTTATAGGGCTTCTACCTTTGCAGTCATCATCCTTTTATGGTAGCAGATCTGCATCCAAGGACTACTCTTCTGGCAGCACTAATCTGGACAGGTATGCATCAGTTATATGCCCTGTGAAGAATTGAAGAGCTCTCTTCTTCAGAGTGTCGAGTGGTGTGGTAGACTTCGTAAACAGCCTTCCTTCTCTCTTCTTCCACGTCAACTTTGTAAGATGTTCCATTGACATTGTTAAGGCTTGTTGCATCTTTAATTGTACTCTAAGTGAATACCTGATTTAAAATAACAAAATTGGCCCTGGCTGGTGTAGCTCAGTGGATTGAGCTCAGGCCTGCGAACCAGAGGATCGCGGTTCGATTCCCAGTCAGGGCATATGCCTGGGTTGCAGGCTGGTTCCCTGCAGGCCAACTCCCAGCAGGGGATGCACGAAAGGCAACCATACATTGATGTTTCTCTCCCTCTCTCCTTCCCCTCTAAAGATAAGTAAATAAATAAAATCTTTAAAAAAATAAATAAAAACAAAATTGATGAGAATCATAGACTAATGACATTTTATTTTTTTTAAATTTTTTATTTATTTATCTTTAGAGGGTGAGGGAAGGAGAGAAGTATCAGCGTATGGTTGCCTCTCTTGAGTCCCCTGCTGGGAACTGACCTGCAACCCAGGCATGTGCCCTGACTGGGAATCAAGTGGTTTGCAGGCCTACACTCAATCCACTGAGCTACACCAGCCAGGGCGACTAATGACATTTTAATTAGAAAGTACTCTACAAATGTTTTAGTTGAAGCTCTTCTTTTTTTAGGTTTTTCAAGGAATAAATAAACTGAGTTCTAGGAAGATTTGTCCTGAGCCCCAGGTTGTGAGGGGATGATCAGATTCTAGACTAGTGTATTTATTCTTCATCGTCCCAAATATTAAGATGTCAACAAATTGCCTTTGTCACTGGTGTATTTTTAAGCTGCCTATCAAAAGTTAAGGCATTTTCTTTAAAAAAAAAAAAAAAGTTTTACATTAGAGGAAAAGGCTAGTCAGAAATTTAATTGTCAAATCTATAGTTTTTTTTTAGCTCTATTGGATATAAATACATAAGACAACTGGTAAGCACTTTTCAAGGAGTCATGATTACAGAGTACAGCACGGAGGAGCCAGTGGTAAATGTAAGAAGTGAGGGTAGTGGTGGTATATAATAAATATGGTATATAATGAATGACCTATTAAGTCATATTTTGGTTCTTACTAGAATTCAAAGTGGTAAAAAAACATCTTGATCATTTGTATAAAGTGGTTAAGGTGAAGTAAAGAATTTGTTAATACACAGGTATATAAGGCCTTGGATGGTATCTTTTCAAGCACTTCATGACTGCAATGATAACTAAATTACTTGAATTTAAGACAAAGGAAGTTTGGCTTATTTCTGTTTATTAGAAGGGTTTTAAAGGAATCTGAGGGTTTTTTCTAAATACCTAAATTTGGTTTACAAATAATTTATTAAATACAATACTAATTTCTTCTCAATGAGAAGAAATGAGTGTATGCATTGTATTAAAATTTTCTTTTAATGCAAAGCTGCACTCAAAGATAGGGTGAAATTTTCAAGATCAATGAGAAAACTAATACTGAGTAAAGACTGACTCCATAAGGCACATGGAAAACATAGACAGGAGTTGTGTATCTGGGGCTGGGTCTTCAAAACTAACATGAGACTGGGAATTGAACTTGCCCCCAGACTAGAACTGGTTTCTTATGTGAAGCTACATGAAGGTAGGTGTGTAGAACTGCCCTCTACTAGTAAACCAGGGCAAAACCATAAATGTGCTGTTTGCCTGATGTTCCCTAAGCAGAGAGCAAATACACAGAAATGGGAATTGTAGTAGAATGGTGTCTGCTTTAATGTCACCTGCACAGGGACAAGAATTACATAACCCCAACATGAAGTCCCATGCAGATTAGAGGTCTAGATTAAGGCAGCTACTAAGCAGGTCAAGCAGGCATGATCGTGGAATGCTGCAAAGAAGAGATGATGAATGTAAATGAAATTAAGAGATTCATATTGGGTTCCTTGGTCTACCTTCCGTGCCTTCATAGCTTTTGAGGAAAAAAGACTAAAGAGAATTAACGCAAGGAATTTATCAAATAATAGATGAAAATGATAAAAGCCCACACATGGAAAAGCTACCTCAACATATGCCAAACAGCAAATACATTTTTTTTTTTAAATCCACAATGTAGAATATGATGGGTAAAGAATTTTTTAAGGCTATCAGGAGAATTTGTCATCTATAATGGTAAAACAGACTGACATTAGCAACAGTAAGGACAGAAGACATTAAGTAATAGCATCAACTAATTCTATACCCAGCTGAATTATAATTGAAGAATGCAGACAAATAATGCTGTTTTTAGATAATACAAAGATAATTTATTCATCAAAAAGAAAGAGTGTAAGTAAGAAATAGCAGTGTGCAAAATAATTTTTAAAGTGAATTTTTTAATCTAAATGCTTAGAAAACTTTTTTGTATAACTAATAAATACATATGGTAGAAACTAAGTGACAGGGTGCGTAGAGTGAAAAGTAAATCCCCCTTTGTTTACTAACTCCTAGTTGTGCATTTCCTCTTTGCACAGCAACTACTTTACTATTCTTCCACCGTTATTCCATGCATGAAATACATTTTGGTAGTTTTTATAAAACGAGGGTGTGGTAGTATTAAAAGCAAAAAAGTAATAATAGAATATAGACAAGAAGAAATTCAGGAGTGAGGAAGAATACAGGAAAATTAAAATATTTTAACTTCTTGTTTGAGGGAGGCCACAACGAGTTAGACATATTAGAAGGTTAAAGATGACTTTCTTTTCTGGCCAGGAGGGAATAACAGGGACCAGATTGTCCTCCTCCATGAAACAACTAAGAACCTGAACAAATTATTTGAAACAGTGGATCTTAAGACATTGGAAGTGAGTCAGTGAAGGGGACATTGATCCCTAAGAGATGGGAAACAAACGAGATTAGCCTTACGACTGCCCCTTCTATGAGCATTTTTCCCAGAGAGAGTTCTCAGACTGCCACACTGGGTGGGAGGAACCATGCAAAACCTTGTGCTCTTCCTTAGTTCAGGAAATGGAGCTAGGAGTCCAGGAAGACCAAAGAGCTAGAATTCACAGGGGTACCAGAAGGGAAAACTGCACAGAGAAACAATTGCAGAGATCTGCACAGGTCTATCCTGAGTATTCAGTTGAGTGCCAGTCAGCTTATGTTGGTGAGAAAACTAGCCAAGCCCAGGGAAAGAACCACCCAGAAGATCTAAGGGAATAATATGAGGGAGTTCGCATAAAGCCAGGCATAGTTCCTATTCTGTAAAGCAGTTTGAATGCTAAGAAAGGTTTTGCCGCATTAGTGAGGAAAACAATCCCTTAGACCAATTGCTGCTCTGGTTCCACATAACAGACCTTAAAAACAAGACTAAAATATATCACACTGTTTCTAGGTAACCTAACCACATCCCGGAATAAAATTCAAGAATGTTTATAGAAGTCTAAAATACCCAGCACCCAACAAGATAAAATTCACAAGTACTGAGGCAGAAATTACAAACATGACAATTAGTAGACAAAGATTTTTAAAGTTATTAACACAGATCAGTAATGGTATTATTTGTAAAATATACTAAATGTTTTAAAGAGAAAGATAGCATGGATTTTAAAGGAAGAATAATAATCTATTTGCTATTGATAAAAGAAATAACTGCAATAAGAACATGCAGATAGTTTGAGAGCAAGAAGATGGAAATAAATATACCCTGCATTGTCCAAACTACAGTATTTAGGAGTGCATTCACTGAAAGGAATAACACTGAGAAAACTAATGATACCTTTTAGGGTAGAGGAACAGGGTTGTGTTTGGGAAGAGGCATTTGGGGCTTTTTGACATTAATGATGGTGTTGCCTTATAAAAATTTGTTAACCTCTACATTTCACTTTTTTAAAAATTAATAAACCTTGTTTTTTATAATAGTTTTAGGTTCATAGTAAAATTGAACAGAAAGTGCAGTTTTTATAAAACACATATGCAACTTCCCTCACTATTGACATTCTGCACCACAGTGGCACATGTTTTTTATATACTTTTTTGTATAAATATTCTGTTTCACAATATTTTTAAAGTAACAAAACCAAACACTTGCTATTAGATTGCCTAGCCAGACAGAAAATTGTTTGGACACAGTTTTCTCTTCTAAAAACAAAAATCACATTCCTGCTTCACGGCATAACAAAAAATAAACATCCGAGCAGATTAAAGACCTAGATAGGAGGGAAAACAGGTTTTAAAATGTTACAGAGAACATAGGAAAATATTTCTGTGAACTTAAGCTACAGAATAATTCTTAAGACATGAAAATTGAAACTATAAAAGAAAAATAATAAATTTTACTATTTAGAAATTGAAACTTAAAATATCTAATAGACAAAGGATTAGAATGTAGACTGTGTAAAAAAATCACAAATCTTTTAGAACCCAATATAAAACCCAGGGGCTTACAAAAAGCAATTCAGAGAAGAGGAAACAATTATATTATAAAAGCATTTTTTATTTCAGTAGTAATCAGGAAAATACAATAACAATGAGATCATGTTTTACTCATTAGATTGGTAATAATGTAATGGGAGACCATGTGAAGAGATGGAAATTCACTATTGGTGGGTTTTTGGAAAAAATCATACTATCTTAGGAAAATTAAAAATACTCCTAACATTTTCACTTCTCAGCATGTAAACTGGAGGAAGTTCTCAAAAGAGACTGGGTAAATTGGTTGTGTTATTTTTTTTGTAATAGTGGAAAAAGTTAACTTCCCCAAATTTTTAAGGCTAGCTAAACTAATGCTCTTCTTAAAGCAGATAAAAATGAATAAAAAGTAAAACTATAGTTTTTTACTATAAATCTGAATAGCCATTTTCTTGGATCACTTTGATTGTAGGTTAAGTAGGTACAATCAATATTACCTGCCTCTTCAAGCTGTCAACCGACTTGAACTTGGGGAATTTTTCCTTAATTGATCATTATTATTGATAGTTCCCCAAATTTAGATTTTTTTCCTTAAACATTGACTTCTCTGAATCTACTAGGGGAAAAAAGTAGCATTTAAAATTCTTTTGCTTCTTCATTTTCTTTTTTTTTTTTTTTTTTAGGACTAATGTTCCAAGCCAAATTCCCTCTGCCAAAAGAAGTTTGGGATTTCTTCCTCAGCCAGCTCCTCTTTCTGTTAAAAAACTGAGGTGTAATCAGGATTATACTGGCTGGAATAAACCAAGAGTACCCCTTTCCTCTCACCAACAGCAACTTCAGGGGTAGGTAAATTTCTTTATTTTGCTTTCTTTTTATAAAGTGATTCAACTGAAGTATGTTTTGATTGGTATAAAAAATAATGATGAAAGGAGTCATGTTAAGTATAGTTATAAAATATTTGCTCATTTATTAAAGATGTATCACATCCATAAATAAGTTCAATTATCTAGTCAAATTTTTGAACTCTGAATACATATACATATAAAATATTCATCATAAAGCAGAAAATGAGTAGTCTCTAATCCCATACACTTCTTTCTACTCAGATAATTCAGTATTAAGTTTTATTTGTATCCTCCCCAGTCCCTTCATTCTTATGTTTTTTATTCAACACAAAAATATCTTACCTAAAGTGTTCATTATGTGACAGATACTAGCGCAGAGTTTTGGGGGAATTTTTTAATGTGAAATCTGGCTGTGCACAATATTTAGATTACTTCATAGGGTAGTCAGTCAGACATCATATTTTTTAAAGAAGATTTTCTTTATTTTTTTTATAGAGAGAGAGGAAGGTGGGGAGATGGATAGGGAGAGAAATATCAATCAGTTGTCTCTCTCACGCCTTCAACCAGGGACCTGGCTTGCAACCCAGGCGTGCACCACTGGGAATTGAACCAGCAACCTCTTGGTTCACAGGCTTGCACTCAATCCACTGAGCCACACTAGCCAGGGCTCTGTGCTAAGTTTTTTAATGGATTTTTTTCTTTAAATCATTGCATCAGCTCAGTAAGTTAGAGGTATTAAAAGTCTACTTTTATAGCTTAAATCACTAAGCCTTGGAGAAGTTAATTAACTTACTCAAGGTGATATATAGTCAGTAGTAGAGCAGTAGTAAATCTAGGCAGTTGGACTCCACTCGCATTCTTAAGCACTGTGCTATGTTACTGCTCTGTTCTCTCATTTTTTCCACTGCACATTAATCATGAACATCCTCATATTATTAGTAAATAACCTTCAACCACACTAGTATGCATTTAGATTTTTCTTTTTTCCATTATAATCAAAACTAGAATGAAGATTTTTATATTCATGTTTTTAATATTTGCTAGAATTTCCCTATAGTATATATTCTTGAAAGTAGAGTTATTAAGACAAAGGAAGGCACTTTGAATTTTTTTTAAAGATTTTATTTATTTTTAGAGACAGGGAAAGGGAGGGAGAGAAGAATCAATGTGAGAGAGAAACATCTACTGGTTGCCTCTCATATGTGCCCCTACTAGGGACCGAACCTAGAACATAGGCGTGTGCCCTGACTGGGAATTGAACCAACAACCTTTATTTTTATAGGACAACACCCAAACAACTAAGCCACACCAGTCAGGTGAAATCTTTGATTACACTTACCAAATTGCCTTCCCCTAACCTATTTGCTTGTTTGTTTTTAATTTTACATAAATTACTCAGGTTTAAGATAATTTTTTTACTTGACTGAGTGGTGTTTACCAATTTGGCTTATTCATAGTATATATGCTTCATATCTTAACAGAAAACAGCATAAAATTTGTAGTGAAAACATCTCACTTTCTTCTCTGCTTACTGTTCTTTTCTCTGAGCTTCTTTTCTGCTCTGTCTTCTAAAATGTTTACCTTTCGATTAATTCTTAATTTCTTTGGTTCTTCATTCTGATTGGTCTGCCTCAAATTGTTATATCAGTCTTTTCTATCCCATTTTATGATCATTTTTCATCCAGATCTTACTTACCTTGACCTTATCTGTCTCACTTTTATAGCTTCCTTTTGTTTATTTTATACTCTGCTTCTGGTCTCTATCATCCACCTCCTTCAGAGCTTTTTGATGTCCTTAACAGTTACTCTTGGTGCTCCAGTCTCTCTACTTTCTGTATTTCTTTTAATTTTTGTATTTCTTTTAATTTTTCTGTACCAATTTCTAGAAATAGTTTTCCTCTTTTTACACTTCTTTCAGGCATTAGCGTGTACTATTTCAAGTAGGCTATGTACTCAGGACAGAGGACTTTTTCAAAAAAAAAAAAAAGAATGGAAAACTGCCAGGTGAGACTACCCTCACATTTCACTTCCAACCTGTTTTCTCCAGCTTGCATACTTAAAAGCTTAGATTGGCACAGAATCTGTGTTCATCCTTTCTTCATCAAGTTTCTTGAAAATGATGTTTAATCTACCTTCTAAGTAAAGAAACAAGCCAGATTCCATCTGTATTCCCATTTCCTACTGTTTTAAGTAAGGTACTGACAGGGACAGGATGCTTAAGAGACCTGAAGTCCATGAAAAAAGACGTGTAAGAGTTGACTTAGATGAAGCACAAGAAAAAAAATTGCTCTTAAGCAAGAGAAACTCAAATACTAAGTACCATAATGGTGAATATAGGTTTGGATCTTGGTAGTTCTTACCACTCATTACAGGTAAGAGCTTGAAAGTAAATGTTATCAGAACTAACATTCTCAGAAAAGCATTACTTTTAGGGGAAAGAATCAGACAAATCTGAAGACTTGGTTTAGAAGCAAAAGAAAAAATGGGAGGAAAATTAAGGATTGTGCTGAAATAAAAGGTAGACAAGATATTCTTACCTTCTTTCCTACCACCACCACAACCCATTAAAGAAGTTACATCTTGGGGACTTCCGCCAAGATGGAGGCATAGGTGGAAACACTGTGCCTTCTCCCACAGCCAAGTTTGAATACAACAAAGGTTTGGAGAACAAGGACACACCCAAAGACCAGGAAATTGAATATACGGAAGTCCGACAACTACGAACCGTTCAACGGGGACAGTAAGAGAGGCGGAGCCATCAGCGGAGCAGGGTCAGGCAGGACAGATCCCCTGACCTAGGTGCACAGGCAGCCCGGAACCAGTCGGGGTGTGGGGCAGACTGACCACAGTCGCACATTCGCGCACAGTGAGACGGACCACGCAGGCTCCAGGGAGCGAACCCAGTGGTGGAGGGCTGACGGCGGTGGCACACTCATGTGCAGTGGAATGAAACACGTGGGCTTGGTGACGGTGGGGGCTGCGGCACTGGTGGGGGCTGCGGCGGCAGGCGGGACACAATTGTTCCTCTTTGACCCCGCCCCCACATAAACGTCACAACCCAGTGACTTAGTTGCCCTGCTCTAGCGAACACTTTAGGGCTCCGATCCTGCTACGGAACAGGCACGAACAGCCCAAAAGATGGTGCAAGAAGAACTCAAAGTCCCAGAGCCAATAACTCTAAGCGACCGAGAAATTGCCAGCCTCTCAGAAGCACAATTCAAGACACTATTTATCAGGATGCTCACAGAACTGGTAGATTATAGTCACAAATTAGAGGAACATAGTCACAAATTAGAGGAACATATGAAGGCTAAACTAATTGAAATGAAGGGAGATGCACAGGAAACCAATAGTGATGGAAAGGAAACTGGGACTCAAATCAATGGAATGGACCAGAAGGAAGAACNTCACCTACAAAGGAGTAGCTCTGTCAGCGGATTTCTCAAAAGAGATCTTCCAGGCAAGAAGGGGCTGGAAAGAAGTATTCCAACTCATGAAATCCAAAGACCTACAGTCAAGATTGCTTTATCCAGCAAAGCTTTCATTTAGAATGGAAGGACAGATAAAGTGCTCAGATAAGGTCAAGTTCAAGAAGTTCATCATCACCAAGCCCTTATTATATGAAATGCTAAAGGGACTTATATAAGAAAAAGAAGATGAAAAATATTAACAGTGAAAGGAGAGCAAACACAGTTATTAACAAACACACCTAAAACAAAAGCAAACCAAGAGGACAGCTAGATCAGGAGTGGAACCATAGAAATGAAGAACACATGGAGGGTTAGCAACAGGGGGGTGGGAGGAGGAGAAGGGGGGAGAAGGTACAGAAAATAGCATAGATGGTAGGTAGAAAATAGATAGGGGGAGGGCAAGAATAGTGGGGGAAATATAGAATCTAAAGAATTTGAGACGTGGTTGTAAACTAAGGGGGGAGAAGGGTGGGGGAGGGAGTGTGTGGGTGGAGGGGAATGAAGGGGGGGAATAGAACAACTGTAATGGTATAATCAATAAAATATATTTTTAAAAAAAAGAAGTTACATCTTACTAAACTAACAGAAGAGGATGTGCTTGAAATAGGAAACCTACCCACCAAGTGAGTAAGAACATTAAAAAAAGAAGGCCCTTTCTATGCCAATATGCCAAACTGTAAGGGAAAAAAATTAGCATGAATAAAAAAATTAAGGCCAATAAAAATGCTAACCCCAAACCAACGTGAACTGTAAGTAAACTATTATACAACACTCAGACGTGAATTATTTGAAGATATGAAAACACCATGAATTAGGAATTCCAACTATGAATCAGAATGGACAGTCAAGAGGAAAATGACAGTTGCTTGAACTCAGAAAGACAGAGGAGAAGAAAAACAGCATTATATTAGAAATTAAGTCTAAATTAAAGGTCCCCAAGAGGAAAATAAGTTTAAATGAAAATAGCCCTGGCTGGTGTAACTCAGCGGATTGAGTATGGGCCTGCGAACCACACCATCGCAGTTCAATTCCCAGTCAGGGCACATGCCTGGGTTACAGGCCAGTTCCCAGTAGGGGACACATAGAGGCAACCATACATGGATATTTCTCTCCTCTCCTTGTCTTCCTCTCTAAAGATAAATAAATAAAATCTTTTTTTAAAAAAAGGAGCCATTTAATTTAAAAGGAAGAAGAAAATAATAAGAGTCGTGGAAGAAAACAGGAATAATCAAGGAAGGAAGATGGGGTAAAGTGTAGACCATCAGAGAGAAAGTTTTTCAACTGGGTGACAGCCAAGGAAAGTCTAAATTGTGTGTAATTAGAGTCCCTGAAGAAAAAACAAAACAGTAAAACAGCTAGTACTTAAAACTATAACCCAGGAAAACTTTCCCGAAATAAAATTACTGAATCTATAAATTTAAAAAGCCCTCCTTACCTGGAAAATTGAATGATCAAGATACGTCTTAGTACAACTATTAGACTTTAAAGATAGGGCAAGAAATATAGATTCCAGACTTTTAAACATCATTATTCAAAGCTAGATAATAAAAGAACATCGTTTTCAGGAAGCTTGATGAAAGAAGGGATGAACATGAATTTTGTATGCAAACTGGAGAAGATAAGTTTTGAAATGGAAAAACTCAGAGGCTGTATAAATATGCTGTTCCCTGAGGACTATAGAGTACAAGCTTCATTCAAACGAGGTGATGAGGGCAGTATTGATTAAAAATAAATGATGAGCATTCCATGTCTTCAACTGGAGAGCTAAGACTAGAACAATAGTGGGAACACATAGAGGATGGTATGTAAACATTAAATCATCTGACAAGTCTGCAAGCCAGACGATCGCGGTTCGATTCCCAGTCAGGGCACATGCTTGGGTTACAGGCCAGTTTCCAGCAGGGGCCAGTTCCCTGCAGGGGATGCACTAGAAGCAACCATACATTGATGTTTTTTTCCTCTCTCCTTCCCTTCCCCTCTAAAGATAAATAAATAAAATATTTTTTAAAAAATCATCTGACAGTGAGTACAATTGTAACTAAAAGAAAATGGGAGGAGAGACACAAGAGAGAAAGAATAATATAATTGTGTCATAAGTAATAGGTGTAAGTCAAAGGATGCCGTTTAAAATATAGTCTATTTTAAATATAGACTTAAGAAATGACAAATATAGATGGAGGTGTAGGTAATGCTTCACTTTCTTGCACAACCAAAAGAAGGATAACAACCAATTTAAAAACGAAAAACAACCAGAACTGCCGGAAAATAGAACTGTATGGAAGTCCAACAACAAAGGAGTTAAAAAAGAAACATTAATTCAGTCTGGTAGGAGGGACAGAGAGGATGTGCAGCAAGGCAGCAGATTTGCTTGGGGATAAAACAGAAGGAACAACTGGGGAGACAGTGCAACTCAGGTTCCAGCATGAGAAAATAAAGTCTCAAAAAATCTCTGGCTGTAAAAATCTGTGGAGGTTGCTACAGTGGAAGAAACCACCAGTGTCACAGGACAGTCCATTGGAGGGACCCGTGGGGTCCTGGAATGTACATAAGCCCACCCACCCAGGAATTAGCACCAGGACAGCACCTGAAAGGGCACAATCTGCTTGTGGCAAGCAAGGGAAGTGACTGAAAGCAGATGAGAGCCAGGGAAGTGGGTTTCCCCTCCCTGGTGAATATCTAAGGTCTCACCCCTTACAAAATAACAGGTGCACTGAGACCAAGAAATATTGCCCAAATGAACAGATCAAAACTCTGTGAAAAAGAACTAAGTGATAAGGAGATCATCAGCTTATCAGATGCAGAGTTCAAAACACTGGTAATCAGGATGTTCACAAAAATGATTGAGTATAGTCACAAAATAAAGGAAGAACTGAAGGCTCTATGAAGTGAAATAAAGGTTAATATACAGGGAACCCACAGTGAAGGTAAGGAAACTGGGACTCAAAGATTTGGAACAGAAGGAAGAAATAAACCTTCAACCAGAACAGAATGAAGAAACAAGAATTCAAAAAAAAAAAAAAAATGAAGAAGCTTACAAACCTCCAGGACAATTTTAAATGTTCCAACATCCAAATCATAGGGGTGCCAGCAGGAGGAGAGGAAGAACAAGAAATTGAAAACGTACTTGAAAAAATAATGAAAGAAAACTTCCCCAACCTGGTGAAGGAAATAGACATACAAGTTCAGGAAGCTCAGAGAGTCAGAAATAAGTTGGATCCAAAGAAGAACACAGGAAGACACATCATAATTAAATTACCCAAGATTAAAGATGAGAGAATCTACAGAAAAGTGTACTTGAACAGCAATTAAAATTTAAAAAGAATAAAGATGAGAGAATCTTAAAAGCAGCAAGAGAAAAGAGCAAGAGAGTTAACCTACAAAAGAATTCTTATAAGACTATAAGCTGATTTATCAAAAGAAAACTTGCAGGCAAGAAGGGCCTGGAAAGAAGTATTTTAAGTCACGAAAAGCAAGGACCTACATCCAAGATTACTTGATCCAGCAAAGCTATCGTTTAGAATGGAAGGGTAGATAAAGTGCTTCCCAGATAAGGTCAAATTAAAGGAGTTCATCATCACCAAGGCCTAAAGGGACTTATATAAGAAAAAGATGAAAACTATGAACAATAATATAACAAACTCACAGCTATCAACACCCGAACCTAAAAACAAATAACTAAGCAAACAACTAGAACAGGAACAGATTCACAGAAATGGAGATCACGTGGAGGGTTATCAGTGGGGGAGGGGCAGGGGGAGAGTGGGGAAAGGTACAGGGAATAAGAAGCATAATTGGTAGGTACAAAATAGACAGGGTGGTTAAGAATAATATATAAAATGGAGAAGCCAAAGAACTTATATATACAACCCATGGACATGAACTAAGGAGAGGAATGCTAGAGGGAAGAGGAATACCAGACAGAGGAGTGTAAAGGGGAAGAATAAAATGGGACAACTGTAGTAGTGTAATCAATAAAATACTTTTAAAATTTTATTTATAAAGGAAGAAACTTCTGACACATACTGTAGCATGGGTGAACCTTGAGGATGTCATGTTAAATGAAACAAGCTAGACACGAAGGACAAATACTACATGATTTTGCTTCTATATGGTATCTAGAGGAGTCAAATTCATGGAGACAGGAAGTAGAATAGCAGCTACCAGAGGTTAGGGGAGGGGAATGGGGACTTACGTATTACTTAATGGGGACAGAGTTCCTGGTTGAGAAGATGAAAAAGGCCTGAAAATAGAATGTGGTGATGGTTCCACAACATTATGAATATACTTAATGCCATTGAATTACACACTCAGAATGGTAGATTTTATGTTATGAATATTTTATCACAATTTAAAAATAAACTATAGAGCCCTGGCTGGTGTAGCTCAGTGGATTGAGCTACAGTGGATTGAACGTGGGCCTGAGAACCAAAGGATCGCAGTTCGATTTCCAGTCAGGGCACATGCCTGGGTTGCAGGCCAGTTCGTGGCAGGGGATGCATGAGAGGCAACCATACATTGATATTTCTCTCCCTCTCTCCTTCTCTTCCCCTCTAAAGATAAATAAATAAGGTGTTTTTAAAATAAATAAGTAAACTACAGAGACAGGAAAGAAAAGTATAAATACAGATATAACCACTAAAATTAAAAAATACAAATATTTTTTCAATGAAAAGAAATATTTCTAAAACACACCACATAGGTAAGTAAAATTATATCATAAAATGGCAGAGTTGAGTCCAGATATATCAGTAATATCAAGAAATGTGATGGGGCTAACTCATATAATAAAGAAAAATGTTTTCAAATTTGCTCATAAGGCAGAACTGAACCATGCTGTGTATTAGAGATAATCCTAGAACAGTGATTTTTAAAGTCTTAAAATAAAGGAAAGTAGAGAGGTTTAGCAGTCTACTGGAAACAATAAGAAAGCAGGGATTGCCATCCTGATACCCAATAAAGTAGAATATGTAAGGATATAAAAGATTATATAAAATATAATCACATTATATTTAATAATTTACAAAGTATGTATTTTATTTTAAATTATATAAAATATTTTTATATTAAAATGTATAGATACTTTCTTTTTTATATTGTATTGCTGAGTGTTAAAGTTCACTGATACTGTCTTTGATGTTTAATATGCTATTAATCTCATTCAGTTAATTTTTCATTTCAAATATTGTGCTTTTATCTCTAGAAGTTTAATTTGGGGCTTTTAACTGTCTTCCATTTTCTTCCTCATTGTGTTTGTTTTCCTTCACATTCTTGATCACATGGAGCGTATTTACAACTTTTAATATCCTTGTCTGCAATTAGATTTTATTGTTTTAAGACTTGTAGTTCAGTTCTTTGGGGTCAAATCTAGAGGGGCCTTTACTCTAAGGTTAATTTCATTCTTTCCCTAAAGCATGGACTAATACCCTATGAATTCATCTAGGTCTCTCAATTCTCTCTGACTAGTGGCAACTCAAACAATTTTAGGTCTATCATGAGATCTGGAGATTGGCTTAAAAGCTCTCCAGTAAGCATTCTTTTCCTTGAAGTTCTTCCTGGTGTCATGGGGCTTTACCCTAAGCATGCATAAGTTGCTGTTTGTCTGAATGCTCAAACAGTCTTCTGTGTAGCTATCTGGAGCTCTTTGCATGTCTCCCTGTTTTGGGGTCCTGAAATTTTAGCGGTCTCAGCCTCTCAGACTCCCAGTTTCTTTCAACTCAAGATTTCTGAGTTCTGTTTGGGTATCTTTGCTTGGACTGCAGTTGTCGAATTGCCTCCAGGCTGAAAGCCAGCATAATAGTACAGCTGACTCTGTTTCCCTTCTTTTAAGGATCACAGTCCTGCCCATTGTCCAGTATTTTGTCTAGTTTTTTTTTCATTGTTTATGGTGATAGGATAATTCCGTACCCTGATACTTTCTCATAGTCTGAAGTGAAATTCTTAAGGCTGTTCAAAATTGACGTCACCACTGAGCAGTACATACATCACATGCCTCTGGATGTGGTATCCTTGCAAGAACACAGTGTCACTATGCATTACTCTGTACTCTTCCAGACTGGTTGAAATCTCATCATGACAAAATAGAATAACCAGTATGAAGAACAGTCCATTAAAAACCAGGGGTGGGAGGGAACTATATTCTTCACCAATGTCAGTGTCATGAAAGAGAAAGCTGAAGAATTATTCCAGATTAAAGCAAACTAAAGAGAAATGAAAACTAAATGTATTCTGTTATCCTGGACTGAATCTTGTATTTAGAGAGAGAGGGAAAAAATGCTATTTTGGGTTATTTCACAAAACTGGATTAAAGAAAGTATAGTAGATAAGAATATTTTATTAGCATTAAATTTTATAATGCTATACTCTGATTATATAAGGGAATATTTTTGTTTTTATGAAATGCACCCTGCCTATTTAGAGCTAAAGGGGTATGATTTCTGCAACTTACTCTCAAATGGTTTCGGGGGGGAAATAGAGCAGTATGAAATGATAGGGCATATAGTGCAAAAGGTTCATTTGGTGAATCTAGGTAAAGAGCATTATTTTTGTATAACTTTTCTAAAAGTTTGAGAATACCTCCAAATAAAAGTTTTTAAAAATAGGTACCTGGCCAGTGTGGCTCTGTTGTTTGGAGTCATCCTGTGCAGGAGAGGTCACTGGTTCAATTCCTGGTCAGGGCAGCTACCTAGGTTACAGGTTCAGACCCCTGTTGGGGCATGTGTGAGAAGCAACTGACTGATGGATGTTTCTCTCTCACATCTGTGCTTCTCTCTCTCCCCCCTCTCTAAAACTCAATGAACATGCCCTCAAATGAGAATAAAATAAACCTTTAAAAAATAGTGGTGTAGTACCCATTAAAGCTAAACACAACACGTATAGGGTGGAGCAAAAGTAGGTTTACAGTTGTTCTTGTAGAAAATAATAGAGTGATTAAGAAATAGTAATACAAGAATAAACTCTGTTTTTTGTACTCACAACTATAAACCTACTTTGCCCCACCCTGGATTCTATGACCCAGTGGTTCTAAGAACAAGTAGCTCTTTGGATAAATCCCTAGTCCTTTTTAGGTATCTACCGTGTTTTTTGGACTATAAGACGCAACTACCACCACCACCCCCAATTTGGGAGGAATAATGGTTGTTAATGCTGCCATTGAGTTCTGTTTACATTTACATTGGTGAAATATTACATTACTTACATTATTAAATATTTTACCACATTTTTGCTTCAAAATTTTTTTCTATTCTCTAAAACATAGGTGTGTCTTATGGTCAGAAAAATATATATTTTTTAATTTTACTTTTTTGGTTTTTATTTTATTACTTTTTTTTTTTGAGAGAGAGGAGAAGGGAGGAAGAAAGAGAGGGCAAGTGTAAGAGAGAAACATCGATTGGTTGCCTTCCACACATACCCCAGACGACCTTACCTACAACCCAGGCATGCACCCCAACCAGGAATACTAACCAGCTAGGTTAATGGGATAATGCCCAACCAATTGAGCTACTTCAGCCAGGATACTCCCTAGTCCTTTTTAGTGTTTATTTGAAAGTGTATGATTTTTCTTGAGATAAAACTAAATTGTTATAATGCAGTGGTTCTCATAGTGCGGTCCCCAAACCAGCAGCATCACCATCAACTGAGATCCTTTTTGAAATGCATGTTTTTGCACCTTTGTCCAGAATGAGAAACTCTGAAGTTGGGGCCCAGCAATTTGTTTTTTAATAAGCCCTCCTGGTGATTCTGATACATTCTTTACTGGAGAAACCCCTGCTCTAGTGAACACTTTAGGAACTACCGTTGTCTTCAAAAGTATTTTTTTGTTTGTTTTCAGCTTCTCCAACTTGGGAAATACCTGCTACATGAATGCTATTTTACAATCTCTGTTTTCACTCCAGTCATTTGCAAATGACTTGCTTAAGCAAGGTATCCCATGGAAAAAAATTCCACCCAATGCACTTATCAGGTAACTGTTATGTACTTACTAAGTAACCTTTTACCTTATTGATCATAGAATAATGGAGTTTTAGAAGCTTAAAAAAATTTTAAATATATTTTATTGATTATGCTAGTATAGTTGTCCCATTTTTCCCCCTTCACTCCCCTGTACCCTGCACATTCCCTCCCAACCACATTCCACCCCTTTAGTTCATGTCCATGTGTCATACTTGTAAGTTCTTTGGCTTCTACATTTCCCATACTATTCTTACCCTCCCCCTGTTAGACACTTAAAATTTAATGTGCTATGTTAACAGTCTTTAAAATAGAATACCATTCAGTGTTTTGTAAAACGTGTGAAACTGGTCTCTTTTGTTTTACCAGACGCTTTGCACACTTGCTTGTTAAAAAAGATACCTGTAATTCAGAGACCAAAAAAGATTTACTCAAGAAAGTTAAAAATGCCATTTCTGCTACAGCAGAGAGATTTTCTGGTTATATGCAGAATGTAAGTATCAACGGTTTTTAAACACTTTAGAAATAGGGGAACTTGAAATGATTTTAGTGTGTTACCTGATTTTTATTTTAAAGTGAGATTTGTATACATATGTTGTGTTCATCACAGGTTGAAAAACCTGAGGATTTCTGGTAAGGTTTAGTGTGACTTTTCTGTGTATTTTATCAGCTTTTAATAATACACATGTGGTCTATCAGTGCAGCAACTTGGGCTATTTTAGCTACAAAGAGTGTTTTTTTAAATCACCTTTAAAAAGAACAAGAAGTGATTCAATTATTTATTCATACTAATCTCACTGATACTAAAGAATATAAAATTCATCATTCGTTCTTATTCACAAAGTATGTAAATTGTGAGATTAAATTTGGTCTTTTTAATATAATGTGTTGACTTTCAAGTGCTTAGTTTTAATAAATCACAGTGTTGATAAGCTGTTATTATGACTAAAATGTTTTGATCTGATAAAACATATTGTGCCTTCTTAGGATGCTCATGAATTTCTAAGTCAGTGCTTAGATCAGCTAAAAGAGGATATGGAAAAATTAAATAAAACTTGGAAAATTGAACCTGTTCCTGGAGAAGAAAATTTGCCAGATATTTCAGCCACTAGGGTATATACTTGCCCTGTGATCACTAATTTGGAGTTTGAAGTGCAGCACTCCATTATCTGCAAAGCGTAAGTAGTCTCCAAGAAACCGCCTTTTCCTCTTGATTGTTTATGGCAAGGGATTGAAGCTCTCATGGAAGTTTCAATTCTTATCTTTATTCTTATGTCATGGAAAAACATAAATACAGACATCTTTTTCCAGTGTCATTATCTTTCATAAAAATGCTTGGTTGGTTGAGAATTTAGGCATACTTAAATGTTTTGTCATATGCTTTAGTGATAACAATTTTGAATCTACCCCTTCTTTGCGGGGGGCAGGGGTGTGTGTGTGTGTTTTCTTCACTGTGTGGAATATCAGGTTCTTTGAGTTCTTTTTACCCTGAAAAGACTTGTTCCTCTTAGTTGCATATTTTGTTGAATGAAAAAATCATTTTTAATAATGGATTTTTACAAAATAGATCAAAATTTGGATATTTTTTAACTTCTGCAATGCTTTTTAATAACTAATGTAAACATGTAGTTATTCAGATTTACTTTCTACATTTAAATAATTCCACATTCATTATATCATATTAAAAGGTTCTATTTTAATTAGTCTTCAAGAATTTATTTATTTATTTAGAGAGAGGGAAAGGGAAGGAGAAAGAGAGTGAGAGAAACATTGGTGAGTTGCCTCTCACATCTTCCTTGACTGGGAACTGAACCTGCAATCCAGGCATGAGCTTTGACTGGGAATTTAATTAGCAATCTGTTGCTTTGCTGGATGACGCCCAGCTAATAACTGAGCCACACTGGTCAGGGCTCTTCCAGTTATTGATAGTACATCTCTAAATACAATTTTTCAAAGGCAGTGGAATTCTTCACAGCTCCATGTAAGTGAGAATTATTTCTGTGGCTTTCATAAATGACTTAATATAGAATCATTCAGTCATTTTACCTTACCCCTCAAAATATTGTGTATGCTGTTTGGTTGTATCTTGTTACTCTATGTCACTAGGGAGAAACCTGATTTTGTGGGTAATCTATTTCTTCCTGAAAATCTTCCTTATTTATTGGAAATTCACAGTTTCACTAGTACATCGGGGTATAGACATTTTTTGTTAATTTTGCTTTTAATATGGAGCTTTTTCATCTGAAAATTTAGTGTTTAGTTTAAGGAAATTATTCTCTGAATACTGCTTTTCTTCCATTTATGCTGGAACTCTGTAGAAATACTCAACACCCGTATATCTATTTGCTCTCCATTTTCTGGCTTCCATATATATCTATTTTTCTTAGGTTGCTCAAAATGATAGTGTTCCTTGAGGTCTCTTCCAACTTAAACATTCTAGTATTTTTGGTTAGAATTTCGAACACTGATGTGGAATGTGGACACTAATCTATGACATTTCTTAACTTCATGATTTCTTCAGCCCTTTTCCCTTCAGTGGATAAGTTACTTTTTAAAGAAAAAGTCCAGGCCTTACAAGTGCAGCGTATCTTCTTATAAAAGCTAGAGAACCCATCAGCAGTTACTATTTGGCTAAACAAGCCAAAGGGTTTGTTTAGTTTTTTCCATTAAATAAAAGACTGATTTTTTTTTTATTTTCACCAGTAACTTTACTGATTTGCATACTTTGAGTATGTTGGCTATCTCCCGCTATTGGCTTCTAGTGGGTAGAAGCCAGGGGTGCTGCTAAACACTTTCCAATGAATAAGACAAGCCCTACAGCAAAGAATTATTTGGCCACAATGTCAATAGTACCAAGAAACTTTGCAGACCCCTTTTGACATGTTTGATCAGGCACAGCAACTTCTCCATACACTGCACAAATTTGTGTGTGTGTGTGTGTTTCAGTTGTGTTTTTAACTTTCTTGAAATAATAAAGCATAACATACCAAAAATGTTGCGTATTTTCTTCCATGTTCAATATTAAAATGGCTGCACAAAAAACTCAACAATTTTGGTGAGGTTTTTTTTTTTAATGTACACTGATGGTGGCGCTGTCACAATACAGTCTAACCATTATTTTGAATGAAGTTAAAGGCAACTAATCACTGCTAGAGCTATTATACAGAAAAAACTAAACGAAGTTTTTGGCCAGCTCCATAATATGGCAGACAGCCATCCTTCCCTTTCTTCCAGTGTACTTTCTGAACAAAATTTGTTCAAGTCAGAGAGAAAAGCAGTTTTTGATTTTTATTTCATTTAATTGTGGGAGTACCAACCAAATTTCTTTTGATGGGCAAATTTCAGTCACTTCTGATAGAAATGTCCATAGGGGGAAAGAATACCACATTAAGCCTTCGCGAGTGTGGCTCACATGGTTGGAGCATTGTCCCATTACCAAAAGGTTGCAGGTTCTAGCCCCAGTCAGGGCATATACCTAGGCTGCAGGTTCACCTCCAATCCAGACCTGTACAGGAGGTAACCAATCAATGTTTTTCTCCCTTCCACTCTCCTTTTCTCTCCAAAACAATGACAAAATGTCCTCAGGGTAAAGATTTTTTTTAAAAAGACCACATCAAAGTGGTGGCTGCTGCATTGTGCCAACAGCGTCAGTCAGGCACTGCAGTTGTGCAGCTCCCAAATGTCAGGTGTCCGACAGTTGCGGTGTGTACGCTGGTACATGGAGCGATATTGCTCACGGGATGTGGGTGCACCAGGCAGCTAGGCTGAACAGTGGCCCAGGAGTTGGCGAGTGTGGGAGGCTACATGGTTCTGTGGGACTGCAGTGCTACAGTTGTCTCCTCAAAGGCCTTGCCTTCCTTGCTTTAGAAATAATTTTCTTTCAGACTGTTCTTTAAACACAAAATAGTTTCTGGTTGAAGGAAAATTCCATATACCTTATTTCTCATTGTAATTTTCCATGTTTAGTCTCTTTCCCTTCTTGCTGTAGGTTGGCTTGGTCAGTTTGCCAAAATACCTATTTTTTTAAATTGACTGGTTTTTTATTATATGGCATTTCAGTATATCCTCAAATATGAATAATTATGAACTCTTCATTTGAAGAACTTAAAATATCTAAAATTAAAGTACTTAATATGCCCTGTAGAACCTCCTCCTATCATCTTCCCTATCTCGATAATGACATTTCTGGAAGTGTATTTCTGAACTCTTTTCTTTCTCCTGCACTGGTACATCTAATGTCAGCAAACCATTTCAGCTGCTCACAATACATCCAGAGTCTGACCCCTTTTTACTACCTCCACTGCCGCTACTTTGGACTATGCTACTATCATCTCTTGCCTGGATTGTTGCTTTCCTTCTAAACTGGTCTCTGTGTTTCCTTTCTTGTTTCTCTGTGGTCTGTTTTAAACACATTAGTCAAAGTGATCATTTAAAATGAAAATTAGTTCCTGTCAGTCTTCTCTTTGTAACCCTTAAAAGCTGAAATCCTTACCATGGTCTACAGAACTCTTTATGATCATCTTTGAGCAATCTTTATCTCCTAGTGAACTCTGACTTCATCTCCTACCAATCTTCCTTTTGCTCATTCTGTTCTAACCAAAGTAGCTTCCTGCCTTTTTTCCAAAATGCTGGGGTCTTGGTACCTAGAGGCCTTTTCACATTTTAAGAAAGTGCTTAAATACTTACAGTTGAAGTTCTGCCTGTGTTTATTTAATAAGGGTTAAAGTAAATATGTCTTAAATGTTGTATGTTTCTTATGCCTAGTCATAGTCTGTCAGTACTTGATAAGTTCTGTAGGGGAACAGTGTTTCTGAAGTGTATCTGTGTTTATTTTGTGTTGCAGTTAGGCTTCTGAATGCTTAGATTTGTCTTCTTTTATTCTTACAGATGCGGAGAGATTATTCCCAAAAGAGAGCAGTTTAATGACCTCTCCATCGACCTTCCTCGAAGGAAAAAACCACTTCCTCCACGGTCAATTCAGGATTCTCTTGATCTTTTCTTTAGGGCAAGTAGTATCTTTTGGTATTTTTATATAACTAAATTTTACATATCAGAAATCATATATTTGAAGTTGGTTTCTTTAAGGCAGAATGTGGACAAAATTCTTGCAGGGAAAACAAATGAGAAATAATTAATAAATGATATTTTTAAAAGCTTGATAAAACTCATTGAAGAAAATTGATTGCTTGAGTAGATTATACATTTGACTGAACAGCAAGTGTTTTAGACAACCTTGGAAGCAGCTACTTATAAATAAATACTAATTTTTGAAGCATAAGAAGTGACACATGCTAAAATGTGGGTTAAAATTGAAGACACTATGTAAGTGAGTATACTAAGATCTGAGGAATAAAAAAATACTCTTTGCTTTCCTTAGGTTGTATGTACCCTGTTAGAAACAACAAAGGAAGAGTCAGTTTTATCCAAAGCTGTAAATATGTATTTGGGTCTGTAATACACTGTTACAGATATTCTGGGACCTATTGTGTAGCAGTCCTTGTAACTGATGGAAATTTGCCAGGATTATAACTCTTTTTTTTTTTTTTAAGATTTAATCTATTTATTTTTAGAGAGAGGGAAAAGGAAAGAGAAAAGGAGGGAAAGAAACATCAGTGTATGGTTGCCTCTCATGTCACCTCTCTGGGGACCTGGCCCACAACCCAGGCATGTGCCCTGACTGGGAATCGAACCAATGACCCTTTGGTTCACAGCCCACGCACGCTCAATCCACTGAACTACTCCAGCCAGGGCAGGATTATAACTCTCTGTCTTTATAATAGTGGTTCTTGTTTTGTTGTAGCAAATGAGAAGAATTGTGTCTCCCTAAAGTTTAAAAAAAAAACTTTGTGTTTTAAATGATGAACATTTAGCTCCACCCAAAGATACTCTGCTTTTCCTTTTGTTTTAATTATTCCTTACTATTCTTGTAATTACCATAGGATTTAAGGTTTTTCTTAGGTATCTTTACCCCTGTTTCATTAAGGGTTTCTTATTTCAGTTTTCTCTAGGTAATGATATTCACCCCAAACTTTGATTCTTTTAAAGCAGTTGTTTTTAGGGGGCTGTTACAAGAAGATTGAGTCCCATTATAAGAAAGGGGTAGTTACACCTAACAAACAGACCAGGAACTTCAAGTAACCTGAAGGTGATCTTATTTGCTCTGGCCAAATGTTAAGTTTGGGTATACTCTTGACGGTGGTTCTTGTGTATTCATGGGGAAAAGATTGAGAATCTGATGCTGTACCATCTAGTTATTGTCATAGATATTTAAGGTGTAACCTTGATTAAGGTGTTTCCTTGTTTTAAAAAAAAGGAAATTAGAGCGGGGCTGGGAATACAAGAAAGAAAACAGTACTTGAACAAGAGTTAAATTAAAAAGAGAAATTAGAAATTCTGAAACAGGATATAATATTGTAACTGTATTTTGAAGATTAGGTCTTAGTTCAGCAAGGTTCGTGACTCTGGAAACAATGAAACTGGTCGTAGTTGTCATTCCACTGAAGTAGTATGACGAGAGATTAGTAGGATTTAATGGGGTAATGCTGATTCAGCTTCATGCTTCTTTATTTTTCCCTCCTGTCTTTCTACAGACAGAAGAACTTGAGTATTCCTGTGAGAAGTGTAATGGGAAGTGTGCGCTTGTCAGGCACAAATTTAACAGGCTGCCCAGGTAAAATTAAGTGCTCTTTAGTTTTTCTTCTTTAAAGATCTTAGAAATATTACTGAATAAGTGAGGTTTACCAGAATGGATTGGTAAAGAGAGTCAGCACAGCTGGACGATGAGGAGGGCAGAGGATGCAGATGTGGATGGCAGAAGAAAGGGGGGGGTTTGGGAGGTCGGATCTGTCTCTTTCATAGTACCTTTTTACTTTTGGTATGATTATTTGAAAATTTAGTCAAAATATTTGACATATGATACTAATTTTAGTCTCTTCACATTAGTTTGTATCCTTGTGTTTTCTCGAGTTGTGAATTTAAAGGTTGTGAATTCTGTAGCATATTTTTTGAAAGAAAAATAGAGTTAACTACAATTTACAAATTTTTGAGGTTGTGGCTTTTGTGATGAAGGTGTATGTATATGGTAAGAAAGGAAACAGTTTAGCATGAATCAGAAACTGTTTTTGCCTAGAATTGAGATTTATTCCCATAAGAGTTCTGAAATTTGGTAATTAAAGTGTTCCTGTACACTGTGAAGTGTAACTAGTCCATCAGGGAAAGATTATGCTCTATGTCAGAGATGAGATGGTTGCCACAATATTAACTAAAAAGAAGTGTTTTAGGAGCAACTATAAAGGACACTTTGGACAAAACCAAATTGGCAGGGGTGGGCAAGGGAGGGAGGTGGGTTGGGCTGGGGTGGTGGGTTGTGGTAGGGGGTAAATGCAGAAAACTATAATTGAACAATAATAAAATGATTTTAAAAAACAAAACAGCAAAAGATAAAAAATAAATGGAATACATCTTTTTTTTTTAAGTGTTTTTAACAGCTAAAAGCCTTTTCAGACCCACCAACCAGATGTGCCATGAAATTTTGCAGAACTACTAAGTGGAGAAAATTTTTCTATTTCTCTCTTAGCTTTCTTCAGAGAAAATCTACTGAAATAAGAATACTTTTTGTCAGAAATCATCTTGAAAAAACTCACCATCAAACATAGGGCTATTTTAACACTTTAGTTAAAATTATAACACCTGTTTTTTAAAGCTACATAATATTGAAGCAAATAGTTTAAGAATTTAATGCAATATTAATATTAGTATTTAAAAACTTAGTGTTACTATCTGATGTGGGGGTGGGGGTTGGTGTGTTTTGTTTCTCTAGGAATGTTACATTTAACCTAAATGCCAGTGTTTTGTTTTTATTTATTTATTTTTTAAAAGATTTTATTTATTTATTTTTAGAGGGGAAAGGAAGGAGAGAGAGAGAAATATCAATGTATGGTTGCCTCTGGTGTGTCCCCTGCCAGGAACTGGCCTGCAACCCAGGCATGTACCCTGACTGGGAATTGAACCGCAATCATGTGGTTCGCAGGCCCGCGCTCAATCCACTGAGCTACACCAGCCAGGGCCAGTGTTTTATTTTTATTTGTATTTTTAATACCTAGCACAGTGCCTAGCACGAGGCAGATAGTTAGTAGATGTTCTTCTGCCAAATGTTTAGTTTGGTCAAATGTATTCTTTAAATCAAGAGCTATCTAACATGGTTAGTTGCTGTGATCTCTTTTCACCTATAAGAGGGCTACCTTTGTTATGTACAGACTAGTAATGTGATCATTTCCTGTTTTCAGGATCCTCATTCTTCATTTGAAGCGATATAGCTTCAATATCACTCTCTCACTTAACAACAAGATTGGGCAGCAGGTCATCATTCCGAGATATCTTACCCTTTCGTCTCATTGCACTGAAAATACAAAACCACCCTTTCCCCTCGGTTGGAGTGCACATGTGGCAGTGTAAGTCCTTGAGAGAGAATATCTTTGCCTTTGCTTTTAAAATAGGAACGCTTTAATAATTTAATTAAAAGAATGATTGAGCTAGATAGATAACACAATTCCTGGGTAAAATCAGACCAAGAGGAGATTTTAATTTGGCTTTATTTGGGGATTTTGTGTTAAATTAACTGCCTTCTTAAAGTATCTGAAGTAGTAAATTGAAGTAATAAAATGCTTAAGCAGAATTCTTCCAAGTACATTAGTTGCCTTTCATAATTAATTAGTCATCTTTTAAGGCAATGCTCTTATGCTTTTAGATCACTAGAAGACAGGTTGATACGTGTTGGAATAGAAACTTAATTTGCATGCTCATAAAAGTCACCTGAACAACTAAAATATTGATTTCTGTGTTCTTTCGCTAGAAGATCTGTTTCATTAGATCTAAGATAGGACTCAGGACTCAATATTTTTAACAAATGCCTTTACTGACTCTTTGGACTATTCAAATCTGGGAAATAGGGTATTAAATGTTATACTGGGCTCCCAAAAATATATTATATCTTCATAAATGTATTATTACCAAGAGAAGTGTAGAACTTCAGTGGCTTCTAGAAATTTTTACATGTGAAAAGAAGTAACCTTTAATTTTTATTTTGCTTCATCATGTATTCTGGGGAAACCTGAGAACTTCTCTGAACTTTCTTTTGCATAGTTTCATTACTTTGAAACTGTGTATTATAGTTCTTTTTTATACCTGAACTCTAGTTTGATAGTCATAAAGTTGAGAACTTTAGAGGTGAAAAGGATTTTAGAGATTTTTTTTCTAAATTCTTAATTTTACAGAAGAATTCCAGGGAGATGAAATAATTTTCTTAATACTCTACTTTGGCTAAAGTAGAATAATAGACATTTCAGAAAGTGAATGAACATTTGCTAATGTGAATTGATACAGTTTTGTAAAAGTGTGTTTCTCCTGGGTTAATCATTTAAATATATACTACATTATATAAATTTATACTAAAGGTGTTAACAAGTCTACTAATAGAAATGTGTTCCCAGCAATTATTATTGTATCTGGATTTTTGTCTTAAGGCCTTTCTTTGAAATATATGTGGTTTTCGGTTCTTCGTTGTTTTGTTTTTTATTTTGCTTGAAGCAGCTACCCTCTCCTGGTAGAGTTATTGCTCTTTCTGGCAGTAGTACTGTATCAAACCATCAGTGTGGGCTCTTTATACATAATCACAGGCCTGACCCAGGCTACCTGACTATAATTTAATAGCCTTAAGACTTTGGACACATTCCTTGACCTATTCATAGGGAAAATAATAGGGTGCTTGTAAACTTAAATGATGGGAAATACATACATTCTTACTGTAGTGCATGACATCTAGTAAGCCCTCAAAAAATGAGAGCTGTTGTTATTTTATTGCTTAAAAGTAAAGTACTAAGACAAGATAATTTTTCCCAAGCTGTTTTTTTTATATGCATTACCTTTGTGATTTTGTTTCCAGTGCTCTTTATTTAATGAGGTCATTGGATGAAGGAGAGGCCGGCGATAGTATTTTGTTTTCTCTTTTGGCCTCTGTAGCTAGTAGAGGTAGTATAAACGTTTGATTTTTTTTTAAGATATGTAAGAGTCTATAGTGCAGAATAATTCGTTTTGTAAGTTAAATATATATGTTAATAATGTAATTATATATATATTTTCTAATTTTTTTATAGTTCTAGACCATTGAAAGCCTCTCAAATGGTGAATTCCTGCATCACCAGCCCTTCTACACCTTCAAAGTGAGTTATATTTCTTTTATACCCAAAATTTGTATTTTTAAGGATTTGGCTTATCCCCTCCCCTTTTCCTTGTTTCTCTTTTTGCATGATAACTGCTCTGTATTTCTGTACTTTGAAGTGTTCCTGAATCTGCTTTAAACTATAATCTAGGGTATTAGAAGTTTTTAACAGTGAAACAATTTCACATGGTCCTCTCAAAATTTTGTTCTATAGTATCTTAAATCATCTGTTAATATGTAATATTTTCATCCTTCATCTGTAGAATAATTGACTGACGATGAGGAATTTTAAGGATTAAAGGGCTGAAACAACCCATATTGATATAAAGCACTGTTCTTCAAAGATACACATGGAAATCCCAAAATATCTTATTACTTGTTGCTAGCCAGTCTGGGACTTCTTGTTTTACACAATGAGCTGGAGCTGTTCTGAAAGGAGACAAAAGCAAACACACATTAGAATGTAGCTACTCTGCAAATGTTTTATTTATTTATTTATTTATCTATCTATCTATCGATTGATTGATTGATTGATGACCAAAAGTTTGTCCAAGAAGGAAGCAAATGCTTTTTAAAAAATATCCCTGTTCTTTACCTAAACTAGAACCACATAGTTCCTGATTAGACACTTCTAAATGACTTACTTGTCATTAGTCTTTAAAATTAGTTTTCCTGAAAATTTGTTGTCCAAAAAAATACTTTTAGAAAAGACACTTTTGTTGTTTAAGGGCTTTGGGGGGGATTATATTACCATAAAATGACATTTGGGAATTGCTATTTTCTTTTCCTCCTGTTAATTATTTTTCAGTGCAATTAAAACCAGATGACTAACATGACTAGAAATCTGAAATGGTACCGATATGAATACTCTTGCCCGTTCTCAAGATACAAATGAGCAATACCACTTGGCTGCTTAGAAAGTGAGCAAGTGATGCATTTACAGGATGAATATTTTTCATTACTACAGGCAAGCTGCCTTCTGTGAATATAGTAATTATTAATGGAATGCACTCTTTATGTACCAAATCACTATAGTTTCAAGAAAGAGATGATTTCATTGAGCTTCATGATACTTGGCATGGTCATCTGTTCTCCAGGGTCTATTGATGTGAGAGTTTGAGAGTTGGTCAATAAAGGATATTAGGCCCTAGAAGACCTGTCATGCCGATCAAACTTAAAAGAGGCTGAGTTATGAAACAATACCATTGGTTCTTTTACAGTGTCCTTTGTCACATGTGACCCTGGTGTTATTGGTAGCCAGGTGTCACCCTAATTCAGTAAAGTATTTACCTGGATAAACAAACTAATGTGTTAAGTTTTGCTTGGTGAGCATGAAATGAGAAATTAAGATGGCTGATTGGCTGTTACTACGTTATACTAAAAACCCTTCTGAAGATGTAACAGGAGGCTATTCAAGTGTTCAGGCTGGAGTGCAGGATATCCTGGCTGCTCTCGGCCACAGACTGTGTTTGGGCTTATCACTGGCCACTTGCCTCTTTTCTTTGATCTACATTGCTCTGCAGTTCTCCTGGTTTCCATTGTGCCCTCTTATTTCTTAGTGCCATCATTCTCTATGTTTATTTAGTTTTCACATTTAGATGAATTGCGTTTTTTCCAATTTCCATTTTACATTTTTTTTAGTAAAGCATATGAATTTATGTTAATCTCCATCAAAGAAAGCTTGTGCTCTTTGACCTTTACCACTTTTTCCTTTAATTTATTTTCAGCTCACTTGGAAGCCAAGACAGTAACACCTTACTTATCTAGTGTCATTGAAGAATATTTGATATTTCACATAAATGAATTTTTATATAACTGAAGCTTGCCTTTTCAAGAATTAATGTTAAAAAATTTAACCATTTTAGGTGGTTATATACTCTATGACATTATAGAATTCCTTATATTCTAAGTAAAATATACTGAAGATAATTTAAATATATTGTATTGACTTGGAATCAACATTATGAGTGTCAGTTATTGCACTGTGTTTTAATATGATAATGCCCTCAGATGACGTTATCTTACAAGATGGTTTACCTTTACATTAAATGACTTTATAGTTCTTTATTTTTGTATTTGTGGTTATTCTCTCTCATTTCTTAGCTCTCATTTCTTGATGAACTTGCTACATTATTTTATACGTCATTTCCTGGGAAAGAAGGGTCCCTGTCTAAAGAGTAAAGTACATGGGCTTTGAAACTGCTGCCTTCCTCAGATGCCTTTTTTTAAATTTTTGAATCCCTGTGTTCTGGAAGGTAGAGGTTGCCAGAAGTCTGACCTACATATAAGTGGATAAGTGGAATGTTACTGTTACTGTTTTTTTTTAAGTACATGAATCATAATTTTAAAAGATTAAAAATTAGTTCTCATGCTCTATTGTCAACATTTTTTTCATTGCTATGTCTGCATGCATTCAGTGGATTACTTGTTTTATAAAGACACTAACAAACAACTTTGGGGCTGATCATTAAAAGAAAAAAGGCACAAACTGATTGGTTTGCTGATAATATGTAGTGCTATAAGAGCTAATTTTCAAAGCATGACTCCTTTGAAGTAGGTCAAAGGTAATTCTTAAATATACCTTTTGATACATCTTTTTTCTATTATATTATTTTCCATTTAGGAAAAGGTTTTTGTTTTATTTTGGGAGTTATGTATCAAAAGAATAACAAGAACAGTGTTTATCAGAATTATACAGGGTTTTTTTTTTCCCCCTTGAATTACAGGTATTTCCCCTTAAAATCCAAGAGTTCATTGGCTTTATGTCTTGATTCAGACAGTGAGGATGAGCTAAAACGTTCTGTGGCCCTTAGCCAGAGATTTTGTGAAATGTCAAGCTGTGAACAGCAGCAGGAAGACCTGGAAAAGGTAGGTAATTTCTCATTAGAATATCCGACAAAGATTTGTATAGCTCTTATTGTCCAAATGCTTTTTATAACCAGCATCAGCAAATTTAATACATAAAATAGAGCATAAACTTAACCGATCAGTTCAAACACTAGTTTTGAATTATTTTTATATTTTTTCAATTATGCTTGACATACATTATGTTACTTTCAGTAATATACGGAAGGTGTACTTCCCAGTAGACATTACATAACTTACTAAGTGATCATCTTGATAAGTCTTATACCAATCTGACACCATACATAGCTATTAGAATATTATTGACTATATTCCCTATGCTTTGCTTTACATCCCCTATAACAATGGGCTTGTACTTCTTGACCCTTCACCTTTTTCACTCATGCCCTCTGGCAACCATCAAAATATTCTCTGCATCTATTCTCTGTTTTTCTTCTTCTTGTTCATTTATTTTGTTTTTTAGATTCAGTTGTTGATAAGTATTTATTGTCATTTTATTGTTCTTTTTTTTTTATCATCTTCAAGGAAGACCCTTTGACATTTTGTGTAATACTGGTTTGGTGGTGATGAACTCTTGGTTTTTTTTGTCTGGGAAACCCTTTACACATCCTTCAGTTCTGAATGATAGCTTTGCTGGATAGAATAATGTTGGTTGTAGGTCCTTGCTTTTCACCACTCTGAGTATTTCTTGTTGATCTCTTCTTTCCTGCAAGTTTCTGTTGAGAAATACCTGGCAGTCTTTTTAGACCTCCCTTGTAGGTAACTAACTACTTTTCCCTTGTTGCTTTTTAGATTCTATCTTTGTCTTTAACCTTTGGCATTTTTATTATGAGGTTTCTTGGTTTGGACCTCTTTGGGTTCATTGTGTTTGCTGCGACTCTGCACTTCCTGGACTTATATGTATGTCTGTTTCCTTAACGAAGTTAGGGAAATTTCCTGTCATCATTATTTTTTAATATATTTTATTGATTATGCTATTACAGTTGTCCCATTTCCCCTTTCATTCCCCTCTACCCTGCACACCCTCTCCCACCCACATTCCCCTCCTTTAGTTCATGTCCATGTGCCATAAGTTCTTTAGCTTCTACATTTCCCATACTGTTCTTGCCCTCCCCCTGTCTACCTACCATCTGTGCTACTTATTCTCTACCCTTTTCCCCTCTCTTCTCTTCCCATTCCCCTGTCTCTAACCCTCCATGTGATCTCCATTTCTGTGGTTCTGTTCCTATTCTAGTTGTTTGCTTACTTGGCTTTTGTTTTTGTTTTAGGTGTGGCTGTTACTAACTGAGTTTGCTGTCCTTTCACTGTTCATATTTTTTATCTTCTTTTTCTTAGATAAGTCCCTTTAACATTTCACATACTAAGGGCTTGGTGATGATGAACTCCTTGAACTTGACCTTATCTGAGAAACTCTTTATCTGCCCTTCCATTCTAAATGAAAGCTTTGCTGAATAGAGCAATCTTGGGTGTAGGTCCTTGCCTTTCATGACTTGGAATACTTCTTTCCCGCCCCTTCTTGCCTGCAAGGTCTCTTTTGAGAAATCATCTGACAGTCTGATGGGAGCTCCTTTGTAGGTGAATAGTCCCCTTATCTCTTGCTGCTTCTAGGATTCTCTCCTTCATTTTAATCTTGGCTAATGTGATTGTGATGTGCCTTGGTGTGTTCCTCCTTGGGTCCACCTTCTTTGGGACTCTCTGAGCTTCCTGGACTTCCTGGAAGTCTATTTCCTTTGCCAGATTGGGGGAGTTCTCCTCCATTATTTGTTCAAGTAAGTTTTCCTCTTCCCCTTCTGGTACCCCTATAATTCGGTTGATGAAACCTTTGAAAATTTCCTGGAGGTTCCTAAGCCTCTCCTCATCTTTTTTGAATTCTTGTGTCTTCATTCTTTTCTGTTTGGTTGTTTCTTTCTTTCTTCTGGTCCACTCCATTGATTTGAGTCCCAGTTTTCTTCCCATCACTATTGGTTCCCTGTGCATTTTCCTTCATTTCACTTAGTATAGCCTTCATTTTTTCATCTAATTTGTGAACAAAATCAACCAGTTCTGTGAGCATCTTGATCACCAGTGTTTTGAACTGTGCATCTAGTAGATTGGCTATCTTTTTGTCACTTAATTGTATTTGCTGTGGAACTTTGATCTGTTCTTGTTTTGGCCTTTTTTATTTGTTTGTTTGTTTTGTCTTGTCTTGTCGCACCCGTATGAGGGGCAGAGCCTTAGGTGTTCACCAGGGCAGGGCAGGGCAACCTGTGTCGCTGGGTTGTTACACTATATGTGGGGACGGGGTCCAAGAGGGAACAATGGTGCTTGCCCTGAGCTCTCTTGAATTTCAGTCCCCTCTGCTGCTTCCCTCCAGCAAACTGGGTCCTTCTGGTGCTGATTCCCAGGTGGGTGAGCTTGTGTACCTTCTAGGACCCTGTGGGTCTCTCCAGCAAACTCCTGTGAGGCTAAGAGTCTCTCCCTGCGCCTCAACCCCCACAGGTGTTTTCAGTTGGTGTTTTGAGGCTTTATTTTCCTGCTGGGACCCTGGGTTGTGCAGTTTGCCAGCCGCCTTGCACGCCCCTCTTCACAGTTGCTGCCTCATTAGGTCTGCCCATTGCCACCCTGCATCTGGGGTGTGCCAGCTGCCGCCTTGCATGCCTGGTGCCACTGCTTTTTTTGTCACGATCCCTCTCCATCAGCCAACTTCACCCCTTCTACCAGTCTGGATGAGTATGTCTGTTTTAACTCCTTGGTTGGAGTTCCATTCCATACACTTCAAGTTTCTGTCAGTTCTGGTCGTTGTTTTGTTTCTAAATTGTTGTCCTTATTTTGGTTGTGTGAGGAGGCACAGTGTGTCTACCTATGTCTCTATCTTTGCCAGAATTCTCTATTGATGTTTTTTAAAGAACCTCCATATTTCATTGGTTCATTTATTTTTCTATTATTTTACTTTTATATTTCATTACTTTTGCTTGATCTTTACAATTTCATTTTTTAAATTTTACTTTGCATTTAATTTACAGGACACACTGAGGCTTTGTGTTTGAGAGATTTTAGGAAAACCTGAAGCATGAGCCAAGACAGGCCTTTCGAGGGAAACAGCTTGGGTGGGCCCAAAAGTTGGGTGGAGCAGGGACTCAGAATCACCAGGGTGGGGCAAACTTGTGAGCCAGGTTGATTGAGTCATAGATATTAGCCTGCTGGCTCTGTTGGAGGAGGATTCATCAAAGGAACAATGGCCTCTGCCAACACCTCTGTCTCCGAGAAAGCTGTCCACCCCCACCCCTCAGCCCTCTCTCTGATGCTAGAGAATTCAGTTCCTCCCCGTATATCTCTGGTGCTTTTCAAGGGGCTGCTCCAGCACTGGACCTCAGTGAGCGAGTCTGAGTAAGTCCATGGGTGAGCCCTTTAAGAATAACTTCCTGGAACTCCAGAAGCCCTCTGTCTTCCTCAGCCTCAATATCCGCTGGGTTTTACAGCCAGTAGTAGTGGGGACTTCTCTCCCTGGCACTGGAACTCTGGGCTGGGGGTCTCGTGTGGGACTCCTCACCTTTGGGGCACCTTTGGAGCTCAGCTACCCCTCCTGATTTTTATCCGCTACATATGGGTGTGGGACCAGCCCATTCCACCCCTCCACCCCTTTTAGGTAATTCCTTGGTCATAGCACTTCCATTCATTCCAGATTTCAAGTAGTTCTGAATGATGGTGGTTCTGTAGTTCAGTTGTAATTTGGGTGTGGTTGTGGGAGAGTGCAAGTATCCCATTTACCTGTGCTACCATGTTGACTGGAAGTGTCAAACATTAGTTTTAGAGTGTGCTTTCTGTATAGCTACAAAACCTGTCTGTTTGAAGATGGATTGAGACATTTTTAATTGAGGTATAATTGACATATAATATTGTATTAGTTTCAGGAGTATACCCTAAGGCTTTTTTTTTTTAATCCACACCTGAGGATATATTTAATGATTTTTAGAGAGAGGAAGGAAGGGAAGGAGTGAGAGAGAGAAAAACACCAGTGTGAGAGAGACATCAAATGGTTGCCTCTCATTACCCCCACCGGGGATCAAACCCACAGCCATTTGGTGTGCCAGACAACACTCAACCAACTGAGGCACCTAACCAGGGCACAACATAGTGATGTGGTATTTTGTATTGCATAATTGTGAAATGATTGCTATAGTAAGTCTAATTAACATCCATCACTATGCATAGTTACCAAAAGAATTTTTTTCTTGTGACTAAAGTTTTTAATATTTACTCTCTTAGCAACTTTCGGATGTGCAGTACCATTATTATTAACCATAGTCACTATTCTGTATGTTACATCCCAGGACTTACTTATTTTGTAACTAGAGGTTTGAACCTTTCAGCCCCTTTCATCCATTATATACACACACACCCCACTCTGGCAACCAGCAGTCTGTTCTCTGTATCTGTGAGTTGGCATTTGTTTTTTAGATTCCTCATATAGCTGAAATCACATGGTATTGTCTTTCTCTGTCTGACTTATTTCACTTAGCATAATGCCTTCAAGGTCAAGATGTCCTTTTTTATGGCTGAATAGTTTATATGAGGAGGGTACCAAGAAAATTCCAGAATTTATTTATAAAAATTGTGTATTTATTCTTACATGTTTAAACTTCAGTCATCTTCAAATTACTTTCCATTTGATGCAATACACCTATCAAGACATTTTTTCCACTGCTCAAAACAGTGTTTGAGCCCTGGCTGGTGTAGCTCAGTGGATTAAGCACGGGCCTGTGAAGCAAAGGATCACGGTTCGATTCCTAGCTAAGGCACAAGCCTGGGTTGCAGGCTAGTTCCCAGTGGGGGTCACATGAGAGGCAGCCACACATTGATATTCCTCTCCCTCTCTCCTTCCCTTCCCCTCTTTCTGAAAATAAATAAATAAAGTATAAAAAAAAGTGTTTGAACTTACTGATTTTGATGCTTTTTAGTGCTTCTGCCATTGTTTCACCTTCCCACATATGCAAAACATTTCCCTTTGAAGACTTTTTTCATCTGGGGAAACCAAAAAAATAGCCACTCAGGGCAAGATCAGGTAATAGGGAGAGTGGGGCATGGGGTCATGCGGTTTGTGGTCAAAAGCTACTGAACACTCAACAACGTGGTGTGGGCTGGTGCGCTCATGAATCACCCATCATGAAACAAGCAAATGTGTTGAAAGAATCTTCAAAAAAACTGAAGCTGAATGCAGCCTCTCACAACAATGCCAGCTGTTACACTGCCACAGACGGGTTACTGGAACACTCAGCCAGGAAAGCCTGTACTATAAGGGGCCCACCTTCCAGGATTTTTTGGGTCTCCCCTCTTATACTACATCTTTATCCATCGATGGACACAGGTTGTTTCCAGGCCTGAGACTTCTAAGAAATGGAAGTTGTAGATAAATTGCTTTCTCTGATAAATCTTCAAAGCTACTTTTACATATCAGTCCTCAAATATAGTAGTTACCTGCTTAATTTTGGTACTAATTGTTAGTGTGGTGGAACCAGAGTGAAAGTTCTACATCAACAGGCTAACCACATAAACTGAAGGTTTAAATAATGGGTGTGAGGGTTTAAATACATTATCTTCTATCTTAACACATAACGATAGTTACTACTTTGAAGAGAAAAACTTTTCTAGGAGTTTGCATCATCTTGTGCAACTGTTTGATTTTAAACCTCTCGGTAAGGTAGTTGTTTTTGTTATTTTTGTTCTGACTTGTTTCCCACAACCCTTTAAAGCTGGAGGTAGTTTTTGTGGTTGATCATCTGGAATCACAAAAGGTCAGAAATTCTCCCCCAAAAGAAAACATATTCAGAAAATAACTTCTGGATACTTACATAATGTTAATGTACCTTTTATTTTCCTCATTTATTTTTTTAAGAAATACCTGCCAACTTTAAAAAAGGAATATTAAATATAGTGACAATACTTACAGTATGATCCATGTATGTCTGGAAGGAAATATACCAAAAATACAGTATTATCTCTGATGGATTTTGAATGATTTGTTTTATTATTTTTACAGATTTTTCAAATTTCTATAAATAGTGTACTTAATACTTACTGTAATCAAGAAAGTAAACATGTATTCTTATTTAGTTACTAGTAAAAGTGTATTGTTTGTCAGTGAATTTAGATACTGATTATTGATTATTAAATAACCCAACATAGAAGTTTACTAGAGTCTCACTTTAAACTCTTAAGATTGCTGTATTTGTAGGCATTCAGGTTTCCTTTAAAAGTAACTCTTTTCTTCAGGATTCAAAATCATGCAGAATAGAGCTCGATAAGTCTGAAATGGTGGAAAACTCAGGATTTGATGCAATGAGCGAAGAAGAGCTTGTAGCAGCTGTATTAGAGATAAGTAAGAGAGAAGCTTCACCGTCTCTGAGTCATGTAGATGATGATAAACCAACCAGCAGCCCAGATACTGGATTCGCAGAGGATGATATTCAAGAAATGCCTGAAAATTCAGACCCTATGGAAACTGAGAAGCCCAAAACAATCACAGAGCCAGGTAGGATTAATGAAGGTATCTGTTAAACAAAACACACCTGTGTTCCAAAGCTTTAATGTGAAAAATGGCTTCTAAATGATGGGAGGTAAGATGGATTTGTATAGTGTATAACAGTTAATAATATTTTCATGCTTTTTTAACAGTTTAAAAAAAGAAGTAAATAATGTGAGTAGTACCCAGAGGCTAATGGTAAAATATGCCATTCTTTTAGTTGTACATCAAAAGAAAAGTTAGTATTTTTATGTGCATTTAATAAATGTTTGTGTTAGTTTTTGGTCACTTTTCTCTCATCACTGGTCTCTCAGAAATGTGTATAATTCTTTCTTCATTTTTCTATATCGGAACTTGTACTAAGCTTTAGTGTATAGTCATCCCTCAGTGTCAGTGGGGGATTGGTTCCTGGACCCCTGAAGATACCAAAACTGACAGATGCACAAGTCTCTTGTGTAAATCAGCATAATAGTATTTAGGTATAACCTCTGCAGTTCCTCCCATATACTTTGAAATTATCTCTAGATTATTTCTAATGCCTAACACAATGTAAATGTTATGTAAATAGTTGTACCATATTGTTTGGGGAATAATGAGAAGAAAAGTTCATGCATGTTCAGTCCAGATGAAGCTAACATAGGCCTTAACTACTAGTACGTACCAGCAACAAGGCAGCATTTTTTTCCAAGTATTTTTTTATCAGAGATTGGTTGAATCTTTGGATGCAGAACCCATAGATCTGGAGGCTCAGCTATATAAATTATTCTCAAGTTCTTTGTTCTCCTTTGGGTCCATTCCTTCATAATCGTAGAAAGACCACTGAACTAAGAGATCTCTTGTCTTGGCTATATTGCTTACTAGCTGTTTTCTTACTCTGTATGGGGCTCTACCAGACAAATTTCAGGAGGTTTAAAGTAGAATGTTAGATAGTATATGCATCTAATGTAAAGTGTTAAACAGATTTTAAAAATTATTTTTTGTGGTTATTATTATTTATATTTTGTTACTTCTCAAGTTATCCATGGGAACAACCAAGCTAAGCCTTCGTACCTTGCACTGTGGGTATTTAAAAAATTTTAGGTAGAAAATTTTTACTACCTCTTTCTATGTCCAACTCTAATTTTTTTTCTTCTGATATCATTAATATCTGTATCTACTTAGCCAGCTAATGCGTTTTCAATAATCAGGCCTAGGATTTGGAGATGAAAAGAATGGTACTGTACCACAGAATTATTTTCTATATTCTTGGGGTTAGGACCTCATCAATTTTGAACTATTTTATGTGCAAGTGAAAAGAATTAATATATCCTCAATTTTTCTGGAGAAAAACGCTGGTGATTTTTGTTTGTAGGCGTTTCTTTTTTTATCCCTCTTGATGCAAGTATTCTTACGAAATCCCCTTCTCATAATAAACTTAAAATTACTGTTCTTAGATATTATTGGTTAATATTAGCACTTTTGACCCCTGTCCATTTATTTTCTGTTTTCAGCTCTTAATTTTTTGCTTAGTCCTACATATCCTTAAAATTAGCAAAGGCAGTTATGTACAATTAGTTCTAGATTATCTATGCCAGTGGAGGAGAACACTGAGGTTATCAAAACCATTAATGATCGAAGTTGGTTTTACTACTATAGCAGCTTTGGGGAGAGCAAACTTAAGTACTTTGTAGCCTGTATAGGGTGGGGCAAAATAGGTTTACGTTGTTTGTATGGAAAATAATACAATAATTAATAAATAATAGTTTAAGAATAAACTGTGTCTTGTGAACTCAAAACTTAAACCTACTTTTGCCCCACCCAGTATATAACATCCTCTATTCTTTTTTTTTTTTTAAGATTTTATTTATTCATTTTTAGAGAGGAAAGGAAGGAGAGAAGTATCAATGTGTGGTTGCCTCCTATGAGTCCCCCGCTGGGAACTGGCCTGCAACCCAGGCATGTACCCTGATTGGGAATTGAACCGCGATTGTGTGGTTCACAGGCCCACGCTCAATCCACTGAGCCACACCAGCCTGGGCTCATCCTCTGTTCTTTTTTATTTCCCCGCTGTGTAACCTGCTTCAGTGCCTGCAGCCTATAGGCAGAGGCCATGCGATGGTTCAAGTCTTCCCTCTCTTCTAATTATGTCTGTTGTGCCTTAGTTTCACCCATCGTTAAAACATCCTTAGGACTTTTATGTGCCTCTTCAGCTACTGCCCCCTTTCTTTGCTCCCTCCACAGCAGAAGTCTTTGAAAGAGTTGTTTAATTCATACTTCGTACTTTCTTATCACCCTCTCATTCTCCTCAGCTCTGTCCAAGTGGGCTTTCATCCCCACCGCTTCACTGAAATGGTGTTTTGATCAAGTTTACATGAGAAGTAGTTCACAACCCACCACTCCCTTCTTACCTACTTTATAAACTTTTTTCTCTGAGCTTCCATCATTCCATGCTTATTGGAGACTTGTTTGTTTTTTTAAGATTTTATTTATTTTTATCTTTAGAGGGGAAGGGAAGGAGAGAGAAGGGGAAAAATATCAATGTATGGTTGCCTCTCGTGAGTCCCCTGCTGGGAACTGGCCTGCAACCCAGGCATGTGCCCTGACTGGGAATCAAACCGCGACCGTGTGGTTCGCAGGCCCACACTCAGTCCACTGAGCTACACCAGCCAGGGGTCTTATTGGAGGTTTTTTTTTCCTTTCTACTAAACTAACTATTTCAGGTTTGGTTTTTTCCTTTGTTTTCCTTTCCTCATCAGAACTGTAGTTGTTGGAGTGTTCCAGGATACTGTACTTAGCTGTATCTTCTACCTAAGCTCTCTCCCTAAGTGATATGTAGTACCATAACCTCATATACTGATGAAATATCAAATTTACATTTCTAGCCTAGATCTCTCCTCTGAGCTTTAAACTTGTATGTTGAAGTGCCTACTTGAAATGTCCATTTGGCTATTTAATTTTTATCCCTGTTCTCCGAATACGCCTTCCCCATATCAGCAAATTGGTACCATGATAAATCCAGTTGCTCAGGCTGAAAAATATCTCCCTTGATTTGTTTTACTTCATACCTTGCATTCAGTCCATCAATAATTTAATCAGCTCTACCTACAAAATATGTCCTGAATCCAACCATTGATCAACATCTTCATAGCTACAACTCTAGTCTTCCATATCTCACCTCGGCCACCACAACTGATTCCTAATGTCTTTTTCCTCCACTGTTGTCCCCTACAGACCTTCTTTCATGAACAAAGCAGCTAAAGTAATCTTTCTGAAACATAAACCACACTGTCACTTTTCTGCTTAAAACTTGACTTCTCCCATTACATTTAATTCAAGTTTCTTACATAGGCCATCTCTACTCTACCCTTCTTTCACTCTACTCTTTCAGCCATAATGACATTTTTCTCTCTCCCTCAAATATGCTAAGTTCTTCCTCATCTCAGCCTTTGCACTTAAGTTTCTTGAGGACAAGAGCCATCTTGCCTTATTTATCACTATATCCATCCCTAGCTTCTATAACAGTGCCTAGCACATAGTAGATTCCCAATAGATATTTGGTGCCCAAGAGATTGTCTCAAGAATCAATTGAGGAGGGGCAGGAATGCTGGCCAAGTAAGGTTTCATTGTCCCCAGGCACTAGCCAGAGAGAACAGTGTGTGCAGAGGCCTAGATAAGAGAAAAGTCATAGCAAGTTAGTGAACCAGAAACCAAGTTCAAAATGAGCTACATGACTGGAGCATAGTGTTGAGGGGGAAAAACAAGAGATGAGTCTAGACAAGTTTTTACATGACCTAAAGCCATATTTAGGAGTTTGGACTTTTTTTCCAAAGCCATTAGGAAATTATTAAATAATTTTAAGCAAACAAGTGTTTGATAAAGAATTATATTTTTAAAAGAACAGTGTGTAGTTTATAGATTAGAGAAGAATCAAAGTAATCCTGTGAGACCTCTTAGAAAGTTATTGCAGTATTCCAGACCAAAAGTTAATGGTGCCCTTTTGGCATTGAAAAGAAAGGAAGTTGATGGATTCCATAGATAGGAAAAAATGTTTACCTGATACGAAGGATAAATGAGAAGTGAAAAATGACTCCCAGGTTTCTGTCATTAAAATAAAACCTGGGTGGACAGTGATCCCTTTCACTGAAATACAGAATGTAGTAAAGGAGCAGATTTTAACTGGGGTAGGGGCAGAGGTGGGTAATGTATTTAGTATAAGAATATTGAGTTTTGACACACAGTTCCCCTTTGATCCATTGTGCAAATTTCTAAAAAGTGTATCAATTCATGGTCGTATTTGTTCCCATAGATCTTAAGTAGTTTTTGTACCCATCTGATAATCTTGTCTTAAAGATAAATACAGGATATATATGTTTTGATAATAAAGTAGCAATACTCATCTTATGCCCTAAAATAGTAGCTTCAACTCCTATATCTTTCTTCCACTTGAAATGCTTAACATCATATAACTTTGAATGTCTCAGTTCCAAATTTCTCCAAGTAATCTGATTGGTTGACTGAAATATTTGTTCTTGGTTCATTAAGCTAAGGCCGAAGTGATACGCAGATTTGTATAGACTTCAGAGCTGCCTCTTCCAGGCTGTGGAAATGATTGTTTCTCCAAACATGGAGAAACGGAAGAAATCATTAATATCCCTAGTATAATTTTTAAAAATTGGGATCATACTGCTTTTTGCTCTTAGTGTATATCCTGAGTTTCTTTTCCTCTTGTGATGAATATTGAATTGGTGTTAGCAGTAAATATTCAGCAGTTCAATACAATTTTTAAAATGATGACTAGTTTCTGATTGATAGAATCTGAAACCAAGTTGCTATAAGCTTCAGAGTTGTCAGTGCTATAGAAAAGTATTAATCATTTGGTTTTTTGTGAGAATTTCTTTAACTTGTTATGGTGAGAATGTTTGCTTTGGTAAATGTTTGAGGTGGGTAGGCAGGTAGTTAGAGTCCTCGTCTCCCTATTTACCTTTAACACTTACCAGTATTACGAATTGCAGTGAATGTTGTTGCTCCACAGTTCAAATAACCAGAACAAAATCATGACCATACTGTTTATCCCAGCTATCCATAGGCTAGAGACTGAAGAAGAACAAAAAGAAATTGATGATTAATTTTTCTTTTACTTCACTAAATGAATGTTGTAAACATACATGTTGTGATATACTTGTGTGGTACATGAGGTATTTATTACATGTTTTATGGAACTCTTGATTCAGGATATGTACAAAGCTTATTTGATTATTAATGAAGAAACATGTAACATACATTGTAATAAATGGGGTAAATCTCATTATTAGTCTAATGATTCTAGCCTAATTCTTAATTTACTCTAAATAATACTTTTTGCTGGTACTTGGTCATGTGACCTTATGACCTATGGATGTGGCTGTTTAATTCTCCGTCCTAACCATAGTGCTTCTGGTGATTGATTAAGCTTCAGAACCATTGCTGTAGATCAGTGGATGTCAAAGAAGGGCAGTTTTGTTCCCCAGGGGGCATTTCACAATGTCTGTTAGTTTTGTTGTCACAACTGGAGGCAGCAGGTGGGGTTGTTGTACTGGCATCTAGTAGGTAGAAGCCAGGGATGTTGCTAAACATTGTACAGTGAACAGGACAGCCCTCCCCTAACAACAAAAAATTGTCCTACCCAAAATGTCAATAGTTCTGAGATTGAGAAACCCTGGGCTAGACTGTAGTAAAATGAAATTGTATGTCCCGTTGTGGTAAATTTACTCTCTGAACAGTAGATGCCACTGTAGTACAGAGATTTCAGTTTATTGGAGAGGATTTCCCAGTTATGTTACGTTCTGCTTCCTCAGATCCAGCCAGTTTTACTGAGATAACTAAAGACTGTGATGAGAATAAAGAAAACAAAACCCCGGAAGGATCTCAAGGAGAGGTTGATTGGCTTCAGCAATTTGACATGGACCGTGAAAGGGAAGAGCAAGAGCTTCAGCAGGCCTTGGCTCAGAGCCTCCAGGAGCAAGTAAGAGTCGTATTGCTGCTTTTTCTATACCTATCTTTCCCAAGAAATAGAATAGTAATAATAATAATGAACATGTGTTAAGCACTTACTAGGTGTGAGGCTTTGTTCCAGGTGATTTGAATACATTATCATTGATCTACCAACCCAAACAAAAACAACTTTGGAGCTTTGCATTGGATTTGAAACAGATACGGTGATAGTTTTTCTGTTTTTGAAAATCCAAATGCAACAAAATATATTGTTGGTTACTTCCCATTAGCAATAATTCCCTGCATGCTAAAGCAAGAGCGGTTATTAGACCCCATCCCGGTCCATCCTGTTTGCAAGCTGTAGAAACAGCCAGTATAACAGCATGATTTTATCTTTAACATTTTAAGGCAATGTATTTGTTTTGGTCATTTTCTCACAATATGAGTCCTTCCCTATGAATTATTTGGAGATAAAATTTCTAGAAATATTATCTGATACTTAGATTTTAGTCACATACTAACACTTATCTGCTCTCCTCTTGATGTAGTAATCTATTCTTTAATTTTTAGTTTTTTATACTTACATTTGCCAAAGCTGGCTTATTTGCATGGTTGTAGTCATTAAGGTGGCAAACTAAAAGGCGATGTCTTTGTGCTTGTCTAATCCTGTACAATCCGAGTCATGTTAAGTAATAAAGATTTACTAAGACTCCCTAGAATGAATGCACAGTTTTATTGTTTACAGACAATCAGATTAAGAAATCCAATTTCTATAGAACAGTGGGCTCCAAGCTTAACTACAATTAATATTGCCTGGGGAGCTTTAAAAAATACTGAGGTTCATAAGGAAAATAATACAGTAATTAATAAATACCAATGCAGAAAGAAACTATGTTTCATGTACTCACAAGTGCAAACCTACTTGTTTGTCCTGCCCTATATTTTTCTCAGTTGTGAGAGTATGATTATAAAATGAAGTTTCTATAGTTTGGTATACCTGCATCATTCTATTAATAACAGAAAGAGAGTCTCTTTCTGTTTTCAGCACAGACTTTGTGCTTGGAAAAGTTTAAGTAATCTTATTTCCCCTTAGAGAATATCTCTGTTGGTTTTTAAACACAGTATTTATTGCCTGCAGTACTGTAATGTAGAATAGCTTGTTCTAAGTTCTTTAAAAACAAGTCTAGAGTTGAGGAAAGTATAAAATTATCCTGATTAAATTATATTTTTTCTTCATTCATGCATTGTTTGTGAATTATCTTTTCTTATAGTCAACATTTCCCTACTTCTTTTTATAATTAGTCATCTAGTTGAGACATTTTTAGAGGTACCAGTTTTTCTAAGAGAACTTCAGATGTATTTAGAAAAGTAATAGTCAATAGCATTCATTTAATATTTACCAAGCATCTGTTATGTGTCTTGGTTTCTTTAGCAAGAACAAAAATACAAATCTACGAATAATATCTTGTGGAAATAATGTTTATCCTGCTGTCATAAACTCTGTGTCATTGGTGTGCTAGAGCCAGTTCACTGTCAGCTCAGGAGAGCCAGCTTTATACACCTCTTTCCAACCCTGCATTCAGTGTCACATTGGTAGCCTAAGATTGGCCATGGTGAGAGTGCTTACACAGTGGAAATCAGTGCATGCCATAAATCGGGGAGAACAGAGCAATTTGCTAAGTAGCTGCCATATGCCAGGTATTTCATACAAGTACGGAAGAAGGGGATTATATCATAATGTCACATTGAATGGTTTTTGGTTGGCATGCCTAATGTCACTTACTAGCAAAGATAGCATTTAAGCCTTTTTAATCCCTGGGGGTGTGTTTTAGGAGGAAATACAGAACTTTTCCACATCCTTCAGTAGGTCATAGTCCAAACATCCATAAAATTATGGAAAACATTATTGGCAAATACTTCTAGCGCAACTGATTTTATCTTCATTAAATAGGTTTTAATCAAGACGTCTTTAAATACCTTAGTTTTGTTCTTGTCTCTTTAGGAAGCTTGGGAACAGAAAGAAGATGATGACATCAAAAGAGCTACAGAGTTAAGTCTTCAAGGTATGGAGATTATTTTAATTACCTTTTTTAATGGTGAAATGTATCACACAGAGAAGAGCATGAAAAGTGGGTTTGTTAGTTTAAGTAACAGTAAATTTGAACACCTTCCAGGTAAAGAAATAAAACCTTGGAAGTTATCTAGATACCCTTCCTTCCTCCTCCCTCCCAGAGGAAACCACTGTTCTAACACTTGTATTAATTAGTAGCTTGATTTTTCTTTTCCCCTTTTTAAAAAAATCTTATTTTGATTTTAGAGAGAGAGAGAGGAAGGGAGGGAGAAAAACATTGATTGGTTGCCTTCCTCACACGCCCATTCCAGGGACTGAACTGGCAACCTTTTGGTTTGCAGGACGATACCACACCAACTGGGGTATCATTATTAGCTTCGTTATTTTAAAAATAGTACTTACTGTATTTATAGCCCTAAACAATATATTTTTATTTGAAAAAATTAAATAGCTAAGACAATCTATCTGTAATTCACCTGTGTGAAAGAGCAATATTCCCACGGTTAAGCTTCCTAGGAGAAGATGAGATGGCTTCAGTTTCCCCGAGAATTTAAAAGAGCTCATTCTGGGGAAGTCAGTGAGCAGTTATGAGTAAGTATTCAGAAACATAACGTTCACCATAGTCATGGCATTCGGCAGAATTCATATATGAACCAAGTGCTGCGCATCCACAGGAGCACGTAGTCTCCAGAAGTAAGCTAACTGTATTTTGTGTTTTCTAAGATCATTGTGGTCTTTCTCCAACTCTCAGAGATAGATCAAAGCAAACATTTTATTGGTACAAAATGAGTGTTCTAGGTTTGTCTAGACACCATGACATTTAGGAAAGAGCAAGAATTTGGCTGGAACATGGTAGAAACAGTTCCAAATAAGAATTCAAGCTAAGCTCACCAAGACATTCTGTCCTCAGATTTAAAAGATGGCACTGTGGTGGTGATGATGGCTGTATCAAGTTGTATTGTTCCAATTTATTTATTTTTTTTATTTTTATTTTTTAGGTTTTTAATTTTTTTCAAAATTTTTTTATTTTTAATATATTTTATTGATTATGCTATTACAGTTCTATTCCCCCCTTCATTCCCCTCCCCCTGCACACCCCCTCCCCCACCATTCCCCCCCTTTAGTTTATGACCATGTGTCCCAAGTTCTTTAGATTCTATATTTCCCATACTGTTCTTGCCCTCCTCCCTATCTATTTTCTACCTACCATCTATGCTACTTACTCTCTGTACCTTCTCCCCCTTCTTCTCCTCCCACCCCCCTGTTTCTGACCCTCCATATGATCTTCATTTCTATGGTTCCGCTCCTGATCTAGCTGTCCTCTTGGTTTGCTTTTGTTTTAGGTGTGGTTGTTAATAACTGTGAGTTTGCTGTCCTTTCACTGTTCATATTTTTCATCTTCTTTTTCTTATATAAGTCCCTTTAGCATTTCATATAATAAGGGCTTGGTGATGATGAACTCCTTGAACTTGACCTTATCTGAGAAGCACTTTATCTGTCCTTCCATTCTAAATGAAAGTTTTGCTGGATAAAGCAATCTTGGCTGTAGGTCTTTGGATTTCATGACTTGGAATACTTCTTTCCAGCCCCTTCTTGCCTGTAAGGTCTCTTTTGAGAAATCTGCTGACAGTCTGATGGGTACTCCTTTGTAGGTGACTGTCCCCTTATCTCTTGCTGCTTCTAGGATTCTCTCCTTCATTTTAGTCTTGGCTAATGTAATTATGATGTGCCTTGGTGTGTTCCTTCTTGGGTCCACCTTCTTTGGGACTCTCTGAGCTTCCTGGATTTCCTGGAAGTCTATTTCCTTTGCCAGACTGGGGAAGTTCTCCTTTATTATTTGTTCAAATAAGTTTTCCACTCGTGGCTGTTTCTTTTCCCCTTCTGGTACCCCTATAATCCGGATGTTGGAACGTTTGAAGATGTCCTGGAGGTTCCTAAGCCTCTCCTCATTTTTTTTGAATTATTGTTTCTTCATTTTTTTGTGTTTGGTCATGTTTTTCCTTGATTTGAGTCCCAGTTTCCTTTCCATCGCTGTTGGTTTCCTGTGCATTTCCCTTCATTTCAATTAGTTTAGCCTTCATTTGTTCCTCTAATTTGTGACTAAAATCAACCAGTTCTGTGAGCATCCTGATCACCAGTGTTTTGAACTGTGCATCTGAGAGATTGGCTATTTCTTGGTCGCTTAAGAGTTATTGGCTCTGGGGCTTTGAGTTCTTGAGCCATAAAGTTTTGGTCTGTTCTTGCCAGTTACGTATGAGGGGCAGAGCCCTAGGTGTTCACCAGGACTGGGCGACCCAGTCGCTGGGTTGTGATGCTGTATGTGGGGGCAGAGTCAGAGAGGGGCAGTGGTGGTCCCCTCTGCTGCTTCCTGCTGCTGGGGCTGCACAGTCAGTCTCACTGCTCGTTCCTTCGCCTGGTTTATCTGCGTGCAAATGTGTGACCTGGATCAGCCTGCCGCCTTGCGCCCTCACTAGGTCTGCCCATCGCAACCCCACACCTGGGATCTGCCAACCGCTGCCCCGTGCCTGGGTTGGTCTGGCTGAGTTTTCCTGCGCAATCCCGCTCCGCCAGCCGCTGGCTCCACCCCTCTTACTGGTCTGACTGAACAGTTCATTGTTGTCGGACTTCCGTATAGTTCTGTTTTCTGTGTTTTGGTTGCATTTTTGTTACTAAAACTTTGTTGTCTTTAAACTTGGTTATACGAGGAGGCACAGTGTTTCCACCTATGCCGCCATCTTGGCCAGAAGTTTAATGAATCATTTTAATCGAGAAACTTGTGTCCTTGAGTTCTAAGAAATTTTCACTGATTTTCTCTTCTCCACATTCTCTGTTCTCTTTTGAAACTCCTATTATCCAGACTTTCTAGTGTGGTCTTTTTTTTTCCATTTTAAGGTTTTACATATTTATTTTAGAGAGAGGGGAAGGGAGGGAGAAAGAGGGAGAGAACATCAGTGCGTGATTGCCTCTAACGTAGCCCCCACTGTGGGTCTTGCCTGTAACCAAGGCATGTGCCCTGACTGGAAATTGAACTGGCGACCCCTTGGTTCACAACCCGCACTCAATCCACTGAGCTACACCATCCAAGGCTCCAGTATGGTCCTTCTAATTTTCTCATCTTTTTTCTTCAGTTTTCCATCTTTTTGTCATTTTACTCTGGTCTCTGGGAAGTTTTTCTGACTGTATCTGTAACTCCGAACACTCTTTTGAGTGTTTTATTTTTATATTTTTAAAAACTGATTTTTGTGCATGTATGACTATTTTTTTAATAATGTTTTGTTTGTTTTGTTTTGGCTTGGTTCATGGAAACAATATCATCTCAGTTCTCTGAGGATATTAAATATAGTTCATTTGTTTGTTTATTTAAAGTTTACAGTCCCTGCCCCACTGGTTTGGCTCAGTGGATTGAGCACTAGCCTGCAAAGCAAAAGGTCACCAGTTCAATTCCCAGTCAGGACACATGCCTGGGTTGTAGGCCAAGTCCCCAGGTGGGGGTGGGCAAGAGGCTGCCAATTGATGTTTCTCCCCCTGCCCCTCTCTCCCTGCTTTCTTCTCTCTCTAAAAATAAGTAAGTAAAATATTTTTTAAAAATAAAATTATATTCTCTTCAGTTTTTTCTACAAGACTCTGTTTTTGTGTTCTTCAGAATTTAACAACTCTTTTCTGGATTCACTGGGTTCTGATGAGGACTCTGGAAATGAGGACGTTTTAGATATGGAGTACACAGAAGCTGAAGCAGAGGAACTGAAGAGAAATGCCGAGGTAAGTGACGTGTTACTCCCTGAGGGCCCCTGGTCGGACAGTCAGTATTGTTTCTGCTCCTCATCTTCACAGGCCCCACTGTCAGTTTCCATTGGAGAGTCACTTCTGCCCCTGTGGCAGCCATCAAGTGGCCTTTGCTTTTTCTTGTCCTTTGCTCTTCAATTCTTACAAGACTCAAAACAAAATGAAACAAAACCAGAAATACACCCTGACCACCTTACATGCAGTTAGGTGATAATAACTGAGTAACTTGGCTCTCCAGGTCATATGTATATTAAATCATCTTTAGTTCTCCCAAAACTATAAAATCTGTTGAATGAAAGGTGTTAACTAGAATGCATTGGAATCTTTTATCTTTCTTTTTTGTAAATAATTGCTTTGTTTTCATTTTACCATATTCTTTTGTCACTTTATACCCCTGAGTATGCTTTTTAAAAGGCATCATCCATTTAAGTAGTTTTTATTCTGCTTGTTAAAGACTAGGTCTTTATACGCATTTTATTTCATTTTATTTTTAAAGATTTTATTTATTTATTTTTAGAGAGAGAAAGGGAGAGTGAAAAGGAAGAGAAACATCTATTGGTTGCCTCTCACACACACCCAACCAACCAGGGACCTGGCCCACAATCCAGGCATGTTCCCTGCCTGGAAATCAAAGTGGTGACCTTTCAGTTTGTGGGACAACATCCAGCTCACTGAGCCACACCAGTCAGGGCTACACAGTTTATTTTTCATGGCTGTGCTATATTCCCTCAAATGACTATACTATTCATTTTATTTTTAACTAACATTGAGCATTTTAAGTTGTTTCTGTTTTTTCACTGTAATAAATCATACATTGAGGAACTATGTAAGGTTGTAATGTTTTCTATGTTTAGGACTTTTACTGTATCAAAGTTTAAGAATATTTTGATGGTTTCTGGTTTATATTTATATGTAGCTGAATTTGTGTCCATAATTGTGCCTAATAGTGCTGCCTCAGTGTAGGAGTATCTCTTTTCAGTTTTGTTTTATTTTTCTAACAATATTTTAATAGCATTTAAAAATATTTCAAGCCCTGGCTGGTGTAGCTCAGTGGATTAAGTGTGGGCCTGCGAACCACACAACCACAATTTGATTACCAGTCAGGGCACATGCCTGGGTTGCAGGCCAGTTCCCAGCAGGGGATGCACAAGAAACAACCATACATTGATATTTCTCTCCCTCTCTCCTTCCTTTTCCCTCTAAAGATAAATAAATAAATAAAATCTTTCAAATAAAATAAATACATTTTAAAAATATTTCAAATGTAAATGTTTACCCATAATCTCTATAGCAACACACCAACTCTTCATTTTTCTTCCTGTTTTTTAGTACTTAACCATTAACATACTTATTTGTGTAGATCTGTGATTATTTTGTGCATTTACGTGGGTTTGAAAAACAAGTTAATATGTTAATGGCCCATAGGATCTTTTTAAATAACTGAATAATATTGTATTGAGTTGTTACACCACTAACTATTTAACTATTATTGGGCCTGTTGTTCCAACTTTCTGTTATTAAAGGTAATGCTACAGTAAGTAATTTTGTACATGTGCTTTTTTCTTCTTTCAAATTATTTTTTTAGGATGCATTCTCAGTTGGGAGTAGAATTTATTGAATCTGACTACACCCGCACTAAAACGTAGCCATGTCAGCTTTAATAATAAATTTAAATTTGATGTCTTGCTTTTATTCAAACAAGCAGTTAAAAGTCATGCCCACTTCTGTTCCCCAGACAGGAAATCTTCCTCATTCCTATCGACTCATCAGTGTTGTCAGCCACATTGGTAGCACTTCTTCTTCAGGTAAGTGGGCAAAATGATTTCAGCATTTTATAAACGAAGTAGCCAGCATTTACTCTGTAGTAGGCAGCTCTATTCCTCGCTTTGGGGGGTGTAATTTGAATGCATCAAGAAAAACTTTGAAATCTTTTGTCAAAAAGTTGTCCTGGTGTGGTATATTCCCCCCTTAAATGTTTGTACTTGTTTTTAATGGTTTTTGGAAATTTGCGGGGAGTGGGGTAAGGTAGATAGTGTGGCTGTTTCTGTCTCTTTCTGAAACTTTCTGTATCTAAGAAAAATTCAGACATTTTTTAAAACCTCAATTTTAAGATTTTGGTTTTTTTCAGGTCATTACATTAGTGATGTGTATGACATTAAGAAGCAGGCGTGGTTTACTTACAATGACCTAGAGGTATCTAAACTCCAAGAGGCTTCGGTGCAGAGCGATCGGGATCGGAGTGGTTACATCTTCTTTTACATGCATAAGTAAGAAACTTTCCAGATCTGAGGCCACAGGCTAAAAATTACCCAACTCTTTTTCCTTTCTTTAAGAATCAAATGTTCCCATCACTTAATTGGTTGGTAATTTTGGTTTTGTTACCTTTGCTTCAGGCTTATGTCTTAGTTCCATATAAGTCCAGAATAATTTCTTTCTTAACTCAGCACTAATTACTCATCACACCGTAGCATGTAGATATGGAACTTGAGACTCCTTTATTTGATAGAAGCTGTCTTATAGTTGTATCAGCTAGGAAATCCGAGTTATGTTGATGGAAACTATATAACATTTTTAGGAAAGCTGACTGTTACCAGCCTTCCTCCCACCTGTTCGCAGAAATCAACACTTTGGGTTAAAGTGGTGACTAAATAAATGAGCTGCTTATTTAATAATAATTAGGCACCAAATGGGGTTGTGCATACTTTATCAGTGTGTGCTTTCTGTCTATTTATTGGCTTTGCTCACTAAATGCTCATTTTGGGGTTTGTTTTATTTTAAGGGAGATCTTTGATGAGCTGCTGGAAACTGAAAAGAACTCTCAGGCGCTTAGCATGGAAGCGGGGAAGACCACTCGTCAGACCTCATGAGGAGCAGACTCCTGGGTTGGCAGTGCACACTGCACGTGCTCCCTTACTGTCACCCCCTCACCTGCCCTCTGCCGGAGGAAAATGCAGAACTCTGCTTGATGCGGGAGCAACAAACAGCTCAGGGCCAAACCAAAAGACGAAAATTGCAATTTTGCGGAATGCTCCATGCTAATTGTTTTATGGAAACTTTGCTCTCACCTCTATAGCTGACTATCCTCTCTCTCCTACAAGAGTAGCACTTCCTTTTGTCTTTGAAATATATGTTGTAAATATATATATATGTATATATATGTACATACACACATATATGAGGAATGAATGGAGCCTTAAAAGAGTTACGATGAGCCACCAGAGTATTCCTGCTCAAAATTAGTAGCACGGCAGTTTGGAAAGAAATGAAGTTGTCAAAGAGTCCATTCACCTAAGAGATGTGTGAAGGTATACATATCAGTTAGCATTTAGCTTTTACGTTCCTTGAGTAGTTTCACTCAAGTCTGTGATCTTTCATGCGTGTTCTTATTAGTGAAGTTCACTGGAAAACCAGCTCTCCATGTTACACTAAGGACAGTCTGTGCTCCTTGCAAAGGAGGGGCATTTCTGCCACCTGACTTGGGGGCTTTTTTAAAAAATTCATGGATTTGTAATGCTTTTGCTGTTTACATGCAGTCCCAAGAAATGGATTGTTGGTGCTTGGAATGTGTTAAGATCCCACATTTGGTATTAATTGTACACTTTGTATTTTCTTTAAAAGAGATTTCTTCAGTGTGTTCACTGTATATCATCTATATTATTATGATGGTGAAGATAGAATCTTTGATTTTTCTTCTGTGTCATTCTTTTGTGGAGCAAGCATTACCCTTTAAAACTTTACGAGGTAGGAAAATAATTGGGACACCCCAGCAAGGGTCCTTAGGGGTGAGGGAGGATGCTAGCATCTCCATCTCAGACAGAGAGGTCAAGAGGGGTGTTCTTGTGTTAGTTTAAACTCTGGGCCGCTAGAGCTAAAAGCCCTACTAGGAGTGTGAAGTAAGTACATGAACTATGGAATGAAGTTTGAACATTTAACCGTTTGCTGTCTGTCTGGCTTTGCCCTTTAAACAGACTGGGAATTAAAATGTAATTAGTTTAGGTAATCACAAGAACACACACACAGAAACGGTGCATAATCCATTTACCTTACTGTTTAGGTGCTTTGAGTTGATGTTCTATGGGAGTGCAACATTAACTGCTACATTAGTCACCCGACTGACTTAAGCAGCCTGATTCAGCAACTTGTGAAACCATGTAAAGACTTTGAGAGTAGAATTCTGTCCAAAAAATAACTTTGTGAGCCCAGGGATCATTAAGATCATAGTTAACTATAGCAGACTGAAATCTTTGGTATTTCTCTTTTTTTTCCCTCTTGCTTTTATTGTAAACAAGATTACTCTCCCATTCTTAATAGGGGCATAAAACTATGTCTGGTTTTCAAGGAGAGAAAATATTTTAAAGTTTATTATCACAGAAGATGCAACATCTTTTCTGGAAAATTGCCTTAAGAGAGCTCCAGCCCCAGCTTTTGAAACTTGGATGTGTTCTGACATAGTAACCTCTTCTAAAATTTTGAATCTTTGAATTATAAATGGCCTCAGCACTTTGCTTGACTGCTTATAAAAACGTTGCCTCCTATCATTTATGTAGATAGTGCTCTGGTGAATGTTCCAGTGGTAGGATATGCAGGGGTAGTATAGAGCAGAGGGAAATACTTGTTTTAAAAACTAGCTTTTTCCACTGGGGAGCCATTTTCTTTTTCCTTGAAAATAGCTGGTTTTCTCATACAAGTGAAATGGTGATCAAATTCTTTAGCTATTTATTACTTCCCTGTGTCTGTATTTGAGATTTTGAGAAGTGCTATTAAAAAAAAGGTGGGATTTCGAAATGAGAGAGGGGTACATTAGGCCATAAAAAAATAGAAATAATGCCATAAGCCTAGATGGTCGGTGAAGTATCCTCGTTAACTTGCTTTTCATAGCTTGCGTGTGATGTATGGTTTAGAAGTACTCTTGGCTCAGAAACCTAATTTGATTTGGTCTTCATGTGTTGGGCACAGCTTAGTTGAATGAATACAGGTTACTGGGGTAGATGAGTTATCTCACTGAATTTTCCTCAATAGCTGTTCATGGTTGTAGCCTGGTCAGTTTTTCTCTCTTCACTCCTTTATTACCCCCTTTACAATTACTTTCATATTTTGGTTTAGTGAACGATTAATGACTACAGATGGAGATTTTTATCTGGACCATGTTAACTTTTTTTAGCTCACTGTATATATTTAAAAATTCTAAGTAGATAATATTTTTTGTGCAGTGTGATCTATTTGCTTAGAGTCAGGAGGTGGTGCCTTTGGTATGTCGGGCCAGGGGGTACCAAGTGCTGCAGTCCCAGGCAGTCTGCACAGTCACTACCTTTCCTGGTGAGCATACCACATGTGGTGGCCACATACCTGGGAAGGACATTGAATTAGAACACGACAGCACTTGGTTCTGCACACAACTGATCTCAGTGGGGAATTTCTTTTTTGTTTTTAAGGGAAAATTAAACTAAACTTCAAACCTGTTGATTCTTATTGGCTGATGTCATTATGGAGAATTAAAAGGTTGCATGTGGCCAGATACTATCTCTCGTCACTTTGGTAGCCGTGACTGTAATGTAAGCTTGTGAGAAGATGAACTCTGTTTTTCTGGCAGTATATTTATGTGTGCGTGTGCACTTTTACATTTTGTTTCAGCAAGATAGAAAAGAAGCAAATCCATGGCTTGTGCTATTTATATTTTTGTTCCAAAAGCTGTTTTTTTACTTGCCACGGTCTGTTGCTTAAGAAGTATGCGGTGACACTTACATATCAGCTGACTCTGGGAGGTAGCCTTAGACTGCGCAGTTCCTCCTCTCTCTAGTCTAGTGTGGAGTTCTTCTGAAAGAGAAGCTCTACGAATTAAAACCTCAGCAAGTGAATTTGTGGCGTACCCTTCCCTACTGCGGCTAGCATTACGTTAACTAGACAGCCACAGCTACGGGTGTAGTTGTTGATGGAGGTTATTTGAATACACCTAAATTAAAGAAATCCTTGTAGTGTCTCAAATAGCTGAGCATTGTGAGTGTAGAGAGCATGGGGAAGAAACTTACAGAAAGACGGTAGTTCATAAACTCATTTGTGATCTGAAGAAAAATTACGTTAAAAACAATACCCTTCTTGCTCACTCTTCTCTGTCTGGTGAAGTGACACTGTGGATGCTCTTAGTCATCCAGACTTTTTTTTTGGCACCCTTTTGATTTAATACCAACCCCCTGAGGTAGTGTTTTGTGTTAAATTGGGGAAACAGCTAGATTCCCGATTACATGTACATCTTGCATATGTGTGGAGATTTTTAGAAAAATCCACAACAACCCAGCACCAGTTGCAGGTCACATAGAACAGATGTCCCCCAAAGCAGATGTCCTTTTCCTCCTCCCATCTTGCTTTACACTGAGTAATGCTCTCTTTAAACGTGTACAAAAACCAGATTCCTGCCCTCTAACATCTAGTACATGACTTCAAAATTCTAATGTCTTTATTGATAGGTCTTATTAGCATCTGAAAAAATTTTTTTTTAGTTGGGAAACTATAGTTTGTTAAGCTTTGAGAGTTTTGTGACAGAATCCTTTGGCCGTGTCTCACTGCAGTCATTGACCCCTTCACGGCATGCTTTGATTGCTAGACATCAGGCAGTCTCTTTGGTTGTATCATATTTAAAAAAGAGTAAATTTTCTTTTCCATATGTGCTATGTGTCTGAGGTTTTGTGGTTTTAATTAGAAAGTGTGCAAGTATGAATATAAGCAATCGATTTTGGTAACATTGGACTTTTCTTAAAGTACAGAGGTCTGAAGAATAGACATGTACACTGGTGTAAGAATAGAGTGGATGGAGGGTCTGGATCGGGACCCAAGTTCGTTAGGTCACGTGCCAAAACAAAGACAAGCAAGCAACTGAACTGGTCTTTCAAGCACAAGGATGCAGAGTGCGATCACATGTGGTCGTACACACCGCGGTCCCAGGTTTCCCTCCCTCCGACTACCCTGGCCTGCTAGTGTCGGTTTGTGCTAAGGAGAGGAAGCCAAGTAAGCTGCCTGCACGGGGCCTGACTGAGCCCCTCCCGGGTTTGCTGGCAGCTTTGGCCACATTATCTGTGAGGTGATTTTCTTTGCGTTGAGTGACTTCTGGTTCTCATTCTTTGTTTCGTTGTGTATGGAGCAGCACTTTGTCTGTGTTTTAGCAGAACTGTTCCTCTTTATCCTTTACGGTTTTTCCTTGTTTTGGTTTCCTTTTTAAATTATGCATAGAGGTTTTTTGTGTGTGAAATTAAAGCCTTTATTAACCTGTGTTGGTTTGATTTATTTCTGGAAAGGACATTCTTGCAGACATTTAACTGTAGTTGTTGAAATTGTGGAAATCACCTCCTGGTGGCCTCAAATGGGCTTTCCATGCTTCACTGTTAAACCCTAAAGGAAGTGGGGTGGCCATCCAACGCGTGCCCAGAGTCAGCACCGAGTTCCCGCTGTTTCTGTGCGAGGAGCCAACGAGGATTTGCAGAGACCCTGGATAACTGTAGACTCAGCGTCTATTCCTTTGCTTTATTAATTGTACTAAAGGGGGTGAAATAGCATTTGCATGTCATACTTGCCGTAAGTATGACAAGTCCAGGCTCCAGCCTGGACCCAGTGGATATGTTGCTGTCACTGAGGACTGGGTAGTGAGTATTGTGGAACCTACTAAGGCCATCTCTTAGGCCATCCAACTCTCTTTCAAAGAAGAGATCCCCTTTAATTTATCACCCAAGGAAGGCAGTGAGGAAAGTAAAAGGAAAAACCATTACTCTGGGAAAAGGTGTAAAACTGCTAATACACTTCAGCCTACTTGCCACTGATAAAGAGAAGCCTGTTGGAAGATTCCTCGAAGTGAATCTTTCCTGAAGTGTCTGGCTGCTCTTCTGAGAAGGAGAAGCTCTGGGGGCAGTGATGCAACACCCCAAGATAGGAACAAGGGAGCCACCTTCTGGAGAACAAAAACTGGGACCACAGCCTTTTTATGGAGGCACCATCTTTCTGGAGGAATATATTAGTAAACAAAAATCGCCACAGAGCTGCTCACAGGTACAACTGTAGAATTTCAATTAGCAAAGGACTGATAATGAAACTGCTTCACAAACACAGCCACTCTTCTCAAAATAGTCCCTTTGCTTTCTTGAGGTTTTGTTGCTTCCACACAGGCAAGGCAGAGAAAGCAGCTGGAGTCATCTCAAAGGTCTTGGAGAAATCCTCAAGGGACAGGTGCCCCTAGAAGAGAGGGACCAGAAGGCAAAGGTCACATTCCTCTCCAGGGTTTGCTTTGATGAGTCACACAGGTGTGGTATAGAAAGCAAAGGAAAAGCAAAAACGCAATGTTAGGAGAGCCAGGAGGGGTGAGGCAGGTGACACTGAAGTCCAAGAAATTTGATCCCTGAATTGAGAATGTAATAAAAAGGATGGTAACAGCCTGGGCAGAAGTGGCTCTGTTGGGCATTGACCTGCAAACCAAAAGTTCATCAGTTCAATTCCCAGTGATCCGGGCACGTGCCTGGGTTGCAGGTTCAGTTACCCCATTGGGGGTGCATACAGAAGGCAACCAATCAATGTTTCCCACCCCACTTCCCATTTAAAGTCAAAAATTAAAATAATAAATGTGAATTAAAAAGGAACAAGCTTGAGCTAGATTAGCTCCTTTGACCAGGGTCAAGTTCACACTAGCCCTGAAATAAAACTTTCTCTCTATAAACACATTTTTTAAAGGCCACTTCTCTCTTCTTTGTAATGCTTTTTTTTTAAAATTTTATTTATTTATCTTTAGAAGGGAAAGGAAGGAGAGAGAGAAAGAGAGAAATACCAGTGTATGGTTGCCTCTGGTGTGACCCCTGCCGGGAACTACCCCACAACCCAGGCATGTGCCCTGACCATGATCGTGTGGTTCGCAGGCCCGTGCTCAATCCACTGAGCTACGCCAGCCAGGGCTTCTTTGTAATGCTTTTTTGGAAATGAAAATATTATATGTGAAAGAGCATTGGCAACAAGGTCTCTTGTTCATCTATCTACTTAGAAACAACCTACAGCTAGGAGTCACCTTTGTAGGCCTGGGGTGTCTTCAGCCATAAGATGAGGGGAGTGCCTGAAATGATACCTGCTCCCCACTAATATGGTGGTGATACTCTTTAAGGCAAGCTCAATGCCCTCAAGACTCAAGTATGAGGGCATTGAGGGCATTACCAGGTCTCTCACAACCTTAAAGCTGCTATAAAGTGGCCACCCTCTGCTCCCCTCAGGCACCCACAGGGCACAGGGTAGGGTGAGAGTGGGTTTCTTTCCGATGGAAAGTTGCTCTGCTGAATGTTCAACTGACTCCCACTGAGAGCCCTGAACTGAACACCTGCAGCTGGGCCTCAAGCTCAGGTGGTGGTGATGCCCCAGTCCTCCAACCTGTCCTCAGACTCACCTCCAGCCTCTAGGCGATCTCTCCTTAAGCCTCTTGGGAGCCCTCCCCACGCCCCCAGCAGGGCAGTGGAGTGCCTTGTTTTGGAAGGAGAGTGAATGTGAGTGATTTGGGCATCAAAGCTATTCACTGTGAGTGAATAGGGAAGTGCCGCCTACCCCAGGTTCCTAGCATTCCCCACCCCTGCCAGGTCCCTCACAACCTTGCAGTGCCCTTGGTCCGCGAGTGGTTTCAGGTGCCCTCTCCAGTCCACCCAGGCTGGCTCTGCAGTTTGGTGGAGACCTGGACTTTGACCCTCGGGCTAGATAGCAGGGAATGCCCATCCCAGTGGACTTGTATCTTTCCCCTGGGCCTGTTCTTGAACCCTGCAGTCCTGCCAGCTGATTACCAGCCTCACCCATGGCCACATCCACCTCTCTGGATTACTCACTGGTGTTCAAACACTTAAGACACCCTCTTGCTACTGCCTTTAGTGAGACCCGCCACCCCGCTGTTTACTGTCACTGGTCCCACTTTTGAGTTGGGAGCAACCAGAGGTCTGGAGACCTCTCCCACCCTCCCCTCTTGACATTGAACCCACAGCTTTCCCACAAGAATGTATGCTACTCCCACGATAAAAAAAAAAAAATCAGCAAGACAACTGATTGTTTTTAAAGACTCTAAGACTGACTACTTCCACTATGTTGCAGGTGGTGCTGGTTCTATCAGTTTCATTCAGAATTAGCTTATCCACTTAGCCTCATGTCAATCACCTGGTTCAGTGACACTGGCTGCCTTTCCCTTTAGAAATCCTCTTCTTATGCCACAGGATGTGACTGATGGCAACTGTGGGACTCAGAAGACCTGGCTCTTGGTCTGTCTTTGCTACTAACTAGTTATGTCAAGTCACTGCCCTTCTCTGGGCCTGAGTTTTCTCAGGAGTAGAAAAAGCAGTAAAAACCACAGCTTCCATTTACAGAGCACTTTTTAAGTATCAGGGGTCGAGCAAATATTTGTAATATTATGACTAATGTATTGGGATCATGCTAATATCAGTGAGGACACAGACGGGCATGTCTGAGAGAACGCCCAGGTGGTCTCCAAGGGGAAGGGCCAGTGTTCTGGGAAGAGCACACTTCCACCTAAATCAGGCCCTGACCCCTCACAGAGTTGGATAGTCTGGGAGAAACCAGGCATCTCTCTTCTGTAGATTTCTTAATTCATTGGTAAGACTTCTTTATGCTTTTTTACACACAGAGTAAGTTTTCTCTCCTCTCACTAACCCCCATCAAGCTAGATCTGAAGTCTGCTGGGGATCTTCGTGAATATTAGAAATGTGCTTTTAACAAGTTCTTGCCCGACTCCTTCTCCTCCACCCCACCCCCCACAAGTGACCCACACAGGCTGCACCTGCAGCTACCTGATGGGTCTTCCCAGCGCGCTCCGAATTGCCTGCCCACCAGGCACCTATTTCAACCCGATGTCTCCCAGGTGCCTCAAACCTCATGGCCGCCATTGAACTCATGATCATTCTCTAAGCTCAGTCTGACCCAGGGTGTTTCTTTTGTTTGTTTAATCTTAGAAAATAATAACATTTCTCCCTCTCTCTCACACCTCTTACCCAGTACTTAGTGTCATTCATTTGACCTCCTAATATTCCTCTAAACTGCCTCCTTCCCTTTAGCTGCCCCCCCACCACGTATTTGAAGCTCTCATCTATCTCTGGGCCTAACCTAGAGCGGCTGCTTTTGCCACCTTCCCACACCTTCTTTACTGAGCTGCCACGGTGATCTTTAAAAGAGAAAGCCCGACAGCCACTGGCCTGCTTCAGCCCTGAGAGCTCCTTACCCTTTTACCACCATCCCCAAATGGCAGAGAAGGCCCTGCTCAGTTTGGCCCCTGCCCCTCCACCGCAGCCTCTCCCCAGCTCTCCAGTAGCCACCACTCAGGGCCTTGCTCCGCCCAGTGCTTATTCCCTGCCTGGGGGCCTGGGGGCTTTGTGTATACTGTTCCCTTCTCCAGGAATAGCCCACTCTGCCTGAACAATTCCTGTTCATCCTTCAGAAGGCTGTCTTCTCTAACTAAAGCAAGTTCTTTTTTGTAATACTCTTTGTGGCACTTATCCCCACTGAAATTAAATAATAGTATAACCAGGCCCCTCTGATCTCTCCCCTCCGCGAGATGTAACTTCACAGGAAGGTGAAGACCAGGTATGTTTTGTTCACCCGACTGTCCCCACCACCTAGTCATCTCCAAGGGCACAACCTGGAGATCAATTAGTCTTATCCAATGAATGGACAAGCCTTAGCTCTTCCTTGTCCTCAAGTAGACCCACCTCCTTCCTTCTGGGGTCCACACCCTCCGGGAGCTCCTCCACGGGTTTGTTCACCAGCTGTTCCAGGGGGTAGGTAGGTAGAGGCCCAGCACTGAGGTTGCTGTTAGCATTGAACACTTCCTGTTTAGGGTTTATGATTGCCTAGAGAAAAACAGGAAACCATTGTTACTTCAGCTGGCTTGTGGCTACCTCCCAGGCTGCCTTTCTCTCCGAAGTCGACAGTGATCCTAGGGCACCTCCTCCAAGATGCTTCCCATGATCCCTCACCCTGGCCCACCCACATACACATACACACACATAAGAACACAACACATTCAACTGGACCCACAAGCTTTATAAAGCTGGTGTGTGTCCAACCAAAGCCAGTTGGTTCAAGATGACTATTTTATATCACAGGAATTTCTCAATGACTTCCCACAGATGTTCGAGGTCTCCCTTGGACATTTATGACCCTCCTTCTGTTAGCTCTTGTGAAATTGTCATCTGTAAAATCACCTTGGCCTATCTATACATCCCTGCCTGTACCGCCATTCTTATAAGAAGGGTTTAGGAACGCCATGGGGTGCTCCGCCTGTGGGTGGGGCGAGGAGTCATATCTGTTATATGCTGATCACAGAAGTGTGCTTGGGAAATTGCTCCCATGTTCTGGACACATTTCTGCTGATGCTACTTGGCCTCCTTTTCCCTGCAAGCCTGTGAACTTTCGGATCTGCAGTTTAATATGGTTCCCTCACCCTTCAGCTTCCCATCACCCAGACTCTTACGCATGCTAAAATCTGGGAATCATTTCACTAGGAAACAAAGAAGACAAAACAGCTAGAGACACTAAAGAGAAACAGCAAAAAGAACTTCCATGAAAAGTGGGAGGAAATAGTAGGAAGGAAAGCACAGGACACCAGTATTGTCTCTGGACCTTTCCCCGCCCCCGCAGGTCTGACCATCATCAGATGCCCACTGCAGGGCCCAGCCACCTGCCCCATACTCACCTCAGTGATCTTGCTCCAGCCCCCAGAGTTGCCAAGCTCCCCCTTCAGGTCCTCGTAGGATTTGGTGTTCTGCGTATAAAGCGAGTAACAAATTAGACCTGGTTCTCAGCAGAGACTACTTTCCTTCAAGAGTTGACAGAAGGCTAGCCCCAGGGCCTGGGGCTGAGAAAGAGAACAGGGAGCCAGGTGGAGGCTGGAGGAGGGTCCCTGAAAAGGGAGGGTGATGAGGATCAGCACTGAAGGAGCTGGCAGGTCAGAAAAGGCCCCCACAGGGGTTATTTGCCCCTGCTCAGCCCAGCATGGGGACTAAGAGAGGTATGGTATTTTCCTGCCCTCAGAGGCCCATGCAAGCAGCCCCTTCCAGCATTCAGAACCCCACCTACACTGTGTAGGTGCTGGGAGACGCTGGGGTCCTGAAGAACTGGGAGGCTTCCCTCAGAGCCGGGGGGGGGGGGGACCCTGCCACAGAGGAGGGAAGGGGGTAAAAGGGTCCATGGCTCCACGAGGAGCCCCATCTCCATACGCCCAGGGCCTGCACCAAGCATGGCACATCATGAGGTTCGGCTGGGTGGAAGGAGGAAGGAAGGAAGGAAAAGAAGCCTGCACGGACTCGAGGTGAGGCAAGAGTGCCAGAGTCGTTGACCAGGGGCACTGATGATGTGAATGTATGAAGTTCTGGCATCTGGATTTGCTGCCTGGAGATTTGTTTGAATCCATCCTGAAGACTAAATTCAACCTATCAACTACTGAATTGTTTTTCCTGTGTTTGAGGAAATTACTCAAAGCTCCCTGTTCCCCAACCTCATCCCGGTTTAGCACCCGTAAAGCCACCAGCGCAGCACTCGTTTTAACCTCAGCCTCCCTCCTTCCTGCAGGAACCTTCGCTGGGGTTCCATTGTGAGGACCTGCTTCCATCTGGGGCCAGTTTCAGGAAATCCTGTGGAAGGACCGTCTCTCGGGTAAGGACCACACATGTGACCCACTTTGCTTAGACTTTAGTGCCACGAAGACGCCGATCTGTCCTCTAGAACTGGCATGTTTCCTTTCAGGTGGCGTGAGGACTACCAGCGCTGTCCCCTACGAGTTTCTGTGATGATGGAAATGTTCTCTCTCTGCGCCATCCAACGTGGGAGCCACGAGCCACATGTGGCTATTGAGCACTTAAAGTGCGGCTATTGAGAAACTGAATCTTCAACTTTGTTTAATTTTAACTAATTTAAATTCAAGTAGCCAATACAGCTCCTACCAATAATGCCCAACGGCGTTGAGCTAAGTCCAGTGTACAGACCAGGTACTGTCACAGGCCTGGGTTTGACAGACTTCCTTCCCTCACCCTCGCCAGGGAGATTGATGGTCTTACTGCATTCTCCTTCTAAGGCCTCTCTAACCCCTTTATCAGTACATCACATGCCATTTACCACAACAGAACAGAAAAGTCTGGGAGGCCGCCCTGCCCCCAGGGCGTACCATGAAGAGGCCCCTCAGAGAAGGAATTGCTGGGCTGCAAGGGCAGACTCCCCAGGAGGGCTGGGAGCACTCACATTCCACTTGAAGGGATCCCACGCCAGGAACCAGCCTGTGAAGGTCGGGGGCTCATGTCCCTGTTTCACCAAGATGATGGGGGTCTCAGGGTCCCGGCCACCGGGGTGGGTCTTGAGGTATTCCTGCACTGTGATGGCGGCGGCTTTCTTCTCGTCCTCGTTGGCATGCTTCCCGATCCAGAAGAAGACCTGCGGAGAGGCCGGGAGCTCCGTCAGGCCTCCTGGCCCACAGGTCTCTGCTGCAGTTCACCCAGGCTCAGACAGATGTCCAACTGTGGACCCTGACCTTGCCCAGGCCCATCTGGCCTTGGCTTTGCACTGGGGCGATGAGAAGGTTGGGCAGATGCTCTCTACTTAGATACTCTGCAAATGTGTGCCTTTGGAGCCAAAGCCCTTCAAAAACACTGCTCTGCCCCATGAGATAAAGTAGACTTAGAGAAAAGATACATCCCCCACAGCAGCCCCTCCAGGCTGCTGTCTTCTTTCTTAGGTTCCTTATAATACTTCTCCACAGGGAGAACATATATGGGAGCCGAAATAGTCCTTCTCTTTCCCTTTGCCCTGGCTGCATAGCTCAGTTGGTTAGTTAGTGTTACTATCCTGATACGCCAAGGTTGAGGGATGGATCCCTGGTCGGTACACATACAAGAATCATCCAATGCATGCAAAAATAAGGCGCACAACAAATCAATGTTCCCCTCTCTCTCTCTCAAATCAATAAATAGAATTTTTTTCCAAAATTCACCCTGGCTAGTGTGGCTCAGTGGATTGAGCACCAGCCTGCAGACCTAAAGGCTGCTGGTTCGATTCCTAGTCAGGACACATGTCTGCGTTGTAGGCCAGGTCCCCAGTTTGGGGCACATGAGAGGCAACAAATTAACATATGTATCCCTTACACATTGATGCTTCTCTCCCTCTCTTTCTCCCTCCCTTCCCCTCTCTCTAAAAAGTAAATAAATAAAACCTTTTTAAAAAAATCTTCTCCATCCCTAAAGCCACTATTTCTTGGTCAGGCCTCAGTCCCACCTCGTCCCAGACATCAAGCAGAAACACATCGTTTTCTTCCAAGTCATCCTGATCGAAGTTGGGGATTTCTGTGGCCAGGAATCGCCCGGTCTTGTTGGAACATTCAAAGAGCCTGGGAGTGATGACCATGTTTTCCTCCTGCAGTCTGTAGGGTGGAGAGAAGGTTGTGTTGGCAGGAGGGAGGCATGGGAAAAGGGGGATTGAAGACACAGAACTCGCCCTGGCTGGTGTAGCTCAGTGGATTGAGCTCAGGCCTGAGAACCAGAGGATCGTGGTTCGGTTCCCAGTCAGGGCACATGCCTGGGTTGCAGGCCGGTTCCCTGCAGGCCAACTCCCAGCAGGGGACACACCAAAGGCAACCATACATTGATGTTTCTCTCCCTCTCTCCTTTCCCCTCTAAAGATAAGTAAATAAATAAAACCTTTAAAAAAAAAAAAAGAAGAAGACACAGAACTCAAGGGAGGGGCTCCTACATGAGAAGTGAGAAGCCCGCCCCCTAGGAAAATGCTCTTCCCTCTGATCAGACAAGAGGTCCTCCCTCCTCCCAAGAGTCTAAGAGCGCTCCACGGGAGAAATTCCCAACGATTTCTCAAGACCCGCATTCCAGTGGCTCTTCTCTAGTCCCCTTTGGAAGTTCTTTCTGTCACCTTCCTTCTATCCCTCCTGCTGCTACTGCAGTTCATGCCCTTTTGCTTTTAAACTAGGGGTCCTGGATCTTCTTAAGAAAAACCATTTGGAAGAGGGTTTACAGCTGGTACTCCTCAGCATCCGGGTCCTGTGTCAACCCCAAAATGCAGGGAGTGCATGGACTTGGACATCTCCTTCCTGAAGGGCAAACCTGTAGCCCCACCCGCTTCCTTAACCTGCCTCCTAAGGCTGTGAACTCTCATTGCCAGGGAAATGCTCTGCCAAGCCCCAGGCAGACTGCGGTGAGCAGCACAGACACAGCCCCTGTGCCTAAGAGGTTCTGAGGGTGTGGACTGCTCCTGACTCATACTGTAGCCCTGCAGGTCCTCCATCCAGGCCCGCTGCAGGCTCTGGGCCATTAGGGTAGAGGTGCCGGGAGGCTGTCCAGCCTCAGAAGGTGAGCAGAAGGCAGGGGGACCCCGTTATTACTTACCTCTTGGAGTTGGCGTAGGGTGTCTTCCCACCCAGCGCCATCCAGAAGTTGGCTGGCTCCTGCCCTTCCACCACCACTTGCCTCTCCGTTCGGGAGATGACGTCAGAGACAATCTTGGCCATCTCCCGCTCATCTCCGCTGCAGCCCTTGGAAAAGGAGAGCTGGGTGTGCTGGGGGAGACCATCTCCAGTGCCGGGCTGATGCCGCCCCCCCCGCCCCCCTGCCATATTCACTGAGCTCCCAGGTATGTGAGGGCTCTCCTGGGTCAGGACCCGGGGCACATGTCCGGGGCAGGGACAGTTCTCCCCTCCTTTCCCCTGACACTCCAGAGAAGGTCAGCAGAGGCAAGAGAAGCTTCACTTGCCTTACAAAGCAGGAGAAGGACTACGAGAGGCTGCGAGACCTCATTACAGAGCTAGATGGAGGGGAGTGACAGATGCATAGTGAGAGGGAGCCCAGCACATACAGACAGACCAATATTGTGGCCAGAGACAGACAAGGAGAAACCGACTTGGACAGAGGCAGAGATTCCGAGGATGTTCCAGAACTCGAGCTGCAGAGGAAGGGGCGGGGCTAGAAGCTCCCACCCCGAACCCAGGTGGCTGGTTCTGAGGCTCTGAGACTGAGGGGGACCCGCACACACCTTCCCATACCACAGGTAACAGCAGGACGGGGTCTTGAGGACGAAGACATCATTGGAGTTGAGGGAGGAGGCCTGGGGTGGGACCTCGAAAGCCTTGGTGTTATTGTGGCTCGTTCCCCGCACCTGGAACAGCCGTGTGGAGGGCACAGGCTCCTGGCCCGTAGCCCGGGAGGTTCCTCCCTGTGGGAGAAGGCAGGAGTAACTTAGTAAATAAAGATGAGGGGGGACTAGAGCGGTGAAGAGAACCAAAGGGGAAAAGAGTTTGGGGCAGGGCCTTCCTGCTCCTCTGGATCCGCTGATACATCAGATTAATGTTTCCAAAACCTTTGGTCATAGCACTTCCCTGCTCAAAGCCTGCAGTGGCTCCCCACTGCCTATAGCCTAGAACCCAGCTCTTCATTCACAGGGGTCTTTGAAGGCCCCACATGATGAAGCTGCAAACTGCCTTTGCAGGTTGACTTTGCTCTTTCCCAACCGTCCAGTCCACGCAGCCAGTCTTCTCACTGTCCCCACAGACCCCTTCCTCTGGCCCTTTTTCCTGGCCATGCCCCCTGCATTACAGGCCTTCACCATCCCTTCGCCCAGCTTGTCAACTGACCCCTCCAACCCCCTTTCCACCAGTACCTCCACGCCCATTCCCAGGTTACTGTATCCACATTCGCCTTTGAACTCAACTTGTATCACTGGCATTTAACCATATGGTGCCTGGGCTGTTAGTCCACTGCTCTCCCAACAAGATGGGAAACAGTACTAGTGTAGCATTCTTCCCCTCCCCCAGCCCCTTGGCACTTTGCAGAGGGCTGTGTACTTAGTAGGTGCTTAACAAAGAGATTATTGCTTAATCGAATGCAGAAGCTGCCCAGGTGACTTTGTTAGAAGGCACCAGTGCAGTTGGGACAGGTCCATCGTTCAGGCAGGTCTACCCAAAATAGCTTCCATTTTCATGTAAAGGGCCCAAAGAGCCGGGGTGGAGAGGAGACAGTGGTTGTACATGCTGAGGGCTCATTACATGGATATTTAAAGCGCTGAGTAGCTGTCTCCATCACCAGTTCCACTTCGGGGAGGAGCCTCAATGGTCCTCTTCTGTGGAAAATGGGCTTCGCCCACAGCTCCGCTCCCATCCCAGGTCCCCTCCCCAATCTTCTGGATGCCCACCCCGCCTTAGTTGGGGTTCTGCCAGGCCCCTCAGTCTAGCAGCCACACCTGATAGACCACCATGCGCCCCTTGAAGATGGACATGAAGTGAGGCGGCTCCTTGCCCATCGGGACTCGGATCTGGACTGGTTCGTTGTTGTACTTCTGGTCCAGGATGACGGCCTGGTAGGCCGAGGCTGTGATCTCGTCCTGGCTGGCCTGCTTGCCCTGGGGATGAGCAGAACGCAAGGGGTGGGATGAGGTCGAGCCCTGATTCTGACCCTGCCCACCTCCCTCAGCAGTGGCTGCATCCCCAATTCTGACCTGGCCCCAAGCCCAACTGCCTTCCCCATCAAACCTCACCTTGGTCACAGCTAAAAATCCAGTGTGGCCCAGATCCTGGTGCTGGTCCCAGCCCCAAACCCAATTCTTTCCCAGCCTCACCTAGCCCTGAGCCATTTGCAGTCCCAGCCTTGACCCCACGCCTCCTCTCCTCTTCACTGTACCTTTCTTGGAGAAACACCATGGCTACCACACCACTCACCCCAAGCACGCAAGCATCCCCCTGCCCCTCACATTTGGACATAGAAACCCACAGTCAGAGCAGGTGAAGGGGAAGTTCAGGAGGCCACGGAAATGGGAAGGGAGACTCAAAGGGGAAAAAAAACCAAAAGGGAAAGTGTTGTGAGTGAGGGCACTCAGTGTCAGCGAGACCTCACAGCAAAAGCAGTCCCAAGATAGACAAGGGGTGAGCTCCCCGTTACCAGGGATACTCAACACAAAGAGGAGGGCCACTTGGCAAGGGTATAGTGGGGTAGGAGCTGAGCTGGCTGAGCGGGGCCTGACCTGCCAGATGTAGAGCAGGTAGTGTGGCTTCTCCCCGATGTGGTAGGTGTAGAGCAGCAGGTAGCAGTCGCCCCCGTAGAAGTGGCCGAGCCACTTGGACTCCACAGGCACCAGGTCTAGGTTCTCAATGCGCCACACCTGGGGCCAGTACCCGGCTGGCGTGAGGTCCAGGACAGGCTCCAGCAACCCCTCCCACCCAGGGCAGGCCTCCCTCCCCTCGCCATACCTCCACCTGCCCGCTCCCGTCGTCCACCATCTTCTCCTGGGCCGCCAACTGAGGATGGACATGCATGGAAATGGCATCGAACTTCACCTGCTCCACCTTGGCTGGAGTGAAAGGAGTCACGATATGTGTTACTAGCTGAAGTCCCCCAGGTCCTCCCACAGCCCTGAGGGGTAGCTGTAGTCCTTACACCCATTTTAGAGACGATGAAACCAAGGTCAGAGAGATTCAAGAGCTTATCCACGGTTACACACGGCAGAGTTATAATACGAAACCAGGTCTCCCGCCCCTCAGATTCACGCTTCTCCAGGGTGCCCCAGGGCAGTCAGGGGAGGGACAACACTTTCACCCTCCCTCAGGTGCCTGGCACTGAGCTTGCCCTCAGCCAGTGTGGTTTGGTGAGAGACTGAGCTATTTGGTTTCCAGGGAGACCCAAACCCATTCCAAATGAAAGTCAGGTCATTCTCAGTTCCCATCTGTGACAACCCTTGAGTTCATCCATGTCCCCTCATGGCCCCACACCACCTGAGGAGCACCTGGTGAAAGGGTACATGGGAGAAGCATGGCCAGGAAGGAGGGCAGGAGGTAGGTCTCAGTGCTCTCTGGGCTCCCAGCCCACCCTGCCTCACCCAGCCCTCACCCACGGAGCCCACAGTGTGGGTTTTGCCCAGGCCTGAGGTCTGGCCAGGCACTGTCCACTTCTGGAAGAGCTGCTGGAAGACGGCGGACTCCGCCCCATCATTCTGCACCTCCACTTGTGTGTTCGGAGGGTACTGCTTGGCTTTTATGAAGTTCTGGGAAGAGAGCGGGTGGCTGGGGCTGTGTCCCGCCTCTTGCCCCCACCCCACAGTGCAAGCCAAATGGACCCCACCATGAACCTACCCCTGGCCCCAAGCCCAAACCAGAACCCAACCCCAGTCCCAATCCTGACCCTGACCTGGCTCCAACCCCAAGTTCAAACTAGGCCTTCAACCTGACACCACCTCGAATCTAACTCTGACCCCCACCCCAAGGCCAAATCGGACCCCAAACTTGACCCCACCTCAGCTTTAACCCTTGCCCTCAGCCCCATCTTCAACCACAAGCCCCAACCCTCAGCCCCCCCTGCAGGCCGTAAGCCAGTCAGGGTTACTGACCCCAGACCAAAAAAGACCCCCAACCCTGACTGGCCCTGCCCCGTGCTGACGCCCACCCTCTATGTGCGAAGGACAGCCTCCATTTTTCTCCCTCCCTCCTCTGAACCCAGCTTGAGGTAGAAGCCCATATCCTGAGGAGGCCCCGAGGTTGTGCGGTGGCTGGCTCCTTGGTGTGCAGACAACCTCCAAGATGGCAGCAGAACAGCCCCTCAGACAGCCAAGCTGGGTCAGGCCCAGAGCCTCCTTTGGCCTCTCTGCCCCCATCTGACCCTGCTTCCCTCTCCCTGCTTGACTCTCCTCACAGTCCTCCTTCTCAACCCCATGCCCACCAGGGCCTGGCTTATGGCTTCCTTCCTCTCCTGGGCATTGGCCGCCTTCCCTTTCCACACGTAGATCTTCAGGCCCCCCTGGTCCAGAATGTAACAGTCCTAGAAGCGGGAGAGAGAGGCCCAGAGTGAGGGCCTGACGGTGAGGCGGTGCTGGGCTGGGGAGCTGCCGGGGCAGGTCTCCCTCCCACACCCACCTGGCCCCCTGGCACTGCACCAGCTGGAGGGAGCTTGGGTGGGGTGCAGGGGGTGGGGGCCACAGCTGGGGGCCCCCAAGACCTCTCACCTCGTGACTGAGCAGGTCTTGTGTGAGTGGCCGCGTGGCGACTTCTCTGACTACCATCTTTCCCTCTGCGTCCGACACGCTGCAGAATAAAGTACGGCCTACACCAGGAGGGCTCTCAGGCCCCTCAGCTGGGGCACCCTGCCCCCAGGAAACCCCCCAGCGCTCAGGAGGAGCCCAGCTGAACACTCACTGGTACAACTTGAGGGTGGCTTTGAGTGCGGGCTCCACCACGGTGTCGGGCACAGCTGCCTTCAACTCCCTCCGCTTGCCCAGCACTTTGTTCATGACCTCCATCAGCTGTGGGGACTTATCCTCGTTCTCCCCGTCCACCACTGCTATGTAGGTCCGTCCACCCCGCTCCTGGTCTCGGATCTCCTTAGCCAGGGTCATGCCCTGCAGGGAGGCACTGGGTGACCCACGGAAGCCAGCCAGGGGACAGGGCAGCATCCACCACCCCAAACCGTGGCAGGAGACCACAGCCCACCCTGCAGCAGCCCCAGGGGGTGAGTCACCTCCCTGCCTTCCTGCTTTGAGGGGGACCAGGCTGTTAAGGTGCATGCGAGGAAACCAGGTGAAAACCCACTGAGAAAGCAGGTTTCCTGGTTTGGGGAAGGGTTTTTGGGGTGGAATTTGAGGGCCTTTGTTTTTGACATTGTTTGAAATTTGTGATTTGATGTCACAGTTTCAAACAAAAGCTGAGCTTTGCAATACTCAGTCCGCTTGCCCTGTGGCATGCTCGAACATGCATGAGCACACACGCACACAGCTTCACATGTGTGCACATGCACACACACACCCAGACGCTCGGTTCCTCAAACAAGACACCCCCCCGGGTGAACAGTCCACATGTGCTTGCCCCCATGACATGCACATGCAGTCTTCATGTGCTCACACACAGTCACACACAGTCACACACAGCCTGGCTCACCCTCCTCTGCCCAGTGTCTGCTGTTCAGTGACTGGCTGGAGTCCCAGGCCCTCTCTCTCTCCCTCCCTCCCACGAGCTCACCTCGGCCCATATTTCTGTCTCCAACCCAGCTCTCTGCTCTCACCTTATGCATCCACCTTTCATGGAGACCCCATTTTAGGATGTCTGAAACCTAACTCTGGATTTCCTCCCCCCGTCGGTTGCTGCCTGATCTTTCTCACCTCAGGAAACGGGGCTCCATCCCTCCGTGTACGTGCAGAAGCACAGTGCTGAGTCCTGCCCCTCTCTCTCCCTCCCCCACGCAACACGCAAGTCCAGTGGGTTCCACCTTCCCAGTCCAAGAAGCGGGGGTACCTATCCCCCTCCTCCCCTGATGGACATAGGGTCCCCTTGGCCCCTTCACCACCCCCTGTTTTGTCACTCAGAAGTCAGATGGCCTTCAACGGCCTCCCTGGCACTGAGAACCAATCCCAACCCTCTTACACAGCCCTCTGACCACATAACATGCCCCTGTGAGACCTGCCTCCCTCCTCTCCAAGCTTCCTGAAACTCTGTCTCATGCTCTGGCTGTTCTGGTGGTCCACCCTCCCCAGCCATTTCTCTTCTGCCTTAGGGCCTTCTCCTCCCTTCTCACACCAACTCCCAGGAGCCTTCCCAGAATCCTCAGATCCACACACCCAACCCGTCCCTTCTTGGGTATTCCCTTCACGTCTGCTCCCCCCACTGGATGGTCAGCTGGAGGCCAGAGCCAGGGCAGGGCTCCCCTGCTTCATTTACCACTAGATCCCAAACGCTCAGCGCAGGGTATGCCACACAGTGGGGACCCGTGAAACCTCGGGATGAGCCACAAGCACACACTCGCCAACTCCAGCATGTACACCTCATCCCAAACACATGGAGACTCAGGTCCACCTTCAAACACCCGCGCCGGGCAGTCTGGGGAGAGAGCCCTGGGAACGTGGGGGTGGGCTGGAGCAGCAGAAGTCTGGCAAGTCTGACTGTGGGGGAGGCCAGGTGCTGGTGTGCTGGAGCAGGTGGGGGCGGGGTGAGGCTTTGGGGGGGGGCGCTGCGTGGGCGGGGTTTACCCTGAGTCTCTCCATGTGGTTACTCTCCGGCCCGTTCCACTGGATGATAAGCTTCCCAAGGTCCAGGAGGAAAACATCCCCACGGTTGAAACTCTTCCAGGACATCTCCACCTGCAGAGCCACGGGGAAGCGCAGAGCCAGTCAGACCCCCTCCGTCACCCAGGCCCTCCTGTCCCTGGCCTCTGCCACGAGGGGGACAGGAGGCCATGCCCTGGGGCTCCGGTTGATGCCCACCTCTCTGGCTACCACATTCCTCTTGCCCTTCACGTGCAGCAGCCTTTGGACGTCACTGGAGTTGGTCTCCACGTGCTTCATGCCGGAAGCCACGCCCCCTTTCCGGATCCTGAGAAGAGAGGTGAGCTGAGCCTGAAGGGAAGTGGGCTGCCTGGCTGCCGCTGGGGCCATCTGAGGCTGCATCTGGGACTAGGATGAGGTGCCTGAGCAGACTTTAAGGAGACATTCGCTCTCAGGGTCACATAAGTGTTAAGGTCGGTGTATCACCTGCATTTTCATGACACTGGCAGTGAATGCCGCCTTCAAGTTTGCACCCTGGACTGCCTCACTTCACTCAGTCTCTCCCCTGCTTAGAGGCAGGCAAAGACAGGAGCCTGGTGGTGTGGAAGAACAGTTCAGGGCTCCAACAGCAGACACTGATGAGAAGAAGAGAGGTGGTTCCGTGGACTGAATTGTGTCCCTTTCCAAACTCATAAGCTGAATTCCTAACCCCAATGTGATGGTATTAGAGATGGGGCCTTGGGGAGGTAACAGATTTAGCGGAGGTCATGAGGGTGTGGCTCTTACGATGGGATTCATGCCCTTATAAGAAGAGACACCAAAGAGTTTCATTCTCTCCACCAGGTAAAGACAATGAGAAGACAGCCATCTGCAAGCCAGCAGGAGAGCCCCCACCAGCAACCAGGTCAGCTGGCATCTTGATCTTGGACTTGCCAACCTCCAGAACTGTGAGGAAATTACTTTCTGTTGTTTAAACCAGCCAGTTAATTTTTTATATTTTGTATTTTCTGTATTTTTCTATGGCAGGCCAAGCAGGCTAAGGCAACAGAGGTGCCAGCTCACATGCCCAAAGGAGCAAATGCTGCTTAAAGTGTGGGAAGAAGAGGAACGGCGAGACAAAAGGGAGGGGTGGAGATTGTGGCTAACTGGAGAGTTCCTGGCCTATCCTACAGATGAGTAGCAACTTGGCTCCTGACTATGTGTTTCCCTGGGAAAAGCCCAGAGACTGGAACTTCAGACTTGTCAAGAAAAGCTCAGAGTCTGGGCTTTTAATGTGAAATGCCTGCTTTAGGAGCAAGTCTTTTGCTGGTTGCTTAGAGGGGAGACTTCATGTGATGCCCTGAAAGTTGGTTTACAAAGTTCATGGTCCCCAGAGTTACAGAATTTCAGGATGGCATTTGGGTGGCCAAGGACAACAATCGGAAAACCAAGGACAAGGCGGCAGCAGAAACAAGGTCAGGGAGTGGAATGGCGAACACAAGTCACCCTGTGGGCTCCTCCCCAGCCTCAGGCTGCCTTGCCAGCTCCAGCCCAGCCCCAAGCCTCAGGTGTCTCTCCCCTGCCCTGGCCCCACTCCCCAGCCTGCAGCGTGCCCTCCGTACACAATGCCCTTCTTGAAGTAGCCTCGGAAAGCCTCGCTCTCGTTGCCTTGGACCTCCCGGTGCTGGACAGCCCGGCCCTTTAGGAAGTCATCCATCTGCGTGGTATAGATGGCAGCTGCCCCTTGCTCATCCTGGGATGAGGCCTGGCCGATCCAGTAGTGGATGTCATAGCAGAGGTTGCTGCCCGTCTTGTGGATCTAGGGAGAGGAGATGTCCAATGTACCTGAGACCCTGGGCGTCCCAGCCCTCTCCCGCCTCCCTGCGTTGCATGGTCTCCCACACATCTGCATCCTGGGCCACAGATGAGCCCTGAGTTGTGGCTCCAGCTCTTCCATCGACCCTGAGACGAGGGGCAAGTGGCTTCCCCTCTGGGCCTTGCTCTTCTCCTCCTGGAAATACTTTGGCTGGACTATAGCAGCATTTCCCAAAAAGATGCGCATGGACCATCAGAGGTCCAAGGGCTAGTTAGGTGACGTGCGTGCAAACAGATGTGTGCATGAAATTATTGTGTAAATATTTGATAGCTACCTTCCGTTTGGGACACTGGACACTGCTTTCCACTTACGGAAATGATACAGAGTTATACTTTTAAATAAACGAATTTAAAGTTTCAAAGTGAGCTACGTAAGAAACAACGCCGATGAACCTACGACGATTCGAGCAGTACCAGGACGTGGCCCAAAGCAAGGAGGTGAGATGGAGGTAGCGGTGGATTTTGGAAGTGTGATTTTATCACACTTTGGATTTTATCACTGGAGGCAGGGTGATATTCCATCAGCTCAGAAGGGCCCCAAGACTATAAGCCCACAGGAGGCCGTCCTAGTGGCCCAAGGGCAGGGAGAGCATCTTGCGTCTCTGATCCTACAGAGCAGCCACTAAGCTGGGCGCCCAGGCACACCCGGAAAGGACTGTCTTGGCGTGAAGCCAGGCTGCTCTTCCCACTGGCCCAGCCTCGAGTTTCCTCCCTGACACCAGTGGGCTTTGCGCTCTGCCCAGCCCCCTCCCCCGCCCACTCCCACTCACAGCCCAGCCCCCTCCCCTGCCCACTCCCACTCACAGCCAGGAGTACATAGCAGTCGCCATCGAAGAAGCAGCCAAAGGTGCTCGAAGGGACTGGTACCATCTGCATGGCCTAGGGAGAGAAGGGAGGTCTGGGGGGCTGCCCTGGCCCCCCCAGGATGCCCAGCTTCCTCCTCCCTTAGGCACGGGAGGTGGGAGAGGGAGAGAGCTGGGAGGAGGAGGGCGTGACAAAGCTGACCAGGAGAAGGGCTATGCAGAGGGGCGGAGGTAAAGGAGCAGGAGTAAGAGTCTGATCCCCGAGGAGAGGACGGGGTGCTTAGGGACAAGCACCAGGGGCTCCCACACCAGAAGGGCAGGATTGGAGGACAGCGAGAGTAACCCCAGGCCTTCCCTCCCCTCAGTCCTCTCCCCCACCCACACCCAGGCAGACCTCACCTCGATCCTCCATATTTGCACCCCAGGTGTGGTGATGTTGAGGGAACCTTTGACTTGGGCGCTCAGTTTGGTCATGGTGATGAGCCTAAGGGAGAGGAGGCGTGAGAGGAAAGACTAAGGAGTTGGGAGAGCTCCCTGGGTGCTCCTCTTCCCGCCCAGCCCCGAGAGCTCCCGACAGGGCCAGGAGGCCAGGGCCCAAGGCTCTGGGACTCTGGTGGCTCCCCACTCTGGGCCCCGACTGGCCCAGGGGCTGAGACCTGCTCTGATCCTGTCACTCTCTTCCTCAAACATCTGCCCTGACTGCCTACCACCTTCTGAATAAGACCCTCAGTCTCAGCCTGCCACTGAGGGCCTTTCTTTAGCCCCAGACAATTTATCTAGTCTCAAACAATTCTTAAAAATATTTTATTTATTTAATTTTAGAGAGTGAGGAAGGGAGGGAGGAAGAGAGGGCGAGAAACATCGATGTGAGAGAAAAACATCTATAGGTTGCCTCTTGCCCCCGTCCCAACCAGGAATCGAACCCGCAAAGCAGACATGAGCCCTGACCAGGAACTGAACCAGCGACCCATCACTTCAAAAACCAAAGCCCAACCGACCAAGCCACACTGGCCAGGGCTAGCCCCAGATAATTTTCCTTTTTGAAATATGTTCATGAAAGCCATGCTTGGTTAAAAAAAAAAAGTCAGACAGTTTGTTTTTTAAAGGAAAGCAAAGAATAATAAGGCCGGAAAAAAAATTTTAAACAGGAGTTTAAACAAATGCTTGTACGTGATGCTCATAACAGCATCATTCACAATAGCCCAAAAGGTGGAAGCACCCCCAACGTCCATCAGCAGATGAATGGACAGACAGCAGACTGTGAGTGCCCACCGTGGAGTAAGAGCCATAAGAAGCACTGACGCATGTGACAGTGTGGGTGACCCTTGAACACACCACTTTTAGCAAAAGAAGCCAGACACGGAACACTTGCATTGGATGACTCTATTTACATGAAATACCAGAACAGGCAAATCTGCAGAGATAGTGTGGTTTTCAGGGGCTGGAGGGAGAGGAAAATGGGAAGTCACTGCTGCGGGTTGTGGAGTTGCCACCTGGGCTATGGAAAAAATTCTGGAACTAGGCAGAGTGGTAATGATGGTGTAATGTGAACATGCTGAATGCTGTAAAGTGGTTAAAATGGTAAATCTTACGTTGTGTGTTTTGCCACAGTAAAAAAGCATATGCAGCAGTTTCCTGTTCCTTCCCGGCTACCCCCAAACACCCCTCACTCACTGTTCTGGTGGCCCACAAAACGTAGACCCCACAAGGGCAGGGGCAGGCTGGTTCATTTGCTAATGAATCCTCAGCACCTAGCACAGTGCCAGCACTTAGCTGGGTGGGTGGGTGAGTGAGTAGATGGATGGGTGAGTAGGTGGGTGAGTAGATGGATGAATGAACAAATGAATGAATGACAGCTCCCAGGTGAGCCACCCTACACTCACTGAGCTAGAAATGTCCCCTCTCCAAGCTTTAAAAAAAAAGTTTATTTATTTATTTTTAGAGAGAGGGGAAGGGAGGGAGAAAAAGAGAGAGAAACACCAGTTGGTTGCCTCTCGGACTTCCCTAACCAGGGACCTTGACTGCAGCCTGCGATCTTTCTGCCTGTGGGGCCACGCCCAGCCCACTGAGCCACACTGGCCTGGCCCCATGCTTCTTTTATGGTGTCATTTTCATTTATGGCACTTTCAGTTTTGACCCGCGGCTGTGTTCTTCACCTCAGCTGCTCATCAGACTCACTTGGGGAGCCTTTAAATAATACTGACACTGCAGGGTGCAAGCCACTTCCCCAGGGCTTCTGATTTAATTAGTCCAGGGTGGGGCCCAGGCCTGGGTATCTTTAAAACTCCCCAGTGTGGCTGGTCTGAGCCAGGGTAAAGGACCACTTGCCCTCAGCTGTTCTCATCCCTGGTTTCCCACCCTTCCCCAGCAGGCTGGAGTTCACCCCACTCCCCACCTCCCAGCCTGCCACAGAGCCACCCCATGAACTGGCCCTTAGTGAATGGGTCATGGGGCCCCCACAGGTCTAGCCTCAGAATGACAGGCCGATGCATCTCTATCTAATCTCTGTCCGCACCTTGACTCTTCGTCACCTCTTGGAATAATGACCCGGCCTTTCACTGCTCAGAAACACCCTGTTCGGAGTCCTGAGGGGTGACCCCTCACCCTGGCCTCACCCTGGCCTCACCCTGGCCTCCTGACCCCTCACCCTGGCCTTCTGGAGTTTAGGGCCAAGGTCTCCCTGCCAGGCATCTGATTAGCATCCCCTGCGGGAGATCAGAGCCGCCTGCCATCGAAGAGCTTGCAGGAGCCCCTTGTTCCTGGGTCCTGTCTGCGGCCCCTGTGGGCTGCAGCCTCCCTCATGGGTTCCACCCCTGGGAACTCCTGGTTCAGTAGAACCAGTCTGGGTACAAAGGAATAGAATGTTTTGTTTTCATTACCCGCTTTGTTGACATCCCCCTTACTCCGAGGCAGATTCTTTGACACTCACTAGCTGTATGAACACGGACCCTGTCTCTTCATCCGTGAGGTGGGAGGGGTCAACGACATGATCACTAAAGTCCCACCGGAGACATGCTGTGATGCTAGGAGTGCCCAGCAAGAGGAGGAGGGGGTAGATAGGCAGACGCACTTCCTGCTCCTCAGAGGGGAAATTGGGGGAGCTGGGACTTGAAAAAGCCAGCGCTCTCCCTCCCCAGAGAGAAATCAAGAATGGGAACCTCCAGTATGAATGAGTAAAGGGGGTGGGCAAGGGGATTATGGGGCAGGTGGCTTTGAGAGCCCCCTTGCTGCTTCTCACCCCTCCACGTCTGTGTTCCTGCTGTTGTTCCCTTTGCTGATAGACACCCCGCCCCCCCCCCCCCACACACACATTTTTTCCCCTAGCGGACACTTACATGTTCTTCTAGACTCAATTTAGGCATCATTTCTCCCAGGAGACCTCAGAATCCACACCGAGGGCCCCAGGGCATCCTGAACCGATGCCTCTCCTGGCCCACCGACCACACGGTGACAGAATGATCTGTTTGTAAGTCTGAAGTCCCCTCAGCCAAGGATCTAGAAGTGTTTGTCTGGGTCGCCCCCTACTCCCAGCACATAGTAGGTACTCAGCAAATTCATGAAGCTGAAAGGCTGAACTGTGGAATGGAGGTGGGTAGGCCTTCTTGGGGCCTTGGAGGGATGGAGGGTTCCTGCCCGGCCTGGTCCAATCCTTCCTCTCGTCTCTGCTGCCCTGTTGTTGGTCGGCCTCAGAGTTCAGGCACCAGAGAGCTCCGGGCTGTTACTGCTCTTAGGCCTCAGTCATTCAGGTCTGAGCTAGACAGGAATGTGGCAGTCCCTAAAACAAGGACACCTTCCTGCTTCCCCAGGCCCCTAACAGCGGTGGGAGTGGACACACCCCAGCCCGCAGCCTGCAGCCTGCCCTGCATGGGCATCTGGGGCTGCTTGAGCAGGCTTCCTGGGAAGGGGGTGGTCAGTATGTCCCAAGACCCTGATCTGGACATGTCTCTTGCCTTCTCCCCGTTTCAGTCGAATGAGGCCATAGTGGCTGGTGAGACCGATGGGATGAGGTCCTGGTGGAGGGGAGATGGGGCAGATGTGCCCCTGACTTTGCCTTTGCCCATTCAAGCCCTATGGCTGTTCTCTTACTCTAGAATCCAAGCGACAAGAGCCCTGAGTTCCCAGGAGTGCCAGGGAAATGATGACATGGAGAAATAAATCATTTCAGATAAAGAAATGGGTAAAGGGGTAAGGGGTGTGGGGATAGATGTCAGGGTAACCAGTTAGCTCCAGTTTGCTCAGGACTGTCCAAATTTTACGTCCAAAAGTCCCATATCTCCAGAGCCTCCTCAGTTCAGGGCAATGGGGATGGTTGACACCTGGAGTGAGTGGCAGGCTAGCGGCAGGTAGGGGTCTGGCTGGACCCGTAGTTGTCTGGGGGCGAAACCTAAACAATTCTTTCCTTGGAAGCCAAGGAAGCTATGCTGGGCTCTCTGCTCTTTCCAGAGTGCCAAGCCACAGGTCCAAGGTGCTCTGGGAGGCCCCGTGTTGCCAGAGAGAAGTAGGGGACCCTATCCTGTCCTCTCCCACCACCTAAGGTCTCCGTGTGTCCCCACAGGGTTGTCTTACCTGGCTGGAGGAGACAGCTGCCACCTGGGAGATCTCAGGGAGTTGTGGCAGACTGGCTGCAGGAGGACGACCTTTGTCCCCACGTCCCCACCCCCCCACCCCCCCTCTCAAGGAACTGCCTTCACCATATAAGGGAATATAGGGCCCCTGAGAGAGAAAGAATAGGTGAGGGGGTGGGGAAGCAGGTGCCTGCCAGGTCCGTGGGAGCCGGGAGCCCAAGGACAGCCTGACAGCCAGAGCCCACAGTGCCTCACCCTAGGTGCCAGTGAGAGCTCCCCGGGATGGGGTGCATTTCTGCCCAGGTCCCAGGCCGTCACTGCAGGTGGAGAGCCCTGACCAGGGGAGGTGCCTCCTCCCACCAGCCCGGGGGAGGAGGCTCAGCAGTCCTCCCTCCTTCCCTGGGCGAAGGCTTATTGGCCAAGGGAGCCCCAGACCCAAGGATGCAGGGCCAGGGGTCCATACTCAGGGTCCTTCCAAGACAGATGGGACCCTGGCACCCCTAGAGGTCTTTAGTACTTGGCATGACCATTGCTCAGAGGGGGCACGAGTGTTCTTTGCCACTCACTCCCTGCCACCTAAGCTTCAGGCTCCACCTGGAGTTTTTATGGGCTGCCATAAACCACCGCCTTTGGACTCTGTGTGCCACCCTCCCCGGCAGCCACGGCTTCCTCTCCGGCTCCTGATCCACGGGCCCCATCTCATCCAGGATGGGACAACAGCACAAGCTTCTCAAGTGCAGAAGTTGGCTCTGCCCACAAATTCAGCATCCTGGGCAGCTAGCTGCCTTCCGGCCTCCATCCCTGCAGAAATTCTCCGGTCTGCCACCTCTGAACTCGGGTTGGAAGGTGAACTGCAGTGGACTGGGCGAGGGCGGCCCCTCCACCTGACTGCACCTTCCTGAGTTCTGGAGAACAAATGTCGTGTGTGTGCACATGTGTGTGTGCGCGTGTGAGTATGCTCATGCAGTCTGCTGAGAGAAATAAACATACTACAGGTGCTATTTTGTTTTTTTTAACAACACCCTTATGCCTTGGCCAGTATGGCTCAGTCTGTTGGAGTGTCATCCCATAACTGAAAGGTTGTGGGTTCGATCCCTGGTCCAGGCCAATAAGATCCCTGCCCGTTTGATCCCTGGTCCAGCATGTATGGGAGGTGACCCGTCGATGCTTCTCTCTCACATCGATGTTTCTCTCTCTCCCTTCCTCTCCCTCTAAAAACAATGGAAAAAAATCCTTAAATGAGGATGAAAAAATTTAAATAACACCCTTTTTTGTGAATAAAAAGAAGTATGTATTCATTCAATTATACAAACAGGCAAAAAAGAAAGAAGAAACTCGCCTATAATTCCACTACAGAGGTAATCTACAGATAAATCACTCCTAGAGTTTTTGTAGTATTTCGAGTCATTGTTCAGTTCATAAGCTGTGTGTGTACTATACCCATATGATATCCACTGATTGGTCCATTGGTCCATCTACATATATATTTTTTCTATTACATGTTATTTTGCAACTTCATATTTTTGTAAAGATTTAATTAATTTATTTTTACAGAGAGGGGAAGAGAGGGAGAAAGAGAAGAAGAGAATCATCAATATGTGATTGCGTCTCACGTTGCCCCCGCTGGGGACCTGGTCCACAAAGTCAGGCATGTGCCCTGACTGGGTTTCGAACTGGCAACCCTTTGGTTTGCAGTAACTTCATTTTAATTGTCCCATGGTCATCCATGAGATAGCCTAGTTTATGTAAACAATAGCTCATTTTCAGACTTCCAAAGTATATCCCATTATTTGATGCTACAAAGAATGCTGTATTAAGTATTCTTATTGCTAAATCTTTGCCATTAGATTGCCTCCATTATTATTTCTCTTGGATAAACCCCTAAAAGTGGGATTGCTAGGTCAAAGGTGTGAACAGAAAAATTGCTGTTGAGGAAAGCTGCCTTAGTTGGTAGCCCCATGTTCAGGACAGGAGACCGCCTGCTTCCCCACCAGCCCTGGGCTCCAGCTTTTAAGAAAATCTCAGCTTGAGTATCAGAAAGGAAATCAGTATTGTGTTGAGATTATACATATAATATATACACATCATTATATACATTATATATACAACCAGTGGGGTAGACTATTTTAAAGTGTATTTATTGGCTATGTCTTCTTTTGTAAATTTTTAAGTACTTCGTTGAGTTGTTTATGTTGAATGTATCAAGGTCGGTAACCTGCCCGTCCTTTAGGGGATTCTCTACTGGACTTTGTTGCCTGCCTTTTCATTTAGCCTCAGGATTTCTTGGCAGAACCTATGTTTTTAAAAATTGTTTTCAACTTTCTATTACAAAGATGTGAACAATAGAAAAGTATGTAAGTCATAGAAAAATAGTAGAACAACAAACACCCACAGAATCAAGAATTCTCATTTGCTGTGTGTGTATGTTTGAAAGCTGCAGATATCGCTGTAGCCCAAAATATTTACTTTAGCCCCCAACCAAGAATGGCAACGTTCTCCCTCATAACTGTGATCTGATTTTCACCTGAGAAGGTTACCAATCATTTGTAATGTCATCTCTCGGTCTGCAGTCAAATTTCTCAAACTGTCCCCACAAGGACTTTAACAGCTGTTTTTACTGATTCATGATCAAGTCAAGATCATGCCTTTACTTTGGTTGTTACGTGCCTTCAGTATTTTTTAATATCTAGAACAGTTCCCCAGCTTTTTTCTACAGCATTGACTTACTTGAGTCAAGGACAGTTGTTTGTTTTTTATGATTTTTTCCATTATTTATATATTTTTAATTGTTTTTTTATCCATTATTTATATTTTTTAAAAACTATTTTAAAATTGATTTTAGAGAGAAGTGAGGGAGGGAAACATCAGTGTGAGAGAGAAACATTGATCGGTTGCCTCTCATACAGGCCCTGACCAGGGAGGAAATGGCAACCTAGGTATGTGCCTTGACTGGGAATCGAACCCACAACCTTTTGATTTTCGGGATGACACTCCAACCAACTGAGTTACACCAGCCAGGGCAAGGATTGTTGTCTTGCAGAATGTTTGTTTGCACTGTGGATTTGTGCATTACTTAATTTGTTCCTCTTCCTCCTGTGTTTCCCACTAACTGAAAGTACCCCTAAAGGATCAATAAATTCTGGTTAGACAATTTTTTTCAAGAATATTTGAAAAGAGCCCTGGCTGGTGGGGCTCAGTGGATTGGGCACACGTTGTGGACTGTTCTGCCTGGTTTCAGGAATTGTAACTACTTCCCACGGCTAAGGATGAGTGAGCGACCTCCGGAATGCTAGCCACTGGAGACAAAAGCTTGTCTCTGGTAGCGAATGCTGCCTCAGTTTCCTCCCTGCCCCCAAAGCATGGTCGGAAGTCAGAGATGGGTAAGACCCCTCAGAGGAGGGGCAACCTAGGCCAGACTCAACCACTTGAGAGGCCATTATGGAAGGACTCGGGAGACTGCAACAAAGAGTGAGCAATGGACCCTTGCCCCCGGGCTATGTGACATAGCCCAAGTCCCCACGTCCTTTGGGAGAAGCGCTTCCTGGCTCTAATACACTTAAGCCTGAAAACCTCATGGGGAGGGATGCAGCTCCTTGCCTTTTGAGAGTGGATCCCGGGGAAAAATCTGGCATCACAAAGAATTCCTGAAAAACCTGTGAAACCCGCTCTGCTAAGAGTGCTTTCATTCATACTTTAAGGGTCCAAACAGGAAACCCTAAAGTTTCTGCAAACCCCCTTCCTGACAGACTCTGACTCAGACTAAGCCCTCAGATTTCTTCGAAATGTTATCTACTGTTTGATCCTTGCTGCCCTACATTCCTGTGTATTGCAATCCAATAAAAGCCCCTGGAGGAATGGGCTTGCGGTCTTTTTTCTCTGGGAAACTGGCCACCTCCAGGCCTCTTTTTCCTCGGAGAAACTGGCTACCTCTCCTCCCCAAGCAGATCATGTCTTGGCAGTGTTTACTTTAATCCGTGGCAGATGGGGGAACTTGCAGGAAAAGTCGCCCCCACAGGCACGAGCCTGCTAACCAAACGGCTGCCAGTTCCAGTCAGGGCACGTGCCTGGGTCACAGGACAGGTCCCCGGAGGGGGGCGTCCAAGAGGCAACTACCCATTGACGTTTCTGTCCCTCTCTCTCTTCCTTCCCCTCTAAGAACACATACATTTAAAAAATCTTAAAAAAAAAAAAAAAGAATACTACAAAAGGGCCAGCCCTTCTCAAACTGTACTATCATAAGAATCACCTGGGAACCTTTTTGAAATTCAGCACCTGATTCAGTAGGTCTGGGTGGGGCCTGACAGTCTGCGTTACTGACCAGCTCCCCGCCAAGGCTGCTGTGCCTGCTGGTCCTCAGACCACACTTTAAGTAGCAAGGGTGATGCTGTGCACTTCCCATTGCAACACACCATGGGGGGGATGATGTCAGGTTGCCCCAGGGTGACTGATGTGGAGTTTGCTCCCTTGCTTACTGCCAGGGATTCCCACTCACAGGCACACTCCCCTCTTTGCCATCAGAAGTCATCTTGGGGTGACAACTTGGCACTGGCAGTACAGAGGTTTTTAATTCTTTATTCACCATTCTCCACTTTTCTCATTTTGCCCTTACTTTTCCAACCTGTTTTCCCTACAGTGTCTCTCTAGCTCACTGCTGGACCCTAGTGCCTGGGGTAGAGCAGGCAGGCAATGACTGAAGGAAAGACATGGAATTTGAGTTCTGTATAATGTTATGCTCAGAAAGTGGACTGTGTCTTTTTTATTTTAAACTGATTTTATCTTTTTTTAATTAATAAATGCACTTGGTAAAGTAATTCAAAAGAAGAACAGATGTATAGTAAAAATGTACCCCTCCCTTCTTGGGTGACTTCCACCCACCCCCCCAGCCCTGCTGCCCAGCATTAGCCACAGTGCCCATTTCTTGTTACCGACTGGAGTACAAAACAGTATATATGTGCATCTATTTTTATAGCGCTCCTTGACATTGCTGTGAATCTTGCTTTGTTTCATTTACTTGTCCATCTTGGGGATCGTTCAATATCTACCTGGATAGTTCCCCTTCACTGTTTTTCATGCTGCATGGTGTTCTTGAAAGGTTTTCTTAGGCTCCGCCAAGGAAGAAATGCCAATCAGCCACCAAGTTAGGCACTATAGAGCTTTATTGGGGTTTGCGCACCCAGGTGAGGTTCCTCCGCCTGCAGAGTGGGGCCAGGGAAATTGCGCCCAAGCAGGGAATGTGACGGAGGTTTATTTTGGTTGGTTCTCTTCGGGAGCTGGGGATTGGTCCCCTTTGGGGATTGGTCCCCTTTGAACAAAGCGGCAGTATATCATTGGTCGTTCTCCTCAGGCTCAGGTTGCTATGCAGATAAAGCCCTCCCTTTCAGCTCTCTGGTTTGACATCAGCTGTCTTTTTCGGGTTGTAGTTCAGCCGCCATTTGGGGTTGTAGTTCAGGCGCCATTTTGTCCTACCCCGCCCATCCTAACAGTTCTCAGGCACAGAGAGCGCAAGATTTGTTTAACCAGCTCTCATTGATGGACATGGGTTATTTCAAGCTTTTTGCTATTACAAACAAGGATGCAATTAATACCTGGATACATACAAGGTCATGTGTATACACATTTTATTTACAGCATAAATTCCTAGCAGTGGAATTGCTGGATCAAAGGCTTTTGAATTTTAAAAATATTTTTGGAAAAACAGTACCATCAAATCGCTCTCCACAGAGGTTGTACCAATTTACACTCCTGCCAACTGTTGTACTGTATCAGATGACTGTTCCACCTGCTGTGCGTGTGTAACAGGCAAATAGTATCTGCTTTATACTGGACCTGGGTAGAGACATTCTCACAGCTGACATTTCCAAAGCCTGCCTCCCTCCTCTCCCACCGCTGTCCCCAGAGCCAACCAGCCACAGCTTCCTGCCAAGTTTATCTCCTATCTCACACCCATCCTTCCTTCTTCTCTTTTCACTCTGCTTCTATGCCCCAGTTCAGGCTCCAACCCCCATTCTCCACGGCTGTGGTTTCCCAGTGATGTCTCTAGTCCCCTACCCGTGTCTTAGCTTCCAATGTGAACCGACGCTGCCAGGACTGAGCACACCCCTTTCCTGTTCGGTGTCCCTCCAAGGCACCCTCTACAAGAAAAAAGGCGACTGCCTCGGCCTGTCTCTAGATCTGCATCACCCAGACCCTCCCGCCTTCTGCAGCGTCACCGCCCATGCTCCCGCTGTGTACAGTTCCAAAATTGCTGTCATTCCCCACACTCCCTTCTGGCTCTCTGACTTCCTCTTGGGTGCATCTCCTCGAAGCCAACACCCGAACCTCTCCTCCTTCCCAAACTCCTCTTAGCTGCACCTCCTTGGGATGCATTTTCCAAAACCCCCATGGCCATCCCAGGCAGGGTGGGGTGTCCCCCTGGGCTCCAGGCCTTCCATTTTCTCTTCTGCACGTTTGCAGCATTTCAGGTTTCAGATAGTCTGCTCAGGCGTCCTTCTGCACATGTGGGTGTGAGTTCCTTGAGAGCAGAAGCATCCCCTAGTCATGGTGTGTCCCCAGTCCTGGCAACATGCCTGGCACACAGGAAGTGCAGATAAATGTGGTCAAGCCTTATGTGGGTGAAGCATGTGTGGGTGGTGGTGGGGAAAGGCTGACTGCGGTCTCATTCAAAGATGGGAGCCCTGGTGACTCCCTGGCCTATGTGGGCCCCTGGGATGCAAATCTGGCGGACTGGTAGTTTGCATGGAGATCAGGAAATCCAGTAGGACCCGGAGGAGGACAAGGGCAGAAGCAGGCTGACTGGGTACTAACCCTGGCAAAGGCTCTGAGGCTCCAGCTCACACTGGATGGAGCTGATGGAACTGAGCGAGGGCACTAAAGGTTCTCTTCCCAGGTCGGTACTTCCTAGGTCGCTCCCACCAGGGAAAAGGGGAGGTATCCTATACACGGTAGGCCATCCTCGGGGACTTGCGGGGCTGACCAGTGTCTGCAGCGCCAGGAGGCAGGCTCGAGGCTGGAATCACACGGGGATGAGGGTGGGACGGGTAGCCGACTTGGAGATGGGGAGACAGGGATCAACTGTTGGGAGGAGCAGATGGCCTCCCCTGTCTGTGTGCACGGGCCGGGTGGGAGGTGCAAGGAGCTGCCACCCCCGGGAGAGGAGCGAATGAGAGGCGTCCATCTTTCCAGCCGCTGGTGTTGCGGTGGGGACAGGCTCGGGGAGGGCAAGGCGGCCCACAATGACGGAGAGGTCTCTAGTGGCCACCGTGGGAAGCCGGAGAGTGCGGATCTGGGCGGGTGGGCCGGGAGGGCACTTCCTGCCAGGGCCTGGGGCTGCCCAGTTTTGCAAAGGAAGTGCTGCCAAGGCCGGAGGGGAGGGGGCAGGAAGTGGGCTGGAGGCTCTTGCAAGGGCGCGGCCAGCGGGAGGCCACCAGGGTGGGGGTGGAAGGGAGCCGAGAGAATGGGACCCAGCATCCGTCCCCACCCAGTCTCCCCAGAGTCCCTGAAGCCTCAGCCTGCCAGCCCTTCTCCCAACACCACCAGGGAGGCCCACGTCGTTCAAAGTTCTTGCGTTTGGGGTGGAACTTGGCTTCTCTGTAACTCGTCCTGCTCCCCACCTCCACCCTCTGGGGCCTCACAAACTCCGACCCTATACTCGGGGTAGAGACCACACCCCTCTTGTCTCCAAATACCTTCCTGGGGCCTCCCCTAGAGACGGGTTTCTGCTAAAGCTTTAGAACTAATCTTAAGGAGTCCTCCAAGTGCAGGCATTTAAAAAATTCTGCGGGTGCTGGTATCCATTTTACAGATCAGATAACTGAGGCTGAGAGAAGTATGAAAATTAAACAGTACTCCTGCACTCTCACACTGGAAGCCCCAGGGGAATAGGGCAACCTCCACTACAGCCCTCCTCCCTCCCAAGGGTTTGAAGTGGGGCATGGCTTCTTGGGACACAGTCACTGCCACACCGCCCGGCTCCCACTAATAATCACAGAGGCAGGAGGGGGGTATTGGCTTCCTCTTTAGTTCTCATCACAGTGAGGGGCTCTCCATCACAGAGAAGGCACTTAAATGGGAGGGTCCCTGGATTCACACCAGCCATGTCCTCCCTCCCACCCCCAGTTCTGGGTGGGGGGAGGAATAAACATCTCCATTTGACACTCCCCTTGGCATGGGCATGTGAGTCCCCTTAACTGTTAGGTAGGTCCTTGGGAGAGCCCAAGGCCTTGACCTCCAGACTCAGCATTTGGGGAAGGGATTCCAGGTAAAGGAGCCAGAACTGGAAGGCAGGACACCCAGGGAGCAGTCCTCAGCCAGCAGGATGAGGCACGGGGCTGCAGAGGGTGGGTTGGCACGGAGGAGGGGTGTAGCTTGGCAGGAATATGCCCGAACCCCACAAGGGTCCCACCTCCTGCAGACCCCCTAAAGGCACAGGTGAAATATGGGGTGGGTGGCATAAGCACCCATCAGGTGGTGTAGAGATGCCCCAACACCCACTTAGCTGGCTGCCCTAGCACAGGCTGGGCACAGAGCAGGTGCTCAGTAAATGTGTTTTGAATGAATGAATGAATGAATGAATGAAGTGAAGAGGGTGTGGGGGACAGAGGACAGGGCCTGGGGCCCCTTGGCCCAGCTTGTTTCATCCAGAAAATAGCAGATGAAAAATGTAAAAATCCTTTCCCTCCCTCCCTGCAATTTATGGGCCCAGGAAAGGGGTGAGGAAGGGGTATCTCTACCCCAACCCTCCCTCTAAAAATCTATATACACATATACATATTTATATGGCACCACAAAGGGGTCCTGCCTATGTCCCCACACTTGGAGCTGGGGGAGCCAAGCCCCAGGGCCTTGGGTGGGCAAAGTAGGCAGGAGGGGTCAGGGCTTAGGTGATTCGGGAAGTGGCCCTCAGCCATTGAGCCCAGAGAAGCTGGACTCTGGGTCCTGAAGGACAGACCCCTGCTGCCTTCACAAGTGGTAACAGATCCTCTCCCCTCCTGCCCACCCTCCTAGGTGGAGGTGGTAGGCTCTCTATCAGTCCCCACAGAGGGGGTGGGAAGACTGGTTCCTCCCCCAACAGCAGCCTGGAGGCTGTTCAGGCAAGAGCTGACCCGACTGGGCCCTTGGAAAACCAGGCGGGGAAGAGGGCTCTACGCAAGGCACTTGGGCGTCCGCCATTCCTGGGCTGGGGGCCCAAGGCACAGGGCAGCAGGACCCCTGCCCCCTCCCCCAAGCAGAACCGGAAAGGGCCGAGGGGCCCATTTGGCAGCAGAGAAACAGGGCAGCACAGAGAAAAGGGGGGAGCAGCACACAGGGCCCCTCAGGTCCCCCAAGAAGAGGGAAGAAGTTCTAAGGCACTGACACAGGGACCCAGGGTCTCTGTGCAGCCTGCTGCCCCCTTCACAGCCTGGCCAGGCTGGTAGGGAGATGCCCACTTCCCCCTGGCACTGAGGTGGCGAGGCCACTGGGTTTTCTTAAGGAAGAGTCCACGTGTGAAGGGTGTAGGTGTGGTTGGGGGCAGGTCCTGGCCCCAGGGCACCTCACTAGCTGCCAGGCCGTGGCTGCCTGAGCACCGTGTACACGTCGTCCACTCGGCTGAGCTGCTCGAAGAAGGGCAGGAGGTCGTGGAGCTCTGTGTCATTCATGTTGTCAAACCACGAGGCCACCGGCACCTGGGCAGACGGGTGTAGGGTCACCACCCCGGATGCAGAACATGCAGGCCATCCCTCAGCTTCCACTGCTCAGTGGGCTGCCTGCTGGAAACCCCTTACCCACAGCGTTCAGACATTTTGACAGCAGCCTCCAGTAAATTAGGTTTGCATGTGTAACAAAGCAATAATTTTACCAAATGATACTTCACCTAATTTTGTGCAAAGCACTCTGGTAGTCCTATTTTATTTCATTTTTTAAAAATCCCAACTAGGACCCACTAAATTATTTCTGTGAGCCACTAACTGGTCACAGGTAGCACCTTAAAAGCTGCAGCCACTCCAATGCCCAGCTGGGACCCCAGCCCCCCCCCAACAGGCAGGATGCACCGAATGGTCAGTAAAGCACAGGGCCAGCAGACACAGGTCAGTGAGAGGACAGGAGGAGAGGAGAGCGCCAGGCCTGGGACATTGTCCAGCTTGGGAGTGGGGAAGGGGACACATATGGACCGACCCCGTTTCTTGGGTCTCAGCCCCGTCTGGGCCCTGCGCTGCACTCACGGCGTTGTCCGGATGGAAGACGTAGGAGGCGGGCGAGTTGTCCAGGATGAGCACCCGCCGCAGGTCTCGGCCCAGCCTGCTCAAGTCCTTCACGTAGTTCCCCCGGTGGAAGACACATGATTCACGGAACAGCCGTGCCCGGAAGGCCCCCCACTTGTCCAGCAGGTCAGCTACTGGATCTGCATACTGCAGATGGAAGGTGAGTCATCTGGGGCCAAGGGTGACCCGGAGGTCATTGCCCAGAGGCTGCATGCTGGAGGGGAGGGCAGGGCTGTCCCAGGAGCACTTCAGAGGGTGTGGGGCTCACCTTGGCCAGGCTGGCAGTGAACAGCACACACTCAAAGAGCTCGCCCATTCGCTGCAGGAACTCGTCCACGTAGGGCCTCTTCAGCACGTAGACCTGGGGGGTGGGCCAGTGAGGGGGCTGCGGGCCCTCAGGTAGGGAGTAGGGGGTGGCAGGGGCTGGGAGGGAGCCAGTGAAGGAAGCAGAAGAGCACAGGGAGCAGGCTGGTCCCAGGCCCTGCGGGGCGTGGTGGGGCGAGGTCCCCACTTGGCCAGCCACCCAAACTGCTGCTAGGGAAACCACCACCCTCTCCCAAGAGGATCAGAATGAACCTCCAACTTCCAGGCTTCGGGCCCTGCCTCAAGGGGAATCACTAATTCCCAGGCTCTTCCCCCACCATGGCCTCAGCCAAATGGAGGGGCCTGGGGGCAGCCCCCTCACCCCAAGGCCGCAGGGCACCGGCTCCCGAGCCAAGTAATGGAGAATAGGCTGGATGGCACACAACCTATCCTGAATTACTTGAACTGGGTCCCGGGCAGGGTGGGGTAAGGGGATGCCAAAAAGAACCCCACTCCCCGCAGGCCTTGGAATCAAGTACCTGGAGGTCTGTGTGACCTCGGACAAGTCACACCCTCTCTGGGCCTCGGACATTACACATCTATCAGAGACCTCCATGGAGCTCTCTGGACTGGTGGGGAGAGCCTGTCTGAACAGCAGCCGCTAAGCCCACTGCCTCCCCCAATACCCGGCCCCTCACCTGGTGGACAACCCCATCGATCTCCACAGGGATGATGAAGTCAGCATTGTTCACTGGCTATGGGGGAAAAGAGTGGCTGGAGCTGGGGAGAGCCCTGCCCAGACCGCCCTCCCAGGCCAGAGCAGGCCTCTCAGAAGCCCAGGGCTGGGGCTGCTGGGCAGGGCCCACCTTGAAAGAGCTGTGCACCAGGGTCTCGTCCAGGTCGATGACCACGCAGATCTTGTCTGAGTCCTGGGGTTTGGCCTCGGGGAGCAGATGCTGGACTGGGGTCTGCCGTGGGGATGAGCGGGGCTAGCTGAGGGCTTCTCTCCCCACCCCAGTCATTTCTCCTATACAGGTCTTCCCTCCCACAACCCTCTACCTGGGGAGCCAGAGGGGCATGAAGAGAGACCACCCTCTCCCCAAATTTGTTCCTGCCAACTTTGGAGCCTGGGGCAGGCTGCCTAGCTCTCTGGGCCTCACTTCCCCAGCTGGGAAACCAAGGCAGAGAACAGCATCCACCTAGGATGGGAAAATTCAGAATCCCCTTGATGGAGGTCTTGGAGCTTTCAGGCGACAAGCTGCGAAGACCCAGAAGGGCTCCACCCTCCTCAGTACCTTCCAGGGCCTGCAGGCAGGCCAGGAAAACCCCTTTTTTCCCAAACCCCCTCCAGGGTAAATGAGCCCAGGGGCCCCTGCAGCCCTCACTTGGCCACTACACACCTTGGGAACAGCTCCGTTTTCCTCCACGAGCAGGGGTGCCCCACTGTGAGTGGACAGGGCCTCCCCATCATCCCGGCAGACACAGCAGAAGAGTGAGTGGAGGATGCCCCGGCTCCGGGGCTTGTGAGAAGCTGATGACTTCTGCTCACCTAAGGCAGGGAGGTCCAAGGTTGGGGGCGTGTACACTGGCCTGCAGAGGCATGCACCTATGCCCAGGTGCCAGACCCTGGGCTTCGAGGCTCTCACCATACCGCCTTCATTGAGGGAGACACACTGGGGTGGCTCCAGACTGCTCCTCTGCTCCCCCCCCAAGTCACTCCAGGGGGTATACAGAAGCGTCCCCATTAGGGAGTGGGCTGGCTGGAGGGGGGTACCAAGGCTGTTGTCTCTTCCCACCTCCATCACCGCTGAGATATCAGCCCCACAGGGGCCTCCTCCTGACACTCGCCTTACCTGAACAGTCCCTGTTCAGTTGGGACCAGGACGGTGGCGGCCTGGAGCCCCCTCCTGCCCTCCTTTATACCCTCAGGGCCCCGAGAGTTCAAAGTTCTCACTGAGACTGGACAGAGAGACAGGAGGTGGACCTGGAGCCAGTGTCCTGCAACCATCTGCCTGGCCGCCGCCGCCTCCTCCTCCACCCCCGCCCCGCTCCGCCTCACCCCAACCTCCAACCTAGAGCCAGGTATCCACTGGCTGATTGACAGGCCCATTCTCCACCAGGCCCGGGGTCCTTGCCCTCGGGCGGAGCTAGGCTCAGGCCAGAGGTGGGCAGACCTGAAAAGACTTCCTAGCCTCTGAAGTCCACACCGGGACAGAGAGGGGCAGACCTCCCGCTCAGGCCCGCCAGCCCCGGGGTCCCGCCTCAGTGAGCGGCGTGCTTCCCCGGCGAGGACTAGTGTGCACAAGCCCGGCGCCCATGGGCCTGCATCCGGACGCCTCGTGCCCGGCCCGAAGCATGGGTCTCCCTGCGGGCGCGCTGACGACTCTCAGAAGTAGTTGCTCCCCTCCATGCCCCGAGGGGCCCGGAGCTTCCACGGCTGACGCGGAAGTTTGTGGGGAGCGCGGCCGTGTGTTGGCGGGAGATCCTTACAACCCTCCCCAGCCCGCTGTCACCTCGGCACCCCTCCCGTGACCTGACCAAGCCGAGGCCCTGGGTGGGTGGGTGGGTGGGTGGGGCGGAGTCTCCCCGGGTGGCCCGAAGGCGCCCTCTTTCACCGCCCTCCACCTCCCAGCCCCTGGGGCGCTCATGGTGGGGGTGGGGGTGGGGGAGGAGGAGGCCGTTCTCGGCATTGCGCACTGCCAGCCCGGGAGACCCTGAAGGAGCCCCATTTCTACCTGTGCCTCCGCGTCCCCACTCTGAGCAGACAGGAGCACCCGAGAGGCGCCAGATCCCGCCCCGTGTTTCCGAGCCTCCCCGAGTTCAAACTCTCACCGCTCCCTCTCGGGCTGGGAGCTTCGAGCCCCGCCAAGGCAGGCCAACCAAGGCAGGCCACCCAAGGCAGGCCACCCGGGCGGCGGTGGCTGCCCGGGGGAGGGTCCGGGCCCCTCCTTTACCCCGCCCGCGGCGCCCCGCCACGGCCCCCTCCGCGGGCCCCTGTACCTTTGCCCCGTAGCGGGCCCCGTGCCTCCTCCTTGCTGATCTGAGTAATGACGGCCGAGCTGTCCATGGGGCCGGGCGTGCTCCGCTCCGGCCGGACTCTGGCCCCGGCGCCCGGCCTCCCCCCCGGCTCGGGCCGGAATCGGGGCGCGGGGGGGAGGGGAGGGGTGGGAGGGAGGGATCCCCGCGAGCTTTGGAGGGGAGGGGAGCCAGGTTCTTGGAGGGAGGGGGAGGGAGGGGGCGCGGAGGAAACTTTGTTACAACATGGAGTTTCCTCCCCGCGAGGCGGATGCAAACATGGAACCCGGGCGCCGTTTCAAGGCTCCCCCTTAAAAGGGCAACGGCTTCGGCGTGACCAGGACTCGGCCGCAGCTTTCATCACTTCTGGGGCCAGCGCGACTCGGCGGGCGGGGAGGCGGGGCCAGCCTGGTTCCTGCCCGGCTCCAGGGGGCGTCGCCTCCCTTCCTACCGCCCGCCGGCGGGCAGCTTCTGCGGCTGCGTGGCAGGACCTACACCCGGCCCTCTGTCCCTTGTCGCCCGGCGCCGTGCAGTGCAGGCGGGCGGTGTGGCTTCATCTTTTCGAGTTCAGGGACAAGCCGTTGCGTCTCGGTTTTCTCTTCGGGAAATCGGGATAACTCTCTCCAATTAAATCGTGAGCAACCGGTGGCTTTTTTCTCCCTCCAAGCGACTGTGCTGATGATCCACACAATTGTGCTCTTGACCGGACTGTGACCGTTGACACCCACCGTAGTCCTGGGGCCAGGTGACCCGTATTTTTGTAAGGCGGTAAAATTCCAACTCTGCCCCAGGAGCTCCCTGCCGACCTCTCCCAACTACCTCACCTGGCGCCCCGCGCCGCCTGTCCTGGTGCCCACGCCATCACCTGGTGTACCCGCCAGGAGGCGCCCTCGTCCGCGCTGTTCCCTCTGCCTGGAACCCTCTTCCTACACCTTTGCGCTGCCAAATACCACTGACCTCGATGAAAAGCCACTATCTCCGAGAGGCCTTCCCAGACGCCGTCTTCTACTCACACGCCGGCCACTCTGATTACTGGGGGGAGGGATTGTCTGGTAGCGCCCGAACAGTGGGCGCTCAGTTCCTGCGGACCAGTGGTCGACCGTGGGGCCTGACATGTATATACTCTTTGGAGGCTTTTAAACAGCGGTTCCACCGGGGTCCGCATCCACGCGTATTCTTCACTAGGGAAAACTCCCGTGTTATTGGCCCTGAGGGTGGATTTCTTTTTCCTGTTTATTGAATTCTTTCCATTCGTCGTTACCACTTTGAGTTCACAGTTTAAAAAATAATAACTCCAATCCTGACAAACACGCCCCAGCACTTCCTTCCTCAGTGGGCCTCGGGGGCGGGACGGGACGGGCGCGTCCAGTCCTGTCCAGCCCCGGGGTGCTGGCGCCGCGCACGTCCTCCCGGCCTAGCCAAGGGGGAGCCTGGAGGGGGAGGCCCCACGCCAGGGGCGGGACTGGTGGAGAGCCGCGCCTGCCTGAAGGCTCGCTAGCTCTTCTCCTGCGATTCTGACTCCGGCTGTGACTCCAGCCACTCCCCTGCTGGACCCCCGTGGCCCCCTACTGCTCTCGTAAGGCCGTCCTCATTGCATTTAATCAGAATCTCCTACGTGTAGCGAGCGCTTCGTCTGGGTCCCGATCCAGTTGCACTCCCTGCATCTCACGACCCAGAAAACGACCTCCTTCTTACCCCAATTTTGCACATGAGTAAACTGAGGTCTGAGAAGTGAAGTGACTGGAACCAACCCAGCAGCCAGGGCAGAGGCGGGGTTCTGGTCACCCAGAGGAGTCTGCTTCCCCCAGAATGCCCCGGGGCAAGGCCTCAACTTTATCTCCGATGTGCAGCCCGCACAGACCCCAAAAGGAACCGTGTGGCGAGGGAGGAGTAAAGCCTCGGTCGGATCCCCGCGGCTGGCTTTCCACACCCCCTCTTTCACCTTTTCTCCCTCTGTGAAGGCAGGATCCTGGCCGGCTGTCCCTTTGAGGGTTACAGGGGCTAACGCAGGGAGAAGGCACTGGGCAGGACCGCAATGCGCCCCCCGCCCCTCGCTATTCTCCTGGCTTCTCAGCCCCAATGCCCCCTGTAAGCCTTTCCCGGTGTGGCCTCTTCCCTTGGGAGACCTACCCTCCTCCCAGGCTCCCAGGCACAAAGTCTCCTCGGGCGCAGGGTCGGTGTTGCTGCGGGGACCCAGGGGCTGGTGAAAGTGTTCGGTAGTGGTGCAGGGTCAGGGTCTCTGGGTTTCTGCGCTGCGTAGCTGACGTCCACACCCAGGGCTCTCCCTCTAATACTCAGCAGCTGGAGGTCGCCTTACCCACAGATTATTTTTTTCTTTCATTGGTTTGTATCCCAGGAGGAACAGCGTCATGGGGGCTGCGAGTGAGGCAACACCGAGTTCTGTCTGGCACTGTGGACGAGTGTCTTCTCCACCCAGCACGCGGCTACTCCACCTGCCAAATGGGGTTGGTAAAGCGGAAGGGGGCACCGTGCTCAAAGGGCAGGCCCCCTGGGCAGGCTCCTGGGGGAAGTCAAGGGCCCAGACCACTCCCATCCTGAGCGGCTAACAGCATCCCCTCTCCCTCGGGTGAGATCTGAGCCTGGGGCCTGGGAGGACGGGAGCTACTATGGGGGGTCAGGGTTGGACAGCGCTTTATAGGGTCCTCCCTTAATCTGAAATGACTGACCTTGGCCTGACCTCATTGCTAACCTCTGGCCCATCATAAACCCCTTAGCCAACCCTTTGGTCCCCTCCCTCAGCCTCCTCACATTCCTCGCACCTAAATTCTAAGTCCAGGGCTTAACTATTCCTATGACCAGCCTGCCTATTCCTCTGAGGAATTCCTATTCCTCCTGCCTATTCCTTCCTATTCCGCTTTCCTGCACCCTCTCTCTGAGCTTCCCCCCACACTGACACCCCCGCCCCCAATTATTCAGCCTTCAATATCTGCCCAGGGGCTTTCCCTGGCCCTTGCATCCCTCCTTCCTGGTGTGCCCGACACGCACGGCGATCATTCCCCAGCCCACTGCATAGTGATTGGTTATTTACTTGGCCGTCTCCCCACATCCCACTGGAACTCTTTGAGGGCGCGTATCTTTAATTCGGAACTTTGCCTCCCTCCCTCAAGTCTAGCACAGGACTGAAGCCCACATAATGCCTAGTAAGTCGACCGGAGGGGTGTGCAGGGGGTACAGCTGGCAGCACCTCTAGGAAGCTCAGGTAACTGTCTCCCACCGTTGCTGTGGCCGAGCCAGACCCGTCATATTCCACCCCTCCTTGAGGGACCCACTAGTATCGTTGCCCATTTAAGAAAGAGGAAATTCTTTTTATAAACAGCGCCCAGTCTAGAGCGCGGAGCTTGCTCCGCCGAATCCCTGGGAAGTTAAGGTGCTTCCAGGCACAGCGCCTGCTCCAGTCGCAACCTAACGGGAATGCCCGGTGACCCGCCCCCGCCCCCCCCCCCCATCACTGCCCTCCGCAATTCTGGGGCTGGGGTCTGAAGGGCTGGAAGAGGCCAGAGGCGGGACTTGGGGGAGCCTAGAAACAGCCCAGGGAGAGTCTGTAAAGTGCAGCCCTACCACTGGGCGAAGGTGTTTCGGGCGGCTCCCAGTGGACTAGGGGGTTCCCCGCCCACACAACTCACCCCCACACACCCTCCCTGTCTGGGCAGATTCCGAGGCCCCAGGGCTCAAGGCCTGAGTGCCCGCTTTCTTCTTATTGGCCAGGAAGGGTGAGGCCGCGGCAAGGAGTGCAGACGCTCGAGACCATCCCTGCCCCTAGGGGGAGCTGGGAGTCTGCGCCCTGGGAACATTAACTGCGTGGCTTGGGAGTCCTGTCCTCTAGGTTCCCCGGAGAGATCGCAAATGAGTTGGGCCTCCAAGGCTGGGACTCTCAGGTCCCTTATGACATGGCGCACGAAGGGGAGGGAGAACCGCACCTCCGTTTTAATGCCTGGAAAATGGGTTGCTGGTGGAACAAAATTGCCGAGGCCACTCCAGCGAGAAGAACGGTACTGCAAGAGGAGGAAGACAGCGAGAGGAAGAGACAGTGGAGTGGGGCGCTCTTCCTGATGTTTCGGGGATTTCATACTTTCCTGGTTGCCGTTCCCCTGCTCTTCTGGAGAAGAGAACTAGCACTGATTTAGCATTCATCAGACTCTGTTAATTGCCAGTAGAGCAAACTGGATCTGTTACGGCACTCCTTTAGGTGCTCAATAAATATATTTTTCCTTGTTTTTTTAAAAAATATTTTATTTATTTATCTTTTAGAGGGGAAAGGAAGGAGAGAGGGAGAGAAATATCAATGTATGGTTGCCTCTCCTACGTCCCCTGCTGGGAACTGGCCTGCAACCCAGGCATGTGCCCTGACTGGGAATCGAACTAAGATCCTCTGGTTCACAGGCCCGAGCTCAATCCACTGAGCTACACCAGCCAGGGCTTCAATAAATATTTTTGAAAAAAAATTTAAGGCCCAGTGTTGGGAACAGTGTTCCAGTGCTTTATGTCCATTGCAAGGCTGGTATTGTCTCATTTTACAGGTGAGGACAAAAACCTGTCTCAGCCAGGAAACAGCAGGTCCCTACGGGAACCCTGGTGGGCCTGCCTCCAAAACTCCCTCTCACTCTGCTGTCCTCATCACTGCCCTCCACAGCTCCTCCATGTCCAGTGGGCCAGTCTGCCCCACTTATTCCACCCCGCAGCCAGGCACAGGGGAGAGTTCATGCAGAAGGCTCCCTCTTCTTCTCCTCCTCAGGAAGCCCGTACAGGAAGTGTTGGTGGGAGCTGTGGGCCAGCAGGGTGGCTCCGTGGGCAATGGAACAGGTCCAGACCTGGGGGAGGGGTGACTATGAGAATAGCCCCTCTGGGGGAGCCCCAGTCCACCCACCCCCTGCCTCCATCTATTGCCTCCTCTCCTTGCCCTCCCCACCCCCAAGGCACCCCCCTGACCCTACAGTACCAGGTAGGTGGTGAGGCCCAGGTAGGCCGCCCCAAGCAGGGCTACAAGGCTGAAGTAGGCAGGGTGGGGGAGGCTGGGCAGGTAGCTGACCACAAAGTAGAGGTTGATGGCACAGATCAGTGCCATGATTGAAGAAGTGATGGTCTTGCTTAGCCTGGAGAATAGGAGAGAAACTCAGGACTGGCTGCATCTCTTCCCCTCCAGTGCCCCAGCCAGCCTGAAGCAGGGGTGGGGATAGTGGAGAGGTAACCCAGCCAGCTCCCCTGGGCTATGAGGCCTGAAGCAGACCCCACCCACTTCTGCCTCTTGGGCTCTCCCGGCTCCACCACAGTGGAGAGTCTGAGGTCAAGGTGAAGAGCTCAGGGTCTAGCCCTGGCTGGTGTACCTCAGTGGATTAAGTGCGGGCCTGTGAACTAGAGGATTGAGGTTTGATTCCTAGTCAGGACACATGCCTGGGTTGCAGGCCAGTTCCCAGCAGGGGATGCACAAGAGTTCTCTCCCTCTCTCCTTCCCTTACCCTCTAAAGATAAATAAATAAAATCTAATAAAAAAAGAGCTCAGGGTCTATAAAGAGCCTCCACCCCCAGATTTCAGCCCTGGCTCCCCCATTTGCTAGGTGTGTGACCTTGGACAAGTTCCTTAACCTCTCTGAGTTTATCTGGATAATAGGAATAGTAATGGTAATTCCTACCTCCAGGTGATTGTGAGGATCAAAGGCCAGAACGCAAGTTGAGTGCCTGGGATGGGGAGTACTCACCAGCCACTGGCAAACTCCTGCATGAGGGCAGGCATGCTGGTGAACGTGAGAATGGGCAGCACAGCAAAGGGAAGCTGGGGAGAAAATACAGTGAGGAGAGGGGGGACCGGGGCTCCTATCATCCTCCGCCAAGTCTCCTAACCAGTCTGAGCCTCAGTTTCTCCTCTGTGCCTTCCAAGCTTGTGGGGGCTCCAGAGCAGGAGAAAGTGTCTGGGGGCTGTGGTCCCAGGCTGCCTGAGTTTAAACCCCAGCTCTGCCTGCTGGGATCACTTAACTGCGTGCATCAGGTTTCCAAGATGCAAATGGGGATAATGGCGGTTTGTACCTCTGGGCTGGCTGTGGGCTTATGTGAGTCTTTTTGGCAAGTTGTGTTTAGATTGGGCCTGGGAGGAGAGTAGGATCAATACAGGGGATTGCCATGATCAGGGGCCAGGGGGGATGGGACCGCCCTCACCAGCAGGCTCTGCAGCACATTGAGCAAGTCATTGAGGCTTGACAGGTCTCTCAGGTCCCTGAAGACGGCCACGAGCACCGTGGGCAGGATGGTGCAGGAGCGAGTGAGGAGGACGCGGGCAAAGCGTGACCACCGCAGCTTCAGGAAACCCTGGAGTATAGGGCGGGGACCTTGGTGACTGGGTTCAAGACAGGCAGTTCCAGGGAGACCTCTGTCTTCCCTCAGCCCATCCCCTGCATGGGGGAACCCTGTGCTTTGGCGCCTCTTAAATAGGCCTGTTCCATCCCTAGTTGGCAAGAAATTAGACGAATGCCCCTCCCACAGCTGATTGCCGCAGCCTAAAGGGTCCTGGGGAAAAGCCTCCTCTTCCTCCTGGATCTGCAGCCTTGGGTCAGTCCCCTCACCTTTCTGTAAAGTGGGGCTTTAAATGGCTGCTTTAGGATCTGGGCTGTTTAAGGATCACCAGAACTTGTGACTGAACCCCAGATAGCATGCCAGTTGACCTCCAACCCCTGGCCCCAGGCCCCACCTCCATCACAAATTGTCCCGCGTAGGTGCCAGTCATGGTGGAGCTCTGCCCAGCAGCCAGGACACCCACAGCCCAGATGTAGAGGGCTGCAGGGCCAAAGATGCAGCCCAAGATCACACCCTGGAGGGAGGGCGGGGTGATCAGATCCCGGGCCCCGCCCTCCTCCCTGGACTTGCCCTTAGTGGGTGTGGCAAGGAGTCCCCCTGACTCTCGTCCTTCGTTGCCCACCTCTGCCGCTCACTTACTCCTTGGTAAATGTCCACGTCCACTGTGTGGTTGTTCATGGGGAAGATCTTGGCATAGTCGTGGAGGCTACTGTTGGCACAGATGTTGAACTGCGGGCACCAGGGCAGTGGGAGGAGATGTGAAGTGCACACTCAGGTCTCAGAAGATCAGACCGCCAGGCCTTGACTAGGGGTGGCCGGCAGGGCTGAGTCTGGCCGACATATTTTATTTGGCTAACAGGTTGTTTTTATCTTTAATGTGAGTTTACTGCCAACATTTAAAATTTACAGCTCACACGAAAACCTGGTTTCTGGGGGCCTACTGGGTTTATAAGAGCTGGCATTACAGAGAGACAAGTAGCTGGCAGTGACTCAAGCTGCCCCACCGTCCCCTCTTCCCGACACCACACCTGCTTCCCACAGCTCTGTGACTGGCCGGGTCTTAAAGACAAAGGTTTGCCGTCCCCATTTAGACCTCTCTCATTATGTCAAGGAGCAGCTGGGCACCCAGAGAAGGGCGTAACCTTGAAAGGTCATATAGCAAGACAGCCCCTTCTAGGTGCTTCCCTTGGATGCCTGTGCCTTGTAGCCCCTTGTGTGCCTCTGATCCTCAAGAACCTTCCTGCAGGGAGCCAGTAGGGTGGTGAAGGGGTCTTGACCAGAGGCCTGGGTCACAGACCTCCTCTCCTACCACTGCCTGGAGAGTAGGGCAGAGACTCAAAGGGCTTAGCTGTGTCGCTTAGGGTCCCCAGGATTGCTACAGCGTGGGGAGGTGTGGTGTGTCTCACCGCAGCCTGGTTGGTTTGCTGGTAGAAGGCCTGCCCAAAGACAGCCACGACAAAGAGGTTGATGAAGAAGGAGACAGAGAGAGCGATGGTAGCCTCAATCAGGAAATACATGTTGGCTTCTCGGATGTCAGCCCTTCGGGTCCGGTCTATCTCTCGAGACTGCAAGGTCAAAGGGGAGGGAAGAGCCAAAGTCTCTCAGAGCCACCCCAACATCCTGCACACTCACACCTCTACCCGTGTCCCCCCCAAACCCCAGTTCTTTCTGAAGCCCCCTACAGGGCAGTCTGGGGACAGGCCCTGGTCAGCCGACCCGCTGCCTACCCCCTGATCTTCCTTCCCATCCTTCATGCTCGAAGGTCACTTCCTTGGAAAGGTCTTTTCTAAAGTAGCCCTCTCTTGTCATTCTCTGTCATTTCCTCTGTTTTGTTTCCTTCAGAGCACCTTGCACAACTCATAATTCTTTCCGTTTTTGTTTTTTTTTACCTGCTTATGGTCTGTCTCCCCCACTAGAATGCAGCCTCTAGGAAGGCAGAGGGCTCGTCTGTCTTTTCATCATTGACTCCCAGACCCCAGCACACAATAGATCCTCTATTACTAAATACTGACTAGAGGATGATTCACTTCCCACCTAAAATCTGGCAGGCAAGAGCCAAAGGGGAGGAGCTACAGGCCTGGGGGTGGGGCCAGGGTGATGCTGAGGGACCAGGCATTTCTCCCTCCCTGTTCCGCTGCTCACCTTGACCAGGGCCGAGTGCAGGTAGATGTTGTGGGGCATGATGATGGCGCCAACGATGCCCACGGCCTGCAGCAACTCTGGCTGGCCGCAGCCGGGGCACAAGGGCAGGAACAGGCCTCGAAGGAGCGCTCCCTGAGCCGGATGTGCCACCACATACTGTGCGGGAGGAGCCTGGTCAGGCCAGGCTTCACCCCTGCAGAGCTGTTCTCACTCTCCACCCACACCCCTCAGGCTCCACAGGAGGCAGAGAGAGGGTGGCTTTGGGGGGGAGGGGTGCTGTTGCCACTCTGGCTTCCCACCTCATAGCCGAAGGTCAAGGCCATAATGGTAATAAGTAATCCAAAAAAGGCTTCCAGCTTCCGCAACCCTAGGGAGAGAGCAAGGGACAGCACACACACACACACACACACACACACACACACACACACAAAACTGTAACATAAGCAATGGCGAAATAACAGTGAAATCTTGAGCACTTTTGTCCAGGCACTGGGCCATGTGCTGGACATACATTACCTCAGTGAATCCTCACCACAGCCCTCTGACATCTGTGTTGTTACTTCCCCCATGTTACGGGTGAAGAAACAGAAGTCTGAGTGACTTGCTCAAGGCCAGAGAGTGAGGACTCAGCCCTTCCGCAGCAGGACAGCAGGGCCCCAGCTGGCTCCTACATTCATTTGCCTGCCCTGTGGTACCATCCCCTCTGAGGTGAGGGCCACACCTACCGTAGTTATCCAGGAAAAGGAAGAAGAAAGTGTCCACGATGGTGATGAGGACGCCACCCCAGAGAGGGATTCTGAAACCAGAGTGGCCTGGATCAGCCCAGCCCGTTTCAAGGCTCCAGAACTCCCACCCTCAGGGCTGGAGATGATGAACTCTGACTTCCTCGGAGCAGGGCCCCAAGTGGCCCCAGAGCTACGGGAGAGGGGAGCAGGAGTGTGCCGGAGATGGAAAATGGCACAGAACTCGAGAAGGACCAAGATGGGTGGGGGACCAGAACGGCAGGTAGCTCGGGGCTGCAGCCCTGAAGTCTGCATGGTCACTGACATCTCTGTGACTTGAGGCAAATCTCTGCATTTCTGGGTCTCTGTTCCCCCATTTAGCAAATTGGGCAACAACTCTGAGTCAGAGGGGACTGCAAGATGAAAGGACACAGGGAAGTACGAGGCTTGGGGAAGAAGTAGCAGTTGTTTCCAGCCCTGGACTGAGGAGCCGGGACCCCCCCCCCTCCCCCGGGGCAGTACCTCCCAGCTGAGAGCAGACTGAACGCTATTGCTGTGCCGATGACTTCTTGCATGTCCGAGCCCACAATGGCCAGCTCGATGGTCAGCCAGAGGAGAGTGCGGGGCACCTAGGGGAGGAGGCAACCCTCATCCAGGCTGGCCAGGTGCTTGTCTCAGCTGCACACTCACCTTTCTGTGCTCTGCACTGTTCTGCTGGGTTGGAAGCCCACAAACTACATTGGCAAGAGGGCCTTGCCAGCCAGCTTCCCATTGGGTTTGGCGGGAAGCACCCATGGGAGATGGAAAGGCAGGGTGTTTCTGCCTCTGGTGGTGTTTCTGGCAGTGGCACCAGCAAAAACACCGGCAACCTGGGCTCCAGCAGCCCTGGTGGCCACCACGGCAGAGGTGGCCATACTCCTAAAGGCTCAGCTGCAAATGAGGGCCCCTGGGCTCTCGCCCAGCCGCTTTTTGACTCCTCGGTAACACCCCCTTCCCCTGCTCGCCCAGCCCTTCCAGCACCTCTGTGGCTGCGTCCCTGCATTGAACACCTTTGAAAGAGCTCACGGTTAATTTGGTTCTCCTGCCCAGACACTGACAACAGCTAAGCCCCCAGCGCCCAGCCGATGGCCATCCCAGACTCATGCCTACCTGCTCTTTGCCTTAGGCAAGTCACTTCACTGGGTTTCAATTTCCCCTTCTACAAAATGAACAGGGCATGGCTAATGTCCCTCTGAGTCCATGTGCTATCAGTTCGAGCCTCAGTGTTCTCATCTGTCAAATGGACTTCTAACACCTTGCTTGAGGTAGGTATCTATTCGATCATGGAAGCTTTATGTGGCTATTTTGGGTTTGGGCCCTGTGGGTGAGTCCTGCCCAGCCTTCCAAGCTTACCTTTGGGTAGTAGAGATGACACACCTCGCCCAAGTCCTTGCCTGTCACCACGCCCAGCCGGGCAGCAAGCCGCTGGCAGAGCAAGCCCAACACGGTGGCCCATAGCAGCACCCAGAGCAGCTGTGAGAAGGCAGGGAGAGGCTTTCAGCCGGAGCAGCCGGTCTGCTAACCCCAGAACTGGTGGCACCCTCTGGCCAAGCCCACTCCTTGGGGAGAGACTGGGGGTGATGGAGCAAGAAGACCAACCTCCTCCCCCAAACCCACGCACCCACACTCTAGCAAGGATGCCCTGGGGCCTTTTCTAGACCATCTGAACTTAACAGCTTCTCCTGAGCCCGGCAGCCGTGCCAGGCCACTCTGGGAACATGTGGCAAGCTGGGGTCGCCACCTACTCAACCTGGGCACCCCCCTCCATACAGTGCCCCTAACTCAGTCACTTTGAATCCAGCCACAGCGCCAGCTTGCAGGTCTGACTCGATGTTTCCAGGGTCCAGGAAAGCGATGCTCATGAGAAAACCGGGCCCCGTGAAGGCCCACAGCTTCCTTAGGCTGAACGCGCCCTGTGGGTGGGAGAAGGGAGACGAGGCCTCGAGTGTAGGGGCTGCAAAGCTGGCTTTGGCCCACCCCAAGCTGAACCCCAAGGGGTTTATCAGCCCAGGCCCCTGGCCCTCTATTCCCCATTCCTGGAGCCTCACCCCACAGGGCTTAGTGGAACACAGCGGGTGGGAGAAACCAGCAGGGTTTGCTGAGTCACAGCCCACAGGCTCATGCATCGGGCACATTCAGCAGCCTGCCCACACCTGACCAGCCTCTGTCCTGCAGGCGCTGACTTTGCAGATCCTCAGAGCCCCGACTCAGGGTTTTCCTGAGGTCAAACCGCCCTGGTCCAGTTCTTCCCTCCCAAGCCCCTTGTCTACCATAGGCCCTCCTCTCTGGTGTCCACTGAGCCAAGGATCCCCCTTTCCCCATTCCAGGCTTGGTCTGGCAGCCTGGGATCTGCTGAGGGTTCTGGAAATGCAGGGTGACAGTCCCCTAGCAGCCAGCCTGCAGCCTCCTTCAGCTCTCCCTGTACCCCTGTCCAGGTCCTTTCCTTTCACAACAAACCCTTGAGGCTCCAACCTGAATGCACCCCAAGTCTCTTCCCTTCCTAGGAAAGCTGAGATTCATCCAGAAAGCCACTTGATCACTTTTAGACCAATGATAAGCTAAGTGCTGGGGACAGAAGCAGGAAGGGGGTAGTTACACTGTCCATCACTTCTCAGAGTTGGAAGGGACTTGCCATAGTCTTCAGGTGATGTCCCTCCCCGAGCCCATGAGCCCCGTCCCCCCAGGGCCCTTTCAATCCTGAAAGACCCGAGAAGTTCCCTACCGGTTGTGTGTCTGGGATGGGGATCTTCTCGCTCAGGTAGGTCACTCGGGGAGGTGCTTGCTGTGGCCCTGTGGTGGGTGGGCTGGAGATGGAGCCACAGTTGTGCCTGTTTGGCCTTTGGGGACCCCTGTCACCTGCAAAGGGTCCCATGAGGCATGGTGAGTTGAGACAAGAAAGAAGCAAGGAGCTGAGCAATTTACAGCCAGATGCCGAAGGCCACATCCCTAGAGGTATAACATCTAGGCTCCAGTTGTGTTTCAGCACCAGGCCCAGAAAAGCAGCAAACCCAGGTGGGTGACCACCAGGACCAACTGCAATGACTAAAGACCCCTGCCCTGGTGCTGACCAATCAACAAAGACTACAACCCTGGAAGGACACACCTGTAAAAATGATGACTATTCTATTGAAGGTTTCCCCAGAGACCTCCCCTAAGGTTCTCCTGCAAGAAAGACATAAAAGCCTCAACACAAAGGACCCAGAGCTCCTGCTCTCCATTTCCTTTCCCGTCTACTTTCCCCACAAGCAGGTGTCTGCTAACCTCTAAGGCAATGGGCAGCTGGCAGCTTGTCCCGGGTTAATCCCCTGAAGCTGACCCCAAAGCCCCCTTTTCTCAGTGAGCTGAGGCTCACTTAAAAAAAAAAAGAATGCATCTCCTTCTGCGTAAGGACAGAGATCCTCAAATCCAGGTCCCTCTTGCCTCAGAAGGTGTAGAGAGGGACACTGGGCTCCGAGGAGGGCTACCTGACCCCGACACGTGTGTCCCTGGGCCTCACCCCTCCTCCTCCAGCAGCCAAAGAAATTCCAGGGTCTCCAAATGCACAGAGATCAGACAAAGGGGTCATCACACCCTGGGGGATGCCGGGAACTCAACCCCAGGCTCATGTCCAGAATTACGGTCCAGACTGGAACTCTCACAGGTGACCAGGGGCTTCCTATGCCCCCTGACACTCTCCCCTGCCCCCATCCCTGGAGGAGGCTACTCACCCATCATGAGGACGACAGGTCAGGCCCTCTCTGCGTGTGAGCGGAGTGCTGGGCAGCTCCTTAGTCCGTGTTCCCTCTCTGGGTGCTGGTACATGTCAGTGTGCAAGCCCACACCCTCTCACCCATCCTCAGCCGAGCGTGGCTGCCCTCACACACATTGTGAAACACTTTCCAAAGGCAGAAGTGGAAGCTCTGGCGGAAGGGTCTGGTTGGCTACTGTGAGGACTTTCGTTCCCTTTCTGGTCTGAGCCCCACATTACCTCTGGCCTCCTTCCAGGCACCCCATGTTCTGTGTCTCCCAAGTTAGCTCTGATTTCCTGCCGCTTGGGCATTCATACCCCACCCTCCTCTCACACGGGCAGCCAGGCTCTTCTCTTCAGTCAGGAGTCCCAGGGCTACTTGTTGGACTCACGGGAGGGGGAGGGAGTTCTGATGGTTGCCTAGGCTGCCTGCAGTGTCCCACTGAGTGCCTCAGAGGAGAAGACCCTCCAGGCATGGCCCAGAGACACTCATTCAAGACTCGGGCCCAGGAGATCCTCAGCAGACTGGGGCACTGGAACCCCGGTCCTGGTTCTGCCACTGACTTACTTGTGATTACCACTAGATCGTGTCCTCTCTCTGAGCTTGGTTCTTCTGTTAAATGATAGGTTCAGATTAGCTAAGAGGCTAAAATTTAGACGCCCGTGGAAACCAGGCAGGTAAGATAAACCATGAGACAGATTGGGAGTATTCTAAACAGTGCCAGTTCAGTGCTAAAAGACAGATAATATTGATCCTCCAGGGGCAGTAGGGAGTGGTGGCGACTGTAGCAAAACAGAGGTCAGATACTCTGGCTGAGGAGGCCAGTGTCTACGGAGATCCAGCCAATTGCCACGTACACCCACTGTCACCATGTCTTCTGATTTGTCAAGGGAGCTGGAAATTATATGCAATATAGGCTTTTTAAATGCTGGACTCAAAAACATTGGAAATATTGCATAGTCTAAACAAAACTGTATTCCCATGGACTGTATTCTACTTGAGAGTATTGTCCTGTAATCTCTGGCCAGCTTCTGTGCTTTCGCCTTCCCTCCCTCCGGGTCTTTCCCCTCCCAGGCCCCTCATGCCTTCTATCCTGTGGCCTTCTTTTCCTGTCGAGAAGACTCAAAACCAGAATTGTTATGGAGTGTCCAACTCCAAAATCTGAGATTTCAAGAGCCAGAGAAAATCAAGTCAGGTTCTCAGGCCCAGGCCTGGTCTGGGATGCAATGTAGCCCCATGTTAAGTCCAAAACTTTAGCCAGAGCGTGGGAGCCCTGCTCCCATGGGCCAGGGGAAGCCCCCAGTCCCCTGACTTCCTCACTGATGGGGGAGGCTGGAGGGATGAGAAAGTGGGGTGCATAACGAGTCAGGGAGGAGAGAGCAGCACTATGGTTTGTCACTGTGCAACCCCATTGCTCAAGCTCCTGTCACCACCCCTGACGTCTAGGCTTATACGTGTTTCACAATCATTACCTTGGGCTCGTGCAGGAATGGCTGGGGCTGGGGCTGGTATAGTTTGTGTGGTGTTACCTTTGTGTGTCAATTTGACTGGGCCACAAGGTGACTGGGTATTTGGACAAATGTCCAGGTGTGTCTGTGAGGGTGTTTTTGGAGGAGATCAACATTTGAATTGGTTGACTCAGCAAAGCTGATATCCTTCCCTATTGTGCACGGGCCTCACCCAGCCAGTGGAGATCCGACTGGAACAAAAGGCTGAGCAAAGGAGCACTGTCTCTCCCTGCCTGTCTGTCTTCAAGCTGGGGTGTTGAGCTCCTCCTGCCTTCAGACTTGGCTTCGACTGGAACTCAGACCACAGAACTTACCTCTCCTGCGTCTCGGGCCTCCAGAGACACAGGCTGCCGTTACGGGCATCGTTGGCTCCCCTGGATCTCCGGCTTGCACAGACCTTGGGGCTTCGCAGCCTCCGTCCTCATGTGAGCCATTCCTGTGTGTGTGTATGTATGTATGTATGTGTGTACGTATGCATGTCTGTGTGTATCATTTTCTGATGGTCTGTTTCCCTGGACAACCACGACTCAGACAGATGTCGTCTCCTTTGTATCTTTTGTGGAGACTCACCCATAGTTAGGAACTCAGTAAGTGTAACTTGTTAGTGACTGGTCGGTGTCCTGCACAACCTCTAACTTAACCCTTCTAGTGTGATGGTCAAGAGCACGGGTTCTGGACAGAGCATCAGAGCGGGAAGCCACAGGGGCTAGAGGCCCAGAGATCTGCAGAGCGAGCCCCTTGAACCAGGGCTCCGGCTGGATACTGAACCCCACATGCGTGGGGGTGAAATTTCATGAAGCCCCATTCACTGGAAATGGGTCATAAACCTAAATATAAATAAAACATGATAGACCATTTAGGAACAAGTAGGAGAAAATCTTTAGAACCGAGGACTAAACAAAGACTTGTTAGACTTGCATGACCCAGAGAGGGAAAGACAGAGAAATTGCAACCCGTCAACATCCACAGTTTCTGCTTTGTGAAGGACCCTGTTAAAAGGATAAAAAACAAGCTAGAGACTCAGGGAAAATACTTGTCAGATCTGACAAGGGAACAGTATCTGGAGATAGAACAATCTCTTCATACTCCACAGTAAACTATCAAGCAATTCAATTGGAAATGGGCAAAGGTCACAAACAGACGTTTCACCCAACAGGATACACGGATGACAGAGAAGCCCTCGAAGGGCTGTGCAGCATCACTCGCCCTTGAGGAAGCGCAAATGAGAACCAGGAAGAGGTGTCACTACGCCCCTGTCAGAACGGCCAAAGTGAGAACGAGTCACAGCCAGTCGCAGAGCTGGCCGTGGTCTAGAGGAACCCGTCACTCCAATGCTGCGGGTGGGAGGGTAAAACGGCACAGCCTCTCCGGAAACAGTTTGGAAATTTCTTCAACAACTAGAGATGCAACTCCCACATGAGCCAACCACTGCTCTCCACCACCACTCTCTGGTGTTTTCTCCCAGGTAACCGATGATTTACGTTCCCACAAAAATCAGCACGTGAATCTTTGTAAGAGCGACATTCATCGTGGCCCGAACTGAAACGGCCTGGACTGAAACGGCCTGGACTGCCCTTCAAGGGGTGAGTGGTTAACCCGACTGTGGCATATCCACATCATAAATACACTTCTGGGCTTTTTAAAAAAGATTTTATTTATTTATCTTTAGAGGGGAAGGGAAGGAGAGAAGGAGAGAAATATCAATGTATGGCTGCCTCTCGTGCGTCCCCTGCCGGGAACTGGCCCGCAACCCAGGCATGTGCCCTGACTGGGAATCGAACCGCGATCGTGTGGTTCACAGGCCTGTGCTGAACCACTGAGCTACACCAGCCAGGAATACACTTCTGGGCTTTTATCCCAGAGAAATTAAAACTAATGTCCACACGAAACCCTGGGTACAAACAGTAAAACCCTGGGTTTTACTCATACAGCCAACACTGGAATCAGTCCTTACTGTCCTTACTGTCCTTCAGGGGGAGAAGGGCGAGGCAGACCGCAATGCGCACCTGGGGCACCGCTCAGCAACCCAGGGAACGACTATAGATCCAGGCCGCGAACTCAGATGGATCTCCAGGAAATCACGCCGAGTGACAAGGTCAGTCTCGGAAGATTACATATTGTATCGCTTCATTTATATAACATTTCGCAATGACAAAGTTTTGGAAATGAAGGTCAGATTAGTGGTTGCCGGTGGGCAGGGGTGCCGCGCGAGGGGGCGAGGTTAGGAAAGGGTCACTCGAAGGACCGTGTGGTGCCAGGACTGTTCCGCGTCTCCACAGTGGAGGAAGAGACAAAACCACCCTTTCGATGACATTGTCTGAGCGCAACACACACACACACACACACACACACACACACACACACACTGCAAATTAATAGAATCGGGGAAATGCGAGCAAGAGCAGTGGGCTGTGTCCGTGTCAGTGTCCCACTTGTACTGAAGCGGGATTCAGCCAGGCTCGTGTGTGCTCGAATTCACAGGGACGTTTTTTCAGTGGCCAAACGGCAGGAACCACCCAAATGACTACCAACAGGTGAATACACATAATGTGGTACACGCAAACGATGGATATTATTCATCCTTAAAATGCAGTGGAATCTGATACATGCTCCATAATATGGGTGAATCTGGAAAACATTCTGCTATGTGAACTAAGCCAGGTGAAAAAAAACAAATTAGTATGATTCCGCTTACACGAGGCACGGAGAATAGGCACATATACACAGACAGAGAAGAGAATGGTAGTGGTGGGGGTTGGGGAGCAGACAGGGGAGTTGGTGTTAAATGGGCAGAGTTTTTATCTGGGATGGTCCAGGTGCTCTGGAAATGGGTGGTGGAGATGGCTGTACAACAGTGTGAACGTGCCTAATGCCACTAAACTGCACCGAAAGTGGTTAAAGGTGTGAATTCTAGGTGTGCGTTACCACCACCAAGAGTAGAGACACATTTTGGTTGCAATACTGCATTACAGTTTTGCTAGGTGTTACCTTGGGCGACGGGGTGGTGGGGGGGAAGGTGAGCAAAGTGTCCGTGGGATCGCTCTGAATTATGTCTCTCAACTATGAGCGGATCTGCAGTTATCTCAATTTTCAACACGGAGGAAGAGAATGAATGACTGAGTGAATCTTACACTCCAAAAATTGACCCCCCTCCCCCACCAGAACCTCTAGAGTCAAATGGCTTTGGTCTGAATCTCACTTGCTAGCACTACGACCTAGGCACGTCTCTCAGACCCTCAGGTTCCTGCCTGTGCAGCAGGGGAAATAAAATACTTCCCTCAGAGAGTTTGGATGAGGCCCAGTGTGTATGCACCGGGCACTGTGCAGTTAGTTGCTTTTGTAAGTTGGCCTCCAAAGTGGTGCCGATCACTGTCAGCTCCTCAGAGCTCCAAACGCATTTTCTGTTACAGACACTGATGCTAGTGGTGGCTTCACTTTAAGGCTTGCCCTCCAAAGTCTTGGGTGCAGTGCAGCTCAAAGAAGGGACATTTGTGACAATTAAATAGCAGAGGACAATTCTGATGCAATGTATCATAAAACAAAATGGGAAACCATCAGATCAAGCAAGAACAGGTTTTACCACATATGCTGGTGTTGAGGGAACAGCAGATTTAATGAAAATATCATTTAAAAATATCTTTTAAAATTTATTTTTAGAGAGAAGGGAAGGAAAGGAGAAAGAGAGAGAAATATCAATGTGTGATTGTCTCTCTCGTGCCCCCTACTGGGGACCTGGCCTGCAACCCAGGCATGTGCCCTGACTGGGAATCAAACTGGCGACCCTTTGGTTCACAGGCCTGCACTCAATCCAATGAGCCACATCAGTCAGGGCTAACTAAAGAATTATTAGAGGGAGGAGCAGCACCAGGAAGCCTTCCTGGATGTCCCCAGAGCCTGGTGTGTGCTTCTTCAGTGTAACGCCCTCCCTGTCTACCCAGGCAATTCACAGTGGTGAGGCTCTGTCAGTGACAATGCAGTGGGGAGTGGGACCGGACGCCTGGGAAAGACAGCACCCAGTCGAGCCTACTCTGGATGTATCTAAAGCAGGCAGGGTCTCTTCTCTGTTACAGTGTCTGTCTCCAGAGAGCCACATCCGATCTCTATCACCGTGGATTCGCTCATGGACTTGAGCCACATTCCCTGGGTTTAAATCTGCTCTATCACTAAGCAGTTGTGTACCTTGGCCTTACCTTTCTCTCGCCTGTAAAATGGGTATAATAACAGAACCTGCCATTCTCACAGGGGCGCTGAGAGAATCACAAGAATTACCATGAGTGGAGGGATCAGAATAGTAAGTGCTGCATAGGGCTTGCTCTTATTATTGCTATTCATTTCCCTCTGTCTCCCTGGGCTCCCCACGGTAGGTCAATTCTGCATTAAGTACTTTAATATCACCCACATGAGCTTCCTTGTTAGCGCTTTCCACAGTCTGCACTGACCCATGGGATGCTGGGCTGATGTCTCTTCCCTCCTGTGCTGACTCTGCCATGAGGCAGGGCTCCACCCTGATGCCCCGAAGGCATGTCCACAACCTAGCCCAGCGCCTGGCTCTTCAGAAGTCCTCAAGCTTGCTTTTTCCTTTGTTCAGAGAAATATACATCTTTAGTATCATGGAGCAAGAAGTGAGGAGTCATAGAAGTTCCAGGAACAAATGATACCTCCTGGAAACAACCAGTTTTGAAACAGAGGTCAGAGAGCAGGCAGGGAAGTGGTTAGACTCCTTCCCAAGTCTCCTGGTGCAACCCAGCAAGGCTGTCTGTGGGATGGAGATCACTGCCCTCCCCTTTGCCCCCGTGCTGCCGAGTATGGGGACTGGAGGGGTTATTGCAATCTCTGCAGTGTTCTGGGTGCCCTGGGCTGGGTCCGCCTTGGTTTCAGTTCTCCACAGATGAGGAGGACTCATGGGGGCTGAGGAGGCCCTCGGCGATCGGGCTCCGCCTTCCCCGTGGTGACTGAGCACCCTGTCCCAGGTCTCTCCAGCCTCGCTGACAGAGGGTTTGCAATGTGCCATACTCAGAGCCTTTGCGCCTGCTGTTCCCTCTGCCTAGAACGTTTCTCCCATTGCTCTTCACAGGTCTGACTCTTTGTCATCCAGGTCCCAGCTCAACTGAGACCCAGAAGCCCTCCCGGAATTCTCCACCCTCAACCCTCCAACCCTGAGTTACTTGCTACCCATGACTTGGTTTGGTTTTCATAGATGCCTGACATTTCACAAATGACATTATGCACCTTGGTGCTCATTGTCCATCTTCCCATGCTCCCTGAGGACAGGGACTTTGTCTTGTCACTGCTGACCTCCCAGTGCCCAAAATAACCCTGGCACATGGAAGGAGCCCAATGTTTGTTGAGCTGCTTGCCTGATTGAATGAACTTACTCTCCAGGGCTGTCTAATATGATAGCCACCTGTGGCTATCTAAATCGAAATGAACTAAAGTTAAAGTAAAACTCTTAGTCCTATTAACCACATTTCTAGTCCTCAGTGGCCCCATGCGACCAGAGGCCACCCTACCGGACACTGCAGGCGTGGAGCATTTCCATCCTTGCAGGAAGGTCTGTTGGCCAGTGCCGCTGCAGGCCATGCGCGTGGATCACACTTCCTTACGTTTACACGTCCTTTTCTCTGGGGGATGCTTTATCTGACCCTCAGAAAGTACTGCACGGGTAGAGTTTGGCAGTATGTTAAAATAAACAAAAACATTAACATCAGTGCAACAATTACACTTCTCAGAATGTATCCTCAAGGAAATAATTGTTTAGATATGCAAAGATTTAGCCACAAGAGTGTTCGATGCAGCAAGCACTGTTCATGATAGCAAAAATAAAAAATAAAAACAAAAACAAAAAGGCTTGGAGGGCAGAAATTGGCACTGAGCAGCACCAGCCCTGGACAGAAACAAACCCCTAGACAGACTGACATTCAACAAGATGACCACCTGTCCGTCCAGTCTTATCCGGGAGCTGGTGAGTGGGGGCCGCAGGCACGAAGTTTGGGGGTTCCCTTGTGTCGGTAGAGAAGGGAGGACAGGTGGAGTTTGAGGGCTGGCCTCGGGCGTTTGGGAGGCTTCGAAGGAGATGAGCGAGGCCAGGGGTGGTCCAGATCCCTTCCCACCCTCCGCCCACGGCCCACAACATCTGCTCTGTTTCCTCGGGTGAGGGCCAGGTAGTGGGCAGTTAGCTAAGCGGTGTTCAGAATGACTCTGAGGGCCCAGAAGCCCCGCCCCTCCACCCCTGCGAAACGAATGAAGAGGAGCGCGGGTTTGGGAATTTAACTTCCAGGTCTGAATCCGCTTCCCACGTGTTCACTCTAATAAGAGTTACGTAACCTCTCTGGGCCTCTAATGTCTCATCTGTAAAGTGAGGATAATGATGGAAACAGCATTTAGGAAGAAAGGCTGAAATTCGCTCGATAAACGATGTGAATGGTTCCCATTCTTAGCCAAGACACAAGACTGGCCACGGAAGGTGCCGGGTCGCACGGGCAGGAGGGCCTCGTTCCTTTTCATCAAAGCCGCAGGCAGTAAAGCACGTCTCCTGGGTCTTCCCAGCCAGCCGCGCTCCGGCCTAGTGGAGCCAGGGGTCCAGCGAACGGAAGGGGCTGGGCCGGCTGGAGGAGCGCAAGGGGGAGGTGCGCGGGTAGCGCGCCGCGAAGGGACCGAAGAACTCGGCGGCGAAGGTGACCACGTCCTCCGGCTGGCGCAGCAGCAGGAAGAGAAGGAAGTCGGAGACGAGCGCTTCGGCGTCCGGGTGCTGCTGCAGGTACCTGGTGTGGCTGAGCCGCAGCTGCTCCTGGTGGGGACCGAGCCTGAGCAGGACCAGGAGCCCCGTGCTCCCTACTTCCCTCCCAGGAGGACTCGGGGATGCCGGGGCCTCCCATCCCCCAGGGGTGTGCAAGGCAACCGGCCCTGAAGAGAGATCAGCAATGGTGGAGTTTATGCGGGGAGGGGGTGTGCAGGGTGCGGGGAGGGACGTGGGGACCCCAGGCCCGCTGCAGCCTGGCCTCACCTTCCGTTCCAGGAACCTCGAGTAGAGCTCCATGTCCTCCTCCCACGGCAGGGGCGTCTTCTCCAACACTGGGCGAGGCTCAATCTCATCTGGGTGGCGAGGCTCAATCTCATCTGGGTGCCGAGGGAAGAAGTCTGCTATCCCGACCCAGAACCCTCCTCGGATACACTGGGATGCCCGAGAACACCTGAACTGCAGGTGCAGGTGAAACCCAGGGTTCTGCCCACGTGGGCAGAGTTGCTGAAGTGGTTCTCTGTGAAAAGATCCTCCCCTAATTGCCTTGGGGTCGAGGGCTGGAGGGCAAATACTCCCCATCTGATGTGGGCTCTGATACCACCCACCGCACACCCAATCCAGCCCCTGCGCCAGGGAAGGCCCCAGGTTTTCCCACCTCCCCTTCACAATCCCACCGCCTAGGGGCTTTACTCACCCTCCTCCCTCAAGATGGGCATCTTGGTGACCACACAGTAGCTGGGGGAGCCCACCTGGACTCTCTTGGCCAGGTGCCTGGAATGCAACACAGGAGAGGGTGGGCATCTCCGGAGAGCTGCTTCCCTTCACTGCTGCCCTTCCTCCCACTTATCTTCCAGTTCCCAGGTCCAGTTCCAGTTCTAATTCCCTGGATGATGACCCCGGCTTTTCAAAGTGGGTACGGTTCCTACCCCCGGAGATGCGTGCTGGTGTGCCAGGCCTGGAGGCCTTGAGAGCTGTGAGCACTGAAAAAATCACGAGCCTCCTGGTGTGTGATGTGAAAACCAGAACAACACGCTGAGTTGTGAACCAAGGGAGGCCAAGGATGTTCTGATTACTGTTTGTTTGTTTGTTTGTTTTAGTGTAGTGATTATGTCAATACCTCTTTGTAAATTTCAAGAAATAAATTCTTCTTCCCCTCATGGTCTGGAGCCTGTGCTTTGCTGATGACAGCTTGGCAGTATGTCAGAATGCCCCGCCCCCCAGCACTTCATCCAGGGTCGTGTTGCTCAAACCTTGGTGATTTTTCATTGTTACCCCCCAATATCCGTGACACCATGTTAACTAGGCCTTAAGCCCTAGAGAGTTGGTGTGAATGTCCTCAGCCACTTAGAGCCCCTCGGTGAGCTTTGGGAGGCACCGTGAGGATCGGGAGAATGAGGGAATAAATACATGAAGGAAGGGTGACGGATGTGGATAAGGAGGAACACTCCGATCTCAACAGCAGCTCTTCCTGGTGGTGTGCCCACACACAGCAGTCCTCCTGCTCCCCCTCGCCCTCCAGAGAAGCTGAGCGCCCAGGCTGTGCTCAACACTGCCCCCTTGTCCCCGGTGCCGGCAGCTCACCCATCGGACAGCATGTAGTACTGGCAGGACGTGGGGATGCCCTCATCCGAATGCACAGCCTGCTCCACGATGAACACTTCCACCTGCTGACCCTCCACCTGGATGGTCTGGGAGCCCAGAGCTTCCTGGCAGCAGCCGAAATGAGGGAAGGAGGTGAAGTGGATGCCTGTCTGGGTCTCCCCCCAAATCTTTCCCTGGCCCTTTTCTCCATTGTACAGCTTCATTCTTTGTTCATCAGAGATAAGCAACTCTTGGCTGTCCAGACACTCAGGCGCCGTGAGATTTGAGTTGTGTCCCCAGAGGTAAGTTGGGGGTCCCCTCGTAGCCAGCTTCAGCCTGCTCCCGCCCCAACCGCTCCTCACCCTCTCTCTGCGACCAAGGGCTTCTAGTTGGCAGATTCTGTTGCAGGAATGGAGAGCAACCAATCAGGTATGAGTGTAGGGGGGGCTGTTTGGGGGTTGGAGGGCAGTGAGGCTCTGGGGGTGCGAGTGGACTGACACCTGTGGCCCCCACGCTGCTGCAGGCAGGATGCTCTGTCGCAACTCAAACCCTGTGAACGCCTGTGGCTGTGGGAGAAAAGTGCTACCATGTGTTTCCCAGACAATGGGGGTGAATGACACACGGCTGTTCGGGTTGAACACGCTGCTGTTTGTCATGTGTGATAGAGAAGACTAGGATGTCATTTACAAAGTTGGTCAAATCAGCCCCCAAAGTGTGTGCTCAGAGGCACGGCTTTAAAGATCACATATTGCAGTTAGCCTGAAGTATGTCGATTACGAAATTTTAGCCAAAACACACACAGAAAAGGAAGACCTTCAGGGTTGAGACATAATGAAGACTATTGAGTGTCCTTGGAGACGCTGCATTTCCTGGTGGTAAAAAATATGTCTTTAAAAGCAGCCCTCCACTGCGTGTATCTTTCCTGGACTGACTTCTGTACGAGAGAGTGTTGCTTCCCCCCAGCTGCTCACTCCACCTGCCCCCACTTGCACTCACAAATGTGGTCTTACTTTTTCCTGCCTTTGGAAATCTCAACCCTTTGTCCTGATTTTATCCCCACCCCACCCCTCTTCTGCTCCACAGTTATCTCTCTCCCTTCCGCATTCTCCTGCCCCTTCTAGTGTGCCCCGAGGCCAAGTCCCCCACCAGGGAGATCCCTCACGTAAGTGGAAGAGCAGAGTTTGCCCTCCGAGTCCAAGGCCAGGAAGCGGGCGTTGCTGGGCACCATCCGCCTCCAGGCCATCACCCTCAGCAACAGCAGGTTGGCCGCCTCGGAAATGAAGCCCGCAGTTGAGTGCCAGGGGAAAAATGTCACTTCAGTCTTCACTTCCTATTAAACCAGGACAAATCTGGTTTAAGAATGTGCAGGCAGGAGGGTGGGCAAGCCAGGTGTTCGGCATACGGTCCTCGCCGAGACCCTCCTGCAGCCTTCTGGCCTGACACAGCCTGGCTTCTGGTTTCCAGAGGATGTGGAATACGGTGCCCATCCTCACCTCGCCCTCCTTGACACTTCTGGTCATGGCCAGCTGGTCCTCCTGCTTCAGCAAACTCGTCTTCCTTTCCACGGGGAGGGTGTGGAACTAAGGGCCAGAGCGTGGAAGGGAGAACGGGGCTCACCAGATTGCCTACAAACAGGACCACCCCTGCCCCTTCCAGCGGTCTTCTTGTCCATTCCCCTCTATAAACTAGAAAACCAAGGGGCAGATTTGGATAGAGAACCTTCCATGTGTAGGAAATCTCGGGAAGAGAAGCCATACTATGGTGCACTATGAAGTTAAAAAGCAAATCGCTTCAAATACAGGTTTTAAAAGATGGGGGTGGTTTCTGAGGGAAGGCTCTTAGGCAAAAGTGCCTTCCAGGGTTGAAAGGGGTCACGTTCCACAAGTTACACATTTCAGAAGTTAATGAAGTGGTGAAGGCTGGCTGTGAGGGGCACAGAGCAGGAGCATTTGGAGGTGATGATGTAGTGACAGGCCCTTGGGAAAGGCCAGACTCTGGGAAAGGTCAGCCCCCGTGGCCCTAGGAGGCGCTAGGCTCTCAGGCTGGATGGGTCCAGGGTGGGCTGGAGCCAGCATTTGTGCACTAGAAGGTCATCAGGAGCTGACCCCAGTCCCCTGGGCGGCTTGTTTTCCATTTTTGTGGTGGGGATTGCAGGGGTAACTGAAGAGTTAGGCTGAGATTGTATTTTTTTTTAAGATTTTATTTATTTATTTTTAGAGGGAGGGGAAGGGAGGGAGAGAAACGTGGACTGGTTGCCTCTCCCACACCCCCACCTGGGGAGCCGGTCCATAACCCGGGCATGCGCCCAGACTGGGAATCGAACCAGTGACTTTTAGTTTACAGGCTGGCACTCAACCCACTGAGCCACACCAGCCAGGGTAAGCTGAATTCTGTTGAGCCCCCACTCCCTCCCTCCCTCCCTCTCAGGGTCTCTATTCTCTCACCTGGATTGGGATCAAGGTTGGGGGCCCTGGGAGGTACCTTGATGAACTCCTGACTATGCTGTTCCAGGGTCTCCAAGTTCCATGAGAGATAGCCTGGGGTGGAGGGTGGAGAGCAGTGCCTTTGCAGGAGGCAGGTTGGAGATTGCAGCCGGGGAGGGTGGTGGCCCAGGGGAGAGACTTAGGAAAAAGCTAGACAAAACCATTGCTCTTGTCCTAAGTCCACAGCTGTGATTACCCACCCTGACACCCCCACCTCCCACACACCCACTGTGTCTCATTCTGGTACTGAGATGCAGTCCAAGGGTTGGTCTGAGTAAGGCTCTGGGAACCAGGGCGGGGGGTGGGGGGGAGGCAGAGGAAGGATGGGGGTGAAGGGCATTAGGAAGCAGGGACTCTACCCAGGAGGGAGTTTCCACAGAGCATTTTGTCCATGAAGCCACGGCTCACGGCGTGCACGAGGGGACAGTGAGACAAGGCGCTGAAGCTGCCTTCATACTTCCCTCTCTTCACCTCAATGGTCAGCTCTCCCTGAGGCTCCCCCGTGTTTGAGACCATGGCCAGCGTCTCTGAGAAGAACAGCTTCTGCAGCTCCTCCTCCCCTGGGGACAGATTAAAGCCCCAGCTCCTAAGGCCTCAGCTCTCCGACCCCCTGGCCACCAGTGTTCCACACTCCCCACCCACACCCTCCTCATCCACATCTCCCAGGCAGCCTCTGCCTCCCCTCCTCTGACCTCTACAGCAGCCAGCAGGTGAAGTCACACCCCAGCCACCCCCATGTCCTGAGGTCATCCCTTAAAAAATTTCAATATCAACCCTTTCAGAGTCTCAGGAGAATCAATGTTGAGAGAGGCGGGGCTCAGGTCTGGGCATCTCTCCTTCCTCCTCTCCACACTTGTGCCCCCCTCTCCCGACACCCATTGCCCGGGCTCACTGAGGGAGGTGAGGAAGTGAATGGCTTTAGCATTGGCCTTTGGGGGAGGCAGACTCTCTGGGGCTGAGGCTTGCTGCTGCTCCTTGGCTCTGGGGCCTATGGAGGGAAAAGAGGGGGAGATGGTAGACCCCGGGGAGAAGAACAGGGACGGGCAGTTGTCCCAAGAGCAGAATCCTCCAAGGCTACCTCCGGGCAGATTGTCGGAGAGAAGATGGCCCTCTGCTCTCCAGCCCCAGCACCCCTCTTCCTACCTTTGGACTCAACTTTAGAGGACATGCCGCCTGCCTCCTGCTGCCTGCTGCCTGCTGCCTGCTGCTTACTAACCAGTGTGTTTCCAGTTGTCTCCATGGCAACCGAGAGTTAGCTACCACCTCTTAAAGGGCCATCAACCCACTTCACTAAACACACAGACCCTAAAGGAAAAAGCAGGAAATGTGTGTGGGTCTGGGACTTGGCCTAAGTCTGAGGTATTGTCCAGCAGAGGGAGCATGTGACATGCCTAAGAGGCCGAGGGATGACATGGGTCATCAGAATGACCTTAGGCTTGTGGCCCTGAGCCCAGGCCCTAACAAGCACAGGACCTAGTTAGATACCTTGTGAATAGCGCTACACTTTGTGGTCCTGACATGTAACAGTGACGGTGCATCAGTGACAGTCACAGCAAACTCATAAACCAAGCTAGCTCAGGGTCAGACACTGACCCACAGGGCCTCACACACCTCAACCTTCAGAGTAACCCTGTGAGAGGGTCCTCTTACCGCTCCATTTTATGGCTAAGAAAACCGAAGCCCCATGAAGTTCAGAGTCTTCCCAAGGTCGCACAGCTAGTAATAGGCAGAGGCAGGACTTGACCCAAGGCAGTATGGCTTCAGAGTCGGAGTGAATTCAGAGAAAGGAAGCACCAAATAGATGACACATTGAAGCTACCCAAATGGGGCCGTAACATGGGTAGTAACTAAAGACAGAGGCTTGAAAACTGAACTCTGATGGACCCTCAAACTACAGGCTGATCCCAGCCCCGTAAGTGCTGGAGCCTGTGTCCGTGGCTGTAAAGACGGGGCTCAGCCTGACAGGGCCCCACGAAAATCTCCGAGGGGCGCAGGAATGGGTGGAAAAGGTGAGAGGAAGGATTAAGAAGTCCAAACTGCCAGTTATACAATAAGCCAGGGGGCGGTGATGTACAGTGCAGGGAATAGAGTCAGTAATACCATACTAAGGAGGTACCGCAGTTACTAGATTTACTGTGGGGATCACTTGGACAGTTCTATAAGCATCTGATCGCTGTGTTGTATACCTGAAGCCAATATTGTATGTCAACTATAATTTTAAAATAAAGAAATAAGCCCTGGTAGGTGTGGCTCAGTGGACTGAGCACCGGCCTGCAAACCTAAAAGTCGCCAGTTGGATTCCTGGTGGGGGCCCATGTCTGGGTTGCCGGCCAGGCCCTCCATGGGGGGCCTGAGAGAGGAAACCAACTGAGGTTTCTCTCTTTCTCCCTACCTTCTCCTCTCTCTAAAAATAAATAAATAAAATCTTTTCGAAAATTAAAAATAAATAAATAAGTAAAAGGAAAATCTTGACATAAAATCTCAGTCACTTAAGAAGGGGTTCACTTCTTCACTTCCTCCATCCCCCACCCCACCACTATATCACTTGGGAAGGCACCATATGTTGCCATGTATAATGTGCACTTTTTGCCCAAATTTTTGAGGGAAAAATAAAGGTGTGCATAATACATGGGTAGTACTAATTCCATATCTATATAAATATTTTTAAAAGATTTTATTTATTTATCTTTAGAGGGGAAAGGAAGGAGAGAGGGACAGAATATCAATGTACGGCTGCCTGTCGTGGTTCTCCTGCTGGGAACTGTCCTGCAACCCAGCCATGTGCCCTGACTGGGAATCGAACCACAGTCCTCTGGTTCGCAGGCCTGTGCTCAATCCACTGAGCTACACCAGCCAGGTATAAATATTTTTAATTCTTTTATCTATGCTGATGCATTAAAAGCATAACTCTAGAAAGCAAGGATGATACCTGTATGCAAAATAATACCCTGGAATATGATAATCAGTTTTGTTTGTAAATATAAATAAATAAATAATTGAATTTTAAAATTAAAACAAAAGATTTTTTTCCTGAAAGTTTGGGCCAAAAACATTAGTGCACATTATACACAGCAAAATACAGTAATTTTTACCTAACTTTTTACTGGGTCTTTATCAACTTCAGGAAAATCTGGAATTATGTGTGGAACTGCTTAAGAGACTCAAACTAACAGTGCTAATATTTCTTTTGTTACATTGTGCATAGTTTGTGTTTAAGTACTTGAAAATCTTTAATTTGGCTTGGTGGGGTGCTTAAGAGATAAGCTTGAGGGTTCTAATTTAAGTCAGAAAGTTGAATATAGACTGTTCTTTGAAGTTAAATTCTTACTGGGATTGTAAAACCATTTTTTAGAAGATATGAAATGTACTATCTTCACAAGTTTTCTTATTATATTTCAATAGAAGTACATAGGAGGTTGGTTTGTCAGTCAATCGCTCTATTTTAAAAAGATCTTTTAAGAAAACTGAGTTCTTTCTACTCCACTTTATTTTTTCCAGCTTTATTGTGATACATTTGGTAATCTACTTATATATAACATGAATAAGTGCAATATAAGCTGCCTAAAGCAGTTTTAATTTTAAAAAGACAAATTAGTAATTAAAGTCTTAGAAGTTATTAATATTCACTAGATTTATGATTAGAATGATATGACTGGTGAGTTGAACTTAAAAGTTTTTGAAATGCTTGTTTTAAAATTTGGATTTTAAGCTGACTTCCAGCCAAGATGGAGTCATAGGTGGAAATACTGTGCCTCCTCGCACAAAGAAATTTAAGGACAACAAAGATTTAGAAACAAAAACACAACCAAAACAGACAGAAAATTGAACTGTACCAAAGTCCGACAACACGAACCATTCATCCAGACCAGTAAGAGGGGCTGAAAGGGTCCCAGCAGAAAGAGGTGGTGGTTGGCAGACCCAGTGAGACGTGCAAGGTGGCTGGCTGACCATGGACACACAGTCGCGTGCAGATAAACCAGGCAAAAATGGGCTGTGAGACCATGCAACCCAGGGCCCCAGCGACGGGAAATAAAGCCTAAAAGCACCAACTGGAAAAACTTGTGGGGGTTGAGGTGCTGGGAGAGACTCCCGCCTCACAGGAGAGTTTGTTGGGGAGACGCACAGGGTCCTAGAATGTACACAAGCCCACCCACCCAGGAACCAGCACCAGAAAGGCCCAATTTGCTTGTGGGAAGTGGCAGAGGGGACCGAAATTCAAGAGAGAATGGATTAAGCACCATTATTCCATCTCTGACTCCGCCCCCACATATAGCATCACAACCCAGCAACTGGGTTGCCCCACCTTGGTGAACACCTAAGGCTCCGCCCCTTATACATAACAGGCACAAACAGACCAAAACATTATGGCTCAAACAGAAGAACAAATCAAAGCCCCAGAGCCAGTGCTTTTAAGTGACCAAGAGATAGCCAACCTATCAGATGCACAGTTCAAAATACTGGTGATCAGGATGCTCCCAGAACTGGTTAATTTTGGTCGCAAATTAGGCAAAAAAAATGAAGGCTAACCTAAGTGAAATGAAGGAAAATGCACAGGAAACCAATAGTGATGGGAAGAAAATGGGGACTCAAATCAATGGAGTGGACCAGAAGGAAGAAAGAAACAACCAAACAGAAAAGAATGAAGAAACAAGAATAAAAAAAAATGAGAGGCTTAGGAACCTCAAGGACATCTTTAAACATTCCAACATCTGACTTATAGGGGTACCAGAAGGGGAAGAAGAAGGGCAACAAGTGGAAAACTTATTTGAACAAATAATAAAGGAGAACTTCCCCAGTCTGGCAAAGGAAATAGACTTCCGGGAAATCCAGGAAGCTCAGAGAGTCCCAAAGAAGGTGGACCCAAGGAGGAACACACCAAGGCACATCATAATTACATTAGCCAAGATTCAAATGAAGGAGAGAATCCTAGAAGCAGCAAGAGGTAAGGGGACAGTCACCTACAAAGGAGTTCCCATGAGACTGTCAGCTGATTTCTCAAAAGAGACCTTACAGGCAAGAAGGGGCTGGAAAGAAGTATTCCAAGTCATAAAAGGCAAGGACCTACATCCAAGATTGCTCTATCCAATAGAGGAGGGCAGAGCTTTCATTTAGAATGGAAGGGCAGATAAACCACTTCTCAGATAAGGTCAAGTTCAAGGAGTTCATCATCACCAAGCCCTTATTATATGAAATATGAAAGGGACTTATCTAAGGAAAAGAAGATAAAAAAGATGAACAGTGAAAGGACAGTAAACTCACAGTTATTAACAACTACACCTAAAACAAAAGCAAACTAAGAAGACAGCTAGATCAGGAGTGGAACCATAAAAATGGAGATCACGAGGAGGGTTAGCAACAGGGGAGTGGGAGGAGGAGAAGGGGGGAGGAGGTACAGAGAATAAGTAGCATAGACAGTGGGGAGAAAATAGATGGGGGAGGGCAAGAGTAGTGTGGGAAATGTGGAAGCTAAAGAACTTATGACACAACACATGGACATGAACTAAAGGGGGGAATGTGGGGGGAGGGGGTGTGCAGGATGGAGGGGAGTGAAGGTGGGGAATGGGACAACTGTAATAGCATAATCAATAAAATCTATTTAAAAAATAAAATAAAATAAAATTTGGATTTTAGGAAATTGAGTATTAGTTTAAAAAGCCAAAGTGAATTACGAATAAGTCTTTCTCTGCACGTGAGCCATGGTGGCATTAAGAAAATTCATAATTGCTTTGGAAAGCAGCTTATTAGTTCCTCAAAAAGTTAAATGTGCAGTTACTGCATGACTTAACAATTCCACTCCTAGGTACATGCTCGAGAATTGAAAACGTCTGTCTATGCAAAAACTGTACACAGATGTTCATGATGGCCAAAAGTGAAAACAACCCAACTGTCTGTCAGCTGATGAATGGCCAAGAAAAATGCAGTGCTGGGAACGCGGTGGAACGTGAGCCACAGAAGACACAAAGTACTGATACATGCTACGACATGGATGAACCCTGAAAACATGTTGAGCAAAACAAAACAGTCATAAAAGACCACATGTTGCACGGTTCTATTCATGTAACAAATTCAGACTAGGCAAATCTAGAGACAGAGAATAGATCAGTGGTTGCCTGCTTAGGGGCAGGGCGGGGGCGTGGGGGCAGGGAGCCACGTCAGATGGGTGCATCTGGGATGCCGTCTGGGATGACGGCAGTGTTCTAAAATTAGAAGGCGGCGATGATCGGAAAATTGCTCATACCAAAAACCACTGAATCGCACACTTTAAAAGGGCGAATTTTGTGTTATGTAAATTATATTTCAAAGTTCATTTGAAAAATAGAGGATTTAGATAAAATTTACAAAAATCAAACCCTATTGCTTTCATGTGTGAATTACATGAACTTTGACAAAATCCTTTTGATTACTAGGATGAAATTTTAGACAACAAGAGCAGCCCTGGCTGGTGTGGCTTGGTGGATTGAATGCGGGCCTGTGAACCGAAAGGTCATCGGTTTGAATCCCAGTCAGGGCACATGCCTGGGTTGCGGGCCAGGTCCCCGGGCAAGAGGCAACCAACCATTTGATGTATCTCTCACACATCAATGTTCCTCTCCCTCTCTTCTCCCTCCCTTCCTGTCTCTCTAAAAGTGAATAAATAAAATCTTAAAACAATAGCAAATTGGGGTCTAGATGCTCTTTAAGGGGGCCCACGCTGTTCCCCTCCCTGTGCCCTCTATCTCCCTCTCCTCTCCCCCCTTTAGAGCTCTCCTACACCCACTCACCTCTCCCAGGCCCCTCTAGGCTACATTCTCAATGCCTGCCCCCCTTCCCCCAAGCCCTCCCCCTGGTACTGGCTATTTCCTGCCAGCTGCTGGGGGAGAAAGCAGTTTGGCAAAGTGACTCACGGAGGACCAACATCTTGTCTACTGTTTGTCCCTCTGGAAGATATCTATCAAGGACCATTGTTACTGTTCCCCCCTCTCCCCCACCAGAGCCTGTGTAGCAGGTAGAAGGATGCTCTGAACTGCGTTGACATCCTAGCAGTGCGGCTGTGTTGGGCAGGTTGGCCTCTCTGAGCCTGTGACATGGACAGCCTGTGCCCTCCTGGCCACGGGGTGGGCATCTCTTGAACAACACAACCAACATAGAGAGGCTCCCGAATGTGCCAAACTCTGCAGATATTAACTCATTCAATCCACGCAATCACTTCTAACACGGTGCCAGCATCCATCCCCTTTGGACACACGAGAAATGGAGGCACAGGAAGGTTAAGTAATTTGCCGACGGGCACCCAGTTAACAAATGGAATGTGGGGACTTCAACCCCGCTGGGCCTGCTCCAGAGTCCGAGTTCTTGACTACTTCATTGTATGGTCCCTGATGGTCTAGCCCTGCGCTCAGTACACCAGTAAGAGGAGAGAAAGGCTACTGCTGACTGGACTTCCCTGGGCATCTCACTGGGCTCTCCCAGGCCCCGCACAAGGAGCTTGGGGACCCAAGCCACCTGTCTGCTGTTACCACAGCCAACCAGAGGCAGAGGCTGCATTAGTATCAGGACCAGTCCAACTCCAAATCCTTTTTTTCTGTTCTTTTAAAAAATATTTTATTTATTTTTAGAGAGAGGCAAAGGAAGGGAGAAAGAGAGGGAGAGAAACACTGAGCTGCTGCCTCTCGCATGCCCTCAACTGGGGACCTGGCCTGCAACCCAGGCCTGTGTCCTAACCAGGATTCAGACCAGCGACCTTTTGGTTTCCGGAAGCCTTTCGGTTTCAGTGGGTTTCCAGCCCACTGAGCCACACCAGTCAGGGCCAAGTCCTTTTTCTGTCTACCATCCTGGCCAAGCTTTGCTGGAGCCAAGCACTTACCAACCTTCGGGGTTAGGCTTCCACATGCTTTCAAAGTCTCCATTTGTGGCCAAGGCCTTGGAGGGCTAAGACCAGCCCCCGACACACGCATGCACACACAGGCCTCTTCATGTCTATGGGTTCATGCCTGCACCTTCCCCTGTTCTTTGTTCTGCCCTGGAATGCTTATGGCTGCCCATTTAGCACCCCCAGGCCCTTTCTCCTTTTGTACCCCAGAGAGATAGCCTATGTCAGAAAAACCAAAGAAAAAAACTAACTGCTTGCTAGTTATTTTTTTTGAGGTTGTGTTTTTTTATTTAATCTTCATTGTATTTTCCCCATTACCATTTAGTCCCATTATACTCCCCTCCCCCCACAGTCACCACACTGTTGTCTGTGTCTGAGACCTTTTTCCTTTTTCCTCCACCGCTCCACTCTCTACGTTCCCCTCCCCATTAGCTGTCATCCTGCTCTCTATCTATAAGTCTGTTCCCTTGTTAGTTCAGTTTGTTAGTTATTTTTAAAACTATGTATTACTCAAACACCTTGAAGGCTGTATGTCTACCTCCATCTCTTTCCTATAACCAACTATTGCACCAGAAACCTGATGTAGCATTTCTCAAAGTGACTTCATGTGCCTTTTCTCCTCTGACTCTCCTAACAGTAGGTAGAATCGTTAGTGACGGATCATGACTTTGCTGTTTTGCATCCTTTCTGGTATCGAACCTCCTCTGTATCTGTGGGGGATTTTTTTCTCCATTCTCAGTGTGTGGTGTTTCAGCTGGGTCTGACACTGCCCTTCCTCTTATAGTCATGTGAGCTCATCTGACCAGTCAGAGAAGTCCATATACCTAACTCCTAGGATTGGTTCAGGGTTGGGCACATGATGCAAGCTGGACCAATGAAACTCAATCCCTAAGGCTATGGGAGGTTCTGATAGGTTTGATGAACCAGAAGCGTGGAACTTCTGGAGATAATTTTTCCACTGCAGAGAGAAAGCCTGACAGAGAACCAAACCAATACAGTAGAAAGCAGAGCTGAATGATACTGTTCATCTTTATGCCTGAACTCATCATGACATAGTCCCACATTCCTCAATTTTATGAGTTGATAAATTTCCTTTTTGGTTTAAGCTCCTTTCTTTTGAGTATTTGTCATTTGCACCTGGAAGTGTTCTGACTTTATCTAGCTCATCATCTCCATTGGAAGTTGAAGAAACTGAGGTCAGAGAAGTGACTCTTCCAAGGTCACTTGGATGTTGAGTGACAAAGGTGGGATTAAAACTCAGGTCTCTAAAGCCAGTGACACCTGCTGTCTTCCAAGCAAGGAGCCAGCTGCCTGGGAGCTGCTGGTCGTTCCAGCTCTGGGAGAAGCATGCACCATTATTCTGGACAGATGCCGGGGTGGGAGGGTCACCCAAGGCCCTGGGAAAATGGTTCAGAAAACCATTACCAAGTGCCCCTAGAAGCTGGGCATATGCAGAGTGACCTGGCCCTGGGGCTTGCCCATTCAAGACAGCAGTGACACAGAGACAATCACTGAGCATGGTCAGCTGCCCTTCTTCAGGAAGGTGAGCCCCGGCTGGTGTGGCTCAGTGAATTGAGTGAGGACTGTGAACCAAAGTGCCACCGGTTCGATTCCCAGTCAGGGCACATGCCGGGGTTGCAGTTTCGATCCCCAGTCCAGGCACCAGTCCAGGTGCATATGGGAGACGACCAATCGATGTTTCTTTCTCGCATTGATGTTTTTCTTTCTCCCTTCATCTCTCTCTAAAAGCAGTGGGGGAAAAAATCCTCAGGTGAAGATAAAAAATTAAAAACAAAAAACACAAGAATTCTGCCATAGCCAAATGTCGCCTTTGCTTCATTTTATATTTCAAAATATATCTTTAATTACTGTCATGAATTGAAGAGTGGTGTCACTTGTCCAGAATATTGACCCCAAAGATCAACACAATGAACACAAAACAATGTTATTAAAATCTATCTCCAGATACTGGCGTCTGGCTCCTCGGTAGAGTGACGTCACAGAGAGGCCAGGGCCTTATGCTTGGGGTGCTTTTCACTGCTGGGCTGTGACTACGCAGAACCATCTTGAACCAACTCCTTTGTGGCCAGGGTACACCTGCGCCTCTCAAGCTCTGGGAAACACTGAAGTAGTGGATCGTAAGCCCTGAGCAAAGGCATACGAGCCCAGGAGGATGTGTTCATAGCACTGTTTCTGGCCAAAGCTCTTGAAGTACAGTAACTCCAAGCTGGTGGACCTGAAACCCAGACAGAAAAACGGAACCAGCAACAAAGACAAGCCCACTCAGTGACCAAACCTGTGTTAAATCATTCATTCATTTAACATTTATTGAGCGCCCACTGCGTGCCAGGCACCGTGCTAGGCGCAGAAATCGAGATGCATAAGATACAGTCCATGCCCTGAAGGGTTCACAGTCTGGAGGGGAGACATACATGTAAACAAGTAAAATACAGTGGTAAGTGCCAGGGGAGAAGCATTTACAAAGAGCAGAGGTAGCCTGGAAGGGGAGAGGCATGGGGCTTGTCTTCGTGGAGGAGGGGGCCTCTGAGGGGCGTTGGAATGATGAACAGGGCTTTGCCAGGCAGACAAGGCAGGAGGAGCAGGGAAAGGCATTCCAATCTGAAGAACAGCATGAGCGAAGGCACAGAGGCAGGAAACTGCATGTCTTTGGGTGCAGGGCTCTAACTATTCTGGAAGTATTGCTAGAGTTGGTATCAAAGGCTGTGGCTGGAGAGGGGGCAGAGGCCGGATGATGAGGAGAAACCGAGGGCAGGGGGCATCTTGGAGGCTCGCCAGAGGGGAGCAGAGCCTGAGGGAAGGCTTCTCTTTGAAGGAGGAGAGGTCCCTGGCTGACCCAAGGTACGCCTGCTTGAGGACCCTAGGGTTCCTTGCCGTGGCCCCAAAGGGCCCTGGGCCCAAGACCAGAGAAGCTGAGCTGAGGGACGGCCCAGCCCTAGGGTCCTGGAGGCTGCCACTTACTCCCGGACTTTTGATTTCTGACTCTACTGCAGGGGCGCACCCCAGCCAGGATGGGGCCAAGGGTCAAGTGAGAAGTGACACAGAGTGTTCTTGGCATACTGCAAAGGGCCAGATGACTGTGTTAATAGCTAAGAGGGGAAAGGGGCTGAGGGTAAAGTAGAAGTTAGAGGAAGGCAGAAGTTCTAAGAATAAGGGCTGCAATGAGAAAACGGCAGTTGCCGTGGTGGACGACAGCTCTCTCTCCCATTGGCCCAGGGCAGGGGCAGAGGCCAGCAGGCAGGACCAGGCCAGCTGTGCAGGGAGCCGTGCGACCCTCAGGACTGCTGGGCTGCAACCCCAGCAGCCTCTGGTGTCTCCTCAGCCTGAGGTCAAGAACCAGGGCCCTCCCTCTTCCAGGCTATAGGGAAGTCACTGAGGCAGACATTGGCCGGGAAGCCAGACTTCCAGGCCTTCCATCTTTCTCAGAAATGGCTTCATTTGAAAAATGCCTTTGTGGGGGCAGGGAGGGGAGGCTGGGGGATGAGGGGCAGTGTCTCAGTAACCAGAGCCCAGGTGCCCCTCTCAATGACCACTTTTCCAAGGCATCTCATGTCAGGCCACTTTGGGGGACTGTTTCCTTCCCACCCTGAATGGGAGACAGGGGGGGAGATGTACTCAGCCTGTCGGTGGCTCCAGTGAGAGTGAGGCCTTCTGAGTGAGGAGCTAAGAGCCGCTCACTACCACATCAGGAACAGGGGAAGGGAGGAGGGGACCCTCCCAGCTAGGTCTGGAGATGTCCCAGGGCTCCTCATTTCCTGTTACCCTTGATAGCTCAGCCGCACCCTGTGGAGCATTCCAGCCTGAGTGCAGTCCCCTTGTCCCCTTTCTCTGGCCTCCAAGTCCCCCACCTTGTCCCTCTCCCCGACCAGTATTGGAAAATGATGCCCACTCTGGGCTCTGATGGAGGTGGTGATGGTAGCAATGAGGGGGATGGGTGTGCGGGCCATGTCTGGCCTCCCCACCACTCAGGTGGGCTGGGGGCGTCACTTGCTCTTGTGCAGGTCCTTCAGCCGGCGGAGCTTCTCCAGGAGCTGGGCCCGGGAGTAGCCGTCATCCTCGCTGGGGCCCGGGCCTGGGACCAGAGTCTCCTGCAGCACCAGGCAGTGGGTCCTCAGGAAAGGGTTGTAGGAGCGCTCCTCTCCCAGGGTAGACGGGCACTGTGGGACCAGAGGCACCTGGCTTTGATGGGGAGAATCTGGCAAACGAACCCAACAAGGGACGTGCCCCCGCCCCTGCCCAGTCTTGGGGTCCAGAAATTCTCACTCAAAGGACCATGAGGCAAAACATGTCAGAGCTCTGGGAGGGGCACAAAGCAAGGGTTCCCTCCCGGGAGTGCCTTGGCGGCCCCTCCTGGACCCCCAGCCCCGCACCGTGCTCTTGCGCTCCATCCGCTGCCTCTGCACCCACTGCATCTTCCTCTCCCGGGCCAGGTTCTCGGGCTCCACCACACCTGCAAAGCCCAGGTTCTCCTCTGCGTACTCATGACCTAGGGAAGCCCACGGGCCCGAGAGGCAGGGCAGAGAGAGATTGGTGCGTGAGCAGAGAAGGTCTTCCCCGAGGGGCAGTGCTCTCCAGGAAGGGTGAGCACAGGTCAGCCGCGTGGGAAGAGGCAGAAGCAATTCAGGGGAAACCACCAGGCCTGCAGCCAGGAGACGGTGTTCTAGCTGTGCCTCTGCCCATCTTAGTGACCTCAGCCACCTGTCTGAGCCACAGTTTTCTTTGGCAAGCGGAGAAAATAATGCCACAAGGGCAAGGGTGTGTCTCTGGTGCCTGGAACAGAGGCTGGTACATGTTAGGTGCTCAGGAAAGTATGAATAAATGGATGAGCTGAATGTTCTGAAGATTAACTAAGATATCAGTGAGTGTGTTTTAGAAACTGGACATGTGATGTCTGTAGGGACACGTGATGTATGGATTGTGTATGGATGGCGGGACACACAACATGTGGATATGGGTGTGTACAATGGACACACGCAGACTGGACTCTCCCTGACAAGCAAAGGCTATTTTCTGTCCTAGGCTCTGGCTCAGCAGGGACGTCACCAAGCCAGTATTCCACAAAGAAGGGGGCTCTGCACCCCCCTACAGTGGGCTCCTGGGAATCGCCAGAGGAGGAGCCGTGTTGCCTCTGGGATAGGAACTGGGTCCAGGGGCACCTAGGAGGGTGAAGGGTGGGGAGGAGTGGGGCGCCTCACCGGGCCACAGCAGAGTGTCATCCCCCAGCCCCAGCACAGTGTCCAGCGAGCTCAGCATGGTCTCTGCAGTGCCCTCGAAGGTCCGTCCTGGTGGGGTGAGGGGCGTGTTATAAAATACAAGGATATTATAGCATGCTATACGGCACATGAAGGGGGTGGGGACCCGCGTGCACACCTCGGGCCACCAACCCTCCACGGTGGCCCTGGGAGCTGGGCCCAAATGTTCGCCCCCAACCACACCCTTCTGAAGGCCTCTACCGCACATGCTGGCACGCGGGTGCACAGGGGGCTGCGCCTTCAGGTTGGGCTCCGACAGCCCCAAGCATGGCCATGCTGGGTGCTCCTGTCCACAGAGCACCTCGTCTTTGTGTTTGCTGCCCTGGGGGCCCCATACAGCCTGAGACTTGTGGTTCCTGAGCCACAGCATCCTCCTCTCGCTCAGGGCTTCTGAAGCTTTTGTAACCTGGTCCCCTGGTCCCTGTATCAGAGAACCAGGCTCCACCCAGTGGAAACAAAAGCCCTGGGAGCCCTGTACTCAGTTACAGGTCCTGTTTCATTCTGTCCAGCCTCTACAGGAAGTCGTGAGGATAGTAAAGAAAAATTGAGGCGACATGGGTAACGGTTACCCCAAATGAGAGAAACTGCCGAGACAACATCTGCACTGACACCAGTGCTTCAATGCAGCACTGTGGCTGCCCCCGGGCCCTGCGCTGCCCCACCCCCTCTCTGCTACCCCTCATCCTTCCTCTTCCCTTTGGGGGAACTCACCACAACCAGAGAGGAAGAGCAGGTCTCCTGAGAAGAGGCAGGAAGGACCCTCGTAAGGCTCCCCATCCAGCAGGTAGACCAGATGACCTTGTGTGTGGCCAGGGGTGGCTAGAGCCCGGATTTGAAGTCGCCCCACACTAACCACGTCTTGATGACAAAGGGGACTGTGGAGCAAGGCAATAGGGGAGAGAAGGTACCAGAGCTCATGCCATGCTGGCCCTGCCCTGCCCTAGGAGATTTGCAGGAGTCGAGGCTTCCATGCCAGAGAGAAAATGCCCCCAGTGCCGGGACCTCAGATCCAAACCCTCCCCTCTTCCAGTGTTGAAGACCAAGGCTGATCAAATGGGCTGTTGTCTGCTCTCTGAGGGCTGGGAGGGGCATCAGTAAAGATCCAGCTGCTGGTAACCCTGAACTTCTTCACTGAAGGTTAAGGGGTGAGCCCATGAGAGTGCCACCCCAGCCCTGGGGTCAGGGACTCACTGGGTGAGGTAGGGGATGCCGTCCTGAGGGCTCCCGTACACCCTGCAGTCATGGTGCCGACGGCTGAGGTCGCGGTTCCCCCCGCTGTGGTCCCTGCAGGACAGCAGAGGCAGGGACGGGCTTTGAGAGGCCATTGCACTGGGCCTGCCTACCTCCCGCTTCCCCACGGCACCTCCAGGCCTAGGAGCCCTGCATGTGCCTGGCTTCTGGACCGAGCCGAGCTGTCCCCACCATTGAGCCTTTGTTCAAGCTGTTTCCCTGCCCAGGACGCCATGCCCCCGACTTGCCAGACCCCCTTCACCTGGCCAATGCCAACTGATCTTTGTGAACTTTCTCAGCTCCAGGGTCATCAGCCTCGAATTCTTCCAAGTGGACCTGATTCTGCCCCACCTGGTGCCTACCACCCCCTGTGCCCTGAGCCAACTGCCACAGTTGTCATCGTTTATTACTGTTGTACATTTTCATGCAGGCTCTCTCCCCTATTGGACTATAATCTTCCTGAGAGAAAAGATCACAGGTTTGCCCATGTCTAGGGCACAGAAGCCATCCAACAAATGCCCATGGGATTCGAGACAGATGCCCGCCCCTCCCCCACCGGGGCTTCGGAAGCCTAATACGTACAGCAGTGGGAGACTCACCCCTTTCCCTCCCTCTCTGGTAGTGCCCCAGTACTTCATGAGGAAGGTGGACGACCCCCACCTGACCTCCTGACCCCCAGCCCAGCCTGACCTTACGGGGCTCAGACCTGGCAAGCTCAGCTGGGGCAAGAGTCAGCCAGGGGAGATCATCTGCACCCAGACCCCCCATGCTGGTCCCTTACCAGTGCTTGTGAGTGCAGAGAATGGCAACCAAGGTAACACCCTCCTTTTCAATGGAAGCCTGGAGGAGAGAAGAGTTACGGAGACTGAGGAACAGGACGCAGAGGGAGACTGGAGGCAGAGAGAGATGGGAGAGTGAGTGCTGGGTGCAGAGGAGGGAGGGGTGAGGGGGAGAGAGGGGATGGAGCTAGAGAGTAAGAAGGGGTAGGAGGACAGGGTTGGGGAAGCGGCAGCAGCAGAGACTCAGCACCGGCACACGGGAGAGGGTGGGGAGGCTGGAGAGAGGGGAAGGGAGAGAGACCCGTGGAGTGTCAGGCACACAGGCGTATGCACACATGGGAACAATAAATGGGAGGGAAAGGTGGAGAGTCCCAGACACTGACAGAGGTGAGGAGAGAAGAAAGAGGTCCAGAAAGGGGCCACAGAGAGTGGGAGACACAGGAAACCCACCGGACCCACAGTCTTGGGTCAGCATCGCTCTCTCTGGCTCTGGTTCCCTCACTGCTGCCCTCCCCCACTCTCCCAGCTACTCTGGACACCGACCTGCCCCCAGGCTATGGTCATGAGAGTCTCTGTATGTGAGTACATGTGGAGGGGGCACCTCCCATTGCCAGGGGGACCAGCATCAGCTCCTCCCTAGTGAGGGGAAGCTGCCAGACCTGGCACCTGAGGGTACCCCAGGTCCCCTGCCCCTCACCTGCACGGCCTGAGGGTCTGAAGGGTCCACAGCCACAGCCAGTCGGGCCTGGGTGTCAATGATGAGGTAGCTGTAGTTGTCAGAGAGGACAGGGATGGGAAGCACCTTCACTCCTGGGGGGTTGGAGAGAAGGACTGTGGGTGGGGTGAAGGGCAGGGAGTAGTCCGGGGTATGTGACAGGGCATAGGCAGGGAGGGTGGGCAGGCACAGCTGGGGGCGATGCTGGCCCAGGGCAGCCAGAACTCACCGTTGAAGAGGCGGGGCTGGGTTCTGGAGTGGCCTTTGGGGTAGCGATTCCGAGCCCTGCGCAGCTGCTGTCGGTAGAAGAGGTACCCAAGCCAGGTGCGGGTGTACAGGCTGTACCTGTGGGTGGGAGGTCTGTGCTCAGCCCCAGCATCCCCAACCCTCCGTGATGCCCAGGCACCAGGCCTCCACTCTCCCAGCTGCCCTGAGTCAATGCGACTCCCCAGCACCTATTGCCTGCCCACTGTTCGCCCTGCTCAGTACTCAGGGCAACATGGAAACGAGACAGACACTCCCTCAGTCTGCAGCCCGTCAGGGAGAAGTGAAGAATTCAGAAAGACTCCTGGAGTATGAGGGGTTTCTTCTGGGAAAGGGGTAGAGGAGTTAGGAAACTGAAACAGGTGAGAAATACGTTTCAGCAAGAGCGGCGCTGCATCAGGACAATGCCAGGGGCTGAGGCACCGATTCCCAGCCCCACCTGAGAAAGCAGTCTGGGGTGCAGCCCGGAATTGGCATCTTTCTAGCAGCTCCAGGTGAGGCCGATGCTGCGGCCCAGGGACCACAACTTCGAGAACCACTGGGGTAGAGGAAACTATAATAACAGTCAGCAGGCTTATTTGGGGAAACTAAAAAGTTCCCTTTGGCTGTTTGGTGGAGGAAGCAGGGAGAGGTGTGGTAGGATGGGTTGACCACACTTTCTCCCTCCTCTGGTGGCCACGGCAGGCCATCCCGGGCTACACGGCGAAAAGGCTGCAAAAAGAACGTCGGGGCTTGTGAGCGACGGAGTCCTCCCAATCCAGAATGCGCCATGCAGGGCCAGCTCCACTGGTGTGTGACCCCTGTGTGGCTTAACGCTCTGCTGCTGTCACCTTCACCATTTTACCTCGGACCTTGTGTGAGGTCCGGTGGGACAACGGGACCTGCACACGAGCAGAGGTGGTGATACACGTAACACATGCATGTCCCGTTTCCTGGAGCCCTGTACACACACCATGTTTGCAATGACCCCTGAGCACAGAATTCTGACGGACCTACTGAGTGTGGGAATCCAACGAGACTCAAAGTGAACCAAGGTGGGTGTACATGTACGGCTGGGTGAGGGAGGCACTCGTTGGCCTGAGGGGCCACGCTCTCAGCTCACACCAGAATTTGCTTTCAAAGGTGTAAAGAGCGCAGTGGTGTTCTAAGAGACAGAAATGACCAAGGAGACCTGGCACATCTTCCTTACTCGTGTCATGGCCCCGTACGATTCAGATGGAAAGGGGAAGAAGATAAGTGATCTTCCTCCCAGCAGGCCTTCCTTGCTCTCAGGGAGCTGACCACCGAGCTGAAGGTGGCGCGTGACGGTGGCAAGAAGTGAAATGAAAACAGCTGAGTTAGTCTGGCTCAGCCTTCTGGCGTTCCAGCCAGAACAAAGCGCATAGCCCGCACAAGCTAGAAAATGTGAATTGTGTCATCTCAGTGATTCCACATGTAAGTTAAATGTCCTCCCATTTGCTTTTAAAACTGGTCCTGTACAATGCAAAAATAAATGAAAAAATTCAGGCTGATAATTTAAATGATTGGTTTTCTTTCACTTAGAATGACACTAGATAGCAACTTAAAAACACCGTGGCAAGTCGAAAGAAAGATGGTAAAGAAAGGAAAAGCTTTATGTCTGAGTTCCTCGCACGGCACTCTTTTCCTGCTTTTTGAATAAGAGGCTCAGAATCTCCTTTTACATGGAGCCTACAAAGGATGGAGGCAGCCCTGCTGGCAGGGAAAGGAGCTGTCTCAGGCCCGGGCTTCTCAGAAGGGAAACTGAGGCTGGGCTGGGGGTGGGGCAGTCAATGCTGAGGGTTATGCAGCAAGGCAGTCAGAAAGGGGGGGATTGTGGGGGACTAAACTGGACACAGACACCTCGGGGTGGAAGGCAGATGACAGGCCACAGATACCTACAGGGATTTACAGTGCCTGCCTCACAGTGGGGGAGGGGTGTGGTGCAGGGACAGCTCCTCGGGCCCTTCCCGAAGACATGGCTGATTTCCATGCAAACCAAGTTGGTCTCCCGGACAGTCTAGGAGAAATGACATACTAAAGCCGGGTCACTGCAGCCCCTGGTCTGTGCGCCCGTGCACGGGTATTGATGGGGTTCTGACGCACTGTGGGGGTGTTGTCACCCTTTGTGTCTTGTTTAAATAAAGGTGTTATTTATTTATTTCTAGAGAGAGGGGAAGGGAGGGAGAAAGAGAGGAAGAGAAACATCAATGAGTGGTTGTCTCTCACACGCTCCCTCCTGGGGACCTGGCCCGCAACCCAGGCATGTGCCCTAACTAGGAATCCAACCAGCAACCCTTTGGTTTGCAGGCTGGCGCTCAATCCATTGAGCCACACCAGTCATGGCCTCTGGGTCTTTCTGTCCATGTTTCATAGGCCTTCTTTCTCTTCTATTTTTTAATTTTTAATAATTTTACATTTTTTCAATTACAGTTTACATTCAATATTACTTTGTATTAGTTTGAGGTGGACAGTATAGTGATTAGACATTTATGTAACTTACAAAGTATTCCCCCCAATATTTCCAGAACTCACCTGGCACTATACATAGTTACTAGAATATTATTGGCTACATTCCCTATGCTGTACTTCATATCCCCGTTATGCTGCACTTCATATCCCCGTGGCTATTTTGTAACTACCCGTCTGTTCTTCTATGTTAAAATCAGCTTCAGCCTCTTTGTATTTTCATTCACTCAGCAGTGTTTGCTGAGGCCTTGCTATTTGCCTGCTCTGGGCACGCCGTCGGCGGGCACAGCCAGCACCTCCTGCAGCTTACGTTCTAGTGGGGACAGGCAGGACAATAAACACACTACCAAGTGAAGATGGCGAAACAAAATGGGGCAAAGGGGCAGAGGATGAGGACAGGAGCTGCTATTTTAGGACCGAAGTCCAGGAAGGCCTCTCTGCAGGTGACTTTCCAAGAAGTAAGGGAGCAGGTAGTGTGAGAATCTTGGGAAAGCTCACAAAGAACTGGATGGGAGCGTGCAGACGCCCCAGGGGAGGGAGGGCACAAGCTGGGGGGACCCTCTGATTCTTGTGGGTGTGTCAGTGATGACAAAGAGTTGGTGCCAGAGAGATGCCCCACCTGCCGGCATCGGTTGGAACAGGCTAACTGTCCTGGGCTGGATTCTGGACCAGAAAAAGAACATTAGTGAGACCACTGGTGAAATTTGAGTAAGGTCTGGAGAGTACTGAAAAATCTGTATTGATGTTAACTCTTTAGCTTTGATAACGGTGCCGTGGTTGTGAAAGAGGTGAAGTTCAGGGGAGTTGGGGGAGGGGCATACAGGAATTCTGTGTGATATTTTTGCAAGTCTGAAATTGTTTCAAAATACAAAGTTAAAAAAGAGTAAATAAATAAGTTGTTAAAATCACCCTTCGCTCTGGGCCCAACACCACCACACAGCCATGCCTGCAGTCCCGCTCCCAGCTTCACTTCTTGCTTAGTCAAGTTTCTGGAAGGTCCAGGGCCCCTGGCAACGGAGAGATCTGGATTCTAGGCATGGCTCGCCCGTCCCACCCCCAGCCCTGGGAGCCTGGGTGAGTCTTCAGTCTCACAGGTCAGGCTCCTCATCCTAAAAATGGCGCTACCAGGACTTACCCTGCAGGACTGTGTGAAGATTAAGTGACATAAACCAAGGTAACAAATGGTAGCACTTAGGGCCTGGCCATGGAAAGTGTTGAGCAACTGTTGTTTCCTTCCCCCATTCAGCCAGGCGCCCCTCACAGCTGCTGGTGCTGGCTGCCCACATCTAGGGGGCGGCGCTGCCGAATGCTCCCTGTCTTCCATTTTCAGATGCTTGTTATAGGTGCTTTGTTCCCTAACGAAGGTCAAGGTCCACGAGGGGAGGGTCTGTGCACTAAGAAGCTGCGGTCAACAAGGCCCCTCTCTTTCATTTGCTTTATTCAACAAATATTTACTGTGCTTGCTGGGCTGGGTACATGCTGAGCAGAGAACTCGGCAGCTGGGTGAGTGGAGGGGCCCACAGACCACACCGGAAAACCAATCAACAAAGAAGTGGTTAAGTATAGCTGGAGATGGAGGGGAGGACAGGAGAGGGAAGGGACAGGTCTCACTGTGGATGGGGCAGTCAGGAAAGGCTTCTTCTCTGAGGGCAACCTTTGAGCTGGGAACCGAGAGATAACAGGGAGCCAGCAATATGCACAGCCTGGGTGGTGTAGTACCAAGGTCTCGGGGCAGGCAGGAATGGGGCGAGTCCTGGGAGTTTCCAGGAGGCCCAGGCAGGGCTGGAGGGGCAGAGGGCACCATAGCAGAGGTCAGCAAGGTGAGCAGAATCCCGGTGACGGAGAAGGGGTGGGAAGTTGCCGGCGGCTTTTAAAGTAGGAAAGCACGCGCTCTGACTTCCCTTTTTGAGAGCTCCCTGGGCTGCTGTGTAGAGGACGAAGGGAAGGGGAGGAGAGTGGAGGGTGGCAGGGGAAACTGAGTCACTATGAGGGAGAGAAGGCAAGGGTCTGGACTAGAGGGGATGCTGGAGGTGTGGAAAGGTGGAGATGGATGCCAGGCCTGAGGTCTGTGCCCCACTGGCTGTGGCGGGAGGGACAGGTTGCCCTTGTAGGCCTCAAGTCTGGGTCGCAGTGCAGAGCAGGGGAGAGAGGGGAGGAGGGGCCCCAGGACCTAGGGCTCCAAGCCTGGGGCCTAGAGCCTTCCTGAGAATGACTTCCCCATGCCTCTGGCGCCTCCTTCCTCTGCCTACACACTGGCTGTGTCACAATCACCAGGGTCCAAAACCACACTTGTCAGCTCTTCCTCCAGCCACCTGTCTTTCTGGGAAAGGCCCTGTCACCGACCCAGTTACACAGCTTCGGCCCCAGTTTAACCCTCTCCCTGACACATGTGACCAAGACAGAGTTTCTCTCAAGTTCACCTTCTACCCCCCAGCCCAAGGGCTCACCCAGAAACAGCCCCTAGAAGCTCTTAACTTGACCCTTATGAAAGCTTCCTTTACACAAACTGCAAGGCACTGGCAAAAAAAAAACCCCAAAACACACCATCATTGACTGAGACTCACTCCTGCTCAAAAGCCTTCTGTGGCTCCCCACTGCTGACGGGACAGTGTCTCGCTCCCATCAGGCCCTTTGAAACCGCACGGAAACTACTCTCTGCCTCCTCCCCTCTGTGCGGCCCAGGGAAGAAGTCCCTGTGCTCCAAGAGGGAACAAGCAGAAACTCGCAAACGTCCTTGGGCAGCACGTGGGTAAGTAAGTGGTGACACCAGCAGACCCTGAGGAATGCACGGCTAGGAAAACAAAGGATCGAGAGCACCAGGTCTCAGCACGCACAGAGCTCTATGTAATGTTGCGCTAACAGGCACACTGAAGAGAAAACCACCTGACCATACTGATTAAAAACGCCAAAGCAGCCCTGGCTGGTGTGGCTCAGTGAATTGAGTGCTGGCCTGTGAACCAGAGTCACTGGTTTGATTCCCAGTCAGGGCACATGACTGGGTTGTGGGCCAGGTTCCCATTAGGGGGCACATGAGAGGTAGCCACACACTGATGTTTCTCTCTTCTTTCTTCCTCCTTTCCCCTCTGTCTAAAAATAAATAAATTAAATAAATATTAAAAATAAGTAAATAAATAAAAATGCCGAAGCATGCAGAACCATCACCTGTATCGGTTAGGGATACTGACGTACGCAGTGAAGAATCCAGCAGCTGAGGGCAAGGGCCCCCTGCAGAGCTCCCCTGGGGGCAGGGAGGAGGTGGGCACAGGGGCATCACGGGGCCTGCAATCTTTCTTGAGCTGAGCAGTGGACAGACTCTAATCTATCTTCCTCTGAATCCCTGAAATAACTCATTAAAATTTCAACCCCCTGTCCTCCTACAGGTCTCTGGCCTGGAACACCCCTCCACGCCTTTCCCTACTTACTGGAGTCCTCAGCTTTCTTCAGGCACCAGCTCCCACCCTTCAGCCCCTGACTACCCCAGTGGGAAGCCTTCATCCCCAGCTCCACCTGCAGCACCCGGCCTCTCCCTGCCCCTCCACGAGGAGGAGCGAGCCCCTAGGGCCTTATCAGTTTCTACCAGCACCCTAATCTGGACCATGCAGCGGGCAGGCAGACTCGACGGGAGACCCAACCTGCTCCTCCTGGCTCCTGTTCCTGCCCCCTGGGCACCCCCAGCATGAGCACAGCCCGGAACTGGCACTCACAAAATGCTTAGTGATCTGAAAGTCAGGGAGGGCTGGGCAAGCACTTGCTATTAAGTGACCAAGCACGAAAAGCGACTGTCTCCTCGGCACCCTGTGCAACTGGCCCCATGCCGGGCTGCGGCCCCTGTGAAGCCCAGTGGGGCTTCATGTCTGGGGCCCAAGGTAGAGCCGCCTCTGCTGCTGCTCTCTTCTCCCCTCCTCACCTGCGTGCTTCCAAAGGGTGCTCCCCAACCCTCTCCCTGATACATTCACGCAACTGGTCAAGCGGGGTGCTCTGCTAAGCAGGTCACCTAGACTCAGGGGCATGGGTAGGGCTCTGTCACTGGGGCATAAACTGCCAACTTCCCCTGCCCTGGGGTCTGGACCCAGGTCCCTGGGTGGAGGAGCTGGAGGGGGTACCAGGAGGGGGTCTGCAGACAGGCCTGTAGTCCTGGCTCTGCCTGCCCAGGTTAGGGTGCCGTGCTCACTCTCTGACTCGTCTTCAATAACAGGGACCTTTCCCACGGCCTTCCTTGACCCCTCATGCCGCAGCCCTGAGCTCTGTGCCTCCTGTTATCTCCTGTCAACCTCCAAAAGAACAAGACCAGAGATGGGAAAATGTGAAAGATGAAGGAGACACTGGGAAGGACCTGTCCTTCTGTCTCCTAGCCTGCCACCTGACTGGGAAGTCACTGCCCCACGGAACGGGCTCTACAGCTTCCTTTCTGCTGCTGTAGCTGGAGGCAAGAAGCAGAGGCCAGCAAGCTCGCTGTGACTTGCAAAATGATATCCCAGAGCCAGATGTGGGGTTCAAACTCTCTGCCATGGGGTCCCCAGGCACGGTCAGAAAGCTGGGATCTAGAATGACCCAGGCATGCTGGTTAAACAGAAAGATTTTGATCTTTTCTTTCTTTGGCCCCCTTCCTAGATTCTGTGTCAGCATTTCTGGGGCCTGGAACTACCCATGGTCAGCTTACCGAAAAGAAAATTAAGTCTCCTAATTGGTCCCCTGAGACCCAGGTGAGAGACAGAAAAACCACTCTGCAGAGTGGGGCTGGGGCTGGGGGCAACTATCTGGGGTGAGCCCTGCAGCTGTCCTACCCCGCGCCCCCCACCCCCCACCCCCCGCACCTGGGGTTAGGGCTGCAGATGCAGCACCAGCCACCCCAGTAGGGGTCACGGGGCCACTGATCTGGATGATGGCGGGTATCTGAGGCCGAGCCTCCGAGCCCCGTGGGAGGCTGGTGGGATAGCCAAGGACAGTGAGACCCCCGCCCTGCCCCCTAACCGCCTCCCTATGGAGGATAGTGGCGCGCACACAATGAAGCTCTTCTTCCCCTCCTCCCCAAAGGGCAGTCTCCCCGTCCTGGGCAGCCCGAGGCAGGCCTGGGAGCTTTCAAGTGTCTGCCCCAGCTAGGCCCCGGGCCCCAGCCTCAGGACGGCCCAGGGCAGGAGGGGAGCAGCATAAAGGGGGGTTCTGTATCCAACAGAATGACCTGGAAAGCCCCTATTGCCTGGGTCACCTATTTTGACCCCTCCCTCCCTCCCTCTGGTACTCCCTAAGTGACCCCCCTGCGCCATCCTGGTGAGGCCTCGGAGTACACCAGGACCCAACAGACAGGCCAAGGTGGTGAGGCCCCTGGTCAGGGAGCGTATTTGGGATTCTCCTCTCAGGCCCTGATGACTCCCGGACCCAAGGCCCAGGGTTTTGTTTGGTTTGGGTCTGTTTCTTTCAGCTTCCCACCCCTCCCCACTTCCCCCTACCCTCCTTCATTCCAATCCCGGGCCCTCTTGCTCCAGTCCTGCTCCCTGGGCTAGACCTATGGGGGTCCAGTGTGGTGGGAGGGATCAGGCCTTTGAAGACCTAATGCAGGAAGAACCCAGAATACACAGTGAGGGCCTTGCCTCTGACCAGCCACAGGGCATGCTTATGAAACCAAACCCAGAAATGGCTATCTGAGGGCCGAGGGCTTACAAGGCCACCAGACACACAGTTCTACCAGAGCAAGGGCCTGTGAGGGACACAGGGAGCAGCTTCACACTCTGCACGCTCTCAAACCTGGGGCAACTGGACAAGTGACGAGACAGCTGGAAGAACCTAGAGGGCGAGAGTTTCCCAAGGCCACCAGCAGGCCTGGCGGGGAGGAGGTGACTTTCCCACACCTGGGAGACGGGCAGTGCTGGCGAACGGCCAGAACACAGGCCTGCCCAGGAGATCACGGGGCCTGCGTCTGCAGTCTCCATGCCCACCCCGGGGAATGGTCTTCCACAGATTCCGACACCCTCTTCAGACCTCACCCGCCTGTCCCAGAGGGAGGAGGGGATGTTGCTGAGGCTCTCAGGGAGGACTAGAGGCACAGACGTTGCTAGCCACCTGTGAGTGGTATCTCAGTCCTGGCTGGGAGGCCTGCACTGGTTCGGTCTCCTTGCCCACAGTTCCAGGCCTCCTGCCTGCCTAGGTTTTGTTTGGTTTTTATTTGGGTCTGTTTGTTTTGGCTCCCTCCCCACCAACCTCAGGCCCTCTTTCCTCTTTCTTTCTTCTTTGAGATTCTACTTATTTATTTTTAGAGTGAGAAAAAAGGAGTGAGAAAGAGAGAGAGAAAAATCAGTGTGAGAGAGGGCAGTGACTGGGTGCCCTGTCTGGTGACTGAACCCGAAACCCAGGCATGTGTCCTGACTGGGAATTGAACTGGCAACCTTTTGCTTTCTGGGACAATGCCCAACAGAGCCACACCAGTCAGGGCTCAGGCCCTCTCAATCTAGTTCTGTTCCCTGGGCCAAGCTTTTCACTCATTCACTCGTTAAAAAGACATTTAGTGAGGGCCCACTCTTAGCCAAGAACCGCTCTTTCTGACGCTGGGACACAGCAGAGAACAGAGTGTCTTCCCTCGCGTGGCTCACATTCTGGCTGGGGGAGGAAATCAATAAACCAACAGACGAGGCAATTAGTCAACGATGTCAGAGAGAACAGCAGAGTCAGAGGGAGGTACAGAGGGTGCAGGTGTGGGGGTGCTGCTATTTTTGTGTGGAGTGTGTAGGGAGCCTCTCTAACCAGATAAAATTTGAGCGGAGGCCTGAAGGAGGGGTGGGGTGGCCAGCCATGTGGTCACCTGGCCATCTCCAGGCAGCAACGAAAGGGCTCCAAGTTGACACTACCTGGGAATGGTTGAGGGACAGCAAAGAGCCCTGGGTGGCCCAGGCAGAATGAGCAAGGAGAGGAGCAGAAAAGGTGAGATGGTAGATGGGAAGGTCACACAGGGCGTTTGAGCCATTCTGATGCCATCTGACCAGAGAAGCAACTCGTTCCTAAATTAAATGTTAACTGTTTCATTCTGGTGGGAGGTACAAAGGCCAACGGAAATGGTGCATTTAGGAGGCCAGGTGAAGATGAACTGTGGGTTGGCCCAGGGCAGGAGCCGTGGGGGTAGGGATCACTGTTCAGATTTTGGATGTATTTTGAAGGTGAGCTTTGAGAATACAACAAAATTTGACAGGCAGAGGCGTAGGGAGGAAGGGAGGTCTGACAGGCCCTCAGGTGGAAGTAAGGTGAGAGCTCATGGTCTGGGGAGGGTGGAATTGAGCAGACTTGGAGGGGGCGTCAGAGAGCCCCAAAGACCTGAGTGAGGGTGTGGACTCCATTCTGCAGGCAGTGTGGCTTGGAGAAGGGGCCACGAGCTCAGAGCCAGGGTCTACAGACTAACCCAGCAGCAGAGGGGAAGCTGGGTAGGGGAGAGCCAAGGGGCTGCTATGGATGCTGGGGCTACAGCTCACCAAGGTCCCAAAGGGCCACAGAAAGGAAAAGGCCGCTGCTCCCCTTCTGCAGGTTGTGCTATGGATGCCCAGCCCACTGCCTCTCCCAGACCTTAACTCAGCCGTGAGCAGGTGGGTCATTCATCCAAGGCCCTCAGCTCGGGATGCTTGTCACCCCTTGAAATCAAGCCAGTGGGTCTCCCAAGCCCCAGAGAAGGGGATTCCTCTCACAGAAGTGCAGCAGGCAAGGTTTGTCCTGGGACAGGTAGTTTTACTTGGATGAGGAAGGTTGAGAAAGATGTTTGCCCTGACCTGTGTGGCTCAGTTACTTGGTTGTCCTGCAAAAGCAGAAGGTTGCCAATTTGATCCCCAGTCAAGGCACATGCCTGAGTTATGGGTTCGGTCCTGGTGGAGGCCTGTACGGGAGGCAACTGGTTGATGTTTCTCTTTCTCCCTCCCTTCCCCCGATCTCTAAAAATAAATAAATAAAATAAGGAAGGAAGGAAGGAAGGTCGGTCTTCACCCAGGTGGGAAGAGGGGGCTTGGTCAGGGAGGGAGCAAGAGCTTTGTCAGCTAGGACTGTCCAGCCCCAAAGGCTGGCCAGTGGCCACCACTCACTCCCTCCGCTCTGCAAACATTCCAGCCCTGCACAGGCCGAGACTTGCTCCCCACTCAGCCCTGCTCTGCAGACAGAGGCTCTGCTCAGGACGATGTTCTGCAAACCACAAACCCCGCACCCACAACACTGAGAAGGCAAAGGGGCAAGAAGGAAGCTGGGGCATGAAGCAGGACATACACATGGGAGAGCCCATACTCTTTTTTATTCATACCTGAGGACACTTATATCAGTCGGTTGCTTTCTGTACACACCCAGGCCAGGGATTGGACCCGCCATCCAGGTATGCACCCTGACCGGCAACCCTTTGGCTAGGGGATGAAGTTCCAACCAACTGAGCCACACCAGCCAGGGCGAGAGCCCACACTCCTAACCCCAGGCTCTTTAAGCGTACCCTGCCACTCCTGGGGAATGTCTCATGCCGATTCCTGACACAGTTTGGGTCCCTGTTCACAGGCTCCTCCCCCTACTCCTTGAGAGCAACTCCCAGACTGCTCACATCTGTGATCCCACAGTCTCAACCCAGGGTGACCCAGGGAGGAAGGGATGAGGGGTTTCCTGATTGGTAGACGGGCAGGACAGGCTTGGAAGACAGGAATAGAACTACAAAGGAAGCTCCTGGGGAGCCTGCCTAGCACCAGGTTCCCTCCCACCCACCCCCTGCTACAGAAAGAGCAATTGCTAACACTTCCTGAGCGGGTACTACGAGTCGAGTCAGGCCCTGTGTGCGTACACGCAGTTTCATTTGATCCTCACAGGAGCTCCAGGATGCAGGTGCAATCACTGTGCTCATTGCACAGAGGCAAACAACTGAGGCGCAGTGAGGCTAAGGTCACCTGGCCGAGGCTTTGTCCAGGGTCACCAGGTTACTAGGCAACAAAGCTAGGATTCTAAAGCGGATTTGCCCAACCCCACATGCTATGTGCCTAACTAGTCTACACGTCGTCTCCCAGCCCCTGCAGAACCCCAGACGCATGTGCCTCCCTCAGGGCAGCCCAGATGCGCCCTCCACTGTGCCCAGTAATCCCCAACACAGCGGTGGTTGTGTCTGGGGAAAGCCCTTTATAAGATTGTCAAATGCCAGCGATTATCATCAGTTATGATGACACGAACCGTCTCTCCTCTTCCAGGCATGGACTTAGTACACCCAGTGCTGCGCCCCAGCCTCCAGCAAGCCCCCAGCAGACTCCTCTGTTTGTGGTCCTCACCGTCACTTGTTCGGGGCGCAGCGTGCCCATGCACTCTACCTCTCCCCATCCTGCCCTGTCCCGCCCCTCCCTCTCCATCCTTCCTGGAGGCACCCCCGCAGAGCAGCACCTGCTCTTTCCCCTCTGCCTGTTTCCGGCCCACACTCCCCGCCCCTGCCAGCAGCCCTCTGCCTCTCCCCCAGGGGACTGGCGCGATCGTTTCCCAGACCCTGGAGGGGCAGGATCTGGAACTCTGACTCCAGGCACGTCCTTCTGCTCTGCAAATTCGGGGAGTGGATGCCAAGGCTACCTTGAAATGCAGGAAACCCCCAGAACGGCTGGCTGCCAAAGACCGAGAGTTCCGAGTATGGGGACTGGGAAACTCCCAGATCCAAAATTCTAGGATAGAAATACCCAGGGCTCTGAGTAAGGCAACCTTGGGAGGGCTCATCTCGGTATTTCTGATTCCAGTTCCTTGTGGAAACTTCTGTTTGCTACTTCCTTAGGCCGTCTGAACAATGACTTCAGCACCACCAGTTCTGAAAGTTAGAAGTAGTTTAAAAAATCCCTCCCCCAGTGGAATTGTACAATTTCCAAAAAAAACCTTGTGGGGAGAAATGTGGTTTTTTTCCTTAACTCCAAATACAAAAACATTTAAATATTTATAAATCTACTGAATTGGATGCTATTAGCAGAGCAATGGTGACTTGGTCGGCGCATTACCGAGATGCGACCAACGTCTGTGATATCGGAAACGTGAATGCCCCAGAAGGCGCACACAAGACTCCGGGCACCGCCCCTCCCCTCACCCCCGCCCCCCGCGCCAACCCGACCCCGCCATATTTTTCCAGTTTCCCCCAGCTAGGCCCTTCCATCTATTTCTTAAACCGAGTGTGAGGAGAATCCTCGGGCTGAAGCTTCTGGGATGTCTGGGGTGGTCTAGGAAGGAGGAGAGAGTTGTGCAATGCCTTCTCCGAGCTCAGGAATTTCCCAAGCTCCCATCCTCCCCTGAAACTGGCATGGGGCACAGCTCCCACACTTCCCATCCCCAACATGCCTGTCCTGCCCCCTGGCTCTGCTAGTAGCAGAAAGGGGACAGGGACCCTAGGAAGCCTTCTTCTTGGGGTTCCTTCCCTGCCTCTCCGCGCCTCAGCGCACAACAGAGCTGCTTAGCCACCCTTGACTAGCCCGGGAAAGGGCAGAAGTAGGGGGAAGGGAAGAGTGAAAACGGGGTGGGAGGGGGAAGTAGGGGGGTGGGAGGGAGTGAGGATTTGGCGAAGGGGTCGTACAGTAAAAAGTTACTGGAGGTCAGCAAACCTTCACAGGTCGAGCAGAGTAAGTAGGGTCGAATTTCACAGCCCGGGGCTTCCCACATGGATAGGAGGATGGAACAGACTGACCTACCGAACTGTGACTCTCGCTTGGGACAGAAGGGCTTGTTCTGTGTGGTGGGGAGTTGGGTGATTGGGACAGGGGCAGAGACACGTGGAAGGGAGCTGGCGGTTTCAAATGACACTTGGATGGCTCGCAACATTCCATCTACCCTGCACCTGCCGCCCATCGGGGCCTTCCCGACCCGGGATACTGCACCCACCCTCCTTTTCCAGCTCCCTTGTCTCCGGCTCCTCACCTGTCTCTTTCCTCCAGAAGTCCTCTCACGCCCCATTTCTGGCCACCCGGGCCTGCCCCTCCAATCCTCCTTTCCCAGCCCATACCAATCTTCCAAACCCCTAACTTCTCTTTCTCCCCATATCAATGCTTTCTCTAGCCCGCCTCTCCGATCGCTCCTCTCTGAACCTGGGCCCCCCCGCCCTTGCCCCGTACTACCCCAAGCCCCCCCGCGCCCGCCGCGGATCAGTCCCCTTTCCCAGCGAGGCCGCTTTCCCGAGCTCCGCACCCCGCCGGAGCCCTGCACTGACCCGATACGGAAGAGTAGCCGCTTGCTGCGCGCCATGAACAGGCCGCGGAGAGTCCGCCGCGCTCGGCAGCTGCGGGGGCTCAGGAGCAGAACGAGGACAAGCAGCAGCAGTCCGCAGCTGGCGACCCACAGGCACGGCGCAGGCCAGGCTTGCCAGGCCATGCTGGGGGCAGGCGCCCGCCGCGGCTCGCGGGGGGCGGGGCGGGGCGGGGCGTTGCTGGGCAACGGCCGGGCTCAAGCCCCCACACGGGAAACCTAGGGGGTTCGGGCCCCGCCCCCTGCGCCCGCAGGCTGGGGGGTGTGGGGAGCCGTCTGGCCCCGCCCCTCCATTGATTCGTGCTTGAACGCGCCTCCTAGCCACCCTCGCTGGGTCCGGAGAACACCTTGGAAGCCTCGGGGTGTAGGTGGCCTGGCCCCGCCCCCGCCGCCGGCTGGGAGGCGGGACGGAGCGGGCCGGGGAATCTGTGCCAGTCGCGGTCCGCGTTCGCCCGAGTCCTGCGAGGGGCCCTAGGCTTCCAGCCTGCTCGCCGCACAGCTCGCACCTTCCCCCTAGAGGACCCTTGGGGGAGGTCCTGGAATGAGACTCTTGACCGGAAACCTTAGACTCAAACTTTCTCAGCTGGACGGAACTTGAGAGATCACGTGGGTCAGCGCTCATTTACTCATTTATTCATTCACTAATTACTTTTCTACGTCCTCCTACGTGCCAGGCACCGTGCTAGGCTCTGAGGATTCGAGGGTCAAAGACACACAGTCTCTGTATTCTTGGAGCCTACCGTCAAGAATCTGATAAGAGAAACCGAATAAGCTGACAAACATAATTATGTGTTATATGCATTTACATTTATATACACATTGACATATATGTACATGTTCTATATACATACACATGTACGTGTGTGTGATTAGGGAGCGATGATATGGAGGACGCAAGACCAGCTTAAATGGGGGGAGGCCCTCCCTGTACAGGTGACATGTAAACCATCCCCTGAAGGATAAGAGGCCACAGAGGCTCAGATGACATGACCAAGGTTATGCAGCAATGGGTGGCAGAGACAGGACTAGGACCAAAATATTCTGACTCCTAAACCCTGTAGGATTTCCACATCACTAGCCACCACCCAGCCCCCACTGTTAAGGTCTATGGGATGGAAGTAGATGTAAGGGCATGTGTGGCGACATCTACAAATTTGGGCGAACCAGAGCTGTGGCCAGGCTCTGGCTCCAGCCTTAGCCCTGAGCCAGCGCAGGAAGGGAAGGAAACTGTGCAAAGAGTCAAGTTAGCTCTCTCCCCCACGGGAGATGGCGGAGGGAAGCAGGTGAGATGGTGCTTTCGCCTTCTTCCCTGTGACCTGTGCTCTAGCCTGAGGGAGGCCAGATTACCTAACCCCCAAGTCTCCAGTGTGGAGAGTATAGAAGTATAGAATCCTCATGCACAATGAATTGCACCTTGACCCCCAAACCCAACAGATGGGTTAAATCATCTGCAAACTGAACTGTAATCCCAACACCTAATCCTGGGTTTTATTCAGAAACCCCAGAGGTGAAGTTTCTCTTATGTGGATACATCTTGAGGGCACGAGCCTCTCTATGGCCTGCTCCCTCCCTGTCTCCTTGCCTGCAATTCAGCTTCCTCTCAGTGCCTGACACATAAAGGGCTCTCAGCAAGCAAAACAGAATTGAACTGAACCCCTTTCCTTGGCTTCCCTGCTTGTGTGCTGCCGAGCAGGCAGAGGGGGAGACACGCTAATTTGCAGAAAGTTCTTCTAGGCTAGGGAGCTCCTACGTCTCTAAGTCTGTGTTGATACATGTAGAGTGAAGAATTATAAAGCCTCATCGAGATGTGGACACACCTTTCTGCAGATAAAGCTGTGTCAGGCATTATATTGAGAAATTAAAACATAGTCCATGTCATCTGGAACAGGAAATGCAGGCTCAGGCATTGGCCAGCAGAGAATACAGACAGATTGAATTATGATCTCAAACCACACACACACATTAACAAGATTACAGATAACAATCTGGGACCCATCTGTAAAACACCTACAGCCAGGACAGGGCTGGGGATAAGGGGTGAGGGCGGATACTTCAGGGCACTCCTGCAGGCTCAGGAGTCCAATCCTCCCCTCTGGACTGTTCTGACAGACTCTGCTGCAAATCTGCTTCTGTTTCACCTCCCTCCCGCGGGAATGTCCCGTGCCTGCCAGACGGATGCCTCATTTTCACTCCCTCCTGCACTCTGCACCTTATAAATACCTAAAGCTTTGTATTTTGCTTGAACCCATCACGTCATTTCACACCCTCCTGACTTTGCACATGCTGTGCCTTCTGCCTGGAGTACTGTTCCTTCTTCATTCCCCAGAACTCAGGCCAGGTGTGCTCTCTTCAAGAAAGCTCGTCTCTGACATTCCCATGCCAGCACGGGCTTAAGCAGGGATGCCCAACTCAAGGAGCACAGGCTGCATGCGGCCCAGGATGGCTATGAGTACGGCCCAACACAAAATTGTAAATTTACTTTAAACCTTTTTTGTTCGCTCATCGGTTTTCGTTAGTGTTTGTGTATTTAATGTGTGGCCCAAGACAACTCTTCTTCCAGTGTGGCCCAGAGATGCCAAAAGGTTGGAGACCCTGCAGGCATGCCCCGCCCTTGGGCCCAGTCTAGGACTTGCACATACAGTGGAGTACTTCGATGGCTCATGCAACACCCCCACACTATAGGGTTTTTTTTTTTACATGTTTATCTCAGAGTCTAGAGTTTTGGAGATTTTATCATTCTCATTAAGAATAGGAACTATGAGCCCTGGCTGGTGTGGCTCAGTAGACTGAGCGCCAGCCTGAGAGCTGAAAGGTCACTGGTTCGATTCCCAGTCGGGGAACAGGCCTAGGTTATGGCGCCAGATGCCCAGCTGGGGGCGTGTCACTATGGACCAGCCTCATTACTCCTCAACTGGCCAACCCATTTCTACCTCAGGGACTTTGCTCACACGCCCTCCACTTGAAGCACTTTCCCCCCAATTCTTTGACTCAGTATGGTGGCTTGTGAACAGGCAGTCAGAACAAGGCTGGTGGCTGCCCGTATTTTATAACATTTGGGAAGGGCATAGGAGGGCCATGTCTGGGGACCCGCGCACTCCAAGTCTTTGCCCATGACCTCCTCCCATGAGTGGCTTGGGTGGGGGAGGTACTGCCAAGGCTAAGGTCTGCTTCTGTGACTCTCCTAGGGGGAGACCCACTAATAACCTGGGTCAGGCGACTGGCAGTCCCGCATATCTTGCCTGTGACGTGGTCGTATTAGAGCTTAACTCACAGAGAGCAAGCCTCCTTCCGGGTTCCCGGGGTGGGGGTGGGGATTCTTGAGCCTGTCCCTTGTCCCCTTGCCATATTAGCCTGTCTGTCCCTGGTGTCTGAATCCTGCCTTCCCGACTGGCCTGGAAGCCCCGCTTAGGATGCAGAGACCGCCTTCATCTTTGCATCATAGCTCAAGCTTGATGCCTGGTGCTTGGCAGGCATTCAGAAGACCAAGGTGATGGTGGTGATGATGGTGAGGACGACAACAATCACCCAGTCATGAGGGAGATGAGATGATTGGAACTGTTTGAATATTAGAGACAAGAGACATTGTGTTGGACCAGGGTAGAGAAGTTCAGTTTAGAAAAGGTAGCCAAGTGCAGAAGTGGTGGATGGGCTCATCTGGCCTCTGCCCAGCCCAGCCCCGCTCACATCTGCCCGTCCCCTCACCTGCTGGCCCTGCCCCGAGCTCCCCAGCTCATGGCAGGCTTCCCTCCGAGCGGCTGTGCCGCACACCCCAGAAGCCTGGTTTGCTTGGGAATAAATGCCCCCGACATCCTCTGCCTTTTCACACCTTCACCTTTGTCAGGTGCTGTTCCAGGTCAAGATCATGGCTCCTCCTTCCCCATTGGCAAACTTCCCTCCACCCCTCGTCACCAGTCCAGCCACGGACCCAGTCCAGGCTCTGCGGAGTTAGACACTGTTTTTAGTCTTCCTGCCTGATTCCTGCCATCAGGTAATTCCATCAAGCACAGCTCCTTCACCACTTTAGGTCAGAGGTTCTCAACTTTGGGGAATCTAGGAACCACACAGGGAGCGTGTTACCACACAGGATCCTGCGCCCCTGTCCCGGAGAGTCAGACTCAGTAGGTCTGGCTGGGGCCCAGGAACCTTGGTTTTGCCTTGGCCTCAGTTCCTGGGCTCAATACCAAGGCCTTCACAATGCAGTTCAACAGCCCACTCACATGGTCACACCCTGGATTTCCCTGGAACTTTCTACCTCTGAGATCCTACACCCCAGTGTCCCTGCCCTGACCCCTTCACCCCCACCACACACATGCCCCCACCTCCAGCCCCTCACACCATTTGTTTCCTTCCACCCCTTCAGCCCCTGCAGCCTACATGGCTTCCCTCTCCTCGAGAACTTGGGCTCATCTCTTGAACCCTCCCCAGCTGTCAGCGTCCTCGCTCCCTGTCCCTCCAACCGTAGCCTACCTGCCTCCAGACCTGCCTGGGCCAACCCGACAGCCCACCATTTCCGATCCAACCTCAAGGACAGGCTGCAGGGAGCGACTGTCCCCTGTGAGTGAGGGCCTCTACAAATCTGGCCCTCCTGTGACCCTCCAGGCCAGTGCTGGGCAGTGCTTTCATTTGGCTGAGGTCTCTTCTCATGGTCCACGCTTGTTTTTGGAAACCTCAGGTCCAGCTCCTACTCAGCCAATATCCTTCTTAGAGGAAATCATATCGATGCCCACCTACCCCTCTATAAACTTTGCTACTTACATTGGAATTTTTAGGAGACGTACCATTGGTCTCTCTTGCTCATGTCTTCAAGTACTGTTTTTCCTGGCGGCCACTTTTCCTCATCATATGAACAAGGTCGGTTGTCCCTTTATAGATTCTTGAATCCCTTGGGTCCCTTTATAGATTCTGTTCTGCCTTTATCTCAACATAACTAGTTTCCTAAAAGTCTGCCTCCCTGGGTGTGGTAGATTGTATTTTGGTCCTCAAGTCTTAGTCTGTCCCTGTGATACAAAATACACCCTCTACCATGTGACGACACACCATTTCCATGAAGGTGAAATACATTTCCCCACGCCACTGGGGTGGGCTTGGTTTCATAACTTGGCTTTGGCCCATGGAATGCTAGCAGATATGATACAAAGCAGAAGTCTTAATTACGTTACTGTGGGTTACTTGGCCTCTGCATCTGTGCCTTTCGCCATGAGAACATCCCTCGGGTAGCTGCTAGTCTAGGGAGGATGAAAGACAAACGGAGCTGGCTGGGCCCTGCCCACAGCTTGGAAGTCAGCCCAGCCCAGCAGAGCCCAGCCTGGATCAGCAGAAACCCAGCCTACCCACAGATGGGTGCGAGAGAGATACATGCTTATTGCTGTATGCATCCCAGTTTTGGGTCTGCTTGTAACACAGCGCTATTGCAACAATAGCCGACGAAGACAGTGGGAAGCAGACAGGTTGGTTGTTATTGGTGGTGGGAAGACATGTGATTGGATTGCTGACTCAGTGTTTGGAGAAGAGCAGTCTGGGCCTGCGCCTCACAGAGCGAGTTGGATAAGTTCCAGGTGGATCCAAGTGCTGAGGGCGTACAATTAAACCTTACATGTCAGAGGGAAATTAAGTACATGTCCACCCTCTGACGGTGGAAGGCTTTCTCAGCCTAAAAGCAATAAAAGTTGTTTCCTGATTTTCTTTTTAGGCATGTATTACTCTTAAACTCAGACACGAGGCAACAGACCTAAAAAAGAATTAGTCTTTCAGCTACTTAAAAAAAAATGTTAACCTTCTACATCAAAGGTCCCCAACCTTTTTGGCACCAGGGACATTTTTCCACAGGCTGCGGGGGACGGGGGGTGGCGCGGTCAGGAGGCTGAGCTCAGGCCAGCATCCCCCAAGGCCAGTTCCTAACAGGCCACAGACTGGCACCAACTGTGGCCTGGGGGTTGGGGACACCAGTTCTGTATATTAAAACATGCACATACATGGAAAAGCAAAAAAAAAATTGTGGAAAATATTTGCCTCAAATTTGTGAGTTAATCTACTTAATATAAAAAGAGCTTAGCCTTAGCTGGTGTGGCTCAGTGGACTGAGAGCTGGTGTGCGAACCAAAAGGTCGATTCCCAGTCAGGACACAGGCCTGGGTCGCGCAGGCCAGGTCCCCGGTGGGGGGGACTGTGAGAGGCAGCCAATCCATGTGATTTCTCACACATCAGTGTTTCGCTCCCTCTCTTTCTCCCTCCCTTTCCCTCTCTCTGACAACAAAGAAATAAAATCTTTAAAAAATAAAAGTTAATAAATAAAATCTTAATAAAGATTAAAAAGACCGTCAATGAGAAAACACAAAGACCCCAATTAGTAGGGGCACACATAAATGGCTCGCTCGTATGTGGAAAAAAATCATGCCTTAGAAGAATCTAGAAAATGCAAGCTAAACAATGAGATATTTACTTCATCAAAACAACAAAAATTAAAAACTAACAAAATCCCGGAGGTGTTTAAGAACACGGGGAGATGGGTAGTACACACTGCTTGTGGCGGTGCCATTGGTACAATTTTCCTGATGCAATTTCCAGTATGCATCAAGACTTTAAGAATATTCACCCTTTGACTCACAGATTCTCTTTTAGAGATGCCCCCTAGAATCAGCCCTAAGGGACATCGTGCGGAGTGTGCACAGGGCGAGACTGTGTGCCCAGCCCGCAGGTCGGGCAGGAAAGAGGCAGCTTCTGTGCGTCTCTGAGCAGGCTTGAGACAGCGTTTGCACCTGCAACCCAGTGTGTGGTGTGGTCCTGGGCCTGGAAATGGACACGCGGGACACGACTTGAAGGAAGACGGTGGAATAAGAACTGTATCAATGTTAACTTCCTAGTTTTGATACTGACACCGTAATTAAGCAAGATGTAAACCTGGGGAAATTAAGTGGCGGTTATAGGGAACCTCCTTGTACTTTTAGCAAATATTTTGTAACTCTGAAATAACGTCAATATAGAAAGTTTTTTAAAAACTAGAATTTGCCCTAGCTGGTGCAGGTCAGTGCACTGAGCGCTGGCCTGCGAACCAAAAGGTTGCCAGTTCGATTCCCAGTCAGGGCACATGCCTGGGTTGCAGGCCAGGTCCCCAGTGAGGGGTGTGTAAGAGGCAACCACACACTGATATTTCTCTCCCCCTCTTTCTCCTTCCCTTCCCCTCTCTCTAAAAATAAATAAAATCTTTTTTAAAAAACTAGAATTCACACAAATAGAATTGTGTTTATATGTTCATAAAGGTGTTTTTTTTTTTTAATACGAGTGTGGCAGATCCTGCTGGTTTAGTCCATTCTCCACTCCCCTTTTTTCCTTGATGACCCCCCCTTTGCCAGCTGTCCTATGAACTGCTGTAGTTTCCAGGTTAGACCCACTCCAGCCCCCGTGGGTGGTCCTGATGTTCCCAGCCAGCTGGTACACTCATCACCTAACCAAGTGATTAGTTATACCCGGGAATGTGACCCAATACTTGCCACCAGATCATAAGAGCAAATGCGGATATTTATATACAACAAATCATCAGGCCCAGTTCTAAGTGCTTTACACAGGTTAAGTCTCATCTCTCCTAAGAGCCCTGTGAAGCAAACACGGTTATAATTCCCTTTGCACAGATGAGAACATTAAGGCTCCGAGAAATCAAGACAATTACTCTGGGTTGCACAGCTGGGAGATGAAGAGTGAAACAGGCTGGAGGCCTTCTGGAGAGGTTTTCCTAGTTGTTGAAAAGGGATATAATAGAACCACGTTCTTTTCTTGCTCCAGGATGCCGTCACTTGCTGGTTTTAGGTCCCTGAGGGAGCAGTTGAAGAGGCTATTCAAGCCCTGCCTGCGTATTACAGTTAGTATGAGCATTGTTCCAATACACCAAGGTGGTGGATTTGGTCCCCGGGTCAGGGCACATACAAGAAGCAACCAATGAATGCATAAATACATGGAACAATGAATCGATGTTTCTCTCTCACTTTCTCTCCCTCTCTAAAAAAAAAAAAAAATTTAAGAGGGTACTCCAATACACTGAAGAAGGCAGAGCAAAAATGGTGTAGAAGCAACGTCCCTGAAGACATAACCGAGCCCCTGAACTAACCAGCCTGGGTTACCCTGACCCTGGATTTCTTATTACATGAGATAAAAATTGTTTTGATTGCCCTGACTGGTGTGGCTCAGTTGGTTGGGTATCATCCTGCAAAGCGAAAGGCTGCCGTATCGATTCCTGACCAGGGCACATGCCTGGGTTGCAGGTTCAGTCCCCAGTCAAGGCCTGTACAAGAGGCAACCAACTGATGTTTCTCCATCCCTTCCTCTCTCTCTAAAAATAAATAAACAAAATCATTAAAAAATTGTCCTTATTGTGTAGGCCACTTTTAGTTGTTGATTTTTTTTTTGATACTTGCAGCCAAAAACACTCAAGCTAGTACTTGGGTAAATTTTACACTTTAACATAAAGTGCAGGAAAAAAACAGGATTCAAATTTTGTATAATTGATAAGGCAGCTAAAATAAAAATGCATAGAAAAAAATTTTAAGGGACCTTTGATGGCCTCCCAGGGCATCACTTATTTATTTTTCTAGACTTAAAAATATTTTCTGACCTATAATAAAAATGTATTACTATTTTAATAAAAGTATAATTTTTATAAATCAGTGAAAGTATTCCTCCTTGCTCTCTCTACTTCTTACTCCCCATCCAGTTCAGGCCACTCACCTGAGCCTCTGCGCCCACCATTCCATCCGAGTTTGGCTCCAATGCCTTCAACCTCAAGCTCACTTGTGTCACCTACCCTCTGGGCAGAGCCCTCTTCTTGCTTGGCCTCCCCTGTCTTGGTCTTTTCTGGTTCCCTTCTCACGTCCCTTACAAGCTTCTGCTGCTGCGTCAGCCACGTGCCCAGGCTCCCCAGAATTCATGACTTGGTCTTTCCTCTTCTCGGTCTACATTCACTGCTTCTTCTGACTTAGCTATTAACGTCCACCCTAACTTCCCTCTTGAGTTCCAAATCTAAATGCCCATCTTCTTCCTGTTTTCTGCAGTGGTGGGGCAGGTGTAGGAGAGTCCCAGTCTCTCTGCAAAAGGGACTGATCGTCTGCACGTGCGGTGTTAGTGACTTTTGTGTCATTCGTCTGTTCCTTGTGGGTGCTCAGACGGTTTATGCATGAATGCCCAGGGTGTGACCCTTCCCTTCCCAGTGCCGTCACCCAAATTTGGGTCCTTGAGCCCTAATACCCGGTCCATTACAGGCCCCTTCAGCCCCCGTGCATCTCATCACAGAGTTGTGAGAGCCTCTGAAAGCCCAGGACTGAATCACATCTGCCCCCTGCTCAGAGCCAGTGTCTACGCAGCCCAGCTCTCGGGGCTCAATTTAACGCTGCAGCCGCAGCCCAGTTTCCCGGTGTTTTGTGCTCTCACTTCTGTCACGTGCCCCTGTCAGTCAGCCCGCTCCGGCCGCTGTCCCGCCACACCTGCCCTGCCACACCTGGGAAAACCATTTAAGGCATATTTCTCAAGGTACCTTCTGCCCCAGCACCCCTGAGGGGCTCTAAATCACTCCCAGGAGTGGCTGTATCTCATTAAGGCTTGGATTCGCCTCCCGGCAATTCTGCGGGCTCTCCCAGGGGAGGAAGGGCAGAGGTGAGCTCGGTCCCCAGGGAGATTAACCTGCCCTACCTTTCAATGCAGCAGCCCCTTTAAAGCTAAAAATAAGTTCAATCTCCTCTTTCAAGCCCTTTTTGATCACCACAGCTCTTGCAATGCTGGTCACTACCCCATCTCCGGACCCTGGAAAAATGTCTGTCACTTGGTTGTCAAAAAGAAATAAACACTTTGGAAAGTAACCCTCACCCCGTTCTACTGGGAATGATGGAGGAACCCAGGTGGTGGGGAGCTCTATCTCCTTTGCAGGACTGTGGCTTCCCTGCGGGCAGAAGCAGTGCCCTGTGCGTCCCGGTCTGCCCACCCCGCTGCCTGGCACCCTGCTTGCAAAGTAACAAGGCTTTGCTGGGTTGAGGGGGGAGGAAGAATGGAACGAGCGTGCGTGGGGTCTGCTGTGCCCCAGGCCTGCATCGCACCCTGGCCACTGTTGTTTCACCATCCCGACAACTCCGTAAGGAAGCAGATGCTGTCCTCAGGTCAGAGATGAACAACTGAGGCTCAGAGAGGCTAACTGATGTGCCCTAGCCAGGGCTAATGAGTGACAGAGCCAGAATTCAGTCCTGGTTTTATCTAACCCCAAAGTGCAGGCTCTTTCGGCTGATACTGTGCTGTCGGCAGGGTAGGGGGTCTGCCAGGAAACAGATAGCAGCTCACATTGGTAACTGGGAGGCAGTTTTATGTGAGGGCTAATCTACTAGGGTTGAGCAGGGCATAGGAGACTTGAGGGACAGCACCCTTCCCCGGGGCTAGTGACATTGGGGCTCTGTCAGCACCTCTAAGCCTGATAGGTGAAGGGAGGGAGCAGTTATGGAACCCGGAAGGGCGGAGCTGTGTGGCCAGGGCCCCTGACTCAACCCCTCTGGTTGAGGGGTGAGGCAGCCTTGGTGACCCTCCAGGGAGGGAGAAGAACAAGCACCCAGACGCCATGGCTCCTCGCCTCCTCCCCTCTCCTGAGGAGCTCTCCCTGGGCCCAACCCTACTGAAGATGGACGACGAAGAGCCCACTGTCGTGTCGGCACTGGCCAGCTCCGAGCACAGCAGAGAAAGATGGAGATGGGCAGGGGGGCAAATGGAAGATAGCCAGCAGACAGGCTAAAGAAGATATGTGGGTTTGGGTGGCTGTGGGCAGGGCTGACTGACCCTTCAGAGGTGGAGGTTGGCCATCACCTTTTACCTGGTAGTCCAGACAGCCTGGAAATGCCCTCCTTGCTCTCTTGTGCAAGCCCCCACCAGCCCATTCTCCACTCAGAGCTGGAGGTTTTCTTAAAATATGACCCAAGTCATGTCCTTCCGCTGCACAAAACCATTCAATGGCTTCCATATAGGATAACTAACATCCAAAATTTTTAATGATCTCCAAAAGTCCTGCTGATCTGGCCCCTGCCCACCTCCCTAGTTTCCTCCTAGGCCACACCCCCGAATTCGCTGGTCTCCAGTCCCCAGCCACATGAGTCTTCTTGAAGTTTCCAGAACGCCCCAAGCTCTTTCATCTTGCCAGTGACCTCCTCCACCACCTTCACGTAGCACATTCCTTCAGTGGAAAGTGGCGGCAACATGCCTGCACTAGTATCTGCTGCTGCCCACTCCTGACCCCTGTACTGCAAGCTCCAAGAGGGCAAGAGCTGTATTTATTTCATGCACTCCTGTCTCCCCACTGCTTAGCACAGTGCCCAGCACATTGTTGAGTTGGCCCCGCAGAAATACTTGCTGAGCCTTGACTGGTGTAGCTCAGTGGATTGAGTGTCAGCCAACGAACCAAAAGGTTCAATTCCCAGTCGGGGCACAGGTCTGGGTTGCAGGCCAGGTCCCCCGCTGGGGGCGTGCAAGAGGCATCCAGTGGATGTTTCTCTTCTCTCACACATCAGTGTTTCCCTCTCTTTCTCCTTCCCTCCCCTCTCTCTAAAAATAAACAAAGAATTGTGAAAAACGCTTGCTGAATTTGTAGTAAGTGATTGGATTGGAGCCCTGGCTTTGCCTTTGCTGTGAGCCCATGAGTCTCGTGCTTTAGTGCTCTGAGCTAACCTTCTTTTTAAATGAAGTGTTCCTTGTGGAGAATTTAAAACGCCTCAACAAAGAGAAGAAAACAGTATAATGAAATGTGTCTCATGTACACATTTCCCAGCTTCAACACTGGTCGACTGGTGGGCTAGGTTTTTTTATCTGTAGATGAGGAAGATTAGGGTGACTTTCACATGTTTTCACCATGACTCACAATGAGAAAGGTGTTTTATATCCAGACCCACATCAAATACATACGTAAATAAAACTAAAACAAAGTCACACAGAATAATAAGGCAGGAATTCTAGGTACCTACGGGGGATTGGTTTCAGGACCCACCGGGAATGTCCAGGTCTGCAGATGCTCACGTCCAGATGCTCTGCAGATGCTTACATAAAATGAGGTGGTGTCTGCACATAACCTACACGACCCTTCCACACACTCGAATTATCTCTAGATCACTTATAATGCCAAATACAATGCAAACAGTTGTTATACTGTGTTGTTTCGAGAACAATGGCAAGGAAAAGGTCTGCACACAGTATACATCAGCAATAGTGTAACGTTTTAGTTTCTGTGTATTTCCAACCTGCGGTTGGCAGAATCCCCTAACGCTTCGGAAACTGAGGCTACGGAGGGCTGTCTGTACCGCTTATATTCTGATTTTTTTCTAGTCTATTTTTACAAATGTTCCTATGACCCACTTAGTTGATTCCACGAATGGGTCACGTCCAGCAGTATGGAAAACACCGCACTGAAAGATCTTCCCTTCCACCTGTCTAGAATAGGGTTAGGGTTCCCCCTTTTCTTGCCAAGTGATGATAGCCAGATCCTGCCCTCTAGTGGTCACATGTGGAAACTGATTGTGTCCTCATTGAAATAATGTTTAATTTGGGAATAAATTCATCTCAGTAAAAAGTACTGAGTGCAGGCCCTAGGGCAGGCATCTGGGGGGTGAGTCCAAGATGAATTATGACATAGACTCTGACCTCTATAGTCCTCCCTGAATTGATGACCGCAGCTGCTACCAATAACTGCTACTGGTCTGAATTGTCCAATATGGTAGCCACTAGCCATACATAATTATTAAGTAGTACTTGCAATATAGTTAGTATGACTGAGGAATTAAATTTTAAAATTATTTAACTTTAATTCATTTAAATTTAAATATAAACATTTAAACTTGCCCTGCCTGGTGTGGCTCAGTGGATTGAGTGCTTGTCTGTGAACCAAAGGGTTGCTGGTTTGATTCCTAGTCAGGGCACATGCATGGGTTGCAGGCCAGGTCCTCAGTAGTGGGCACGCAAGAGGCAACCACACACTGATATTTCTTTCCCTCTCTTTCTCCCTCCCTTCCTCCCCTCTAAAAGTAAATAAATAAAATCTTTTAAAAAATTGAAACTTGTTTAAAGAAAAAAGTTAGTTACCTAGAGGATAGTTTCCATAAGACAGTCAGCTGATTTCTCAAAAGAAACTTTGCAGGCAAGAAGGGACTGGCAAGAAATACTCAAAGTCATGAAAAGCAGGGACCTACAGCCAATATTACTCTATCCACCAAAGATATCATTTAGAATCTAAGGGCAGATAAAGAGTTTCCCAGACAAGAAAAAAATAGAGGAGGTCATCATCACCAAACCATTATTACATGAAATGTTAAAGGGACTTACTTAAGAAAAAGAAGATCAAGACTATGAACAGTAAAATGGCAAAAATACTTATCTACCAACAATTGAATCTAAAAATCAAATTAAGCAAACAAGAACAGAGACAGAATCATGGATACAGAGAATGTCTTCATTGTTGTCAGATGGGAGGGGTATGTGGAGAAAGGAGTGAAGAGGTGAGGGGATTAAGAAGTACAAACAGGTAGTTACAGAATAGCCATGGGGATGTAAAGTACAGCGTAAGAGATGGAGTAGCCAAAGAACCTATATGGATGTGATCCATGGTGTGGGGATTGCCTGAGGGTGTGGGGGGTGCTGGGCGGAGGGGGCACCGGGAGGAAAAATCAGGACAATTGTAACAGCATAATCAATAAAATACAATTTAAAAAATATTCTGAAACTAAAAGAAAACGAAACTTGTTTCATTTACTGGAAAGTGAAATATGTTTGATTTACATATAGAACCTAGGTAGGTGACTCTCCTTTTTCAACTGTACATTTCATAAAATCTAAATAAACATTCAAAGGAGATAAAATACAAAAAGATTAAATAAGTAAATATGCAATATTTCTGATGAAAGCCTAATGCCCAAATTGTGACGTGTGTAATTCTAACTCACCACATTTTAGACTCAGCATGAAAGAGTCTCATTCATGTTTTATACCAGTTAAATGGTAAAAATAACATTTCAAAATATGTTGGATTGCATAAATAGATTACTAAAATTATTTTCACCTGATCCTTTTTACTTTTTAAAAAAGATGTTATTTATTTATTTATTTGAGAGAGGAAGGGAGGGAGAGAGGGAGGCACCCCTGTGTGGCTGCCTCTTGCATGCGCCCCTTACTAGGGACCTGGCCCATGACCCAGGCATGTCCCCTGACTGGGAATTGAACTGGCGACACTTTGGTTCACAGGCCAGCACTCAATCCGCTGAGCCACCCCAGTCAGGGGCCTTTTTACTTTTTAAATGTGGTTACTGGAAAACTGAAATGACTTATGTGGCTCACAGGCATTTCTCGACATTATCGAGTACAATGAATCTTTGGGGGTTTCCCCCCTTGTGTTCTTTCAATATTCTGGTTAGAGAAAGGTGCCCACTTCCTATTTCCACTGGACCGCACTCACAGGGCTGGAGGTTCTTCTGATATTCCTCCTTCCTGCCCCTCCCATGCACCTTGCATCCTCCTTGAGGTGGAGGAATATGCTAGAACCCTCATTCAGACTAGGGTGAGGCTGGAGATGTGAATTAGAAGTTAAGTGTTGGACGTACTGAGGTTGAGATGCCTTTGACTTGACTGCTCAGAGTGTGGTCCACGCAGCAGCAGCATTACCCGGACCTTGTGCGCAGTGCAGACTCTCAGCCCCACCCCACCGGAATTCTGCTTTCTAATTCTGCATTTAAAAGCAGAATTTGCATTTTAACAAGATCCCCATGCGATTTCTTTGGATATTCAATTTGAGAAGCAGTCTCCTACTGGGTAGCCAAGTGGAGAAATGGGTGGCAGTTCTCTGATTGCTTTTCCTTGCTCAGTGACGTAGGAAGCAAGGTCAAAGCTGAGAGGGAGGCTGCAGAGAAGAAACTGAAGTTTTGGAGAGTTTGGAACAAGGAGGGAGTAATTACCTAGGATGGGAATGTTAACAGAATGTATGAAAAAAACCTGTCTTCATGAGCTGAGAGTGAGATCAGTCAGCATCTTGCACGTTTTTCTCCTCCCTTTCTGCTGAGTGGGTGCAGAGCTGGGGTTTTGCCTGCTGGGTGCCCCAGGCAGAGAGGGGCAAAGGAGTGAGGAGCGACTGTAATGATGGATCTAAGCTGGTTAAGGAGGGAAGTGAGGGACAGGGAAGAGGAAGGGGGGTAAGATGCACAGATTGTCAGACTTGATGTGGAACAACACCGAGTCTTGCAACCAGGGTCAGAGCGAGGGAGGGATAGGTGGCAGTCAGGGCGAAGGGGCTTGAAGCTGAGATTTTGGAAGGGGTGCAGTTATTGGAAAGGGGAGGTTCTACAGCGGCTATTATCTTGGGCTGGGCAATAAGATAAGAGGAAATAGATGCTGGGGTTTTTTTGGAGAGTGGACAAATTTGTTTAGACAAATGCAAGAGGAATATGAGGAAGGACTTCTTGTCCAGAAGGAATCCCCCAGCAGGTGGAGATGATGACCTAGGAGGCCAAGGTCCGTGGGGGCAGTGGGCAGGGTGTGAGGGCACACGGCTGGAACCTGGCCCCCGAGCGGCAGTAACTCATCTATCCAGGTCCTGTTTAGTCCTCCAAACGCAGTAGCAGCGAGGGCCAAACGGAGCTTGTGTGAAATCACTGAGTCACCAGGCCTCACCAACAATGACCATAATGGACAGTTTTTGCTGTGTCCCAAGCACTTGAAAACTGCTGTTAGTAATCCTCACCATATATTATTACCTTCCCTCTGACAGACAAAGCTACCAAGGCTCAGAGAAGGTAAGTAATAATCCCAACGGCCCACAGCCACTAAAGCGATTTCAACAGAATCCAGGTCTCCAGAGCACCCAAGGGGGCCAATAACCAAATTCCCCTGGGGGCATGTGTGTTCATCTCCCCTGAGGATTCCAGGACAGAGGTCTAGAAAAAGGAACCCCAGGCAAATGCTTCCAAAAGCCCTTTGGGTGGTTCTGGTGGTCAGGGGAGACCGGGAGGTGTCACCCTGAGCCCCGGTGGCTTGTGGCAAGCCGGCTGGGCCCAGCCTTCCTCAAAGGGCAGGCAGCACTCTGTCTCGGGGAGGAGGGGCTCCCGCCCAACCTGGGTCCAGGGTTCTCTAGCCCCTAAGGGTCCCTAACACCTCTCATGACGTTTTCAAGCCTATCACAGAGATGATTTCATCTGAGGCTTCAAAACTCGCAGGATAAAGGAAAGAGGGCATGATTAGGCTCATTTACAGTCAGGCACCCCCCTTGCAGACAGGCTACACTCTGAGAAGTGTGGGGGGTGCTTCTGTCACTGTGAGACCACCACAGAGTGAGCTTAAGTATACCCAGACGGTACAGCCTAGCACTCACCCAGGCTACACGGTACAGCCCATTGCTCCCAGGCTGCAAACCTGTACAACATGTTACTGTACAAAACAACAGATTAAATCACACACAAGAGAAAATGAGTAAGCAGGGAATGGGCGAGGCTGCCAGAGTCATGCCACCTTCTGTTTTACAGAACCCTCTAAAATGACAATAAACAGTGTAGTAAATACATAAACCAGGAACATAGTCATTTATTATCATCATCAAGTACCGTGTCCTGTGCAGAAGTAGGTGCTACATAGACGTGTATGTGCTACACGTCTACACAGCTGGCAGCGCAACAGGTTTGCTCACACCAACACTCCAGTGTTCGCAAGCTACACTATTTCTAGGCAACGGGAAGTCTTTAGCCCCATTTCACTCTTACGGGCCCAGTGTACGTGTGGTCCGTCCTCGACCAGAACATCATCACGGAGCGCGCTGCTACAGAGAGACGGGCCCCAGGCCTCGTGGCCATTCAGTGGGAAAGCGATGACAAGTGCTCCCTCCTGGGAACATCCCAATCCACAGTTCTTTCTACTCTCTGTTTGTTTATGAGCATGCTAACAAATGGTGATGGATAATAAGGCTTATATTTAGGGGGAAAGCCCTAATGTCCTATTCGCACCTCCCTGGCTGGGGGCGTGTGAGAGGTGACCAATCCATGTTTCTCTTCTCTCCCTCCCATCCCCTCTTTCTGAAAATAAATAAATAAAATCTTTAAAGAAAAAATAAAGAGTTCTCTCAGTTCAACAGATGATGGAGTAGGCTGTGCTGAGGCCTGGAGATGAATGGGACTTTGTCCTTGCCCTCTAGCGAGAGAAAGAGCCATATTTACCCCAGGCTGAGTTAAATGCCTCAATTCAGTAAATACAAAGTGCTCGGAAAAAAGGCAACTTCTTTGAGAATGTTAGTGATAAGGAAAAGACCTCTCTTGGGTGGAGTAACTGTAAACTCTCCGTAATCAGGCACTCTGCAGGAGGAACTTGTAGATGGATTAGCGGAGCCCTGCAGCTGGGCTGCCGGGAGCTGGCTTCCAGAAAGCTCTCTGGACCCACCAGTCCTGTCAGGTTTTCTTGCCCACCCCCTCTAGTTCTACCTGGGCTGTGGGGAAGCATTCCAGGGGCCTACCCTTTCCGTCTCTCCACCTCCTCTCATTAATCACTAAACTTTGGCTACTCCTTCCCTAAAATAAACATCAGCCTGATTCCTTTCATTCCCCCACCCCCCCACCCCTTTCTTGACCTGCCTCCCAGGTCAGTGTTGCCAGGAAAATACAAGACACCCAGTTGCACTGTGTGGGACGATGGAACAATCTTACACAAAAAATGATTTCTTTGAAATTCAGATTTAACTGGTTGTGGACGGAAAAATGGAAAAAGGAAAGTAACCTCATAGGCTGATCTAATCCTAAATTCCTAACAGGGCAGATCATTGTGGGTAGTCGTGACGTGAGCCTGTAACTGCATCAGCGAAGGGTTGCGGGCCAGCTTGTTGGTGCGAAGGTGGACACACCTTTGACGTGCCGGAATACCCCTCGGAGTGTGTACAAACCTTCAAGAAAGCGTGAGCTTGTTAACTATCCTGCAATCCAACCCCAGTCCCTACTTGGCTTTCTCCAATCTTCCCCCCGGTAATTTTAAATGCGTAGAAGAAGCTGCAAACTTATTCTCTGGGGCACTTGAGAACTTGTTCCTCAGTGTATTGGTCAGTTTGGCTCAAATAGACCGTCATAAAAAGTCTCGGCAGATCTGGTTGTTTCTTAGGTCAACATGGTTGTCCTTACCTTATTTGCTGAAGCTGGGAGCTGCGCCCCACGGGCAGTGGCACACCTCCCGCCACCTTTCCAACCTCCCCTCCAGGTGGCTGTTGACAGACTCATGGCTCCCCACTGCTTTCTGGGTAAAAATCTCAATCCCTGGCCCCCTGCCTCCTTGCCCAGTCCTGTTTCTTACCACTCCCACCCAACTCTGCCTGCCCAGTCCTAGACTGCTGGGATGGAGGGCCCTGAGCCCTTTGCTTTGGATGCTGAAACTCTTGCTGGTGATCTCATGCTTTGGGGGGAAACTTCCTAAAATGAGGCCTTTTGCCCCTAGGAAGTGGATGAAATGGGGCCTCATGCTAAACAGTGCATGGGCACCTTACAAACTCAGACAGAGAGAGACAGAGAGAGAGAGGGAGGGAGAGGGAGAGAGAAGCCACATAGGACGGCCTGAAATTAAAACTTCCTAACTACACGTGATTCATGGCGGGTGGTCCTGTCCTAGGATGGTAGTTTTTCCCTCACAAAGGTTGATCTTCACCTTAACTGAGCCTGTCTCTTTTTGCCTCTACAATAACTAATAACGTACCTGATGACGTGCCTTTGGGACAACAAAGTGATCCCCATCCCAAAGCATGATCACTAGAGCAGAGACCACAAATTCCCTCATTGTTTCTGTGATCGTGTTGACTGCTGACTTAAATGTCCTGTACCCACCTATGTAAAAGAAGTGTGTATTCATTTTACTTCGTATCCTATCCCACAGGTTTCCTTGCTTTGCTTTCTCCCACCTGCATAATCTATTACCGATCAATTTCTTGTAGCCTCTTTACATCTTCCCCTTTGATTATAATGTCTAAAGTAAGTGGTAAAACTGTTATTTTTCTGGAGTACTTTCTCAATCTGTTGAGATTTTGCTTCCAGACAGTGATCATCAGTTTGGCCCAAATAAACTTGTAAGAATTCTTACAGATTTGTGTGTTTCTTACACTGACAGAACTGAACTTACATAGAAGGGTTGGGGTGGCTGGGGAAGTCTGCCCACCATGATGTCCACCAGTCAATCTCCTTAAGTAACTCCTAATTAAGTTATATCCATCTGTACAAATGAACGTACAATGTGTATATAAGGAAGCAGAAGGCAATTAAAAACATTTTTATTTTGATTGATCTGAAATATACGATCTAAGTGGTACGTTTGCTTATAATGCCTAGTAGTGAACACACTGAGTTCACTAATGCTGACAACAAGAATGAGCTTCCAGTAAGTCCTGGGCCCTTCCTTGCTAAGCCTTGAAAGAGCTGGCCACAGGGAATAATAACGTCAGGCAAAGTGCTTACTGGTGGGTTTGGAATCAGGAATTGCTCAGGCTGTCTTGGCCGCCTAGCTGTGTCCATTTCTAGATGTGTTTTGTCCAGTCAACCTTTATCCATTCAAAAAGCAAAAAGGTCAACAGGCAGTGAAAGGCAGTGAGTGGTAGTGGTGATCTGCAGCTATTAGCACGAGATAAGCACCTTAAATAAAGCTGTTCAGCTACCAGCAGCGGCAAGCTTGGTGTAATGGAAAAAACGTGGACTTCGGAACTGCACAAACACAGGCAATGTTTCAAAACTTCCCAGAACCCATTCCCTCATCTGTAAGATGGACCTTCTGTGCCTTCTTCCACTTGCGAGGGCTGAGAGAGGGGTGCAAAGCGCTGGGCCCAAGGTCGTGCCCTGACAGCAGTCATTCACAGCTCAGTCCTGGCCTCGGACTCTGCTTGCCCCTTGGAGGGGGGGCGGGGCGGGGGCAGCTCCGAACAGGGACTGTCTTAGCCCCCAGGGGCAGCGATCCTAAGTTCCACCTCGCTGTTCGGATGTTTGAAGTTTGAAACCCAAAAAGTGAATTTGGCTTAAAGAATTGGCAAAGATGTTCATCACAGGCTATAACTAATAATGAAAAAATGGGAAACCATTTGTTGTCCAGTAGGAAATCGATTTAATAAATCAGCATAGCTATGTGATAGAAGACCTTGAGGCATTTAAAGTGTGCTTTTGAATAATATTTTGTGACAACAACATGCTTGGGATAAAATACTAAGTTAAAAGAAAAGCAATAAACAAAATTTACATAATATGACCTCACTCTAGAAAAACAAGTAAAATACCTGAAGGCAAAAACACACCAAAAAAGCAAGCGCTTCCCGCTGGCAGTAGGAGGGGGTGGAATGAAGCGCTTTCATCCTGTATTTTTGTGTTTTCTAAGTTTCCATGAGTAATTACCTATCGCCTTTAAATTAGAAAATACCAGTGGATGCGTCACCGCCACAGGCCGGAAGCGGGCGGGACCCGGGGCGGACCCCAGGGCGGACCCCAGCGCCCCTGGGCGGTGCCCACTGACCCCGCCCCGCCGGGCGGACGCCGCGGGGCGGGGCTGCCCGGCCCAGCCCATCGCAGCCTGGGCCGGAGCGGACGGTGCGGGACTTGCGACGCCTGGAGGCGGCGAACACACCGTCCGGATCGGCCAGGCAAGCCCGAGGGTCGCGGCCGGCGGGAGCTGGGGACTGCGGGCCCGCGGCGACTGAGCCTGGGCTGGGGCAGTGCTGGGCCGCGCACTCCCAAACTTTATTGGAGTGCGCGGGGAGCCGGTGCCAGCACGAGGATCTGTCTCTCTGTATTGGAGTTTCGCTTTCCCTCTGCGCTTGGGGCAAGCGGGTGTTGCCTGTTTACTTTTGGGAGCCGAGCGGCGGGTTGTGAACACGGCGAGCGGGCCAGGGTCTGAGGGTGTCATGCGTCCGTCTTTCTGGCTCGTGCCTATCGCAGGGCGTGTCTCTCGCGCCAGCCCCGGAGTTGCCAGCTGTGCGTGGAAATAAGGGCCCTCACGGCCCTCGTTGCCCTCACCTGGTGGGAGCGGGAGGCGGCGTAGCACTCACCCTGGCCTCAGCTTGCGCCTGCTGCCGGCCCTGGTGTAGACAGGTGAAGGAGCGTTCTAGTGAGTGCGGGGAGAGACAGGGTGGAAACAGCAGCCCCCAACCTTGGTTGGTGTAGGGAAGCGGCCACCGCCGTCACCATGGCTTTGCCTCACTTTGCCTGCTCTTGCCACTTCCTCCAGGCTGGGCTAGAAGACTACAGGGGGAGTATTGTTCTCTTCCTGGCCTCTTTAGGTCAGAGTAAAAAGCAAGCAGGAAAACGGGAAAGGGGTAAACAAGTGGAGACGGGGAAGGAGCCAGGCAGTGCGAGGGCAAGTAGAGGAAGAATGCTGGGAGGCTTGGCATCCTGTAGGTTCTGCATCAGTCATGCCCCCTGGGGGGTCTCTGTCCCCTCGAAGCCCACTGTGGAGCTCTGTGGGGTTCTACCTGAGGAACCTGGGCGTGGGGTAAGTGGGGGTAGGCCTGGGGACCAGGGTCAGAGCCACATGTCGTGGAAGGTCGCTTGGGTGTCCAGTTTTCTGGGGCTCTGAAATATTCATCTCACTGGTGAGCTTTGGTTTCAAAGCCAGCGCCTCTGGCCTGGCCAGTCTCTGGTGGCATCAGGAGCTAGGTGCTTCCTTGGGGCTGCTGCGTCTGGGACAGACCAGGCGGGCAACGGCACTTCTCACCTGCTCACCCTCCCTGTCTCTCCAGTCATGAGGACCCAGGGACCCAGTGTGTAACCTAGAAAAAAGTGGTGGGACCACAGTGCCAAGGGCCCCAGTGTCCTCTGTGTCCTTGTGCCATGATCTCAGGGCCTCACTGTAAAAGTGGGCATGTCAGAGAGGTAATGATGGGTTACACCTCAAGTGCGAGGACATGAGCTGAGCTAACAGCCACTTCAGCTCAGCCTCCTCCTGCAGGACTGGGGGCCTCAGCGGGAAGCTGCCCACCTCAGAGCACTTGGATCCCCTGAACTTCCCAGGCCCCCTACACCCCCGGGCAGAAGCCCCGGAGAAGGGACACACACCTGTGTGACTTCAGAGGGCTGCACGGGGAAGGCTGGAGAGGGGATGCCCATGCAGCTCTCTGGGAAGAAGGCCTCTGCTAGCAATGCGATATGGGGTTTCTGGAGTATTCTGTTAGGAACACCTTAGAGGGGACGGCCTTGACAGAATCTTCCACCCCTAAGATTCTAGAATTCTAGGCCAAAACCTGGGTTTGGTTTTTGAAGTAGAAATGATATCCAGAAGTCCACAGGCCACAGTGCTGGGTGCCTAAAGGGCACTCAGTACATTAGTCAGGGAGGAAGATAAGAGTCAGGCCTTACTCTTGGGTGTGCCGAGTGATATTTTTGTTCCTGTTATGCTCAGGTGAAGTCAGGGGGTGCCAGTCACCTGGTTCGATGCCACCCAGCCCTTGGCTGTAGATCCATCCCACTGTAGCGATTATGGGGGCCGCTGCGGGGGAGGGGAAGGACGGACTCCTGCAGAGGGTCCAGGCACAGAGCTGACTTGAGAGCAAGGGGGCTGCTTGGTACTAAATGTGACTGTCCTCAGGGGCTGTGTGTAAGGACAGGGGTTTTAAGACAGAAGGAGTTAGAGAGTCAGTAATATATAGCGCATGTTCGAAAGTTGCTGAGTAAATGTTAAAAGTTCTTGTCACAAGAAAAAATTGTAAGTCTGTATGGAGATGGATGGTAACTGGACTTCCTGTGGTGATCATTTTGCAGTATATACAAATATTGAATTATTGTGTCATACACCTGACACTTAATACAACGTTATGTCATTTGTACCTCAACTTAAAGAAAGATAGGGGTTAGGATACGATTCACTCTCAGGGTTGGGTCTGTCTGTTAAATCAAAGGTGGCCTGGTCAGCATTCCATAGGATATTATTAATTAGGTGTGTTTTGATAAAAATGTTTCGAGCCTAAGAAAGCTTGAAGTTCACTGGGTTCATCAAAGTTGGCCAGCTTTGCTCACTGCAGGGCTGCCCCACGGCCTTGTGCCATGGGAACTTCCAGAGGGGGTGTGGATGGTTCTTCAGACTGGTCTGTTTTCAGAGCTGTCACCCTGCCTCCTGGGGCAGTGTTCTCTAGAGCAGTCTGGGAAACACCAGGCTTGGTGATTCTAGCGATCCACTCTGGTTCTGGGGAACGAGCCTCTGCACCTGTCCCTCATGTGGGCTGATTCAGGGGAAAGGGAGGCTGCTTAGTGGTCGAGTTAGAACCTAGGGCTCTTGGCTTTGCCTTGTTCTTCCTTTTCCAGCCCTGTTGTGTTTCTCTGCAGGTTCTGGGGTGAGTGAGCCCCTAGGAAATGCTGGCCGTAGGGTCCACAGGGCAATATAGGGGCAGTCTGGGAGGACAGGGTTATGGCCACCCCCACACCCAGAACATGCCATATGTCTAAGCCTCTGCCTCTGCCTCTGTGGACGGTCCTCCAGACTGGTTCACGTGAGTCGTAACCTTAGCCTAAATTCTTCAGGAAGTAGGTCATTCTGCCCTGAAGCCTCATGTTCTGGTTTGTTAGGCTATTCACTCAAAATCAGACTGTTGGAGTTGGCATGGACTTTGATATTTTGGTTTGGTGTGCTTGTTGTCAGACGAGACAACTGAGTCCAGAGATGGGAAGGGGCCTATCCTGACTCACACAGTGGTGTCGTGGCCAGGGCTCTGGCCTGGATCAATTTCCTACAAAAGGAAAGGGCCTGGTTATAAAAAGCAAAGGCATTTTCTACCTCTGCCCGCCCTGGGTGCTGACCTCATCACACAGGTGACTGGTGGGGGTGTCTCAGAGGCCTTTGCTGCAGGCAGGTGTAAAATCAGACGTCAGATCTGAGTTCAGCCCCCTCCCTGCTGCTCGCCTGCTCTGGACCTTAGGTCTGTCTCCCCCTGAATTTCAGCTTTGTCATCTGTAGAGTGGAGATAAGAGTGTGCCTGTCATGGGGCCGTTGTGAGGCTCCTATGTGCCCACGTACCCAGTGCTCACTACCTACTCACTGTCATTCTCTTCCCTCCCTGCCCGCCTAATGGCTTCCTCACTCCTGATCTGCGCTCCCAGGCCCTTCTGACACGGACTTGTCTGGGGCTTCGAGATCACCACACTGATGACGCAGTTTGGCCCGCAGAGAAGGGTGACGGGGGAGCTGTGGGTGCCTGGACCCTCCTTGCTCTCCAGGGCGGCTTCCCCTTCCGTGGAGCCTGGAGCCACCCCTCTGTCTGCTGGGGAGAGGCTGCCCTGGCTAGAGACAGAGGCTGGGGAGGAAACCATGACTTCTTAATCTATTTCTGAGCAGGACACAGAGGGCTGGGGAAATGGGTGGATTGTTCTCAGTGGGCAGGGCTGGGAATGAAGTTCAAAACCCATGACCCAGAGAGCTGAGGCAGGAACTGTCTTGGCTCTGGGGTTTCTTTGTCAAATGACTAGATGATTTCTAAAGTCCTTTCCAGCTCTGACGTTTCAAGTTTTCAGATCCACTCAGCATCATCCTATTAATTCCAGGGGCCAGGAGGACAAAAGGATAAGTTGGTTCCGGGCCCCTTGGTCCATGTGCATCAGGCCTGGTGACTTGCCCAGACACCCGAGTGTATCTTTGTACTCTTCTGCCCTGGTGGCTGTATGGTGGGGTAGGAATGTGAAGTGGGTTTTTTTTTGGGGGGGGGGTGGAGGGGAGAGAGCTGGGGGAATTGAAATAGGTAAAGGAAGAGAGAAGTAAAGAGACTGTTACAAGAGACCAGGTCGCGGTGGGCCAGGGGCTGCCCTCCTGGGCCTGCTGGGTGGGGTTTCCTGAGATGTGCACTCTGAGCTATTCTTTCCATTCGGCTCTGGGCACCCGTTCCTGGCAGGGAGGAGGGCATGCTGCCTGGGCCAGTCAGCTGCTCCTTTCTGGCCCCTCCCTCAAACACACACACCCTTTTGCTGTAACCCCAGTAGTGCAGGCCTCTGCAGATTCCAGAGCTTTAACCCTTCAGGTGCCCCCCCAGGCAGCTGGGGCCGGGGCTGGGCCTCACCTGGCTAGGAGCATAGTGGCCCAGCTTTGGGCGAAGGAGGTGCTTCCCCAAGGCTGCACCTGAAAACCCTGACAGCCAGCACATCCTGCGCTTACACCCCCGCCCCTCCCACCCCCCGCTTCTTCGACTGCCACAGCCGGGTCCAGGGGTCCTGCAGGAGGAAGGAGAGGGTCTGGCTCCTTCCTGACGAGGGAGCGAGGCCCTGAGAGGGGAGAAAACTTAGATTTGTTACATGGCAAGGACAGGGCAGAGTCCGAATGTCTTGGTAACAGGCATTGTGAGGAAGAATGTTCTAGTGATTCAAGCTGCCGCCAGTGGAACGGTCTTGCTGTCTGCCCCTGGAGTGTGTCCAGTAGGAGCTGAATGCGCACTGTGTTTGAGGAAAATTCTGGCTTCCCATGGGGAACCTTAACAGTCTTTTTAAGCCCCTGGAGACTGCGAGCCCCTCGGTGGCTGCCCGGATGACCTGGTTCCTGGTTTCTGGGCTTTGGCATGAGTCATCCTCACTCTGTCTCTGGGTGGTTTCCCTCCTCTGTCCCCTCCTTCTCTTCCAACTCTACATTCTTCTCTGGCTCCCACCTTCAGTCATAGCTGTGAAAGTGAACACTGAGCATTTCCCCCTTCCCCGCCCCGTAGGCCAGTGCCAGCCCCCAACCTCATCCCTAGCTGAGGTCTCCATGTGGAGGCGGCCAGGGTGAAGGCTGAGCAGCTACCAGCGCTGGCAGCCCCGAGCCTGAGGCTCCTGCTCACCTGGAATTGCTCAGAGGTGAGTGTGGCTGAGCTCAGCTGCTCCCCTGATGGGTCTGGACACTCTTCCTCTGCTGTGCCCGGGCCTCTACATCAGAGGCCTGAGACATGGTCCTGACCCCAGGCCCCGCTTTGTGACCAAGGGCAGGTTGCTGTTCTGCCTGCACTGTGGCTGTCTGCTTGGTAACGGAGGGGCGGGCTTGCCCTGACTGAGCGAGTTTCATTTGGGCTCCTGGGTGTGAGAGTCCCTGTCTCTGACCAACCTCTTCCTCCTGGTGGAGGCGCAGGGCTGGGGAACTCGGGGTTAGTGCAGGGTCTCAATGGCTCTGTGCCCACTGGCTGTGTAAGCCTCCGCCGCCATTCGAGGGTGTCACAGGGGAGCCATGAGAAGTCTGGACAGACAGGTGTGTGGAGGAGGCAGGCGGGCGAGCTCTAGGAGCACAGGCTCTGGAGCCCATCTGGGCGCACAGCCCCGACGCCCTCACACCCTGGCTGAGTGACCTCGTGTGGCTGAGTTCTCTAAGCCTCTGCCTTGGTCCATAAGTAGGGGCGATGGCTTTATCTACCCTGTTGAGCTATTTTGAGGATTTAATGAAATAATAACTAAAAATAGTCCATGTTTACTATTTCTTAGGGGTCCGGCACCATTCTCAGTGTTCTATGAGTGTTTTCTCATTTAATTTTTACGACCCAGTGGAGGACACTCTCAATGTTAGACCCAGTTTCAAGGTGGGGAGACACAAGGGCATGGCAAAGTGAGGTGGTCAGTGCCAGCCTCTGGTGAGCACGGGCTGGTGGCCACGGCCCCGGGGAACTGGGCTGTGACCTGCTGTGTTCCCGGCTGGCAGACCTGTGGTGAACTCCTCTGAGGCCAGAAGAATCAGAGGGGGGTGGGAGTATGGTGGGAGTCCTTGTGAGTCAGCAGCCTGCCGTGAGAACCCTGATGTCCTGGTGGCCCGTCTAAGGCTGGCCTTGCTCTCCCTGACTCACTCCACAGTCTGCGGATGGACCTGTTGGTCCGGCTTTGCTTCGAGGAAGGAGGGAGTGGCAGGCAGCTGTCTGGCCAGGCAGAGGGCTGGTGCCACATGGCCTGGCTTCTCAAGGAGGTCACAGGAGGTCCGTCTGTTGGGGCTGGAAATGAGCTCAGAGAACACCTGGTCCACTCAGCTCATTTCACAGAGGTGCACCCCAAGGAGGTGACAGAACTGGGCACTGGTGACACTGTTTGGTGGCTCAGCTGGAGCTTCCGACCATGGGGCCCTTCTTGCCAGGGCCTCTCGGGCTATGTTCAGCCTGTTCACCGGTGTGCCACCACCTGGAAGGTGGCCATCAAGTGGGTTCAGGGTGCCAAGATGACAGTAATTATGACAGACAACCCGACTCTAAAGGTGACCTGTCTGTCCCTCTTCCTTCAAATGGGCCACTGTTCTGCTCTCTTGGTGGAGTTAGAAGGGGGCTTTTGGAGGGAGTGGATATAGGAGTATGGGGAGAAGGAGCCTCTTGCCTCATGGAAGGGGACCCCAGTTTTTCTTTGTTTTTAAAAAGTCTGTTAAGGAGAGTACACATTATAAGCACCTATGAATATTTTCTCACCCTTATATAAACATAGAACATTTCAAAAGTTAGTATCTCAGTTTCTTAAGCTCATAACACCCAAGTATTCAGTCCCCCTTGTCCCTTCCCACTGTCTTCAGGAGCCCCCACTGCATGGTGCAGGCCCACCACCACGACCCCAGTTTGACGCCCCAGTGCTGTGTCACAGCCTCACTGTCAAGGACATCTTTCTTTCTTCTGACCTGATACAGTCTTGCTGTGCTGGTCCATTTACTCTGGGGAGATGGAGAATAGCTTTCCTCAAAACAACCCATTTAGAGACTGGCCTGTTATGCAGTCTGTTCTGCCTGCCCCGTCCTCTCTGTATCATCCCACTTGTGTGAGAAGGGATAAGACAGCCCTCTGCCTGCCCCCCAGACTGTGCAGGTGCCCTCGAAAGCCACTTCCCCTTTCCTTCCAGCAGAGGCTCGGAGGCTGTCTGCTGACCTGGATGGGGCAGGGCCATGGGGGGAGTGTTTGCTTCTTCCCTGTGGGGTCCGAAAGGTCTGCCCCTGGGAGATGCTCTGCGGGGAGGCGGTGGGGCCCAGACTCTCGGGGCTTGTCCCTAAAGGGCCCTCCTTCCATGCTCTTCCCTAGTGCCCATCTCTGTCACCTCAGAGCGGAACACCATGCCAGCAGGAATGTATTTGGCTTGAGAGGCGTAAAGAAGGCAGCGTAGCAGAGAGGACCCTGAAGGCCTTGATTCTGGTGTGGCCGCTAACCTGCTAGCTAGGTCACTGTTCTGAGTCATGGTTCCCTCATCTGAATGAGCATCTGGGCCTCGCAGCCTGGATCCTCAGTGCTCTTTCCCTGCTAGTCACTGCGCCCGCGGGGGTGGGGTGGGGGGGACACACGGGAATTACAGGGGTACCAGAGACCCTGGGGTTCAAAATGCACGTCCTGCCCCGCCAGCACGGCCCATTCCCTGGGAAGCCTGTGAAGAGAAAGTGGATAGGCTGCCACATGCCCGGCGCAGCGAGGCTGCTATTGAAGGAACCAGAAAGTCCTGTCTCAGGCCTGCCTTTTTGTGCCGCCTCCCAGTTCTTGTGTATCCCCCCCCCCCCCCGCACCCCGGCCTCAGGCGTCCCCTGACTCAGTCTGTCACTGTCCATGGGCATTCTGCCCTCCTGCTCTGGGCCTGGTGGCTCCAGCACTGGGGCTGGCCTATTCTTCACCTCCTCCCCCACCCTGTGCTCTGGGCCTTGGCTCCTTCCCAGCTCTGCCTTTCAGGCTGCCATGGGGGCTGGGCTGACCCCTTCAATGGGTCCCAGCTGGCTCTGTGATTCACCAGGCTTTGCTGGGCCATCAGCTTCTTCCTTGGTCACTAGAAGCTTTTCTTAAAGGATCACAGGGAGGTCCCAGGCCCCTGTACCTCTGCTCACCCCACTGATGCCCAGTGACCCCTCTGGGCTCCTGCTGCTGTCGCGCACCCCCCCCCCCCCCCCCCCCCCCCCCCCCCCCCCCCCCCGTCCCATACCATTGGCAGGACGCTGCACAGCTCAGAGGGCTGTGGACTGAAAGCTGGTGTGAATGTGGGGGGCAGGGGCTGAGCAGGGGGGTGGGGCACTGTGGTGAAGGGGAGGATGGCCTGTGGGCAGAGTGACACACTGTGCCTGAGGGAAAATATGGGGTCTCCTCCCACAGAGGCCCCGCACCGGGCCGAGTGAACTGGGCCTGGGCACTCCTGACCACTTTCCTCACCTCCCGTTTCAGGTCCCAGAAGCTGGGGTCTCCCCTCAGCCCTGAGCAGCCATGTCCAACCCCAGTGCTCCACCTCCGTATGAGGACCGCAACCCCCTGTACCCCTCACCCCAGGGGGGCTATGGGCAGCCGCCAGTCCTGCCTGGTGGGTATCCTGCCTACCCTGCCTACCCACAGCCGGGCTACGGTCACCCTGCTGGCTACCCACAGCCTATGCCCCCAGTCCACCCGATGCCCATGCACTACGGTGAGTCCCTGGGTGGTGGTGGTGGGGGGCAGTGGGAGGAGGGGCACAGCATGGGAGGCCACCTCCTTTCCTTCCTTTTCAGTTCCCTGGTAATCTGATTTTCCCCTCTCCACTTCCCTCTTTGTTACCTCCTACTTTCCCTCAGCACCTGGCCCTCCGGGCCACCTGTTGGCCCTTTTATTCATGAGGGAGGCTGAGTCCACTGGGCAGGCCAGAAGCTGCGTCACAGGAGAAAGTGGCAGGGTGAAGTACTTAATTCCTTTAGAGCTGTTACCTTGGGAGACCATTCCCAACTAGGCAGCCGCCACCCCGCCCAGATTCCTCTCTCCCTGTGGAACCTGAGGCACTTTTTAAAAAATTTGGTGATGACAAATCCTTGTCATTTAAGGTAACGTCTGAACTTTGCCAATGCCCAGAAGTCATTTGGATGTTTGGTAACCACCGGTGGGGGAGCAGTCTTCTGTTTGGTCAGACATGAGATAAGATTAGAGGCAGTGAGACTTTTCTGAGCAGCGCCCCCACCTCATGTGGATTTTGAAAGTGGTCAGGGGAGGCACGGGAGGCATTTGAGGAATGCGTTGAGGCCACAGCATCTCTGGAGGCCTGGAGCACAGCCAGAGGTCCATCTGGCCTTGCTCTTGGGCTCTGGTGCAGCACCAGGGCGTCGGCACGCTTCCCATCCTGCCTTGTCCTGGGGCTGTCCGCCCCTGATGTGTCTGTTTTTTCTGAGTCCAGACTGCCCCACCCTTCACACACATGTGCCGAGCCCCTACCTTCCTTCTCCTCCTTCTGTCCCGGAGTCCCCTGCTCTGACCCCATAGCTCTCCTGGCTGGCTTCCTCGCTAGTTCGAGAGCTCTTGCCAGCAGAGACCACGTGCATTCATACACCAGAGCACCCAGGTGTGGGCTGGGCACCCTCACCCAGGGGCCCCAGTGAGTGCATGCCAATGGAATGGCTCTGAGCTAAGCCCCTTCATGACAGGGCGTGTGGCTCTGTGTGGTGCCCAGGCCAGCTCTGGGTCACTCCGCAGGGATCTAGAGCAGCACCTGGTCTGGGTGAGGAGTTCAAGTTACAACACTTGTTTTTTGGCTAGAGATACCTGAGTCTCAGTTTGAGATCATGTCGTGGAGGCTTTAGGACTGAGGCCACGTGTTCCCAGTCGGTCACTTCTGGTCTGTCCCCAGGCCCAGGCTATGATGGCGAGAGAGCAGCGAGTGACAGCTTTGGGACTGGAGAGTGGGAAGACCTGAAAGTCCGGCACACCTTCATTCGAAAGGTGAGATCTGGGCTGGGAGGCAGTGGGCAGGGGCTATGGTGGGGGTGGGGCAGGGAAGGGGGCAGGTGGCATATCGGCCCTGGGGCAGTCATTCCCATGGAAACAGCTGCTGCCTTCCTGGTCCTCTCCAGCCCTGCACTCTTCTGACCCCTATCCCCCAACCCTTTGCTCCTGTTTTGGGGGCCAGGGACAGATTCAGTCTGGGAAGATCTCCACAGGCTCTGCAAGGTGCCCAACCTTCCCCAAACTCATTTTTTTTGTTGGACTGCAAGCAACTCAAAGGCAGAAATGACCACAGCCCGCTCCTCCCTCCCCCGCCTCATTTTGGCACAGCACCCTCCTCAGAGTAGACAGTGCCTGACAAAGGTCGGCCTGGACTGCTTCGTGTGTGGGGGCCACGCCTGGTCATGCAGAGAGGCTGGGGTCAGACAGGGGTGGGGGTCTGCTCCCGGGTGTGAGCAGTACCTGAGCCAGCCTCTCTGTCTGGCTGCAGCTGGGGAGGGCTCTCAAGTGCAAAGAGTGGATCCTTCACGATGAGGGAGGCCCTCCCCACCACTAACAGACGGGGAGGAGGAGTCTTTCGGGCTCCTCGGTGTTGGGGCGCTGGCTGCTTCCTGGGGAGAGACCAGGGGTGTGGGATGGTGACTCCGTCTGTCTTCCAGGTTTACAGCATCATCTCCATCCAGCTGCTCATCACGGTGGCCATCATCGCTATCTTCACCTTTGTGTGAGTCTCTAGGCCTCTCCACTCCCCTCTCAGGAGCTCTGGGGTCCTGCTCTGGGGCACCTGCCAGGGGCTGGGCTGGGGGGTCCCTCTCCCCAGGTCCCCTGGAAGAAGAGGGGTTGCGGGCCATTGGAAGCAGTGGCTGTGACCCCTGTCCTGTCCTGTCCACAGGCAGCCAGTCGGCGAGTTCGTGAGGAGGAATGTGGCTGTGTACTACGTGTCCTAGTGAGTCTGCGCTTGGAGCCGGTGGGAGGGGGGGGTGGCACAGTTGTCCAGCTATTCTCGGGGCAGGGATCCTGTGTTTTTGAGAGGGGTTCCCAGGCTGCCGTCTGTGCTGGGCAGTGTGGGTGTGTGCCGCCCTGGGAGGAGGAGCAGCAGCACAGAGCTGCCTGGAGCAGGGCTGGGGACTGAGGCAGTGCGTGCCAGCACAGTGGTCTTCACGTTCTGTTGGCCTGTCTGCCCACCTTCACCCTCTTCTGGCTGCCCGGCCCCCCTTACAGAGGTTCTCAGTGCCCTTGGCTCGGGTGATCTTGTCCTACTGGGTAGCTTCCCCTCATACTTCCAAACAGCTCTGTGGGCTCCAACCTGCTGGCCTGCCGAGTACTGCCAGGCCAGGCCAGTAGTGGCCGAGGAGCAGATCAGGCCTGTGGACTACTCCCTGTCTCTTTCTCCCCAGTGCCGTCTTCCTGGCCACCTATCTGACCCTTGCCTGCTGCGAGGGACCCAGGTGAGTTGCCAAGAATTAGACAATGAGAAGGGATGGTGGGGTGCAGGAGTGGGACCACATCTTTTTGAGAAGAAAGGGGTATCCTTATAGCAGCTGAGTGAAGACTTAGAAGCAACAATGAGGATGGTAGCAGCTACTTTCTGGTGTGTACCAAGTACCTGGCTCTTCCAGCTCCCTAATTACCCCCCTTGGTCTTCCCACAGCCCAGCCGGCCGACCCTTTGTGTTTCTCCCTGCTAAGGTCCAGGGGCCTGTCTCTCGCTTCTGTAACTTTTTCCCTGAGCCTATGTAGCCCAGCTGGTTAAACTTTCTCTAATTTGGGGGAGGAGGGCGGGAAGGAAGGAAACAAATAAAGTACCTTAGCCATCATTCTTACAATACTGCGAGATTTGTAACATTCTAACCACTTAACAAATAGAAGGAACCCGAGACTCAGAGAAGCTGAGTAACTTTCTCAGCCGCACAGATAGTGTAAGAGCTGCAAACCAGTCCAGGTCTCTGCGGCCCCATAGCCCAGGTCTGCCCTATCACCCTCTGCTGTCCCAGCACAGAACACCTGAGCAGGTACCACAGGCCAAGCCAGCCTCCCCTTCCCCGAGCCAAGAACTCCCTTGTGCTAAAGGACTCTCTGTTGACTGGCTGGCCCCGAGTCACTCAGTCGAGGTCTCCTTCCCTTCAGACGCCGCTTTCCATGGAACATCATCCTGCTGACCCTCTTTGTGAGTCGGGGGGTTGAGGGGGTGTGCACATGGGGTGAGGGAGGGCTGGATCCCGGGAGGGGCTGGCGACGTCACTGTGGGAGAGGTCTCTGGTTCTCTGTGCCACCATATCCTGACCTCTGCCTGGGTCTCCCAGTCACATTTACCCCGAGCTCCGACACTCCATTGTGGCCATGCCTCCCCTCTTCTTTGTTTCACTCTGGTCTCTTTCCCTCCCTCAGACTCTGGCCCTGGGCTTCATGACCGGCACCATTGCCAGGTACAGTCAGGGACCGCCCACCATGCTCCTGGGAAGTGTGTGTTCTGGGGGAGTGGGGTACCCTGGGCTGGCCATCTTCTGCACAGGGGATCCTGGGAAGGGGCCACCGGGAAGTGGCGGTTTTGAAGTCAATCACATGTGCCTCTGGCCTCTCTCACCACCTTGCCTCCAGCATGTATCAGACCAAGGCCGTCATCATTTCGATGATCATCACTGCCGTGGTGTCCATTTCGGTCACCATCTTCTGCTTCCAGACCAAGGTGAGGGTACGGAGGGCCCTTCCGTGGCCACTCTGCCCCTTTCTTGTATAGAACTGGCCCTTAAGGATGGCACTTGAGCAGACCTGGAGGGCCCAGACCCCTACACTGGGGATTTCCTTTGGAGACCTTAGTCCCCTTCCTTCAGAGCTGTTCCCCCTGCAGAGCTGCTTCCTGTCTGTCCGTGGGCTCTCACTTCCACACCCCCAGGAGGCAGTGTGGGGACTCCCTGGCCGGGGGAAGCAGGGCCAGTCTGGCTGGGCTGCTGGTTGTGGAACTCGTCTGACAGGAGCCTCATTCTTCCTCCCTGGCAGGTGGACTTCACCTCATGCACAGGCCTCTTCTGTGTCCTGGGAATAGTGATGATGGTGACTGGGATTGTCACTGCCATTGTGCTGGCCTTCAAATATGTGAGTGTCTTGGGAGAGCTGGGGTCCGTGGACCCAGGGCCTGGGGAGGACTTTCTGTGTAATGAGTGCAGCAGGCCCACAGGCCCCTGGGCAGGCTCTGACTTGGGCACCTCTCCACCGACCAGCAAAGGCACCAGCGCTCAGGCCCATCCTTTGGGTTACGGTGTAGTTCCTCTTTAGTGATCTAGGGCCCTGGGAGCCATAGCACCCGAGGCCTTGGACAACACCACAGAACTCCTGTGGGAAGTAGTGGGTGAGAGCTGTCTGCTGGGGAGACCAGGGTCTAGGAGGCAGGCTGGGAGGGGTACCTGGAGGACCAGGAAGATGGGCCGGGGTGGCAGGAACCTTAGGGTCACTGCGTCCAACTCCTCCAACTCCTCTTTTATGCTAGTCAGCTGGGGGAGAGACTGGGGACCCTGGGCTGAGGGGAGCCTGTGGCAGAGAGGAAAGAATAGTGCTGGGAGAGGAAGCGCATGAACAGGAGGGGTGCCTGCGTGCCTGGCCGTGGGCTGGCCCTGCCCTTCTGTGCACAGGCACCTGGAAAGCTGTACAGCAGGGCTGCCCTGGGAGTACACTCTGATTCTGATGTTCATCATGGTGGTTGGAGGGCTTCCCTCCCAGCTCTCGTTAGTCTGTCCCTCCCAGGCTGGGCTGCGAGACTGCTGTCCTGAAAGTTGACAGTGACTGGGCTGTGTGGTAGGGCTCTCCAACCAGTGCCTGCCTGAGTCCACCCCTCCCAGAGCTGTAAATCAACCACCTTTTCCCCAGAAATATATGGACACTCCTGTACCTTAACTCACTTTGGAGGTTGGTTTTTACATGGCCCTGGGAGGGTGGGCTGTTTTCCCTGCTAAATGTGTTACCATTCTCAATTGCTTCCAGGATCTGGAAGGCAGAGGTGGTTCTTTCATATAGGTAGCTTCCTGGACCAACCCACTTGGATGCCAGAATCCCAGCAGAGGCTGGTTCTGAGAGTGCCGACCCTGGTCCACGCTTTGCTAAGATTTCTAACACCATGCCTGTTTCCTCTCCCCAGGTTTACTGGCTCCATATGGTCTATGCTGCTCTGGGGGCCATTTGCTTCACCTTGGTGAGTAAGGACCTCTCCCCCCTGGGAAGGAGAGCTGAGGGGAGGGAGAGGAGGAACTGAGTGGATGGAGCATGACTTGACCCTTCCCTCTCCCACTGTGAAGAGGTTGCACTGACTTTCTGGGCATTCCCACCTGCTCTCGTTCCCACTGCCTGCTGTGAAACACTCAGCAGGCCGCACTGCAGAGACGGGGCGCCTGTCTTCCTTTGCGGACTCTGAGGGTAGAGACTGTGTGTTGTGCTGTTCATTAATATGTCCCCTAAGCACACTGCTGTGTGGCACACAGGCTCCAGGGACAGATCTGCTGGACCAGAAATAAGTTCTGGCACTGTGCCCTTGACCGCTGTGCCACTGATCCTCACTTGTGCCTGTCCCTGTAGTTCCTGGCTTATGACACGCAACTGGTCCTGGGGAACCGGAAGCACACCATCAGCCCAGAGGAATACATCACTGGCGCCATGCAGATCTACACGGACATCATCTACATCTTCACCTTTGTGCTGCAGCTGGTGGGGAGTCGAGATTAAAGAGCACCCCCAGTTCCACGCCACCCAAGGCTCTCCCATCCCTAGAAGATTGGGCCTTGTGACTGGGGTCTAGGCCACAGACCCCTTTGTTTCCCCTCAAATAATATGCCCAGTTTCCTTTCTGTCCTGAGTGGGTGGCCTCCCTGGCTGTGGATGCGTGGGTACCACCTGGTGGGGCTGGAGGAACTGGGAACTAACTCTTGGCAGGGACTAGGCTGAAGATGTACCCAGTGTGGCACCAGATTCTTCTTAACTGCTGGGGTTGGAGCGGGAGGGATGACAAGAGCCTCTTCCATAACTAAAAGGGAATATGGAGGTAGAAGTGACTTCAAGGTGATGAGGTTTCCCCTCCCACCATTGCCACAGGCTTCTGGCCTAAGTAGCTGGGTCTGTTTCTTCCCTCATCTCCTAACAAAGAGCTTTGTCCTCTGCCTCTGGGACTCTTACACCATTATGCTGTGCTCCTCTGGCAAACCTCCCCACTCAGGGAGGTATATGAGATCTGTGCCTGTGGGTCCCCCTGCTTCAGTTCCCCTTCTGATGGCATGTATATACTGTTTATCCGGGTTGGGGTGGGGGAGGAAGATGAGAGTAAGCAGAGTCAACAAGCACAGGGGCCACTACAGAGCAGTATCTACCCTGGGCTTCCTAATGGCTGCGGTGGCAGAGAACACAGGCCCATTTGCAGCCATCCAGTCCCCATTCTCCTCTGAAGCTGCCTGGGGTCGGGGCATGGTGGAGGGCACTCCCTGGTGCTTCTGAGATCTCTGGTTAGAGGGATCTCCTGCTTCCTATTGCTCAGGCAGCTCAAGGGGCAAAGGTCAAGAGATGGGGTGGTTTGTTAGGAGTAAGTTTAGCCAAGAAGGAACCAGGATGAAGAGGCAGGGCTGGGGGCAGGGAAAATGCCTTGGGGGTACCCCACCCAGTCTGAGAGCTGGAGAAGCCTGCTGTGGCACCTGTGGAAGCTTATATGTTCTTTCCCTCTGCTAACCTGGGGAGGGCCCTAAGAGGAGGGACACTTCCCCTCTGTTCTTAACTCTCACAGGGGATTTTAGACTCGGACCCATCTCCCCAGCCAGCTACTGCTTTCTTTGCGACACCAAGTGCCTCAAGCTGGAAGGGGGAAGGAGGACAAGGGTCACTCTATGGGGTGGGGTGGAAAGCAAATCAGCCCAAGGGTATAATTAGGACTCCTCTATTAAGTCCTTGGTCCTAAGTATATCATGTAAAAGGACATAACTAGAAGTGTAATAAAGATTTATGTTTAGAAGTTAAAACCCCACTTGACTCTGGTTTTCTTCACCTTCGGTCTGGCTCTGCCCAAAGCAGCCACCTGCTGTCTTCTACCGTGTCTAAGATAGCCAAATACACTTTGCCCCAGTGCTTCCCGGGGATGGATGCGAAAGGCTGGTGAGAGCTCAACCTGCATTGCCGGGGGGCGGTGGGCACCGCTCAGCCCGTGACCTCTCACATCACAGACCCTCAACCAAAGCTCACAACCTCTCTCCCACAAAGCTGTATGACTGCAGACAATTTCGCAGTTGGGGTGGGGTTCAGGTTCAGGTTCAAGTCACCAGCCCTAGAGATCACTAGTCCAAAACCTCTTAAAACAGCGAAACTGGAGCCCAGAGAGGTCGAGTCATTTGCATTCAGCCAGGAGTAGTGCTTTTCTTTCTTTCACACCCTCAATGCCCTTTTTAATTTTTTGTTTTTATTTGTTCAAAGCTGAGAGAGACTCCACCCTCCTGGCCAGCAGCTCTGTGGGCTTGGTCCCCAGGGCCTGAGCCTAGGCTTGTTGCTGAACTCTGTGGTTTCCCGCACCATTAAGACGGGAACACTGAATGCTTTTGTGAGACAGAGCACACAGAAGTAACCAGCCCCACCCTCAGTCCCTCCCATCCCAAGGGACTCAAAAATCCAGTCCCAGTTCCTTTCCACTCCAACACTCAACTTTATTAGCCTTTGGCTGGTTTCTGGGAGGTGAGGGTAGGGAGGAGGGATGGGTGCTGGCAGCAGCCTGGGCTTCGTGTGCCCTCTGGTGGACCTTAGAGGCAAAGACCAGATTTGCAGCCAAACCCAAGGGACTTCGCAGTTTGGAGGCCACAGTCAATACAGTCTAGGGGAGGGCCGCAGTGTTCCTCAGGTCTGTGCCCCAGACCCAGCTTCTGGAGATGGGGCGTGTTGGGAGGAGGCCCTGAACCTCTGCCTCTCATACTCGCCCGTGTTGGATGCCCGCATGTTCTGCCGAGCCTTCATCTGCTTCAAACGGTTCTTGTCCACTTCCCGCTTGGTGAGGATGAAGAGGAGGATACCACAGGGGAAGCCGATGGCCCTAGGGGTGGGGAGATGTGCATGGGGTTTGGGGAGGGGCCATGCCTCAGCCAGAGGAGCTGGGGAGAAATCTCATTCCAGCTTCACTGATTTGGGGAGAACTCAACACCTCTTGTCTATTCAGCCTCTGCACTGGCTGCTGGAGGGCTCCACACAAATAAGATCTTGCCACTGCCCTGCAAAAAATCCCTTCACAGCTCTCCAAGTTGAAAAAAATCCCTTCACAGCCAAGTTGAAATACCTAGGAATGGCACAACAGGCCCAATGTAGTTGGGTCTCTGCCTACTCTGCAGCCGGAGTGACCCTTCACAACACTGAGCCCTACAATCCTGCTGTACGGCAGTGCATGGTTCTCCTGACAGCCCATCCTCTTTCTTTAAGTCTTGGCAAAGTTTCCCTCTGCCTAAATTGCCCCACACCCTCTCCCACACTCCCCTTCTAATTCTGAGTAACTGCTACTTGGGAGCACCTTGGTGTGGGGGAAAGGGCATGGAGTCACAAGACCTGATAAGAATCCCAGCTCTGAGCCTCAGTTCTCTCATCTGTGAAATGGAGAGTGTGGTAATATTTACCAGAAAGACCAAACCATTACATTGTAAAGGGCCGGAAGACCTAAGGAGCTGAAAAAAGGTTAATTTCCCCTCCCCTTTAATATCAATCAATAACATGTATTAAGGTCTGAGTCGAATCTGAATAACAATGTACTGAACACCTTGTACGGAAAAACCTCAGTTGAGTCTCACCCAAGCTCCCCAGAAAAGATGAGGCCAGGGAACCAAATTCAAATCCGATTAGCTCAGCTTACTCCACAGAAAACCTGCTGTCTTTCCAATTGCACACACTTTCCAACTTCCGGCCCCATTCCTCCCAGATCCCCATTCCTTGCACCCAGCGCATCTGTCTCCACAATCTTGGATTCATCTTCCCACAAACACTTAGATAAGTTTCTAGGTCCCACCTTCCCCTGGTGCCATTCCCTATTGGTGGGCAAAGGGTTAAAACTCACCAGGCTAGTCCCACAGCTTTCATGGGGTTCTTGCCCCTCTTTCTGGGAATGTATTCCAGCTCAGGAGACAGGGGCTCAGGCTCTTCCTTGCACTCTGGGGAGCCATGGCTTTGCAGTGCCCGGGTCCGGTTCTGGGAAGCTTTGTTAGCTGTGGCTCCTGAGAGAATCCCTGTGGACAGAGAGAATGAAGGTCAGTAAGAGGGTGAGGAGAAAGCCTGGGGAGGAGTGGCTGACATCTGAGGAAGGGAGGTGACTGCAGTATGGTGTAACAAGTGCCAGGGATAATCCAAAGGCAAATGGGAAAATCGCCATCGAGGTGACACCTTTGGAAGCCACTTCCACGTCACTGTGGGCTCATCACCCTGGTGCCAGGAGAGCGAGTTTGGCTGTTCTTTACCTCATCACAAGACAGGATGGGAAGGACTGCAGTGGGACTCAACTTGAAACGCAGGAAAGAAATCTGCGAAAATGTTTGCAAACCGCAGAATGTTAGCAATGGAAGGGAGCCTAAAGGTTATCTACTCCGTCCCCTCGTTTTATAGAAGAGGAAACTGAAGCCCAAAGAGACGAACTTCTTCGCCCAAGGTCAAACTGGTAATTCTCCGGGGCTAGAACCCAAGCCTCCAGAAGCGCAGGGCTCTTTCCTCTGCACTGCGGTGAGTGTGAAACACCTGGAGCGCGGGAGTCTAAAAGGCTTCCTTGCGACTCCCTCGCGCAGCAAGACCCCGGAGGCGTTGTGTAACCCGAAGGCAGAGGGATGGGCTGCGTGACCTTTAGAGACCACCTTATGGCCCCCAGACTCTTTAAGACCCTGCAGAAGGGTGCGAGCAGGAATGGACAGCCCTGACCTCCTGCTGTCGCCGGGAGGGATGTGAAAAAAAAGGGGGTCTCCTGCAGTCCGGCCCTCCCCGGGGACCCTCTCCTTACCCCGGAGGACGCGGGCATTTCTCGCCCCCCGGCCCTTCAGCGCCGTAGCAGCTACCACCGCCGCCATGTTCAGATCCCACCCCCCTTCACCGCGGTCCCCTTCGGGAATTGTAGTTTGCGTAAGAGGCCTCCCCCGCTCCTTCCGTCCCGCCTACGGACCAGAAACTACATCTCCCAAAAGCGCTTAGAGCGCACAGAACCGAACTACTCTTCCCAGGAGACCCGGAGGCGCGCACGCTCGCTTGTTTCCCTCCCGTCGAGGGCGGAGTCAAGTTGGGCGGAGCTTGGGTTCTCCCTGCCACGCCCCGTCCCCTTCTACCAATCCTGCTCTGTGATTGGTCATTAAGTTAGACAACCCCTTTCCCTATTGGCCAAGCGTCCGTCGCTCTTCCTGACCGGGGAGTTGCCTACACCTATTTCCTCCCCGAGAGGAGGGGCCCTAGTTCCGCGTCGTCGCGGAGAGCTGACTCTGGGAGGCGTTTGGGCCCAGAGAAGTGGATCGGCTGCTTGCGCCGCATGGAGTCCGAATCGGAAAGCGGGGCTGCCGCTGACACCCCACCGCTGGAGACTCTAAGCTTCCATGGTGATGAAGAAATTATCGAGGTGGTAGAGCTGGATCCCGGTCCGCCGGACCCGGGTGAGAATTGCCGGTCCTCAGGCCACGGGACAGGAGGCGCTCACCTCTGGCCTATGACCCCTGTTTCTCCCCCCTCCCCTCTACACCGTACCGGTCATTCCTACCGACTTCCTTCGCCCTTCCCCTCTCCTCCCACCCCCACACTTCTCAGGCCTGGCCGGGGTGGGGGTTCCCCTGATGCCTCCTCTGGCCCTTCCCCTCACACACCCCCTTCCCATCATCCCCTCGGTCCTCCGTTAACACACAGCCTCTGGCCAACCCCAGGTGCTCTGACCCCTCCTGTCTCTGTCCCACACGCTTCCGCCTTCCTACCTCTTCTCCCCCCACCCCCCCAGCCCCGCAGAATCCTGTTCGTCTGACCTCACCCTCTTGCCACATGACCCACCCCAGCCCTAGGCCTCCCCACACTTGTGTCTCCATCCCCTTCTATCGCTGATGAGGCCCGTTTTCCTCTCCCCAAAGCAGATGATCTAGCTCAGGAGATGGAAGACGTGGACTTTGAAGAAGAAGAAGAAGAAGAGGAAGAGGGCAACGAGGAGGGCTGGGTTTTGGAACCCCAGGAAGGGGTGGTCGGCAGCATGGAGGGCCCAGATGATAGCGAGGTCACCTTTGCATTGCACTCAGGTAGGTCTCCGTGGAGACCCATTGTACACTGCGGCCAGGCAGGCATTTGAGCCTCGCACATCCGCTGTGTACCGAGCATTATAAGGGATGCAGAGATAGGGAAATACAGGCCTTGCCCTGGAGCAACTCACAGGTAGGGGGCAGTATNGGAAGGGGTGGTCGGCAGCATGGAGGGCCCAGATGATAGCGAGGTCACCTTTGCATTGCACTCAGGTAGGTCTCCGTGGAGACCCATTGTACACTGCGGCCAGGCAGGCATTTGAGCCTCGCACATCCGCTGTGTACCGAGCATTAATAAGGGATGCAGAGATAGGGAAATACAGGCCTTGCCCTGGAGCAACTCACAGGTAGGGGGCAGTATGAGGGACCCGAGGAGAGCTTGGCTCCTGGAGTCAGTTGAGAAACCTGAGTTCAAATCCTACCTCTCTTATTTACCAATTTATAATCTTTAAATCTCTCTGGGTCTTAATTTCCTTTTAAAAAGACACCTGTGGTAAAAGTTTTTAAAAAGTTGCTTTGCTCTGGTCGGTGTGGCTCAGTTGGTTGGGTGTCATCCCACAGATGGAAAGGTGAAGAGTTCGGTTCCTGGTCAGGGCACATGTCTGGGTTGTGGGTTTGGTCCCCAGGTGGGGCGTGTGCAAGGGGCAAACTGATCGATGTCTCTCTTACATTGATATCTCTCTCCCTTTCTTCCTCCCTTCCTCTCTCTGGAATTAATAAAGAAAACTTTTTAAAAGTAACCTTAGGGTAAATTAGATGTTATAGTACCTTTTTGAGCATATTTCACATAACCTTCAATTATTGGCTCTTAATAAGGAACCTGTAACACAGTGTTCTCCTCCCTGTGTTTGTACCCAGCCTGGTGGCACCCCATGCCAAGAACTGAAAGCCCTGCACATGCGCCCTCCTCTTTGCCTTGGCATCAGTGTGGGGTGGTAAAGGGTGCAGTACTGCAGGGGGGTCTGCCCTGGAGAAGTTCTTGGGGCTTGACAAGCTTCAGGAGGGATTTCTCCAATGCTCTGATGCTTGAAACTTAGAAGAATTTGGGTGCATCCTTCTTTCCCAGGAGGAAAGACCTGTTGCTTTGGGTGGAAGGGGGTGGGCTTCCTGCAGATCCTGAGGGAGAGAACCCCAGGTGGAAGCCCTGTCCGCTTACCAGTGCAACGTCTCTTGGGACAGCGTCTGTGTTTTGTGTGAGCCTGGATCCCAAGACCAACACCTTGGCCGTGACGGGGGGCGAAGATGACAAAGCCTTCGTGTGGAGGCTCAGTGATGGAGAGCTGCTCTTTGAGTGTGCAGGTAAGGATGCTCCAGTGAGGTCATGTCCCTTTGAAGGTCTTAGGGGGCTCATCTGCAGCGGTTGTGCATCCAACAGCCACTTACTGACCCCCATTTTGCCTGCTGTATGGGCCTAAGGACTCCAAAGAAGAATAGCAGAGTCCGTCATGGACATAGGGAAGGGAGACAGTAATTGGGCAAGGGAGTCTTCGAAAGTTATGAGAGGGGGAGACACAGGCTGACATAGGAGTGTGTGGGAAGAGGGGTAGATGTCAGTGTTCTGGGCAGAGGTGTGGAGTGGACTAAAGGATAAGACAGAGGCCTGGGCCATGTGGTTGAGTTGGGAGCCAGCAGTGCCTCCTCTGGGGAGACCTGGGTGTGTCTATTTCTGCACAGATGATGAGTTCGGTTGCCTGTTCTACTGGGATCTGCCCTTCTCCCAGCTGGTCTTTAAGAGGCCAGATGCATGGGTCATATGTCCCACTACCTGGTGCCCTCATATTCTCTTTCTGCCTTTTTTTTTTTGAAAGGTCATAAAGACTCTGTAACTTGTGCTGGTTTCAGCCATGACTCTACCCTAGTGGCCACAGGGGACATGAGTGGCCTTTTGAAAGTGTGGCAGGTGGACACCAAGGAGGAGGTCTGGTCCTTTGAAGCAGGAGATCTGGAGGTGAGATCACAGGAGTGGGATTCACCTCTGGGGGGCCTTGGGTCGTGGGAGAGAGCTTGGGGGCTCAGCCTCACCTTTCCCAGACCGAGCCATCTCTGAGCCAGCATACTCTCGAGGTACAGCAAGCACGTCTATGCCTGATATCTGGAGTGTCCCTGCTGGCTCAGAGCAGGAGAAGCTTGGTAGGGTTCATTAGGCAGGTTCCTAGGTGGGATGGGGTGACAGGCCACCCTGCTGACCCCTCCTCTCTGTCCAGTGGATGGAGTGGCACCCTCGGGCACCTGTCCTCCTGGCGGGCACTGCCGATGGCAACACCTGGATGTGGAAGGTCCCGAATGGTGACTGCAAGACCTTCCAGGGTCCCAACTGCCCAGCCACGTGTGGCCGAGTCCTCCCTGATGGTGAGAGGAGGACTTCCCTGAGTGTCCTTCCTTGAGTTCAGAGAGGGTGGATGCGGAGTTACATGCTTCTTAGGCTCCCTCCCAGACCACAGCCTGCAAACTCTAGGCCTCATCTCTGGAGCACTGACCCCCCAGGCCCCAGGAGACAGCTTCCCCTTTTCCACCCTGAACTGGGTCCCCTCTGCTGGTCCCTGGGGCAGAGTCTCTCCCCTCACTTGTTTCCCTCTCTTGTGCTCCCCGCCAGATTCCCCTGGTAGGTGTGTCTGAGTGTGCTGTCTGTCTTTCTCTCTTTGTGCCTCTGGCCCTTTAGGGAAGAGAGCTGTGGTCGGCTATGAAGATGGCACCATCAGGATTTGGGATCTGAAGCAGGGAAACCCTATCCACGTACTAAAAGGTGTCCAAGTGCGGGGAGTGTCACCCTGGGCCTTTGTGGGGAGAGGACTAAGACCTAGGGCAGTACTCAGGGGGGGCAGGATGAATGTGACTTATCCCCTTGCTCCATCCTAGGGACTGAGGGTCATCAGGGCCCTCTGACCTGTGTCGCCACCAACCAGGATGGCAGCCTGGTCCTAACTGGCTCCGTGGATTGTCAGGCCAAGGTGGTCAGTGCCACCACCGGCAAGGTGAGTGGGGCCCTCCGCTTTCTGCGTCTTCTCCCCTTCCTTTCTTATTCTTCACTCGACTTCCCTGCCCCACCGCCTTCCTTCTCTGTTAGAGGACCAAGCCCTTCTCTGATCCTTTCCTCTGGCTCATAGGTGGTGGGTGTTTTCAGGCCCGAGACTGTGGCCTCCCAGCCCAACCTGGGAGAAGGGGAGGAGAGTGAGTCCAACTCAGTGGAATCCCTGGGCTTCTGCAGTGTGTGAGTGTGAACCAGGACCTTGTCCTGGAGACAGCCTGAAGATGAGAGGGATGTGCTTGGGGAGGGTCCTGGGCTGGGGGTCCAGGAAGGAATGAAGGTATGGGAGCCCAGTCCCTCTGTGAGCTTTGTGGTGCTTCTGCCCAGGATGCCTCTGGCAGCTGTCGGCTACCTGGATGGGACCTTGGCCATCTATGACCTGTCTACGCAGACCCTCAGGCACCAGTGCCAGCACCAGGTAAAGGCAGCCTGGAGCCATGGTCATGGCCGTGGGGAAGCCCAGGGCTTTGGGAGGATCTGCCCCAGACCTGGCTCCTCCTACCTGGGTCTTTCTGTGGCCCATGTGCCCACCCTACCTCCCTCCATGAGAGGGAGCAGGTGTCTCTCACCTCTCCTGCCCTGACCTCCACCTTTCCTCGGTTGCACCCTGGCACAGTCGGGCATTGTGCAGCTGCTGTGGGAGGCAGGCACTGCTGTGGTTTACACCTGTAGCCTGGATGGCATCGTGCGCCTCTGGGATGCTCGGACTGGCCGCCTGTTGACTGACTACCGGGGCCACACGGCTGAGATCCTGGACTTTGCCCTCAGCAAGTAAGGCAATTGGGCAAGGGTTAGGGTGCCTGTGTTTGGAACATGGGAACAGCACGTGGTGGGCCACAGGGGCTTCAGGGTGTGGGGGTGGTTCCTGAGGGAAGATGGGACCCGAGGCCTGGTCACGGCTTGTGAGGCAGGAGTGCTGAGAAACCTGAGGGAGTCGTCACTGGCAACAGCGACTCACCGGGTCTCACATCAGTCCGTGGTGTCCCTCTCACCCCTTTCCCTCACTGGTTGCTGGCTTCACATGTGTTCACTCTGTGTGCATGTCGGCCAGTGCTAGGCACTAGGGGTCTGGAATATGTGCTGGAGAAGGCCACCTGGGGGTCCCTGGGTAGTGGGCTCAGAGCTGACCCCAAGGCCCCCTCCTCCGACCCATGCCTTTGTCCACAGAGATGCCTCCCTGGTGGTGACCACATCGGGAGACCACAAAGCAAAAGTATTTTGTGTCCAGAGACCTGACCGCTAGTGGCTGCAGCCTCTGCTTTGTGTCTGGCGTTGAGGAGGTGAAGGGAGACCCCTCACCAGCAGAGGCAGGAGGGTACGAGGGAAGAGGATGGGAGGGGCCTCGGACTACTTTCCAACCCCTTCATACTGACTTGCCCTCTCTATCCCTTTCTTCTCTTAAGAGACCCACCCCTCGGGTACCTCACCCCCTCACCCCTCACCCAGACCTGGGGGATCCCTCAGAGGGAGGTTCAGATCTCTTTCCCTTACTTTTCATTTGTGGGTGTGAGTCATGGGGTGTGTATTTGTATGTGGGGAGTAGGTCTTTGAGGTGCCCGTTCTTTCCCTTCCCAAGTCTAGGGGGGTGGAAAGGAGGAAGAGATATTAGTTACAGATTTTAAAAATGTAAATAAAATGTACTTCCCAGAGACAATGTCTGTGTTGATTTTGTGGTGGCCAGACCTGAGGAAGAACCAGTGAGGGGCATGTCAGGGTGAGGTCTGCCGGTGCTGCCACGCCCCCCCGCCCCTTCCCACCAAATCGGCCGTGTCTCCAGCACTCAGCTCACCCTCTCTGCTGGTGGTGCATCCTCACCTGCAATTGCTGGCCTGCCTAGAGCTGGAACCCCCCTTGATGCCTGCCTGGCTTTAGGTTCTGCCCACAGCTGTTGCACTTGCCTCTTCCTTTCTGCAGTACGGAATAAGTTACCAATAAACTGGGCCAGAGGAGTTTTATTTGACCAGGGTGTGGAAAACTAGGAGCAGGATCCCTGACCTCGAGGTGTGTAGACAAATTGGGACAGGCTTGGTGGCTGAGATAGATGGATGCTTCTAATAGGAGTGAGCAGAGGCCCTTCCCCTAGTTCAAGTCCAGGTCCATGCTGCTTTGGCTGCTGGTGCAGCAGGCAGCGCTGGGGCCAGGAGTGCCCTGGGAGGCTCTTCCCCGTAGCGCCTGCAGCCACCTTTGGGCTGCTGCCCTCCAGGGAGCTGTGTAGCGCTGGTCGCCCAGTCCCATGGCCACAGGCACAGCTGCCGCGCTGGCACTGCCCAGCGAAATGAGGGACAACAGAGGTCCAGGGCCCAGCGGTGGGCGCTGCTCATAGGCCAGCACCGACAGGAGCAGGGTGGCCACGTAGGGCCCCCAGCAGAGCCCAAAGAGCAGGGTTGCTCCAGCCTGTGCCCTCGCTTGCCTCCAGGTAAGGGCCCTGGCCAGGGCTGAGGGCGCCCCGCGGCATACTGCCCGCTCCAGCTGGCAGATGTCCTGCAGCTGGCGGTGGGCAGTGGCCAACACACAGGCGGAAAGAAGGGCCGCAGCACCCACGGCAGGCAGCAGCAGCCCGTAGACTTCGAGGTAGAGGTAGGGGGCTGGGAAGACAGCTTGGGAGCTGCAGTTGGCACCGGGGGCCCAGTGGTTCCATCCCAGAGCCGGCAGGCTGGCGAAGAGCAGGGGGCCAGCCCAGGTGAGGAGCAGGGCCAGCCAAGGGCTCCCAGGGGCCCGGAGGGGCCGCAGCACGGCCATGTAGCGCTCCCCGTGCACCAGCAGCAGGTTGGCGAGCAGGGAGAGGAAGGAGAAGTTGGGAGCCAAGTGGAGGAAGAGACAGGACCAGTAGCCTCGGCGGCTTTGGCTCCACAGGTCTGGCAGTGCGGGCAGTGCCAGCCCTGTGAGCAGCCCAGCGAGCAGCAGGCTCAGGAAGAAGCAGCCAGCGGGCAGGTTGCGCAGGCGGCGGTCCCCGGCGATGCCCAGGGCCAGGAGCAGGTTGGCCACGATGATGAGGCTAGCCAGGACCAGGGAGAGTCCAAAGGCCCCCATGGGAACAGCGCTGGGCTCCTCCCTGGTGCTGTTGGATGTCATCTTGGGCCCAGGGACAGCGGGGAGCTGGAGCAACTGCCAGCACGCCTGGACAGGAAACAGTGGGCCAGAGTCAGGCTGGGGCTGCAGGACACTGCCCTCTTGGGGGACGCGCACTGGTCTAGAGGTTGCTGCCCAGTGGGCTGCCATACGGACACTTTTTTCAATGAATGGCCAATTAAATTTTACCTAAAATTTTCTATTTTGGGCTTCTCTTATGAGCTCCGCTCTGGCAACATGTCCTGTATGGTAGCACCCAGCTGGAGTGCAGCAGTGGCTGTCTTCATACAGGTCCCTGCAGTCCCCTTTGGCCATTTCTGTCACCTGCTTGGTCCCCTCTGAGCACCTGTGGGTATGCCTGTTTAGATTAAAAGGTGGACCTACCCAGCAACAAAGCCTCTTGTCCATCCCTGTCTCCACCTGGTAAGGCCTCTGAATTAGCCAAAGGAGAAAATAGGGTCTGGCGGGTGTGTGGTGGTCCTCCGGCCATCCAGAGTCGAGAGCCTCCTTCGGGCTGGGGCCAGGTGTTAGCAGTGGGCGGTGAGACCAAGGAGAAGGGTCCCTCTCTTCAGATGCTCGCAGCCCAGTTGGCACCAGGGTGTTAAGGATTGGGGGGGAGGCAAGAGTGAGGCCGAAACAGGCCTCACTGATAATTAGAGTTTGTGACGAGTCCAGGGCAATGGCAGCAATAAGTGGGGTGCCCTGTCCCTTGCACCCCCCCACCCCCCATCTGCCCTTGAAGCCATTTGGTTACAGATCAGTGAGCAGCCTCCGGCCCATAAACTTGACTCATCCAAACCGCTCTAGCAACAAGGTGCCTTCCTGGGAACTGGAGGAGGGAGAGCAGTTACTGGGGAGGGGGTGGGGTAGGGAGGACTGGCAGTGAATGCAGAGATGCCAGCCGCAAGGCGGATACAACCCCGTCCCCCATCCCCCCCACGCACTCTCAGGGCTGAAGCTAACACTGGAGGGGAGGGGAGAGGAGCTGCTGGACAGGGCCTGGCCCCTCTGGGGCTCTGGTCTGTCCCTGCCTTTTCCTTCTGCCACAGCAGGCAACGGAAAGGGTCCTGAGCCCTGCTGGAACCCCTGTTTCTGTCGGCAGGGGAGCAGCTGATATTGCCAGGATCAAGGTCGATAAGGAAAGGAGTCCTACCGTCCCCTCTGGCAGGAGGATCAGAGGGCCCACAGCCACCCTGAGCCCATAGCCCCTTCTATTCAGTTCCTCCCAAGACCCTCGAATGAGGCTTCCAAGCTGCTGCACCCATTTCCGTTCTCGTTTTCTCTTCCTAAATCTTCCCCGGTGCCCTGCCCCACCTCAGGACAGCTATCCTTCTCAGCAGCCCCTCCAGTTCTGTTGCCCTTTGTCTCTGCATGGTCAACTCCATTAAACCCTGCAAGACCTCAGGGTTTGTTACTTCAGACGTGGCCTCTGGATCCTGGGCTGGAGCTCCAGCCTCCCCTGGAGTGAGTCCCCTATTCTGCCTCTTCGGAGCAGCAAGAAAGGCAGGGTCAGCCAGCCCCCACGGGTGACTTCACAGTGGCGTGTGGGTAGTGTGACCTGCACACAGCACACCCTGTGGCTCTGGTGGCTCGGCCTAGGTGTAATGGTCCTTTCAGGATCTGGGGCTGAGGTTTCCAGGTGTAGCCAAGGTGGGGAGGGGGGCACAGCTACTCACATGGCAGTTGGAGACAGGTGTTGCTCACCCAGCCTGGGCTTTCCTCTGAGTGTTAGGGGGCTACCGCAGCCAGCCTCACAGGGCTTCCCGAGATGCCTGATGTCCTGGCCTGGGAGAGCATGGTGCCTCCACTCTGCAGGACAGAGGCACCCAGAGCTCTTGGCAGCCCAGCCCAGGCTCTGCCCTTGCCTGGGTTCTGGGGTGGGTGGAGCTGAGGCCCCTGGCCTGCCGGTCTCAGCCTGGCCCCGCCTCTGTGGGTGGGACCTGGCACACCCTGGCTATAGCAACTGGGAGACCTTTCTCCCTCTCCTGCCATACCAGCTTCCCTTTCCAGACACTGGAGATAGATTGTCATTTAGATGGCAGATCCTCTATCTCAGGCCACCCAGTTTGGAGACCTCTCTCCTGCTATTGCCTAGCTAACCTGAGAAATGCCTCCCAGTTAATGAATAATGATTTCTTCTACCCCTCCCCAATTTCCACCCCAGCTAATACATTTACATTTTATGAGCCTTATTCCAGAGTGGCCAGCAAGCTGACAGCATGCTGAGCTCCCTTGGCCCCCTGTCTGCAGAAGAGGGACGCCTGTGCAGTGGTGGCAACAGTGGGCACGTTTGTGCCTGAGGCTCTTCACCACCCCATCCTTTTCAGCTGATAAAACCAGTCTTGCCTTCTGGAGTCGTTCTGCATTTTTCTCACCTGCTTTACGAGTCAAATTCTGGGCTATGAGGTACAACTAGCTCTGGGGGTGTGTCCTTGGGCAAGCTACCTCTTGTAGCTTAAATTTTCCCACCTGTAAAATGGGGAGAAAGCAAAGCCACACTCTCAGAGCGGTTGTGGAAACTGCTATGGCACAGGTGGAAAACACAAGGCCCGAGGGCTGAAACCGGTTTCCACCTTGTTTTATCCCGCCTGGCACCTCGTTTCTACCCGGCGGCAGCGCCAAGCTTTCGCTTAACTGTTAAGGCGTAGTTATATTTATACAGTCCTGAAATTACACCGGCCCTTTGAAAGCAACCGAGAGGCTGATGTGGCCCTGGGTGAAAATGAGTTTGATGCCCTGTCTGTGGGATAACATATGTAACATACTGATCAGATCCCAGGGGGTCTGATTAACAGGGGGAGGGACGTCTCAGCAAATGGCTCCTCTCCCTGCTCTTCCATAATGATTAAGAGGCATAAGCCAGTGTTACAATCTGAAAGCCTGGCTGTGAATCTCAGAATTCCAGCTGAGATCCTACTGTTTTTAGCTGTGTGAATTTGGGCAAGTAACTACAGCTTTCTTGCCTTAGTTTCCTCGTCTGTAAAATGGGCTCATTGTCCTCACCTGTTGAGACTAAATGAGGTAATGTGTGATGCAAACTTAGATCAGTGCTTAGCACAAAAGCACTCAATGGAAGGCAGCCGTTATTAACATTATCAGGACTTCTGCCGTTCTCTGCTGTCCCTTCCCTCCAGCCAACCCTCCCCTCGAAGAAAGAATCCCCTTGAGAAAGGCCAGTGGCCTAGGAAAAGTAAGAGACCAACGATACTTTTACTTCGTAGGGAAACTGAGGAGACTATGGACATGTGCCACTTAATGACAGGGATACTTTCTGAGAAATGTGTCCTTAGCAGATTTCGTTATTGTGGGATGCCATGGAAGGCACGTATGCAAACTTAGATGGTGCAGCCTGCTCCTCACCCAGGGTTAGTGCAGCCTACAGCTCTGTGGGGGAGGAAAAATAATTTTCCCTCTAACCTTCTGGGTTCTTGGCTGAGACATGCCTATAATAAGAGACAGATCAATAGGAGAAAAACAAATTGGTAACATGTATACATGGGAGCGACCCAGGAAAATGAGTAACTAGCCACAGTGTCGGAAGCCATCCCCTTTAATGTCATTGGCAGCTTATGACAAAAGATGTTGGGGGTGGGAGGAAAAGCACAGTAAACCAGGGTAAGGTCGTTATGCAAATTTCAGTGTGGTCTTCTACACTGATAAGACTTTCTAGAGATATGGTCATCCCCCTCTTCCTAGTGCACGAAGGGAGACACCCTTGCAAATGGAGATTTCCCTTGGTTTCCCGAGCTTCTTCCAAGTCTGAGGGTTGCTTAAAATCCACCAGTCTAAAAAAATAATCCTTATGCTAATGAGACATATTTGGGGTGGCAAATCTTGTTCCCTTACAGCTCCTAGGCTACCAGTACAGCATGTTACTGTTCTGGAGATGTAGGCAACTGTAACACAATGCTAAGTATCTGTGCGATGCGTTTTGCTACAACACTGGGAGATAGGAATTTTACATCTCCATAATCGTATGGGACCGCCGCTCTACATGCAGTCCTTCACTCACCAAACAGTCCTTATGCAGCACCCAACTGTACAGTGAGAAGAAGGGCAAGTTCAGGGCTGGGAAGCCAAGAGGTGTGCTCCCAATTTTACACTGTATCAAGTTTGGCTTTAAGGTGAGGGAGACACCAGTTACACTCCCTTAAGACTTGAAATAGGAGGAAATAGGCTAACATTGCAGAAAGAAAGCTGGAGGTGAGACATTAGGAAAAACTTCACTCAAGAATACAAGTGGACAGAGCATGGGGACTGGGGGGCCTCCGGGAGAGACCAAGGCTGAAGGGCTGGAGGCGCAGCAGTCAGGGGGCCTGGAGAGGCCAGACTTCTGTTGGGACAAAAAGTGGGAAGAGGAAAGCATTCGGCCTCAAACCTCCCCTTTGGGAGCTGATGGGTGGAGGACAATGGGTTCCAGACGGTCCTCAGCCCCACACTGTCAGGCAGAAGTCAGAGGCTCTGGGAGAGTTCATCCTGGAGTCTGGACAGAAGAGGGTGTGGGGCCCCTCGATACTGGGCTGCCAGGAATAAACAGACCTCCTTCTGTTCCCAGCCCTGGCCTCCTCCCCGAGGAATCCAGGATGTCTGTGTTTCTTCTTCACTGCTCTGTCTAAACACTGTGTGTGGGATGACGTGTGAAGGGGGACAGTTTGGGCAGTGGGAGCAAGGAAGCCTGGGTCCTGTCCCTTGCTTCCTCAGCCATTTCTTCCTGGATCATCCAGTTCCTTTCTGCTCCTCCATTAATTTTTGGGAATGGCTCATTTGCCTTCTCCCCTTTGCCCACAGGAGGGCCCTGGTGCAGGCAGTTTGCAGGTGCTCCATCCAGCTAACCCTGCAGGCTCTGGCGCCCCAACCCCACACTACTCTCCTTTCCTTGGGTTGAGTCTGCTTCATGGTACCCAGTCCAGAGTCCAGCAGGAAACCCTCAGGGCCTCCCTTGTCCATTCCATTCTCTTGGATGGATGAATTTCTCCGCTGACCCTCAGTGTCTGGGTGCAGTATGCAATGAGTGGAGGCAACGGGACACTGGGACCTCCTGGGCCCTGGTGGGCCTCCTTGAGCCGCTGTCCATCTCTTCACTCTGTTGGGAGTCTGGGAAGAGGTCTGGGCACCATCCTGTGACAGAGACGGGCCAGGATTCTGCCTTCAGGGAACTGAAATAGGGCAGAAGAAACCCTGGTCCTGTTAGGGTTAAATGGCCAGATTCTACAGGTCTACCAGGAGCCTTGGAAACTGCAGTGCTTTGATTCCCAAAGGGATAGGTATTGCTTGAACTCAATAGCGTTCCCCCTTGGTCACCCCAAAAGACCCAGGCTTGGGTCTTAGGTCCCAGTAGCTTCTGGGATGAATGGTCATTCCAACTTCGAGACTGAGGAGCTGAAATGGCAACTGTTAAGTACCACCCCTCCCCACCCTGTAAGATGGCAGATGCAGCGACTACCAGCACTTCCTTTTCCTGGCTTCAACTTCCTGTTCTTTGATCCCACCTTTCTACTTCCTCTTAGTCTGACCTCCTTTCCTGCCAAGCATGTCCAGGTCCCACTTTATCCAGGGATGGAGATGCCAGCCAACATCCTCCTCATGCCTGGTTGCAGCTTAAGGGCCACTCAAACAGAGAAAAGTACCCACTTTCTTGGAAAGGACCATGACGGCCCCAAACAGGGGTGTCCAACCTGCAGCCATGGGCCACACGCAGCCCAGGATGGTTGTGAATGCAGCCCAACACAAAATTGTAAACTTTACTTAACATACTGGTACTTTTTATGATTATGTGTTGCAATGTATTTAATGTGTGGCCCAGAGAGGCCAAAAGGTTGGACACCCCTGCCAGAATGACTGAGCTTGGCTTATATTGAATGACCTTGGCTTACATATATTGACCTTGGCTGTATATGAAATGGAACAAAGATTTATTAAATGCCATTATCAAGTATATAATTATAGGGATCATAATTGTCTTCAAACTTCTCACCTCTACAGTTTATATCCAAGGTCACTTGCACCTCCCAGATGTGGACCTGGGGGCAGGTGAGCCAATCAGTAGCGACCGAGACGAGATCACGTCCCCAGCCCACACCCTCCGTGTGCTGATCATCCTGAGAACCCCTCCTCCCACAGCCCTATGGGGCTTGGCTGAAGTTAGCAGGCCTTGGTCCACAAAGAGAGGGTCTTTGAGACGAGAGCCACACCAACACCAAGTGTGTCTTGGACACAGGTGGAGACAGGGGCACAAGTCTGGAGAGGGGCTTTCATCGTTTTTTTTTAAATGACAAGTCTTGTAATTAAGACAATGCCCTGGGACTTAACTGCTGTAAAAAATATGTAGTGCCTTGTTTTCCCCCAATTCTGTATTTTCTATGCAACCTGAGGGGTTTTTTTTTGTTTTGCTTTGTTTTACTATCTACAGGTGATAGATTTCAGATTCTCAGAAATCTGATCCCCACTACTGGCAAAAAGAGCCCAGTGGATTCCAACTTAGAGTTATGTTCTAAAATCAGCAGGAAAGCAAAAACTGCCACTAGTCAAAACTGCCCCTGAAAACCCCTATTAGTTCCTGGGAGACAGAATACATACATGTCACCAACACCCAAGGCATCTCATTTGGCCAGGATTCCCACCTATGCAAAGCAGGTGACAAGGGGTTGTCCCAGGAGAAGGCTGGGAAGACTCCACTGGAGCACGGTGCTCGTTCACTGGAGGCCTCGGGTTGGCACTGCAGGGGGACAGCACTCTCCAGGGGACAAGCCTGCTGAGGGGATGAGCACAGTGCTCTACAACTACATCCCGAGCTTTCTAAGGGCCCTTTAAGTGAAGTAAAATGAAGTCTGGATAACTAAATGACCTTGTGGCTTTCAAATTTCTTGAGTATGGCCCACAGAAGAGGCACTTTTACACTCCAGTCAAGATACGCACATATAACTAAAATACATTTCAAAATCAATACTTACCCTTAGTAGGTGTGATATACTTACTCTCATCTAGTCTGTACTATGGTTTTTAAGGTGGCGACAAAGCTACACATGTGATAAAATGCATAGAAATACATGGCACACAAATGAGCACATGCAGAACCTGGTAAAACCCTAGAACAGCCAGGGCCCTGTCCAGTCCCATTTACCAGTTTCCTCACTGTGGCTCTGTGCGAGCTACGAAAGCGCTACCACTGGGGGCATGGGGTGAAGGGTGTGCAGGGCGTCTGTACTGCTCTTACACTCTCACAGCTATATGTGAGTCTGTAACTATGTCAAAGTAGTATAGGGAATACAAATGCTGGTTGTGATGCAGCTGGGAAATGCTATATCCACTGCTGAGCCTCTGACCAGGGTAAGCATCAGATGGAAACAAATTAAAAGCGGGAGGAGGAAGAGACCATTAGAATGGCTCTCAAAGCACTTCAGGTACCCCTAAAATTCCTGATAGTTAAAAAAAAAAATCCTCACCAGAGGACATTTTTTTCATTGCCTTTAGAGAGACGGTTAAGAAGGGAGAGAAAGAAACATTGATGTGAATACAGAAGCATCGAATGGTTGCCTCCTGTATGCGACTGGGCCAGGGATCAAACCTGCAACCCTTCAGTTAAGGGGCAACATTCCAGCCAGCTGAGCCACACTCACCAGGGTTCTCCTGATTGATGTTCCTGTCGCTGGCCTGGGAATTTCTTTGCTACAGGTGGGCAGACTTAGTAACCCAGCTGTGAGGCAAACTTACTCAAGTTGACTCAGAAATGTGCAGCAAGAGCTCACTAGCTAGCCATTCTCCCTAAGGGAAAGCCGAGGGGCTCCTGAATCTAAGGTTTGCCAGTTTAGGTTTGCAGGTTCACCTTCCTCCCTCCTCCTGCCTCTTTTGGACTCACAGTCCAGAAACCCAGTAAATTCTCATGTAAGATAGAAAGATTCTCTTTATTAATGACCCCAACCGTATTTTAGATACAGGAGTTTTGAACTCAAATATCAGGAGAAAACAAGTTAAGACTGCATTATCCTGCAACTCATTACCAGTAACATTGCAAAGCAAACAGCTTGGAAGGAGGCTGGAAGGGAAGGGGAGTGAGGGAGGGACAATAAAGAAAAGGAATTAAGTTGATCAAGTGGATTTTTCTTTTTCTCTTTTTTAATTCTTGGGAACTATGAAGTCTTTGCAAGCACAGCTCGTTTCTGCAGATTATTTTCCAAACGTGTACAAAATGGAACCAAAACGGAGAATCCCTTAAGAACCTGAAGAGGTGCAACATTAAAAGCTACGATTATCCAGTAGCAAGTGTTCCAGCCTTCAGTTGCCAGCCGCTTCCTCTTCCGGTTCCCAAGAGTTAGCGGGATGAAAACGTCTTCCCCCTGCAAAAGCAGAAGTGAGTGTGAAGGCTGGTTTTGGGATGGCTTTTCCTACCACCCCACACCCCTGGACTAGGGATGAGATAGATCCCGAAGACACCCAGCATGAGGAGGAAAGGTGCCATCACCTCTTCCGTCCTACGGATTACTTTGGGTACCAGAAAGCATCTGTGCTAAGCCCATGAGAACATTAAGTGTACTGAGCAGAACGAAGCTCCTTTGCCCAGTTTCTGGACGGCCTAGGTCTCCCTGCATCTCAGACTGCGCGCACACCTTTTCCTGGTATGGTTGGGGCTCCTCCTGCACAGCACACAGCTTCCTGGGCAGCAGAGAGGTTCCAGTCTAAGTCTTTCACCACGGGGACAGACTGATCACAGCAGCAGCCCTCAACTGCACGCTGGCGTACAGAATAACCGCCTGGCATTAGGCTTCCGAGTTGTGGTGTCCCGTTCCACCCGGGATTTCCCCAGAAGGGCTGTTACTGGGAACATGTGGGTTCTCAGCGACAGAGTATTTGGTAAAGCAGCCTGGAAGCAAGAGCTGAGAACTACGGGAAATTGGGGCAAATCTATGGGGGCTAAATTTTTTCTGCCCTGAATGTCTCACCTACCCTAAAATGAAACCGTATTTTTTTTACCCCCCACCCACAATGAGTTCCTGAGTATTCACTGCTGGCAGAGCGCTGTGGGGTGCTGACCGAGGGCTGGCTTCTGACCCAGGGCCATTTCTGGCAGCAAGCTCACCACCCTAGCCCAGGCCCTTCACGGTTCTGCACAGCCCTCCTGCTCTGCTGTGCCGGGTGGTTGTGTGTGTCCGCGCGTGCGTCCGCACGTGCGTCCTGGCTTCTCCTGCCCAGCTGGACCAGTTCACTCCTACCCACCCTCAGTAACATGATCTGGTTTACAGGACGGATGTAGTTGTCTCCCTCTCCGTTCTTTCTGGGGCCCACCTCTGCCAAAGAGACGTTATGGGACAGAAAAAGGCAAAGCTGCTCTCTCTGCGTCCCAAGGAGGGGTATGGGCACTGCATTCATTTCAAGGACTCATTCTCTCCCCTTTTCTCCATCAGGACAGAAAGTTGTTCCTGACTCTCAGGTTAAGTATACTCACTTTGCAGTGCTGTCCCCTGAGAACACCCGTTGGCTGTGTGATAGGGTGGGGGAAAGGCCTGTGGGGAGCTACTGGGCAGTGGTTGCCTAGTAGGCTGGTCTCCGGAATGGACAAGCAATTACGGGTCTAAAGGTTACACAGGCAGCCCCCCAACCTGCATATGATGCTCAGGATTTGGGGCGTGACGGGTCAGGTTTCCTTCTACTGCCCCTAGCGGCCTGTTCAACTCTCGGGCTCTCCTCACTGCCTTCTCTCCACTGTGCCCTGGAAGTGGCCCAAAACCGGCTGCCTCACACTCAAGGTCACCAAAGTACTCGGTGAGAGAAGCACTGCTGTGGGATGCAAGCAGGGAAAGTAAGTGGAGGTTGTAAACTCCAGGGTGGAGGCAAGGTTCTGGGTCCGGGATGTGTGTCTTAGCACATATACCCTCTTCTGTTTCCCCACCATCCCTCCCTCACCCCAATTTTAGGACAGGCCACAAGGGTACAGAAGGAAGGGAGCCATCGTTCTGTTGCCATGGTACCCAGACACCTGTCTAAGCAGAGGGTGCTGTTACAGGACGAACACTACTCCTCGGTCCCCGGGTAGCAGGCAGAGTGTTACTACAGGGAAGGGCCTTTAGTACCAGCTTCCTGATGAGACGGGCAGACTCTAAAGCCTCCGTTAAAGAGGTCGGGGTGACTTTAGCTGCTGCTGTTTCAGGGGGCAAAAACCCTCTGCTCGGGCACATAAGAGTCAACTACCCCTCTCATCCTGTCAAGTGGCAGCAAAAACTAACTTGGTGGAAGAGATCTCCCATGCCAGAGGGGGGACTTTAAAGCCTTGTGCACACCACACCCACCACAGGTTACCTGGCAAGAGCACTGGGTGCTGGCAAATACACAGCTGTGAGGGGTACAGGGAGCTCAGTTCCCCTCAAGACTTAAATTTAATCGGCACAAAAGATAGCAAATAGCACCTATTATCTTATCTCAAGAACAGGACTGGGAAAACTTCACCAGAGGGGGAGCCGAGGCCTGGCACCTTGCCTAAACGCCCAACCCCTGGGCTTTCCATCAAGAGCCCTCTCCTGCACACACCATTTCCAGCCGTGATGAAGATAGTGCTCCTCATGCAAAATGCCTGTAAGAAGTAGACCAGGCAAGAGAACACTAGTGTGTATGCTTCCAGGGCCATTTACTCAACTAAATGTTCTGAAGCAAATTAATCCATTTTTCCAGCAGGAAGACCTTGAGGACCAGACTGACCTCTCAACTCAGGCCCAAAGAGAACACAGCTTATCTGGGTAAAAAGGTCTGTTTTTTTTCTAGCTGCCATTCTTCTTGCTCACAAACACATGGAAACGAGGAAACCTGGCCCCGCCCACTGGGAAGTAGAAACCTGTTCATGCCATCTCTGGCCCGCCAGGCAGCTGGAGGCCCAGCCCTGCCGCCTCACACACAGCTAGCTGAGGGGCCAGGCTGCCGATACCCATTATTTCCTGCTCGGTGAGCACAGGGGAGGAAGGTGGTCTTGCTGTGGGCCTGCCCTACTCACGTGATTGTTTTCATTTCCTTCTTCTCGGCATCTGGGCGTGCGCGGTTCAGCACCTTGAGGAAGTCAGACGTTTTTGCCCGCATCCGTGTGTGAATATAGGCCTGAGGGCAAACACAACAGGAATTGAAGCAGAGCCATGTTCTAGAGAGACAGCTTTACTCTCATCAGAAGTTTGCAGGAACGCCTGGAAACATCCTGGGACTGGCACAGGGACTTGCAGGGAAGCTATGTGGAGTGGTGGTAGGGGAGAGGCGAACAGAGATCACGACTTCCTCCGGCCTCCAGAACCATCTACTTAGAGTTCACAACAACGGCCCGGACTACAGAAGGACTTTTTACGTTATCGGCTCTGGCGGAGAGTGACCCGGGCACGGGAGCAGAGACGCTGCGCTTCCTCACCTTGGAGCACTTGATGTGGTAGTGCAGGTAGTCCCGGAACGTGTGGATCAGGTTGATGGTGTTGTCTCGAGCACTGGCATTGGTGTGGCGAGGGAACAGCACTGAGGGTGGGGGCACAAACAGGAATCAGCGTGTGACACCAACGCCAGAGGGCAGGAAGACCTGCAGCCCACAGTCAGCTCCCGCCTCCCGCCTAAGTGTTCCCCAGGCCCCAGCTGTCAGGGTTTTTCTCCGTGAGACGAGGAAGCGATGAACGCCATGGCGAGGGCAGGTGCCAGTGAGTGCAGCTGGAGGACTGAGGAGCACTGAGGACGAGGAGGAGAGCAAAGTGGAACACAGAGCTCCCCAAGGGAAGGGCGTGGTCCTAGGCATTCACCCCAGGTCTGTATTCTGTGGCTGTGCACTCCCAAAATATGAAAACCTGGCCTGCCACAGGCCCACTAGCTCCTGCCTCTGCCACTTACCAGTCTCTTCAAAAGGCAGTACTACTATCTGGTAACTTTGGAGAAAACACTTAACTGCAAGAAACCAGAACTAGGAAACAAAGCCCGCCTGTCCCATGTCCTTGGTGCTGAGGTAGAGTAGGCCTTCAGAGAAACCGGATTCCAGACAAGAGCCTGTATTCTTGTGGTGAAAAGCACACACCAGGTAGAATAAAAACTGGAACTCTCTTCATGAGAACAGGCAGGAGAAGCTGCTCTTGATGGGGGCTGAGAAAAGCCCCTCCTGTCGAACCCACCCCCCAACTTTGGCTTCTTGAATCCCGTTTCCTTCACCTACTCGACTCAGTGGCCTCCCTACCAGCGAAACTCTCTGGGTATGAAGTGTCGCAGAAACGAAGAGGAACGCCTCGTAAGAAAACGGGGGTGGGGGTGCGGGGCCACGCTGCTCTCAGTGTGCCCTGAAGAGCAGTGACCACCGGGACAGGAGAGACCACACTGTCCGGAAGAGCCAAAGGGGCTAACAACGGTGAGTTTACCGCAGTCTATGCCCCACAGGGGACATACTGCCAACTGAACTATGACATGCCATGACCTGTAAGCTGCATCCGGCCTCAAAGACAGGGATGTGGGGGCAAAGTGTAGCTTAAATGTAAAGAAACAGGGTAAATCAATTCATTACCAGCAAACTGGTATGTATACCTTTAGCACTGAGGTGACTTAGGAAAACCTCGCGAAGGGAGACATTTCAGTGGCATGAGGTACGGTGCGCACACACACAGTTATTCCATACTGTCAGCTCTACCAATGAGCCACGCCAGCTGACTAGGCTGAAGCGGCTACAAGATGGGCATTTCTTTGGTGGGAAAGTAGAAAAAGTGAATCATGGCTGGCGTACCAAAAAACCAAGAAATGCCAAGTGACAGGGAACTGACACCCAGCTGCTTAGGGATGTGTAACTCCCAACACTTGACACCAGAAGTTACCCCTTTTTCCCCCTTAGGGTTCAAGAAAAACCGGAAAAAGGGGAGATGGCTACTGTACATGACCTATAATTAGTATCTCGCGACACCCCTTCTGCAGCCACAGCCACAGCCTGGCATGCCTGCTTTTGCACCCCCACCCCCGCCCTGTCCTGATGGAGGTACTGCCACACCACTGTCCAGGCGACGCAGTCTGTAGTGCCCGCAACACAGCACACCACAGGACACAAGCATGGCAGCCCCACGCGCTTACCGAAGGTAATGTAGCCGATGTTGTCACCCACAGCAGCATCGGTGTCTTTCAGCTCCAGAGGAGGCTCCCTGTGGCTAAAGAGGACCTGTGGGGCTGTGTGGCTGGCTCTGCGTCCTTCTTTGAACTCCTGCCAAGATAAAGGAAAAATAAACACCACCTAGCTTTGTGTGACGACGCCCAACCAACTGAGCCACACTGGTCAGGGCGGCCTCTGAGTTTTATGAGCACCAAGAGGATGTTTAAACAGTCAATCTTTACAGCTCTCAAATGTGGCCTCCTTCACCCCCAGCAGCCTGGGGTGGCTGGCTGCTTTCTCTGTGGAACTCCCATGTCTTTTCTACAAGCCTCTCCTCAACACTGCACTATTCACTCATGCAGCTGGCTTCCCTACCAGGTTGTGAGTTCCTCAAGCCAAGGATTCTGCTTCAGTCCCCTCTAGCTATTCCTCGTCCTTCAAAGAGGCTGTCTAGCACGTGGATTGCTGAATAAAAAAGCACTTCTACCCTAACTGACTTCTGTCTACATTGTAAAGGAAGGAGTAGAAACTGTTTCTATTTGTAGTTAAGAATACTACACACTGATTAGCAAGCCCTCGGCAAATTAAGGGCAAACGAAGGGTAACACTTGAGGAGTTCTAATTCCTAGTCTGGGATCCCAACTGGTGGAAAATAAATCAACATAGCTGTGTTAGGTTAGCTTCCTTTTGAATTTTGTTCCCCAAAGGAAAAATATTTGGAGAGGCAGGGAAGAAGTCAAGAGCATTCAAAACAGAAACTTCTAAAGGAGGTTTTCTAACATCTACTGCTTCTGCTCTCCAGCCCCAGGGGAGAAAACAGACCAGATAACACCAGCCATTTTCTTGTTTAGTAAGCTTCTAGAAGGCTGCAATTCACTTATACGCGTGGTCTTCAAATCCAGAGGGGCACTGTAAATCCAAGGTAACTTACTACCATTTCATCATTCTGTATACAGAAAATAATACCTTTTAGACTTGGTTAAGTGCTTTTGATTTAGGACTATCCCTTAGCAAGTCTCACATCTTTCTCTGTGGTTCTCTCTTAAATAACACTTAAAAACCCACCCACCCGCCCAAATATCTCCATTAGCGGCTGCTCCATGCGCACCAGCAATACTGCCCCTGTTCGCTCCCTCTGGCTGCGCAGTCTTGAGCATGACGACACCATCTCTCCCTCCCACCACAGCACACTTCATTACAGAAGTTCAGAATACATTCAAACAGCGACAGACATTTAGTGCATGACACAAGCAGCACCTTAAACCGGTAAATGCGGCCTTTTATATAACTGCTACTATGGCTGGCCGCAGAGGGCCCATTTTTCAGGCCATAAACCATGAAAAAACTACAGGCAGTAAAAGACTTATGTGTAAAACGAAACTGTAAAAAAATAAACTCTAACACAGACAAATGGCTCATTTTCCTAGTATTTAAATTGAGATCAATAACCTAATTAAAAATAGGTAAAGTACATAAAGAGATATCTCACAAGAAAAACCTTCAACATAAGAGATGTTCTGACTTCGATCGTAAGACAACACAGGCCCATTTGTAACCTGTCAGATTGGCAGAAACCCACAAGCTTGACCGCACACTCTGGGGACATGGGCATATTAACGCCTTCCAGGTGGGAGGAAGATGGTACAACCTCTGGAGGAGAGCTTGGCAGTATTTACCAAAATCACGGACTTTGACTCTGTTCCCAGGTCAGGACACATCCTACAGATACAACCACATGTGTATGCAGGTGGCAAGGGGCCTCCAAATAACACCTGCACAACTGCCTGAAGAGGCAGATGGCCTGTGTCTTGTCCCTGAACATATACAAAACCAGTTTCCACTTAACTTTTCTTAGTTACAGACTCTGAGATGGAAAAATGTGGGGAAATTCGGGTTTACCATATTCCGGTCTCTAAGTGTTGTTTTATCACCTCACATGGAAACAGCACTAAAATGATGACATCTACCAGACTCACTGCAGGTGTACACATCAGCTTCTGTGTCTACAGAGAATGCACCAGGCCAAGCACTGGACCATCTGTGTGATGGGAAAAAGAAACTCCTTGCCTTTTTTCTATAGGCCGTAAGCATCCCTCAGAGTCCGTCTGCTAAATGACAAATGCAGGAATTGCATTCTGCCCAGGCTGGAACTGCATGCTGACATGGGAAAGCCCACAAAAGCCGATAGCAAGCAGATTGATGACCACGAGGGACTTTAAACAGTGCCCCATGTCACAACATTCTATGCTAGGCATCCATTGTTTTTCATTCTTCTAGAAATTTAAAGTAACTAGGACCAGGAAAATGCTCAGATGACTTATTTTGGGAAAAACTCACGCAGAGTCAGTCTGGGTTTCTCCGGTCATTTTGAGTAAGTCCCCCCGTCTGTGAAGTTGGGGAGGGAGGCAAGGGGCTGACTTCCGGAGCACACAGCCTCGTCACATTCCAGACACCATGTGCCTGCACAGTGCCAGGCCTGGCACTGATGGAGATACCGTCGGTGCAAGGACGCAGAAACTTGTCTTCCTTGTGGACAAGGCCCCTGCCACATGCGTGCTGAAGGAGGAGTTTACATGCACACAGAAACAGGGCAAAATTTCTCCTAGGGAACAAACCTCCAGTACATGCTCTAAGATAAGATCTGTTTAAGGAATAAAAATAAGCTAAGATGTCGCCTGGCAGAAAATGGAAGACTGGTAAAAAACCCCAGCCAAATCTAAATATATAGTTCATAGCTTTTAAAATTAGTTCCTCAGATTGGAGTTACCCCAATTTCTGAGCCACTGCATTGAATTCCCGTCAAGTCTGCCTAAAAACACATGAAGTGCCTGTCTAGAGGCTTACATTTGGACCCAACACACCCACACCCACACACACACACACACACACACACACACTCACACTCTCATAAAGTTTGGTACTTTGAAGTGCTGCGAGTAGCAATATTCCAATTTTTCTGCACAGGAACTCCCAAATTAGTTTCAGATTCATTAGCCTAAACACAAAAGGCCACGACAGAGGGGCCAAACCGAGGAGACCACTTCTGAAGATCTTCCTGGCCACTTAATGAAGTGTCCTCACTTTTTTAAACACAGTCATTTTTCAACTTTATCTGACAAAAACAACGCTGCCCCAGAATTCTCAAATCTCGTCACCCTGTCAAGGAACAGAATGAACATACAAAAGTTTTTTTGAAAATTTAACCACTGTACCAGATTCTGAATGCGGAGCTCTCTTAGAACCTGGCCTGGGTACCACTTCACGAGCCCGCGACTGGTGAGCAGGCAGCGCGACAAAGCGCTGTGCCCCGACGGCGCCTTCCCCTGGCCCCGCAGGGTAGCCGAGTTTCTTGTGAAGCAGGCACACTACGCTGACTGCGGTCGAACTCAGGCCGATTCCCTTCACTATCATTTCAACGACTCTACCCTATTCATGTATCCTCTACTACAAGATTTTCTACAGACTCTATTCTGAAAAGACTTTAGGACTGAACTGAGAACAGACCTGGCCAAAAATATGAGGAGCACAGAAGAACAGAAAATGTGACCCAACTTAATTTTCTCCCCCACATTATTTTCTTACTGTATTTTTCCCCATGACCATTTACTCCCCTTATACTGACACCTGCCCCGCCTTAACAAAACTTCATATCAAAGATCCCCATTGCAAGAAGGATGCTTAATATTTTGGTCATATTGTTAGTAAGTTTAAAACTCAAATCATCTAGTCCAGTACTTCAAAGGCTAAAACCACTAAGAAAACATTCCGTGAATTTGGTGGGAGCTGTTTAATGAAGTCTTTAGTAAGTTCTGGCATCAAGACAACTACCAGCTCTCTCTCCCTACTGTTGTTGGAGTACAGTTGTCTCCATCTTCACCCCACTGTGGCCTCCCACCCTCAAACCCCACCTCCTTTAGCTCTGTCTATGTGTCCTTTATACATGTTCCTTGAGGGGCCTCCCCTTACTTTCCCCCATCATCCCTCTCCCCGGCCCCCTCTGGTAACGGTCAGTTTGTTCTTTATTTCAGTGTTTCTGGTTCTATTTTCCTACCAGCTCTCTTTTCTATGCTTATGATGAGTTTTGGAGCCAAGGTAGGATCTCCAGGCACGGTCCCCGCAAGATGCCTGCTTCATACCTGCATGAACACCTTCCCAATGACCACATCATCGTCGTCCTTGAACACCGTGCTGAAGACTACCGTGACTCTATCCTTTTTAGATTCCACGTACCTGAGGGGAACCAACACGTGAGAATGAGCACAGAATCAGAACACGGTTTTGTTAAGAAATCAATCTGCAAGTGAAGCAGGAGGGTAAAGTCTCTTAACCCACAAAACAAGCTGTGGCCAGTAAGACTAAGTAGATATGGCCAACAGAGTCTGTGTGACAATACATGGCCTAATAGCGGCAGAAGATGAAACCACCAAAGCAGATGTTACTATCTTTGTCTATGCGGTATGAAACGGGTGTAGAGTTAGTGGCTGTCTGTACTCCACTCTGAAAAGTTTCTTTCCTTATACACTATGAGGTTCACAGCATGTCAATGACCCAAGAGTTGCAATTAACACAGAACCGCTGCTTGCTGAGCATCCAAGCTATATACTACTGAAGGGAACGCAGAACAGAGGTGCCGTAAAGGAGAGCACTGGATTCTCTTTTCATCTTTTGCCAACTTTCATTATCTGGAGACTAAGGAAAGTGCCCCCCCCAGCTGCCCCTACCCAATCATTCATCCTGGCTTAAAGAAGTTATGAGAAAGACACTTTAGGGGGGCTCATACCACAGGCTCTAAGGTTTGACCTGGTTTTATGTGTTTTCCTTAGTGCACGTGACAGCCACACCCAGGCTTCAGGACGAAATTTACACTCACATGGTCTCATCATCTCTATAATGGATGACTGCTCTGTTCTCGCCTTCCTTGCCCTCTTCTTGGAACTGGAAGTATTTCTCAAAGACAGAGGCAAAACAATTTCGTTTCAACATGCCAGCCTGATGCACAATGGAATCCTTGGATGCAGGCAAATTTTCAAGGTCATATAGCAAAGAGACATTGTATCCTGGAAGGGAAAAAACAGAGAAGTTATATTATTTAAAAAAAACAACAACTTTCCAAGTTCTAATGACCTTTTATTTTGTCTCAGTCATCATCACAGTTTTAACTCCAGTGGAGTGCTTCCATTCCCATCTACCTCATAGGACAAATGAGATGAGATAAAACCTCAACTGTTAGCAAATGCTATGCAAAAATCTGAGTCAAATGGGAGGAAGTCACAGTCTGGGAACTTTGACGAGACATGTAGTGTTCCAGACACAGCCATGAGGGGGACTGTATGTGCATGCTATCAAGCTGTAATGAGTTACATTTTCCCCTGGGGTTTAATGTGCCCAGTGCCAACAAGCTGCAGAGCTTTTTGATAATAAAACATATCCCCTTATGTGCCACTGCAAATCCTTTGTGGGAGGAGGCAGGATATGGAAGAATCTAGAAATGTATGTATCTATCCCCAGCAGCTTTTATTTATACACACTGTAAAATTCTCAGTGTTTTAAAATACTTTACTGCATTTGATCTCCATAAGGATCCTTTGAAGCAGGCAGGTCAGACATGGTTTCTTCTCATCTCAGAGGGAAAGAGGTAGAGGCAGGCAGCATGGCACGACAAACGCAGCACGAGAGAGAGGCAGAGGCAACTGAAGAGAAGGGGATCCCAACCCTGGCCTTGCCATTTCAGGGACCTTGAACAAATCACCTAACCTCTAGAATTCCTGTATCTGTTTTTCTCATTAATTAAAAAATTTTAAAAAGATTTTATTTATTTATTTTTAGATAGAGGGGAAGGGAGGGAGAAAGAGAGGGAGAGAAGCATCAATGTGTGGTTGCCTCTTGCATGCCCCACACCAGGGCACCTGGCCCACAACCCGGGCATGTGCCCCGACTGGGAATTGAACCAGCGACCTTCGGTTCATAGGCCAGCACTCAGTCCACTGAGCTATACCAGCCAGGGCCCTGCACTTGCTTTTTTTAAACAAAAGGGCGGTGAGATGGGGAAGACTACTGGGAGATTTAGGAGAAAGTGCAATATTTAAAAGTGGAAATAAAGCATCTAGAACAGTGAGTCATACACAAATGGGATAGAACAGGACTAAATGCCAAGATTGCTGACCACTGTGCATCTTGACTCCTTAGAGCACAGTGGATACAAATTCCAGTAAACAAGGCCAGCACACTTTATAATGCAACGAAATGATTTAACACATGCTAAAAGGCCTATAGATGATTTTGTACGGATATCTGTATATCACCAAGGATAATTTTTTTAATTCTAGGCAACTGAGGGGAATACTTTTACCAGAACTGGATGAATTTCACAATGCTGAACATCTTAAACCTTTATATAGTACTTTGCTACTATTTAATTATTTCCCAAGAGCATTCCCCAGGTCTGTGGTTTTCTTCTGAGTTCATCCTCTTTGAGAGCATGAGCTATCTAAATCTCTGTTCTAGGTAGTACTTGGCACATTTTTGGCCCACCAACGTTAAATTATATCAAGCATCATTCCATTTTAGGGACCCAAAAACCAAAGCAGCAAACAGCCAAGACTAGATTAAAAAATTTAAAGTCGAGGTTTGCTAGTTTTAAGAAGCCAAATAAAACTACTGCTGAAGTCAGACTTTAAGTAAGGCTCCTGATACGAAAGAACATACTGAGGACAGAGAAAAGTAAAAAAAATCTAGTATGGCCTGCTCCGTTTCCCAAACTTGCCCAGGTAAACCCACAGAAAAAGAGAAGGAAGGACAGTATTTCCACCTGTGGACACAGGTCTGCAATCTGGCAGTGTCCGTGTGTGCGTTAGTGGGAGGTGGGGAAAAGGCCCCAGGACCAAAGCGTAAACTCACTCTGGTTATTCCGACAGAATTTAGGGTCTGAGCAGTGAGACAAACATGCCCAAGAACTCCCACATCATGTTGCTGTGTTAGCTGTTTCTTTCCGAAATTTTCCTCATTCCTCTTACATTATTATTTCCCTTTTGGCTTTCACTTCTACTATGCACTGCTGCCATCAATTTGGGGATTGACACATTTTAGTATTTACGGACCACAGTCAAAGCTCCCATCCACAAATTCTCTTAGTAACAGTTATATTCCAAAGACACCTTTCTGTATTTGATACTTTGTTTCCAGAACAGCATGTAGGAGACAGAGAAAGTATTCTAATGGGAGTGACGAAGTAACTGTTGCAAATCAGGAGAAAATAAGGAAGCAAAAGTAACTGCTGTTAAAAGAAAATGACAGACACATCTTCCAAAATGACAGACACATCTTCCGTCTTAAAACAATGTGTTAATCAAGGCACCTTAGCAATGATATTTAACAAACATGCTCTAACAGTCTTACTACTTGGTCCTGACTGTGGGGCCCAGTTGAATGACTCAGAATTTGAGACTCACTTAATCACAGGGATGAAAATATTATTTTTTTCCACTTTAAACTTCCTTTAAAGCACTATAACATAGCCATTCTACTCAGGGATGACCATAGTGCTTTTTAATTTCTCTGGCCATTTTTGTTATTTGAAAATGTGAGAACAATTTTGAATATTCTTTTTTCTTCTTCAAATGTGCAGTTTACAAAATAAAGGTGTACTAGGGGTTGGGGTTGGAATCAATAATTGCTTAGTCTTCTCAAAAGGCATCTTAATTATCACAAAGGTGGTTCTCTGGCTAAGAGATTAGCAAACAGTTGACTGGCCCCTTTAAATAAATGTTAAAAACACATGATCAATTCTGTACACCACACTATGTATCATTATTGGAAAATGCAAAGACCTCTATTCATACTTTAATAGAGTTGAAACGGGAACTAGGGTAATGCAGAAACATTTGTGAAACAACAGTTAAATGAAATCCTTAGCCTAAAAAAAAAAAAAGCACAGTACAAACAGGACAGGTCTATTTCCATGTCACACATGAGTACATACCCGATTCTGGATTTACCAAGTAACTCCCGTACACTCTCTTTAGTAACTAGGAAACACAAGAACAAGGATGTTAATCCAAAGGCTATGGTAATTTCATTATTTTTAAAGCACCACCCTCGCCAAACTTCTCCGAGCCAGCATGCTTCCTTGCATTTGGTGGATGGGAAACTGGATACAGAGGAGGAGGCAGATTAATCTGAATTTCGAAGCAAGTCATGCGCAGCACTGAGATTAAATCCAAAAGGTTAGGTCAGGATCTGTTTTTCAGTCAAGGCTCAACCCTAACTCTTTTGGGACTTGGTCCCACTTTTCACATGTCCCCTGTTCTCCTCAGGAGTGTGTGCTGCACACGACCACCTCTTTTCAGCAGAGCGGGATGCATGCCAAGTGATACTGATGTCAGTCATCAAACGAGCACAGGCCGCACCACTAACGCAGGTAAATGAAGAGACAGAACCAGAACGGGAACTGATTCCCATTAGCATGCTTATTGTGTCTGCTTTAAAAATTACTTAGCTCATCGCCAGCTTTTTAAAGGCAAAAGACAACGGATAATTGAATCCTAGCCAGCTATTTATATTGGTGGGTCCACAGAAGACTGTACTCCTAACATGTCTTTTTCCTCAAACCAATACTTCCAGTTTTGGAGTAAATGATAAAACCTCACTCCCACCACACCAGCAATGCTGGCGTGATTGCTGCACCTGGTGGGAACTGCTCCTAGGTTGACATGGTTTAAGAAACAAACTTTTTATTTGGAGGCCACGGTTCTGACTTCTATGGGACACATTAAGCACTAGAAAGGCTGTTATTTGGAGACAGGAAAAAACTAAATAGAATTTAATAACCTTTTTGGTATTTTGTCATTTTTGTACATGAATAGACAACACACAGAAATGGCTTCCTGGTAACCCTCACTAGGGAGGAAAGGCGCTGTCACTACTCCACAAGGTGAAGCCGAGGCCCACACACCCACCCCCTCAGTAGCACAGTAGGGTTTCACCTGCAGATTTCTATTCTTAAGCATCCAATTTCTAATTTTAGTCTCACCATGAACACACTAATGATCCTCTTACATTTTATGGGATACCAAAAAAGGGCACTTAATCCATGGCAACCCAACAGATGAAAAGTGAACAAAAGCACGGTTTTGTTTTAATTACAGAAATTATACACACACGTTTTAAAGAATTCCATTAGCCAGTGCAAACCACGGGCAGCCACAGAGGGGCGCCCCTGTGAGCGGGCACTCCGTCCCGGGCACCGCTGCGCTCTCCGTGCTACATGCTGCACCAGGACGATCAACAAATGTGAGTGCGTATCAGCGTTTCTCTTCTAACCTTATTCTCAACATACTCTCTAGAAACTAAAAAAACAGCAGCAAACCATGTATTTTATGTCCCACTTGAGAAAATTATCACATGGTTAGGTTCCCCATGCCCCCATTCTCAAGTAGTCTTTAATATTCTACATATTTAACCATTTCCCTTTGGCTAGAAAAAACTCTCAATCTGCAAAATTCAGATAATAGAGTGGACCTCAAAACATGAATCAGTGATCACATCTGTTTGTACAAAGGCAAAAGATAAATGCCACATGGTTCCTATCTGGTGACCATAGAGCCACTGTGAGGTGTCTTTTGCACGGAAGAGGAACCAAAGGGGCAAGGTTCCCGGTCACAGAGTTTATTGGTGGCAGAGAGCTCTGACCTCCAGGTGTCTTATATACCACTTCTCCTAAAGAGTTGGGCGGGGGGGGGGGGGGGGGGGNCCCCCCCCCCCCCCCCCCCCCCCCCCCCCCCCCCCCCCCCCAGCAACATACACATCCTTTAAGAGTCTTAACTAGCACCCTGCCTCTGCCTTTGAGGAACAATCCTGGTCTGTGTTCACTATTGGAGGAAGGGGAGATCAGACATGGGAGAAACTGTAGCTCCTAAGATTTAGTTTAATTCCAAGGATACTAAGTTAATACTCTGAGATCTAAGGAAGCTCTCAGAGCCAAATTTATACCATGTTCAACTCCTCTGCTCCCTCCCCTTGGCCAAACCAGCCAACGCTCCCCTGTTTACTTCACTTGCACTTTTAACCATGATTCACTTTTCAATTTGTGCCCACTCTCCCAACCTGGCAGCGGGAGATGGGTGTAGGTGACCTATCAATCATCCCCATCAGACCTTCCTGCCCTAGTGCCTGAGGTTTTCTGCCTTGAAAAGGGCCTGTGACAAAGTAACAAGATTCCTGTGGTTATCACAGGCTGGTCACTGTTTAACCGACCCAGGGAGCCATTTACTGTGCACTGTGCTCCAACACAGAGTTACTCCACCCACTTCAGTGGGTGGGGCTGGTTCGTTGACCCTTGTGGCAGCTGTAAGAATAGCAATGTGTTCTGGAGTTCCATTGTAAGGACAGCAGACTGCTGTTAAGAGGAAAGTTAAGAAATCCAACTCAATGAACATTTTCTTTTCTTTCTAAAATTATTATTGAACCTAGATCTTTACAGAAAGGACTGCCTTCAGAGATTTACCACACAGTTGGGCTGCCTGTTCAATTGTTCAGCAATTCCTTTCAGGTAGTTATTTTATAGTTAATCTAAAGCAAGGCCACCTTAACAGCCACTTATTTCTTCTTACTCTTTAGCTGGTAAAGAGAAGAATTAGCTACTATCTTTTATATAATAGAATCTTCTACATGCTTTACACGAGAAGATCTTTCTCCTGAGGCTTCTGTTATCTAGGTAAAATAACTGTGAATACAAAATTCTCTGAACATTTCTTCTTCCTCTGAACTTAAGAGGCAAATCAGAAAAGGTTTTGACTCTTCCCCTGAATTTATGGAGCAAGTCAAATGCATGTGAATAACCAATAAGGAAAGTGACTGTCTATGGCTCTTGGCATTGTTTGTTTAACATACAATTGTGTGGTTTTTTTTTTAAGATCTTATTTATTTGTAGGGAGAGGGGAAGGGAGGGAGAGGGAGAGAAACGTTGATGTGCAAGAGAAACAACTATCAGTTGCCCCTCACACACCCCCAACCGAGAACCTGGTCTGCAACTCAGGCGTGTGACTTGACTGGGAATCGAAATGGTGACCCTTCAGTTTGCAGGCTGGTGCTCAATCCACTGAACCACACCAGCCAGGGCCAATTTTAGCTTTTAAACCCCAAAATTACTGAGATTTTGATCACATTTATTGCAAAGAGCCTTTTCATGACATAAATTTTAAATAATCAAAAGCTACTACTCTTGATCAGAAGAAAAATAGAAATGGCAGTATCTTCATTCACCAGATTAAGGAGAACCTAGCTTGTTAAATGAAAAGATATTTGAAAACTGATTCAGGAACTGAGTCATACTTCCTGCTTTGAGACCCAACCACAATGTGCGCACACTGGTGTAATAGCATTTTCTTTCTTCCATAAATGGCTCTCCCCAGAGCAAATATAGTTCAACAGGAACTAAACCTGCTACTTCAACTATCGAAAAAAGCCAGTGAAAAGGCATGGCCACCAAAAGTTTCAAAACGCATGGACACCCTTTCTTATTTCTCCTAAGGCAGACACAGGAAGAAGAGATATACTTAAAGAGGCCAGCTCTAAAGAACATTTAAAAATTTAAAGGGAAGATCTGTGTCTAAATTTTCAGAATGAAAAATTACTTCAAAAACCTTTTCTGGGAAACATTCTTTTTACATTATGGGAAATGGGAGTTAAGAGCCCCTGGTTGGTGAGCAAGCTGTCCAGGGCTGTAAGCAGTTCCAGTGGCAGGGACTCAGGGCCACGGCATGTCTCTGAGTGGGGAGTTGTCACTGAAGGCTGAGGAGGAAGCAAGAGTCCCAGTGAAAAATGATGTGGAACTTACCTCATCAGCACCATGTGCCTGAAGTTCCTTGTAGAATTTCAAAGAAATACTGACCATCACTTTTGTTTTGTCTCCATTAGGATTTGAAATATGATAGAGGACTCCATCGAAATCTGTGAGTAAAGTGAGTAAGACTGCTTAACTTGGAAATGTGGAATAAAATCTCGAAGTGCTGTTGCAGGTTGCAGGTCACAAGGAAGTCCCCCGTATAAGAAGGCATATAAATAAGATGGCATTTATTTTAAATCCATGTGGGCAGTCAGTGGGAAAACCAGGATGAAGTGTTAAGTACCCACACCTCTTTGCTTTTTTAAAAAAATTACAAAGCTAGTCTTACCTTAATCACAGCTAAGTGCTGGAAAAGTTTTAAAAAAACGTTTATTGTGATGTATTTTAAATATGCATAAAAGTAAAAAGAACAGTAGTATAGTGAAGCCCTGTCCCTATTATATGGCTCCCACAATTATCAACACATGCCAATCCTGTTTCCTTTAGACATCCCCATGATGATTTAGTCTAAGCCAAATCCCAGACATCACATCAAAAATACTTTAGAATGTATCTCTAGAATATAAAGAAGACTTAAGCGTAATTTTGATTCATTCACACCAGACAGCTACTGTTGTATCATCTTTTTTTTTTTTTTTTTACAATCCAATTAAGGGAAAAAGAGGCCAGTGTCCTGACTAAATAGTCAGGTACTGCATGTTTTAGAAATTCCTGCAGCACACGGGTTGAAAATTGCTGCTTTACAGGATTGAGACAAAGACACTTACCTGCAAATGTTACTTCTACTGCTTCTGGTTTGTTTCTGCAAAACAAAAGTCCCTTAGTTAAGATAACCGCATGGATGCTTGCCTTCAAGGGGACTTGCAAAGGCTCCTGGGCTTTACTTAAGATCAGACCACTCTGTATCATGCTTACTGACCATCCGAATATACAATCCATTTTCTCACGAACCTGAACTGCTGAATTTACTTAAGGTGGAGGATAAGAAAAGGAAGCAGGATGGACAGAGCTTTTGTTCCCCTGCTGATGTGGATTCTCTGTTGTGGTGGGTGCTCACCTTCGACTCTGAATTCACTAAGATCAGGGCACACATGTTTGTTTATGTGAACCACAAGAAACCACCTTTTGGTCAATGTTCCCCCTAAAGGACAGTAGAGATGGCGGTAATACAGTCAGCAGGAAAACTGCTAAATAGAATAGAGGGTGCTTTTAATTTATTTAAAGTAAAAAGATTTCAGGCCATAAAACAAAGCAGAAGATTCTATTCCACTCGAAGACAATCTGCAAGTCTTCCTACACAGCTTTGCTTTCCCTTCATCACTGAAGTACCAAAGTACTCACTGCTCCCCAGGAGCCATCTCTGACCAGTTCTGTCCCAGTATTGTTTTGTAATTCCAGTGCTGTACTTCCACAGAAACTGCTGCCAAAACAACACTGCGAAACCACTAACAACAATCAAAACACCTGTTTTCCAGCTTTTATCAGGACCGTGTTTTCAGACAAATTAATACCCATCTACCTTTATTTTCTGACCTACCCATTAATAAAACGGGAGAACACAGTGCTCCTACTTACCTCAGAACTGCTGAAGAATAACTAAGGTGGGGGGCAGAAATGGGAGGGAGGTGGGGAGCACTGGGGGCGGGGTAGGGCTGGGAAAATAAGACAGAAAACTATACTTGAACAAAAATTAAAAAAAGAAAAAAGAAAGAAAAACAAGAGAAGAGATACAGCCCTGGCTGGTGTAGCTCAGTGGACTGAGCACCAGCCAGCAAACTGAAGGGTCACTGGTTTGATTCTCAGTCAAGGAACATGCCTGGGTTGTAGGCCAGGACTCGGTAGGGGGCGCACGAGAGGCAACCACACATTGATATTTCTCTCCCTCTCTCCTTCCCCTCCCCTCTACAGATAAATAAATAAAATCTTAAAAAAAAATAATGGTCAACTAACCCCCAGAGAAAAGCTACTTTACATGCTCTCCCCACTTCTCAAAGCCCAAGGTAGGAAAATGAAATCTGTTTAATCAGCTAGCTACCACCAACTCAAAATAATTCAACCTTGTTTTATGAGCCAGTAGGCAAGACAGACACATTTTCACACTTATTATTGCTTAACTTGTTCAAGACCTCACTGCTCCCTCACCTGTAAAAGGACGACCTAAGACAGAGTTGCCCTCCAGGGTTACTGGGAACTAACAGAATATGTAACATGGTTTATTACTGTTTAAAAAGCTGCTGCACAGGCTCAACATCACCTTTCAAGGAAACTGGCTCCTACGGAGCATAGATTAGCCCTGCTGAAAAGTCAACCCATACACACCACATGCAAAGTTCCACCTTGCTTCTTCAAAGCCACCCAAGTGACTTAGGACACATACTTTGGGTGCCTTCAAGAATGCAAACATCAAGTGGGTTTATAAAGAAACACTGAGTTTAGAATGTGATGAAAAAAATGGACAAAAATGTAAATTGCTTCTGATCTTTCATTTGAAACACCAGCAAAGGACAAAGGCAAGGGATGACCAATAACCATTCCTCACCTCTCAGCAGCCCTGACCAGCATGGCTCGGGTAGTTGAGGTTATCCCACAAAGCGAAAGGCTGCCATGTTGACACCTGGTCAGCCTGGTCGGGGCACAGGAATGGGTTATGGGCTGGTCCCCAGTTGCAGTGTGAGAGGCAACCAATGTTTCTCTCCCCCTCCCCCCTCTCTACAAACAAACAAACAAACAAAAATACATAAATAAAACCTTAAAAAAGAAAAGAAGAGCAAAGAAGGAAGAAGTGCAAACGTTCGGACCAGAAGGAAGAACAAAACTTCCAACCAGAAAGGAATGAAGAAATGAGAATTCAAAAAAATGAGGAAAGGCTTAGGAACCTCCAGGACATCTTTAAACATTCCAACATTCGGATTATAGGGGTATCAGAAGGGGGAAAGAAACAGCCACGAATGGAAAACTTATTTGAACAAATAATAAAGGAGAACTTCCCCAGTCTGGCAAAGGAAAAAGACTTGCAGGAAATCCAGGAAGCTCAGAGAGTCCCAAAGAAGTTGGACCCAAGAAGGAACACACCAAGGCACATCATAATTACATTAGCCAAGATTAAAATGAAGGAGAGAATCCTAGAAACAGCAAGAGATAAGGGGACAGTCACCTACAAAGGAGTACCCATCAGACTGTCAGCGGATTTCTCAAAAGAGACCTTACAGGCAAGAAGGGGCTGGAAAGAAGTATTCCAAGTCATGAAATCCAAAGACCTACAGCCAAGATTGCTTTATCCAGCAAAGCTTTCATTTAGAATGGAAGGACAGATAAAGTGCTTCTCAGATAAGGTCAAGTTCAAGGAGTTCATCATCACCAAGCCCTTATTATATGAAATGCTAAAGGGACTTATCTAAGAAAAAGAAGATGAAAAATGTTAACAGTGAAAGGACAGCAAACTCACAGTTATTAACAACCACACCTAAAGCAAGCAAACCAAGAGGACAGCTAGATCAGGAGTGGAACCATAGAAATGAAGATCACATGGAGGGTTAGCAACGGGGGAGTGGGAGGGGGAGAAGGGGGGGAGAAGGCACAGAAGATAGCATACAGGGTAGGTAGAAAATAGATAGGGGGGAGGGCAAGAATAGTGGGGGAAATACAGAATCTAAAGGACTTGAGACATGTGGTTATAAACTAAGGGGGGAGAATGGTGGGGGAGGGAGTGTGCGGGTGGAGGGGAATGAAGGGGGGGGCATAGAACAGCTGTAATGGTATAATCAATAAAATATATTAAAAAAAAAAGAAGTGCGAACATTCATCTATGGCCCATCTGAACCAGATACTGAGAGGCTGCACAACAGGAGGAAGCACTGAATGGTACTTTCCTGGGGAAGGCTGGCTGAGGGGGTGGAGGGCTTATAAAGTCTACACTGCATCATGTAGTAGGTGGCGGATATTTTTTTTTTAACCTTTAGGCTTTATCTCAGCCAACGAAGAACCAAGTTCCTCACTCTCTCACTTCATCAACAGACTAAGAACCAACTAGAAATAAATCACCTTAGGGTCCCAAGCCATAAACATTCTGACTCTGAATCTTACATTGCTCCAGTCCGTGAAGTTCCCTGAGCAAGGATCTCCAGGGGCAGAAGACGCTAAGATCCGTGCTAAATGGTTTGCTGCCTGGCTTGAGAATATTTGTCAAATCATCACCATTAATATTTTAGTTTACTATTTATGGCCGCAGAAAAGGTTGCAGAGGAGACAGGCTACCGAGAGAGCATTAGGCCAGAAGAGTCTTCCTGAGAAGTCATCTGGGAGTCAGAGGTGCGAGAACTCTGGGTTCCAACAAGGAGGCCGTACTGAGCATGAAACACCCCATAACAGGGTCATGTCTCAATGCCAAGATCAGGTGTCTGTTGTTTACTCATGAGACTTAAAAAATCACAGACCAGAGGGGTGTAAGATTGGTCTGGGAAAAAGTATGCCCCTTAACAGGCAGAAAAAAATTAATGGTTATTTTCTGTTTTACCATCTGCTGAAATTTCATAGTGGGGGTGAGTTGAATCACAGAATAAGCAAGTTCATTAGAGCTGACTGTTCAACGCTAAATTCTATCAGCTACTGGCTATGGAACCACAGGCAATGCTACTCAAGTATCACTGAGCCCAGGCTCCTTTTCTAGAAAATGGAGACTCACAAGGTTGTTGTGAAGACTAACTGAGGTAATATGCAGACAGCAAAGTTTCCTGATCAGTTTTATGTCTACGTTAATAGGTATGCTGAGACAGCGATCCCCATAGTCCTCCAGGCAGGCCGGCTGCAGGACCTGAAGGCTGGACCATTTACCTGAATGTACCATTCTGCGTGACGTATCATAAAGAAGGCCACGAATCGCTGGTGTGGGATGCACGGCACAGTGCTTAGTGCACATGCCTACTCCCCCCAACTCCCATGAGCCCCGGTCTTCTCCACTGTAAATGGCAACTGCTATCTGCCATAAGTGCACATTTGATTCAAATGATGCCATATTAAAGCTTATAGCAAAGTGCTGGTTCACAGAAGGTGATCAATACTTTAGTTTTTCCTCTAGGTGACATCTGAGGAGACCAGACTCTGAAGCCACAGCAGGGAGAGGTTTTGGAACTGTGGTTATTCCCAGAATCAGCAACAGATCTGCAGTGCAAGGAGAGGCCCCACTGATGTCAGACTTTGTCCTGTCTGGAGCCCTAAACAAGCCAGCTGAAGAAGTCCTCAGGATTAATGACCGGACAGCACAAGATGCTAAAACCTATTAAATTCATTCAGTTGGATTTCAAGACCTACTCTTAAAATTTTGTAGAAAATTTTTTCTATTGTTTTTCGAAGGAGGTTTCTGGAATGTCACTACCAAGTCAACTAAGAAAACCCTGGCAGCAGTACTATCTAATCCTTTGAGTTTTCACTCCCAAATGTATCCAATCCCCTTTGGGCACTTAAGTCCCTCTTCTAGGTATATCCTTTCCGTAAGCTGAATTAGAGTAATTACTGAAAACCTTTATCTTACTATAAAAGTTTTTGATCATTTTCCTCTATAAGTCCTCTATAAGGCTCCTATCATCCTTTTTGAGTAAAGCCTGCAAAAAATGGATCATTAGATAAGAGGTGGTCTTACTCTCTGCTAAAGCCATATTTCAAAATATGGACAAGAGGACTTAAAGGCAATTCAGATAATGTTAGAAAAGCAATAAAATCCTAAATAAACTAAGAACCATTCTAGCTGACTTCATCCACTCCTTCAAGAAAACATTTACCGAATTGACCACCTACCTACCTACCTACCTGTCTGTCTGTCTATCCACCGCCGCCCCAGCCACCCCACACACAGTGAGGATGGGGGGCACCAGGGAGATGACTAAAAATGATAAACCCTGCCCTGAAGGAGTCCTTAGTCCTAGGAGTATAGCTCTGGGGCTTCACGCACAGAGCAGTCCCAAGGGGGCCAGAGGACAGGCAGCAAAGTGTGTAACTATAATGACCTGTGAAAGGCCAAACAGATCGTCTTAGCCAGTTGGCCACTACATTCCAGTTCTTCTAAACGCTTAAATAACATCCTAATTGCAAGTCACTTCAAACCAGCCTGTCTCTGAGGACGTATGCAGCTTATTTAGCAACGAGAACAAGGTATCAGCAAGATTTAATTTATTCTTTTCTCAAATTTCTCCTCCCACAGTCCCCACCCACCCCAAATGGCACTGCTTGCTTACTGAGCTTCACTCCCCCTCACAGAAGCAAAGCACCCCACGATATGCACAGCTGTGGCACGGAGTGAGCATGCACTTAAAATCAACAGCGATTTGTATCTGACAGCCTTCTGTCAATCCTGGACTCCAGACTCTTCCTCAGCTAAGTTGAGAGCCTAGCTTCTAACGCTGAAAAGGTTCCTGGTGTGTACACAGTAACAAAAAAATTAAATTGGCCAGATTACTTTGGCTTTAATTGGGGGTCTGGCAAGAATTCCGAATCAAAAAGGCAATGCCACTGACAAGACCTGCATATGAGGTTATTTGCAGCATTGAGTACAGCTTTTTAATCAGTCACATTTCCTTAGTGTGTAGGCTACTGGGAAAACAATTTACCAATAACTATCATTTTGTGAGGATATATGAATCATTCCAAAACCACTCTCCTAGGAGTGTGGTAGGAAAAAAACAAAAAAGCAATTTTGGGGGAATGATTCTTAGGCTTTGTCGGAACTGCCTCCAAATTAAAATATTATCATGACCAAATGTATTCTTCAACAGTCTAGATGAGAGACTAAAGTGCTTTACCCAAAGGAAGTTTAGACTTTTAGTAGGATGCCACAGGCCAGAAGATCCAACAGGATGATAATCTGAGATGCAGTGTCTAGAAAATGATCAAATTTAAAAGGAAAGCCACTGCAACTGTGTTCTGAAGCCTGTGCCACAGAAGTGTTCTAAGACTACCTCATGCTAACATTTTCAGTGGCTGCACCAGTGCCATCCACTAGAACATTCTGCAATAATGGAAATGTGTCATGTGTGCTGTCCAAATGCGGCAGCCACTAGCCGTGTGGCAGCGGAGCACTAGAACTGTGACTAGTGAGAGGAACTCAGGACATTGCATAGTTGGAAGATTCACTCTGGAAAGGGTGGATCTGAACCATAATTTCCCCAACGGGTTTGCTCTGAGAAGAGTAAAGCATTGTGGAGCTGACCTCTGCAGCAGGGCCCACAGGCGAAGCCTTTCAAATCTCCAGGGTTTTTCTTCCAGGTTACTACTCCCTTTCCTTAATGACTTTCTGTGATCTTCACCCCAACATGTCTCACCCTTCAGCTAACTTTGCCAAAAGGCTCTCAGAAAGGTCCCCCTTTTCTGTTCCTGCTAGTGCCAGACACTGGCAGAATCCCATAAATGTTTATGATGACCACACCAGCTATACTTTGCTGGAAGTTCTGCCCTAGGCATGAGCCTTGACCAGTTCTTCACTGCTGCCTCACCTTACTGGTATGCCTGGAAATTCACATTAGGGTTTAGAAGCAGGATTCTGCTGGGTGTTATATGTGCAAAACCAGGAAAGCCCTACCTCATGGGCTGGCTATCATGGTCTCTTTTCAAACATTTTCAAATTGCTTTTCAGCAGAATATATTTTGAGGCCACTTATTTAAAGTCACATTCCAAAGGGAAGATAGGCCAGAATAAACGCCAAACCTTGCTGCCCTGCTCCAATATCTGACACTGCTACAACGCAGACTTCGGAAGAAATGTCCTAGAATGTCCAACTTATGCCTTCCAGACTTGAGTGACTACTTTAATTCCTCTAAAAAGAACTGAGCTGAAGTTCTGGATACTGGGCTACATGTTGTAATGACAAATTACCATCACACAAATAGATGCGAATGGACTCCCACACCACGAGGCATGTTTCTACTTGAAAATGCACAGGAATTTATCTTGTAGATCAGCTTATAACCGCCCAGGTCTAGTTTCTTTACCAGTCTGGACTTGAGAATGCACTTAAGATCAGCTGTGAAAATGCAGAAGTTAATTAACTTCCTCTTACATGCTATACCCGCTCACAAAGTAGACATCAATCTCCCAAAATAAGACTGAGCTGATTCACTTGAACATTTAAAATGCAAAGGAACTGATAAGTGGAGACTTAAGACAAGAAGCAAGTTAGCTAAAACGTGAGCACTGCACCCTGGCAGGAAACAATAGCTGTGGCTCACAGCATGCATTACTTTAAGGAAGGTCATGCTTTGTTTTACAGATAAAATCTGTGGCCTTTTAAGAGGTAGGAGACACAATATAGACAATTTAAGCAGTGACCAGAATTTTTTTTAATGTCTCCAAGCCACAGTTCATATGATCACTCAGAATTTCCCTTCCACTAATCCTCTCCCATCTATGGATCTCCAAGAATCTACTTTCCTATTACGAGTTCCCAGCTCACCAGAAACAGTGTGCACTTATTTCCTCAACTGTGCAAGCAAAATGTAAAACCCCATCCTCACAGATGGGGAAATGAGGCAAAGACTCTAACCACAGGGTACCAAAAATCAGAAGCTCAAATTCCCTGGCCTATGTTTTAAAAGCAAAGCAGCTTTAGGGGAGGAGGCTGTCTTCTATGGATTCCTGTGTCTGACAAAGAAGGCTGCCTGGGAAATTTGTCCTAAACCCACCTATAAAAAGACCAATGGTAAAAAAGGTTATCTAAGACCTTTAGAGACTCTGGTGGCTTTCAAGCTGTGCCTGTGCCAGGAAGACCAAAGAAAAAAATCAGCCGTGGCTGGTGTAGCTCAGTGGACTGAGTGCAGGCTGTGAACCAAAGGGTCTCCAGTTCAATTCCCAGTTCAATTCCCAGTCAGGACACACGCCTGGGTTGTGGGCCAGATCCCCAGTGGGGGCACATGAGAGGCAACCACACACTGATGTTTCTGTCTCTATTTCTCCCTCCCTTCCCCTCTGTCTAAAAATAAAAATAAATAAAATCTTAAAAAAAAATCACAGACCAGGGGGCTGGTACCAGAACGTAAAAGATAATCCGATAAAGCTAGTGGGTGGGGAAAAGAGGAGAACCTCAAGGGAGATAAGGAAGGGGTGTGGATGGGGAGACCATTAGCTGAGCTTGAGAAATCTCTCCCAGTAGGGTTCAGGGAAGGGGAACCAGAGAGATCGAGTTTTTCCGGCAGCAAGACTGGGTCTGCTTTCAGTCTCGCCTCCTGCTCCTTTGGATAAGGAGCTGGGGGTGGTGAACGAGAAGGCTGGTGAGGATCTGGGCCTGCTGGGTCTTCTTCCCTCCTCTAGCCCTGGGAATCCCTGAAAACTTCCAACCCAACCCAAACGGGCTGTCTTCGGGTTCACAACAATGACGGGGAATAGGGACGCAAGTGGTCCCATGCTTGCTACAGAGGGCAATGAGATCCTCCCGTGAGAGTTCGGCCCAAGCTGCGCTCACGTTCCACAGGTCTCCTGCCCTTTAGCACGCGCACTCCTGTCCACTCACTGCTTCCGCATCCCTCCGATGACTCTCTCCTCGCGCATCTCTGCCCCTCACCCCACCGCACCCAGTCGCCTCCCACGTCTACTCCGCCGGGGCAGTCCCCACACCCGGCCAGGTCCCTCATCTCTCTCCTCCACGTCTGGAGGGTCTGAACACTGTGGATTAGCAAGGGTCAACTCCGCCTCCTCCGCAACCCTCCAGCCCCTGGGCGCGAGCTCACCCGGCGGCCGCGTTCTCGAACTTGAGCGCGAGCGTCTCCTCGATGATGCGGTTGTTCACCTCCAGCAGGATCATGGCGGCGGCTACCCCGGGCAGGGAAAGGAGAAACAAGGGCGGGTGAGGGTGGGCAACAGAGGGAAGGACACAGGGAACGGCCCTGCTGCCCCCTGAGGAGGGGGCTGGGTGGGGTAGGAGGTTAGGGAAGAAGGGGAGAGGGATCGGGGTGGGGGGAAGGGGAAGACGCACGCAGCGGCTTGCGCACGGACTGACTGTGGAGACACCCACCCACTCGACCGACCTGGCCCCAGAAGCCTGAACCCGCCTGCCGAGCCGCCGCCGCCGCCTCTGCCGCTGCTGCCGCCTCACCCACAAGACCGGTCCCCGCCCAGCCCCCGGCTCTAGCCGGCCACTTCCGCTCTCACACCCACTTCCGCTCGCCTCCCGGACGCGCGGCCCTGCAGCGCCATTTCCGCTCCGACCCCTCGTGCGCGCGCGTAAGTGCGCGCGCCGGGGCGGTGGACCGGAGGCTCTGCTTGCACATGCGCGATGCTGTCCTCCCACCTCCAGTTTCCTACAGACCCCCTCGAGTTCTACCCCTGTGAGTCCCGCGACCCACTGTGGATTCCCGAGGACCGCCACACTGTCCGACCTCTCCCTCCCGCTCTCTGTTCTCATAGGTCCAGTTCCACCCTTCCGGTCTTGTCATTTCAGAGACCTCGCAAATAGCTTGTCCTTGTCATCTACAGCCGGCCTCTGCTCTCAGCTTGTTTTCGTGTGTTCCTTATGTCGGTATGTTTTTTACGTCCCTAGCGATTGTCCAGTGGCACCATCATACATTTCTCCAACGATTATTTTAGTGGGCTCCTGCTTTTGCCGGGGATACACTGGTGAATGAACTAGACAAGGTCCTCCCCTAGTGGAGCTAGCTTATATTCTGGTAAAGGAAGCTGACAATAAATAAACCCTCAATTACATAACTACAAATCGTTCAAAGGACAATGAAGGAGAGGAATGAGAAGTTATCTTGGTGAAAAGGCAACTTGGATGGGCTTCCTTGGGTTCTTGTCATGCCTTCAATTCTGAGCCTGGGAAGCTGCCTCCGTGGGCCCGAACAGTATTATCTTTGCCTTGGCAACACTCAGCTTCCAGTACTTCTGCCACACATACTCTTTACTCACCTGTGGGTAGAATCTGAACTCAGTTCTGTGCTTCATCTGCACCTTCTGCCTGTGTGCCTTCTCCAGGGAGAATTTAACAAACTTAGTTGTTTTATTTTCTGCTAGATGCTCTTGGGCGGGAAGGGGGATTCGGATCCAAAAAATCAACAAACAACAAAGCTATCGCGCGTCCTCAGACCTATACAGCTCTTTAAAACAGATTTTCTAGCTTAATAGCCGTGGGTATACTTCAGGACATTGCAGATCCCCCCAAACTATATGCTAACGTTTTGACTTGTTTATTGAACTAAAACAATGGATATACATGTTTTAAAAATATATACATGTACTAAAGGCTTGTAATGAAGAGAGCAGTTCCATGACCAACTCTTCAGAAACAATATCCTCAACTATTATGCATATTTATTTGAATTAGATCTGCATATCTAAATAAGTGCTTAGATGACTAAATTCTTGACTTGTTAATTTTAAGGATTATCTGTTGAGTTCCTGACATTGCAGAAAAGAGCACAACTCTGTCACTTTGGTCCCCAACCCCCACACAGTTATATAACAGTTTTTGGTTAAATCAATAATCAGAATTTAAATTAGTATGTGTGCAAATATTGTTTACCAATGAGCCAAGAAGTGGAGTACAATCATGCCTTCTTGTTTATACAACCCTTCATTTTTCTTAGCGTTATTACTTTTTTTTTTCACTTGTCAATTTTCAATATATCTACAGTTGGCTGCCTCTCAACCACCAGGAGTGCTCTAAGACTCTGTTAAAAAAGTCTAGTAACATTTCCCATATAATCAAATACGCAAGTTCCACTTTCCTATAGAGCCTTTGATCCCAGGAACTTTCTTCCTCTTGTTTCAGTCTGGATGGACTGCTCTCTAGACTTGTGATACAGTCATCATTCTGGGTTTTCCTTCATTCCTGTTCTGGACTGGGTTTTCCCATTTCCTAACTTCCATGTCTTTCTCTTTCTTGGTTTACATCCTTGTTTTGCTAAAGCACCTCTTCTAGTAACTTCCTAAGGATGAGAGATAGGGAATATGTTGCTAGAATCTTTGCCTATTTTATAATATCTTAATTCTATTCTAACATGTAATTTGTTAGTTGGGCTGGTTACTGGATTCAAGTTTGAAAATAAAAATTTTCTCTTATAATTTTGAAAGTGTTATTCCATTTTCTTCTACCTTTCAGGGTTGTTACTTAAAAAGTCTGAATTCTATTCATATCCCTGATCCTTTGTATGTTATATCTTCCCTGTGTCTGGATGCATTAGGATTTTCTCTCTAGGTTATTGGTTGGAATTTTATAGTGATGTACTTTGTTGTTACCCTCAATTTTTTGTGCTGAGCACTCATTCAAAGTGGAAGCTCATGTACTTCAGTTTTGGGGAAATTTTTCTTGGATTATTTTCTTGATAATTTTTTCTCCTCTATTTTCTTTGTTCTTTTCCAAGAATTCCTATTACAGATGGTCCCTAATTTATGATGGTTTGGCTTGCAATTTTTCAACTTCATAATGGTGTGAAAGCAATCCACATTTAGTAGGAATTGCACTTCAAATTTCAGATTTTGATCTTTTCCTGGGCTATTGATATGCAATAAGATACTTTTTAAAAAAACATTTATCTTTAGAGGGGAAGGGAAGGAGAAAGGGAGAGAAGCATCAATGTATGGTTGCCTCTCGTGTGTGCCCTGCTGGGAACTGGCCTGCAACCCAGGCATGTGCCCTGACTGGGAATCAAACTGCAATCCTTTGATTCGCAGGTCTGTGCTCAATCCACTGAGCTACTCCAGCCAAGGCAATATAAAATACTCTTTTGTGATGCTTGGCAGAGGCAGCAAGCTGAAGCTCCCAGTCAGCCACCCGATCAAAGGGTAAACAACTGATACCACTCTCCAGTGTAGTATTGAATGTAATTTTTTATTTTCTATTATTTTTAATCCTCACCCAAGGATATTTCTTAATATAGATTTTAGAGAGAAAGGCAGGGGGAGAGAGAGAAACATCAATGTGAGGGAGAAACATTGATGCAGCTGCCTTCCTTACATGACCCGACCAGGGATTGAACCCGGACCTAAGTATGTGCCCTGGCTGTCAAGCAAACCCACAGCCTTTTGGTGAATGGGATGATGCTCCAACCAACTGAGCCACCTGGCCAGGGCTGCATGCATTTTCAATATGACGGATTGATTGGGTTTAATCCCATTGTAAGTTGAGGAGCATCTGTATTTAGAAGTTAGATTTCTGGATTGATCCTTTAATTTTCTATTTACCGTTTCTTTGGGTGGTTTTGTTTGTTTTACTTTTATTTCTAATAATGGTAAAATATACATAACATAAAATTGATCATCTTGACCATTTGTGAGTGTAAAGTTCAGTAGTGTTTAAGTATCTTCATATTATTGTACAACCAATCTCAAGAACTCTCCATCTAGGAAAACTGAAACTCTGTACCCATTGTTTTTTTGCTTTTGTTCTATTTGTTTTCTGAGCTATTTCCTTGTCATTATTTTCAACCATTTTAAGTTTCGGTCTTCTTCTTTTCCATTCCCATTATCTACTGATAAAAGGGCCAATTTATCAAGAAGATATAATAGTTGTAAATATGTGCAAACCAAACAACAGAGCCACTGACTACATGGAGCAAGTGTTGATAGAATTAAAGGGAGAAATAGAGTCTATAATAGTTGGAGTTGGATTTCAATATCCCACTTTCATTAATGGATTAAACATCTAGACAGAAGATAAATAAAGAAAGAGAAGACTTGAAGATCACTGTAGACCAGTAAAAACTAACATTCATGTGTACAACATCACACCCAATAACAGCAGGGTGTACATGCTTCTCAAGTGTACATGAAACGTTCTCCATGGTAGACCATGTGTCAGGTCATTAAAATATGTCAGTAGATTTTAAAATATTGAAATCATACAAAACATTTTCTTCAACCATTAGAAAATGAAGTTAGAGATTAAAAACAGAAGGAAAACTGGAAAATTTACAAATGCATAGATATTGAACAACATACTTTTAAATAACCAATACATCAAAGAAGATAAATTAGAAAGTACTTTGAGATGAATAAAAATGAAAATACAATATACCAGAACTAATGGGATGCAGTGAAAGCAGTGCTCAGAGGAATATTTATAGTTGTAAATGTCCATGTTAAAAAAAGAAGAAAGATCTCAAATCAACACTCTAACTTTACACTTTAAAGAACTAGAAACAGAAGAGCAAACTGAACCCAAAACTGGAAAAAGGAAAGAAATTATAAACATTAGAGCACAGATAAATAAAACAGAGAATGGAAAAACAATAAAGGAAACCAATGAAATAAAAAGAAAGTTTTTTTCTTTGAAGAGATTACAAAACTGACAACTTTTAGCTTGATTGACACAAAAGAAAAAAGAGAAGATGCAAATAACTAAAATCAGAAATGAAAATGGGGACCTTACAGAAATTAAGAGAATTATAAGAGAATACTATGAACAAGTGTATGCCAACAAATTAAATAATGTAGATGAAATGACAAATTCTACAAACACAGGAATTATCAAAACTCATTCAGGAGTAGAAAATATCAACAGAGCTATAACAAATAAAGATATTGAATCAGTAATCAAAAACCTCTCAAGAAAGAAAAGCCTAGGACCAGATGGCTTCATTGGAAAATTCTGCCAAACATTTAAAGAAGTAATACCAACCCTAATCAAACTCTTCCAAGAAACAGAAGAGGAAGAAAAACTTCCCAACACTTTCTATGCAGCCAGTGTTATCCCTGTACCAAAGCCAGACAAAGATACCACAAGGCAAGTGAACTACAGATCATTATTTTTTATGAACATAGGTGCAAAAATCCCCAACAAAATATTAGCAAACAAAACTCAACAGCACATTAGAAAATTTGCCCTGGCTGGTGTGGCTCAGTGGATTGAGTGCCCACCTGTGAACCAAAAGGTTGCTGGTTCAATTCCCAGTCAGGGCACATGCCTGGGTTGCAGTCCAGGTCTCCAGCTAGGGGCGTGTGAGAGGCAACAAATCGATGTATCTCTCTCACATTGACCTTTCCCTCCTCTTTCTCCCTCTCTTCCCCACTGTCTCTCTTTAAAAAAAGAAGACTATATACCATGACCAAATGAGATTTATCCCAGGAATGCAGGTGTGTTCAACATAAGAAAATCAATAAATATAATGCATCACATTAACCAAATGAAGGGGAAAAAAACATCTCAGTAGATGCAGAAAAGGCATTTGACAAAATTCATCACCCTTTCATGATAAAAATACTCAGAAAATTAGAAATCAAAGGGAATTTCCTTAACATGGTAGTGCACGTTTATTTTTAAAAACCCTCACAACCAATATCATACTCCACAGTGAAGGACTGAAAGCTTTCCTTCTCAGATCAGAAAGACAAAGATGTTTGCTTTCACAAATTTTTTGGTATGCTGGAAGTCCTAGCCAGAGCAACCAGGCAATAAAAATAAATAAGAGCCATCCAAATTGGAAAACAAGAATTCAACTCCTGTATCTCTATGTGCAGATGACATAATTCAGTGTAGAGAAAATCCCATAGAATTCACGAAAAACTGCTAGAGCTAATAAAATGAATTCAGCAAAGTTTTAGGAATCAGAAAAGGAGTGAAGCAAACAATTCCAGTTATAATAGCATCTAAAAGAATAAATTACCTAGGAATAAGAATAGCCAAGGAGGTGAAAAATTCATACACTAAAGACCACAAAACATTGCTAAAAGAAATTTAAAAAGATCTAAATTAATGGAAAGATATTCCATGGTCATGAATTGGAAGACCAAATATTGTTAGGATGGCAATCTTCCCCAAAGCATTTACAGATTCAATGCACCCTTTATCATAATTCCACTGGCCTTAGGCTGTGGTACAATTACACAATGAAATATTACTTGGCCATAAAAAGGAAAGAAATCTTATCCTTTGCAACAGCATGGGTGGACCTGGAGAGTGTTATGCTAAGTGAAATAAGCCAGGAGGAAAAAGATAAATACCGTATGATCTCACCTATAAGTGGAACCTGAGCAACAAAACAAATGAGCAAAATAGAACCAGAGACATGGAAATAAAGAACAAACAGACAGTGACCAGAGGGGTAGGGGTAGGGATGGGGGGGTAAGGGGGGTCAAAAGGGGTAGGGGCAAGCAAAGGAACATGAATAGAGGACTCATGGGCACAGACAATGGGGGGATTGACTCTGGGAGCAGGGGTGGGGTGACGAGGTAGAGGTGGGGCAACTGTGTAAGGAAAAAGGCTGGACAACTGTAACTGAGCAACAATACATTAAAAAAATTAAAGACTTGTGATAGACACATACAAGCTGTACCTCTAAACCTGAAATGAGTCAACCAAGTGCTGTCATTTCAGCTATCAACTGAAAGTCTGAAGATGACTAATGCAATGGGTTGTGCTACTTGCAGGAAATTAGCGATTGACTTTGTTATTTGAATTTTGCATAGTTTAATGTGCATCCCCAAAGTTTGCCTGCTTTGGAAGATCACATGTATTGAAACTCTCATTTTGGCATAAAAAGAGAGGCACACCACTTTTATTATAGACACTCTCTCCTCATTTCTGCTGAATACAGTCAATTTTGATTTGGAGGAATGCCAAATTATTTACTTGCTAGGGATGCTCTCATTCCTTAGCCCATTTCTACTAGGAGGGGCAAATGTGCGGGGGCAAATGATTAGGAGGCTATTCTATTTGCCTGTGTAGGTGATGATGACAGTTTGCTTTGGGTGGAGTAGTGGCGATAGAGAGACTTGGGTATTTTCAAAATTATTATTATTTAGTGAAGGAATCGGAAAGCTCTGGTAATGAATTGAGCAGGTATTGTATTAGTTCTTTATACTGAGGAACAGATTCCTCAGGAATTTGAGGAACTTTAGGTGGCTACAAGCTTAGCAACCCCCAAATCACCCACGTGTTATCTCTCAGTGTCTGTGGGTTGGGAGTCCAGATTATAGCTTGACTGGGTTGTCTGCTCAGGGTCTCACCAGGCTCCAGTCCAGATGCTGGCTGAGCTGTGGCTTCATCAGAGGCTCAACTGAGCCACTTCCAGGGTCCCTCACGTTGCTGTCAGAATTCATCTTCTTGCAGTTGTAGCACTGAGGACCCCTCTTTTTTGGCTGCCACCCCCACTATTCCTTGACAAATATGACAGCTTCTTTAAAGCCAGCAAAGGAGCCTTTCCCACTTCACCCTGGAAGATGGGGTTTTATATAACATAACATAATCAAGGGGATGACATCCAGTCATCTTCTCACTATAATAAGACCTAAACAAGGAACTCGCATACATCATTTTGGCCGTGTAGTCTCTTTTTTTATTTATTTATTTTTTGTCCATTTTCTGATTAGAAGCAAGTCACAGGTTCTTCCTCAAAGGAAAAGGATTTGACGAAGGAATGACTCATGGGAAGTGGGGGGAATTGCTATAGAGTTTGTCCCCCACAGGTAGGATAAGAGTGCCAGCAATGAGGTTCAGATTTTTGGCTTGAGTAGAATGGGTGGTAGTTGTGCCCTTTACTGAGACAGGAAAATAGGAAGGAGCGTGTTGACTAAAGGAAGATCTTGAACTCAGTTGGCAATTCAAGTTAAGCTGCTCAAGGGCATGAAGCCTGTTCTGGTTCTTCATTGTTTAAAATTTTATTTTTAATTACAGCTGACATTCAATATTAATTTATCTTAGTTTCAGTTGTGCAGCATACTGGTTAGACAATTACATAATTTACAAAGTGATTCCTCCAATACTTCAAGTGCCCGCCTGGTACCATATGTGGTTATATAACATTATCGACTATATTCCCTAAGCTGAATTTTATATTCCCATGAGTATTTCACAACTACCAAATTGTACTTCTTAGCACCTTCAGTTTTTCACCCAGCCCTCCAATCTCTCTGGCAACCATTCGTTTGTTCTCTGCATCTATAAGCCTGTTTCTGTTTTGTTTCTTTGTTTATTTTGTTCTTTGAATTCCACATGTAAATGAAATCATATGGTATTTGTCTTTCTCTGTCCCACTTATTTCACTTAGCGTAATACTCTCTAGGTCCAACCATGTTGTTGCGAATGGTAAGATTTCATTCTTTTTAACTGCTGAGTAATATTCTATTGTGTGTGTGTGTATACATACCACAATTTTTAATCGACTTTTCTATTGACAGGCACTTGGGTTGCTTCCATATCTTGGCTCCATTTATTTATTTATTTTTTTTAAAAGATTTTATTTCTTTATCTTTAGGGGGCAAGAGAAGGAGAGAGGGAGAGAAATATCAATGTATGGTTGCCTCTTGTGTGTCGCCTGCTGGGAACTGGCCTGCAACCCAGGCATGTGCCCTGACTGGGAATTGAACCGTGATCGTGTGGTTTGCAGGCCCGCGCTCAATCTACCGAGCTACACCAGCCAGGGCTCCATTTATTTTTTGAATTAGCATTTCAGGTTTCTCTGGCTATACACCCAGAAGTGGAACTGCTGGATCCTAAAATAGTTCGTTTCATCTACTGCTTTCCACAGTGGCTGCACCAATTTATATTCCTACCAACAGTGCACAAGGGTTCCCTTTTCTTCACAACCTCGCCAATGCTTGTTCGTTGATTTATGTATGACAGCCATTCTGACGGATGTGTAGTTCTTCATTTTTTATTTTTAAAAATATTTTATTTTGTGAGCCTGGCTGGTGTAGCTCAGTGGATTGAGCACGGGCCTGAGAACCAGAGGATTGTGGTTTGATCCCCAGTCAGGGCACATGCCTGGGTTGCGGGCGAGTTCCCAGCAGGGGACACACAAGAGGCAACCATACATTGATATTTCTCTCCCTCTCTCCTTCCCTTCCCCTCTAAAGATAAATAAATAAAATTAAAAAAATAGATCAAAATATATTTTAAAATATTTTATGCATTTATTTTTAGTGAGGGGGAAGGGAGGGAGAAAGAGAGGAAGAGAAACATCAACGTACGAGAGAAACATTGATTGGTTGCCTCCTGCACGCCCCTAACCCCTCCAATGGGGGACCTGACTAACAACCCAGGCGTGTGGCCTTGCCTGGGAATTGAACTAGCAACTGTTCAGTATGTGAGACAGTGCCCAACCCACTGAGGCACACCAGTCAGGGCTGTAGTTCTTCATTTTTTATCTGGTACCTGGTATATCTCCTGACACATTTAGGTAATCAATAAAATGAAAGAATGAATTAATGAGATCTATGACACACCCACACGTGTATAGTGATGAAGCAAATATCTCCTGGAGGTCAATGGTGTTTGTACAGTGATTAACACACTGTCCTAGGAAAGAGAGCACAGGAAGGAGAACAAGGGTCTCAGGATGGTGTACTGGGAGCCCCAACACCAAGAGGTCGGGCTGGAAAGGAAACGCTGGTAGAGGATACCATGAAAGGACAAGCACAAGAGCGTGGTGCTAAACGCTGTTGAGAAGCTGAGACAGGACTGAGGGTGTCCATGGGGAGAATGGTTTTGGTGGAGTGGTGGGGCTCAGTGGCCAACTCCATGGGCTGAGGAGGGGAAAGGAGGCGAGGAAAAGGAGGGCGAGCTGACAATCAGTCCTTTGTGGAAGTCTGGCTGCTGGGGAGGAGGGATTGGGTGATAACTGGAGAGAGATGATTCACCCACCACCGGCATGATCCAGGTTCTAACATCAGGAGAGAGCCGTCCAGGGCAGGTGCTGGGGCACACAGGACTGGGTCAGCCCTTCGGTCGGAGGGACAGAGAGTACTCTCTGCCTCTCTCATGGTGCTGCTTGTACACTGCTTTCTTTGTTATGTTTTGTTATAGTCAAGCTACCCTACTTGTTGAAACACGCTATGAATGGGAGAATATGTTCAAGGGGCCTCTTTCCTCCCCTCTTCTCTCCTCCTGGCCCTCTCCTTCTCCCTCCCCCCAGGTAATTCTGTCTAGAACTTATTCCCTTCCGTCCTCCCATCATTATGTAAGAGAGTTGAGCAGTTTTCACTGTCCACAAGTAGGCTGCAAGAGACAAGAAGCTGAAGATAAAGCAAAGATGATAATTAATAGTGTGAGGCTTCTGGGAAATCGAGAGATAGACTCTAGGGGTGGCCAGGGGACAGCAACTCCACTGTGGCAGGAGCAAAGGAGGAGGGTGTAGGGCGAGTCCTGCAGCGGTATTGGTTGGGTGTCAGAAAGTGCAGCGAGATTCCCATAGGCCGGGTCCGATGGTCTTTTGTGCCTAGCCCTCTCCCTGAGACACCACCTTCCACATGATAAGCCATTAATATCTGTTGAATAGAGGATGTGGGCAGAAATCCTTAAAGCACAGCATAGACAGCATATTTCTTCCTTAATTTTCAAAATGAAATCCTTATGGACTTCAGTTATCATACAAATAACACATGCTCCTTATAAAAAATTTAAATAATGTAAAAAATTTTCCTTAGAATTCCACCCACAGAAATAACAGTTGGTAAAGATGAACGTCCACCTTGCCAGTAGATTGCATACTGGACGAGAGAATCACCTTGTACGTGAAACTGTGTGAGCTGTTTATCTCACTTTCATGTCATATCCTTTGGGCCAACATGTAAAAATCTTTCTAATCTTTCATCACACCTGTCTGGTCCCTGTAACCTCTTTGAGTCCCACACAGTTATTTTAAAAGGATCCTTCAATGAGCATTGAAGTTGTTTCTAATTTTTCAATAGAATCACCATTCTTACAAAATTTTGCACACCTAGCCATTATTTTCTTAAAATAAATTCTTACAGGAGGGCAACATGTATGCACATTCCACATTTTGATGCCTGTCTCTGAACTGCCCTCCAGAAGGCTATGCCGACTTTGGCTTCCATCAACAGAATGCAGGGTGCCTGTTTCCCCACACGCTTGCCAACAACTGGCTACTAGAAACTTTTTATTTATTATTTTTTGGGAGGTTGTATTTAGTTCTTTGTTTTAAGATTTACCAACAACCAGTTCTGTTTCAGCCCTTAGAAACACAGCACTGATTGTGGCTTTAGTATATAGATTCTAGCGAACACAGTCGGTATTACTCATGGAGGCCCCTGAAGTGCTGATGGCAGTCACTGTGGTTTGGCTCCTATAAACGTTTTAAATCCCATCAGTCTAAGTGAAAAATGACATCTTATTTTAATTTGCTTGTCTGTATTTACTACTGAGGTAGAACATTTTGAATAGGAACTTTGGTCATTGGCAGGTCTTCTTTTATAGAGTGTTTATGCTTTTTACTCATTTCCTATTTGGCTTGTGATTTTCTTGTTTTAAAAAAGTTTGTTTGTTTGTTTGTTTACAGGGGAAGGGAAGGAAAAAGAAAGGGGGAGAAATATCGACCTGACTGGGGACAGAACCTGCAACCCTGGCATGTGCCCTGACCAGGAATCCAACTGATGACCTTTTACTTTGCGGGATGATGCCCAACCAACTGTGATACATGAGTCGGGGCTTGGCTTGGAATTATCTTACTTAGTCCCAAATAATCCATAGTTTAATAATGTTACTCTTTATCATGTTGCAGATATATTTTCTGTCTTGTTACTTGTCTCATAGCTATGCTGTTGGGCTTTTTTTCACGTGGAGATGTTACATTTTCATGTCAAATTTCTCAATCTTTTCCTTTATGGTTTTTATCCTTGATAGAATACCAAGAAAGCTAATTGTCACATCAAAATTATTTTAAAATTCTTCTATGTTATCTCTACCACTTTGTAACTTATCCTTTTCTGCCTATTTTTAAGTGGATGGGTAACACATGCTTACTTTATGACCACTTCCTCATAAATAATCAGTTATCTGATTGACGTCTGCACTTTTGGACTTGTTTAATGCACTTACATTCATGTATTCATATGAAGATACTTAGTAAGCACAAATGGTATCAGTCTATATATGCTATTTATGACCTGATTTTCCACTGAACAATGGTCAAATATTTCCTTCCCAGTACTTATGGACTGACCTCTGCCTTTTGTAACTTCTGCATTGTAGTTTGTTATATAAATGTACCATAATTTATGGTTGGCTTCTTTTGTTTTTTAAAGTATATTTTATTGATTATGCTGTTACAGTTGTCCCTCTTTTTTAACATTTGCCCTCCTCAGCCTGGTGTCCCCCTTCCCTCCAGTAATCGCCCCCCTTAGTTCATGTCCATGGGCTGTGCATGTAAGTTCTTTGGCTTCTCCATTTGTTCTTCTATACTGTTCTCAACCTCCCCCTGTTTATTTCATACCTGCCAGTTATGCTTCTTGATCCCTGCACCATTTCCCCTTTTCTCCCCTTCCCCTCCCAGCTGATAACCCTCCAAATGATCCCCATACCTATGATTCTGTTCCTGGTGTTGTTGTTGTTTGCTTAGTTTGTTTTTGTTTTTTAGATTCGGTTGTTGATAGTTATGAGTTTGTTGTCATTTCAATGTTCATATAGTTATGATATTCTTTTTCTTAAAGAAGGTCCTTTAACATTTTATGCAATAATGGCTTGGTGATGATGGACTCCTTTAGCTTTACCTTGTTTGGGAAGCACTTTATATGCCCTCTCATTCTAAATGATAGCTTTGCTGGACAGAGTAATATTGGTTGTAGGTCCTTGCTTTTCATCGCTTCTTGCCACTCCCTTCTTGCTCACAAAGTTTCTTTTGAGAAATCAGCTAACGGTCTTATGGAAACTCCTTTGTAGGTAACTCTCTACTTTTCTCTAGCTTCTGTTAAGATTCTCTTTATCTTTTAAAAATATATATTTATTACTTATTTATTTTTAGATAGAGAGGAAGGGAAGAAGAAAGAGAGGGAGAGAAACATCAATGTGTGGTTGCCTCTCATGTACCACCAACTAGGGACCTGGCCTGAAACCCAGGCATGTACCCTGACTGGGAATTGAACTGGCAACCCTTTGATTTGCAGGCTGGCACTCAATCCACTGAGCCACACCAGCCAGGGCAGATTCTCTGTTTATATTTAAGCCTTGGCATTTTGATTACATTGTGTCTTGGTGTGGTCTTCTTTGGGCCCAAGTTGATTGGGACTCTCTGTGCTTCCTGGATTTGCATGACTATTTGCTTTACCAAATTAGGGAAGTTTTCTTTCACTACTTTTCCAAATAGATTTGCGATTTCTTGCTCTTTCTCTTCTCCTTCTGGCACCCTGTGATGTGAATGTTGGACTTCCTAAAGTTGTCCCAGAGGCTGCTTATACTAGCCTCATTTTTTTTTGATTCTTTTCTGTTCCTGTTGTTCTTATTGTATTCTGCCTCCTTGTGTTCCAAATCATTGATATGATTCTTGGCATCATCCACTCTACTGTTGTTTCCCCGTAAATTGTTCTTTATTTTAATTAGTGAATCCTTTGTTTCTGACTGGATCTTTTTTATGCTGTTGAGACCCTCACTAAGTTCCTTGAGCATCCTTATAGCCAGTGTTATGAACTCTGCATCTGATAGATTGCTTATTTCCAGTTTGTTTAGCTCTGTTTCTGGAGTTTTGGTCTGTTCTTTCATTTGGGCCACGTTTCTTTTTGAGCCCTCATTTTGGCCACCTCCCTGTGTTTGTTTCTATGTATTAGGTAGAGCTGCTTTGACTCTGTGTCTTGGTAGTGTGCCCTAATGTAGTAGGTATCCTATAGGGTCCAGTGATACAGCCTCCCCTATCACCTGTGTTGGGTACTCAAGGTGCACCCTTTGTGTGGGCTGAGTACACCCTCCTCTTTTAGCTGAGCTTTGATTGCTATAGGCAGATCAATGGGAGGGATATACCTAGGTCAGTCTGCTGCAAGGACCGGCTGTAACCAATGACCACCAATCTCCGCCCTCCATGGAGGATCAGCTGTGTAGGGGCAGGGTGGTGGTACTCAGAAGTGGTCTGTAACTGTCCACTTGGGTTTCCCAGTGGTGCAGGTCAAGGTCAGCTTCCTCCTGTGTTTTTCCCAGGGCCGCTATTCCTGAGCTATATAAAGCAATCTGAGAAGACTGCTACTTGTGCTGGGTTGGGAGATTCCCAGGCAAAGCCAAGCTATGAAACTAAACTGGTTGCTGCCAGTGCAGGCCTGGAGCTCGCTGAGGCCAGCTGTTTCTTGTTTGATATAGGATTTAGGAAGTTGTGAAGCAGCCATTCATATGGAAAAGCATCATGGGTGGGCCAATAAATTGAGTGTGGCAGAGTCTCTGAGGATCTCCAAGGTGGGTCAAACTGTTAGCCGGGTTGATGAAGTCTCAAATATGGCACCAGACTGTCAGCTCCATGGCTCTGTGGGGGGAGGGCTCAGGAAAGGGACAATGGCCTCGGCTCTCCTTGAAGCCAGACACTTCAGCTTCTCCCAGCCATTGGTGCCCTTCAAGCTGCCACCCCGGTGCTGGAGCTCAGAGGGAGTGAGTCTGGGTAAGCGAGTCTGTGCGTGGGTTCTTTAAGAGGAGCTGCTTGTGGCTCCAGCAGTTTCTTCCACCAACTCAGCCTCCACTGGTTTTTGCAGCCAAATGTTGTGGGACTTATCTTGCTGGCACTGGAGTCCTCGGCTGGGAGCCTGGTGTGGGGCTTGGTCTGCTCACTCCTGAGATAGCCCTCCTGAATTTTTATCCACCACAGGTGGGTGAGAAACCAGCCGTTCGCATCTGCACCCCTCCTACGAGTCTGGACGGATGTGGTTTCTTTAATTCCGTAGTTGTCAGACTTCCATTCAACTCGATTTCTGACAGTTCTGAGTGACGGTTGCTCTACATTTTAGCTGTAATTTTGATGTGGTTGGGCAAAGAGGCGAGCCTTGTCTGCCTGTGCTGCCATCTTGACAGGAAGCTGGTTTGCCCCTTTTGTACTTAAGTCTTCGGTCCCCCTGAATTTGTGTGTGCGCGCGCTCAGTGAGTTAGTGTCTAATTTAATTTTTCCCCAACAATTTTCCAACTCTCTTAACATCGTATGTTGGATCACTCACTTTTCCCTTTCTGATTTGACAAGTTATCTTCCTGTTGAATGGACACTAGGTGGACAATGTTGGGGGGAGGGGCAGCGAAGCACACGGAGAACTGGAACACATGGAGGACTTCCTGTGTCTACCGTGCCTGTCCTAGCTGGTCCGGTATTCCAGTTTTCTCCCTGGCTTTGCAGCCTGCTCTGCACAAAGGACTGACTTCTACGCCCTAGTTTTTTTAATCCCTCGGTACGCAGAAATCTTAGTTTTGAAGTGAGATCATTTCTTCCTCTTGTTCTCCTTTTTCTTTAGCATCATCATCTTTATCTTCATCGCCCTGTGCATGGCGGTGGAGGTAGCCCTGCCCACTATCTTCATCTCCCCTGAGTTCCTTAAGGTGTGTGTGGTGTTACGTGCCACATAGCTCAGGGAAAGACCCCGACCAGTGACGTTCCCTCCGGGGGACACGAAACAGGGCTATCAGAGATGGAGGCAGAGCTGGTCTTGCTGCGCAAAGGGCTCCACTGGTAAAAGTGAGACGATTTGGGGTGGCATGTGGTAAATCTGCTTTAAGTTAATTTAATTTAAAATTATTATTATAATTTCCCTTACATTTCCCAGTCTATTATGAAGGATACAAATAAGAACCAGATGCACAGGCAAGGTCTGGAAGGGCCCCGCGTGCAGGGACTTCTGCACGGAGTTGGGGCGCACCACCCTCCCGGCGGGTGGAATGTGTTCACCAGTGTGGGAACCTGTTTTAGTTTTAATTGTTACGTATTTGTGTTTATGGGTATTATAAAAAAACTCACAGGAGCCACAAGGCTAAGGTAGATATTTAAGGTAACAAAAGTTAGTCAATTTAAAGAAGAACATTGTACTTATGTAGACATGGCAAACATGTTACAGATGGTTTGGGGATAACTGAAGTTTGGAAAATCCCAAGCTAGACAATAGTATTATTAGTCAAGAGTGCCCCTAGCTGCAGGTACTAAAAGCCTAAGTCATAGTGACTTAAAAGCATGGGGGTTGGGTTTTGTTCTGTTTTGTTTTTTTGGCTTTGTCATTTCACACATTATATTCACTAGTGTTGGTTCAATGGTTCTAGGATGTACAAGGGTAAAGGACCTCTCTGTGATTCTTTTGGTCTTTTCCTCATGGTCTCATGAGGGCTGCTGCAGCTCTGGTTATCACAACCAAAGGAAGAGGTGCCACCAAACAGCATCTTTGCTTTTTGCCAGGAAGAGCAAGAGCTTTCTCAGAGTTCCCAGCAGCCTTTTTCTTAAGCCTCATTTGCCAGAACCATATACATGGCCACTGCTCGGTATAACCAAGGGGACAAGAGTGGGCAACAAATGGCCATAACTGCTTAGACCATCCGCATTAAACAGGTCTTCTTAGTGAGGAAAGAAGGGGAATAGGTAGTGGACAGACAACAGCCGTGTCTACAGCATGGGAATGTGTGAACCCGCAGGGAGAGGTAGAGATGGCAGACCATGTGCCCCAGATGGAATAGCACAGAGGGCTCCCAGCGTCAACCCCTCATGACACACTGTAGTTCATTTCCTGTTCTCGCACGCGGGTGAGATCGTCTATTGTGCCATTTCCACAGACTTGAGCTAGTGCGGGTGGGGTTCTATTCTTTAGAGCTCTAAGTAGAGTTCTGGACACATTTTAAATAGGGTTTTCCCATTTGTTCTTTATAGCAGTTACTATCTTTACTTTGCACAAGAGGAAAAAGAAGCTCTGAGTGGTTAAGTTGCCCAACTTCACGTGACTCTAAGGCAGTTTTTCTGACAAGTACATTCCTTCTGTCATCTCTGTATTTTTAGGAGGACCCTCTTTAAAGGGGAAATGTTTACTCCCTAAATAGCAGCGAGAGGACAAAAGGAACAAACACACGAGAGACAGAGTTTCCTCTGGGGCTCGTCAGTGTCACCCATCAGCTCTGTCCCTGGGTTACGTCAGAAGGCGGGAGGCAGCTTGGCTCTGTCGTGCCTCTGGCTTTCAGAGACCTAGGGAATGTTTCGTTTCCTCCTTGTCTTCTTCCCAACTTTATGCGTGTAATTTATTGTCTTGATTACAATTTAACATGGCTGGAAGCTGTGAGACATTCAAGTTACAGCTTCAAGATTTGTGTGAGAAGCACCAGAGAACCACCAGTGCATTTGGGAGCAATGGCCTTCCTCCCTTCGCACGCCACAGGCCCTCCTGGGAAGACCTCAGCCGGCCATGGCATTTCCCACCACTGAGTCTGTGCTGGCTCCCAGGCAGAGACGTGTCTGTTCCTTTCTTAAATGGTGTCTTTTTGATGAGCAGAAATTTTCAATTTTGATGAAGTCTACTTGATCAAAAACAATTTTAATGGTTGCTGCATTCTTTGATTTGTCTAAGAAACCATTAGCTGAACCCTCAGTTACGAAGGTACTCATTCGTGTTGTCCTTGAAAGGCCTTCCATGTTAGCTTTTTATTATTATTTTTTTCCTTTAGAGAGAGAGGAAAGGAGAGAAACATTAGCCTGTTGCCCCAGCCATTCATGCACATTCATTGCTCGACTCCTGTACGTGCCCTGATCAGGGATCGAACCCACCACCTTGGTGTATCAGGACAATGCTCTAACCAGCTAAACTTTTCAGCCAGGGCTACAGTTTCAGCTTTTACATTTAGGCCTATGATTCATCTCAAAATAACGTATGTGTGCCTTATCGGTGTCAAAGTGTGTATGTTTCCCATACTTAGTTATTCTAGCACCACTGTGTTGATAACCTCCCCCCCCCATTTAATTGCTTTGGCACTTTTGTTTTAAATCAAATGATAGTGTGCGTGTGGCTCTAATTCTGGGATCTCTTCTCTGTACCAACTTTAGATGGTTTTTGCCGTGGGCTCAGAATTGCCAGATCGTCTAAATTTTAGAAGAGGGCATAGAAACCCAGATTTTTTTTAAAAGTTGAGAACCAATTTTAGTTTAAATTAACAAGCAAAGACACCTGTCCTGTGCAGCCAAAGAAACTCACCTGCCATCTGATTGCATCGTGGCATTGAGACGAGGAGAGGTAAGTTCAGCAGGAAACTAGATCTACATACAGTCAAGTATAAATCGAGGGCTTTATTTTAAATAGAAGAAAATGGGTTGTTCCCAGGGTGGGTTTCAATAGTCAATGCAAGTCAATGAGAGTTCACTGCCAGGGCTGGATTAAAACCCAGGGTGTGATGTTGCTTTGGTGTCTAGGAGAGTCGGGGAGCACATTCAAGGAGCTATTTGGAATTGTATCTGGAAAACGATACTGGCAGAGAGGACCAAGTGGGAGGCGAGGAGTTGCCAGGATGCCCTGGGTTGCAGTGGAGGGACCGAGTGCAGGCAGCTGGACAGACCAGTGACAGGAAAGAGACAAGGACTAAGAGAGTCCAGGCTGAGCTGATTTGGAGTCACAGGTCTGGAGCAGAGGGAATGAAGAGAAGCAACAGATGTCTAGCCTGGTCCCAGCCAGATGCTACCTGGAATTGGCTGCAGGGCACGTGCCTGGGTTGTGGGCCAGGTTCCCAGCTGGGGACATGTGAGAGGCAACCGATAGGGGTTTCTCTTGCATGTTGATGTTTCTCTCCCTCTCTTTCTCCCTCCCCCTCTCTCTAAGAAATACATAGAATCTTAAAGAAAAATGTATAATGGGAAGCAGTTTACACATTTCAAAACACCCCCTGGGAACGATGTGTACAGTTCATTTTCCCTGAACCGGGGATACTACTTTGGCAGCCACCTCCGTCAGGCGGACTGTTGATTTCGCTGCTTGGGCCACACAAGGTGGGGCTTGAAGCAGTTGGCTCCATGTACGAGAAAATAAACAAGCCGCATTCAAGACGGACGGAAGTTTGTTAGAACTTGCTAGAACCTTGCCTCATGAATGTGTAAGAGAGTGCTATATGGGAAGGAAAGGATTCCAATCAAACTGTGATGTGGCTCTTGTTATGAACTGAATGTTTGTGTCTCCTCAAAATTCATACATTGAAACCCTAACCCACAACGTGATGGTATTTGGATGTGGAGCCTTTGGGAGGCAGTTAGGTCTGGATGAAGTCCTGAGGGCCGAGCCCCATGAGGACATTGGGGTCCTTATGAGGAAGAGACTGGCGTCCCTCTCTCTGCACCATGTGAGGACACAGCTGCACAGAAGGCAGCTGTCTGCAAGCCAGGAGAGCCCTCACCAAGAAGGCAGCCTCGGGAGCTCCTGGCACCATGATGTCAGCCTCCAGAACTGTGAGAAATAGATACCTGTTGTTTAAGCCGCTGAGTCCATGGTGTTTTGTGATGGCAGCCCGAGCTGACTAAGTGCTGGAGGACCCAAACGTGTGGGTTCACACTGGTCTGAAGGGAGGGTCTGTGGGCTGGAACAGGGAATGACCACAGGGACAAGACTATTAAGTGCTTGAAGCCAGGGGCTAGTTGAGTGACGGATGTGGGTGACAAACTTCAACTTGTCATCTCAAACTGCACTTGCACTCTGACACTTGCTCAAGTCTAACCTGAGAGGATTTTAAGGGGAGAGGGAAAAAGGTTTGCAAACTTTCAAGGGTGGTGTTAGGTGCAAGATGTTGGCTGCCTAATCCAACTTCCACAGGCACAGGGGATTTTCTGGTGGATCCTTTCACTGCCCTGCCCAGTTGTCTGGTTTGATTTAAAGGTAATGCTGCCCTCTACTGGATTGACCTTGCAACTACAGACCCTGGCCACCAGGACTAGATCGTTTTTCTTTTGCTTTATCTTAGTTGTTTTCCAGTACAGCCAGAGGTCTTACGCTCTGCTAAGTCATTTTTTTTTTAAGCCATCAGGGAATCTGCTTTCCCTCCAGTGTTGTCTTCCAGAGCCTGAAGGTGAAATAAACAGGAGGCAAGTCACTGGGGGTCTCCCAGTCTCTAGGAATAGAATGCATCTTTCTTTCTTTCCTTTGCTTTTCTTTTTTAAAATATATTTTATTGATTATGCTATTACAGTTGTCCCATTCCCCACCTTCATTCCCCTCCACCCTGCACACCCCCTCCCACCCACATTCTCCCACTTTGGTTCATGTCCATGTGTCATAAGTTCTTTAGCTTCTATATTTCCCGTACTACTCTTGCCCTCCCCCTGTCTGTTTTCTCCCCACCTGTCTATGCTACTTATTCTCTGTACCTTCTCCCCCCTTCTCCTCCTCCCACTCCCCTGTTGCTAACCCTCCATGTGATCTTCATTTCTATGGTTCTGCTCCTGATCTAGCTCTTCTCTTAGTTTGCTTTTGTTTTAGGTGTGGTTGTTAATAACTGTGAGTTTGCTGTCCTTTCACTGTTCATATTTTTTTATCTTCTTTGTCTTAGATAAGTCCCTTTAACATTTCATATAATAAGGGCTTGGTGATGACAAACTCCTTGAATTTGACCTTATCTGAGAAGCACTTTATCTGCCCTTCCATTCTAAATGAGAGCTTTGCTGAACAGAGCAATCTTGGATATAGGTCCTTGCCTTTCATGACTTGGAATACTTCTTTCCAGCCTCTTCTTGTCTGTAAGGTCTCTTTTGAGAAGTCAGCTGACAGTCTGGTGGGAACTCCTTTGTAGGTGACTGTCTTCTTATCTCTTGCTCCTTCTAGAATTCTCTCCTTCATTTTTATCTTGGGTAGTGTAATTATGATGTGCCTTGGTGTGTTCCTCCTTGGATCCAACTTCTTTGGGACCCTCTGAGCTTCCTGGACGTCTTGGAAGTCTATTTCCTTTGCCAGATTGGGGAAGTTCTCCTTTATAATTTGTTCAAATAAGTTTTCCACTTGTTGCTCTTCCTCTTCCCCTTCTGGTATCCCTATAATTTGGATGTTGGAACGTTTAAAGATGTCTGGGAGGTTCCTAACCTCTCCTCATTTTTTGAATTCTTGTTTCTTCATTCTTTTCTGTTTGGTTGTTTCTTTCTTCCCTCTGGTCCACTCCATTGATTTGAGTCCCAGTTTTCTTCCCATCACTATTGGTTCCCTGTGCATTTTCCTTTATTTCACTTAGTGTAGCCTTCATTTTTCCATCTAATTTGTGACCAAAGTCAACCAGTTCTGGGAGCATCCTGATCACCAGTGCTTTGAATTGTGCATCTGATAGGTTGTCTATCTCTTGGTCACTTAGATGTATTGGCTCTGGGGCTTTGATCTGTTCTTCCATTTGAGCCATTTTTTGAAGGGGTCTGGGCACACCTGTTAATGTAATGAGGGGAGGAGCCTTAGGTGTTCACCAGGGCGGGTCAACCCAGTTGCTGGGTTGTGACGCTGTGTGTGGGGGTGGGCTCAGAGAGGGAACAATGGTGCTTGCTCTGCTCTCTCTCAGATTTCAGTCCCTCTGCCACTTCCCACAAGCAAACTGAGCTCTCTGGTGTTGGTTCCCATGTGGGTGGGCTTGTGTATATTCTAGGGCCCTGTGGGTCTCTCCAACAAAATCTCCTGTGAGGCTGGGAGTCTCTCCCGGCACCTCAACCCCCACAACTGTTTTCAATCAATGCTTTTAGGCTTTAATTCCTGGTGCTGGGGCCCTGGGTTGTGTGGTCTGTCTTGCTCCCATTTTGGCCTGGTTTATCTGTGTTCGAATGTGTGTCCGTGGTGAGCCAGCTGCCTTGTGCCCTCACTGGGTGTGCCCATTGCCACCCCGCTCCTGGGACTGCCAACCACCACTTTTTCCTGCCTCGACCTCTCTCCACTGGCTGCCAACTCTGCCCCTCCTACCGATTTGGATGAATGGTTGTCGGACTTCTGTATAGTTCAGTTTTCTGTCAGATCTGGTTGTTTTTTGGTTTCTAAATTTTTGTTGTCCTTAATTTTGGTTGTGCGAGGAGGCACAGTGTGTCTACCTATCCATCCATCTTGGCCGGAAGTCCTTTGCTTTTCTTTCAACAGCTTTTTATTGGACCCTAGTTACTAAGATGCCTCCCAGGCACTTGGGATACAGTGATCAAGATGGCTTAGTGTTTCATTTTGTAGCTTTACTAAATTATTACTTACTTTAACTGTTATAAACAATCCTGTAATAAGCTTTGTTCTTTCTCTCTTCCTTTCTACGTTTCTTCCTTCCCTCACATTAAGAGGGAATGCAGGGTCACGGTCTGTGTTTTTTAGTGCACTTGGTACGCATTTCCCCAGCAGGACCAGGGGGTTGCATATAAAGACAGCTGAAAAGTGATTGGACATTTATTATCAGTGAGACACTGTGCTAAGCACTGTATGTGTATTAACTCATTGATCCTCATATTAATTTTATAAGGTAGGTGCTGCTTTCATTCTTATTTTACAGATGAGGAAACTGAGGCCAGAGCAAGTATCTAAGCTTCCCCCGGGCATACTGGCCTTGGGACCAAGCTGGGATTTGCACAGCTCCATGAGGCAAGTTTTATTATCCCATCTCTACAGATAAGAATATTTCGATACACATTAACAAACTCGACCAGGCTCAGACACTAATAAAGGAGGGTCAGTGTTTGAATATGGTCTGTGTCACTCCAAAACAGGGGTTTCTAGATCCCTCACACACATTCCTGAATTCCTTCAGGAGAGTGTCCTGAGGTGGGTCCTCCTGTGCTCACCTTTCATGGCTCCTCTCTGGCTTCCACCAGAATGAGGCTGTCAGGGCTGCGAGGTCTGCCTCTGGCGGGGTCATGCCTCTGTTGGGTCTCGCCACTCTGAGGACCATCACAGCCTGGGTCCTGGGATGCACTGGATTCCCTCCCCTCTCCTCTCATTCTAGATCAATTTTTGCCTCTAGAACTCTCTCCGTTGGGCACAGTCTTGGTTGTGGGCAATAGAAAACGTTAGTAGAAGAGGTCTTAACAGTAAAGAGAATTTATTGTCTCATGTAACTGAAAGGCTCAGAGGGAAGATGACCTCTGGGCATGGCTTGTTCAGGACTCCAGCTCCATTTTTCTGGGATGATCTCGGTCTGCCTTTCTCCATATGTTAGCTTTTGTCCTTGGGCTGGTTTTCTCTTTATGGTAGCAAAATGGTGTCCAGCAGCAACAAGACTGCATACTTGCTTCTTCTACTGTCATTATACAACCAACCTGAACTTGGCTCTGAGTGGGTTGTCTTAGGTCATGTACTTGTCCTTGAACCTGTCATGTGCCAATGGGGACAATCCTTGGGGAGGGCGGTAAATCCTCTCCTCCCTTTCCCTTGCCTCCACTTCTGATCTTGCATAGAAGCTGCCATTTAAAAAAAATATCTTTAAAAAAAAGATTTAATTTATTACTTTTAGATAGAGGGATATAGAAAGAGAGGGAGAGAAACACTGATTGGTTGCCTCTCGCACACCCCCCAACCAGAGTGCTGGCCCACAACCCAGGCATGTGCCCCGACCAGGAATTGAACTGATAACCTTTTGGTTTGCAGGATGACATCCAACCCAGTGAGCCACGCCAGGCAGGGTGAAGCTGGTGTGGAAAGCCCCCAAATTCTAAATTCAGAATCAATTCTGAAGAATTGACATGAAGCCTTATTGAAATTCCTAAGAACTTTAATAGTAGAGACTTACATACATGGGCAAAGCAGCTGTTTTCTCCCAGCGGTGGGGACCAGGAAAAAATCCACACCCCTCCCAGGACAGGGTCTCTTTTTTACAGGGGGTTAATAGTAAAACCATATGGTGGGTAGTCACTAGACCACCAGAGAGGACAATGTATTCCTAAGTTAACAGATAACGTCAGCAGTTATCCACACTGTGCCTTTATTAACTTCTTTCCTGGGGGCATTCTCCCTTTCTGGGTAGTCAGCCAAGCCTGCGGCTACAGAGACTTCAACAGCCACAGAAGGTTAAACAGAGAGCTGGAATTTCCCAGACACCTCTACTACTGGAACCATATTGCACCTCTGACTTCCCCTGCACCAGGGGTCCCCAGGTGGGGACTGCACAACAGGAGGTGCGCAGCAGGCCGGGGAGCTGTATTTGCAGCCGATCCCCATCCCTCACGTTACCACCTGAGCTCCACCAGCCTCTGGTGCCAGAAAGGTGGGGGACCGCTGCCTTAGGCCTCCACCTCTTGCCAGCCAATTGGCGTTCAGGCTGCCCGTGTCCTGACAATCTTTGTGGCACTGGATGTTCTGTGCAGAGAATGGGAAAAAATACGTTCCCATGAGGAGCCTCATCATTGACCCACTTGTGAGGGAGCAGTGAGAAGGGGGAGGTGTGGTGTGGAAGACAAGGCTGGATGGGCAGGCTTGCTGGAGCGTTTTTGAGTGGGTTAAACATGATCCGGCGCTCCCGTATCTGAGCCTCTCCCCGTCCTCACTGAAATGCTCCTTCCTATCATGCAGGGGAAGATTCTTTTCTACTCTTGACCTCCAGATTGTCTTCCCCTAAACTACCGGGCTGCTCCTCCAGAGGCGCTGCTGCCCCTTTACTCCTCAGGCTCGGGGGTGGAGCAGACCCTTTCCAAGTACCTCAGTCGTCAGTGTAAATAGATTGGAATGCCGAAGCGACTTGATGGAGGGCTTGGGAAAAGCACGAGGGAATTATGCACAAGAGGAGCTTAAAATAGGATTAGTTCTGGCAGCTCTTGCCCTGGTCTTTCTCAGGGGGTCCCTTGCAAGGACTTCCAGTCCGGTGACTGCTGCCCCCTTGTGGCAAACTCTCTCTCTCCCTGTAGCCTCAGCTTGCACTTCACTGCCTGCAGGCATGTTGCAGTCCAGGCCCCAGATAGTGTGTTCTCTCCTGTGTCCAGTCAGTACTTTCTGCCTCAGGAGCTACCTTTTCCCTGGATGATTAATAGGGCGAATGTCCATTCCCTTTAGGAACTCCCCATCTTCAAGTCCTTTCTAGTCTACACATCAGATCACAATAATCCCACAGCAGTAAAAACAAAACATGGGTAGCCTCAGGCAATGGTCTCCTACACTTCCTGCTACTATTGATAAGAGAATGCAGGAGAGCCTGACTTAGCTTAAAAAATATGTTTGCCCAGGGCAGAATTGTAGGCATCAGTGGCATGATAAGTTTGGCATTTACACATACGGGCATGATTTGCACTCAAACAGATTGGTGCTAACTTTAAACAATAGAGGATGAACCCTGACTCACAGGTCCAATTCCCAGTCAGGGCACAAGCCACAAGCCTGGGTTGCAGGTTTGGTCCCTGGTCAGGGTGTGTATGAGAGGCGACCAATTGATGTTTCCCTGTCCCTCTCTTTCTCCTTCCCTTCCCCTCTCTCTAAAAATAAATAAGTAAAACCTTAAAAAAAAACACAAAAGCCCAAAACAATAGAGGATGGTTGGGCAAGAACAATGCCAGACAGACCAGCCTACTCTAGGTGTGACTGTGTGTCTGCAGCGAGAGACGCTCTGAGTCATGGTGGTGATCCTTGATCCACAAATCGTAGGAGATATGTCTAGTGTTATTCACTGAACAGCCATTCATTGAGCACCTACTCTGTTTCCCTGGTAGAGGACCCAGAGTCCACCACAATCTAGTGGGGAAGGCTGACTGGTGAACACAGCATTGCAACACAGCAGGGTTTACATTATAACGGAGACGTGATGAGGTACCAGAGGGGTAAAGCCAGGGGCCTGAGCTGCTGGGGGCAGCTGAGGCGGGTTCCCAGAGAAGCCATCCTTCAGTACGGGGAGAGGAGCAGAGTGACACGAACCCTGCCTACTCCGTTCACTCGCTGCCCCAGCTCCAATGGTCCCCCGTCATCTAGCTGGGCTCCAGGCAGCTCCTGCTCCCAGCGTCAGGGCAATTCTAATCAACCGTTGTTGGCAGTGGCTGGGCAAAGGAAGGAGAAAGGGGGTCATTCTCCCTCCACATCTCCACTATCCCCCAGGCCACCCCACGGGAGCTTACAATGTAAGTAAAAGTGGTGTGTCTTTTGGGCAAACACAGCTTAAGGACAGTCCTCCACCTTCTTCCCCCCAGATTCCCCCCGAATTCCTCCAAAGTAGAGGACCCCTCAGGCCCTCCTCCAGTGGACTCCTGAAATCTCTTCTGTAAAAAGTCAAGTCCTTTGCCCTTTATGTGTGTCAGGTAAGTTGGACGCTTTCCAAGGTGGTTTGCTAGGGGATGAAAGGAAGAAACACATGAAAATAAATACTAGAAAAAGAGGAGAATAAAAATAGTCATCCATCGAGTGGAGCATTCAGATAATTACTTTTAGCTCCATCCTTGTGCCTGGTACCCCTGTGTGGACATATGGACCCCGTGAATGTCTGACGGGGCTCTCCTCCCTCGACTGTCTGTTCTCCAAATCTAGACATGGGCAGGGCTCCAAGAAGAGGCTGTGACGTGGAGTCACTATTTCCCCTTTATTCAACAAGTTCCCTCTGACAGTGAAATCATTCTGGCCTCTGAGCTTCAGGCTCTTACGGTTGGTGCCTCAGGTAGGAAGCCACCTCTGGTGGCCAGGACTTTCTTTGGGATGGGGAGATTTGGTTTGAGTGTGTTTTAGAAAATGCATCCGTTTCTCTGGGATCTGAAGATTTCTGCTCAGTTGGCTTTCTGCCTCCTCCCTTGTGACCATATATTCAATTTTGACTTTATATATGGTTGGTGGCTGTCATTGGTGACAAGGAGGCATAGCCTTCTCACCTCCTTTGCAAGGAAGAGGCTTACACCTCCCCAGTTTCATGTTTACTGCTTTGCCCTAAGACTTAGTTTTCTGTGAAACTGCAGTCTTGGCAGGAGAGGATGTGCTAAAGAGTGTGAATCTGAATGAACTTGTAGAACCTCAGGCCTGGAAACAACTCAGGGGTCATCAACTCTGCTTCCCTCATTTTGCAGAGGAGAACACTGAAATTTAGAGAGGTAAATGGACCCTTTCAAGGTCACACACCATAGCCATGATAGAATCAGGACTGGATGCAAGGTATCCTTGTTTCCAGTCTTGGTAACTTTCCAAAGGTTTTCAGACTGTCCTCTGACTAGTCCTGGGGGCTGGGGGAGCCCTGAGCAGCAGTCCAGGTAGAGGGAGCTGCACACCTTCCCTCCCCAGGAGATGAGGCTTTATTTGTTTTCCATTTTGGGCTTCTGTTAAAATTTTGCTTCAACAAAGTGTTTCGCAATTTAAAATGATATTTGAAAACTGCTGAACGTTGCTGTGGATGTTTAGGAGGTGATTTCAGAGACCAAGACGGGGGGTGCTCTCAAAAGCTTACACTTCCTTTACACAGAGAACCAAGCATTTATTGCTTCTCTGGGGAGAAGGCTTAAAATGCACTTTAATGCTTCATTGTCATCATTTCTTTCCCTCAGTAGATTTAAAGAAGGTTAAACAGAATCAGGAATAACATAGGAGGGGAAATAACACAGAAAGGGATACCTGGGGACAGGTGTGCCTTCTTCTATTTTGTTTAATGCCGGCTCCTCCCAAATGTGTCCAGGATTAATCTGGTCCTCCCATCTGAGTGCACAGACATGGCTGAGGATGTAGAAGGTCAAAGAAAGGACAGAGGTGGAATTATAGAGTTGAGGCAGTTGTAGGCCTGATCAGTGACCAAGGTTTTTTCCCCCTGTAGTTCATCTCTGTCCACACTCAGATAAGGCCTTGGAGTTATGGAAGGTTGACCACATTGCCAGGTAGCGCTGACCTCTAAAGAAATCCAAGAAGGAAGCAAAGGAATGGATCTCTGGTTGATAAAGCAATAGGGAGGCAGAAAAATATCCCAGTAACTGTTCTCACATCCTTGATGAGCGCACTTGAATCTGAGTTATAAACCACAATTTTTCCTAATCTTTCAACTAGGTAAAATCATGAGTATCTTTGTGGACAGTTCATTCTGGAATGATTCGGATTGGTTTCTTGACTTTGAAAATTTCACCGGCACACCACCCACAGAAAAATCTTATAGCCCCTGTCGCCTGGACACTGAGACCCTCAACAAGTATGCTGTGGTTGTCATCTATGCCCTGGTCTTCCTGCTGAGCCTGCTGGGAAACTCCCTGGTGATGCTGGTCATCTTACACAGCCGGGTCAGCCGCTCTGTCACTGACATCTACCTGCTGAACCTGGCCCTGGCTGACCTGCTCTTCGCCCTGACCTTGCCTATCTGGGCTGCCTCCAAGACAAAGGGCTGGATCTTTGGCAGAATCATGTGCAAGGTGGTCTCACTCCTGAAGGAAGTCAACTTCTACAGTGGTATTCTACTGCTGGCCTGTATCAGCGTGGACCGCTACCTGGCCATTGTGCACGCCACACGCATACTGACTCAGAAGCGGCACTGGGTCAAGTTCATATGCTTAGGCATCTGGATTCTATCCTTGGTCTTGTCCCTGCCCCTCTTCATCTTTCGTGAGCCCTATCAACCACCTTTATCCAGCCCAGTCTGTTACGAGGATTTGGGTGTCAACACAACAAAATGGCGCATGGTGATGCGGATCCTGCCCCAGACCTTTGGCTTCCTCTTGCCCCTGCTGGTCATGCTGTTCTGCTACGGGTTCACCCTGAGCACGCTGTTTCAGGCCCACATGGGCCAGAAGCACCGGGCCATGCGGGTCATCTTCGCTGTCGTGCTCGTCTTCCTGTTCTGCTGGCTGCCCTACAATCTGGTCCTGGTGGCAGACACCCTCATGAGGCTTCGGGTCATCGAGGAGACCTGTCAACGCCGAAATGACATTGGCCGAGCCCTGGATGCCACTGAGATTCTGGGCTTCTTCCACAGCTGTCTCAATCCCCTCATCTATGTCTTCATTGGCCAGAAGTTTCGCCATGGACTCCTCAGGATCATGGCCACCCATGGCCTGATCAGCAAGGAATTCCTGGCCAAGGAGGGCAAGCCTTCCTTTGTTGGCTCTTCCTCAAGGAACACTTCTACCACCATCTAAGACCTCCACCCCTGTTGCAGCCCCATGGGGCTCCTTCCTTCCTGCCAGCACCCAAGACTCATGTCTATTGGCTCTTCACAGTCTCTGTGTCAGGACAGCCCCCACTGAGGTTACAGGAAGTTGCTGAGGCCTCCACCTTACCAGGCCCCATTGTATGGTTGAGAAAGCCTGCCTTGAAGCCTCACCCCTCACTGTAGTTACTATGTCATCTGCGAGAGCTCTGTCCATCCTGTCACTGAGCCCATAGCACTGTGTCCTCAGAGAGATTTCAGAGACATGCTTTTAAGTGAGTTCAAAGAGTTCCCAGCCTTGGGAGCCATCAGTGGCAAACGCCACAGTTACTTCCCCAACTCTCTCTTTCCTTGCTTGCTGGCCAAGTCTGCTTCCCTTGAGAGAGACTGAAAATGATATATACCTCTATGACTTCTTTGAGGTAGGAGTGGCCATATTCTCCAGTTCTGACTAGGAAGACTTACAGACAAGTCTGTGCTGGTAAATCAGTCCCCTAGGGAAACAAAAGTCCTCCTGTCTTGTAGCATTTGCCAAGTTTGTGTTATAACTGCTCCCACCACAGCAATTTCAAGGGGGGTGGTGTTTAGCAACCAGCTCACAAAATTCTGGAAAACATAATAATCTGCATTGAGCAAAACATTGCTTAAGAGGAAGTCTGCTGGGGCCAGGGGACTCCTGGAAGATACTCCTGATTGAAAAAAAAAAGAGAGACACACCTTCTTGGATCTTGCCTTTGAATAGGCAAGTAGGTTGTAGTATATGAATAGGTTGTAGTATATGATCTGTGGGATAGTATATGATGTGGGGCAGCATTTTTGTGACTATGAGGCAAAAAGCCTAATACATTTAGGTTGATGGAGACAAAGGATAAAAAGAAACTGAGAATAAAGAGCCCGGAAATAAACCTAAGCATAAATTGTCAAATGATTTTCAACAATGGTGCCAAGACTATTCAATGGGGAAGGGATAGTCTTTCAACAATTGATGCTGAGAAAATTAGAAATCCACATGCATAAAAATGAAATTGGTCCTGGCTGGTGTGGCTCAGTGGATTGGGTGCCAGCCTGAGAACCAAAGGGTCGCTGGTTCTATTCCTAGTCAGGACACATGCCTGGGTTGAGGGCCAGGCCCCCAATAGGGGGCACGTGAGAAGCAACCACACACTGATGTTTTTCTCCCAGTCTTTCTCCTTCCCATCCCATCAGTTTAAAAATAAATTTTTAAAAATGAAATCGACCTCTTGCCTTATACTATGCACAGAAATTAACCCCAAATGGATTGAAGACCTAAATGCGAGAGCTTAAATGATTAGACTCTTAGAAGAAAGCGTAACAAAAAAGCTTTATTTGGTTTGGAGGTGGGGATGAAATGAGCTTGAGGAATGACGTTTAGGTCAAGGTTGAGATTGTGATCTGAGGTGGAGGTTAGACTTGGAGATGTGGTGGCGGTGGGGAGCCGGGTGGCGGGTGGCGTAACAGCTCGGGCTAAGGTGAAGGGTCAGAGTAGGGGGAGAGATCCGGAAGTAGGAAAGGTCAGTAATGATGTGAGTGAGATGCAGGGAGGTTCCGGATGTGGGGGCAGGCTTAGGAGTGGGATGGGTGTGAAGGTGTAGTGAGTCCCAGGGGGGACGTTAGAGATAGAGTGAATGGCTGGGATGGGTTAGTGGCTACAACCGTCGTCACTGCTATTTAGTCCAGTCGGTGGCTGGAACAAAAAGTCATCACCAGTAGGGTCACCATCTTCTCTGGAGCATTTTCTAAAATGTGGCCGGGAAGGAGGTGCTTCTGCCTGCTCAGCTTGAGACTCCAAATTGGTTGGTGAGGAAGGAGTTAGGGGCTCCAGCCGTAAGAGATGGGTCTGATCAAGGGGAGAAGACAGAAAAATGTGCAAAGAATCCAGGGAGGGAGGCTGGGAACGGGGCCTGGGAACCTCCCTTTCCTCGTCTTCCCTCCCCGAAGCCCCTTCCTACCTCTTCTACTGTAACCCCCAAAGTTCATCTTCCTCCACCTCAAAGCCAACTCCATCATGGGCTTCGGTAAGTCAATAAGAATCTATATTGGGTCTGGAGAAATACAAATGACTAATACACATTGGAAAAAATGCTTGGCCTCGTTAGTAACTTGGGATGTGGGAACCAAACAGCAGTAAGATGACTTGGAAATGTTTTAACAGGAGAGGAATGGAGTCAGATCGTCTTCAAACAAGTGCACCATTGTTCTGCTAGGTTTGTTAATGCCGTACGGAATTCTCTGGGTATGGCTCAAGATGTAAATGATTTGGCTTTTGGATCTGTAAAAATGGGAGAATGTTGGTACTGAAATAGCATGGTGTATTGAAATATCAAAGACTGGTATTTTGATCACCAGATAGGGTGAGGGTTAGATACCTGGTGAAAGTCAAGGAGAGAGGTCACCTCAGGGAGCAGGTAAATATTCAGGATGGTGCTGAGATCAGGGATAGGGTGCAGTGGGAGCAATCGGCAGAGAGTTTGGGATGGTTACAGGTGTAGCTGTAAACAAAACTAACTTTATTTCTGTGTCCCAGACTTCTTCCATCTTTAAGTTTTAATGTTGTGACCTTGAACCAACCTTACTGTCATTAGCAAGCACGTCTGTGTTCGTTAATTATTAATATTAATAATTAGAATTATTATTCAAATGAATAATCAATGCTGTTTTGATTATTTTTGTTAGCAAGAGTGGGAATGATGTGATAATGGAGTCAAATATAAAAGTTGAAATGATGATAATGTCTATGACAAACAGTCATCTACCACTAGGAGGTGTGTCTCCTCGTGGGCACTGCATTTTTTGTCCCTTTGTCTTGTCCATCACTAGTTCTTAAGTTACACTATGAGAAAGTACTGTAACAGGGGTCTGTTAGCGGAGAGTAATCCGCGCAGATTGCTGGGTTGCCTGTCTGCTCCAGCCCCATGTCGCTGTAAGTAAATTACTCTGTAATAAATTGCTATACTCTATGGAGTCGCCTGCATCATTTTTCGGTCTCAAAGTGCCTTCTCAGTACTGTGGCCATTATACCTCTGCCCTACCATCAAACAGAGAGGACTGGGGTTAAGGATGAGCTGAACATCAAGGACAGGGTTGTTAGGGGTGAGGGTGGGATGTGAATGTATGTTCTGCACAATGGTTGCTGATTTTAAGAACTGAAAATTGGTTCTGTAGGCTTGGCCAAAATGTTCCAGCCTCCAAGTAATTATATTAAAATATACTATTTTCCCATATATTAGCTCCCCTCTGACCAACCTCAGCCCCTCGGCATGCTTTGTCCTCTTATCTTAGTGGATCATTCTTACTAGTTCCAGAAAAATAATGATCATCTGGATTTTACTCCATGGAGGTTTAAGATCTTCTCTTTCCCAGCACCTTGCATTTTAAGTAGGGTCTTCCAGAGGCTGAATGATCTCATAGGTGCAGATGAGATAAAATGACCATCTCCTCTTTAATCTAAGGGTCTTCCCAAGGGTGACCAGTAACCAAGAAATTGTAACGGAATATAGCCTTTTGCTGTCTCCACACAGAGGTTGGAGGGGCCAAAGATCTCTTTGACCCAGAAAGCTGCAAGTAGTTAAGAGCTGAGTTCTCACCACTAATGCTTTTATTCATCCTGGCATTATTTTAAATTTTTCTTTCATTTATTTTTTAGAGAGAAACATTCATTTGTTGTTCCACCTATTTATGCACTCATTGGCTGCTTCTCGTATGTGCTCTGAGTAGGGATACAACCCACAACCTTGGTGTATGTGGACCATGCTCTAACCAGCTGAGCTGCCCTGCCAGGGCCCACACTGACACTGTTTTAAATTTTATTATTTATTTTTAGAGAGAGGGAAAGGGAGGAAGAAAGGGAGAGAAAGATGGACGTGTGAGAGGTGTATCAATTGGTTGTCTCTTGCATGCCCCCAGCCGAGGACCTGGCCCGCAACCCAGTCATGTGCCTTGACTGGGAATCAAACTGGCGGCCTTTCTGCTCGCAGACTGGCACTCACGCCACTTGAGCCGGGGCTGGTATTCTGCTTTTAAATTCAAGATCTCTCTTCTAACCTTGAGGGTAGAAATGAATTAAGGAATAAAAAATAAATAAAAATAAACAGAATATGTTAACTTAGACTTTCTAAAATTAGTCTTTCTTTTTCGTCAAAGTATTTTGGGTTCATTGTTTAGTTCTTATAAATATAGCTTATAATAAAACCCAGCAGCATCCCTCCTGCTGTACTCCCTACAGGCAGATGCAACAACTTTCAACTCTCATAGCTGTTTTCTCTAATAGCCATCTACATATTTCTAAACATCATGCTTCTCCTGCTTGCTCCTGACTTCCCCCCAGTTTTAGATACCACCTCTGGACTTGCTAGTGTGGCTTCTGAAGATACACCATTCTCCAGACTTTCACCTGCTTTTACCCCTGTCCAGCAAACACCAAAGCTGCCTGCCCCCCACACCCTCTCTGTTCTCCCAGAACATAGATACCATACATTTTGGTTAAATCAACATGCAATGTTTTTGTTTATAATGATTATGTAAAAAATTATTCACAGTTGGGTACAATGTTTACACTTCCTTTTTTGGTACAAGTTTTGTTCAACAATAGAGTTTTTCCATGTGCTTTTCATTATTTTGGTCCCAAATGTCTTCCTTAATGCATTCACATTCATCAGACAATCTATTAATTTTTTTCTTTCCTGGAGATCTCTCTCTTTCACAGTCCTGTTGCAACCTGGACATATTACTCTCCCAGCATGCTCCTTTTTTTTTCCTAAATTGCTGGAACTCAGGTTCTGTGAAATTTTCTCGTATTGTTTCTTTGCTACATTTCTATCCTTTGTTTTCTCTATTCTCTTTTTCTAGGATTCCTCTTATTTGGGTGTTGAACCCCCAAATTGAGTCTCTAATATTCTTATCACTTTCTGCCTATTTTCCAATATTTTTATCTTCCCATTTTCTATGAAGTTACCCTTACTTTTATCTCCTAGACCTTTCATTGGAATTTAAAGTTTCTGCTGTTATATTTTAAGTTTCCAATGGGCTTTTTTCCTGTTCCTTAATATTCCCTTTTATGGCCCCTCTTTCTTGTCTCACAGATGCAACATTTCCTCTTATCTTCCTGAAGGTATTATGAATTTTTTTTGAAGATTTCATTAGATTCCTTCTGGGTTTTTTTCTTCTGGTCTGATAACTCAGTTACCATTTTATATCTACTTTCTTACTTTCATTAAAGAAAATCTCTTATCTGTTATTTTCTCTCCCATTTCTCTGTTTTTGTATTGTGTGAGATTATGCTTCATAAATACATTGTGCCATTTTCAATGATTTTGAAAGGGATCTGAGGTGAAAACATTTTTCCAATCTTCCATCTTTCTGATACAAAATTATCCTGGATTCAAAAAAGAAACATCCCTACTTTAAAGTCCCATTCAGATCGCTCTATTATCTTTAGTTCCTCAAGTGTGAATTCTTCCTTATGTTATGCCAGCTGACTATTGATGGAAGCAGTTGTCAGTTCTCTATAATGTTTGGTTGTGAGCTCATGTACTGAAGAGTGTGTTTTCATGGGAGCCTTGCCTGTGTCCTGGCTCATGAAGGGGCCGGGTCTTGGCTGTCCTTGCTGGGCCCTACTGAGTCCCACAGTGCAGAGCATTTTGTGTTATTGTCCTTGTTGTCTGGTCCCAGGTTTCCACACCATTCCAAAGGGTACATTGGGGTTCTCACCACTTGCCATTCAGGCTTGAGATTTTGAGCTGTTGCTCACGCAGGTGGCCCTCTTTCTCCTCTTTCCCTCATAGTCTAGGGCAGGCAGCTCACTTGAGGATCATGTCTCAAAGCTGAAGGTGTTCTTCTAGCCCTAGCTAAGGGTGGGCCATCTCTTTCCTAGTTCCTGGCTTTTTGCAAAAATCCAGTTCCATTTCTTAGCTGTGCAGGGGTCTGTAGATCCATTGGTGCTACCATCACAATCCTAGACCAGTTCTAGTATCCTCTTGGGTCCCCGTGGCTTCAACATGTGCTCTATGATAAGTCAATATATTTTTAAGTTTACTTTTTATTTCCAGCCCTTAGAGATCTTGAGCTCTCTTTTCTATCTCTCTCTTTGCTCTTTATTTCAGACATTTATTTAAACATTAAAATATATGTTATCTAACATTTCTGTGTATGGTGTATGTGTATATGTGTTGTTGCTTCCCCTGCCTCCTCACTCCATCATCATGACAGGCTGTCAGTAACAAGTCAAATAAAAGGAAACAATTTCCCTTCCTGTTCTTTATTTCCTTTTCTTAAAGATAAGCACTGTTAAAACTTTCTCCCAGTGAATTTTTAAAAAAGATTTTATTTTAGAGAGAGGGGAAGAGGGGGAGAAAGAGAGGGAGAAAAACATCAATGTATGGTTGCCTCTTGTACTCCCCCTACTGGGGACCTGGCCTACAATCCAGGCATGTGCCCTGACTGGGAATCGAACCCGTGACTCTTTGCCTCACAGCCTGGCTGTCAATCCACTGAACCATGACAGCTAGGGCGCTCCCAGTGAATTTTAAAAGCCAACCTGAAGGACACATCAACTAGGTTTCTAGTTAACTGAGAGTGTGTATGTGTGTGCTGCATACGCATATGTGTGTTGGAAGGGAATGACCTCATGTTTTCTCAGAATTAGCACCCCATTAAATTTACTGGGGCAAAAACATTATATAAGTTTCAAGTGTACATTCTATGATACATCATCTGTGCATTGTGTACTCACCACCCAAAGTTTAGTCTTATCCATTGCCATCTATTTGGCCTCCTTTATTCTCTTCATTTTCCCCCACCCTTGCTCCCCTCTGGTAATCTTCATAATGTTAGAAACCTCTTATTTCATCCAGGTTTATATCAATGGTGTGGGAGAAGTAAGATCTAGAAGGTGAGTGGGAAGGTACCTCTGAAGAAATGCAGTCACTTCCGAAATGGGAAGAAATCACATTGCTCAACAGAAACCTATGAGGCCACATCCGTACCTCTCTCAGTTCCTAAATTGTAAACAACGAAGCTGTCTTCCTGAAAGAGCTGGCCTGGCTCCAGCTTTGAAAGTGTTGAGGATGCAGGGAGACTGAGCCAGTGAGGCCTGGGGGCAACGCAGTGCAGGGCTTTCCGCTTTGCCAGCATCCTTGTGCCCTCCTCTGGGCTGGGATCCTGATGATACTCAGCAGGTGCTCTCCCTGTCCATATTCCCCAAGGCACTTAGAAAACACATGTTAATACGAATCACATAACCAGTTAACTGATTATGCATCAAATGCCTACTATGTATCCAACTTGTGCTAGACCCTTAAAACAAGAGCAGGTATTATAGAAATGAAACAGGGGGCAAAGGAAACTTGTAAACTATGGATATGTGAGGAGTTCATGAAATTTCCCGTGTGTCAGGGTGACGCTACAAAGAGATCTATCTGGGGGACCTAGTGCACTACAAGCTGGACCTGAAGGTTTGGAAAAATGCTTGTAATTTAATAAAAGAAAGAAAAGAAAGACTTAGTAGCTCTGTGACCTGAAATATTCACTTCAGCTTACTGAACCTCAGTTTCCTCTTCCATGAAGTGAAGTTTCGTTAGGAAGCTCCAGTTCTGAGAAGAGATGCTCTAAATTTAAGAATCTACCGAGATGTACAAATTGGGCTTTAGCTCTGTGAGTATTTAACACGAAATTCTACCTTTGCCCAGATCACGATTATTAGGAGTTAGGTGCTCCAAGGGAGGCCACTTCTTAATATGCTTTTTTCAGACAGTTAATGACCAGGTCTAACATGAGGAGTTTCTGAGCAGACTCCCTCCTTCCCCCCTTTCCTCTCCTTTCTCCCTTCTCACCCTCTAGTACCTTCCTACCTCATCTGTCAGCAGGTCAGGTCTTTGAGGGTAAGCAGGACCCTTGGAAAAGGGGCAAACACCTCTGAGTGAGGGGAATACTTTTCTTTCAGTCCCTAACCCTACAATGAGAATGGGTTTCTGAAATTGTTCTCTTGCCCAGAAAATCCTCTTTTTGTGAGCCTTCAAGGTCATGAGCAAATTTGCACACTACAATTCAACACATCAGCTTAACCTCTCATTCATGGATGTGTCTGCTGACAATTGAAGACCTAATATGTGCCAGACACTGTGAAAACACTTTTTACATGTATTATTTCATTTAATGCTCACCAAGGCCTTATGGTGGCAATTATTATTATACCTATTTTGTAGATGAGGAATACAAGGCCAAGGATATTAGTGCCCTGCCCAAGGTAACACAGCAACAGGTAAGTGGCAAAACTGTAGCTCAAATCAAGGACTAGGTACTTTCAGCGTCTGGGCTCACAACTGGTCATGATACATGGAGAAGCAATGAGGTGGTGTGAAGGCTGCAGGAGCTTTGACTCAGGCTGAGTCTTGGTGTCTCCTGACTTCTATGGCCTTGAGCAAGAAAATTCTCTGCACCTGTCTCTTTGGAGGGATGATAGCCTTAGGAGCTTGTCAAGGTTCAAGGTAATGTATGCCAGGCAATTGGAATCAACTAGGGCCTTGATAAATGGCAGACATTATTGTCAGAACAGAAAGTTTGGGGAAGGTAAGTCAGTTGAGGTACTGGCAAGTAACCCTAAATCTTCCAACTTGAATGGCAATGCTTCCTGCATGATGTCACAGGGTCAGGGAGCTAATAGGAGAGCTGGGATATGTGACTTTCAAAGGCCTCAGGGATGCTCTGAGATGGAAAGACAGCTCGGAGAGGGGGTCTTCCTCAATGCTCCTGCAACACTCATTTTTTTCTCTCCTTGATCATTCTCATTGGCATACAAGCTCTCACCTTAAAAAAACCTTCCCTAGATCCCACATCCTGGTAAGCAATGGCCCTGTATCTTTGCTCCACTTTGCAGCTAAGGTCTGAGTCTTATTGCTCAGAGGAAGGGAGATGAATGCCATTTAGCAAAGTCTCAGCTGGAACCTGACCTTGGCCCACTTGGGGGTTCAAGTCAGAGCAAAAGAATGAGAGATCAAGGTCCTTTAGGGAATGAGTTCATCCCCCTGGGGAAAGAGTAGAGCCCACAGATCTGACTCAGAGTCGGGGGCAATGGGAACAGGCACTGTGGTTAAGACCAGCTTGAGGGTTATGGAGATGGGGCTGGGAATGAAAATGGAAAAAGCTGGGAGATTTTGGCAATGCAAGCAAAAGACGCACGTTCCATCTCAGGTGGATGGGCTTGAATGAGCAGGGGGTGAGGGCCAGCTTGGCAAGAAAGCCCAGGAGCTTCAAGGTGGCAGGTGGGAAGAAGGTCCCTGAGAGGTTTCCTGAGGTGCTGAACCCCAGCTTGCTCATGGGGTGCACATACACTAGTTGTAAACAAAGGGCTCAACAGGAAAACAGTGGTCAGACTTCCCTCCCACAAGGAGCGAAGGAGAATGCTGTTTGCCTACTCACCATACTTCCTCCTTCTGCTTTACTTTTAAATTTTTTATTGTATTTTTTCCCATTACCATTTAGTTCCCTTATACCACCCTCCCCAACCCCTGCAATCACCACACTGTTGTCTATGTCCCTGAGTCCTTCCTCCTTCCGAAAGATCTATTTCCTTTGGGCCCCTGCTCTCCACCTGCATTGTTGCCTTCTTTGCAGTCTCCTCTTCCTCTCTCAGTGCCTTCAATGCTGACATTCTTTCAGATCCTGTTTTCCCTCTTTTTCTGCCCTTCCCCTATTATCTGCTTTCCCTGAGTAATGTTATCTACTCATGTGACTTTAATGATCTGCCGTCTCTGTGAGCATGATCTCTAAAAGTGTGTTTCTAGGTTAGCTGTTTTCCCTGGACTTCCAGAGCTAGCTTGTCCAGTGCACACTGACATACCTACTCGTACCTGCACTGTAAATCTAAAATTAAAGCTGCTGTTTTCTCCCCCAAACCTGCTTTCTTTTAACCATTTATTCAAGCTGTAGGTTGAAAATCCTTTTAGATTCTTTCCCCCTTTTTCACTGCCTACCGGCTAGTAACCAAGTACTGGTGGTTTGTCCTTAAAAATCTCTTAAAATCACCCCCTTATCTCCACCTCCATGGTCATTCCTTTGCCCAGGCCCCCACCATTTCTGCCATAACCTCCTGATTAGATTCCTGCCCTGAGCTTCTATCACTCAGGAGGCAATCCAATGGCATTACTCATCTGCTTAAAGCTCCCAATACCTGTGATATAAATTTCCAACATTTTAGCACAGGACCCAAGGCCTTCTGCAGTTTGGCCTTGTCTATTGGCCCAGTCCTGTCTCGTCCCCATATCTGGAATAGCCTTGTTTTGACCATATGTGATTCCTTTAATTTCTTCTAATACATAGTGTTGTCTGTCTTAGCCTAGGTTTCTTTGGTTGCAAGTAACAAAAACCTGCTTTAACAAGGTCAAAGCCTAAAGGGAATTTAGTGGAAGGATCCAGGGGTGGACCCCCAACAGTCATAAGATTCCAAGAGGGACTGGGACCAGGAGCAGGAAGGTGGTTCCTCTCTTAGACTCTCTCTCTTTGGAGGTCACTGATTCTCTTTTTTTAAGATTTTATTTATTATTTTTAGAGAGATGGAAAGGGAGGGAAACATTGATATGAAAAAGAAACATTGATTGGTTGCATCTCGTATGTGCCCTAGTTGGGGTTCAAACCCGCGGCCCAGGCATGTGCCCTGATTGGGAATCACACTGGCCAGCTTTTGTTTTGGGGGACAGCGCCCAACCAACTGAGCCGTGCCATCCAGGGCAATAGCTAACATTTGTTGAGATCTTACCATGCTCTATTACTGGGCTTAGTGTTTTGTATGTATTAACTAACTAATCTAATCCTTAAAACTACCCTATGAGGCTGGTTCTATACTCAGTCCATTTTACAGAGGAGAAAATGGAGGCACAAGAGTTTAATCAGAGTTGGGATATGCATACATGGATCTGGCCCCAGGGCCTGTACCCTCACCACTTTGGTAACCCATCTTAAGTTACTGTTGGGTGCCTTCCATTCCAATGGTATTTAGATTATGCCTTGTTTCAGTAAGATTTTGTGGTTTTTCTTTTAACACATTCTTTATGTTTTTAGGTAAAAAAAAGTCCCTCTGTTCCCAATAAAAACCATGTTTAGAATTTCAGTTTCTCCATTTCCTCACTAACATTGGCAAAATTAAAAATAATTAACCTTTTCTAATTTGCTGGATAAAAAAATGTATCTCAAAGATGAATAAGTTCTAGAGACCTGCTGAACAATATAGTGCCTAAATTAAGAATACAGTATTGTGCACTTGAAAAATTGTGAAGAGGATGGAGCTCATGTTAAGTGTTTTTATAACAAAAGGCAAATCCAAAAACCAAAAACAAAAACACCAGGGGACACAAGGGAACTTTTGATGGATATGTTTGTTAGCTTGATTATTGTGATGATATCATGCGTTTATTCATATGTCCAAACTCATTAAATTGTGCCCACTAAATAGCTGTAATTATTTTTGCTATATCAATTACACCCCAATAACGCTGTTAAAAATGGAAAACAAGAAAACACACTCTTTGATGGTCATATGGCTTCTTGGCATTAAGATCTCTTGCATGAAGCTCTTTTTTTTTTTTAAAGATTTTATTTCAACCCAGGCATGTGCCCTGACTGGGAATCGAACCGGGATCCTCTGGTTCGCAGGCCTGTGCTCAATCCACTGAGCTACACCAGCCAGGGCCTGCATGAAGCTCTTATCATGTCCATGTTCACCACTGAACCAGCTCTAAATGTCTACCTGCTTTGTGTGATAGATGAGAATATATGGATAAATGAAGGAGTAGCTTCAGGACTATTCTCTTCTATTTTTGGGTTTTATTTTCCTCTGAATCTTTATCTACAGGCGCTGGAAGAAAAAGGTCGTGGGCACAATCTCATGGGTCCTGCCATCCGTCCTATGGGTCAGTCCAGCGACTTGCAAGGGGGTTTCTTGGTGTAGGGAAGAGGGCAATGAATGGGGAAACTGGGGACCAGGGTCTAGCACTACTTGTGTCACTCGTAGTTCAAGACCGTCTGGCAAGTGTCCACCGGCTCTGGGCCTCAAGTCACTTGCCTGTCAAAGGCGAGGTCAGTCTAGAAGTAAATCTTTTAAGCTGTCTTCTACCCAAATAGTCTAGATTTAGGTGGAGCAGTTCAGGGCCAATACTCATAGATGGGCAGGTTTGACACTATACAGCTTAAGATGGTGCCATTATATAGAGTACAATGTGGCTAACACATTTAGTATATGTACATTCCCTCAGCTGAATTAGAATAATATTTCCTTAAATAGAGGGTTTTTGTGCAACCCTCACCCTGGTTTTAGAGGCTACTATGACATGGAGACCTTTGAACCTTTCCGAAGCTCACTGGGAATCATGCTCATGCATTTTTGGCAATTGAGTTGGACCCTTGGGCAAGATGACATTAGGCAGTGGGCAGCAGAGGTGTCCCAAGTGTCAGAGGTGTCCAAAGTCCCATAGCCAGCTGTGTAGTCTAGTGTATTAAATCCCTTAGCACAATGCTGAACATCCAAGAAAGTCCTTTGGCAATGCCAGTTGGTATTATTACTGTAGAGGAATAGAGACTACTTCATGGGAATCATGAGCTTGACCCAACCTCTGGGGCAGCTTGGCATACAGCCAGCTTTGATAGGAAGCTGGCCCTGTTGTTTAAGCTAGGGAAACATGTCTGTCACCAGACTTTGCAAGGCTCTATTGGGAAATCAGTGGTGTGTCTGTCTTCTCCGGGAAGGTGCCTTGTGCCTGCCTGTGAAGAAGCTGGGGGAGGGGACAGTGATCTGTGCTCCTTCCCACAGACCCTTGCCACCCCCACTTGTGTTCCATCTTAGGCACATGGACACCTTGGATCAGGAGTTGGGGGTTGTTTCTTAGAGATGGAAGGTGTACACATACACGAAGAGAAAGAGGAAATAGAGTAGATACTGGTAAGGGAAAGAATCACCCTTACAAACAATTCTTATTCTAACAGGGCATTTCTCATCCCCAGTTTGGGTCACACCAGTGGTTTTTAAACTTGAGTCTCGATCAGACTTGTCTGGGGTTCCAGATTCCCAGAACCATTCAGATTCATTAGGACTGGGACTCTTACCTCAACCTTAAGCTGGGATGGTGAGATGGAGACCTTCCATGAATTCTTCCAGACCCACTCTCTGCCTTTTTCTACCAAGTCCTATGCCCTGGGATGCTGACCAGTATGGACTGCTTCTGTTCCCCTCTCCTCTGGTTTCTGAGCTCAGCCAGTGGGAACCCTGGCAGGATGTCAGTGGCGGGGTGGGAGGTGGGGGGCGCGAAGCTTCAAATCAGGGCTTTTATGTTCCCAGCTCTGCCCCTGATGGTTGTTGGGGTTGGCTCCTACCAGGCAGCCCTCACCACACAGCTTTCAATCCAGGCTCCCATAATGGTTCTCTTATCTTGCTTTTTAGGTGTAGGGGAGAGTAACAGCTCCCAATAGTCACTGGCCTTGGGGTGCTGCACCATTGCTCACCACCTTCCCCAAACCTTTCCCACACTTCCATTAAAGGTCTCTTTATTCAATTCTCATGAATTTGATGAAACTCTCTCCTTGCCCAGCTGCAGCATGCTATCTGGTTCCTCCCGGGACCCTGATCCACTCAGGGGGTGTCTATAAAGCTGCATTTTAAACAGGGAGCTCATTTAACATGGAGCGCTCCACAATCTTTGATGCTTCTTAGTTCTTTTTCAGCCCCTCAGTGCTTAACTCATTTGAGACTAAGCTGGTGTTTTTCAAAAGCAACTTTACCAGGAAATGAGGTTAAAAAAGCAAGACTAATACTGTTCACTGAGAAAATATAAAGGCACAGAAGTGGGCATATCTGCAAAGCCCAATCTGCCTTCTGTAAGGATGTCTATGACTGTGTGGCCTGGAAGGGCCCATCCACGGACAATCAGGCCTCAGTCCCCCCATTTTTGGAAGAATCCTGCCCCAACCTAATGGAAACAATGCAAAACAGCACAGATTAATCATGAACGTTACTCCATCCTTCAACTCTTCTCTTTAACAATAACTCCTTTTTTGTCCAATGGAGGTCAGCTACCTCTTACCTGGCATCATGGCTACCCTCAAACCCTTTGTGAAGGCCAAGATCATCAGAAAGAGGACCAAGAAGTTCATCCGGTACCAGTCAGACAGATATGTGAAAAGTAAGCGTAACCAGTGGAAACCCAGAGGCATCGACGATGGAGTGTGTAGAAGATTCAAAGGCCATATCTCATTCTTCCCACTTACACAGTATTCTTTCCTTCTTGCTCTCTCAAAAGAGAGAGAAGAACGGTCATCAGTGGCAAATGGCAGTTACCGAAGCAACGCCAAGAGCCGGCTTCACACTCAGGAGAACACACTCCATCTCTTTCTCGTGGTTTCAGGTGCACTACACATTCAGGAAACCTCTCTAGTAACAAAATACAGAAGTGATCGCCGAAAGTATAGTCTTTCAAGGGCCAGATCTTGATCCTCAACACTGCTTAAAGGAGCAAGAAGAAAGCAAAGCCCATGCTGCCCAGTGGCTTTCTCAGTTCCTAGTCCACAGTATCAAGAAGCTTGGAGTGCTGTGCAATAAGTCTTGATGTGCAGTAAGTCTTACTGTGCTGAGACTGCTCACAATGTCTCCTCCAAGAACTGCAAAGCCATAGTAGACAGAGCAGCCCAGCTGGCCATCAGGGTCACCAACCCCAATGCTAGGATGCGCAGTGAAGAAAATGAGTAGACAGCTTGGATGCACATCTGTATCTGTGTCTCAATACAATTCTACCAACCTCCTCCCCCAAACCAACACCTCCTTTTAACAGTTTGGTGTATATCCTCCCAGATATTTTCCTGAACATTTATAACTCCATGTATATTATAATGTTTTTTACACAGACCGATAAGACATTTACTACACACACTGTTCTGCTTTCCTTTTCACTCAACATTATTTCTTGAAGATCTTTCTACATACATTCATACAATGATCTTATTCTCTTTTAAGATTCTTTTTCAACAGCTTTATTGAGGTATCATTTATCTACTACAAAGTCTTCTGTTTTAAGTATACCATCTAATGATCTTTAGTAAATTTGCAGAGTTGTGCAACTATTATCAGAATTCAGATTTAGAGTGTTTTGCTGGCCCCTCGAAGAACCCTTAGTCTTTGTCATCACTCCTTGCTCCCATCCCCAACCCTGGGTAACCACTCATCTGCATTCTGTCTCTGTAGATTTGTCTTTTCTGGATATTTATGTCAATTAGGTAATACAATATGTGGTCTTCTACTCTAGCTTCTTTCACTTAACATCATCTTTTAACTTGTGTTTACACCACTGCATTCTGTGCACTGCATGCGTGGAGGTACCTTTGCAGTTTATCTAACCATTCCCTGTCAATGAACATTTAGGTTGTTTCTGAGCTTTGAGTTCTATAAATAACACTGCCACCAATATCCTGTACACATTTGTGTACCTGTATGGGTTGTTTCTACAGGATGGCTTTCTAGAAGTATAATTCTTGGATCAAAGGGTGTGTGTACTAAAATAGATACAATCAAACCGTCTTCTCTGAAGGATGTACCTATTTACTCTCTTACCAGTGGTGGATGGCAGCATCATCTAATCTGCTGACCTCAACACTATGGAATAAAGAAGTCTTCACTTGATTCCTTGTAGTAACTCCTTGATATGACTGGAACCATCCTTCTATTCTGATAATTTTCTTCATATTTTTTCTTTTATCTTAATGATGAAAGCATTTTTTTTTGTGACTAGTATACACACTGTAGGTTATAGAAAAGTTATGTTTACAGCCTGCAGAATTAATAATACTACAAATCCCAGGTATCTGTGATTGAGGTAAGGAGAGAGAATATTATTGGTACCCTCAAAAGCCCCAATGTTCTCCCTGATGACTGAAACCTTCAATGAAGATTAACCAAATTTTCGTGGCAACCATTCCATTTTTTTCAGAGTCTGCATTTATATTTGTCTGAATGGTTTGTTCTGAGTCAATTTATTATAGTTAAGCTGGAACTGTTTTCCCCCAAACTCTCCTCCTTGCATAGTTCCACGTTAGCGTTGGCCAGAGGAGACATTTATGTGAGATTTGGAAGGCGGAATGGAGCTGAAGCTGCATTCTGTTATGCTCTGGAAGGTCAGTGCAAGGCATCAGTCACTGTTGCACACTGTTGCTTCTCTGCTGGCTCCTCTTGTTGGTGTGGGGCAGCAGCTGGGTTGGCAGACCCTCGGCTCTTGAGCCAGGCGTGTGCTTACCTCTGGGATGTGTGGCCCCAGCTTCTCCAGCAGGCCATCCAGATGTTGAACCTGGAGGCCATGAGAGACCAACACAGATTTGTCTGTCTTCATAATACCAGCTTGTCCTCACTCTTCTCCACTTCATGTGCATCTTTCCTTCTCGTCTGTCTATCTTACCACTTCCAGGTTGACCTAGACTTCAACCAGCTTCCACAGTTGTGTATGGTCAACTCCCTATGACAACTCCCTCATCCCCATGGTCCTGGTTTTCTAATTGAACCCTGTCTGATAGAGCATGTGTCCTCACGAGAGAGTTTAGTTTGGCCTGTCTTTGAACTTTGTGTTAGGCTCTGATGGCTCTTTTACTGTCCTGACTGCCAGTTGGGAATAGGGTGACCCCATCTGAGCCTGCTCCATGTCTGTGCCTCTAACTTGAGCTGGCCCTTACCTCTGTCAGATGATTGAGATCTCGCAACCCAGCACCGGACACAGAGGAGTCTCGGCACCAAAGAAGTAGGCTGGGCCTACCTATGTGGGTGAACTGCTCTGAGAAGTTTATATAGTGTATATTGTCCCATACACGTATATTTGTCAGGCGCCTGAAATGTCACCATGAGAAAAGCAAAATGTCTAAAAAATGAACTGAACTAGGAATTTTTATTCTGGCTCTGCTACTATCTAGCCAGGAGGTTTTGGTCAAGTTACTGTGCTCGGGCTGCAGGTTCCTCATTTGTGTATTGCAAAGGGGGGCCCAGGGGATTTCTAGGTTTCTCTGACTCTGCCATTGCATGTGATGTGGTTCTCCATGTGGGTCTATATGAGATGACTTCAACATGACATGCAAACTTGGGGTACTTCTTCATGTCACCCACAAGAGACTGGAGAGTGTTCTGATTTCATGGACAAATGGAGTCTGTCCTATAAGAGACTGGGGAGGGGTTTTGGTGCAGGGAGATGTCATAAACTTGGGGGGCAGAGGAAAAAGACAGATGACCTTAATATAAGTAGAGGAACATGTCTCTGGAAGCGAGAGGGGCCCGCTCTGACTGAGCAGGCAGACCGAGGCAGGAAGGGGCTGGGCCCTGACACAGGGTCTTAGGCCTGGAAACCATGGAGGGGAGAAAGAAATCAATGACTCAAAGGCAGGCCCAGCTTTGCCCTGTCCCAGTGCTGGCTTGGTTGGTAGGTTTATTTGTGCCAAGTTTGTGAGAGGGAGAGAAGGGTGGGGGAGGGAAGGAAGGAGGGAGAGAGCAGGGTGGAATATTAACAGAGCTCAGGTAAGTGCAACTCTGTCTCTGCCTCATTGTTTCTGGGCTCATTTTATCCTCCTGTGTTCTTTGGAGATCTAGGTTTCCTTGTTGGAGGAGCCCTGAAACCGGAATCGCAGTGAAATTCGCTTTGGCCTCCTCCCACTGACAGTCATCTCTGGAAGCTGCCTGGTCGGTCTGCCTTGCCCAGTCAGAACCCACTGGTCCCTCTGGTAACTCAGGTGTTTGGTAAATACATGTTCTCCTGCCTTTCCTTCCCGCTGAATCAGAGCTGTTCTGAAGGCTCGGCCAGAGCAGCACAGTCACACTTGATCCTGAGCTTACTAGTACAGTCCCTGGCATGGAAGGAGATCCTAACAAGGGATTATTGTTGCTGAGTTAATCCTGTTTGCCGAATGCAAAAGGAAGAGCTCTCTGATGCAACAGGAGTGGTAGTTACCTGCCCCCTGTCTGCTCCAGCTCAAGGTTTGCTCTGCCTGCCCAGAGATGCCTCTCTTCATAGCCACGGTGCCTATCCCCTTGACTTGGTGGTCCAGTAGTTTTGACCATGAAGGGGAGTGGAACCTGGTAAAAGTTTGGTGACCGTGAAGTTTGGGCCCTCTCACTTTCTTTGCTTCCTTAGCAGGGCTGCTCAGCGCCAGGGTAAGGCGTTCCTGGGTTTAACTGCTGCTACATCCCAAGACCCTGGGACAGCAGCTCAGTAAGCACTGTTGAAGGAGTGAGTCAAGTCCTTTGTTTGTCCGGGTGACATACGATAAATCATTTCCCCATTCTGGGGTTCCCTTTTATCAAACCCCGAATGGTGTGTTGTCTGTGTGGATGTTGGGTGGGAGACAGGAGAGAGCGAAGTGAAACAAAGTGGGAGTTGCTGGTCGAGCTCAGGAGAGCTCTCTGACTTCCCGCTACCCAATTTGGCCAACTGGGTGGACTTACTGGACCCTCTGAGTCCCACCCTTGACAGTCTTGACTACTGTTCCCCCCAGGGACAGGAGAAGCACTAGATGATCCTGGGACACATTTCCTTCCATAATATGTGTCCAGCAGCAGGAGGCTTGGGCTCCGGAGGAAGGAGGTAGGAAGGCCAGCTTCCATCTCTACTTCAGTCCTTCTCTCGGCGAACCCAATACACAGCAAAAGGATTTATTTATTGCAGTGATTTTCAAATACTTTCATCTCATGGCACACATAAACTAATTACTAAAATTCTGTGGCACACCTAAAAATAGAAAAAATATATTTTTTGCTGACCTGACAAAAACAATAGGTATAATTTTGATTTGTTCACTCTAGAGGGCTACTCTTATTCTGAATGTTGTCACTTTTTAATCTTATAATCTAATGGAAAAGAGGTCAGTGTCCCTGACTAGAGAGTTAGGTATTGAATGTTTTAAAAATTTAAAAATTCTTGCAGCACGCTGGTTGAAAATCGCTGATTTATTGTAAAGACTCCCAATAGAGACCCTTGCCTGGTCTCTCTGTAGCAGCTTAGGGTTTGTTGTTGTTGTTGTTGTTGAAGTAATAAAATGCTTAATAAAATGGTTTGTACAACTTTCAGTCAAGATGGCAGCATAGACAGACATGGCTCACACCTTCACACAACCAAATCAAATTACATCTAAAATATAGAAAAACCATCCCCTAGAATCATCAGAAATTGAGTTGAATAGAAGTCTGACAACTACGGAATTAAAGAAACCACATCTGTCCAGACTAGTAGGAGGGGTGCAGATGTAGAACCGGCTGGTATCTTACCCACGTGGTGGATAAAAATTCAGGAGGGATATCTTCTCAGGAATGAGCAGGCCCAGCCCAACACCTGGCCCCCCAGTCAAGGGTCCCAGTGCCAGGAAGATAAGTCCCCACAATTTCTGTCTGCACAAACCAGTGGGGATGGAGTTGGTGGAAGAAACTGCTGGAGTTCCCAAGCAGTCCCTCTTAAAGAACCCACACACACATTGGCTCACCTACTGAGACTTATTCCCTCTGAGAACCAGTATGGGGGGTAGCAGCCTGAAGGCACCAGTGGTATACAGGGAGAAACTGAAATGGCTGCTGTCAAGGTGAGCAGAGGCCATTGTTCCCTTTCTAAACCTTCCCCTGACAGAGCCAGCAAACTGGTGCAATATCTGAGCCTCCATCAAGCACCGTTTGACCTGCCTGGGAGATTCCCAAGCTGCTTTTTCATATGAAAGGCCGGTCTTGGCTCATGTTTCACAACTTCCCAAATTCCATCAAGTGAGCAACAGTTGGCTTCAGTGAGTCCCAGACCAGCACTAGGGGCAGCCGATTTATTTATTATATTTTATTTTTAAAATATATTTTATTGATTATGCCATTACAGTTGTCCCATTCCCCCCCTTATTCCCCTCCACCCTGCACACATCCCCCCCTTTAGTTTATGTCCATGTGTCACGAGTTCTTTAGATTTTATATTTCCCATACTATTCTTGCCCTCCTCCCTGTCTATTTTCTACCTACCATCTATGCTACTTATTCTCTGTACCTTCTCCCTCCTTCCCTTCCTCCCACTCCCCTGTTGCTAACCCTCCATATGATCTCCATTTCTACGGTTCTGCTCCTGATCTAGCTGTCCTCTTAGTTTGCTTTTGTTTTAGGTGTGGCTGTTAATAACTGTGAATTTTCTGTCCTTTCACTGTTCATATTTTTTATCTTCTTTTTCTTAGATAAGTCCCTTTAACATTTCATATAATAAGGGCTTGGTGATGACAAACTCCTTCAACTTGACCTTATCTGAGAAGCATTTTATGTGCCCTTCTATTCTAAATGAGAGCTTTGCTGGATAGAGCAACCTTGGATGTAGGTCCTTGCCTTTCATGGCTTGGAATACTTCTTTCCAGCCCCTTCTTGCCTATAAGGTCTCTTGAGAAATCCGCTGACAGTCTGATGGGAAGTCCTTTGTAGGTGACTGTCCCTTTATCTCTTGCTGCTTCTAGGATTCTCTTCTTCATTTTTATCTTGGCTAGTGTAATTATGATGTGCCTTGGTGTGTTCCTTCTTGGGTCCAACTTCTTTGGGACTCTCTGAGCTTCCTGGATTCCCGGAAGTCTATTTCCTTTGCCGGATTGGGGAAGTTCTCCTTTACTATTTATTCAAATAAGTTTTCCACTTGTTGCTGTTGCTCTTTCCCTTCTGGTACCCCTATAATTAGGATATTGAAATGTTTAAAGATTCCCTGGAGGTTCATAAGCCTCTCCTCATTTTTTTGAATTCTTATTTCTTCATTCTTTTCTGTTTGGTCATTTTTTCCTTCCTTCTGGTCCATTTCATTGGTTTGAGTCCTAGTTTTCTTCCAATCACTATTGGTTCCCTGTGCATTTCCCTTCATTTCACTTAGTGTAGCCTTCATTTTTTCATCTAATTTGTGCCCAAAATCAACCAGTTCTGTGAGCATCCTGATCACCAGTATTTTGAACTGTGCATCTGATAGATTAGCTATCTCTTGGTCGCTTAGAAGTACTGGCTCTGGGGCTTTGAGCTGTTCTTCTTGAGCCATAATGTTTTGGTCTGATGGTGCCTATTATGTAGTGAGGGGTGGAGCCTTAGGTGTTCACCAGGGCAGGGTGACCTAGTTGCTGGGTTGTGACGCTGTATGTGGGGGTGGGGTCAGAGAGAGGCAATGGCATCTGTTCTGCTCTCTCTTGGATGTCAGTCCCCTCTGCTGCTTCCCACAAGCAAATTTGGCCCCTCTGGTGCTGTTTCCTGGGTGTGTGGGCTTGTGCACCCTCCAGGACCTTGTGGGTCTCTCCAATGAACTCTCCATGCCTGGGAGCCTCTCCTGGCACCTTGATCCCCGAAAATTTTTCCAATTGGTGCTTTTAGGCTTTAATTTCCATCGCTGGGGCCCTGGTTTGCGTGGTCTGTCTCCCTGCTCCCTCCTTTGCCTGGTTTATCTGAGTGTGAATGTGTGACCACGGTCAGCCAGCCACCTTACACCCTCACTGGGTCTGCCCATTGCCACCCCATGCCTGGGATCTGCCAAGTGCCTGGGTTGGTCTGGCCACTTTTTCCTGCATGACCCCTCTCCACCAGCTGCTGACTCCGCCCCTCTTACCAGTCTGGCCAAATGGTTTGTTGTTGTTGGACTTCCGTACAGTTCAATTTTATGTCTGTTTTGGTTGCATTTTTGTTACTAAATCTTTGCTGTCTTTAAACTTGGTTGTGCAAGAAGGCACAGTGTTTCCACCTACGCTTCCATCTTGGCCGGAAGTCGGGGCAGCCAATTTAGATTCACAGTTTGGCTTTGCCTGGGAATCTCCCAGGCCAGCACAAGTACCAGCCTTCTCAGATTGCTTTATAGCTCAGGCAGGGTGTCCCTGGTGAAACACAGGTGGGGCTGACCTTGGCTGGCACCACCCAGGGAAATCCCAGGGTCAGCACACCTTCTGGACAGCTGTAGCCCATGTCAGAGCACTACCATGCTGCCTCTGCATGGCTGATCCTCCACAGAGGGCAGAGGTTTGTGGTCAGTGGTCACAGCCAGTCCATGCAGATGACTGGCCTGGGTAAATCCCTCCCATTGATCTGCCAACAGCAACCAAGGCTCAATTACAAGAGGAGGGTGTACTCAGTCTACACAAAGGGTGTACCTCAGTACCCAACATGGGTGATAGGGGAGGCTGAGCCCCTGGACCCTATAGGATACCTACTACATTAGGGCACACTATCAAGACACAGAGTCAAAGCAGCTCTACCTAATATATAGAAAAAAAACACAGAGAGGTGGCCAAAATGAGGACTCAAAAAGAAACATGGCCTAAATGAAAGAACAGACCAAAACTCCAGAAAAAAGGCTAAATGAAATGGAGATAAGCAATCTATCAGATGCAGAGTTAAAAACACTCATTATAAGGATTCTCAAGGAACTTAATGAGGACCTCAACAGCATCAAGAAGATCCAGTCAGAAATGAAGGATTCACTAATTAAAGAACAATGTACTGGGAAACAACAGTAGAGTAGATGAAGCTGAGAATCAAATCAATGATTTGGAATGTAAGGAACCAAAAAACAAGCAATCAGAACAACAAGAAGGAAAAAGAATTTAAAAAATGAGGATAGTGTAAGTAGTTTCTGGGACGTCATGAAGAGGTCCAACATTCGGATCATAGGGTGCCAGAAGGAGAATAGAAAACAGCAAGAAACTGCAAATCTGTTTGAAAAAAATAGCAAAAGAAAACTCCCCTACTTTTGTGAAGGAAATAGGCATGCAAGTCCAGGAAGCACAGAGAGTCCCAAACCACATGGTACAAAGAGACCCACTCCAAGACACATTATAATTAAAATGCCAAATGTTTAAGATAAAGAAGGAACCTTAAAAGCAGCAAGGAAAAAGAAGTTAGTTACCTACAGGGGAGTTCCCATAAGACTATTAGCTGATTTCTCAAAAGAAACTTTGCAGGCCATAAAGGATTGGCAAGAAATATTCAAAGTCATGAAAAGCAGGGACCTACAACCAAGGTTGCTCTATTCATCAAAGCAATCATTTAGAATTGAAGGGCACATAAAGAGCTTCCCAGACAAGAGAAAACTAAAGGAATTCATCATCACCGAACCATTATTATATGAAATGTTGAAGGAACTTATTTAAGAAAAAGAAGATCAAAACTATGAATAATAAAATGACAAAAATATGTATCTCTCGACAACTGAATCCATATATCAAACTAAGCAAACAAGAAGAACAGAGACAGAATCATGGATACAGAGAATGTTTTAATTGTTGCCAGGTGGAAGGGGGGTGAGGGAGAATGGGTGAAGATCTGAGGGGATTAAGAAGTACAAATAGGTAGTTATAGAATAGCCATGGGGATGTACAATACAGTGTAGGAAATGGAGTAGCCGAAGAACTTACTATACGCATGACTCATGGACACGGACAATGGTGGGGGGATTTCCTGAGGGAGTGGCAGGTGCTGTGTGGAGGAGGGAAAAGGGGGAAAAATCAGGACAACGGTAATAGCATAATCAATGAAATATAATTAAAAAATAAAAATGGTTTGTACAAAAAAAGGTATGTATTTAATTATCTCATTTAACAAGAGGTTATAGGTAAGTGGTTTCAGGGCTTGCTTTTTTGCAATGAGGTTTCTTAAAAAAAATTGTGGTGAAATATACACAACCAGATTCACCATTTTAATATTTAATGTACAGTTTAATGGGATTAAGTGCATTCACAGTGGTGTAAAACTATCACCACTATCCATCTCTGGAATCTTTTCATCATCCCCAGCTGAATTCTGTATTCTTTAATCGATAACTCCCCATTGCCTCCCCACCTCAACCCCCTGGTAACCTCTACTTTACTTTCTGTCTCTATCAATTTAACTCTGCTAGGTACTTCATATAAGTTTAATCATATAGTATTTGTGTCTGGCTTATTTCCCCTAGGACAATATTTTCTAGGCTTACTCATATTATAGCATATATTAGAAATTTGCTCCTTTTTAAGAGTGAATAGTGTTCCATTGTATGAATACACTATGTTTTGTTTATCCCGTCATCCACTGATGGACATTTGGGTTGTTTCCATCTTCTGGCTATTGCTGGAATAATGCTGCTATGGACACCAGTGTACAAGTATCCAGTTGAATCTTTGCTTTTAGTACTCTGGCTATAACCCAGAATCAGAATTACTGAATCGTATTGTAATTCTAGGTTTAATGCTTCTGAGGGACCACCACACTGTTTTCCATAGTGGCTGCACTATCTTACATTCTCACCAGCAGTGCACAAGCACCCAGTGTCTTTTTGTATGTGTTCTTTGGAGGTATGTCTGTTCTCTAAATACTTTGCCCATTTTTGAATAAGGCCTTTTTTTTTTGCTATTGAATTGAAGGAATTCTTTATATATTTGGGATATTAACCTCTTGTAAGATCTATGATTTGCAAATATTTTCTCCCCTTGTGTGGTTTAACCTTTTACTCTGTTAAAAGTGTCCTTTGATGCACAAAAATTTTTAACTTTGATGAAGACCAAGTTGTCTATTTTTTCTTTTGTTGCCTGTTTTTTTGGTGTCATATCCAAGACATTATTGCCAAATCCAATATTGTGAAGATTTTACCCCCTTGTTTTCTTCTAAGAGTTGTAGACTTTTGTTCTTATGTTTAGTCTTCAATCTCTTTTGAGTTAATTTTTGTATATAATGTAAGATAAGGGACCAGTTTTCTTCTTGTGCTTGTTTAGATTTATTTCTGGGCTTTTTATTTTTAAGTTCTTTTTATCCTCTGCCTTCATCAGCCCAATCATGTTAGGCTTTTTGCCTCATTGTCACAAAATTGATGCCTCAGTACCCTATATCATATCCTACATCCACATTCAAACACAATACTCAAGGATGTGGGGGTATGTGTTCCTCTCTTTTTTAATCAGGAATATTTCTCAGGAGTTCCCTGGCCCCAGCAAACTCCTCTTATACAATGTCTTGCAGAAGCCAGTTTGTACCTGCTTAGGAAAACAGATTATTATATTTCCCAGAATTTTGTGAGCTGGTTGTTAAACACCACCACCCTTGAAATTGCTGTGGCAGGAGCATTTATAACACGGAACTCAGTAAATGCCATGTGCAAGACATTTTTTCCCCTAGGAAAAATTGTCTTGGTTTACCAGCACACACTTGCCTGTAAATCTTCCTAGTCAGAACTGGAGAATATGGCCACTCCTACCTCAAAGAAGTCATAGAGGTATATATCATTTTCAGTCTCTCTCAAGGGAAGCAGACTTGGCCAGCAAGCAAGGAAAGGGAGAGTTGGGGAAGTAACTGTGGCATTTGCCACTGATGGCTCCCAAGGCTGGGAACTTTTTGAACTCACTTAAAAGCATGTCTCTGAAATCTCTCTGAGGACACAGTGCTATGGGCTCAGTGACAGGATGGACAGAGCTCTCACAGATGACATAGTAACTACAGTGAGGGGTGAGGCTTCAAGGCAGGCTTTCTCAACCATACAATGGGGCCTGGTAAGGTGGAGGCCTCAGCAACTTCCTGTGACCTCAGTGGGGGCTGTCCTGACACAGAGACTGTGAAGAGCCAATAGACATGAGTCTTGGGTGCTGGCAGGAAGGAAGGAGCCCCATGGGGCTGCAACAGGGGTGGAGGTCTTAGATGGTGGTAGAAGTGTTCCCTGAAGAAGAGCCAACAAAGGAAGGCTTGCCCTCCTTTGCTAGGAATTCCTTGCTGATCAGGCCATGGGTGGCCATGATCCTGAGGAGTCCATGGCGAAACTTCTGACCAATGAAGGCATAGATGAGGGGATTGAGACAGCTGTGGAAGAAGCCCAGAATCTCGGTGGCATCCAGGGCTCGGCCAATGTCATTTCGGCGTTGACAGGTCTCCTCGATGACCCGAAGCCTCATGAGAGTGTCTGTCACCAGGACCAGATTGTAGGGCAGCCAGCAGAACAGGAAGACGAGCACGACAGCGAAGATGACCCGCATGGCCCGGTGCTTCTGGCCCATGTGGGCCTGAAACAGCGTGCTCAGGGTGAACCCGTAGCAGAACAGCATGACCAGCAGAGGCAAGAGGAAGCCAAAGGTCTGGGGCAGAATCCGCATCACCATGCGCCATTTTGTTGTGTTGACACCCAAATCCTCGTAACAGACTGGGCCTAAATTAGGTGGGTAGATGGTCCTGCGAAAGACAAAAATGGGCAAGGACAGGATCAGAGATAGTGTCCAGATGCCTAAGCATATGAACTTGACCCAGTGCCGCTTCTGAGTCAGTGTGCGTGTGGCATGCACAATGGCCAGGTAGCGGTCCACGCTGATACAGGCCAGCAGTAGAATACCACTGTAGAAGTTGACTTCCTTCAGGAGTGAGACCACCTTGCACATGATTGTGCCAAAGATCCAGCCCGTTGTCTTGGAGGCAGCCCAGATAGGCAAGGTCAGGGCGAAGAGCAGGTCAGCCAGGGCCAGGTTCAGCAGGTAGATGTCAGTGACAGAGCGGCTGACCCGGCTGTGTAAGATGACCAGCATCACCAGGGAGTTTCCCAGCAGGCTCAGCAGGAAGACCAGGGCATAGATGACAATCACAGCATACTTGTTGATATCCAGAGATTCTGGTCGGCATGGGGCAGTATCGGGAAGGGGGAACATGTCAGTGTAGTTGTAAGTGTAGTCCTCATCCCAGGTGAAATTTTCCCAGTACAAGTTTTCTGCATTGGAGTAATCCATTTCGAGGCCTAGAGAAGAGAGATGAGTGTTACTGCACCACAAAGTCTCCCCAGATTCCAGCCTTTCTGCCTTGGGTAGGATTTTTTGCATCAGCTTGTATGTTATGTGGAAGTAACTTTCCCTTCAGGGACTACTAGGGGCTCTAACTCTAATGTTATGAGGCACATTTAGTGATAAATTGTGTATTTCATGACAAGAGTATAGTTCCATTCAAAGTCAGAGAGAGGTTCTTAGCACTTTCCATGACATTAGCATCACTCAAATCACTGTGGAAACTTCCCTTTGGATAATCTCTACTGAACCTGTTGTCTCAGATACCTCAGTGGTGAGCATCCCTGACTGTTGAGGCTGAGTTTAATGTCAGACACATGAGGTGTTGTTCAGTTCTCAATATGGGGACTTAAGCAGGCAATCCAATGGACTTGGAGCCTCTAAAAAGATCAAGGTTTACTACTAAAGCTGAGAGCTTAATCCCTTTGTCCAGCTTTCTGTAGGTTACTTAAAAAAAGAAGTGTTCTTGAAAAAGTGAACAATAACAGTATAGAGTTTCAGGGTGCTCGAACTAGAAGAAAGTTTACCCAGCATTGTTTTTTTCGGAGGCAGGAAGACTTCTCTGAGAGTATTTGTGTGGTTTGAAAAACTATATTAAAAGTCATAAGCAGGTGGCTGACTGATTCTCCATCTGGGTGGGCAGGAATGTAACAGATTATCTTGGGAGCTCTGGGCAGTTATATACTGCCACGAGGGAGCCAGAGAAAGCCAAGATGCTTCCAGATAAGGAGAAGGGACAGCAGGAAGCAGAGAAGGCAGGTGGAGACATATTCTCCTTGTTTTGGTGGCTTCCCAGCCCTGGTGGGAACCCTTCTTGTCCTGCCAGTGCACACCTTCATCCCTTCCTGACTCCCCAGCACACCCAGGTAAACTTATGTCTGTTGATGCTGCCCTTGTTACAGGATTAGTGGGCAGCTTGCTTCTGGGGGAAGTTGCAGCCACTGAACTACTATCCCAATTTTCAAAGAATGAGTAGACTAAAGAAAACCAGCTGCAGAATTAGCTTCCTTTTGAACCACAAAATAAATCGCCATTGTGCCATTTCTTTATCATAAGGTATGAGCATCCTGTGACCATATGCAAGTCTGTAATCCACCTTCAAATGGAACCCAGTGTTAAAGAGAAAAATATAAAATAAAAGTCTCAGGAATTACTTCACACTCACTGGAATGCTCATAATAAAAAAAAAAGATGGACAATAACAATGTTGAGGAGGAATTTGTTCCCTTAAATACCCCTCTGATCATCTGTTTATCTCTGTGAGCAGATGATCAGAGATGCACTTAAGGGAACAAATGACCTAGGAGAAGACCCAGCTTTAAGAGAGAATGCCGATCATTGATGGGTACAGAGAGCTTGTGCCTGCAGAGAGGAGAACCCCACATCTGTGAGCATCAGCTGTGAGAAGACAGGGCTGGGGAAGTTGCAGAAAATTCCTATGAGAAGAGGCAGCAGCAGGCAATCCTGCTCTACAGATAAGCGCTCATTCTGGATAGTCCAGTGCTCATCTGTGCTGGGGTCAGATGGCAGGTATATGGGTGAGTTCCATTCCCATGCAAGTCAGGACAGAAGTAGAGAACTCAGAAAAGGGAACTAGGCCTCCAGGCTAGAGCAATGACCTCCAGCCACTGGCTGGGAAGGGGGTATAGCGGGAGTGGTAGGGGGAATGTTCTGTTGTTTGTTTTTTAACCAATCTCTAGAGGTGATGATTTGGCAGTGAAAGGAAGAAACTAAGGAAAGGAAGATAGGAAGACAACACTCTGAGATCTACTTTGTGACTCACAGGTACATGGTCTCCCTTGATGGTTACAGATAGATATGATGGAGTTCCAGTGTACCGGTGAGAAGACAGACACAGCGAGGCTCAGAAACCAGTCTGTATCACAGAGCCTAGAAGTGCTACAGCCAAAATCCCAAATAGTGTGGATGGACCCAGAGGCTATCTTCAGTCTTCAAACCTGCTCCTTAAGAACAATCACACCTCTGAACTTTAGGCTCAGAGCAGGCCAAGTGCAACTGTCTTCATTCACTCAAATCCATGTTTATCCGATACCAGCCCTCGCCACCATGTCCCCTAAGGTTCTACCTCAACAAGATCGAAGTTGTGTACTGGAGGCTCACCAATGGGGAAGTCAACGCCACCACTGCCTTTGACCCCAACATCAGCCTCCAGGGTCTGTCCCCAAAAGAGTTTGGTTTTGACATTGACAAGGAAAAAGGTGATAGGAAGGGTCTGAGGATCACAGTGAAACTAACCATTCAGAACACACAGGCCCAGTTTAAGGCGGTCTCGCTGCCTCTGCCCTTACCATCAGCGTCCTCTGGAAATCACCAAGAGACAGAAGAAAACAGCAAAACCTTGAGCACTATGGAAATATCACTTGTGATGGGATTGTCAGTATCGGCTGACAGATACGAAACCAATCTTTAGCTACAGAATTTTCTGGAACCATTAAAGAGATCCTGGGGACTGCCCAGTCTGTGACCTGGCATGTTGATGGCTGTTACCCTTACACATGATAGATGACATCAGCAGTGGTGGAATGCCCAGCTAGTTAAGAACTACAACCAAAAAAAAAAAAATCTCAGAACTCATGCATTAACTATATTGGTAAGGTAAATTCTTGAGTTACCATGAAGGCATCCTGTGTAGCTCAGTCCCATTGTTTGATGTGCTATGCATTGCTTCTTGGCTGTTCCTTAAGCCCAGAATGAAAGAAAGAGCCCTTTCAGGAATGGTAAACCAAAATTCCGTGGACTGGCTGGCCCCCACTGACCACCCAGGCATATCCTCAGTGACCCAGCAGAAGATTCCCTCATCCAGTAAAATTGCCAGCCCCTTAATGACTCATAGTAGACTGGAAAAAACAGGGATGGGATGATTCTAGTTTATTTCATGAAAATGCTATAAGATTCCAAACACGTAAGGCAATCTTTTCCACAACAATAACAACAAAAACCAGTCATTTTAATACAGTTCCAGTATTTTTCTCTCTTTGAATACCATTCACACATATTTGCATTTAATATATGGGAGGAGGCACTCCACAGTGTCTGGTCCTTTCTCACACCTAACTTTGGCCGCAGCATGGAGAGCTGGCTGAGTTGGGAACGGAAGGGGGTGGGCATTGAGTTGCCCTGAGTGGCTTTTGGAGACAGGTGTAGGGGAGAAGGGCAGAAGCTCTGTTTTTGAAGATAGGAAGGTGTAAAGAGAAAGAATGAAGAGACCTAGGGGTGTGGGTGAGGCCCACCAGAGGTGGGAAAGATGCCTGGAATTAAATGGTGTCAAGGAAGACAGAGAACGGGGATGGTCTGAGTGGCGAGAGGGGTGAGTGTTTCAAGACTTACCAGGACTCTGGGCTTTTCACCTGTAGGATACCTCCAGGAGCGCAGATGTGCCTGACTGCAAGGGTGGTGGTGATGAGAACAGAGTGGAGGAAGTGAGTGGTGGATTAGATTGCTCAATTTGGGGTGGAGTCACTGCCTGTGCTGGATGCTCTAGATAACTTGAATAATTAATTCCAAGGTCAGCTCTTTGATCACCTGATATTTTATGGACTGGTAAGGTTCATACTGGGAAAGGACCTGTGGCATTTTCTAGCCAACCTTTGCGTTTCACAGATAAGGACACTGAGGCTTATACAAAGGAAGTGATTTGCACAGGGCCGCTGAGATTTCTGTCTTCTTTGCTCCGATCTCAGTAGCCCTTGCCCTGTCTGACTCTCTCCACACTCTAGATGCTTCAGGCTTCCCAGGGCTAACTATCTCTCTTGAACATCTTTCATACCTGAAAGGGGAACAACTCATTAAGACAATGGAGATAAAACTTAAGCTTCTGGACAGTCTGGTAGCTTTCTTTCTTGGACCTAATGCCTCTGGTCTTTACTCCACCCATCCCAGGAACAGTTAAAACCTCACAGATTCCCTCTCTATGCTGCCCTCCCATTTCACCTCTCCTTGTCTTTCACCTCACTCCCCAAACATCTGCCTTGACCATGAGGACCTCATAGGGCACTTCTCTTTTTTCTTGGCTTGTGCCCTTGGGATTGGGTCTGCTGTGGTTACCACCTTTGGAGCCAAGACCATCTAATTTGGAAAGAAAGCTTTCAGGTACAACTTAAAACCCTACCCAAGTCTGAACACATTTTTATAAACAGTGTTGACTGACACTACAAATGTAGATTGTCACCTTTGCTATTGATTGCAATTGAAAGGATAAACACAGGAAGAGCAATGAAGACAAATTCACGTCTCCCTCCTAAGCCCCTACCTAGCAACTCAATCCCTCCACTCAGAGCCTGTGGCCAGCTCACCTAAGCTGCCTACCCCAAGGAAAGAACCTCTGAGTCCAACTGTTCAGCAAACACTCCTTGTCACCTCTCTCTTTCCAGCCAGAGGCCCTTAGATGCTCAGAGAGGCGGGTGGGAGTGGCAGTTAAGAACCCTGAGCAACTCTCAGTTTACTCAGCCATAAAATGAAGCTGACAATAAAATGAGATTACCCAAAACGTTGCCCTAACTGGTGTAGCTCAGTGGATTGAGCGCGGGGCCTGTGAACCACATGATCGCGGTTCGATTCCCAGTCAGGGCACATGCCTGGGTTGCAGGCCGGTTCCCGATTCCCGGCAGCGGACGCATGAGAGGCAACCATACATTGATATTTCTCTCCCTCTCTCCTTTCCTTCCCCTCTAAAGATAAATAAAAAAAATCTTAAAATAAAAAAATAAAAAATATATATAAAAAATAAAAATAAAAAATATAATGAGATTACCCAAAACGTAGTTAAAACACATAGAAAGCATGGTGTTTGCTTTGATTATTGTGATCATTGTTAATGAAATAGTTTGTCAGCTAATAGCATGCTGCCTCTCCTGACATCCCCAAGCGAGAGAAAGCAGTGAGTCTGCTGTCTAGACTGACTCCATGGACATTCTAACTCGCTCTGACCCGGATGACAGCAGTCACACCAGCTGCGCTGTTGAGTGCCTACGAGGGTCTAGCTTCTGGGAAAAGTGCTTTTCAGAGTCTGTATCATTTACTCCTTACAGAAAAAAATGCACTTACTCCTCACAACAAAATGCACTTTCTGAATGAGGAAACTAAGATTCTAGGAGTTAAGCAACTTACCTAGAATGACGCAGATGAACTGGGTAGTTTTAAAACTTTTTTTTTTTACCTGACCTCAAATCTTGTATTTTGTCCACTTTCACAAGGGGATGGATGCCAGCCTGAGTTTTCTGAACTTCGTTAGGATTTACTCTTTCCCAGACAACTGAGTACAAAAGGTATAGAACAGAGAGCCCAGATCTGACATTTCTCAACTCACCCACTTCTTGATTTTCATTAGGTTGATTTCATTTCCACTGACCTCACCACATGCATGTTGACCGATGGTGAGGTGAATAAAGAACTAGCTCCCAATCCTGGTTCTGCTCTTAATGATTAGTGTGAGCTTGGATAAGCCTCTTGTCTCTGAGCCTCAATGTTGTGCATTGAAAAAATAAGGAGACTGTGATGGGGGAACTCAGGAGTTGAAAATGTTTTAGCTCCTCGTTGGAGTTAATAGGCTTGGTAAATAATGCTTGTAGAAACCTATTGTTCCAGGAACTGAAACTCATGACCAGACCTACCCTGACTCCAGGAGACCCACAGCAGTTCAACCTTTGTGCAGGACTGCGAGCGATCAAGATGGTATCTGAGCCATTGTGTGGCCGGGAGAGAACGTCCACCACCCAGGACACAGATAAAGAATCACCAGTCAGCAGATGAGAGGGTGCTAGGAAAATCGCCAGACTGCAACTTTTATCTGATTGACCTTTTTCTCTGAATTCCAAACCCCTTACCTACTTTTTTTCTGAACTCCAAACCTCTTACCTACACTCTCCTAAGGTCGCCTTGAGATGAGACATAAGATGATTTTTAGGGTACATAATGTGTCGTCTTCTCAGATTGCTGGTCACTTAAATAAAGCGCCCATATAGATTCAATCTTTGTCTCTACTAATTGGTTCTCATAGTGACAGGCAGCACAAAAGCTGACTTTTCCATTTTCAATTGTTCCAGATCTATACTGTCTAATATGATAGCTACTAGCCGCGTGTGGCTACTTAAGTTTAAATTAATTATAATAAAAACTTTAGTTCCTCAGTCCTATCAGCTGTATTTCAAGGGCTCCATAGCCACACATGACTAGTGGCTGTCATGTTGGGTAGTGCAGATATAGAATCCTTGTGTTATTGAAGGAAGTTCTTTTGTGCTGTCCTATTCAGGTGCCGGCAGTTACCTTTAGCTCTAAGAGTCTGCCTGTCATCACCTCAGTTCTCAGAGGACTCAGACTGAACTCTCCAAGTTCCTTCCATCAGGAATATGTCCCAAGCAGTTCTAAGACCGAAGAGCTCACCTACCTGCTGGTGCTGCTACAGCTGCTGTTATTACTGAAGTGGCCTCTGACACTTCCGCTGTGACTCAGGGCTTGGGAGCAGTCAGGGCTGTTGGACAGGAAGAAAGTGAACCAGACTTTATAGGGAAACTTCTGAGCCAGAGTTGCCCAAGGGGAAATCCAAGAGACTCAGTAGGGGAGATGTTCCCACAGAGGAGCAAAAAGGTCTGTCCTAGGACCCAGACTCCAGGCCAAGGAGACTCTGTATCAGCCCTGGGGATTTTCACGCCTTCCTGTCTAATGGCTCCTGGAGGAGACTGCTAGTCTGAAGGTGGAAGTTTGCCTAGTCCCTCTGCGTCTCTGAGAGCTTTGAACCCTGACCTCCTTCTTTAAAAGGAACTTGTAGGCGACCCCAGCTGACAGACTTGCCTAAACTCACTTGTGCACTTTCTTCCTTCTTACTAGGGTCAGCATGACAAATGTCATGACAAATGTCCCTCCCGCCTCTTTCTGGTGATTTCCTGCACCTGGCTGTGGGACCCACTGCCTGATACAGACTTGAGGATCCTGCCTCCCGGCCCTTCCCCGTCAACCACCTTTCACTTCAGCCCCTGAACTTGCTTATATCCTTCTCTCCTTCCCCTGTCCTAGGTTCCATTTAGCTACCACTCCCCTGTGCCCTCCTTGTCATATGCAAACTCTTTGACAAAGCAGCTGTTTCTGCTTTGCCAGCTCTTGTTCACCGTTTAACCCACGGCCACTAGCTTCCTTCCTACTGTTCTGCTGAAACAGCTTTTGCTGGGTTACCAGTGACCTCCGGTTTACTAAATCCAGAAAGTAAAACTGCCGTAATGTTCCAAAAATAAAGCCTGCGTATTGTCATGAATATAAGTGAAACAAAAGCCTATAAAGTAAAACTTGAAAGATTCTCTTCCATTCCTCTGTTCACTTACACCTGTCTTTCCCCAGACTTCCCCTGTGCATATACAAACACGTTTTCTTTCCTTCCTTAATAAAAATATACCATATTTTACTAGTTATATTTTCTGCACCATAACAATTTATTTTCTGCATCTTACCATGGACTTATTCCACATCAGTACATAGAGATCATCTCACTTTAAAAAAAATTTGAATTTATTGGGGTGACACTTGTTTGCAAAACAATGCAAGTTCCAAGTGTGCAATAAAACATCCTCTGTACATTACATCATGCGCCCGTCACCCCAAGCAAAGTCTCTTTCCATCCCCATTTTTCTCCCTTTGCCCACTTCCACCTGCCCCTCACCCCCTTCCCCTCCGGCCATCACCACACTGTTGTCTGCGCCTATGTGTTATGTACGTACGTTTTTTGACTAATCCCTTCATCTTCTTTTATCCGGTCCCCCTACCTTGCTCCCTTCTGACAGCTGTTGGTCTGCTTCATGTGTCCATGCCTCTGTTTCTATTTCGTTCGTCAGTTTAATTAGTTCATTAGAGTCCACATCTACGTGAGATCATATGGTATTTGTCTGGCTCTGACTGGCTTATTTCACTTTATCTTACTCTTTTTTTAAACCACTGAATTTTTTTTTAATTTTTAAAGATTTTATTTATTTATGTATCTTTAGAGGGGAAGGAGAGAGGGAGAGATACATCAATGTATGGTTGCCTTTTGTGCATCCCCTGCTGGGAGTTGGCCTGCAGGGAACCAGCCTGCAACCCAGGCATGTGCCCTGACTGGGAATCGAACCGCCATCCTCTGGTTTGCAGGCCTGTGCTCAATCCACTGAGCTACACCAGCCAGGATTTGTCTTACTCTTTTTAATGACATATTGGATCATGGCATGTATGTATCATGATTTCTTTGATAATTATCTTATAGATGGGCACTTATGTTCTTGCTATGAGCTTCTTTGGATGTAGGTCTTTGGAATGTGTCTAAGTGTTTCTGTAGCTTTATAATTTTTCAGGGTCATATCTGTGCATGTTTAAATTTTGATAGATATGACTATATGGCCCTTCAAAAAGATTGTGCCAGTTTATTCTATTACCACCAGTTTATGAAAGGGCCTGCCACCCTCTCCAGTCATATTATTCCATATTCATCAACTACAGTAAACTCTATATTTTCTCTCAGCCTGCTCTCTGCTTTCTAACTTTTATGTATGATGAAATGGTTACTGTTCAAGCCTTATGTGATCTGATCTCTGCATCATTTAATCCCACTGACCCCATTCTCTTCCCTCTCCTGAACCTCTCTTGGTCTCATTTGTTGCTTCATTTGTTGCTCAATTCATTCCTGAAATTGGATGTTGCCGGGGTTCTGTCTTTGTCCTCTTCTCTGCCTGCTCTCCCCAGGCCAGCCCACCTCCTTCCTTGGCTTTAGCGACCACCCAGTTCACCAGTGACTCCCATACCTATAGTTCCCAACTTCTCTTCTAAGTGCTCTCCTAAGATCAAACTCTTACATGCACTTACCTCGTGAAGTCTCCCTTGAGGCTCCGCAGATGCTGCGAACTCCCAGGCACTTCTCCTCCAGAGTGCCCTCTCTTCCTCCTGGCACACCCCCACCCTCCCCTCTCTCTTCCTGTCTACAAAACTCTCTCTTTAACATCTCTCTTCACCATGTTGCCGGGAGTTATCTCCTTTTCACCACCTTGTCTGACAGCCATAGGCAACGCTTTATTTTCTCCTCGAAGCTACTGCCAGGCGACAGCCGTGGATTCTAGAGTTGGGCTGTCTGAGTTAGGGTCCCAGCGATGTCACTTACTGGGTGTAGGTCTTGGGCAAGTTATTTAATCTCACTAGGTCTCAGTTTCATCACCTGTAACATTATGGGGACAATGAGGACACCTACTGTCATGTGGATTAAATGAGTCCACATTTGTAAAGCACTTAGAGTGGAGTTTGGCAGTGTTGGCTGGGCTGCTGCTACTGTTACTAGCACTGTTCTCCTAAATGCTTTCTGTCTCCAGTCTTCCCTCCACTCTGCCACCGAACAATCTCCCTAAAGCATCAACTGGATCACATTCCTTTCCTCTTACGACCCTTCAAGGACCCCCATTACCCTCAGCGTCAGCCTCCTGACTAACGCACCTACTGCTTTTCTATGCCTGACCCCTGTGCACTTCTCCACCTCGTTTCAGGCCACGCCTCTTTGAACCCTTAACTTCGGTCACAGGGAACCATGTGCACTTCCCCCAGGAACTGTTCTGGGTCCTCTTCAGGGCCTGGCATGCATTTCCTTCCGCCTGGCATGCTCTTTCCCACCTTCTTGGTCTGGCCACCTCTCCCATTTCCTTTCACATTCAGCCCAGTGGTCATCTCCATGGACTGCTGCCCCACACTCTCTGTACCCCTGGGCTTCCTCTATCATGTCTTCAGTTAAAGGGCTTTGTAATCGTCTGTTTGGCTGTTTCCTACTCATCACTGTGAGGTTTGTGAAAGCAGGTATTGTGTGTATGTGTGTGTATATATATATAAAATCTCTGTATCCCCAAACCAATCAGTGTTTGGCATATCCTAGGTGTGTAACACAATTTTCTTGAACACTGAATGAATTGACGAGAACTGATGTAAGTTGGAACATCCAAGTGATGTCTAATTAAAGAAATAATTGCCAGCCAAATTTTCCAGGGCACCCCCAGCCTCTGAGCACAGTATAGTCCCATCAATAGCAATAATCCAAATTGTACTGGCTCAGACCCCGGTGCTTGTACAGGGCTTTATCCCTTTGGAAAGTGCTCCCCAGGAACTTGGAGGAGGTTGTTGGGGGCATCTCCCACGTGCTTCTGAGTGCTGCTGTTCTAGATATGTGGCCTGGAGTCACTGCTGAGTGACTTGCAGCTTCACTTTCTGGGGTGGTTTTCTGCTGGAGTGTCCCCAAGTTCTAACAAGCTTTTGCAGTGTCTCTTTGGAGCTCTTGTGCTCTCCATTGGACTTGGTGGGGACTCTTTGAGGAGTGGTGTAAAGCTGGTTCCCAGCATTGTTCTTCCCTCCCAGCCAAGGGTACTTCTCCCCCTTTCATGGCCCTCAACTTCCTTCTGATGAGTTCTTGTCCAGTAGCATCTTGCTTCCTCTTTGAACATAGGCTTCTGTTAGGTTCCCTCTCCCCCTTCAGCTTATCAGGCAGGTCTCAACACCCTGCTGGAGTTTCTACTGAATACGATGCCTTCAGCTATGGTAAGAACCCTGCCCTAATAAAAGTATCAGAGCAAGTATGCCTTTCAGAAAGAGACTGCTGCCCTTCAAGGTGAGGTGTTGCTTTTACCCTAATTGCTCTGGGAGTCCCAGCTCTGCTACCGCCCCCGCCCCATGCCTGCTCCCTCCATTTCCCCTCCCCGCCCCACCCCACCACCCCCAGGCTGATGCTGCTAAGGAGAAGTTCTCACTAACTCTCCAGGGCAGGAACTGCTCTTGCAAAACTGTTGCTCCATGAGTGGCAATGGGATGCAACTCTAGGTGGTTCTGACCCCAAGAGGTGGTCCACGGGCTCTGGTTGGAGCCCAGAGTTGCCCAACCACTGCGGAGTTGCTGATGGTTACGTGAGGTGGGGGAACAGGGACAGTATGCATGCCTGCTTGGGGCCACAGAGTCTGCCCTAGAGCATAGGTATTAGGGCAGCAAATTGCCTTGTTATAGGGTGGGGCCCACATTTTTTTCATAAACACTGCAACTGGATGCCCAGTGAATGACACAATTTGCGTAAGGCTTCTTGGGCAGTCAGAGGATGTGAACTTTTACCATGGAGCTACACGAGTCCTCATCCACCGTCTTTATTCAAGCCTAGCTAAGCGAGCACTGCACAGAGAGTCACCTGGACTCAGCCCCTCCCACCAGGTGCTCACAACTTGGGACTGTTCAACTCACTATTGTGGCTGGAAGGGAAGGCCAGAGAGGCCCAACTTTGATGTCTGCGCCCCCTCTCCTGCCCACCAAGCCAGGTGCCCTGGGGAGCAACTGCGACTCTCTCACGCTGCTGGTGGGAGGGTACAACATACAGTCTACAGCCTCTATGGGAAATAACTCAGCAGTTTCTTAAACATATACCTGAACCGGGACCCGATCATTTCCTCCTCAGGTATTGACCCATGAGAAACACAGGCATATGTCTACACAAAGATTCATACACAGATGGTTATAGGAAACTGATTTGTAATAGCTTCAAATTAGAAACAACCCAAATGTTTAGCAATAGGTGAAGTGGGTGAACAAATGTGGTATATCCGTGCTGTGGCACACTACTGAAAAGTACAAAGGAACTACGGGCATGTGCAACAACGTGGAAGAACCCCCAAACATTTACGCTGAGTGAAAGAAGGCAGATGGTGTGGTTCCATTTATATAAAGTACAATATATGTAATTTATATATAATTATATATATGTGTACACGTATAATCTAGAAAATGCAAGCTGGTTTCTAGTGACAGAAAGCAGGTAAGTGGTTGCCTGGGGATGAGGAGAGGAGGGGGGCGGGAGAGACTACAAAGGGCACGGGGGAACTTTGGGGCTGATGGGTATGTTCATTCTTTTGAGTGCGGTGATGATTTCATGGGTATAAATTAAAGTCAAAGGTCATCAAATTGACCTTTGATTTATGTGAAGTGTACTATATGTTAGTAGAACCTCAGGAAAGCTGTTAAAAACAAAACAGAACAAAAACAGACCCCAGACAGAAAGCTCCTGAGAACCCTGAGACAGTGCAGTGTTGTGAAGGGTGGCCTGGGTGAGGGGGCATGTGGAGAAGAATGTCAGGCTGTCGGGTCTTACACACAGTCAAGGACTCTCTGAGCCCACACAGACCTTAGAGCGCATGGTGCCTGAGGTTTCTGCACGTTACAGCAGAATGTTCAGAGAGCTGAGAGCTTTGACTGAGTTGCCCAGCTCTTCAGTGGTAGATGCAGGGCTTGAGCCTGTCTCCTGCCTGCTAACCTGGCTCGTTTCATCCTCCACACCACAGTCTGGCAACTCAAGTGCTGTCTGCCTTAAGTGGCCAGGTTCTAGAAGGTAGTGCTGGTCAGACCACAGGTCTCGGGAGGGCAGAGGGGAGATGGGGTGGGATGGCCAGTCCTGGGTGGGTCTTGATCAGACGACCTGGGCTTCTTTTTTCTGGGCACAGGGTGGGCAGCAGTACTCTTGCTTCTTGTAATCTGCAGAGCAGGCGTGGCAAACCAGGCCTCCACACAGCCTGGGAGCAAAGGCGGAACGAGTGAAGAGCACAGAGGGGGTGGACAGTGGAGGGGACGTAGGGTTCGAGTATATTTGAGTCTGTCTGTTTCTCATTTCCCAGCAGAACAGCCTTGGGTCTGCCCCAGGAGGCCTCCCCTTTCCTAAAGGGTGTCTTGATGCCCCCTCCTCTAGGGTCCTCTTATTCCAAATGGCAAGTTCTCCCGATGGCCTACTTTCCTCTCTCCTGTTGCTTGTCCTGCCACTGTATTCCCAGAGGGAGGGGAGGGCAGCAGCTTCCTCTGTAGAGGAAATCTCTTCCCAGATGAGAAGCCCATTAATCAGTCTATTCTTGGAAGGGTTACTCGGTCCCATCTTCCAGATGCCATTCCTGTCTGACCTTTCTCCACTGCTCTCATTCATGTCTTTGCCAAGTGCTAGGTAATATGAGTGGCCAGCTTTAAGATGTCTTTGATAAATGCCCAGTTCCTGTGTCTCTCCTTTCCCCAGAGTGGGCAGGGGGCTGTGGGCTGGTGGAAACCGGGCTGTCCCAGAGGAAGGATTCTGCATCCTACCCATCCTACCTGCATGGGTACCGCCGAGAAAGCCGGCCAAAGACCTTGTTACAGCTCATACAGCATCCAGGGGCCACAGAAGAGAGGTGCTGAACCTTCTGCCACAGGTTATCCTTCTCTCTGATGGGCAGATGGAGGGGGTGGAGAGAGAGAGAGAGAAGGAGAGAACACAGATAGGAAAAGATAGAGTTGGGAATGGCACAGATGGAGAGACAGAAATGAACAGCAAGAGAGGGTGTTTCACAAAGATGAAGCATAAGGGAGAGAGAGTGATAGAGGGAGTCTCCCAGGGACAAAAAGACAGACAGACACAAACAGTGGGGCAGAGCAACAGAGACACCAAAATGGGGAGGGAGACACAGAGAGACAGCGAGACAGTCCCCCAGAGAGAAAGGAAGTTAGGGAGTGGGCGAGGGAGACAGACAGACACAGAGAAGTGGAGAGAGAAAAGCAGTGGGAGAAAGACAGAGGGAGAAGGACGCAGAGACAGACAGGGACAGACAGAGAGGGAGAGACAAGTGCAGAGAAAGATGAAAAGGCAGAGAAAGAGACAGTGATGGTGAAAGAGAAAGAAAAATAGAGTCAGAGAGAAAGACTCGCACACAAGAGATCAGGGAAACGCCAGCCTTTCCGGGAAGACTGGATGGATGCTGGCAGGTCCCTCTTGCCCAACATAACCTTAACCGGCAATTTAAGAACCTGTTCACAGCCCACCTCCCCTAAGGAGCACTTCCTGTTGGTAGATGCCCCTGGGGCCTTCTTGCCCTGGACTCCCATCGCATAGAATGCCCATGATCTTCTATTGGGCACTCAGTACAATTGGCCCTGAAGTTCTGTGTGCTTATGCACCTCCAAAACTTATCTTCATGTTTTTTTTTGTAGAGAATGTGTTAGAAAGGTCGGTTGTTTTCAATTTTGATGGAAGTGATACATGCCCCTTATGTGAAATTGAACAGTACAGAAGGTTTTATATCAAAAGGTAATAGACACTTTCCCATTCACAGTGGCAAACCACTTCTTACATCTTTTAGCTTTGTCTCCTGTTAGTGCTTCCATATTTAAGTAACATGCTCATACCTCTCCTTTTTGATTTATCAAGAGAACATCTTCTATAGAGCATCTTACCTTGATGTCAGAGGATTTAGCTTATTTATAGTCATTTCCATTAAGTCCTTCTCCTTCCTCCCAATGTAGTTATATCCCTATTTCTGGTTCCTTTATTCCTTTTACAGAATATTCTCATACACGTGTTTCTCACTCATTCTATTAACTATAGGTAGTGTCTTCTGTCTTTCTGTAACACAATGATGCCAGCATCCCCTTTTTGTTTCCTACCGCCCAGCTTGTCATCTACTCTTATACCACCTAATAGGGTAGCCACTAACCCCCTAGACTATGTAAATTTATATGTAACTTAATTAAAGTTAAATAAAATGAAAACTTCAGTTACTCAGTCACCCCAATCCCATTTGAAGTACTTAATCACTCTATGTGACTAGTAGCTACCATTTTGGACAAGACAAATATAGAACATTTCCATCTTCACAGAAAGTTCTGTTGGGTTCTGTTCTATACTTAATATTGTTTAGGTGGTAATGCTTATGTTTGTTGTGTAATTATAATAATTTTCTCTGCTTTGCCTTTAAGTTGAAGCTAACATAGAAAAAAATCAGTGACTAGTATTTACATTATTAGACAATACGTAAACATATTGCTTCAAGCAGAGCTGTGCTGTATAAGATTTCCCTTCTTAGAAATTTTTTGTTTTTCCAGGACTTTCTAATTGCCTTACTTTTACAATGTATTATTTTGTCTTACTGGGGTGACATTGGTCAATACAATTATATAGCTTTCAAGTGTACAAGTTCATGATACATCATCTATATACTGCATTGTGTGTCTTGCCTTTCTGCATTGTGTGAAATTGCCTTTCTTTGTTCCTTGCACAACTTGTTTTTAACATAGCCTAATTACTTCCCCCTGCCCCAATTCTCCATCACATCAGGTATTTTATGGGCTCCCAGTACTTCTGCCACAGCCTGGACTCACTGCTTCCCGGCCTTGCTGCTCACTTTCACCCTGGGAATTACCTTCCGTTCTCTCCTGGGCTAGAGCCACTGTCTCCTGAATTCCACATGTTCTCCTTTCTCGGCTTACTTCCTTGTTTTTCTGGGACACATCCTTAATTAGCTTCTTAAGAATGCTATGTGGGAGGTGAATTTTCTGTGATCTGTCTGAAAAGTGTCTCTTCATCACCTTCCCTACCTGCTTTGTAGTTTGGTTGAGCATAGCACTCTAGGGCAAAACTCAGCTTTTAGAAGTTGAAAGTATCACACCATTGATTCTTAGCAGTTGTCATGTTCTGCTTCTTTGATAAGTGACCTGTCTTTTAAGATAGTCTTCTTACCTTCGTTCTACAGAAATTTCACAATCAGGCATCTAGATGTGGGTCCCCCCTTTCATTTATTCTGCCGGTCACTCAGTAAAATCTTTAAATCAAATGTTTCCATTAGGGTGGGAAAGTCTCTCACTTGTTATCTGTTTCATTCCCTCTCTCCCTTTCCCTCTCCCTCTCTCGGAATTCCTGTCAAAGAACTTCCCGAACTCCTGGATTGATTCTTTAGGTCTCTAATTATTTCATTCACAGGTTCCGTCTCTCTGTGCTTTTTATTCTCCTTTCTGAGAGACTGCCTCATCTTTCTCATCTGATCCTAGTGAATTTTTAAAAATATTTCAGTGACATTTTAATTTCCAGGAATGTTTCTTATCTTTTGGTGGGCTTGCTTCCATAGCATGTTCTTTAATGGAAGATGGATCTTTCTTTGTTTGTCTTCTTTTTACATTCTAGACTGTCCTCCAATGCCTACAGAAACTTGGCTGCCATTTCATGTAGGAGGAGGCAATAAAGTTGCCGGAGGTCCAGGTACTTTATTGGACAGTGGTCATTGACTTGTGGCTTCCCTCTAGGAGGGACTGGGCTGGTAGCTATCCATCACAACAGGCTCTCAGATGCCCGAACACATTGCTCTCCATTATTCTCCAGATAAGGACATTTGAATGATTGGCTTGGGAGATAAGCCCCTCAACTGTTGAACATCCTGCAGTTGGGGAGGCAGGCAGGAAGCAGGGGGCCCACACTGCTCTTTCTAGTGGCTCTATCAGTTAATCTTCCTGAGTTCTGCCCCTCATCTCACTTGTGCCATATGTGTTCCTGGTGTCTCTGGGCTCTAAAGTTCTAACTTGGGCTAAATCCAGTTTCCACTTCTCCATCCATTTCCTGGCCTCTGGAATTTAGCTGAAATCTCTTGTCTATGGTTGGCTCCTTCACCTTTCTCTCTGTTGTAAGTTTTATTCTTTTATAATCATTCTAGTGAGATCTGAGGATGGAGAATAGATGCTGTGTGGTCAGTCTAGCATCCTGATGCAGAGGTCAACCTCCACGGCTTTTTTTTTCACTTTTTGCTTAGGGCCATATCTTCCAAAATGCTTTTGCAAGGGGCATTATATTATGCAGTCTGGGACCTTCAGATGAATTTCTTCAGCGCTAGGAAAAACGTCTGTTTCTCTGTTCATGAACTGGTATATTTCCTTTGAATAGACAGTGAATTTCGGGCAACTTGCTGTGTTTCCCTTTTTGATTCTGCTACCAAGTTTTAACCTAACCCTAATCCTAACACTTTGGGAGCATGTATTTTTTTGTCTACCATGAAATCTTCCACTTTTCTTTAATAATCATATATCTATATCTCTATAGCTATCTTTTATTGTTAGCTACCTTAAATTTTTGTGTGAGATACATAGCTAATTTTTTGTATCTCCCTTTCTCCAATTTGACAGTTCCTGGGAGATCAACCCTAAGCATTTTGTTTGTTCTTTTCAGGTTGATCTCTCCCTTTCCTCACCTTTACTGTCACTTGGGTTTTGTGTTTAGAGGATTTAGTCCTAGATAATCCTGCAGCAGCCTTCCAGTTCTAACGGAACCTGAGTGCCATGGTCTCTTACCTCCTGAACTGGGAAAAGGATAATGAATCTGGATTATCTCCCCACTAAACTGAAGAGCAGAAACCAGGCTTTACATATTTCCCCCATCCCCCAGTGAGCTTGGAATTGATCCTCAGCCCCTGGAACCTAGGATAGCTGACCCAGGAGGGGCCTGCAGGCCCAGTGATCTGAGGAAGTCCATCCAGTAGACAGGCTGGTGTAGGACATGCACTTACCTCTTGGTTACCCTGACCTTTCTCTAGTTCCTTCTAAGTCCATGGGCTCCTTTCCCTTCTCCTAGCTTTAGTAGGTGTGTATGTACATGGGGGTTGGTTTGGGTGGTGGGCATGCATTAGAGTCAGAGGACTCTATGTAATTTTTGTGTTGTGTATCCTTGGTGGCCAAGTCAGCCTCTCTGACCCTCAGTTTCTAAACTGGGAATAAGAGCAAGCTAAAAGAAAAAAAAATGGGAAATGAGTCAGTATATATAAAGGTTCAGAATCCTGCTTGATAGTTGCTAGCAGAGCAGAATTTTCATTCCCCAGCCTCTACTTCTCATACCATTTCCCCTTCTGCACCCTGGTCACTGGCCCCCCACTTACTGAATCAGTTCCAACACCCGCCTCTTCATGGCATGGACCAGGTCCCGCTGCCCTCGGAGCTCCTCCTCGTACATGGCGCTCCTCCTTTCAGCCTCCTGTTGCTTCTGCTCCACCTCTGCCTGCAGCCGGGCTCTCTCTTCCTGGCACCTGTGCACAATAGGCAGACTCAGTTTTCAGGAAAAAAGCTCAGCTTTTGACTGAGCTAGGCTGGGCCTCTGCCTGATGGGGAGCCCCTGGGGGGCTGGGTGTCCCCTGCAGTTGAAGCCCATACCCACCACACACATACACCACACCCCCCCACTACATCATACATACACACACTATACTACACATGCACCCCCCACACTACATATACATACCCCCTCACACTATACACATATACCCCCACACTGTACATACACACACCACATATACATACCCCCCACACTATGTATACATACACACATACACACACCCTACACTATATACACATCCACGCTATACAAACACATAAGATCACACATACCACATATACATATACATACCCCACACTATACACACACACAATACAGTACACACTCCATACCACACACACACACACCACATCGCACACACATTACACACACACACACACACCATACATAGACACACATATCACATTACACATATACATACACACTCTGCACCAAATACACTTAAAACATAGTACATACACATCTGTAGAACATCACACACACCACAGGCCACACACACACCACACCACACTGAACACACTCACAAAACATACCACGCAGATCACACACTATATACCACACATGCAGAACACACAACACACACTATATACCACACACCACATACAAGTATAGCACACAACACACACTCACACCCCACCATGTGCACATTACACATTACACACACTCCCTACTGCACACTCTCTCAACACAACACATGCCACACTGAGCACTGTGATGACTGACCCTACAGGCCTACTCTTCACCAACCGTGCGGAGAAATGAAAACGGGGCCTAGTGTTATGTCTTCCTTTAGCGGAGATGAGCCAACATTTTCATTTGTTTTCCTTTTAGAACTATCTCCATTTCAAATGTAAACCTTTTGAAAGACATATTCACAACCATGGCGGCTCTCTGAGGGAAGGCGGGTATCTGGGGACCCAGGCTGGATGGGCTGTGTCTGGCTGAAAATAATCGTGGTGTTTGGGGAAGGGAAGAGAAGTGGTGTAGGATCTGGGGTAATTTTTGGCTGTAAAATATTTTGAAAAGTTAATGTTACATTGTCTTTTCAATTAAAAAAGGTAATATTAAGCATATGGCTGTCTTAAGTTTCTATTTCAGCTTTAGGCTTGGAAACTTTTCAGCTCTATTCTTGCTTCTCCTTTTTGTCTTTAGTGGCTTTCTAGAAGGTTCCAAGAAATCTACTGGACTGGAAATACAAAGGTCCCAGCCTCTTACTCCATCTCTCAGACCGGAGGGTGTTGCAATGGCCGTGCATGTCTCACGGCCTCGCACGTGTGCGCATGTGCGTGCCCACAGCCCTGGGCCAGTGTGTTTGGGGGGAAAGAGAAGCTTGCAAGAGGCTTGACAATTAATTGAATTATTAATTTTTTAAATGCTTCCATGTAGCCTGCTGCAGGGAAGAAAACTGGGTGGGTCATGACATCAAATCAACGACAGAAGGCCACTCGAATTCCAGAAAAGCCAATCCCGGCAGCCATAACAAAGAGTGTTTTTGTGCTCAGGCGTTGGATCCAGGCCATGTTTGGACTTCCAATGACCGCTCTAGTCTTCAGCTTCCTCCTTTCTTAGCTGCTGATTTCATTTTCCTAAGATAGTTTACTCACCCAGTGACCCCAGGGCCTGTGTTGTGGCCCATGCAGCCCTTAATGTGACAACCGTGGTTACTGTGTGTCTTTGAGGTGGGAGGGAATAACAGTAAGCACCTACTGTGTACCAGCAATAGAGCAATGCCTATGGCTCCTGGTGGAACTGACAGGGTGTTTGGGGCAGTGGTCAGAACAAATGGCAGACCAGGAAAATAATGTGAGTTAAGCACACAGCGGAGACAAAGGGGAGGCCGAGACAGAGACCTGAGAGGGTGCCTGGGGAGGCTTCTTACACAAGGTGACACTGAACCAGATCTAAAAGATGGGAAGTCAGCCAGGTACAACTAGAGAAGGGCATGTGCAAAGGTCTGCAAGTTGGAAAGAAGTTGGCTTGTTTGAGGAACTGAAAGAAGGCTGGTGAAGCTGGAATACCACGAACGGCAGGGGTAGCAGAGCCAGGGGATGAGGTGGGAAGTAGGCAGGGCCTGATCTGTCCCTCAGTGGCCCCAGGAGAACTGGACTTCAGTCTCAGTGCAATGGGGAGCCGCTGGAGCATTTAAAGCACAGGGTAACAGACACTCCTAGTTTAGGAGGGGACATGGAAGGAATCAAAGTCTAGAACAACTACTATGTACCAGGCATTAAGCTTAGTGCTTTAATAGCCTGTTTCATTTAGTTTTTGCAAATTTATGGGACTGGTATTATGATCACAATTTTATAGGAAAGAAAGAAAATAGAGCTTCAGAGAGGGAGGAGCACTCATCCAGGTTCACACAGTTCGGTAAGTGGAGGGAGCGGAGATCCAGAAGCTTGCCTGTTTAGCTCTAATCTTTGTGTCTCCCCACACTGGTATCCATGCCGAGCCTTGATCACCAGTGGTTTGTGGCACCAGTGCTGAATAAGCAGCTGGTGGGAGCAAGGGAATATCCTCATGAACCCCAGGCATGCCTCAAAGGAGCTCAGTTGAACTGGAAGAAAGAACTTTAGAGATCCAACCATCTCTTTTTGCAAATTGGGTCCCGGAGGCTAGAGAGGGAAGGCCAGTTTCCCAGCGACACACAGCCAGAAAGTCAGGAAGTGGGTGCTGTCAGTCCAATACCTAGTTCTGAGTATATTTTCAGAGGAACTATAGCCCAGGGGATGCAGCAAAAAGGGGCCAATGTGAGTATGGAAGGAAAGTGGGGTAGAGGAGGTACAGATCTCTCCTGGGGGTTACACAGGAAGGCCAGTAAGGGAGGGGGCAGGAAAGGGGAAGGGATGGGAGGGGAAGGTGGGAGCCCTTGGAGCAGAAACAGTGCCCTGGGTGCCTCAGCATCCCCAAATTGTGCCCTGCATATGGCTTGGTGCACAAGAGGAACTCAGAAGATGCTTGCTGACTGAATGCTAGTAGGAGCCAGAAAGCACTGCCTGTCCCTCCAGCTCCTGGCTCTCATGCCCATGGGTGCTGGTGGTTGCCAAGGTTACCTGATGAGCTGCTCCTGCAGTGCCTTCAGCTGCCTGTCCTGCTCCCTCTGCAGCTGCTCCTGGTGCTGAGCTTGCTCCTTGGTCTTCCGGAGCCTATGTCGGAGGCTCTGGGGATTGGAGGGGGAAGGAAGGGAAAAAGAAGATGAAGAGGGAAGGCAGAGACCCCAGACCAGGGAATGACTTGACAAACATCCCCAAGAGACCTCACGCCGTGTGAGACCACCCTTGAGAGGAAGGCAGGATATGGGACAGCGCTTCGAGGTGTGACGCCTGGCTCTGCCTGTGGGTGAGCCTAGAGATACCATGTCTTCCTTCACCAAGGGATGGAAGTTACAAAGCTCAAGAACCTGGAAGACTCTGGCTAGGGAACAGGCTGAAGGAAGGCTTCAAACAATCTTGGGTGACCTCCAGGAGACATGTCTACAGCTAGAGCAACTTGCTGAGATCTGCAACAGTAGAATTTACACATTGGCAAGAAACTTGCCCATAATGGAGGCTGCAAAACCGAGAACAAGCAACTGCCCTGAAGCACTGTTGGAAAGGTGTCCCAAATGCCTATGGGGACCAGGCAGGTCGTGTGGGGGTGACTTCTCTCTCGAGTCCCCCCTGGGTGCCAAGGACGAGAGTGAATAATGGCTGAGACATGCTGAGATCTGTTTGGTGAGGAAGAGTGGGCTGTGGCCAGTTTCTCTGGGGAGACAAAGGCCAACAGCAGCCAGTTTCTCTGAGGAGAAAAAGGCCCCCTGAGCGTCTTCCTCCATAGCCTTTTATTGGGTTGTAATACACAGGAATACAGGGTGGCAAGGATCAAACAGTAGATAACATTTCAAAGATATCTGAGGGCTTCAGAGTCTGAGTCAGTGTCTGCCAGGAAGAGAGTTGTAGAAACTTTGGGAGACAAACTCATTTCCTCTTGGACCCTTATCATATGAATGAAAGCACTCTTAGCAGAGCAGATTTCACAGGTTTATCAGCAAGTCTTTGTGATGCCAGATTTTTCCCCAAGACACACTGTCTAGCAAGACAAGGAGCTGCACCCCTCCACAACAGGTATTCAGGCTTAAGGGGATTAGAGCCTGAAGCACTTCTCCCAGAAAACATGGGGACTTGGGCTTTGTCAAAAGCCAGGGGGCGATAGTCCATTGCTCTTTGTTGCAGCCCCCAAGTCCTTCCATGAAGGCCTCCCAAGTAATCCAGTCTGGCTTAGGTTGCCCCCCGCTGTGAGGGGTCTTACCCATCATTGACTTCCAACCAAGCTTTGGGGGCAGGGAGAGGAACTGAGGCAGCATTTGCTACCAGAGACAAGCTTTGTCTCCTGTGGTTGGCATTCCAGAGGTCGTCCCTTGCCCTTAGCCACAAGGGGTACAGATACAATTCCTAAAACCAGGCAGAGCGGTCTACAACAAGGTAGTATTGATGAATAGAGTGGGCCTGGTGTGAAGCAATAGGTACAGGTGGGGACCTTGGTGAACTGATGAATGCATGGCTTTCAAAAGACATCCTCAACTAAATAATAGTCCTGCGAAGGCCAGTAAATACTGATCTGTGGGCTGGGACGGTCCCCAGGTGACCACTGAAGATGTCCAGCTGTGGCCCGCTTAGACTGAGGGGATAGACAGGCACACAGCTCAAGGCTCTCACCTTGACCACATCCTGCAAGGCCATGACTGCTTGCTCTTCTTCTGTCCTGGTCACACTGGTCCTTCCTGTTTGCTCCTGTGGCTTCTTGGTGGCAGAGCCTCCCTTTGTTCCCAGGCTCTGAAAGACGCTGGGCTCCCCCAGGATGCTAGGCACCTTGCACTCCTGTCTGTTCCTTGACAGTGTGTCTTCATTTGTCCCTCTGGAGCCGGAGACCGGCAGCCTCTGGACATGACCCCACTCTGCTTCCCTTTCATGAGTCCCCTCTGTTGTTCTCTGAGCCCCTGCACTCAGCAGGACCCCTCTGCCCTCATGCTCTGTCTCTACCACCTCCTTCAGAACCTGCTTGGTCCCCTCCCCCTGACCCTGGATGCTGAGTGTTGAGTTTCCCAGGCAGCTGCTCGCCCTTGGGGCTCCCATCTCCTGGTCTTGCTGCGGCTCCACCCCCTCCAGTTCCCACATGCTGTGGGGGACCCTGAGGCTTCTGGGATCTTTCTTCACTTCCAAAAAGGGGGGAAGAGGCCCGTTTTGCTGGGATGTGAGGTGTCCAGCCAACTGGTCTGCTGGTGCGTCTTGCAGATCACTGGCTTGGCTGGTATGTGGCTCCTCTGGTAGGACTCCTCTGGGGCTTCCATTCACAGCTGAGGTCTGCAGAGAAACCCCCAAAGCCACTGTCATCCCTCTCAGCCCCAATTTACCAAGCTGGTGCATGGGAAAGGCCATGGCCCTAGTGCAACAGGCTTGCTAACTATATGAATTCCCAAGCCCTCCCATCAGAAATGCTGATCCAGCAGATCTGGGGAGGGCCCAGGAATCTGAATGTTAACACCAGGTGGTCTGACCTGAGGCCCCAGCTCTGATCTGATCAGAGCAGTGGTGCTTCTCGATGGCCCTTCCTCCCTCACCGCTAGCCCATGCTCTTCTCCCTCCTTCATTTCTATCTTCTGCGTGGATCTGGTTTCCCCTGAGTTCCTCCCACCCCTCTCTGATCCTTCCCTGTGAACTTGACTTCTTTGCTTTTTCTTGTCTGAATAACACCCGTTTTGTAAGACTGTGATGAAAGCTTAGATGACCGACAACCTGCTAGGAGTCACCTCTGCCAGGAAGCTTTCTCTGGGCCCATGTGCCCCGGTGCATGTTGGCATTGCTACGCCTCACAAGTCATGCTGCAATGTGCTCCTTTAGGTTCTGTCCCCTTGAACAGACCTGAACTCCTTCAGGCTGGAGACTGAGTCCTCACAGTATCTGTACCTAGTGCCTGGAAGGGGGGGCACAGCGAGGTCGTGGAATGATGGTGACTACCAGCTACCACCTACTGAGCACATGGCAGCCTTGCTCTGTCTCGATGCATCCCCACAATCTCCCTGCCAGGCATGACAAATAATTTAAGGAGGACCATGGTTAGTAGGGGTGGGCCTTGGATTTGAACCAGGGGAGCTGGCTCTTCAGTCGCTCCCTGAACTGAACTGAGACCTTTGCATATTGTCCAGAAGAGGTTATTCCTTTGGTCTGTTTCCTACCAGCTTCCAGTCTCCTTCTCCAGCTCCTCCTCCTCCCATGGGCCCCACTGGCTCCTGCAGGTGGTGTTGGTGGCCCCTTTCTCTCCCCGATACCCCCACCATCTTAGGAAAATGGCCTTTGCTTCTGTGGGCCCTCAGTTCCCAGGTCTACACATTGGCCTCTCTCTGTGTCTGTCCACTTGGTACAGGACTTAGTTACTGTTCAACCTGGGGGTCCCTGCAGAGATGGAGAAGAGGCAACTGAGAGTGAAGGTCAGGTAGGGAAACCTCCTTTGGGAAATCTCTGTTTTTTCTGGGTCTTCTTCCCTGGGTCTGGCTGGAACTGGAGCAGCAGGACCTGAAAGTAAAAGGGCAGGGGGACCCTGGGCCTCTCTCCAGATGTGGTCTTGGCTCTTGGATGCAGGATATCCCATCTTTCCAACCACCCATTCATTCCCCATGCTTACTTATCACCTTTCCTCCCTCCCACCTCACACATGCACCCTCCCTCCATTCATCCCTGCATCCCACCTTCCACGTATCCACCAATCCCTTAGCATCCCACCCTCCAACCATCCTTCTAACTCTGCTCCAGCCACTCAACAACCCTTTAGAGTGAGTGTGTATGCAATGCAGCCTCATGGGACATCATGAGCTGATGCTGGGAACACAGAAGGCTAGGGAGGTGGAGATTCAGGGGCTCAGGGAGCATGATGGGAGGGAGAAATGGATGGTACAAGAGGCTGAGGGCTTGGGGCTAGCCTGGGATGGGCAGCAGCACTGGCAGCAGGTACGAAAAGAGGCCTCCCTTCATGCATACACACTCACTCTGAGAACATGGGCCAAGCCCCGTCCAGGTCTGGCCGCTGCAGGTCCAAGTCGAAGGCCACCCCGTTGAGAGTATAGAGGGAGTCCAGGATGTCCTCCTGGAGTTCAGGGCATACCAGAGGGCTGCGGGGGCCATACCATTCCCTGTGTTCACAGTGACCAACACCCTTGGTCTTTGGCCCTGGTGCGGTTGCCACCCCTGACCTCAGAGACTGCACCCCTCTGCTGCACTGCATCATGGGGCAACTCCTCTAGCTGGGCCGTGGCCCCTGGAGAGCAGGAGGCCTACAGATCACAATGATACCAGGACTGGGGCTCTAACCCCCCCCCCCCCCGCCTTCTTCCTTGCCTCCCCCTCGTCTCTCTCATTTCAGCCATCCTTGATGTTAAACCACCCTTTTCAGAGCAGAGCAGGACCTTTCACTCGGGAGGGACAGTGGGCTCGGAGGGTAGGAGCAGGAGCACGTCCGGCAGCCCCACCTGGTGAGCTGTGGGCTCAGGAGGCAGAGCTGCAGCCACTCGGCCAGCTGTCCGTGGGTGAGGCAGAAGCGGATGAAGGCGCGGCCTTTCCCCAGGGGCGTCTTCAACTGCAGAGCGCACAGGGGGCAACATGGGGGTGGTGTGAGGATGAGGGGAGCTCAGCCAGCCCAGAGAGGGGATGGGTGGTTGATGAGGAAGGTGTTACGGGACTGAGGCTACGGGAAGGAAAGGGGTGGCTGGAGGGGTGCTGAGGACAGCGCTCCTGAGAGCCGAGGGCCAGGCGAGGGCACCTACAGTCGATATAACTGGGACGGGCCTTGGGCTGGCCTGTGTCCCCTGGCCCCTGAGTGATCCCCGTCAAGGGCCTGGTGGCAGGACCCTCTCATGCTGGAGCCAGCCCACCTGCCCTTGGCACTCGATACCTTGTCCTGTGCGTGGACAAAGCGGACTGGCTCCGTGTTCCCCCGTTGCCGCCATAGGGCAGTGCAGACAAAGTCCCAGTAATCCTTCCGAGGCCTCAGGAAGCTCTTCTGCTGTTTCTGGTCAAACTGGGAGCAAGCCGAGGGAAAGGAACCATGGACACGCTCCCTCCTAGAACACGCCCTACACACCAGCATGAGGAGCGGGCACGTGGTAGAGGGGACAGGGCTCGTGATACCAGGACTGGGGCTCTACCCCCCCCCCCCCCCGCCTTCTTCCTTGCCTCCCCCTCGTCTCTCTCATTTCAGCCATCCTTGATGTTAAACCACCCTTTTCAGAGCAGAGCAGGACCTTTCACTCGGGAGGGACAGTGGGCTCGGAGGGTAGGAGCAGGAGCACGTCCGGCAGCCCCACCTGGTGAGCTGTGGGCTCAGGAGGCAGAGCTGCAGCCACTCGGCCAGCTGTCCGTGGGTGAGGCAGAAGCGGATGAAGGCGCGGCCTTTCCCCAGGGGCGTCTTCAACTGCAGAGCACACAGGGGGCAACGTGGGGGTGGTGTGAGGATGAGGGGAGCTCAGCCAGCCCAGAGAGGGGATGGGTGGTTGATGAGGAAGGTGTTACGGGACTGAGGCTACGGGAAGGAAAGGGGTGGCTGGAGGGGTGCTGAGGACAGCGCTCCTGAGAGCCGAGGGCCAGGCGAGGGCACCTACAGTCGATATAACTGGGACGGGCCTTGGGCTGGCCTGTGTCCCCTGGCCCCTGAGTGATCCCCGTCAAGGGCCTGGTGGCAGGACCCTCTCATGCTGGAGCCAGCCCACCTGCCCTTGGCACTCGATACCTTGTCCTGTGCGTGGACAAAGCGGACTGGCTCCGTGTTCCCCCGTTGCCGCCATAGGGCAGTGCAGACAAAGTCCCAGTAATCCTTCCGAGGCCTCAGGAAGCTCTTCTGCTGCTTCTGGTCAAACTGGGAGCAAGCCGAGGGAAAGGAACCATGGACACGCTCCCTCCTAGAACACGCCCTACACACCAGCATGAGGAGCGGGCACGTGGTAGAGGGGACAGGGCTCGTGATACCAGGACTGGGGCTCTAACCCCCCCCCCCCCCGCCTTCTTCCTTGCCTCCCCCTCGTCTCTCTCATTTCAGCCATCCTTGATGTTAAACCACCCTTTTCAGAGCAGAGCAGGACCTTTCACTCGGGAGGGACAGTGGGCTCGGAGGGTAGGAGCAGGAGCACGTCCGGCAGCCCCACCTGGTGAGCTGTGGGCTCAGGAGGCAGAGCTGCAGCCACTCGGCCAGCTGTCCGTGGGTGAGGCAGAAGCGGATGAAGGCGCGGCCTTTCCCCAGGGGCGTCTTCAACTGCAGAGCGCACAGGGGGCAACATGGGGGTGGTGTGAGGATGAGGGGAGCTCAGCCAGCCCAGAGAGGGGATGGGTGGTTGATGAGGAAGGTGTTACGGGACTGAGGCTACGGGAAGGAAAGGGGTGGCTGGAGGGGTGCTGAGGACAGCGCTCCTGAGAGCCGAGGGCCAGGCGAGGGCACCTACAGTCGATATAACTGGGACGGGCCTTGGGCTGGCCTGTGTCCCCTGGCCCCTGAGTGATCCCCGTCAAGGGCCTGGTGGCAGGACCCTCTCATGCTGGAGCCAGCCCACCTGCCCTTGGCACTCGATACCTTGTCCTGTGCGTGGACAAAGCGGACTGGCTCCGTGTTCCCCCGTTGCCGCCATAGGGCAGTGCAGACAAAGTCCCAGTAATCCTTCCGAGGCCTCAGGAAGCTCTTCTGCTGCTTCTGGTCAAACTGGGAGCAAGCCGAGGGAAAGGAACCATGGACACGCTCCCTCCTAGAACACGCCCTACACACCAGCATGAAGAGCGGGCACGTGGTAGAGGGGACAGGGCTCGTACAGACGGACCCAGCTTCAGGTCCTGGCTCTGCCCTTACTGGCTGTGTGACCAGGAGTGAGCTGCTGGACTTTTCTGCATGTTCAGTGTTCTCATTCATTCCAGAAGTACTTATTGAGCACTTACTATGTGCCAGACCTGTCCTAAGTTCAGGGGATACAGCAATGAACAAGCTGACCTCGTGGGCTTACGTCTTGGAAGGGGAGACAGACAACGAACACACTGAATAAGTAAAAATACATGCTATGTCAGAGAGTGCTGACTGCTAAGGAGAAATACATACAGCAGAGAAACGGAATAGAAATTGTGTGTGTGTGCACATGTGTATGTGGTGTGTATGTGTGATGTGCTTGACATATGTACCTGTTAAAATTTAGATTAGGGTGGCTAGAGAAAGCCTTACTGAACAGGTACTATTCACATTGAAAACTGAAGGAAATGAGAAAGTGTGCCATCTACATTTCAGGGGGAAGAGCATTCTAGACAGAGGGAATAGCAAGTGCAAAGGCCCCGAGGTGGGTGTGTTCCTGGCGTGCTTTAGAGGATCAAGAAGGCTGGTGTGACTAGAGCACAGACTGGCAGGAGGCTCACACAGGCACCCCACACACCCATACCACACACACATGCACCCCCATAGCCCCCTACCACACACACACACAGGCACACTCCCACCACACACACACGCATGCACAGAGAAGTAGGAAGGAAGGAAGTGCATGTATGTGTGGGGGATGGGCAGGTCATAAATCACTTCAGGGCATTAGAGTGAGAACTGAATAAGGGGGGCCATGCAAAGGCTTAGTCTGGCACATAGTACGTGCTCAGTAAAAGCTAGTGATAGTGATGACTGGGGCTCTAACCAGTGGCAAGGAGGGCCAGCCCTAGGACATCTGTGCTTCTGCAACTGAAGCCTCTGGAGCAGGGGGCTGCCCCCAGCCCCTCCCCACCCTGCCCCAGCCCTGCTCACCGCACCTTCCAGGCTGCAACAACAGCCTCATGAGTGAGGTTAGATGTCAGGGAGGGCTTGCTGACTGAGAGGGATGAAGTGGTGCTCAGCAGCAATGGAAGGGTTGTGGCTCTTCCCTAAGGATCTGGGAGAGCCCTCCTGGATATCTGGGCCTGCAGAGAAGGGAGAGGAGGGGTGGGGGGCGGGGGGAGGAGGCAGAGCCCCACCTGCAGCAGCTGCTCCAGGCAGCCGCAGAGTCTGTGCAGCTCAGCGCTGGCGTCTGTCACCCGATGCCCACCCCCGTAGCCCTGGAGGATGGCAGAGACAGCAGCTGTGAGGAAGATGATGGACATTAAACACCAGGGAGTGAGGTCTCTGTGGGAGACGCTCCCAAGACCCCTCACTTCTCCCCCAGTTCACTCCCAGAAAATCTCTCAGGACACACTCACCTTTCAGGTCCCCGGTGACCTTGAGGGCAGCCCCCTCTTCTGCCATGCGTATTTGAAGATATGGTTCCTTGTGGCTACGAAAGTTCTGTCCAGAAAGGAGCCCCTGAGGTCAGCTGTCCAGTCCCCTCCTTACACAAAGGAAGACCCAGGGCCTAGAGCAGAAACGCAGTGTCTCCAGGGTCACAGTGAGTTCACTGGCAGGATACAACCTCGGCCCTTGTGGACCAGTGTGGGAAGATGAGGATGTGGCCCCCACTTGCGGAGCAGCTCCTGGGTGCCTGACACCTTTGTCTCATTCAGTCCCCACAATTACCCCAGGAGGTCGGCAACGCCATTTTCTGCAAGGCAGAACCGGGGGCTCAGAGAGGGTAAGTCTCTTACCCAAGGTCACAAAGCTCCCAGCTGTGAAACTAGAATTTGAACTCAGGTCCGTGTGCTCACAAGGGCCCGTGCTGTCAGCGCTGGCCTGATGTGAGCGGCCCTGTCCATGCTAGTGTGCAGGCTGGGAGGAGGGGAAGCCGCCCCACTTCCCCATGGGAAGCTTCCCTGGAGCAGTCACCACCCTCCAGACACATTCTCATCCTTTCCTGGTTCCCAGCTGAGTGGAAAGTGTGCCTTCTTTGAGGGGAGGGAGGCAGAAGCAAGGCACAGCCCTGGGGCCGGGACTGGGGTGTGGGGAGCAGGACACCTGGTTTCAACCCTACTGCTCTCTCCCAGGTGAATCTTAGCCTGTCCCAGCCACCCGTGGGCCCTGGGGTTCAGATAGGAATGTGGTGGCTCCTGAGGGCCAGTGGGCTTATTCTGAGAGGCTGGAGTAAAGACTGGGCCTGGGGTTGGAAACCCTGCCGCTGCCTCCCAGGCTGTGGTTGCCAGAATTTGGGGGTGGATGGGAGTGAAGAAGTGCTGGGCACAGTGGAGGGCATAGGAACTGGGAAACAAGAGTAAGGAGGGGAGTGGGTGGCAGGTGGCCTTCAGGAAACACTGAGCTGGGAGTAAGGGACCCAGGTCTCCATCCTGGTCCTGTAAGTCACCTGGTGACCCTGGGCACATAACTCACATTTCTTGGGCTTCAGTTTGCCTACATACAGACCAAGGGTTTGGGCGTAGGGTTTCTGACGTCCCTCCCAGCCCACACCGTTTATGAAACCAGGAACACGGATATGCATCTTGTCCTGTCTCTTGTATCCATCAAAACTCCTCAGCTCCTTGCTCCTGGCGTTGTTCCCCCTTTCCAGCCTCCCCCAGACCCAGGAGTCTCTACTCACCTGGAAAGGCCTGGCAGGTTGAGGCATGGAGAGCCAGCAGGGCAGCCTGAGCCTGCCACTCGTGACTGTCGCTCCTGAACAGCCTTCGCAGTTTGCTGCCTGGTAGGTGACTCAGGCCCGGCCCAGCACCCTGGAGGGGAAACCCTGCTCAGAGTGGGAGGAACAGAAGACTGTGCGGGAGCAGCAGCAGAGGCAGGGTCCAGGGCAGCAGGGTAGAATGACTGGGATGGGGATGATGAGTAGGTCAAACAAGGCTTCATCCAGGGGCGAGTTTCCTTCCCTTTTCCTGACGGCCACTTGCTCTGGTCTTTCTTCCTTACCACCACCAGGTGGCACAAAGAGGCTGGGATGCTGCCCCATCCCATACTCTGCCAGCTTTTACTGACCCTTGGTTGGAGTGTGGTGCAGGCGGGGAGGGGTGGACAAGACCCCCATCACATGACTCTCTCCTCCTTCCTACCTCAGTTTTCTGAGGGGGTCCCCATGAGTGCTGGTCACCAGAGCCGTCCTGGTACTCACCTCTAAAAAGGAGGGAAGGGACTGCTGGTGAGATGCTGTATCCAGGAATGGGCCAGGTGCGTCCCCCAGGTGAGCTGTGGCCCTTCCACCCTGGATGTGCTCTGCTTCCCTGAGGCTGAGATCTTTCCACGTCGTTTTTCTAGGCAGGGGTGACCCACGGGCCAGTGGTGGGGGCAGAGAACACAGGAGGAGCAGGCACCTGGGAGGGCCACTGTTTCACATCCCCCAGGAAGCGCACGCGAACGCTGGTGCGCGCCGGGCTCTGCTCTCCCGCGCCACTCCCGGCCGGTCTCTTCCTCTCTTGGACTTGGTATCCCTGGTGCAGGGACTAGGTTACCCCTCACTGTCCCCCGCGTTCCTGTTTCCCTCTCTCTCTCTCTCTCTCTCTCTGTCTCCTTAACCTCTTCCTGCCTCGTCTTTCGCTCCTTGGGTCTCTTTCTCGCCACCCTTGTCCCGTACTCAGCGCGTCCCCCGTCTTGTACTCAGCGGGTCCTCCACCCCAGTCCCCGGGACCCCACCGCGGCCCCTCCCCGCGTCCCCCGCCCTCGGGTCCCCCTCTGTCACTGGTTGCTCCCGGCTTTTGTGTCACCGCCCCTTGTCCGGCCCCGCACTCCTCCGCTTCCTGGCGGTGCAGCCCGAGAAGGCTCCGGGAGGGGACAGGCTGGGGGCGTCACCACCCCCTCCCGACGTTGGAGGCACCCTGGGCTGGGGGCGGGCCATCTCCCGGGGCGCCCGTATTCCCGCCCCCCGCCCTGGCCCGCCGGGTGCCAGGGCGGATGGGCTGCACGGTGAGCTTGGTGTGCTGCGAGGCGCTGGAACCCGGGCCCCCTTGTGGCCCCCAGCCCCCGGGGAGCCCCCTGGCCCCAGCGCGGGGGCAGTGCTGGGAGCCCGGGGCTTTGGTCCAGGGCGAGAGCCCGCGGCTCCTGCATCAGGTAGGGCGCTGCGGGGATGAGTGGGGGGCAGGGAGCGGGTGGCAGGCAGAGCCCAGTTTACCTGAGACAGGTAAGGAGCCAAGTCAAGAAAGTGCCCACCAGTGGCTGGGAGGTGGGCAGCAAGGGCAGGCCGCCCCAGGGGCACGGGTTGAACTGGGACGGGGTTAAGGCACAGAGTTAGGTTGAGGTCTCACCTGGGTCTCCGGTGCCTTTGGGAGGAAGCTGATGTAGCACCTGGCTTTAAAAGGACAGTTCAGGTGAGGGTTAGGAGCCTTCCAGGAGGGATGGGGCTGGGAATGCTGGAGAAAGGCACCAAAAGTGTTAATTGCCCTTGAGCTGGTCCAGGAGTTGACCGTGTGTCCCTCCTGGGAGCTGTGGCTGTCTCCTTGATCAGGGTTCTGGACCCAGGAGGGTGGGGGCCTTCTGAGGCAGGAGGGCCCCACCAGAGCAGGACTCCCTGGAGGATGACAGGGGCAGTGGGCCCTCCTCCCTGCTGTCGCTGTTCTGGGTAAGTCGTGGAGCTTCTCAAGTGGGAAACTAGCCCAGAGGGGCCGTGAGAAGCTGGCGCACGGAGGCAGGTGTTCTGGACGAGGGGTCTGTCTGGGAAGCCCCAGGCCTGGTGCTCATGTAGGTACTGGGTTTCTCGCAGGAGAAGGAGGGGGAGATATCGGGGTCACTAGGGATTGCAAAGTCTTCCTCCAAGGCTCCGGGCATAATCTCAGTTTCCTCCCTGATCAGGGCTGTGAAGGCTGCTGCCTTCTAAGATTTGTCTGCTGTGCAGGGTTTGGGTTCTGCAGCTGTTTTATACCTCTCCACCTGGGTGCACCGAGTGTGGGCTACTCAAGAGGTACCTGTGGCTGCATCCTAACTCCCTTCTCTTCCTTCACTGGGGCAGCCAGTGCAGCCAGGTGTGTGTGCACGTGTGTGTGCCTGCATACACGTGCCCCAAAGTGATCCTTCTGCCCCATGGTACTAGATGCCCCTCAGGGCATGGTTTGTGGCATAATCATGATTATACTCCACAGTGCCAGGCATAAGGGTGTGCTTATAAATGGAACTCTCCGTCCTTCCTAAGCTTTAGCCTGGGTCATCACCACGGTGACAGACCGTGGTGAGGGACAAGACTGGGGTGTTGTTGTTGCATGAGCCCTTGCAGGGCCCGGTGGCTCGGGTGTGATTCTGGCAAAAGCATGGGCCTAGCATAGGGCCCAGGGGTTGGGTGAGGCCTGCGGGTGCTGGCTGGTCTTCCCAGAGGACTACTTCTCAGTCCCAGTGCAGGGTGGAGGGCCCATCACGGGCAGGTGGCGTGGCAGAGTCCCCAGCCTTTCAGGCCCCTCCAGAGGTCATTCAGGTGCCTCCTCTTCTGGACCTTCCTCAAAGTTTTCAGGGGGAACTGAGTTCACGGACCCCTCCCTTATCTGTCTCTATCTCAGACCCTTCTGACTTTACTTTCTCTGCTGGGGGGGCTCCTTGAGTCCCTGTCTCCCTCCTTCCTCCACTCCCCAGGCAGCCAGCTGTGGGGCAGGTGCCAGCTGGGCCACCTGAGGTACAGGCTGTCTACTGCGATGGAGGAAGGAGCCGGGCCACTGGCGATCAAGGAGAGAGGAGAAGGAGGGGGAAGGGAGTGTGTGGGGGGGTGTGGGACAGCCACAGGGACGGGGTGGGGACGGGTGGCTGTCTGCATTCGGATGAGCTTGTTTCTGAGCTGCCTCCTGAGAGAGCCTGGCTCTTACCCATGACTCACTGCTTTCTTTATCTGTAGAACCACACTCTGTGTCCCAGCCCCAGCCTGTGCTGCTGCCCCCTGGCTCTGGCTCCAGACTGGGGTAGGAGCTGTTGCTGGCTGCTTCCTTCCTCGACAGGCCTCCCATTCATATGACAACTCTCAGGACACTTCAGTGACCCAGGAAAGAGTAGCCAGGCTGTCTGTCACCTCATTTGAGGAGGCATTTTACCACGTTCTTGTGGTGGATAAACATCTCTTGGGCTCTCAGCCCCTCTCGGGAGTCAGGACTTAGAAGCTATTCTGGCATCTGGGCGCCCAGCCAGGGCACTCCCCCTGACAGTGTTGCCACCATCATGCCACCATTCCTGCCACAGGCCATGCCCTGGTCCCCCTAACCCCCACCCTATCCCACCGGCCAAGCTCTTCTCCTTGGGTCACAGGCTGTGCTCAGTCACTTGTCCCCACCCCCAGCCTCTCCCTTCTCTCTCCCCTCTGGGAAGCTCCCTTCCTGCCAGGCCCCACCGCCCTCTTCCCCTTGTGTGCCGTCCCCAATCTCCCCCTTAAGCCTGTCCTCTACCCAGACCGCACTGCCGTCCTCTCGGCTTTGTCCCCTCTGGCAACATCACTCCCCTCCCTTGCCCGGCATGTTTGCCGCTCCTTTCCTTTGCTTTGAGGAGGGCGGCCCACCTGGTCTCCCAAGCCTCTGAGTCCCAGCTGTGGGCTATCGGAGACTGGAGGTGTGGCTCTGCAGCCCCCGGGTGGCCTCTCCAGGGGCCCGTGACCGCTGTGCACAGTGAGCCCTCCTCTGGCAGCACATGCCAGCCTGCCAGTCTCAGGAGAAGGGGAGGTGGGGCTTGGCATTCTGCCTGAGCATTCCCGCCAATCCTTCTCTGACCTGGGCGCCAAGGGGCCTGGAGGGCATCTCCAGGTGCCAGCCTCGCCTCCTCACTCTCAGCCGTGTCCAAATACAAGTGGGTGCTTGTCAGATGGTGGCGGGAGCAGAGGGGAGGAGACTGCAGGCTGCTCTGCCTCTTCTCTCCGAAATCTAGCCCCTGGGGTCAGTTCACCTGGCCTCTGCCCAGTAGCCCAGAGGGAGGCCTGTTCAGTTGAGGAGACCCCCAGGAGGCTGGGTTCTGCAGCCTCTTTTGCATGCTTGTTATGTGTCAGTCCCCCCCGCCCCCCCCCCCCATGGAAGCTCTCGGGTCTAATCTAATGTTCTCTCTTATGGTTGAATTACTTCCTCTTTCTCCCTCTCTAGTTATATATAATCATAGACCCCCCAGAGCTGAAAAAGGAACTTGGTTAGTGGTTCTGAACCTTGTGAGGTCACAGATTCATTTGAGAATCTAACGAAAAGGATGGCTACTCTTGCGAGGGAAATATGCATGGAGATATTCACACACACACAGCCACGATACAGACACACGCACAGTGTCACTTATGCCCTCAAGCCCCCTCCGGTTCCGATGCACCCGGCCCCTGCATGTCCCAGTAGAGCACACTGAGGCCCAGAGGAGGGACATGACGTGCCTACAGCCCCACAGCAGGTGAGTGGCGGAGCCAGGACCACGACCCAAATGTCCTGACCCCAGACCCGGGGTAGCTTGTTCCTGGTGGCAACTGTTCCCTTCCCCACAGGCTACCTGTAAGATAGCTGGGCCTGGCCATGCATTTATTCAACAAGCATTTTTTTTCTTAGTTTCTTTTATTACTTTAGTTCTGAGTAGAATTTGTTTCATTGTAAGCTGGTGTATTTTTAAAGTTTTATTTTCATTGAGATATAATTGACGTAACATTGTAGAAGTTTAAGGTGCAGGGCATGTCAATTTGATCCACTTATTTACTACAATATTATTACCACAGCCGTGTGAGCTGAAGTAGTACCAAAGTAGTGTGACTTTCATTGCGTCACACCATCCTTTCTTCTTTGTGGTGGGAACACGTTAGATCTAGTCTCTTAGTCAACACGCATTCTTGAGCACCTGCACTAGGCCAGGCATCTCAAAAATCAGAGACATCATTCTGTACGTGGGGCGCTTCTGAGATCTTGGTAAGGGGGATGAGTGGCATCTGGGGAAAGGGAGAAGGATCTCCAACACCCTCATTTGTCCTTCTGTATCGACTCTTATCATCGTGTTCGCTCCTGTGATGTGGAGGGGAAGAAGGAAGAAATTCTAGAGGCCAAGTTGGAGTGGGGGTGGGTGGGGTCAGCTGGCCACCTCTCTCAGCCTTACCCACTCGCTGGGGGCAGGCCTGGGCCCCTGGTGGATGAGAAGGGTGTGAGGCTAGGGGTAGGGCCATGCCCCGTAGTCCTTCTCTCTTTCCTGGAAGGCAGGAAGCCAGCCGCTGCCTCCTCGTTTGAAGTATGAACTTGCCAAGGGCCCCTGGCACCAGGGCAAAGTGTGGTGCCAAGGGCAGGCAAGCTAAGGCAGCCCCCGGAGGGGCAGCGGCATTCGAGTGGGAAGCAGAGGCTGCCATCAGTAGAGAAGCTGAGTGGTGGGGAGCGAAGGGGACCCGGGTGATGCTGAGGTTCCAGACTGACCCAGCTCTGATCTCTAAGCGACTCCCTTCCCCGCAGAGACCCCAGCCCTGGTGCTTCTAGCTGGTCTAGAGTCCTGAGCAGGAAGCTGGGTCTTCAACCCACCCCAGCCGGAGGGGATGGAGAGGCCTCAGCTTTAGACTTCCTTTCTGGCCAAGGATAAGAGAGTGTAAGGATGCTTCTCGTGCTCTCTGTTCACAAGTCTGTCTCCCTAGTAAGTCTGTGAGCCAGTGTTTACAGGACAGAGCCAAGTTTTGGTGACTTTGGTATCCCAGGAACTTAGCAAAGGACACGCAGCCTGTAGATGCTTAGTCAGGGTGCCCAGTGGGTGAATGGATGAACGGAGAGAGTGGGGCAGATAGAGACCCAGGGCAAAAGCTGAGGTTGATCTCCCATCTGCCTTGGGCTGAGCTCCTCTGGGCTCCCAGGGCAGGGGACACGGGTTGGAATGGCAGCTAGAATGAGACCACTGGGTCAAGCTCAGGCATCGCTGAAGGTCAAAAAGGAATGTCTACAGGGGTGGAGGAGGTCGACTGGCAGAAGGCCTTTTTCAAGGTTAAAGGCAGTGGGAAGGGAGATGGACCCTGGTGATGGAGCTGCCAGTGGGTGGTAGTCATGGGGGGCCCACGGTGTTGTCTTCTGGAGTCAGCCCAAGCTTTTGCCTCTGCTCAGCTCTTCTTGGCGTTTCCTGCCAGCGCCTCTTTTTTGGGAGCTTCTGAGTGTTGCCATCAAACTGCATCTCATCACACCCCCCTGCCACAGCTGAAACCGCAGTTGTCCAGAGTGGCCAGGTGGGCCCTCAGACCCAGTCCACAGAGCCTCTGGCAGAGGGGTCGAAGTACATTATGGGCCCTGGCGTGTGTGGTGTGTTGGCTGTGCACCCCATAGAAGCTTCTCAATTCTCATTTGTCTGCTCACTTCTCAGCCCATTGGTGTTTCCACCCACCTTCTTCTCCATCCGGCCACCACCTTCTCTTTTACCCATCCGCCCTTCATCCTTGTTCCCGCCACCGCTCCTCTCTCCTGCTCACCCTCTGCTGTGACATCTAGACACACCCACTGCAGACAAGGTGCTGGAAGGCCTGTCCAAGCTGCCGTCTGCTTCTAGAGTGGGGAGTGGGCTGTTCTGCCTGGAGCCATCTGGAATGCCCTCCTGGGGGAGCTGACATTTTGAACTGGGTCCTACAAGGTGAGCGGGAGTTCACTGACACTGAGGGGGGGCAAGGCCGTTTTGTCAGACCCAGGGGTGTGAAAGTGTGTGGGGCTCTAAGGAGCTGCAGTGTTGGGTGGGAGAGGAGAGGTCTCTCAGAAGCTGGAAAAGAGGTGGAAAAGAGATAGAAGAGGCTGTGAATGCCAAGCTAATGAGTTTGGACTTTAGACTTATGTGGCCACAGAGAGCCTCTGGGAGGCTCACCCAGTGTTGGGGGGGCATCTGCATGTTAAACTGTCTCTGGCACGTGTGGAAGGTGGGTGGTGGCTGAGTGTGAGGTGACTTGAGCCTGCTGCTGGGTCCCTCTCATGCGGCTGGGCCATATGGGGCAGTGTGTGTGTATGTCTAGGGGTGGCCCCCTGAAAGCTGGTTCCCCTTCTTTGTCCTTGATTCTTTTTCCACCAACCCCTTTGTCTCCTAAATAGCAACTCCAAGAACTTGGGCCTGGCAGGCCAGGAGTTAAGCTGAGAGCTCACCTGGAGGAGGTGCGGCTGGCTCTCCGCCATGTCCCTTTGGCTCAATTTCACCTGCTGCCCAGCTCAGACGTCACTTCCATGGAAGCTGGGCAGGGGACAGGCCTGGCTTTGTTGGGACCCTGAGATGGGGCTAGGTCTCTTGGCCCTGCCCCGGAAGGGTAGGAGGATGGGGGATGGAGGGGGCGGGTAGGAATCGAGATTCCTGGGACCTGGTGCTATGAGAAGGCTGGCTGGAGAGCTCCTTGGCTGGCACCTTGGGCACACCCTGGTCACATGTCTGAGGGGGGCAAGTTGGGTGGTTGGCCAAAGATGGCACAAAGTGGGTGGGGTAGGAAAGTGCTCCAGGGCCCCATTCCCCTCCCCCTCTGCTTCTGTTGGTCCGATAGCTCAGCCTGTCCCTGCCCTGGGGAGGGGGGGGGTGCTCAAGCTTGTAGGGTCAGGATTCTTTGGGGGCTGGAACTGGCTCTCCTCCTGGTTTCCTCTCTGTCTCATTTCCTCCTCTTTCTCTCCTTAAATCTCTCTCATGCTCTCTCTTTCTTTCTGCGTCTGTGTTGCCTGCTACTCAGAAGTTTCGAGTCCCTTTTCCATCCCCTTTCTTCCCACCAAAAGAGGATAGGCAGGGATGAATGGCATCTCTCTTATAGAGGAGGCAGTGTGGAGTAGTGGTTATATCAGTAGCCTTAGGGGTTAAACTAAGTTCTCTTCAGGCTTTGCCACTTCAGGACAGTGTGTTGCTGAGCCTATGACATGACCTCTCTGTGTCTTGATGTCTTTCACTTCTCTTAAAAGCTCGTGCAGAACAGCGTGGGGTATATTGCTAGCATTTAATAAAGGGTAGCTATTCTTGTTGTTGTTACTGAATGATTGTATTAGTCTGAGTCCTCTGAGAAAAAGGATGGGATTAAATATGTAAAGATTTTATTAGAGAAAATGCCCAAGTTGAAGGAAGGAGCCAAGAAAGGCTGGGAGAGCCTTCTGATGGTGATGTAAGTCTTGCGCTGTAGCGGGGAGACAGGGAGAATGAGGGATAGACCGCAGGGTCCTAGCCTTCCGTTCAATTTAAGGAGAGTTCAGCAAAGGGAATCCATGAGCCAATATTGGCTGAAAACTCTGTCTCCGGGACTGGGTCTGCCTTAGAGGCATGCATGTGCTTTGCCAACAGTGAGGAGCAGCCCTGGGAGGCATGGCCCCAGCAGACCCAGCAAGGAATTTGAAAGTGCTCAGCTGGGGCCTTTGTCTGCCCTGCTCCCTTCAGCAGGAGGTCTGGGAAGTGCATTCTTGTGGCTGCTGCAGAGCCTTGAACGTGGAGGAGGACAGGACCTTCCATCCTGGGGGTCTGAGGGGGGCTGAGGCGGGCAGGAGGGGTTACCCACGTATCTGGAAGGAGGCAGCAGCCCGGGCCCTAGGCTGTCATCTCCCTTCCAGGCTATCATCTCCCTTCCAGGCTGGGTCTCCTTGGCCTGGCTGCTGGGCTTCCTCCCTGTGGGCCTGGGCTTTACGCTGGGTTCTGGCTGTTGAGTTCATACCCCTTGCCTTAGTCCTGGCGGATGGTGTGGCCTTGCTTGGGGCAGAGGGCTGGCTCCATCTGGCCTCTGACTCTGCTCTCTGTTTCCTCCTCATCTTTCCTTCCTGCTTGGTGTGCTTCAGTGCTGTGGGGCAAACTGAGGCGCAGGTGCCCTGGGCCAGTGAGTGTCCAGGGTGGGGCACTTCCTGCAATGTCCTGGTCTCTACTACCCTCACCCCCCACCCCGCATAGAGCTGTCTACCTCAAAGGTCATTCTGGGGGAGAGTGGGCAGCAGGACACCACCCCTGACACTAACCTTGGGTGTTCTCTGGGACTGGCGAGAATGTGGGGCACGAGTGTGGAGAGCAGATGCCAAGACGTGATACCATTAGGGAAATGAAGCTGGAGCTGGAGCAAGTGTTCCTGGGCCCTGAGCTGAGGCCATGTGTAGGAGGTCAGACCAGGCCCAGCCTGGCCAGGCCGCCCCTTCCACTGCCCCAGTGAGCTCCCCACGTGAGCTCCCCACTGCTGCAGGGCAGGCTTACTGCAGTGAGATGTGTGAGCCACCCAGACTGGCCTCTTGAACCCCAGCCACTCAATATGCTAAGTGGGGCTAATTTATTCATTTGCTTCTTAATGGAATTGCAGCAAATCAGCAGGGGATGAGTGTGTTGGAGGTAGCAATAGAGGGGGAGAGGCTCTCTCTGGGTCTCCAGCATTTTGCGGCAAGACCCCCTGGGCTGTTCTGTGTGACTCAGCATGGCCCCTCCCAGGCCTTGGGCTCAGAGAGGAAGTAGTGACTTGGGGACAGGCAACTGGATGAGTCTTTGCTTACTGCTTCCTGGTGGGATGTCCTGGGCAAAGTTTGTAGTGTCTCTGAGCCTCAGCTTCCTCATCTGTAGAATGGAGAGAATAGAGCCCACCTCCCACCCAGGCTGTTGCGAAGAACCAGCCTTGCAGGAACTGCCAAGCTCTGGGACACCATGGGCACTGTGAGCTGTCTGCACTCTGTTCTCATTGGCACCTCTTTTCCTTTTTTTGCCATCATCTGCAGTCAGGAGTCCTGAATCCCATCCACTTGGGGCTGGGTGTGGGGCAGCAGGCCATTCTGAGAGCTGTGCTCTGAGGTTCAGGGGTTGGGGGAGAGGAGTGGGGACAGAGAAGCTTACAGCACCATGGCAACAAAGAAAGGGAGGGTTTGTGGTGGGAAACAAAACCCAGGGGTTGGGCTGATCAGCTTGCAAATGTGGGCTCTGGCACTGACTGACTGTGTGAGCCTCAGTTTTCTCATCTGGAAATGGGAACGGCAGCACCTGCCTTGCAAGGTTAGCAAGGGAATTACATTGGCTAACCCACAGAAAGTTCCTAGTACATAGTAGGCCCTCAATAAACATCAGTGTCCTTCTACCCCTGGAACGGGCCTTTGAGGTCATCTGGTTGGCCCCTTCCCTTGCTGGCTTGGCCACAGGCTTCACCTCTGAGCCCTTCTCAGAAAGCGGGGGTAGGAAGCGGGGCCAGCCCTGGGCTGGGGTGTCTGACTTGGAAGGCAGGCCAGAGGTCACTTAGCAATGGCAGTAACAGTAAACATGCAATGGCAATGGCAGGTGGCAGTAAACATCCTAAAAAGAGCCTCACATAGACGCTCACAACGGCCCTGATGTGCAGGCACTGTCACCTGATTTTATCGACGGGGAGGGGGCGCGGCGAGAATCCAGTCTCACCACTGTTAGTGCAGAATGGGACGTGAGCCAGGTCTTAGGATTCCTGGCTTCGTGCACTTGGCCTCTGCCCTGCATCTTGCCTGCTCCCCTTCCACCGAGCATGACTGTGCCCCCCTCTCAACAGTGCCACAAAGGAGGGGCTCCTTAGGGTATCAGTAGTCCCGTGGGAGCAAGAAATCATCGCCTTGCTCGACTACTCAGTCCTTCTGCTGGGACCACCCCCTACCCTTCTTCTACTCAGAACCGAGACAATGAGGGGGATGGGTAGGGCTCCAGCTGTGGCAGCCACCCTCTCTGGGGATGGGATGGGACTGGGCCTGTTACCTCCTTGTGTGGGCTGGGTGCAGAAGCCCAGCCACTTCTCTAAATTACCTCCAGCAGGTTGGCACTTCTGACCGCCTCCTCCAGGAAGCCCTGCCTTTCTCCCTACCCCCTGAGCACGCATCCCTCCAGCCCTGGCTTCCCCTTTCTTCCAAGCTCTACAGGGCCCTCTGTGGCTGTGGGAACAGCCCCCATCTTGCTTCCCAGACCCACTGACTGGGCATTCTGGCTCTGGGGTCCCCCTCTGCCCTCCCCTCCTTTCCCCATTTATCTCCCCCTCTGGGAGCCAGATGCTCTTTGTGAAGTTCTTTGTGTGGAGTTGAGCTCCCAAGGCCAGGCATGGGGACAAAAGGACACCCTCGCCCTTCCCCATTGTCCCATCTCTTCCCAGGAGGCGGAGTGTGTGTGTGCATGCATGTGTGTGCATGTGCGTGTGTTCACGTCCCAGCTTGGTGCATTTTCTGTGTGACTTGGGGGCAGGGAGGAAACTTGAAGGGATTCAGGGATGCAGAGCAGTCTTGGGGCCAGTGCTGGTGGGAGAAAGGAGACAGGGTGCCTTGATGAGGAGGAAATAGGGCCTGGGAGTTTGTGCAGGATGGGGGTGGGGGTAGGGGGGCAAATCACTGATTCTCTGGCCCCAGGAGTGGGTGCCGTCACCCCTCACCACCTCTGTGTCTCTGATTCTCCCCATCCCTCCATCTCTGTTTCTCTTTTCTTTGCTTCCTTTGCTCCTGCCCTCTTTTCTTTTTAAAAAAATTTAAAAATATTTTTTATCTTTAGAGAGAAGGGAAGGGAGGTAGAAAGAGGGGAAGAGAAGCATTGATGCGAGAGAGAAACATCAATCAGTTTCCTTCTTGAAGACACCCCAACTGGGGACCAAACCCGCAAACCAGGCATGTGCCCTGACTGGGAATATCGAACCGGCAACCGTTCTGCTCTGCAGAACCACGCTCAACCGCCCGAGCCACACCAGTCAGGGTATGCCGTCCCTCTTTTCCCAGCTCACTTCCTTCATGCCTACTCCTTGTCCTCGCCCTGGCGTCTGCCTTCCTTGGCACTGCTCCTTTCACTGAGGAGAGACCAGAGAGGCACCTCCCCCTGCCCCGGATCCCAGTTCCAGGGGGCCCTGTCACCCACTGCCACACCATCACCCTAGCCTTTTCTGGACTTCCGCCTCCAGCTCAGCCCTCCTGGGCCCCGACTGACTGCCCTAGGCCCTGTTCTTCCTGGCCCTCTCTCAGAGTGGGGTCCCTCCTCCCGGGGATGCTATTTCCTAAGCCACAGTGGAGGCCCCCCTTCACCTTGGCCAGCTCGATGACCCCTCAGTCTAGAGTAGCACTGAGTGGCTGGCTGCCCACTGGGGCTTGGCTCAGAATAGACCCGTGCTTGGTGTGCCTTCAGGATAGTCTGGGGAGGAGGCAGGGTCCAGCCCACGGCTCCCTCATGGTTTGCTTGGGGGACCCTGGGGCCTCCCCACCACTGAGCTGGGGCCAGAAGCCTGGTTGGAGGGCCTGGGAGGGACTTTCTGCTGTTGGTGGCTGACACATGGGCAGAGAGAAGTGAGCTGAGTGCCAGGATCAACTAAGATTCCTAGCTGGTAAGTGTCAATAGTCTAGACTTGAACCCAAGTCCCAGCTCTCAGAGGCACAGACCCCCAGCCTGAGATGGTTCTGTTGCATGCAGGCTGAGGTAGGAATCCTCTCTCCCAGCTCTGCATGTCTCTGGCTTTAGACTCTGAGCAATGACTCAACCTCTTTGAGCATCAGCTTTCCTACTGGGCAAGACGGGGTTTTCTGTCTCTTGGGGCTACTGCAAGGCACCTCTGTGCTGAGTCAGTAGTTGACAGGGCTCCAGAGGGACCATCCATAAGTTAACGAACGCCCTGGCCCCTCTGTCTCTTCCAGGCCCCTTGGATCTGTCCCTGTGTCTGGGTTTCGTTTCCTGTCTGGTTTCCATATTGCTCCCATCATCGACTCTGGGGCCCTAAGGGGAGGAGAGGGGCACCTGGCCTTCTGCCAGTGAGTGCAGAGTGGGTGAAGGGGCGGGTGGGGGCTGGTGCCTGGTGCCTACCGAGGGCCTCAGGCCGGGCTCTGTGCTTTAAAGTTCCGAAGAGCTTCTTTGTGTGCGTGTTCTCTGAATGTCCTCCCTCTTCTTTAATTGCCTCCTGTTCGCGTTTCATGAGAGCACTTTCCTCCCAGAACTCTCTGAGAATATTAACACTCATTGACCTTGAAGTGTTCTTCTCCCTACATTCCACCTGCTTTCTCTAAGTCCCTTTTAGTACTTATTGCTTCTCTGCCTTCAGATGCCTGGGAACCCTGGTTTCAGCTTCTATTTCAAGCGGACACGGACACGAAAGGGTAGATTGTTTGCTCCAGGGTGCGGAAAGGACCCACGGAGGGCCTGGCGGAAGGGAGTCTGGCTGGGCTGCTGCACTGGGGAAACTGCGTTCAGGAGCTTTGGGTCTCTCCTCTTGGGCTTCTCAGGTCCCAGAGATCTGAACCCTGAGTAGGGCTGCAGGAAGAGCAGCGCGGGGGAAGCTGCTGGCCTGGCCACCTCATACTCAGTAAACACTCACTTAACCCCCTCTTTCCTGTCAATACTGTCACCCTCAACTGTGCCCCGTGGTCCCCCATCCAAGGCCTGATGTTTTACCCTCTCTGGAAATAAACAAAATAAATAAACCTCCTGTCGACTGCTGGGGCTCAGGACAGGATCTAGAAATCTAATCACTTCTTCGTTGCTCTACCAATCTTCGAGATTTAGGTTCACATCCACCCCCACCCCCAAAGATATCAGAGTCTTTGGAAGGTTCTGTGCTGAAGAATCTGGCCCCTTCTTGGCTTTTTGTGCAGCCAGCTAAGGGTTCAGCTTTCTCGGGCTCACAGTTCCCATTCAGCCATCTGCTCTCCGGCTCCCAGAATTTTGACACTGTTGTCAGGGGTGATAATCAAAATATTTAACAAGAGCTCCTAGGGACTGAGCTGGGAGACTGGAGCAGGTCCTGAGGCCCCTTCTGGGCCGTTCAGGTCCAGGGCAGAAGCCACAGCATTGGGAGAGCGCCTGCACTCTAGTTGTTACTCACCAGGCCAGCAGAGATCCGAGCCCGACAGCTGCCGTAGTTGTACTGTGCTGCACATCACTCCAGTTTCAACAATAACGACCACAAGATCTTTACTGTTGCTTTAGAGACGTTTGAAGAAGGAGCAAAAGTCAGTGTGTGTGTTCCATTGGCCAGTGCAGCTGGCAGTATTCACTGCATTTCTCTGGGCTCAGGCCTCTCTCACCTGCGGAAGAACAAGGTCGGCAGGCAGGAAGGGACTGGTGAGGAGGCTGGAAGATGCGGCCTTTCCGGGGGCCCAGATGCAGAGGCGTCTCCACCTCTTCCTCCTAGAGCAGCTGTCTGAGGTGTGGCCTTGATGCCTTCGAGGGGGTGGTGAGTTGTGGAATCAGCAGGTCAGAGAGTAGGAAGCACTTCCCAGGCTGCTGGGGCTGTGAAGCCCGAGAACAGGATGATCTGGGGAGGCCGTGGGGTGTCCCTTCCAGAAGAACTCTGAGGCTGGTGGGACTTGGATTGACCTGGGCAGAGGGTGCCCAACCGCCCCACGATCGTTGATTGATTGATACCCCTTTTACCACCTCCCTTCCTCTTTTCATTAACAGAAAGCTGCTGTCCATGGAAGGCCGGTTTCCCTTTTGGGGGGACAAGGGACAACCTGTTGGCAGAAGAAAAAGTTTGGAGTGCAAGGGGCAGAGATATGAGGAGCTCTGGGGGGTCTAGAAAGAGACCCAAGGTGGGGACAGACCCCACGAGGCCCTCTTCCCTGGGACCCAAAGGTGCAGGGAGTGAGGAGCATCCTTTGGGCAGATGGGGGGATTGAGGAGGAGGTCTGGGGGTGGTTCTTACCTCCAGGGCAGCCCTCATGCTGACATCTTAGAGTCAAGTTTGCCATAGAAAAAGAATTTTTGGCCAACCCTCATTTGCATATCATTTGCATCAGGTTTACATGTCATTTTGGGGTCCAAAATGGTCAGAAAGTTCCTTTAGCAGCAATCTTTCTCTTCCTGGGAGTACTCTGCTCTGCTCCCTTTCATTCTCTCCTGCCCTGGCACTCTCCTAATGTCTACTGGGTCCCAGCCCTGGACTCTATCCCCTAGACACCCACCTTGTCCTCTGGGGCAGGTATGCCTGTATATGTTGCGTACAACTCCCCTTTTCCAGGCCCATTTTCACTTCCTTCCCTCAGCCCCCTAAACAAAACGTGCCGCTTTTCTAACCGATTCCCAGTCCTTCCTTACTAGCTTTCTGCAACAATAACGGTGTTCCACCAGCCTTTTTGTAAACAGGGCTCCATCCCATCCAAGTTGCTTCACAAGTCCTCCCACCCCCCGACCCCATCCTCTGTCTGTGCACCCTTCACTCTGCACCCCCTCGCTCCCAGAGACAGAAAGCTTAAGGAAGGGGGCAGTCTGGTGCTGGGTGGAATCAGGTCTGGTTGAGGAAGAGGAAGGGATTTCAGAGGGTGAGGAGTAGATGTCGAGATGGGAAGTGGTCCTCCACCCCAGGGATCTAAGATGACCACAGATGGTGGGAGTAAGTTTTGTTTCTGTAGGAGAATCCATATGGAAGGTGCCGAGCTGAGTGAGGCTGGGGATTTGGGGGCCAGGGGAGCAGGGCCAGCCTATTTTCCTGCTAGGGTGAGCAGGGACTTCTAATGCTGAGGTTTTATATTAAGTCACAGAAAGGGGAAGACTCAGACCTCATTTGAGAGTGAAGAATAGTAGGGTGAAAACATTCTCGTAGTAGAGAGAAGTAGGACTTCTCTGGCAGTGTGGTACCTCACTGGAAGTTCTGCCAGTTGTCTAACTTGAGCATTTCCTGTTTCAGTCCTGACTCATTTCCTCATGTTTGTCTTTAGTGTGAGGTGGGAGCTGAGTAACCCACCAACATGCTTTCTTTTCTGTCTTCTCTGCTGGAGAGACATCCCTCAGGTCCTCTCTCTTCTTGTGCTCCAGCCTCTTCTGGGCTCCTGTGCCCCTGCTCTACCTCCCCTCTGGCCTGCTGCCAGTGTCTCCTAACAATGCTGTTTTGGCTCCATTGCGCCGGACTCCTGGCTCCTCTTCCTCGGGTGTCCATTCCTCGGATGGCAGGGTGAACTGTGTGTTCCAGACAGGGTGCTCTTGCCGAGGATTCTGGCAGGCAGCATCTGTCTGGTGGGGGTGGGGTGGGCAGTGTGCAGCCAACAGACCCAGAAAGGGTTGGGGGACCGGTGAGCTTGCTTTTAAAGTCCCCCCAGGGTGCCCTTCCTGGCCCCACATGCAGAGATGCTTGCCCAGTAGCTCCCAAGGGTGCCTGATGAGTCAGGTCTGGTGCCAGGCGTTTTCACATTTAATTTAATCTGTACGACTACCCCATGAGATTAGGATCCTTGTCTCTATTTTACAGAGGAAACAGACTCAGAATAGGAAAGTAATTTCTTCAAGGTCACACAGTTGGTGAGTGTCAGGGCCAGGATTCAGACCCTGGTCTCTGCTGGCTTTGTACCTGGCTTCTCCTCTGTGGGAGGTGAGAGTGGGTACAATGGAGGTGACATTCCATACGTTTTTTTCCTGGCATGCTCTCAACTGCACGGGGCGGGGCGGGGGGGGGCGGAGAAAGGCAAAGACAGTAGCCATTTCCCAGAAGACGCTGGAGCTCCCAGAGGGATGGGCCCCAAGCCCAGTCTCAGGTGTCACCTCTTGCCCTTGGGTCCCGCTCCTCACCACTCATGGCTTCGTGATGGGGCTGGGCTGGGCTGGGACCGGGCTGGGGCTGGGCTGCCCAAGGGAGGCCCCATCTGGAACCTCCTTCTCTTGTTACCAGATAGAATGAGAATAGAAAGTGCCAGAAGCCAGGTGGATCACAGAGGGAGTCTGGGACCTTTTGGAGAGGGGGAACAAGAAGTCACATTATACCGTTCAGGGCAGGGGCACGTGTGAGTGGAGGGCTGTAGGGGGAGCCTCCAGCCTGGATTATCGGGGCTGCGGAAATGTCACCCATGTCTGCTGTGGGGACTGACCAGGGCACGTGGAGGTGCCAGCTCTCCTGGCTTCTGGGGAGTGGTGAGGGACTCACGATTGAGGGTCTTGAGTCCCCAGGAGCTCGTTCTGGGCCTGGGCCCGAACCAGCTGTGGCCTTCACCTGGCCAGGAATCAAGTTCCCGGAGAGCCCGGGCCCAGATCTGCCTCCTGACCTTGAAGGGAGTCTCTGGGAGCCCTAGGCCCCTGCCTGCTTCCGAAACCTGAGGATGCGGCCATGTCACCTTGTTCCGTGCCTCAGTTTCCCTGGCTGGCTGATGGCACCCTGTGCTTTCTCTCTGTCACCTACTCTTTTCTCTGCCCCTTGCTTGATGCTGGCCCTTCACTGCCTTTCTCTGGGAGTTGGTCAGAGCCCTCCACTTGCTCCAGCTCCATTTCCTAGTCACCCCCCCCACACACACACACTGCACTTCTGTTTTGCTCCCTTCTTCTTTCCCCTTATACCCACTTTCTCGCTCTTCCCCAGTCTTGGGAGGATCCTGAGCTGAGTGCGGAGCCGGAGAGTCCTGGGGTCCTTTTCCTTGAACTGTTCCCCATGCCCTCTCCCTGGAGAGACGACAGCAGGAGCAGGCCCAGGAAAGGGCCCCTCAGATGCCTTGGCTGGTGAGATGTGCCAGTGAGTGTGATGGAGGGAAGTTTGCTGGTAGAGAATGGGGGGCGTGGGGTCTTGCTTATTTGTCTGCATCTGCCTCCATTTGCCTCTGTCTTCTGACGTCTCTAGTTGTCTAGCAGTCACTGTCACCATCTTTGCCTTTCTGTATCATCTTAGTTCCTAGAACTGAGGGTATTAACCCAGCTCCTCTCCTTCTGAGCCTCCACACCCAGCTGTCCTCTGTGTCCGGCTCAGGGGCAGACCAGTCATTGGGCTGGCTTCCCAGGGAGGGGAGGGGGCTGTGTGCGAATGGGCGAGGTCAGGGGGACTGTAATTGTATTAGCTAGTTCTGATGCAATTGGGCTTCCCAGACTGGGCCCTGTCCCCTGCCCCCTCCTCCTCCTTCCTCCCTCTTCTGCAGTACTTTCCATTCATCTCACTCCCTCTCCCAGTTTCATCAGAATCAATTAGACAGTTCCTGCTTTAATCTCATTGCAGGAGCCTGGGCTCAGAGCTAGCAGCCTAGCTTCTAGGGCTGCAGTCTCCACTCTGGGTCCGGCATCCATCACCTCAGGGGTGGAGGGTCAGCCAGGATGACCTCAGGGCCCTTGTTCTTACTTCTCCAGCCCCAGATGCTCCGCCTGCCCCAGGAGGGAGCCCAGGCTTCAGGCTCTCCAATGGATCAATACCCACCATCATTCCAGGTCTGTCCCCACCCCTCCCCCACCCACTGTTTGTCACGTCGGCTGCTGGGTGGTGATGGAAGTCATTTGGAAAGGGGCCCAGAGGACCCAGATTTTCAGCCTGCAGAATAGAGAGGGGTGGGGGTGGTGATGGGATGAGGGCTTGAATAACGAGCTGCCAGTGTCTGAAGGCATTTATTGTGCAGAAGAGAGTGACCAAGGTCTCCTTCCCAGGCGATGCAGGCTAAGAAGAAATGGCCTGGAATTTGAGAGGAGGGATAGAGGTTAGGTATCAAGAGGAACTTCCTGCCTGTCAGGGGTCAGAGACCTGGGTTAGTGGTGGTGAAGCGGAGAAAGAGAACTTACACACTCACCTCCTTGGGACACCTAGAAGAGGATAAACATTTCATGTCCTTCCTCTCCCTGCCTCCTCTTCTCTCCCTCCCCTCCATCTCCCTCTGCAAGGCTGTGCATGGGAAAAGCAATGAACAAGGGGCAGGTGGGGGGAGGACTTCGATCCAGTTCTGGCACTGCTACTTTCTAGCTGTGTGACCCCTGGCAAGTCACGTTACCTCTCTTGGCCTCATGATCCTTGTGTAAATCACGTGTGTTGGGGTGGGGAGTGGGGAAAGGCATCGACTCGGGTCTCTTTCAAGTTTAACTAGGATCAGTATTGGACATTGGCGAGCTGTTTTAGAACAGGGAGATGGGGCCCCTCACCAGGGGTGGGTGGAGTAGAGATGCAGAAAGACTTCACCCAGGACCTGAAAATGATACTTACCACTGGCCCTTAATCCAGGGCTGTGGAGAGAGCCAGTGGACTTGGAAGCAGGAATGGCTCCCCCCTTTTCTTTCCTTTTCCGTCATTCCTCCCTCCTTCCCTCTCTCCCTCCCTCTCTCCCTTTCTTTCCTTCCTTTATTCATGCAATCAACAAGCCAGTCTACCAGTAACTCACAGTTACTCGACCATGGGCAGGACAGCATGCTGGCTGATGGAGGTGTGACCACGACTGACTCACAAGGTCCTCTGGGAGCTGCCATTCTGGTGGTGAAGGGGGTGAGGCAGTGAAGAAGTGAGCAAATCTACCAACGAGAGACTGTCAAGTGCTATAAAGAGATGCGCATGCTAGTGTCACACAGAATTCGGGGTCTAGAAGACATGGAGGACTTTAATGGGGGTAGCTGGAGGAGGTGGGAACCTAGGAGGGGACATTGAAACCCGTACAAGATGGGAGCCCAGCTCTTCAGAGACCCCTACTCTGCTACCCGGAGAGAAAACTCAGGGGCTGTGTATGAGGTCTAGTTATACACTGGCAGGGCCTTTGTATATCGTCAGGCGGTTTGACTCTGAGTGAGACTGATGAACTTCATCCCTGCTGGAGGTGCTAGGGTCTTGGGAATCCAGTCTGGGAAGTGAGACCCAAGTGACAGCGCCCTGGGGGCCACGGGGGGCTGTGGCCGGGAGGTGGTGAAACTCTAACTCTGGTTGTGAGAAGGCGCCTGGAGAGCCGGCAGGCCTGCTGGAGCTGGCCCCATCAGATGGAGGGGAAAGGCTTGGAGGTCCCCGGGGAGTGGCCTCTATGCATCTCGCTCTGGGTGTGAAAGCGGGACCAGAGCCTCCGATCAGATGCCCAAGCCATTCTCCCCTAACAGGAGCTGCCTTTGTCCCCCTGCAGACAAAACCAGTCAGGGGCATGGTGGCCCAGAGGGCCCAGGACAGAGCAGTCTCTGTGCCTACCCCGAGCCAGGTGGGCCCTCCTCCCATGGCCTGTCCCCAGGGGCTGGTGGCTATGGCCTTCTCTCTTGTTTCCCTGACACCTGCATTGGCTGCCTCTGGGAAGTTTCCTCTTCTTCTCCTGTTTCTCCTGGGAAAACGTGGGGAGAAAGGCCCTGACTTGGGGAAAACTTGGGGAGAAAGGCCCAGAGCAGTCCCCTCTCTACGAACGTAGTCTCCCTCCCACCTGGCTCTAGACTCTGGAATCTCCCTCCTGGCCTGCACTCAGCATCTGGGTCTCTGGCTACATAAACAAAAGTGGGCCGTGGAAAACAAATTCTTCCTCCTTCAAGCCCTGGCCAGGCCCGCAGCACAGCCCGCTTCCGGACTGGAGCCTAGCTGAGGGGAAGAGGCAGAGGAAGAAAGAGCTTGGCTCAAGTGGGGTGGAGGAGCTAGAAGACAGTCCTGAGGTCTGAGGGAGCCTGGATAACGCAGAGAGACAGGGAGTCCCAAAGGATCGGCTGACCCTCCAAGGATGGTGGTCATCTTTTTAAAAACCTACTGGGAAGGAGAGGTGAGGAACTGGGGGCTATTCCTGGGCACCCACATGAGGGCTCAGAGTGCTTGGGGTGTGATATGAGGCCCAGTTGATGGACCCTGCCAGGCCCACCCTGGTCCCTCCCTCATTCCACATTTTGGCCTCTAATACATGGTCCCCTGTGTCTGAGCATCTGCATCTGGTCCAGTCTGCAGAGCCTTGTATCTCTGTCCCTGGTGCTTGGGGGCCTACAAAGAAAGACAGGAGGGAGGGGAGACTTCCTGAGCATCTACCAGGAGTCAGATGCAGTTTCTGGTCCTCTGAGTCCCTGAGGAAGAAAGGGATTGAGATCAAGAGGCAACCTTTGGGACTGGACTCCTCCCTGCCCCCACAAAACATACAAGTTCTGGTGAAAGCAGAAGCAAAAGGCTCCTTGCTAAAACCTTCCAGCAGGTTTTGGGGATCCTCAGGATTCTGACCTCTTCTCTCTAGAGATGAAAACAGAACAGCGGACTTGTGATTTTCTCCAGGCACCAACCTCCCAAGGACACACCTCTGTGTCTTCTCAGGGCTGTGCACACAGAAGGCAGGGTCACCCCGACCTTCATGGGCTGAGACACCTGGCAGGAAGCTATGTGGTGGGTGGGTGGGGAGAGAAGCTGGGAGGGGACAGCTGAGGGGAGTTCCAGGCATGTTCCCATCAGTTTCTGACTCTATGCTTCCTCTCTGGAGGGTCACTGGCTTCAGGACTCCTGCTGGGCAGTGGATGGACGTGAAGGGCTCTCCAACCTTCTGAGTCCTTTTTGTCAGGGTCTGCTTGTTGGGAAGGGCTGGGTCTAGCCACCCTTTCCTTCTCTTTCTTCCCGCCTTCTCTCTTTTCCTTCCTTCTACATTTGGTGAGGGCCTTTCATGCCCTAAGTGCTGACAGCACTTTAACAATCCTCTTAAGAAAGTCATCTTGTCCTGCCCTCTAAGTCCTAGCAGGGCCACACTGCAACCAATCCTATCTGAAGAACTCCCTCCTATTAAAAAAAAAATCAACAAGTGATTCCTTTCCATCAAACTTCATTCCACGTGCTATGGATTAAGTCTCATCTCAGTCTCACAATTTAATCCATTTCCTCTGGTGCCAGGATTCGGGGGCTGTGGAGACTGCAAGACCCTCTCTTGAGGCCTGGAGCAGGCGTCAGCAGTGCCAGGCACTTTGCTAGAGATCATGGGCACGAGCAAAGGCAGCGCCTGCTAGGGATGGGCTCACTTTAGTGATCCACAAACCACAATTCAAGCAATGAGGGTCTAGCTTCTAAACTCTGCTCCACTTACCAGATGCATCCACCCTCCCCACCTTTTTAGCCAGATCCTTCATGATGAGAGAGAGAGAGAGAGAGAGAGAGATCTCGATTCTTCTCATTTAGGGACTGTTTGGGGCTGAGGACCCCAATGCCTGTCATTCCCCTTTCTCTAGCTACGTGCTAGCAGGGACCTCTTCCTTTCCACTCACTGTGTTTCTGCCCAATCTCCCCCAAAGTGCTGTTTCCTACTGCATTGTCTCATGGTGGGGAGCTGGAGTAGGGCTAGGGTAGAGGAGGGCTTGTGTCAGGGGTCAGCCATCTGAGAAACTCTTAGCTCTTCAGGCTCTGTGCTGGGAAGGAGGCCCTGGCTGGAGCTCTGGTGATGCTGTCTTTGTGTCTCCATCCTCCCTAGGCGAAGGGTCAGGGAGGCCGCATTGCCAGGAAGAATAGCCCTGAGATGGTACTCAGGGAAGTCCAGGCCCTGGAGTGTAGCTGGCAGGCCTTGTGGGAAGTATGGGGGAAGCGCCCCTGGATGGTGCTCCAGCAGCCTGTTGCTGCAGAAGAGGCCCTGGCAGCTCCCCCACCCCTTCCCTCTCTGGGCTTGGCTGGCTGGCTGCCCTCCCAGCTCCTCTGCAGCAACAGAACCAGGGACAAAGCTCATGGCCGCCTCTCCATCTCTCCGTGGTATGTCTGTGGGTCTGCTGCTTCTCTCTCTCTGTCTTTGTCTCTGTGTCTCCGTTTCTCCACCCCCCTCATGTCAGAGTCCAGCTCCTCCTCCCCACTTCTCTGTTCCTCCCTCTCCTTAGTTCCAGGGTCACAACATGGTAACCCCAAACAATATTCCTGGGAGGTCCGCCCTCTCTTCCCATCATCTGAGCGCAGCAGAGGCAGAGGAGGTTCCCACCTCCAGTGGTGGAGCTGGGGCAGGGCAAGAAGTGAATGTGGGCAGTGAGGTGCCCTGAACCTCAGTGGGCGACTAGCTGTAGCTGCAGGTGACCTGTCTAACTCTCAGTCATTCGAGCTGGTTCAGCCTGTGAGGCAGGGTCCCTTCCAACCTGTGGGGGTGCTCGGGATGCCCAGAACTCCCTCACTCCTGGCGTTGGCTGGAGAGAGATCCAGACAGAGGAGCTGGGGTGTGGCCAGGGTCAGAGGTTGGCCGTGAGTTAGGACAGCTGGCCCAGGTCGTGTTCAGTGACCCCACGTGCACCCCTGGGTCCATGGATGATTTTGCTTTAGTCGTGGAAGCTCGTGGCTTCCATTTAGGTTAATCACATTATGCTCTGGGGAGCAGTATGGGAACTGGAGTGAGGCCTGGAGGGAGTCCACACACGCACACATGCACACTCACTGCAGCTTGGAGCACAGTGCTGCTACCACGTCCGCCCAGGCTCCCACCGCCGCTCCCACCGCCGCCGCTGCTGCCTCTGCTGCTGCAGCTGCTGCTGCTGTGCCGTTGGCTCAGGTTGATGCCTGGCGCCCGGCACCGCCTCTGTCCTGATCCGACTGGCCTCTCCTTGGAGACTCCCTCCACGAGCCTCTGAGCCTCCGAAGTTACCGGGGTTCCTGTGCCCGCCCCCCCCAGCCTGCCCGGGCAGCAGGCAGGAGGGAGGCTGTCACACTGAGGGGAGGAGAGAGGGAGCAGTGGAGGAAGTCCCTGAGGGTGGAAGCGCCTCCCGCAGGGGCTTCTGGGGAGATGGAGGCACTTCGGGACCACGCTGCTGGGCCCCCACGGTGTTCCTGCTCCCGCTAGAGGGGGCGGGACACGCAGGGTGCCCCTGTCAGGCGGAGGATCCGGGTCGCCCGGGGCAGCGCTGTCCTCTACCTACTCACCTCCCGCCCTGGCTCCTCTTTTGGAGCAGCTGCTTCTCGGCGCCCCTCCTCACTCTCCTGTCCCTGAACCTCCTGCCCCAGGCACCCACCCTGGGGTCAACATGACTCGGCTGAGCTGGTGCTTCTCGTGTGTGATCCGATGGGGCAAGTACCTCTTCTCCTGCCTCCTGCCCCTGTGCTTCTGCCTCTGCAGACAGGTAAGCTCGGTCTGCCTCACCTGGCATCGGCCCCCCACCGCCAGCACCGCCCTCCCTCAGTCTCACAGACACACCATCTCGACCCATGTCAGCTTGGCTGTGAGCAGAGTTTGGGGACTCCTGGGGAGTTCCCAGCCATGTTGCTCAAATCCACAAGGGGGAGTGGCCGCCCTTTTCCAGCGCCCAGCCTGGGGTTTGGGTCAGTTTGAAGAATAGCACCAGAGCCTGTGGGAGGGCCGCGGAGGTTTGGGTTCAGGGGAACAGTTTTTTGGGGGGGTGTTCAGAACCCCTCCCGTGGCTGTGAGATGGGAGAATGAGTTCCTGGAAGTGGCTCTTTCTCCCCCACGAGGACCCAGCATTAAGGTTGGGCAGGATGGGCTGGTGGGTGTTAGGAGGGACTTCCTATCTGTTCCAGAGGGTGGAGGGACCAGGAAACTGGAGAGGAGAAGATGGGGGTGGGGGGGCACCCGGGCAGGACAGTAGCTGGGTTAGTGGGGGAGGAGGTGTCTGGAGGGATGGACATGCGTGCAGTGGGGTGCTCTGGTTGAGCAGGGTCCTCCCTGGGGTCCTATGGAAGAAGGTCTTTGACAGTGCCTTCAGTGTGTGTGTAAGGGGGGGTGGGGGAGGGGTCGCAGGTGGGGGCATAGCTGGCCCAAAGAATAAGGGACTGGAAAAACTGCACAAAACCTTAAATTCTCCCCTGAGGGGCAGAGGGAACCCCCAAGAGCATGACCTCCAGCTCCTGGAGGCCTCCCATGGGAACTGGGGTCCCGTAATGGGGGCCTGGCTTTCTGGTCCCCTTTCCTCTCAGGGCAACCAGAGGGGCCCTTGTTTCATAGGAGCCGGGGCTCAGTACCGGCCCCCCCCGCCGAACCCGGGTTAAGAGTGGCGGCTGTAGAGCGCGTCTGCCCGGCGTCAAGTTCTCTCTCTACCGTTCACTAGCTGTGGGTCTTAGATAAGTTGCTTCATCTGCCTGTGCCTTGGTTTTCTCTGGTGTAGAATAAGGATTAAAAAAGTACCAACCTCACTGGGTTGTTGTGAAGATTGAATGCATTTAAAGTGCTTACCAAAGTGACTACTTTATAGCAGGTGTTCAATAAAAATCAAGGGTATTATCTTTATTACTATTGTGCCTTTTCTATGGGGATCACCCTCCCTGTAGACCTCAGGAAGGCCAGATCTGTGGTATCAGGAGGGAGGGAGTATTCTACCAGTATCCATTCTTTCCATCATATGGATGGGAAGGATCCTTTCACTTTATAAGAAGCTTGTATGTCAGCTCCTCCTCCCAGGTGCTGCCTCTGGGCCTCAGTTTCCCTCTTTGCCACTCCGCAGTGGGGAAAGGTGCCAGCAGGCTTCCGCCCCAGTCACCTAAGGTATGCTTTGAAATCTTCTAGCCAAATGCATCATCCCCCAGGATTGGCTGGGAGGCAGGCGCTGCAGCCGTGGACCACAGGGAGGCAGCCCCATCCATACTCCAGTGGGCTCTGAGTTCAGATGCTGCGGGGTCTGGGTTTTCAGGTTAGAGAAACGGCAGCCGGCAGTGAGACATGGCCAGCCAGGACCAGGTCAGTGGTACCCCAGGCTACTGAGCAATTCCCCCTCCTCATTTGCAGAGAGAGGTAGAGGATGACCTAACCTTCTCCTGGGCCAGGATTTGAGCTGGGGCTTGGGGGTGAGGGACTGGATGAGAAGCTGCAGCTGCCTCCCTCCTGCCCTTGAGGGGCCTGAGTCAGGCAGGAAATTAGAGCTGGGGAAGAGATCAAGATCACGGAGTTGGGCTCTGGCAAGGATTTTATAAAAAACTGTTGGGATTGGGCCCAGGCACTACCCCCACCCAGGGTGCTGGTGGGTGAAGGTAGGGGAATGGGATGTGAGTGATATTCCTTCCTGTGTCAACAGGGGAAACTGAGGCTCAGACAGGGCCTGGTTGAAACCTCGCCTTACCTCTCAGGGAATATCCAGACTGAGGGACAATGACCTCAGTCTTATACCAGTGATGGTCATGGGGGCGAGGGGAAGGACCTCCCTCCCCTCCCCATAGGGTGCCTTGGTGGGCTTTAGGGTGAATACCCCTTGCTTTGGGCCCTTGCTTCCTATCCCAGGCCTGGTGAGGGGGGCATGCATGGGACTTCAGCCTCCATTCCCCTCCTGGCTGTACTTTTCTTGTGCAGTGAACATCCTGTGCAGTGGTACACGCAGGCCCTGCTAGGGCTCTGAGCACCCCAGAACTTGAAGGCTGAGTGTGCATGGGGGTGGGGAGCAGGGTGAAGCCACCTGGCTTACCCGAATGGAGGCCCTCTGGGCAGCAGGGTCCAGACCCTGTCCTCACTCAGGTCCTGGGCCCCAGATCTTGCCTGGACCATGGTTTTTCTCTTGTTGGCTTTTCTAGAGTTACTGGGGAGTCAGTTGGTCTTATCCTGACCCATAGGCAGCACTGTCTATTGTGTCCTTCTGAGTTTTCCCCCCACCCCCACCCCCTGACCCAAGCCAGACCTGGGCCTGAGCAGCTGACCCCTTCCTGAGGCCACAGCCAGCCCTTGGATAAGGAGTGGGCAGGACAGCTAACATCGCCAAGATATAGGACCATAACTCCCAGGCCCTGCTACAGGAGCAGCGGGAAAATTCTTAGTTCCTGCAAGATGGGGAATCAAATGCTCTGGACTCCATCCGCACACGTATTAGCTGTGTGACTCTGAGCAAGTTGCTGTACTTCTGTGTGCCTTAGTTTCTGCATCTGTGAAATGGGAGCTGGTGGGAGGCTTACATGCAAAACCGCATTAAGTGCCTGGCTAGCTTTTCCCCTGGGGCAGGGGACAGAGTAGCAGGGTCGGAGTGGGCAAAGGAGTAGTTGTCGAGTGCTTCGGTGTCAGATTCCTGGGTCCCATGATTTTGGTGTCTGCAGTCGGACGTTGGGGAGGAATCTCAGCACCAGCTCTGCACCCCCTTATTTGATGGGAGGCCCTGGGACTGCTGGGAGGAGGCGTTGGTGTGTGCAGCCCAGTGCCGAAGGCCGTGGGGCTGCAGGACTGGAAGGAGGAAGCTGAGGCATGACTGTGTCTCGCAGTGACTGCACAGCAGGCGCTTACGAGAAGACTCTGGAGTCGCTAGGGAGCCAGTTGGTCTCCTCCTGACCCATGCGGCAGCACTATCCTTGCTGAACCTCTGTGTCCCCTCCTACCCTTATCCTCTGCCCCAAGCTAGACCTGGGCCTGGGCAGCTGACCCCTTCCTGGAACTCTTCTCGACCAGCTCTGTGACCTGAGTTGAGTGCAGCCCTCTGTCCACTGCAGTGTGGTCACTGGGGAGACAAGGGGCGGGCTGAGGCGAGGGGCGCCCCCGAGGCAAAACCCTCCTGGCAGGCATTTTTGATTTGGCAGGTACAATGGTTTAAGGCACAGCCCACACTTGACAGTTTGCATTTTTCCTCATTTTACAGAAAATATTTTATATGCTAACATACTATAGGGCTTCTAAAAAGAGCTGATGGTGTGGGCTCCTGTAGCTGATGGCACAGTGGCTGTCCCCGAGGAGGGGCAGCCCTTCAGCTGGGCCTCCCCTCTGCAGGTCCCAAAAGGCCTCTTGCCTGGTCTTCTCTTCTAGCTTCCGTTGGGCCCCTAAAGGCTCTGATGGTGATCCTACTAGTCACCCTGACCATGACTGCTATCTGAGTTTGGTCCTATGACCAGTGGTGACAAAGAAAAGGCTCAAAGCCACAATAAAAGATGGTCTAGACAACAGGAAGAACTTTTTGGTGGACCAGTGTCAAACAATAAGGAAGAGTGAATGGGAGGTTAGCTGGCCCTTGGCCTTGGAAATTTTCAGCATTGCAGAAGGTAAAGCTGGAAAGGACCTTAGGGACCAGCAGTTTGGTCATTTTGCAGGTGAGGAAACTGAGGCCAGGAGACAGCAGTGCCAGGCTAAGGCTCATAAGGCCGTCCCTCCCTTCCTGCCCTCATTCACCCTTCCCTCTGCCTCAGCTCAGCTGGCCTCCGGGCCCAGGGCCAGCCCCAGAGTCGGCAGTCCTGACTGTTTCTTCAGCTGGCTGCTGAGCCAGGGGCTGGAGGGCAGTGGGCGGTGAGTGGGAGGTGCTCTGTGTGCAGAGGGGAGAGTGGAATTAAACACAAACCTGCTGCAGCCATGCCAGGGCAGTGGGTGGCGTGGCACAGGGTAGCCGTGGGTTCTGAGGCTTTTGAGATCTCAGCCCAGAAAACCCAGGCAGCCCACCAGCATGTACCTGGTGTCTGCTGTGTGTGAAGCCCTGGTCCAGGCAGCAGTGTGTGCCCCAGGATGAGCAATACTCTGGTCTCTAGAGAGTCTAGAGCCTGAGAGAGCTCGGGGGTAGGACGGTAGGGGGTGGAGAGGTGGGGAAGAGATGGTGCTGAAAATGACTGGGTATTACAGGCATGTGCAAGGGTGTACAGGCTAGGTAGGTATGCCCAAGGTCCTTTCAAGGGGGCCAGAGGGGAAGAGGAGAAAGGTTTGGGACGATAGTAGATGGTAAGAAGAGGAAAATGCATTAGGACCCATTGACTGACAGGTTGGTCCATTCTTTTTTCAACCTTGCCAACCTGCTGTATAGCAGGCTTTGTGGGTGCAAAACACAGGATATATCCTTGACTAAGAAACTTTCCATGTGTGGGTGGGGGAGGGGACCCCAGGCTGCGAAGGATGAATAGTGGATAACAAGCCTGAAACAAGGTCATTGTTGTATACAGTTAAAGACACCTCAGGTGGCAGAGTTGAACATTCAGCAGGGAAAATGGTGGAGAGGTAGCAGGAGGAACTTCCGACAATGATTGGTTAAGCTATAGGAGAAACCTCCACAGTCTTAGAAAAGAGGGATGGAGGCATTCTTGGGTCTGGATTCCTCCACAAGGACCCCCAGCACCAGGGGCTCATTTTCACTTCCAGTTGAGAGGACTGGGGAGGGAGCTGGCCTGGGGGTTGCAGGGCCCCCTTGGGCTGTGTGGGAAGCCAGAAAAGTTGGTGTCACCGTGATCCAAACAAGAACATTGGTCTTCGTCCTTGTTTTCCAGCTTTTCTGGGAAGCTGCAAGGTGATTTCTCAGAACTCCCGAGATGGATGCAGGGAGGAGGCCGGCAGGGCTGGTGATGGTAGCTCTGGGGTGGGCTCAGGGGCGCTCAGAGAGGCCATCTGAAAACAGCCCTCCTTGCCTGCCCCGTGCTCCAGCCAGCAGGGAGAGGGAGGGTTTGTGGGGGTGTCTCTCCCTGGAGGCTGCAGGACCAGCTTCTTGAGGAGCACTGGTCCCTTTCAGTGTTGGTAAACTGTCATTTGAGCCCAGCGGGCCCGGGGTGGGGGGCGCCGAGGGGCACTGTGATCCTGGCAAGGGGAGCAGGGCAGAGCGTTGGCAGCCCCGCAGCCCTGCAGGGAGATATAGAAAGACCTGGAGAGATATGAGGAGGGACCCTGATTCCTCGCCCTGTCTCCTTCATCAGAACAAAGACTCTTACTTAACTCAGGCACCTGGGCCAGGACGGGCCAAAATGAGAGACACTTGCTTCAGTGTCCTCCTGACGTCTCAGCGTCCCTAAGCAACAGCGTGCCAGTCCCTTGAGCAGTGCGTAGCCTGTATGACCGCAGGTCACAGCCTTTCCCCAGATGAAGTGTGAATGATTCCCTCTCATTCCGGGGTTTCCCAGGTAGAGTTCTCGGCCGGACTGTGGGCTGGGAGCCAGCGCACCTGGCTGGGCAGGTCCACCTGAGGGGAGAGGCTGGTTGTGGGGACCAAACCCTGGGGTTGCACTGTGTGTGGTGCTGACAGAGAGTGACAAGAGCCTGCTCCTGGGTGAGTGGGGGGGAGAGAGAGGCAGGGGGTGTGTGACCCTGTTCTTGTGGCGTGTACAGCGCACTTCTGTGTCTGCTAGGGACTCAAACAAGAGGACTTTCTTGCCAAGTTACGCGATCCAAGAAAATGGTCTCAGAGTGCCTTCTCTGGGTGGGGCCCTGTCTATGGCCTTCTGTGTGTTTACGTGAGTTGGACCGTGCGTCCTGGTGTGTGTGTGTGTGTGTGTGTGTGTGTACAGGAGGGGGCGGGGCTCAGCCCTCTTGCCCTCCCCTGAAAAGCTCCAAAAAACAGAGCTGGTGATTCACCAGCCCCACCCCGCCCTCCCTTGGTCCAGCCTGGCCAGAACTCCAAGAGGAAAGTTTTTTTGAGATGTGTGTATGGGCATCGAGACAATGAGGGCCTGGGCAAATCTTGCTGGATTTCCCTGCAGTGCTCTCTGGGAATACATTTGGATCCTGCACCCCTTTTCTTCCCACCCTCTAGACCTCAACTGTTGCCCCTGGGCTAAGGGAGGGGGGAATTGGGAGGGAGGACTGGCAGGCAGGGCAGGGGGACACAGTGGGGAGAAGTGGGCGGTGGAATGGTGGGAGGTGAAAACTGGGCCCCGGGAGGGGGAGAGGGGAGGTGGAGGAGGAAGTGGGGAAATGCAAACCAAATGTTGGCCCAGGGTACAGTCAAGAAAAACAGACTCTCGCGGGAGCCTGGAGCGGGGCTCCCTTTAGGAAGGGCAGGAAGGGCTGGGACAGATGTTTGGTGAAAAGAAAGAAGGAAAAAAAGAAGTAGGAAAAAATTGGAATGAAACGCACAGCCTGGGGGCTGGGCCATTCTCCTGCAGTCTCAGGCCTCGTTTCTCTTGTGTTAGGGCCTGTAGCTGAGTGTGTGCAAATGAGTGTGTGTTCCAAAGGCAGGAGGGCCTGCATGTGTACTTGGAGATGGGGCAGTGCCAAGGAGCCCCAGGGTATGCAGCCTGTGCCGTCCTGCGTCTGTCCGTCCATTTGTCAGTGGTTTGGGGTGGAGGGGTCGGCAGGGTGGACAGCGGACCGCAGGTCTGCCAGCACTGGTTGGAGGACAGGATAGGCTCCGGCTCAAAGGGGTCGTGAGTCTGGGAGAGGGGTGCAGGGTCGCCGGTGGCTTGGGGGTGGGGGGCGTGTCTCTAATAGTTGTCCCTCTGCCCTATCTTCTTCACAACCTCCCCCCCACCCCCCCCACCACCCCCCCCACCCCGCAAAGCAGGGCTTCTGCCCTTCACCGCCACCAGTGGAGCCTGGGAGGAGGGAGGAGACGGGAGGCTGGGACAAGGGGGTGGAGTGGGGGAGAGGAGGAGGAGAAGGAGGGAGGGTGAGCTGGAGGCAGGCAGGGCCAGAGGCCCACAGATGCTGGCTACGCCGGAGCAGCAGTCTGGGACTCAGAGCTTTCTTCTGCCTGCTCAAGGGTCCGAGAGCTCGACAGGGTCGTTTGCAGGCCCCGGATGTGGCCTGAGCTCAGGACGCACCGAAGATGACGTGGATCTGTCTGTCCTGCATGCTCTGGGTAGGTCTGGCTGTTTCAGCTAGGATGTTGCACACCCCCTTACCCCGTTATGCTTAGGCTGAGAGCCTGTGGGGGAGGCCCCGGTTCTGCAGTCAGCACCCCCACCCCCACCCCACTGCTCTCGCCCCCAGCCAAGTCCAGGAGCTCTAAGTAGGAGGAAGCCACCAGGAAGTTTGTTTCTTTTTGGAGCTTCTCCTGCCTCTACCCCCAGCCGCACACTGGGGTGAAAATTCTTCACCCCTTTACTTGCTCAGCCATAGAGTTTGAGGAGGGAACAGGGAGATACTGCCCTAGAACATGAAAAAAAGCCATGCTGGGGGAGAGTTCTACCTCCTTCTCCACCACTTTTATCCCTTCTAGACCCAATTTCAGCTTTTACCTGCTGCTACCCCTTCTCCCTACCCTCCCACCCCCCTACGCTGGAGGAAGCCATTGCCCCTTCTTTCTCCCTTCTTGCAGAAATGAGAAAGATTCAGGGAGAAAGAGCCAGATTCAGGAAAGTGTGTGTTGGGCAAGGGTGCCTGAGTTGGGGGCCAGGCAGGACCTGGGGGCCCCATGGTGAGGGTTAAAAGTCTTGAGGTCAGTTCCGAGTAGAGGGGGCTGAGAGAGAGTTGACTGCTGTGGAGCGGTGGGGGCAGGGACGGGAGACCCCTTCCTTGGAGGGGCTCTGTGGCTGTCTTGGCGAAGGCATGCACGGGGTCAGGGGTGAGGAAGTCATCCCTGGCCGAGGGTAATGTTGGTCTCTGAGAGGGTGATGGCTGGCCTGGGGGAGGAGGCTGCAGGCCTGGAATCCAGATGTGGCCTTTCCTGCCCCATTCCCTGTTCCCGCCAGTCCTCAGGAGGGCCCTCTCTTGGCCCAGGCAAGCTCAGGCTGACAGTTGTGGGGGATCAGACTTGGGCAGTCAGGTGTGCTTTGGGCAGAGAAAGGAAGGTGAGGAAAGAGCTGGAAGGAAGGGTCTTGGGTGGAGTGTGGGCCTTAGGTGTGGGGATGGGTCTGCATAGTAACTTGGAGGTGGCTGAAGTATTCTGCACAGAGGGTGCGTCAGTGGTTAGCTGGGCTGGAGTTCACATCTGTGAAAGGGATCCTTGACCAAGTTCACCTCTCCAGGCCCTTCCGGCAGGCTCTGGAAGGCCTGTGGACAGTGCTGGGGGGAGAGGTGGGCAGTGAGGGAGCCCTGCAGAGGATAGGACGGCAGTTAGACGTCTGGGGTGATGTGCTGCTGTGGATGGAGAAAGGGCCACTTCAGCTGAGGGGCCAGGGAGAAGTATCTCACCCCGGGCAGCCTCAGTGCTACATGGGCGGAATGAGGACAGTGAAGGCGCGTTGTCTCGAGGGATGCGCAAGCGCCCTGCTGGCTGCCTGCTCTTCCCCAGAGCTGCGAGAGGGTGCTGGGGCCACAGGGCAGGTGTGGGTGCTGACACTTTGGGCTTCTCTAAGCCCCTCCACTCACCGCTTTTCCTACCCTCTCTTCTAGTTTCACCAGGCCCCTGTCCCTCACCCCCAGCTCTGTGGGACAGCTTGGCAGGTACTTTTCTTACAGAAATGGGAAGGGGCAGGTGAGAGTAGGCTGGCGGAGGGGTGTGCCCGTCACCAGGGTGAGCCAGAGTTTGGGGGAGTGAGGACTGGACAGATTTGGGGCACAGCGCTGGCCAGGTCTAGGTTCTTGTCCTCTCCAGTTGCCCAAGGCGGTCGTACCAGCCACCTTCCTCCCTCCTGGACTGGCCTTGGGGGGTGTATGTTTGTGGCAGGAGTATATAGATGGCATCAGTCATGGAAAGGGGGCACGGAGGCCCCGGAGACTTCGCCAAGGGTCTGTTTCTGCTTTGAGAGGCACCTGGGGGTGGGAAGTGAGTGGACTTGGACCCCAGGCCGAGCTGGGCTCATCCCAGTTCTGTCATTTACCAGATGGGAAGCCTTGAGTCACCCACTTGTCCTCTTGAACTTCAGTTCTCTGATCTGCACAGTGGGGAGAATGATGCGCACCTCACATGGGGTGGGGACAGAGATGACGTGTGTCTAAAGACCAGGTACCCAGGCACACAGTAAGGGCTTGGTAGATGCTGGTCCCTTTTCTACTCTGCAACCTACTGTTGGGCTCAGGGGCTCCCTGGTACCCCAGATCTCTTGTCGGGGGAGGGTGTCCCTGGGATGGGCCGTATGGGGTAGGGGGCCCCCTCTGAGGCTCCTGACTGCCTAGGAACTCCGCCCAGCTCTTCTGGGGCCAAGCACTAGCTGGGTCTGTGGCCTCAGTGAGGTAAACTGAGGCAGGATCAGGCAGAGATAGGTCTTGAGCCCCAGTGTGAGCACATGTGTCTGTGTGTGCATGTGTCCCTGGATGGGCACTGCTGCAAACGGTGCATCCGATTAATGTATCTGTAGTGCATAGTTTTAACAAGCTCTAGGAATAAAAAGCACATTATTAGCTGAGGAGCATAGGGATGTATTATGCATAACTTGATTTTCTCAGCAATTGCTCCCATTTGCTATTACATATTCAAGCATGGTTTATTTAGAAAATAATTACATGGCTTTTAATCAAGACTCTTTGGTGTCGTTCGGATGGAGTTAGAGCTGCAGGCTCTTCCTTTCAGAGGGGCTCACATGTTCTCAGGAACCAGGAGGGGGCTCATTAAGGCGGGGCAGAAAGAGCCACAGGCTGAGAACAGTCCCGCCTCTGCCCCCAAGTAAGCCCCGTGGCCTCGGGCTGGTCACTCGGCTTTTCTGGACCTCACAGGAGCTGGGATGTTATTCTGCGAGGCCACTTCCCACTGCAGACAATGAAGTGCTCTCTTTCCTGGAGTTGGTGTCCTTCCTGGGGCTTAGCGCACATTTTTGTCAGGAGATTCCTGGGGTGCAGTTCCTGCCACGTTGACCCTGGTGTGACCCCTTGGCCCTGACCTCCTTCTCTCTGGAGTTTTATTCGTGTGTGAGGGTTGTGTCCACCCAGGGCCTCCTGACCGCAGTTTTGGGAGCTAAGCCAGGCTGCATGTCACTCACCAGGGTGGGGGACATAAAACCCTCCTTTTGCAAAGTTTTTCAAAATGACGCTGGAGGCACGGAGTCGGAAAGAAACAGCGCGCTGTTTCCCAGTGGTGTGCAGCGGGGGTGTAGCGTGTTGGCGGAGAGCGGGGTGCCCGGCTTTCCTCCGGGCCTCTGCTGTGTGATCTTGGGCAAGTGGTTAACAACGCTGTGCCTCACTGTTTTCGCCTGCCTATAGGAATGTTAGGTTCCAAATGGGCTTGTGCACATACGCATTTAGAATAGCGTCCCACGCAGTAAGAGCTTGAGAAATGACAGCTCTTAGGATGCGACGCACATTTTTAAGGCGACACAGTAAATCAGAGTCAGAACCAGGACCCTGGTGCCTCCCCATCCAGGGCTGTCCGTTCTGGCAGGGCCTGTCGGGCCAGTGCGAAGGGGTGGCGAGGGTGGAGTGGAGGCCCAGGGGAGGCAGGCCTTCTTCGGGCTGCCTGTGCAGTGGTCCGGGCTCAGACTCGGAAGTAGGCCTGTCTGGGCCCAAATCTGGGCTCTGCCACTCAGCAGCTGTGTGTGTGTGGTTACTTAACCTCCCTGTGCCTTGCCTGTATACAATTTCATTTCTGTGATGGGCAGGGACAATTAGTTCCAGTTTCCAGCATGGTGAAGGGGACCCTTGCCCAAGACCACATGGCTGCTGGGCTCCTGGGAAGAGAGAGTACTGGAGCTCTGGGCTGAGGGGATTGCTGGGGAGTGACCCAGGGACAGGGAGTGGTGTTGGGGAAGGACCGTGTGGGAGAAACCGTCCAGTCACTCAGCCACCTGCGGACCCACCTGCGGACCCACCTGCGGACCCGTCCACCCACATGACAAATGATTATAGAGCGCTGACTTTCTTCAAGAAGCGTGCAGTTGTTGGGCTTGATGGTTAGGATAAGATGGGTGTTTCCCAGGGGGAACTTGAGGGGGCATTTAAGGGGGCACCTAATCTGTACTGGGGGGAGAAGATGTATCAGGGGAGACCACTTGCAGGTGAACTTTAAAACAGATCCAAAGGTGAAAGGTGAGAACTCGGAAGTCCAAGTGCAGGAAGTGAAAATAACTGAGGATGGGTAAGACGGGCTGAGCCGGCCTGTGGATGGCCTTTGGCAGAGGGGCCCTGATGCTGTGACTGCCAGGTCTTCTCGAGATGGCCATTGACGGGCAGCTGTTGACCTACTGTGGGAAGTGGCGGCAGTGCAGCGGGTAGGGACTTGGGACCCTGCCTTGGACAGACCTGGATTAGAACCTTTGCTCCAGCCTGCCTTGCCTGTGTGTGTGTGTGTGTGTGTGCGTGTGTGTGTGTCCCAGAGCAAGTTCCTCAGCCTCATGGCAGGACGTTGTGAGGAGCCAGTGAGGGACCAGTGCCAGCCTCTCGCCGTGGCGCCCAGCCCATTAATGAGGCTCATGTTATCCCCTCTCTGAGCCCTCCCACTCCAGGAGATGATTTCACTTTTGGGCACAAAAAGGGACTTGGGACTTCTTGCTCAGAAATGTTGGGACGTGGTTTATGGAGAAGCCAAGGGTGGGGGTGTGGGGAGAGAGAGAGAGAAGGCAGGCTGATGGAGAGAGCTCCTCCAGCTCAGGACCGCAGTCACCAGATGGAATCCTGGGTTCCCCAAGTCCCCACGTGCTTCTCTGTCACACGGGGAGGGACTCGGTCAGTGCCATTACCTGCCCTCTGCCCTTCCGAGGAGATCCAGGGCTTCTCTGCAGTCAGGTGAGGCCGGCAGCTGGTGTCTGTAACGAGTGAAGCGGGGGGTGTCCCCGTGTTCTCTCCCCTGAGGGCAGGTCCGTCGGAGCGGGGTGTAATTACACTGGGGGCCACTGGATTCACTCTGCGGAACTTGTTTGGGAAACACGCCGTTCCGGGACACAGGGGACATGGAGCACAAGTGCGTGCGACAGGGCTGCCCTCTGGGCTCGTGCCAGGCACACACTGAATGACGTGAAACACCGGCCGTGCTGACTGTGTGTCAGGCGCTGCTTTTCAGGCATCGCCACCTCTGACCCTCACAACAACCTGAGGGTTATTAGCCCGTTTACTGGATTCATAAAGTGAGGCAGACAAGGCTGAAACAACTGGCCTGGGGTCACCTAGCTGTGTGTGGGGAACAGGGGTGAGGCGCCAAGAAGGTGTCCCTGAGGAGAGGAAGGGATGCCTGGGGACTCTGAGCTGGAGCATGAGGAAGTGACCGGGCCACTGCAAACTGAGGGACTTTCTGCAAAACAGCCTGGGCTCTCCAAAAACGTCAGTGTCGTGAAGAAAAAATCAAAAGGTGGAGAGCTCTGGATTGCAGCAGGTGGAAGAAACCCAGCAACCAAAGTAATGCAGACCTTGATTGGGTCCCAAGTCCAAAAACCAAACACAGGCCCAACTCTAATGGACCCTATTGGGGCAAAAGGAGCAATTAGAATGTGACTGAATGTTGGAGACGAGTGTGGTACTGGTGTCGAATTTCCCCGAGTGTGAGGATGAGGCTGGGGACAGAGATAGAGAGAGTGGGCCAGTGTGGTAGAATGTTAACAAGTGGTGAATCTAGCGAAAGGCACATGCCAGTTCATCTTTTCAGGAACTTTTAACTTAGGAACAAAAAAGAAGACCACAGTGCGGTTATTGATTCTGACAGTGGTGGTGGTGAGGGGGCGGAACTGGGGAGAGCTCCTGGAGGGGATGAAGTTTGAATGAGGCCTTGCAGGACACCTAGACATTAACAAGCTGAGTGGGTGAGGAAGCACTTTCTGGGAACAAGAAACAGCAGAGCCGGGGCGCAGAGAGGGGTGCAGGCCAGGGCGTGGGGCGTGGGGGTTGAGATTTCAGGGGGCTGGGTGTGGACCAAGGCCACTTCCCTGCTGGCTCTGGGAGTGCAGGTCTTCTTCTGGACATGTGGGTAGCATGGGAGCCTTGAGGGTGAGCAGTGACGTCAGAGAGCTGTGCTCCTCAGAGGCTGCACGAGGCCGAGGCCGTGTGGTGAAGAGGGGCCCAGCGTTGCTGGGTCCTGGAGGCGCTGCTGCAGCCCCAGGCATGAATGACAAGGCCTGCAGTAGGGCAAAGGCAGTGGGATGAAAAAGTGTTTAGGAAACAAAATTCACAGTCTGGCAACTGGTTGGTTTGGAGGGTGGAGGGCAGGGAGGGCTGAGAGTGATTCAGAGTTTTCCACCCCGATTGACCAAGAACATGGGCAGGACATTAGGTGTCTAGGGGACAGTGTGTAGGGGGTGGCAGGATAAGGAACTTCAGTGTGTATTGGAAGGTGATGTGGTGTTGCGGGTAGCTTGCATTTGAGGGGTGCAGGGGACTCCCAGATACCAGCTTACAGCTCCACTGGGAGTCCAGGTCTTCTCCATAGAAATAATGGCCACTGTGAACCAGGTCCTTGCATCTAAGCCTAAGGTGACGAGACCCTGAGATGAGACGTGGAGGAGTGGAAGGACAGGAGGCAGGGAGAGGGCGGAGTTAACCCACCAGGGCCGTCCTAGGCCTGTGTTTTAATGACTCTGTCACAAGGCTCACTGGCTCGCAGATTTCTGGCCTCTTGCCACATCCTCCATGGATCCTTGTGTTGGGCACAGGGAGCTGAGTAGGGGCAGGACTGGGGAAGTTCCTTGGAGAGGAGGCAGGACCTCCTTAGCCAAAGGACCACTAGGGTTATCATCCTCTCCATCCCACCCCGACCCAGCTCTGCCCCCATGGGGCAGGGAGGGACCAACAGCCTTTCCCATCGCAGGGCCTTGGCAAGAGTCAAGGCTGTCCAAGCCAGATGTGTCACACCCTCTGGCTGGGAGTGCATCGTGCATCAGGCAGGCAGGCCGCTTGGCCCAGTGGAGACTGGGGGGGAGAGATCCCCCGAGGGCCAGGAAAGCCCTCTGATGCTGAGTGGGCCTGTCACAGGGCCAGGGCTCTGGGCTGAGAGGATGGGGCTGGGACCGCTTTCCTTGTCCGGGCTCTGGCTCCGGAGGGAGGGGAGCATTGGAGAGACCTGGCAGCTTCTTCTGTGGCAGGGTCTCCTCTGTCCCTGCATTTCCTCAGGTCCGTTAGGAGTTAATCCAGCAGAAAGGGGCTGGGAGTGCTTGGTGAGGCTGTCTGCCACTTGTCAGGAAAATGACTGTCATTGCCATAAGAAGCCACGGAGCCTTGCACTTTCCGGGCTCACTCTCACCCTCTGCCTGTACCTGCAGAGCAGCCCTGAGTGAGGGCAGGGTAGGTACCAGACCCTGTTTTTCTGTTCCATAAGAATCTAACATACGATTGTTGCGGAGTCCTTCTTCCGCCTTGAATCTGATTGTGCCTCCTGACAGCTTCTGCCCTTCGGGCTTTGTTTTTTGCCTTTCTTCACTGATGGCTTCTGGTGCTTTCTTACAATGACAGCCTCTTCAGGTATTCGAAGATAAGAGGCTCAACCAGCCTAGACTTTCTTCTCCAACCTCCCGAATCCCTTCAGACCTGTGAAGGTGACTCTTCCAACAAGATCACCAGCCGCTCCCTGTGAAACCTGGGGAAGCCAAACCTGGGCAGAGTCAAGGTTACAGCCTGGGGCCACTTGCTTGGGGGGTGGCTGAGCTAGTCTCCTTTCTGCCACCAGGGTTCCCAGCCTCTCATGGAGGGGTAATACCTTGTGAGACATCCCATTCCCTGTAAACATCAGCATGTCCTGTGCACAGCCACCCCTGCCCCTCCACCTCAGACTGGCCCACTGTTTCCCCGACTCTGTCTGCCCCCCTCATTTTCACGTGGGGACTGTGAGGCCACTAATGTTCTCAAGGCCTTCAGCCTAGAAAGCAGCAGATCTCTGGACTCCCATGCTCCCATCCCCTGAACCAGAGGGCAGGAGTGGGTAGGAGCCAGGGGCTGCCTACAGAGGCTGCGAGCGAGGCCAGAGAGCGGATCTGAAACCCTGTTTCTGCTCTCCAAGCCCATGCAGGGAGAGGCTTTGTAAACTGAGATTTTATGGGGCTGGGCGGGCAAGCCCCGGGCCCAGGAGAGAGCCCCGGGTGTTTGCCTGCTAGTATGGAAGGCTCCGCCTGCTCCCCAGCTGTTTACTGGGCAGCTGGGACCCTCTTTCGTGAGATTCCACTGCTCCAGCTATGCTTTAGGGAGGAGGCCTCTTTCCCTGGGCCTTGGAGGAAGGGCTGGATTTGGGGTGTAGGCAGAGAGTCTGGGGTGTAAGCTGGAACAGGGTGTTCTGCCTGACTTAGTGGGGTGGGAGAGGCAGGCTTGGAGGCGCCAGACTAGGACTGAGATGATTGGGCTATAGGACTTCCTGCCTGCCTCCCCATAGAGGCCCTAAATCGAACCTCGAGTCCCCTCCCCGCCCCTCCTCCCACCCCAGGCCTGGGCTGTTGCACTTGACGTTGGGCCGTGGAATGTCTGTGACAGATCATTCAGAAGGCTGCCAGCTAGAAACTGAGATGGGAAAACAGGCAAGGTGAGACCTCAGAGCGGAGGGGGCTCTTCTGCCCCTCCTTGAGGCATGCGGACACTGAGTGAGGTCCAGAGCTGGGCATTGCCCCATCCCCCTCCCCTCACCCTTCCCCTAGAGCAAGCTGGAAGCACCACTCCTAAAACCCAGCTCTCTGGAATCTCAGAACCCAGACTTGCTACCTGGCCTAGCCACCAGGGGACGCTGCTGGGCTCCTGGCACCCACACCTGTCTCTCTCACCCTCTGTTCTCTCCACCTCAGCCCTGGGCTTTTCCTCTGCTTCCTCCTGCCTCCCACCATCTCTGTCTGCCTGTCTCTTTAAATTTTGAGACACTATCGAAGTTCAGAAAAATTTCAAATACAATGCAAAGACCTTCTTTTTTCCTGAGCTGTTTGAGGGTAAGTGGCTGGCACGATGCATTTCCTGACTTGCCTACAAGGACTTTCTCCCACCCAACCCAACACAGCCATCAAAGTCGGGAAACTGTCGTTGACGTGTGAACACCATCTCATCCTCAGACCCCACTGAGGTGTGGTCAGTTCTGTCCCATGGCCAACGCTGTCCTTCACGGTTGAGAACCAGCCCCTGCATTTGGCTGACTTGTCTCCTCAGTCTCCTTCAGTCTGCAAATCTCCACGGCCCTCCCTTGACTTTCACGACCTTGTCACTTTTGAAGATTCCAAGCCATGTAATGGGTAGACGGTCCCTCAATTTGGGTTCATCCGATGGTTCTGTATGATTAGATTCGGCTAATGTCTCCTTGGCAGGAATGTTGGGGAAGCGATGTTGTGTTCTCTGTGCAGACCCTCCCTGGCGCGTCATTTCTGCCTGTCCCATTACTGGTGATGTTAACTTTGATCCCTTGATTAAAGCGGAGTCTGCTGGTAATTTACAAGTATGATGTGGGGAGGGGCTTTGAGACTTGTAAATACTCTGTTCCTTGTCTTTCAGTTTATTCAGTTATTTGACATATCAGAATGGGTTCATTTAAGCCATTCCTGTCATTATGCATTCTGATGCTCAGATCTTCCCAGATTTAGCCTTTGGGGGTCCCTTCAAGTTGGCTCCTGTGTCCTTTTGTCTGTCTGCTCTCCTTTGATTCTCGGGTTCCCTTTACAGTCAGTCCCTGTGTTTCTATCTGATCTGCCGTGTTGTCTGTGTGGGCTCGTTGGGTGCTCTCTCTGTCTCTGGCTTTATCTCAGTCTCTTTTCCCCTCTCCATCTGGCTCCCTGTGGCTTTTCTCGTCTGTCTTTTTGTCCCTGTCTCTGCTCGCTCTGTCTTTGTCTTCTCTCCTTCTCTCTCTATGTCCTTCTGTCTGTCTGTCTCTGCTCTCAGCCTCACTATCTCTTTGTCTCTTGGTCACTCTGGTTTTCCATCGTTCTCTCCCTTTGTTTTTCTCTCAGTGTGTCTCATGGGTCAGTCTCTTCCCCCGGAATCGTCACTGCGGTGTCTTCAGATAGGAGTCCCGGACACACTGGGTTTGTGGGGCACTGTCACCCTTCCTGCTCTGGACACACAGGTTTGCCCCTTCAGCCCGTGTCTCAGAGCTAGGAGGCCTGGGGCAACAGGGGCACTTGGAAGAGCAGAACCCGCTCCCAGGAACTGCAGGTCTGCGGTCATGTCTCTGTGTGTGCCCAAGTGTGTACAGACGGAGTCAGGAGGCTCTGTGCCGGGGAGGGGGGCGGAGAGAGCTGTCTGTGTTCTGCTGGCCCCTGCTGCCGGAGCAGGGAAGTGAGCCAGGTCAGACATCAGAGTGGGGCACCTGGGAGAGGAATGGCACCTGCAGGCAGGGACGGCTTCTCTGGGCAGCCCTCCCGATGGGGGACCTCTGTGCAGGTGGAGGGAGGGTGGTTATAAGCAGCGTGGGTGCAGGGCTTTGTGCCGAGAGTGTGTTCCCTCGCGTTGTTCCGAAGGACAGATTGTCAGAGCTCCAGGGGTGTGGTGCCCCACCTCGAGATGTTCAGAAAAGGAAACTGAGGTTGTGGTGTTGCAGGGGTGGGGGATGGGGGGGGTGACTGGCCCAGGAGGTCCTGGTGGGTCAGATGCAGAGAAAGCTTGGACAACCACCCTGCCTCTCATTTCACGTGGGTAGTGGTGTAGTTTTAAATAGGATATTTAACATCAAGATTTCCCTAATGCAAAGAATAAAAAATAAAACTAAAGATGGAAAAAGCCTTCTGGACTGGGTCAGGGGATGGCAGTGAGGATGAGGGACATGGCGTTCTGTGCGCATGGGTAAAAATTGTTAAAGACTATCAACAGTAGATGGGTAGGTGAATTAGCTCTCTTCACTCAGTAGAATACTGCACAGCAATGAAAAGGAAGGAGCTACTGCTCTGTGTAACCAACCACACGGATGAAGCTCACAGAATACGGTTAGTAGAAGAAGCCAGACCTAAGAACATGTACTGTATAATTCCATTCATAAGAAGTTTAAAGATCTGTCAAAATCAATCTTCGGTGTAGGAGTCACAATTGTCTTTACCTTGGGGGCTATTGACTAGGACCTCCACGAGGGAGCCTTTGGGGTGTGCTTATACGGGGCATAAATGTGTGCAATTGTATCGAGCAACACATTTAAATGAGTGCACTTCATTTCTGAGGTAAATAAAAAAGTGGTCAAGAAACCATGAGGGGCCTGCGATCCCGGGATGCTAGGGCACCCCGTATCATCGGGGCCCCAGGATGCTGACCCCACCTGGGGGTCTGGGTGCCCCCACAGCTTTCCCTTTCTCTGGGTGCCTCCTTCCAGAAATGGGCTCAGGCCTTTTACACCCGGGGGGCTCTTGCCTTTCCCTGAGCCCATGCCCTGTCTTCTCCAGACGCGCCGCCCCCCCACTTCAGCCCCAGTCTTCAGCCCAGGCTTGATCATTGTGCCTTTCCTCCCGCAGCCAGAGGACCTGGAGGCCCCCAAAACTCACCACTTCAAGGTGAAGACCTTCAAGAAGGTGAAGCCCTGTGGTATTTGCCGGCAGGTCATCACCCGGGAAGGTTGTACCTGCAAAGGTGAGCAGCTGACAGGCTGGGGGCATGGGCACACATCTTCATGGGACTGGAGGTGGCCTGGGGCCAGGCCAGGCTGGACTTGGCTTTGTGGGTGTCTTTGGGGTCCTGATCTGGTGGCTCATCTCATTGGGGGGCGATGCTGGGCACACTGGGTGGCAGGCATGTGGACATGTGTGTCTGGCACACGGCAGGTGAGGGGCAGCATGGAAATGGCATGTAGCTTATCTGTGTGGATGACTGGTATAACGTGTGGATGGCATACAGATGGTCTGCGAATGGCATGCGGAAGGTATATGGATAGTGTGTGGTGACATGTGGAAAGCATGTGGACAGTATGTGTTGGCACGTGGAAGGTGTATGGGTTGTATGCAATGGCATGTGGGGGCATGTAGATGATCATGGAGGTCATTTGGTTAGCATGTGGATGCTATGTGGAAGGTGTGTGGGTAGTGTGTGCCTGGCACCAGGAGTATTACAGAGACACCAAGCCACAGTCCTCGCCTTGTGGCATGAGTTTGAGAGGTCCGAAGTCAGACTTGAGGGAGGGCCTGCTGGCTGCCAGGCTTTGTCAATCATTGTTTTCATGCACTCTCAGAACAGCCTGGGATTTGGCTGTTTGCTAGAGTAGCTGGTGTCTTGTCCCACATCACAGTGAAATCAGCTGGAGGCCGCTACACCTGGCCTTGGTGACTGACACCATCACCCTCCCAGTCACCCCACCGCATGTCCCCGTCCTTCATCCGCACCTCCCATCATTTGCCAGGACCCCTCAACACAGCTTGAGTCACCGAGCTTCTCGGTAGCCATTTCAGGCTGCCGGCGTTTCTCACCTGGGTGATTGACCGCAGCCTTTACCTCCCATTTCCTGACCCACTCTCTCCAGTCGGCCCTCAGTGCCAGCTTGCCACGGGACTCAATGCAGGTCTAGTCGTGTCGGTTCCCTGGTGAAGCGTCGGGCACCCCCACTACCCTCCAGACAAAGTACAAGCCCCTTCCCGTGGCTGCAAGGCCTGGCAGGACCCCACCCCAAGCTCTTGTTGGCCCATCTCTCCCTACCCCCAAGTCCAAACCGAAACCAGCTGTACTGTGCACAGTTCCCGAAACGCCAAGTAAGTCAGGTATGCCAGAGGGGCCGGGCTCCTGCTTGTCCTGGAACCTTTACTTCACCTGACTCTCTGCTTCCTTCCTTCCACACCATGGTCCTGGTGGGGCTGGGTAGCGGGGCCTAGTGAACAATTCTTGAAGCACATACTATTAGATGGCTTGCATGTACCGTCTCGTACATGGCTCAGGGCACCTGGAGGGTGCTGGTGGCACCCTCTCTTACAGATGGGGAAACCAAGGCTCAGGGTAAGTGAGTCCCTTGCCAAAGCACACAGCTGGCTGGGTCCGTGTAGCGTTTTGAGGGGTGTGTGCTCTCTGGAGGAGGGAGGCTTCCAGACCAGGTGTTTTCAGCTGGGTGTCAGAAGATGGATTGGGTGGATGGAAGTGTATGAGTATGTGTGTGAATGTGCATGTGGAGGGCATTTCAAGCTAGGCCTGCTATAGCCAAAGGGCAGAGAGAAGTTTATAGTCCTTAACAGAAGAAGGGTTGAGTTTAGGGGGCCAATGGGAACTTTTGTAATACCAAAATCAGCCACATGGTGTCACTCTGCTCTTAGGAGTTCTGACTGGGTCAGGTTGTGGTTTGGGTGGCAGCTGGGAGAAGTCTGGGAGAAGGAAGGAATTGCTGAGGGCAGGATTTAAAAATTTTTTGTTTTTGCTTGCACCACCACCCCACCCCAAGAACCTGCCGACCCTCCCCCCAGTTCCTTCCTTCCTTCCCCAGTGCACCCTCCCTTCACCCTCCCAGTGACCCCCGCTGCTGCTCTGAAAGGGGGTGGGGTAGAAGGAAGTCCCAGGACACTCCCTGTGAGACCTCGGACATATTGCTGGCCTTATGTCCTGTGAGAGTCTGTGGTCTGAGACTCCCCCAGTTGACCTGGCCTGATGGCTTGGTTGAGGAGGGAATTTGACCGCAAGTGAATGGAAGGTGCCTAATGTGAGCAGGAATGACCTCGGTTTCACCCGGTTCGGAGCCTGGCCCTGCCTGCCAGGTGTGAACCAGAGTGGAGGGCAGGTGGCCAGTGGGCTGTCAGGCTGGTTTGGCAGCTCCTGGTGAGTTAGTGAGAAGAGGGAAGAAAGCCAGGGCCACACTGCAGAGGCACCAGCAGGTGTCAGGACTGGGCCATGCAAGGACCAAGGGTCAGCCCAGCAAGAGTGGACAGAAGGCTCTGGGTTTGACCGGCCACATGTGCATCCTCAGCAAGAGGGTTGGGGGTCACCAGGCCTGCGGGCAGGGTTGGGGCTACTTGGGCTTACTAGTGGGAGCTGTAGGAGTGGACCAACTCTCTGTGCTTTGGAACCAGGAGGCTGTGGTGGCACAAGAATGATAGACCCCCCCCTTAGCCATCTGTCTGTCCATCCACCCATCTACCCGTCCATCCACCCATCCACCCACCCGTCCACCTACCTACCCACCTGTCCACCTACCCATCCACTCGTCCACTTACCCATTCACTCATCTACCTACCCATCCACCCACCCATCCATCCATCTGTCCATCCACCCATCTACCAGTCTACCTGTCCATCAAGAGGTACCAGGTATGGGCTGCTCCTAGATGAGGGGGCAATTGTGGGCTAAAGTCCAGGCCACATTTTTCTTACCAAGCCCAACCCAAAGGGTCCATTGGCTCCACTTCCAGTCTTCATTTTATCATGGGCCACAATGTGGGAACTCTCTGAATTTGCAGCCAGGGGTGATGGATGAGTGGGGTGTAGAGAACACCAAACCTCTGAATTTACAGTCTCCACAGGGCCTTGCAATGTTGAGGGAAATTCTGCTGTAAGCTTGGGGTAGAGGAGACACGTTTTTAGATCTGCAGAGAGTGGGGCGTTCATCCCATCTCCTCTGGTTGGCCTCCTGTATAACCTCAGTGGTTCTTCCCCTTCTTGTCCTTCTGCATTTCACTGTTAATGCCTATGGCCTTAGGGGGTGGGATGTGAGCCGGGGGCAGGGAAAGGAGTCAAGGAACCTGAAGTCTAGTCCTTATTCTGGGGACTCAAGGACCAACGAGGAAGATGAAGAGCTAAGGTGACAAGACGTGGGCGTAAGTGTGACAGATATATAGTCCAAGAGGTCACTGTGGGACCTTAGCCAGTCTTCTGCCTCACTGGGCCCTTTCCTTCCCATATACCGGGAAGGAATAATAATAATAAATGGCGTTAATAATAAACCCTGTCCCGCATTTCCCAGGGGCTTATTGTGAGGAACGCCAAGGTTGTGTGTGTGGCTGTAAGTGGTACTAGTGTTAGGGACTAAGGCGCCCTGTGAGGGAGACAGAGATGGATGAGACAACGGCAGGAGAAGTGGTCCAGGACCACCGGAAGTGACCTGGGCTCTATTTCTGGCCTTGCCACTCAAGAAGCTGTTGTGACTTATGAGAAATCCCTTTGCTGCTTAGGCCCCAGTTTCTTCATCTGTAGATAAGGGGCTGGACCAAGCATGCGCACTGAGGCCCAGAGGGTGGGAGGGCCTGGAAACTTCCCTTGCTGGCATCTGTAAAGGCTAGATAACTCCCCCAACAGAGGCTGCTGCCTCACTTCCTGCCTGCACATGAGCATTCACCTGACACCGATGAACTGAGTCCCTCTAGGCTGCATGCTGTGCAGGACTTGGGGCCAAGGCCCAGTGCCTGACCTGGGAAGACAGATATGCCACCAGACAATCACAGAACGTCGTGGTGAAGCTGGCACAGAGGTATGTGTGAAAGGCTGTATCTGACTTAGCAGGGATTTTCCTGTCAGCCTTCAGCAGGAAAGGCTTATGTAGGCTGGGTGTTGAGGGGTGTGTAGGAGCTCCCAGTGGATTTCCCACAGGTCCCTGGGGGCCATGCTCTGGGGAGTCTAGGGCCTTGCCCATGGGCCCTGGCCTCCTTCTGGGCTGCAACTCAACAGAAGAGACCAGAACACCTTATTCTGGGGACTCAAGGACCAACGAGGCAGATGAAGAGCTAAGGTGACAAGACGTGGGCATAAGTGTGACAGATATATAGGCCAAGAGGTCACTGTCAAGAGGTCAAGCTAGGGCTTGAGAGCCCTAGCACTGCCATCTGGACCTGGATGGAGGCCCAGACTTAGGCCCCTTTCCTTCTCAACGCTTCTGCTGGGCCTGGGCAGTGGGGGCAGTTTTCTCAGTGTGGGAAGCACCTGGGGAAGACAGTCCAGCCCTTGGTGGGACAAGCCTACCCGGATGCCCTCACTGCTTAGGTTTGGAAAAACCTGGCTTCAGGAGCCCTCTCTCCTGTGTTACTTTACTGGGGACCTCAGGTTCTCCCCTGTGTCTGAGGTCTGAGGTCTGAGGTCTGAGGACCTCCTTGGAGTCATCAGAGGCAGCTTTGCTGTGTGACCTTGGGTGAGACACTTAACCTGTCTGGGCCTGGCTTCTCCATTTCTCTGCGTGAGGGGCTGGACTAGGTCAGAGGTTCTAAAGGGGGTCTCAGAGAGGCTGTGAGCTTCTTTGGCACTGCTTTAGAGGCCTGAGAGGGTGAGGAAAGGGGGAAATCCAAGGAATGGCTTAAGGGGCTGGGGCCCTGAAACTCCTGTGCACTTCAAGCAAAGCAGCTCTGGTTTTAGGAGTTAAATACATCCAGACGCAGGATGGTGCAGTGGTTTTGCACATGGCTTGGATGTCCTGGTTTAAAATCCTAGACGTGCTCCGTATCAGCAAGAACTGAGGCAGAGGGCTTTGCCCCTCTGAGCCTTGATGACCTCACTTTTAAAATGAGACACACAACAAACCTCCTTCCCTGGGCACCTGCAGGCATTACATGAGACAACAGACGTGAAGAGGTCAGAGCAGAGCCCGGCACATCACAAGCAAGTATTAACCAGTATCACTGAGATTCCACATAAGAGTTCATCTGTATGAGAAGCAGGCTTCCAAAATAAAGTTGGAAAAGGATTGGATAGGAGGACCTAACGGTTTCTCCTTGCTGCAACTTCTTAACCGCACCATGCCCACTTCCCCGGGACTCCTAGTAGTAGTCAGGGGTCTCCAAGGAAACAGAACGGACAGGATGTGTGGAGGGACAGATATTTATTATAAGGAGCTGACTCATGCAACTGTGGAAGCTTGGCAATTCCAAAATCTGCAGGTAGGCCGTGAGTCTGGGGATCCAGGGAAGAGCTGCAGTTCAAGTTTAAAGGCAGTCTGCTAAAAATAGCAACAACAACAAAACTCTGCTGGCAGCATTCCCTCTTGCTTGGGGAGATCAGTCTTTGTTATATACAGGCCTTCAACTGATTGAACAAGGCCCACCCACATTATAGAAGGTAGTGGCTTTACTCTGTGTTTGCTGATTTAAATGTTAATCTTATCAAAACAAAACAAAAAACCCTTCACAGAAACATCTAGAATAAGTTGAACAAATATCTGGTACCATGGCCTAGCCAAGGCGACACATGGTTTCGACTACTACACACCTCCAGGCCTGGCTGGGAAGAGAAGCAGGGCAGGGCAGGGCTGTGAGGCCCGGTGGGCAGGTGGGCAGCCAGGGAAGGAGCTGAGGTGGGCCTGGTGTGTGGGCCTTTATCTCCGGGGGCAGGTGCACACTGAGGCTCTGTGCTCATTTTCCGACCCTAGGCCAGGAGGAAAAGGCCATTTAGATCCCAACAATGTTGGCTTCCTGTGTTCCAGGGAGGCAGGAAGCCACTCCAGGACAGAGTATGCAGAGCCTAGAGGGACAGAAGCTGACCAAGCGTTGGGCTAGGGGTGGAGTTCATCACCCAACAGGTAGCCTGTGGACCCCTCCGCACTACGGGGCTGTCAGCTCCAGTGCAGGCCACCTGCTGTGCTCTGCTGTATGGGGCAGTGTGGGCACCATGCCTGGAGATGGGGACCCTGGGTCTGCACGGAGCTTCAGTTTGACAGGGTTGCTCTCTAGGGAGCTTCATCTTGCAGGGTCACTGTCATAAGCAGCCACCACCTTCCTTTAGAGCTGGGGGGACCCTGGTCCACTCAGGTGGGGTGGGTCCCGAGATGTGTGTCTGGGGAGGACTCAGGCATTTGAGGAATGGCAGGAGGCAGGGATTGGGCCTTTCCTGCCCTTGCTTCTCCCCCCGTGAGAAATGGTGCCTTGTGCAGTGGGTGTCCCCGTCACCCATAGACCAGGGTACCTCAATAGCATTTGGGATGTTTTCAAGGTTGCAACCTGGGTTCCCCCTTCTTGGTTGGAGGGGGAACAGGAGGTAGTGACTGATGGAGAGGCTGACTGGAGCTGGCACCGGATCTCACAGCTGGAGGAGGGCGTTGTCTGTTCCAGAGGCTGGAACGCAGGGGCCTTCAGGAGCAACGCAGGCCAGTGGGAGTGAGACAGCAGGGCGTGGTTGGACCCGGTGACCTGGAGGGCTGCTCTGCCCAAGGCATTCCAACGGAGACAGTAAGCCTTTGTGTTTTAAACCTTGAGCCAGCCGAATGAAGATAAGGCGTCTGAAGCCCAGAGAGGGGACTGACTTGCCTCAGGTCACACAGCAATGTGCAGCAGTCAGAACTGGAACCCAGGCCTCCTGACTAGGAGATGGGGCTCCTCTGTGTAACAGCAGTGTTGACAATGGACATGATGACAATGCCGCTGCTGACAGTGGACTCATACAGAGAGCAGACTCGGGGCCAGCCACATACATTAACTCATTTACTTCTCAGAGCGCCCTGTGTGGTAGATGCTATTGTGACCCCCATTGGGTAGATGTGGAAATGAAGGTGCAGAGTGGTTAAGTGACTTGCCTTAGATCACAGAGCTGGTGCGTGACCTGCATCTGAGCTGAGAGCCAGTCTACACACCGCCAGGAAGTAAGTGGGTAGGTGGCTCGCAGGACCAGTGGATGAATGGATAAAGGATTAATGAGCTCCCTTAGCCCCCACCTCCTTACTAGGCGTGAGCATAAGTGGCCTTTGTACTGAAGCACTTGGGAAGCACTGACCATGGTCCTTACTTCCCTCTCTCACAGGGGCTGGAGCTGAATAAAGAGTGGGGCCCACCCCTCACCGGTACCTGCTCCATTACCCGAGAATGTCAGCTCTGGTCTTGCGATTAGAGTAGAGAGAACTCTTCCAGTTTGAAATTTACTGCATATTTACTGAGTTCCACCTGTATGCCAGGCCCTGAACTAGGGGAAGGGGCAGGATTCAAAGTTGCAAAGTTGAACGGGATCTCCCTTTGTGCCTCGAAGCAGATGGATGTGAGCAAGAACAAATCATAAGGGATTGCTTAGTCCTTCCTTGTGCTACGAGTTTTTCAAGGGGTGTGAGCCGAGGGTTATGGGGGCACAGAGGAGGGAGGGACCATCTTTGAATGCCTGACTATCCAGAGAGGGACATTTTGGACTGGGCCTTGAAAGATGTTCACGAGTTCACTATTCCGGACCTGCTTTTTGCAGACTTAAAGTTCAGTTGGGGAGCTTGGGGTGGCAGGAACAGATCTCTTTTGGGGCAGCAGCTGAGGTGGAGGCAAGACGAGGCCGTGTAGGGCCCTACAGGTATGCTGAGGAGCAGATGGAGGCTTCTAAATGGTGTGAGATCATCCGTTTGCTCTTGAGAGAGCTCTGTGACTCTGCGGGCTGAAGGGAGACGAGGTTGGTGGAAGGGTAGTTGGTTTGAACTGGTGCAGGGATGGTGGGACAGGGAGGAAGGTCGAGAGATTCAACAGCCTCTTTGGAGTTACTCTCGGGGTCATGATGACAAGCTGGTCGGGTGAGGAAAGGGAAGAAACTCTCCTTGCTTCCCAGGGAGCAAGGAAGGACCCACTCGATGGCCTCTGTTCTCCGTTCCCAGCATCACCTTCTGTCCTCTTGCTTCCCAAGGGATCCTGTGCTCTGGTTTGTGTGTTAGCTATCCCCAAACATAGCAGTTTAAAACAAATACCAAGCTATCACCTCTCATAATTTCTCTGAGTCAGGGATTTATGAGTGGCTTAGCTGGATGGTTTAGACTCTGGGTTTCTCATGAAGTTGCAGCCAAGCTGTCAGCTGGGGCCGCGGTCATCTGAGGGCCTGACTGCAGCTGGGGGATTCACTTCCAGGGCGCTTTGTCATGTGCCAGCCAAGGCGGTGCTGGCTGGTGGCAGGAGGCCTCAGCTGTCCACCACATGGCCCTCTCCATATGGCTGCTGGAGTGTCCTCATGACATGGTAACTGGCTTCCCCCAGAGCAAGTGATCCAAGAGACCAGGCTGAAGCCACAATGCCTTTGCTGACAGCCTCAGAAGTCACACGTCATCATTCCTCCAATTGCCGACTGGGTACACAAACCAAGCCCTATTCATTGTGGGAGGGGACTACAAATGGGTGTGCATACCAGGAGGTGAGAAAGGCTAGGGCCACCTTGGAGGTGGCTGCCACACTTTCCCTTTCTGTAACACATTTGAATGTGCAGAATGGCAAGGTCAAGTTTCAAACTACAGAAGGAAGATGCTCTATGGGAGAAGGCCTGAGAAAAGTGACTGAGATGTAAAGATGCCTTCCCTGGAGGGGACCCAGGGCAAGAGAGCCTCCTGGGCGTTGGGGACAGGTGATTCTGAAGGTGGAAGAATCTATCCTGCAGGGCTTGGCCACACCTGCCAGTTGGGTTCAGTTTGCTGAGCTCCTGTTTTCTGGGCTGGGGGCTGGGGGAGGTCTTTTTTTCACTTTCTACTTTCAAGGACAAGCTCCGCATTCCAGCATGCAGGGAACACTCAGCCCACTGTACTGCATTGCCCAATGATTTCTCCATCTGCCCTCCACTCAGGGGCCTTGAGTGTCTGTGTCCTTTAGGTCCCAGGCAGGGCTGCTCTGTATGCTCACCCAGGCCATTCAATGCCAAAGGCGTCTACCGAAGTGAGCCCTGGGATCAGCCCATGCTTTGCTCACCAAACCATGAGCCCAGGTACAAAGCTGGGTTCAGCTGGAGAAAAAGCACCTTCTTGCTGTTCCCACTCAGACACTGTACTCAGCTGTGCATCCACACAGCTGGTCTACCCAGAGGGTGGGGCTTTTGCTCATTTGCACAAAGATGCTGTTTGGTGCTGTGGGCCTGGAGCAGACATTGGCATAGCTACTGGGGATGTGGTGTGAGTGAGACAGGCAGGCTCCTGCCCTCACGAGTCTAGTGTGGCGAGATGCACTATACTCACATGAACAGGAGTTGTCCCACATGACTTTGGACTGTGAGCCATGCTAACTAAGAAAGGGTCGTGGTGCTGTGGGTGAAGAATAATGCAGAAACCTGCGGTAATCTGGGTGGTCAGGGAAAGCCTCTGTGGGGAGATGACTTTTAGGGGCTTCCAGAAGTAGAAGGACTTTGGCTTGGTGAACAATGGAGGAGTGGGCTGAGCGAGAGCATTCCAGGCAGCTAGGACAGCAAGTACAAAGGCCCTGGGGTAGGAAAAAGCTTAGTGCATTGGGAGTTGTCAGAAGTATGCAGGAAGATGATGGAGTCCCGGCTCCCACTGTATTCCTAGCCTGGGGTTGGGAGGCCCAGGGTGGACACTTAGGTATGCCTTTAGGGTTGAATATGAGATGTTGCCAGGAGGGCTGTGGCTCAGGAAAAGGGTGGTGGTGGATGTGATTAAATGGGGGTGCACACAAACTCCAGGGGAGGGAGATCTGCAGTCAAGTCAACCGAGCCAGCACCTAAGCCTCTGCTGTGTACCAGACACTGTGTAGTGTGAGCGTGTGTCTGTGTGTATGTATGAGAGAGAGAGAGAGAGGGAGGGAGGAAAGGGGGGGGGGAGATCTTTCCCCTGAAGGAGCCACAACTGTAGAAGGCAAGGTGGTGGCAGGCAGTGTGTACCTTGGGACAATACCAGCAAGATGGTGGGAACCAGTGGATAAGGCCGCCCGGGACTTACTCTGGAGGGGCTGGGGTTTGATTTGAGGAGGAAGAGGAAAGGTCCCTCAGTTCGGAGGCAGTGGCCCATGGGGAACCCCTTCTGGCTGGGAGGCTGGGAGGGCCTTCCAAGCTCAGGCCAGGAGGCCTGAGGCTTTGTCAATTCCACATTCCACGGAAGCTGTGGGGGGTGGGGCTGCTGGTGTCAGAGTGGAAACACCTTCTGGAGGGGAGCTGCCACCTGGGGTGGAGGGGTTGGGGGAGAGAGAGAGAGATGCAGATGGGCATGACTTGGGTGGCCATGGGTGGGTCTGTCCTGACGTGGCCAGGGGTGGAGAAGTCCCTGAGCTGGGCTGCCTGGTGGGGTCGGAAAGCCTTGCTCAGCACTGGCTGAGTCACGGGTCTGAGCTGGGGCCAGGGCGAGGTTTGGGGAGAGCAAGGTCCCAGGGTAGGGCTGGTGGCCAAGGTCAGTCACATCCCAGGCTCCATCCAGTGTGCCTCCCAGTTTTTCCCCAACTCCCACTCCCACAGACAAACCAGAAGTCTTAGTGTGGGGAGCCCTGAAGCCTCTTTTAGTATCTCTGGGCCTCCGTCTCTCCTGTGAGCCACTGAGAAGCAGGCTGGCTCAAAACTGGAAAAGGGTTGGGGGAACTGGAGATCTAAGAGGCCAGGGGCTGTGGCTGTTCCAGGATTTGGGGTCAGGGCAGCTCTCCTGCCTCCCCCTCCTCCGTGGCCCCAACCAGCCTGCCTCAGTCAGGCCAAGTCAGTGCAGACGCTCAGCTCAGCCTCTTAACCTTATCTGTGGGACCTGGTGGGGAGGGGACCACCAAGCCCCTAGGTGGAGAGCCCTGGGGGTAGGGTGGGGTGGGCAGGGCTGGGACATTCCAGGCTGAGGGAACCCCTTGGAAATTTGATTCCAGCTTCTGGTAGTGGGAGGGAGGAGCAAATCCCGTGCATGTTTCCAGTCGTGCACAAGAAGTTTGAGAGTCTGTGTGAGCATCTGTCCACACGTCTGTGCCCAACTGCACCCTGAGGGTCTGCTGTGAAAACTGTGTGTGTGTTGGTTTCCCCCCCACGCCCAAGTCAGGTTTCTCTTTGGACATGGGTGTGTGTGCGTGAGGCTATTAAGTGTGTATGGTTGTGTGTGCATGTATGGCTGAGTGTATTGCTGTAAGTGGTTATGAGTGAGTGTGTGTATGGGTGTAAATGTGCATGTGTGTGTGCTCATGGGCTTGTATGGCTCTCTGGGGGAGCCGGCTGCCTGCTTGGTGTGTGTAAGGGGAGAAGGCCCCTCTCTTATTCGCTGGCGCGTTTGGCAGCAGGGGCCTGGGTCCGGGCCACCTCTACCCCTGGCAAGAATCCAGCAGGGGACTCGGTCCCCTTCCCTCCTCCTGTGCCTCCTATCCTCCGGAGCACCTAGGGGCTCAGCATCTGCCCAGAAGGGGTCCACAGTCTTGGGCATTCCCGCCTGCGGGCCCCGGGGAGCTGCGGCAGCTGCCCCCTCCGCCCCTCCAACCCCCTCCTCCCTGCGTCCCTCCTTCCCTCCCGAGCGCGATTGCGGGCGGGGTGGGAGGAGATTTCGCCGGAGTTTCCATTTCATACCTCGCGGCTAAACTTTCTTTCTGTGTCTCACCCTCTTGCAGTCTGCAGCTTCTCCTGTCATCGGAAATGCCAAGCCAAGGTAAGGGGCCTCGAGGGCCAGCTGGCGGGGTGGGGGTGAGGGTGGGGGTAGGAGGTGGGGTGTGGTTTAGGGACGGGACAGGCTGGGGTCCCGAGATTGAGCGGGGGCGTAAGTGGGGCGGGGTCATCCCCTCCTCCACTCTTTGTTTATGCAAAGCTTTAGGGCCGGGGCTCAGGTCAAGGTGAAGGCGANCCCTCCTCCCTGCGTCCCTCCTTCCCTCCCGAGCGCGATTGCGGGCGGGGTGGGAGGAGATTTCGCCGGAGTTTCCATTTCATACCTCGCGGCTAAACTTTCTTTCTGTGTCTCACCCTCTTGCAGTCTGCAGCTTCTCCTGTCATCGGAAATGCCAAGCCAAGGTAAGGGGCCTCGAGGGCCAGCTGGTGGGGTGGGGGTGAGGGTGGGGGTAGGAGGTGGGGTGTGGTTTAGGGACGGGACAGGCTGGGGTCCCGAGATTGGAGCGGGGGCGTAAGTGGGGCGGGGTCATCCCCTCCTCCACTCTTTGTTTATGCAAAGCTTTAGGGCCCGGGCTCAGGTCAAGGTGAAGGCGAGGGCTGGGGGTGTGGTGGGGGAGCTAGAAGAATCCGGGCGGGGTGCACAGTGCGCAATCTCGTGACTACTGGAGGTGGCTGGTGGGGGCTGAGCTCCGGGAGAGGGGCCTTTGAAGGTATTTCCACTAGTGCTCGATGGGGGTAGGGTTATTGAGGGGGAGGGGATGCGTTTCAGTTATTCTGCAGAGCACCGGCGGCTCTACTTAAGCAGTTTAGAAAAACTCGGGCTGGAGCCACAACCACAGGACTGGAGGGCAAAGGGGATAGGTAGGAGAAGTGAGGATGCGGTGGAAAAGGGTCAGAGGTCAAGGTTGCACTGGTCCTGGAACCTCTTGAATGATCATCCTACTCTCTTCATTGGCCAGGTCCCACTTGGGTCCTCAGTTTCCCCATCAGTGTTTGGGAAGGAAATTCCCAAATAATCCATCAGCACTCTGGAGGTGGAAATACTTGGCCTTAACCTTCATATGCAGCCAGTCTCTGTCCTGTCCCTGTTATTGTTGCTTATGTACCCCCTGCCTTCTCATCTTTACCCTTGTGTTCCCACTTGCTCTTTCTGGAAGGAGTTCATTGAATGGAAGAGCAGCGAGGGTACTTCAAAGAGGAGCACCGAGCAGTTGAGGCCCAGTATCTGGCACACCTCATGCTCTGCCTCTCATTAGCTGTGTGACCTTGGGCAAGCCATGGAACCTCCCTGAGCCTCCGTTTGGTCTCCAAGGTTACAGGAATAAGAAAAAGTTATTATGAGAATGAGATGAGATAAGGCGGGTGTGGTGCCCAGCACAGTGCCTGACACACAGTAGGTGCTTGGAAACAGAGCAATTGATTATTGCCAATTGGTAGCTCCGAGGGCCAAGGGTTCCCAAGGAGAAGGGTGTTGATGGAGCAGGCAGGGCTGCGAGGGGAATCTGCTACTTTCTGCGCGACTTCACTCAAGCAAAGTATGCCATCTGGCTGGGGGCACCTCTCCCCCCGCTGCCCCCATAAAATCCAGGTTGGGTGGTTCTCCTAGCAGAGGCCTGGCTCACAGCGGGCCCCTCTGTACTGTTTCCGCCTTTCTCTTGTCTCCACCTTTCTGACGCCCTGAGCTTTCCCTTCCTTAGGTGGGGATTGAGTTTCTGCTTCGGTCCTTGCTCTCCTCATCCAGAGCAGAGTTTTTCCACCCCTTACCCTAGAATCTTCTGGTGTTTTTGCTTCATCCCAGTCGACGCCCTCCCCACCCCTTTCCTGCACTTGTTTCTCTTCACCACAACAAGCATCTGTACAGTGCCCTAGGCCTTAGAAAGCACTTCGGTGCATTATCTGATTTCATTCTTTTAATTCCTTTAGAGCACAAAACAGGCGGACAGAGCCGTAGTTTCACAGATAAGGAAACTGAGGCACACAAGGTTGAAGGGCTTTCCCAAAGTATTGCAGTGCAGTTCCTCACTCATCCCTGCCCCGGGGCCTTTGCACTTTCTTCTAAGGCCCCTTGCCTACCAGCAGACCGCTCACAATCCTCACCAGCCCCTCCCTCTTTACCTCCCGTCTCCTGCAGCAGTGGATGCAGTCAGAGGAGAAGAGCAGTGAAGAGCCTGAGCAGGGCCAATGGGGGGCCCGAGAGGTGTGACAGAGCTGGTCTCTTGTGCAGTCATCTCCTGTGTGGAGACAGGTGGGGGCTAAAGAGGACTTCTGAAGGGGGTGCAGCAATTCTGCCTAGCAATTCTGGCACACGTTGGGGCTCAGGATGCACGGGCTGCAACCTGGCTGCTCTGCCAGCCTAGGCCGACCAGGAGGGGAGAGGTGGACTGGCTGGGCCTGGCAGTGGCTGGACAGACAGATCGGGCTTGTTATAGGGTTTTCCTCTATAGGAAATGGGACCCACTGGTGGTGTGAGCCCCACCCAGCTGGCAGGTCTCCCCATAAACCACAGCTCTTACTACTGCCCTGCCTCTTCCTCTTGCTGGGAAGGGCGAAGTGAGCCCCCAAGCACACAGCAGAGCTCTGTTCTCTGCATTTTATGACCAGGTCAACACGGAGGTCCTCTCATCCATTCTGCTACCTTGAGGCAGGACTCATTAAACAAACGCTTCCTGAGCTCTTATCGTGTGTCAAAGTGAACACCTGTCTGGGTGAACCAGACAGGTAAGACCTTCACCCTCCTCGGGCTGACATTCTAATAGGGACATAGACAGTGAAGAGGCAGACAAACCATGCAAGGAAATGAGTTAGAGTGGTGGGGGAGGGAGGGGTTAGGCTTGGGTGGCCCAGGAGAACTCCCAGGAAATACTGTGTAAGATGACACCGAACTGGTATTCCATGATGATCTGAGAGATGAGAAGAATGTGTGCAAAGGCCCTGAGGTGAGGTGGGCTGGTCAGGCTTGAAAGAAGAGGTATGGTGGAAAGTAGTGGGCCCTAGCCGGGTTTTGAGTGACATGATCTGATGATCTCCACTTTGAGAAGGCCGCTCTGGCCTTGAGCAGGCCCTGGGAGATGGGCCAGGAGGCCACTGATGTTGCTCAGGTGAGGGAGGCTGGTGGTTTAGTCCACGGCACTCTCAGAAAAGACTGAGAAAGGGCCAGGTCTAGGGCACATTCTGGGGTGGAGCCCAGAGCCCGGCTGATGGATGGGTTGTTGGGTGTGAGAATGAGAATGGGCTCAAGGATGTCTCCCAGGTTTTTGGCCAGAGTAACTGGGTGCACGTGGTTCCATTTATTGTACTGAGATAGATGAAGTGAGTGAGAAATTGCTGGGAAGAAGGTGCCAAGATTTCTGCTCTGCTTGTCTCTTATTTCGCAGTTCTTCTCCCACACACTGGGGATTTCTTGCTGACGTTGGTCTCCTCCAGTCCGCTCAAATTCAGTCCACTCTGGCCGCCCCTCCAGCAAGTGGTTGGCTCTGGATGCTTTCATACCACCTTCTAGACTGTTCCTACTGCATGGACCCATGGCTTGGAGAGAAGCTGTGTTAATTACGTGTAGCAATACAATGTAATTTAAAGCAGCAACAAATGTGTATTATCTCATACAGTTTCTGTGGGTTAGAAATTTGGGGGCAGTATAGCTGGAGGTTCTGGCCTGGGGTCTCAGGGAGTAACAGTCAAGATGTCAGCCTGCAGTCGTCTGAAGGCCCGACTGGGGCCGGAGAACCTGCTTTCCAGGTGGTTTCTTCATGTTACTAGAATAAAAATGCTGGCTCTTGGCAGAAGGTCTCAGCTTCCTGCCACACGGATGGCTCCATGGGGCTGCCTGAGTGGCCTCGCAGCATGGCGGCTGGCTTCCTCCCAGGGGGTGGTTCGGGAAAGAGCAGGGTGGAGGCTCTATCTTTTATCTTCTAGCCTTGGAAGACACACACTGCTATTTCTACCATATACTATTGGTTACACTGGTCCTGCCCATTGCCTGTGGGAGGGGCCTATATATGGACATAAATACCTGGACGCTAGAATCAGTGGGTGCCATCTTTGAGGCTGTCAGCCACAGATGCCCGGAGAGAGCGCTAGGCTGACCTGGCTCTTGGGAGGCCATGCAGTGGGGATGGGGATCAGCTGTATCTGGGTTTGAACCCTACCTCTGCTGCCTTCCAGCTTTGTGAGCGGGGTTATAGAAGATTCAATGCACATCCACATACAGTAGGTACCATTCTCCTTTTTTGGAAGCACAGGTGGAGACTGGAAAGCAGCCCAGGTAGTCTGTGTCCAGTTCCTTGCCCCTTGGACCCGTTGGAGAGAAAATGCTCAGTGCCAGTAGAGGAGGGGCCTCCGTGCTCAGCTCAGAGTAGATATTAAATACATGTGTGTTGAACAAATAAAAGTAGAGAGATATGGTGCATCCTCAGCTTCTAAAATAGTGCCTGGTCCATAGTAGAGGTTCCAATAAAGGAGCGAAGGAGGGAAACCCAGGAATGTTGAGAAAAAGGTGGTTTCTATTTAGGGAGAGGTGGGTGGGGATGGGGAACAGATGAGAGCAGGAAAGGGAAGAAACAGCAAACTACTAATAAATTCCCTCCCCAGAGCCCCTCTATCTCCCGATGCTGTGAGCAGTAATTCTGGTCATTCACATGTTCTAGTTGGGTTGTAACTCCTGTCCTGTAAAGTACTCAAACTGGTCAGCTGGTACACGTGCAGGACCCAGAGCAGGATCCTGAACGTTTCCAGCACCCCAGGAACAGCCCATATGCTGCCCTCCAGGTCAGCATCCCCCAAAGGTAGTGTCATTCTTCCTTGTACCATCAGAGATTCGTTCGGCCTCTTTTTGAATGTCATAGAAATGGAATCATATGGTATGTTTACTCTTGTGTCTGGCTTGTTTCACTCAACATGTCTGGGAGGCTCCTCTGTGTTCTCGTGGGTGGCAGTGGTTCATTCTTTTTTTTTTTTATTGCTCTGCTCTATTCCCTGTGTTGAATCAACCACAATTTATTTATCCATCCCACTGTGGATTGCCATTTGGGTCATTTCCACTTCTGGGCCATTCTGAACAGACCCGCTCGGAATATTGAATCACCTGCGCCTACACAGAACTGTAATACACACAACGTTTTCACTCACTCTCTCCGTTCTGTGAGGAGGGTGGCGCTCATGGTAACCCCGCTTAACAGACCTCAGTTGAGGTCCATGGAAGGTGACCAGCTCGGCTAAGGACATCCGGGCATAGTGGCCTTCTACACCATTCTGGCCCTGCCCTGGGATAAACGGGTGAGAGCAGGTGAGAAGGGAGAGAGGGTGACAGAGGGAGAGAAACAGAGACGTCGCAGTTCATGAAAACCCCACTCCCCAGCCCTCCTCCACAGTCTCTCCCAGGAAGCTCATTCTAAGCCTCCCTTAGTCCCCACCCTTATGTCACGCCAGGTTCTTCTCTGTCCCCACTTGTTTCTCTTTGGTTGGGGATTTAAAATGAATGGTCCAGGATTTGTCTTCTACTTTACTGTAGCACATGCAGTGCATTTGTACATAGCGGGTTTCCTCCTGTTTGGCTTTTCTCCTCACTCCCCTGTTCCAGGGTTCTACAACCTCCAGGTACATTTTGTTTATGTGTACATTTATTTACTATTTGTAAAGGAGACTTATAATTTTAGAGTCGTTTCAGATTTCCAAAAAATGTTGTAAAGATAACAGGGTACACCCGCCGAGCCCACACCGTTTCCTCCAATCCCCAGACACATTTTTGAGTCGTGCTTCTTAAACTCCTGATTTGCCCCTTGTTTTGCAATAACTGACCAGAGTTATTGAGTATTTATACTGCAGTATTTATATTGGAATAACTGACAAGGAAATGAGTATTTCCTTTCAGCAAAATACTCATTGTCCATTCCAGGTCAGAGTTAAATGAAAGGACCAGGCAGCTGCTGGGCAGGTGAACCGCCCATCCCTGGGCCTCTGGGTAGCTCCTTCTCACCTCCTTTGGCTGTCTCTTATGCTTTTCCCAGGCCTGGCACCTTCCTGTCCCAAGTACCAGGTGGGGAAGGAAGGAGGCGGTAGGCAATGACTTGGTCTCCTCCTCTGTGCTATAGGGGTTGAAATCCCATTATTTAAGCTTAAAAGAAAAGGAAATCCCATAATTAACCCTCACCTTTCACTCGCATCACACATCACCTCTCCTGCTCTCTCATAAACACACCTGCAGCCTTTTTTTACAGTTGTGTTGGGGGCTATTCTCCCTCTACCTGGAATAGCTGGGGTGTCGGGAGGTTCAAGGCCCCAGGACCCATCTATTGCTCTGGGCCCAGCTTCAGGCTCTTTGGCGTTGGAGACAGAATGTTGAGTCTAAATCCCGGCTGCATCAGTAACTGACTGTGTGACCTCGGGCAAGTCACTCCACCTCTGTGAGCCCCAGTTTCCTCATTCGTGACATGGGGGTTGTCATAGGACCTATTTTGTAGTGAACTCGCTCTTGTGAGCACTGTGGATGACAGCCCAACCAAAATGCCAAGCTCAGAATTAAGTGGCCAGAAAGTTAGTAGTATTTATTATTTTGGATTCCTCCTGCCTTCTCCCAACTCATTAAAGGTGGGGAGAATCTGCGAGATCAGCAAAGCTTGCTGAGGGCACTGGCGTCAAGCCCTGGGTACTTGCACGTGTTTTGCCTCTCTCTCCCCATTGTCAAGGAGCAGTGAGGAAGTTATGTGGGCAGGCATGATCTATCTTTTGCTTATTTGCTTGCTTCCGGGCACCTGAGATCTGTGGCAGCATCTGAGACCTGGTCTGTCCATGAGAATCACCTTTGTGCCTGGGTCCTACTCCCCAGAGATTCTCTGATTTACTTGGTTTGGGGCATGACCTGCGCTTTGGGATTTTTAAAAGTGGCAGCCACTGCTGGGAGTGTCCAATGCTACAACCGTTCTGGAGGACAGTTGGCCATTCTGTAAAACTTAAACATACCCTTGCTCTGTACTGGCCCCTCCACTCCAAAATGCTTACTCAAGAGACATGGCAGTGTGGCCACAACAAGACATGTACATAAATAGTCAGCGGCTTTATTCACAATAGCCCCAAACGAGAGAAACCCAAATATTCCATAACACCTGGGTAAACACACAAATCATGATAGAATGGTCCAGTGGAATGCTACTCGTCAATTAAAAGGAATGAACTAGTGTTATGGCATCGTGGATGAATCTCAGAACACTGTGTGAGCGAGGAAAGCCAGATACACAAGAAGATGGACTCGATGATTCCATTTTTATGAAGTTTTCTATAAGGCAAAACTATCATGACAAAGAAGCAGATTAGGAGTTTCCTGGAACTGGGGTGGTAGGAAAATTGGTGGCAAAAGGAGGTAGGGGAGCTATTTTGGGGTGATAGAAATGTCCTTTGTCTTGATCGTGGCGGTGTTTATGCAGTTCCGCACATGTATCAAACTCATTGGGCTATATGCTTAAAACTCATGCATTTATTGTAGGTAAATTATATCTCAGTAAAGTTGATTTAGGTAAAAGCTTCCCACGTAAGTCCTCTGTACAGCCACACTTGAGAACCACTGGTATCCAGTTTCTGGAGACCCATCTCCGTCCTTGCGGTCTTAGCGCAGAGTCCAGGGCCAAGTGCATAACAATGCTTTCTGGGGTCAAGGGCCTTTCTTACTATTTTTTTTTATTGGTAGCAATTTTATGGATGTATAGTTGGCACATCATACAATTCACCCGTTTAAAGTGTACAATTCAATGGTTTAGAAAAAATATTTATTTACTTTTACAGAGAGGGAAAGGGAGGGAGAGAAACATCAATGTGAGAGAGAAACGCTCAGCCAATTCTAGCACACGCCCAACTGGGGAGCTGGCCCGCCGGCCAGGCGTGCACCCTGATTGGGATCAAACCGGGACCCTTCAGTTCACAGGCTGGTCCTCAATCCACCAAGCCACATCAGCCAGGGCTTTTTTAAAAAAAAGATTTTATTTAGTTAGTTCAGTGATTTTTAAAAGGTATATTCAGTGTTATAGGACCATTAGCAGTCAACATTAGAACATTTTCGTCACCTCGAAAGGAAACCTCATCCTCTCCGGCTGTCAGTCTGCAGTCCTTCTGTCCCTTCTCCCACCCCTGCCCTGGCCCTAGGCAAACACTCATCTACTTTCTGTCTCTACTTATTTCCCTGTCCTGGAGATTTCACATAGTAATAGAATAATAGAATGTGTGGTCTTTGTGATTGGCCTCTTTCACTTTGCATAGTGTTTTCAAGGCATACCTTTTTTATGGCTGCATAATATTCCATTGCACAAGTATATCACATTTTGTATGTTCAGTCACCCATTGATGGACGTTCGGGTTGTTTCCATCTTTTGGTTAATATGAATAATGCTACCATGGATGTTCATGTACGAGTTTTTATGTTGACATGTGTTTTCACTTCTCTTGGGCATGTACCTGTGAACGGGGTTGCTGGGTCGTATGGTAACTCTGCGTTTAGCTTTTCGAGGAAATGCCAAACTGCTTTCCAAAGTAGCCTGTATTCGTTTTCTAGGTGGTGCTGTGACACAGCACCACAATCTGTGACTTAAGATAATAAAAATTGATTCTCTCACAGTTCCGGAGGCTGGAAATCCCAAAATTATGGGGTGGGCAGGGCCTTCCTCCTCTGAAAACTATGGTGGAACCCTTTTTTGCCTCTTCCTCTGGTGGTTTGCTGGCAACCCTGGGTGTTTCCAGGGTGAGAGAGGCATCACTCCAGTCCTGTGTCCTCAAATGGCATTTCCCCTGTGTCTCACCTTTTCTTTACGTCTGTCTGGCTCTGTGTCCACATTTTCATAAGGACACCAGGCGTGTTGAATTAAGGCCCACCATAATGACCTCATTTTAATTTACCCCTCAAGTACCTTGATTGGATTGAAGACCCTATTTTCAAATAAGGTCACATTCTGAGGTACTGGGGATTAGGGTTTTGACCTATCTTTTTTGGGGGGGACACAGTTCAGCCTGCCATGGCTGTACCATTTTATGCCATCACCGGCAGTGTATGGAAGTTCCGATTCTTGTTTCCTTAATTTCAGTTTCAGATCGTTTATTGCCAGAGTATAGAAATTCAATTGATTTTTTGTATCTGATGATTTATCTTACAACCTTGACAAACTCATTTATTAGCTTTAATAGTTTGTAATGGATTCTTCAGGATTTTCTACATATAAGATCACGTTATCTGCGAACAGAGATAGTTTTACTTCTTCCTTTCTAACCTGGATATCAGCTGTTTGTTTATTTCCTAACTGTCTTGGCTAGCACTGCAAGTATATTGTTGACCAGCAGTGGCAAGAACAGAAATCCTTATCTTATTCTTGCTGTTTATTTATTGACATAAATTGATTTTTAAGTTATTAAAACAACCTTGCCTTCCTGGGATAAATCCCATTTGCTCATGGCATTAATTCTTCCTATTATATGTTGCTGGGCTCTGTTTCTTTGTATCTCGTTGAGGGTTTTTGCTCCTCTGTTCATAAGGTTCATTGGTCTTTGGTTTCGTTTTTCCTGTAATGTCTCAATTTGGTTTGGGTATCAAGGTAATACTGGCCTCGTAGAGTGAGCTGGGAAGTGTTTGCTCTTCTTCCACTTTTTGGAAGAGTTTGAGCAGGATTGATGTTTACGGGTGAAGCCATCTGGGCCTGGGCTTTTCTTTGTGAGTAGTTATTAGATTGCTAATTCAATCTCTGTATTTGTTGTAGGTCTATTCTGACTTTCTATTTCTTCGAGTCATTTTTAGTAGTTTGCATCTTTTTAGGAATTTGTCCATTTCATCTTAGTTATCTAGTGTTTTTGGCATACAGTTGTTCATAGTATTCTTTCAAAAGTCTTTCGATTTCTGCGAAGTCCTTAGTAATGTCCCCTCTGTCATTTCTGAATCTAGTAATTTGAGTCTTCTCTTTTTTTTCTTGGTCAGTCTAGCTAAAGGTTTGTCAGCTTTATCCACCTTTTCAAAGAACCTACTTTCTCTCTTACTCTTACAGGGTTTTGCATTGTAATCACTTTGTTTATAGTCACTGTTGAGTGTCTCCTGCGTGGCGGCTAGTTGATACTCATCCCACTGAATCCTAGAAACACCCCACAGAAAGCAGATGTAATTGGCCACACTGTCAGATGAGAAACCTGGGATGAGACACTTAGCGCTGGTTGTGCAGCCAGCTAGCAGTGGACCTGGGTTCCGGCTCAGTCCTGAATATCCGGCTCCAAAGCCTATGGCTTCTCGCTGTAGCAGGAGACCTCCTCCGTTCCACTTCAGGCTCTCCTTTCTGCTGCTGTGGCTTGTTTTCTGATCTCTGAGGGGATGAGCCATGGTGTCACCATTCCTTTGCATCACCTGTGTGTGGGCTTCAGCCTCACCTGGCGAGCCTGTTAAGCATATCTCTGCACCCTCAACTTTGGTTCAGTGCATCGGCATTATTATCTAACCCTATGCTAGGGTCCCCTGACCAGGTTACAACACCCAAGTAACCTGTGTTTGCCCTTGGAAGCTCCTCAACTCCACGGGGTACAGGCTGCCAGGAAACCTCTGGTTCCTCTGGCCTCTGTGTTCTCCTGGCTTCTTCTTTCCCAGTGCTTCCCCCGGGCTCGCGGGTCCAGATCTTGGGTGGGAAGCCCTTTCCTGTCTGCTTTACAAAAATTTGCAAGGAGTTCTAAGAACCACTCTCCTCCCACATCCTCTCACCAATCTTCCTGAAGTTCTCTCTCAGGTAATATATGGTGTAGGACCTTCAGGGGTTAATAAGTAAGCCTGGAGAGTGTCATAGGCAGTCTGTTAGTGTGCACGCACACACACACACACACACACAGCCTGCTCCCCATGGAGGTGAGGGAGCAAGGCTGGGGGAGAAAGTGACACTGAGCTGTGACAGGCTTCTCATTTTCCTGGAATGTGGTTCCCAAAAGGTCTCCTGTTTTTTCAGCGTTTCTGACTCTGGGGCTGTGTAAACATCACATGAGGGTTTGCTGCATCTGAGAGACTGAAGGAGTTAGTGCAGGGGAGGGTGAGGACCCCCGATCAGGGAGGGCAGGGCAAGTGGGAGATGGAGAATTGGAGCCAGAGAGGGAGAAAGGAGAGGGAAACGTGAAAGCAGGACACGTGGGGGGCTGTGTGGGAGGGAATGAAGGCCAGGGGTCCCCTCTAAGTGTGAGAAGGATCTGGTACGGGCTGGGATCTGTGGTACGAGGAGGGCTGAGGGGTCAGCAAGATCAGAGCCCTGTCAGTGGCGTGGGAGGGGAATGGGAGACTCCTGGACCTTTGGCCCATGCTAGCTTCCCTGGCTGCTTCTAGCTTTTAGCTTGGGGGTCTGCAGTGCCCTCTGGAGTTGGCTAAGCAGTGGGAGTCAGGGAGTAGTGGTCTTCCCTTCTGTGGGGCTTGGTGAGCCTGGCAGCTAGATGTGGCAGCCCCCTGCCTCCTGGGCACCTGCCTTTGCCTGATAGAAGCTGCTGGTCCTGAGGGAGGGCCCTGAGATGCCCAAGAACCCAGCATTTGCTCTTGCCTGGCTCTCCCTGGGGGCCAGAACTCATTCTTAGCCTCTGAGCTTCCAAACCACTGACTTGGAATCATTTCCAGACCCTGGATGGCTCGGGAAGGGGTCTGGTGGAGTTGGAGCCCCTTTGGCCTTGAACTCAGGTGGATCTAGACTTTGTCATTGACCTGAGCTGTGTTATATCAGAGAAGTCATCTGACCTCCGAAATATGGTTTCCTCATTGGTATAAAAATGGTGACATTGATATCAGTCAGTCGTACAAGGTTCGTGTGAGGATTAGAGGAAAGGTGAGTAAGATCCTGACACGTGAGAGGCTCTTTCTCAGTAGATGATAACTCTTACTCTGTTGTCTGAGACCCAAGGATAACAAACCACTTAAGTGCCCCAGAAATGCTCCGGCCAGCAGGCCCGGCCAGCTCCACAAGAATGACCATGGTCCACACTCCCTTCCCTTCCCCCCTCACTGCTTCTTCCACCTGCAGTCACCTGCTGGCAGTTTCATCCTCCCCTTTGCCTCGGATCTGTGAGGCCCTCCTCCCTCACTCTGAGGGTTCTGGGTGATGAGTGACTTGGCCAATTGTTCCCTCCCATCCCCCCGAAGCTGGCAGGCTGGGTGGGATGTTAGCAGGGGGTGGGGGGTGGGGGCAAATTAGGAGAGGGGTGTATGTGTTCTGGGGCACAGCGAGGCACAGAGCAAGTCACAGATTAACTTCCTGGCTTATTTCCGCCTGCCGGGCCAGGGCACCCAAGCGAGGGTGTCCAGAGGTGTCTGGGTTCAAACTGGGTTCTGTTCAAGGAAGCAGGGGAGGAAGGTCACTTGTGGGTCATATGTGATCGGAGAGGCCGCAGGAAAGCTCCAGTGCCCTCTCCTGCAGTTGGAAAAACCACACTGGATTGAATTCCACCGTTAACGCCCGGTTTACACAGATTCTCTCTCCTCGCCCAGACAGGATCTCTCTAATCCAGTGCTTCCAATAATACTGAAAGGTAGGCATTACTGTAATCCCTTAGGGCACAGAGGAGGAAACAGCTGAGAAGGTTGAGCAATGTGCTCACACAGCCAGGAAGCTGGTGGAAGTAGGACCCAGGATTTGAACCCAGACTCTGGGAGATCCCCAAAGGGAGAGTCTGACCTGGAGGTGGTGTGGTGAGAAACCTGAGCCAATGCTCGCTATCTCTGTAAAGAAGCAAGTTGCTTCTCCTGTTTGTGACTTAGGTTCCTAATCTGTAAAAGCCATAAAAATGGTCCCTACCACATAAGATTATTGCAAGCATTAAATCAGTGAATGCATAGAAAGTGCTTAGATCAGTAGATAAATATTAGCAATTATTATTATTGCTTTTCTGAGAATAGGGTCCCAGGATAGAAACTGTAGTCGGGTTGGGTGGAGGACGTTCTGCATTACTAAGCCTGCTTGAACCTCCAGAGAAGACAATTAGAATGGTCCCTATTGGGCCGGGCTGTCTGGAGAGATGGTAAGCTCTCAGCAGCCATGTTGTGCTGTGGGGAAGGACTGGGGGACAGTCAAGGTCTTTTTTGTTCTAAGATTTAGGAGCACTTGAGTCAGAACTGGGGTTGTTTCCTTCCTCCCCTGCTTATAGCTGAGTGATGTTGCTTCATTTTCTGAAGTGCCCTGATTCTCAAGTTTCTTATCCATAAACCTGGGTCATAAAGACCATCCTACAGGGTTGCGGTGAGGACTAAATTATCTAGATACAGAGAGTTTCCAGCTCCTGGTGCACAGTAAGTAGCCAGTGATTTGTGGCAGCTGTGGTTGTGGCGGTGGCATCGTGGTGGCAATCATTAGATGCTGAGTCTGGCCATCTCCAGGGGATGATTCCAGAGCTGGACTCGCCGTGCGTCCCCCCTGTGGGACCACCTCTTCCCTAGGCCAGGTCTGTTTGCCAGGCTCCCTGAGCAGCCTGCATTCTTCCCCTCCTGTCCTTGTAGTCTGAGTAGCCCTCGTCCGATGCATCTGGGGACCTTCCCAAGCTGAATCCCTCTTCCTGTCCAATGACTTAATTCTTTACCCGACCTTTGGCTCTTATTCTGACCCCTATTCTGTGTCTTCTTTAGGACTCACTTAAATTTTTTTGTATTTTGAAATGAATTTAGACTCACAGAAAGACTCACTTGTACCCTTTGCTCAATTTCCTCTAATGTTGACCTCTTACAGAACCATTGCACAATTACTGAAAAACCAGGAAATTAATAGTCATCTGATGCTGTTAGTTGATCTACAGATTTTAGTAGAATTTGGCCAGTGTTTCCGTTACGACCTCTTTGCGGGTCCAGGATCCAGTTCTGGATCCCGTGTTGCATTCAGTCTCCCACTTTTCATCCTCCTCCAGCCTGGGGCAGTTTCTTAGTCTTGCTTTGTCCCCTGTGGCTTTGGTGCTTCTGAAGAGCACTGGTCGGTTCTTTTGTAGAGTGTCCCTGAGTTTGGGTTTATTTGATGTTCTATTTCCACCATTCCTTCTACATTTATTGAGTGGAACTCTGCTATATAGAATTGTCCCTTATTCCCCATTTGTTTATTTATTCATTCAATTCTTCCTTTATGTCAGCATGGAGCTTGGATATACACTTTATTTTATAGGTTATAATCCAGTGTTACCATTATTTTTCTTGGATCAGATTGACCCAGTTATTGCCATTGGGAGTTTCTTTAAGTTTTTGACCTGTTTTATTTATTCCCTGTGAGGGGTCTTCAGAGAACCAGAACCAATAGGGGACAGGCAATTTGAAATCTGTAGGGCAGACTGGCAGGCTGGATGCTTAGGTAGGAGTTGATGTTGCAGTCTTGAGGCAGAATTTTTACTCCAGGAACCCTCAGTTATTTTGCATTTTTGCCCTTCAACTGATTGGACGAGGCCCACCAACATTCCTGACAGTAATCTCCTTCATTTAGGGTCAGCTGATTATAGATGTTAACCACACCTACAACATACCTTGATGCACTACCTAAACTAGTGTTTGACTGAATACTGGGTACTATAGCCTAGCCAAGATGATGCAGAAAACCAACTATCACACCCACCCATTCTATGGGAGGCATGAAAGTCAGTCAGCTTTCCACATGTCAAATGGGTGGTGGCTGGAGAAAGCAGGGTCCCATCGGGCAAGCTTGGAATGAGAGGAGGCCATTCTGGCCCAGGCCTAGTTTCTAGATCTGACCTTGGATTCCTGCCATCTGTGAGAGTGAATCCCTCCTCTCACCTGTAAAGTGGGAGAACCATCGTGCTCTGGCATGGTGGGGGTGGGGGAATCAGAGGAAGAATTTTCAATGTCTGTTTTGGAAGCCTGAGTGGGAACACTCCCTCTGTAGGGCTTGGCTGCAGGCACCTATGAGCACTTGCAGCCAGCCTCTGGGGACACACCTGGGCTACCCTTCCCTGCTAGGAGAGGCAGAGGTGCCGTTCGCTGCAGTTCTGCTCCCTGATCTGATCATTTGGAAGAGGGTAATCAGAGAGACCAAAGTGGGTTAACCACAGAGCCCAGGCAGGAATTGTGGCCTGTGGGCGCGTGTGCCTCTCGTGTGTGTGTGTGTGTGTGTGTGTGTGTGTGTGTGAGAGAGAGAGAGAGAGAGAGAGAGAGAGAGAGAGAGAGAGAGAAATGTCCTGAGGTCACATGGGGAATAACTGGAGATGCAGAGAGACCTTCTGGGACTTATTTTATTCTTTAATTCCATGAAACAGGCTGAAAGATCTCATTGTTTTACTCACCATCATCACCCTTCAGTCTAGCTTGCCGGAGCCCTGCAAGGGGGTCACTGCTGCCGAGCAAGGCTCTCTGATGGGCAAGTTTCCAGAAGTTCTTTAGGCTTCTGGCGGGTGGGGGTGAGAGGCCCGTCTTTCCCAGAATTGGAGACGGAGATGTGGAGACTAGGGAGTAAGGAACCTTCGTGCAGGAGGAAAGCACGAATTTGTGCTGGATTTGTCCCTGAAGACCTCCCCAGCTGAAGGCCATGGCACTCCTCTCCCCTCCCGGTGTCAGCTGCCCTCCTCCTTTCCGTAAGGGGAAACGGAGGCCCAGGGCAATTCCATGTTCCGTGGAGGAGTGGGTACCAGATAGGATCCTTGAGGGTAACAGGATTATTTTCTTAATCTCATGGAGGACAATCGAGGGGGAAACAGGTTGAAACCACAGCTGGAGGGAGTTGGTTAGTCCTGAGGAGGTGCCTTCTGGTGGTGGGGAGCCAGGGAAGGAGCCCTGGGGGACTGAAGGAGCAGCTGGGAGCCCTTGGCTGGAACCTGGAGACTAGAAGTGATGTGTGTGGCAAGGCGAGGGCCCAGTCTTCCTGCACTGGTGGTGTGTGAGTCTGTAGGGGGTGGGATGATGAGCTGGGCAGCAAGGACATCTAGGAGTCCCATCCTGCCTTGCGCACTAGTGGGGGAAAGAGCACAGGCCGATTGTGCCCCCTTAAATTAAGCCAACATCTGTTCTCATGCCACCCCTGCATCCAGCTCTGTGAGCCCAGCCTCCAGTCCACGGCAGGTGGGACTAGTGTCAGTGAGCCTCTTTGGGCAGCGAGCTGGACCGGCCCCCGCCTCAGTTTCCTCCTCTGTATGATGTAGCTTAAGAAAATAATATCTAGCTGCTGCTTTGCTGTGAAGAGCTTCGGAAATGGTACACATGGTGGGGTGAGTGTCCTGTTCCTGACTGGGATATGAGTGGGGGTCTCTTGTGTGTGACGGTGGCACTCCTGCCCCCCCACACACTGGGTGAGTCAGTGGAGGCCTGGGGGCTGGTCTCCCAGGACCCCTGCCCAGCGGTGGGTCCCACCCGCAGAGGGAGTCCTGCCACTGCTCTCTGCAGCTGCCTCTCCCCTTTCCTCTCCCCCCTCCCCCACCTCCCCACACAGAAGGATGATAAACTCTCCCCAGCTCTGAATAGGGCCTGACCTCAGCGGCGAGGCATCTCCCCTTGCCCCCCACCCCCCAGCCGCCGGCCCTGCATTCCTGGAGAGGAAGAGGTTGGGCTGCTGCCACTCACCCACCTCGGCCGCCTTCGTCCTGGCTGCTGCCCTCCCTGGCGCCGCTTCCTCCGTCCAGTCTCATCAGAGCCACGACTACCAAACTATCAACTGTAGATCTCAGATAGGATAGTTAATAATAAGGGTGATAATAATAATAACAATAACAGTTGTTATCATTCATTAAGCAGTTAGGTGCTAGGTTCCATGCTAAGCACATTACATGGGTCATGACAATGAATTCTTCGAGCAGCCCTGTGAGGAAGTTGTCATTATTCTTCCAGTTTTAGCATGGACAGGGTGGGCGGGAGGGGAACCTGAGGCTCAGAGAGGTCAAACTGCTTGCCTGACCTCACACAGCTAATGAGTCGGTGTCCAGAAGTGCCCCGCTGCTGAAGTTCCAACACCCCCTGTTCCCCAACTCCCCTCCCCAGTAGCTTTAAGCTCCCGTTACTCTGATCCCAAGCACAGGATGTTGGTCCTGAGAGAAGATGCGAGAATGGGAGGCAGGACTTCGAGCTGCCAGGAAAGATAGATGGGGATCTCCTGGGTGCCGAGCTCCATAGAGGAAGGTTTATCGTTAACAGCCCCGCCCCCTTTCCTAAATGTGGGAAGTTGGAAACCCAGGCAAGCAGGCGGCCTTCTTCTCATGGCGCTGCCCTCACCCCTTGGTCTTAAGGTCTGTTTCAGGCTCTGATGGACAATGAAAGGGTTCTTTTATTAATGGTTCCCCCATGAACCTCACATTTTGAGAAATTATACTAATTTCCCCGTTTTCATTAGTCAGATACATTTGACTACCAACTAGAACTTCCAGGGGGCATGGAATGACCTATGTTCCCATTCTGAGTTGGTATAATTCCAGCCCAAAGCTCAGAAGTGTGATGTTTTGAAATGCTCGCCAAGGCTCGCAGCCTTCCTTTTCTGCCTTCTAGGTCCCCTCGAGGTCTAGCCTGTATTCGTCTTGCTGCAGTCCTTCCCTTTCTGCCACTTCTGTGTAGCAACTGTTCAGGCACCCCAAACCTATTGTGCAGCCCCAGCCTTCCCTGCCTTCTCTTTTTCCTCTCCCTCCCGCACACCATGTCTCCCTTTCCAACTTTTTCGTTGCTTTATGCTCCCTTGAAGTTCAACTAGCAGGCTTGGGTGTCAGAGAGATGTGGGTTCACGTCCCTGCCACCCACTGGCCTTGGAACCTTGAGAAATCACTTGCCCTCTTTGAATTAGTTGTGTCCAGTCTTTAAAATGGACGCAAGGATGTGTACCCTAGAGGACTGGGGAGGACTGGGGACCCTGGGGACACAGAGCCTCTGATAAGCAGCTCTGGCTGGTTTAGCTCACCCTCCGCACTCTCCAGGCCGGCTGTCCGCCCACTGCGGCTCCACCCGGCCACAGTGGCCAATGTTCCGGTAGCTGCACCTCTGCAGATGTGGGATGCAGACAGATGCTGGGCAGAGGATGGGTGACTCCGCGTGGGACTGTGTGTCACTCCCACGAAGGCGGGGTCTAGTGAGCTCGCCGGTTTCCCAGACGCTGTCGGGCATCTTCTCCGTTCTCATTTTACCGTGTCCATCATCACCTCCCTACGCTATTCCTGCCTTTTAAAAAAAATGGCTTGCTTTTTTAGCCTTTCACTCATTCTAATGATCGAATTTATAGGCATAATCTACAATTATAATTCTTAATTCCTTCCTAAATATAAAAGTGATAAAATTGTTGAGGCATGTTTCCGACTAATATCATATTGCACACCACACTTGAGGAGACATGGATGAGACGAACCCCGCCCCCTTCTGTTGGGGGGGAGGGTTAGTTCTTTATTACGGGAGATTTAAAACATACAGAAGTGGCAGGAATAGTGTACTGAACTCCTCCGTACTCATCCTCCTGCTTCAGCAGCCGCCAACTGTTTGCTGTGTCTCGTTCATCTTTCCCTCCTTGTTTGCTGGCGTGTGTTTAAAGCCACTCCCAGGCGTTACACCATTTCGCTGTACGTATGTATCATTGCTAGATAAGGACTTTTAACTTTAATACTACTAAAATACCATTGTCACAGTCAACATAATTAATACTAATTTCTTAAGAGCAGCTTGTACCTACTTTGTATTCAGTTTTCCCTGATTATCTCAAGATTGTCTTGTTTCGCCTGGTTTGAATCAAGCAGATGAACTTGGAAACTATGCCAAGTTCTGGCCACTACGTCTACAGTAACCTTGTATCTACATGTATCATTACCCCGTCTGGCCGCAGACCTCTGGTGACACGGGAGCACTTTCCCTCAGCTCCTGTCCTCTCCCTTCCTTCTTGCCTGCAGCACACATTTCTCCCCAGGCTCCCAGCTGCGTCTCTGTCCAGCCCAGTGGCCCCCTCTCATTCCCAGCTTCCCCTCTCTGGCCTTGGCCTGCCCTTGCTGTTGCTGATCCCCTGGAAGGAAGGAGGCTCTGGAAGGAGAGACTAGGGGGAGAATGGCCCTTTGGGGTGAAGTTGGGATGGGGGAAGTTCATGTGCCTGTCTCCCTTGCTGCCTCATCTGATATATACTGTGCCCCTCAGATGTCCATGTAAGGCTGCCTGGCTTGCTCAGGACTGGGGAGAGCAGGCGGTGCCAGGGGGCTGGTGCTGGGGTCACGCAGCTCTGGGGAGCACTGCTGCCTTACTGGGTGGCCGGCTGGGGGAGGCCAAGGCTGCGTGGGAACATGACCCCTCTTTCAGCTGTGCTCCCCACCACGGCCCCACCCCCTGTGCCGCTGCACGGGCTGCTTTCATTGCCAGCCAAGGTCCTGCCCTCTCTGAGCCTGGTCTTTGGGGCTCCAGATTAGGACGCTTTTCTGATCCTTCACGATCCCATCTCCTTGGCGCTGAGAGAGTTGTGCCCCAGAATTCCTGGGCTCTGTGTCCTTCCTCTCCTTCTCTGGCTTCCTTCCAAGGCCACATGTGTCAGCTCTGTGGGCTGGGGCGGCTGCCTCCTGGGGGATCGAGGGGAAGGGGTGCTGGGGCCCTCTTCCCAGCTTTCTCCCCGAGGTCCTGGGCACTGCTGGGGAAGCCATGGCCCTTCTCAGGGCTCACTGTTTTCCTGTGAGAAATGCCGTCAACAGCTCTTGTCCTCACTGACTCAGTGCCGAGAGGGACACTTGAGAGTTAGTTGTGAGTGTGTTTGTGTGTGCATGGGCATGCATGTGTGTGCTGGAGTGTGCACGCGCAGACTTTAGAGCTGTGGCCCTAGAACATGGGTTGGGCTGCAAGGTGAGGGGAGACTGAGGTGAGGGCTGAAGACAGAACTTGCCAGCTCCTTGCCTCTGTGAATGACCACAGCTTCTCTCCTTGCTGCCTCTTGCCTTTCGGCGTCTCAGGTCCCACCACTGGGTCTTTCTGTCTTTGCATTCGCTTTTCTGTCTGGCTTTTCTTTCTGTGTCTGTGTGACTCTCTCCCTGTTTCATTCGGTGCCCCTTGGGACTCTGTGTGCTCCTGTGTGGGTTCCCGTCATCCTCAGCGTCCTGCCTTGTTTCCCAAGCCTCAGCCCTTCATCCTGACCCCCGAGCCATAACGATGACATAATTGGGTTGTGGAGAGGACTGGTGAGATGAGATGTCCCAACACCCCCGAGCAGGAGGGGCTCCTTTCGCTGCCCGCCCCCTCACCCCCCACCCACGTTCTGTCTCAGCCATGTGTGTTTAGTACCTGAGACCACGTGGGGTGCATGTTTGCCCAGCCTGGAGGGACTGGAATGCAGGAAGGGGAACTTGTACTTTAGCCCACTTCTTGGTGTGCCTATAGACCTTCTCTCCTTCCTGTATGAGTGGCTCTGAGGGGAAACTGAGGCAGGGCAGGCCTGGGGTCCCTGGAGAGGGAGACGCAGAAGGGAGGGGAGCATGGCAGGCCCATGGCCAAGGTGTCTGCACTGGTGGCGCCAGCGTCTGGGGCTCCTGGATGGCGCTGCGGGTGGGTGGAATCCACAGGGGTGAGACACTGAGGCCGGAGCGTGCCGAGGATGCTTGGGGCCGCTTATCTCGGGCCAGGAATGCACTGCGGTATTATTAGCCTCTGGCCTTTGCAGTAACCACCCAGGGAGCATGGCAGACACCTGTCCAGCTCTGCCTGCCCAGACCACCCGCGGGTGTCTGCACTAAATCTCCCATGGCTGGAGTTCACACGTGTGCCTGTGTGTGTGTGCATGCAGGGGAGTGTGCATGTGTGAGTGTGCATGGATCCTTGTGTAGACATGTGTGGGCATGTGCCTGTGTGGGTACCAGTGTGTGTGTCAGTGTGGATCTTAAGGGGCCTTTAGGCATGAGAATGAGTGCAAAGCGATTGTTTGTGTGCATCTGTATACATGTTTCTATCCCTGTGGGAACAAATGTGTCTGTGTGTAGTGTGTGGGTACCTGTGCCTGCATGCTTGTGTGAATGCGTAAGTGTGAGTGTGCATGATCGTGTGACTTGGTCTGTGTGTGCCCTTGCCTGGGAGGCAGGAAGCCCCCGAGGAGGTCTGGGGAGTAGGAGGGAAGTGAAGGACCGAGGGGAGGCTGTCGGCTCTGCCGGTGTGTGGTGTGATGCGAGGCTAGGAGGCGGAATGGGGGAGGAAGGAAGAGCATGCAAGTGTGTAGGACACAAGAGAGCTGCTGGGGCTCTCGGCACTTGGGGTCTGGGCCGCTGACCCCAGTCCAATCGAGCGTCCCCTTGACTGGACTCTCGAAGGCAGCTAGGTAAAAAGTCCCAAGGTTAGGGGGCCTGCATCTGAGTCCTGCCTCTACTATTCACTAGCCTTGTGACCTTGGGCAAATGACTTGACTTCTATGACCCTCAGCCTCCTCCTCTGTATGAAGGTGATAATCATAGTGCCTGCCTAGCAGGGTCAATGGGGAAAAGTCCTGTGTATAGAACATGCTAAGACCTGGACAGATGATAGCACATCACCGTCATCAGCATCGTCAGCATGATTACAGATCCTTCTGTGTGTCTTGCATCTGGCCTTGGCAGTTCCTCTCTGGCTGGGACCCCCAGGCAGGGTGAGGACCCCCAGCTGATTGGTGCTGAGATGGAAGCCCAGATGGGGCACAAGACAGGCCCAGGCGCACCAGGGAGCAAGGCATAGCCATAAGGACTCAGGCCTCCGGTCCCTGGCAGCTCTCACCAGCATGATGCGTCGCACTGCTCATATTCCTGGTGGTGCCTTGCCGGGCTGCGGAAGGCAGGAGAATCTGGCAGGCTTTCTCCCCCAGGCCCACGGCCACAGGCAACTCAGGACCTATCTGTTCACCGTGAAGCTTCTTACAGGACCGAGTTTCCACTCCTTGTCTTAACTGCCCTCCTGTGAGACTTTTGCCCTTGAGCTCCTCGACCCTAGCATGAGTCCAGACTCTCCTACAGAGAGGAGTGAAGCCCGAGGGGCTCCACGATCCTTGCTTCCTTCCCCAGCCCTGCCCAGGAGAGCTGGCCATCTGGTCCTGGACTTAGGTCCTCACCTTCTGCTTCCCACTCCAGCCAGACAGGAGTGGAATTTCTAGGAAGCCCTGGGCCCCTGCCTGCCCCCACCCCTGCCAGCACACCCCACATCTTCTCATCCTCTCTGGAACTCCCAGGTGCCAGGATGGCTGCCTCCCCGGGGTAGCAGGCCCAGGGCATTGCCAAAAGTATGGAGGTAGGAGCGGGCACTTTGGCGCCTGGGCACGATGGGGTGGGGGTGAGCAGAGGCAGGTGGGATCTGCCAGGATTCCTTATCCTGGGCAATGTGTGCTTGCCCTGGATGTCAGCCAGACGAGACTTGTTTTTCATAATCACCACCAATTACCCGGAAGAAGAAGAAGGAAAAAAAAAAAACCCAACAACAACAAAAACAACCACTGAACTTTTTTTTTTTTTTTTTTGGTTGGAATCTGCTGTTAATGGCCGATTGGCTGTACATTATTAAACAGGCCACTGGAGCCCTGCCAGGATCGGGTGCTTGAGCCAAGACTCACAGCCCGGACACAGTGTTCCTGGGACAGCAGTCACTGCGGGGTCCCTGGGGAGGAGCACCCAGAGGAAGGGGCTCCAGTGGTGGCCCCTCGCCCTGCTTATCCTTCGCGCCTAGCCCTTGCTCTGGTCATCTTTCCAAGAGCAGGACTGTGCTGCACCCGCAGCCCAGGCATCCTTTCCCTGGGCCCTGCGTGTCCCTCCCCACCCAGGCCCGCCCCTTCTCTCCTGCTGTTTACATGGACAGTCTTCTGCTTCGTTCATTCCCTGCAGGGGCGAGGCCAGCCAGAGCCGGCTCTCCTGGGGGCTAGTGTGATGCAGGGGCCTGAGCACTGGGCTGGGAGCTGGACACCTGGTTCTGAGGTGCACTCCACTGAGTTCTTTCCTAGTCCTCAGTTTCCACATCACTACAAGGAGAGGCTTGGGCTGGTCAGCCCTAAATTCTTGCCAATATTTCGTGAGCCTCAGTGGAGTGGCCTGTGTAGAGCCTGTAGTGACTGTTTCCCAGAGTTTGGAGTCCTTCTTGCCCCCTCCCTGGTCCCATCAGGGAGCCATGTCTCAAGCAAGCCCTGCTGGGAGGGACTGGCCACTGGCCTCATTCACCTCTTTTGCCAGCCCCTCTAGCCACCTTGAAGCAGACTGGGGTAAAGGGCAAAGGCCGGAAGGTGACATCAGCAAGAGAACAAATTGGGGGTTCTGGAGTCGGGTGACTGCCATCTTGGTGAAGCTGATGTGACACTAGTGTGCACAGATAAAAGCGAGGTATGGGGTCCAGGTCCCGCCAGGGTGGACCACTGCCTTCCTCAGGGTCAGGCTGCTGCCTGCACTTGTGTGTGGGTCGTGAGTTTGGGAACTGGGTCCAAAGGAAAGCTCTCGCAACCTCTCAGAGATAAGACGGCGGAGTGGTCAGAAGTCCAGACTGGGATTAGTCCCATCACCATGGCTTCTTGGCTATCTTACTATTACTGACTTTGGGCAAGTGACTTCACCTCTCGTGGGGAAGCTTCCTCCGTGTTTGAAAGCAGGGTTAGAGTAACATCTCCTCCCAGGGCTGCAGCCAGGAGACAGTGAGCGAAGGCATGCGCGGGCTTTTTAGAGCAGGGGCCGGCACAGAGGTGCACAGCAGCGGTCACAGCTAAGTGCTCCCTCTCTCTGGCACTCGGTTCTTGCCCTTCATTTCGCTCAGAGGTCCTCTGTGTTTGTGTTTTTGTTTGTTTGGTGTCTCCCTCCTCCCCCGGATCAAGTGCTCCTTGAGTGCAGACACTCAGTCTGCCTTTCTCAGGTTCCCCAGGGGGTCCCAGCACAGGGCCCTGTGCACTGTCCTGCCGGCACTTAAACAGCGTTTGTGGAGTGAATGGGTGAATGAATGAACGCCTGAGGGCCAGCTGGAAAAGGACCAGAACCAGAGAGACAACGAAGCACCTGGGATGTGGAAAGATCCAGAAACTGAAAGAGCTGGGGCTGTCCAGCCCGGGAAGTGAGAGATTGTGAGTGGTAGTTATGTGTGCATGTGTGCGTGTGTGTGTGTGTGTGTGAGAGAGAGAGAGAGAGAGAGAGAGAGAGAGAGAGAAGTTTTGGGATATAGCTTGGCCAGGATTTGCTCTCTGAAGCAGGACCAGGAGCCACAAGAAGCAGGTTTCCCCTCAGGGTGGGCACTGCTGGGTGCGGGCAGGACTCCCAGGGCCTGGAGCCTGCATGTGGGGCTGGCTGAGCATCTCTCGGGTCCAAGGAGAGCCCCGCATGGAGCAAAATGTCGACTGGCAAGGCCCTGAGGTCCCCGGTGACTCGTGTGGCTATTTCATGGAGAAGAGTAGTAGCCATCAGCTGGTGTCTCTGAACTTCAGTTTTCTCATCTACAAAATGGGATTAATAAGGGATTGTTAGGAGGATTAAAGTGAGCTAATGCCCACAAAGCTCTAAGGACAGTGCCTGGCACATGGAAAGCTTGCAATATAATTGGAGTGTTTACTAAACAGGGCCAGAGAGATATATAGGAAGGAGAGCTGAATTGGGGCTCTGGGGTGGGGGTGGTGAGGGCTTCTTTGAAGGAGTGAGATGCGGGGGGAGTGTGGAGGGCTGCTCTGTGCCAGACTCTGCACTCAGTGCTCGGGGTGGTTAAGTCGCTTCCCTGAGGTGACACAGCCCTTGAGTGGGTGGGGGGGGGGCAAGCTTTAGCCACAGTAGGCAATTTCAAAGCCTGGACTCTCTCCCCTCCACTCCTGGGCTTTGGTGGGGTGGAGCCGGGTTTCTGTGATTCTCACACACTGGGGCGGATGATAGTACCTCGTTTCAAGGTGGAGCAAAGTGATTATTATTACTCTCTGTGGTAGGGGGGACCTAAGTCCTCAGGAGTGAAGCCTCCAGCTCTCTCGCACCCTGAGAGAGCTACAAGAACTTTTAAAAATGTATGAGGAGAGGTTGAGGGCTGACATTTTTGGCAGCCCATTGCCACAGAGCATGCAGCAAGGAGAAACAGCCACCAGGGGAAGATGGGAGGAATGAGGTTAGACATTAAGAAGAGGAATGGTGAAGTGAGGGGTGGCGCGAGGGAGTTGAGGAGAGGGAAGTAGGTACCCTGCAGAGTGAGGAGGCAGCAAGAGGCTGTGCAGGTGGAGAGGAGCCCAAGGTTCAGTGGCATTTGGGCCAGTAGGCAGCACCAGCCTTGGGGCAAGGGCGCCTGGCTGGGGCCAGTCCCCACAGGGCTACCGGGCAGTGACAGGGGGCACGTTGTGGGGTGGGAGGCCCCTTGGCCAGTACACAGTCCAGCCTGGGACAGCATATGTGAGCTACTAAAAGTTCAGCTAGCCCAGTGCCTCACCTCCTCCAGCCTGGCAGCCGGCTTCGCCAAAGGCCAGCTCTCACGCTGGGGCCAGCACGCTCGCTACTGATCAGCGCTGCAGGCCCGGCCTTGGCCTTGTCAGGTCGCTGTCCTGTCCTTAACGGCTGCTCAGCTTCTGGCAGTTTCTGCTTCTTGGACCTTCAGAGATAAATGGGAAATGGTCCCAGACTTCAAGGAATTCGCAGATGAAGGGGCTGAGAAACAATGGAGGTGTGTGTGGCTGTGGAACGTGCCCGGCTCCCTTTCCCAAACAGTTTGTCGAGGATTCGGCGATGCCCGTTGTGTCCTTTTTCTTTATTATCTGAAACGGGCCAGGTTCTCTTACCCTTCCTTGTGCTTGCTGTGTGCCAGGGGTGTTTATTGTCTGCTCTGTCCTCCTCGGGATGCTGTCTGGTTTATGGAATGCAGAGGAGAGCGTATCTCCGATGATGTCCAACCAGCATGGAGCGAAATGGAACTCTCACCGCCTTTGGACCGGGTTCCGTGCCCTGATTAATGTAACCCAAGGCGCAGTTGCTGTTCGGGAGCAGCCGTCTCCCCCTGCGGTGGAACTAAATTTCTGTTTTTGCTAACTCTTAGAGCTTTCCCTACATGAACTATTATTTATTCTGTTTTTTTTTTAATGACTTTTGAACCTTAGTTCGGGATTTTATCCCAAGAGAAATGTTCCTTTACTAATTTTATCTTGTTTATAAAGTCAGTTTTGCATTTGAATTCATTTCAGCATCTTAGCTCTTTTTTCTGTTTTTTTTTTTTCCTCCTTTGGGTACTGGGTAGGCCTCTGTTCTTCACCTAAGTTACTGATAAGTATATTGGACAAGCCAGGACAGAGGACAGAGTCCTTTGGCAAGTCAGGAAGATGACATTGATCTATTAATCAACACCCCCTAGGAATCCACTTAGCTTTCCATCTCGTCTTTGAGCATTTCATCTCGGATCCTGCCAGCACCTTCCTGAAATCCAGATAACCTAGGTCTGGGGGATTCCCTGACCTTCCAGTCCAGAAACCTAATAATGTTGGGGTTAGGGTGGTAGATGTGCCTCTCTGAAGGAGGCTGTGGGTCTCTGAAAAACCCAGGCTGAAGCCGGTGATCTCCGCTGGGGTCAGCCTGAGAGGAATCCAACCTGGAGACCAAGGCTGGCTCAGGGGAGGACAGGGCTGCCAGCAGGTGTCAGAGACAAGCGGTGGGCGGGCGGTTTCCCCATGCTTTCCTGCCTCTGCCCTCACACTGGGGTGCAAATCTGAGCGTAGGGAGCTGGAGTGTAGATGGCCTGGCACTGCTTCCCGGGGGAGTGTGTGACAAAGGACCCGAGGCTGTGTCCATTTCTGCACTTGGAGAGACGATGGGAAAGCACCCAACTGAGATGCAGATAGGGGACACTGGTGGGGAGGAGAGGGTGGCCCCTGTTTTAGCCTCAGTCTGGCCTGAGTGTTAGGGATGACGCACAGAAAGGGAAGTGACCAGCGACTTGGCCTGTGGAGCCTCGCCTAGGAAGGGAGGGAGGGAGGGTGGGCTCTGTGGGGCGGCAGGGGAGGGTGTGGCTTCTGGAGTGTGCCATGGAGGAGCCCTGGCAAAGCCGGGTCCTAGGGCATGACTCGGAGATGAAAGTGTCCTGGGGGACTAGTCCAGACTCATCTCTGGCTTGTGTGGGTGCGTGTGTGGTGGGGTGGTGGTCAGAAGGGAGATGGGCAACCCAAATGCACAGACATTGACCAAGTGCCTAGGGTGACCCCCCGCCCCCCAGGCCTGGTTTCCGGCTTTCTGCATGTTGGGTTCAGCAGGATTCTGAGGTCCAGGGCCTCAGGCCTTGGGACCGGGGCGTGTGGCCCTGCCTTCTCTGTGGGAGACAGGGCCAAGGATGCTAGAGTGGGTGCTCCTGCACCTCCCCGGGAGACCACGTCTCCCCCGTCTTCAGGTGATGGGTGTTTTTGGCCAACCCTTTGCCCTCAGAGGAGCTTCCATTTAGTTGTGTAAGAACCTGAGAATCTGTCCCCTTGAGACTGTAGTTCACCTGACATGACTCCCTCCAGGGGAGCCTTGGGACCTAAGGAATCCCCACCTGCGTCATGCAGTGACATAGGCTTGAGTGGGAAGATGTGGATTCAAATTCTGTCCCTTTCATCAGCTGCTCTGGAGTTTTGGGTAAGTCACTTCACTGCACTGAGCCCGTCTCTGAGACTGGGACAAGAGAACCATGGCCACTTCCCAGGTTTTAGTGGAGGCCAGCATGGAATGGTAACGGGGAAGAATGGGCACTTAAATGCTGCTTAAAGTGAAATGAAGGAAGGAGTGAGAGCAGCTCTGGGTCCAGGCTCACGCCTCGGCCCCACCCCGGGGCCGGGAGGCAGGGGAAATCTGGATTCCACGCTCTCGGGCCGTCTTTCTCTGGACGTTGTCTTTGTCCTTTCTCCTCTCTCTGTGTCCCTCTGTCTTCCTTTCTGTTGTGTCCCCACCTTCCCCAAATGAAGTGCCTAACTCAGCACCTGGCCCCACCACACACAATTCATTTTCCCTGCTTGTCTCAATGGCCTCTCTGTGGCTCCGCAGCCGCCACCACCCCCAGTTCTGTCTCCTTCCTCCTTCTAGGTCCCTGTTGCTGACCTCCTCTTTGTCCCACTCTCTCTCCTCCTGACGTTCCTCCCTCTGTTTCTCTGGCTTCTGTCTTCCCTCAACAGGCATCCATTGACCGCACACGAGATGCCTGGCACTGCCCTGCTCCTGTCTGCGTTCCGTGTGTCTCCGTGCCTCCTGGCTGCCGACTTCGCTCCCTCTGCCCCCACAGGCCTCCTGCCCTCCCATCCCCCCGCTCCACTAGCTCCAACACTGGTGTTATTCAGTTTTATGAGAAACCCCCAGGCCTGCCCCTGAACGGACCAACCACAACTGGAACCAGATGTGCGGTGCTGCACATGGGGACGGGAGGGAAGGAGGGAGGGAGGGGGGAAAGGGGTCTGGTCTGGCTCCTGAGGCAGGCGGGGGGCTGGGGGCTGGGAGATGGGAAACCCTGGGAATTCTGCGTCTTCATTGGTTAGGAGGAGGAGGAGTGGGGTGGGGAGAGAAAAAGGGCCGAGCAGGCTTCTGCACAAAGCAGTTCTCACTCTGCGTGTGTTTGTATAAATGACGGTGGGACAGACACTGGGGAAAGCCGGGGGTGGCTGATCGGCTGTGGGACAGCTCGTGGACATAAAGGGGAAGGCTGCTCCTCTTCTTTGAAATCCTCTTGCTCCTGACTTCCTGTCTGTGTGGTTTCTAGAGACTTGCTGAACTCAGGGTTCTGGGCCCAGGTGCTGGGAGAGGGGGTAATGTTGGGGTGGAGGGTGGAGCATTTCACCACCAAAGCCTCCGTGAGAGCAGCTGGAGGGGGGTGTCGCTCAGAGTCCCCTGGAGCTGCCGCAGACCTGGGGTGGATGGGATGCACCCGGGACATCACGTGTTTGTCTAATTGTCTTACTTAGCATGGTGAGTTTTTCTGTCTGTGACTACATAGCTTTGAAGATAAAAGTCAGCCAACAATGATCTGGGTACAGCCTTGTGTGAAATTACGCATTAAAATGCCCCTTCATTTAATTTTTAACCAGTCACCCATCCATCCGTCCGTCCGTCTAGTCATCACTGGTGTAGTCAGTCCACCTTTACTGAGAATCCATTATGAGTCAACCTTGCTGGGCACTGGGCAGACTGGGAGAGGGAAGGAAAGGTAACTCTTTGCTCAGGGGCAGATACGCAAGTGCACCCACCGAGCCTCGGCATCAGTGTGTGAGCGAGAGCCTTGGGTGTTCGGAGGGGAAGGGGTTCACCAAGTGGTGCCGTTGGAGGAGGACCCGTGGCAGGTGTGGCTTTTCAGTGGAGCCCTGAACACTGACGTGGAGAAGAGGGAGCCTTGGGATACGCAGGCCCAGGAAGCAGTGCCATCAGAGAGGGCTGCGAGTGTCCTGCTGTAGAGGTGGGCCAGGGTAGGCGGTGGGGGGCCAGGGTAGGCGGTGGGGGCTCTTTGATGTCAGTCAGGGTGATAGTGGGTGTGGGTTGGAAGGAGGAAATGGGGAGGATGACTCCTTTGCTCTCCCATGACCCCCAAAATGAAAGGGGCACCTTTCATTTTCTTAACAGTCTCCCCACCCACCTCTAGAGGATCCTAGATTGCTGACACGGAGTCCTCATCTCCTTCCCCTGACGACAGCTGGTCCCAGCCCAAGAGCAGACCTAGGTCTGCAGGGGGCATGGCGTTAGGCAGGATAAGGCTGTTAGGAGCCCTTTGCCCCCGAGTTGGGGTCAGGGAGGGCTGGGCATGGGGGTGAGGAGGCCAGTTTCCCTACTTAGTCCAACAGTCTTGGAGGCGAGTTCTGTGGAGCATCCGTCCTTCCATCTGTGGCCATGGCCACCTGCTTACAGGTTGAGGCGGCTGTCAGTGTCGGAGGTTCTGAGATGCTGGAGTCAGGGACTCTGGTGGCCAGGCTCTTCCCACCTGGGAAGGAAGGTCCTCTTGCTCTGGAGGTGGGATGTGGGTATAATGACACCTCCATCTCCACTTTCCCCACATCAGATCCTGAGAAGGTGCCCCTCTCCCTCCCCTCCTCAGTGGTTTCTCTGTCTCTGATGGGGCTGGGGAGCAGCTCTCTAAGATGCTGACCCTGTGATGCTCATGCCCCTATGTTTGTCCCTTTTGGGTCTCCCCTGTCACTTCATTTCTTTGGAAAATTGAAGCCTGAGCAATGGTTTAGTGGAATTAATAAAATTGATGAGTTAGAACTGGAAAAGATATTGAATACCTTTGGCTCCAATCTCATTGTACAACAGGGGACATTGAGGCCCATAGATCAGGTCATGTGAGGCCCAGGACCTCACATGAAGGTGGCCCAGATGGAGAAAGGAAGGCTCTTTCAGTTTCTGAAGGGCTGGGTGGTGAGGAGCTTGGCTTGGGAGTCAGCCAGTCCAGTCTGAGCTCCTGCTCTATACCATTCTGTGTTGTTTTGGACAAGTCACCAAACTGCTCCAAGGTCACTTTCTTCAGCGAAAATAACAGGGTGATTCCAAAATTCAGTGAGAAAATGTTTAAGAGCCTGGCATACAATAGGTGTGCAGCAAATGACTTTTCCCTTCCCTGGCAAAATAATCTTATGTGCTTCTTTGCTTCTATCATTTATGTAGTACTCCAAACTTTTAAATCTCATTTCCCCCAATCTTTTAAATTGTAAAATCATTTGTACATGTACAAAACTTAAAGGAACTTATGGTTAGCATCCTGGGTTCTATAAAGAACACTTTGGCATGGTCCCGCTCTCCCATTTCTGTTTATTTCTCCATCCATCAATCCGTCTTATTTTTTGATGCATTCATTCAGAGGGAATTGAAGCATGCACTTAATTAACTAGTGTTCCATTCAAATCAGTTTTGCACATACAGTCACAAATATCCATAAGGAAAACACAGATTCAGAAGTGAGGTTCTAGGTCAACACTCATAACGAGTGCTCTGCAGAATTGGAGAGCTGCTCTTCTTCATCATCATCTCAACGTGCTCCCTCGCTCAGCATCGGTTCAAGGCAGCTGTGTCTCCTCCTTGGGTTCTTGCCCCGCTTTCTTCACCTTTGCCCTGCAAGCTCTTTGGCCCCTCCCCGTATGTCCTCAGGGAGGCTGCCGGGCCTGTGGCGGATGGACAGGGAGTCCACATGGCTTGGCGTGCCCTGCCCAGGGGGTGCCTGTGCCCTGCCACTGCCAGCCTGGCTAGAGCTGGGTGTGAGTGCTGCAGGGGTTAAAGGAGGCGGCAGCGGGGCGGGCTGCTGGCCGGCTCCGGGAAGAAGGCGGTGCGTGCTTGCCCGCCTGCTGCTGCCGGGGGAGGGAGCTTGGCCAGCAGCGCCCTCACTCAGTTGCTCCCAGCAGTAGCCCTGGGGCCAGCTCTGCTCCCCGTGCCTGCTCCCCGCCTGGACACAAGGCTCACTCACGCCCTCCTCTCGGCAACCAGCTTCTTGCCAGCTATAGCTGCTGCCCCATCACTAACTCACCACCCTGTCCTGGGAGCCCAGATACCCACCCAGGGGTTCCTCCACCAGAAAGGTGAGTGTGGGGTCTGTGGGTGCTGCTGAGCTGTCCTTACAGATGCTGTCAGGGCCACTGACCAGGGCATACATTAGGGGAGGAGAAGGTCAGCCCTCCTGGTCATGTGTCTGTGTGCCAGGCTAACCCCTCAGGCCAACCTGTCAGTCCCCTCTTCAGACGTGTCTGAGATTTTTGCAGTGATTTCTGGGGTGTGGTTGTCCATTCAGAGAGAGAAACACAAGTTCAGAGGAGTTTTGTTTGCTGGGGAAGTTGCTGGAGTCAGTGGCTGCAGACCCTGAAAGTGAGTGGGGAGGGACACACCTACCGAAGAAAGGAGGAGGTAGGGAGTATCCCGCCTCCAGCGCTCTCCTCCCCACCTGCCGCCCGTTGTGGGGCTGCCCTGGGGAAGAGGACCCTGAGAAGAGCAGCCAACTTTTCCTCCTGGTTCTTTCCCTGCCACCTGCTGGAGCTGTTACTGGGACCCCTTTTCCTCCTTGAGGTTCTCTTTGCTCCCCTCCCTCGTTTCCCAGGGGCTGGCCATGTCTGCAAGGGAGGGCCTGGCAGCCCTGGGAAGGTTGGAGTTACAAGCGCTCCCCTCAGCTTGGGTCCCCGCTCCCCTGCCATGGGCATAGCCTGGCATGAGTGCCCCTGCAGCCCTCCCCCAGCCCTCCCCCAGTCAGCTTCTCACTCCTTCCTCACCCCTCTGGGCAGAAATGGCTAATCCAGGTGGTTAATGAACAGACACACACAGCTGCCTCTCACCCCCCTGTCCTTCCTTTCCCCCCCACCCCTGACCCTCTGATGCCCTGCCTGCCACCCCTTCCCAAGCTGGAGAATTGCTACAACTATTCTCTGTGTCTGTCCGTCAGCTCCCAATTCAGGACCAGGGCCAAGACTGCCTGCCCAGATGTTTTGAGGCTGTCTGTCCCCTGTCCTAGAAGAGGAAACTGGGAGGGGAGTGACCTAGGGGGTGAACAGGAGAAGCCTGCTGTGCTCCCAAGCTATGTTCCTTGCAGGGGGTGTGATGGGGTTAGAGGACAGGATGGGTGCTGGGTACGGGAAGGCATGATGGGTGGTAGTGGGGTGAGGCTAGGAAGGGGAGCCGGAACTAGGGTTCAGAGTCTGTGGGGGACAGGGCATCTTCTGGAAGCCCCAGCACCTGTTCCTGTGGCAAAGCCAAGAGGGGGGTCAGGAGGGTGCGGAGGGAGCACTCTCTTCCCTTGAATCTCTGCCAGGCCCCTTCCTGAAGCTGCCTGGGTGGGGTGGGGACCATTGTGGCTCTGACTTGGCCTTAAGTTGCTCTTACCCCTGCCAGCTGGCGGCTTCTTCTGTCTCCCCCACCCTGCTTTCCCCCAGGACCTCCGAGCTGAGCCACCCTCTGCCCAACCTCTCTGGCCGAAGGATGTGGAAGGGAGGGCCTGGACCTGGCTCTGGTTGGAAAGTGGGGTGGGAGGGCTGGACATGGGACCAGTGCTGGGATCCCACTTGGGGTTGGCCTTGACTCTGCTGCCCATGGAGGGTGGGAGCCTAGGAGGGGCTTGGCTAATCTAGCAGATCTGTCAGTGCTGGGAGCCAGGACTTTGATCTGGGAAAGAGAGTTCTTGGGTGGTGGAGTAGGCAACTTGGGAACCTCTGCTTCCAGATCTCTGGCCTTGAACCCTCTGGCTCTCCATCCCATTCCTCATCTCATACTTCTGCATACTTCACGTCCTTCAAAGCTCCAATTCAGAATCTTCCATGGGGGCTGTGGTGCCCAGAATGATAAAAACAGGATGCTTGGTGGCCAGGTGGAGGGGAGCTGGGCTGGCGTGTTGCTGAGTTCAGGAGCGGGGCCACCATTTGGCGAGTAGTTTCTCATCACTGATGGACAGTCACCGAAACCTTGGAGTGTGGGAGCTCTTAGTTCCCTGTCTCGTCTGAGGCAGGAACTCGAAGCAGAGGGCCAGATGGCTTTGTGTTGGGTGAAGGAAGCTCGGCTTGAGTATAATGAAGGGCTTTCTAATAAGCCTGGCAAGTCAGTGAGAGAACAGGCTTCCTTGTAAGGTAGTGAGCTTCCCATCTAGGGAGGGAGTTCAGACAGAGGCTGGACAACAGCTTGGAAGGATTCCTGAGCTGGGATGTGGTTAGAAGAGATGAACTCGGAGGTCTCTTGGGATGTCGAGGTCCTGGGATTCTTGGAGTTGGGAAATTCTCTGACACCCGGAATAGGGGAGCAGCAGGGTGGTAGCCTCTGGCTTGGGGGTGCACACATCTGAGGACCTTGCAGGCCAGGGGCGTCCTCCTCCCCTCCAGCGTTTGGGGAACAGAGAGCCTGCTTTCTGTCCTCACGCCACCATTGCTCAGCCACCCACTGGCTCTGCCCCAGCTGCTTCCTGCAAAGATTTTGAGTTGCTTCCGATTCTTCTTGTCCCACTCCATGCCTTATCCTGATGGTTAACTCCACAAGATCTGGAGCAGACCTGTGGGCTGTTTGACACTGTGACACTGTGGGGAACGGGGGGCTCAGAAGCAGCACAGACCTCTACCCACCCCCTCCCTGTTGAAGTCAGAGCCCGTGTCCCCTCTGAGGGGCTACCTGGGGGCTGGTGTGCTAGGACAGGGAGGGAGGGTTGCTTTGAGGTGGGGCAGCCTGAGCTCCTGCCCCAGTTGGCTCACCCCTTCCAGGGGCCTCCCCAGCCTGCCTGGAGATGGTAGGTAGAGGACTGGTGCCACGATCCGAGATGCAGAAAAACCTGGGGGCAACTCTTCCCTAAACCTCAGTTTCTAAACTTGTAAATAGTACAGGTTGTCAGGGCAGCTTGAAGTGGTTTGTGTAACTAGCAGCTGGGGGTGCGAGCCAAGGGTGCATTCTCCAGGGCCTCTCAGGAGGAGTGTGGGCGGTACAGGTCACTCCCCGCTTCCCCTGGACCGCCTGCCTCTCCAGACCTGTTTTCCAAGGTGAGCAGTTGGAGGGGGGTGACACTATTAAAGATTTCTGTACACCAGCCCTCTGGAGGCTTGGGTTTCCCGTGATGGGAGTGTCAAGGTGGGCTTCGGGAGTAGGCTCAGGACCCACACGGCCTCCTGGCCCAGGCCGCCTCTCCTTCCAGCCTCCCTTTTCTCCTTAGTGGAGAGAGTGAGGGAGTAGGGCCTGAGGTCACCCCAGTCAGCCCCTGCCTCCAATCAGGGCAGCCCCTTGCACGGTCCTGGCTTCTTCTGCAGATAAAGTCCTTTCCGGTGTCTAACTGCAGTCCCTTGTCTTGAGCCAGGGACTAGGGCCTGCTTTTCCCTCTGGTTGGACAGAAACCCACAGAAAGATGGTGGGGTACTGGGGCCAGACAGAGGAGAGGCTGAGCGTGCCCTGGAGCTCAGGGAAGTTGGGGGCGGGGCTGGGGTGGCCAGCAAAGGCTCTTAGCTGAAGGTGGTTCTGGCTTCTTTGCTTATTTTTGGAGCTGTGAGTCTCTTTTACTCCAGGAAGGGAAACTGAGGCCTAGCTGAGGCTTGTGTACTGGAGAGGGCGGAAGAATCAGGCCTCCCAGTCACTGAATTCTGAGAAAAGCAGATCAGAAATGAGTGTGGCGTCTAGGGAGGGATAGAGTGTTTTGGGGAGACTAGGGCCCAGACTTTTGTCCCTAGTGCTGTACCTCCAAAGCCCTGGTTCTTAGCTTTCAAGGTTATCAAGCATGCACAGGTGTGGGCACCACTGAGCTGGAACGAGGGTAGTGGGGACAGTGGGGTGGCCAGGTTTGCAGGCCATGCCCACCTCCCTTGGCGCCCCCTCCATTATGCACGGTCACACGCAGGTCCAGCTCATTCTCCTTCCTCTGTTCAAACTGCCGAAAGCACTTCCCCATCACTGAAGAGGAGGCCACAGGCGACGCAGCTGGGTCCCTGGGTGCCTCTACCAGTTTGGTGACTTTGGCCATCTTCCTACTGCTCTGCACCTTGGTGTCCCTTGGGGAGGGTGTCGTGTCTCCGTGGAGCTGGAGCCTGTGTGGGGTGGGGGTGGGGTGCCCGAGCCAGGGCTAGTCTGGGCTCTGTAATCCCTGCCTTTTTAGGTCTGGAAGCCTGTGGCTCAGGCTGGGTGTCCTGGGAGGTAGGAGCAGTCTTGTTCTGGTCCAGAAGGGCAGGATCTTGGGAGTTGATGGGGGCTGAGGGGTTCCAGGAGTCCTGAATGGGACTCTGGGGGGAGGTCCCAGTCCTGCATCTGGGTCCCCCTTTCTAGACCTTCTCCAGCAGAGAATATGGGACCCCTTGGTTTTCCTGGTCCTTGCAAGCTTCCTGTGTTTAGCTGGGTTACCACCTCCTTGAGGGCAGACCTGTGCCTTTTGCCTCCCTGGTGATCCTGGCGGTGCCCAGGAGAATGCTTGCTGCTCAGTGGGAATTGACTAAGGAGGGGCAAAGGGGCGAGGGTTTTAGATGGGGCCTGGGGAAGGTTGGATGATCTTGACCGGCATTGGAAGCAGGGCTGTGCTCACGGAGAGACCTGGAGTGAAGCAGAAAGTGGGACTCTGGAGCCAGGCTGCTGGGGCTCTGCTCTGGATGACCCTGTCGGCTAGCTGTGTGGCCTTGGCAAGTGACTGAACCTCTCTGAGCTTCTCTTTCCTCAGCTGTGAAGTGGGATGATCACAGCACCAGCTTCATGGTGTGGTTGTGAGGCCCAGTGGCTTAGTTTATTTAAAATACTTTGAACACTGCCTGGCACATAGTAAGTGCTCAGTGAATGCCAGTAATTGTTATTACTAGGGGTGATGGTGGTGGTGGTGGCTTTCCTCCAGGGGCCCACTGCTGGGCTGACCCTTGTCTCTCTCCACATGGTTGTTTCCATCTGTAAGGTGGGAGGATTATGGGACCCGAGGGTGGAGGAGATGGTTGCATCATGTTCCCTCAAGGGGTCCTAACATCAAAGCCCAGAGAAGAGACCCCTCTTCCTGTGGGCTACATGGGACCCAAGATGGCTGTGAATGTGGCCCAACACAAAATCATAAATTTACTTAAAGCATTATGAGATGTTTTTGTGATTACATGTTATCACAGTGTCAGGTAATCACAAAATCACAATGGTCCAAGACAATTCTTCTTCCAGGGTGGCCCAGAGACACCAAAATGTTGGGCACCCTGGCCCTAAGGTCTAACCTGCATCTCCTTGCCGTGACTTTAGTTCCGTAACCTTGTTGGTAGGAGGTGAGCAAGAACCATTCCTAGCCCTCCCTGCATGCTATGTAGCTGTGAGCTCTGAACTCATCAGGTGGGTGGGGCGGCGGGGGGGGCAGCTCCTGGTCCCCTGCTCTCTCTGCAGTCCTCAGCTTCCTCGTTAGCAGGGGTCAGCACTCAAGGCTTGCTGAGCTGCACTCTCCACCTAGGCCTGGTTCCCACCCAGGGCGGCCTGGCTTGCTCCAGGTCAGGTTGGGGTGAGCTCTACCTCCGGACCCCTGGCCCACCCAGTTGCAGCTGCAAAAGGCATTAAACTTTTTCTTGGAGAAAGAATGGGCTTGGGTTGATGATGATGACAGCTGGGAAGGGTTCCTGAGCTCAGCCCGGCCCTGTGTTGCTTCCTCTCATCAGCCACTGCTCACCTCTGCTCCATTTCTAGGCTCTTGCTTATCTAGAGAAAGGGGTTCACCTTTGACCCTTGACCTTGACCAGACCTGAGCAATCTGTTGGTCTACAACAACGCGGTAATGGGAGCAGTCAGCCTATGTGGTCAGCATTGGGCTTGATGCTGGGGTGGAGGTGGGAGGGTGGCAGAGGGCTGTGAGGGAAGTGTAAGAAGGATATCTGCCCTGGGGTCCCTGTGGGCAAGTGGTGGGGAGCACAGTGCTCCCGCTGTGTCCCCAGACTAGACTCATCTGGATGAGTCCCTTTTCCCTGGGCCTCAGTGTCCTTACCTGTAAGACAGAGGGCTGGCTGGAGAGGCTCTGGGCTTCAAGTCTGTGAGTCCATTTGTCTCCCTGCAGGAGCCTCCCATGGTAGAAGGCTTTGAACTTCACCTTGGATTGACCTTGCTTCCCTCCCAGCCCCGCCCCCACCTCTGGCAGTGGCTGGCAGGAAGTCCTGCTGATTAGGGCCCTAATCACTGACTGAGACTCTCAGAAACAGCCAAGCTGGTTGAGCAGAGAGAAACCATCAGGAAAGGCCCAGGGAGAAGCCCCAACCTCGGGCCAGGGGGCCAGGGGGTTGGATTGTGGTCGGGGGTCAGCTCCTTGGACCAGAGGCAGTGACTGTGCACCCACTTTGGGTGCTGTGTGGCCGTGGCTGAATCTGATGGGGCACATAAGGCCCCTGGTAGCTCACTTAAAAGCCTTTTGGGGCATTGATGCTATGCCAGGCAAGGTGCCAAGGGTATGGGGCTGGAAAGGCCAGGGAGATGTGGTCTAGTGGGGACTAGACAGAGAGCTTCTGCAAAATGCAGCAGCAACGGGGTGTCAGGTGGAAAGCAGTGCATACGAACTGGTGGAGTGAAGAAAGCTTCAGAGAGGAGGTGCCATGTGAGATGGGTTTTGAAGGTTAAGAAGGAGTTCTGCAGGAAGGAAGAGGGATAATGACCTCTTCAGGCACTGGGGAAGGCACACACAAATGCACAGTGGGATGCACACCAGTTTGGGTAAAACAATGGCTTCGGCCCTGCCTTACAGTCAGACAGGCGTGGGTTTCCCCAGTTTCCTAGGCTTGCCAACTGTATGATCTTGGACTGAGCCTTAGTGTCTGATCTGTACAATGGGGTTAATATTCCGCCTCACAGGGCAATGAAAGGTATGAAATGCGACCCTGTTTGTGAAATGTTTGCTCAGTGCCTGGCACAGGAAGTAGTGTGTGTGGAAAGGGTAGCTTTGGAGAGAGCCTGGAGGGGTAGCTTGGGGTCTGGCTGTGTGGAATTTCCCGGACCCAGTAGAGAGCTTTCACATAGGAGAAACTTGGTAAACTTGTTACTTAGGGAGATTGTTTGGGCAGTTGGGAAGGCTCTATGGCTCTCTAGAGAGACCTGGGGGCAGGCCATAAGCCCAGGTCCCTAGAGTCCCCTGTTTGAATGTCTCAGCCCCTGGGGGAGGGGAATCCTCTCTGGCGTTAAGAGCCTGAGGAAGCGTCGAAATCTCCTGCCTGGGAGATCTCGCAGGCCAGGAGAGAGCTCTCCTTGGGAAGGCTTCTTCCCACATGACACAGGATGGACAGGCTGCAGCAGGTGGGGGTGAGGGCAGCGCACGGGCAGCTCTATTTCTGTAAAACCCAAAGGCCCCTTTGGGGGCGTCCTTCACCCCTTGGCACATAGTAGGCACATTCATTCACTATCTGTTAAGTGAATGAAGGAACACGAGTGTCCCGTAGCCAGGGTTTGCGACCCTGCTTGCTCAGAGGTGGTGGGTGCCCAGCCTGCCTGTAAGTGGCTAGATCTCTGCATGGGGCTGCCTGTCCAGAGACAAGAGGAGTGTCGAGTGTCGCAAACTCCAGGTGCCTGGCCTGTTGCAGGCACTCAGTGACTGCGTGGATGAGGGAGTGGGGATTTCAGGAGCTTTAACTTTCTGGATCAAGGTCCTATCAAGAGGCAGGGTGGTGGCATGGGGGTCAAGATCACAGACCCTGCAGCCACATGTCTGGGTTTGAATCCTGACCCCATCTCTCCCAGGCTGTGGGACTGCAGACAACTTACCTAACCTGCCTGTGCCCAGTGAACTCATTGGTAAAAGGTGGGGAACCAGTAGAACCAAGTCCTGCACGAAAGGCATGCTATGTGACCCTTGGTTATTATTACTGTTACTGTTCTTACCATTGTTGGTACAGGGGGAGAGTGCAGCTGCCCAAGAGGGTGGGGAAGTGCAAGAGGTAGATGATGAGGCTCCTCTTGGAGGTCCCTTCTGAGCTGCCTCCTGCACACAGACAGCGGCCTGTACTCTGGCCTGCTGAGCTGAGCGTGGGAGCAGAGGCAGTGGCCAGGCCTGGATTCCAGGCTGGAGCCCTGGGAGAGCAGGGGCCAGCTGGGGGTGGGGAGGTTGGTGGTGAAGAGAGGTGAGCAGAGAGGAGGCCAGGACTCTCCCAAGTCCCCAGCTGGGACCCTAGGAATCCCTCTCATCATCTCTTCTTGCCAGAGGGCTTGGCCTTTCAGCTTCAGGGCCTCCAGAAGCCCTGTGGTTCATCTCCTGGCCTCCTGAGCAGACTGTTCCTGATGCCCCTTCATTGTCAGAAAGTGATAGCTCTGCACTAACCTCTGTCTGGCTGCAACTGCTTCCCTCCCTTTCCATCTTGACATTAAATCTCCTGTTTCTAATACTGCAGGACTAATGGCTGCTTTGCAACAGGAGGGTGTGAGGGTAGACTTCAGGGGCCTGTCCTGGGTCAGGCAGGAGGAAGGGGCCAGGCAGTACAGTAGAGAGCCTGGTGGCAGGGGCGTCAGGAGGCTTGTTTCTAGTCCCACTCTGGCCCTGCATGACCTTGAACAAATCATTTCCCGTATCTGGATTTTAGTTTCCTCATTGGTAAGATGAGTTAGGAGAGTCCTCTCTTTCTAACCACTGCTGAATTTCTGCAAGTCCACTGATATTTCTGAACAGAGAGGCGCCTGCTCTTGGGGCTGGCCATTGGGAGAGCCATCCAGCATGGAGGCGGGGGCCCTTGGGGGCCTTTAGCATCTGCTGGGAAGACAGCTGAGATGCTGGGAGGTCCCATCCAGCCCTGAGGTTGCACAGTAACTATCCCTTCACCCTGCCAGCCCACTTCCTGGAACAGAGTTTGGGGTAACAGCTGTTAGGGTTGAGCTGGCCAGAACCTCTGGGTCTTTGTCCCAGTAAGTCTCTGGGTCTCTGCTCCAGTTGAGCTGGAAGGATTGGAGCTAGTGGAGCCAGGGAGGGAACCAGGCAGATCTGCTGGCTTCCCCTTAGCCACTCTCAGGGAAGAGAGTAGGAGTAAGTGATGTGCTGGGGTGTGTGGTACAGAGAAGAGTGAGTAACAGTTGTGAGTAATGGCTCAGTGTCTCTGCTGGGCAGGTGGCTCCTAGACTGTGCAGAGCTGTCTGGGGCTCCGGAAATGCTCCTCGGAGGCCCAGCCACTGAGTCACAGCAGCCTAAGTTCCCCTGTCCTTGCCTTCCTTAGGAGCCGGGGGTCCCGGGCCCAAGCCCATGCCCCCTTCCCCCACAGAGGGCCTCTCCCAACCAGTTCCTCCCACCGTCTATGTCTCCACACCCACCAGGTCCCACAGAAGCTGTATGTTGTGTTTTGAGCTCCCAGGTGACTTGGCCTCTCTGTGGGAGTCTAGATTTTACGGCCTGTCCATCCTGGGTTTGAGTTGCCGCCCAACCACTCATTGCTGTGTGACCTTGTGCAACTTACTTTTTCTCAGAGTTTCAGTGGCCTCATATGGAACAAGGGAATACTGCCTGTTGTACATGCTGTTGAAAGGATTACATGTGATACCGTGTCTGAAGTACATAGTACATAGTAGGTATTAAAATAATAGGGTTGTTCCACAGCTCTAAGCTCTGTTTTGCCCCTTCCTGCCCACCTCCACCCCCAAAGTTCCTGCCGTATCCCTGCCTTCCATAATTTTCAGGATGTTTAGCCACTATCATCAGGTCTGCCCCGTGGTTTGTACACTTGCCACCAGTGTCTGCCACCTGCCACCCAGCTTCCATGAATGTGCTTTACCCCGACCTGCTCTTGCAGAAGGATGCGTGGGGCTCAGGTGGCTTCAGTGAATCCAAAGGGAATTTGTCCCTTGCCCAGCTGCAGTGGGTGGACAGGCCTCTGCGGGCAATCTGGGTGTGCTTCCAGACTCAGATCCCCCACCTCTGCTGGTTCACGCTGTGCCCTCCCCCAGCGTGCCCTTGTGGGTCACTTTGTCACTTCCCCCTAGGGCTTCCTGAAACCCACTGTGCTCCGGGCCACACAGACTGCCCCGCCAGTGGGTGTGTTGGTGGTGCCGCTGTGTTCTCGTCTGTGCGGCTGTGCCTGGGGCGGGGCCGGGAGCGCCAGGCGGTGACTTTGCATCTGGACCTGGCAGTGGTCCTGTTGCTGCGCACTCTGTGTGTGCCGTGGGGCATCAGAGCCATGTGCGTGCACCCTGCCAGTGTCTCTGGGTCAGTGTGCTTCTATCTGATGTAAGCTTTCTGTCCTGTCCATTTAATATCTGCCTGTGTGTTTCAGAGCCAGATAGAGCCAGGTCTTCCGCTGCCCCACCCGCCACCCCGCTTCCCTCCAGACTGGGTTTCAGATGCATGCCTCTCGGAGGTCCTCCTGGGGAACAAGGAAACATTGCATGGGGGTGGATATGCGTCAAAAGGAGACGAACAATGCCTGTGACAGCCAGGCCTCCGCTGGCCTTCAGTGCTGGCTTCGCTTCAAGTCTCTGCTGCCTGCTAATTGGGAGAGAGCGGGGGCTTCCTGCGACTGGGCCACAGATGGATTTAAAGGAGCAACACAGGGCTGGGCTGCCAAACCCTGGGGACCTCCTGCTTCCCGGGCTCTTGGTGCAGTCTCCCAGAGCAGATGGGGTTCCAGAGCACCAGCCCTTGACTTGCACTAATTGTGCAGAACGACCACACTCACTCCTCCTGTCACTCCCATCTGGGGCCCAGGAGTTTTCTACACGAGTGAATTTTCAGGTAGTGAAGCATAGGCCACGTCAGGTGCTCAAAAAAGAGGTGCGATTTTTTTTTTTGTGGGAATCTTTTGGTTTGAGTTATACTGTTCCAAGTTCTTACAGTATAGTTGGGAAAATAATGGACTCTTCTCCTTCTGTTATTGTTCCCAATTTTTCCTTCTGTAAAGTGGGCATAAGAACAGAACCCCTTCACAGGACTGGAGTGAGGGCTAGATGACTCAGGACACGTGAAACGCTTAGAGCGGAAACTGATGCCGAGTGTGTACCATGCAGTTCACTGCCCTGTAAACGAGGGTGCCCAGGCACTGAGAAGGGCAGTGGTACCATCTGGCCCGAACAGAAGGGAACTAACATTTACTAAGTGTGTAGTGTGTAGTGCATTTGGATTTGTGTCATTTTAACTAACTTTATTTAGTCCTCCAACCCCTCTGCCAAGTTGGTCTCTTTAGGCCCCTTGGGTAGGTGAGGAGGAATCTGAGGTTCAGGGGCTTCCATACGGTCCGAATAGCTGGTCTGCAGCCAAGTGGTGTTTGAGCCCATGCCTGACTCCCAGTCCGGGGCTTTTTCTATTACGTCTCTCACCTTTTGCTTGAGAACTCATGGCCTGTCTGAGTTTAGAAATCTGGAAATGAGGACCCACAAACAGGAGGGGTTAGGATCTTTTTGAACTGAACCTGCTTCCAGATGCTGGGCTAGATTCAGAGAGGTCTGGGCTTAGGTGACGAGGCAAAATGGCCTTTAGGGGTTTGGGGGACATAAAGGCTCCAGATAGGCCTCAAGGATAGGGGATTTTTTTTCCTGGGTCAGATGGGGTTGGGTTTGCTTTTCACCCTGCTCTTTCCTTTGGCCAACCTTAAATTGTTAAAAAAAAAAAAAGGAGGCAGGTAGACTTTGGGAAGGACTTCCTGATGGTCAGGAGCACAGGCAGTGTTGGGTGCACGCACACTGCCCCGCCCGCCACCCCGCAGCTTAGGGAGCTTGCGGACTAACAAAAATTTAAGGTGGCGCTTCAAATCCCAGCTGTCTCTTTTTTTACATTTTAATGTTTCTGAAATTGGAGTGCATCTTAACATTGAAGAGTACCTTTCGGGCAGCATTTTTTATTTCTCAAAAGCTGTTAGCCAGTCGATGGCGCCCCAGACAAGCAGTGGCGTCTTTGAGATTCGGAAGCAGGGCCTTGAACACCTGCAGTTTGCAAGGCACTAGCATGTGAGTGAGGGAGAGGCCTGGAGGCTGTTATTGTCCTGGCCAGCGAGCAGACTCCGGTCCACTTTAAGAAGGCAAGGGGACCCTTTGATGTCCCTGTGGGGTTGAGTGTGGCCCCCAGCCTTGGGATTCTCTGTCCGGGGCCTGGCTCCGCCCTTCCTGTCCTTCACCCACCACTCCCTCTTCGGCAGCTCCTGAGCCCTTTGCCTTCTTGGGTTTCCCCCTGGTGCTTAGATTTTTTTTCCCATGCATCCTTCCTGCCTTTCTGTCATAGCACAGCTTAGGGTCAATGACTTTTGTCCCTAAGGTTCTCGTCTAGAGACAGAAACCCTCAGTAGGGAGCGAGGGGGCTGGGTGGGGTGAGCAATCTCCCTCTGGGTGTAATTTCTGGAAAAACAGATGGACTTGGACCCCAGTGAAATAATAGCCCTCCTCATACTCCCAGCGCAGCACTTACTGGGCTCCTTTGTAATTCTGTTTCCAAGCCTGCCTCCTCCACTGGGCCACAAGTGCCTCTCCCGGGCCAGGCCGTTCTTACCCATTTGTCTCCCTGGCTGGGAACCGGGCACCAAGGGCCCCCCACAACGTGTTGTTGCAGGAAGGCTCAGTGTCTCTTCCATGCTGGTCACCTCTCCCTGCCCGCTATTCCACGAGAACCTTGACCACAGACCACAGCTCTTCCTTGACCAGATCCTTTCAGGAACTTCCTAGAAGCTGTGTTGCCTGTGCTGAAGGCCATGTCCCTCAACCTGCTGCCTCAGAACCAGTGTCCCCTCTCCAGGCGGGAAGAAGGGCTGAGGTTTCTCCTGCTCTTGGGATCTTGGAGAAGGCAGCCCTGGAGCCGATGCATCAGGCCGCCTGTCCTGTGCTTCGCCTGTGTGACAGAGGCCCTGCTCCTCCGAGTCCTCCAGGCTGGGCCCCTGCAGTGCCGCCTAGCTTCTCCCCCATCTTCTTTCCTCCCCGGTTGCTCTCTCAGTACCTCTTGCCTCTGCTCCTTGCCCCAGCTGCAGCCTTTCCATGTCTCACTTGGGAGGCAGCTGCCTGTTCCAGGCGAGCCACCTGGCCTCCTGCCCTGCTCCTCGCCCAGGTCCTCTCTCACTGGCCCTGCTGACATCGGGCTCTTCCAAAGCCCTGGACATTTGTCTCAGCCTGGCCCTCCAGGCCGTGCACAGTGTGGCCTTGACTTGCCTCTCTGACCCGCTTTCTCTATTTTGCTGAGTGTGTCCTGGGCCCAGCTGACTGTCCTCCTCTCTGTTTCCCTATCCTGACATCTCCCCTGCCCACCCACCTCAAAGGACATACCCTCCCTGAGACTCTTCCTGTGGCCCCAGGCGGGGCCAGCTGGGGTGGCCCGGGGCAGAGCTGAGGCTATGGGTGCCACCAGAGTGGAGCTCTGCTCCGTTACTCACTGGTTGTGTGACCTTGGGCCAAGCACGTGGCCTCCTGGAGCCTCATTTCCTTATCTGGGAAATGTGCTGATAGCCCCTGCCTCAGAGTGTACACTGTGGAATCAAATCGAACTTGACACTCGTTTTCTCTGGCTGGAGCGAGGGCCTTGAGACACAGAGATGAGGGATGGAACGGGAAGGAGAGCCACGGCCACGTCCCGCAGGGCTGTGAGGACCATATTAAGGCATCTGGACTTCATCCCGAGATGCTGGGAGCCACTGAAGGGCTTAGGCAGAGAGTGACCTGACTGGATGTGCATTTTAGAAATAGTTCCCTGGTGCTGAGCGCAGACTCGATGAGAGGGGCGGGACTGACTGAGGGTGAGGTGACGTGTCATAGAAGGCTGTTGCAGTGATCTCTGTGATTAAGGGGGCTGGGGTTTTGGGTGGCTGGAGAGACATTTCGGCAGAGGAATTGTCCAGGCTTGGTGGGGGGGCAGAGTGGGGCGGGGGAGTCAAGGTGGACATTCTGGTTTCTGGCTTAACAACCTTGGGACGCCAGAGCTGGGGGAGCAAGGTGGTTGTCAGTGGCTAAGCTGAGGTGCCCAAGAGGAGGCATGGTGTGGGGGCAGGGCTCTGGCTCCAGGATGTGGACAAGAGTCAAAACCTGGGCCCAGCTGTGCCTTCTCACTCATGCTGGTGCTTCCCAGTGGCCCTACAAGCTCCACCTTTGTCTTGTGACTATTACCTGGCCTCTCTCAGACCCCTGGATTATTCTCTGGAGGGGACTTTGGGCTGGGACATGCCTTTCTCCCTCCCTGCTCAGCTCGAGGTGTCCCTGGGAACAGGCCCCTTCTTGCCTCCAGGAACTTGATGCACTTCCTTTCCTGATCCCGCACAGAACTCTATATAAGGGAAGGAAACAGCCAGGCAGGCTGGGAGCGAGCTCTGGTGAGGACAGGCTGCCTGGAAGGGAGGGCGCAGTTCTGGGGAGGAAGTGGAGCCAGTGCAGTGGCCACCTCCTCGCCAGGACCCTCTGCCCAGGGCCAGATGCTCGGCCAGGGAGAGCAGTGTCTTGGAGCCAGGCTGGGCCTCTACCCCTAGGGCCCCTGGCCTTGGCCTTGCCTCTCTACCTCCCCAAGGCCGAGGGCCCTTTGTAGCTGCCTGACTGTTGAGCACCCTGAGGTCCTGAAGGGGTGCACACTCTCCTCTTACCTGGTTCCCAAGCCAACCCCTGTTTCTTTGGCTGGGCCTCCCACCCTCCCCTGGCCTAGCTCACAGGGGCTGCTGGAGTCTTCCTCGTAGAGCCCATGGGACTCGTAATGTGGGTGGCTCTTTCCTCAGCCATCAGGAAATGCAGGCTGGATCCCTCTGCAATCACTGTCTTGCATTATTCTTGACCACTCTGTTGTAGCCTCAGTGACCAGGGCTCAGAAGATGACTATGTCCTGGTTACAGGTTCCCTGAGTATGGCCCAGAGGGTGAGCATGCAAAGCCAAGGATAGGACTGTGCAAGGCAGGAAGCAAAGTCAGGGATCACCCACCCTCACCCTGGGTGAGGGGGGAAAGTAGAGGTTGGAGGTGGGGACCTACCCAAATGTGTGTTTCACTGGGGTGGGGATGAAGGCCTCCAGGTTCTAGGGTGCCTCATGGCCCCTTGTCTCTGGGCTCCGGGCCTCCTGCTCCCCACTTTCTCCTTCCCCTCTCGTCATTAGTGTTCCAGCACATCTGCTTGCCTGAAGCACCTACCTTTCTCTCCCCACACCCCCCTCCCACTCTGGCATTTGCATGGTTCCCCTGTGCCAGCAGCTAAGAGTCTTAACTTTGTTGCTGGGCATTCAAAGTTGCCCACGGTTCGGCCTGGAAAGAGAGTTTGCTGTCAGCCTTCTTTCTTCATCTCTTTGAATATGCCCTTCAATGCCCTCTCTTCCTTCCCCTACTCCACTCCGTGTCCCAGCCAAATGGGCTTCTTCACATGTGCAGCCTTCCCACCTCCACGCCTTGTTCATGTGAGGGAGGCCCGTGGACTCACAATGTGCACTTGGTGGTGCTGGACTGTTTGCAGACAGGGGTGGCTCTCCCCTCAGTCGTCCGGCAATGCAGGCCGGATCTGGAAATGCCCTTTCCCCATCTCTGCCTTTCCAACCTTTTCTACAGCCCTGCTCAGTACCAGGCTCTGAGCAAGGCGCTGGCTGGGGCTTCTTGATGAGAATGACCGATGGGCTCCCTGCTCTCACAGGGCTCATGAGGCGAGTGGGTGACACGTATGGTAAACCCATGAAAGCGATGCGTCCTGGAGGCCCGCCTCAGGTGCCCCCTCCTCCGTGGAGCCTGCACAGGCCCCCTGAGCGCTCTCTGTGTTCTCACAGCGCCAGCCCCCCTGCCACAGCACCCCTGCCGAGGTGTGTGCCTGGCCTGGCCGTGGGGGTGGGTGGCACGCTGGGAGAAGCAGAGTCATGCAGACACCTGAGCGGCAGCCCTGGCACTGTCACTTGGTAGCTGTGATGTCTCAGGTCCTGAAGGGTGTTGAGGGGACTGCCTGAGCTCCTGTAAGGCGAGGAGATGAATGGGAGCCTACCTCAGGGGGGCTGTGGAGGGTGAAGGATGATGTGCCCAGTGCTGGCACGTAGTGAGCATGAAAAATGTCAGAACTACCACACTTCTCCTTCAGCCAGGACTTCTCTGTTGGCTTAATCACCCCTTTAAAGGCCCTGTCTTGAAACACAGTCATATTCTGAGGTCCTGGGGGTTAGGGCTTCAACATGTGAGGTTTTTTTGGGGGGGGCACATAATTCATCCCTTAACATTAAGTAAAATAAGCCAGAAACAAAAAGGTGACTATTGTATGCTTCCTCTTATATGAGGTACCCAGAATAAGCAAATCCTTAGAGACAGAAAGATTAGAGGTTCTAGGGGCTGAGGAGCAGGGAGGAGAATAGGGGGCTTGTGTTAAATGGGCTTGTGTTGGAGATGATGAAGAAGTTCTGGAGATCGGCAATGACCAGGGTTGTACAGCATTGTGAATGTTCTGAATGCCACTGAACTGTAGACTTATAAATGGTGAAAATGGTCAAATTCATGTTATGTACGTTTCACACCACACACACACACACACACACACACACATACACAGGACCAGCAAAAGCTAGCGGGGAAAAGAATTTTTCAGCTCAGGGTTATATGAAATGCTCGTTTCAGAGACAAGGTGTTCTAGTTTGGTGTGGGGGCAAGGCTGTCCTGTCTAGCTTCAGGGGCCAGGGGGTGGGGGTGTGGGGAGCCCCTCTGGAAGGCTGGGCAAGATTAGGAGTTGGGGGTTTCTTGAGACCTGAGGGTGGCAATGTCACCCAGGGGGAGACCAGGCCTGCCACTTGCACAGGAGTGAGGTGGTGGGGGCAGTGCTTGGTGGTGCCTGCGCTTACCCTGCAAAGAGCAACGTATGGAGACCTTAGAGCAAGATTTCACCTGTGCCCCGCCTCTTGCAGCTGATTGGCCAGGGGCAACTGTCGTGACCTTTGAGCCTCCTTTTCTTCATCTGTGTGATTGGAGGAGAATGACTGACTCTCCAGGATTGGAGGGCCTCAGAGAGATCAGGCCTATGGCAGGATTAGTCTCCTGCCCAGTGCATAGTATGTGCTTAGCAAATGGCAGTGGATTTTACTACTGGCGATTACACATGCCTGCCTTTCTCAGGCCTTGAGGCTCTCTCATCTTTTAACAGATACTTAGTGTGCACCTACTATGGGCTGGGACTAGTGTGATGAATAATGTGTGTTCCCTGTCTTGTGACACTTGTTTTCTGGAGGGGAAAACAGATTGTAGACGAGGAAACAAAAACATCTGTAATTACAAACTGTAGTGAGGTCTGTGAAGGCAGAGATACAGGTGTGCACGTGTGCACATGCGCGTGTAACTTAATGGAGTCGGGGAGGGTCTCACTGGGGTGGTGATGTCTCAGTCCAAGCCAGAAGAATGGGAAGGACCCATCTATGCTCACAGCTGGGCCGAGAGCATCTCAGGCAGAGAGAACAGCATGTGCAGAGGCCCTGAGGGAGAACAGAGCTAGGACTGAGAGGAGCCCACCCTTACATGTGGCTTTGGGCCCTGGATGAGGAGGTGGGTACCGAATGACAGTGGAGAACAGAGAGGGGCCAGGTCACGCAGGAAGCTCCCGCTTGGGCTGGCTGCCGTCCGGCGCTTTAGACCCTCACATCCTGGGGTGGGGAGGTGGGGCCCCAGGGATGTGCCCTGTTGCTGGCGTTGTGCCCAGGGGCTTGAGAAGTTCAGAAAATACTGGTGGGGACTGACGAATGCCAGGCATCGCCCTGGTCTGGGCCTGGAAACACTCGCCTCGTGGCTGTACCCCCAGCTGTCTGCCTCACAGGCTCTGCGGGAGACCGCTGGCAGCCCTGGCCTTGGGCACATCGTTACCCCTTCTGTCCTTAGGTCCTTCACCTGGGAAATGGGGATGGTAGCAGTGCCTTCTCCATACCTTTTTTATTAGGGTCCACTGAGTCCAAGGAAAGGGCGCAGGATAGTAACGGTCACATGGTGGCGGCACTCCGCACGCTTTCTGTCCCTGCTGTCGCTGTGAGTGGCTCTGTGGAAATGAGTGGTCACAGGAGAGCCCTCTGAGAGGTCAGAGAGGACAGAGTGGGCAGGAGCATGGGCCTGTCTGGAGCCAGGCTACTGGGTGTGCATCCTGGCTGCTCTGTCGGTCAGCTTATTAACTTCCCTGTGCCTCAGTCTCCTCGTCTGTGAAATGGGGTGCTCAGGGTTGTTGTGAAAATTGGAGAGTTAATTTAGGCAGAGTGTGAAGAACAGTGCCTGGCCTACTGCAAGTGTGGTGGGAGTATTGGCTGTGCTGCTATTTCTGTTGCTACTTAGATTTTTCAGAGTTGAAGGACTGAGCAGCGGGCTTGCTCAGCCCCTCGTGTGGAGGTGGGACACTGGAGGTCCGCCATGGAGGAGCCTCCCCTGGGGCTGACCCCCTAGGCCTGGGCCCTGTGTCCTGTGTGGCCAGCCTCAGGGACAGGCATGGATGGTGGGGCTAGTGCCCAAGTTCCTGCAGACAGACATCCTTGAGTCTGCCCCCTTTGCAGACGGAGGATTCTTGCTTGGGTCCCCATGGGGCAGTGAGAGTGGTCCCTGCTGACACCAGGGGTGTGGAGCCATAGGGCACAGGCCACAGAGTGGCAGGGGGCCCTGGCTCTCCCTGGCACATTCCAGGTTCCTGAGAGGGTGGCTAGGGGCCAGGGTGCCGGAGGGAAGGAGAGAGCCTTTTAAGGAAACATTTCTTTGCTTAAAAAGAGAGAGAGAGAGGGAGAGAGAGGGAGAGAGAGAAGAAACATGGAAACACACAACAAAGTTAGTGGGCTGGCTGGCAGGCTGGCTGGAATGCACAGCTGTGGGCAGGGGTGGAGGGGGCTGCTGGGGGTACCCAGGCACCAGGCCCTCTGCCCCGGGGTCTGCTGCTGCTCCTCACATCCAAGTCCTCAGGGGCAGACTGTGCCTTAGGGGCTGTCTCTGTCTCTGGGGTCCCTTCTTTCTACCACCTTAGAGTGGAGCTGGGAGAGAGTCCCTTCCACTTGTCTCTGAGGACGCCTATCCATTCTGCTGCTGCCTCAAAATGCATTTGTGACGCCTTCGCTTCCCCAGCCCCAGCCCCAATGGAGAGTGGAGAGCTACCTCGTGTAACAAAAGAATGAATGGGAGTTGAGCACTGTCTGTGGGTGACAGCAGGACTGGGGAGAGGGGACACTGGGGGCCTGGTGTTATCTGGTGAAGCCTACAAGCTCCGGAGTGGGGTTCGGGGCTGTGTGGGGAGAGGAGAGAGGAGGAGGCCACGGCCAGATGCGGGACCCCTGTCCTGAAAGCACCTGGCAGAGAGGGCAGGGTTCCCCCGGCTGAGATCTTGTCTGGGGGGCAAGGCAGGCAGGCCACAGCCACCCCTGGGGCCTTCCCTTTCTCCTGCTGTGTTCTCCAGGCACCCTCCACCTCACCCAAGCCACTGATCAGCTGTGTGACCTTGGGCAAGTTGTTTAACTTCTCTCTGCTCCCTGCACCTCAATCAGATGTTTAACAGTAGCTACCGTGGTGGGTTGTTGGAAGGATTGGGTGAGTTAACAAGGGTATGGCACTGATAATAATGCCTATCATATGAGTACATATTCATGTTAGCTCTTCCCTTTTTTTTGGCTTCGCATGTGATTCTCCCACTCTCTGAGGTGGCTGTCTCCTCGGAGAGTGGGCAACACCCTGCTCCAGCCACCACCCCAGCCCTGGCGTGCTGTTGCGTATAGGGCGACGGACTCTGTGCTGGAGAACGGGTGGGTGGCCAGCGGATCTGCAGCATGACTGTAGCGTGAGTCAGGGACCAGACGCTACTTCCCAGCCTCTCCGGCCTTCCAGAGTTCAGGGCACACTGTCTTGTGGGTGTTGTCCCCTTCTGGGCTGGTGTGTCAAGCCAGGGGATCCCTTAGGCTGGTCCGATGACAGAACAGGGTTAGGTGGAGGGAGGGCCTGGTTAAGGGTAGCCCCTGTGAATAGCCAGCCCCCCCCCCCCCCCCGAGGCCATGGGCTGTTACCATCACTACCCCGCTGGGGTGGTAGCTGGGGCGGGGCATTGCCCACTTTCCGAGGAGACAGCCACCTCCCCTTTGGCCATCCACAGCTTGTGACAGACACCTCTTGCCCCAGGGAGAGCCTCCCCCTTTGTTCCCTCTGTGGGCCCCCTGCCTGGTGCTCGGGTCAGGAATTGGAGCCAAGACCGAGGCATGAGCTCCAAGAAAAACGTGTCCCAGCTAGAAAAAAGGAACACATTGAGTCTCTGATAAAGGCTGCTGCTAATTGTCAGGGTAGAGGGTTGGCTGCCTGGCCCGGCTGAGGGATGTTATCTTAGGGTAGGGAGCAATCCAGCCCTCCCTCCTCCCCCCTCCCTCTGTCTGGAGGCCCCAGTTGCCACCCCCCCATCAGAGAAGAAGATGAGGATGATGATAAAATAATAGCTCACCCATACAGGGTGCTTTTGGCTCCCAAGGCCTTCCACATTTATTAGTGATGCCGCAGCTTTCTTTGGAAGAGCTGGCAGGGGCCCCTCACCAACCTGTTTCCCACATGCTTGGGAAACTGCCAGCTGTCTGCAGCTCTGACCTTTGGGTGTGATGCCTTGTCATTGAGGAGAATGAAGGAGGTGACGCTTCCTTTTCTAGAGGCCTTAAACACGTTTTTAAAATTTTTTAAAAACAAATCTTCCCGTATTGCAGAAAATTGAGAAAACTAGAGCAAAGGAAAAAATCCCATTTTTGTTACCACATAACCCGTTATGAAAATTCTGAAGGTTGACCTTCAGTCTGTTAGCGTCTGCCTGTTCTTTCCAGAATTTAAAACTTGGGATATACATTTCACTTGTGCCTTCTGCTGCCCCCTCCCTCCAAGCAATGTTGCCTGAGCATTTTTCCATGTCGCCACCTAGTCTTCCAGTGAACTGGAGCACTGGAGTGTCAGTGTGTGTGAGTGGAGGGAAGGGGTGTCTGGCGTGGAGGTGGCGGCTGTGGAATGATCGCAGGAGGCCCTGGTTTTCTGTGGGGATGAAAGATGCTAACCTTGCTTTTCTCTGTTCCTCCCACAGGTGGCTGCCCCCTGCATTCCTCCATCCAACCATGAATTGGTGGTGAGTGACAGTCGGTTCCCTATCCTGCCAGCCCCCCCTCCCCTCTTCACTCTGCTCCCAGCTGCAGCTTACTTCAGACCCAGGCATGCTGGTAGCCCCCAAGGGTGCTGGGTAATTAAGTCAGGGGAAGGAGGGGGCCTTGTTCTGAAGCCGAAGCTGGACTGGGAGGAAATGAGTCATGAAGTCCCTTCTGATGGGATGCAGGGCCTCCTATTTCAATCTGGAGAGCCCTTGGAAAAACCCATAAAAGGGCATCTTGCCTGTCTCTGGGCCTGGCCAGGTGCCTGTTGTCCTGGTGCTTGCAGGACCAGGGGATGGCATCTCCTCCACCACCCGGTTCTGGGTCAGGTGCCCTTCGGTCGGAGGCGGGGAGATGGGTGGCATACCTGCAGAGTTCACCTACCAGGGCGATTGTTCTCATTCAGGTTGCCTGTTCCAACTCCAAGCTTTTGGGCTGGCTCTGTTTCTGCTCCCTCTCCACGTCCTCCACTCCTCCTTCTGGAAGGAGGGCTTGGGCTTCCAGAAAAGCAAGGATCGGGGCACGGCCCCTGTGAGTTGTGGGCTACAGAGAGCAGCCTGCTTCAGACTGATCCCAGCTGGGCTGGTTTGGAATGTTGGGAGCGTTGCCTCCTGCCCCGTCACTGCCTGCCTACACTTCAGAGGTCCCTCCTGTTCCTCACCCTCTGCTGGAGGGTGGCAGGGCCCTGGCGGCTGGAGGGGAGGGGCTCTGGTCTGCATGCCTGCAGGTGCGGGCACACATGTACGCACCTGTGTGTGGGGGTGTGGCATGGAAGGCCCCTGTGATCACAATTCGGTCCACTGATGTGGAAGGGCCAATGATGACACTGATGTGGGTGGGGACCTGGGGGTGGGGCAAGGGTGTCATGGGGCCCAGGCAGTTGCAAGTGTCCGCACACCTGTGCAGTGACCTGCATAGTCTGGATACTGGAATCTCAGTCTGGCCACCTAGTCTCCTTCTCTCCAGCACCCATTTGCTGTGTGACAATGGCCCTGCCTTGCCTTCTTTCTGGGCATCAGTTTCCCTTTCTGTCAAAGGGTGGGTTGAACTAGATGCTCAAAAGTCTTCTCTGTGCTGATGAGAATTCCCTCCATTTAGGGTCATTAATGGAATGAAGTAAAAGTATGTGAAAAGGGCTTGTGACCGTCAGACGCCCCCTGGACCCGGAGTGGCGCCACCACTGTGTGTGCGAGGGCCCAGGCCCTGCGGACTGTTTCCCTCTTAGCGGGGCCCCTCCTCCCTGGTCTCACTGGGCCCAGGCCCTGTGGGCCTCAGCTCTGCTGGCTGTGCCGCTCCAGATGGGGGGTGTTCTTTGCGCCCTGCCCGGTTGAAGGTCTTCTGACAGCAGCAGGGGCAGGGGGTGTGGGCACTGCAGGGATGAGGCTGGAGTGCAGACTCAGCTCCAAGCTGCCAGTGAGAGGTCTCTCTGGGATTTCAGAGGGACACCATGGAGGGCCGGCGGGAGGGTCAGGTGGGGTGAGCGGATGTCTCATCACTCCAGCCCCACTGCCACTTTGCCACCGAGGACAGAATGTCCTTGGCTGGTCTAGGATGGTGGGGGGTTGGAGGAGGGGGGGTCTGGGGTTTAGGGATCTCCTGGCAGAAGCCAGATGCCTGGCTGCTGGGAGTCTCATGAGGTTTGTTTATGTGAGGAGGGGTCAGGGGTTGGGATGGGGGGACTGGGTTGGCATTCCAGCAGGCAGAGCTGCAGTTAGTCCCAGGAGGGGCTCCTGCCTGACTCCTGCCTGGAGTCTTCTCATCCCTGAGATGTGCCTCACTGTGTTGGAGGCCCTGATGTTAACAGAGGCTGGGTCAGCCACCTGGTGGTGGAGTGGCTGTGGTGCCAGGTTGTGCTCCCAGAGGTGAATTGGAACTACCCCCACAACAAAGGTCAAGAGCAGGGGAGTTTGACTACCTCCCTCTGGGTCCCAGTTCCCTGGTCCTAGGAATGTGACCTTGAACACACTGCTTAAGCTCTCTGGACCTCAGTTTCCCCACTGAAGGTTGGGAGTTAGCAATAGGCTAAGAGATAAAAGGAGCAAATGGACCCGTTTGACTAATGTGCATTCAGAACCCTCCAGTGGCTGCCCACTGCACCTGGAAAAAAAGCCCCAGGCTGTTCCATTGGCTTGCACAGCCCTACAAGACAGATTTTCTCTCTGACCCCATCTCCTTCAAGAAGCTCTCTCCCTCCTTCTCAGCCACCTCTCCCTTCTTGCCGGTCTTTGAACAAACCAGGCAGCTTGCTACCTCAGGGCTTTTGCAACATGCTATTCCCTCTGCCTGGAATGCTTTTCCTGCAGGTGTGTTCAGGGCTTTCCTTCCCCCAGGTCTTACTCAATGTCAGCACTTTCCTTCTCCACAACCCTCTCTCCCTTCCCTGCTTTCTTTTCCCTGACCCCAAGCATGCATCACCATCTGACAAGCTATGAGTCTTATTTACTTACCTTGTTTAAGAAGCACTGTCCCCCCCCCACCCCAGCAGCATGTAAATTACATGACAAGGGATTTTTATTTGTTATGTTCATTGCTGTATCTTCACTGTCTGGCACATAATTAGGTACTCAACACATGTTTATTGAGTGACTGAAAGACAGGCATTCAGCTGGATGCCCGGTGCAGATTAGGTGTTCAATAAATGAGACAGCCAATGGGCGGTGAGGCTCTGCTGGGGGGCTTGCTTCCATCTGGGAGCTCAGTGCTGTCCCCAGGGAGTGGAAGAGTGGCCCCGGGGGAAATGGGAGAAAGTTTGGCTCCCCCCTGAGAGCACTCAGCACCTGTTTCCTCACAGCAGGCGAGGCAAGCTCTCCGAGCAGGTTCACAAGAGGGAGGAAAGGGCGGGCTGTATTCTTCCTTCCTTTTCCATTCTCTGCCTGCCCTTCAGCCTCTGCAGGGCTGGGTTCAGCCCTCCCAGCCCCCTCCCTCTTGCGGCACACTGTCTGTCTATCTGTCATGTTTTCTCTAGGTCCCCAGCTCACCTATCTTGCTTAAATCCTAATGCCCCCACCCCCAGGATCAGGACCATCATCCCTGGGCACAGAATTTTGGCCCAGCCTCTGGCCCCTGCCAGCCACACACATTTTCCAGCCTATGGCAGGCCAGCCAGGGCAGAGTGGCTTAATCTTCAACCAGTGTTCTCGTCTCTTACTCAACAGATGTTGCCTAAGGCCTTGAGTAGGGTTCCTAGGGTCATCTCCCTCCTGTGGGGTCCCCAGGCGGGGGCAGGATGGAGAGGGGTGAGGCCCTGTTTGCCACGGACACTCCTGATCCTTGGAAAGAGCTGAAGCAGCTTTTCTCAACTTCTGAAAAACAAGAATCCAAAGGAACTTCCCCAGGGGATATAGCCAAATGGAGTGGCCACTGAGGTTGGCTGGGTGTTGAGCCCTTCTGCACATGCAGCCTGGTGCCCAGGGGACCTGGATGGGCGGAGCTGGACTGGCCCCATGGAGGGTGCTTGAAATGTCCTTGTGAGTCGGAGGTCAGGGTGGGTGTCTGTAGGAAGAGGAGGGCAACGGGGAATGGGAATGCCAGGTCGGTTTCACTTACAGTAGGAATCAGAGCAATAAGGGAAAGGTAACCCTCATATGGAACTTTCTATTTGCCCACCTGTGTTCAGAAAGTTTTACAAAAATGAATTTGTGTATTCCTCACCACAGTGCAGTGAGGGGGGTGCTGTGATTATCCAGCGTCACAGAGGCGGACCTGAGGCCTGTGACCACAGAGACGTCTGGGGGGGGGCCTGGGATTTCAACTCAGCTGTCTGGCACCTCAGAGTCCACCCTCATAGCCACCAATAATGACAAATGGCACTCTCACTTGTACAGCAGCTGTGGTCTTCCAAGCCCTTCCCCTGACCCTGGGGCCGTGGGAACCTGTGGTGACTCGTATGGAAGCCTGGGCAGGGGCGAGCCTTCCCGGTCACCGGGGGTGGGGGGGTGGGGGGGAGCGGGCTGAGCAGAGCAGCACAGGGGCTCGGAAAGGCTGGGTGACTGGGTCTGAGTGGGGTTTGGGATTCCTGGTTCCGCTTTCTCCCCAGGGGCCCTGGTGCCTGTGCTGACGTCAATACCTGACGATTGGGGGGACTTCCGGATTTCTTCCTCTAAATGGCACCAGCCACAAGCTCTCCGGCCTCGCTTCTGTTTGCCAGTGGGTCTTGGATTTAGGGGAGGATCTGTCTACCCATTCGTTTGCCATCCATTCTACCAGCAAACATTTCTTGGATGCCTACTTGGTGCCAGGCCCCATTTTCAAGCTGCAGCCTCGGGGCCCTTTGCTGCCAGAGCCAGGCCTTCTAGAAGGCAGGTGGGCATGGATCAGGCATGGAGTCACCAAAGTGAGAAGCCCTTGGATGCTGTCTAGTCAGATCCTCCTTCAAACATGAGGAAACCGAGGCCCTGAGAGTTAAAGTAAATACTAATTATATTTTTATTGGAGTAAAATACCCATAACATTTACCATCTTCATCATTTTCGAGTGTGCCTTTTGAACTGTGACTGCCTCTTCCCCTCCCCCGGGCAACCACCATTCTGACTCCCGGCAGCTCATAGGAGGTGAAATCGCACGATATTTGTTCCCTCGTGACTGGCTTATTTCGCTTGGCGCGATGTCCTCGGCATCCATCCCTGTGTTGTGGCGTGGGTCGGGATCCCTCTGTTTTAAGGCTGTTCTGTCCCCCTGTGCGTGCACACCGCCCTTTGCTCATCCCTTCATCTGTCAGTGGGCACTTGGGTTATTTCCACCTTTTAGCTGCTGTGGGTAAAGCTGTGGAGAACATGAGTGTGTAAACAGCTCTTCGAGTCTCTACTTTCAGTTCTTGTGCATACCCACAAGGGGAAATTCTGGATATATGGTCATTCTGGTTTTTTTTGGTGGGGGGGACCACCATGCTGTTTCTCACAGGGCCTATATACCATTATAGTCCCAGCAACAGTGTATAAAGGTTCTAATTTCTCCACATCCTCATGAAAACTCTTTATTTTATGTATTTTTTCTATGATAGGTATACTAATGGGTAGTGGCCCTAAATTTTCAAATGACGCGATCAAGAAGCCCCCGGGTCAGAAGTGGGCGAGAGGGCACCTTGCTGCCTTGTGGGAGACGAAAGGCCGTGAGTTACCCGGTACCGGGAAGGGCGTGGGGCCTCTCAGGCTGGCACTGCCTTCTTGCTCTCCATCCCCGAGAGCGGCCAGTGATCGCTTTAGTTGGTTTGAACTCCAGGCCCTAATGCATTTCGTCCAAGGGCACTGAGTAGGTCGTGGGCCTCCATCTTTGGGAGATTCTTGAAAATGGTGCACTGCCAGGAGAGAGCCTTGACTTTCAAAGAAGAGAGCCAGCTGTGGGCACTGCCACCCAAAGGGGATTCCCAGAGCAGCCAGGGGGTTGGGGATTCCAGTTTGTGCTGCTGCTACAGTGGTTTAGTCCAGGGAGGGAAAATATTGGGGGGGGGAGGTGCAGAATGAGAGTGAGAATGTGTCGAAGGACAAGTTGGCTTATTTTCTTTTGCTCCGTAAAGTAGAGCCTAGTAGGTGGAGGATCGTATAGAGAGGAGGAGGCTTGGGTTAAAGGAAAATGAGCCGGGTAACCCATTTCATTGGTTAGAGCGTCATCCCGGGTTCAGTCCTCCATCAGGACACATGCATGAATTAACCAGTGAATGCATAAATAATTGGAACAACAAATCAATGTTTCTCTCTCTTCTCTTTTAACTTAAAAAAAAAAAAAAGTAAAAAAAGAAAAAGCAAAAGCTCCCTAACACCAAAAATGGCCCAGAGGGGCAATCCGTGGAAGTCGTTCTCTGTCCCCGGAGCACATACATACTCATCGATGCCTGTGAGGCGGGTGCTGATTCGAGCTTCCCTCCCTGGGGGGTGTTGGTGGAAGTCCTCAGGACCCACTTAGGGCCTGCTCTTGGGCTGCACTGTGAACGAGTATGGTTCCTGGAGGTTAAGGCATCCATGAAATGTGCTGACTACCTCCCCTATGACCCCCACTAGGAGATGCCCCAGTCTGGTGAAGGGCAGACCCTGGGGGAACCATGCTCAGGGGAAAGAGAGAGAACTATGCTGTGGAAACAATTAGTGCTCTGCTAGGGTGTTCTGACCAGAGGTGGCCTTGGCGTCCAGGGAAGGAAGCGATCGGTTTGTGCTTTGGTGGTTGAGGAAGTCCGTGGCCTGTTACAAGTCCAGTTTAGAATTGGAGCAAATGAAAGAGAGGAGGGAAGAAGGAGAGAGGACCTTGTAGAAGGTGGCAAGGCTGAAACAGAGAAGGGGTGGGGCCTTGGTATATATTACCAAGACTGATGGGGCCCCAGCAAATCCAGTGTCCTTGCTGGGGGGTGAGGGCCCAGGCAATGTCGTCTTACTTTGGCGGCTCTGGCTGGGATGCTGGCGGGAATAGCCCGAGTGTGGAAACAGAGGTGAGAGCAAGCATGACGTGCATGGTGGGCAGTGAGGAAGTATGAGCAGAGGCTGCAGGTAGGGGAGAGAGGGGAAGGCAGTGGAATCCACCCGAGGAGGAAGGGGCCACTTAAGGGTGGAGTCCAAAAGTCACAGTGGGGAACTTGAACTTGATGAGCTAAGCACTGAGAGCCATTATGAGTCCTTGAGTGGGGAAATGACCCACAGCAGGGTTTGAGAGTGGGGAGTCAGCTGCCAGCTGTGGGGTGTGGCTCAATGATGAGGGGGCTGCCAGGAGGAGGGCTGGGGAGACTGATGAGCCTGGTGCTGGTGCTCAGTGCGGGGTGGGGAGGATCTGGGCAAGGCGACCAGAGAGGCCTGGAGGAAGGGCCCACGAAGCACAGACTCCCAGTTCCCTGGCAGACAGGTAGGAGAGCAGCATCCAGGGGGAAAGTGGCAGGAGGGGATAAGAAATATTCCGGCCGGGCTGGAACGGCCTGGGGAGCATGTATGAGCCAGTTGGGTGGAATGCCCGCAGCTGCCCAGCCTCAGCCAGGACTTGGGTGCTTGTCCCTGAGGGCGAGTTGAGAAGGGCCTGAGGACAGGAGTGGGCTTGCCCAGGCCCCTCCCCAGGAGGGGGGCATGCAGGGAAAATCAGGCATCACATTTCACTTCATCACATCCAGCTTGTTCTTTTTCTCTGGTGGCCTCAGCCTGCCTGGAAGAGGATGTGATCCTTGGAGTAACTTCACCCCAACACTTGGGGGTCTCAGGCTACTTGCTTCCCCTTCTCCTCCCACCCCAGCCCATCTGGCCCTCCCTGGTCTGTGCCACCCCTCCAGCCCCAGGCCCTTATGCCCCCATCAGCTTCCCCTCCCAGGATGATGGGAAATAAACATGTGAGGGGTGAACCCAGGCTTTGAGGTGCAGATCTGAGCCCTAATGGAGCTGCCCAGCCTCCCCAGAGACTTGGTTTCCTCATTTGCCAGAAGGGGTTCAGAGTGGTCGGTCTGCAGCTGCTGTAGCCACTGCTCTAGCTGTTCTGCTATCGTCTGTTGGTGGTCCCCCCAGACAGGCTGCGCGCGGGGTGTGCCATGTGCCAGCCTCGTCACGCCCCCTCTGCGTGCCCAGTAAATGGTGCTGTCCTGCCCTTCTCTTTGGCTTTCAGCCCCCTCCCTTCGTCTGCTTATCATTCTATTTTTAGAACAAGGGAGCCTGGAATAACTTGCTGTGGGTCCTGGGGCCGAGGACATTCCAGCCCCTGCAGCCCTACCCACCAGCTCCCTTCCCCTCTGAACATGCAGCGCTGCCAGTGACCTCACAGTTCGTCGCCATGGCAGTAGATGTGATGTCACGGGGTCCTTTTACCCGGAAAAACTGCCCAGATTCCAGGCCTCCCAGGGGACAAGAGTGGGGAGAGCTGGAGGGGTGGAGTCAGGAGGGTGTGAGGAATTTCTGGACGGAATGTTCCTCCGGAGGCTGAGTCCGCATTCTGCACCAGCCCCTCCCCCCAGCCCCAGGCTTGGGCACCTCCCCCACCTACCCGCTATGGCCCTCTGTCTTTTCCTTCCTCTGAAACAGCCCACAGAGACATTTTTTCCCAGCCCACCCTCCCTGCAGGCCACTGACACGGCCTACCCTGTGAAGGTCCGGGCAGTCTCCCAGTCACCCCCAGCCTCTGCAGAATGGCCCCTGCTAGGGCCCGCACGGGGCTGTGGACACATGCAGGCTTGGAGAGGGCATGCATGTGTTTTGGGGAAAAAAATATGAAGAAAGGTTGTGCAGCTTCCCTTATCCACCCTGTGGCTCACAACCCCTCCCATTCGGGAAGTTCTCTCTGATGTCTGATCTCAGCCTCTCCTGCTGCAGCCCATTTCCTCCTCTTCCTAGGGAAATGTGCTGAGGACATCTCTTCCTCTGGAGGACCTGAGACAATTCATGTTTAAGTCTCAGAAAGCTTGTTCCCAACAGGAGGGCAGTTGATTTAAGGCTAAGAGCAGCTGAATGGGAATCATCTCCAGGGAGAGGAGATGGAGTGTGAAGGGGTAGATGTAAGGAGCAGGGTTTAAATACCAGCCCTCTTACCTGCTAGCTGTGCGACCCTCAGTCTTCTCAACTGTAAAATGGGTCAGTGCCTACCTTGTGCACATTGGTTATGAGTTTGGTTGTGAGGGTTTGTGACCATGGAAGCAAAGAACCGCGTACTGCGTCCAGGCTTGCATTAACACTTGACGAGTGATTGTTGTTGTCATGTCAATGTTGTGAAAGGCATCTCCAGACCGGGGCCAGGAGGAGGTAGGCCAGTGAGGTGCTTCAGGTGCAAAAGTCAAGGAGGCATTGCTCTCAGAATTGTGCCCATGCACCTCGAACAACCTGAGAATGAAAACCTTAAATTTTCTGCCCTTCGTGCCTCTCCCCAGTCCCTGCCTTGTTCCAGACTCTTGGGTTTGAGTTCCTAGAAGGACCCTTGAAGAGCAAAACTTGGTTGTCAAGTGACATCAGGTCCCAATACTGCCACTTGCTCCTGAGCTAGATTTGAGTTGTGCTGCCTGAGGGAAAGGGGTGCCCTGAAAGACCTCCACTGTCATGCGGCTGTGGTCAGCTGCCCTCCACTTCGGAAAGCCTGGGCCCTCAAGATCCAGGTTTTATCCCGGGACTGAGCAATGGAAGGGGGCAGAAGGGGCAGTTCCTATCTGGGCTCTATCTGCTTTCTCCTGCAGCTGAGCCTCAGGAGAAAGGAAGGGAAGAGTCTGCAGGGAGGTGCCCCACTGACCTGCCTGCAGGCTGGCTGGGGGCGGGGCCAAGGGGCTGCAAGGTGAGCTCAGCAGTGGTACCAACCCAGTCCTGCCATTCGCTTCACCCTGAGAGGCTGGGTGAGTCAGATGTCTCTGCACCCCAAGGTCCTTATCTGTGAATCAGGGAGGGAGGAGATGCTATCTGAAGTCCCTCTCAGGGCTGTTCTGAGGAGTGCTGTGCAGGGATGCAGGGTGTGTATGTATACATTTGTGTGCACGTGTGTTGTGGAGGTGGGTGGGTGTGTCTGTGTGCTGAAGGGCCTCTGCCAGCCATTGGAACTCTGGGGCTGCCACCTCAGGAGTCCACAGCTTGGCATGGCCTGGGAGCTTCCCTATAGCCTACCCCAGCCTCCCTGCAGGGCCTGGAGCAGGCTTGGCCTCAGGGGAGACCCACCCTCAGGTTACCAGTCCCTTGCTTTTTTTCATTCTCCACCGACCCAGAGCTGGCAGTTCCTGGGAAACAGGGAAGCAGGACTCCAGTCCTAGGGGGACTGGGGCGGAGGGGAGGGGTGGGGAGCACTGCGTGCATGCTGGGCCGTGTTTGCAAACACTGCAGGAAAGTGCTGGGTGTTTAGGTCAGGAGGGGTTTTTGGAAATTTTTAGCTCTTCAGAAAGCATCTTGACCAGTAAGATGAAGGCATTTGATGGCTGGCAAGCGTCTTTCTGTGGCCCATCTCCAGCTGGCACGGGGAAGGGGGTGGGGGCCAAGAGGACGGTGCTCAGATGATTGTTGGCAGGGAGAGAAGTTTCTCTTGCACTGCTGAGGCCTGTGGTTTCTAATATTGACTCCAACTCCCTGGTCTGCTTCGCGCCAGACAGGGGAGGGGTGAGGCAGGAGGGTCAAGGTGGGGCAGGGTGGGCCCTGGGAGGGTCTGGGGAGTGTGTAGGGTGGAGAGGATAAATGACTGCTTGCTGAGCACTTCCTAAGTGCCAGGCCCTGTTCTAAATGCTCAATGTGCTTCCTCTCATTTTTCTTACAACACAGAGCCAGTCTGTCCTGCTGAGGAGCAGCAGGGACGGAGTGGCCTGTTCGAGTTCACAGGGTTAGCAGTTGAGACAGTTGGGACGTGGCCCAGCAGTCCGCTGCTGCTGCTGCTGCTGCTAGCTTAGACCAGTACTTCTCAGTGTCGTCCCCACACTTGGAACCCTGTTAGAAATGCATGTTCTTGGGTAACTCCAGAGGCCTGCTGGATCAATCCTCTGGGGAGAGCCCAGCACCCGTGTGTCAATAGCCTCCAGGTGTTTCTGAGGCACCCTCAAGTTCAAGGTCCCCTGGCTCACACCCTGCTCTTTGGGAGAGTCCAGGCCTCCTAGGAGGCTTTACCCAGAGCAGGATGAGGGCTCTTCAGGGCCTGTAAATCCCTGGGGCAGGCGCTTCATCTCCAACTTCTCCATCTCATCCTCCTGCTGAGCCACCCTACCTGGGCGGCCTGGGTCAGCAGACTGTGGAGACTGAGGGCTTTGAAGTTGGGAGAGCTGGGTGCATACAGAAGGCCCCTGGGGTCTGCCCTCCGGAAGCGTTCCTCTTCCCCCAGGGCACCATAGAGGGAGTAGTCAGTCCCAGGCTGAGGTCTCCACGGGAGCATTACAGAGCCCTGGGGCAGAAGAGGGCTAGGATTTCCCAGTGGGCTCATTTGCCCCCTGCTCAGTGGCCTGTGACTCAGGAGTGGGGGCTCTGGGAGGTGGCTGGGTGGGGATTAGGGCTGGACTGGGAGTGGGTGGAGTGTGTCACCCGTACTGTTCCAGGGAGCCATCCTCACATTCTAGGGAAGCTGGCCTGGGGGCCAGAGAGGCTGATTGGCCTACCTCCCCACCTCCTACCCCATTCCCGGACCCTGTCCTTTCTTCCTGACCCTGAACAGCTCAGGAGTTTCAGCCCCTGGAAGGAAGCTTCGGTTTCAGCCACCCGTCTTCTAGGCAGCAGGGGTAAAATCTGGGCCATTGCCAGAAAGAGTGTGGCAGCCTGCAGCTCAGTTGGCGGTCTTCCTCTGTGCCCGGCCCGGCCCGCTTCTCGCTGGTGCCAGGGCCTTTCTGCGGCCATCCTGTCAATTCCTCCGTCTTCAGACACCAGCAGTTCAGCTTCAGGCCCCGGGCTGGGGATGGCGCAGGCGCTTCCGACTCTAAGACGTTCTGTCTTAGCCTGGCCCATGCTCGTCTCTGCAGAGGCTCGTTTCACGACCTTGACAGTTGTGTCCATGTCCTTCTGCATGGTTCAAGGGCCCCTTTTAACCACTTCACTGAGTTAGAAGTGCAGCCCGAAAAGCTGTGGCCAGGAGGTGGCCTTGGATTGGGAAGCTTCTCTCCTGTTCTGGGGAGTCCTAGGAACCCAGTTTTAAGGATGCCTCTAGCAGAAAGCACCTCTTTGGTCTGGGGAGGGGAAGAGACGCACCGGGGTGAAGGGCAGGATCAGTTTGCAGGTGTTTATTCATGGCCTGCTCTCCATTAATCACAGTCCCTGGCGTGAGGGATATGGCAACCGAATTGGTAAAAATGCTGCTTTGAATCTGTTTTGGAGGCAGGTGGGATAAGAATCACAAATAAAGCAAGTCATATTCCTAGGATGCAATTATTCGTGTGCTAATGACCAGATAAACACAGACAGCAAGATTTAATGGAGTTGGGAGGTGGGAGAGAGAGTCACCCTTGCTGGGGTGTTCTGGAGGGCTTTTTGGAGGAGGGGAGCTTGTAGGAAGAGAGAGGAAGCTGTTCCACAAGGAAAGGCTTGGATGTGGGGAACAGAAAGGGGGTCTACGGGGTCGGTCTGGATGGAGCAGCTTTGAGCATGAAAACTGAGGTCTGAGGGGGCAGGGCCAATGGTGGGAGGCCTTGAGAGGCAGAGTTAGGATTCTGGCAGGCCTCCCATCCCATCCTGGGCTGCTGTGATTTCATATGAAGGTGGAGTTCAAAGCCCATTAGTAGCTGATGACCTGGGACCACTCGTTTAACTTGCGTGGATCTGTATAGTTGGGCTCGAGAATAATAATGGTACCTACCTCACAGGGCTCCTGAATGGGACAGCATTGATGGAAATGCCTGGTGTGTCAGGACAATGGCTGTTCCTTGTGCCTGGTTCCTTTATGAGGGATCAGCGCCTGCCCGAGTCAGAGGTCTGGGTGAGGTGTGTCACACTGGTTGTTGATAGTACCGATAGGATGCTTTTTATTTTCCAAACTCTGCCTCCCAACCTGGGGATGGCCAGGTTACATTTGAGTCTCGGGCTGGTGTCATGTTCTGCCTCAGGAGGCATCACCAGCCTCGGAGAGAAAGCCCGTCAGGGGATGTTTGTCCTGAGGCCTCACGCTGCGTTTTCCCTTTGTCCACAGCCCATCAACACCGAGAGTGCACCGAAGAATGTAGTGGACGTGGTGAGTGGCTGTGGGCGGGCGTGGTGGCAGGGACAGCCTGGGCAGAACAGAAAATGGATTTGGGGAATGTGAACAGATGTGTCTGGGGTCATCCTTCTGGAGTAGATATGGGGAACTTGGGGGCAGTGGTGGGCACGATAAGAATAACTGTTGGGAGCTTGTGCATTTGGGAATGGATCGCTGGGGAGCTGGGCAAGCAGAGCGGGAGAGGCGGGGGTGGGAGCAGAGAAAGGCTAGTGGTTAGATGTGGGTTTCTCGATTACATATGGAGAAATTGAGAGAGCCAGGCGGATCTTTCCAAGTAGGTCTTTCTGACTCAGCAGAGAGATCGTTTTCTCAAGGCGGCTGCATAGAAGAGGAAGAGAGAAAAGTCAGTGGGTCCTGCAGTGGGGAAACTGAGGTTAGCAACTGAGAGGCACCTCTTGGCAATGACCGGTATTGCGTGGATTGGAATGGAAGACTTGGGTTTGACTCCTGACTCCTCCAAGCTTCTGATCTTGTGACTGTAGACAAGTCATGAACCTGTCTGTGCCTTAGTTTTCTCATCTGCAAATTGAGAGTGTTTCCTACAGTTGTCATTGGACACAGAGAAGAGGGTTTGGTTAGCTCTGAGACAGACCTTTAGTGGACAAAGAACTGTTAAACAATCAAGCCCCCCCTGGACCCTTCTGCCCACCCCCTTACCCCCCACCCCTGCCAAACCCAGCAGGTGCTAGACCTGGTGCCTTTTGGGTATGTTCCCTGACTCCCTCTCTGACTGCCTTGTCTCTGTCCGCAGGAAGAAGGCGCCTTCCGGGGTGGAAACACTCGGAAAAGTCTTGAGGAAGACGTGAGTATGGAGAGGGGAAGAGAAGGATGTGGCTGGGCCCCTGGTGCTCAGAGGGAATGGGGGTGGGTGGCTGATGTCTCACACCTATCTGGTTGGGTAGGGTGTCTTTCTCCTCTCCCAAAGGGCAGGTGGTTGAGCCATCCAAAGAGCTGGGCTTTTCCCTTCCTTCCCTGCCCTCCTTGGACAGTTTGCCCCTCTGCTGGCCCCTCCACCCTTGCCCGCCCTGATCTGCAGAGGAACAGGGAGTGGTTTTGGCGGTTGGCACAGGGGGAGCTGTTGATGGCATGAGGCCCTATCATCTGACAGCTGCCTGACCCACGGTGGGGAGGGCCCCAGCGGGAGCTGCTGGGGTGGCAGGAGGCAGCTTCTGCAGGCGGCAGCACTTCTGCGGTGAGCCCACCGCCACAGCCACATTGCATGGGGGCTGCCCTGCAGGCGGAGGGGAGGCGTTCTCTGGGAGGAGCTGGAGCATGCCTCTCAGATTAGTGGGGAAGGCTCTCTTCAAGGTATGGTGGGCCCTGTGAGCACGGAGTGCTCCTGTTGGGGAGGAGCCCCGTCTCGGTCTGTGATGTTTCTGGGGCTGGGGTGCAGGGAGATTTTAATTCTTTGTGTACCTGAGGATTAACGAACGATGCACACAAAGCATAGGCTATGTGCTCAATAAGTGGTAGCTATTCTTGTGACTGTTATTGTGACCATGGGCCAGGAGCTGGTATTGTTGGATACTCATGACGTCCCCAATGGCAGGTGCTGTGACCCCATTTTGCAGGTGAACGCACAGAGGCTTAGAGGGGCTCAGGGACTCAATGCCTTGTCCATTTTTTCCTGGGACCACTGCTTAGATCTGGTGTTACCCAGGGTTTGGCTTGGGGACAGGGTGATAGTGTGTGAACCAAGACTTGTGGCCGATGGTCTGGAACCTCTTATACGTCAGGTCCTAGAGCTCCCACAACCCCAGCCAGGGTTGGACAGACGCTGCAGCAAGAGAGAGTGAAGTTAGACTTCACGATGGAGTTTACGACACATGGGCGCTTCTGGCTTTGGTTCTGGGGAAGGAAGAGTTGGCCCTTTCGTTGCGACTGGAGGAGGTTTTTTGGTTGGGGTGGGTGGGTTTTGTTGATCTGGGATGACTGTATAAGGGCTGGATAGGGTGGTGTCCTGTCTGGATGTAAGAGGAGGGACAAGAGAAGTTTTGGTTGTTAGTCTAGTCCAAGGAGCACATGAAAGGCGCGGCCGATTCCAGAACGACCTGCGTAGTGCGCAGAAGGAGAGGAAACCTAAGTTTTAGGTCCAGTACACGTGTTTGGGGTTGGATAGCTTTGGCGTGACTGAGTCACTCCCCCGCCCAGCCAGCGGGCTGTCTTGCAGTCTGCCCCAGGTGAGGGGACCCGTTTTCAAGGCAACTTGGTTGAAGCGCTGGGCCTGCTGCTGGGATAAGGTGCCTGTTTGTTGAACTGTTTTCCTTTCTCTGGCCCATGGCCCAGGATCCGGGGCAGGAATGGCTGTTTTCCTCTGCTGGTTGGCTTGTAGTGGAGTCTGTGGATGGTGTGCTGTGTCGCACTTTGTTGTGGAAAAATCCAGGCTGGTGGGCAGGAAGGAGAGAGGAAGGGGTGTGGCTGGAGGGGCTGGTGTCGAGGGAGGGGTGGCCAGAGCCCCCAGAGGAGACATAGGAATGGGGATAGGCTCCTGACGTAGGTTCGTCACCAATCTCTGGCTGCCTGACATGGCCCCTGGGGTTGCTTACGGACCCTCCTCCCAACCATGTCCCCTGGGGACCGGGGCTCAGGAAACAGCTTTTCTTTTGGTCCCGAGCTGTTGTGTTTGGTCTCTGGACCTCAAAGGAAGGCAGGACTCTTCCCACACAGTGACCGCTCAAAACCAACCCCACCCAAGTCCCCGCGTTTCTGCTTCTTGCTGTATGGTCGGGGAGAAGGTGGATAGGGTCGTAGCGCGCGAGTGCTGGGGAATGGCTGAGTGGTGATCAACGGTGAGGACCGAGGCAAAAGGGTTGGCCGGGTCTGCGGTAGGAAGGGTGAGGACGAGACACCGGGAAGGCCTTAACTGATAGCAAGAGAAGTAAGACCCTGTTTTGGGAGGCTGCAGAATTTTCTTTGTTGATGTCCTTTCAGGAAAGAAGAGACTATTTCGGTAACAATAGGGGAGAGTTCTTGGTGCACAGAGAGTTGGATCAAAAGTCCTATTATTGATCTTTGCCCTGGGAGGGGCTGGGAGGAAGTTCAAAACCATTGAGTAAAGGGCTTTGAGAGCCTCAGTGCGGAAAAGAATGGGATTACAGGCAGACAGAGGGCTTATTTTTCTTTTCAAAATAAAATCTTTGTAGAGCCCTCTGGCAGTTTTCTCTAAGAGCTCTAAGTGAGCAGGGAAATGATGTGAAATCACGTGAGACTGTGGCGGACCCATTTCACAGATAAGTGAGATCAGGGGCTCCGTGGATGAGTACCTTTCTTCATAGAATATAAGCTCTCTGAGGTCAGGGCCCTGTCCTCTCCTCCTCTGGTCCCTGGTGTCTCTGGTGCTGCCCGGCACACAGCCTGCAGCACTCAGTGAAAGTACCCAGAAGGAGGGAGTGCGCTCAGTGCTGGGGGCAGAGATGACCACACTCGCCACTGTCTCCCAGCCCTCTTGAAAGAGGCTTGCATGATTAGGCACGCTGGAAAACGCCTGTTCCTAGCCTCCTCGTGGGTGAGGTCACCTGTGTGTTTTTGAGCATTAGGTTGTGTTTGTTCACAGGCTCCCTCCCTGCCTCCCCCTCCCCCCCCCGCCCCCACTGATGCCCATTCCTGGTTCTCTGGTTCTCCCTGTGGCCCTGTGTCCACCAGCATTCAGACGTGTCACCCATGCATGCCTGCTTTCTGCCAGTGAGCGTCACATGCCCCCAAAGTTTGCAGAAAACAGGAAGCCCCGTCAGTTAGAGGGCAGCCCAGTGATTCATCAGGGGATGACTGTCCAGCTGTTCGTCCCCATCCTCTATGGCGGGGTCTCTGTCCCGGGCAGCTTCCTCCCCTCCCTCCCCTTCCCCGCTGGCCTGATGGAGCAGAGCGGGCTTGGACTTTGTCTTATCACCTCTGGAGGTGGCATGGCCAGACTCTGTTGGGGCCAAGTTTTTGTTTATCTTCCCTGGCTTTTTTGGGGTGGGGAGGCTAAAGAATGTGGAGTGTTGAAATGTTGGGAAGGGGGGTGGGGAAACAGGAGCCAGCTCTCCTGCCCAGCTCATCCTTCTCACCCTTGTGCTGTGGAAGCTCCAGGCCCCCCTCGGCCCCCTGGTCCCCTTTCCAAGCACCTCTCGGTAGCCCCTGGTCTCCCTGTGCTTCCTGCGCCCGGACCTGTGGCCCTGGCCACACCTCATGCCTTGGCTACAGTTGTGGCTTCCAGTTGTTTGAAGCAGCTGTGGTGGCCTCCTCCAAAAGTGGCTGTGGATCCGCAACAGATGAAGCCCGAGGGGCTATTTATAGCAGGGTGGCCCCGGGGCCTGGAGCAGGGCCTGCGGCCTGGGGAGGCTCAGTGACTCCTCGTCAGGACCAGCAGAATGGAGATGGATGAAGTGTTGGGTTTCTGCGTTCCTCTGGGTGGGTAGTTTTGGAACAGCCTGGTCTGGGGCTTGAAAACCAAACACAACCCTCCTTACCCCCCCCCCCCCCCCCCCCGCCCATGCCTGACTCATGCAAGCCCAAGTCCTCAGGGCCAGGAGAGCTGTGGAGACAGAGAAACTTTCCGCCCCGACAGCCCCACTTGGCTGTTTCCTCCTGCTGCTGCCCGCGGAGGCTGAGAGGCTGAGCTGCACAGAGCTGGGTGGGAGCCTAGGCAGAGGGGACTCTGGGCACAGCCTCCTCACATCCATCCTCACGGGCTGATGGATGGAGGGTCCTCATCGTAGGGGGCCTGCTGACTTTGGGCTCAGCGGGGAGCTGGGCCCCCAAGCCCTCCCTCTCCTGCCTCGTATCCTTCGTGGGGCCTGGAGAGGGCTGAAGGGGGCTTCTGTTCTTGAGGTCAAGCCTGAGGTCTGAGGGTGAATCCTGCCCGTCGTCAGGACTTGGGGGTGAGTCGCTGTTGCCTCAGTTTCTCCTCTCATTGGCGGACTGTGATCCCGTCTCCTCTAAGAGGTGGTTGCAACTTGGTGGTTGGGAATGGCTGGTTTCTGGGAGGCCCGGGGATGTTTGGAAAGTGCCAGTGAGCTCAGAGGGCTCTTGCTGGGCCTGGGATTCTAGAAGTCGCGTGTCCAGTTCTGCATCGTGTAAGGAGACTGAAAGGATGGCGGCTGGTGGCAGAGGTGATGCAGGGCTTTGATTTTCTGTAGAAGCGAAGGCAGGATCGTGTCTTTTAACTGACCTTCCCATTGTACTTGATGTAGTAACAGTAGCAACATACACACGCCTTATACGTGTAATTTCTTTTAATCTTCGAACAACCCGTAGGGATTGCCCACTCTCCATGGGGCACTACCAAGGCTCAGGGTGGTAAGTGATGCAGGCAGCCCTGCGGGTGCGGTGGGACTCTGAGCCCGAGCTTTCCTCACAGCACCGTCGGGTGCCCTGGGATATTTTGGATACCAGCGTGGGTCCGTTTGCCTAGTTTTGTGCAAGCGGACAACCTGGAAGAGGGAGTGGGTGAGGGGGTAACACCAATGGGGGTGGGTCCTCAGGAGCACGACTTGCTGCCTTAAGCTGCTCCTGGTTGATGCACATCACGCCTGGCTGCTCTTGTCTCTAAACGTTCGATTGAAGGGCTCGGGGTTGCTGCCTCACGGGAGAGAAGTGTGGGATGATGCGGGTCGGAGGAGCAAGGTGTGGAGCTGGAGAGGGGTGCCGTCCTCACCTTTCCTTCTTTCACCCTTGCGGTCTATGGTCTCCCCTCGGGCTTCTTCTTATGGTGGCCAGTCAATCAAGGTGAAATGAGTTTCCATCAGTTCGGTAACTGTTTTATTGAGTGTGTGCTCAGTACAGATGGCACCAGCCCAGGCGTGGTCCATTTCTGAGCATCCGGGGTTTTATCCTTGTGGGGAAAAGGAAAGCCTGTCTCTTTGGGGGCTCACACACATGTGGGCACACTCACAGGGAGTTGGCATTGATTGCTTTGGGCTGCTTTGTTGCTGGGGTGTTAGGGTACCCAGGCTGGAATGTGGGCAGAGAAAGAAGAGGATCTGTGTTTGCCCATGACCCTGACTGTGCCCATGGGCAGCTCTCTGCCTGCCTCCTCCATAATGCTGCTTCTCATTTCTCTTTCCTAGGGCTCCAGCAGAGTCACCCCGAGTGTCCAGCCCCATCCCCAGCCTGTCAGGTATGCCTGGCTATCGGGGGCTCAGGGTTGGGGGTGCTGGCAGTGAGGTCACTGTGGGTGTTCCCTGCAAGTCATGCCTTTGGGTCTGAGACCAAGGTTATGAAGCCAGTGGTAGACAGCATGGGCAGTTGTGAAAGCCTCAGCCAGAGGGTGCAGGTAAATGCCCCCTGGCAAAGGTCATGTTCTGAGTTCAAGCTGGAAGCCAGCCTTGAGCTGAATTCTTTATTGACTTGCATGATGTCATCTAGTCCTTACAAAACACTTGCATGGTAAATGTTTTATTCCCATTTCGTAGATGAAGAAACTGAGGTTCAGAGAGATGAGGTGACTAGTTCAAGGTCACACACAGGGACTCGATGCCTGGCTGACCCAGAGCCTCTTTTACCTGCATCCAGGTTCTCTGGTTCTCTCGCTTGGGCTTTTCCCCCTCTGCCTCGCCTTCCCCCATAAGGCTCCAGAGATGAGTGAGAATTTGGCTGCAGAAAGATGGGGCCCAAATCAGAGGGGGCCTGGTGTCTGGTGTGTGGCCGAAGTCCCCAGCAGGTTGTGGCCCAGCTGCCCACTGCCCACAGACCTGATCTGCTCTTTAGAAGACCCCTCCTCCCCTGACAGCTGAGAAGCACCTCCTGGTGGGTGGGTGCATGGTGCAGTGCTGAGGTTGTTGGGTGGTGGTGCCTTTTACCTGCGGTAGGCAGGGACCTGAGGAGGGAACCCCACCTCCAAAGGCTGCAGTGAGATGCTTATCTTTGGGGTGAGGATTGGCTGTGCTCCTCACTGCAGCCCACTGGCCCTTCCACCCTTGGTCTCTGTCATTGCCACCATGGAGGAGTCTCATTGCCCCTGGTTGCCCAGTTCCATTGCCAAACCCCATACACACAGCTGGGTTCAGAGTTAACCCTGATTGAGACCAGGATTCTGCCCCTGTCCTGGCTGCCCTCCCCAGCACCACCCCCTCACTTTGAAATGCCCTGGTGTATTCCTCCTGCTGCCCCTCCAGTCACAGTAGTGAAAGGTTGTCAAAATGAGGTGTGAGTGTTGCCCACCTCAGATAAAGAGGGGAAGCCAGACACTAGGAGGCTAGTGGTGGGGTAAGAAGGTGTGCGGGTGGGGAGGGTGTATGGTAATCCCAGAAGCTACAGGTGAGCTTCCGAATGGAATTCCAGTGTCACAAGATCCATTTCCCCTTCCCCATCAGCACCCTGGTGGGGACCTTGGACCCTCTCCCTGGAAGAGAAGCTGGGTGACGTATCAAGATGTGACCCCTTACCTCCCCTCATCCAGTGCCCAGCCCAGGGGGCTCTCCGAGGAGCTGAGGTGGTGCGGGGCTTCTGGGGGCCACCTGCTGCTGCTGTAGCAGCAAAGGCTCTGTGCCCTCTGCTTCCTGGGCCCGTAGAAATCAGGGAGGCTGCTGCTGCAGAGCAGCCCCGGCTGTGGTGGGAGCTGCCAGAGGTGGGGACAGAGCCAGGGAACAAAGGGCAGGAGCTGGCCCGCCCTCGGGGAGGGCTGGAATGCTCACCGAGGTCTGGCTTACCTGGAGCCCAGGTGAGAATGTCACCTGAGCCGCCCCTTCCCCGGAGAGGCCTCCCTGCCCACTGCACAGCTCCAGAGCTGGGGAGGTCAGCAGAAGGCTCAGCCTGGGATGCTGGAGAGCACCCAGCTCAGCCTCTCTCTCCTCTTCTGGAGCTCTCCCAGGACCCTTTGAGACACTTCCGCCAGACCAGGTGGCTGCGGTGTGTCGGGAGGTACAGCTGGACTCCTGGGGCCCTGGCTCTGACTTCTGAGATCAAGGGTGAAGGCAGTGCCACAGAATCGATGGGAACCTAGGATTGGTGTCATCACTGTTTGGTTCTAACATGGCCTGTGATCATTGCCAGCCCCTGCCTGGCTCTGCTCTCTCTGGGCCCAAGGCTGGCCTTGCTGGCTGCACCAGCCTTGCCAGGGGCAGCCTCTGATCTTGGCTCTGGGTCAGGGAGCAGCCAAGCTCTCCTGGGTTGGATATGGAGGCCCTGCACAGTGTGTAAGAGGAACAGATATATCTGTTCCTTGCCCTAGGGGGCTAGAGTCTGATCTAGAACCCTCTCTCTGTTAGTCTCCCCAGAAACATGAGTGTGAGCCAGACCATGGAGGACAGTTGTGAGCTGGACCTGGTATACGTCACAGAGAGGATCATCGCCGTCTCCTTTCCCAGCACAGCCAATGAGGAGAACTTCCGGAGCAACCTGCGTGAGGTGGCCCAGATGCTCAAGTCCAAACATGGAGGCAACTACCTGGTGAGGACGGGCCCCTCACTTGCTCTTCCAGCACTCCTCTGCCCTTTCTGCTTGCCACCCCCTGCTGGGGTCCCAGCCCACTCACCCTGGGCCAGCTCTTTGTCCTTTCTTCATTCATTTGCTCTTGGCCCTGGTTGTCTCGTGTCCGGAATCTTCACTCCTCCTCCAGCCCAACTCTGCTGTAAGGAGTACATGCAGCTGGAATGCGGCATCTGGAACCAAGTCACGTGTGTCTGCGTTGCACATGCATCATGTGTTTGTGTGTGTGCCCATACATGTATGCGAGTGCATGTGTGTGCCCATGTGTGTATGAGTGCATGTGTGTGTGTTGACCAGGTGGAGAGAGTAACAATAAGAGCTCATGTTTTGAGTACTTACTACAAGCCAGGTCCTGTTCCACCCGCTTCCACATATTGAACCTTCAGGACAGCCCTAGAAATCAGGTTTTGTCACAGCCCAGAGAGGTGGGGCGTCTGCTTGAGCTCACAGTGTCAGGAAGTGGCAGACCTGGCACATTGTCGGCACCCTTGAGAAGTCGTAGGGCAGAGAGGTGGCAGGGTGTGTCTTAAGGGACCTTGTGTTGCTGACAGTGGGACTGTACCTGGCCCAGGAGAACCACCTCACAAATGTGGATGGAGTGGCCACCACTGGTCTCCCCTAATGTCAGAAAGGCGGCCGGGGGGATGGGCCAATCCTGGCCCCAGAGGAAGGCCCGGTCCCCTTTACAGGGAGGTACATGTAGGATGGACCTGTAGAGCAGACCGTGCAGCCTCGAGGGGCTACCCTTGGATGTGCGTGCAGAGGCAGCTGTAGGAAGCTGTATGAGGAGGCTGGGGCCGCTGTAATGAATTACCGCACATTAGGGGATTTAAAACAATGGAATTTAATTTCTCACATCCGGAGACCAGAAGGCCAGATCGGAGTGTTGGCAGGGCCACGTTCCCTCTGAATCCTGTAGGGGAGCAGCCTGCCTTGCCTCTTCTCAGTGGCTGGTGGCTCTGGTGTCTTTGGTGACCCTTGGCTTGTAGCTTCATGTAGCTCCAATCTCTGCCCCCATCATCACATGGCCTTCCTTCTTTCCTGTGACTCTCCGAGTGTCCTCTCTTCCTCTTATAAGGACACCAGCCATTGGATTTAGGGCCCACCCTAAATCCAGGGTGATCTCATCTCTAGATCCTTAACTACTTACATCAGCAGAGGCCCTATTTCCAAATAAGGTCACATTCTGAAGTTCCGGGTGGATGTGAATTTTTGTGGGACACTGTTCAACCCACTACAGACAGCTATCCATCAATTGTGTTGGGCATTGGTAAGAGCTTGGCTTACATCAGAAAGTCCTGGGTTCAAATGCGGGCTCTGGTCTTACTAGGTAGCTGATCTTGGCCACTTAGCCTCATCAAACCTTAAGATCGCCATCTGTAAAATGGGCCTAATAATACTACCCACCTCTTGTGGTTGTTGAGAGAATGAAGCCACCTGATACACGTGAAGTTCTCAGCACAGGATGACAGGTAGTAGATAATTGAGCAGCAGCTAATATTAATATTGTAGAGCATGTTCCTTAATGGGGCTCAAACACGGACTAAACACCATCTAAGGTCCTTCCTGACTTCAGGAGTCCAAGATTTCATGGGCCCGTGCCAACATCCCTCCATCCTGTCTATTCCAGACTGTGGGGTCCTTTTTTCTCCCCAGACACAATGCAGTGGTCTTTGAGGTGTGAGGTGGAGGTGGGGACAGGAATTCCAGAGATTGGGGGATTCTCATGGGATGTGGTTAGGTATTGGGGAACATGCGTTGAGGTCTGAGAGGGTCCTTCTGGGATGGTTTGTAGCCTCTGGTGGGGGTGTCTGACCACAGAGCCATTGCGCTTTCAGGGGGTGAGGTTCTGAAGTCCACCTGTGAGATGGGAACCAGAGAGAAGGCCAAATACTTAACACTGCACACCACCAGGTTCCATTCAGTGTGGGGAGATGCCCACCTTGGGGGTGGCACATGGGACTTGAGATAGGTTCTATCCCCTTCTCTCTTTAGTTCTGGACGTCCCTTCACTGAGGGGCGTGGCTGAGCGTCCACATGCCTCTCTCACTGCCCTCTTTATCCAGAGAACGTACAGTCGAGTTCCTGTTGGTCAGTGTGGGTGTCCGATGGGATGCCACATTTGCTCACATGTGGGCAGAATTCCCAGCAGGGGTGAGAGCTGCAGGCAAGCCTTTTTCACTGTCTCTTCCTTTTCTTCCTTCCAGCTTTTCAACCTCTCCGAGCGGAGGCCTGACATCACGAAGCTCCATGCCAAGGTGAGTCCATGCCGAGTGGGGATGGGGGCTTCTACCTGCCTGGGAGGGAGACATAACAGACAGCCCCCCTCTCCCCACAGTTCCCACATCAGGGTCTTGGGGGAGAGTACTGTGACAGTTTGCAAAGTCTAGTATAGTGCTATTTTCTATTTGGAAAATGGGAACGGATCTGCTCATCGTTTCCATAATACAAATCACAACAAACAAAACTCAATACAGTGATTTCCACCCAGGTCTGCCTCCCCTGGGGAGCACACAGCCTCTCTCGGGTGAGGCTGGAGCTGTGAGATTTTTAGTTTTATTGAAAGGCATTTTGGATTTAAACTGGCTGGGAATGGCCAGTGCAGACTTTCCTACTGCCTGTTCTCACTCACTTGCCTGGTGGGCTGTGTGCAGGGCTTGGCATGGGACCTGCTTCTGGCTCCTGGATTCTGGTGCCTTTGCTTCTGCGTGACCCTGGGGAAGTGACATAATTCTCTGGGCCTCAGTCTGCACCTCTGAAAGTGGACGGGCTGGATTACATGCACTCTTTGGGCCCTTCTAAGCAGAAGTTCTCTTTTGCTGTAGAGCTCTGTGAGTTTGGAAAATTTTTGAGGAGCCTGGAGACTACTGTTTAGGCCTGCCCTCTGTCTCCAACAGCATCTCTGGGCTGGCCTGAAAAAGTCAGCATGGTGCATGTGGCCAGGGCCTGGAAAACAGCCACGACCAGCCAGGAGCCCTTTGCTCTGTCTTCCCTTGCCCTGAGCCAGGTCTTGGGGTTGTGTGGAGGGGTAGAACTTGCGAGGAGGGCTGGGGGTCCTGTTACATCATGAGGTCATTGTCCCCAAGCCTTTGTTTCACACACATATAAAAACTGAGGCTGGGAGAAGGGCCATGACTGGCCGGAGGCCCCACAGTGAGCCAGTGTCAGAACTGAGACTCAGGCACAGGGTGTCTAGTCCTGGCCATTGTGCTTTGTCTCCACACCCCCACCTCCCAGCTGGGCTGATGGGCAGGGCAGTAACTGAGGCCTAGCTGCTGGTGACCACAGCCCCGTTACTGGCATGTGGGGTGTGTGCTGCCCCCACTGCCCTGGGGACTGTCCAGGCCTCTGCCACCTCTCACTCCTGGCTGGGCCTCAGGTGCTGGAATTTGGCTGGCCTGACCTCCACACCCCAGCCCTGGAGAAGATCTGCAGCGTCTGCAAGGCCATGGACACTTGGCTCAATGCAGACCCCCACAATGTCGTCGTTCTACACAATAAGGTCAGAGCGGGGGCCGGAGGGTGTGTGACTGAGTGAGTGTGTGTATGTGTCTGTGCGTGCGTATTCATGAAGACACCCTTGGATGAGGGTATATGCTTGCCTGTATCATTGGGTGTGTGAGTGTGTAAGTCTGTATGTATTCTCCTTTCTAGAGCATGATAGATTCTGTCCCAGGGGCACCCACAAGAGATGTGGGGTACCAGCTTGTAGGGCCCTCAAGGGTGGTGGGTAATCAGCTGTTTCTTCTCTTTGAGGTCCAGCCCCTACTCCCCTCCCTCCCTCATATTCTTTTTCTCCTCCTCTTCTACCTTAGAACCATACCCTTCTCTCCAGCCCCTACCCCCTTTCCTCCAAGGCTTCTGGATGGACCCTAAAGCAGTAGGCTGGTTTTACAAATAAAGGCTTTTGTGTTTGGGGACTCTTTCAGGGAAACCGAAGCAGAATAGGAGTTGTCATTGCCGCTTACATGCACTACAGCAATATTTCAGCCAGGTAAGAGGGCCTCTGAGCCTCCCCTTCTCTGAATGTTGACAGCAGAAACCCCCTCCCCCATCCCACCAGGACCTGCCCCTTCCTTGGGGCTGGCGGATAGAGACAGAGGGAGTGAGAGGTGCTTAGGATGAGGGAGCGCCCACCGACGCAAGGTACCCAGCCACATCTCGGGCAGGGGCCTGTGGACGGAGGGCAGGAGGGAGGGGAGTCCATCCCTCCATTGTAGGTCCTGGTGGGGCAGCCTTGGGAGCCAGGCCCAGCCATGGACATCCCATTAGCCAGCTTCATGGGGCCACTTTTTCTTGCCAGACTGCTTTCTGTTTCCCTGGGTGAGCAGGAAGGGTGTCAGAAAGAAATGTGGATCAGATCTGGGTCCAGCAGAACCACCTAGAAATCATCTCACCCATCCTCCTGTCTCTGGCCAGCAGGGCCCTTTCCCACTTCGGCGTTTTGGAGCAAGACTGGTAAACAAGCAGTGGAGGAGTCCCATTTTGGTTCCATCTTGCAGAGGCAGAGGAACCCACCCATCCATCTGTTTATTCATTCGACAGTGGTTACTGACCAGCCGCAGCGCAGTTCTGGGTGATGGGAATAAGGCAGCGGGCAGAGCCAAGCCACTGTCCTTATGGACATTAAATAAACAAGTATATCTGTAATAGCAGGTGATAAGTCCTGTGAAAGAATGGGGACCAGAGCATGACAGCGGTCAGAAGAGGCCTCTGGGGGAGGTGGTAATGTGAGCAGAGACCTGCATTAAGTGGAGGAGGGAGGGCTGGGTTGAGTCGTGTGAAGTCTGGGAGGGAACTTTGCAGGCAGAGAGAAGAAAGGCCCAAGGCCTGTGGTGGGAACGTGTGCGAGGGGCTGGTGTGTTTTGAGCTGAGTGAGTGAGGGGATAAGGAGTAGGAAGTAAAGCTGGGGGGTGGCGGAGCCTGGGGGCCTGGTAGGACTCGCTAAGGACTCGGGTTTGTTTTAAGAGTGATGGGAAGTCGTTGGCAGAGTCCTAAGGGGGGAGCTATGTGATCTGTCTACATTTTAAAATGGTCTCTCTGAACCCTCTTGGAGGGTGGGGAGGGTGTTCTGTGGAGGGCTTGCCAGTAGGATGGCGATTTTACAACTTTAAGAACTCCTTCTTAGCCTGATCTTTGCTTAATAGTGAGCACGTGCTGTGCATCTACTATGTGCCTGCGTGTTTCAAGCTCTTTAGAGGCGTTAGCTCACCGTAACAAACTTTGAGGAAGGCGGACATCACTCTGATTTCGCACACACGCACAAAGCAGGTTCAGAAAGGTTGAGGGACCCGCCCCAGGCGCAGTGATGGTGATGACGTGCTGGGCTAGGGAGGGGCTCCCAGCTGTCTGGCTCCAACCCCTGTGCAGCACATGGGATTAACAGTCGCTGGGCTGTCTTTTCCTGAAGGGGTCTCAGCACAGCGTGGCTGGAGGACTCAATGGGTCTGGGGTGCAGGCAGCGGGTGAAGGGGCTCTTGTGCTTGGATGTTGGCTCCTCTGACCACCTGTCCTTCCCCCTAGCGCCAACCAGGCCCTGGACCGGTTTGCAATGAAGCGGTTCTATGAGGATAAGATTGTACCCATTGGCCAGCCATCTCAGAGAAGGTGGGTCTCACAGCCCAGGGCACACATATGTGTGCTTGCTGTATGTGGGGACTGGCCTCGTATACCCACGGGGGATGGGGCAGCGTGCCTAGGTGGGGGGGCACCAAGCATGCCTGTTCAGGGGCCAGCCTGGAAGGGTCTGAGCTCAGGGACATGGGTGAGTGTGCCCACAGATGGGCACAGCAGTTGGCTCCCGAGGCTGGTGCTGGAGAGCAGCGGGGGTATCTGTGGGGGCGCATTGGTCTGAGTACAAGAGGGCAGACTGTATGAGGAGGCAGTTCGACTCTTGGTCCTGAAAGCGGGACTGCTTCAGTGTTTGGACGAGTCTATAGGAAGCTGAGGTCCCTGCCCTGAGTAGGTCCCACATACTCTTAATAAGAGTCACCTTTTACTGAGAAAGCTTTTAAATACTTTATCAAGGACACCCAACCACGTGGTCTCGTTGGAGTCTGCAGCAGCCCAGGTGGGAACAGGGCAGGGACTGACTCTGTCATTCATTTGGCAGATTTTAGGTGGTCTGCGGTATTCCAAGTGCTAGAAATATCTGGTTGAACAGGACACGGTCCTTTGCCCCTAGTGAGCTGATGGGTGGACCTCGCACAAGTACATACACAAACAAAACACTTTTAGACAGTAATTAGTTCTAGGGAAGGAGGAGGATAGCGTTCTGCCGAAATGAGAGCTGACGGGAGAGGAATGGGGCTGTTTGAATGACCGTGCCAGGGAATGCCTCTCGGAGGAGGTGGATTTGAACTCAAGATTGAATAATGATGAGCCACCACTCGACAATCTAGGGCACGCTCATTTACAGGAGAGAAGCCTGAGCCCAGAGGGAAGGGATGTGACATGACCAGGGTCCACAGAGAGCAGTGGCAGAGCCAGAATGTATTCAGGGACCTGCCCCCTGGTTGTGTCATCCACATCCCGAGGGCCACCTCTGGATTCAGCTCTAGGACAGCATGCTGTTCAGTGATGTCTGACCCACAGGAAGGCACAGGCAGTGTCAGGACCAGGTGGGCCTTGGGAGGCTGCAGGTGAGTAGGAGCCAGAATGGTAGAAACCCAGGCCCAGAGGGGCGTGCAGGAGAGTTGGACTCGGGCGCTGCCCCCTGTGTGGCCGGAGCCGTGGGCCTGTCACACCTGTTTGTGATGTGTTGCATTGGGCTACTCACTGGGACTACGGTGCTGAATCTCTCAGGCAAGGTCTTTTGGGGCTTATCTTCTGGCGGATGACACCCTGGAAATACCCCGTCAAGGTCATTTCAGAGAAATGGAACGTGATGGGTGAGAGAGTGATGGGAGTGGGCGCGAGAGGCTGATTCCAAGGGACTGGCCTCTCTGAGAAGGTGCTTCTCAGAGAGGACCTCACCACAGTGTGAGGTGAGGTCTGGGAAGATGGGAGGAAGCATCTGGGTGAAGGTCTGGGCAGAGGGGACAGCGGGCGCACAGGCCTGGAGGCCACAGTGACCCACTGAGTTTTCTAACCCTTTGGAACACTTGGCCAGCAGGACCCCCTTGCTGCATGTCCTGGCGCTTCCCAGACTCTCCATGCTGGGGTGTCCCCAACTCACATCACCCTTGCCTTGCTTGCCTCTCTAGAAATGTGCTGGCCCTGCTGGGGGCTGTTTCCGCCATTGTAGTGGGAGGCCCTAGCAGAAATGAGTGAGTCCTCAGGCAACCTAGTGTCCTACACTTGGCACAAGGCAGCTGGTGGCCAGCCTCAGGTCAGCTGGATCAGAAACCGGATGTCTTTACATGCAGAAAATCCTGGCTAGGCTGCCAGACAGAGCAGCTGGGGATCAATGAGAGTGTTCCCAGGGAAGAAGTCTCGGGGAGGGAAGAACTATCACTCAAGTACCTGCTCCTCAGTCCCTGGCTTGCCTGGCCTTGGCCACGAGTCTGGCCCTTGCCATCGAAGGGCAAGGGATATGGCTAGAGGAGTGTCACACTCTATGCTATGGTGGCACACTGTGGCTTGGAGAGAGCAGGCAGAGTAGTCACGCCTCTGACGCTGGAAACCTGGAGAATGGGGATCGGTGCTGCCTCTCAGGAATAGGGTCACGCAGGGGTTCCACGGTGCTCAGTGTCTATGTGTGTTTACACTATCTGTGTCTGCCTCACAGTCATATCTGCCCGCACGTCTGCTTATGGGTAGGTGGTTCTGTTTGTGCCCGAATGTGAAAGTGCCACTTTCCCGCCTTCTTGTCCGCGTCACTGGTAAGGAATGAGGCAGTTGGAGGAGAGGAGGGCAGGGTGAGAGGCAGGGAGGGGCTTGGCCTGCGGCTTTCCCATTCATTGTCACCCCACCTCCGGACTCATTGTCCCCAGCACACAGACACATCCTGTTGGCATGATCAGAAGTTCTGATAGGAACCCGCCATTCCAGGTTTCCGGTTTGAGTAATGGGGCTGGGGGCTGGGCAGGGGCCTGAATAGGAGCTGGCGCTGCCCATCAGATTATCTTGCTTGGGTTGTCCAAGGTGGCCCCACCCCGGCCCAGGGACAGAGGCCCACAGGCCTGGAGGTAGGCCAAGGAGTGAAGATATAGGAGGGGATTCTTATCATGGTCATTTGGGTTCTGGTCCCACCCACCTCAAAAGCCCATGTTGGCTTCCTCACAGTCTCATGTGTGTTCTGATTGGTTGAGCCCATGTAGCTTGCTGTCCTCTGGCCAGTCAGAAGAGAAGGAAGCACTGGCCAATAGCAGAAGGATTGGCCTCTGTTCCGGCAGATGCATTGGAGTCAGACTTCTTCCCCTCTCTCCTCATTCACTCTGAGCTCTTTGTGTACTTGCTGTGTGACTTTGGGAGGCTCATGACCCTTTCTGGACCAAATTTTTTCCTTTCTGTTTTGAAGGAGTGGGAATAGGTTAATCCTCCCATTTTTCCAATAAGATCTTTGTTGAAAGAATTGGGAGATGTTGACCCTAGAGCCAGAAGTACTTAGTGGAAATTAAATATCTTCCAACACCAAATGAAATGATCTAGAGAGACTTTCCTACACTTTGACATGAAATTAAAAAGTGAAAGCCTGTATTTTTTACGCTCTTATTATTCTCTGGAGGGTCATGTGGCTGGTGGGCCTGTGCGGAGCTGACCCAGGGCCCATGGGGATGAATGTCAGTTTGGTTTGGGCTCTGGATAAGGATGTCAGAGCTGTCGGATGGTCATCAGCCATCTTGTGTAGTGGTGAGCGGTTCAGGGATACCTGTCAGGGCTGTGGGGAAACAACTTTTGACCCGGTAGGAGATTCCTGGGCTGAGAGAGAAGCAGGAATGAGATGCTCATGTTGACCACCAGGGGTCGCTGGAGAACCCCAAATTGGGGGTTTGGCTAGACCCAGCTCTAGGTGTAGTAGTGCTTGCTCGCCCTTCCTACCTGAAGGCTTCAGGCGGCAAGGGTGGTCTGTGCTGGGCAGAGACCCCAGCCACGGGGAGGCCTGGGGGTATTGGCGGGTGGTGGGCACAGGCTACTTGGGACCACCTAGGGCAGTGTTCTGGGGGAAGAGAGAACACGGGATGGCTCTGCCCCAGTGTGGGTCTCCTTGGCTGAAGCTGCCCCTGTCCTGGCTCCAGGTACGTGCATTACTTCAGCGGCCTGCTCTCTGGCACCATCAAAATGAACAACAAGCCCCTGTTTCTTCACCACGTGATCATGCACGGCATCCCCAACTTCGAGTCTAAAGGAGGTACGGGCTCCAGCCCTCTGGCTTCCCACCCCCTTCTGTTTCCCATCTCCTTCTCTGAAGAGGCAGCCATGGGTGGGGAAAACACAGGCTCGTACTGGAGGCTCAGCTGCCCCACTTCCTGAGCTTTCTTTAGCCCCAGTCTGCTCATTTGCAAAGTGGGTTCCACACTCACAGTGCCTGTTGACGGATGTTGGATGTGGCAATGTTTTTGTCAACTTAAAATGACAAAGCTAGTGAATGAAAAGCTGCTATTTCTTCCTCTTTCTCTTTCCATTGCTCCTTCCTCTTTTTCTCCTTCCTCTTCCTCCCCCCTTCCTTCCTTTCTCCCCAACTTCCTTCACTCTCTCTTCTCCCTCTTCTGGCTCCCACTGTCCTGCTGTCTCAGCTAACACCACCCTTCCCTTACAGGGTGTCGGCCATTTCTCCGGATCTACCAGGCCATGCAGCCTGTTTACACATCTGGCATTTAGTAAGTATTCCACAGGAATGAGAGGCGTGGATGCCACAGCTCTGAAGCTGAGGACCGGGAGCCAGCTGGGTGGGTGTGTGTGGGTTGGGGGGGCTCCTTAAATCCCTTATAGGAGAGGGCTAAGGGGTAAATTCGGCAAAGTTCCCCAGTGACCTGGTGGCAGAGGGGGAGAAGGGAGAAAATGCGCTGCCTGCCCTGCACCAGCCCCTCTTTCCTTCGGCCCACCTCTCTCCCATAGCAACGTCCAAGGAGACAGCCAGACCAGCATCTGCATCACCATTGAGCCTGGGCTGCTCTTGAAGGGAGACATCCTGGTGAGCACGGCCCCTTTGCTTGTAGCCCCACCTCTTTGTTTCTTTTTCTCCTGGCTCTCTTCCTGCTCTCCTCCTCCCTCTCCTAGGCAAGACCTCACTCCCGGTGAGCCACCAGCCTTGGGGTTGTAGGCTCTCAGGTCTCTTGCAAGGCCTTTCAACCTCTGACAATCCTTGTGCATTCTCCTGCCTTGGAGTCAGACATCCCTTCCGCTGGGCTCACCTCTTGTTCTGGAACATCTGGGGAAATAGCTATCAGTGGGAGCTGTTACCTCCTGGCTTCTGCTTGGTGACGAGGGCCCCCTCAATTCTAGATTCAGCCCTTCCTCCGTCTGTTTGAATCCACCCCTACTTTTTCCATTCCTATTTGCATGCAAGAGATTCTTGAGAGGTAGTTTTGTCCCCATGGGATAAGACTGGCCTCCAACTCTCTGCTCTTCTAGAAGTTTCCCCAGAGAGCTCTGAGATCCCATTTGGTGTTGGTGACCTCTGTCTCACGGGGTTTGGGGCAAGCCTTGGGGACCCAGTCTTTGGCCTGATAAAGAAGCTCCATGGGACCCAGTTCCTCGCCTCTGGCTCCTGATGGGCTCCGCTCTCTTTCTCGTACAGCTGAAGTGCTACCACAAGAAGTTCCGGAGCCCAGCCCGAGATGTCATCTTCCGTGTGCAGTTCCACACCTGTGCCATCCATGACCTGGGGGTTGTCTTTGGGAAGGAGGACCTTGATGAGGCCTTCAAAGGTGGGCCCTTTGCGTGGAGAGGTGGATCTAGCAAGGGATCGTTCTGTCACAGGTAGAAGAGCCGTCACGGAGGAGGACATGGCAGCAGTGGGGAGGCAACTGTTTCCTGAGGGAAGAGCAGGTCGTCAGGGAGGTGTCTCTCCCTTTTTTTCTCTGTTCATTTGAGGTTTTATCTACGTTACATTCAGGACTGGGACATATCCATATCCATCTATCCATCCATCCATCTATCTGTCTTTCCATCTGCCCACCCACCCACCCACCCATCCAAAGTTATCTGTCTGTGCATTTATCTACTCATCCATCCATCAAGCCATCCACTCATCTACCCATCCACCCACCCATCCAGATCTGTGCATCCATCCACCCATCCATTCATCCACTCATCTACCCACACGTCCAAATCCATCCATCCATCCACCCATTCATCTGTCCATCTATCCATCCACCAAGCATGTGTATATGTGTCCATTTATCCAGCTACTTGTGTGTATATGTGCCAGGCGTGTGCTAGATCTTGGAGATACAAAGAGAAAGAGGTGAGCCCATAGCCTTAGTGAGCTCAGTCTTGTGGGAGACCAAGACCCACAAACATGATGCTATGAAGTGATGCCTGCAGTGATAGAGGCATGCACAGGTGTGGTGGGTGCCCTGGGGAGCGGGCCCCATCCCTGATGTAACTTCACTTGCTACAAGCAGTATATGGGGACCTGTGTCCAGACTGGGCTCAGGCAGAGAGCAGAGTGGGGTGGGGACTCGGGGGAGGAGGGGCATGACCTCCCAGTGGAGTCTGGCTGTGCAGGAGAAGGGTGTGTCCCTGCACTGGAGCCCGGAGGACAGAAGCAGAGGACGCCTCTGTGATTACAGAACAGAACAGAACAAGTGTTATCAATTGTAACAAGGAAAAATAAAGGAACGGTTGACACCGTAAAGGTGGGGTTGGTGAGAGGTGGGAGAAAGAAAGGGGCGTAAATTCCTCCTTTTAACGTAGAAGGAGTCAGGACACCATCAAGAATGGACAGCCCAAGAAGTAGAGGCTTGACTACAGTATTTACAGTTTCAAAGGTGATCAGTAGAAGAAATGAGTAGTATAAATGAGCCAAATCTCTCATCTTCACAGAGGTAATTAGTGGGGAGTTAAAAATACTGCTATGTCTAGAAATAATGCCATAAAAACTGTGGCTGTTATTTAGAATATTAGAGGTCACTGCCAGTAGAACCAGTAGAACCAGAAATAGAAATGGGTAGAAATGGTTACCTCAGGAAAGTAGGACTGGGGCTGATAATAATATGTAATCAATGTGCGCATGCGTATTACTTTAATCTTTTCTAGAAGGAAACTTTGTATGGAGTTCTGTTCTGGAACTGACTGCCCACTTTGTTGTTCCTTCTCCTTTTGCAGATGATCGATTTCCAGAATATGGCAAGGTGGAATTTGTGTTTTCCTATGGACCAGAGAAAATTCAAGGTATAAGCCAAGTTAGAATCCATTCATCCATTCATCATTCACTCCCTTCCCTCTGTCCTGGCCTGTCCACCCGCCCCCCCACCCGCCCTGTCCTTCACCATTCTCCCCCTGATCTTCTCTATAATTGTCAAGCTACCTGTGACCGAAAGGCAGGCCCTACCGTAAAAGATCTGGGTATCATAGTGGACCCCCAGCTAAACATGAACCAGTGACTTAATCTCTGGGTAACAAAAATAAAAGAGCAGACAGAGAGGCGCTGCGTTGGATAAACTGTTCTAGCCCCATTAGGTCATTGCCCACGTATATTTAGAGACCAAGGGCCATGGAGGATGGAGGGAGTGGCTGAGGGGACACTCAGAGGTGCTGGATAAATGATGAGTATTTCTGAGAACCGAGGTGATTCAACCTGAAGATGAGAAGACCAACTTAATAATAGCCTTTGAGCCTTTAGACTGGTTATATGTGGAGACCAGTTGTTCTCCATCTTATTTGGGGACAGAATGGGAGGACATGAAGTTAGGTTACAGACAGAGGGACTCTGGATGGATTCAAGACAGGACTGCCAGGTCGGGGAGGTGACTCACCCCGGAGTGTCTGGCTTGCACGCAGTCTGTGCCGTCTTCACGCTGGGCTTTCTCTGGACGTGTAGGGGACCTGCTGCCTCTCTCCTCTGACCCCTACCTGGAGTGGAGAGTGCCTTAAGCAGTGGGGCAGGGGGATGGCCTGGAGGACCCTGTGTCCTCTTGATGTCCAGGCTGTGAGCCCTGCCCCTTCCACATGCCCCCCCCACTCCCCCTGCTGCCTCCGGGGGCAGACTGGTCTCTGTACTGCCCCTGGGCCACAGAAAAGAAAGGGACAGAACTCATGCAGAGGGTCCCCCAGCTTTCCCTTGGGGGGGGTCTTCACTTCTCAGTGCCCTGTCCTCATTTCCCCCTGTGACCTGGTATGTGCCTTCTCAAGAATGCAGGAAACCAGACCCCTAGGTTCTCCGTCCAACTTAAGCCACTGGTCCCGCCCCGCCAAGGTCAGGAAAATGAGAAGTCCCTTAGAGAGCATCCTTGGGGGGTCTTGTCAGCTTCCTCTGTTTTCTCAGCTGCTGGTCTCTTTTTCTTTCTCCTCACTGTCCACCCGCCCTTCCCTGCCCTTTCAGGCATGGAGCACCTGGAGAACGGGCCGAGCGTGTCGGTGGACTACAACACCTCCGACCCCCTCATCCGCTGGGATTCCTATGACAACTTCAATGGGCACCATGAGGACGGCATGGAGGGTAGGTGGGGCCCGTGGCTTCCCGCCACTCTCCAGACTGCACAGCCCCTGGGTCCCGGCTCTCTTGTTTGGCACTGACACTGTGCTGCATTCAAAGGGCAGGCAGAGGAGACATCTGAGGCCCCTCTGAGAGCTCACAGTTCTGTGGGAGACAATAAGGCAAATGCGAATGTGTTAAATAATGAAGGCAGAGCTTTAAAAAAAACACCCACAAACAGCCACACGAGGAGGCGCCCTTGGTACCAAGGGAGTCCCACGGATGGTGAGTGCTAGCTGGAGTGGCCTGGGAGGGCTCCTTAGAGGAGGTGTCCTGGAGTGGACCTTGAGGTACCCCCTGTGATGCCAGCACAGCCTTTGTTTGGTTTCTTGTGAAACCCACTGCTGCGCATCTGCGGCCTCCCTGCCTGCGTTCCCTGGGCTCGGAGCACCAGGAGTGTGGACAGAGCATCGGGGCCCACAGGCTTTCATCGACCGCCAACGAAAACGTTTGAGAGCTGGAAACAAACAGAGAGGCCCCAAAGTTTGAAAAGAAAGCTGCAGAATGAAAATTAATACATGTTTAGTTGCAAAACCTAACATTATGTCAGATGGTCAACAGCAACTCTGTTCAGCTCTTGAGAGCTATATATGGGGTTATATTTATTTATGTGGTTCATTTGAATATGTGAGATGGGATGCAGGGCAGGGCCTCCAAAAGCGAGTATGCCTGGAGGTCAGGAACTCTTGAGACACCCTGTCTGGGGTTTGGCCACAGGCTCGTTTCCCTGATTTGGTCCCAGGACCGCGGAATGTGGGAGTTGGGAGGACCCTCAGGATCATCGGCCCACCCCTCCATCAGTTTTTAGTTGGGGTAACTGAGACCTGCGTGATTTATCCCCATGAACTGGGACGAATCTCCTCAAGGACACCAGTGCCCAGTCTCTGGGCTTCTCCTTCCAACTGAAACTGGTTCTGGGGAGGGGCTGTCCTGTCCTTGGGACCCTAGGCCATGCGGCAGAGCTGTGTTAGGGACAGCCAGGCACCCTCGCCCTCCTCCCAGAAGGAGAAAGATTCTCCTTCTGGCCTTGGAGACACCAGAAGGAGCGAATGTGGGAGGAAGATGGTGTCTGGGCTAGAAGTGAGGGCTTGATGGGAGCACATTGTTCAGTGTGCAGCGTTGCAGAGTTGAAGTCTCTTCCTCATACCTACCCTTCCCCTCCCCTGGCGTGCGGACATTCCACTCCGCCCAGGCAGCCCCCCAAACAGCCCTTCCCCCTCCCCACTGCCCCAGCCCCATCCCCTTGTGCTGAGTGGCTGAGGAGGGAACAGAAGGAGGCAGAGGGTGAAATGAATTAGTCCTGCGGTACCGGTGGCTGTCAGCCTAACTGCTCATCTTCTGGGGGGTGTTTGCATTTTTAACAAGAACGTTTGGCAATTGAAGGAATTTTCAATGTCCTTCCATCTCTCCCTGGTGTGGATTCAATGCGATGATAAATGTAAGAACATTTGGTAAACTCTAAAGTGCCAGGCAAATAAAAGGTGAAATAATTAAGGGGAAAGAAGGAGTGGCTGTGGAAGGCCAGGGCTCTGGATACTGTCGGCCGGCAGCAGGAGGGAAGGAAGGAGGGCAGAGGGAACCGTGAAGGTCAGGGAGAATGGAGAGGATGAAGGGAGGCCCTGGCCTGCTGTCCCTTCTTCTGCGGTCTGCTCCTCCAGGCCGGGGATGGGGCCAGTGGGATCTTTTGGCCAGTTAAAGGTCAGCTTGTCCTATAGGGTCCCAGCAGGTCCTCTCTGGAGGCTGAGAGCTGGCTCTATGCCTGAGGGTGGGCAGGGGAGGCAGCTGGGTGGTCACCCGCCAGTCCCACTCTGTGCTCCCTGCTGCTTCGGGCTGCACCCCCCACAGGGACAGGAAAGCAAACGGTGACCAGCCCTGGGGTGGGAACAGGAACATTAGCCCCATCCTGCTCCTCCTCCTACCTGGGGTACTTCTGGAAGGCTCTAGATTCTGGGGCCCAGACATAAAGCATTTTGTTCTGGCCAATTCTCCAGTCAAGAGAGGGAAGCCGAAGGCCTGTGTCTGTCTTCCTAGTTGTGGACAAGTCCCCGTGCCTCAGTTTCCCCGTGTGCCAACTGGGGTAGGGGCACCTAACCCCCAAGATTCTGGGGTGCTCAGGAGATGGCGTAAGTCGGAGCATGGGAGGGGGCGTGGCCTTCCCCTGGCGTGGTCCAGGGCTGCCACGGTGAGCTTCGCCGGTTCTCTGGGAGGTCCTGGACTGGGAGGGGCCGGTTGACCCTGAGGTGGAATAGCGCCGTGGGCGAGCGTGGGTGCTTCAGAGCCCACCTGCCGGGGTCCCAAGCCCAGCTCCCTCCTCTGTGGCTGCATGTCCACGGTCAGGTTATTTAGCCTTCCTGTGGTTCCTCGTTTCGTCATCTAGAAACTTGGGGCAGGAATAGTATCGCATCATTGGGTTATTGTAGCGATTTTACAAGGGGCAGTTTAGTGCAGAAGTCAAGAATGTGGCCTCTGGAGCTAAACCACCCAGGTTCAAATCCTTTGACGAGATGCCATCCTGTTGTGGCCGCAGTTTACTCTGCTGCCAAGTGGGGATTTAGTGAACAACTTTTGGGGATGGGCAGTTGTGGAGAGGCTGCCTGCTGTGTTTTCTCACAAGTCCTGGACCCATTGGTCGTTACCATGGTGACATCTCAAGGGTCTGCAGCCGGGACTAAGGTTGAAGGCCCTTTGGCCTTGGGAGCCAGCTCTGGTTTTGCCACATGCCAGCTGTGGTGCCAGTCCTGGACCGTCACCTAATGCTCACGGGCACGCTGTGAAGCGGGCTCTGTCATTACGGCTAGATGGGGGAACCGAGGCACGGAAGGCCGAAGTAATCTGCCCAGGGCTGCCTAGCCAGTGAAGAGAGGACCTGGGTGTGAATACCCAGTGCTAAGCCTGGAGCAGTCCTGGGTTGGCTGACGTCCCCAGGGGGCTATTCTGGGTATCTGGTCCTGTGGGCATATACCTATTCTGGGTATATGCCCGGGTCCTGATGAGCCTGGGTGAGTGTCTGCCCACTTTACCTACCTCTGCCTACTTCTCACCCCTGGACAGACCTGATCACCCTGGTCCTGCCTCCACCATGAGGAAGGCTCAGATGTGGTGGTGCCTTCAGCGTGGCACCCTGGAGGTTTTGGGGCTGGCCCGTTCTGGTGCTAGCAGGACTTCGGTGCAGGGAGCAGCCGAGATGCATGTGTCCCTCCATGTCTCTCCCCCACCTCCAGAGGGGGTGATGGGGCTGCTCACTCTGGAATGAGGGACTAGCCTCTCCAAACAGGTACAGTGTGTCCAAGGTGAGACAAGGCCATTTCTGGAATCAGCCAGCCTCTCCTATTTTCGGCCTGCCAGGAGAGTGAAGAGGAGAGGCCAGGCCAGTTCCTGTGGAGCCCACCGGGTGGTTCAGATGGGGCGGGGGAGGGGCACTGAGCCAGGCACCCTGGAACAGAAATCGTCTCTGGCCTGGGCCCCACCTTGCCACTTCCATGGGGTGAGGGGTGGCCAGCACTGGGGTCAGAGGTTCTCTTCCTCTGGGAAGCCTTCCAGGTGACCCTGACTTAACCCCCAGTGCCCTGACTGTTCTGTGTTTAACCCCTTCCTGGCTGCCTGCATCCCCACCCTCCTAACTCCTAATTCTGGTTTCAGGTGTGTGGTATTGTGATGCTGAGTGAATTCTTCCACTGGCTAGGACATCCCAGACTAATAGCAGCAGCAAGATGAGGGGAGAAAGAACAGTGCGGACGGGGCCTTCTGTTCTCTGTAGGTTGACCTCCCAGGCTGGGATGGCACAAGACAATCATAGGGCCCATCAGTGGGGATGCTGAGGCTCGGGAGGGGAAGGGACCCGCCAACGAGGGAGGCAGTCCCCATGTGTGGCACTCACCTTTGCACGATCTCAGCTCCGGCTGTACCAGTGACCACACTGAAGTGCGACAAGACGGGGAACATCGCCTGCAGGTACGAGAGAAGGAGTGGAGCTGATATTTGAATCTGGGAGTCTGGCTCCACATCCCTTTCCACCTGGCTTAGAGCTCAGCTTATTCAGCACCTCTACACCCCTAAGTCAGGGGGGCTCCCCAACTTCTCAAACCCTTAGCTGACAGGGAGCTTGCTGCCACATAGAGTGGCCCACTTCACTCTGGACAGGCCCAGGAAATAGAACCAGAAAGAGAGGGAAAAGGAAGAGAGTGTGGACCGAGGCTGGGGTGACCATGGTGCTTGGGGACCATTTTGACTCGCCTGCATTTAGGCCAGAAGGAGGGGGAGTGAAGAAAGGGGAAGGATGGATGGAAGGCAACAGCAAGAGCTTTCTGAGCACAGAAGCTTCCAGGCCTTGGGGCAGGTGACTGAGGGACTGGGGAATACCTGTCGTCTCGGAGACCCCTTGCTTTGGGAGCGGCACCCTCTGGTGAACCCGACTGCCTGGTATCTGAGATTGGGCTGCCACCACCAAGTAACACAGAGTGAGCAGCTTAAACAGTAGACATTCATTTTTTCGCAGCCTGGAGGCCATAAATCTGAGATCAAGCTGTTGAAAGGTTGGCTCTTCCGGAGACCTCTCTCCTTGGCTAACAGTCGGCTGTCTTCTCCCTATCTCTTCACCGGTCTGCCCATGGTACGCCTGTGTCCTAATCACCTCTTATAAGGACAGTCAGATTGGATGAGGGCCTGCCCAAATGACCTCTTTTTAAATTACCTCTTTTAAGGCCCTATCTCCAAATATAGCCACATTCAGAGGTACCGGGGGGGGGGGGGGTGAGGACTTCAACATACAAATTTGGTGGAGGCGGGGGCGGGGGTGGGGGCGGGGGGCATTCAGCCCTTAACACCTAGGAAGGAGTTTCCTGGGTTTCTCATAGTCAGATGCCTGAAGCCTTGGTCCTGAGTGGGGAAGAGAAGATCCAGGGTGGGTGCAGGGGAGAGCGGTCTTATTCTGCACCAGCCTCCTCCTTGCGGGCTGTCTCTGTCATTCCCCAGTCTGGGCTGGAGCCTGCCAGCTCAGCGCTCTGGCTGACACCACGTTTCACAGCCTCCAGAAGCCCCATTAGCTGTTTGGCCTGAGTTCTGAAGCCCCGCGCTCAGATCTCAGCGCCTGCGGGTGGGAGCGGGGCTGTGTTTCTGCCTGTGCTGCCCAGAGTCGTCTCCAAGTTCCTCTGGAGTGTTCTAGGGCAGACCTTCTCGGAAGCAAGTCCCACACTAAGGGCTGTGGGCTGCCTTTTGCCTTCCAGAAGCCCAGAGATTGACTAGGCCTGGGGTGCCTCACTCCCGCCCTTCCCCAGCCTTCTTGGGCACTGAGTTATGAGAGCTTCTCATGGCGCACAGGGAGGCCCGGGGAGCAGGGGCGAGTGCTGAGTGAAGCAGCAGATGGCTTGGGGCCAGAGAAAGAGTGAAAGGAGAATAGGACAAGTCCCCCAGCTTGGCTTAAGATGGCTCGGGGGGCTGCTAACCACCCGCTTCTGGGTTTCCCCTCCTGTGTGATGCCTGTCAGCCTTGCTTTGTTTTGGTGGGCAGTCCCACCAGAGCCAGGGGCTGTGACAGGGGGCTTGGCTTTGTACCCAAGTTTCTGAGCCCCCAGGATCTGTGAGGAGAGGCATTTCCTTCCTCAGGGGAGGGGGTCCTGCTCTGGAGGGCACCGACCCCCTCCTTAAACTCTTATGCCTGTTCCTTGTCAGGAACAAGAGCCTTCCTGACAGTGGCCAGGGGTGCCTGGTCTGTGGGCCCATCCGAAGATTCTCTGATTTTTTTTTTTTTGAGGGGGAAAGAAGGAAGGAGAGATGCCCAGCAAACAGGCAGAGACTGAGAAGGAGAGAGAAATGGGTGAGAGACACAGAGAGACAGAAATACAGACTGGACAGACATTGGCCTGGGAGGCAGGGGATTTGGGTTCTGAGCGTCCTTGGTAACTCTTTTTCTTTAGATTGTTTTCTTTCCTGTAAAATGAGGGGGCTGGAGAAGTGACTCTTCCCATTTATTTGAGCTCAATCACTGTTTCTTTCTATGACTTCTGAGGAGCTAAGACAGTCCCACCAAGCTCTCCTCTCAGACCTTCCCAAGTCCTGAGTGTGGAGCAGGGAGCAGTATAGCTTGGGGGTTGTATCAGCCAGGAGAGACTTGGTGATGCTGGGTAACAACCAGCCCCAAATTCTCAGTGGCTTAACCTAATGAAAACACATTTCTTCCCCCTGCTGCCTGTCCAGTGTGAGTTGGCAGGGGTCTCTGTGCATCTTAGTTACTCTGGGCTGGTGGTGGCTTCATCTCAGAGATGCTGCCATCATTGCTGCCTCTGGGGGTGGAGGGCATTATGACTTGCAGACTGTTCCTGCCAGGATGTGACACTCTTTTTTTGTGTGCTCACACTTTATTGGCCAAAACAACTCATACATCCAAGCCTCATTTCAAAGGTGCAGGGAAGTTGTGCCTGGAAGATGGAAAGCCAAAATAACGCTGAACAGATTAATCTCTACCCTGGATAGTGAGACTATGCGATTGAGAATCAGAAGGTCTGGTTCCAAGCTCTGTTGTTTATCACTGTGTTCCTCAGTCGAGTCACTTTGCCTCTTGGAGACCCAAATGCTTTTCCTGTAAAATGGGGGAGACAACAGCGTCTTCTGTTGTTAAGGTTCAATGAGGTAATATGTGTCAACTGTGAAGGATGGAGTGCCTGGTATGTGCTATGCTGGCAGTAATTTGTGTCTGTTATTATTGTTATTATTATTATCATCATCATCATCCTTATTGTTGAAGTGCTAGAGGAGAGAAGATAGAGGTGTGATTTTGAATGTATACAAACCCACTCTTCTGAAGAAGAAGGTCACACCCCCCTGGTCTGTTCTACACTTGGCCCTATTCTGGGAGCCCCTTTCTTGGGAGTCAGGAGATTTGCCTCTGACACCAGCTTGCTATGCAACCTTGGACAAGTTGTTTCCCATCTGGCTTTCAGTGGCCGTATCAGTGAATGGAGGAGGATGGATCCCAAAGGGGACTTCTGACTCTAAAGCTGTCCCATGGTAACAATGATGACAAACACGATGGCCAACCTTGTGTGCCTGCCCTGTGCCGGGTTCCACTGAGTCGACGTTCTCTTGGTTACTCCTCCCCAAAGCCCTAGAAGTAGCTGCTGCTTTGCAACTCTTAGATTGAACGAGCAGAACTTGTAGGGTGTGATTATAGAGCCGCTTTATTTTATCTACCCCTGTCCTTTAAAGGCGTCCTTTGCTTCCGTTGCCCCCATATGTCATTAGGGTGAATCCTGTACCTTTTCTGATCACTCTTGTGTAATAAAAAGATCCTCTGGTCAGTAATACAGGTGCCCAGTGCCAGTGACCTTGGTACTTCATGCAGAGCTAGTTCTTCCCCCGTGTCAGCCCCTAGCTGGCCGCCAGCTCTGTGTGTGTGTCTCAGCAGGTTCTCTCCCTGTTTTCTGCACTTACCGGAAGAGAGGAGAGGAGGGAAGGGGTCAGAACATTCTTGCCTGCCTGGCACCATTGTGGCATTGCACAGGCCTGCTCTGGGTGGAGGTATGAGTGCTGAGCTTTCTGCTCAGTGGAAGATTCTGAAGGCATCAAATGCTGTTTCTGTCTTGCAGCCCATTTGTGGGTGTTTTGGAGACACTGCCCCCGCCCTCATCTCCCCCTGTCCCTCACTCTCTGTTTCCTCCAGGCAGTGACAGCAGGCAGCTCTATGGCATATTTATGACCCTCAGCCCAGAAATCCCCTGCTCCCTCCAGCTTCCTCCTGCCGAGGCCCCTTCGGCCCTCCAGGGGGCCCTCTTGGACAGGATCTGAGGCAGCCCTGGGTGGCTCTCTCCCCTTAGTCCAGGGCAGCCCCTCTCCGTTCCCCTGTCTGCCTTGCACCCCGAAGACTCTCAGGCCCCAGCCTGGTCCAGTCTCCCATGTTCTCCATGCCCCAGCCAACTGAGGCTGAGCTGAGCTGAGCAGACTCCCTGAGGGGAGGGAAGAGCCCTTCGCTGGTGGCACTCACCCCTCTTCCCCCGACTGCCTCTGAGAGAGTCCATTTCCTGACCCCCTTCCTCCTTCGATGTGGAAGTGCATGGATGTAGTTTAGAGCTACAGAGAGGTTTCCGCCATCTCTCTTTTTATTATTTTATTATTATTACTTTTTAATAATCTTTTTAAATTTGTTTTAAAGATTTTATTTTTTATTTATTTATCTTTAGAGGGGAAGGAGAGAGGGAGAGAAACATTAATGTATGATTGCCTTTTGTGCGTCCCCTCCTGGGAGTTGGCCTGCACAGGGAACCGGCCTGCAACCCAGGCATGTGCCCTGACTGGGAATTGAACCGTGATCCTCTGGTTCCAAGGCCTGTGCTCAATCTACTGAGCTACATCAGCCAGGGCTGACCATCTCTTTTTTTAAAAGAATGCAGCTGCCGAGAGCATATATTCCCAATGTTACATAATAAAATGTATTACACTGATAAAGCTTAACACCATAACTTAACCTGTTTAAAGCGTGCTATTTGATGGATTTTAATATATTTAGGGTTGTGCCACGTCACCATAATCTAATTTCAGAATGTTTTTCATCACTCCCCAAAGAAACCTCCTGCCCGTTAGCAGTCAGTCCCCATTTCTGTCCCTACCCCGACCCCAGCCCCAGCCTACTTCCTGTAGGTTTGTCTGTTGTGGATATTTCATGTAAACGGAATTGCAGAGTACGCGGCTTTCTCTTAGTGTGGTGTTTCCAGGGTCCATCCCTGGGGTAGCGTGTATCAGTGCTTCAGTCTTGTTGAATAGTTTCCCGCTGTGTGGACACTTGGTTTGTGCACACACCGGTCGGTGAATATCTGCGCTGTGTTCGCTTCGGGGGTATTTTAGAGAATGCTGCTGTGGACATTTGTGTACGGCTTTTGGCATGGACTCCTGTTTTTATTTTTTCTGGGGTGGATACCTGGGAGTAGAATTGCTGGGTCATAGAGTAACTCTGTGTTTAGTTGTTTGAGGGCCTGCCAGACTGCTCTCCAAAGCGTCTGTACCGGTTTACATTCCTTCCCTGCCGAAGGATGAGGATTGCAGTTTCTCCAGGCCCTCACCCGCACTTGTGATTTTCTTTGGTATTCTAGCCATCCTAGTGGGTGTAGAGTGGTATTTCATTGTGGTTTTGACTTGCATCACCCTGAGAATTAATGATGTTGAACATCTTTGTTAACTGGCCGTTATATTGTATGTCTTCTTTAGAAAAACATCTATTCACATCTTTGGCACATTTTTTTTAAAGTTGGGGATTTGCCTTTTTGTTATTGAGTTATGAACTCCTTATATAGCCTGGAAATAGGCCCCTTATCAGATGCATGAATTGTGGATATTTTCTCCTGTTCTGTGGGTGACTTTCTGCAGGTCCTGCTTTTGGAATGTGGCGTTCATTTTCCTGTGGCCTTGGTCACAACTGAGACCCAAATGCTTCTGTATTAACTTCAGATTGCAACTAGGGTTCCTGCTGTCTAGGTGAGGAAACTGAGGCAATAACGGAAAGGCCAGGGGTCCACACTGCTTTCTGTCATTTTACATCTGAATCCCAAAGATGATTCATCTGTAGCCCGAGACGCTTTAGGCTGCTTGGTCTGATCTCTCTCCAGCCCTGGAACTGGTGAGAAACCTGTCCCGTTACACAGAGAGGGAGGCTGGGTTCCAGGTCCCTGGATGGCAGAACAGCACAAAAGCCCAGGAGTTCTGCCACCAGCTGCCTCAGCCACCTGTGTGGCTCTGTGTCCCTTCATGTCCCCAGGGCCAAACCGGATGAGGGAGAGCAGTGGCCCCTTTGCATTGGGAATGAGGCAGTTAGGCAGTGGGGCAAACAGCCCCTGTGCCCTACATTCATAGGGGTGACATTCCTGCCTTCCGAACTTTGGGGTAGGATATGGGAGGAACCAGTAAAAGAGGGGCACACAAGATTGCAGGTGGGCTCCAGTAATTCACACAAAGAGTCCGGGAACCCCGGAGCCATACACGTGTCCCTCGTAGCTGAGCAGAGGACGATTTTCTAAGCACCAGTGCTGAGTCTGGAGTTCAGCACCAAACTGATTTTTCTTGGGAAATCTTAACTTGGCTTGTGAGAAAGGGCAGCCCTTTTGGTCTGTAGCTTCAGGGTTGGGGGAGGACGGGCAGAGTAATTCAAAGCTGCTCTGGCTCTGTTCTAGCACGTTGTATAGGACAAAGGGCTTAGAGTGCAGCAGGAGCAGTGTGAGTTAGCCACCTGGTAGAACTTCCTGGCCGAGAGGGCGGATCAGCTGCGGCAAGCAATTCGAGTCCTTGTCCTCTTGGCCCTGTTGGGAAGATTTGTTGGGAAACAAGGGAGATGGGTCTCGGTGGGGACGGTCTACACGGAGGTCGTGACAGAGGCAGGGATCAAACGCCTTCCTGAGGAGGATCTGGGTGCCTTCTCTTCCTCCCAGAGAGGCGACCTCTCCTGACCTTCTGGAACAACCAGAATGCTGAGAATTCAAATGCAAGGTCAGCCTGACCTTGTGGGTGAAGAAGATGACACCGGTGACCCAGCATCTGCCGGCCACCTGCTTAGCACTGTTCCTTGTCGGGCGGGCGGGCGGGCCGGGGCTTGTCCTGGTGCCCTCGAACCCTTCGCGGGCCCTGCTCTGCGAGGCAGCTGGCAGGCTTGGGGAGCAGTGTCTGCCCGTGGAACATTTGGAAAACCGATACCCTCCCGAGTGAATGCGCCTTCGGTCCTCTGTAATCTCTACCATCAGGTGGAGGTTGGGAGGCCGGAGCCACATTCAGAGCGGACGCGGAGCTCTTGGCCAGTGGCCTGAGCGGCACCGGCTGCCCTCGCCGTGTGCTCAGATATCAGGCTGGAGGCCGGGGAAGACGAGACTGTGCACTCTTTCCCTCTCCACCACCTTCCTCCTTTCTCCCCTACCAGACTGAGCCAAGCGTAAGTTAGCTGGACCCGGCCAGACCCCAAGATACTGACTTTAACCATGTCCAAGAAAAGAAATTCAAGCTTCCCTCGATCACATATTTTTTCTTACCCAACGAAAGCTGCCTTTCACCCATCATCCCCACTCCTTCTGTTTCTTTTCTCAGATCACTTACTGGGTGACAGGCACTACACTAGACCTTGTGCTATAGAAAGTCATGCCCTGGGGTTGCCTGCAGGCAAGGGTGGTGGGTGGGGGGTTCAGTGAGATCAGACAGGCATGCCATGCACTCTGAACCCCACTGGAGACAGATTGTGGCTGAGGGCCACGGCTTCTCAGGAGAGCAGAAGGTTCTGGGGATGGTGTTGATGGGGGCTGCGTTTTTCCTGGGTCCTGGAGGCAGATGACACTGAAGACAGAATTGTTTTTCAAATCTAAAAGTGGTGTAGCAATATTGCTCAGGGTCTAGAAAGTAGGGGGAAAGAAAAGCAATTGATCTGACTGGCTTCCTTTGCTCGGCTGCCCTCCACCTACATGGGGCCTGAAAGGGGAGAGGGAACCAGGGGATCAAGAGAAAAGACAGCACTCAAATCCTGCAGTGGACCAGTCCCTGGAGCCCAGATTTGGTGCTCAGTGCACATGACGGCCTGTCAGCTACTCAGGGAGCACACGTACTCTGCCTGCTGCTTTTCCTCACTGCAGCCGGTAGAGGCTCTGCCCTGCTCCTTGGTTTCCAGGCCCCAGGTGGGGCAGGCGGATGCTGTCTCTGCTCTGAGTGGGGTTGGGGAGAGGTGTCGGCTCACAGCATCCAGGCCTCAGTGGTGAGGGCTGTCTTTCTGGGTAGTTCTGGATTATTCCTTGCTGGACCTGGTCAGGCCCTAGGTGTGTCTCAGTGCCTTTGGAGGCTGTACCTGGCCCTCTTTCTCCCTGTCCAGGGAGGTTGTCCTGGGCTGGTTCCTAGGTGCTAACTGAGGTGGTTTGCTCTTTGGCAAAGTTCAACCCCTTCACTACTTGTCCTGGCTTTTCAGGGTCCTCTTTCCATCAGCCTCCAGGACACAGCATTGTTCCTGGAGCTTGTCCCTGTCTTGCCCGCCCCTGCCTGCTACCTGGTATGCTTCTCGTCAGGCAGCAGAGCCCCTCCCACCTGGCTCACTTTCCCAGGTCCTGCTTTCTGTCCAGCCAGCAGTTCTGGGGGCATTTATGGGGAGAGCTTTCAGTGGATCTGGGATCTGCGTGTGAACTTCTCCAGGATCATCCAGAAGCCGGGCTCCATTCCCATGTGTGAGCCAATCCCTCTACTCATTTTTGGGGGGGTTTGCAGAGGTGTCACACCATAGTTGGGGGCAGAGCCAGGCCAGCTCCCAGGGTCTTTCCAGGGTCTTCCCCTTTGTGGGACCTGCCTCCCTGGCTCCGGCCATTTGTGGTGGTGCTATGGGTCATGGTGTCTCCAGGAGCCCCTGTAAAGCTGCTTCTTTCTCTCCCACTGAAGAAAACATATCAGGATGCAGGAGCGTGAGAATGACGTGATTATAGGCATAACCTTGAATCCACGCTAGAAGAAGAAATTCAAATCATTGGTGTTCTTTGGTACATGGGCAGTTCACCATTCAATCAGCAAATATTGACTGAATGCCCACTATATGGACAGCCACTGTTGTGGATGCTGAGGGTAACAGGGAACAGCATAAAGACCCTGTCCTTGTCACGATTATATTTTAGTGGGAGAAGGCAGACAATACAAAAATTAAAAAGGCATATAAATAAATGACAGAGCATGTTAGGTGACAAATATTCTGGGACAAAACAGATCAGAGTAAGGGGGATTGGAAGTGGGGGCACTGAGTGGGGACATGCCAATTTTTAAAAAGCTGGTCAGCCTAGTGTTCCCTGAGAGGGGAATGCATGGGCAATGAATTGATGGAGATGAGGGAGTCAGCCAAGCAGATGCCTAAGGAAGAGCATCCTCAGCGGAGGGAACCTTCAGTGCAAAGGCCTTTAGTCACTAGTCCACCTGAGATGTTTGGGACGCAGCAAAGGGGCCGGGGAGATGGCACTGGATGTTTTTGTAGGAGGTGAGGTCAGAGGTCTGGGGACCAGGTTGTTAGAGTCTTGTAGTCATTGCAAGCATTTGGCTTGCACCCTGGGCTTTTTCATCTAACACCACAGAGATCTTTCTGTAATAGCACATAAAGACCCTTCTTTGTTTTGTCAGCTGCGTAATATTCCACTGTGCATGTGCTCTGTGTTTTACTTAACTTGTATTTCAAATAAAATGGACATTTGTTTCCAATCTTTTGCTATTTCCAAAAATGCTGCAGTGAATAACCTGTGCATATACTGTTTTTATTTGTGCAAATCTGTCTGTAGGACAAATGTCTAGAAACAGAATTGCTGGGTGGAAGAGTATATGCATATAAAATTTTGATAGTGTCAAAGTGGCCTCCGTGAGGGTTGTACTAATGGACACTTGCAGCCAGCAATTTGGTTAGGGGCCAGGAGGAGGCTACCTCTCCCTTCGCTGTGTGTCCTCCAGATGTGAGCTGCTGTTAGGTGCCCGTTATTTCCTTTACTCCTCATGGCTCCTTGAGCTGAGTGGTCTTGGTCCTATTTCTCAGATGAGGAAACGGGCACAGAGAGGTGAAGTAACCTGCCAGGGTTTACACAGCCAGGTAGGTGTAGAGCCTGGATTCTGATGCCACCATATCTGAACATGGCTTCACGAGGGCAGAAGTCTGAGGAGCCCTGGCTCCCTGCCCCACAAAAGTGTTAAGTCCCCTGAGAATAGGGGCTGTTTTAAAATGGAAAGCCTGACTGCTGAGCTCTGCTTACTGCTGCGGCTGCATCCTGGAGACCCTGGCCGGCCAGCAGCGGGTGGGAAGAAGCCAGCCCGAGGGACCTGGAGCCACAGTGGCCCAGGTGGCTGGCCCTGGCCTCCCCTTTTTGTCCCTTCTCATCACCTGCCCCAGTGGACAGACCCGGCAGGCTGTGCTCTAGCTAATTCTGCTCTGGGTGAGGAACTCCTCGTCGCCGTCTGCTGGGTCAGCTTGCTCTAGGGGTTGGGTTTCAGCATTTCACTGATGAAAATAAATCAGCCTCTTTATTGCCCTGTATGGCCCTCGGAACCTCTGCAGTCTGGCGTGTATTTCCAGACTTCCTGTAAATCACTTGTTTTTGTCCTAGCCCCTAGGGGCTCTGTGGCTGCTGCAGAAATAGCCTCGAACATGAGTGGAGCCTAGAGACACTCAGGCAGGACCGAGCAAGGGAAGAGAAACAGGTGCCCAGAGCCCAGGTGCTCAGGAATCCAGGCAGTGCCAGGCTGAGCATCTTCTCTGAGTAGATCCTTGGGCATTGAGAGCTTGCCAGGAGGTCAAGGATCATCCAGTTGTACTCTCCCATTGCACAGAGGGGTAAACTGAGGCCCATCTGAGATCACTTCTTAGTGCTCTGGTCCCTGGACCCCCAGTCTCCTGCTGTTGCTCCCAGATGACTCCTCCTTTAGGTCTGTTTCTTGTGCAGTGGCCCGTTAGGGAAATGGAATCAGAGTTGCCGAGAATGGGTTGCAGCTGCTGCAGGTAGGGTAGGGGTCTGACAGCCGGGAGAGCTGTCTCACGTTTGAGGGATAGGAGGAAGGGGGACTGGTGTCAGGACTGGATTTCCTTGAGGCTGAGATGGGTTCTTCTGCCCCATACATTTGTCTAAATGGGGTGAGTGACCGTGATGGACGGACGCTGGAGAACAGGCGCCTCTGGGGACTCTGACAAGGCCCCGGCAGGTTCTGTGTGCAGGCCCCAAACTCCAGCTTCTTCCCTCCCTTTCTCTGCTCGAGCATTATTTGTGCCCACAAGACTCCCTAGTGGGGACATGGAGCATTGTGCCCCCGATGGCAAACCTGCTGGGCTGTTCTCCAGCCCTGAGAGGTTTACCCAGGCCAGGGTGCGGGCTTTCTTTTTCTGGGAAGTGGCCGTAGAGCTGTCTGTGGGTGGGAGCCAAGAGCTTCTGACTGCCTTTCTCGTCCTCGACCCAATCTTTACATCACCTCAGCAAGTCAATGCCCTGACGCTTGTTAGAGACTCTCGCCTTCTGTTTCCTTGATTGCTTTAAAAAAAAAAACTGTTAGTAGCAAAGTGTTCTTTGATGTTTGTTCTTCTCCTTCTCTAGGGGCAGTGAGATCAGATTTTGATATGAAAGCTCAAAGCTTTTCAGATCTTTCCTTCTTCCTTCCTGCCCCGACTCCCCCCACTGGTTATCTGTACACTGCCTGAGAAGCTTCGAGAACCGGGCACACGCTCTTCACGTGACACAGGGATAGAACCCTGGGTGGTGCCCTGGTTCCTGGCTCCCGTCCAGGCTTGTGCCCCATGATGTGTAGCTTCTGTGGGTCAGGAGAGGCACTTCCAGATGGTTTCTTTGCAGCAGGGACCTCCTGCTCTGGCCTGCACTGCTCACGGTTCTGAACGTGAGCACGGTTGCCCGGGAGACTCCCTGGATGCCTACACGGTCCTCCTTGTACTCATGCACGTGGACGGACCCATTTGGGAAAGGAAGCAGAGCCCCCCCCAGATCTGCCACACACACCAACACACGCTAGAACCCTGTCCACCTTCACCCCCCAGCAGTGCTGGGAACTGTCCCTGGAACTACATGGCCAGTTTGGTAACCAGTACTTTGGCGTGGTACTTTTTTCAAAAGAGTTAAAAAAATTATTTTTTAAAGATTTATTTATTTAATTTTAGAGATAGGGGAAGGGAGGGAGACAGAGAGGAAAACATTAATATGTGGTTGCCTTCTGTGCGTCCCCTACTGGGGACTTGGCCTGCAACCCAGGCATGTTCCCTGACTGGGAATTGAACCAGTGACCTTTAGGCCACACTCAATCCACTGAGCCACAGCAGCCAGGGCTACGTGTGGTACTTAATAGGGCTGTTTTGTGTTAAGAATGGGGATGGACCCTAAGTGCAGAGATGGGTTCATAGTCTGAATTTGGAACCAGTTCTGAAACAGTTCCCTGCTAATTTCCAGAAATGCTCTGAGCCCTGGAAGTTTAGGATAAGTGCCTGGAACTCCCAGGGTGCCACTCTGCGGGGGACACCACTCTGATGGGGGCAGTGCTCCGATGGGGACAGCACTCACCAGGGCGGTGGTGTCCGACTCTTTCTAAATCAGCACTGTGATTTTATCATCGCTCCCCACTCCCTCCTTCTTGTCCAGTCCTCCAGACTCACACCCTTTGTCCATCCACCTCTTTTTGATTCCTCCTTCCTCCCTGGGATGCAGAGGGAGCCTGAGTGTCAGGTTCCTTCTGGCAGTGTGACCTGGAACACGCTGCAACCTCTGAGCCTCAACTGTGGAAGCAAATGAAAGAAGGTGCATTAAAGTGCAGACACAGAGTCAACTTGTCTCCCCTGTTCTGGTGCACTCTCTCCTCCTTCCTGGCTCCCAGTCCAATCTGGGCCCGCTCCCCAAGCTGCCTCTGTCCTTCCCAAATCAGGACCTGTTGCAGATGGGGGTCCCTGCCCCAGGAGGCAATAAGAATGGGGAGAGGCAGGAGGGAGGTGAGTGGATACACCCCTGACCCTTGTCCAACTCGGACATCTGCCTGGGGGTTGACAGTTCCCTTCCAGAGTAATCCTTTTGCACCCTCACTTCTGCCCAACCCTCAGAGAACACGTCTCCAAGGCTGCCCTGTCCACGGTCTTCCAGGGGGGAGTGCAGACACCCTGGAAGCCTGGGACCGTGGGAGGGGTGCCCACAGCCCTGAGCTTCCGGCCCACCTCCTTCCGCCTTCCCTGAGCTGGAAGGCAGAGAGCTGAGCCTGCAGAGGCCTGTGGGTATTTCCACTGAGGTGCTCCCTGAGCTCCTCCCTCTCCCAACTGACACCTTGACACTTGGGAAACCCAGGCCTTTCGCCTCCTGCTTCTCCTTAGAATGATTGGATGGCTGGATGGTTGGACTGGTTTGTCCAAAATGTGTTCTCACAACCCTCCTACCCTGGGAGAGTTGGAAGTCCTCCTGAACCTCGTTTGAAGCCTGAGGCATGGAACCCCTCTCTCCGCTGCTCATTCTTATGACTTCTCTGAATCCTTTGACACTGGTCTGGGAACCTGCCCATCTCAACAAAGATACAGTTGCGATAGTGCAGGGACCAGCCTGCAGGGCCCTGGGTGCCATTTTTATTCTAACTCATACTTTCTTTCTTTACTACCCAAGAGAAACCCGCAGAGAGTGGTGCTGGCCATGCGGAGGGGCCGGGATGAGGCATCTGCTCAGGAAGGGTGAAGAAGGTAGCCTTTGGCAGCTTCTTCCCGAGCCTGTATTGCCAGACCTGCCTTTGAAAAGCGGGGCTCCGGGGTGGGGTGGCCACGAAGCACTTCGGGGTTGCACACTGACTGGGTCCCTGGCAAGGGGACACCAGGCACTAAAGCTCCCCTACCCCACAGGCCATCTCAGCAGCTCTAGGAGTTAGGTTGGGACATTTGATTGTTGTGCAAGTAAGTCACCAAAAACATGCAAATTAAGAGTTGGCATCTGGTGTTCTGCTGTCAGTGAGGGACTTCTGGCACATTTTAGGGCACACCAGGATGATGATGGGGTGACTTTGGGCAGGTTGTGTGGGTTTTGCTGACGAGACCGCTTCAGACATGGGTAGTTGGGCATGAGGGTGGACATCGCTAGTACTCCAAAAGCTTTTTTCCCTGCCATTCATGATTTTCAGATAGGAACAAACTGAATACCAATAGCCAGTCAATTGGAGGCATCTCAGATGGCCCAGTGGATCAATATCCTGGGCCAGGTGCCCACTGGCCGTCCCAAAGGCAAGCCTCAAAAATTGTCTAGGTGGCTGGACCAGAACCCAAAGATTTACACTGAGACTCTCATTTTGGGGTTCCTGTCCCCCTCACTGAGACCTTCCCAGGTGACACTCCAGCCCCTCTGTTTAGGCCCCATGGTTACCTCTGGGAAGTACAGGGCCTTTGTGGCCCCCCCGCCTCCCCTTTTATAAGCCAAGGCAGTGTCCTGGCTCCTAGACTCTGCCCCGTGGAGGGGAAGGGGGGGGAGAGGAAAAAAAAGATTTCCACCTTATTGTTCAGCAGCTGGAAAATTGTTGTCATCTGTTCTGCCTTTCATTTGCTGAGAGTGGAAAAAAAATGGAAAAATTTGGGGAAATAAATCTCAGTACCCTCCTAGGAACTCTCGCCCCTCTCTCTCTCCCTCGAATCCCTGCCGCTTTGCTCCCTGGTTTTCTCTTCCCACTTCTCTGGGTACTGGGGCTGTGATAGGCTTGGGACTGGGGCTGGACTGGGATGGGGCTGTCGCTGTCACTGGGCTAGGATTGAGCTGGGGTTGGAACTGGGTTGAGCTGGGGCTGCAACGGGGCAGAGGCAGGGGCTGGAGCTGAGCGGCCACTTCGAACTCCATGTGGAGCGTTTGGGAAGCCACTGTGATGTCATTCAAGAGCTGCATAGCTACAGGATGATAAGTGAAGCCCTGGGGACCCAGCTGGCTGAAATTACAGACAGAGTTTTATCCCACTGGCTTCCTACAAGCCAGAGTGAGGCAGAGCCGGGAGGGGGAGAGAGTGAGAGAGAGAGAGGGAGAGAGGGAGAAGGAAAGAGGTAGAGAGAGAGCGCGGGGCTGGAGGGAGGGAGTGGTGTGTGTACACGGGCAGGCAGGCTCCTCCCACCGCTGACAGTCCCAGTGAGCCGGAGTAGGACACAGACCGAGCTGGAGCTGCAGCCATGTAGGAATTATTTGAAACTTGAGGCACAAGGAGCAGAGATCAAATCAGAGCGGTTCTTTCCCCGCCCCTTTCTCCCTCTCTGTCCAGAGGGTAAGTGTCTGTCGGGCGGCTGTTTTGCCTCTGTGTGTCCTTGTGTGGCTCTCTGCTGGATCTGGGGAGAGGGTGGTGGGGCTTCTCTGCCCTCAGTCCTGGATTTGCCACCGAGCGGGGAAAGGCGTGAGGCTGTGCAGGGTTGTGACCCTCTGCACGGCCTTTGGAGGTGGATGTAGTGGACCTGGGATCCCCCCTTCAGAATTTGCTGCCCTTGGACATGTAAGAGCTGCCAACTCGGGTCTGAGGGGTGGCTGAGTTTTTGGGGGGCAGTGTGTTGGAGCCGGCCTCATTCTTTCGCGGTTACGGCTCATGATAGATGAGAATGGGGTGGGCAGAGGGAGCATAGTGGAGGCATGGAGACCCTTGAAACACTCCCAGCACGATGTTTATTCAGGACAACCCCTCTCCTTCTGGAGACTAAGCTTGGTGGCACCCCCGGTACTGACCATTCCCCCGCCGGCCTCCTGTGGGCTCCCATTCATGGCTTTCTCCCACCTCTGGCACAGCTCACGAGGGCTTGGCTGTCCCCTGGCCAGGGATTTCTGAGTGTCCAGGCGGGTGCCCTGGCCTGGCAGGGAAGGACTTCAGTTGTTGTGGGCTTGGAGCTATTTTTACCATCTTGAGTGCGTCTGTGATATCTGGTGCCCGGATAGGCTGAGGCGGGGAGTGGGGGTGTCAGGCTCTGGTTATAGTGCCCAGTGTGGGAGCTGAGGGCCAGGAGGCTGGCCCTGCAAGGTCATGGCTAATCGTGTCGTGTGACCTGGGCTGGTCACTCACCCTCCAGGCCCTGGTCCCTTGGGTCTGAAATAAAGGTCACAATCAAGCTTTCTGTTCCTACGCCTTTTCTCTGGAGAAATGCAAGTAAGATGGTATCTGTGCAGAGTACTGTGGGTCCTTCCTGAGGAAGGCCTGGGGACACATCCCTCATCATCACTTGACGGAAACCTCATCTATTATATTGTGAGGATCTTGGTCCGTAGCCATATAGTTGGAGAGCACCCCTCCTGCCCCCACCCTGCCAGGCTCCTCCAGCTACCTTCACCTTGAAGGCCATTAAGGGGAGAGCGCTGAACTTGTAGTCAGAAAGACAAGTCCTTTTGTATCTTTGAGCTGGGTGACTTTGGAGGGGGCCCCAGCACCTTCACTTTTCTGCAACATGACAGGTGGACGGTGGAGGAATGGGCCCTTCAGACCCTTTGGCTCTGAAAATCCCATGGTTTGTTAAACGTTCTCTTGGCTCTGCTGACTTCCCAGTCCCTCTCAGATCTTAGTTCTGTTGCCCAGAGGGCCCGGAGGTGCCAGTGGGAGGGGCTGTAGTTTCCATTTCGATTTCAATGCTGACTTTTTCCATGTTCAAGGCCCACAGGCTGAGATTCAGACTGGGCTCCGTTCGGGCATTGGGCCTCTTGCCACCTTCTTTCTTTCTCGGTAGAATGGAGGAGGCGGCAGGGGTGGGGCCCTAGCCACCCACCCTTCCTGGGCCCACAGCAGCAGGTTGTGGTGAGGCTGGTGAGGTCACCTGTACAGGAGATAGAGCCGTGCATGGAAACATTGACAGCAGCCCTGAGAAGAATCTCGTTCTCCTCTGTCCACTGTCTGAAAACACAGTGTGTTCCCTCTGAGTGCTGTTAAGCATCAGGAAAGACAGGTGTCTGTTTGCCAAGCCTGGACCCATCTGTCCCCACCCACAGGGCCCAAGGCCCATGCTTGGCAGCATGGAATCTGTTGACACCCTCTGATGTGAACCAAGTTCTGTGGGCTGCACCTGTCTTCTGCCCTCTTTGCTTGGCAGAGGCTGTGGCTCCCCTTCAGAGACGTTTCTTCAACCCTAAATTCTGCTGATCTTCAGAACCCCCGAGGAAGCCCATTCCCATTTAGAGAAGTGCCAGAACTCTCTGCAGGCTGTGATGAACCAAGGGCTACCTTGATCGCCAGCTGGCTATGGCATAGGGAGGTTGGCATGGGTGGAAGCCAGGACTGGGGTCTAGAAGGTCTCTGTGCCATTGCCAGAGTGCCTCAGGAAGACCCCAGGTCAAACTTGAGCCATGGGGCTGCGGTTCTCCACCGCTCTCTCCATCCTCACCTCCTCACATGCACCTCCCCTGGGCCAGCTAAAACCCGGTGGGTTGCTCTGGGCTGGACCCCTTCTCGAGCTCCTCCACTGGAAAGCTTTCCTTGCTGTGTGTTCTCCCATTTCTGTTGGGTGGAGCCTGACATTCTTCACAGAAGCCCCAGGTGATGGGGAGGGATCCCCAGAAGCAACATGCTTTTAAATATGTACCTTTTCATTTAAGGTTCATAGATGGACTCTGGTTGTCCATCACCCCCCCCCCCGAAATTATGTGCCAAGAATTGTGTCTGTGCACGTTGTTTAGGAAATTAGTCTAGTTCATTAGCTCTCCCAAAAGGTCCCTGGTGTAAGAGAGATCATGTCTGCTGGAGTGGCATGTGGCTGGGGAATTCTGTGGAGGGTGTCATGGGGTAGGCTCTGGCCCAGCCAGTTTATAGGGACCTCCCCTGTGCCCAGCCTGTGCTACCACCAACTCTGTAGAACACCCCTCTCTCATGATATTTTTGGCTGCAGAGCCTCTGCTTCCCTTTTGGGAGAAGCTTGTGGTCTGCCTCGAACCCCTGAGTTTTCCCTTCTCTGAGTGGCAATGGGAGAAGAGTGTCTCAGTGGCTGAAAGGATTATACAAATCTTTCTGGGCTATTTAATGTAACTCGAGGAGCATTTAGGGAACACCTACTGTGTGCCAGGCACTGTGCTCTGTAGGACCATCCTGTATAAGGCATGCTGCTTATGCATTGAACTCCAAGAGGCACTGTTCACATGGTCCATGTTGTGAATGGTGCCATCTGGGAACTAGGCACTGGGGAGAGAGAGAAACAAAGGCCTTTCCTCAAGGAGCCCTCAGCTTAGTGGGGAAGACAAACATGGACAACAATGACTGTCCAGTATGTGACCGATGTTCCAGTTGACATCTACAAAGGGCATTGGGAATGTGCCCTTTGTAGTGTCTACATCTCAGAGGTTGATCTGAGTCTGGAGGTCTGTAGGAAAGGGCTTAGGCCAAGGAAGGCTTCCCAGAGAAGTTCAAACTGAGCCTGAAGCAGGAAGAAGAGGTTTGCTAGGGAGGTTGGGAGTGGTGGAGGCAGGGTGAGGAAGGGCCTTCGGGAGAGGGAACAGCATGTGGTACAGAGTAGGGAAGAACATATAAGCAGTAAGAGTAGAGTGGGGGGTGGGCTGTGGGGTATGGAGGACAGTGAAGGTTAGGCTTCAAATGGCAGGCAAGGGCTGGGTGAGAAAAGGTCTGGTGTGCCCAGCAGGGGGGATGTGGCACTTTACTTTGGGTTATGAGAGCTGTTGAAATGGAAAGAGGAGGATGTTCCAGGCCGAGCTCAAGGTACTTAGCTCCTGAATCCTGTCACTCAGCAAAGCTGTACGTATGCTTTCAAGTGTCTATGAAGCCAGGTCCTGCACGGTTAAGTGGTTGAGCAAGCTGAGTTGCCATTTAGATGGAGATCATTTTTCTGAATGATGAGTGTGTCTGCCTGAGGGGTGGGGTGGGAGGGGGTGCCTCCCTTCTATCTCCTCTCCAGAAGCACATCCCTATGGCTTCCCTGGTTCTTAGCTCCATCCTCTGGCTCCCATGTTGCATCTTCACATCCGCAGCCCTGACCTCAGCCTGGCACCCTCTGTGGTTGGAGGAGAGTCTGTGGCTAAAGGGTTAAGGTGTCCAGAACTTGCTCTCCTGGTTGCTGCTTGGCCAAGCCTCAGTCTTTGTCAAAGGTCACTTACCTCCCAGACACACACGGCCTTTAATGCACCATTCCCACATTTAAGGAGCTAGATTTCCCCCCCACTGCTAGGGCCCCTGTCTGCCTCCAAACCATCTGTGTTTGGGGTGGGCCCGGTGCTTCTACCTATTGGAAAGCACTGATTTTCCTCCACAGTGGTTGGTCATCACTGCTCTGGGTGATGCATTTTAATGGAGCATTATTCTGCTGAGTGTGGACTCAAAGGACTTTTTATCATGAAGCGTCCCATCCTGAGGACCTTAACAAATCGGTCACAGTCCAAAACAGACCTGCTGTTGGACAGCGAGGAGTCTCTCCTCATTGAGTCATCGCCAAAGGAGACTTCTTTCTTGTAGTCAACCAGCCTTTCATTCTCCGTGGCTGGGCCCTTTGTCCCAACATCTCAGTAAATGAAATCTCCCCACTTGGCATGGGTAAGAGAAGCAGGGGTCCTTAACCTGGGAACTCAGAATGCTGGCCACTGGGTCAGGGTTTCTCAAGACACTACCTACCCATGTGTGCACCAAAACCCCAGGGAGCTAGGTAACATGCAGACTCTTGGCTTCACCCCAGATCTAGGAGAGAAAATCTGTGGAGGTGAGGACCCATAGTCTTCATTTCTAAACAAGCCCCAGAGGAGGTTCTTAGGAACATAAGAATTAGAGAATAACTGCCCTGAGTCCCTATCGTCTTCATATCCATGTTTATTTCTTTCATTCTTTATTAAGTGTGTGGTCAGACAGGGCCTTCCTTTCCTGCATTCCGGCCTGCACTGTGCTTCTAGCGTTTACTGGAGGGAGCCTGGGGAGCAGGTCCACATCCAAGTCAGCTGGGGATTTTCCTCAGCGCTTTCCAAAACATGACTCGCACATCTGGATTACGGCCGCCGTGGAGTGAGGGCTTCTTGGTGCAATCAAACTCAGCATCGAGGGTGGAGTCCAGGCCCTCGAGCAGCTAGCTGCTGGGGAGAACCAGGAGACACATGCAGACAAAACAAGCGGGGCCTTGAAAAGACTGTGGACTTCTCAACTTCCCTAGAGAAGTGGGTAGGGAGATGGCCCGGGAGACATGATGTCCAGTCTGGCTGGAGATTGGGGCCTGGGAGCTCGGCACCCTGGCCTGTATGTAACTTGTGCTTCCCCCGCAGTTTGTTCTCCCAGTCCATTGTCATCCGTGCCAGTACCCACAGCCCCAGCCAGGCAGGTTCCTCCCTCTGTCCCTTGCCCCTCTTCTACTAGGTGTACAACCTCCATTCTTTGTGGGCCATCTGAGCTGTTTTTTTAACCCAAATTGGCCATCCTTTGGAGGCTGCTGGGACTTCGAGATGCATCTGGTAGCCCCTAGTTTTAGAACCCTTATCCTCTGCAAGCCCCCCACTCTTCCTCCCCTATTCTTTCTCACCCCTCTCCTTCCTCTGCCTGCCTCTCTCTTTTGTCCTTCCTGCCTTAATAGATTGAAACCGACCTTGTGTTCCGGCTTCTTGTGGTCCTGGTAAATAGCTCTTAATGTGTCCGTGGTGGATGGCAGAGAAGGTGTGGGGGGCAGGGGACACTTACTTTCATTTCTGATGGGAGGGGCAGGGGTAGGTGCTCCACAGGTCCTGCTGGTATGTTGGGGTTACGCAGCAGAGCCCTCACAGGGGCTGGACAGACCTGGGACTGGCCTCTCCTTAGTTTCTCCCCTTGATATGCAAAGGGAGGTGACCAGTGAAGGCTACAGCACACCCTGGAGCATTCGGCCAGCACCGGGCAGTTGGGAACAGCTGGACCCTTCTTTGAGGATGGAAATAGACCTTTCCATTTGTATTAAACAAACAGGATTTAATTACACAATTTACACTTCTTCGATTTTCTTACTAAGACTTAGTAGCGTGGCACTTAGCGTTCCTGATGTTGTGGCTGCAAGTAGTAGCCCATTTGGGGGTAAATTACATGGCAGAATCAGTTTAATATTGATGTTTTCAAAATCAATGAAGAACGGGGTCTGGCCAGCAGAGCCAGGATGTCAGGTAATGGGAATCGGAGCGAATTCTCCCTCCCGGCCTCGGGAATGCGTTCTTAGCTCTCCTGCCAACATCTCTCCTTTTACTCACCCAAGTGAAGTGCTGGATTGGGCCTGCTTTCTCGTGGAAGGAAGTAGTACTCTCAGATTTGCACCGGGTGCTTCTCATGGCCTTCTGCATGCCAATGGGGAGGCACAGAATACCCCACGCTTTGCTTTGTTGTCTCCCCACTTCCCAGAACAGGTGAGCATGGGCTTGGGGGACTAGAGGTGCAGGGCATGCAGGAGGTCCCTGGCCTGGGAGGAACATTCTGGCATCTCCTGGTATTGCTGAGTGGGACCATGTGTCTGCATCTCCATGGCCAGCAACATTGCAGGTGCAGTGAGAAGGAGGGTCAGCTCTTCAGACTTCCACTAACTGGCATGAGGGGTCCATCCTCATGGGAACGACCCCTGGAAATCTGAGTGGGTGTGAGGCTCCTGTCTTTAGTGCTTTTCTTCTCTGGAAACAGCCAGCTGGGGTCTCTTTCTTTTTGTGTAGCAAGGCACTCTTTGGAGGGACATGCATGAGGGGCAGGCTCTCTCATCTGACAGTGCTTGTCCCTGTAGGGATGCTGACAGATGAGTTGGCAGAGGCAGCCATGCCTGCAAAGCAGCCTCTTAGCAGCAGCCTTTGGGGGTCCCAGCACAAGGTGCAGGCTGTTGGAGATTCAGCCCTATCTCAGCCCAAACCCCTTTCCCATTCGGACCGACCCCATCCCCGTGAGCCCTGGGCTGTGGCAACGCTCCAGCCCGTGCCACTGGGTTTCTGCTGCTGGTTGAGGCCCCAAATCTGCAGGGAAAACTCTTCAGAGAGATGGTTCTGAAGAGTTAAGTAAAAGGGCATCCAGCCCTGGGGTGTGTGTGTGGACCATGCGCCCTGTTGGGCATCTCTGTGTCGCGCTCACCCAGTGACATCACTTGGTTGGCTTGTGGTCTGTGTGTGTGTGTGCCAATCAGGATGTTCCTGTTTTGTGGTTGTCTGATCACTTGTTTTTGGCCGTGGGTTTCTGTATGAGTGTTTATTTTTAGAGGCTGCCACTTCTGGCCCAAGGGCTGATCCTTGGGCATGGTGGGAGTCTGTGTTTTCTGAAATGTTTGTGGCTTTAAATTTAAGTATTTATCTTGGGGTATTGCTGCCTTTTATGTGTTCCTTCTAGTGTGTGTGTATGTGTGTGTGTGAGAGAGAAAGAGAGACGAGATCCAGTGTAGAGTAGTAAAAAGTATGTGTGCCCTTTGAAGTTCTGATTTTAAATGAGCTTGGATTCTAATTTAGTTTTATTTCAGTTGTCGTACGTTAATTCTGATGTAAAGCCGCAGCTCTGTCAGGTACTGTATGTTTGGGAACAAATGGCTTTACCTCTTGGAATCTCAGTTTCTCCATCTTTAAAAGAGGCACACGCTGCCTACAGGATGAGAAGCGAAGTGTGTGTAAGGTCTGTGGCCAAGTGTTTGGCGCATAATAGATACTGGCTGCACGTTAGCTACTACTACTACTACTATTGTTATTACTTGTATTTGCACACTTGTATCCACAGCATGCTTTCTGACTGGGGGAACCAGCATGTCTAATGTGGGTGAATTCTGGGTGTTTGATTTGGGTGGTTCAGGGTTGGCACGTGGGTCTCTGGGTGTCTTTGTGTCGGGTTTTCTGTGTGTGTACGCGCGCGCGCGTGTGTGTGCGTGATTGCTGGTGTCTGCTCTGGGGTTTGGGCAGTATTTGGGAGGGGCTCTCTTCTTTGGCCAATTAGGGGACTGCCCTGGAAGGTGCCTGTGGGTGCTTGTCCGTGTGTGTGTGTGTGTGTGTGTGTGTGTGTGTCTGTGTGAGCGTTGGGCTGGGAACTGGGCTGCTGATTGTACAGGGTGTGAAATCACTGAGTTCCTTTGGGCGGGGCGAGTTCTTCGCCCCTGAGTCAGCCCTTTGGCCTTGAGCCACCCAGCATTCACTTTTTCCTTTCAGAGAAAGTATTGCTCATGGGGGCCCCCAGAGCTGCCTGTAGACAAAATGACACAGAGGACACCTCTTCCTGGATGAAAGCCTCTGCTTTTTGTTCTTGATCCCTAAGATGCTTCCCCCACCCCTGTCCCTTTCCAGAAACCTTCATGGGCCCCAGCATTCAGAGTGAACGTGTATCCCCTTTGACATGGGGCCTGCTGGCTTTGCTGAACACCACCTTGGCCCGGAGCTTCCAGGTTCTTGGAAAGTTAGCAAGATGCCAGACGCAGATTTTAAACTGGGCATCTTGCCCCCCAGGACCCCCTGCCCAATCCTAGGCTCTACTGCCTGACCCTGAATCTTGATTTGCCATGGGTTCTGCCCAAAAGCCTAGGGTAGGGTCCTTTGGTCCTAAAAGTCACTTCAGCTCTATCCCAGGGAACTGGGAAGAAGTTTTAGGATCCAGGGAAGGAGGAAGGTGTCCTCGCCTCCCACTGACATCTGCCGTCTGTCGCTCCTTTTCTTGCAGAGGTTGTGGGACACACTCAGGGGCCGCTGGACGGGAGCCTGTATGCCAAGGTGAAGAAGAAGGACTCCTTGCACGGCAGCACTGGGGCCGTCAACACCACACGTCCTGCCCTGTCGGCCACCCCCAACCACGTGGAGCATACCCTGTCCGTGAGCAGTGACTCGGGCAACTCCACAGCATCCACCAAGACAGACAAGACCGATGAGCCTGCCCCCGGCCCCTCCAGTGCCCCTGCTGCCCTGAGTCCCGAGGAGAAGCGTGAGCTGGACCGCCTGCTCAGTGGCTTTGGCTTAGAGCGAGAGAAGCCAGGCACCATGTACCACACACAGCATCTCCGGTCCCGCCTGGCGGGGGGCCCTGCTGCGCCCTCCTCTGTCCGCCACGTGGTCCCAGCCCAGGTTCATGTCAATGGTGGGGCCTTGGCATCTGAGCGGGAGACGGACATTCTGGACGATGAGCTGCCCAACCAGGATGGGCACAGTGTGGGCAGCATGGGCACACTGTCCTCCCTGGATGGGATCACCAACACTAGTGAGGCAGGCTACCCAGAAGCCCTGTCCCCACTCACCAATGGCCTGGACAAGCCCTACCCTGTGGAGCCGATGGTCAATGGTGGGGGTTATCCCTATGAGTCTGCCAGCCGCGCAGTGCCTGCCCACGCCAGCCACTTGGCCCCTATGCGGCCCTCCTACTCCGCACAGGAGAGTTTAGTTGGCTACCAGCGGGAGAGCCCCCACCCAACTTGGCCACAGCCAGTGACCACCTCTCACTATGGCCACGACCCCAGCAGTATGTTCCGCTCTCAGTCCTTTCCGGAAACTGAGCCCCAGCTGCCCCCAGCTCCGGCCCGGGGGGGAAGTAGTAGGGAGGCTGTGCAGAGGGGCCTCAACTCCTGGCAGCAACAGCAGCAGCAGCAGCAGCAGCCTCAGCCTCGCCCGCCTCCTCGCCAGCCTGAAAGAACCCACTTGGAAAGTCTTGGGCCCAGCAGGCCCAGCCCCCAGCCGTTGGCAGAGACCCCCATGCCTGGCCTCCCTGAGTTCCCAAGGGCAGCCTCCCAGCAGGAGATCGAGCAGTCTATTGAAGCCCTCAACATGCTGATGCTGGATCTGGAGCCGGCTGCGGCTGCCACCCCCCTGCACAAGTCCCAGAGTGTCCCTGGGGCCTGGCCAGGGGCCTCCCCACTCTCCTCCCAGCCTCTGTCCTGCTCCTCCTACCAGTCCCATCCACTGACCCAGTCCAGATCTGGCTACATCCCCAGCGGGCATTCCTTGGGAACCCCGGAGCCGGCCCTGCGAGCCTCGCTGGAGTCTGCCCCTCCTGGCAGGTCTTACTCACCTTATGATTACCAGCCCTGTCCAGCTGGGCCCAACCAGAGTTACCGTCCAAAGAGCCCAGCCTCTCCCTCCTCCTTGCCCGCCTTTCTTTCAACCACCTCCAACCCTCCAGTGCCTCAGCAGCCCCCGGCCTCTCTCCCTGGCCTCACCACTCAGCCTCAGCTCCCACCAAAGGAGGTGACTTCAGATCCATCCCGGACTCCCGAGGAGGAGCCCTTGAACCTGGAGGGACTGGTGGCCCACCGGGTAGCAGGTAAGATTCTCAAGGATCATTAGTGCTGGGTATCCCCTCCTTACTTTCTCCACATCTTCCTTCTTTGATCTTGATTTGTCCTGCTGGGGGAGGTGCAGGCACAGCCATCAAAACTCAGCAGACACAGCTTTGGCCTGAAGAGGTTGGTAGGAGCCCACACGCTAGCCATCCCTTCCTGCACTTATTGTCTGTTAGGCTACAAGGCAGACATTGGAATTGAAAGATCAATGTCTTTCAGTTTCTGTCCTCAAGGAGCTTACTGTCTAGTGAGGAGACAGGTGATTCTAACAGAAAGCAATGTGTGCCACAACATAGGTAGAGACCAAAGCCTCGGAGCCTGGGGAAAGCGAGACTTACCACCTAGGACAATCAGGAAAAGCTTCCTGGAGGTGGTGACTTTGAGACTGGAGTGCATACCTTCTAAGTCTAGAGGAGTTGCTCTCTGTGGCTGCCTGCGGTGCTCGCTGTACTCAGGCTTCAGTTTCTTGAGGAAGGCATGGAGGGGGCTGGAGGGAGGTCTCAATGGACTCAAATTCCTTCTTGGGCCCTCCCAGAGGCATAACAAAGCCCGAGAGAGCCCCAAGGATTCAACTCTGGTGGGTCCTTTTGGGATATTTCTTTGTTTCGGGGAGGCCAAGGTCCCCCTTCTTTTCCAGTTGTCCCTGCTTTAGGATCAGCTTTGTATGAGAAGCCAGCGCTGAAAAACAAAGCTCCGTTTCCTATCAAAACATGAATGGGCTTATCTTTTTGGGGAGAGGAGGGAGAGTGGAGCAACTGGAGGAGCTTACTGGGAAGATAAAGGCAAGAAGTGGCAGACTGTCCAGGGCTACGTTGGGGAAGACAGGAAGTGTTCCCTTCCTTCCCATGGGCCCAAGCCTATGACCATTTCATGGGGGCAGCCAGACTGGGTGGGAAAGCCTGTGGGTTGATTTTACTGCAGAGGTGAAGTCCAGTCAGGGGTGAACAATGACTGGGGCTGGGGACTGGGGCCTGTCCCCACTTCCTCAGCTGTCAGGGTGGTGGAAGCTCAGGGAAGAGAAGAGGAGTCTGGGATGCTGACACTGCCCTGCACCCCTTTTTCCTAAATTTAGAGGAAGCTGAGTCACCATGCCAACTGCAGGGAGGGAGGGAGACACCCTTGCTGGGGATGGCTGGTGGGTTTGGGGAAGTGCTGGGGCAGGCAGCTGGCTGTTGGGCTGGGCCCAGGGCTGGGTGTGGGGTGCATGGGCACCCTACTTCTGTACTTCAGGGCAGAGCACAGTCCCCAGCTCAAGTATCCATCCTTGAAATTTGCCATCTTGGAAGTATTTACACCACTGAAACTGCCAATCAGGGCTTCCCCCGGCCTGGAGAGCTGGTCTAGCTGTGCATCGTTGCTTTTGTCTGAGAGCCAAAACACAGGATACGTGCCTACCTCTGTAACCCAGCAGTGAGAGAAAGGCTGCGTGGGGTGGTCCAGATGGAGCTAATGTCTCTGCTTTCTCCCCTGTCTGGGCCCCTGGGATAAGGATTCCCCAGTGTCTTTGTCAGCAGACATGCTTTTCCTCCTGGTTGTGTTGAAGGAAGGGGAATGGAGCCCTCTCAAGATTTTGCAGTTGGGGTGGTGGCCTGAGGAATAGAGACACTCTAGCCTAACGAGGGACAGGATCCAGAGAGCTTTTCTCTGGGGGAGTGGGATGAACTTCCTCCCCTTACCGGCCCCTTCCAGCTTTCCTGGAGCTGGCTCAGGAGAAAGGCATACCTGAATGGTTTGGGAAGGATACCTATCTTGTAGTGTTTCTCCCCTCAGCCTTTTTTGCTCCTACTAGCCTCTGAGGTCTTGACTATCAACCTCTAAATCCCATAGGCTGCCAAGAAGTCACAGGAAGGGGGTGATATTGTTGGCACATCTCTGCCCCCCTTTCCTTCACCAACTGTGAGTGACTCGTTTGGAAGAAGGGGTGAGATGCATAGAGGGAACAGTTATATTTGGCTTCCAAGCCTGTAAGGGGCCTCTTTGGTCCATGCCCTGTTGTGAACAGTATTTCTTATGTCAGCAGAGCCTGTTTGCACAACTTTCTTAGTAGCCCTTTATGATGTCTGCTGTGCCTGTATAGATAAAGGCACATGGGCAGGATCAATGTCACAATAGTCTAGGAGCCAGGGATAATAAACTGCTAGCACCACTCCTTTCTGCTCATTCTATTTCTACAAGAAGCTGGAACACAAGCTTTAACATGAATAACCCAGGAAGTTCAGATCCAAGAGAGAACCTCTTCATGGCCATGAACTTGATCTGGTTTCTCCTGGCTTTTCTCCCTTTGGTCTTCATTTTCCTACTTGGCTGTTCTCCATGATTACCCAGTATTAAGTCCTGGGTTCATTCCACTTTGATACAACAACTCTACATTTTATTTCAGCTTAGATCTCAGAGAATTTAGAGGTAGTTTTCTTAACTTAATAAAGTGTAGGTACCAGAAGCCTGTTCACACATTATATTTTCTTGTGAAACATTAGAAACATTACTGTTACAGCCAGGGACAAAATAAGAACACCCACTATCACCACTATCATTCAGCATTGTATTGGATGTCCTAGCCAGTGCAATAAGACAAGAAAAGGAAATAAGAGTCAGAGTTGGTGAGTCCAATCATGTTATCTTATGATCCCGATTCTGTGACTGGTCTGATCTCAAATGTCTGTAGAGGTGGAGATTTCAGTGCATGTTGGAAATAAGATGTGGATCTTATCCTTAAGGAGTCAAGAGTTTGGTAAGGGAAAAAAAGAACTGGGACTTTAAAACAAAGTCATTTAAATGAAGTATTAAAGTCTCCCTTTAATAAGGGAGGCATGGAGAAAGTTCTGTGGGAATGAGGAAAAAGGAGATAACACTATCAGTGAGAGAGATTGTAAAGGCTCTGTAAGTTTTAAACAGAGCTTTGGACAATGGGTAGGCTTTTGAAAGTGAATAGGGTCATTGGAGAGAGAGGGTTTGTAGTGAAGGCAGAAGAGCATGGGAAATGTTTGAAGAACAGTAGATTGAGCGCATTTAGGCTGTGTGGGAGAGTCAAGAATGGTAGCTTAGGCCCTGCCTCTGGTTGGTCTTAAGTACTGGACTAAGGAGCTTGAATCTTACCTAATGGCAATGTAGGAAGCCATATTTTAGTCAGGAGACTATGCCATGATCAGAGGTGTAGTTTAGGAAGATGTACCTGGCAGGTCTGGGCAGGAAGGATGCAAAATGGGAGAGATTTGGGAGCTTATTAGATAGCTTTGGTATGGGGACTGGATTAGGATACTGACCATGGAAATAAATGAAAAAGATGAGATGGTGCCTAAGGAGGCTGTGCAAATTGTGGAAGCTTACAAACTGGGTGGAGTGGGCAAGGGAAAGGGCGACATCAAAGGTGACTCTGAGGTGCCATGAACAGAAGATATACAATAATGGTTCTATTAATATGCCAGGGGTTAGGAGGAAGAGCAAGTTTGGTGTAAGATGAAGACCTCAGGGTTAGAGATGCTGAGTTTAAGGTGATGGTGGAGCCTCCAGGTAGAGCTATAAGGAAGGCAGTTGAATATCCAGAATCTGAGTTTGCAAGAGTAGAAAAAGCTATGGATTTTGGAGTCATTCTTACAGTGGTGAAGGTTAAAGCTGTGGGTATGGATGTCTCTATGTCAGAGGGCATGGAAAGAAAGGAACGTTGAGTAAAATGACCATGAGGGAATGGAGGCCATACAGGGACCCAGACGGGATGGTCAGGGTGGTGAGAGGAGACAGGGACTGTGGGTCATCACGGAGGTCAGCACAGTAAAGGGTTTCCAGGAGGAAGAGTGAGGGGTCAGCCGTGTCCCTGTGGAGAGGTCATGAGGAGGAAGGTTGAGAACAATGCATTGGGCTTGCCAGTCAGGTGGCCCCAGTGATCTTCAAAGGCATATTTTCAGGAGAGTGCAGGCGATGGAAGCCAGACTGAGGGATTGAGGAGTGAGTGCAGAGGGAGTGTGGACAGCCTGTCAACTACTCTTTTGAGTGGTTTTGTGATAAAAGGAGAGAAGGTGGTAGCTAAAGAGGCCAGCAGGGTATTGAGAGCTTTCTTTCTGTCAATATAGGAACCATAACAATGTTTGTAGAGAAGAGAGAGGAGTTGAATAGGGAGGGTAGAGGGAGAAGAAAAAGGTTTAAGAGAGAGAAAGAAATTGATAGAATAAGGTCTCTAAGAAAGTAAGACAGGGCAGGCTTAGGAGCCCAGGTGGAGAATTTAGGTTCTACCAGGAGGTAAGCTACCTCTTCCTGAAATAATAAAGGATAGATACAGATATAGGGAGGTACTGGTGCTCAGCTTTGGGAGCTTGAACTGAGAACCCTATTTTTACATTTCATCATGGAAATAGGAGATGAGATCAGGCCCATTTGATCATTAATTCAACACGAGCCCCTAGACTGTGCTATGTGCTAATCTAGGCTCTGACAAAATGGTGATAAAACAAAGAAAGTAAAAATCTTTGCCTTCGTGGTTTAGGTGGGCAATAAACAAATAAGCAAATATATATATGATATGTCAGATGGGTGATAAATGCCATAGAACTAAAGCAGTGAAGTGCCAGTGGTAGGGAGAGGATGGGTGAGTGGTTGCACTTTACATAGGATGGTCAGGGGTAGCTTCTCAGAGCAGTGAGGGAATGTACCAGGTGGGAACAGCAAGTGCAAAAGCCCTGAGGCAGGAGTATGCCTATACGGGGGGTGTAGTAAGACACGAAGCCAGAGAGGTGATGGGAATCGGGGCCAGCTTACATGGGCCTGGTGGGTGATCGTAAAAACTCTGGCTTTGACTCAGTGTGGTATGAGAAGCCTTAAGAAGGACTTGGGCCAAAGACTTCTCTGACTTTTTCTGAAGGTATCAGTATGGCCTGGAAGGAAGAAGAAAGACCAGTTAGGAGGCTGTTGATATTGATCAAGACATTATCTATGGTGATGGGGAGAAGTGCTCAGCCTGTAGATGTATTTTGGAGGTGGAACCATGAAGATGTATAGACATACCAGAAATGGGATATGACAGAAAGAAAAGTCAAGGTCTTTGACCCTGGGTACCTAAAGGATGGAGTTGCTCTGTGTCGGGATGGGTACAAATGTAGGAAGAGCTGGCTTAGAGGGGATATCAGAAGTGTGGTTTTGGCCATGTTAGATTTGAGATGCCCGTGAAACATTCCCACTGGTGGGACAGAGGAGTCAGGAGTCCCAGGGGGAGAGTACAGAGCTTAGGAATGTGAGAGGAGTCAGTGTGTGGCTGTCACATGAGCGCAGGCAGAGGAGAGGCCCCAGGTGTGTGTCCCTGAGCCTCACACATTCCACAGTAAGAGACGTGGGAGGAGCCAGTAGAGGCACTGGTGTGGGCCAGCTTGTGCAGCCTGGAGGGAAGCTGAAGGGCGTTGTTCCCTGGAAGCCAGGGCGGGGCGATGTTGGTCACTGGGAGGCCCTGTGTGGGAAGGTGGCTTGGAAGTCAGCTAGCGTGAGTAATGGATGCCATAGTAGGCCCTCGGGTACATCCAGGCAGGCTCATTTTAAGGTCTTTTCGGTGGTGCCCAGCAGCTCTGGGCAGCAGCAGAATGTTGTGAGTGGCTGGCTGCTGCAGAAGAGGTTTCCATGGTCGGTGGGAAGGAAGAACAAGGGCTGAGGGAGGTTGGGACCTCCCTCGCTAAGGAGCAGGACCCTTGGGCTCAGACTGGCAGGGTCACAGCTGAAGCCAGGAAGAGGCAGGTGACCATGACAGGAGAAGAGGACCCGGGATGGGGCCGTGCTGACTGCCAGGGGCAGGGGACCTGTTGGGCAACAGGACTGAAGTCTCTTAGTCCCGCACTGGGGTGAGAAATCAGAGGGACACAGTGTCCTGCTGGACAGGAGGAGGTCTGCCTGCCCTTCGGAGGAGAAAGAACCTGGATCCTGCCCCTCTTCTGTCTGATGCCCTCCCTCCAGTGTGTGGCCAGACCCCAGACTTGGAATACCAACTAATCCTGATTTTCTCTTTGTTTTTGTTTTGTTTCGTCTTGTTTAATGGCTCGTCCCTTGCGTTTTTCGTGTGTCCCATGTCCATCTGTTCCTTGTGCCATGGGTGTGGTGCCTTCCTTGCCTGGTGTCATCCCTTCTCTTCCTGCTTGCCTCCCCTCCCTGCCGGCTCCCCCTGGGTGGTGTGGGCAGCGTACAACGCCAGACTGCAGGGCATTGGGCAGAGCAGCCATTGGCACCCTCCTCTCCACCGGCTCCGATCTTCCTCCCACTCTGGTTGGTTCCTCTCCTCCCCTTCCCCCTTCAGAACTCCTTGGCCCTCATCTTAGCTTTCAGTTTCTCTCTTCCCCTCCTCCTTCATGTGCTCCTTTTTCTAAACTTTTGTCCACTTTCCCCTCTCCTTATTTTTCTATTTTCTCCTCACTTTTTTCTCTTCCTTCTCCTTCCCATCTCTTTCATATTCTCTGTTGCCCCTCTTTCCTTCTCTCACCACCTCCCCCCTCTCTCCTTGCCCACTCCTCCCTCCTCCCTCCTTCTGCATGAACGAGTGCTCCCACTTCTGCATGGACACAGACCTGATGCTTCTGGCCTTGGCCTTGGCCTTGCCTGCTGGGAACAGGGTCTGGGGTAACTAGACTAACTTTTAGGTTCCCCATGGGCACACAGGCCTTTGCAGGACTCAGGAAAGCCCAGCTCTCCGGCCACCCTGGCTGCACCACCCGGGATGCCGGGCCAGGGCCTCAGCAGGCGCCAGGCTGTGCTTTGCATGGGCCACTGGGCACAAGACAAAGAATGGTGCCCCGGCTCCTGCCGCTCTGTCTACTCCTGAGTACAGTACTCTTTGGGGACAGAGCACCCCCTGTGAACTCATTCTGAATCTCTGATCCCGGGACCCATGGCCAAGAGTCAGAAGCCCCGAGTATGGTCCTGGGTGTGACTGTGACCACCTCTGTGACTCTGGCCAAGACTCTCCATTACTCAGAGCTCAATTTCCCAATATGAAAAATGGAGGGATCGTACCCCTGCCATATGTTTTGCATGGTGGCTTGATGTGCCCCAACGTGGTGGACCCTTCATCAAGGATCATTTCGCTTTATTTGAGGGGGATGTAGTTCACTATGTACACCCTGGTCTCTTGGACAAATGGGCCTATAGGTTTTTTAGACCTAGGGACTGAGCCTCCTTACCCTTTCCCTGCTTCCTGGGGCCTGGAAGCCCAGGTCAGGGAGAAGATGGTGCTCAGGCTTGCCCCATGCCATGGCCTTGGTCAGTTCTGGGGAAAGGCTTACCGGGGGTGGTGGGAGCAGTTGACTCCCAGTGGCAATATCCGGTATTTCCTGGACCCTCCTTCTCCCAGTCCATGGATAATGGGGAGATGGCTCTAGCACACTGCCCCTGTCTGCCTCCTCTCCTCTCCCTCCCCTCTTTCTCGGCCCAGTGGTGGGGAGTGCAGTGTTCAAATGAACCTGGGGTTTGGAGCAGTTCTGGGGTGGTGGGCCTATCCTGAGGGGAGCTGGCATGGCTTGCCCTGGGGCTGCTAGTGTGATCGCCGTGTGGCTTTCTGGTGCCCTGGCCCAGCAGGTGGCCTCCCGGACCGCCCCACTTCCGGAGCCCCCGGCATGCTGTTGGACACCTGCCCCGCCACCTGGAGCTGAGGAACCCGGTCTTCTGAAAATCGGAAGGCTGGAAGGAAGAGCTGGGTCTGTGGGGGTGGACGTGGCCAGGCTTGGGTTGTAGGGGAGACCTGTGATGAAGCCTGACACTGGTATTATTCCATGGGACCCAGGGGTGTTTGGGGCCGTGAGTGTGTGTATTGACTTCAGCCCCCAGAATTGCATTGTGTGTAAGTGTGTGGGCAAATATGTGTGAGTTTGTTAGAGGAAGTGGATTTAGTGCTTCAGGTCCAGCTTTAGGAGGGAGCCTGGGAGCCAGCCGCTTCCCCAAGCACAGCGCTACTGGGGAGCAGAATGAGGACCCCTGGCAGAGGGTGGTGTTCTGGCACCCTGCTCTTCAGGTCTGGTGGCTCATGGGGAGGCCCTGGGCTGAGGTGACCATCGTCCCACAGGCAGTGGGGATGCCCAGTGCCCACAGTGTCTGAGCACTGTGGGACGATGAGGACGATGGAGGGCTTCTGAGTGTAGCACATTATTGTCCTAAAGAACACTTCATTGCCCGTGCTCCTGCTGCTGGGGCTACTCACCAGCCTGGCTGGGAAGGCCTTCCAGGGCCCCACTGCCGCCTCCTTCCCGCTTTCTTTATGAGCTTCCTCTGGCTGTGCTGGGGAAGGGGCTGACCCCAGGGCGGGGTGCTGAGGGTGACGCTGACCTCCTGCTGTTCCCCATGGGTGAAGGCTATGTGCACATGCGTGTGCAAATGTATATGTGTGCAGTGCCTCTGAGCACACAGGGGGTGGAGCTCATAGGGGCAGTGGCGCTGAGAGAGAGAATGGGCCTAGAGGCTGAGACAGGCCTGGGGTCCAGGGTGGTGGTGGGGGGAGGACGGCAGTTGGGGGGGCAGGCCTATTTTTACTATTGGTCAGTCTCCAGGATGGAAGGGAGGGGGGTTCTCTCTCTGACACTGGCTGTCAGCCTGTGTCCAGAAGGCCCAGCTTGGCGGAGGAACAATGGGGCTCTCTTCTCTCCCCTCTGCCCTGCTTCGTCTCCCTTCCTGTAGGGAAGGACAAGAGAGAGGGGACATGGCTCTCCAGGCGCTGAGGGGCAGATCTGGGCCTGCCAAGGGGGACAACAGTGAGACACTGTGTTCAAAGAATGTGAGAGGCCCTGGCTGGTCCCGGGTGCCATGGGCACTCTGCGGGGGAGGGGCTGTCCCATGGGAGTGGAACGTGGGGTCTTCCGCCTTCTGCAGATGGAGGCGCCCCTGCAGCGCCCTAGCTCTTGGGAGGTCATTCTGGCACTCCCCTGCCCCTGGAGCGAGCACGCTCCCCTGTGCCGGTCTGGTGGCCACGGGGAGGAGACTCGGACAGGTGAGATGGCTCTCAGATGTCCTCCACAGTTGGGATGCCCCTCTAGCAGTCTGGCGCTGCCTCCAGGCGTGGTGGCACTAGATGTGGAGGGTGTTCTGGGCACACCGGCGAGAATGTTCTTTGTCCCTCTGTGAGATTTGGCCTCAAGTTGAAACAGACCCCCTTTCAAGGGTAGACATCAGATCCCACGCAGGGAGGCTGGCCACCCCTCACCAAGGCACAGGCATCTGCCAGGAAGAGGCTGCGGGGCTGGGCCAGCGGAACTGAAAACCAGCCCTAATGCATTTCTGTTAACCTTGGGGATGAACTTAGTTCCAAACCCCAAGAGCCTTTCCTGAACGGGCCTCCTTTGTCACAATTATTATTAGAAAATCAATGGCTATGTCTGTTTCTCTCTAATGTTTCTGCCAGGAATGAAACCAGCGATAGTTCTGGACCAAGCTGCCCAGGAGGGCTCAGGGGCAGGGGGTGTGGTGGGGGAGGGAGAACTGTGGCCCAGGGCAGGGGCACCCGCAGGCGGCTTCTCTGAGGGTTGGGGCCTGGGGTGGTTGTCGGGTCCCTGTGCTCTGCTCGGAACTTTCAGAGACGGGCCCCTTCTTTCATCTGTCCCCTGGTTAGAACAATGCGACCCCCATTTTCTGTTCTGAAAGTCAGGGTACTTCAAAGTGAGGGGCTTATTTGCTTTAAGTAAAACCGTTTGTGAGTCTGGTTTACAGTCCCCATTTGGGCCCTTTTCCCCCCCGCTGCGATGGCAGGCGGGCTGCCTCCTAACAATACAGAGCTCCAGGTGGAGACTCTGAACACTGACTGCCAGGCACCTCCTGCATTTGTCAGTGCTCGACTGGCTGCTCTCCCTCCAGACCGGGCCTCTGACTGTGGGGCAGTAGGAGTACGCGTCCCGGGGTGCCCCTGTGTGTGCCATCTCTGGACTTGGCAGCCGGGAGCCTACTCGTCATGACAAGTAGGAAGGCTTCCCAGCATGTGCTTCTCATGGCAACCCTAGCGGCTGCGCCAGACGGGAGCTGGGAGGCCGCCTGTGGTGTGCAGACCCCACTGCGGTCCGTCTGAATGAGGGCGATTTCTGCTTGGCGCATTCCTAGGGGCCAGCAGTGTGTGCGTGTGCATGTATGCATGTATGTGTATATGTGTGTACGTGCGTGCCATGGGGCAGTGTTCCCAAGTGTGCTGGCGTGCAGCTGGTGTGACCAGGGTCTCAGTCCCACATGACCTGTGGTAAGTCCCAGCACGTCCCCTCACCCAATCTGCTCTTGGGCAGTGGTGAAGTCAGGGCTGAGAACCCCCTGGTGGGAGATAATCAGGACCAGGAGCCTGCCCTCAGGCTAGTCCTGTGGCCTCTGGGCCCGCAGGGAGGGAGGAGGGTGGGTAAGTTTTCTAGGATTCTGGAGCCAGCTCAGTGAGGCAATGGTTCCGCGCCTCAGCCCAACTGTGGGAAGAGGGGGTGGGCAGGAAGGAGGGTGGGGTTAACAACATCCCCAGGCCTGTGGAATGGAAGGAAGTACAGAAAAGCAGATGGAACACATGATTCCAGCACTTTGCCTGCTGTTCTGCTGGGAGGGGCAGGGTGTGAACCTGGACCATCTCTGGGGCAAGGTAGGGGTGGGTAGCTAAGGGCTGGCATGAGGGAAGTTACTAAGAGGTTTCAGAGGTGCACTGGGTAAAGTTGGGGAACCCCAGAGAAGGTCAGCAATATTCCAGGGGCCAGTTGGGTCTGGGGACTTTATAACAAGACTTAGTCATTCCTTTGTTCCTTCTTGGGAGCACCATTTGCAAGATGATGCATTATTTTCTCTTTCCAAAAGTTCTTCCCCATGGGCCTGATGTTGCTTGTTGGTTGATCAGTCGCCTTGGAGACTGTCTCTCCTCCCTCCACCTTCCCTCATTTGCCTGGAAGCTCTGGCCCTCTGCCTCCAGGCCTTGGAAGGAGTTGACATCTGTTTCTTGTATCAGTCCTTTGTGCTCTGGGCCCCAACCCTGTGTGCAGTAGATTCCTGGTGAAGGCCAGCCCAGCCTAAGCAGAGCCCCCACCCTACAGAGAAACCCAGGGTGTGGGCAGAGGGAGGCAGGGGGCGGTGTAGAGGGAAGACAGGCCCAGCTCCATCATGGCCCTTGAGCTTGCGCTATCCTTTCTGGGGGAATTAGGCCTGATGGATCCTTGACCATACAACATGCTCACGGCCCCCTCTGCCCTGCCGTTCCTCCCAGGGGTACAGGCTCGGGAGAAGCAGCCTGCAGAGCCCCCAGCCCCTCTCCGGAGGCGGGCGGCCAGCGATGGGCAGTACGAAAACCAGTCTCCAGAGCCCTCATCCCCCCGGAGCCCCGGGGTTCGCTCGCCTGTCCAGTGCGTGTCCCCAGAGCTGGCTCTCACCATCGCTCTCAATCCTGGAGGGCGGCCCAAAGAGGTGAGTCCCCAGGCCACATTCTGGGGCCACAGAAGGTAGCAGAGCCCACCTGAGTGCCCCAGGAACATGATGGTCAGCTGGCTGGCACTGACCAGTCCATTTTTTTTTTTAAGCCCAGTAACTTTTCTTCTCTGCATCTCACCTAGGGCTTTGGCATGTGGGATCTGGAGCTCATTTCCTCCCCTAAATTGCTTTTATGTCCTCACATCTTCCATTAACACTGGGACTGAGCTCCTTTCTTGACACCTAAAGAGTGCCCCTGAGCAGGGTGGTAAGAACCCTGAGTATGACACAGGGGACCGTGGCCTATAAACTTCACACCAGATGTGTAGTCTGACCCAGTGGTTTGGTTTGGTTTTTTAAGATTTTATTTCTTTTCTAGATAAGGGAAAGGAGGGAGAAAGAGTAGGGTGGGAGAGAAACATCCACATGTGGTTGCCTCTTACATGCCCCCTACTGGGGACCTGGCCCGCAACCCAGGCCTGTGCCCTGACTGGGTACTTAACCGGCGATGCTTTGGTTCACAGGACAGTGCTCAGCCCACTGAGCCACACCACCCAGGGCTGACAGAGTGTTTTTGAGCCCTTTCTAGGTACAAGATTTTCTCCCAAGATCTGATTTCTGTGCCATAATGTTTGCATTTCTGAGACATCGCAGTGGTTTTTGAGGCAGTAGGTCTTAAATTTCAGCGTGTCTACAATCATTGAGGGTCTGTGAAAATGGGGTTACCAAATCTGCGTCCAGAGATTCCAGCACTTAAGCCTTGGGGTGGGCCCCAGGATCTGCATTCCAAACGTGCACTCTGGAACCTTCTGATGGGAGCAGACCATGCCCGATGAAATCCAGGTGGAATCGTTGTGGACAGGAATGATTTTAGACACCTTTTCCCTTCTGCTTTCTGCTAGGCCCCGAGTCCCCTGGCCCAGGACCCTTCTCTTTGGCCTTGTTCTGAAATATTTCCAAGGCAGGTGCTCCTGAATTCCACCTGTGCCTTGCAAATGGTTTAGCCAAACAGCCGCTTTCCATTCTCTTGGCTACCAGGAGTTGTTGGGGCCAAGAATGGGCAGTGCCTGCCTTTGACCTGCGTGTTCGCCTGGGCATGGGTGGGTGGGTGGTCAGGTTGGTGAGGGGCTTTGTGGGCTGGTTAGTGGAAAACGCCTTCTTCTCGAGGGTGTGATCACCAGTGAGCCCCCCTTTCCTTTCGCAGCCCCACCTGCATAGCTACAAGGAGGCCTTTGAAGAGATAGAAGGGACCTCTCCAACTAGCCCACCGCCCAGTGCGGGTAAGAGCCCCCTCTAAGCCTGTCTCCCTTGGGTCCCCTTGGGTCCCTATCTCAACTCTTGCCTGTGTAAGCACCCGGGCCTGGGGGTGGGGGTTGCTGGCCAAGTTGGGCAGAGCCACAGTCTGTCCCTATCATCCTGCGGCTCATTCCACTTCACTTTCCATCCTGCATTTCTCTTCCGTTGTCTACGCCAAATCTAAGGATGCAGCAACGCAGTCTGAGGACCCCACTGAGTGACCCAGGGCCCCTGGGCTCTCATGCTGTGGAGTTTTCCTGGTGGTTGAGAGTCTTTGCATCCTGTGTACAAAACCTTCCATCCTAAAGTGACTCTTTGTGACTTGCTTGTGTCACTCTTTGACCTTCTTGCTTCTAATGCCCATTTCTGAGTGCATCCAGACACCTCCATTAGTTTCTATCAAGGAAGGAAAGGCCCAGCATACTCGGGCTGGCTGAGTCCCTGTGCCACCCATCCCTGGCCTGCAGGCAGGAACATTCAGTCTATATACCCGTGCTACACTCGCTGAAGAGGCAACTCCTCCAAAGGCACAGGTATTTCCCCTCAGAGGGAAGACTCAGATGAGCACAGGAGTGGGACAGGGTTCCTTCTTACGGTAGAAGAGACATGCAGAGGAGCTTGGAGAAGCCCTTTGTGGGGAAGCAGTGAAGGACCGATAGCAGGCTGTGAAGGACTCAGGGTCTCCATGAGAGGCCTGGGTTGGCAGAGGAGGGAGAGACTGGGGTTGCTCTGGCACTGGGTTGGCTGGGCCGGGCCCCAGCTATGCATGCATCTGCCCTGGTGAGAGGGGAGGAGTGTGAGGGGGACGGCTGGAGCTGCTTGTGCGCTCTCCTGGTGGCTGGCTGCTCTGAGGAAGGAAGAATGTGGTGCTGGACCCAGCCTTTGCACCAGCAGAACTCATGTTGGCTGCCATGTTGGGCACGCGAGAGGCCGACATTGTGACCGGAGGCCATGGCTGCCCCTGGAGCCGTTCTGTCCGATGGAAATGTAACACAAGCCATGTGTGTTATTAAACATTTTAATAGCCACATTTAAAAAAGTAACAGGAAACTGGAGAAATTAAATTTAACGATCTTTTTTTATTTAACCCAAAATATCCAAGCTATTATTTCAATAAGTAAATCCATATAAAAATATCAATGAGATATTTTTCAGTCTTTCAAAAAATGTGGAAAGAAACCAGTGAAACTAATTGTAATAATAAGTTTTATTTAACCGCAAAGATCTAAAATATTATCATTTCAACATGTAACCATGTATTAAGATATTTTGCATTCTTGTTTCATATCAAGTCTTTGAAATCTCTGTGTGTCTGTGTCACAGCTCTTGGTTCAGAATGGCCACATTGTGCCTTCTCCGTAGCCCTGAGTGGCTCGTGGCTGCCACAGGACCTGAGCCCTGAGTGGTTCGTGGCTGCCACACGGTACAAGCCCCAGGCAATCTGCTCAGGAGACAGCCCTGTGGCCTTTCATGACTCCATGGAATCTCTCCCTGGTCTTACCCTTCACCTTCACACCTACTCTGATTCCATGTTGGTCTAAACAGCCAAGACGTTGGCCATTTCCCTGTTTGGGACAGAGGCCATGTGGGCTGGACTTTGGCTTTTGCCTCTTATTCCTGTTCCCATTCTTCTCTTTCTCCCCTTGCTCAGCCCTCAGTGCCCTGGGGGTGGGAGGTGGGGAAAAAGTCAGAGGTTTCATCCATGCCCATGGCTGGGAGAGAGGGCAGAGGCGGAGAAATGTGAGGAATTCTCCCGGAAGCAAAAGCCTTGCCTGGCTTTAGGGCCACCCACTCGTCGGCCTCAGAGAAGGGATGGATCCTGGGCACTGGGGGCATGAGCGAGCAAGGAGCTGGGCATGTGTGAGGGGAACCCAGAAAAACCTCCCGCCTTGTGGCCATGCCATGGGCTGTGGCCTCTGAGGCTGGGCTCATTCTTCCATAAGTAATTACATTGAAATTCATTCATGTGAAACATGAATAAGTGCTTGATAAGTGTTCATTGCAAGACACCTCTGTGTGTGTGTGTAAAGGGAGAAGGAGGGACAGAGAGACATGCAGGCCCAGGCCTGCCCAGTGCCTGGACGTGTGTGTTTGTACGTAGCTGCCCCTCTGCTGTGTTTGTGTGTTGGGCCTCTGAGGACAGAGTGGGCTGGTGTGCAGGAGTGGGCTCCCCACCGGACCCCGTGAGTCTCTCTCTTCTCACAGACACCTACGTACACACCTGCGTACGCAATAAGTTACCTAGGTTACTTCCATTGAGAGGTTGTATTTTTCGTTAGTTTTCTGTACGTCTCACTGTCTTTTGGGGAAGGGAGCCGGGGCCAGGGAGGGACCCAGAGGGGCTGTGTCGGGGTTCTGGACAACTGAGGGCCACAGCTAGTCTGTGGGGGCTGCTGGTGTGGGGCAGGCAGCCCTGGGCTCTGGCAGAGGTGTGCGGCTGCGTGTCCTCAGCAGCCATGGCCCCTGCAGGCCCTGATGGCCGCGATAGGAGACACAGAGCTTGTGTTTTGTACCTCTCCTTGGAGCTCTGTGAGGGTATGTGGCAGCTGCCATTGAGAAATCTCGTGACTGGGTGTAACCATCTCCCCGTGGATCAGCTCAGAGTCCGGCCTCTTCCTTGGCTGGTGGGACAAAGCCTGACAGCCCTTTCTGACCTTGTGTGTTATGTGACACTTCTAACCTGGACAGGTGGCTTGGGAGGGACCTGGGGTTTGTTCAGGGAGTCGGTTCTCTTGCCCAGGGATCGTGGAGACTGGGTTTCTCCCTCAGCTAGAGCACGGAGGTTTGGGGGGTAAGAGAGCCCCAGGCCAGGAAATTCTCTCTTGCTGGGGTTTGCGAGGGGCGAGCCCTTTGGCTGTGGGCTGGCCTGGGCTCTCATGGTGATCCCTTCTCCATCTGTCCTTTCCAGGATGCGCCCTCTGGCTGCCCCGTTTTCTTTTGTTCTCCCCTCAGTCCATCTAAGTGCCTGCTTTAGAGAGACTCTATGTGTGCAGGGAGGGAGGAAGGGGGGAGAGGAGGAAGAGAGAGGGAATAATATATGGGAAAATCGAGATGGCCAGAAAGCCCCCTGCATGTGTGTCGCAAAGCACCACCATCCCTTTGTGTGCATGTGGGGCCTAAGGAAAGACAGGACTTTCTCATGGTTGAGGGGCCGGGCCAGCACGAGGACGCCACTTCCTGGCTCACCTCACCCTTTGAACTGTGCAGATGCCCGCCTGCGGGAAAGGGCGGTGGAGCGGCGGCAGCGCTCCTGGGCAGGGGCTGATTCCTCCGCTCCTTCTCCTTGGGCCCAGCCCTCCCCAGCAAGCCCTCACTTCCGGGTGCCCTCCCTCCTGCCCTCCTCCTCTCCCCGGCACCTACCCCTGCCCCCATGACCTGAGACTCACTGCCCACGTCTCTTCTTTCTGGCACAGTGCGCTCCCCTCCAGGTCTGGCCAAGACACCCCTCTCTGCTCTGGGCCTGAAACCCCACAACCCAGCGGATATCCTGTTGCACCCCACGGGGGGTAAGTGACTCTGGGTGGATGGAGGCAGCAGGGGAGGCCAGAGAGAGCAGTGGGGGTCGGAGGACCCCTGTGGTCCTGGGCGGGACCAGAGGTGGTGGGTTCTCCAGACCTTCCTAGAACAAGAGGGCAGCCTGAGTTAGTGCCCATGCTCAGGTCGGGGGTTGAGAGGATAGCTCACCTTGCAGCCTTCCTGCCTGCTGACCTGTGGGGTCAGTGCTGCTCCCAGCATCCTCTGACCTGGGGATTTGGAGGCCTGGCCTCGGTTTCCTTAGAGTGGGTCAGGTCTTGGCCAGAGCCGGGCTCCCCCGTGCCTCAGCGTTCAGATACTTGTGTGTGTGTGTACACATGCGCACACAGGTGCAGACAGGCCCCCCCCCCACTCGCTTCCTCACTTCCAGTTCACACCTCCCACTTCCTCGTCACGTTTCTAAGCTCCTCTCTTTCCTTTGGAGGAAGGAGGAAGTGGGGGGTCTTGGGCCCTTAGTGGCCAGTTCAAGCAGGCTAAGTCCAGAAACTTGTTCCCTAGACTCTGGTTTTAGGGCTAGGCTGGGGCTCTGGGGGCCAACTTGGCTTCTTTTCTTTAGTCACCAGAAGGCTGATCCTGCCAGGTAGGAACGCAATGGCATGCATGTGTGACCCACGAGGACACACGGCCGGACACAGCCTCCCACCCAGGAGGTGTCTGCATGGCCAGGGACACTGACTCACCGGGAGAAGGAGGAGGTGGTGGGCTTCTCTCACTGGGCCTGCTCACGCCTGTTTGAGACGCAGCCCGAGAAAGCCCTGGGGGCAGGGCCTGCTGCTCCTGAGAGCCAGGCCCTATTTACTTGAGCACCTGGCCCTGCTGCTCTGGAACCCAGGGTCCTGTCGGTGTGGACCTTACCCTCACCTTGGGGCACTTCTGTGAACAGTCGCCTCTGCCCTGGCCTCACCTCTGCTATCCCACCTCCCTTTCTCAGCAAATTCTCTCTCAAGAAATAATCTCTGTTAACTGACCTCTCTTTCCTTTTTGCTCTCCCTCTCCTTTTCGTCACCTGCCTCTCTGTGCTCCCCACCCCTCTTCTCATCTTCCCTCAGAGGAGGATGAGGGGAGGGAGGTGACAGAGCTGTCTGAAGGTAAGTGCTGGCCTGCTGTGTGGCGCTTCGGCTGTCCGGGCCTGGGACTGGCTTTTCACTCGGAGCTTGATCGGCTGTGGGGTGGCTCTCTTCGCTTCCTGGTCTCCCTCCCTTGGTGATGACCTGTCACCCTAGAAACTGCCTGAGTCCTGACTGAGGAGCTCACAGCTCGAATTCAGGCACAGCCAGTGTCCAGGTGGCAGTGTGGTGCCACCTTGCTGACAAAACACCCCTCCGGTCCCTGCCACCCTGGCGGCATCCCTGCCAGCCTACCTGGGGTGCAGCCAGCCCCTCCAGAGGCGAGGGGACCCACCCAGAGGGCAAGGGCCCGTCATTCCATTTCCTGGGCGCACTCCAGGTGGGGAGCTCAGGGTTTTCAACTTTGGCCCTGCTGACGCTGACGCCTGGACCACGTGGGTGTAGGGGCTGCCCTGTGCCTGGCAGGGTGTGTGGAGGCGTCTCTGGCCTCCGCCTGCTACGTGCCAGTAGCACCACTTACTCGTGACAATGAAACGGTCTCCAGCATTGCAGACGTCCCCTGGAGGATAGTCAGCTCTGTCGGAACCAGTGTCCTAGAGCCACGAGGTGACCTCTTATCAACACAGATGGTAGAAGGCCTGTTTTTCTGGAACTGCAGTGTCTTTGGGGCTCTCAGAAAAGCTGTGGACCCACCCCTATGCACCTGGGCATCGTGCACGTAATTTTGACAAGTTTCGAGGAGTTAGCGTGTCTGCGTCTCAGGTTAACCCCTAATTTAGATGAACTCTACATTGTACACAGGAAAGCAGAAAGAAGACGAAATCTGGTTGAAAGCCTTTAACTTATTAGGAACAGGGTTCAAATGACGTCTCAGCAGCCGATGAAGTGAAGGGGGAACTAACCTGGATGGCCTGTGTGGTTTTGTGGCATCTGCTGTGAGGGTGCAGGCCATCTCCACCAGGGCTTAGAGGAGGTGGGCATCGAAGCACCTTCCGGCTCTGCCATGCTCACCCTACATGTTAACCCATGTTCTGATTTCCCACCTGGACCCTAGGTCCCTTGGCCTGGTTTCCTATAGACTCCAGCTGGTTTTCTTAAGTTTGCTTCTGCTTTCCTTTGCACTTACCATTTTGATATTCTACCCCCAAAGCGGGCATGGGCTGTGCCACTCCGAATCTGCCACCCCCCAGGCAAGGTGGCTGGAGCTTCCATAAAGCTTTGCCCGCTTCCAGCCGGAGTTCAGGCGATCACAGCAGGCTGCCTGGGGGTTGCAGAACGAGGCATCCCCAGCAACCGATCCCAGAACAGGGTGAGTGGCTGCTTGCTCCTGGCTGCTGCCTCCTGACAGGGCAGGGACGCTGGGACGGGAGTCTGGAATAAGCTGGGGCCCGGAGCCAGCATTCGTTCATGTCTCTCAGATGCTCACCCACATTCTCCTCGTGGTTGCTGACTTCATCAGATGGGTGGGACCTCAAACTCTCCCCAGGGGGAAGGTCAGAGGTAGATTTTCCCATAGGCTGACAGGCCCTGGCTGTTGCCCACTTTGGGGTGACACTTCAGAGGAGCGAGCACCCTCAGGCCTGAGCTGGGGCCTGCCCGTTGTACCGTGCTTGTCTCAGCCTACCGGGCCCGAGTCCTGCCACCCACCTCCAACTGCTGCCCTTCAGCTGCAGTTTAGGAGGGGTGGGTCCTGAAGGATCAGCTCCACCACACCCACCCTTTTCACAGCTGTGGCACTGAGGTCATGTTTGGAGGGTGAGGGTGGGGGCATCTGCCCAGGGTCACAGTTAGGGAGCTGCAGGGCTGGGAGTGGAATTATCCCCTTTCTCCTAGTCAAGAGGCTGGTTCAAAGCCCTCCTCCTGCACTGAGGCACCGAGGCACCGAGGCACCGAGGCACTGTGCCCTGGAATTCCAGCATGGGGGTTGGAACTGCTGTTGTGGCCTGGGGAGCGGGGCGTGTTGGGGGCAGGGAGCTAGGCTGTGGGAAGCCCGTTTCATTTTCCCTGACTCATGTGCTACCCCCTAGTTAGACTAAAGCACATTCTTTGCTGACCCTCTGAAGCTCTGCTTTCTTTCCCTGCTGACACTTTGATGGAAAATTAAAAAAAAAAAAATGCCTGTGAGGAAAAATGGTCAGAGGTGGAATTCCTCAGCCAGGGGGAAAGAAAACTTTAGGGGACTCTGCCCTGTTCAAGGCACCCTGCTAATGCTTTGTATTACCCTGTGCTCTCATTCATTGTTTCACTTGGTTGATACCTGTTCCTTGTGCCTACTGTGCGACAGGCGCTGGGCCAGGCCCTGGGGATGTCATGTTGAGCAGGTCCGTGGTTCCGAATCATGTGGAGCACGGACAGGAGTCAGGGTTAAATGACCACTCAGAATTACATAGTGAGATAAGGGCTCTGAAGGGAAGGGATGCAGTTTTTTCGGGCCTTACGGTAAAGACCCTGACCTTGGCTGAAGAAGTGAGTGATGACAGTGAGTGACATTAACTTGGTGGAACTGGCATGGGAGGACAGCATTCTACACAGAGGAAAAAGGCATGTGCAAAGGCCCTGGGGTGGGAGTCAGTAGCATTTTTTCCCCCTAGGAACTGCAGAGTCAGTGAGGCCAAGAGCAGAAGGGAGCTGGATGCTGGAAGCAGGGGACCTAAGGGGGCGTGTGGTGCAGAGTGAGGTTCAACAGGCAGGGCAGGACCATGTGGGGTCGTTGTCACATCTCATCTGCTAGTCACAGAAGCACTAAGGAGAAGGTGCTAGGAACCCTGTTTCACAGAAGAGGTGATGCTTAGGGATATTAAGTGACTGAGGTGCACACAGTCATCAGGGGCGCAGCTGAGACCCTATACCTGGATCAGCAGGTGGAGTCTGCCCCTTTCCCTGTGACTGCACTGGGTACACCTCTGAATGCAAAGAGGGACTTCATCGGGCGTGGGGCCTGGGGACTCTGGGCCATGAAGGAGGGAGAGGAAGAAGCCTGCAGCAGTAAAGACGTGAGCCTGACATACCTGCCCAGTGCTTCAGGGTGGAAGGGGAACGGGGCGTCCAGGCTGGATTCTGTTTGTCCAGAGGATTAGATGGGGCCGGTTTGGCAGAAAGGTAGACACACCGGACTAGAAATGACCCCTCCTCAGATTCTTCCTGCTCTGAGATCCTTGGTGATGGGTGCACTGTGGCATCTGGGGTTTTAGGGCAGTGTTGTGCCATGTAGATTTACTGAGCACCTACCATGTGCCAGGCTCTGCTCTGGGCACTGAAGGTATAAGGACAAGGGAGACAGCCTGGTGAGGACAGAGATACCAAGAGACCTTCCAGCACAAGGTAGGATGCCGAGCAGGGTAGGGACAGGGTGAGGCGCAGCCCAGAGGAGGGGCATGTGGCCCAATTGAAAAAATCTGGCGTTCCGGCTTCGGAGCTCCTGGACTGGGACTTGGGGTTCTCTTTACTTTCTCCCTCTCCTCCATCCGCATGGCTTCCTTTAGTTGGAGTGGGCGAGCCCCTTCTCTCCAAGCAAAGAGCCTCTTCGGGGAGGCAGAAAATGCACTTTAGGGTGTGGGTGAAGCGGCAACAGTGCCCCCAGCCTGGTGGGGCCAAGACACTCTCTGGCCTGCTGGCAGCCACCGTCAGCCACTTGGAATGGGTTTGGGCTCCAGGAATGTTCCACATGAAGCACCTTTCCTGGCCCCACCTCTCCCCCGCCCACCCCACCCCCCAGCGCCCAACCCTGTTGCCTCTGGGTGCAGCTGCCCCACGATTGGAGGAGAGGAGGGAAAGGCAGGAGAGGGTGGAGGGAGGCAGCCGCAGGCCAGCAGTGGCATAGGCAGGCAGCCTTGCAGGGCTGCTTGTAAACAGCTAATTGGAATCAGCAAGAAAGAATTAGAAGGAACTTCCCATCTCTTATCACTTGATCCTGGCTGGGCAGGTGGGTATTCTCATTCCCATTTTACAGATGAGAAGACTGAGTCCCAGAAAGGTTCTGTAGCCTGTCCCAGGTGCCCATCCATCAAGTGAAGGAGGGGAGCCCACAGTTGTACATTGTACGGAGGCAGGGGGAGGGGGAGGAATAGACAGGAAAAGGAGGCATTTTCAATATAGAAATCCGAGTTTGAAAACTTGGAAAGACTGAGTTTTGGGCTCAAAAGCTTGGTTTTGAGTAGTTCTGGAGATGGACTCAGAAAATCAGATAGCTTCCCACAGTCCCTCCCGCTCTGGGTACACTCAGCAGAGACTGAGTGAAGGGGCTTCGCTCGTCTCTTCCTGGAGCAGGAGGACGTGGCTGGTGGGGGAAGAGCTCGGACTTCAGAGGCCTTCCCTGAGGGTTTTAGCTGGACTTTCTGCGGGCAGCAAGAATCCCCAGGAATGAGGAAAATGAGTGTGTGCCTCTTAGGTCTCAGCTCTGACGCACCTCTGTGTGGGTGGAGCTGAAGGGTAAAGATCACACATCTCTAGTTTGCAGGACAGACACGTAGTATCTAGGACCTGTGAGATGCCCGGCGCTGCACAAGGGGGCGGAGCGATCCCCCCATCTCTGGGTGGGAGAGAAGGGGTGCCAAGTGTTGTGGGGACCCTGGTGAAGCTGAGAGCCTGAAAGTGTTCAGGAGATTTTTCAGAGAGAGTGACTCCAGGTAGTGGGGGATGGGCTGAGAGGGCGTGCCTTGGGTCTCTACCGTTTCTGTGGGTGTGAGGTCCCCTACTGCCACGCTGGGTAACTCCAGGACCCCAGCCAACCTCCTGCAAGGTTAGAGGCACTGAAATTGTCCGCTCCCCAATTTTCAGGTGGCCATATGTGCAGTGGGCCAGAGAGCAGGCTCTGGGCCAGACTACCTGGTTCCCTAGGCTGCCACTTGGTACTGTGTGACCCAGGCAGGACACTTACATTCTCCAAATCCTACTTTCTTTGTACAACAGTGTGCTATTTTTAGCATTAGTAATAGCTCTGTGGAGTGGGCTCTTCTCCAGGTGATGGGCTGGGGTTCTGGGCGGCAGCCAGCTCTGGGTGCCCCTGTGAGGCTGTGGCTCCGCTCTGGCCACCCTGAGCCAGCATTGAGAATCAGGAGACTGTGGCACTAGGATCCATGTCCGCTGTGTGTTCTGGGACAAACCGCTCCACCTCTCTGGGGTGAGGAGATAGGTGAGATCTGTGGTCATCAAACTTGGTCAAATCCTGTCCCTCGCATATTTTTGTAGAAACAGACATGCTCACCCCTTTAGGGACTGCTGCCTCTGGCTGCCCTCACACCGCTATAGCAGAACGGGTGGTTGTCCCAGACACTGGCCGACCCACCAAGGCTAAGATATTTACTCTCAGGTCCTTTGCAAGAAAGTGTGCCTGCCCTGGGTCAGAGGATCCTTGTAGCATCTCCTGGTTCCAATAAGACCGTGGGCACAGGTGGCAAAGAAACAGTGCCTTTGGAATGATGTGGGCTAGGACTTCTGTGAGGTGGGTGGGTGGCCTGGGCTGGGTGAGGGGGCTCTTGAGGACGCCTTGATGGCCTCTGCCCATTTAGACTCCAGCTGTGGGTGCCGAGGTGGCTGGTTCTGTATCGCCCTTTACCCTGTACCTGGAATAGTTTGCTCGGAGCTGTCCCTTTGCAGACATCCTGCCCCGCCCCTACCCACCGGCACTGCTGTTGTTTGGAGGGAACTCTGGGTGGAAACTAGGACAGGCTGGTGGCCTCTGGCTGGAGCTGTGCGCAGACTCCCAGACCTCTGTGAAGGGCCTGCTCTGAAGGGCCATCCTCAGGCCTCGGCCTGGGTGCAGGATGCCAGGCCTCTAGGCCACTTTAGGAGCCATGCCAAGAGGCTGTGCCCCTGACACCATGGTGGTGGGGCTTCTTCCAAAGCAGGGTCTTCTTTGGACCGAGGGGATGGGGCCTGTTTGCAGACTCAGTGACCAGCACAGTCCTGGCCAGCAGTGAGTCCAGGAGCCTGGCCTGCCTGGCGCCTCACAGGGCCACCCGTGTCCCAGGCTGGCTTCAGCAGATGCCCTCATTTCGGGCAGAGTGTGGCTGTGCTCGGCCACGCCCCTCCTGGGGGAGACAGGATTGGTGCCAGGTTTGGAGGTGGCGGGAGCGTCAGCCATCCCTCATCATGTCCCTTGAGAAGCCCAGGGCATCCTGCTGCTCCCCTCCCCCCAGTTTGGATCGAGTTGGTTTGGGGGAGCTGGACAAGCACTGGCCAGGCCTCTGGTCATTTCACTCCCCAGGCCTCAGTGTCCTCATCCGTGTGGTGGCCTTTCTGCCACCTGTCCCTTCCGCCCCCATTCCCCTTAGGATGTTTTGAACACCAAGTGGGGATAATGGTGTCAGTCTCCAGAGGAATGCTAAGTGTGTCAGGCAAGGAGGTGGGTGTGTCTTGGCATAAAGGGGCTGGGAGTGACTTACTGGCACAGGCCTGCTGCTGGCCGGCTCGCCTGCTTCTGGGTCCTGGGTGTGAGGTGAAGCTCGTGCGAACTCTGGTGTTGTCCTGAGACAGGGGCAAGGGTGGCTGGAGCTCTACATCCACACTCCAGTGCTGCCTGTGCGTCCTAGAAGGGCCTGCGGGGCTGGGGAGGCAGGGACATCAAAGAAAAGCAGCTGTAGGGGATGCCAGCTACGGAGGGGCATCCTTGCTCTGAGAGGGAAGATTCTGCCGTGGCTGAGTTTACAGGCAGAACTGGGGTCTGTTTCTGGGAGGCTTCTCTGAGCGAAGCCATGGGGAAAGGTTCTGTGCGGTTCCCAGAGCTTCTCCAAGATGCTGGGTGGAGGGGTGGGCCTGGGCAGGCAGGAGCCCCAGAAGTGCCCTTTGTGTGCTTGGCTGTCCTTTTGGGGCTGTCCCCCGCAGCTGGACTCTGGAGAGGATCCTCATTTCATCCTATAATTCTGTGCTAAGTCTCTGTCTCCTGGCCCCTTCTAGAGCCTCGGAGCTACGTCGAGTCGGTGGTGAGGACGGCAGTGGCTGGGCCTCGAACTCAGGACCCTGAGTCTAAGAGCTTCAGCGCCCCAGCTGCCCACGCCTATAGCCACGACACACCTGTGAGGAACGGGACTCTGGGCGGCTCCTTTGTCTCTCCTAGCCCCCTCTCCACCAGCAGCCCCATCCTCAGTGCTGACAGGTGAGTGTGGGAGAGGAGCCAGGCCTGGGACAGCATGGGTGAGGCCCCATGGATCCGCTCAGGGTGTGGGCAGGCAGAAATGAGGCCCAGATTGCTGCCCCTAGGAAACCAGCTCATCAGACGCTTTGAGACAGCAAGCGTCCCCTGAGTGCCACAGTCCGTGAGAGCTCTAATCCCTGGGCTGAATTCAATTCCACCATCTAGAACTGCTGGAAGGAGTGGGGGTGGGTAGGTGGGGGATACGAAGGTGAACCTGAAGCCTCCTTCTCCCAAAGTTAGACTCTACATCAGTGATCGCTAGTAGTAAGTGCTTCCTCTGCACCAGGGACTTTGCTAAATGCTTCCTGTGATTATTTTATTTACCCTCACGGCAATCCTATGAGGTAAGTACTTTCGTCATCCCCACTTTCCAGAAGTGGAAACTGAGGCACAGAGTGGTGAAGTAGCTTGCTCACAGTCCTGCAGCTAAACAGTAGCAGAAACAGGTTTCAGACCAAAAGTGTCTGGTGGGAGCCCCCCCCGCCCCCGCCTCCTTTCCTCCAGGCCTGGGTTACGGTGCATGGCACAGGATGAGTCAGATGTACCCAAAGCAGACGTGTCAGTTAAATTCTTGGAGCTCAGAGCAGGGGGCTGCGATTTCTGGCTAGAGATGCAGGGAGGATTTCTGGGGGCTGCAGGTGTTTGCGGTGAGGCCAGGAGGTTGAACATAGTGTTGAAAGGTGAGGCAGGAGGAAGAGGGCTTTCTAGAAGGACAGTGTAGCCAGGACAGAGGGCTGGGGGCTGTGGATGGCCGAGGGCTCAAAGCTGCAGGTGAGGAGGGTCGAGGTGGGGAGTGAGGAGAGATGTCTTTGTGGACATGTGGCTGTCATTCTGACGGGGTCAGACAGGGGAAAACCTGGAACCGGGCAGGGGAGGGGTCTGAAGGGGGGGCCCCTGTATTTGGGGTGCAGGGAGAAGCTGCTGGGCTCAGGGTGGGCTTTATGATAGGGAGAGGGAAGACGACATAGGGAGGCAGCTGCAGGTCAGCCCAGGCAGGGTGCAGGGTGGCAGGCGTGGGAGAGGAACTGGCCCCCACCAGACCTGTCCCCCAGGAGCGGGGACTCTGCTGTTGACTGCCCCACCCCACGTTCACTCCCCACCACATCCTGGGATCCCCAGGCACTGAAACTGCTCCAGCTACCTCCTCACATTTCCACCGGCCTCTGGTGGGCCGGAATCCTCCACTGGCCCGATACAGTGTGCCCCTCCCAGGGCAGGGCAGGCGGCTAGGGGAGCAGAGGCAGTTTTGCCCGAATTCTAAGAATTCTGGCTCCTCAAGCGCAGCATGGACCCCAGCCCACCCTGCCCCCCTCCCAGTCTCCTGATGGAGCAGACAGCTCCATATCTGGGGAGGTCTGCCTTCGGGCAGAGGGTGTGTCTGTCTAAGAAAAGGGGGTCTTCCGCACCTGCCAGCCCCCGGTGTTCAGAGAGCCTGGACATTAGGAAGTTTACACTGCTTCTCACTCACACCCTCCAGCTATGGTCTTAGCTCTTCCCAGGGTTTAGGAAGCTAGCATTTCTCCTCTGGGATTAATCTCACAGAACTCCATTTCGGTGTCCCCCACCCACCCTGCCCCACTCAGCCTGACACGTCCTCCCATTCCTCCGAATACAGGTTATTTCTCGCAGGAAGTGGATGTTCTGCCTCTGACCCCTTCTGTGGCGTGAGGCAGACTTTGTCCTGGCCTGGCCCCTGACTTCTCCCTGCCTTTGGCTCTTGCATGATCTCCCCCCCACCCCCCACGCATCACCCAAGGGACCCGAACTTATCCAACCCAGGCTTGAGAATCCTTCCAGTCTCCAGCTTCAGGCTTCGGCCCATCTTCTTGTGTAAGGAGCCACCCCGCCCCTCGGGGCCCCTGGTGCAGAGCTTCCTTGCCACCACCCTGCAGCTGCAGCTCATGCGAGGTCCCTGCCAACCTTTGTCTCTCCTGCCATGTCATCGAGGGATAGAAGTTTGTGTCTGGAAAGAATCAGGGTCATCTAACCCAGCCCCTTCATTTTTTTTTCCACATGTGAAAACTAACAGCTGAATCCGGGTTTCCCAACTCACAGGCCATTGCATTCTACTTCTCTGTGGACTTGTACTTGCCTTCAGAGTAGAACCTTTGATTTTGGTTATTCCCCTGTGTACAGTCTCCTCTGAACTGGATTTCCTCCGTCTGAGAATTGGGTTTGACTTCTGAGCCCATCTAATCTAACCTTCCATTGGAGGATAGTCCCTTCACAGCATTCAGGTCAAGAGATCAGTCAGCCTCTGCTTAAATGCTCCTAGTGATGGGAATCTCATTACTGTGCAAGGCAGCTTGCTCCATTAGTAGCCAGATCCAATGGCTGGAAAGCAGACTTTTTAAGGAGCTGAGATCCCCTATGAGACTTCCTTGTCTTTGCTTTTTAGAGCAACCCAGGAATGAAAGCCCAATTCTAACACTCTCGACATTTAAAGATAATGGTGGCACACCTGGGGAGACTGAATCAAAGTGGGGATACTTCCAGGACAAACAGGATCCAGGTGGCTTGAACCCCTCTCCGGGGTTCAGTGATCCTGGTGTTGACAAGAGGACAGCCGCCTTCAGTTTCTTTCTTTTTATTTTATTGAATTTATTGGGGTGACATTGGTTACTTGTATAGGTTTCAGGTATTCAGTTCTGTAACACGTCAACTGTATATTGTGCTGTGTGTCCACCACTCCAAGTCAAGTCTCCTTCCATCTCTATTCATCCCCCCTGTACCCTCTTCTACCTCCCCCACGCCCCATTTCCCTCTGGGGATCACCATACTGTTGTCTGTGTGAGTTTTTTTCTCCTTCATCCCCTCCCCCTTTTTGCCCGCCCCCCAACCCCCTCCCCTCTGACAGCTGTCAGTTTGTCCTCTGCACCTGTGACTCTGTTCCTACCTGATCTGTTCACTTATTTTGCTCATTAGATTCTGTCATCTTCCGTCTCAATGAGAGCTCCTCACTCTGACCAGTGGCACTGCAGCCACAGTAGTACAGAGGGGAGGACACGTGCTTCGGGGTCAGGCACAGCCAGACCCGAAACCCTGGTCTTTTAGGAGCCATGCGATGGCCGTCCTATTGTTAACCCCCCTGAGCCTCAGTTTCTTCTTCGGGCGGTTCCACAGGGTGACGTAAAAACCCTGATATTCCCGTGCGTGCGAGTAGAACTTACTGTTGTTACTAGTGGTGGGAGGGAGGTCTGAGTGTTCACTGAAAGCCTGTTCTTCATTAAAACCGTCTGCTGACATGATCTGCCCTTTCTCTCTCTAGCACTTCGGTGGGGAGTTTCCCGTCAGGGGAGAGCAGTGACCAGGGCCCCCGGACACCCACCCAACCTCTGCTGGATTCTGGCTTCCGCTCTGGCAGCCTGGGCCAGCCCAGCCCTTCAGCTCAGAGAAGCTACCAGAGTTCTTCTCCTCTTCCAGCCGTGGGCAGCAGCTACAGCAGCCCCGACCCCTCGCTCCAGCAGTTCAGCTCCCCAGAAAGCCAGACCCGGTCTCAGTTCACTGTAGCCGCTGTACACACGGTCCCTGGGAGCCCTCAGACACGCCACAGGACAGTGGGCACCAACACTCCTCCCAGTCCTGGCTTTGGCCGCCGAGCTGTCAACCCTGGCATGGCTGCCCCCAGCAGCCCTAGTTTGAGCCACCGCCAGGTGATGGGCCCGCCAGGAACTGGTTTCCATGGTAATGCTGCCTCTAGTCCCCAGAGCAGTGCAGCAACCACTCCAGGAAGCCCCAACCTGGGGCGGCACCCTGGGGCCCATCAGGTTTCAGGCCTCCATGGCAGTGTGGCCACCACTCCAGGGAGCCCCAGCCTGGGCCGGCACCCTGGAGCCCACCAGGGCAACTTGGCCTCCAATATCCATGGCAACACAGTAGCCAGCCCCGGAAGCCCCAGCCTGGGCCGTCACCTCGGAGGGCCTGGATCTGTGGTTCCTGGCAGCCCCAGCTTGGACCGGCACGTGGCCTATGGCGGCTACTCCACCCCCGAGGACCGAAGACCAACGCTGTCCCGGCAGAGCAGCGCCTCTGGCTACCAGGCTCCTTCCACACCCTCCTTCCCTGTGTCCCCTGCCTACTACCCTGGCCTGAGCAGCCCCACCACCTCCCCGTCACCGGATTCGGCAGCCTTCCGGCAAGGGAGTCCAACACCAGCCTTGCCAGAGAAGTGGAGGATGTCCATGGGAGACCGAGCGGGCAGCCTCCCCAACTACGCCACCGTCAATGGAAAGGTGTCCTCCTCGCCTGTCACCAGTGGCATGTCCAGTCCCAGTGGCGGCAGCACTGTCTCCTTCTCACACACTCTGCCCGACTTCTCCAAGTACTCCATGCCAGGTGGGCCTCTTCTTCACTCCCTGTCTCCTGCTGACAGATGACGCCCGCCACTTAGGGTGTCTGTCCTGCTCTCTGGTCTGGCATCCTCTTGGCAGACGGCTGTGGGCGGATGGCTTACACGTGGGCCTCAGACGCCTCATGTGCGTGAAGGGAGCTGGAGGCGGCCTCCGTAAACGCGCGACGGTGGTGGTGGCGGCTGCGGGTGCTGCCGCTGCTGCTGACAGTGAACATAGGACTAAGGACAGTGTTAGTGAGTGTTCTGGTGGTCACCGCCACTGCCGCTTGCTGAGCACGTGCTGTGTGCCCGGCTCTGAGCTACGTCGTATCTCATTCGTCCTCCCAGCTGCCTGTGAGGAAGCAGGCTTGGAGGGCTCAGCCATTCGTCCAGGGCCAGACAGTTCATAAATGGCAGAGCCAGGCTCCCAAGCCAGGCCCATGCTACCCCAAAACTAGTTCTCTTAAAGTATCATGGGAGCTGTTTTATCGCGTTTCCCTCGCTTGAGGGGTGTGGTGATGTAGCATACCTGTGACAATCTGCCATCCAAACCCGGGCCTCCATTCCTTTGCCAGGCCTTTGTTCTCACCTTTTGATCCCTGCTGTGCACACACGGCGCACAGATCTGGCTGCCAGATGTGATATGGGACAAGGCCAAGGGTTGGGCATTTCACCGGGGTCTAGTTTCTACCAACTTGGCTTCACAGAGGCCCTTGCAGGTTCACACACTGAATTCTTCACTCATCAGCAGAACTTGGCCTCTTTGCTTCCACTTTGAGGGCTCGTTATCCAAACACAAAGGTCAAGGCCTCAGCTGATCGGCCGCTTCTCATCCAGACCTGGAATCTGCCTGTGTGCAGAGGGGCCCTGAGGACTGTGAGGCATTCTAGGAAGGCTGAGGAAGCCTTGGGCAGCCTGGAATGGGTCCCAGCTGCCCAGATTCCCAGTGTGTCGCTACGAGGTCCGGCCAAGCCAGGACACTGACGGTGACCCTACACACCCCTGCTTCCTGCTGCCCACCAGACATCTGGTTCCCAGCCCCTCTCTTCAGAGGATGCAGAATTTCTAGTAGTTGGGACATTTCCTGTTTCCCACCATCTCCCCTGCTTAAAATAGCCATCATAGTCAACACAGGAAGGCACATGAGGCTGCAGCAGCCTCTGACAGCTCATTAGATGGGCCCAGCATCAATGGGGCCGGGCCTTCAGAGCAGAGAGAGGCAGCTTGCACAGTCACACGGCCCAGCTGCCTAGCCTAGGGGCCCTCCTCAGTGCACGGCTGCCAGGGAAAGGGGCTGGCCTGGCCCCTCCCGGTCCTCCAGAGACGGACCCCGGAAACCTAGCAGAGTTTAAGTGGCATGTTGGAATGGACTAAGTCTTGGACACACAACCCGACCCCTGTCTGGTCTGGATGCTCCGGGCTTTACAAAATCATCGGTGCAGACTGCCTCCAGTCCCCTCTCTCAGGAAGGGAGCGGAAACCAGCACAACTAGAGCATTCCTTTTTCCCCCTTTGTTTTCTTTTGTGCCAGAGGATGAAGGAAGAGGTTAGGGAGCGAGGGGCACACATCCTAATGCCTGGCCAGGAAGCTGTGGTGTAGCCGGCGCTGAAATGGCTGCAGTGTCTTCTCACCTGGGAAGGTCTTCCAGAAGCTGTTCAATTAACCATAGAAAGGTTCGCCCCGTGGGCTCAGACAGGTCACCTACCTCCTCTGAACTTCACGTTCCTCATGTGTGAAGTTAAGTGGTTGGACCAGATACTCTCAGAGGTCCTTCCAGAACCTAACGTTGAAATCATCCCAGGTCTGCAGAGGGTCTGGCAGGGCAGAGCATCTACCAGAGATGTAGGGCATGGGACATGCACGGGATGGCTTCCAAGTTTGAGGCCAAGCCTCCCCTCCTGGTCCTAGAGCAGGAGTGACTTTTTTGCCCTGTGTGATCCAGAACCCAGGATTTCCACACGGGGAGTGAAGAGGTGGTTGGGGGGAGGCGCTGGAATGAGCTGCGTCTTCCTGTCCTGATCTTCAAGGTCATTCTGATCAGGTTGGGAGGAAGGGGCCAGAGGCGGGTGTCTTACTTAGCCTGCGGGAGAAGCTGCAGGAAGGGTTTGGTCTGGATCTTCCAGAGCAAGAGGGATCCGGGCTGGGGCAGGGCTTTCGTCGGCTCAGTGTGAGTGCTGTGCTGGCTGTTGGACCAAGAGCAGGTCTGTGACACACCATGGCTGGCGGCTGGCGGGAAGGATGACAAAGCTGCTCAAAGTCCCTTTTAGCCACACTCTGATGATGTTTGAGGACACTAACTTTCTGGGTTAGTTTCCTAGGACAGCATAACAAAGTACTGCAAACCTGGTGGCTGAACACAGCAGAATTTATCCTTTCGAGGTAGTAGAGGCCAGAAGTCCAAAGTCAAGGTGCTGGCAGAGCCGGCTCCTTCCGTAGGCTCCGAGGGAGAGTCTCTTCCAGGCCCTTCTCCCAGGCCCTTGTTGGCAGCGCTTGGTGTCTCTTGGCTGTAGACACGTCTCTCCAATCTTCACCTCCAAGTTCACATGACACGCTCTCCTTGTTCTCTCTGTCTCTCCCTTCTCTTATAAGGACACTGGTCGTATTGGATTGGGGCCCATTCTAATCCTGCATGACCTCATCTTAATTAGATCACATCTGCAAAGACTCTATTTCCAAATAAGGTCACATTCACAGGTACTGGGGGTGAGAACCCCTGTATTTCTTGGGGTGGAGGAACATAATTTAACCCATAACACTTTGTTTTCTCCTGATTTAGACAACAGCCCCGAGACCCGGGCTAAAGTGAAATTTGTCCAGGACACTTCCAAGTATTGGTACAAGCCCGAGATCTCCAGGGAGCAGGGTGAGTGCTGGGGGGCCCTGGAGTGTGTCCGAGGTCACAGCTGGCTGCTGCCCACCGGGCCTTCCCTGGGCAAGAAATTTAAGTAGACTCCTTCCTCCTGAAGCAGTACGTGGTGGTCACAGAGAGGGGCTGGGATCAAGGTCAGGCAGGAGAGCAGTCCCTGTGGTGGGGGGCAGGGGTGGGGCAGAGCAGGGCATGTAGATGCTCCTTTGAAGGATCCTTAAAACCAGCCAAGTTTTGGTTTCCTGGGCAGAGTACAAGTCTGGCCGAGATAATAGGAAACTTCAGCTCCCCGTCTGCATGATGTGGGAGACCGTTGTGTACTTGATAGATAAAACAGACTTGGGATCATGGGGGTGGGGATGAGACCGCCTGAGGCCCCCAGGGAGAGGCTGTGTGGAGACAGGACAGGGTGCCAGTGACCGCAGCCCCCAGTCACATCAGACTGCTGACCGTGTTTGTAACTACAGTGCCATGGAACACAACCACAGCTACTCGTTGGTGTACTGTCTGTGGCTGCTTGTGTGTTGCAGCGGCTGAGCTGAGTCGTTGCGGTAGAGACCACACGACCTGCAAAGCCTGACGTATTTACCTCTGGCTATTTACAGAGCAAGGTGGCTGACTCTAGTGTAGAAAGACCCTGGGGCGCTGGAGTTCTCCCTCTCCCGCCACCTAAGAAAGAATGAGGTTCGAGAGGCCCAATGAGAGGTCAGGAGGGCCAGCGCCATCACTTCCTTATTTCCCCTTCTCTCCTCCTCCCCTTCCAGCCATCGCACTCCTGAAGGACCAGGAGCCGGGGGCCTTCATCATCCGTGACAGTCACTCCTTCCGAGGAGCCTATGGGCTGGCCATGAAGGTGTCTTCTCCCCCTCCGACCATCATGCAGCAGAACAAAAAGGGTAACCCTGTCTCTTTGAGCCGGGCCTCAGGACTAGTCTCTCCAAACCCTAAGGTGCCAGAGGGGCCTGGGTGCTCGGCAGGCAGGTCTCTGATTCCCACGGGAGCTCGTTCCTGCTCATCAGACTCTTCGGCAGAGGGAGAGTCTTGGGCTTGGGAGTGGCGGGGCTCAGAGAATTGGGAGGCCAGATCATCGGGACCCTGTGGTTGTGTTTCCTGCAGGGGTGGGAAGAGTCGTGGTCTCTTCATCCTGGGGTTCTGGCCGTATTGTCTGTGTGGCATTTCCTCGAGTCAGAGCCCCGCACACGGGGGAGGGTATGATGCCGTGTCGGGGGTGGAGGGCGGACACCATGAGAAATGACCCATCCTTATTTCTTTCTTTTCACCCCAGGGGACATGACCCATGAGCTGGTGAGACATTTCCTGATAGAGACCGGCCCCAGGGGCGTCAAGCTCAAGGGGTGCCCCAATGAGCCAAACTTCGGTGAGATTTCTTCCCCCCCGACTTCTTTTTCCACAGTCCACCTGCAGGGTCTCAGGCTTGTCCCAGGTTCCCCCGCCTCAGGTTCTGCCAGTCCCCCTTGCGGTAGACATAGCAGAGAAACGGGCAGTGGCTGGCTCTCTGCCTCCGTGCTATAGCCCCTTCCCGCTGCCCAAATCCGCTTTGTATTCGTCCTGTCCCCAACTGAGGCTTGTAATCGTTGTAATCTGATTAACAGCTGTAACAACCTTGTTGACCACCGCCTGTGTGAAAGTCACTGTCTAGGTCCCTTATATTACTCCTGGTGTCATGACAGTCCTGCCTGGTATGTGCTGTTGTCTCACATTACAGAGGAGGAAGTGGAGGTTCACAGAAGTTAGGCTTATTCCAGAACACATAGCTAATAAGTGACCTCACTGGGATTTGAACCCACCATCCTGAGAGGGGCGCCAGCAGTTGGCGGGGCTTGGGAGAGCTGCTGGGAGTAACTTTTGAGAAAGGAAAGCTGTTAGGTGACCTATGACTAGCAGGGTGAACCTTTGGAATCTTCTCCCTTGGGTCTTGCTGACAAAGAGAGAGTGGATTTTCAGTTTTGTTGGTGGGGTGAGGGAGAATGAAGAAGTTGAAGACTGTGGCTAGCAAGCTGGTGTGGGTGGGCTTCCTCAGTGCGCCCCCTCCCCACTCCGACTTCCAGCAAAGCTGCCCCTGACATGCCGTCTCCCTCCCTGCAGGGTCTCTCTCTGCCCTGGTCTACCAGCACTCCATCATCCCATTGGCTCTGCCCTGCAAGCTGGTCATTCCAAACCGAGGTAGGAACCCGGCGCTCCTTCCTCTCCCAGCGCACCCTCCAATGGGCCTCCTTCATGTCGCAGCCCAGCCAGCGCTCCAGTACTTGGGCCGGGGTGGGAGGGCATGGGTCGTCTGCCAATCTGGGGAATCTGGGGAAACCACTCTCCTTTCCTTCTATTAAAAAAAGGAGGAAAGGTTTATTAAAAAGCTTAACTCTGAGAACATACATAATTGAGTTGCCAGATTGTTCTGGAAAATTCTCTGGAGCCCCAAAGAAATCCAGATTGGATTCTCAGAATAAGCCTCATCCCAGAAGAGGCTCTAGAAGGCAGAGACAGTTGTGGGGAGGACCATGTCCAGAGGATGAGATGGGTGTCCTTGGGCAGGGCTGAGGGGAGGGGGAGGAGGAGGGGAAGGCAGCGTTAGGTCATGGGAGGGTCCACGATGAGATGCAAGGTTGGTCTGAATGGAGAGGAGAGAGTGTGTGGGAGGGATCTCTTGTAGGAGAGGGGGCAGGGCTGTGCATGGTGTAGGAAGGAAAGGGGATGGTCAGATATCCCTCAAGTTTCTAGTGTGGGTGGCTGTCCGGATGGTTTCTGACTGAGGGGACACTGAGCTGATAGGGAAGAACAAGCCCTCTTTTGATTGTGTGAAGTTTGAATGGAACCCAAGAGCCACAGGACATAGAAGATGAGAACCTGAATGATGAAGGAGATTTCAGCTTCTCTCAGAGGTGTCCCAGCCTTGGAGGATGACAGATGGACCCCAAAGCTCTTCACAGCATAGCTTCTATTACAGCAGGGGCTTCTATTCCCCAGCCCCCAAGTACACAGGGCCCACAACAGAGGATTTACTTGGCCATGAACTTGAGGTCTAGAAACTGGGAGCTGAGTGAGGTACCTTCTCCCTACCCTCTGTGTTCAGTAGTAGGACATTCAGAAGTGCCCCTGGGACTTTCTCCTCTCTTTCTCTGTCTCTGTCTTGAAGTTCCTGGGGTTTTGCCTGCGCAGAAAACTTCCAATATTATTCGATAGTTTCTATGTATCCAGTTCAATTCATTGAATTATTAATGATAATCGACTGCCGTTATTAGCTTAAAAGTTCAAATACAACTTAAATAGCATTATTAACCATACAATTTAGACACTAATTAAATTGTATTTCTACAGAATTTGCCAAAGTAATTCAGCAATGATAAAATAGATATTTACATTGTCTAAACTAGTAGACCTCAAAGTATGATCCCGAGACCAGCAGCATCAGCACCTCCGAGAGCTCGGTAGTAATGTAAATATTCTCCAAGCCCACCTGATCAGGCTCTCGGGGGCGGGGCCTCAGCAATCTGTATTTTAACAAGCCTGCACACCAAAGTCTGGAAAGTGCAGGTGCAAACGATACTCGATTCTTTTTAATACTGACGTTATAATTGTGCCGCACTAACGGTTTAACGAATGGGGGCACGTATTGAGGTACACAGATATCAGTGCCGAAGAGCGCCACCAGCTGCCACTTGAAGGTATGCTTTGTGCCAAGCCCCAGGCCGACACTGCACATGGGGCGTCTCAGAAACCCGATGGCATGCGTCTTTCACCACCATGTCCCTTTGTAGACAGACAGTGTGTGCTGGGCTGAGGGTCTGCACTCAGCTCTGCTGGACTCCAGAGCTCTCAGCCAGGGAACAATTACCGAACGTTCCAACTGGACACACACGTACCGACGGCCAGGGCCTGATACGGAAAGCAGTATCCATTGCACAAATTGTTTTCAAAGCTCGCTTTAGGCCCAGCCAGACATGGGCTTCTTTCCAGTTCTAGAGTTTTAATTACTGGCTGAATTAAATTTTTGTCTCAGACCCTACAGATGAATCGAAAAATAGCTCGGGCCCTGCCAACTCAACCACTGACCTGCTGAAGCAAGGGGCAGGTGAGTGGCTTGCTCCAGACTGGATCCCAGCCCAGGCCCGGCCTCCTTTCTGCCCCGTCACCTCCTGTGGGTGCAGACTGGACATCACCCTCGGCCTCAGAAGTCATCTGCACCACATTTCTGGGTGCAGGTGCTTGGGCCTGAGGTTGGCCAGAAATTTTCTGCTACCTTTTTCCTGAAGAGAGGGCCTGGGGACCATCCCCATGACTTCTCTTGGGTGGGTTTCTTCCAGCCTGCAACGTGCTCTTCGTCAACTCTGTGGACATGGAGTCACTCACTGGGCCGCAGGCCATCTCCAAAGCCATTTCTGAGACACTGGCTGCTGACCCCACGCCAGCTGCCACCATCGTTCACTTCAAAGTTTCTGCCCAGGGAATTACACTGACTGACAACCAGAGAAAGTAAGACTCTCTGCCCACTTCTGTGTCGGGCTGTCCTCCTGTGACCCATCTGTCCTTCCACTGACCCCCCCACTTACCATTGACTCATCCCTTGTACCCGTCTGTCTCCCATCCATCCTCCGTCTGCCTGGCCACCCATCCATCCAGCAATCCACCCATCCTCTTGCTCGCCCACTTACCAGTTGATTCAGCCATCTGCATCCATTCAACCCCCATCTCTACTGCCCCCGCTTACCTTCCCCCATTGGTCTCCACTTACCTGCCCATCCATCTACCCATTTTTCCATCTTTCTACAAGTATGCCCGCATTGGGTATACAGCCGCAAATGCAACCGTCAAAAGCACCTGCTTTCTAGAGCAGAACCTTCCCCTCGTGTTCTCTCTAACATGTTCCCCCAGCCCTTTCCTTCCTCCTCCTGGGTCTCCCCATTTCTCATCCCTCAGTGCCAGCTGCTTCCTTCTTTCCCTAACCCCTAGCATTTGAGAGGCGCTTCTATAGCACATCGTGCAGTGCTTATGTCCCCGGTGTGAGCAGCTCAGGCTGTCTTGGTCACACGGGAGAGGCTGTGCTGACCTATGACGGCCACAGAGGGTGGGGAGGTGGCCTGACCTGGCACTTTGGCACTCATCCTGTTTATCTGATGTCTGTGCCGCAGGCTCTTCTTCAGACGACACTACCCTCTCAACACCGTCACCTTCTGTGACCTGGATCCACAGGACAGAAAGTGAGTCTCTTGTCGACACCTTCCCTCCCAGCCAGCTCTGGAACACGGATGTCTGTGTGTGTGCATGAATGTGTGCTTGTGTATGTGTGTGTGTGTGTGTTTGGTTCAGTTGGAAGATCTGCTTGTGTCTGAGGGAGTGTAATTGTCCAGGGCATTTTTTGAGTGTTTCCCATGATACATTTGGAGACCCTCCCAGGAAGTCAAAAGCCCGCTTTCACGGCCTTTGTCTTGTCTTTGACCTTGAATCTTCATCTCTTCTCCACCTTGGGGAAAGCTCCCTGGGAGGTGGGCCATAGTCCTCTTTATCTGAATGCTCCCAATTGTAGGAGGCTCCTCCGCCTTCCTCCAGAGGGTTTGGGCACAGGGCCGAGCCCTGGGGGGAAGGTGGAGTGGTTCACGCTGTGCCGTCTTTCTCCCCACAGGTGGATGAAGACAGAGGGAGGAGCCCCTGCCAAGTAAGTGTGGCCTCTCACCCACCCCAGCTGGTTGTGCTCTTTGGGGTGGGCTCGGGGTGGGGGGGCAGGGGCATGTTGAGGCCAGTGAGGCCACCTCAGTCAAGAGGGAATGGAACCCCCCAGCAGTCCATCAGCATGATGAACAGTGGGTGTCCAGAGGGGCCGTATGGGATAGAGGACCCCTCAAATTGCCCCGGGTCATGTGAAGAGTTAGCAGCCTGGCTGAAAGGAGGACCCGGGTGTCCATCCATCTCAAAGCTTGTCTCACACTTGGCTCAGCCTTCTCCTGGGCTCACAGTGGTCATTAGGGGTCTCCATGTCCCTGCCACCAGCCAGGAGGCTAGAGTTTTGTGTTTGAAGAGGCTCCTGCTCGCTGACCGTTGGGCCCTGTTTGGAGGAGAGGGGTCAGGGACAGAAGTGGGCTGGTCCCAGGCCTGAAAAATCATTCTCCTCACTCAGGAATGGGTCTTGCACTGAGCTTCCAGCTGACCTGGCCTTGCTGGGCAGGGCGCAGGCATGGGAGAGCCCAGCTCCGTGGCTGGGGGTGGGCCTAGGGTGAGGCATGTAAATGCCCAAGGCCCCGAGTGTAAGGGGTGTTTCTCCCTGCCTTAGGGGGCTGAGGTTTCTTGCTTGGATCCACTTCCCTAAGCAGAGGAAGGAATTGCTGAATTGGCCCTGGAGGCCTTGGAGCTGAAATAAACATCAGGGGAGGGAGGCGGGGGACTCCCCATCCTGGCAGAGCCTGGCAGCTGGGGCTGGTGTTCCATCGTGCCCGCAGCTCAGAGCCACTCCCTCCCAGAGCCCTGAGCAGCCCAGCGAGCCTGGAAAGGGGATTCGGGGGTGGGGCATGGACCCAGGCTTTTCCCGTTCTTGGGTGGACCATTCCCTCAGACCTCTGGCCCAGTGGTTCCCAGCCCCTGAAGCAGCTGTAGGAAGGAAGCCGCTGCTGTAGGAAGGCGCACGTGCACACACATGCATGTATGTGTACATGCATGTGTGTGCACAGTTGCAAGCTGGACCCAACTTTTCTAATTTTAGCTGTTGTGGTCCAGCCCGAGGGAGAGGGGTTTCCATCGGAATCTCCAGCTGTCCCCATTTTCCCGTCTCGCTCTAATTAGCAACGTGTGGCCTGGGAGGGGACCTGAGCTCACATTCTGTTCTCTGCTCTCATATTTTTAACTCTGTTTTGCACAGAGAGAATGCCAGCTCACTCCAGCCTTGGCTCATGGAGTGGGGGCTGGGGGAACAGCTGTGGGGGCTCCCTCCCCCTCCCATTCCCTGGAGCCTGGGAGAAATGTGTGTATGTGTCAGTGTGTGTGGGGGTGTGTGGTGTGGGCAGGGCAGCGACCCCTGTCCTTTGGTCTCCCCGACCTCCTGGCATGTGCGGAGGACCAGCCCTTTGGTGGTTAGAGGCGTTTTACTCTGTGCTTACGGGTCGTGTGTAAGAACACCTGGGTTGGGGTGGGGCTGAGATGGACTGGGAGAAGCTCAGCCAGGAATGTCCCCATTTGATTTGGGGTCTCATCTCCGCCTCTACCTTCCGTCCAGTCTTGTCATCTTGTCAGTTGCCTGCAACGGCTCTTCCCCCTCCCCCGTGCTTCTCCCCTCCCCGCAGAAGGGGAATTTTTGCCTACCCCCAAACAGGTGACACTGTCATTTCTAGTGTCCCTTGACTTTCTTGTCAGTGGAAGAGAGAGAGGATTCTCTCTTACGTCCCCTGCCTGCCCTCCCCCGGTGCCCATGCCCAGGAGGTGTGGAGCCACGGGGGACAGAGATTGACCTGAAGATACGTTTGCTCATTTGGGTGGCCTGGGGCTCTCCCCTCACACCCGTCACCCTTCTCCTGCCCCTGCAGGCTCTTTGGCTTTGTGGCCCGGAAGCAGGGCAGCACCACGGACAACGCCTGCCACCTCTTTGCTGAGCTTGACCCCAACCAGCCTGCCTCTGCCATTGTCAACTTTGTCTCCAAGGTCATGCTGAGTGCCGGCCAGAAGAGATGAACTCACCCCGTGCCTGGGCCGGGGCAGCGGGGATGGGTGTGGTGGGGGAGGGGACCCATGAATTCTGACCACCTTTGAATCCCGAGGGAGGACTTTGGGCCAATTTTGGAGAAGGAGAGAAGAAAGTGTGACGTGGGGAGAGGGAAGTGAATTGCAGAGGGGAGGGGGAGAGAGGGAGAGAAAGAGAAAAGGACGGAGGAGGAGAACTCGATTCCCGTGGGTGGGTGGATGCTGTGCAACCCCGAAGCCTTCAAAACTGACCAGGTCCACCTAACGCCCCCTCCCCCCCCAGAGGATGGAGCCCCTCCAAGGAGGCAGAGCTGACCTCCTTGGGGGGTCCACACTTTGGGGAGAAATGGACAAGTGTCCCTCTAGCCCAACTGCTTTGCAAGGAGAAATCAAGTCGAGAGAATCTTTTTCTGGCCACCTCTAGGGCACATCACCAGACTAAAAAGAGCCAGCATGGGGCATCGAGTGGCAGATCGTTTGCTTTTGGAAGTATCTCAGACCCTGGGCACCTAAGGTCTCTGCTCTGCCTCCAGTGTATAGTTTGGGGGGGGTGTGTGGGGTTGTGTATATGTCGGCACCCACATCCTCGCACGCTGAGTTATGTTTGCCTCTGCTAGAATTACAAACAGATGTCCTTGCCCAGGTTCCTTGTGTTTGCACACACGTGCACACTGTCCAAAGAAGGTCAGAGCCGTGACAACACAGCATCAGGGAGGGGATGGCAGCCTTCTCCCCAGGAGCACCCAGGAATGTGGATAACAGGCTCTCTCTTGGTCCCTACGCCTGCACTCCAGTGACCCTGAGTGCCTTTCCCTGGACCAAGAACCCAGCAGGAGTGGGGCCTGCCACCCTGCAGCGTGACCCCTTTCTGCCCCTACCGGGAGGCGGGACGTTAATTCAAGGAGGTGGAGGCATGCATTTCCATGGCCTGGTCAGGTTGGTGGGGGATCCTCCGACTTCTAGGCCTGTTTCCCAAATTGTTTGGCCCAGCAGGGAGGTGGGCAGGTCGCTCCTGCCAGCGCCCAGCCCTCAGCCCCTTCCTGGGTTTCGAGCCCACACCAGCCTTATCTCAGACTTGCTTTACCTGCATGATGTCTTTTCGAGTGCTGGGGATTGAGCCTTCCTGCTCTGCCCTGCCCTGTTCTGCCCTACAGGGTCCCTGTGTTGGGCTCATCCTGGGCAACCTGCTTCCAAGAGCCCTGTCCAGCCAGGCCCAGGGAAGATGCCTGTAGTCCTTGCCCTGGCCTCCGCAAGCTGGCCTCCGCAAGCTTTTGCTGGGCTGTCCAGGGTGACTCAGCAGAGCTCTGGGGGCTGCTGCCTGTGCACCACGTGGCCTGTGTACATCACTGGAGCCTTATTCTCCCCTTTCTGCCTTGGATTCCCCAGCAAAGCCAAACTGCCTGTGAGCAGAGGGCACAAGGCTGCATTAGGCCAGAGGGCCTAGAGTTCATCTGGGCCATGGTGAAACCCCCAACCTCCACCCAAAGACTCTAAGCTGAAATGGAAAATTCACCAAGACTCCATGCTTGAGGGGCTTCTTAAGCCTCTGAGGGTCCCCTAGAGAGAGGCGTTGTACTGATATATAAATATATATAATATATATGTGAGACATACTGACAGAACCTGTAAGCTAATAAAATATAAGAAAAGGTTAAAAAAAAGAGTAGGTAAATTGACAAGAAGTATTTATTGTTTTCCCACATTGCTTTATTGCCTCCTTGGGCATAAACCAGTTCCCATCCTTCTTCCTGTTTGTAAGTGAAGCCTGAAATGTTGGGGCCTTTGCCCTTGGGGTGATCAGGGGTCCCCTTGCCCCACCTTGGCCTTCCCTAGGCTCTGCCTGGGGCTCGGTGGGGAGGGATGTTCCATCCTCTGCAGCCCCCTTATTTTCTGGCAGGCCCAGGCCTCGGCCCTCAGGTCCTGAGATGAGCCCATTCACCACGGTTCAAGTGAGCGTGTGAGCCAGTGGGGCACGTGGGTGAGTGTGCAGGTGTGGGTAACGTGTGCGTCTTTTGTATTTCTCCTCCAAGAAGCTGCATCTGTGTGGACACACTGTTTCAGGGAGTTGGAAAGGAGAGTGTCTGAAGAAGGTGGCCAGCAGCCCCTGGCTTCCCGAAAGCTGAACCCTTGTGCTTGGTGGCCAAGGTTCCTCCAAAGTGCGCTTCCTTCGGAGGCCTTCAGGCCAGATGCTGGGATTTCCCTCTCCTCGTTCCCCACTGGCCCCAAGTCTCTTCCCAGGCTGGAGGTGTCCTGCCCCCTCCTTTGTCAAGATCTCCATCTGCCCTGCCCCGCCCCACCCGGACAGCCCTGGGGCGTCCTCTCCACACTCAGGCTGGCAGGCGTGTCAGACCATTGTCTGCACCCAGGCCCAGGGTCCACCTTCTCACGAGCTTTCCCACTGACCACCACCGCCCACCTCGCAGGCATGGCCAGCCCACCCCACTCAGCCCCGGGGGCTGCTGGGAAGCTAATCAACACACTCCCTGTGAGGGAGTCGGTTTCCCAGAGTTTGGCCTTTGCAGAAGAAGGGTGGGGAAGGGCGCCCCCGGCTCCACAGTGGCCGGGAAGACGCTCTAGTGCCCCATCTCACAGTCAGGCCCGTGCACCCACGCACACGTGCACGCACATGTACACGCACACCCCCCACAGCACTGCAGTGTATTCTTGCCAAAGATGTCCTTTGAAAGAAAGCACTTTTAATAATTATTGTTCTTATCATGTAAATGTTTATCCTTTTCTCTCTCCTCCCTCCCTCAACGTATTTGCTGTTTATTGTTGAGTCTGTCTGTCGGCCAGGAGAGTACTGTCTGGTCTTGAGAATAGCCTGGGGACTGGGTGCTGGGAGAGGCGTGGTCAGCTGGTGGCCGCTCCGGGCCCAGCCTGCTTCTAGCTGTCCAGCCAGGCCCCGAGGCAGGCCTGGCCCCGTGATGGCCCCGTGGCTCTTCCCAGGTGGAACAAGAGGGGAGCACTGGGCATGGGAGCAGTGGAGAGGTGACCCCAGAGGGGACATGGGGGGAGGTGAGTGGTTTGAGCAAGCTCCAAGGGTGACTGGAACCCCCTCCCCTGAGGCCATGGTGTCTGGCTCCCTCATCTAGCCAAGTGTTTGAGGGACGTCACGTCCTAGGTTTGGGAAAGGCCTTCTGACCTCGGTCCTCACGGAAGCTTTTCCTGCAGTGGTTCCTAGGGCTCGTGGACTTCCAGGATCCCTTCTCCACTGGGTTGTGAGGGGTCCCTGGGCGTGTCAGGCTCTGGCAGGACAGAGGGTGCTGGTGGCTGTGTAACCGTAAGTGGAGGCAGCTGGCTGGACAAGTGATCCTTCGGTAAAGGGGCTCCCGGGGGGGAGGTGACCAGGACGTCCTTCCGCCCTCCCCTCATGGGCACGAGCAGACATTGGCTGGCTCCTCACGTCGTGCAGGGGTGCGGAGGGGTCTGCAGGTGGAGCAGCACCTGAGCCCTGGACGGGCACCAGCACCCTGCCTCCCGGGGCTTCTGCCCGTCTTCGCTTTTTCCCAGATGGGGAGAGCAAGTGGGCCAATGGCCTGTCCAGAGGCGGTCTCCTGCCCCTGCCCCTCCCCCTTCCTTGCTTGGGGTCCTTGAAGAGGTCAGCAGCAGAGCCCTGGGGCCATTCCTCACCCAGGTCCAGGCCCCGGGGTCCCAGGCTGGAGGCTCCTGGCCGGTGGTAACATGGGACGTGTGTGCGTGTGCGTGCAAGTGTGGATGTCCGTGTGTGCGTATTTTGCTTGTATCTCTAGGGAAATGAGGGGTTGGGTTGGAGGTGGGCAAGGGGAGGACGTCACCTTGAATACCATCCCACGAGGAAGGAATCAGGAGGCAGGGCCTGTGGGGCGCCCACTGGAGGAATCTCAGCACTGCCGATGGGGTGAGGCTCTGCTGTCCTCACACATTCCAAGTGCTGGAGTACCTCTAGCAGCTGCGGGATTGTGGAGGGATGTCCCAAGTGTGTTTTCTAATCAGTGTCAAGCAGTTCGAGCCTCTCCTGTGTCCGTGTGTGGTTTGTGTGTGTGTGTGTGAGAAGCACATCTGTGTCTGCATGCTGTGTTTCCCCACTCCTCCCTCCGACATGTCACTCAAAACAAGCGTGGGAAGTTCCTACTGCCCCTCCCCCACCCCACCCCGCCCCTGCCTCCCAGCCCTCTGCAGGAAAAACAGAATAGCCCAGCCTCCTCCCATCCCCTGATTGTGTTTATATAGGTGGAAATATACTTTCTGTTTTCTATCATTGTGCCTATAACCTCCGCCACCTTGTATAAACCCTGGTGTATGCTACTCACTCCGGATACGAATGTATTGTACACTGATGCTGCCCTGCTCCTGGACAGCTGCTTCGTTTCTTTGCGACCCATTGTATGGCTTTATAAATGATAAAGTGAAAGAAAAATCACGCTGTTGTCTAGCTGCGTTGTTTTGGGACGGGGTCTGCCAGGTCTCTGAGGGGCAAAACTGGCCTCACCCAAGCTCTGGCTACCTGGCTTCAGGGGCGTCCTGCGGGACGGTTCGCCCTAGGTCCTCCCAGCAGTTTCCGACCACCAAGTCTTGTTCTGATTACTGCAAGGGTTTCATCGGGACTCTTCCCGCTAGAAGAGAAACTCAACTCAAACTGGCTTAAGAAAATAAAAAGGAACTTATTGGTCCATGTGACCAAGAAGTCCAGGCACAGCTGGACCCGAGGCCTCAGTTGGCAGAGTCAGGAGATTGTCTCCACCACCTGGCTTTGAGTTGGCTTAGTTTGCAGGCAGGTTCCATCCTGGTGCTCCTGGGCAAGTCCTTTGCAGTTTGGAAAGTTTGGAGTGGCACCCACTGAGGCCTGCCTAGCACAGCACAGGGTGCCCTGGCAGATTGGAAACACTCGCGCCACACGGCTCTAGTTCCCCATCGAGCTTGTGGTGCCACCAGGGGGTGGTGGGGAGGCTGATCTGAGTGGCGGTGTGCTGAGAGCGCTGCGTGCTGAGAGCGCCACGTGCGGCCGGCAGCCGTGAGAGCCATGGGCGGCCTCCCGGACCTGCCTGGGACTGCATCACACTCAGACACCATCGAGCTCTTGTTTGTGCGGGCGCCGTCTATCCACACCTACCATGTTCCAGATGGAAACTGAGAACGTTTGAAAGTGTTTACCAGTTCACTCCCATGGCAATATCAAGCTCACTGCATGTTAACATGAATCGAAATTTTATGGAAAATGCTATTTTCTAAAACAATAAAGACTGGGTGAGAAGAGTCACACTGTTCGGCCTTTTTGGAAAGGCTCACTCAGGCCTGGCTTGACAGAAGACAGCTGGGCTCTTCTGCTGGTGTCTGCATTCACTGTGACCTGCTCTCGCACACTGGGGCCTCTGGAAAACTGCACACACTCAGAAATGAGAGTGAGGTGAACAAACGAGAGCTTAGTGTTATTAGGAGAATAGTTTGGACCTCACACAACCCCTGAAAGGGGCTCCGAGACCCCTGGGTCCCAGACTGTACTCTGAGAACTGCTGCGAGGGACACAAAGACCAGGATGCACAGTCCCTGCCTGCACTGGAGGAGGGCCATGTATTGCGAGCCTTCTATGTGCTAGGCATTGTCATATGTCATCTTCCCAATAAACCCATGAGGTAAGTGGTACTAGGCCCAGGGGATAAATAGGAACCGAGGCCGTGAGAGGTCCCATCGCTTCTGTTGGGCAGAACTGGTGCTTATCCCTGCAGGTAACAGACCTGCTGAGTGCCAAGACTTCGCCGAGCACATCCAGGTGTTTTCTCACGCGGACCCAGCGAGATAAGGGCTGTCCTTGTTTTCTCGTTTTATGGAGAAAGAAACAGGTTCCTTCAGGGAGGCTCAGAGACTGTTCAGAATCGCAAAGCTGGAGAGGAAGCCACAGAGCCAGGCCAGGAACCCGGGCAAGCGGACCTCACGCCTTGCCCTCTGCTCTCGGGGTCTGCATCCCAGGACTCTGAAGGGGGCAGGGCAGACAGGAGAGAAAACTGACGGCCGGTCAGACAGGGTGGTCGGGAGTTGGGCAGTCAGGCTGCCTCCCTGGGGAGTGGGCCAGGGCTGCTGCGGTGTGACGGGGAGGTCGCCCTCTGATGCCACCCAGATGTGGAGTGATGTGGATACCTTGGCTGGGGCTGGTGCAGGGGACATGAGAGGGACAGGCTCCAGTTTGGGAGCTAGGCAGATCCAGCCTGGCTTTGAGGACATTAAACAGCGAGGCAGAGAGGGGACACCTTCCGAGGCCTCCCTCATCTTGGGGCCTGTGCTGCTGACGGTGCTGGAGTCTCTGCAGCCTGGGGCTGGCTGGGTCAAGGGGGGCGGGGGCAAGGCCTGGCCCTGGCGAGCAGGGTCTCTGGCTGCAGCAGGTACTTGGGATATGAGCAGAGACCAGCCTCAGAAGAGGCAGGAACACCAGCTGAGGTGAGGGCAGAAGGGGCAGAGGAATGGGGTTGGGGGGCTGGAGGTGAGGAGTCTCTTGCTAGGTCTCAGCCTTGTCTGGAAAGCACCGAAGCCTGGGTCCCATGCCCAGGTCCTAAGAGAATCAGGCCAAGGTGCAGCTGGGTCCTGGAACTTCCCCAGGGGATTCTGTGGGCAGCCTGGGCCCAGAATGACTGTGGAAGAACTTTCTCCAAATTGCGTCTTCCATGGCCACGTGTGTGGATGGACCTGGTGCACACACATGCACCGGACACAGGCTGGGAGGAAAAGCGCCCTCTGCACTGGCTTGGGTGTCCCCACAGCCAGTCTGTCCGGCTCACCCCCCCTCCCGGGAGTGGGAGAACACTGTCTTCTCCCCTCAGGAGCGGAATCCAAATGTCCCTGCTCCTGCCACCAGGCAGTGTTCGGCCCCACCCTTCACGAGGGCAGAGGAAGGAGCAGCTGCTGCCGTCTCCAGGGGACATGCCACCTGCCGTCTACGGGCAGGGGATGGTGGGCCGGGGAGGGCCTGGAAAACCCAGCTCCAGGGGCTCTGGGCTTTCTCCTCGTGGGTGTTGAATTCTTCCTTTCTGTAGTTTTTAGATTGTATTTATTTATGTTTGAGAGAAGAGGGGAGGGAGAAAGAGAGGGAGGGAAACATCAATCAGTTGCCTCTCGAATGTGCCCCGATCAGGGACTGAACCCACAACCGAAGCGTGTGCCCTGACGGGGAATCCAGCCGGCGACTTCGGTTGGCAAGACAATGCCCAACCCACTGAGCCACACGAACCAGGGCTCTCCTTCCTTTTTCGAAAAAGAACTGGCTTTTCCTCATGAGTTGGAGAAAATGACTTTATTAGTCTCAGAAGTTTCTAAACAGTTTCAAATGCGAAACAGCTGGCTTTAAAAGCACCGACCGCAGGTGCCAGACCAAACGCACCTGTGCACACGTGTGTGCATGTGCATGTGTGTGGGTATGTATGTGCACACACACAGGTGCACAGGACAATGGGCTGTGCTGTGTCTCCTAGAAGGCATCTCCTCCCCTGCCAGCCTCCAGCCAAGCGTTCTGGCTGACTTGGTCCCTGGGTAGTGGGCCAGCAGTGGGGCGGGGCTGCTCCCGCGGTGAGCCCACCGGGGCTGCACCAATCGGCACAGTGCCACCCGCAGAGGAGGGGAGGGAGCACCCCCAGGAGTTCTGCAGATCAGACCTCTGGGGAGGCCACTGGACATGGGCCGTGGCCACCCTGCAGTTGGTGGCAACAGGCTGGTGTTGATCCCCCGAGAGCAGAGGAGGCATGGGAGGATGGGCTGCTAGCTGTTGGATGAGCCGTGGCCCCTTGGGGATGAGAGCCAGCACTTGCTGGGCTGCGTGCTGTCCCAGGGGAGCACTGTAGGGAGGTTGGAGGCCAGAGGGGCTGCTCCTCCTTTCTGCTCCGGGAGGAGCCAGCTCCCCGTCCCTGCAGGTGTGGGGAGGAGGCCCTTCCCAGCCTCCATTCCAGGTGTGGCTGCAGGTACAGCCTAGGAGAGCCACACTTTCCCTCCTGAGCCCAGAGTGCCCATGTGGCTGGGCACTCCGACCGACTGGACATCAGTCCTCAAGTGCAGCCTGCCTTGGGGAGTGCTGGCCTCAGAACCAAGCATGGCTGCGTGTGGTTCTGACTTTGGTGGGACCTCGGGAAGCTTTTCCCCTCTCTGGCCCCCGGTCCTTATCTGTAAAATGGGATAATCCCTACCCGAGGGAGGGCTGGTGTGAGGATGAAGGGCACGCAGCACCCAGGTCGGCCCTGGGTCTATTGCTGGGCTGCAGGTCCTCAAGGACACACACTTCCTTTCCTCTCCTTGGGCCTCTTGCCTCCTCCACACCATCGCCTCAGTCCTCCGGGGAGACTTGGCAGCAGAAAGGACTTGGAGCTGAGAGCCTCCCGAACGATATCGATCTTGCTGGCTCCCGACTCCAGACCACAGTGCTTGGGGATGGTGGTACAGCCGCCTCCACGGCTCCAGCTTTTATGGGGTTTAGAGATCATCTCTGGCCATCGAGACAGGACGTCCGGGGTCTGGGCCCCTCCTCCTACTATGCTGTGTTCCTCGACTCCCGGTGGCTCTTAGGAAACCTCTCCTTGGGCCGGGTCCTGGGAAACTAGGGGTCGTCTGGAAGGTCAGCAGCCCTCTGCCCTCCTCCAGTCCCATATCCTGCGTGAGCAGACTCTGGCCTGGCAGCACCATGGCCCCTCCTTCAGGGGCCTCAGTGTGATTGGGAAGAGTAGGAGCAGGGGCCATACGGGGCAGAGGTCCTTGAGGAAGGCGGGAGACCACCAGGGAGAGACGGAGAACACTTCACAGTCATGTAGCCTTAGAGCTAGTGGAGACCTTGAGGCTATGCCTTGAGGTAAGTCGAGCAGTCAGTTCCCCAGATAGGTGCTGAGTGCCTGCCCTGTGCAGGTGCTAGACTAGGCATGGGTGATGCTGGTGCGTTTGCCTCTCGTACAGCCTTCCAGGCCCGATGGCAGTGGGGAGGGGAGAGTGGGGAAAGCGTATGGAGAATCAGCAAATACGTGAGTGCAATGTGATGGGAACCCCGAAGGGAAGCAAGGCAGCGAGTGCTGTAAGTGGATCTGGAGTGTCTGCAGAGAGTAGGGAAGGTGTCCCTTAGGAGGTGACACTTTCCAAACATCAGGGTCCAAAGGGTGCACAGAAGTGAATTGGGCAGAGGAGGCAGAGAAGGTGTTTCAGGCAGAGGAGACAGTCCGTGCCCAGGCCCAGGGGCACGAGGGGCAGGGTGCGTCTGAACCCCAGGGGCCCCCTTGTGGTGGCAGGTGCTACTGTAATAATTTGACTCTCACTGGAAGGCCACGTGGAACAGTGGTGAAGTGCAGGGGCCCTGGGGTCAGACGGCCTTGGCTGCATCTTACTAGCTGTGTGACCCTGGGCACGTTGCTTGACTTCGCTCTGCTCCTGTTCTCCTATCTTTTAAAACCAGGATGGTAGTGGGGGTGCCTAACTCAGGGCTGATTGCGGCAACTGAGTCTATGCCTGTAAAAATGGCTTGGGGTAACCCCTGGCAAACAATAAGTGCTCAATAAAGGTTAGCTACATGTATTATTATTATTATTATTATCTCATGTATTAAATTTTATTTGTTTACTTTTAGAGAGAGGGGAAGGGAAGGAGAAAGAGAGGGAGAGAAACACCAATGTGTGAGAGATACATTGATTGGTTGCCCCTCGCAGATCCCCAGCTGGGGACCTGGCCTGCAACCCAGGCATGTGCCCTGACCAGGAATCGAACTGGTGACATTTCACTGAGTCACACCAGCCAGGGCTACACTTATTATTTATCTGATCTTTTCCCCCTTCCTCGCCAGACTATAAAGTCCCCGAGAGCGAGGACCCAGGTCTGCATCAGAAGTTGAGCTCAGTGTCTGGTGTGAGGGAGGCCCCCCTCAACGTTTGTGGAAGGAATGAGGCAACTGCAAGGTCAGGGTGGCCAAAGGACACCCTGGTGAGGGAGGTTGGGCCAGAGAGGTGGGTGGGTGAGGCTGGGCTTTCTCGGTCATGTGAGAGGTTCGGTGTTTGTTGTGAGGGAAGTGGAAGTTTCTGAAGGTTCTTAGTCCAGGGGCGTGGGGTCACGTCGGTATTTTGCAGAGGTGGCTGGGCTGTTTCAATGCCTGTTGAACTCTGAGTATATGTTCAATGTTGTATTAGGTGTTCTATTAAATGTTATCTCATTTATCTGTTTATAAAATGACACTTGAAAATAGGTATACAGTTAAGAAAACTAAAGCTTAGAAAGGTTAAGTAGTTTCCCCAAGGTCTCACAGCTGCAAAATGCTACAGAAATGGACTTAAGAACCCTTCAGCTCTCCATCACGTAGCTTCTGTTCAGAAACTGGTTCAGCTCTGTAACAGAGATTCCAAATTACCAAACACTTAAATGTGATAGAAATTTATTTCTCTCTCAAGTAAAGGCTATAGCTTGTGCTACAGCTCTTCCCATGAAGTTGTTCAGGAACCCTGGGTCCTTCCGTTTTGCTGCTCTGCCACCCTCAATATGTGGTCCATGATGGCTGCACCAGCTCCTGCCATTACAACTGCATTCTGGTCAGAATGTGGATAAGCCAGAAAAGAGGAAGGGAAGGCATACCCTTCTCTTTCAGGGCACAATACATTGTTTATATTATGCAACTTGGGGCCAAAGTAGGGTTACAGTTGTGAGTACATGAAACACAGTTTATTCTTATATTATTTTTATTAATGATTGTATTATTTTCCATATGAACAACTGTAAACCTACTTTTACCCCATCCTGTATACATTGTTTCTGCTCAGATAGCAGGAACCACCCCACAGCCTCAACTAGCTGCTGGGAAATGTTACTTCTGTGCTCGGCGGCCAGGAGCCCAGCCACCCTTCCCGGGACTTGTCACCGGAGGAAGCAGAGGAGAGTGGGGTGGGAACAGCTGCTGGTTTCTGACTCACACTCTGACACTGGCGGGAAGGAGCCCTCCTTTGCAATCCCAGAAGCAGGAGGTGGGCCTTTCTGGGGCTGCACAGAGGATGCTAAGCAGTAGCTCTGGGGAATCTCAATCATTGATCAAACATGGGGGCGACGGAAGGAGAAGCGTGGAGAAGGACTGTTTGCACACGGACGATATGCTGAGTGGAGGAGCGTCGGTTTGGGCAGCAGACGGGGAGTTTGGAGCTGGGCAGGTTGAGAGAAGGAGCTGTGGGACTTCCAGGTGGCAATGGGCCTGGGCAGTTAGAAGTGAAGGGCTGGGGCTGGAAGGTTCGGAGTTACAGTAGGTACCACGTCGGGGAGCTGCACAGCCCAGTGGTTGCACACTCTTCCTGGGAAGGACTTGACGTGCAGGCGTGGCCTGGTCGGTGGCCACATCTGTGTGTGGAGGCGCTGGACTGCTTCCTCCCAGTTATACAGCAGGCTGGCCCAGGGCCAAGGTCTGACTCCAGCCAGGAAAGTCCAAGCTCTTCCCTGGCCTGGAGAGAGGAGAAAAGACTGGATCTGGGGTCTGGGGTCTGGGGTCTGGGGTGGCTGCATGGGCTTCTCAACAGCACCTCCACAGAGGTGACAAGACACAGGGGAAGGATGGTCTCATGTCTCAGCACAGAGGACAGGGACTGGGGCCATGGGGCAGAGGTCCCCATGTGGACCAGAAACTGCAGAGAGAATAGCGTAACTCATGGGGTCATATAGACCAGATAATGGACGCCTCAGGGGTGACCTTGGGCACCGGAGCCCCGCATAGAGGATGCAACTTCAAGTTTCTCGCTACTTCAGTGGAGAGGCTTCTGAGGCATCGAAGGTAGGTTGAATCACAGGAAGCTTGTGCTTTTGCGGGTTTGGACTCAGCCTGTTCTAAAGGCACCGTGGGGTAGGAGGGTCCTGGGACCAGGGGAGCAGGCGTGTGTCAGGAGGAGGGGGCAGAGGAAGAGGGTCCCATAGAGAGAAGATGGGGCTCTCACAAAGGAAGGAGGAGCACCTGGAAGGTCTGGTGTCTTAGCAGGTGGAACGACAACTTCTAGAAGGAGGAAATGCCTGGTCAGCAGTCCAGCCACCTTCTTAGAATCAAGTCGCATGGGATCTAGGAGAAAGTCCTTGGGTTTGACCATGAGGAGGTCATCGGCCTTTTCCTTTGGGAAAAGAATAACAGTAGGGTGGGGGGGGGGGTGAGGAAGTGGCTTAGCAGTGTCTGGCTCAGGGTTTTTGTGGAGTCGGAGACTGGATGACCCAACAGGAAGTGCAGAGAGATGGCAGGTTTGGACAATTCTTTCCAAACCTGGACGCTACCCACCCGGGGGCTTTTCTTCCTGAGCTTCCCCCTTTGTTTTCAGGTGGTCACATTGGCCTCCATCTCTCCTGCATAAAACGGGGGTGGGGAAGGCAGAGACCAGGAGAGAAGGGGATCTGTCCTGGAAATCGGAAGCCCACTTGCGGGGCCTCCCAGAAGGAGCCGTCTGACACTGCTCCCCGATCTTTCCTGCGGCGGTATCAGCAGGTGTCAGCTGGGGAGGGAGGGGCCTTCTCTGAATGACAGTCCTTCAGAGGACTCAGACCAGCCGAACTCAATCCCGGTGGAGATAAGAGAGGTGAAAATCAGGTGAGAGCTCGCCGGCCTTTGTGTGCCGGGTGTTGCATTACAACCTCTCTCCGCTTCCCCTTCTCCACTTCCTGCAGCGGAGGCTCAGGCCCAGCCTCTAACAACCCAAATACTGGACTGGCGTTGAGGAGACTGACCGGCGGCGGTAGACCGGCGGCGGTAAACAAGGCAGGCAGGGAGCAGACGGCGCAGGGGGCGGCTGTCCCTCCCCTGGCGGGGGTGTCGGGGACCCTCAGGGGGCTGCCCGGAGGAGGCGTTGTGCACCTCCCCTGTTTAACTCCTCCACCTTTTCCCACCCAGCTGCCTTCCTCTCGTCTTTCCCTGGTGTCTGTGCCCTCGGTTCCCATCACTGCTCTTCTTCTGTCTCCCAGGTCGCATCTCAGTTCCCACCCAACAGTCGTCTGTTGACAGGCTGCAGTTGATGACAGTGGTCCTTCATGGAGGAGGGAGCCCAGGGGCACCTCCCTTTGCAAGGACCTCGGAGAATAGGAAGGACCTAGTCACGGGATGTGGTGGAGTGGGGGGCGGTGCGGGGTGGGGGGGGGGCAGGGGAGAGAGCTCAGGAGGACTTTGGAAATACCGGCAGAGCTGGAGATCCCGGATCTGTGGTTTTCCACTTCAGCCTAAGGTCCACAGGAGGCAGGGCTTCCCAGTGCAGGCACGGGCCTATGGCTCCCTCCAGTGGCCATTAGTGGACACTGCAGTCACTTGTTGTGCCTTCTGGAAGAGGTCATAGTGGGGAGCTGGCGGAGCCAACCTCTAAGAGTCTGAGAGACACAGCTAATAGTGAGCTGGAATCTGAGAATAATTGGCACTCAGAGGCAGGCTGTTTATTAAAAGCTCCAGGGGAGTCTCGGGACAGAGACCTGGCGGCCTCTGTTCCCATCATCAATCTCCCCTTCTGGTGGATTGGAGCGGGTCCAGAGCTCCTCAATGACCTGCAGGTGGCCAGTGGTGGCAGCCGTGGGTGAGGCCCTGAGCCCAGGGCGTGGCTCAGTAGAAGGGGCACTGGACAAGCAGCTGGGACATTTGGGCACGTTAGGGGCTAACCAAAAGAATTCCCCTCTCAAACCCTCTGTGGCCCCTTCTTTAGCAGGGCCTCTGGGACAGATGACATCTCTGGGTGTTTGTTCGCTGCCCTGTATGGCCTATTCCATGTTCCTACTCCCTGGGTCTGCAAGGCAGACCCGTCCACTCCCTGCTACCGGGCCTGCTGTTCACCCTCTCTGTCAGGCTGGCCGGGCGGGTGAGCCTCCTTCCTACAGTCCCAATGGCCCTGCAGAAGGACCTAGCTCTCTGGAAGTCCCATGCTGCTCACCCTTGTCAGCACATTCTCGGAGGCTCCCACCCCTACTGAGATGGGAAACAGCTGCTTCCCGTTCTGGGGGTCTGGGCCTCAGAGCCAGAAATGCCGGCACCTGCACCCCCCGGGCTTGGTGAGTTTACCGCCCTCTTCTTGCAAGTCAGTGACCCCCATTAAGAGAGTGAAAATGAGCACCCATGCTTCTCTCGAGGACTCTCAGGCCTCTGTTCTCACCAAACTGCCCCCTGGTCTTCATGAAAGAGAAGCTGCATCTGATTGAAAATAAAAATGAATCTGTGAACAGGCCTCATTTCCCCGAAGAGGAGTGAGGGTGGGTACTTCTGCACTTCTAAACCAAGTGGAACACAAAGACAAGAAAATGTTCTCCTTTCACCTGCATGCAAAACACGGAGTCAGAGCACATGGTGGGGGCACAGTTCAAGGTCTTCTGATCTGGGCCTCGTGTTCCCAGGACAGTTATCTGACCTCTTGGTGCCTCAGTGGTCTTTGTCTATAAAATAGGAGAGTAATAACTTCCTGACAACGTTTTGTGACTATTAGTGGTTTTATATGTAGGATGTCTAGCCTGTGGCTTGTGTGGATTATCGGGAGGGAAGTAGCATTTATTGAGTGCCTACGATGTGCTGGGCCTTGGGTGAGATGCAGAAGATCTCACTTACAATAAACTCACCGAGGTCATTTTCATCCCCATTTCACAGATAAGCAAACCAAGGCTCAGAGGAGGGGAGAGTTAAGTTCATGAAAGCTGGCAAAAAGGATTTGCCCCCACATCTATCTGCTTCTGAAGACCGTGGGCTTGTTTAGAAAGGGGTAGGTGAGCTGGAGGCATGAACCTGCTGAGGGTAGGCTCCTGGGGAAGCAAAAAGGTTTTTGTGAGATCAGAGGAGAGCGAAACAAGAGGGAGAGAGGTCACAGGCACAGGCCTCACAGAGGTGGTTCAGGGCTCCCGAGACCTGGGGACCAGCTCCTCTCGCCATGCCCCTTGAAAGCAAGGCAGCTGAGCTCAGAGAGGCGAAGGGGCTTCCCAAGGGTCGCTTGATCTCTTAGAGCGTGGCTGGTCCAAAGATCCTGGGACAGAAAATTCTAGAATAGTCATCAAGAGGCTGACAAGAACCAGCATGGTCTCCATGATGCATTTGGGAAAAATCTGAGGCCTGGCCACAGGTGACAGGACCCAGGACGAGAGGGGAGCAGTGACTGCCATGAAGAGGGGGCGGTGGGAAGCTTGAAGGTCAGTGCGGGGACCTCCTGCCCAGACCAGAGCTGAGAGAGCTCTGAGGCAGCACTGTGGGGAAGAAGCCACAGCGAGGCACAGTGTGCAGTCTGTGTCAGCCAGATGTCCAGCTGTGGCCGGTGAGGCCAGTCACCTGGTTCAGGATCCCCCACCCCTCCTCCTTCCTACCTTTGCTGGGCCTGGTTTTCTGAAAGGAGGCTGTAGGGGCATTGGAAAGGTGATGTCTCCCTCTTGTGGCATAGTGGCAGTACTGCAAAGCCTAGGCAGGAAGACCAGAGGAAATGCTGAATACCACCGTACGCCCCAGTTGGTAGAACCCTTTTGAGCTCCTGCTATGTGTCAGGGGGCTCCTTGCTGAACGTGTCCAGGAGCAGGGTATGTGGGAGACAGAGCAGAATCTTTTAGGATTCAATGCTGTGAGTGTGGTTCCCTCTGAGATACTTTGGGATTATAAGGGTCCCGGAAAGGGCAGGAAGGAACGAAAGGACATGTACTGAGCTCCTGGCATGAGTCAGGCCCTGGGCTCACCACTGAGGATGCAGAGATGAGTTGGACCTTGCCCATGCCCTGCACGGTCTATGCAGGACACAGACGAGACACCAGGTGACAAGGATGCATTCATCTCCAGGGTGGAGGAGCACAGTGTTAGGGGCCTCTCGGAGGGGTTTCTGAGCGACATCCCGGCCTCTCTTCTCATCACTCAGCTTTTTCACATTGGAGGAGGGGGTCACTGCACTGGAGACTTTGGGAGGAGAAATGAAGTCAGGAGTCCAGCGCCTTCTGCTTGCACCTGCCCCCTCGGACCCAGCAGGTCCTCAGGACACTTGTATTCCTGTCTCCTCTCTGCCAGGTGGCCAGGGGCCTGCTCTGTGCAGGGGGCTGTGGGTGTTTAGCCCTGTTTGTCTCTTGGATGGGAGGGCTCATTTTGAGTGATTAGGAGCAAGTTCCAGTGACCAAGAATGTGACAGATCTAAAGTCACATTCTCCAATCAGCTCTAACATCTGATTTTCACCTTCTGACTTCAGTCAGTCTCTCAATTGTTTCTGAACTCAGGTGTGGAAAGAGGATGTTGTTTATTGGTCCTCCAAAGCCCCAGAGCAGTGGTGGCTCTCTACCAGAGGTGGGTTTGCAGCCCAGATGACATTTGTCACAACTGAAGGGAAGGATGCTGCTGGCACCTAGTGGGTCTAGGAATGCGTCAAGGCTGGGAACCAATGCTAAACATACCCCAGAATACACAAGACACCTCCTCACAACCAGAATGATCCAGCCTAAAGCGCCCACAGTCCAAGGAGGATAAATCCTGACCTCAGTTGTGCGGTGTCACGAGAAAACAGGAGCGCCTCATGCAGCCTTGTGGGGGGAAGGGTTTGGGAAGGGGGGATTTAAAGATGGCTTCTGGAAGGAGGTGACCTCTGACTGGGGTTTCAAGGTAGAAGCTGGAGGTTTCCAGGCAGGTAAAGAACATAAAGTGAGACATGAGAGAATATCCAGGCAGAGGGAACAGAGTGTGCAAAGGCATGGAGGATGGGAGAGTGTGTCTGGGCCCAGGCTGTATGCAGGGCAATGAGGCTGAAGAGGTGGGCGGGGCCAAGCATAAAGGGCCTTGCATACCAAGTTAGGGAGTGGCTTTTGTCAAGTGAAGAAAAGCGCAAACTACATTCAGCTAAGTGCACGAAACACTGATGTCTAAACATGTCAAGTTCGATGAGTCATCGATTATATGGTGTTGTTTCCAGTTTTTGACTATTATGCCGAAAGCTCCACAAACATTTTTTGTACGTGTCTCTTAGTGTTCATGTTTACACTTTTTTTTTGGTGGGCATGCAGACCTAGTGATGGAGTGGCCAGGCCGTGGCGCATCCTTATGCTCCATTGTAGTTGGTAATTGTCAAATAATTTTCCAAAATTCTTGCAGAAATCTACACTTTTACCAATGTTATGCAAAAGGATTCCTGCTGCTCTCCACCTTCTCCAAGGCTTAATACTGGCAGTCTCTTAAATTTTAGCTCTTCTGGAATCTCTGTAACGGCAGGCATTTCATTATGCTTTTTTAAAAAATAGGGTTTACTGGTATATAATTTACATGTCGTAAAACTCTCTGTTTTAGGTCTGTAGGTCTATGAGTTTTCAGAAATGTGTATGTATTAGTACAAACATATACAGTATTTTCATCATCCCCAAAGTTCTCTTGCTCCTTTTTGTAGTCAGTCCTCCCCCGTCACCTCTGATACCTGGACGCCCCTGACCTGCCTTCTGTGTTTTAGCGTGGCCTCTCCCAGAATGTCACGTGGGTGAAATCATAAATTGCATGGCCTTCTGAGTTTGGCCACCCTCACCAGCGATATGTTTTTGAGATTCATTCGACTTGTTGCATGGATGAGAGACGGGTCACTTCAAAATCAAGGTGGAAACTATAGGAAAAATCAAAACTCAAACAGAAAACAGTGACAAAAATAATAAACGCCTCTGAGGGACTTGTCTCTCCTCTCTCTCAGGGGCGTCTGACCTTTTGGAATCTCTGGGCCACACTAAATACACAAACACTAACGAAAACAAACAAATCTCACAATGTTTTAAGTAAATGTATAGTTTTGTATTGGGCTGCATTCATAGCCATCCTGGGTCGCACGCAGACCGAGGCGGGTTGGACACCCTTTTCAGCATAAATGGTTGGCTAATACAGGGGAGTGACATGAATCGGAAAGAATGTGATAGATCCTTTGTTTCTTAGAACACCATTGCCTTTTTCTGGGTTCAAATCAAGTTCTGGTTCCAATGCAAAGCCTGGCCTCTCCGCATTGATGTGAGATGCTCACCTTCTATGGTTATGCATATATATCTTTTCCTTTAATTTAATTTCAGCTTATTTCTGTATTTATATGTCAAGTGTGTTAGGTCATATTGTTATTAAATTTGTTCTTTTAACTTCTGCCCTTCTGTTGAAATGCTTAGGCCGTGTCTTGGTCTGTTCACACTGCAATAGCAAAATACCACAGACTGAGTAGCATATAAAAGATGGAGATTTATTTCTCACAGCTCTGAAGGCCAGGCAGTTCAAGATCAAGGCCTCGGCCTGCTGTGGTCTAGTGAGGGCCCTCTTCTCGGTTCATAGACAGTCCTCATGTGGTGGAAGAGACAGGGAGCTCTCTGGGGTCTCCCTTTGGGAAGAAACCTTCATTCCGTTCGAGGGGGCTTTGTCCTCATGATCTCGCCACCTCCCAGAGGCCTCACTGTCTGACGCCATCACACCAGACATTCCCACTCCAACATTTGGGGCGGGGCACGAATGTTCAGACCATAGAAGGCCATTAATGTTTAATGGAATTATTGATGCGTTTGGGCTTCAGTGTACTGTTTACAAATTTGTTTCATGTTTATCTCACCCCTCATTTTTTTGTTCCTCCGTTCCTCCTTTTCTGCTTTCTTCTGGACTGCTTGAGCAATTTTGGGAATTCATTTTTATTTACCTATTAATTTTTTTTACCAATACTCCTTTGATTTTTTGTTGTTGTTGTTGTTGCTCTAAGGATACAGCCTTAACTTTTCTCGGTGATTTAAGACTACACTCGTGCCAGTTCACGTGAAATATAGGAGCCTTACAACCGTAGAGATCGATGTACAGCCTCACCCACTTTACACGGCAGTCGTGTGTCTTAGCTCCACACTCATCGGAAGCCCCGCAAGACAATTTCATAATTCTCCATGTATATATGTTTTGCTCAGTTAACTCACAATCTCTGATGCTCTTCATTCATGCCTAAACACGTACAGTGTTCTCTGGTGTCCCGCTGGGCAGAAAAGCTGACTTCAGCATTCCTTGTGAGGTAGGTCTTTTGTCAATAACATCTGTTGCTTTTATCTGAAAATGTAGTTTGCTTTCAATTTTGAAGTTTCTTTTTACCGGACGTGGAATTCTGGGTTGGTGGCCTCTCATGTGCGTGCTTCAGCGGAGGTGTTGCCTGGTTTCCATGGCGTCTGAGGATCTTTGATCACACTGTCGTTGTCCAAGTGAAGATGTAAGAGTCCACGTTTCTCTAGCTCCTTGCAGGACTTTCTCTCTTTTTAAAAAAATATATTTTATTGATGATGCCATTACAGTCGTCCCATTTCCCCCCTTCATTTCCCTCCACCCTGCACACCCCTCCCTCACCATTCCCCCCCTTTAGTTTATGTCCATGTGTCACAAGTTCTTTAGATTCTATATTTCCCCCACTATTCTTGCCCTCTCCCTATCTATTTTCTACCTACTGTCTATGCTACTTATTCTCTGTACCTTTTCCCCCTTCTCCTCCTCCCACTCCCCTGTTGCTAACCCTCCATGTGATCTCCATTTCTATGGTTCCACTCCTGATCTAGCTGTCCTCTTGGTTTGCTTTTGTTTTAGGTGTGGTTGTCAATAACTGTGAGTTTGTTGTCCTTTCACTGTCTGTATTTTTTATCTTCTTTTTCTTAGGTAAGTTCCTCATGTAATAAGGGCTTGGTGGTGATGAACTCCTTGAACTTGACCTTATCTGGGAAGCACTTTATCTGTCCTTCCATTCTAAATGAAAGCTTTGCTAGATAAAGCAATCTTGGATGTAGGTCTTTGGATTTCATGACTTGGAATACTTCTTTCCAGCTCCTTCTTGCCTGTAAGGTCTCTTTTGAGAAATCAGCTGACAGTCTGATGGGTACTCCTTTGTAGGTGACTGTCCCCTTATCTCTTGCTGCTTCTAGGATTCTCTCCTTCATTTAAATCTTGGCTAATGTAATTATCATGTACCTTGGTGTGTTTCTCTTTGGGTCCAACTTCTTTGGGACTCTCTGAGCTTCCTGGACTTCCTGGAAGTCTATTTCCTTTGTCAGATTGGGGAAGTTCTCCTTTATTATTTGTTCAAATAAGTTTTCCACTTGTTGCTGTTCCTCTTCCCCTTCTGGTACCCCTAAAATTCAGATGTTGGAATGTTTAAAGATGTCCTGGAGGTTCCTAAGCCTCTCCTAATTTTTTTTTGAATTCTTGTTTCTTCATTCGTTTCTGTTTGGTCATTTTTATCTTCCTTCTGGTCCATTCCATTGATCTGAGTCCCAGTTTCCTTCCCATCACTATTGGTTTCCTATGCATTTCCCTTCATTCTAATTAGTTTAGCCTTCATTTTGTTCCTCTAATTTGTGACTAAAATCAACCAGTTCTGTGAGCATCCTGATCACCAGTGTTTTGAACTGTGCATCTGATAGTTTGGCTATCTCTTGGTCACTTAGAAGTTTTGGCTCTGAGGCTTTGGTCTGTTCTTTGGTTTCAGCTATAATGTTCTGGTCTGTTTGCACATGTTATGTATGAGTGGTGGAGCCTTAGGTGTTCTCCAGGGTGAGTGACCCAGTTGTTGGTTTGTGACGCTGTATGTGGGGGTGGGGTCAGAGAGGGAGCAATGGCACTTGTTCTGCCCTCTCTCAGATTTTGATCCCCTCTGCTGCTTCCCACAAGCAAATTAGGCCCTTCTGGTGCTGGTTCCTGGGTGTGTGGGGTTGTGCACCCTCCAGGACCCTGCGGGTCTCTCCAATGAACTCTCTGTGAACCTGGGAGCTTCTCCCAACACCTTGACCCGGAGAGTTTTTCGGTGCTTTTAAACTTTAATTCCCATCGCTGGGGCTGTAGCCTGCGTGGTCTGTCTCACTGCTCGCTCCTTCACCTGGTTTATCTGCACGCGAATGTGTGACCTTGGTCAGCCAGCCACCTTGCGCCCTCACTGGGTCCGCCCGTTGCCACCCCATGCCTGGGATCTGCCAATGGCCGCCGGCGTGCCTGGGTAGGTCCCGTCTGGTCGCTTTTTAGTGCACGACCCCGCTCCACCAGCTGCTGACTCTGTCCCCCTTACCGGTCTAGATGAATGGTTTGTTGTTGTCGGACTTCGGTACAGTTCAATTTTCCATGTTTTGGTTGCATATTTGTTACTAAAACTTTGTTGTCTTTAAACTTGGTTGTGTGAGGAGGCACAGTGTTTCCACCTACGCCTCCATCTTGGCTGGAAGTCGAGGACTTTCTCTTTTTGATCACAATGTAACCAGGAATAGTTGCATTTGAATTTACCTTGTTGGGTGTTGGCTGTACGTCTTGCATCTACATATGCATGTCTTTCACCAAATTTGGGGAGTTTTCAAGCATGTTTTAAAGAATAGCTTTTCTGCTCCATTGCACCTCTTTCCCTTTCAGAATTCCAGCACTACATGTTGGACCTTTTGAAATTGTTCTATGTGGAGCTTCTCCTTTTTTTTCCCATCCCCCTTCCCTTCTTCTTCAGTTTGGCTGATTTCCTCAGGTTCACTGATTCTGTCCTCTGTGGCCTCTATTCTGTAGTTAAGCCCGTCAAGTGAATTTTCTACTTTAGATAATACATTTTTCAGATAAAATCTCTTTTTGGTTTATTTTTATTTCTCTGCTAAAATTTCTCTGTTTTTTTCTTCATTCATTTTTAGGAGATTCTCATGCACCCAGTTGAGCAAAGTTGTAACAACAGCCTTAGAGCCCTTGTCTGGTATCTGGTCTTTCTCAGGATAGACCTCCGGTTGCTTGTCTTTTCACTTGAGAAAAGACATTTTTCTGCTCCTTTGTATGTCAACTAATTTTCACAGCTAGTGGCTGTGTCACACAGCTGTTTAGTGGAGAGGGACCTTTGAAACGGATGCCTTGGCCATCAAAAGCTTGACGTACGACGTGAGGCGCCCGCACGGGCAGTGGGACGTTTGAACCTGCCCCTCAGTGGTGGACACAGCTTTTTATGCTGTTAGCGTAGACATGGCTGTTTCCGCCGGGAGCGCCGGGTTCCTTCACTACAGAAGGGTCTTTAGAAACCGTTGTATATACTCGCCGTCGCTGGGGTGGTGCGGCTCCCAAGCCTTCTCAGCGGAGGTAGGGGCTCTATGTACGTACATAGTTACAGTAGTTAAATGAAGGGGCTGTAAGAAACACAGGGACCTCTAGTGCCTCGTTCAAGCGCGGAAGCAAACCAAAACTGAAGCAGGGTCAATGCACGGGACTCGAGACAATGCAACTGAAGACCAACCAATCACAAACAGCCAACTACTCTCCCACCCCCCCCTCCCAAATGAGTCAACTGTAGCCAATCAAAGAGCTGACTTGCTTCCTGTCTTCACCTGCTCTGTAAAAACCTCTCCCCAGCCCTAGCCAGCGGGCTGCTCCTGACCACCTTCAATTTGGCGCTGCACACTTTGAATTGCTGTGTGCAGCAATAAACTCCTGAAATAAAATTGCTGTGTGCTCAAATAAACTCCTGAAAATTGTAATGTGTCTCAGTCAATCTTCTAACAGTATTCAAACAAACAAAAATACGTGCACATATATGTGCATTTATACACGTACACACGCACATTCACACATGGTATCAACAGTCAAACACAAGTAAACACATTTACATCTAGGCTTATTTTTATCTCTGTACAGCGAAAACGGAGTTCATGTCAGTATCTCTAAGTCCACAGGGTTAATTCTCGTGCTCTTTTCCCGTACTTCTCTTCCTGCCTCTGATAGTGAGCAACCGGGCTCCCATTGTCCTTGGCATATTCCCTATTTGAGCCCCGCCCTCTGTGACCAGTCTCTTTCCCCACTGCCACCCAATTCCCACCCCTCTGCCAGACACCCTTCTCGCCTTACGTGGGACGTGCTTACACTGAAACATTACTTGCTGTTTATCCGAAATTGCAGTGTAACTGGCATCCTGTATTTGTTTCGGCTTCATCTGGTAGCCCTCTTGAAGGGCTAGCCCAGCTTCAGTGCCCCCACAGGGTCAGCTGGTCTGAGGCCTTCAGGTGACTGCCCTGAAGCCCAGTCCTCCCCTCCCCCACCCCAACCGCACAGGTGTCAATCCCCAGGGCACTCCCCAGTAAACTTCTGGTTTGCTCTCCTTCACCTTGGAGTCTGCCTCCTGGGGAACCTGACCTGCAGCACAGTCTCTGTTTTATTTTTTCCCTAGTCCTAAGACTCCTGACCCACACTGATGGAAGTCTGTTCCCAGAGCAGCCTGGTCCCAGGATCCCTGCTTGTTTTAGGTGGGGCTGCAAAGAGTTCAGGATGCTAGCCCTGCAGGTCTTGAGGTGGCTCAGATGCCCACCAGGGGGCAGTCTTTACCCACGTGTGAACGGAATTAGAGGCCGCTGAGGGTGAGGGGTGGGCTCTAGGAGAGGGTGAAGGGGTGTGTACGTGATGGAGGGCACGTGTGTGCCGTGCAGGCCAAAGCCGGAGTGTGCGTGTCCTACGTGTGTGCACATTTGCTTGCGCCCTGGTATGTCCCCAGTGCCTGACCCTGGACTAGTCCCTCCTGTCACCTGGACCTTGGTTTTCCTGTCTCTCCAAAGAAGAGGTCTTTCCATTCTGACAGTCTGTGTTCCTTTGTCGCACTGGGTCACCTCTTTAGAAATCTCTCTGCTTATTTAAAAAAAAAAGCAGAAGAAGAAGGATTCCAGGGCATTGATTTGAGGCAGGGACCCAGGAAGAGAGGAGAGAAAGAGGATGGAAAAGTTTATTGTTTTCTGTTCTTTAAAACACCGCTGTCATTGATTTTTTTAAAAATCTGTATTTTCATTTCAAAAAAAGTCTTATTTCAAAATAATCTGTAAGTCCCATGCAAAGGCACTAAGGCCATGGTATGCTGCCTCTCAACTCCTTCACAGGAATCTGGTCCCACCAATAATTCTCAGAATGTTGGGACTTTCCAAACAAGGGCCCCTCCCCCGGGGTTCGGGTGTGAAGGGCCCAGAGCTCAGGCGTCAGGGTCAACCTTCCTGACCCTTGCTGGTCCTTTAGTTGCTGCCCCTCAGAGTCTCATCTGTAAAATGGGAATAGTTACAGTGATGTAAGTCACAGTGTTGTTACTATTGCTATTCAGTACTGGTTGAATGTTCTGGTCTCAGTTCTCTTAAACTACGTCCCTGTGACCTTGACCCTCTCCCTGTAGGATCTTTGCTTCCTTATCATCAACAGGGAAAAACAGGGAGCTAATTTTGAGCCATTGTGAGAAACAGAGAGGATGTTTGTAAAACCGGCCAGTACATAGTAGGTCCTAAAAAAATTCCAAGTTTCTTTTCTGACCCAGCACTGCTTCCCTTTCAAAGCTCACTCTGCAGGTCACCCTGACCTCTGTAAGGTCACAGTGATAGGTCAACTAATCCCTTTCCAGGAGACCTGTGCTTAGGGCGCAGCACGGGTGCAGGCAGTCAGAGAGGCTGAGGGTTGAGCACCTGAAATAGTATCAAGTGGTGGGGGGCGGGGGTAGGAGGGGTGGAGAGGAGGGGGACCATGTCACCCACTGATCTCCCCGTGTCGTCTCCCCCCCCCCCCCCCCCCCCCCCCCCCCCCCCCCCCCCCNGAGGGGTGGAGAGGAGGGGGACCATGTCACCCACTGATCTCCCCGTGTCGTCTCCCCCCCCCCCACCCCCACCCTCCGCACTGCCCCCGGCTCCCATGTGGACGCCTGCTCTTTGGAGCCTCTGCTTCTGGAAACTGGTGCTGCAGAGTGCAGAGCAGGAACTGCTTACAGAGACCAGTCTTTCTGGTCTTTTCTTTTCTTTTTCCTGGAAGCTTGAGTTGTTTGAGAGGCAAGCCCTTTGGGGGAAGAGCCCCCCCCTCCCCAGGCCCCTTCCTCTGGCAGTGCCCAAGGTGGGCAGGGCCTCGGAGGGGACTGCCTCGCGCGTCTGGGGCAGGGCTTCACTTGTGCTAGGTGACTCAGGAAGCCCCTGGCATCCTGGGGACCGCGTGGCCTTGGACCAGGGGTTGCAGAAGTAAACCAGTGGGGACAAATTGCCAGTGACCACGTGTGTTCCCTTTCCGGTTATGCTAGTGACTGAGACGGAATTTCCTGCCTCTGGGTGGGATGAGGCCTCAAAGACAGATCTAACCTGATTCAAAGCCATTTTTAGAAATGACATTTCTTGCACACCTGAAATTGGGGAGATGGCTTAGAGTCGCTGCCTCTGAATCTCCCGCCGCTCCCCCATAGAGCCTTTACCGCGGCTATGCTCACAGAGCCCTCCTTCCCCGCCCAATCGCAGTCTGGCCTGACCCTCGCGGCCTAACGCAATGGGCGTGGCGAGGAGAGCCTGGGCCTGCTCTCCGGACTCCCGGTACCTTGAGACCGTGGGTCTTCTCGGCAAAGATTTACTGGAATGAACTACAATGATAATAGCCACCATTTATTGCGTGGCACCATTCGCTGGGCATGCTCCGACGCTCTTAGTGTGTGCCATCTCAGAGTCCTTGCAGCCTTGTGAGGTCGGGACGTTATCGTTTCCGCTTTCCAGGCGGGAAAACTGAGACTCGGAGAACTGGGTTATCGCCCAAAGTAAAGAAGCAAGCAAGTGGCGGAGCCAGCGTCGTTGCCCCCGTGGCCCGACTCCAAAGCCCCTCTTAGAGAACTCAGAGCACGTGAGTAATTGATTGCACAAATTACTAAACGCTGACATAATAAATTAGTCTAATCAGGAATGGGAAGGCAGGCGGTTTGTCTTCTGTCTTGGACACTTTCCCCCAGTGAGCCTTTCCCTCCCTGCTCCCTTAGACCCCACCCAGTCTGTGGGGAAAACGAGGGTCACCTGTCCGGCTTGTCTGGACCCTCTGCGGCCCCTGGGCCTGACTCTGGGCTCGGAGTCAGGAGAGGGGGTGCCTTTTCTACCCAGGATGGACGGAAACGTTCTTTTTCCCAATGCCATTTTGCTAAGGCAGAAAATCCTTGAGGAGTGAAGTCGCATTTTCCATGCCCCTGAGAGCTCCCAAGAGCCGAGAAGGAACCTCTTCTGTAACCAGAAGAGGCTGGGGACAAAGGAAGCTTATAATTTTGTAAACAGAGGCTTGGGAGAAGCCTGCCAGCGATGGCTGTCCACGGGGAGGGAGACAGGGAGAGGCAGAACTCAGCAAAACCCAAAGCCGGGACAGTTGCAGGACTGGTCAGTGCTGGGGTAGGCGCCCAGGCGGGGGGTGCTCCGGGGAGGGTGGGTCATGGAGGAGTGATGTTCTGAATCCCTCCTGCCTTCTTCCCCCCTCACTGCTCCCTGGCACCCCCTGGTGATTTCTGCTAAACTCCCGGTTGGCTTGCTGATGAACCAAGATCGCTAGGCCTGTGATCACTAGGGGTTGAGTGCCTAAGGGTCCCAGTGCTGGCTCTACTGTCTCAGTTTGCTCATCTGCAAAATGGGGTGGTGAAGGATCTGCCGGGGAGTCTCCCCTCAGCTGGTGATGTGACCACACTTCTCTGTGGCCTGCCTGAAGTTCCCACCATGCCCCGAGTCTTTGGGCCAGACCACAAGGGCTGAGTGTCTGCCAGTGGTACTGTCATTTTCCTGGGGACCACAGGGGCCTCCATTTGTCTCACATCAGAAGGATGACAAGAGCCAATGTTGAGAGCTATGTGCTAAGCGACTTCCTGTGCATCTTATTTAATGCACACAGTGAACTTACGAGGAAGGTTCAATGATTATCATTTTCCTTTTACAAGATTAAGCACGGTAAGACGCAGAGAGGGGAAGGGTGGAGCCCAGTGCTACACAGACATGCATCTGCAGAGCCCACTCGCCTCCCCACCTCAGAGCCCAGAGCCTTTGTCCCAGAGCCTCCCAAAGGTTGGGTCTGAACCTGGGACACTTGTCAAGAAACACTTGTTAATGTCCTGTGATACAGCATTAGAAACTGTGGACAGGAGGTCCTGTGAGATCAATGAGATGCTTGCCTTACCGTGAGAGGGTCTGTTAAATGAGAGAGAGAGAGAGAAAGAGGGAGAGAAAGAGAGAGAAAGAGAGAGCACCACCGTCACTAAGGAGGCCCAGCTGAGATAAGCTTTGCAAAGAGAAGAAGCAGGGGACGAGAGAGAGGGCTCCCAGACCTGGGGCAAGCTGGAGCCCTCAGGCTGAGGATGCCAGGGCCCCTGCCCAGTGAGAGCAGAAGCCCCACAGAGGAAAGGGGTAAGTCCTCTCTCTCTCCGGATTCCAGATTGGCTCAGATGAGGAGGGAGGCCAAGCAGGAGCCTGGGGGGTCTTGGCCACCCTCCTGGGGCGACAGGCTTCTGGACTCAGAGGCTGAATCTGGAGGCGAGGGAGGGAGCCCATGCTGCTCACCGAGGACCCAGACTGACCCTGCATATGCTCCCTCCCTTCCACCAGCGTGTTGCCCCAAACCACTCACGTGACCCCTTGATCCTGGTTTCAGCCCAGACGCCCTGCTCCGGAGGCCTGCAGCTCTGGGCAGGCCGATGGGAGCCCTGAAGGTGGACCTTTTCTTTTCATCTTTGGATTTGTGCTCATCCAGGGTATTTGTCCTCCTCCAGGGTATTTGTCCTCAAAGGGGCCTTTGTGTTTTGCTCTTTCTTCACATCTGTGCAGCCTTTGTGAGCCACATGCTGAGCAAGGGGATGTAGCAGTCACCTGCGCGATCTAATGTGAGAGGTGCTGAAATGGCCGCCTGGCCCCAAACTTCTCTCCCGTGCAGGCTGCCCCAGAGCCTGACCACTAGGATAAGATCAGAGATTGTTCAAGTTTGGAGAGTTGGCAGAGCCTCACCTTTTACCTGAAGCCCAGTGTCTCCAGTTTGGGGAAGAGCGGACTCCAGGTGGCAGTGTGCCGGCCACATTTATCTCGCTTCACAGTCCAGCCACCTGCGAGTTCCCTCTTGGAGCCAGACTACCTTGCTCTGCCACTTCATATCTGGAAAACCCGTGCCTCAGTTTCCTTTTCTATAAAATGGGGCTAATGAGAGAGCCTTATACCAAGGGTTGGAGATAAAGACTGGAACTGCTGCGTGGAAGCCAGCAGAAGGCATTGCTGGAAGCAAAACTGCCTTTTCATTTCTCTGCACTGTAGGAGCTTTTTTTAATAAAAAAAATTGAAAAAAAATTGACACTGTTACAGATGTCCCCCACGCCGCCTCCCCTCTTCCGCCCACTCCCCCTAACCCCTGAGGCCTTTACTACATTGCTGTCTGTGTCTGTGGCTTATGCACACATGCATATACGTCCTTTGGCTAATCTCTTCCAGTTCCCTCACCCTCCTCCCCTCTGAGATCTGTCTGTTCTTCAGATCCATGCCTCTGGTGCTATTATGTTCGTCAGTTTATTTGTTCACTAGATTCCACATATAAGTGAGGTCGTATGGTATTTGTCTTTCTCTGACTGGCTTATTTCACTCAGCGTAAAATCCACGTTCACCAATGCACACTGTAGGACCTTCAAAGCCTTTGGTACCCTACCGGTAACTGCAAGATCCAAGAGAACTGGTGTAGAGGCAGCATTTCTCAGGACGCTTTGTCCAGGGAAACCTCTTTCCATGGAGTCTCTACAGGGATTAAAGGGATCACATTCTGGGGGACATTGCTAACCCAAATCTCTCATTTTTTAAAAGATTTTATTTATTTATTGTTAAAGGGGAAAGGAAGGAGGGAGGGAGAGAAATATCAATGTATGGTTGCCTCCCATGCACCCCCTGCTGGGAACTGGCCTGCAGCCCAGGCCTGTGCCCTGACTGGGAATCGAACCGCAATCCTCTGGTTTGCAGGCCCGCATTCAATCCACTGAGCTACGCCAGCCAGGGCAAATCCCTCATTTTTATAGCCAAAGAGAAGTAGAGGCCCCCTCATTCGGTCCCTGGGGACCGGCTGGGGCTTGGGACCAGGTGGTGTCCACATCTTCTGGGAGGGCAGGTGAGATGTGGCCCCAAGACTGTGCCAGGGGCATCCTGTGGTGCTCCCAGGAGCCTCAGCAGCCAGGCTCTCTCTGGGGTATTCTGAAAGCCCCATGAGGCATAAGGGTGTGCTCCCCTTGTGACAATGGCAGGGATGCAGGTAGGGGGGCCCTGCACCAACACTCAAAGATGGGTTGGTGGCAGTTGGTGAAAGTGGTCATCAGGGTGGATGGAGATGACCCTGGAGGACCTTCCCAGGTCAGCTCTGACTTCCAGGACCTGGGCTGCTGGGGAGGGCAGCAGAGATGAGATGGCACACACCGGAGATAGAAAGGTCCTCGAGCATCATCTGGTCCAGAGATTTGCATTAGCTGTGCAACTTCTCTTTAAATGAAAGCTAAAATGGAGCCCCACTAGATGAACAAAAAAGATAAAAGGGAGTATTCTGGTTGAAACATGTGCAGGGAAGCACGGGGAGTGCCGATCCTGTCCCACCCGTCCCTATCACAGGCAGAGGAGGCCATTCCGAGCCCTGTCCCACATCCCTTCCACTTGCCTACACTCTGGGTAATGACTTCTGTTCTGGGAGGTGCCCCACGGGCCTGTCTTCTGGGGCAGGGGCAGCTGGGGCTCAAGACCTAAGCTGAACGGGCAGAAGCCAAGGGCCGGCTGGACCCTCTCTCCTCCTGAGCTGGTCCCCACTCCTTCCTGCATTTCTCGGGGGAGAGCCTTTCTGCTGAGGGGGAACGACAGGGCTCCCAGAATCATGTACCATCCCTGCCTGCCCCTCCCCAACCCCCCGCTGGAATCTGGAAGCTTGGATCTCCCCCCACTCAGTCTGGGTGGTAATTCTTCAGCATGGATCTATGGGACAGATGACGCCTAGTCACTGGTCCCTCCGAATCCCTCTCTGCCTCCTTGAGAAGTGCCTTCAGTGCTCTAGCTGCCACCGTTGCAGGTGGGACCTCTGAACACCTTTACCTGCTGTCCTGGTGGCTTCCACTCCGAGTCCCATTGGGGTCCCATGGTCAGTGGGATCATCGCAAATGTATTGCCCCCCTTTCTCCTCTCAGCAGAGCTGGTCTCCTAAAGCCACCGTTCTCTCCTTAGCTTCCGTTTCTCGGTCCTCTGGGGAGTGGCTTGGAGCTGGCTGGAAACAGAACGAACCCATGCTCTTCCATTCCAAACTCTTCTAACCAGGGAAGGAGAAACCTGGCGAGGGAAGACGTGATGCTCCTGCAGTCTTTGTTCCACAGGGATCAGGTTGGCCGCCCCAGGGTCAGGGGTCCATTTAGACTTCAGTAGCAGCCCTTTTGTGTCTCGACACAGCCTTTTTTACGTTCAGGGCATTCTTGTGAATGATGGGGATAGCCACCCTTATCTGTCCAGTCTGTCCTGGCCTCCCGCATGCAGTGTCAGCCCCTGCAGAGGGTGGCCAGATGCTAGTGATGGTCCATGACTGGGTCTGGAGGGCCCTGGGCATTGTGCAGGGGCCTAGGAAGGGGCAGACTCTGGCGAGGTGGGCCCCAGCCACCCACTCACCCGGGAGCTGGCATCTGGCCTGTTGCTTGTCCCGTGAGGCTGAACAACTCTCTTTTTGAGTGTGTAAGTTGGGGGAAAAGGGAGGATTGTGAAACTTCTTATTGTCCATGTCATGGTCCTATGGTCCTGAGGGGTCAGGTCATACCTGAGAGGGAAGGAAGTATGGGAGGGAAGAGCCAGTGGAACGTGGCATTGTGGTTGGTGTCAATGCAGGTCCCAGCCCTTGTCATGAGCTCAGAGCCCTCAGGACTCTTTCAGCCTTGGGAGTCAGGCCTGCCAAAGTCCACACCTGGGCCCAGGTGGAGTATGCATACGTAGGAGAGTGCATGTGTAGGCCCACTCCTGTGAGATGGGCCCGGCTTTCACCTCGGGGAACCTGCAGGCTGTGGGACATACACAGTCCTGTTTACCATCCCATATGCCCTTTCCAGAGCCCATGCCAGCGGCTTGCGGAGGCTGTGGGCTTTTCACGGGAAAGCCAGAGAGAGGCTGGGTCCAGGAAAGTTCATGTTTGTCTGCTGAGATGCTTGCACGGGCCCCAGGCCAGCTCTGCTGAGGGCTGGTGAAGGACTGGGAAATGCTCACCCCCCTGTCATTGTGGACTCCAGCAGCAGCCTCTGGGGAGGAGAAACCTCTGCGAGGGCAGCCATGCTGATGAAACAGGACAGAATGGGGGTGGGTTAGCAGAGTGGGGACACACAGATGTTCCCCTTGGGTAAAAGCACTGACCAGTGACTCTGACTCAGGAAGAGGAGGTTGCCAGGAGGGGAAAGGAAAAGTGCTAGAGGTGTTGGAAAAGCCCAAGGGGGCCACGGTTGTCCTTCCCCTGAAGGAAAACCATGGAAAGCTCTAGCTAGAACAGGAGTTGAGCTTGAACAGAGACAATCGGGCTTGACTCTCTGGCATCCAAGATGGCGGCCTAGAGCAGTTGACTCCACTTGGGAAGCAGAGAGTCCTCGGGACCAGGCAGAGGGAATTCTCTGTTTGGACTTCGGCTCCATCTCTGCTGGGCTGCAAACTCCATGAGGTCGGGGCTTCCCGTCTATTTTGTTCATTGCTTCAAGCCCGCTGCACAAAAATATGGCAGGCACAGATTACATCCTTAATTTAAAAAGGTATGTTAAATGAATAAGTAATTTGAGTACAGGGATATAAAAAGGGAACATTGTATCTTATAGCAAGAGCTACAAGTCCCTTCCACGTTTACCCTGGGATACTAGAAATGCTTGATGAGGGGTGTCTTGAGGAATATTTTTGGTCATCCCTCCGTATGGAACAAACCGAGGGAGGGGCCTTTGTAAATGAGGAAGAAAGCAGAGATAAAACCAAAGGTAGACTGCTCTGGAGGGCGGTTCAGGCTGGGAGACAATTGATAGTAGGTCCCGGTCCAGGTGAGTGGATAGGGGACCAGGGCAGGGAGTCAGGAGTCACACCAGGGGACCCCAGTCCTCCTGGGGCTCTGCAGCAGGTGACATTCAGAAGATCAGGTGGCCCAGGGTTGCCTGCCAGCCGACAGCAGGGCCTGGCGCAAGTGCAGGAGAGAGAGTGAGGTGGGCTGTGAGGGCTGGTTTCAACGTGGGGTGCTGCGCAAGACGGGGGCTCAGGACAGGCAGAGCTGGGAGGGGACTTGGGGCTGATGGCTGTAGGGCACACAGAGCTGTCCTGGGGAGGGAAATGCAAACTGAAACTCCTTCTCTCTGGGCTTCCTGTTAAGATTTCAGGACTTGGGACATGGAGTTGCAAGTGGGGTCATGTGACTCTAGTGGTAGGAATAGGAGAGGCTGAGACGTTAGAAACCGCACAGGACCCTAACAGGAGGCACACAGGCAACAGGCATGGGGGGGAAGAGACCCAGAAAGAAGTTCGCTGTGTGGATGAAAGAGGCTGAAGGGGGCAGTTGTGGAGGTCCTGGACAACACTGAGGGTGTCTGTGTGGACCCCATGTGAGAGATGGGCTGTCTTCTCACTGTGCGCCAGACTCGGGTTTTTGTGCCCAGCTCGGAACCGTGGCACCATCTTTCCAGGGAGGAGAGGACCTTCTGTGTGACAGGGTATCACTGACATCAGAGAATGGCTCCATCTCTGAAGGGGAATGGGAAATTCTCCATCAGAGGATGGCTGGGGAAAGAGATGAAAGGAGTAACTTGGAGATCGTTGCAGAAGCTGAGCCTTGAGTGCTTGCAGGAAGCAGGCAGGAGTCAGAGTGTTTTCTCAGATTGAAAAAAGGTCATAACCAGGCTGGTCAGAAACCTGGGAGGCGATCTCTTTGTGCCACCCTGTGCTGCCTCTCAAAGGGCATGGGTGGAAGAGCTGGAGGGAGAAAGCGGCCCTGAGATGCAGCTGAACTTGGGCAAAGAAGGAAACCGAAGGGAGGGTGACTGTGATTCCTGACCCCAGTTTCTGGGAGGGCAGTTGAGGGGAAGGCCAGGGGTTTGGACTGCCAGGAACTTGAGCCTTGGGGAAGCCAGGCAAACATGAGCCTTTGCCAGGCATGCAAGAAAGCCATGGAGAAACCCATGCAGCACTTTCTCAGGGGTGTGGAGAGCCCGAGCCAGTCCCAGAGTGAGGCAGGAAGTCCCCTTTCCTGTGCTCCCGGAGGGGTCCAGTGTATATTTATGCTTATACAGGGTGCAGGGCTGGTCTAACTAAGAGGGCATCCTGGAGAGGTGGCACCTTCAGGGTGGGTGAGGAAGGGGGAGGCAAGCTGCGGAGGGCAGGCCCTGTTCTGCCGGCCAGTCCTTGGGTCTTGGACCCCTCGCTGCAAGTACCTGAAGGAACGTTCCAGTTATTTGTTTCGTAGAGTTTCTGAGAACCAGCGCTGTGCCGGTGTGGTCTCTGCATGGAGCGTAGTGTCAAGCAGGGGTCAGGGATTGATCGAGTAATCATGGACTGTCATGTGTGTTCTAAGGAAGTTCAGAGGTCAGAGAGTGTTTCCTTGGGAAAGAGCACTTGAGACTGGAAGGTGGGTGAAGGTGGTATGAGGGAGGTTGTGGGAACAGCGTGGCAGAGGCCCTGTGGTGGGCAGGAGAATGGTGAGCTCAAGGACTACCTGAAAAGCAGAGAGGGGACCTCGCTTGAGTGGAAGCTGGTGCCAAACGCAAGGGCCATGCTGGCCAGAGAAGGCCTAGTCTTCATTCTCAGAGCAATGGGAAGCTGTTTTAAGCCCTGGTGGTACAGGGTGGGTGTTTAACATGACCAGAAGTGCATTTTACAAGGCTCTTCTGGCTGCTCTGTAGAAGCCAGCTGTTAGGAGGTGAGCATGAGAAGACTTGGTGTTGGATCAGACAGGAAGGGGTGTCAGCATAGAAGAGGAGGGGTCCCGGGCTCCTTGTGTGCTTCGTGGCTACCAGTTGATCTAATAGGCATCAGTTGAATGGAACCAGGTTTGGGGAGATAAGTCTGGTCTTGGGCAGTGCACTGGTTTTAAAATAGGTCCATGCCCTGCCTGGTGTGGCTCAGTGGACTGAGTGCTGGCCTGCGAACCAAAGGGTCGCTGGTTCGATTCCTAGTCAGGACACATGTCTGGGTTGTGGGCCAGGTCCCCAGCAGGGTGGGGGGTGTGAAAGGCAACCACACATTGTTGCTTCTTTTCCTCTCCCTTCTCCCTCTAAAAAAAAAATAGGTCTACAAATTCTCTGCTATTCTTTCTTTTTTTTTCCCAAGAGGTGGGGCTTGATGCCTCTCTTCTTCCTTGTAGGCTAAATTTAGAAACTTGCTTCTAATAAATGGAATACAGAGACAATGACTGGGTCATAACGAGCATTGTGGTTTCCACCTTGTTCCCCTCCCTTGGGCCACTCACTATGGGGGAAGTCACTGCCATGCTGTGAAACATCTATGTGGCGAGGAAACGAGGCCTCCGGCCAACAGCCATGTGAGCGTGCCATCTTGGAAGTGGGTCCTGCGGCCCCCGTCAAGCCTTCGGCTGACCACAGCCTCAGCTGACATCCATGCGAGAGACCTTGTGCCAGAACCACCCGGCTACACTGCTCCTGGATTCCTGTCTCTCAGGAGCTGTAAGATAAGTAGTATTTGTTGTTTTTAGTTTCAAATTTTGAGGTACTTTGTTATGCAACAGAAGATAACCAAAACAGACAGCCAAGGGTGGGTGTTCAGTAGGCATTTGTTGTGGCTTGAAATTAAAATTGGGGAGTTGGCAGTATTTTAATGGTAGTTGAGCATTTAGGGAGATATAAGGAGAGGCCCAGGTCAGGGTTCGAGAAGTCCCACCCCTTTAGTGACCCTGTGGGTGGGCTTCAGACTGTTTCTGCATTGTCTTTGGCCTTTTGGAGGTGCCTCGGGGAATGCATGGAGGTCTGATGAACATCTCGCTCTGCCAGGTTGCTGGGGGGGTGCGTTGGGAATGACCCAGCTTTCTTTGCTTTTAGGTTAGGGGTTAGAGTAAGATTATTTGGGGGAAAGCAAGGATATGATTCTAACATATCACAAACTACTAATCTGGTGCAATTCCTAATATTATAGATGAGGAAACTGAGGCTTAGGGAAGCCTAATGTTCTTGCCATTGAACTCCAGCACCTTCCAGTGGGACCTGAGCAAGAGAGTTGGGAGATGTGCAGAGGACAAAATCAAGTCCCTGTTCTTGGCATTCACAACCTGGACACAATTATGCCCATCCATGGGCCTGTGTGATGCTTTCTTTGGGAAGGAGGCACAAGACATGGGCTCATTCCTGGTTCTGCTAATGAGGATTCATCCCTCCTCCCCAGGCTGCTGTGAGGGTTTGATTAAGTAGGAGAGGCCAGGGGGCTGGTCACCAGTGATGTAGTATATAGATGGAGCAGGTCAGTCATTGCTGGCTGCGGAAATGCAAACTCTTAGGCTGTCCCCAGGCAGAATGGGGGTCCTCGGGGACGTGGAGGGCCTGGAAACCCCCACGTGATATGGATCTTCTGCTAGAGCAAATCCAGGCCAGCTGCTTGAATGCTGGAGCTGCCAAACTTCCAATAACTTGGAACCCTTGCCAGTCAGGATGTTCCCCCTGGGGCTGATCTGCAGAGCAAATGGACTGTTAGCTGTTCCAAGTTCTCTTGGCTCTCAAGTACCTATGCTCCAGGCTCTGAACCCCTTGCCCCCAATTTTGTAAATCTTCCCCACTAGTTGTCCCCATCTAATGTGGACTTGTATGGAAGAGATGTCAGCCATCAATGGAACACCCATTGTTTCACAGGGGCACTGAGCCAGCCTAGGAAAGTGAACCAGCCTGTCCACCAGTACACTGTTCTCTACCCACCCATTTCTTCTTTCAAGGTTTCTATGAAACAAGGCTTGTGATCTGCAACCCCTGTCCCTGCCCTCCCCCCACCCACCAACCTCAAGTAATTGTCTTTCCATGGCCCTTGGCCAGGCTCCAGTCTGTGGCCACATGACTCCTGCTCTCACCTGTATCCTGCCCGCACACCATTGGATGGCTAACTCCCACAATGCACTTGGCTCTTAGACCTGGCCTGGAGCTTATGGCACACGATTCCTTGTTCTCTCCTTCTGGCTGCAGACCCCCTTCTGTGTGTGAGATGCAACTCGTCGGTTCTCCGAGGGTGGGTGAGGAGTTCTTAGAAGAGGAGCCAGCAAGGCCCTGGGTCTGGGCACCTCACCCCCATGTCTGGCTCCCCTGCATCTCATCCCTCCCCGTCCCTCCCCATCCCTTTCCATCCCTCCAGCTCCCCAAAGCCTCCAGGCTGTTTCTGAGGTTTGGAAACAGGAGAGAGTTTCCCCTGACCCTATATTTTCTTCTCCCACTTTTCTTTGCTTGAAACCATTTGGGGTGTTGTGTTTATTTTTTCCTAGTTCCACGGGAAATTACTCAGAATGTATAACTATGTGTTTTCCTTAGAAAATAGATTCCTTTACATTCTGGCTTTGTGGTTCCCAAGACAAGTGGGACCCGCAGAAACCTAGGCTGCCAAGAGGGCTCCCCATCCAGGAGTCCTCAGAATTATACCCTTCTCCTCTGGGGACCAGCAACCTCCCCAGTCCCTTTTTGGGCCCCTCAGCTTCTCAAGCTCTGCAAGACCTCAGCCCAGGTGGGCCAGACATCTCTCTACCAGATCCCCCCTGCTCCCTCAACTGCCGTTCTAGTAGGCCTCTTGCCGGAAAGACTATGGTCACTGTCCTCTGGGCCGAGTGAGAGGCCCTGCAGAACCTTTGGCACCCTGTCTTCCACATCAGCTCAGGCCTGGCGAGACCCTGAGGAAGCCCAGCTCAGAGCTCTCAGGGGTAGCTCTGAAAAAGAAGGGGACAGGGTGATGACAAGCTGGCCGGGTTCACAGGACAAAAGCCAGAGACCCTGCCTCCTAGGCCTTATGGGAAGAAGGCCAGTGCCAGCCTGCCAGGGTACCACTTACCTGCCTGCGACGTGGCAGCTGGATGCCCCACTTGGGGGGAAATGGCAGGTTGGACCAGGCATGGTGCCAGATCTTGCAGGCCGGATGTGTGGAAGCCACGATGCCCCTCTTGCTGTCTCCTAATTCCTCCCTTCTGTTTCCACTTGCTGTACTTCCTGCTAAATTCCCTTCCCAGGGTAAAAGTTTCCATCTCTGGGCTTGGCCCCGAAGTGAAATTCTTTGGAAACTTTCAGCTGAGTTCATTTAGCTATTATTGAGTGGGAGAAGGTGGGTGAGGGACACAGTCTGGGTTCTGCTTATTTTTGATACTTCAAATGTGAGCACCATTGAGACCCAGAACTTTTTCCTTGGCTGCCTGGGGACTCAGTGGGGGTGACAGAGAAAAGTGACTGTAATGGAAACAGCCTAGGGCGAGGGGGGCAGCACTGGTTGGATTCAGGTCTGGCCAGACTGAGTCCTGCCCTGCTGCCTTCTGGTCAAGGTGCTTTGTCTCCAAATCTATGCGTTGATTTCTAAAGCTGAATCTTTTGAGTAAACGATTTCCAAAGTTCTTTACCCACAGCCCTGACACTGGCTGATTGACGCCTCAATCTGATGTTACAATCTGTTTTGGAAAAGACTTCTGCTTCCTCCACGTGTGGGCAGCCACCAGAAGGTTCTAGCCTCTGAAGATGCCTGTGCAGACCCATCAGCCTCCAAATCACGATCTACCATGTGGCTGGACCACACATGTCTCAGGCTTGGCCCGATGGGAGTCAGGCAGCTCTCAATCTGCCCGAAGGGATGGAAAAGATGGGATGAGCCTTGTTCTGCCCACCCTTTCTCTCTGCTTTGTTTGGTTTTCCTTGTGTTCTGCGTCAGGGCTGAGCTGGTTGGGAGAAGGGTACGACACTTAGAGCCTGGCCCCACACGTGTTGTTTCGTTTGGGAAATTTAAAACAAAGCATTTGGTTGATTTCAGTCCAATAAAGTAATATTTTAGAAGGACAGGTTGTTGGTCTGAAATTAGCTGATTTTTTAACCCTATGATAAAAAGGTAAAAAACAAAACAAAACAAAAAAACACCCAAGCCATTATTTTTTAAAAGTTTGAAATATCATCTCTGTGAATTAAATTCTTGCTAAGAGGGTCTTCTGTCAGTGGGAACTAGGAAGGTGCAAGTCAGGTGAGTGGGGAGTGGCAGGAAAGGAACACGGGGGCAAAGGTCAACATGGGATTTTTGGATCACCAGAAAATTCTGTGGCTTTGACACTGTTTCTGAGACATATTTGTACACTGTCTAAAATGGGCAGGGAGGGAGAAAGGGGCTGAGACCTTAAAAGCGGGCAAGCCCCCCCCCCTCCCCCGCCCTCCGCCGCCCCGGTGTCCCTGGAGGTTGTCAACAGTCCAGCCTGGAGGGTGAGGGGTGAATGAAATGACCTCTGGAGGGCACGCTGATGCAAGCAGGGAGATGTGCCAACCCGCAGGGCCGAGTACACGAGATTATGACCCTCGCCCCCTCAACTCGCTGGAGTGGAGGCCTTTACAGGCTGTCTTTCCCTGGGCCATGGTGGTGTGGTCCCTGGCGTATTTCTTCTCTCTCCTCTCCACTCTTGGACTGGGCATCTCCTCAGATTATCACAGAGACCCTCGCTCAGTGCTTGTTGCCCTTTTGGATGCTGAGCTGCTGGACACCGTGAGGCCGTGTTGTTAGCTGTTCTTACACCACTTCCTCCTAAGCTCACGGTCTCACTTTGCCCTTAAGGTTCTTGTCTATATTTCACAAAAAGAGTTGGCATAGAGTTGGCATGGCAGTTTTAAAGATATGAAGGAGAGACCGGGGCAGGGGGAGCATATTTTGGGATGGGAGGTGCCTCTCATTTACCTGGCGGGCACCTGTCTCTGATCTGGCCCTGACGGGCTCAGTGTTCATTGTCACCATGAACTGAGCAGCTGGTACGTGTGTGGCTCTGTGCTGCCCTCTGAGAGCATTGGTCACATTTGTCGGCTTGAGAAACTGAGGTTCTTGCTCCAGGTCACATCTTTGATGAGATGCAAAGCAGGGATTGGGATCTAGCTTTATCTGACTAACCTATGATCTCAACCATGTGCTTAGTCATCTCCTGGGGGCCAGTGGACACGAACAGTGGCAGTATTCCCTGGTGGTCCCCACGCTCGCTGGGCTCCCGACCGCTGCCTCGTGCTTCAGATCCTTCGCTCCATCCACTGCTCTAGTGGGGTTCACCTGCACTGGGAAGGTCCTCGGATCAGAGCGGTGGCGTCTCCCCAGGAGGGCTGCGGCCCCCTCGGGCCTCTTGCTGTCAGAGGCCCAGTCTGATTTGTGCAGGCCTGAAATACTGAGCCCTAGTGCCTGCTTCCTCCATAATTAAACATTTTTAAAAAAAGATTTCACTTATTTATTTTCAGAGAGAGCAGAAGGGAGGGAAAGAGAGAGAAAGAGAAACATCAGTGGGAGAGAGAAACATCGATCAGTTGCCTCCTGCATGTCCCCAACAAGAAACTGAATCCGAAACCCTGCCATGTGCCCTGACCAGGAATTGAACCGGCGACCTTTCTGTGTGCAGGGCAATGTTCAACCCAGTGAGCCTCCCCAGTCAGGGCAGAAAAATAGTAAAATTTTTATTTTATGACTGCATTGTTATAAAGAAATATATAATTCAGGCTGAACTCATGATTATATATTCATTTCTATGAAGACAGGAACAAACCCCTTATAAGCTGAGTCAGCCAATCAAAACGTCTGCCAGACCATGAGAGTCCCAGTGGAGGCTGAGGACAGCACCACCCTCAGAGCCAGGCAAGGGGGCCCCACGCTGGGTCATTCCTAAGGGCCCTAATCTGGTCTTCTGGCCTCTCCAGTAGTGAGTAGCGTGGTCCCTAGGCACAGAGCCTAATGCAGAAGTGGGCTGGCTGCTGTAGGCGGTGGTGGCCCTGACAGCCTTGCCTGCGGCTCCAGGGCTCTGAGAGCTCCCTGGGCCCAGCTGCCCTGCTGTCACCTGACGCAGAGCCAACCCCACTCCTCCAACCACCAGCTCCAGGGTTCTGGAAAACCGGGACCGCCTCTGCCTTGTCCCCTCACCCTCCTCTCCATCTCTCAAAAGTCTTCCAAGCCTTGAAGAGAACCACATGCCGAAGAAAGTGACCTCTCTGGGCCCTTCTGAGACCCCGTTAGTCCTCCTGCCCTCTCCCAGTACAAGTTCTTTGATTTCCTCTCCCTCCCTTGCCTGCTCCGGGAACGGCTGACCTAATGGCAGTGACCTGGGCAGTTCACTGTGCTCCCCAGGAAACTCTGTTCCTTCCGCCAGCGGGAAGGCAGAAGCTCAAATTCAGGGACACTTCTGCGGGGGCAAGTCCCGAGGAAGTGGGGTTGCTGCTCTGGGATTTGGGCACTCCAGTGCTTCCCCCTTTGCAGGCTTGTGCCCTGAAGCAGCACCCCCAGGGCCAAGCTTGACCACCCCTCAAGCCTAGGCGTGTGCTTACTAGGGGAGTGGTTTGGTCCAGTCGTGGGGGAAACCCTGGGCAGACGCCTGCACACGTAGCCAGGATGGGTTCTGAAGGAAGCGCTGAGGTTTGGGCCAGCTCATTTCCTGCCCCCCCCTCCCCGAAACCTGATTAGGGCCCTTAGGGACAGCCCTGGGTGGGGCCCCTCTTGCCTGGCTCTGAGGGTGATGCTTCCTCAGCCTCCACTGGGACGCTCATGGTCCGGCAGCTGTTTTGACTTGCTGACTCAGCTTATGAGGCGTTTGTCCCTGTCTCAAAACGAGTGAGCTGCTGTTAGGGCGCGAGGCAGTGGTGGCCCCGTTATGCCTGACTGACTCCCACATGTTGGAAGTGAGCGGAACTGTTTCTTAGAACCGTATATGAGTAAACTGGAGTCTTAAAAAGCAAGTCGAAAAAGAGGCGACTTCCTTAATACAAGGAATGAAGTAGCTTTTCCCTAACAATGATGGCAGTGGGAAAATGTTGGCAATTTCCTAATTAGAGCTCTTAAGTAGGACGTTGCTTGGTACCTACTCGTGGGAATCTGACCCTCCAGGTTACAAACAATTCCCAAGCTTCACCCCCAACTCTTCTCACTCTCTAAATTGAGGAAAACGTCACGAGTGCTGAGTGGTAAAAGCTGTTGCTTTTTAATCCATAATTGGATTATTTGAATCGGGGGACATCCTTTGGCTTGTCCTTCTAACACTCCCATCGCCAGCCTGAAATTTAAGCCTCTCTGTGCCTTTCCCCCCTATGAGTGCACAATGGAGAGAATATCCAATGTGCTGTCTGGCTCTTGTTCTCCAGAAGAATTACTTTCCCGTCTCCTGAACCAATTAAGTCAACCATAATTACCGAGCACAGGTGCCAGGCACCTGGCTGGCACTCAGTGCGATGGTGAATCAGACGAGTGCGGTCCTGGCCTTCGTCATGTTTACAAAACCCATTTTTTTTAAACAGTAAGAAAACCCTCCATCTCCTGACAAATCACTCTGTTGCTTTCAATCTAAATACAATGAAGCTGCTTTTTGGTAGCCAAGTTTCCTCGTAGCCTGGGGAGACTCGGTGTGAAAGTTTCTCAGAGACATCTGTTTGGAAGGAGGAACAGCCCCAGGACTGAAGCCTTTAAGCAATCGAGAGACTGGGAGTGTCTCTGAGTCTGTGCAGTCGGTTTGGCCACCCACTCACTGTTCCAATGGGAAGAAAGAAATTTACTCTCTCTGAGACTCCGTTTTCTAACCTACACTGTAGGACAGCGGCCCCTCTGACACTGACAGCCTATGGCAGTTTGTGAAAGAGATAGCAAGCAGCGTGGTGTGCACAGGTCCTCAGCAGCTTCACCTTGATGCTCTCCTGGACACCCGTCTCGAACTGTTTTGCACCTGGGATAGTCTGGCCTCTCCCTGTCAGCTGTCCCTGTCTGGTCAGTGTCTTCTATCACCCTTGAACTGCTTTGGAAACTGCAGACAGGAAGGATCCCAGTTACTGATGGCCCCTGGGACTTCCCAGACCCCTCTGGCTGAAGAACCCAACCCAAGGCTTTCATGATGGTGACCACTTGTTGTTACATCTGTTTTTACATCTGATCGGTGTGACTGAGACTGGGGGTGTGAAGAGGAGAATGGTAGTTAGGAGACTGGAGGCCTAGAGATCAGATCCTTGTAGGGGCTTTTCTTTTGAAGCCTCTAGGGTGTTTGAAGAATGGGACAAAGCGGATGCGATCTGGTAGAAGAGGCTGAAGTGAAGCACATAGAAAAGCAAGGAGGCAGGTTGGGTGATGAGTATGGGAGACCAGCAGGGAGATGATGACGGCTTGGTCAGGGTGGCAGAGGCGAGAAGTGCTTGTGTTCAGGATGTCCAGGTGTGGGCACAGACCAAGTCCCAGTCACCTGCGGTGGTGTCTGGCACAGAGCAGGTGCTCAGAAGGGAAAGAATGAGAGGGAGGGAGAGGGAGGGAGGGAGAGAGAGAGAGAACACTTGCATAGCTCCACAGAGCTCACCTCTTACTTTCTCTCTGCATTTCCCATGCCTCTTTTATTTGCCCCTGATGTGTATGTAATAGATACTGTGTCAGTTCATCCTCCTGTTCAACCTGGCAGCTCCTACCCCTATACCTATTGTTCTGTCTCTGTAGGACCCTTTCCTTCTTGGCCCAGGGCTTCCTTCTTCCAGGATCTGTTCCCCTCATCCCTATTGCCGGCATCACTTTGGGTTGGCTGGCCTTTCCTCTCTCATAGGCACTCACCGCTTGCTCATGGAGACCCTCACCTGCTGCAGCCACAGCTCAGTTACTGCTGGTGGTTTCCTCCCTGGGATGAGCTCTGAACCTGAACCTGACCTGGTCCAGAGAAGACCTCTTTCCCCAGTTCTGGGGAGAACAGGTGAAAGGAGAGGTCCGGCAGACAGCTTTCTCTTTTCCTCCCTCTGATAGGATGTTCTCAGGCCCAGCAGTTATGCCTCTACTGTGTTAAGCCACCCTGTGTCAACGAGAGGCTTTCCTGAAGCTGTGAGCCACTTGGCACTTTCTTTTCTTCCCTTGCTTGCTTTCCTTTCCCTGAATTCTCATTGCCTTGAGATTGTACCCCACACTAGGCCTGATCACTTAAGGGGTGCCTCAGGACTCATTTTCTTTTCTTTTTAAAAATATATTTTATTGATTATACCATTACAGTTGTTATATTCCCCCCTTCATTACCCTCCACCCTGCACACCCCCTCCCCCACCACTCCCCCCTTTAGTTTATGACCACGTGTCTCAAGTTCTTTAGATTCTATATTTCCCCTACTATTCTTGCCCTCCCCTACTGTCTATGCTATTTTCTGTAACTTCTCCCCTCTTCTCCTCCTCCCACTCCCCTGTTGCTAACCCTCCATGTGTTCTTCATTTCTATGGTTCTGCTCCTGATCTAGCTGTCCTCTTAGTTTGCTTTTGTTTTAGGTGTGGTTGTTAATAACTGTGAGTTTGCTGTCCTTTCACTGTTCCTATTTTTCATCTTCTTTTTCTTAGGCAAGTCCCTTTAACATTTCATATAATAAGGGCTTGGTGATGATGAACTCCTTGAACTTGACCTTATCTGAGAAGCACTTTATCTGTCCTTCCATTCTAAATGAAAGCTTTGCTGGATAAAGCAATCTTGGCTGTAGGTCTTTGGATTTCATGACTTGGAATACTTCTTTCCAGCCCCTTCTTGCCTGTAAGGTCTCTTTTGAGAAATCTTCTGACAGTCTGATGATAACTCCTTTGTAGGTGACTGTCCCCTTATCTCTTGCTGCTTCTAGGATTCTCTCCTTCATTTTAATCTTGGCTAATGTAATTATGATGTGCCTTGGTGTGTTCCTTCTTGGGTCCAGCTTCTTTGGGATTCTCTGAGCTTCCTGGATTTCCTGGTAGTCTATTTCCTTTGCCAGACTGGGGAAGTTCTCCTTTATTATTTGTTCAAATATGTTTCCCACTTGTTGCTCTTCCTCTTCCCCTTCTGGTACCCCTATAATTCGGATGTTGGAATGTTTAAAGATGTCCTGGAGGTTCCTAAGCCTCTCCTCATTTTTTTGAATTCTCATTTCTTCATTCCTTTCTGGTTGGATGTTTTGTTCTTCCTTCTGGTCCACTCCATTGATTTGAGTCCCAGTTTCCTTTTCATCACTATTGGTTTCCTGTGAATTTCCCTTCATTTCAATTAGGTTAGCCTTCGTATGTTCCTCTAATTTGTGACTATAATCAACTAGTTCTGTGAGCATCCTGATCACCAGTGTTTTGAATTGTGCATCTGAGAGGTTCGCTATTTCTTTTTCGCTTAGAGTTATGGGCTCTGGGGCTTTGAGTTCTTCTTGAGCCATATTTTGGTCTGTTTGTGTCTGTTATGTATGAGGAGCAGAGCCCTAGGTGTTCACCAGGGCAGGGCAACCCAGGTCGCTGGATAGTGACGCTACATGTCGGGGCGGGGTCAAAGGGGAGCAATGGCGCTCTGTTGCTCGCAGTCCGTCCTACTGCGTGCGAAAGTGCGACCACGGTGAGCCCGCCGCCTTGTGTACTCACTGGGTTTGCCCGCTGGGGCCTGCGTGGTCCGTCTCACTGCTCACTGCTCTGCTGGTTTATCTGCGCACGAATGCGCGACCGCCAAAGTCAACCTGCCCCACACACTCACTGGGTCTGCGCTGCTGCCTGGGCCGCCTGAGCGCCCGGGTCAGGAAATCTTTCCTGCCCAACCCTGCTCCGCTGCTGGCTCCCCCCCCCTTACCATCCCTGTTGAACGGTTCGTTGATGTTGCACTTCCATATAGTTCAATTTTCTACTCTTTGGCTGTGTCTTTGTTTACTATTCAAACTTGTGCCTTTGTTGTATTCAAACTTGGTTGTGGGAGAAGGCACAGTGTTTCCACCTACACCTCCATCTTGGCAGAAGTCCTCCAGGACTCATTTTCTTAGGTGCCCCCCAACCTATGATTCTAGTGGGCTCTGGCAGCTGGGGTCTGACCATTGGTCATGGAGGTGGCCACATGTCCCCAACTAGGCCAGTAAAAGTCTTTACCTGGTGTCTTTTTAATTGGGACTGAAGGAATAGCAGTCATTGCCTTTGGCCCTGAATCTGATGACATGAGTCGGAGAGCTGTTGGAGGCCTTTCAAAAGGCACATGGAGGAGGCTTTGGGGCAGGAGAGCTGGCCTGCAGAGGGAAGGGGAGATGAGCAATGAGAGAATCCTGGATCCGATTGCTCCTGAGCCACAGCTGCATCCAGGCCTGTAGTTCAGTTTCCTTCTGTGAGGCAATGCACTCCTTCTCTTTCCTGGCTGGTTGAATTGGATTTCTATCCTTTGCTGTATCAGTCAGGGTCCAGTTAGGAAACAGAAACCACTCTGAGTATTTCATATAGAGAGAGTTGAACACACGGAACTGGTTACACAGATGGGAGAGGAAGTTCCAAACACATTGGGCTGGAGGGATAAAGAGGGGGTATAACTGGCAATTAGCTCGGGCCACCTGGCTGCGGCTGACACCATGGGCAGCCCCCAGGGTGGCAGCAAGAGCCACGAGGTAGAAGCTGGCATTGCTGGAGATGCTGCCCAAGCACCCAAAGCAGAAAGAGAGGGCAGAGGTACCAGCATCTCCCTCTTTCTTGTCCCTCAGCCTTCTCTCATGCTTCTCTTGTCAAAGCTGTTTCCAGGCCAGGGGGCAAGGGAGCCTTGGAAGTGTAGTTTTCTGCAATGTCATACAGAGCAGAGAGGAAGTGGGGGTGGAGGGCACACAGGCAAGTGACCAACACACTGAGGTCAAAAAGTCAGTTTGTTCCACCATGTCTGCTTTTGACTGTGCACCCCAGAGGGCCACCAATCCTCTAGAGGCCTGGCTGGGTGGCTCAGTTGGTTGGAGCGTCATCCCATACACCAAAAGTTTTTGAGTTTAATTCCTGGGCAACGCACATACCTAGGTTGTGGTTCAATGCCCAGTCTAGGCATGTACGGGAGGCAACATATCCGTGTTTCTCTGTTACATCGATGCTTATCTCTCTCTCTTCCCCACTTCTTTCCCCCTCCCCACCCTATCTCACTCTAATCTCAATAAATATGTCCTTAGGTGAGAATTAAAAGAACAAGAACCCTATAGAGCACCATGCCACACCCTGAAAAGTTCCTCACCAAGGACTGGTAACGAAAGCAGTTACATTGGCCATCCCTGAGAACTCCTGCTTCCCGGGAAGAATGAATTGATTCTCTCCCTATGTGTCTCAATGCCTTTATGCCACATGGGGAAGCCACTGGCAGTTGAGTTTATTATGTAGGGACTCAGCTGAACCGCAGAGAGAACCAGGTATAACCCCTGAATTTTCCTAGCCAGTGATCTCCTTCCAGCACAGCTGCTGTAAGAGCCCACTGAATTCAAGCTCAGAGGCTGATCAGGGCTGACTGAGCCATGCTGAGTGCATCTGGAAGTTCTCTCTGGCCCCCAGTCTAAATCTCTTTCCCTGGAAAATCAGATCACCCTTGGGAGACTTGGGATGTGATGTCCCTGTCATCTGGGAGATAATTCAGGATCCTGAAAAAAGGAAAAAAAAATTTTGAATTTGAACTGAGTGTGGGCTTAGTGAATTCTGATGATGTGGCAGAGGAGGGGCAGGGACAGGGGTCATGTGAGGGACTTTCAGACTCCAGAGTGACCGGAATGACTAACTGGAGTTTGTCCAGCCAGTGGGCTTTGAGGTCCGGTTGTGCTCAGCAGAGAGGTTCCTGGGAACCTAACAGGGACAATTTGGGGTTTTGCAGATCATCTGAACCGAGGCTGTTTCACATATGTTGGAGGGCATGCAGCTCTCTATACATCTGTATTTTAAAGTAAATAAAGGCTCTCTGAGCAAACCACATGGTATTGGATGCACTCGGTTTCCAGTTCCGAAGCCTCTGTGTTCTGGCTTTACGGGAGCCTGTGGTGACCACTCCGGGCTGGGAGTCCAGGCTGCTGGGTCAGCTTCTGGCTCCTGCCAATGACTCACTGCAGCTCTGGTGGATGGGCAGCCCATGGTGCCTGGGCCTTAGTTGTGCCTTTCTATGAACCAGGCGGAGGAGCTGGGTCATGGAGTTTTGTGAGAAGAGTTGAGATTTTAGCTCGGTGTTGAATTGTGTGCCCCCCCCCAATTTCATATGTGGAAGCCTTAATCCCCAGTATCTCAGGATATGACCTTATTTGGAAAGAGGGTCTTTGCAGAGGTGAGGCAGTGAAAGTGAGGCCGGTAGAGTGGGCACTCATGCAATATGGCTTGTATTCTTACAAAAAGGGAAATTTGGGCCCAGAGACACACATTGACCGAAGATGATGTGAGGCCCACCTGCAAGCCAAGGGGAGAGGACTGGACCAGATTCTTCCACTGTGGCCCTCAGAGGGAACCACCCCTGCCAACACCTAGAGTTTAGACTTCTAGCCTCCAGCGAAGCAAACTGGTAACAGTTTGCACTTCCTGGGATGTGGTTGGGGTGCCAGGAGAATTCCTGTTCCTTTTTTTCTCTCCCCACCTTTTTTTCCCACATCTAGTCCTGTAATCACCCTAGCAAGCTCAGTTCAAATTTCTGTATTATTTTTATCTAAAAAGTTTATTGTCATTAAGTATGCCTTCAACTCTGCAAGCTTCTATGCTCCTTGGGTATTTGAGGAAAAGAGCTCTTGGTTGGTGGTGAGGGTCAGTCAACAATAGGTCTGCAAGGGCAGCGGATGGGATGGAGGGGAGCCGCTGGGAAGGGCTATCTGTCAAGGAGGGAGGTCAGACGATGGGGACCAATGGGAGAGGGGGGCCATCACCACTTCCTCCCCAGAGATCTGGATGGGAAGGGGTCACAGTCTCTGAGGTTTGACCAGAGGACAGTGGTACTTGAAGACAGAGCTCACTGATGGAATGACTCCCAGCGTCCTGGAAGGTTAGTTCCCAAATTGGGACACATCAGATTACCTGGAGAGCTTTGCAGATTTTTATCTCCTTTTACGTTAATGAAAATGCAAAATAGAAAACACCCTTATACCTACTGGTATTGCTTAGATTAAACAGCACAGACGGAATGAGAAGCTCCTGTGTACCTCTCGTTTTCAGCCTGGGCACTTTAAAAATCATAGACTTCCCAGCCCTACCACAGTCGGCTAAACCAGAGTCACCAGGTGGGGCCTGGGACTCTGTATTCACCAGTTCTCCAGGTGGCTCTGTGCACCCAGAGGAACAGGGAGCACCTATTGATGAAGCCAATAAAGCTGGGACTGTGTTCTAAGAGCTTCTAGCCTCTCTGTCCAGGACTTAGCTCCACACACTGCATTGTCAGTCATGCGGACGCTGGTCTGTGGAGACGAGGGGGGCCATGGGGACTGAGGGGCGCTCAGCAATCAGAGGCTGCTACTGTCCAGAAGCTGGGTGAGCACTTGTGGAGAAGAGAAGCCAGAGGGGGAGAGTGGTCAGGGGCAGTAATTCCCAGTGGGAAGGAACTGGAGTATGCCCTCTTATTAGGACTGGTGACATGAGAATCAGCCATCTCTCACAGATTTCTAAGATAAGCTTCTCTTCCAGTTCGCAACTGATGTCTCACCTTCTTTCCCATTGGTTCTATTTTCAGCCCTTTTCCTTCTTCCCTAGTTGTATGTTCACAGATAAGTCACCTTGAACCCTGATTTTTACCCATCGGAAGTGGAGCTAATACTACCCTTTATTCTACTTGATGGCATGCTTATGAGTAACAAGTTAACTGACATTCATGAAAGTGGCTTGAAACCATAAAAAGTTTAATTCTACCTGTCCTTCAATATCAAGATCGTGTATCATCTCTGTCACACCTCCCTGGACCCCACCCTTCCCTGCTGGGCCAGAAATAATCCCATTACGTTTCTTCCTTCTCTTAAGGATCACATCACAGTCTCCTTTAAATTGTAATTATTTGCTTTTCACATCTGGTTTGCTCACCAGACTGTGAGCCCGTAAGGACAGGATAAACGTTTCATTCAGGATTGCATCTCCAGTGCCTGCCACATGCTAGATGATTGGCAGATGTGTTTTGCATTAACGGATGAGGACTGTAGGCAGAGCAGGGCATTGATCAGTGGCCTGGGCGGGTCCAGGCGTGGGCAGAGATGACGGGACTCACGCAATCTTCTGCGTTGAAGCTGACCCTGCAGGAGGACCTGCTTCCAGTTGGGCTTCATCCAGTGGCATGGCTTCGTCTGCTTCAGCCGGCTCCCCACCAGCACCTCCTGCTTCCCAGTCCACTGTGACTCCAGGGCAGCAGGCTTGACTAGTGTGTCCATTTCAGAAGGCAAACATGTAATTTCAGGTCATGCGCAGTGCCTCTTGGAAGGAAGCTCAGGTTTCCCTAAGTGGAAACAGTGCGCTCTGAAAGTAATTATGGGCTGGGAGGCATGTTCTGGAGCGAGAGCCGACATTTATAAGCAAAGGTTACCCTTCCTGCCTGGTGACAGGACAACTTGTGGAGGACACAGTCAGTTCCAGTTAACCCCCAGGGTATTCCAGGAGAGCCTCCATTGTGCCTGACACAGGAATATCGGCCAGGACTCTGGCCCTGGGTCTCCAGTGGACTCTCCAAGATCATTCTTTTCCACATTAGGACCTCAGAAAGGGGACATGGGAGGCCTGTCATTTGGGGCAGTGGGACCTTGGACAATCATGCCCCCTTGGTGTCTGCATCATGAGGAGGTTGAGGCAGATGGCCTCCGACCAGTCGTGTGCTGATGAAAGTTTAGCACTAGCTCCCTGGAAAAAAAGCCCTGGTCAGTGGCATCCACTCGTTTCTGCAGTCGGTGCTCCCACACGGCGGATTTCAAGCCCCGAGGTTGTGTTGGTGAGTGCACACTTGAGAAGGAATGCCATGTCGACTGCTGAGAGCTGGTATGAGCTGTCGGAGCCAACCCAGCACACCAGTGCTTCCACCTCTGGCATCCAGAAAGTTCTACCTCTGTTACCCAGCTGAATGCTATCCAACATTTGTCTGCTGTGCACTTGTACAGGTGCACCCAGGGCTGGCTACATAATCTGTGAGCCCCAGTGCAAAATGAAAGCGCAGGCCCCTTGTTCAAGAGAAAAGTGCTATCAAAGCTACTAAGATATAAAGCTTTTTCCTTTCCTTCATGGTCTTTCAAGGTGTTTTTTTTTTTTAATATTTTATTTATTTATTTTAGAGAGATGGGGAAGGGAGGGAGAAAGAGGGGGAGTGCAACATCAGTGTGTGGTTGCCTCTAGCACACCCCCTGCTGGGGATATGGCCTGCAACCCAGGCATGTGCCCTGACTGGGAATCAAACCGGCGATGCTTTGGTTCACAAGCCTGTGCTCAATCCACTGGGCTGCACCAGCCAGGGTCAAGGTGTTTTTAATGTGCTATTTAATGTAGTTTGAAGTAAATGAAATTTGAGATGGAGTTATTAGTGTGAATTTGACTGTGATATTGTACAATGCCAGTTTTGGATGAAAGTGCATTTAGCAGTGCAGCCACTGAAGTGACAGTTGTATCTCATAGCACACATGGCACAGTGGAAGCTCTCACGAAGCGAACTCTGTCTTTATTTTACTTTTTGATGTGTGCACGTCCTACCAGCTCTGTGTACCTTCGGCTTACTGATGAGAAGAAAAGACTAACAGGAAAGAGATCTGTGAGTTGCTCTCTCTTCCCCTTGCCTTGATTGTTTATGCTTCATAAAAGCCATTTCCTTCTCCTTGTGTTCAAAGCAAGTTCTGGTTTGAATGGAAAATGCAGCTTGTCAAGGCTGTCACCTCCCACATTACCTAGACCTCGATGTAATATGCTCATCTTTGCTTTGGCTTGCTTAAATGCCACGTTCCAGGAACCCACTGGAATTCTGTGCTCATGGGGATGGTAAATGCTATAAGCAAATGGGAGGCAAAGAATGGTGGACAAGTGTAATGTCCATATGTGCTGAGCTCACATGCATACCCCAGTGTCCCACCGGGCTTCGCTTACAAAACAGGAACCTACAATTATTAAGAACTTAAAGACTGACAGTAGAACTTCAAACCCAACACAGGTCCTTCTGAGCTGAGACCCCATGTGCATGCACAGGTTGCATGCACAGGAGTCAAACTTGCAGGTACCACTGCTTATGTCTGGGCCCCTGATTTACTGGTGAGATTCTGAGGCAGTGTGGAGTGGGAGTGAGAGCAGCCCTCAGAAACCCTCATCTTCCAAGCACCTCATGTTTCTGCAGCCGAGGGTCCACCCACTTCAGTTTGAGAGGCATCGCTGCAAAGATAGTGAAGTGTGAGAAGAGGAAGAGGCCACAGGCCTAGCAGAGAGCTAGGGTGTGATAAATATTCATTAAGTAAGTGAATGTGCAAATGCATTGAAGAGAGAAAGATTTGAGGAGCTTGGAGTCATTTGAGAGAGGTGTTAGGGAGAGATGAAGTGTGAGTTTGGTCCAGCCCTGTGTACTCCACCCCTTCTCATCTTTTAAGTGAATTCCCAGCACTCGTCCCAGAGCTGGGAGCACAGGGGTGCAGTGGAATGACTGAGGCATGAGAGAGTACCCCAAGGCCCAGGGACTCATGGTGAGTTGAGGGCAGAGGGGAATGAGATGTCAGTGTTCCCTCCGAGTTGAGTGGCTCTGAAGTCACTCTCAGGTCCTGAGTGAGACCACTTTTGCATGCACATCCAGCCAGCCTCTATTTGGGAACTCCCAGATGTGGGGGAAGGCATCATGGGAAACCTCAGAAAATGAGGAGAGAATAGGGTTTGAGGAGGAGGCACCCACATTTCGGTGCTGGCTCCTCTTCAAGGTCTTCATAGAAGTGCTCCCGCCATCGCCATCACCTGATCCCCTGCCTTACCAGGGGAAGTCAGGAGCTAAATCCCCACGGAGCTGGCTGACTGGGGCATAGAAATGCCACCTGGGTCAGATGCCTGCTCTCTGCCCTCCAGCTGGAAGGCTCTGCTCCCTTCTTGGAACTCCCAGAGCCTTTGATCTATGCTTCTGCCTCTAAGCCAACCTTGTGACTCGGGCAGTGTGTGTTCTGGTAAGTAGGGCCTGCATGATTTATCTCCCTGCACCTTCTATACTCCCACCCTGAGTGCTTATTTAGCACTGAGCTGCTGGGTCTGGCTTACTATACATGTTGATAGAGTGAAGGCTGGAAGGTCTGTGTCCTGTGCTTCTAACACAAGGTGGGTGGGCTGCTGGGCTTGTGGGGCTCTCCCTATGGCCGGGTGGCATTCACCAAGGTCTCACAGTGCAGCACCCACACACGTGTCCACAGGTGACATGGCATGGAGGCCAGGCGTAATCCCCAGCAGGTCAGCTGTTTTGTGAGCTGTGCTGAAAGTGGCTTGTTAAAGGCACATCTTGTTCCCAGTGGCTCTCCAGACGGGAAAGGACCCAGTCTCCGCCAAGAGTAAAGGAGAGACCACAGGAACAGGGCCCATGATGAAACTGGAGCTACGGGGGGGCGGGCTGCCGGCCATGTAACCAGCTGAGTCCAGTGTGTCAAATGAGAACAATAATTAGACAACAGAGGAAGGCTGTAGAGGACCTGGTGGCCTTCCATGGCCACTTTTAGCATCCACATGCTCTGCCTGGCTCCCTTTGCCTCGGGTCTCCTGGGTCCTCATTCTACCTGTTCCTCCCCAGAGACTCATCCAGCAAACCTCAGCAGGCCGGGCTCTCTCCTCCCTTTACTTCTGTCTCCGAGCAGAATCACAGTAATATTTAGTGGGCACTTACTGTGTGACCCGCATTTTACTAAGCTCTTTTTGTGCCCGTAACCTATTTAATCCTCATGGCAACCTAATGAGATGGGCATTTCTATTGTTACCATTCTCTAAATGGGGAAACTGAGGCTCAGAGAGGTAAAGTAACTTGCCTGAGGCTGCACAACTAGGAAGCAAGAGCTGGATCTGAAAATAGGTTTTTGTAACATTAGGATCGTTGATCTTCACTGTCACACTTCTCCAGCTTCCAGAATCACTTCCCATCTCAAAGTCTGGAGCTGTAGATTCCTCTTGGTGTCTGACTGGCTGGTTTTAAAGCTGTTTGGAGATAGGGGTCTGACCCTTGTCCTGCCTTCGGTGTTTTAACTGACCTCTGGAGCTCTGGCCTTACTGTAGAGGAGAGAGCCTGTAGTGCTGGAATTATGCCCCCAGGGCTCTTGCTGTGAGATGAGCCCTCCAGTCTCCCCATTTTCTCTTTCAAGAAGCCCCACCCATCTCTCGCTCCCATCTCTGAGACTCCAGTTCCAAGCAGCAGGTCTGGAGGTGGTAGAATGTAGGTGGTGTGCCATTTCCCCTGACCTTGGCTTGGGGTCCCAGTACGGTTGCTGTCTGAGATCTATTTAAACTGCCTGTGGCCTTTGGGGACAAAGCCCAATTAGACAGAAGCCATCACTTTGGCTTCCAGACCCATGGAATCTTCTGGCCACTTTGGTAATCAGATTCACATTCTTTCCCAGCTGATGAGGGAGTAGAGGTTGGGGTCGGTGTCTGTGATTGGTAAGGCTTGGGGTGTTTGGGGCTTCGGGCTCCCGTAGATGACCTCACAGAACAGCTCCTCGTGACCCCAGAGATCAGGCGAGGCCCTGGCTGGCGCCGGTATTTCTTTCCCCTTGGTTCCCTGGGTGGCCACGAGGACAGACAGGTGACCCATCAGCCTGCAGCTCCACCTGGGGACTAACTGAGTCCGACTGAGCAGATCTCTTCACGGTTTTCTCATCTGTGGGGAGGGGATAGTGTGTTTGCTCTCCATACCCCCACCGGGGGCTGCAAAAATCCTGGTGAGACAAACCCATGTTGATAAGTGGGAAATGATTTAAATATGAGTGAACACACATGAAGTAGCCACTGGCCATCGGGTCATGAATTAGACCCTGAAGTGGTCACCTGAGGGCTTCTATCCAGAGGCAAAGGCAGTTTAATAGAAATATATTAAACATATTCAGGTATCAGGAAACCCTGATAAGATCATAGTGCAGAGCAGTTGAGAACAAATGACCCACTCATGTGTCATATTTGGCCTATACTATATTTATGCTTCTATTTCCAAAGACAAGCACTTTTATTTTTTTTTAGCACAAATAAGATATTATGCCTGGACAAAAGGCAACCTTTTATATGGATTATGCAAAACAGAGTTGGTGCAGCTCTGATCCCTGGTGGAAATTCACACACATTCTCATTTCCTCATGGATACTAATGAAATGACCTTGGGGTAAATGTACTGTCAGCTGGCCCCTGTGGAAGCAGGTGGACCGGGAGTGAATGAACCCTGGAACCCTCTTGGGTCAAGCCTGGGGCCAGCAGTGTCCCCTTTGCTCTTTGTAACCACTTCTTTTCCCTTCGTTTTTATTTGTATTTTACATTTGGTTTATTGAATTTAATGGGGTGACAGTGGTTAGTAAAATTATATGGGTTTCAGGTATGCAATTCTATAATACAGCATCTGTACACTGCATTGTGCGTTCCCGTCCAAGCCAAGCAAGTCTCCTTCCATCTCCATTTATCCCCCTTTACCCTCCTCCTCCTCTTCCCACCCCCTTTCCCTCGGGTCATCCCCCTCCTGTTGTCTGTGTCTGTGAGGTCCTTTCTTCCTTACTCTCTTAACTTTTTCATCCAGCTCCCAACCCCGACCCCCTCTTCCCCTCTGTTCTCTGTATCTATGAGTCTGTTTCTATTTTGATTGTTAGTTTATTTTGATCATTAGGTTCCCCATATAAGTGAGATTGTATGGAATTTCTTTTTCTCTGACTGGCTTATTTCACTTAGCATAACGCTCTCCAGGTCCATCCGTGGAGTTGCAAAGAAAAAGATCTCCTTTTTTATGGCCAAGTAGTATTCCATTGTGTAAATGTACTACAGATTTTTTCTCTTTTACATTTTCTAATATTTAATTTTTGTAAACAATGGCCAAAGATCAGATGACACGCAACATTTGGAAAAAAAACTTGGTCGGTAATTTGCTGTAACATGATGACTAGAGGCCTAAATCTTTAAAAAACATTTTTATTGTTTATTCTGTTATAGTTGTCCCAATTTTTTTCCTTTTGCCCCCCTCTATCCAGCCCACTCCTCTAGGCCATAGTCAGTCCCTCTCCATTGTCCACATCCTTGTGTCATTCATACATGTTCTTTAACATACATGTCCCTTCCCCTTCCTCCCACCGTTCCCTACCCACCCCCACAGCTATCAGTCTGTTCCATGTTTCCATGGGTCTGGTTCTATTTTTCTTGTTACTTTATTTTGTTTGTTAGATTCCAGTTATAAGTGAGGTATTTGGTATATGGTATTTGTCTTTTGTTGACTGGCTTATTTCACCAGTTCCATCCATGATGTTATAGAAGGTAGGATTTTTCTTCTTTTTTCCTGCTGTGTAGTATTCCATCATGTAAATGTACCACAGGTTTTTAATCTGGTCATCTACTGATGGGCACTTGGGCTGTTTCCAACACTTGGCTATTGTAAATAGTGCTGCTATGAACATACGCATGCATAGGTTCTTTTGAATTGTGTTTCAGGATTCTGGGGGTGTATTTCCAGCAGTGGGGTCACTGGGTCCGAAGGATACGAAGGGATCTGACCAGATCACTGAGAAAGAGAAGGGAGGGGCCTCTTGGAGGGAGGAGCTTGCCCGTGGCAATGTAAACAGACTAGGACAGGACTGGCTGAGAAGCTGAATGCCTCTAGAATGGAATCATGGGCAAGAAGATTTGAAATGAAAAAGGCCTCTCAGGCAGGTTCTTGGGCTCTCTTTGGCTTCTTTCTCAAGGATGCCGGGATGACCATGCTGCAGCTGCCTGCATTTCCCAGCAGAAGGTATTTGGGATGGAAAGGAACTCCGGGCACAGCCTAGGACCAGGCCGGCCTGGCAGAGGGTGGCAGGGTTATTCTTCTTTGGGTGTTCTAGAGGGGACAGGCTCTGAGGCAGAAGACTGCTATTCTTCCAGAAGTGTGTGGCTTTTATATCTTATGTGGTCTTAGTTTGTAAACTAACCCTGTAGAAATAAGATAATTAAAAACTAACAGGAGGGAGATGATAGGAGAAGTCAGATGATAGGAGGTTAGCCTTAATCAATAGGTTTAAGTGATTAAAACTGAAGAGACTGTTTATTACTCCAGTGTGTGCTTGTGCCCGCTTTGTTGAATATCGATTGACCATAGAGACACAGGTTTAATTCTGGGCTCTGTGTGCTGTTCCTTGATCTGTGTGTCTGTTCTTAGGCCAGTGCCAGACTGTTTTGATTATTGTGGCCTTGTAATAGTTTGATATCAGATACTGTGGCACCTCCAACTTTGTTCTTCTTTCTCAGGATTGCTGAGGCTATTCAGGGTCTTTTTGGCTGCATGTAAATTTTGGGGATATTCCATCTATTCTAGATCTGTGAAGTATGCCATTGGTATTTTAATAGGAATTGCTTTGAATCTATAGGTTGCTTTGGGCAGTATGCGTATCTTAATGATGTTAATTCTTCCAATCCATGAACATGGTATATGCTTCCATTTATTTGTATTTTCCTCAATTTTTTTCTTCAGTGTTCTATAATTTTTTGAGGACAGCTCTTTTGCACCCATGGTTAAATTTATTTTTTGATACTTTATTTTTTATCCACTCATCTCCTGATGGACACTTGGGCTACTTCCAAATCTCAGCTATTGTAAATAAAACTGTTATGCAATAAGTGTGTGTATATGTTTTCAAATTAGTATTTTGTGATTCTTGTGTGAGGTCTTGTGTTAGTATTTTGGGAGTAATGTGTGAGGTCTGCCCAAAAAGTTTCCAGCCACGTGCTGTGGAAAATAGAAACATTTATCGAAGAAGATACAAGGTACAAGAAACATTGTACACAGACAATGATGCCTCAGTCCCCTTCCAAGTGGGCACCTTGGGACCTCACAGAATTCTTCCACCACCTTCCACTGTTCAAAAACACTTTGCAAAATCATTTGGTGGAATTACCATCAGCTGCCCCATTGTACATGTATATCTCTATAGGTTAGCTTAAATTTCTTAGAATTTTATATACATGCAATAATTCATTATGCACACTCTTTCGTCTGGCTTCTTCAACTCAGCATATTTATTTTGGGATTCATACGCGTTGTAATGCATTTCACTAGTTCATTCCTTGTACTTTCATAGTAATGTGCTGTTGTATGGCTAATCACAGTTTACCGATTCACCTATTGAAGGGTTGCTTCAAGTTTTTGGCTATTCCAAACATAGCTGCCATGAAAACTTTTGTGCAAGTCTTTGGATGGGTGTATGCTTTTGCTTCTCTTGGGTAAGTACTCAGGAATAAAATGGCCGGATTGTTTTGGACGTAGATGTTTAATTTTTAGAGAAACTGCCGTAGCACACTCTATGACAGTTTCAGTTCCTCCACATCCTCGCCAACACTTACAATGGCTAAGTGTCTTAATTTTAGCCTTTCTAATGGTTTAGTGCGTTATTAGGTGAACTGAGGCACATTAAACATTTTAAAAGTTTATTTGAACAAAGCTAATTTGAATTGAGCAGCTCCAAACTGGAAACGGTGAGGAGTGCTACTGACAGGAGCTTGGGGAAAGACTGAACGTTGTGGAGAAAGGTGAAAACAAAGTAAGGAAGTTATTGTTGGCTGCAGCTTCAAGGCTGGTTGGCTGCTTGCGATTGTCCTTAGGTTTCACATTTATAACTTTGAGGCATTTATGGGCTTAGGTCTTGGTTTGCTTACATAGGCCACGGATCTTTAGAGCCACCTCATTCTAATGGCCTCCTTGTTTAAGAAATTAAACATGGGGTATGTCATTGTGGTGTTAATTTGGAATTCTCTACTGACCAATGATGTTGAACTTCCTCCCGTGTGCTCCTTTGTCATCCCTGCATCTTCTTTGGGGAAGTGTCCGTTCGAATCTTTTGTCTGTTTTATCGTTGGGTTTTTCATTTTCTTATTACTGAGTTTTTAGAGCTCTGCATATGAATCTGTATTGAAGCCCTTTATCAGCCATGTAATTTGCCAATATTTTCTGTGTACGGCTTATTTCTTTCTTCTGATTTTTGAAGAGCAGGTGTTTTAATTTTCGTGATGTTCAGTTTATCAGTTTGTTCTTTTACCACTTGCACTTTTGGAATTGCCTTTAGGAAATCATAATTTTTCCCCTACATTTGATGTATGTATATATATAGCTTTATAGTTTTTATATTTAGGTCTATAATTTGTTTTAAATTAATTTTTTTACATGGTGCGAGGTGCTATTTCTGATGTTCTTCTTTCCTTTGTGACATTCATTTTCCATCTGGCTTCATTTTCCTTCTACCTGATGGATTTTTAAAAAAAACATTTCTTCTTGTGTGAATCTGCTGATGATGGATTTTTCAGCCTTTTATGCCTGAAAACATCTTTATTTCACTTTTTTAAAGAAAGAGTTTCCCTAGGTATTGAATTCCAGTTTTTTTTCCAACACCTTAAAGACGTCTTTCCACTGTCTTTTCACTTGAACCATTTTGGATGAAACATCTGCTCATATTTTGAACTTTGTTCCTTGGTTTATAATGTGTCTTTTTCTCTGACAGCTTTTAATGTTGTCTTTTTTATTACTGGTTTTGAGCAATTCAGTTATGTGTTGTGATTTTTTCATATTTGTTTTGCTTGACATTCATTGGATTTGTGGGTATATGGCTTTTATTAAGTTTGGAGCAATTTTAGCTAGTATTTCTTAAAATACTTTGCCCTACCTCCACCCCCAATTCTGTGACTCCAGTTGTATGTATATTAGGCTGCTTTAAGTTGTCCCATAGCTCACTGATGCTCTGTTCATTTTTCTAAAAATTTCCTTTTTTCTCTTTGTGTCCTTTTGGATAATTCCATAGTTCCCATTGCTCTGTCTTCAAGTTTATTAATCTTTTCTTCTGCAAAACCTGATTTCTCATTTATTCTAATGACTGTTTTACCTCACACATTGCAGTTTTCATCTTTTGAAGTTTGATTTAGTTTTTTCAAATATCTTGCATGTTTCTACTGAGTTTTTTGAACATATAGAAAACAGCTATAATAACTATTTCAATTTCCTTGGCTGCTAATTCTAACATCCGTGTCAGTTCCAGATTGGTTTTGATAGATTGATCTTCTTATTATGGGTAGTATTTTCCTGCTCTTTTGAATGCATGGTGAGTTTTGATTGGATGGTATCTTAGCTGGATTTACAAGTTACCTCCAATCATTAGTTCACTGGAGTCTCTGAACCAATAAATCAGATATGGGAATTGAGTAGTCAGAGTGTTGAATCCAGTCTTTGGATGTGCTTTGTTTGTGCAAGTGTTTAAAAATGATATTAGATGTTTCTCACACTTCAAATGAAGAGATCTCCTGCAAAAACATGGATTCCTTTAATTTTTTATTTTTAAGCAGGGTATCTTGCCGTGTGGCTGCCATTCCCACTGGGAACAAACAGCTGGAAAATGGCTGCCCTGTCTAAAATGATGGGAGATTTCTGTGGCCCCTTAGCTACATCCCCCAACTGTGGGCATTTTAGTTTGAGTATCTGTTGTCTGAGATCAGTTTTTGAGATGCAGCCTGTGAGACAAGTATTGGTGCACAAGTGATGCATTACCAAAGGGCTCCCAGAGGAAACCTGAGTGGGAGGAACCCGCAGGACAGAGGAGGGGCAGCAGTCAGGCAAATCTGGAATCTTAGGCAAAGACACACAAAGGAGAACTTCAGCTGCATCCTGCAAGGGAATGAGGGGATGAGGATTGCGCCTCAGGGTTTGTCTCTACTAAAGGTCAGGGACCCAAATGTTCCTACTTCCTCACCAGTTAGTCAGACAGTGCCCCCACACCTGGCAAGGGGGGGAAATGGGAAGGGCAATAGGGAAGGGCATCCACAGTGTCAGTTCTGGGCTCTGCCAGCTGTGCCAAGCAGGTCACTTTGCAGGGTCACCTGGGGGACTCCAGTGGTCCTGCTGGGATGAAGGACCAGAGAAGATACTATGCCCATGGGCTTAAAACCAAGAAAGAGTTGGAAACTCTTGACCCCGATGATGCCACAGCTGCCTCATCTCCAAGACTTTATTGGTGGGCAGATCAATTGAGGTCACCAGTGGAGGTTCACTTTATAGACAAGGAAACTTGGGTGCAATGTGAGGAGGGGACTTACCTAAGGATTGCTATCTCCTCTTGTCGCGAAGCCTTACTTACGTCCCCTGTCGCATTCCCTCACTGCGAGGAGAGGTCATCCAGATCTGGTATTATGCAATCCTTGGGAATCACTAGGGAGCAAACTAGTGGCCTCTCATTCATTTGTTTGATTATTCAGCACATCGTTCATTCACTTGCTCAGAAACATTGAGACAAGCAACATGTTCTGAAGAACTGTTTGAATGACTGAGATCAGTTCTTAGGAGAAAATCGGACAGTCTGCTGTTGTCCCAAATTCCTTTAAATGCTACAACTGGAGGATTCAAACCTGTGCCCTCCAATCTGCCCGAGAAGGAACACTTTTGTGCCTTAGCTATGACCTGGGAGCCCTTAGTTTGGAAACTTGTGGCGTTTCCTCTGACTTGCTGGGCATCTCTGCCTCTGTCCTCTGTCTCTGGATGTTCCCTTTCCTTCATCTGAGCTGAAGCCACAAAGGTAGGAAACAAGAGGCTGGGCACTGGCTGTCACAGGTGCCTAGAAGGGTGTGAGCAGAGGGAAATAAAGAAACAAGGTAGTCTTTTGCTAGGGCACCCCAACCTCCCCAAAGCCTTGGAGGTAAGTGTAAAAAACATTCTCCATTTTGGGACTCTGAGCTCTGAGGAGTGGGCAGGTTGGGGACCACAGGGAGCTGGAGCTGGGGAGTGGGCAAGCAGGAGAAGTAGAAGACACAGCTGCGTGGGGCTGATGCTGTTGTCATTGTCTGGCTTTAAGCCTTCTGCTGCGAGCTAAGAACTGGAAGAGGGGAAGAGGAGAGGAATGGAGAAGAGAGAAGGGAGCAAGCAAGAAAGAGAAGGAAAAAGGCAGAGAAATAAGAGGGAAAGAAAGAGGGAGGGAAAGAAAGAGACAGAGGAAAAGAAACCAGGAGACAGAACAGCGAGAAAGCATGAGAAAAGAGGAAAGAGACAGATAAACAGAAACAAAAAGCATGTGTATGGGGATGGGGGAGGATGCTGCAGAGGGGGTGCCCTGGTTTGGAAATTCTAGGGGTGTTGCAATTCTGGAGTGTGGTGAGATCGCCTCAGGGTCTCAAGAAGCTAACGGCAGGCCCATGCCAGGCCATAATAACAGCCTCTTGGTAGCTCTAACCTGCTCTGGCCTCTCAGCTCCCAGGAACACTAAATTCACACAGGCGCAAAATGTAGCCCTGCTTCGGCTCGCACAGCCTAATAGCTACTGTTGTGTTTGCACTGCACCCGCAAGCATCATGGGCAATTAAGAAAGTCGTCCGTTGCAATCGTGGGCTGCCATTTATGGGTTGGAGCCTGGAGCCCTCTGATGAGACACAAATGAGCAGGGGGAGGAGTGTTGTTTCCCAGGAGAGGGATTCCTGCCATTAACTGGCAGATCCCAAAGGGAAGCAAACAAAGAATACTGTGGGCTCCTTGAAAGGGAGGAGGAGGTGGGGCCCACAAAGAGCCTCACTGTGCAAAGGGCATGTGCAGACACACAGGCACATCTTCTCCCAGGCCGGTATGTACTTACATCTATACACATGCAACCCTACCTTGAACACAGACCTGAATATATGTTGGGGTGAAATATGCATGGGCCGGGCACACACTTACACTCACATGCACACATACACAGCAACTTCATGCACATGTTGGCCAAAAAATACACACACTTGTGGGCTCAGATAGGCATTTGTACTAAGTTAATGTGTTGCAGGTATATTTATTTATGTAAATGCCTTAGCTACAACCTGGCAGGCACTCTTACAAACACAGATGTAGTTTCATATGCACATGGATAAAGTCTCATACACACATGTGCTCATGCGCACACACAGACACACATACATACACCCATTCTAATCTTTAATCCAAAATCCAAAAGCAAGACAGTTCTGAAGGCCTTTGAAATAAGCATATTCCAGGCTTCAAACTTTCTTCATGGCCCTAAATAAAAATGGATATAGGGACTGGGACTGAAACATTTGTCCAGTGAAAGGAAGAAAAGAGTTGGAAGAGAGTTGCCCTTTCTTTGTTCTGCTTTGAGTCACGGCCAATGTCATTTAGGGGGTTGAAATATAATTGTTGGTAAACAGCATCTTTTCAGGACCCTGCCACCAGCCACTTGACCCTGTTACCACTGATGCCCGGCTTTCAGGGTGGGAACTTTCAAAATATTCTTGATGCCATGAAAGCAGAGCTCACTCCTTACTTTTCCCAGTGTCTCCTCTTCCCCAGACTGACCAGAGTCGGGGGCCAGACTGAATTGAGTAGAGGGTTGTGTGCTGTGACTTGGCGATTTTGATATTCTCATTTTTGAAGCAGAGTTTAGAAGTGTTTTCATCCTTTTCTGAGGTTTCATTCTTTTCTGCCTCCCTCACCCGTACTTCCCACACTGTCATTAGGGAAAGAAAATTGGAGACCACGTCCATTTTGAGAAGGTCTTCCAGAATAATTGTGCCGTGACACACAAGGAGGGCAAACGAAAAAACAGGAAGCCAAGCTGCAAGGGTTCGTTCGAAACTGGCAAATTTGCAGCAAAGCTTTCAGCCAGAAAATCCACAGATGGCAGCCATTTCCCACAACACCACTTCCCTCCACGTCTGGTTAAGAATAGGGGCAGTGATTGGCCTGATCTCTCTCCTGTGGTGGGGATGGCGACCTTCCCCATCAGACCCCAAGACCAAGTTCAGTGCATTTGTTGTTTGCTCCACGTGGCGAATTCTGGATGCCAGCAGCTTCTGACCCCCCCCCCCCCCCCCCCCCCCCCCCNCCCGCCCGCCCCCCCCCCCCCCCCCCCCCCCCCCCACTGCTTTGGCCCATGGAGCAAGGGATCCACTGGAAACCAGCCAAGGACATTGGTTTTGGAGGCTTTTGCAGTTTAGTTTTGGGTCAGAAGTGGCTTCAAGAAGCCTAATTGAGTTAAGTATCTTCATTGTACTTTTATCACCTTTCTCACCTCAATCTTTTGATTTCTCTTTATTGGTAATGGAATATGCTGGAAATATAGGAATATTTGAGTGCTGGGGCTGTCAGAGTCCCTGGTGAGGTGACATAATACTGAAGAATGCTGACACCAACTACAAAGAGCTTCTTCTGTAGCTCCTGGGGCTGATGCTGGGTGGGAAAGAAGCGGTAATGGATGTCTTGGCTGTGTGTGGGTTTCCTCCAAGGAGGGGTTAGTCTGTGTGACTTCTCCCAGAGCCAGTTTGGTGCTTAAGGCAATGATAAGTAGCTATTTTAATATTTCAAGGGCTGTCCCCAAACCAGGAATCAAGGTTATTCTGTATAGCTCTAGAAGATGGTTATGGGATATGTTATTTTATTTTATTTTCTACAAAACAAGATACCCTAAAACTTAGTGATTTAAAACAACAACCATTTATTTAAGCTCATGATTCTGAGGACATGCAATTTGGGCTGGGCTCAGCAGGGTGGTTCTGCTGGTCTGAGCCAGTGGGGCTGATCTGGGCTGGGCCTTACTGCTGTATTTGTGGTCAGTAGGCAGGTTGCCTATGGCCTGCCTGGTCTAGGATGGCCCCAGGTGGGATGACACAGGTCTCCTCATGTGTTTGTTCATCCTCAGCAGGCTACCCTCATCTTATTCTCATGGTAGTGACAAGGTTCCACAAAGTCTAGGCTCCATGGTGGCATACTGCTTTCACTGCATTCTATTGGTTAAAGTGAGTCCTTAAATCAGTCCTGCAAAGTCATGTGCAAAGGAAACAAGGAGGAGTGAAGGGTGCTGGCCATTTGTACAGTCTACCACATGGGAAACAGATTTTTGACTTGATATTCAGAAGTCCATTCTAATCAGTTGGGCAGACAGATTTGTCTGCCACGGTCTTGCTCTAGAGGAAGCAATACCTCTCAGGTGATTGGAATGGGCCTACCTGGCTTCCAAAACCCCTTCCAGTTCCAAGTATTTATTTACTAGGAACATATTTGTGACAACACAGAGTAGAATATTTTTATATTTGAAATCGGAAGAACTGGAATCCCTAACAGCCCCAATGCTGACCATGTGCCTTTACTCACCTTCTCCCTTACTCACCTTAATGCTGATCAGATTCCTCTGTTACCCTTTCACCCATCACTACACCCTCCAGTCCCATCCACCTGCCTGGGCTCTGTTTGGTTGCAGGTAGGAAGTAGAAGAGAATGGATAAGGCATGCCCCCCCAAACAGAGGTTACTGGGCTCCACATTTTTATCCAAAGAGTAACATATGTTGGAGAGGAGAAAAGAAAGAGCTTGTGCATAGTTTTCAAAGAAATGCACACATGCAGAGAGTGGAAAAATGAAAGAAGCCAACAACTCAACCTGAAGTGAGTTTTAAAGGAAGTAGATGTAACTGTGCTCCAAGGCTGCAGCCAGGGCAGGGAGTGGGCTCGGCCGGCACGAGGGACATGTGCTGCACGAAAACGACCCTGCGTCTGGGCTCCCTGTCTTCCTCATTCCCCTCAGCCTCCAGCCCCTCCTGACCCTGGGAACAATGCAGCTCTGTGCTGAAGGGTTTGCAGCCTGAGCTGCTGAGACTGTGCCTTTTGTGATGGCCTGGGAGAGGAAGAATGGAGAAGCTGGTTTGGGCGTCTGTGCCTGTGAATCACTCACGTCACATGGCTGGGCCGGCTGCAGCAGCTCCCCCGATCCACACAAGGGCACATGGGGAGCGTGGCCTGAACCCATGCTTGGAGGCTGGTCAGCCAGCTGCAGGGTGCCCTGCTGTGAACCATAGAGCCAGGAAAAGGCCAGAGAATGGGGTGGAGGTAGGGAAGGACTGTACAGCAAGGGCCATTGAGCTCACTCTCATGATGCCACGATGCAGGCTTGGCTGTCTTCTTTCTAATTCCAGAGTCTGTGTCTGATGTCCCTGAGAGCCACAGAAGTTCTGGTTCATCCCTGAAAGCTGTAGGACTCTGGTTCATCTCTTGATTCAGGTGAGCCATGACTCCCTCAGCGCAGAGGTTTTTCCCAAGGACTGGAATGTGTATGGAGTATGGAGAAACCATCCTATTCAGGAGCATACAATGAGTTGGCAGGAGCTGGGGGTGGCTCTGTTTTCCAGAACCTTCTAAATCCTAGCTTCAGAGTTAGAAACTCTTAAGGCCGGCCTGTAGACTTCTCTGAGGGAGGACTGGAGAGTGTTGGACATGAGAGCAGGAGGAAGGTTTGGGTGAGGGAGAAGAGATCCCTGAGGGTTGAAGGTTGCCCCCTGACCCTGTTTTAGCTGAAGAGCATTTGCACTGCGTGGAGGTAGGAGAATTTATCCCGTGACACGGGGTCCTCTGAATTAAATTGACCCAGTTCAGCTTAGGTGTTTTCTCCCTGGTGTCCTGCAGAGGGCAGTATGGTACTGTGGGCAGGACTCTGCTGCCTCATCAGCTTTTTCTTTCCACTCCACCGCCTTCGTAATTTTTTCAAACCAAAGCTGCTTAAACACAGCCTGAGCCCTGTGTGACTGACATGGATTTAGCCTGGTGCTCTGGGCTCCTTTGCTGATAGAAGCCCCCCAGCCTTGGATCTGCTGGGAGAACATGCCTAACTCTCCCCTCTGTTTCCTTGTCCCTACTCCGAGCCTTAGGGACAAAGACTAGAAGGTGACTGGCAGAATTTGGTTGCACATGTAGAGACTTACAGTTTTCAAGAAGCATTCTCATCTGCTCGTGCTAGATCTCTGAGGTGGGTGGGGTGCTCCATTTTATGAAAGAGAAATGAGTCCCAAGAGATGTAAAGTGAGAGGGTAGGGTGGCCCAGCTGGTGGGAGGCTAAAGTAGGGGACCCTGATCTTCTAGCCCTTGGTCCAGTGCTCCTCCACCCTCCATGGTGCACCTGAAGTTCAACCAGCACTTCCCATCCCACGGTGGACCTTCCCCTCTTTGTGGTTGTGCTTCGTCCCAAGTAACAAGTGGGAAGATGCCTCTGTCCTCTCCTAGATTCTTGTACTGCTCTCTACTCAACTTATAATCTTGGGTAAGTCACCTACCCTCTTTGGGATTTGCTTTCTCCATCAGGAAAATTCAGGTGTCCAATCAGATGGTCTTTCAGATGGCTTAGAACCTTGACTTTTTGTGGTTCCATGTTTGGGTTGTGTTCCCAATGACAAGTTAGCAGATAGAATGGAAGACTAAAATCTTGAAGAGTGGTGTGGCAGAGACACTGTGAAATTTGAATTACAACTGTGGTCAAGAATTTACATTTCAACCAGTTGTTTCCATGCAGTGGATTCAATCTTTGCCTCCCAAGGCTTAGTAGAGTCAGCTAAAGTCACGTGGGGCATCCCATATGCTGATGAGTGGTGTAGACAATGGTGTCATTGAACATGGATGACAGTCAGTAACTGTGTCCAATGCAGTTCCACTCTCAGATGGTCACTGTCAGATGCTGGGGAGGTAGCATGTTCCTATAGGGGTCTCGTTCTTTCTGCCCAGTCTCTCCAGCAGCTGTTGATAGCCCCAGCAGTTTGGAAGTGGCCCAACTCTATTTCTGTGGCTGCCTCAGGACATCTGCTTTTTGCCAAGAGATGGACATGGAACAAAGAAGGAAGCAAATTCTCCAAGGCATACCCAGGGTCATGTATATGAGATATACCTGAAGTCTGTGGTATGGGGAGGAGTAGAAAGTTAGGGTGATGGATTTTTAAATAATGTCACCAGCCACCGTTACTTGAAGACTAAGTCAATCAGGTGATACTATCAATATCTCCATTTTAGAGATGAAGAAACTGAGGCCCAGAGTGGCTGAATGACTTGTCCAAGGTCACATAACTCATGAGAGGTAGAGTTAGGATTGCAAAGCACACATTCTGAATCACTCCTGGGTTGTGAATGTTTCCCTGGGATTGGGTTATTTTCCTATTCTCTGCATCTGATATTAGGACACACCATCTTGAAAGTAAGAATGAGTTTGTGAGAATCTGAGGAAGAACATCTGCTATTATTTATCAATCATGTATCTAGCTATCTATTTATCTGTTATCTATCATCTATCAGTCTTTCATCAAGCAAGAAATATAAAAAAGCCCTGAAGCTGGTTACGATTTCTGTGTCCATATTCTCACTTGTTCTTCCAATAGCCCTGCATGGTAGCAAGGGCTGATATCCCTGAGTTAGGGAAGCTGAGACTTGGTGAAGGTCAGTGACTTGTTCAAGTCTCCATAGCTGGTTGGTGACTGGCCTGGGATAAGAACCCAGACCTCCTGACTCCTGGTCATAGTGTACTCTTGACCACAACTAGGCTCCTGGGAAGAAGGCACTGGTTGACCAAAGGGACTGGGGTTACTAGTTTCCCAGCTATTGGCCTCTGGGTACTTTTAGTTCCTGGGAGTTCTGTGCATACCTGTGCCCTGAGACTGAGCTCTGCCTTTTGCCCACAACAGCCCAGGGGGCTCACAGGATTTTGGTCCTAATGCAGATTTGGGTGGAGGGTTTTGTGGGATTTATCCTCCACTTAAGCCTGGTGTGGGGAGGTATGGGCTGTCCCACAAAAACCACACTATGACTCAAAATGGGAGTGCTGAGCTTTGTGCTTCAAGGCAAAGTTGCCCACCAAGCTGTTGTGGCAGCCTGGCTTTCCCGGGGCAGCTTGAGACAGGGGATCCCATGGGAGGGAGACTCGGCTGAGGGTTTATGGCATTTGTGTGGGACTTCTTACCACATAGGCATGGAGCTGCTTGGATTTCTGAGAAGCGATTCCACCCAGTCTGAGTGGCTTAAGAGAAGTCTCTTCTGGAGGTGACGGCCTAGACCCAGTGATTTGCAGAGAGTATTTCCTACTGACATTTTCCCTTCCTCTGCCTAATTTACTTTTCTGCTTAAAAATTGACATGGTTAAATGCCTATAATGTAAAACTCCAACTAGTTACCAACACAGTAAGGCTACCTCCTTAGCTTATTCCTGCTATGCCCTTTGTCAAGCTTCGATATTCCTCGTTTCTATTTGTCTAAGCCCACTGCACAACTGTGCGATCTCTGTTAAGTCCCTTGCATTGCAGGTGGTTATTGCTAGAGCATGGGTTGAACTTTGAACAAATATCAGTTCAAATCCCAGCAGGTAGGCTCCACCCAGCTATGTGAACCTGAGCACATTCCTCCGTCTTTCTGGACCTCGCTTTAGTCCCCTGTGAGAAGGCGATAATGATACCTAACTCACCTCATTGTTATGGAGATCTAAGTAGGACTTGAAGGTCCTTGGAACACAGAGGGTCTCAGAATTTGCTAAAATGAGGCAGTTTGGTGAGTGAGGAAGAGAGGAACTACTGAAGGTGGAGAAGACAAGATTTCTGAGCTTGATTTTAGTCACAAAGTAGTTGACCTCCTGCAATGTGGTGTGTGAATCTGTGGATTAGCAGATGTGGCTTTAAGGCATGCGTCATCAGTGCCTGTCACAGTCTGGGAGCTTGTGTACATGGGGATTATGGTAGTAGATATGGGTATATGGGATAAAGGAGGTTCTGAGAAGGTTCCTGGAGCTGGAGGATTGGGTGATGAAAGCACCTTAGGTAGCCAGAAGTTGGAGGACTGCTCTGCCTTGTGGGATGGTCCGAGAAAGAACTGGAAGGCTGGAGAATAGGCTTGTGTGGCATTTGTCTTTGTGGGAGTAGAGGTGCTATTTTATGGTCCTTTAAAAGAAATTCAAGAAGGTGGAGGATGCCAGGAGATGGGAGTGCTTTGAAGCTCCATCGGTGGAAGCTTTAATTTAGGTTGAAATAGCCTTTGGCTAACGGCAGAGAGTTCAGCAAAATATGAGAAGGGTGGGATAAAAGGTGGATGGGATGATAGAATTCTACCGGTTTTTGCTTATGAGAGCTCGCCCACCCAAAGAACATCTTAAGATGACTTATTTGTTTAATTTTTTCATTGCTTTGATGTCTCAGACAGCAGCCCGCAAACCAGCATACCAGACTCAACTTAGCCTCGGATAAACACTTAGCACCAGATGATCTGTGTCTCTGTGTCACACCCGCTCTGAGCCCTGCTGCCCAGGAGGGTGAGCAATTGGAAGTACTGGAGAAGTCACTCTGGGTGTGAGCCCCATGGGGATTATCAGTGAGAGTCCCAATCCCTGCAGCAGGGTCGGGTTAGGCTTCTGGCAAAGACGGGCATCGGTTTTCTTACCCTCAGCAATATCTGGTGGCCATGACCTACTCCTAGCCTCCTGGAGAAAAGCTGTTATGGAAAGGAGACCAAATGATTGGTGTTTCACATAAACATCTTATGTCCCTGCTGGATCTCCACAATTTCTAAGCAACTCAGTCTAAGTCAGTTGGGCCTGGGATGGGCTTTTCCAGGGAGAAGCAGATTGGGTGTTATTTACTTAGATTTAACTTGTCTCAGAGGGATTAATTTCTTAACACCTCTGAGAATTCCTATAAACATTGGAGTCTATTCCCCTGTGAAGGGAGATACCCTTCTCTTGTGCCCCGAACTTGAAAGGGACTTCAGATATCATCACCTCACTGTTCTTTTCTTTCTTATCTGGTGCAACAAGAAGTTTGGCCCCCTTTGGGCTCTTATTTGAAAATTCACTCCACTATACTAGAAGCGAGTGGTGTTACTTCAAATCCTACCAGGTAGTGATAGTGTAAATGGCCTGAGATTGGAATCAGAGGACCCAGATTCTCCTGGCTAATCACAGTGGTCTGAGCTCCAGTTTATTTATCTGTAGGGTGGAGAAAATAATGAAATCTACCTCAAATATTTGTTGTGAGAATTAAAAGAGGTTATGCATGTAAAATGTAAAAAAAAAAAAAAGGAAACTGTAAGCACAGGACAAACAAATTGTCATCATTTCTTCCACTTGAGTCCCAATAAGTCTTTAGTGTTTTGGGGGTTCACATAGTTGCTAATCAGTGGAAGGGCTGAAGTCGTATACTGGGCGAGGACCCAGCACAGTTCCATCCCTCTGAGAATCTCCCATGTTTCTCTTGGGCGGTCTTCTTCCACAGACTAAGCAAACACGACTCTGTTCATGTGCACGCCATCTGCAAGTTGAGTATACACATCACTTGAATGGGGAATTTCAACTCAAAAATGGGTGTTACAGGACCAACCAGGGCTTCCACGTTGGGTGACACAGAAAGAGTTCTTGGTCACAGGTGCTAACTGGCAAAGGCACGGGATATTGTCTGATATTATTAACCAAAAGCACCCTCCCGCACCTCCTTTTCTTTGCTCGGGGGGGTTTTTTCCACGTTACTTCCTACTCTTGCTCATTTACCCAAGTGGACTCTTATCTTGTTTCCTTCCTTGTCTATTTTTTCCATTCACCAACAATGACTAAGTTTGATTTACCTCACAAACACAACAAAAGTGAAAAGGAATTCTCATGATACTCCTATCAAAGCAAATGAAAGTAGTTGTCAGTAAACTTGCATATAGTTAGGAAATAAGGAAAAGAATGACAGTACTCATAGCAGTGAGAGTTGAGGGAATAGGCACTCATGACTTTTTAGAAATATAATTTGGTGGGACCCTACTGGAGGGCAATTTGGCATGTGAATCAAAAGTTAATAAAACATATGTTATTTTCATATCTAGAAATACACCCTTAGGAAATGAGAAGGCAAATCTAAATAGTTGTGTATGTAAGATGGGGCACTTATTACAGTGTTGTTTATAGTATCAAAATTGGAACAAGTAAATATTAAATAATATAGGGGTTTATTGAATAGATTATGTAATATCCATATAATATGCTACATAGCCATTTAACGTGGCGATCTCAACTTGATGTTATTATAAAGTTGGGAGGGAAAAGAATTACAAAATATGTGTGTTTCTATTTTTAGAAAAAGCATTCATAAATGCATAGAAAAAATCAGGCACTTATGCACATCTTATTGGAGAGAAAATAAATTGAGAGTGTTTGTAAAAACCATTTCTATTTAATTTAATTTCTATCTTTTCTTGCAAAATAGATATTGCTCCTTTAATAAACAAATCATATTTTAAATAGAGTCAAGATCGTTAACCCAGAATAAGTGTCCAGCTGACATTTCCATAAGAACCTCAGTCATTATCTTTCTCTTTAGTCTAGATTTGTTTCCTAGGATACTAGAGATATAAAACACAAATAATTAGTTCCTAAGCAATGGTATTGATTGATCTTGTGCTGAATCACTAATTTGCCAATGACATTATTTTCTACTACTTTTTGTTGTGCATTTCTACTCCCTTTGGGCTGGAGGAAAGCGGAAGAGGTGTCCTTAGTCCTGTTTTAATTGTCGTGTCACTGTTTTCTCCAGCTTCAGCTTTGGAGGGGAAACTAACATTGGAACCCCATCAAGGAAGCAGCTGTATGCATCTCAGTCAGTCTGGCTGGAAGGAACCACTCTTGGAAAGTGATGGCAGGGCAGAAGCTCATTCCCGTACTCGGTCGCCCACCCAGCCCTGCCACCCTGGCTCCACTGCCCTTGGTTCCTTTGGAGCCCTGTTCCTGGGACACTTTTGGAATTCAGTTTGGGGCATCTGTAGCTTAGTTGTTTCTCCCAAAGGGAGTTTAACTTGTCAGTGAGAAGTGAGTCAGCACGCCGAGCCTGGAGCTGCGAGTGAAGGCTCAAGGGCTAGGATGGGGCATTTTGATTTCTGGCTTGGTTAAGCATATTCTCCAGAGCAGGCAGAATTATCTTGTTGAAACAGGAAGATACACTAGTGTGGGGTTTCTGGGCTGGTGTGAGAATGGAACCTGTTCTCTGTCTAGAAATCTAAGGAAAATTACACTAGAAAAAAACTAAATAGATACACTTTCTCAGAAGTTAGCACCTTCGACTCTACTGGCTCTAGAAAGGAAAGGAAATCCACCACTGACTGCACAGCGTGACTGTAGGTCTTGCCTTCTTCTTCCTTCTTTCTCTCCTCCTTCCATTCAGTCTGTTCACAAACCTGCTCCACACTTGACAGTTTCCTTGATTGTCTGCCTCACCACTGTGGTCCTCACATCTAAAACAATTCTTGCCCCTGATGGAGGAGTGGATAAACTTGGCTTTGGGAAAGAGGGACATGGAAGGCAACATGGAGAATAGAAAAAAGCCCTGCCTTTGGATTAGACAGGCCTAGATTTGCTTGGTTAACAGCTTAGTTTTGCTTTTTACTTACAGGGTAGCTTTGGACAGGTCGTTAGGGTATGGCTGGTGCTTTCATGGTTGCCAGTGACTGAATCCCGACTTTAGTGCCTAAACACTGAAGGGAATATACTGAATCACGTTTCTGCGAGTGATGACACGGAACATTAGGCATGTTTGATTTGAGAGGATCAACACTCTTGTTACCTTATTTATTTTTAATTTTTTTATTTTTGCTGGTTTGGTCTAAAAGGCATCCTCAGTGGTCTGAAAGCTTGTCCACTTAGGTGACTCCCATATTTTTGTCTTCTCTTGAGTGTCCCCTCTGCTATCTTCTGTCACCTGCCTTCTATCTCGAGACCATCAGGAGGTCTCAGAGGACCTTGACCCCCACGATCCTGATCCTACAGCAATGGGACATAAAGAGATGACATTCTTGGAGACCTGTCTAAACTCTTCCTGCCGTCTTGCCCTTTTCTTCCATTTTTGCCCTCAAAACATGCTATTCCAACTGGAACAGCTCCCAAGGATCTGACAGAGAGCTGGATTTGATTTCTAAAGTGGTGATTGGGAATAGAGATGGGGTGGAGTGTTAAGGAAGAGAAAGTTGGCTGATTTGAGAGAAGCAGCCCATTCTTCTGGGCAGTTTGCTAGCTGAGGTGGTATCTGAGGCTATCTTCTGGACACAACTCTGTCTCCCATCCAGATTCCTGCAGCAGGAACAAAGTGACCTGGGCATTGTCTCTCCAAACCCCCCACACAAATAATTTCCCCCAGGTTTTGTAATGTGAGAGCTACTCTGGAGGCCAAGGCCTTTATGCTTAGCTGCAAGTTGTTGAGACGCTGTTTCCAATCTTTTTAGCAAGCGGATTGGCTTCCAGGTTGACAGCCTTGGAAACCAGACTCCTCTGTTTGTCCCACAAACAGGTATTGCCTGCAAGCTGCAAGCAGAGTCAGAACACGGTGTCCAAAGCCAGCTCCTGATTTTCCATGATTTGTGGTGGGTGTGGGAGGATGAGGGAACATTTGGAGAACCCAGAGAAATGATGTGTGTGACCAAAAATTAATAATGATTATGAAAAATCAGCCACTTGAATTAAGTTCCCCTTTAATAAGATATTTCTAAAGTTAAGTAGCTGAAAAGTGACATTTAAACAATTGCAGTTCTGGCTCATCCATCACTCTGAGGTTGCCGTCCAAGGATGTAGTTGCTGATAAGCAAAGAGCATGTTTATGTCTCTATTCAGGCCATAAGTAATAGAAACAGGAAAGCCTGCGCTGTAACCCTACCTTCTCAGTCATACTTCTGAGCGTCTAGTAAAACCAGTACTAGAATTTCTACTGAATTGTCTTCTTTAATCCTTAGAGCAAGAAGAAATATAATGACAACAAAAGTAGCTATAGTTTATTAAGTGCCTACTGTGTGCCAGATGCTTTATATGTAAGGCTTTTGATTCCTAATAATCTGGGGAATTAATTCCCTTATAATCTTGTGAAGGAGGTGATATCATCCTCATGTTGTAGATGAGGAGTCTGAACACTGTGTCTGGGAGAAGTTGTCATGAATTTGCTTGACACAGAAATGTTGGGATCCAGGGGACAGGTTCTCTCTCTAAGTCAAGTGTTCTCTCCTCCACAGTGTTCTGGGCAGACTCTCGTCCTCCTCCAGATTTAGGATAGGTCAAAACAAGGTAATCCATCTCTTGGCTTTTTCACACACAGTTCTTGGCTGGAACCCACTGTTCTGGTCTATTACATGGCTGGGAGAGGGAATGAATGAATTTGTCTCCCAAACCCAGGATATGTGAGGGGGCTTGGGATGAGGGATTACAAGGGAGGAACCAATGGTGGAGATGGGAGATGGGAAATGAGAGGTGTTGCTTTAGAGAACTGTTTACAGACATTTCTCCTGAAAGGTGAGGGCCATATTCACTTTGTCATTCCTGTGTTCTTGGAAGGACAAAGACCTGGTCTAGGGAAACCTCTTTAAAAACAAAATTCACAGGTATTAAATGTTTCTGATTTCTTGTGCAAAGACTGATTGACAAGGCCTAGACAGATATACCCACACTATTTTAGTTGTAAGAGAAACACATTTCACAACTGCTCTGTTGCCCTTTTGCTTCAAAACCAGTTGTCCTTGTGTCCCCAGAGAACTTGGGGGACATCTCCTCCCATAGGTCCAAACTGGCAGGGAGGAGTTAAGGAGCCTCAGAAGACATAGAAGTATGAGGACATTCATCAGAAAGACGTCTGGAGCCAGGAGTTCAGACAGAGATGGGCAATGGTTCCAAACCCAGAATTTGGGGCCAGCTTCACTGCGAAGAGATGAAGTTCTCAATGCTTGCTGATGGGTCACTTCTCCTGGGTCACCACGGCCTCCATCCAACTCCCATTTAGTTCCCTCATGTGCCCATGCTGCCACTTTTCTCACACCTCTTCTGCATCCTGCTCTGTGTCTGGTGCTATTTCCCAGCCCCAGACCTCCCATTGTACTAGCCTGAGATGGCCATGGATATCTCAAGTAGTGGTGATTGAGGGAGTAGATTCGGGGACAGTCAAAATAAAACTAATGCTTCCCGAGGATGGACTCTCCCAGACACTATGCAAGGTGTATTACCTATATTAACTGATGCTCTGCAGGGAATGTCCATTTTACCAAAATTCAGAGAGGTTAAGTGACTTGCTCAGGATCACACAGCTGGTAACAGAGTCAGAATCCAAATTCAGGCTTGTCAGACTCTAGAATTCATGGCAAAAAGGACAAAGTAAAAGCAGTCTTTCTGGTTGTAAATACCAACATCACTCTTAGCCATTTCTATTCTTGGGCTGCTCTGCAGGGTTCCCAGTGGGAGAGCTAAAGCATGGAGAGGTTGAGTGAAGTATCTACAGTCCCAAACAGGTCAAGCGATGAACCTGAAACAGTATGTGGGTGGTCCATTAATTTATTATGTCTTTGCAAAAGCTGCCAAGAGATCCAATTGATTGCATGAAAAATACTGACTCAGGGAAACACATCAGTCAGACTGATAAAGATGTCAAATATCAGGATGAATGTTTGTGTAGTGAGCCAAGTGGAAAAGATGTGGGTGGGGGGTGTCTCAGAACACTGCCAGGGAGACATTCATTTTATAGAATTGCAGAATCCAAAGTTGGAAGATGATATTGGCTAGCCCTCTACCTCATCGCTGACAAGCAGTTACCCAGCCTGGATACACACAGGAATAGAAAACTCACATTTCCAGGGGCTGCAAATTCTGCTTCTGGATATGTCTGATTTCCTGAGTGTTGGAGCAACAGGAGTAGAACGTCCGTATTCTCAGCCTGAGATCCTACTGAGGATTACAGTGAATGCTAATGAGGGCACTGTAGGAGTCAGACACAGTGGGAATGCCAAAGGGTCCAGCCAATTTAGAAAATTGTTTGGTCATTTCTTGTAAAGTTAAATATATGCTTATCAAACAGCAGAGCAATCCCCTCCTGGATGTTTGCCCAACGACGACAAATATCCACACTAAAACTGTGTGCAAATGCTTCGTTCATAATTATCAAAAGCTAGAAAAATCCAGACATCACCAACAGTCCATCACCTGGTGGATGGATAAACAGACTGTAGTGTACCCACACCTGGAACCCTCCTAGGGTAGGAAGAAAAAAGAACATACGATTGATAAGTGCAACATCGTGGACGAACCTCCAATGTCTTATCTAAGGCTACATATGTTATGATTTTATTTGTTCAGTGCATGGCATTCTGAAAGAGGCAACAACTAGAATACAAACACACACACGATGACAAAACAGATTGCTGGGTGCTGGGATAAAGACGAAGGGAGGTATTGACTACAAGGGAGTATGATGAAATGTTTTGGGGTGATGGAAATAGTGTGTATCATGATTGTGGCAGTGATTGTACAGCTACAGAACCAAATGTTGCTTAAACTTATTAAGTTGTATACACAAGAAGTAAATTTTACTGTAAGCAAATTATACATCAATAAATCTGACTTCAGAAAAAAAAGACGAAGACAAACAATTTAATAGTTGGACGGCCACTGTGTGTGTAGCTGCGAAATTTCTGTCCTCACGGTAATGCGGTAGCTGCAGCAGCCACTTCCTGTGGGCATCTGAGGCCTTCGGCCACTTCTGGCAGCTGGCCGCCCCTCTCTCTGCCTCCTGCAGCTCCGTCCAGGCCCGGTCTCCGAAGCTGCGCTTGGTCTGTAGCCTGTGTTAAGGCCTTGTTACCTCAGACCACTGATGTGCTCCCTGCTGCTCTGAGCTACTTGACAGTAATATTTTTTTGCCAGGACAGAAATAAATGGTTTCCTTTTCTTGGTGAGCTACTATTTCTGTGTTTCTCTCCAAAGACTTGCTTGGGTCCTTAGATATCATGGTTCTTTTAATGTTTACACAGGCTCTTTCCTCTCTATGCACATGTCACTGGGGTGCCTGGCACTGGAGTAGGTTAAATCAGGGCCACCGCCTTGCTATGCTCCCAGAACCTCCACTCTCACCCTGGAGACTCCCAGATCTCAGGGCTATCTATGTCCAGCACTCCAATGTCTTTCTGCCTCCATTGCAGATTCTCCTTGGCTTCTCTTCCCTTTGAAATTTAGCTTCTCTTACCACAGTCTATCTGCACATCCTAAATTCAACATGCCTGTTTCTATGTCTGAAGCCCAGGTTCGATCACGATCCAGGTTCTTTCCCCAGGACATTCTAATACACCATGCAAATCAGTGCTGTAAGTAAGGAAGCTGGGGGAGTTCCTAATTTCAGATGTTACACATACTTCATTTGTAGTATTTGTAGTACCTCTCTTACACGGTGAGGATGCTTTTGCCTTTTAGCAGCTCCTGTTGTACCCATTCTTCTCTGCCACCGAACTGAGTAAATCTACTGCCTTTTCTGAGAGACAGAACCTCAGCTATCTGAGGCAGATGATAGTGTCTTTCTGGACACTTTTATCCAGCCTGTCTTTGCAAGAAGGTCATGTCTGCTGGGGAGACTTCACCTGGAGGCCTGAACTGAGATGTGGACCCTGAATGTAGAAAGGACATAGGGAAAATAGAGGGTGAAGTGACTCAGAAGGGAACAAGCAGAGACTCCCACACTACATTGCAGCCCCAGAACAGGGATGACCCTGGGCCCACCTTGTGCTATGGACCTGCTTATTCTTTCTATGCAGAAACATCTAGAGAAACAACCTGTTCTTGCCATATCATTTGAACAAAATAACCTCTTCCCATCAGGGAATCTGGAGTAAAATGATATAGCCCACCAAAGTACTCCATAGAGCTATTGCTATGTTTTCAAATAAATTATTTCTGTTTTTTCATCCCCAAAGTGGATTTGGCATTCCCCCAGGAGTATCAGCTTGGGTTCTGTGTGGATGCCCAGAGAGAGGAAAAGTCGTGGCTTTAATGGAAGAAACACCCCACACGCATGGAGAGAAGACCCAAAAACTAAAACAGGGAAGCATAACGTACCCATCCCTCCTCAAAGCACATGGGAGTTGGCACTATGTGAAGTTCTGGTGCTCAGTCAAAGTTGAAACATAATCCAAACATTGGCGAGTCTGTGGGCCAACTCCCTACATTTCTGGAATTGTCCCACTGAGAATTGAAAATACATTTTATGAATCAGAATTCCTTTTGGTCTCTACCACACAGGCTGCCTCTTCTGCCGTGCACTGGGCAAGAGCCATTGCGTTCTGAGCACAGATGGAGACCTTCTTCCCTTCCTCTCCAGAACTCTTCTTTTGGGGGATGGCCCTGTATTTATTTGAAAGAAACATTTTGAGTCACTGTGGGTGGAGAATGACACCCAAGGGTATGCTCAAGTAACAGACATGCCTTTGGAACTGCTATGTGTTGGAGAGGAGGTGAATTTGTGTTGTTCCTGAAAGGGAATAAATACAGAAAAAAAGAATGAAGTGAGGGGCAGCAGCCAGGAGATGGAAGAGACTTTGGGGACGATCCTGACTCCTGAAAGGCTTAATATGTTATTAAAATCACCAAATGGCTTGTGGGAATAAATTTATCAGTGAGTATGCTGGAGAAGGGGCTGTTTATTGTGCCTAAGCTCAAATGGTCTAAGCCAGAGACTGACAAGGAGGCGGGGACTGAAGGTCTGTGCCTGATCTTTTGCTTCTTTATTTCTTTCTCCCATGGGACTTGAACTCCTTTCTCTGGGGCTGCATCTTTGCATTTCCAGTGCCTAGCACACTGCCTGAAACATAGAGGGCCCTCAATCGATGTTGTTCAAAGACAGGAAGGATGAAAAACCAGCAATGAAATCTAATTTTTCATGTAATAAAGGGTAAAGATAATTGAGAATGTCCTGGAAGCTTCCAAGTGCCAATGTTGATTTCTTAAAAAGTCTTCTTATTTGTTCAAAGCAAAATGGAATAAGTTAGACTTTTCTTTAAACAATGCTTCTCTTCTCTTGACACTGTTCTCTAAGTCTGACCCAGATGCACCTGCTCCTACAAGCCTTCTCTCTGCCCCTAACTGGGCATCATGGTACATGATCCAGAATCATAGGAAATTAGAATTGAGAAGTAATGTCAGAAGTCACTTACAGATATTCCTGGACCTTTCTTATGTCATTTAACATTTTCCAGCTTAGTATTTTCATTTTTTAAAGTATCTTTTACTTTAAAATGAGGTCTCTCTGGGCCTGTCAACATAGAAGTGTGTTCTACACTTGAATAAATCTAAGTAAAAAGCATGGAATATGATTGGCATAATGTCTGTCTGGAAAATGCTTTGCAAATGTTTTACAAGAAGTAGATATTATTATTTCAAACCACAATGGTTTCCTGGTAAATGAAAGACTCCTTTGTTCAGTGGAGCACCTTGAGTTAGAATATGCAAAGTGGACTTGGAGCTCAGCTTTGGAGCAGGATTTGAAGGAGCCAAATTGGTGTTCTAGTGGTGGGGGCGAAGTACAGCCTGGGAGGGAGGGGAAGAAATGAGATGGGAGGAGGTGATGAAAAATGGACTAGGGAGATGGCGAGAGGTTGGGGTGAGGGGTGACATGAACAGAGAAAGCGTGTCATGGCGATGTCTGAGAGTCAAAGTGGTGGGTTTTCATGTTCTAATGATGTAATCCTGTCCCCCCTCTATTTCCTGCAAACCTTGAGCTGAATTTTTGAGCAAAGTGACCGAGTTCCCCAGGAATACACAGAAATCTTGGGGAGGGCACTGGATCTTCAATAGGGTATAGAACAGAGGTTTGGAGAATGCTGCTTAGAACTGAAGAACAGGAAGACCCAGCAGATATTTGGGTTACACAAGACTACTTAGTACCATGGAAACCTATGTAAATACAAATATCTTTTTTTTCCTACACCTTGGAATTAACGTATTTAAAAAAAAGGAGATAGAGATAGACATAAAGTTATAAGCAGTCAAATCTCAGCTGTAAAGTATAAAACCACAATTGAATGCCTTTTATAGGGTTTTTGTTTTTCTCATGTATAAATTTTGATGATGTCATTTTTGCTCAAGAGACCTGAAGATCATCACCAATGTGAAGTTGGGAGACTTGAGAAAAAGATGGTTTTAGCACTATATTTATCTCAACAGCTTCCATGGTAAACAGTCTGATGAAAAGTTTTCACACATCTTTATACACCCAAAGAAGAATGGATGTGGCATATCCACGAACCAATCCTGAGCCAGGAACATGGTAAAATTCAGGTCTGTGACACTTTCAAAGCCATAGAATAAAATTAATATTAGGAGAAGCTGTGATGCAGCCCCTACCCAGATGGCTTTATTTCAGAAAAGATCTTGCTGGAAGATGAAATTGCTACTGGTCTTCCCTGTAACCAGATGTGCTATTTGCTGCTTCCGAATGCCAATAAGAATGAACGTGTAGCTTCTTCAGTCTAGGCGTTCCTTCTACTACGTTGTCCTTTCTTGTCCTTAGCTGTCTTTTCTTGTCCATAGGTGTCTTCCTAGTCATTCACAGTGCTCTTTCCCCATTTTTCTAAAAAGTTAATTAGAGTGCTGGGTCTAAATCCCCTCTGAGCACATCACAGTGACTTAAACAGCGAAAGCTCTCAGGGCCTGCATGCGGCTGATGTGCAGGTGGGAGGGCGCAGCAAGTAGCTGGTTCACCCAACTGTCTATCTTCTTCTGGTGAAGCTTCAGGTGTATAATGTCATTTTCAGCTTCTCATTTAATAAAGCAATGAGGAAATTATATCTGTGTCCAAGTTGATGGACAAGATACTGGGTTGGGTAAGCCCAACAATAATGTGGGGCAAAATGGGGGCAAATTTTCTAGGTCAGAATGTAAGCAATAGTCTTTTTAGGTAGTCAGTGATGACGCGGCTTTCCCCCACCCTGTGACTATAGCTGCAAAGATGTCATTGTCCTTAATTAAGACTGTGTGTCTTGCATTTTTGGCTGCATCAGAACCTGCTATGGCAATCACACTGTGCACCTTCTTTAGAGCTAGAGAATCATTAATTCCGTGCTCTTTCGCAGCAACATTGGTATCCTGCCCCTGAGACCCTGCCACAGTGATCGGCTTCTGCTGGGGAGATGTCTGAGCAAGAATGACTTCTGGGTGGTTGGTTAAGAGCTCATTCAGATGCTCCTGACTCATGTGTCCTTCAGCTCCATACTGGTCACCAACAGTGGCTTTAGCAGCCTATTTGTGAACTTGCTCCACAGTGATGTTGAAACATTTTTATGCGTCTTCTACTGCCTCACTGTTGGCTGAAATGATACTTGCACTCCCAGCCATAGCTTTGTCTGTGAAGGGACGACCACCTGTAAACATAACAATGTTGATCCCAGCACTCTAGCACCATAGACTGAAGGGGATGGATCCCTGACAAGAGCTCACAAAACAAAAATTGGAGGTGAGAAAGGTTGTAGTATCTGTCCAATGAGTAGGTTTCTGGAAACTCAGTTGTTGGTGAGTAGAGTGACAGAAACCCAGACTGCAGCTCCCCCAGGCCACCTAGCTCCATGCAGACCATGTGGAAGGTCTTAGCTGTTCCCTTGTCCAGGCCCTTGCTCTAGGACATTGATAATGATCGTGCACTTCTCTAACATCTTCTCATTGCCCTTTCATCATCACAAGGAAGCATTTGTCACTGGGGTCATCTATTTCATGTATAGGGAGCTGAAAGTTGTTGGTAGAATCAAAAGGGATTTCAAGCACTTTGCAGTTTCAGTTTTTAATTTTTATCACATCTCCCAAAATGACCTCTGAGAATTTCCATGGGCACTTCCTACAGCATCTCCAACCACAACTTTTTTGGTGATGGGAACACTTGTTTGAACTCAGCTTAGTTATGCAATGTCATTATCTTAAATAAGGGTGCTCAGATTCTAGAGCTTCAGGCTGAGAGTTGTTGGTTTGTCTGTTTTTCATGTGTGTCAGCCATGTGTGTCTGATTGTCAAGCCACAGATGGGTCCTGTTGTGAGTCCAAGTGTCAGTCTTGTCACGTGGACTGACTGAGGATCTCCATTGCTTCCAGGTTCTTTACTAGACTATTGTTCTTGGCCATCCATTTTTCTGTCATTAACGAAGCAAGAGTGACAATGACCAGGAAGCCCTCAGGTACATGGGACACAAAGATGCTATTGAGGGAGATGGTAGAGTCCAGGATATACTTCATGGAGACTGTGATAATGAAAAAAAGAATGCCGGTGAAGCAGCCACTCCTACCACAGTACAAACAAAGTACTCAGTCTCAAATGCAGTGGGTGTCTTTTCATTTCCTAGTCCCAAAGCCAGGGAGGCCATCTGACCAACGATGGTGTTATTGCTTGTGTTGGTAACATGCTAGCGGCTGTGATTTTTAAAAAGGTCGTAGGAGGGAAGCCAGTGTTCTTTGTTTCAATGGGGTTGCCATGAGTAAAATCACAGGAGCAGGACTAGGACTTAGACTTTCCAGTGATAGGTAAATGATCTCTCCTTCTCCAAGAAGTCGGCCACATGATACCCAGAGGCATTTGTCTTCTCTTTTAAACTAACACTGTGTTCCTAGTCCTTAACTTCTCTGCGGGCATTATAATCTCTTTTGTATCTCAGATGACAAGAGTTTGGAGAGTAATTGTTTATTGAATCTGGCCGTGATGTTGGTCCTTCCCACTTCTTAGTAATAAAAAAGATTCCCACAACCAGAGCAAGTGCAGAACCCAAATACATATTGTCTAGGGAGGCAGACTTATCATTGGAGTACTGAATCCCAAATGCAACCAAGCTCAGGACAGAGTGAAGGCTAAAGAACCCCTGCACCAACTGTTAAGAAATTTCAGTCTGCCTGGTCTGGTTCAGTGGGTTGAGCTCCGGCTTGTGAAGTGTAGGGTCACTGGTTGGATTCCCAGTCAGGGCACAAGCCTGGGTTGCAGGCCCGGTTCCTGGTTGGGGGTGTGTAGGATGCAGTCGATCCATGCTTCTCTCTTACATCGATGTTTCTCTCCTCTTTCTCACTCTCTTTCCCTCTCTCTTAAAAATATAAACAACCAAACTAGTAAAAAAACTGTTGAGGAACTTGATAATTTCTGGTGTTCCTTTGAGAGACCCGAGGGTCTGGTGGTGTCTCGAGCCAGGAGTTGTGTCTTGAGCCAGCAGTTCTCATGCTGGAGAGACTGGTAGCATTTGGACCATAATTCTCCTTCACTTCCTTATTGCTGATCATCCAGGTTAATTTTTTCTTATTTTTCTTTCCAGTGATTCTTTATGAGTTCTAAGCAGTTGTTCTTCAGGCCTCTGTAGTTCTCCTAGCTACCTTGTTTTCTTTCTTTTTTTCCACTGAGCTGCAAAAAGTGAATTTTTGGAATTGTGTTGCTCAGGATGCTGATGACCCATGTGCAGGTGGAATGAGATTGGTCATAAACTCCTGGGCTACAGGAGGACACAGTTCCAAGATATGAGCCATAGTAAGGGCCAGGGGCCCATGGGTCCAGCTATGGGAGCTTGAGGGAGGGGAGCTGGAGGGCCAGTCTCAGCCCAGACCCTCTGCTGCTATTTGGCAGCCCAGTGGGATCAGTGCCTGCTCCTGGTTTTCTGTCTTATTTCTGTTCATTTTTCTAATCTACTCTACCAGATTGAAAAGCTTCCTGGGAGCAGAACCTGTGTTAGTTCCATCACCATATTCTTATCATGTGGGAATACAAAATAATATTTGTTGAGTGATTAACTGACCTCATGATTTGGGGCCTGTGTGTTTGTGGTCCCTACTTGGCAAAGTAATGTATCCACTGACTGGAAACAATGAAGCCTGGATGAATGGGATTCATAAGAGATGGAGCTTGAACCAGGTCAGCAGTTCTCAGATGGAGCCCTTGGAAATCCGGCACAGACACTAAAGTACACAAGTCAATCTCAGCCACAGTTTCTGCATCTGTAAAGTCAGGATAAAAAATACAATGACAGTATTTACCTCTTGGAGTTATTAAGATTAAATTAGATAATGCATAAATGCACACAGCACTATTTCTAGTATGTAGCAAACACTCAAATTTAGTTATTAATATTAAAAATTAACCATAGTAAAAAAGTAATGTCTCATAAAGACTATAGAGACTGCAGCTCTATTTCATTTATAATTTTTCAACTACTAACTGCCTATTGCACATGAAGCATTGTGAAGGACGAAAAATATTTGCCTGATTAATGTGACTTAGCAATCCAAAAGTGGTCAGCCACCAGCATCATCACCTCTGTCCCTATAGACAGGGTGACTTTTAAAGATTCATATAGTGGCCTTTCAGCCATTTTTTTCAAGAGAAATAAATATATGCTTTGCCCCTAATGGAGCTCTTGGAAGGAAGGGAACTTGTCTCATTCATCTCATTATCTTGAACATCCAGCACAATGCATGACATACAGGCAGTACTAAATATACTTTCTGAGTGAATGAATGAATGCTATTCATGCAAGGCATTGACATTGGACATTAGTTCAAAATGATTCAGAATCAGTGGTGACTGAGCAGTGATGGAATTGAATCCAGGGGCTTCCTTAAAGACTTTTCCATGCCCAGAAGTTCTCATTGTGTTATGGTGCATCCTGCAACCAACAAATTGTTCCCACTGAAATCCACTCCAGATTTGGATCTAGCAGCTGCCTCCACAGTGAGGGGAGAGTTAACCACTGGACTTATCTTAATTAAAAGCCATTCAGTCTGGGCTTTGCAGGGATACAGTGTGATGTAACCCTCATCAACTTCATTAACAATGCTACAATCAATTTTAAGTGTTAGGCTGATGCAGCTTATCAAGGGACCTTAGCTGCTATGACATCATTGCCTGGCTTGATGCCCTTAGCCAAAGTCGAACGTTGGGTGGGTAGCTTGGCTCTCTCAACCGCCTGCCTGGCTCACTCTGGTAATATGTGTCAGGGCAGCAAGAATGCATTGCCTAAGCTAAGAATGTAGATCAATCTCTGAGAGTGGGAGGAGGAGGGGCATGGAGGAAGGAAGGTCTGATTGTGATGGTGGAACGAGAGAACAGGTTGTCCAGAAGGACATGTAAACAGTTCCTGGCTCCAGCGTTCCTGCTGTCATCCATAGTTACTCACAGTCAATCTATCTGGGGGGTTGTTCTGGGTCAGGGAAAGGGTGGAACCAAACCAGGAACAGATAACAGAGCACATTCCAGGTCTAGTGTGCACAGGGGTAATCTTGGTCTTGGAATGAAGTGGGTGCCATGACCCTAAGGGAGGCCCTTACTCTTAATTTTTGGAGGGAAGCCTACTTATCCCAGGGACACCTTCAGAGCTCATCTGCTCCAAGAGACACATCCTGAGTGGCTGGCTGAAAGGACAAGTCCTGTCTTCTTTCTATCCTAACCTTTCCCCAACCAGGCAATAAAACCCTACCAATAAGCTCATTGTTTTTCTTTTGTTGGTGGTTAATTAATTTTCAATTTTTTAATTGAACAATAAGAACAGGCTTACCTCACTGCCCTGGAATTTGATGTTGGAACGCAGGGTCCTGGGGCTTTGGAATGTTTTGTCGAAAAAGCAATGGTGTGTGGAGCTCCTGTGTGAACAGGCACCTTTTCCAGTGGAGGGAACAAAACCATTTCTTCCAGGTGACTCATCCTGCAGGTGATAAGTGGCTGGGGTCTAAGTCTCTGATGCAGTGGGTGTGATAGTATGAAGAACATGCTGTTTTCCCTCTTTGTTCAGCCATCCTAGCCTTCCGACATTCCTAGAATACTCATCTACCAGGCTTTTTCCTGCCTGGAAACTTCACTTTCTCGATCTTTGCATGACTGACTCTTCCATGCTTCAGATTCCTGCTCAAGGTCAACTTCTCAGAGAGGCCTTCCTTGGGTCTTTAATGTTTAAAGCAGGCATTCCAGCTCTATGGTCCCCAATATGCTCTATGACAGCCCTCTGGTTCTATTCTTTACGTCCTTCTTTATAACTCTAATTGCGTTTATGGGTTCACTTTTTTGTCGTCTTCAAAGTGTGAGCTTGCTGAGGGCAGGTCTGTTTCGTTTGCTGCTGTATTTTGGGGATATGGGACAGACCTACTTAAAATATTTGAGTCTTCAGTACCTTTGTTAATTTCTGGGAATCTCAGGTGATCATGGTCTCATGATGCTTACGGTCTAGTTAGGAAGACAGAACATTTGTCATTGACACTTGTGACAAGTGCTTTGTGAGAGAGGACACAGTGATGTGGGAGAAACAGCCAGACAGGTCTGCAGAAGTTAGAGGCGGCTTTCTCCCGGAAAATGTAAGAACTGCAATCCAAAGAAAGCCAAAACTAACCAAAGAAAGAGGCAAAGAATCCCGGGTATAGGGCATAGCCTGTGCAAAGTCCTGGAAGTAGGAAAGAGGACGGCATGGCTGAGGACCTGGAAACTGCGTGGGAGGCATAAGGGGTCAAGCATCAAGGGACAAAGACAGAAACGCAGCAGCCACTGGAGCACACAGTGTGGGCAAGCCCTCCTGGATTTATTCTGTAGGAAGTGGAGAGTTACTGAAGAGTTACCCGTTCCAGGTCACTGAACTGAGGTAGCCACGTGCCTGTGAGCTGGACCTTCTGGGTTTGTGTGGTCACTATGAGTCCTGAAAACAAAGTGGCAACCTGTTAAGTTGGAAGAGATGGGTGAGATTTAGGATCCAAGCTAGAAGGGTGGGGGTCACTCAAGGCCAGAAGACCCTGTCAGTCACCAGGCCTCACACGGGCCCAGACTATAGAGTTCCAGTTTGGGATGAGTTTGTGATTTCTATAGTGGTTAGGCGTGGGAAAAGTAGGAAGGCCATGGAGTTTATACCAGAATACTTGGAACTCAATTGTGGAGCATGGAATAGTCTGTTCAACTCTGCTCCAGGGTGACTGGGTTGTGAGGACTGAGCCCAGGGTCTGAGTGCCTTGGGTTTGATCTGTCTGTCTGTCCATCTCTCTTTCTGTAGGCACCAGAGCTCTGCACGTGAGGGTAAACAGCAGCAGGAGCCTGCCTTCTCAGGGGACCCTCACTGCTCGCCTGGAAACCTTCTGGAAAACAACAAGAATTCTCAGCAGGTGGCCTCTTCTTTCACAAAACCTTTGAATCAGCAAAATATTGATCTACAGGGACAGCCCCTGGAGGAGGCTGTAATGGGATTTGGTCTGCACAGTTTCAGTATTTGTCAAGGCAGGAGAACCAAATACCAGTTATGTCCACATGATGCCAACTACTCAGATGGAAAAGAGCAACCCATTTGTCACCTTGGCCCACAGGCATTACAGAGAGCAGGAATCCTTCAACTTTCATGACCTGTGCCAGGGTAGTGACTACACCATACATTGTGCTTTCTTCCTCCTAAAACTGCTGTATGGCCAGATACCTTTCCTTTTTTTTTTTTTTTTTTTAGTGAAAGGGATTCATATTGAGCTCAATACAAAAGAATTTGGAATCCCATGGGTGGCCCAAGGGATAGCTGAGGAGTCGGAGCTGTCTCAGCCACCTTGTCCCAGACCCCAGGCCCCTGGGCCATGCCTTGAGTGCCACATTTCAGACAGCACCTAATGAATAAATTCCCTTGGCAACAAGACCCTGGATGGTAGAAGTATGGAGACCTGGAGGTGTCCTTAATTTTTGAAAGCGAGGTGAATGTTGGGAATGCAAAGTAAATGTGATCCCTTCTGTATGTGTCAGAGCATGTATGGTATGGAAAACAGAACCAGGGTCACAATGGCGAAAGTGCACAGACCTCAGGGGGGAGACAGGCAGGCCTGGGCAACTGGCCGGTGCCTCAGACAAACAAAAAAGAAAACATCAAAACCTTAATGGGTGGGTGGGGAGGATGGGTTGGTCTTCTTTTCTGCTGTTCTTTTTCCATCCACAGAATTACTCAATAATTGGATGAAAGGAGTTCTGTAGATGTTATGGATTTGGAATTTTAGGAAAAAATTGTGACAGGACTCCTTGTAAATTTCAATTCGCGATGTTTGCAGATTATTTTGGGAGGCACTGTAGCCAGTTCCCTCCTGGAGAATTGGCTAGAGAACAGAGGGAGGGGTGGTAGCAGCCTCCATGTTTGTTGCCAGTATCGCTGTGTGCTGTGAGGTGGACTGGCCAGGTATTTGCCTGAACCATTGAAGAGCAGAGCTTCACTCCTGCCCAACCTCCTCTCAAAGCCACGAATGGATTCTGGAATAAGAGGTGCTGGTGGACAGCAGCAAAGATTCCAGGACAGAACTTTTCTGATTTGAGATTAGCTTGGAAGAGACAGGAACGTAATAAAGTCTAGCCTGGAACCACACAAGCAAATACATCTGTGAATAGTAATCCCAAATATGAGTGTCTGAGTGTTTGGGAGAAAGCTGGAAACAATTAACACCAAGAGAGACCTGGGGCAGGAGGGAGAACTGCAAATGTGTCTCACATTTGCCCTTGAGTTAGCACTGGCTGACCCAGGGCAGAGGATGAGGAGTGTTGGGTGGAAGGTGGGTGGGGCAGGGAGGTGATTGTTTAGAAGAGGCCAGTGCTATTTAGGGCTACAAATAAATACAGCTGCAGGTCATGGGCAAGGGCAGTCAATGACCTTCTTGTGGATGCTGGTGAGATGATAGCTACAAAGAATGTAGAGACAAGAGTCTGTGCTCCTGGAGTGACAGATTCTGGCAGAGGTTCAAAGAGGAGAGGGTCTGCAAGCCCAGCATGAAGCCAGTTTAGTATCACTACTGAAGTCCTTCTGCTGTGGATGGCGTTTTAGGGTTTGCTGGTGGTCGGCACAGCACGAAAAGGGAAAACTGCAAAAAAAAAGCAAGACAGAGAAAGAGAGATGAATGGTACCAAAGTAGAAGCAAAAAAAGAAAAAAAAGAACTAGAAAGATTTTACAGTCCATCTTTATACTTTTTCAAAATCCGGAAGGGGGAGGGGTGATTTTGGCCTCTAGGGTTTACTTGGGTTTTATGATGCAGAATGAAATAAGGGAAAAGGCTTATGTTAGGCTCAAGATTGTCCTCACTGCTTACAGTACGAGCTGGAACAACAGCTCTTTTGGGGCTGGAGAAGAGGTAAAAAGTTGGAGGCTGGGTAAATGTGGAATTGGAGCAAGCATCAGAAGGGGTAATTTTGGAACCTCCTTTGCTAGCTCACTGAAGCAATCCTGAGTGATTATTCAAGGTTTCATTTTTTCTTTTTTTGGCCTACTGTCCACAGGAAGTCCACAGGTGGAAGGACAATTTGAGCAAAGGATGGTGGGAGAACAGGTTGCCATTGTCGAAAGGACCAGGGTAAGCTGATCTCTACCATCAATATCATTTGAGGTCTTGACCAAAGAACTACCTTCTCTGAGATCTTTTCCTCTCCCTCTCATATGTCTGAGGGGCTTTCAGAGTGACTGAGGGGCTGACAGAGTTCTGTGTGGAAGACCCTGCTAAGATTCCAGCTGCATTAGCTAGATTGTGAGTGCTGGCTACCTGCACCAAGAGTGGAGCTGGCTGCTGAAGTTCACTGGGATAGGGTGGAGGGGTGGGAGGGAATGTGGTTAAAAGTAAAAATTTTGTGACCTCCTTCTCAGAGATCCTGAATCAGAAATGTAAGTGTGGGGCCTGTAATCAATATTTAAAAAAAAAAACTTTCCTAATGAATCTGATGTAACAATTGGGTTTGGAGACCTGTGTCTTGGGTCAATATTCAGAGTTGGGTGGTTACCTTCTAGAAGGTTTGGATGTAAAACAGATAGCATCCACTTAACATCTACAGTACTCTCAGACCACTATAAATAATGGCAGTAAATGTTGAATGGATATGTAAGATTTATATATACATTGCGTAGAACTCGAAGATAATACATTGTGTTGCTAGGATGTCACAATCAATCTGGACAATGATGGAGTATGTAGGCATTTAATTGGAACATGCCTTCTCTTTCATTGTACATGAATTGACCTTCCTATTAACCATGTTCGTGGTTTGCTCAATTTTCAAAGTCGTTTCTTTCAAAGCAGTTTCTATGGCATTGAGGCATCAGCCCTGTGTAGTGCATAAGGGTTTCTTGGCAAGAAGCAAGACTTCAGAGTCCTGTGAGCACCTATGTGATATTTGATGGGTCTCTAAAGGTTTTACTGAAAATGTCCTTACATCTAACATGTAATCTAAGCAATGTAGGTCATTTGAGTGGGGCTGCTGTCAGTACACAGTGAAATTTTGAGGCCCTACTGATGGGGTTAGACTGACAGCGAGGAGGCCAACATAAGCCACGGGGACAAGTGTCTCATCAGTCATGTCCTTCAAATGGGGATGGAATGGATTGATCCATTGAAGGCGCCAAGGAGTGGGGAGCCATGAGGAGTTTCAGTCACTTCTGTGGATTCCCACAGAGAAAATTGATTTTGTCAGCTCTCTAGACAGATTAGCTAGTCAACAGAGTAGCTTCCCCAAAGCTGGAGACAGTCTTTGCTGCACACCAGTTGTTTGCTTGATAAGTAGAACAAACCCCTGGAGGGTGTTGAAAGAGAAGGGTGCGGCTGGTGCCTTTGGCTGACAGCACATTTGGAGGAGTTAAGAAAACAAGGGCATAAACTCTAAAAATCTTTTAGGTTTCGTTTACTCAGGCAAAAAGGAGTCGTGACTACCATAGCAATTAACCGAGTTTGATGAGTAGATATAGCCAACCTGACAAAATCAGACCTGCACCCCTTTTTTCTTTGGCAGTAGACTGTGTGGTGTTTACCTTTTTCCTCCAGCCCACACCACCCCCATCACATACACTCACACACACACACACACACACACACACACAGTCTGTTTCTGCCTGTGAAAGCTCAATTTTGCTTTCTCATCTCATTTACTTTTCTTCCAACTTGGGGACTACATACATTTAATTTTACTGTTCCACAATTGTTTCATGCAGGGAAATTTTATCTTTCTGGAGAACCAGCACTGTGTATTTTTTGCTACTTATTTCTTTTCCTTTTTTTTCTTTTCTCTCTTTCTCTCCCTTTTCCCTCCCTTTTCCCTTTCCTTCCCCTTCCTGTTCCTTCCTTTCTCTCTTCCACCATTCGTTCATTCATTCCACCTAAGGTCTGCCCAGCTAGTGCTGAGTCTATGTTTTATTTATTTATTTATTGTTTTATTCAATTAGTATCTATCTTTTTAAAAAAATATTTATTTATTTTAGACAGGAGGAAGGGAGGGAGAGAAACATCAATGTGTGGTTACCTCCCATGTGCCCCCCATCCCTACTGGGGACCTGGCCTGCAACCCAGGTATGTGCCCTGACTGGGAATCGAAACAGCAGCCCTTTGGTTTGCAGGCCAATCCTCAATCCACCGAGCCACACCAGCCAGGGCTCAGTCACTATCTTTATTAAGTACCTATTGCATGTCAATCACAGGGTCTAGAGATACAGAGATAAAAGCCAATCTCTTACTCTTCAGACTGTTTGGAGCTCAGCAGAGATCTCAGATGCCAGAAAATAAAACTATATGTGCTATTTGTCAATTATAATTAAGTATTTAATGTTAAAATTTACAACTTTAGAAATAGTGGTAGGAACTACAACTTTAGAAATGGGTCTGTTGGAAAGATGTTTGAAAACCGACTTGAGAGCCACCCAAAAGAGCAAAATGATGGTGCCCATCAGACAAGGCCAAGGGGGCCGTGTATCCCTGTTCAGCTCTCTGAGGCATTCCTGTAAGTCAGCGAGCTCTCAGAAGGACTGGCTTCCAAAATGGCTGGGAGAGGTCTCCTGCCCTCCCAGGGTAGCTCAGATGTGGGGAACCCAGGGGGAAGGCAAGTGAAGCCAGCCTGACCACTCAGTTGGAGCCACGTGCCTGTCTTACTCTGGTGAAGATTCTCTATGACTCTCCTTAGTCTTGGCATACTTTCCAAAGTCAAAGGAACTTTCCTCATACTATGAAGTTTCTCCAACATTTGAGAATATTTTTCTCTTTCTTGGTTTAGAAAAGAGGTAAAATGTGTGTGTGTGTGTGGGGGGGGCGGGAAGGAAGCAGGAGAAACAAAATTACATATCAGTTTAATAACTCTCAATTGTAACTCAACAAACTCTTTGGGGGAAATGGACATGATTCAGAGGAGTGACTGGGTGTTTGAAAAAGGTGGCTTTTCCCATTGAGCAAAATCCTGGCTCATGGAGAGGAGGCTCGGATGAGTCTTGTGCGTGAAAGTGGATCCCTTTGGAATAAATTGTTTAATTTGATCTGGGGATGGAATGTACCTCGTTCACCTCCTTTTTCAAGCAACTGACATATTTGCAGCTTATAATTCAGTTTACTTAAGAGGAGGACAAACCAGTTCTTGGCATTTCCAGAAAGTCTAGGATGACAAAATTTCCCCATGCACCCCCGCCCCAATCTCTCTCTTGTGCCCACACACAATCTTCACCCTTGTAAATGAGGCATCTTGTACCAGGCTCCAGTAATTTAGATTCCCATATAGCCATTGGGTTGTTATTGCGTGAAGACTGGCAGTGGGATGAAATTAGCTGATTGAATTCTTGTCTGAAAAAAATGACAAATATTTTAGTTTCTGCCATGATGAAGTAACTGCTTGAGCTAAAGCCGACCCTGAAAAAAAAAGACAAATGTTTTAAATACACAATGCTCATGCTTGGTCTACACTGAGCCCTGTTCTCCCTGGATAAGTATGTTTATTTTGTGGGACTGATTTGTGTGGACCTCTCTCATCACAGAGGTGGAGAAGCCTGTGGGTTCATTGCCAACAACAGTGTGTTCAGGTTTTGAGACCTTGGGAACACATTGTGCAAGGCTGTGCCTGAAAAAGGGCCCTGGGGACCTTATCTCTTCAAATAGAGCAAAAGAAGTAATTTTAGAAAATTGGGCCTGTAGACACTTTGCCCATTACATGTAATATAGTCTGAAGAATTCTGCATGTCTTTCCAGGCTCTGAATTGTTTTTATGTCAAGGATTTTGTTGTCCTGTTCTCTGTCTACTAGGGACTTGCCTCCCTCTCCTGCCCCTCCCTGCGCCCCCCCCCCCCCGCCCACACACACACATCAGAAAGAGGAAGTGGGCTTATATGGTAGCCAGAAGATTCAGGTTAGAAAAAAGGAAAAATGCTCTCTGTCCTGAAGAAGGCATCAGGCCCTAGTTGACTGCTAAAAATTTATTCTTGGTTTGGTTGTCTTTGTGTTTGTTTTATGTAGGTTAAATTTAGCTGTGTCTTAAGGTCTTCTGTAATTTTGTTACACAGATGTGTCAGAAAATTGGCCATCACCTTGAAGTTGAAAATCCATTTCACAAACATATGTGTACTTACATTGTGTCAGGTATAGGGAAGTAGGTATAGATCAGATCTCTCTGGTCTCCTTAGGTGCGTCAAATTGGTGACCTGCCAGTGAAGGACCCCAAGGCTCAGAGTATGGAATTGCCCTTTCTGTGTCCCAGCCAACATATGGCTGAGGGCCTGATCCAGAAAATAATAAGAATGTTTTCTAGGATGAAAGGGTGTCTAGAGAGTGTTCTGAAATGCTGGATTAAATTGACCACCCGCATCGTCATGATCATGGTCATTATTGTCCTGTTTCATCTGAGCTTCTACTCCAGCCCTCCAAGAAGGTGGCATGCTTTCTCTGGGCAGGGAAATTGAGGAGGCCTCACAATTTCCAGGGATTCCAGTTGAGTGAGCCGGTCTTGCCACTTTTCATAAGGTGATGGGGTTAGACATTTGCCTGGGAATCCTAGTCAGTAATAAGACTCTTAAAGACATATGTCACTCCACCATGAAGCCACTGAAGCAAAACACTCAAAGGAACAAAATTAACTTATTCTCCAGTCTCTTTGGGGGAATTTCTGTGGACTTGTTGCTGTGGTACCAGCTCTGTGTGTGTGTATGTGTGTGTGTGTGTCAGAGTGAGAGAGAGAGAGAGAGAAACACACTAGTGCCACCCTTCATTTCTCCAGCTCAGATGAGAAGGTGGGAACTGGGGGGTGGAGCTGGGGGCTGGGCCAAGCGTAGGGGAAGTGTTAGCAGATACCCTGCCAGTATGTGCAAGGCCCTCTGCTACTCAGACATAGAGGAAGGTTGTTGCTGGGTAGGAGACTAGCTCCCCGATTATATCACTGAGTCCATTTTGAGAGGCACAGGTGAATACGAGTAAAAGTGGGTGAAGCTTTGTGAACAAAGAATTTTTTAGTGACTCCAGTGAGCTCCCTATCTTTCAGCAAGATGTAATGGGCCAGAGAATGTAACCCAGTATTTAAGGGAAGAAGCCATCAGTATTCAAGGATCATGACAATAAGATCCAATGAGCAGTGATAATAGGTAAGCTGAAGCCAAGAAAATGTGTTTGGCTTATCCAAATACGCTGGTTGTTAGTGGCTAAAGCAAGCCCTCCTGCACCCCAATCCAGAGCTAGTCTCCTTCAGTTCCACGAGGCTGTGAGTGTGTGGAATGTCCTCTCTGGAGATTCAGGGGTAGGGTTATTCCGGCTTCTGGTCTCAGTCCTGATGTAGAGAACTTGCACTTCACTTTGCTTTTCTCAGCCAGATCCTTTACTCCCTCTCTTCCAGTGTTTTAGCCATCTGCTCACCCACCCTGACACTCAGGGAAAAAAGAACCGGAAATCTGTGTGACCCATGGAAAATTTCATTGCTGACAAAACCAACCTGAACTCCTCCCTGCTATGTTCTGTCAGCAATGTGAAGAATCGGTTATTTTGGCCTGTCATCTGTAGGATTTTCACAGCTATGGAGGTGCCCTGGCTCTCAGCAGTCCTGCTGGGTCACCATGCCTCAGTCAGATTTTGAAATTTGATGCCGTTCCCTGAAATATTTTTTCCTAGGAGTCTGCCATATCAGCTTGCCTTATCTTGCACTCAATTTGTTTCTGGCTTTGATTTTTTTCATTAGAGTTCGAATTGGCTAACAGACCTGTTAGTTTAATCTCTTGCCAACTGGATATAAATTGGTTTTGGGCCTTAAGCAGGGCCGGGCCCCAGGTTAAATTGGGAAATTGTTGAAATGTATTTCTGTCACCCAACTACCTCCTTTTCCAGCCCCTTCTGATCTCATGCACTTTCCTTCCCTGAGTTTGCTTGCTGCTAGCTCTTTCTCTTAGAATGCATTTGACAAATATAACAATTTTATGTGATTAACCAATCAGCTTTGTATAATAACAGCATTTCTAAGACAGTTTGTGCATCTCCTTATCCCACCTCTGTTTAGTTGTGCCAGACATTGGTGGTCTCTAAACCTGGTTGGTTGTATACTATCTGGAGATTTTTGTCCCAAATACAGGTTCTTAGGCCTCACCTGGCAACAAAAGAAGGAAATTCTGGGTTGGAGAGTGGGGATTGGTATTTTTAAACAAGATCTCCTGGAAATTCTGATAATTCGCCATGGACTTCGGGTTGGAAGATTCTTTCCAACCCTGTCTGACATTCTGTGACCCTATGATTTTATCCTCATCACAGCACTGGGAGGAATCATAATAATAATAACAACAGCTAAAGAGCTGTTATTAACTGTGAAGCTAAGCACTTTATATGAGTTATCTCAGGGTGAGGGCATTCTTAATCCCTCTTCAGCAACGGAGAAATTTAGGGCTCATAAAACCTGGAAGAGAACTGACTAGAGTGTCTTGAAATTCCTGTAGCTACCAGAGGAGTAATAAATTCTCCAAATTTCTCCACTTTGGGTTCCAGGGTTCTTTGTAGGGCATGCAGGTTAGTGAAGGTAGTCTCAAGTGAAGGTAGTCTCAGGTCATTCAATCTGTAGCCCAGCTGTGAAGTCCTTACAAATAAGAAACATGACTTATTCCCTGCCCTCTTCCCTTCCCCAGCACTTCCCAAACATCCTGCCTGGCAAAGAGGAGACCCTCAGTGGGTTTTTGTTGAATTGGAATGATCTGTAATTCAGTTCTTCTGATTTTTAGCTCAGGGCACTTCTGCCACCTGGGATTTAATGAACTCAAGGACCTCAAGGTATAAATTGAGAATAGGACTTAATTTGTCATGTCATGGTAAGATATAACAGTCTTAAGATACAAATTATAAAGTAAATGATCTCTAATGATAAAATTTCAGGCACCTGGATAGTTAGACAAGTTTTGGAAAGGCCTAGATTCTAGACACACACACACACACACACCTGCTTGTTTTTCAACAAAGACACCAATGCAGTTCAATGAGGAAACAAAGGTCTTCTCAGAAGTGGTACTGGAGCAACTGAATATCCGTATGGGAGATAAAAAAGAAACTCTTGCTTCCTACAAAATACCATACATACAAGTTAACTTGAAATGTGTCATAGACTGACATGTGGAAATTGAAACAATAAAATTTCTAGTAGACAACAAAGGAGAATACCTTTGTAATCTTGGGATAGGCAAAGATTTCTTAGGCAGACCATAAAGCTGCTAACTTCCCTGCTCCCTGCAAATAAATTGGATCTCATCAAACAAAAAGACTGATACATTTCTGTTCATCACAAAATACCATTTAAAAAGCAAAAAGGCAAATTACAGTATTGGAGAAAAATATTTGCCAAAAAACTAGTATCCAGAGCATACAAAGAACTCTTACAATTCAGTTATAACAAGACAAACAACCTAATTAAATGCACAAGGTTAGATAGGAACTTCATAAACAAAAATATCCAAGAGGCCAATAAGGTGCTCAACATCAGTAGTCATTGGGAAATGCAGAACAAATTAATAGAGGTATTGTTGTACATACATAGAATGGCTAAAATGAAATGGCTGACAATACAAAGTGTTGGTGAGAGTGTGGAACATCTGGACGTCATAGCTACTGTGGTAGTATAAAATTTTGCAACCTGTTTGGAAACTGGTTTGGCATTTTCCAATAAATATTAATATACACCTACTCTACAAAACAACAATTCCACTCCTAAGCATTTATTCAATAGAAATAAAAATATATGTCTAAGAAAGACTTGCCCAGGAATGTTCAATAGTAGGCTTAGTATTAAAAACCCCAAACCAGAAATAACCCAAATATCTCTCAATAACAGGGGACACTGTTCAGCAGTGACAACATCACTGATGTTTGCATCACTGGTGCAAACCACAACATAGATGATTCTCAGAAGCAATACATTGAGTGAAGGAAGCCAGACACAAAGACTTTAGGTTGGATGATTCTATTTACATGAAGTTTGAGAGCCACCAAAATGAATCTGTAATGATAAACCTCAGAAATGTGGTTATTTCAGAGCTGGAGGGAAGAGGCTATTGACTGAGCAGGGGCACATATAAGCGATTAGGTATCTAGTGTCAGATGACAACCCCCTAAAACTTAGTGGTCTCCATGTGGCACTGTTGTGTAGGCTGACCTCAAGGGATCCGCGATGGCTTCCTCACATATCTGACACTTCAGTGGGGCGGGCTGCAAGTCTGGGCTCAATTGTTGACTGCAGCACCTGTGTGTGGCCTCTCCACTATGATGAACTCAGGTGGTCAGGCTTCTTACCTGATGCTCAGGACACTGAGTGTGAGTGCTCTAGAGACTAGGGCAGCAGCTGCATTGCCTTTATGGGTCTAGCCTTGGCAGCCTCATAAGGTCACCCCTGCTATATTCAATTGNGCACATATAAGCGATTAGGTATCTAGTGTCAGATGACAACCCCCTAAAACTTAGTGGTCTCCATGTGGCACTGTTGTGTAGGCTGACCTCGAGGGATCCACGATGGCTTCCTCACATATCTGACACTTCAGTGGGGCGGGCTGCAAGTCTGGGCTCAATTGTTGACTGCGGCACCTGTGTGTGGCCTCTCCACTATGATGAACTCAGGTGGTCAGGCTTCTTACCTGATGCTTAGGACACTGAGTGTGAGTGTTCTAGAGACTAGGGCAGCAGCTGCATTGCCTTTATGGGTCTAGCCTTGGCAGCCTCATAAGGTCACCCCTGCTATATTCAATTGGTCAAGGCAGTCACCAGTCTGTCCAGATTCAGGAAAAGAGCATATTGACCCCACCTTTCAGGAATGTCAAAGGATTTACAGCCATTATATTAAAAGTTCCCCCAGGGACTTTCTATGGCTGATAAAAATATTCTAAATTTTGATCTGTGTGGTGGTTACATGCATAGAAACAAAATTATTGAACTCTATACTTAAGATTTGTGCACTTTGTGTAAATTATACTGCAATTTATAAGGTATGTAGAGTGTTTTATGTATATCACTGTTATTATTTTTGAATAATCCTATAAATTGACAATTATTATCTCATTTTATAAATATCCAATTTTACCTATTTGCTTGGTCAATATTAGACAAAATCAGGGTTCAAATCCAAGACTGTTTGATTCTAAAGTGTCATCATGTGACAGGAACAAAATAGTTCATTTATTTATTCATTTTTGAATTAATATTTACCAAGAACCCACTGTATGTTGAGGACTGGACTGAGAACCTGGAATAAAGAGAAAAATACCACCTATCCTTGCCTTCAAGAGGCTTATGGCCTATGGGAGAAGAAAGATCTGTGTATGAATGTCAGTCTACAACTTGATTAGTTTTATATTATGCTGAACACATTTTTGAACTTGAGGTCCTATGAAATGCCTGGTGCTCATGCACAAAAAAAGCATAGAATATTTCAAATCAGGACTTGTTCCAGAAAACATGTGCCCACAGTAGACTAGCATATTTACATAATGCTAATGGGGCCAGGAGAAAGAGGCCTAGAAAGGGATAGTGCCCAGGACTTCCTTAGTGCCTGGCACTGTGCAATGTTTTATTTCATTCATCTGTCCTCATCCTGACAACATCCCCAAATTAGTGTTGTTTGCCTCATTTTGCATGGGAAGAGACTGAGACTAGAAGAGATGAAGAACTTTTCCTAGGTCGTGTAACCAGTGAGTAGTGGAATCTGAATCTGATCCTAGACTTGCTGTTCATTTGGGGGAGGGCTTAAAAGGTGTTTGATTCCTTAACTCCTCTCTTGACTTTTGCTGACCCCTTGGAGCTGCACGTCTACTGTGCTCCTGCTTCTCCTTACATTTCCCATACTTGATTTCACTTCCATTGGTGCCCTGGGTGCAGTTTGTGCTGGTTTTGCAATAGCGCTGATTGTGTAAATTTCTTCCCAGTGACAAGCTCAGTGATAGTCATGTTGAAAGCATGAAATTGGCTATGGTGGGAATGTTCACCCTATGAAAACCAGCAAATGCTGAAACTCAGGGTGTTATATTTTGGGAGTGGGGATGATGAGAGACACACATTTTTCCAGAACACCACCTCTTTATCTCCACAGAAGCTCGCCCTGAATGTCGATGCTTGGTTACACCTGGACCGTTTTGACTTCGCATGTCAGAAATGTGCTTCATCTAGTTCAATTCTTCTAAGCAAATTTAATTTGCTTAGATCTCATTCTCTTATTTTTTGTGTGCTTTAAACTTTAAATGTGATTTGATTCCCCCCTTTACTTTCTTATTCTTTTTGCTCCCTCCCCGCCACTGTTTAATTGCAATTGGAATCGATTTGGTCCAGCTTTGAGCTGCCATACCTTCTCCTTTGACCTTGTTCCTGGACCCCGGGTGAACTGCCACCCTCACCCCCTACCCAGATCTTGTCACCACACAGGATCTGCTCTGAGACCTCAGCCTCTTTGGCTGCTGTCCGGGATCCATCTTTCATGCCTTTTTCTTTGTTGGCATTCACGGGCTGCTGCAGTTAGATAGCTTTGACTAACAGGTGTTGATGTGCTGATCTTTTGAAAACAGTCTTTTTTTCTTCATCACCTCCCCAGTGTGTCTCACAATTGTCACCAGCCACCCTGAGATATGGGGCCTAAGTGAGAGATTATGAAGTGTCAGTCCCCTGGAAAGTGTTTGGGCTTCGTCAGTCAGCAGCAGGCTTGGAGGGCCTGGGGCATTGTGCGGGCCTGAGTCTATAGAGAGAGGCCGCTGGCCTGACTGCTGGGGCTGGGGCGTATCCTGGGCTCTTTCTTCCAGGAGGGGGCAAAGAGTTGATTTTCTAGTTTTTCTGGTCACCTGGATGAATTTATTCACCTATCTTCTGCTTAGGCTGTCTCTGTTCCTAAAGATACCTAATGAGGTCTGAGCAAACCAGCTCATCCATGCCCCAACTCATGATACTGGCAGGCTGATTCTGCCATCCCATCACCTTTACTGAGTGCTTACTTAAGTCCAGGCGCCCTCCCAAGTCCTTCAACAATGTTGTCTCATTTAATTCTGACCAAGACTCTGTGGACAAAGCTAAGCCTTGGAGAGATTAAATAACCTTTTCACAGTCACATAGCAATGAAGTGTGTGAGTCAGAATTTGAACTCAGGATTGCCTGATTTCAGTCACCCTAATCTCCTTACCTCTTTGCTATGCTCCCCTGGCTCTCTGGAGGATATAGCAATTTAACCTTTAGTTAATAACAGCTCTCTATGTGCCAGACTTGGGGCTAGGGTTATAAGGATGAACAAGACACAGTCCTGCCTTTGAGAGGTTCTCAGTCTAGTGGATGAGACAGAGACTTGAACACTGATAGTTCGATTCATGGTGTCAATAGGAGTTTGGGGAGTTATTGTGGAAACAAGAAAGGCGTGGCTCCCTGTGTTTGGGCAGGGAGTGAACCTGGGGATGCTTTCTGAAGATGGGTATCTGAGCAGGGCTTACCTCCTTACACTGAGTGCCGAGACTCTGTCTTCATGGAGAGGGAAAAAGCTGACTGGCCTTCCTTACCCTCAAGGTTCTTCTCCTGTGCCTCCCCCAGGGGGTGATTCCAATGATGTGCTTTCCCTGGAGCCTGTGGTTCACACCTATTCTATTTTTAAAAATATATTTTATTGATTGTGCTATTACAGTTGTCTAATTTCTCCCTCTCTATTCTCCTCCGCCCTGCACATTCCCTCCCACCCACATCCCCCCCTTTAGTTCATGTCCATGGGTCATACATATAAGTTCTTTGGCTTCTACATCTCCTATACTATTCTTAACCTTCCCCTGTCTATCTTCTACCTACCATTTATGCTACTTATTCTCTGTACCTTTCCTCCTCTCTCCCCTTCTCACTCCCCTGCTGATAACCCTCGATATGATCTCCATTTCTCTGATTCTGTTCTTGTTCTAGTTGTTTCCTTAGTTTGTTTTTGGTTTTGTTTTAGGTGTGGTTGTTAATAGCTGTGAGTTTGTTGTCATTTTACTGTTCATATTTTTAATCTTTTTCTTAGATAAGTAAGTCCCTTTAACGTTTCATATAATAAGGGCTTGGTGATGATGAACTCCTTTAACTTGACCTTATTTGGGAAGCATTTTATCTGCTCTTCCATTCTAAATGAAAGTTTTGCTGGATAGAGTAATCTTGGATGTAGGTCCTTGCCTTTCATATTTCTTTCCAGCCCTTTCTTGCCTGCAAGGTTTCTTTTGAGAAATCAGCTGACAGTCTTATGGGCACTCCTTTGTAGGTAACTGTTTCCTTTCCTCTTGCTGCTTTTAAGGCTCTCTCCTTATCTTTAATCTTGGCTAATGTAATTATGATGTGCCTTGGTATGTTCCTCCTTGGGTCCAAATCCTTTGGGACTCTCTGAGCTCCCTGGACTTCCTGGAAATCTATTTCGTTTGCCAGATTGGGGAAGTTCTCTTTCATTATTTGTTCAAATAAGCTTTCAATTTCTTGCTCTTCCTCTTCTCCTTCTGGCACCCCTATAATTCAGATGTTGGAATGTTTAAAGGTGTCCTGGAGGTTCCTAAGCCTCTCCTCATTTTTTTGAGTTCTTGTTTCTTCATTCTTTTCTAGTTGGATGTTTCTTTCTTCCTTCTGGTCCATGCCATTGATTTGAGTCCCAGTTTCTTTCCTGTCACTGTTGGTTCCTTGTACATTTTCTTTTATTTCACTTAGCGTAGCCTTCATTTTTTCATTTAGTTTGCAACCATATTCAACCAGTTCTGGGAGCATCCTGATTACCAGTGGTTTGAACTGTGCATCTGATAGGTTGGCTATCTATTTGTTGCTTAGTTATATTTTTTCTGGAGCTTTGATCTGTTCTTTCATTTAGGCCATTTTTTTTTGGTCTGGATATGCCTGTTACATAGTAAGGGGCAGAGCCTTAGGTGTTCACCAGGGCTGGGCAACCCACGTCACTGTGTTGTGGCACTGTATGTGGGGGAGGGGTCCAAGAGGGAATAGTGCTGCTTGCTCCACTCTCTTCCCCTGTTACCCACAATCAAATTGAGCCCCTCTGGTGCTGATTCCTGGGTAGGTGGGTTTGTGTACATTCTAGGACCCCATGGGTCTCTCCAGTGAACTCTCCTGTGAGGCTGGGAGTTTCTCCCGCTGCCATCCCAACCCTCACAAGTGTTTTCAATCATAGGGGCTTCACCCCTCCCCCACTGCACTGAAACTCTGGTTTGCACTGCCTATCTCGCTCCCCAATTGTTCCTCCCAGTTTATCTACGTGCCAATATGGGACTGCCCAGTCCGCAATCTGCTGCTTCACTGGGTCCACCAGCCACTGCCTTGCCCACCAGTCCTCTCTACCTGGCTGCCCATCTCCGGCCCTCTAACTGGTCTGAATGAATGTTTCATCTTTAACTCCTTGGTTGTTGGACTTCCATACAGTTCCATTTTTGTCAGTTCTTGTTTTTAAATTTGTTGTTGTCTTTCTTTTGGTTGTGCCAGGAGACATAGTATGTCTACCTATGCCTCCATCTTGGCTGGAAGTCCTACATACCTACTTCTAGACCATGTTCCCTGGGTCTGTCTTCTGGGGGGTGGACTGCACACCCAGTGTACATATTTGTAGGCCCTGGAGGTGGCCAAGATGGTGGCCACCTGGGGTGGCCAAGGAGAAGTTATTTGNATACAGTTCCATTTTTGTCAGTTCTTGTTTTTAAATTTGTTGTTGTCTTTCTTTTGGTTGTGCCAGGAGACATAGTATGTCTACCTATGCCTCCATCTTGGCTGGAAGTCCTACATACCTACTTCTAGACCATGTTCCCTGGGTCTGTCTTCTGGGGGGTGGACTGCACACCCAGTGTACACATTTGTAGGCCCTGGAGGTGGCCAAGATGGTGGCCACCTGGGGTGGCCAAGGAGAAGTTAGTTGCAGGGTTGGAGACCATGGCCTGAGCTTATACAAGCAGACTAGGGTATCTACATGTGTATGTATAGGTCTCCTGGTTTTATGGGAAGGATTTAGAGAGTAAGGAGAACAGAGATGAACAATTGATCAGAGTCCAGAGGCTGGGATCCTGGAACTGATGAACTGTTGCAAATTCAAAGTTTGAGATCATTATGAAGGCTTTTTTTTTCTCTTGAAAGAATTTTATAGGAGTTATCAAGTTGAGACCTTGTACATTTTTGACTTAGCCTCCCCTAATATAAATATCTTATACAACCATAGTGGCATTGTGAAAATATTGGGTTGGCCAAAAAGTCCATATGATTTTTTCCCCATAAAATAAAAGACACATGCTTAATTTTCACCAATAACTTTATTGATTTGGATATTGTGAGTGTGTCAGCTACCTTCTGTGGTATGACATTGATCGTTCTCAATTCATGTCTTGATTTGGTTGCTGTCACCTCCAACTGGTGCACCCAACTGTGGAGCGTCGTCCAATGAGAAATCTCCAGCAGGAAACTTTGCAAACCACTTTTGACACATTTGATCATTCATAGTACCTTGTCCCTACACTGCACACATATTATTTTTTTGCATTGCAGTTACATTTTTACCTTTCTTGAAATAATAAAGCATAATATGCCAAAAATGTTACACATTTTCTTACATCTTCAATATTAAAATAACTCTAAAAATTCACCAATTTTGATAAGTTTTCACTTAAATGCACACTGATATGACAGCTGTCACAGTACAATCTAATAAAATTGTTTCAAATGAAGTTAAAGATAATAAAGCACTATGAGAGCCATCTAATGGAAAAAAACACACTTTTTGGCCAACCCAATAAATCAGTATTGGCACAATACTGTTAACTAAGTGACAGACCAAAACCAGTAACTAATGCCTAAGCCAGAAAGGCCCTCATCTCTGAGAGGTGACTGAACCATCCAAAGCTAGAACTAGAGCCCTGGAACTTGGAACTTCTAGGCACATAAGGAGTGATCTTGTCAGCATACCTGCCATCCTGGGAAACTGGAGGTCTTGGGGGCCTGGAGGTTTACCCAGGAGCCAGGCCTTAGGCCAATGACAACCTTATGTCCCCTTCAGCTCTCTCCACTGTTTATAATTTGATGAGGAAGCAAATAGTGTCCTCCGGTTCTTAGGTACATTACATGAGAAACTCCCAGTGATTATAAGTCAGGATGCTATGAATATTAGATTTTAGATTATTAGATTATATTGGACTATACAGGTGTTTGAAGATGCCAAATGCTGCGTGCAGATATATGCACATGCACATTTGTATGTTTTCCTTCAATTCCCATTTGTCATCTTACTTTCTACCTGCTAAAGAGTGGTAAGCATTAGCCTGGAGTCAGGAGGGCCTGGCCTTTTGTTCTGAGCTCAGTGGCCTTGGGCAAAAACCTTCACCCCTTCACCTCCTACCTGGTAACTGAGAGGAAACTGATCTGTAAGATATTCAAGATCTCCTCCACCTCTGACCTGTAGTTTCCTTTCTTTATATGTGGTTTTCCCTCTACTCACCTTCCCTCACTCCACATCCTTTTCATTTCTCTCTGTCCTTCCCTCTCTTGTTTTTCTGCTTTTTCTCACCCTTTCTTCTTTTCCTCATCCTGTTTCTCTACACTTTCTCTTACCCTCCTCACTTCATTCCTTTTTTCTCCTACCTCTTTGACTCCTTCTCTACCTCTTTGCGGTTTCTCCTTTCTCTTCCTTTTCTCCCTCCACAATTCCCATCCCTCCACGTAGGTATAATCTGTGTTATGCACACAGCCCAGCCTCAGTGGCCCACTGAATGCTTGTGGCAATTATTTCAAGTGAGGGGGGAGGGGAAAGAGGGAATTAAATCATGGTATTGGCAGCTAGAAAGTTGCTTCAATTGCAGAAAAATGTCCCCAGCTTCCTTGAATATTGAAACATTGATGAAGAACAGATTTTCTCTGGCAGTGTGAATTCCCCTCTGTCCAAGTTTGGCAGAGGGCTGCCTTGCTTGATATTATTCTAGGCGTTTCGATACATTCTCTCTTTAGCAGAGTTGGAACGTATTTTAACCAACCACTGTATTGATGTAGCACTACTTTTATTTGTAATGAGGGTGTATTAAAATATATATACATTTCCACTGATTTCTGGCTCTGGGGAGGCCAGGATCTGATGACGTCTAGGCAGGAGGGTCTGGGTTTTTCCACCCTCTCTCTTTAGGGAGAGTTCTGGAATTTAGGTGCTTTCCCTCGTCCCCACCCCCTTGTTAGATTTCACTGATTTTAATAAACATTTTCCTTTCTTTGGTTTCCTCAGTGACATAGAGTCAGACACGCCAGTTGGAGAGTCTTCCAGCGGTCATCTGTTCTATACCCTGCACACAGTGACAATGGGCTAGATTGGGCAGGGCCTGCATGAATGGTTAGGTGTGATACAAGGAAAATAAGAATCAAACATATGAAGAAAATATATGGATACAGATCTGCAGCTGTTCCATTGTGACTCAGTCATGCATAGAGGGACACAGAAGTGAGTGAGTGATGAGAGGGAGGGACACAGTGGCCAGTCTGCAAGGCTAGTGGAAGAAGCTGTGGTGGAGGGTAGGGACAGTTTGGTAGCAAGGAGCACTGGGATGCTGGGGTGGCCTGACAGGGAACTTCTCTTTTTTGTAAAGACCTTCTGTTAGGGTAGATCCTTGTTTTTCCCAGCAGGTAACCTCCCCACCCAAGTTAAGCTCTTTGTGTCAGAGCCACAGCGATTAAGGTCATAGGGTTTCAAAGTTGGGATCTTAGAAAGAATAATATAGTCTAGAAGTCTTAACCTGGAGCTTCAGAGAATGTCCTGAGAGGAAAAATAAAACATTGCATATGTGCATATTTTTTCCTGGGGCCTGGGGGCAAAGGTATAACTTTCATCATTCCTAAAAGAGACTGTGATCCAAATAATCTTCAAACTAGTGATCTGGTTCAGTCCCCACATTGACTTTCTGGGGGAGCTGAGGACCAGCGAGGTGGTGGAGGTGGTAAAACATACCTGGAAATTCTAGTGACTAGGAGAGCCAGCAGCAGCAGCACTAGGGGACCTGGCTGTCAGTCCAGGCTTCTATTGTATATCACCATCTTCCCCGCTATGACACTGCTGTCTCCTCACGTCTGCTCTTCTAGTGAGGCAGCAGCGGTGGCTGTCTGTCCCAGACTTCTGAGAACTGACAGTCCTAGAAGGGTGTTTGAGTGGGACTGGTTTTCACTGTGATCTTGTCTAATGTGCAGTGTAGTGGCCCCAACGTCTTTGGTTTAGGCACCTGGTACACGGACACTGTAAGATGCAAGGTCAGTACTTGGTAGTGCAGCCCCACTGATCTCCAGTAACTGTGCCTAGAACTCATGCTCAGTTTGCTCTAAACTCAATTCACTTTCAAAATCAGGTGGGGGTGGCACATGAGGGGAAGAGGACTTGGCAAACATTTGATTCAGTCTTACTGGCTTTGTCACTTCTCACTAGGGACTCTAAGCTCCAGCTCCTCTAAACAGTTTTCTATCCTTTGAACGTACCACACTATTCCATGCCTTTGGTGGAAGTGTAAGTGGTTCCTTAAGCCTGAAACATCCTTCCTATGGAAATGCGTTCTTACTTTGTAAGACTGTCCCCAAAGTTTTCCGCACTGTGAAGCTGTTTCTGACTCTCCTAGGCAGAGCTGGGTCTCCCTCTTCCTTTCTCATGTGCTTGACAGAGAGCTTATCACAGAGTTTGGTGAGCATTGGTGTACATATCAATGACCCGGCTGCATGGTAAACTACTGGGGAACGGGCCCTGTAAGTACAGAACACTAAAGGGCAGTGATTCGCAGACTAGGGACTGTTTTGTGCCCTTTCTCCCAAGATCAGGGCTGAGTAGTAGTGGCTTCTAGTGGTCAGAATTCAGAGATGCTGCTAAACACCCCACAGTCCAGGACAGCCCTCTACAACAAAGAATTATTGGATCCAAAATGTCAATAGTGCCACTGTTGAGAAACCTGCCATAGGGGATCGATAACATGTGATCAGATTCCTCAAACAGCTGACACAAATGTGTAAAGTATTACAGTCTGAGAAGGGCATTAACTTTCCTTCTCCTGGTGGTTAAGACAAAGAGGTAGCTTTGAAAACAAACATTTTAAATAAAGTTTCAAACACTTATTTTGTGTTCTAAGAATTTATTGTGAATCTGTCAGCCCTTGGAGAAGATGGCGTTGAAGGGACCTCCCAACCCTGATATTCTAGAATTCAGTGTACATCAGACATAACATGGACAGGCAGGGATAAAGGCGACTGGTTCTTTGACTGGGAGACCTCATTTAGGAAGTCTGTGTCTTTTTGGAAACTCCTCTTATGCTCTCAAAGGCAATAAAGTTCTTTATGTGAGGATTTTTTTTTTCCACTTGAGAAGTTATTGCAAGACTTGAGACAGACCACAAGTAGAATTTTAGGCACATTCTACTTAATCAGCCATATTCTGAGTGTTTATCTTGGAATAAACATATGGGTGAACTCTTCTTAATAGTCAGCATATAAATGAAAAAAAATTCTTTAGCTTCTCCCAGGCCACTATTGGCAAAGCATGCTAGTTAGGAAGGCTAAGGCAGAGCCAGTGCCAACATAAGGATCCATTCAAGAGGAGACTGGAGCTGGGATGCTGGGGAGGGGAGGGATGTACAAGTTCACAGCGGGGAAGGGAAGTAGAGGAAAGGATAAAAGAAGGTGGTTTGTTGAATGAGGATGATGAGGGAAGGCAAGGGGCAGGAGAGTGGAGTGTGGGTGCCATAGGGAGGCTGGTCTGATGGCTGCGAAGGATGGGTTTAACAGCATGGTCTTGGGTGAGTTTAGTCACTTGGGAAGAAGAGTGCAAGATCACAGGAATATGTTACGTTATCTCCCAGAGCAGTGGTCCCCAAGCTCAGCTGCTGATCACAATCACCTGAGCCCCTTTATAGGTATTCAGATTACAAGGCCCCATCCCTGGAGGTTCTGATTCTGTAGGTCTGGGGTGAGGCCCAGGAATCTTCGATTCACAAAGTGCCCCAGGTGATTCTGATACTCACCCAGGTTGGGGCATCAGCACCTCAGATTAGAGAACAGTGATGAGGTGCTGATGCTTAGGGGTGGCAAGGATACTGATTTTCAGAGTAATTGAACAGATCTGGGGCTAGTTTAGGTACTGGAAGGGTGCAAGGCACAGGGGTCTCTAGCCTTAAGGGTCTGGTAAAGGGATTCAAAAAAAGGTAGTCAGTGTAAATTAAAAGAGAATTGACTGTATAAGCAATATGTGAGGGCCTTGTAAGTGGCCATAAGCTAAAGGCTTTAGGCCTAGTAAGGCAGGGAAACTAAAAGAGGAGGAGGATATGGGCTGAAGGTGTGACAAATCCAGAGTTTGGACAAAGGCTTTGGCGCTGGAATCAGGGAGGATGGGGATAGCTAGCAGTCTTTGGGAACCGCAGGGAAAGGATGGAGGCCAGGTTGCTGGGGGACCTCTCACCCTTTCCTTGTCTCAGGGCCGTGCCAGGGTCTTTCTGAAAGAGAGGCCTGCTCCAGAGCAGGGCATGGGGCTGCAGCTCCCCAGACACCTGGCAGTACAGCCGCCACTGAGGAAAGTCCTTGGATGGGAGAGTTAGGAGCTCTTGAGGACACTGCCGATGTCCAGGCTACAGCCACTCCCCACCTGGGGGGTGATCACATCTGTCCCCAATCCTACTGCTCTGTCTACAGGTATTTCTCTTCCCCCCACACACACACACACAAAAACTGATTAGATGATTTTGCTCCTCCAGAATTTTTAATAAGGCCTCTGTGGGGTATCCCTCAAGAATGGCCTTATTTAAAAAGTTTGCATTTATTGAGTAGTTATTCTATACCAGATATATTACAAAATGGTTTCAGTTACATTATCTTATTTAATCTTAATGTAACCTCTTGAGATATGTCCTGTATTAGCCAGGATCTCTCTCTGTCTCTTGATTTATTGTAAGAAATTGGCTTATGTGATTATGGACTGGCAACTCCAAAATCTGCAGAGTCGATGTACCAGTTCAAATCCAAAGGCCAGCAAGTCTGCTATAGAATTAGGAAGGGTTGATGCCCCAGTCCGAAGACCATCAGGCAGGAGTATTTTTTCTTCTTTGGAGGGTGGTCAGCCTTTTGCTCTATTCAGGCCTTCAGTTGATTGGATGAGTCCCACCCACACAATGGAGGGCAATCTGCTTTACCCTGTCTACTGTTTAAAGGTTAATCTCTAAAAACACCCTCACAATAACATCTGACACTCAGAATAACATTTGACCAAATACCTGATCACCTTATGGCCTAGCCAAGTTGACATAAAGATTAATCATCACAAGTACTGTGAGGATGAGCATCCTTATTTTAATGGTGAGGAAGGGAGGCATGGCTAGGTGATTCATGTGCACAGGTCACACAGTGGTAGGTGGCAAGTTTGGGTTTTAGCTTAGGTAGCCTCTGCCTGACCTTCTTACACTTTGGCCTTCTCATCTCCCCCATGGAAGGGGCAATGGGAACTACTCTTGATGTGATTTAGTAGGAAATGGACATTTTTTAAAATGTCCCTACCACTGTCTTGCTAGATGCCTGGAGTTCCTTCAGAAAGTGAAATTTTTATAGGACACCAATGAGCATTTTGCCTTGACCAAGGTTCTTTGTTTCCTGGGGTCAGAAGAGTGTGGATCTTCCATCAGCTAGCTAATCAGAAAGCTTAATTCTTTCTGATTTATCTAGCAATACTGCACCCTTACGGGGCCAAGGGATGGAAGGCTGACAAAGTCAATTCTGCTGGAGAGAGCTTGGTCTCCTGTCCCTGTGTGTCTCTGTGGGGTGTCCTGAACAGCCCAAGAGCAGCAAAAAGATACTGAACTCCTGGAGAAAGTCACAGGCTTCTGAAAAGAACCATGTTTCCTTAATATTTCCAGTGGTGGGGACTGCACAACCTCACCAAATAACCCATTACAGTTCTAAGAACACTAAAGGAATTTTCTTCTCATATTCAATCTGCTTCCCCTATTCTGGAGTAACAGAATAAATAGTCTCTTTCTCACATGAACACTTTCCAAATACTTGAAAACAGGGATTATATCCCCATGAGACATTTCTTCTCCAGGCTAAATGCTTCTAGTTCCTTCTAACATTCTTTTTGCGATTTGGTTTATAGACTCTTTTTTGGCCTTGTCCTCCCCTGATTATGGTCTGTGTTCTCTTAAAAAATCCCAAATATTCTAGTTCTGGTCTGACTAATGCATTTAGTTGAGTGGAAATATCACCTCCAATGTTTTGACTATTTAGGTATTTATTGAAGTATCCAGGTTGCATTAACTTTATTAATAACATTTATTGTTTTATACTAAGTCCCAGAGCCAAGTTAGGTCTCACCATGCTATGCTTCTGCACTTGATATTTTTGATTTAAAATTTAGAATTTTTATATTAATTAATAGTCCTATTAAAATATAGCTCTGCCATTGGACCTACGTTTCACCCTGACTCTGCCATCTAACATCTTGCTGCTGATTTGTGACGAGAGGAGGGGCATGTTACACAAGCTCGTTGGGAGAGAAAGTCCTCTTAGTTCCCACTGCTGTCCCCTGCCGTTCTGCTGGTAGAAGGACTGCAGAGTTGGAGCTACCCTGGGGAGTGGGGTGTCATGGCTTTGATTAAGGTGGTGTGAGGACCCAGGACATTGTGTGGACAGCAAGCCCCCTCAGATGAAAAATGAACACTGCTGTACTTCCTTCTCCTTATTTGTCACTTGTCCCAGGAAACTGAGAACAAGGATGCACCCAGGGTCCAGGGAGAGTGAAACCTGGATGAAAATGCCTACTGCAGAGGCTCCAATGACTATTCAGAGCTTTTCTGAATATCTTTTATGTTTTTTTTAAAATATATTTTATTGATTATACCATTACAGTTGTTCTATTCCCCCCCTTCAATCCCTTCCACCCGCACCCTCCCTCCCCCACCATTCTGCCCCCCTTAGTTTATAACCACGTGTCTCAAGTTCTTTGGATTCTATATTTCCCCCACTATTCTCGCCCTCCCCCCTATCTATTTTCTACCTACTATCTATGCTACTTATTCTCTGTACCTTCTCCCCCCTTCTCCCCCTCCCACCCCCCTGTTGCTAACCCTCCATGTGTTCTTCATTTCTATGGTTCCACTCCTGATCTAGCTGTCCTCTTGGTTTGCTTTTGTTTTAGGTGTGGTTGTTAATAGCTGTGTGTTTGCTGTCCTTTCACTGTTAATATTTTTCATCTTCTTTTTCTTATATAAGTCCCTTTAGCATTTCATATAATAAGGGCTTGGTAATGATGAACTCCTTGAACTTGACCTTAGCTGAGAAGCACTTTATCTGTCCTTGCATTCTAAATGAAAGCTTTGCTGGATAAAGCAATCTTGGCTGTAGGTCTTTGGATTTCATGACTTGGAATACTTCTTTCCAGCCCCTTCTTGCCTGTAAGGTCTCTTTTGAGAAATCCGCTGACAGTCTGATGGGTACTCCTTTGTAGGTGACTGTCCCCTTATCCCTTGATGCTTCTAGGATTCTCTCCTTCATTTTGGTCTTGGCTAATGTAATTATGATGTGCCTTGGTGTGTTCCTTCTTGGGTCCAACTTCTTTGGCACTCTCTGAGCTTCCTGGATTTCCTGGAAGTCTATTTCCTTTGCCAGACTGGGGAAGTTCTCCTTTATTATTTGTTCAAATATGTTTTCCACTCGTGGCTGTTTCTTTCCCCCTTCTGGTACCCCTATAATTCGGATGTTGGAACGTTTAAAGATGTCCTGGAGGTTCCTAAGCCTCTCCTCATTTTTTTGAATTCTCATTTCTTCATTCCTTTCTGGTGGGATGTTTTGTTCTTCCTTCTGGTCCATTCCATTGATTTGAGTCCCCGTTTCCTTTCCATCACTATTGGTTTCCTGTGCATCTCCCTTCATTTCAATTAGTTTAGCCTTCATATATTCCTCTAATTTGTGACTTTGTTCCTCTAATTTGTGACTATAATCTACCAGTTCTGTGAGCATCCTGATAAATAGTGTCCTGAATTGTGCTTCTGAGAGGCTGGCAATTTCTTGGTCGCTGAGAGTTATTGGCTCTTGGACTTTGAGTTCTTCTTGTGCCATCTTTCGGGTTGTTTGTGCCTGTTCCATAGCAGGATCAGAGCCCTAAAGTGTTCACTAGAACAGGGCAACTAAGTTGCTGGGTTGTGACGCTGTATGTGGGGGCGGGGTCAAAGAGGGACTATGGCGTCCTGTCCGCCGCCTGCCGCCACGGCCCTCACCAGTGCCGCAGTTGCTGCCGTCACCTGGCCCACGCATTTTGTCCCACTGCTTGAGAGTGTGCCACCGCCGTCAGCCCTCGCCCCCTGAGGCCTGCGTGGTCTGTCTCACTGTGCGCGAATATGCACCCGCGGTCTGCCCCGCACCCCAACTGGTTCTCGTCTGCCTGTGCGCCTGGGTCGGGGGATCTGTTCTGCCCGACCCTGCTCGCTGCTGGCTCCGCCCCTCTTACCATCCAGTAGAACGGTTAGATGTAGTCGGACTTCCATACAATTCAATTTTCTGTCCTTTGGTTGTGTCCTTGTTTCTCCAAACCTCCGTTCTATTCAAACTTGGTTGTGGGAGAAGGCACAGTGTTTCCACCTATGCCTCCATCTTGGCGGAAGTCCCTGAATATCTTTTATGTTTTATGTGGGGGCTCAGTCTAATTCTTTCAGGATCTTGGGCCCAGAAACATTGAAAGATGTGGACCTAGCCCTCAGGAAGATGCCTGTGCTCGTTTTGGGGAAGAAAATGTGCATGTGTGAAACCACAGCAAACCGGCTGGGGATGAAGACAGATTTGTGGTAAATGTCATGGAGCTGACCACAGACCACATGGGGGGCTACAGGAGGGTGAGGTAGGAGAGGGATGGATTCACCAAGGAGCGTCCCAGAGGAAGTGGTGATGGAGCTGGGTCCTGAAGGATTTGGAACACGAAGAAAGTAGGAAAGACTTTACAGAAGGGAGGGGTGTGAACAGAGTGGGTGGTGGTGACAATGACTCTGCAGAGATCTGGGGGTGGAAAGCAGACTGTTTTTTTTCTCCAGGCAATGGAAAAAACTTGCTGGGAGAAATGCTTTGTAGTAAGGACCTTTCAAAGACCCAGACTTTGGGTCTGACCCAGCTTTGCCGTTTCTTTTACCAGCAGCCCAGTCTAGACCTTCTTCCTATTGATTACAGATTCTTTGTGATTTCACTGGTCTTCTTGTCTCTATTTTCCTGTACTCTTACCCGAGATACATATTAACTTTTTTCAAACACTGGGAATGAGCAAGACACAAAGAAGCACATTAATGTGTCCCCAGTTTTAAATATTTGAATAATAGTGGCTGACATCCAGAGTAAAATAGATATGCTAGGTTTTATATATGCTAGGGATTAAACATGATAATCATCCAGTGATCTATGTGCTATTATCACCCCATTTTATAGATGAGAAAACTGAGGCATATAAAGGTTAAATAAATTGCCAAAAGATACACAGATAATAAGTGCCCTTGCTGGGACAAGTACAGGGGTCTGATTCCAGGTTCTGGCCAATTTACACCACTGCTTCACCACAGAAAATACAGGGTCATGCTCTTCCAGGAGAAAGAGTGAAAAAAAGGGGAAAGTTTTTACTGACACCTAGTTTGAACCACCCTCTGTGCTAAGGCACTGTGCACATGTCATCTCAGTTAACCCGCACCCTACCCCGAAAGACAGAAATTATTGTTCCCATTTTACAAATGAGGGAGACAGATGTAAACGAAGTAGCTGGCTGTGAGCACACAGCTGGCACAATGGATAGTCAGATTTCAACTGAAGTCTGTCTTTTCCCCAGCGTCCAAATGTTTCCATTACAAATGTGAACCAGCCCCCAAACAGCTGGTATAAGGAGGGTGAGAATGAGCCACATGTGAGCAGGCAGAGCCTAAGAAAACTTTCCTAACCATGAAAAAGCACAGCACTTCAGTCCACGTGACACAGCTGGGCACAGCGGGAGCATAGCAGTGAGGCGGTATCTCTGGCCAACATGCTGTTGATTCATGCTTCTGAGAACAAAGAATCTGGGCTGATCTTCTGTGATTACGTGCAAAAAATTTGAAAGAGTAGCAGGTATGGCAAGTGCCAGCTACTGACTGCATCAAAAAACATCCCTACCCTTTGTACAGTGCAGCAAAGGTCTGCCCACTCACAGTGATCTTAGCCTAAGCCACCACCCAGGTGGTGAATGCCACCTGCAGGGTGATCTTTGAATAACCAGGGGAGGCAGGAACCCAACATTAGTGATTTTAGAAAATCTGAATGCTCTGTTCCCTTATCTGCCTCCCTTCAGGGTGGTATAGAAAAATGGCAGGGAAGGAGCGAGACAGATGCTTTCCATTGGCTCCTGAGGTTCCAGAGCAGGGTTCCCCAGTTTTCCTGTGGGTTGGAATCACCCACTAAGGTGTTAAATTAGCTCGTTGGAAGAAAATCTTGTTAAAACTAAGATGGCAGGACCCCACTCCCTGAGTATCTGACTCACTAAGTCTGGGGTGGGGCCCCCAAATTTTCATTTCGAACAAGTCCCCCGGTGATGCTGATGCTGCTGGTTTGGGTCCACACATGACCTCCTCAGTCTGACAGCCCCCTTCAACTCCCCTTTTAAAATCTCCGCACTTGCATTCAATATACCGAATGCATAAGTTGGGGCCCTGGCAAGAAGCAGCATTCATCTTGGATGGTTCAAACATGACTTTAGTGAAGAGCTAATTACGGAAGTGTGGGCAGAATGTTAACGGGGCACCCAAGGGACGCTGAGGCACCCAGAGACCAGCACCAGCAGGAAGTGGTGACCATCCCAGATAGGACTGCAGAAACAAGGGAGAAAACAGTGTTTTCAGAGCTTGATGAGGCCTGAGCTTGTGGAGGCTGGGCTGCCTGGGGGAGCTGGCATTGTGCAGGGACATTGCCTAAATCTAGCTGGGTGCCAGAGGGCAATGGGTGAAGCCATCTCCAGGAGTCCCAGAGCACAGAACAGAGAATGGATCTGGGATGGAGTGGGGGCAAATAGAGAATGACTAGCACACTGGGGCAAGATGTTGCTCCTCTTCCTCACTGTGCCCCATCTTTCAACATTGACCTTTCTATTTCCAGAAGCTTACTAGAGGCCAGCTGGCCCAACAGAGAAGAGGAACTGCATAGCACCTGTAGTTATCCTCAGCCCCTATTCGATGAACTGGGACCCTGCCCCTGCCTCAGTGGTGTGTGGAGAAATCAGGACTCCGAGAAAGCCTGTGAGCTGAGCTGCTTCTCCTTCTCAGCACACATCCTCTTTGCGGACTCGTCCCTGCTCTCTCAGATGGGATGGCAATATTCCCACTGGCCTTCTATGGCTTCCACACAGTCACGGCACATTGGAAAAAGGCTTGCTGCTTCTGTAGCAGCCTTCGCAGGACTCTGAAAGGAGATCTCAGAGGGGCTGGGGGGACAGTGTGGGATGCGGGTTGGGGAGGGGGCAGAGTTTCAAGTTATTTCCAGACCATAGGGAACACACAGTGCTTGGCTTTGGCTCAGAAAGGCTTCCCTTTCCATCCATGGAACAATGAAAATGAAATCTCTTAATCCTTAGGAAAGCAAACAAAGAGAGAAGCGGGGGAAACAAGAGGCTGCGGAGAGGTGTGTACCTTTGAGGAATGTCTAAGAGCTGCCCCGCAAAGGGCCATGTTGCTGTTGGCCCAGCTGGTGTGAGTTTGGTGTCTCGATTTACCTTTTTGTGGCTCTCAGGATGTTTTCCTGAGACACGTGGCAAGATCTCTGTGTCAGATATGGCCCCCCCTGCCCCCCGCCCCGCAATCCTTGTGGTAAGATAATCTGTGAACATGTTGAGGAAAATGGGCTGGCCACTGGTTTCATCACCTGACACGGAAACCAGGGGCCAGCAGACAAACTGGGAGACCACAACAAGGAGGATCAGCCCTTCTCCATGAGTAGGGGTGTGGGTGCGTGGGGGTGGGGGCAGTTCTTGGGTGCCAGGTGGGTCTCCTAAGCAAAGAGTGGTCTGGTGAAGTGGTCTTGGCCCTCCCCAGGTGGGTTAAGAGTCTCTTTTCAGCTAAGCTCCAACGTCTTTTTCTTCTTGAGATGAAAACAAAAAAGCAGCTGAAGCCAGCATCTCTTAAAGGCTCTTGAGCCTTGAAGAAGAGGCTCCTTATGAATTAGGGTCAGAAAGCTCTGGCTGGAGACAGAGAAATGGACTCTGTGTCATTCAATGTTTCTTTCTTCTCCTGAGCTCTGTGCAGAGACCTTGGCCTCACTATCTTACTCCATGAACTTTAACTCTGCCCTTGAATTTGCTCCCCACCATTTTAGGCCCTGTTGTCCCAACACACAGAGTCTTTTTTCTGTTCTCTTTGACTCTGATGACACAGGAACAATTGGGAAGAGGACGAGCTTGGGCTGTGCATTTGTGCATGTTGCAGTTTGGAAGGGAACAGAAATTGTCTGGGTCCTGACTGGGTCCTATGGGAGACGAGATGGCTGGTGTGGGAGGAAGTCTGGCAGAGTTAGTGGGAGGCAGGCATAGACTTTCTTCCTAGACAGGGGTGAGGGCTTGACCTTTCTCGTGATTTCCTGTAACAGCACTTCTTCTCACATGGCACTCCAGAGCTGAGACACCTGAACTTGTCACCTGCTCTGAGACACCTGGTGGTGTGGAAGGAGGGCAGGATGGCAGCTCAGGGATCCTGGGATGGGGTTTGCCTTCTGCTACAGTCCCATTTCGGGGAGACTTTCCCTCCCTGGATTGCTAACTTCCAAGAGCTGTGATAAGGGGTTCTGGCTAGATGAATTCTGATACCCTGTTTAGTTTTGATATACTGAAGTTATTGCCTCCATAGTGTTTCATGCCTTCAGAGGTCTCTCTTGGACTCCCAGTCATGTTTTAAAGAGGAAAACATGATTTGAGTGTCCACTCTATTTGGGAAATGCATCTTCCTGACAGTATTTTGGTAGTTATGGAAGCTGGGTCTGGGTACTGCACACTGTGATGTCTAGAAAAGCTTGGCTACTAATGAGATGGGGTCACTTTCTGGCTCTTGAGCCTCATGTGTTGTGGCTAACATTTCCATCCAGACACCTCATCTTCTCCTGGGAGCTTCCACTAGCCTCATGTATGAACCTCGTGCGTGAGGCTGGCCCAGCCTTCCAACTTGGCTGCTTGATGCTGTTTTCTTTACATGCTCGGATGTAAGTCAGGTACTCTGATCAGGGGCAGAGCTGAAGGACTACAGGGGACATGTGAGTGGGTCCCGGCTGGACAAAGAGACTCAGAGCCGATGGAAGGACAGTGAAGACCTTGTCTATGGTATCTGACAGATCTGTGTCTCAACCTGGCAACTACCATTTATCAGATCTGTGACCCAGGCTTACTCATTTCATCTCCCTAGCCTCAGTTTCCTCATCTGGAAAAGATTTCTCCCCCTTTGATGATAAAATTACACCTACCTGTGGGGGCAGCTAGGAGGATGAAATAAAAACAATCGTGCAAAACATTTCTTTCATGTTCTATTTCAATTAGATATTTAATTCATGAGTTTCTTTTCCTCTTCCATTTTTTTTCAGGACACATTTTTTATTCTATTTTTTCTATTACCATTTATTCCCCTTATAACCCCTTCTACCCTACAGTCACCACACTGTTGTCCATGTCCATGAGTCCTTTTTCCTTTTTGCTCAGTCCCTCCATCCCCTACTCCCCCAACTGAGCTATCATCCTGCTCTCTATCAGTCTGTCCCTATTTTGCTCGTTAGCAGTTTGTTCACTAGATTCCACATATGAGTAAAATCATGTGGTGTTTGTCTTTCTATGACTGACTTATTTCACTTAACAAAATGTTCTCCAGGTCCATCCATACTGTTGTAAAGGGTAACATTTTCTTCTTTTTTATGGCTGAGTAGTATTCCATCGTGTAAATGTCCTGTAGTAAATGTCCTATTGGATGGCCAATAGACATATGAAAATATGCTCAGTGTCAGTAATCATCAGAGAAATGCAAATTAAAACCACAATGAGATATCACCTCATACCTGTCAGAACGACCATCACCAATAAACCAACAAACAACAAGGGCTGGCAAAGATGTGGAGAAAGGGGAACCCTTTTGCACTGTTGGTGGGAATGCAGACTGGTGCAGCCACTGTGGGAAGCAATATGGAGATACCTCAAAAGATTAAAAATGAATCTGCTGTTTGACCCAGCAATCCCAGTTCTGGGAATGTATCCAAAGGAACTCAAAACACTAATTCAGAAGAACATAAGCACCACCATGTTCATTGCAGTGTTACTTACAATCACCAAGATACGGAAGCAGTCCTCTTGCTTTTAAATTTCTGGAAGGAAAGTGAAAGGAGAGAGACCCATTCTGGAGAAATATGGCTGAAGGTTGATTTGTAAGTGTTCTTGACTTAGAGGATGGTGACTCACACATAGGCACATTATGCCCTGCAGAAGAAAGAGAGCAGCTAAGTCCATCACAGTTAGAAATAATTGTAGGCAACCACACACACACTCAGCCTGGAGATGGAAGAATGATACAAAGATGACCTTTTCAATGGAGTTGGCTTTCAACTGGTAGATGACCAGTCTTGAATGGGCATCCTGGAACCTCTTCTCATACTTGTCTTCTTTTCTCTTTTCTTCTCCACTCCTGGACCCTCTCTGTACCTCTTTGCCCATCTCTCTTGGCTTCTGTGAGGCAGAGGGACCCTTCCGACCTTTGTAAAAGCAGGCTCTGCTAGTTTTGTGTTTTTTTTGAGTAGAGCAATGATCACACATAAACTGTTCCCTTGCTCATACAGGTGCAGAGAATTCCTTAGAAAATTATTATACCAAAGAAATCTCTTCCAAGACAGGTAAGGAGCAGGGATTCAAAGGGGTGAGGGGCCATTGATCCCTTTTTATATATTAAAAGATGCCCCAACACACTTTTATGCATCTCCGTATCATCATATCATCAAGTAGCTGTAGGGATTTTGGCTAGATATCAAGATGAATATTCTAAGAGTAAGAGTTAAAGCCATAGGTCAGGTGAGTCACAAAAATTTTATATTCCCTCCAACCCAATGCATCCTCCAAAAATAAAGAACTTTTTTTTTTTTTTAAAGAGAATGGCCTTCCTGGATCAGAAGGACAAGAGAGAGTAGTCCTCAAGGCATCCCCCCCCCTCCCCATGTTTTCATAAATTGGTTCAGACTTGGCTGGGTCTGTTGGGAGCCTATGAGTTGGCTTCTTGAGCACTCTGGTGGGGATTTAATTTCCTCTGAGCCCCATCTTCATGCTTCCCAAGCCCCTGTGTTCTCAACCCCCTCCACTCATGGGCCCCGACCCAGATTCACAGCATGGGTTTTCCCTCGTCCGTGTTCTGCAAAAACCCGTCTTTGTTCTTTTGCCCACTCCTAGCTTTCTCTGAGAACAAAGAGGAAGTCCGGTGACAAATGTCCTCTTGCAAAGTAATTAAGCTCGTAGCATGGGGGCCAGTGCTGCTCAGGGTTGGCCAGCGGGGGAGGGTTGGAGTCCACAATAGGTCGGCCAGGAGGGACTTGCTGCTTCTCACGTCCTTCCATCCCCTAATGGAGGTAGCGCTCCCACATGTGGCTGTCCAAGTGGTGACATTATGGGACACAGGGGCCTTGGGACCTGTCCTGGGTCATGCTGGCACAGTTCACAAAACCACGACTTCCTGGCTGCATTGGTCTCTGGGATGCTGCAGGCGTTCTCCCACGTGGCAGTAGAGGGTGCTTAAGGAAGGGCTTTGTTCCCTCAGAACCTCTGAATCAACTCATAAAAGGGAAGGCCGGGTTGCCAAGGGCATGTGTGGTGGGGAGGAGGAAAAGAGAGGAACTGGTTACTCTTTCTGTAGTGGACAGGGGCCAAAAGTTCTCTTTCTTCACCAAAGGAAGCGACAGAGACTGCAATGAAAGGAATTTAAGTCAGAAATGAGCAGGAGAATATTTCAGTGTCAGGACCAAACATAAAGAAATGGGCTGGGTTGCTTTCCTGTGGATATTCTTTATAAAAGAATGAGATTATGGCTGAGAATCCTAGCTGGAGGCAGGGAAATGGTCTCTCAGCTGTGCATGCTACTTACCAAAGGTGACATGCCTGATATGACCCAGGGCGCAAGACTGTGGCATCTTCTACACTCTCTGCCACTGAGTAGGAATATTTCAGAGATGTTTCTTCCACAGGGCACAACTAGAGCCCACGGAAAGGGTCTGAGGAGGAAGGCTTTGGCCGACTAGAAGGCAGAGTGGTTTAGCAATGAAAGCTGTCTAATAGTAGAAGACTGTTAATTAAAGCACAAAACTTCCAGTTGCAGGGAGTATTTAAATCAAAGATACCAGCCTGGCAACCTTTGGAGGGGTTTTCTACATTGGAAGATGGACTCAATGTTCTTTCAGACTCCTCAACAGGGCTCACGTACTCCATTTCTTATGCTTCAATTTGTCTCTAATAGTTAACAGACTTAGAACTAGAATTCCTTCTGATGAAAAGGTGGCTCCATTATGCTGTTCATGAATTTATTTACTTGTCCTTTGAAGATCTACTATGCACTGGGCCTGGAGATGTAAAAATGAAAAAGACATAGTGACTTTGTATTTGGGGAATTCACAGTGTAGTGGGCAGGCAGACATATGGAAACAGGTCAGTTGCAACTTTGTATGGTGAGGGCTGACTAGGAACCCTGAGTAAGAGCTGTGAAAGCAGAGAGGAGGGAAGAAGAAGAAGCTTTCCCTGGGGAATAGGGGTGGGCCTCTCAGAAGAGACAACTCTTCAGCTGGCAGCTTGCTCCCAATTCAATTCTACCCCAGTCCAGTCCATGTAGACTTATTGAACGTCTACTATGTAGAAGGCAGAGAGTGGATGCAACCATGCATTCTCCAAGGAGTTCCTCAGGTGCCAGTTAATATTTGAGTACTCAGATCTGTGTGCCTTGGGATGAGGGATACACAATGAACAAAGCCTGGTCTTTAACGACTGCCCCTCCTTCTAGCAGCCCCTCTTTCCAGGTTGTGTGTCTCTGGTTCTGGTACAGAAGCTGGATCAGAGACAGCATGTGAATAGGATGGACACTTGAAAGGGCTGTCAGGAGGCAGCTGAAGGGAATTGGATTTTGTGACTCACCTGCCCATTCTTGTGGTGGAGGTGGGGTCTGATATGTGACCATCCAAGCAATGACATTGTGGACAGAGGGGAATAATATGCTCTGTTGGGTCCTCATATCTCCAGTATGGGCCCTGGGTGAGGTCTGTTGAAAGTAGCAGGAGGTGGGGCATGTTTAGTGTTTGCCTCCTGTCTGGGTATGGAAAGAGGTAGGGAGGGCCAGGGTGCTGGGTGGAGGAAGACAGAGGTCATCTCTTTTGTTCCCTCTGCATTATTGGTACCTTTGAGATGATCAAGGACTCTGGGAAGCTCCAGGGGAGTGCTGATGTATCAGTCAGTGATCAGCTGTGAGACAAAACAACTAGTGTGGTTTCTAATAAAGGTAACTTAACCCAAAGAGCTGTTAGTTCAGTAGGTTGAGATGTCAGTTTGGCTTCTGAATTAGTTAATATAATACCATCCTGAAACAAACATAAACACAAACACAAAGGTAACTTAACCCAAAGAGCTGTTAGTTCAGTAGGTTGAGATGTCAGTTTGGCTTTTGAATTAGTTAATATAATACCAGCTACTGAAACAAACACAAACTAAAATATGTGTTACTGCTCAAATACAATGTAATTTTTTTAGCTTTCATAAGCCTGATATGGGTGTTTCTAATAACTGGGTGACTCTCTTCCAGGTAATGATTTAGGAACCCAAGTTCCTCTATTTCATGCCTCTGTAGCTTTAGCACGTGGTTTCCAAGTTTGCATGCTCTTCGTATTAAGCCAGCAGAAAAATATTAATCATGGAGTATGTAAGATTTTTTTTACATTCAGCCTAAAAGTGACACTTATGCCCACATTCCATTGGCTAGAACTTAGGTGAACACATCTAACTGCAAGGGAGCCTGGGGAATGTAGTCCAGTTGTATGGACAGAAAGAAGAGAAAAAGAGGAAAAAAATAACCAGTTCAGTCATACATTCAGCCAGTCCTAAGTAAGTAACCCTTTCTGCAGGCCTTTCCTGTGAACACTGGCTGCCCCTAGCTCAGTCCACAGGTGTGTACAAGGAAGAGGAGTTGGAGGAGTTGGGAAAGATGGAGGAGGAAGTGTCCTAAGAAACCATAATTTGGTCTTTACTTCAATATAACAGAAATTTTATTTTTAGAGAGTGTCCTTATTTATGCCAGTCATTCCTGGAAAGAAAAGAGGATGGTAGAGAAGATTCTTTCTACCTCTTTTCAGTTTTTGGTTTAAATTAGTGTAGTAATTCATGCTCATTGAGAAGAAGAAAAAAAACAACAAAACTCAAAGTATGTTTGTTGCAAATATGTTTTGCCCAATTTTTGCTTGTCTTTTGGCTTTGTTTTTGGTGTCTTTTGCAGCAAATATTTTATATTTTCATATTGTAGACTTTATTAATTTTTTATTATTTATTTCCATTGCCCTACTACAAAGTCATTAACACATTCTCACACATTTTCTTCCAATAGTTTCGTATTTATATTGTCAAGATTTTTAACCTATCTGGGCTTTCTTTTTGTGAATTATATGGAATAGAAATCTGATTTTGTTTATTTTTTTAACCAGATGACTAGCTAATTTTCCATCCTTTTCTAGTTATTTGAAATGAAATCTTAATCATAATTTCTTCATATATATGATGTATTTGATTCTTATTGCTGTTGTAACAAATTATGCAAATTTAGTGGCTTAAAAGAACACAAATGTATGATCTTACAGTCTCTTAGAGATTAGAGTTTGTGATGTTTTTTTGGGGCTACATCAAGGTGTTGGCAGGGCTGCATTCCTTCCAGAGGCTCAAAGGGAGAATCTCCTTGTTTTTCCCAGTGGCGTCCATGCCTTGGCTCCTGGCCCCCTTCTATTTCCAAGTCAGCAATGACCAGTGAAGACTTTCTCAGGCTGCATTACTCTGAAGCTGACTCTCTGACCCCTTCATTCCCGTGTGATTACATTTGACCTACATGGATGGTATAGGGTAATCTCTTCACCTCATTCAAAGTCAGCTGATTAATTACATCTGCAACCTCAATTTTCTGCTGCCATGGGTTGTGGTCTGAGTTGTGTCTTCCATAATTTATATGTTGAAGCCCTGATCCCCAGTACCTTAGAATGTGACTGTTTCTGGAGAAAGGACCTCTGGTGAGGTAAATAATATTACATGAGGTCATGTGGGTGGGCCCTAAAACCCAATCTGATTGGCTTCTTCACAAGAAGAGGAAATGTGGGTGTACAAAGAGACAGCAGCAATGCACATGCACAAAGAAAAAGACTCTGTGAAGAGGCAGGCATAAGGAGGCCATCTGCAAGCCAAGGAGAGAAACCTCAGAGAACATCAGCTCTGCTGGCACACTGATCTTGAACTTTCAGTCTCCAAAACTGTGAGAAAATAAATGTGTTGTTTAAGCCACTTGGTCTGTGCTGTTTTGTTACGGCAGCCCTAGCAAATGAATGCACCATCTAGCATAACATATTCACAGGCTCCAGGGATTAGGACGTCAGTGAGGAGTTATCTTTGGCAGGCCATTATTCTGCCTATTGTACATTTGTTGATTTGTAGTTTTTCTATTCTGTTGAGTTTACTTACTCATTTATTTCTGAGCCAGGATCACATCAAACATTTTTCTAGAGTGTTATAAGTATTTTATCTGGTGTGATAAATTTTCTTTTGTGTTCGTCTTTGTTTTCATTTGCCCAATATTTTCTTGATTATTCTTATGCACTTGTTTTTCCATATCAGTCTTAACAATCATCTTGTTGAGTTTCTGAAAATTGTGATGGCATTAAATTTACAGATTAGTTTAGGACAACTGACATCTTTACACAAACACAGGATTTTTTCTTTTTTTAAAGTACATTTTATTGATTATGCTATTATAGCTGTCCTGTTTTTTCTTCCCTTTATTCCTGCTGCCCTGGAACTCCTTCCCTCCAACGTTCCCACTTCCAACTTAGTTCATGTCCATGGGTTGCATATATAAGTTCTTTTTTTTTAAGATTTTATTTATTTATTTATCTTTAGAGGGGAAGGAGAGGGAAAGAAACATCAATGTATGGTTGCCTTTTGTGCGGCCCCTGCTGGGAGTTGGCCTGCAGGGAACCTGCCTGCAACCCAGGCATGTGCCCTGACTGGGAATCGAACCGCTATTCTCTAGTTCGCAGGCCCGCGCTCAATCCACTGAGCTACACCAGCCAGGGCCCATATATAAGTTCTTTGGCTTCTCTATTTTCTATACTATTCTTAAACTTCCCATGTATTTTGTACCCACCAATTTTGCTTCTTATTTCCTGTACCTTTTCCTTCATTCTCTCTCCTCCCCCTCCCCCTCCTCACTGATAGTCCTCCATGTGATCTCCATTTCTGTGATTCTGTTTCTGTTCTAGTTGTTTTCTTAGTTTGTTTTTGTTTTGTTTTAGGTTCAGTCGCTGATAGTTGTTACTTAGTTGTCATTTTACTGTTCATGGTTTTGATCTTCTTCTTTTTCTTAGATAAGTCCCTTTAACATTTCATATAATAAGGGCCTGGTGATGATGAACTCCTTTATTTGGGAAGCACTTTATTTGCCCTTACATTCTAAATGGTAGCTTTGCTGGATAGAGTAATCTTGGATGTAAGTCTTTTATTTTTACGACTTCGAATACTTTTTTTTCAGCCCCTTCTAGCCTGTAAAATTTCTTTTGAGAAATCAACTGATAGTCTTATGGGAACTACTTTGTAGGTAACTCTCTTCTTTTCTCTTGCTGCTTTTAAGATTATCTCCTTATCGTTAATCTTGGGTAATGTAATTATGATGTGCCTTGGTGTGTGTTTCCTTGGGTGCAACTTTTTTGGGACTCTCTGAGTTTCTTGGACTTCCTGAAAGTCTATTTTCTTCACCAGATTGGGGAAGTTTTTCTTCATTATTTTTTCAAATAAGTTTTCAAATTCTTGCTCTTCTTTTTCTCATTTTGGCACCCCTATGATTTGGATGTTGGAATGTTTAAAGTTGTCCCAGAGGTTCCTAAGCCTCTCCTCATTTTTTTTTGAATTCTTGTTTCTTCATTCTGTTCTGGTCAAATGTTTATTTCTTCCTTCTGTTCCAAATCATTGATTTGAGTCCTGGTTTCCTTCCCTTCACTGTTGGTTCCCTGTATATCTTTCTTTATTTCACTTTGTATAACCTTCACTTCTTTCTTTATTTTGAGACCATACTCAATAATTTCTGTGAGCATCCTGATTACCAGTGTTTTGAACTTTGCATCTGATAGGTTGACTATCTCCTCATCTCTTAGCTCTTTTTCTGGAGTTTTGATATGTTGTTTCATTTGGCCATATTTCTTTGTCTTGGTGTACTAGTTACATTGTAAGGGGTGGAGCCTTAGATATTCACCACGGTGGGCCAACTTACCTGCATTGTGGTGCTGTATGTGGGGGAAGGGTCAGAGAGGGAACATTGCTGATTGTTCGGCTCTCTGCTGGCTTTCAATCATTTCCTCTGCTACCCACAAGCCACTTGCACCCTTCTGGTACTGATTCCCAGGGGGGTGAGCTTATGTATATTCTAGGACCCCGTGGGCCCCTCCAATGGACTCTCCTGTGAGATTGGCAGTTTCTTCTGCCCCTATAGCCCCCATAGGTTTTTACAGGCACAGGTTTTGAGGCTTTATTTTTCCTCACTGGAACCCTGGGTTGCATGGTCTCTCTGGCTCCCCATTTGTTCTCCTCAGCTTATTCCATTCTGTGAGCCACTTTCTCATGCCCCTAATCCTCCAGTTGCTGCTTTGCTACATGTCCTCTCCACCCCGGCTGCCTGTCTCTGCCCCTTCTACCAGTCTGGATGAATATTTCTTCTTTAACTCCTTGGTTGTAGGACTTCCATACAGTTCAATTTTCTGGAAGTTCTAGTTTTTTTTAAAAATTGGTTGTTATCCTTCTTTTGATTGTGCAAGGATGCAAAGCATATCTACCTATTCCTCTATCTTGGCTGGAACTCTGAACACAGTATTTTTTTTCATTTAATTATATCTTCTGTATTTCTCTTTTCATAATGTTCTTTGACATTTCCTGGTGGTAGGCTTTTTGGAGATGCTTTATAATTGTCATTGATATTGGAAATAAGTTTATTTTTCTTCTTTTCAGAAGGAAAACAGGTCTTGAGAGAGAAAGGGACTTCTCTGAGACCACACAGAATTGGGGAATAGGCTCTAGTCAGACACAGACTTATGATTCCTAACTTGTGTGCTCTACCCTTGGCCACAGGAAGTCTCTGGGCCAGCTTCCATGATTAGATCCAGGATGCCATGTGTTGTTTTAGGTCAATGCTTATGAGTCCACTAGAGCAGCAATGGGCTGGGGCTGGGAACAGACTGCCTTGGAACTTGAGATGGTTGAGTTCATGTAAGGGTCCCTCTTATGTTACAGATGAAAGCATATAGGATAGAGGGTGAGTAAGGGGAAGTTTGGGGAACAAGCAAGGGAGCATCTGTGAAGTCATTTACTCCTTAACCCTGGCCCATTAAGCAAACATCACAAGGGAAGAAGGGTGTACTCATAAAAAGTAATTCCAAATAGAGTTCTTGTTCATAATTCACAAGAAATAAAAATCCAACTCCTGCTCACTGGGGAGGAGAAATAGGCCCCTGGGCTCTCCATTAGGATGACTAGAAAGATTAAGAATGATAAAAGAGAGATGTTAGGTTAATTTGACCATGAAAGAGAATGTGTACTGTGGCTAAAGATACTATGGCAAGGCTCTGGAAGAGCAAAGGTGAGCGATGAGAATCTCTCGGGTTGCTCAGATCACCTCCCTACATAACCTCAGCTGCAGGAACAGCATTAGGTGGCAGGAATGAGCTTGATCTTCACCATTTACATGGACACCCTGGGCTCTTTTCAGTAGCTTCTCACTTTGGACCCCCCAGCTTCTCACATGGCTTCAGGCAGGGGTCATGGTCCACTGACTACACTCAGAGCTATACTGATTTTTAAAAACTGTGGGGGATTTTCCAGATATCTGTCAGCAGTTGCATTCTCTAGATAGCTGATGTCTAAAAATCAGGGAATATTTCTTATTCCTAAAAAAAGAGAAGTTTTTGAGCTCCCAACTTGGCTGTCAATTGTACAAACCAGGAAATGGAGGCTTAAGAAGGAAGTTACTCGAGTCAACATTGTTCATTAATTCTAGAAACCTTAGAGATGGGACTCCAGGATAGTTCACATTCTAGGGTGTGACCCTTCCCTTAGCCCCTTTAGGCTGATGGGTTAGATTATGAGCCACAGAAATTAGAGAGACCAGTGTATCAATAGTGATAGAAGTGTCTGTGTATAGGAAGGAAAAATATAGGGAAATGGGATAAGTTCCTTCATTATTCTCAGAGGTAGATGGAAGACTGCTGCTTCTTCATGGGCACAGAGGGAATGATCAGCCAGGAAACTGAATATTAGATTCATTTTTCCATCCATCCATCGACCCACCAATCCATCCATCCATCCATTGACCCATCCATCCATCCTTCCATCCAATAATATATATGCACTACATGAGTGGTGTTTAAATAGTATGGAGTTGCGGAATGCTTTGCTGAGAAATTTGGAGTGAAATGCTAGAGTCAGTAAAGAGCAATGGAAGATTTCTGGACAAGGGAGTGGCTAGATAGAAGAAGTGATTCAGGGAGAGTGAGGCAGCATAAAGATGTCTCTAAGGGGCAAAGTCCACATGTGGTCCTTTCATATGTCTCACAGGTAAAGTTTGAATGAACCTCTTTTCTGGTTGGTATATGAGCCAGGTTCTGGTTGTGACTGAAAAGGAATTAGACACAAATGAGGAGGGTGTAAGAATTGGCTAGATCCTGGCAGAACGAGGCATCAAATGTGATGTGTTCAGTGGATTTCTCTGGAGAATAATCAGTTCAACAAATATTTACTGGTACATTCTCTTGAATTTTCTTCTGTCATTATTTGACAGAGAAAACCTCCTAGCCCCAGAGGCCCTGTGCTTTCTGGCAGGAATATTAGAGAGGAAAGGGCTGGGGCTGGACATTGGGACTATATTATTTTTGCTCATTTCTAGCTACTCCAGCAAATTCAGCAATCTGGTATATGGAATGGGTTTGGGAATTTAGGAGGGTACATTGTGTATGAAGAGATGGGGCACAGAGCCAGTAGGGGTTTCCTAGGGAATAAACACCAAGAACCAACTTAGGGGCAGTGGTAAAAGCAACCCTTCTCCTCCATATTTAATGAAGCAGTTGCCCGCAGAAGTCCCTGTGCTGTGGGCGCTGCAGGGTACACTGCTAATCTCTGACTTCCAGAGGATTACAGCAAGGGGTGAAGGAAGGAGCAAGAGATGTAGAGTCATACAAATCTGCTTACCAGCTGTGTGACCTGGGCCCCGCTCGCCACAAGCTCTCTGAGCCTCAGTTTCTTCAACTGGAAAATGAGGATAAGAATATCACCTGACTCATGGGCTCATTGGGAGGACTAAATACAATAATGTTTATGAATTCAGGAGGCTTTGAAGAATGTCAGTCAGTGTTTAAAGATTGAACCTGAATAATAACAAGAATTTTTCCAATGTAATTGCCATTTGTCTTTGAATGCAATAAAATTAATCCCTTTCAAAATCTTCTCTGGTGACGCATCTGGAATGGCTAATGATCAGGAGGGAAAAGGCAGCCTGGGCCCCTCAGTGTTTGTTCACAAGGAAAGGCTGTGCTCTCAGCCACAGGCTGATTCGAATATATGGATAACACACCCCTCCTTTCTAAAAATAGGCACAGGTCTTGTTTTCAATTTCATGACTCTGTATTGGCCATTAATTTAAAAATAGAATTTAAAATATAAGTTAAATATAAAATTTAAAAATATACTTTATTGTGCTTTACTACTTTTCATGATGTTTTTGTTTGTTTTGTTCTGTGAATCAGATGTAGACAAGCAAGACTATTTCCAAGGGGTTGGAGTTAGAAGACGTAGGGAAGGAAACATGGCCCCAAGTTGAACCTAATGAGATTAGGGGCAGAACTCCGTAGCTTCCTGGAAATGTGCTGGCCAAGTTCTACTTTCCCCTTGTCTGGAGAGAAAGCTTTGCTGCTTGTGGTTTCTGGTACTGGCCTTCTTTGTCCTGTGCAGAACCTGTTACTTGCCGGTCATCAATCCAGAGCAGCAGGATGGGGTCACCACCAGGGCCAGGGCTGAGAGCGGGTCCCATTGTTCACACACAGGGGAACACAGGAGGGGTAGAGGGTCAGCAGGGAGAAGCATTTTTCCCCGGCACCAGGTCCTGCCCCTGGGGGAGTGAAGGATGTGCAAATTTTCTGTTTAGTTTTAGTTTTCCTGTTCAGCAACGGATAATCTCCCCCTCTGTCGAAGACATGGATTCAGTTAATGCTGAAGCATTTTGCCTGTTAAATTGTTTAAATGTAAAATGACAACCCCTTTGCTGGTGACGGATATTTATTTCAAGTCCTAAATCAATTTCAGTCTCTCTCTCTCACCACTTTTCTCCTCCTAGTGCACCCCTCCCCTTTGGAACTTGGGAAAATCCAATTTCCTTCCTGCCTTAATCTCTCTCCAGCGTTTGCACTGGCTCTGCTCTGCCCACACCTGCTCCTTCCAGCTGTGAGACTCCTTTTGGTAAAATACTTTGTGTCCTGCCGAGTTGTCGATGGACAAGACCCCCATGGCCGCTTCCTGGCTCTCTTAATGAACACAGTTGTTCTGTTCCACCAGGTCCCCAGGAACTCCCCACTTCAATCTATTAGCCAGTGGTGATTTCCACATTTAGAGTGAGACCCCTGACCTGGGCCCCCAAGTGCCTGCTCTTGACCGAGGAAAGAATTTGAAATCTAGCACTCCCGGTGCTGGTCCTAAGTGCTTTGGGCTTTATAGCCCCAACTCCTGCATCACAGGAATGTCAGGCCAAGCAGAGAGACTCCAGATCTGCTGTCTCCCCAGCCCTGCGGCTAAACTGTCGTTATTAATGACAGCAATCACCACCCAGAACTCAGGTCATAAATAATGAGTGTCTTTCAGCAGTCACAAGAATGGCTGCAAACATTCATCATTTACACACCTCTCAAAATAGCCAGGGAAATGAACAGCAGAATGATTATGACCAATTTCTATCTCTATGTCAATGTTAACAACATAGTTTTATATAAAGAGAAAAGTCCAAAGCAGCATGAACTTCAGATGACAGTAATAGATATTCTACCAAAAATGACCCTAGAGTTAAAGAGGTTTGGAAAACTCTTTGTTATAGAAAAAAATTAGATTTCTGTATAGAAAGACTTCTCTAAGTCTTTAATATACTATTGTGCATTGGGAATCTCCAAGAGAAGTAAACTATAGCTTCCCAAAGTATTTGACCTCAACTTTATTTCTCCTTTTGGCATGTCGTGTGAGATCGTGCAGGACATTGTTCAGTGGTGTGCAGGAAATATATAACAATGATTTTCCTGGAGTGGTAAAAAAGCCTTAATTTGTAATGTGTGCTGATTTCCTTGGTTTAAGTACTCCCACCATGGCTGATTTCAAGCTACTAATACAAAGGCACTGGACGTGGAGTTGTGACGAGATGCACATGATCAGTTTTCTGTGAGCGGGCTCCCCATTTAGGAAATGCAGCTCTTATGTTATTTTCATGCAGGTCCTCTTTCCATTGAGCATGGGGAAGTGAACGCAGATGTAACTAGTGTTGAACTCCATGGGAAAGCAGGAATAGAATGTGAAAGGAAATCCTCAGGGCATTGCATTGAATACTCGCTCACTTCTCTAATCAGTGATCAAAGTGGACTTTCTCTGCCTGCGACCAGCTCATGATGGGAGTCTGATTCTCTGACGAAGTTTTCTGGGCAGATCTGTCTTTGCTACGACTTGACTGTGTAGCAAAGAGGAGAGATGTCTACTTGAGGAGAGATGCATCGGTGCCTGTCCACTCTTTAGACAGCTCTGTGACCTCCTATTTAGCTGGGGTCACAACAACCTTCCTGACCAACTTCTCTGCTGCCACTGGAGCCAGTCCCTTTGACCCTGGCGGGTGCATATTGAATACTACTGAAATAGGTTGTCTGACTAAAAAAAGCAAAGCAACAAATTAAATTTCTATCTCAGTGGCATTTGGTAAAGCAGACCACTTTCTTTCCCTGGTTTTTCATCCCTGTCTCCCTGCTAGATTCCAAGGTAACACACCCTTTCCTGGTTTTCTCTCTGCCTCTTTGGCCACTTTAGCTTTGCCAACTTCTTTATCGCTAACTAAAAGGTTGGGTTCTTTAGTCTTAGTTTCTCTTTCCTTCCCTGCCCCTCGCCTTCTCTTTCCTCTCCCTGGATGATCTGATCCATTCTCACGGATTTAAATACCAGCCTTTTTTTCCTGATGATTCCCAAATTTATCATTTGAAACCAGACTTCTCTGAGCTCTGGACTTAAATAACCAGCAACATACTTGGCATCTCTATCCACGTGTCTCACAAGTTTTTCAACTTTAATTCGTGCAAAAAAGAACTTGATGTTCCCGATAACCCGTTTCTCCCTCAGCCTTTCCTATCTCAATACATAGCATTTCCTTTGATCTAGTTGCCTAAGTCTGAAATCTAGAAATCACTTCTGATTAAACTTCTATTCTTATCTCCCAAATCTAATCTATCCATCTTGAGTGAATAAATTTCACACTGCTTTTTTTTCTTTTGTCCTGAAGGCCATTGACTTATATATTATACTCAAGAAGCTCTGAAACACTGCTGGGTTCGTATTCTATTGCTTTGATTTACCAAGAAGAAAGATCCAGGAGAGAGGTGTTTCAGGTTAATAATTATTTTTAATTAGATTTTCTTTTGGTGTTTCTGCAGACCCAGTTCTCCCAAGTGTCCCCCTTGTCTAACAGATACTAAATGGGCTTCTTCTTATTCAGTGGATCTGAGTTAACCTGGAGTCCCTTCACATTCCTCTTCTCTGTAGTCATTGTCCCATGGAGTTTGCCATCTCATAACCCCCATTTCCAAAAGTAGATGGGAGGTGTAAGGGGACAAGGAACCTTGGGAAATTCAGATAAATGAGATAAATGCCTCAAGAATTTTGGCTAGTTATTTGTTTTATTTATGACTTTGTGTTCCTAGGGTGCTATGGATTTCATGGAGATTCCTTTGTATCCCAGTTTTACCTATGGAAAGCAGGGAATTCTAAGGAATTTCTCCCCATTTTTAAGACAGAGATACTGAGGCTCAGATTGTGACTGGACACATTCGTATAGAGATCCTATATAGGAAGTCACAGAGCCAAGTGGTACCTCCAAGAGCACTGTGTTGAGGGGTGGGCATAAGGAAGGGCATATCCAGGTCCTTAGGTCATTGTGCTCAGACAGTTTAGGGGCCATCTTGAGAAAAAGAATACACAATTCCATATAAAAGTGAAAACTGAATTAAAATGAGAAAGGATATCACAACAAATCACAAATTCAGAAATGCATACAATATACCATGAGCACCACAAAATCCAGAAAAATAACATTTATATTTTAATAAATAACAGATTATTTCTATAATGCTTTTTTCTATAGTATTGACTGCATATTCTTTTATTGCTTTATTACATGTCAATGATTTGGTAATATTTTCTACAGTGAGAATACAAAGGTAGTTTAGCCTTTTTTCTACACTGATTACAACTTCCTTTTTTCTGATTCATCACTTAGTACATTTTCTGTCAGTTTCATAGTTTGTTATTACTGATGCTTTATAATTTTTAGTGTTTTTAAATCCTACATTTGGGAACATATCAATCACTTTTCTCTCATGTATGAGCCACAAGATTTAAGGCATTTCAAGATTGTATTTTAGATTTAAAATTTTTAAATTATGGTAAAATACACATAAAAAGTTACCATCTTTTTTTGCTTTCTTAATATATTTTATTGATTATGCCATTTCAGTTGTTCCATTCCCCCTCTTCCTTTCCCTCCACCCTGCACATCCTCTTCTACCCACATTCCCCCACTTTAGTTCATGTCCATGTGTCATAAGTTCTTTAGCTTCTACATTTCCTACACTACTCTTGCCCTCCCCCTGTCTATTTTCTCCCCACAGTCTATACTACTTATTCTCTGTATCTTCTCCCCTGCTGTCCTCCTCCCACCCTGCTGTTGCTAACCTTCCATGTGATCTCTCTTTCGGTGACTACACTCCTGATCTAGCTGTCCACTTAGTTTGCTTTTGTTTTAGGTGTGGTTGTTAATATCTGTGAGTTTGCTGTCCTTTCACTCTTCATATTTTTTTATCTTCTTTTTCTTAGATAAGTCCCTTTAACATTTCATATAATAAGGGTTTGGTGATGATGAACTCCTTGAACTTGACCTTTTCTGAGAAGCACTTTATCTGCCCTTCCATTCTAAATGAAAGCTTTGCTAGATAGAGCAATCTTGGCTGTAGGTCCTTGCCTTTCATGACTTGGAATACTTCTTTCCAGCCCCTTACTGCCTGTAAGGTCTTTTTTGAGAAATCAGCTGACAGTCTGATGGGAACTCCTTTGTAGGTGACTAGTCCCTTATCTCTTGCTGCTTCTAGAATTCTCTCCTNGTTTCCACCTATGCCTCCATCTTGGCGGAAGTCCTAGGTTCAGTTGTTGATAGCTGTGAATTTGTTGTCATTTTACTGTTCCAAGTTTTTGATCTTCTTCTATTTCTTGGATAAGTCAATTTAACATATCATATAATAAGAGCTTGGTGGTGATGAACTCCTTTAACTTGACCTTATCTGGGAAGCACTTTATCTGCCCTTTCATTCTGCCTTTCATAGCTTTGCTGGGTAGAGTACTTTTGGATGCAGGTCCTTGCATTTCATGACTTGGAATACTTCTTTCTAGCCCCTTCTTGGTGACAAGGCTTCTTTTGAGAAATCAACTGATAGCCTTATGGGCACTTCTTTGTAGGTAACTCTCCTTTTCTCTTGCTGCTTTTAAGATTCTCTTATCTTTAATCTTGGGTAATGTAATTATGATGTGTCTTGGTGTGTTCCTCCTTGGGTCCACCTTCTTTGGGACTCTCTGAGCTTCCTGGACTTTCTGGAAGTCTATTTTCTTTGCCAGACTGGGGAAGTTCTCCTTCATTATTTGTTCAAATAAATTTTTTATTTCTTCCTCTTCTTCTTCTTATGCTGTTTTGATTACAGTAGCTTTGTAATACAGTTTAATATCAGGTATTGTGATCTCTCCTACTTTGTTCTTCTTTCTTAAAATTGCTGCAGCTTAAATAAAACTGCAACTTAAATAAATTCAGGGTCATTTATTGTTCCACATAAATTTTTGAAATATTTGTTCTACATCTGTGATATATGTCATTAGTATTTTAATAGGGGTTGCATTGAATCTATAAATTGCTTTGGGTAGTGTGGACATTTGATGATGTTAATTCTTCCAATCCATGAACATGGTACATGCTTACATTTGTTTGCATCTGCCTGAATTCCTTTCTTCAGTGTTGTGTAGTTTTCTGAGTACAGTTTTCTGAGTACTGTACTGAGTACAGTACCTCCTTGGTTAGGTTTATTTCTAGGTAATTTATTTTTTATGTTGGCATAGCAAATGGAACCTTTTTCTGATTTCTGCTTCTGATATTTCATTGTTGGTATACAAAAATGCCTTTAATTTCTGAGTATTGGCTTTGTATCCTTCTATTTTGCCAAATTCACTTACTAGGTTGAGTAGTTTTTTGGTGGAGTGTGTAGGATTTTCTATCAAAAATTTCATGTAGCCATTGGCCTTAGGTTGCCTTGTTTGGGAACTGTAGGACACCATTAATGAAGAAATGTCCCAATGTCATCTGCCATGGGCCCACGCATGATACACCAATCACAAGCTCCCTGGGAGCTGAGATTTGGGATGTCTTGTTCATTGTTGCGCACTTGTTATGTCGAGCACAGCAAAGGAGCTCAGTGAATATTTTCTGAATTAACACACAACAATGGAATTTACATTAGTTTCAGATAGGATAATGAAACTCTCAACCAGGCAGAAAATTTTTGACTTGTTTTTATCTATAGAAAATATCTTACTTGACTATATAGACTCTGATTATACCTAATTGTGGATACTATTAGCTGTGATAGCAATCTATTTCAATCAACGTATTAAAAAGATAAAAACTTTAAAAAGTGCACTGAGATTACACATAAGAAAAAAGGAAGCTGAAATTCAGCAAAACTGGTGCTAAGTGAACATTTAAGTATAAAATAAATCTGTACATCTTTTAGTATTTATTTATTCTTAGGGAAAATTTTGATTTAAAGTATTTTTATGAAACCTCTTTGAAGGTAGAGTCTTTTTAAAATATGTTTTATTAATTATGCCACTACAGTTGTCCCATTCCCCCCCCCCCTTCATTCCCCTCCACCCTGCAAACCCCTGCCCCAACATGCCCGCCCTTTGGTTCATGTCCATGTGTCATAATTTCTTTAGCTTCTACGTTTCCCACACTATTCTTGCCTTCCCCCTATTTTCTCCCCACCATCTATGCTACTTATTCCCCATACCTTTTTCCCCTCTCTCCCCCTCCCACTCCCCTGTTGCTAACCCTCCCTGTGATGTAGATTTCTATGGTTCTGCTCCTGATCTAGCTGTCCTCTTAGTTTGCTTTTGTTTTAGGTGTGGTTGTTAATAACTGTGAGTTTGCTCTCCTTTCACTGTTCATATTTTTTATCTTCTTTTTCTTAGATAAGTACTTTTAACATTTTATATAATAAGGGCTTGGTGATGATGAAATCCTTAAACTTGACCTTATCTGAGAAGCACTTTATCTGCCCTTCCATTCTAAGTGAAAGCTTTGCTGGATAGAGCAATCTTGGCTGTAGGTCTTTGGATTTCATGACTTGTAATACTTCTTTCCAGCCCCTTCTTGCCTGCAAGGTCTCTTTTGGGAAATCATTGTGATGGGAAATCCTTTGTAGATGACTGTCCCCTTATCTCTTGTTGCTTCTAGGATTCTCTCCTTCATTTTAATCTTGGCTAATGTAATTATGATGTGCCTTGGTGTGTTCTTTCTTGGGTCCAACTTCTTTGGCACTCTCTGAGCTTCCTGGATTTCCTGGAAGTCTATTTCCTTTACCAGACTGGGGAAGTTGTCCTTCATTATTTGTTCAAATAAGTTTTCCACTTATTTCTTTTTCTCTTCCCCTTCTGGTATCCCTGTAATTCGGATGTTGGAGCATTTAAAGATGTCCTGGAGGTTCCTAAGCCTCTCCTCATTTTTTTGAATTCTTATTTCTTCATTCTTTTCTGTTTGGTCTTTTTTTTCTTCCTTCTGGTCCACTCGATTGATTTTAGTCTTAGTTTTCTTCCCATTACTATTGTTTTCCTGTGCATTTTGCTTCATTTCACTTAGTGAAGCCTTCATTTTTTCATTTAATTCATGACTAGAATCAACCAGTTCTGTGAGCATCCTGATCACCAGTATTTTGAACTGTGCATCTGATAAACTGGCTATCTTTTGGTGGCTTAGAAGTATTGGCTCTGGGGCTTTGAGCTGTTCTTCTTCTTGAGCCATAATGTTTTGGTGTGTTTGAACCTGTTAGGTATGAGGTGAAAAGCCTTAGGTGTTCACCAGGGTGGGGCAACCCAGGTCACTGGGTTGTGACGCTATATGTGGGGGTGGGGTCAGAGGTGGGCAATGGCATTTTTTTCTGCTCTCTCGAATTTCAGTCCCCTCTGCTGCTTCCCACAAGCAAATTGGGTCCTTCTGGTGCTAGTTCCTGGGTGTGTGGGCTTGTGCACCCTCCAGGACCCTGTGGTTCTTTCCAATGAACTCTCTGTGAGCCTGGAAGCCTCTCCCAGCACCTGGACCTTTGAAAGTTTTTCCAGTTGGTGCTTCTAGGCTTTGTTTTCCGGTGCCAGAGCCCTGGTTTGCATGGTCTGTCTCACTGCTCGCTCCTCTGCCTGGTTTATCTGAGTGTGAATGTGTGACCGCAGTCAGCCAGCCGCCTTACGCCCTCGTTGGGTCTGCCCATTGCCACCCCATGAATGGGATCTGCCAACCACCACCTGCGCCCCTGGGTCTGTCCGGCGACTTTTTCCTGCGTGACCCACTGACTCCACCCCTCTTACTGGTCTGGATGAATGGTTCGTTGTTGTCAGACTTCGGTACAGTTTAATTTTCTGTCTCTTTTGGTTGCATTCTGGTTTTTAAATATTTGTTGTACATAAACTTGATTGTGCGAGGAGGTACAGTATTTCCACTTACACCTCCATCTTGGCTGGAAGTCTCTGCATCTATGCATTTTTGTTTGTGTGTCTTTTTCTTCATTTGTTGCTCTCAGTTTTATATCCCACATATGAATAAAATCATATGGTTACTGACTTTTTCCATCTGACTTATTTCATTTAGCATGATATTCTCAAGATCCACCCATGGTGTCACAAATGGCAGTATTCCATCTTTTCTTATGGCTGAGTAGTATACCATTGTGTATAGGTACCACATCTTTTTTATCCAATTATATATTGAAGGATGCTTCAGTTGTTTCTATGTCTTAATCTCTGTGAATAATGCTGCATTGGACATAGAGGTACATATATCTTTATAAATAAATATTTTTAAGTTTTGGGGGTAGATAACCCAGAAGAGGGATTTTGGGTCATATAGTAACACTATTTTTAATTTTTTGAGGAATCTCTATACTATTTTCTATAGTGGATGTACCAGTGTACATTCTCACCAACAGTGAATGAGGGTTCCTTTTTCTCCACAACCTCCCCAACACTTGTTATTAACTTGTCATATTGATAATAGCTGGTCTAATAGGTGTAGGGTAGTATCTCATTATAGGTTGATTTGCACTTCCTTAAAAGCTAGTAAAAAGCATCTTTCCATATCTGTTAGCCACTCATATGTTTTCTTGGGATAAGTGTCCATTTATGTCCTCTTCCCATTTTTAATTGGATTGTTTGTTTTTTGTCATTCAGCTGTAGGAGTTATTTATTTATTTGGGATATTAACTCCTTATTGAAGGTGTTGTTTGCAAATACCTTCTGCCATTTGGTTGGTTGCCTTTTTGTTTTGTGGATGGTTTCTTCTGCTGTATGGAAGCTTTTTAGTCTGATACAGTCCCATTAATTTATTTCTGCTTTGACTTCTATTGCCTTTTTTTAAAATCCTCACTCAAAGACATGCTTATCAATTGTAGAGAGAATGGAAGGGAGGGAGAGAGGGGGACAGAAACATTGATGTTAGAGAGAAACATTGATCAGCTGCCTCTTACACGTGCCTGGACTGGGGACTAAACCCACAACCTAGGCATATGCCCTGAGATTGAACTATAGCACTTTGGTCTATAGGACAACACTCTAATCCACTGAGCAACACTTGCCTTTGAGGTCAAATTCATAAGGTATTCTCTAAGACCATGGCCCATATGTTCAGTACCTATTTTTTATTTGTGTAATTGATTGCTTCAGGTCTTATATTTATGTCCTTGGTCCACTTTGAGTTAATTTTTGTGTATAGTGACAAATACCAGACTAGTTTTATTCTTTTCCATGTGTCTTTTTCATTTTCCCAGCACCATTTATTGAAGAAGCTTTCTTTTCTCCATTCTATGTTTTTGACTCCTTTTTCAAAAATTATCTGCCCATATACATGTGAATTTATTTCTGGGCTGTCAATTATTCTATTTATTATCATTATTATTAAAGCTAAAAAAGCTTCCTTTATTACATAAAGCCAATACAGCTACTTCTCAGTTCAACTGTTTGTGCATCTCTATGTTTCTCAAAGTGTTATGTCTGTGATGTTAAAGACAGTCACTTCCGAGTGTCATCAGGTGGCAGCTTTCTGTGGGTGTCATCATTTGTGATACCTGCTCCCCATTTCACATACAATGAGACATTGCTCTAGGGTGTTAAGAAGCTCTCCCAGGCCCCAGAGTAAACATATACCCTATGTTCTTCCACACCTAATTGTGCCAGAAGCAACAAAGTTCTGAAGAAGACACAATTAAAGCTGTCGCACATGTCACAGCTTATCAATATACTGCTTTATCATTTTCATTAACAAAGTATATTACAGTGGGCTCTCCTGTTAGTATTTTTTAAATAATTCACTGCATGTTCTGTTTTTATCACCTCCCAATTTGTAGCGTCGGTAAAACAATAAATATTTAACCGTGTATACGTTTATAGTAAAACAAAATATGCATATTTTCATCACATTGCTTCTGTAGTTCCTTGTGTGAAATCAATTCAACCATTTTTAAATTCTGTGAAATTGGGCCCCAACTTGATAAAATCACCAAAACACCTCCCAGATTCCTCAAAGATGTGCATGGTTGGAACGAGTGCTTGCCCCATGTCACTCGTGCATTCACTCATTCTTCAGAAGCTCGCTGAGTACTTGCCATGAGGCAACCACTCCCAGTGTAGGTTGCTGTTGACACAGAGGGAAGCAAGATAAATATGACTTTTGTTCTTGTGGAAGTAACATTCCAGTGCTTAGAGATATCTAATCATTCAGTCAAGAAACAAACAAGAAAAATACCAGATAGCAACTGATATTAGATAGAAAATTAGAGTGGAGAGTTACTAGATGAAGTGATCTGGGAAGGATGCTGTGGGGAGGTAACTTTTAAGCTAGATAGAATATGGCAGGGAGAGCAATTGAAAAGAATTTGGGTAAATCCTAGATTTAACTGGGGTTTAAATCTAGGGTACACTCAAAGGGTGGTCTGAGGACCTGTGGCAGTCTGTAAGCTATCTCCTCTCCACCTTGAGATAAGCACAGAAATTGAGAATAACTATTAAGAAATTTTATAGTAATTTGACAGAAAAATTTTATGTCTTTTGAGCATAATAAATTTGCATGCTTTTATATTCTCATTTTTCTAGTAAATTCATTCTTATTTTATTTTATAAAAGTACAGGTTGGAAATTTTTAGAAACCTGGTTTTCACCATAGACTGTATGTGGAAACACTGGCTTAACCACTTAACCAAGTGGATGAATAGAGATGCCATTTCCTGAGATGAAAAAGAGCAGAATAGGAGCATTTCTGGGGACAGAAATCAAGTGGGCATTGTTAGACCATGCTAAGTTTGAGATGCCCATTGGGCACCCAAGCCATGAAACAGAGTATATTGTTGCGTATATGACTCTCATAATACAGAGTAGATTACTGTGTTTATGAGTTCCGGGGAAAGATCAAACTTGGAGATATGGATTTGGGGCCACTCAGTATACAGAAGATATCTGAAGCTGTGGGATTGGATGGGATCACCTACCTACAATTAGGAACTAGCAAAGAAGACTGATAAGGAGCGGCTAGAGACAGAGAAGGAAAACCAGTGTGGTGTCATGAATACCCACAGAAGAAAATGTTTCAAAAAGAAGAAGTAGCCATCTGTGCCTAATGCTGCTGAGAGGTGTGATAAGGTAAGAACAAATAAGTGACAGCTGGATTTGGCAAATTTGGAGACCCTAACAATAGTAATTACAGTGGAACAGTGAGAACACAATCCTAACTGGACTAGGTTAGCAAGAGAACAAGTGACAAGGAAATGATCCTGTAACAATATAAAGTTTTTTCAAATAGTTTTGTTGTAAAAGGAGTAGAGAGATGCAATGAAGATTGATATGGAATCAAGGAAGATTTATCCAAGATAGATTTTCTTCAAGTGTGCAGATAAGAATGTCCAGTAGAGACAGGAAGTTGGTAATGCAGGCATCCATCAGAATGCAGTTCATAGGCAGCTCAACATATTGAAATGGACATTAATAGTAGTTGTGGAAATTACATTCCATCTTCATTCCATTCCCTACAGGATTCTACAGGGGCTCCATGCTCAAGGTGAGGAATCGGGATTCACTAAGGCAGTTTGGGATTATAGTAGAGACACTGAAATCACCTTTAGTGCTCGTGGTGAGGACCTGGAAATGGAACATGCCTGGTTTATTGGGGCTACATGATATAAATCTAACTTCTGAACCTTAAAAAGTTGCATCTTCAAATTATAATGACACCTTCTTCCTCGCCCATAGAAATTGAAATTGAAAGATGTTTGCCATTTTGACAGGAATACAAAATTTCAAGCTTTGAGCAGAGACTGATGAATGAAATAGAGTTTCGCTTGGAACGTACCCCTGTTGATGAATCAGATGACGAAATCCAACATGACGAGATCCCCACAGGCAAGTGTATTGCTCCCATCTTTGACAAAAGACTCAAGCACTTCCGGGTCACAGAAGGTTCTCCAGTCACATTCACCTGCAAAATTGTTGGAATACCTGTTCCAAAGGTAAGAAAAGATGATGAGCCAGTTGGCAAAGCAACAGCACAGAACCATAGACAGTATCTTTCTTATCAGACTCAAGTGAAGTATCTACAAAGGGGAAAAAAAACAATAACAGAAAATTAACAAAGCCCAGATAATTTGGCTAAAAAGAGACAGTCAGGAATAGGATTGTTAAGTAAGCCAAAAATAAATCAGACTTATGGGTAAGTTGTAATTTTATTAAAATTTAAAAATAAACTTCTTGGTGGTGATGCTGTGTTTTAGGTTATTGATTATCTCAACCACCAAACTCGCCAAATGAATTTTTTTTTTACTTAATACTTATTGAATGTCCACAGTGTGCCTGTTGTTGTACAAAGTGAGCTATATTTGTATCATTACTATTAGCTTAGTAAATGCTAAAAATGTCATATATCATTATCACTGGCTGCTGAAAAATCTTATGAGTCATCAGATTTTTTGGCAGTCAGCTGAGAGAAGGATTTACACCCAGTATTGCTGTAGCGGGGGATCTCTCCACTCTTCTTTCACAAACAATAATTAGCATGGTGTTATCATGTAACATTAGGGAACAAGAAAATGTAGAGAGGGCAGCTGCAACCAGTACTTCATCCTACCCCCTCACCCTCCACCCTCCCATCTTTGAGATCTCTCTTTGATACATGCAGAATTTACCATGAAAAATATATATATTCAAATTTTAGCTGGATGAAAAAATTAGTGAGTAAACTCTGGCCTCATTCTACTCAACATGATAAACCATACTGTCCTTGCAAGCAAGGTAAGCCTATCTAGACCTGAGATCTGCAACTGCAGAAGACTTGAGCCTATAATGGGAAAGGATAATGGGAATAGGATAATGGCGGGATAGGCTCCTGGTTTTCTTTTTTCCTTTGCCTTTGAAAATATGTCTGGTTCTTAGAGAAACTTTCTAAGTAATTATGAAGTACAACAAAAATGGTAAAAGCTTCATCTTGATCCTAAGTTATATAGAATTTTTGACGTAAGCATTATATAAGTGCAGGAGCATAATACACTGCTTTTAATATGTTTTATAACTTTTTCTAAGTGTTTTATAAGAGATGACTCACTTATAGAGATGGGAATCAGCCCTTGCCTCATCCTACTCCCTACTTTATTATCCTGTGAAGATGCACAGAACAATGTATATGCTCCTTGGTCATCTTTTATTTCAGGTTTACTGGTTCAAAGATGGAAAGCAGATTTCAAAGCAAAATGAGCACTGCAAAATGAAACGAGAAGGAGATGGGACATGTTCTCTGCACATTGAATCCACCACGAGTGATGATGACGGCAACTACACCATCATGGCCGCCAACCCCCAGGTGGAGACGCAGGGTTCAGCGTTGCAATGCACTCTGAGGAAGGAGCGGGTGGTGTTGCGAATGAGAACTTGAGAAGTGGGAGTTACTGAGGCTGAGGAAAATCAGTGAGAAGTATTGTGATTGTGTGTCACTAAAGCACAGTGTCACAGTCTAAAAGACCAGTTAACCAGTGATGGGTCACTCAACCCTTCAGCCTTTTTCAAAGAACATTAGTGGTATCTATTTACTTTATACACATCCCAGACCCATTGGGCTAAATCTTGTGTTTATCAACTCATTGACTCTCTTAAAGGGTCAATAAATTGATCTATTCAAAAAAATGATTTGTTGTTTTTGTCATTTAGAGAATAAGCAAATTACTTCACAAAGTCTTGTGAATATCTCTCAAACTAGTAACATCCTTCTTTTTTGTTTTTTGTAAAAGTTAGAAAGCCATAATCTTTTGCTTTCCTTTTCTGAATGAGATTGACAGCTTCCTCTAAAAGATATGGCTGAATAAATACGTTTAACTACTATTAGAATAGGAATTTCTACTCTTGCCCACTCCTCCTACTGAAATAGTGGTTTTGAAGATAATCCCTATTGAGGCAAGTGTGAGAACACTTGGCCATGATCCCTGCATGTGGCTGCACAAGAATTCATTTTTTTCACATTTGTGCTCTGTTCATTTCTCGGCTTAAGAAAATGAAAGTCATCAAAATATCCTTAAAAATCCCTCCCCATGGACTATTAACAGTGATTTAAGGAGTCATGTTATATATTTATCCCCCCAAAGAAAACTTATGTAGCCAAAAGGTTCATAATATTCAGGTCAAAAAATGTATTAAATTGAGAAATGTGGAATTCTCATTTTAGTCTTGTTCATTTTCTGTTTCTTAGGGGAGAATCAGCTGTTCTGGCCACTTAATGGTACAAAGTTTGCCTATGCGCAGTCGAGTAACACCTACTGGCCAGTCTCACAGGTAAACAATAAGGATCTTCCTCTTCTAGCCACTCCCAAGCAACCACCCACTACAATGAGCACTGAAGCAGTGGGTCCAGAAAATGTTACTTAAAGTGTAGTCATCAACCTGTAGCATCAGTACCACTTGGGAGCTTATTGCAAATGCAGAATCCTAAACCCCACCCCAGACCTACTGAATCAGAATTATATTTTAATAAGATCCCCAGGTGACTCATAAATATACTAAATTTTAAAAGGACTGACCTACAGCACAGTTTCAAAATTTGTAACCATCAGTAGTGCCTGTTTACATATAAATCAGACCTGGAATCATCATTTTTCTTTAGTAAAACAAAAACTGTTAATGCTTGTTTGGACATACACTGAATAGTGTTGTTGTCTCCAATATACCAATTATTTCTAATAGACTACTTGACTTTCTCTCTGACTTTATGAACCACTAAGAATAAAAAGCACGGCTTTTCCTTGACTCTTATGGCGCCATAAAATCTTAGCAGAGCATTCCATAGTTGCTGACATGGATGAATTAAATTTGACTTACCAAAGAAACAAAAACAGTGACTCATATTTCAGATACAGTATTTCACCACCATTGCACTGTACCTTCTTCATTTTTTTTCAAGAACAGCTGTTACTGTTGGTCATTCCAAACCAGTAAGTTCATGATAATCTTTAATGATCTGCCATAATTTATAGCCAGGTTAAATTTTATTACTTGGAGACACAAAGATTGCAGCTGCCTTGTTCTGGGTCATAAACGGCACTTCTCCTTTGGCTCCCATTTGAGGTTCAGCGTGCACACTGATTTATTTGTTTATTTTGAACCTTTTGAACAACTGGTCAAACCCAAGGCAAGAGAAGCTAAGCCACTTAACCCAGAATGACTTCAGAGAGAAAGAAGCTAAAGCCTGTTTATTTGATTACAGATCTCACAAGATAATCCTACAGGGTATGAGATACTTACCACTTTGTTTTTTACATCAGCTCCACACCATTATTTATTATTTATTATTTGTTTATGGCCCAGTAACACTTTTTCCCTCCCTCACCACCTTCCAGCCATGAAAAAAAAAAAGAAAAGAAAATTCATTTCCCAGACCCCATAGCCATGCCTGAATGCCTACTGTTGTAAGTTTGTAAGTGGGTTTCTGTATTTAATGCCTCAACACATTTGTTGTTATAGAGGAAGGTCCCGAATGCAAGAAAAAGACAAGGAGCCCCTACAGGAACGCTTTTTCCGACCACATTTCCTACAGGCTCCTGGGGATATGGTAGCTCACGAGGGGCGCCTCTGTCGGCTGGACTGTAAGGTGGGCCCTAGCGTCATCCATGGCTCCAGATCTGTTCATGTTTTGCAATTGTTTGTTTGTTTGCACTTATTTTTGTTTTTGTTTTGTGTGGTTTTTCCAAGGAAAAGAGGATTGGGAAGGAAGATAGATCACTTTATTTTCCCTGCAGTGCTGTTTTGAAGTGTTTAATACTAGACAAAAATATTTCATGAAAATTTTAAGTCTTTGTATCTCTATTATCAGTACTGTGTCAAGTTAACTCTGGTTTGTAAAAAACAACAAAAGAGGTGATATAATTCCAAAATTTTCCTTACTGTGCCTGGAAAGTCTCTGTTACTATAAAGCCAAAATGTAATTTTTGCATTCTTGAAGCCTTTTAAAAATTACAGTCATGAAAAGATGGTTCCAAGGCAGTTTATGAAAGCAGACAGTAGTTTCTCATGCTAATCATCATTCGTCACCTATTTGTAGCTATTCTAATTCTTTGATCAAGAATGAGATTTGCTCCAGGAAGTCCAGGAAGCTCAGAGAGTCCCAAAGAAGTTGGACCCAAGGAGGAACACACCAGGGCACATCATTACATTAGCCAAGATTAAAATGAAGGAGAGAATCCTAGAAGCAGCAAGAGATAAGGAGACAGTCACCTACAAAGGAGTTCCCATCAGACTGTCAGCGGATTTCTCGAAAGAGACCTTACAGGCAAGAAGGGGCTGGAAAGAAGTATTCCAAGTCATGAAATCCAAAGACCTACAGCCAAGATTGCTCTATCCAGCAAAGGTTTCATTTAGAATAGAAGGGCATATAAAGTGCTTCTCAGATAAGGTCAAGTTCAAGGAGTTCATCATCACCAAGCCTTTAGTATATGAAAAGTTAAAGAGACTTACCTAACAAAAAGAAGATAAAAAATATGAACAGTAAAATGACAACAAATTCACAACAATCAACAACCAAACCTAAAAAATCAAAAACAAAAACAAACTAAGCAAACAACTAGAACAGGAACAGAATCATAGAAATGGAGATCACAGGGAAGGTTATCAGCAGGGAAGTCTGAGGGGAAGAGGGGGGAAAAGGTACAGAGAATAAGTAACATAAATGGTAGGTACAAAATAGACAGGGGAGGTTAAGAATAGTGTAGAAAATGTAGAAGCCAAAGTTCGTATATGTACAACCCACAGACATTAACTAAAGGGGGGTAATGTGGGTGGGAGGGGGTGTGCAGGGCAGAGGGGAATAAGGGGGGAAATGAGACAACTGTAATAGCATAATCAATAACTATATATATATATATAAAATAAAATTTTTTAAAAAGAACGAGGTTCGCTGGAGCAGCCTGGATATCTCCCAGTATGCAGAGAAACTTAAGTCACCCCTCCTGCCCAGACAAAGCTGCAGAGTGCTGTGGACAATTCAGATGCAAATTAGTAAAGGCTTGAGGTCAATCATTCATAAAGCCCATTTCTCTTGGTGATTCTTGCTCTCCCAATGAAGGCCTGAATAATGTTCCAAATTGACTGTTACTTTTAAGCCCTAGCAGATACCCATGCCTGACCCCACCCCCAGAGTTTCTGATTTAATGTGACTATGTTAAATAGTGGGCATTAGGATTTTCAAATGCTCCCCACATGGTTATATTACACAGCCAAGTTTGAGAACACTGGTTTAATGTCTGTCCTTTACTTGGGTACCTCTCACTTGTTAGGTATGTAAGCAACATATCGTCTCTGAAATTGATGCTGCAAGCCTATTTTATTTGTTTAGCTTCTTAATTCATACTTATTCTAATCTAGAATGTAATTATGACCTGAATCTGGATGTAAATACCATACAGTTTAAATTCATGTAGCCACTCACCCAATCCCTCTTGTCCTGATGTGCCTTCACTACCCCATGTTTTGTCCCACTCTCGGGTGCCAGATAAGGATGAAAAATTCAGCCACCAGATAAATCTGCCTGCCATCCATCTGTCATTTGCCTCAGCTGTCCTGTTTTGTTGTTGTTGTTTTAATTAGGTGAGTGGCTTACCGCCCCCGGAGCTGACATGGCTGCTCAATGGCCAACCCGTGCTCCCAGATGCCTCCCACAAGATGCTGGTCAGAGAAACTGGAGTCCACTCTCTGCTCATTGACCCGCTCACTCAGTGTGATGCGGGGACCTACACATGCGTTGCTACCAACAAAACTGGACAGAATTCCTTCAGTCTGGAACTCACTGTAGTAGGTAAGGTTCGCTGCTGGGACCCTTAAACGTGTAACTCCCTCCAAAGTTATTGCCCAAATACACGGAGCCTGTGACAGAATGACTCAGACCTTTGCCCCACCAACTCTAACCTCAGTTCCAAAGAAACATCGGTTCGCTAAGAACGTAATAGGGTACTTTGTGCATATTATGCATGCAATAAGTGGGAGTCATGCAATAAGTGGGAGACCATCCCCCCTTTACCAGAGAGAGGATCAGGTACAGTCTCCACCCACGTTCCAGTTCATTGATCAACTAATTAGTCAACTAAGTGAGCACTGCGAATTTCAAGCCCTTTGCCCTGTAGTTCATCATCTTGGAAAGCACAAGGCTCTTCCTCACCCACTCTTCAAGCTTCCATGCCTTTGCATCAGTGGTCCCTCTACCTGGAATGCCCTTCTCTGCCTAGCAATGTCCTACTCATTTCCTAAAGCTTAATTCAAATGTCACCACCAAGGCACAGCCAACTCATGAGGCACATCCTTCTCTGTTTCCATAGCACTTAGGAAAGGAGAGACTCAGAGAGCTCACTGTGTAACCGTTTCCTCCTTTGCCCCCTTGAAGAGACTGTGAGCATCTGAAGTCAGAGAGTCTGCCTTGTTCTTCTGTGTGTCTCCCATGTCTGACTCTGCCTGGAACACGGAGAATGCCCAACAAATGTTGAGTCCATAACTAAACAAGGAATTTTTACCTTATAATATGATTTGAACAAAATTAATACCTACAAATAAAGACAACAAGTCCTCATCACCTAAGTGATACCAGCCCTTCGGAGCAATAGTCCAGCCACAATTAAATCTCAGAATATACAAATTCCAGTGCTGGCTTTCTCCCAGGTGTGGCCCCTCAGGGAAGTGGGAGCGGCTTCAGCATGCTGGCCCTCTCTCCAGGCCAGTGGCTGTTACCCCCATATAGCTTTCACTTTTACTCACTCCTGATTTCTTCTTACCAACAGAGTAGAACAAGCTTATTCTGCAACGATATATTAATCATCAGCTTTTCCTTTTTTCCCACTATTTTGCTCAAATATTGACTCTGGAACCTCGAAATTTGAGATATCTTTGCCTTAATTGGTTTGGCAAAAGAGAGAAAGAGAGAAGAAAAGAAAAGAGCCTACTTAGGGAACATAATTTGTGTGTTTTTCTTTAATAGTACACTTCTTTTAACTTTTTTGTAGCTATAAACTTCTTCAAAATAAAATCCTCAGGAAACTTAATATATCTTCTGAAAAGTTTCTATAAAAAAGAAAAGGAATATGTTCAGTACATAAAATATATTGTTTCTCAAAGTATACTACTGAGCAATGAAAGAAACTCCTTAAATTTCACACCTACCATTTGTGTCGCCTGTGTGCGACCCAGATCCTTGAGTGGTGTCTCTTATAGGGTGTGCAGAGACCGTTCCCTCGTTTCTTTGTTAATCATTTCTGGAGCCTTTATGAAGGCGGCACGCTCCACCTAGAGGAGTGAGGAGTGTTCTGAAGGAGGTAAGGGGGTGGGTGCCCTCTCCGCTAAACGCCAGAACTGGAGTGAGTCTGAGGAATGAACCCAAAGGCACCTACTATTCCAACAAGAATGGTCCTTCTCTTGTTTAGCCAAAGAGGTGAAGAAAGCCCCTGTGATCCTGGAGAAACTGCAGAACTGCGGGGTTCCCGAAGGCCACCCCGTGAGGCTGGAGTGCCGGGTGATAGGCATGCCACCTCCCGTGTTCTACTGGAAGAAGGACAATGAGACCATCCCCTTTACCAGAGAGAGGATCAGGTACAGTCTCCACCCACGTTCTAAGGCACTTCCAAATGCAGCGCTTCATCCAAATGAGCCCATGGCTTTTTGAATCTGGTGTCTTTCACTGACAGTAACACATTTATTTGAGCTTTGTCCATGTTATTGTACAGATCAAGAATTTCTTCCTTGATGTTGCTGAAGGGTAGTCTCTTGTATGAATGTCTCACCATTTTAAAACCTTAATTTTTAAGTTTAAAAATGTACAAGGAGGAACATTTGAGATCTTGTTCCTCAGCCTAGGTCATCAGTTTGACTCAAATAAATTCCTATAAAATTTTAAAACAAACAAATGAACAAGGAATTTATGAAGACCATGCATAGTTTGTATCATGTATCTTTAGTCATATTAGTACTCAGAAAACCTTTGACAGTAATAAGCTTAAATAAAATAAATCAAAATAAAACATTAAAGAGGTTATACTCCTCTGCCCATCTCTACACGGTTGATTTTAAAGTAACTTTAAGGATCCAGTTTCTTAGCGTGGATGTCTTGCTTAATATCCCCTAACCTCTTTTACTTCTTTGCCATTTAGGTTTCATGCCACAAGGGGGCAGGCGCACAAAGGCAGCTGGTGTACAAAACTTCCTACTGAGAATTATTCCTTCACAGTCACTAGCATTTGTCCAAAGAATGTTGTAGCTGTCAGGTTTTACAAAATTTGGGCATCTGAGAAATCTATGTGTATATATAGGTCAGGCGTTTTCTCTGGTAAAACTTAAGCAGGAACTGAGAATAGTCTCAAGTTAACACTTCAGTCTAAATGAAGGTAACATATTAAACCCAGGCTGGAATTCTGGCGCAATTATCTGGGCTTGCAATCTTCAGCTGAGGTGGAGAACTGCTGGTGCAGAGGAGACAGCAAGAAGAGCATGCTAATGTGCTCCCGGACTGCACTGACCTAAATGCTACACGTGCCCAGTTGGTTGCATTAAGAAATGCTCCCTCTAAAAAAAAAGAAAGAAAAAGAAAAAAGAAACATTCCCTCTATGCTAACAATGCATCTTTCCCATGGGTTCCTAATAAAGTTCCTATTGAAATGTCCAACCTGGCTTGGAAAAGAGATTTTTCTGGACTTTGGTTGTGACAAGCTGGTGGGGACTGTGAAGAGTTGGAACAATGGCCAGGGCAAGAAAAGGCCTCAGCCTTCATTACAGCCTCAGGAGGTTTACTGCTGCTCTTTTGTGACTTTTCATCTTCAAGTTCACCTTGAATGTTTGCTTCAAGCTGAGCCCCCCTTTCCTCCATCTAAGGACAGAGAAGGGAGGGGAAGAAGGGCATGGCTGGATTTGTCCCCTGACCTTGACAAGGATGTTTCTGTCCCCAAATACCATACGGATATACTCTTTCTTTTCTCCAGTATGCACCAGGACACAACGGGGTATGTCTGCCTCCTCATTCAGCCAGCCAAGAAATCAGACGCCGGGTGGTACACGTTATCAGCCAAGAACGAAGTCGGCATTGTGTCGTGCACCGCTCGGCTGGATATATATGGTAGGGATAACGGCACCAGTTCAATATCTGTGTGTGAAGGGTAACTTAGAGAATCTTTTTTAAAAAGGATAGGTGTAGTATGTTTCCATAAGTGAATTGGATGGATTATATTTAAGTGCTTTAGAGGTGGACTTTTAAAGTTATTTCATCTGTAAAAGTAACTCAGGGCTTTGTACACTTTTACATTTTACTTATGAGCTTAATCTTCTTCCAACTGAGGTCCTCTAATACTAGGGATTACAGTGACTTCAGAGTTTACATGTGCTTGTACTTCTGATCACCCAGCATCTTCATGCCTTCTCCCTGGTGCCAAGGGCTACCCACTGGAACTCCCTCCAGCCACACCAGCAGACTTCTCCTGATACCATTAATTTATTAATTCACTTCACAAATATTTTTGTCCCGATTCCACAACCTAATAATCAAGAGCTATCCTAAAATAATATCAAATGACATTTGTATAGTAACTTATAATTTACAAAAAAAAATGACACCCTTAGATCTCTCAAACCCATGAAATTTTTGTAATTGTTGTTACTCTTATTTAAATGTTGAAGAAACTGAGACTCAAGTTAAGTGACTACATCCAGGATGCAAACCCTAGGTTTTCTATCATTCCTTTGGGCCATATTTCTAATTTTTTAAAGTATTTAATGAATTAATTTTTACTAATATGTTTGTATACTCTATTCCTGTCCTCTATAATTTTGACATGAACTAGTATTTTTGGAGACATATTCCTTAACCCAAATGAGTGATTCTTTCTTTTCTCCTTTAAAAAACATAATAATTCACTTTTAAATATATATATTTTTAAGATTTTATTTATTTATTTTTAGACAGAGGGGAAGGGGGGAGAAAGAGAGGGAGAGAAGCATCAGTGTGTGGTTGCTTCTCGTGCACCCCCTACTGGGGACCTGGCCCATAACCCAGGCATGAGCCCTGACTGGGAATCGAACCAGTGACCGTTTGGTTTGTAGGCCGGTGCTCAATCCACTGAGCCACACCATTCAGGGCCATAATTGGTCACTTTTAAGGTTTCTTGTTTATTACTGGTTTACCATGATTAACCAGAATAACAAGAGTAACTATCTAGAACCTGAGGTCCCGCTATTCATAGGTACACACCAGGTATCCCCCTTTTTAAATGCCATACAGGAGGGGGCTTGGCCTGCCCCCCGGGTCTAATTTTCCTAGGTCTAATATTATGATATGTTTCTTAATCTAGGCTAATTCCTTCAACCATGTCACAGGCCTCACTGTGTCAGAAGGAAATAGGTCTCCAGCTCAGTACCAATAAACCCTGAAACTGATGACTCTTGACCCAATCCTGCCCTCCAGTGGCCAAGTTCCCAGTTTGCTTTGTCCTGGCTCAGTTCTTCTTGGTTCCTGTCCTGTTTCCACAGCACCAACAGGAGGCCCTATGTCCTTAGTTGGAAAGTTGGGGTGGAGGGGGGGATGATGGTCTTGAGCTAAAATCAATCTGCTCTGTCCCTTACCACTGTTTCCTGCCTGTCTGAGTAGGCTCCCCTCTCATCAAAAAGATGGCGTTTAATAGTAGCAATTACAGTCGCCTGGGTAGGAGGAGGTCGGGGAGAGCAGGGAGATGCTTAGAGGAGTTGGACGGGGGAGAGGCCAGACCAGGCGGCCGCCTCCCAAGTGCTTGCTCTTTAGTGGAATCACTAATTTTGTCCTCAGTTTTGTAGTTTCTGAAGTTTGATTTTATCACTTCACTCAAAAGTATTTAAACCTGCACAACTGATCCAAAACAAGAAAATCAACAAAGGACCAATTTATAAATGGAAATGCTAAAAGGGTGGACGCCATTCTAGAACCCAGAGCCTCGCATTCCCCACCTGATGCTCCGCCTTCTCCACATCACGGCCTCTTGTAATTTCTGCCGGGCAGTTTCTCCTTGGTGATTTCTGAGTCAGAGACCACCATGGGGGCTGGGCATTTTGGATGGGTATTTCATTCAGGCCATAGTTCAAGCTTAATGATTGCTAAAAAAACAGGGACTCCTTTAGACGGTGCTTGGTGAACACAGAACCTCTAACACATTCTCTTTTGCCCTGCACCATGATAGGTGGCACGTAATTACTCTTCGGCCTTCTTGCTGTAACTCATTGGAACCTGATTAGGGTGCTGGGCAGATAATGGCTGATTAGGGTGATGAGAGTGTGGGTGGGTGCTTCTCAGAGGTCCAGACCCATCTTTTGGCTTCCATTTCTACAGGTTCCTTGTGTGCACCTTCCAAAGAGCCTACACGGCTCTTTCTGCACTGCCCCTCGCAGGCCCACACTAGGTTGGAGAGGAGGAATAATTGTGATAAATAACCCTACTCACCCACTCTTCTTTCTGATAGTCCCAGATCTTCCTGGATTAGAATCACAGGTTTTGGAATTAGGGATTTAGGAGACCACCAGCCCAGTTTCCCTATTTCTGGCCAAGAAGGAGAGATTTTATTGCTGTCTTTTACAAATGAGACATTTCAGACCCAGTTATATTTAAAAGCGTTACCAAGATCCCACAGAAAGTGCTGGAGTGGAAACAGAATGCATGTCTGCCGTGTACCCGCTAGACTGTACTCCTTTCATGACAACACGTTCTTTGGTCCATTTTCCAGCTCAGTGGCACCATCAGATCCCGCCGCCCATGTCCGTCCGGCCCAGTGGCAGTCGTTATGGATCTCTCACCAGTAAAGGACTTGACATTTTCTCTGCCTTCTCCTCAATGGAAAGCACGATTGTGTATTCATGCTCTTCTCGGAGTGTAGTAGAGAGTGATGAACTTTAAGGAAGTCCAGGTGCCTGCTGTGCAAGGGTGCAGACTGTAGAGGGGGAAGGTGGACAAGCCAGAACCAGTGGTTTCCAAGCAACTGGGTTGAGTAAGTGCCCACGCCGCTGGACCTATGGCAAGAAGTGCTTTGTATAAGACAGCTGGGACTCTTGTAGTCTCAGCTGGGGAAAAGAGATAGGTCTGTGCCTTTTAAAGATTCCAACAAAAAAATGTGAGAAGACAATAACAGATGAACCAAAGATGTCATGCCGCTGCCATCCACTGCTTTGGGGAAAAGCTAGCATGCTCTCTGCCCCATGTTGTGTTAGGGGTGTTTAGGCCCTACTAGGAGCAATTAGGGGCCATGTGCTTGGGCTGAGAAGAGTTAGACAGTAGTGACCGTAGGTGTTCCTAACACCAAACAATGCAAAGGAAAAAGATGGGACGGTCTCCGGCACCCTTCAATGATTACATTCATGGCTGTAGTTTTGGTGGCTTAAGACAGCTTCTACTTAGCATTAGGAGATCGCGCCATACAACTCACATATGTGGAGAAGCATTTTTGATTTGCTTATCCTGAGTGTACTGAGCCACATAATAAGGCAATAAAATGGGCCAGAGATACAGAATCACTGAAACACTCAGTATTGCACAGTGCAGTATTCTATAGCCAAAACAGGGCTCCCCGCACCTGTCTGCACCATATTCTTTTGGATACAATGGTGAGTGGTTCTTCTTTCTGAATTTATATATCCCTAGACTCTAGAACTAAGAGTTTGTTAATAAACCAACCAGAAAGAAATCTTCTCAGGAGACACTTTTTACACTACTATCTTCAATTGCCACTTACAAAATATGCAAGAATCGTCATCCTCTGCCCATAAGGACCCTGATCCTGCTCCTCCCCTCGCCCAAAGGCCTGGAGTGTGAGACAGTGAGAAAGAAGAGATGCAACAAGGGGAGAGGTGATGGGAGGGTGTTGTTCACTTGCCCTCACAGAGCAGCGGTTGTGGGAGGAGGGGTCTTTAATGGTTGTGAACTGCTCTGAGATCACTCATCAAGTTGCATTTTCTCTGCATAAAATATTATGCTAACTGAACAGGAGGAGGAAAAGGGAATTTGCCTCTTTATTCTAACCCACCAACTCAAAACCTGCCTTCCAACTTAAGGAGTTTTTAGACTTAAGTTCACTGCAATATCCCCAGGGCCTGAGAAGGGTCCTTAGCACAGAGTGAACATTCAATAAATACTTGTTGGATGAGTGAACCTTACATTAGATCGAGAAATGTACAATTCACACACTCGTCAAAAACTTGTCCCAGGAATACTCCTCACAGCATAGTTCGCTCCCGGGCTCACCAGTGGTGTGACCTGGAAGCATCTGTCACCAGCCCCCGTGCCCCAGCCTCTAGTGCCCTTCGAGCCAGGCGTTCCCAGGAGGCATCTGACTCAAGTGAACGAATAGTAATTGCTTAGAGAGGCTTGAAATGTTCTTCTTCTTTACTTGAAAGCAAGGATTGTCAGTATAAAGATCAATTCATTCACTCAGAAATCACTTTTGTATATGTAAGATGCTGTGCTTGAGACTGGGTGACACAAAGATACAAAGAAGACACAGTCCCTGCCCACGGGGAGCTGACAGTCTAGGAGAGGAGAAAAGATACAAGCCAGGGAGAGTGCTGCTTCTTAGGACAATAAAAAGGGCTATTCTTTTCAAATAGAAGTTTCTAGTTCTCTTCACCCTATATTTTTCATGTCTCTAAAATCAAGGCTTCAATTATTTAGCAGAATGATTAGACTTTGCTTCCTTTTTTCATGTATGCAGGGACAATACTAAAAACATAGGCAACTTCAATACAAATATAAGGCCTTTAATATAGAATGCATCCTGTAAAATGTTCTATTTCCACACTAGCTTCTATTATGAAATCTATTAACCAAAGAGAAGTTTCTAACTCCAAGATCACTTCTTCACAGTTATACACCTGACCTCCCCATCACATTTACTTTTGTAAACCCAACAGTTTTCCCATGGAAGGGTATTCTTCATCGCTATATGTCTTAGCTTTCTGAATATTTTATTATCTGTTGGCTTTCAGTGTTCAAGAGACCTGGGATAAATATTCTATTTAGCCATTAGATGGTGCTGTCTGACCTAAAATATAAAAGCCTTCCCCTCCACCCGCCACCCCAACCCCCACTCCCACCACCCACCTCCAATTTGAAATTTGAGCTATTGGCTTGTGTTAAAGCAGGATTTCCCAGCCTCAGCGTCATTGACTTTGGGGGCTAGATCATTCTTTGTTGGGGGGCGGGCTATCCTGTGTACTCTAGGATGTTTAGCAACATCCCCGGCCCCTAACCACTAAATGCCAGCAGCATTGCAGCCCCTGCTGGGGTTGTGGCCACCCAGACCATCTCCAGACGTTGCCGTCTGTCCTCGGAGATGCAGAATCCCCCTTTGCTGAGAACCACTGGGTTGAACAAATCAGGGTCCTGCTTTGAGAATCCTAAGAGAATTCAGTTACAACGAGGAATACTTATATAAGAAATTTTAGTTCTGCTGGGTATGTCTGAACTCAATGTATCCAGCAGATTCATCATCTTCCTTTTTGTAAATGATTCTTCAACCTAATTTAATAATTTCTGTTAATGACACTTAGTCATCTAAATACAAATCATCCAAGTCATTTTTACTTCCTTTATCCAATCAGTTGATAAATTCTGCTTCCTCTAACACTGTTTATTTACATTCAGCCCTTCCTTCTCATCCCCCTACAGTTCTCCAGTCAGACTTTCATCGTTTTAGTAATTTCCCTCAGTATTTCTGACCTCAACATAGTAAAATACTTTTAAGTGGTTTTTCTGCCTCTCATCCTATTGTTTCTTCCCACTCAAATCCAGCCCAAATCTCAGCATCACTCATTCTGCCCAAAATACTTCTCCAATCATACCCTTCCCCCATCTCAAACCCTCAGTGGCTCCCTGGAGCTAACTCAGGTGCCAGCTGTTCTGCCCTGTTGCTCCATTATGATCCCACAGCTTTTCACCCATTACTCAGAAAACATACCCAATATGGTAGCAGACACATTAACACCAGCCCCTGCCTTCCAGCTGCACACCTCCCTCTTGTCTCTATCTGGAAGTCTCTCTCCCTAGTCAACACCTATAGAAATCTTACCTATTCTGAAAGTCCATCTCAAAGGCCACTGTGCATTACTTTCTGACCCCCCAGACCTCAACCAAATACAATTCTACTTTCTTTGAAGCCTTATAGCCAGTGCCTTGAGTCTGGGAGAAGAGAACTTTGTATAGTATTTTATGCAACACACAGCCTCTGCACACCTGCCTACACTAGATTTTAGTTACCTGTCGGCATGGACTGTGTCAAAAGTTTGCCATGTACCTGATAAAATCAGGCACTCAATAAATATTTACTGACCTAAATTGAACTTTAAAATCCATGTAAGTCAATATTTGTTTCTGCATAAAGCGAATCTCCTGGAGAGCTTTTAAAAGTCCTGATGCTCAAGTCACAACCCCGAATCAGAAAGTCCTAAGTTTCGGAACTGTGGTCTTGGCATCAGTGTTTTTTAAAGCTTCCCAGGTGATTTCAATGAGAACAAAGGTTCGTAAGAGTTGTTCCAGAACTTACCCAGAAAGGTCCAAAGGATGCAGATGGTGTAGAGCTGTAGTGTTGGCCTCGGTGAAGAATGTGCTCCCCTTGTCACCCATGCAGTGCAGTGCATGCCTGGAAAGTAGAAATAAACACACACTTTGGCCTCAGTAGTCCCTACTATTTTCCATAATGTTCATTAGACAAGTAGCATTCTTGAAGCCCCCAGGGGAACCTCAAACACATGTAAAAACGGACCAGGGAAAGAGGGAAAGTTGGTGCAATTCATCTGGCCCTTTGTTTCAAAAAGCCGTGCTGATCCCATAAGCACCCTCTCTCCAAAGAAGTGAAGGGCTTTTTATAACGTAGCCAGTCACAGAAATGGGGATCAGAGGGAAAGTGCAGAAAGAAAAGTGAGCCATCAAAACCTCACTGCCTGTTAGAAACATAGTGTCTTCCACCAAAGTCAGATTTTAATCATAATTGCCAAGTAATAGGGGCTGGTTTAAAGCATTTTTCTATTTTTACTCGTCACTTAACTTTCGTGGGCATCCAGTGAGAAGTTGAATGGTCAGGAGACTAGCGGAGATAGAGCTAGAGCCCTGAATGACACATACCGTGGAGAGTACTCCTAGAGGGGTAAAAAACTGACTTTTGTAGGAACAGGTTGATTTGGATAATCCTCAAATGATAAAGGGGTTGCCTTCTAAATATTCACTTGTAAATCGATTGTTTAAAACTCAAAATATATTTTCTTGCACACGTATCACCCAGTGCTGGTTTCCCAAGTGAATCCAGTAAAGCCCATGTAATTCGTCACTGAGTTACAGTATTTGGTGCACCTGATTGGGCGATGATTGGGAATCCAGGCAAAACAGCCAGTGAAAGGAGACGTCTTCCTCCTCCTTTTTGTGCCTATGATGTGTCAAAGTTAAAGAACATCTATGGTCCTTTCTGTATCTATCCTCAATCTGTGGTTTTTCTCCTCGGGTGCCCCGAACTCCATGTCCTGAAATCCCCCTGCCGTAACCCATTCCGTCTCAGCCCGTCCCTGTGAGCATGTTAGCGTGCTTCACGATCCAAAATGACCTAGCTCCAGTTCCATGCATCTTGGCTTGATATTCTGAAGAAAGTAGTCCAATTGAACAGATTCTGAATGTCTTTAACTTGCCAGAGGTGCTGCATTTTAAAAAGGGTGCTTTCTTACTCCCATCAACTTCTAGCTGATAGAATTAGACAAAGTTAAAAAAATTCAGGCTGTGAGAGGTCTAGAAAACTGACCGGGTCAGACACCCAAATTGTCCTTGTTTGTCACAGCCTTTTTCAGGACTCCTCCTCCCCACGTATTCCCAAAGCACCTTCCAAGCTGAGATCCTGGCCTGAGTCTGTCTGTATATGGGCTATAAGTCAGCTGTAAACTTAAAGACAAATTTACTCATAATGACCTCTATTCAAGGTCCCCTACAGGGTCCTTGGGTAACCTGGTCCCAAAGTATTTCTGCTGAGGGTCAAGTTGAAAATCAATGTGCCTTGCCAGTGAGATTTATAGTTACTTAGATTGCAATAGAATTTGCTAGAGTTCTTTTCACCACTAATTGCCTTTTCTTGTTTTAAGTGGATCAATATTTCAGAAAGTTAATTACTAAAGCTTCGCCCGAAGAATGCCAAGCATCTTCTAAACTTTGACAATGCAGTGGCCGTCAATATGCTAAAAAAGTTGCAAATAGTATGTTTTTTAAAATCTGTGCAGTGCAAAAACATGCATATTTGTTAAAAACATTTGCCTCTCATTTCTGTCTAATTATATATTAGTTTGCACACTTGGTGCTATAGAACCATAAACAGGATGCCTTTTATTAACATGTAAATAATGGTCACTTCAAACTCCAAAAAGCAATAGTCTTGAAATTGCATGAAATAGAGAAAACACACTTTTCAATCCTCTGAAAATTGTGCCATAAATGCTAAGAGTAAGCATAGAGAAAACAATTGTACTGTAGAGACAGATAAACAATGATTTCCCAAAAGATTCTAATATCTTAGTGAACAGAAAATGTTTTGCTAATAATGAAAATTTAAATATTTCAACATTATTTGGAAATATTTTAAGGTTGAATTGAAATAAATGAGCATTTTTCTTTAAAAAGCAAAAAACAAGTTCTAATTTTCAGGTTTAATAATTACTTTTTGATGATAAAAGAACTGATTTTTTAATGTACAAAGATATTTGTGATTTTAAAAGTGATGTTTAAAAATGATCTTTATAATTGTATAAATTACTATATGAATTATGACCTGGTTAAATATCTCCAGAGCTACAGAAAGATGACTGGGTTTTGGTCTTTCTAAAATGTCTAGAAGATTCACCAGACTTCTCACAGAGTGTTCTTTAACAATCTAAGATTAAAATTCATTCTGCTCCCTAACTAAAAACAAAAGCACTTTAAAAAGTAAGACTTTTAGACCATTTTAGACTGGAAATTAATGGAGATACAAGTATAGTTCATCACACTATGAGGTATTTTAATACCCACAAGACACATAAATTATTTTCATATAGTACGATAAGAGGGAATTGCTCAATGTACTAAAATTCCACAGAATCTGATAGTTCCACCCAGAATCAGTGAGCTATCTGCAAACTAGAGGCGGATTCTTGTAATTTTCCCACAATTAATGACTGAAGAATCCAGTGAACTATATACCAGTTTTGACTGTAGTGGTGACAACCAAAAGATTATGAAGTGTGTATATGTGCACAGTGTAAACGAGTTCACCCATGTTTTAAGGAGAGTTAAAAACCTTGTAATTCAAATGACATAATTTGAATGCAACTATATTTTTAACACATTGGTAAATTAAATTTTATTTTCAGTACTGTGATTTCAGAGATACCTTATCTTCTTTTCTGATTAATTTTCACTTTTTTCAATCTTTAGCATTAAGCTTCTTGACAAACCCTTCTCTCTTCCTTACCTTTATGTCAAGATAAGAATCTGTAAAATATTTAATAACATTAGGAGAGCTCCTTATTTCTAGGAATTTACCTAAGAACTCCTAGAAATGAGAAGAATTTTAATAATTCTGATGAATTTTCAGATACATTTTTTAATGTTTCTGTAATTCTGGGTTTCCTGTTTCTTTATCTATAAAATAAGCAAAATACTCAAGCCTTTCCCAGGAAGGAGGATAGGATAAATAAATATTTATAAAGAGTTTATTATAGAGATCCTAAAAAAAGTGGCAGCAGTTTTTTTTTTTACTCCAAGGCAAATGTTAAAAATACTTTTTTCCAAAGCAAGTAAATTCATTTAATTCATTTAAAAAGTTCATATTTCTTTTCTGCCTCACTATTTTGGTTTTTCTTAGAAGGGTAATACATAATGGTGAAATCTTCCTCCAAGATGGCATGCAGTTAAAAAAAATGTATGGGAAAAATAAATGAACTGAAGAAACATCCTACCTGCTTTCTGTGGGCAGAGTCCAGGAAAATTTATTTTGGCATAGGGAGAATAGCCAAAGAGAACTCTGATTCTTATGTCTATGATTGAAGCTGGTGAAAAAAACAAAACGACCCAGCAGTGCACAGAGAAACAGCACAGGAGCTCCTGTACTCCCGACTCCAGCAGTTCACGACAAGTCCGTTGTGCAGCTCCAGGCCGCAGTGAGGAAGCCCTGCATGCTAGCGTGTCAGTGGCCTTACACTGAAATGAACCAAGTTGAGGATAACAGGTAGCTGTGGACCCTCAAAAATGAGCCTTTTGGTCTCTGTTTTTCCATTCACAGCTACATCAAGTCTGAATTTAACCCCAATGTTCATTTCAGCCATGAGGACTGACAAAGGTCGTACTTGTGCCATAGGAGAATATCCATATGTGCACACGCACACACACACACACTTTAAGTAAGGACTCGTGGAGCATCCATACTTAACCTAATTTCATTAGAATCAAGTGACACCTCTTACTTACACTTTTCCTTTCTATTCCTGCATGAGTTTTTTCCACTGGAAAACACACAGAGTCCCAGAAAACTCACAAACATGGTATGCTTCCGTCTTAGGAAGCTTAAGTCAACTTATTTTCTAAGGTACTTTTTTTAGTTATAGAAATCCTAATGGAAAAATCATTATAGTAGCCACTTTGAAATGCGTGAATTATATAAACTGTATATTTTGCCACTATTACTAGAAGACAATAAATGGATCTTGGCTTTTATTCCTGTTACTCTGCATCGTGCATGTTAGTCCGTAGAACTGATCACTTAAGCCAAAATGTTTGTAAGCATAAACTGTGTCTTTGTTCAGAAGATATATGGTACTGTATTCTGGTAGACCACGTCGTCTCCATGACACCCATTGCTGTGTTCCAGTCGTGCTCTCGTAAACATTTGTTGAGGGTTGTGTTTTGTTTGGAAACTTTGCAATTAGAAGAAGACAAATAAGAATTTAAAAAAACAACAGTATTTAATTCAACCTGGATGTTTTAAAAAGCAGTTTGGAGGATGTGATGGACTGTTTCTTTATTCATTAAATAAAAATTTATTTATTCTCAATTAATTGTTGGGTTTCTTGTGTTGCCTTTTTGTTCCCAGACTTTGTATGTGAGATGGGTACGTTCTCGCTGTCAGTGGTTTTCTTCCAGCTCAGGTATTTGTTGGCCACACTACCAGTTGGAAATAGCAAACCAAACATCCTATGTGAATTCAGTAAAGGTTGTTGAAGCTTGTACTCACTCGTGTATTCATGACCAGGCAGCGGAATGAGTATATATTCTGAGAAGATAGGTCATATATTTATGGTCTTATATGCCCCTTGAAATTTCTTCCACCTTCTCAGTAATAAATAGAGATTTCTCTAGTGACACCTAAAGAAAGCAGAGAGCAGAGTCTAGCCAAATTCAGTTCCAAAACAGCACTTTACTTTTACTGTAAAATGGCACAATTTAAGTGAACTGAGCCTTAATCATTGAATCCTGCAGCTGTATTACTCACAGCACAAACAAATGCTATCTAGTTTACATCTAACAGTAATTTTAGATCTTAGTTAATATAAATGTCACCACATCAACTTAGAAATTGGCTGCGTTGGGTGTTAACGATTAGGGTGATAACCTAATCGTTCTTAACATTTGCAAATACAAAGAATGAGAAGTTGATACCATTGGTTTTTGGTTGTGAGGATAATGGTATCACAGTACATATTGTTTAATCAAGTGGTTCTCAACCCTGCCAGCCCATTAGAATCACCTGGGAAACATTTTTTAAATAGCTATGCCCACACCTCACCTCAGAGCCGTTAAATCGTGTCTTGAGCTGGGAGCCCCAGGCTCAGTATTTTTTCCAAGACTCCGTAGGTATGATTCTAATGAGCAGTCCGAGTTGAGAACCACAGGCTGACGTGGCTTTTCCCATTTTGATAGCCCACTTCGCTTGTATATGATTCTTCAAGCTTCTGACCTCGGGGCTTAGGGCTTAGACCTCCAGCTGGCACCTAGGGGGCGCCCACATATGACTGGTCCAGCTGAAAGCCCTGCCAGGGGAGGGTGGGGGAGTGGTCTTCTCTTATTATTTATTGTCCTTCCTAAGAGCTCTCAGGGCACGTGTGATAGTAAACGGATGGAGCATTCAGCTATACTCTGTCCAGGGCTGCTCACTGATTAATACACACGTTCCCAGCTGCCTACCCAAGGACAAGGATGGTGTTGAGTAAGCCTGGTTATGAGTAGGTACTTGACAATAGTTGTTGGTTTATTTTTAAAAAGGGAGGCCAGGTGATATGTATATTTTTTCAATATATTGAATTTCAAAATGTCTTGCTGTCAAACTAGAACACGATTTTCAGAGGTGAGCAGTATAGAACATTGTAACAACTTTTAGGATGATTGATAATCTAAAATCTATATTGTGTCTCTCAACTTAAAAAAAATTTACACTTGCTTTTTCCAAGCTCTTAACCCATAAACCATGATGGGTTTTCCAGCATACAGTTTTGGGAGTTTTATCAAAGACTGGATGTGACGAATCACTGAGACCTAGTTACATTTCCCTGAAACATCTCCCAGGAAAAAAATAGTACATCGAGGCAGATGGAAAGCTTGGGGATTTGGTAAGAGCTAAACTGCTCCCAAAGATTTCCAAAACACAGACATGAGCAGCTAAAGGCATAGCATTTAACAGACAGATTCCCATTCTTTTGGGAGAGTGGGGATGGGGAAGGAGAGACACAGGATTAGAATCACATCACTTTAATTAAATTGCTCAATTTCATTAAGAAACTGCTGTTAATAACCCTTAAAGAAATATTTATTAAGTGTTTGTTTTGTTTAAACCTCTGTACTAAAAGCTGTAGAAAGAAAATGAAAAGAACATTCTCTTTCATAAGGTATTTATTCACAGTCCAGGTAGGGGAATGTGAACCTTACCTGAAAACAGGATCACGATCTTAACACATTTTTGAGAGCCTCTCTGACTAATATGTTTTTTTTTCCACACTGATTTTATTCATTCTCAAACTCTACAAACTTATGGGGGTTATATATGAAGCCTCTTAAGTCTAAATAAGTAAGCTATTGTACTTAAATACTGAGGCAGGCAGATCCCCGAAGCCTTGTCGTTACCCCGAATGCACACTGTGGAGGGGAGTGTGACCAGGAAAGGGTCCTAGCACCACCACTTCTAGAACTGTGTCGGCTGCTAGACTGGAGTGTCTTCTAAGAGCTGTCGAGGTCAAGAAGTTAAACATTTTACTCTCTGATCTGCACCACGGAAGCCAAGTCCTCAGCCCTCCTCAGTTTCTCATCAGCTAACAGAAGGGAAATTTCTTGTTAGTCTCTCAACGGATTTCTAGAGATAATTGTAATTCTGTAAGTTTAAATTTATGTGCTGGAGAAGACACATTCATGACAAACTAAATGGATTTTGACAATTCTACCTAAGAAAGTAAAATTTTTAATGGAGACTCTCAATTTTAAATAGATGGTTGTATTTGATGTTCGGGCATTGGAATCCACAATAAAAGAATTTGGATGGCATTGTTGTTTTTGTTGACTTGTGATACTTCCAAAGGTAACTTTGAATCCTATTTATCCTAATTATTAACAAGAAATTCAGCCCTGGCTGGTGTAGCTCAGTGGATTGAGCACGGGCCTGTGAACCACACGATCGTGGTTCGATTCCCAGTCAGGGCACATGCCTGGGTTGCAGGCCAGTTCCCGGCAGGGGACACACCAGAGGCAACCATACATTGATCTTTCTCTCCCTCTCTCCTTCCCTTCCTCTCTAAGGATAAATAAATAAAATCTTTTAAAAAAAACAACAAGAAAATCATTCTCTCAAACACATTCAGTGCTGTTGACTACAAAGTCACTCTTTTTGTTAAGGTTTGGTTTATTCATCTAATGGATAAGCAAATTTATAAAAGTAATTCAACCAAATACCACCTGTATTATTTTTGCTCCCATCTTGATTAGCCTTGATGGTAGTGAAACTCTTACTTCTCAATTTGCACTAATTAAAAGGAAATCATTTCCAAAAGCAACATTTTTTTATTTATCTTAGCCTTAGCTTGTGTGTGTGTGTGTGTGTGTGTGTGTGTGTATAGGGACAAATATAGAAGCAATGTATATATATTTGGGTACTTGAAGGAATCAACAGTAATNGATCGCGGTTCGATTCCCAGTCAGGGCACATGCCTGGGTTGCAGGCTGGTTCCCTGCAGGCCAACTCCCAGCAGGGGATGCACGAAAGGCAACCATACACTGATGTTTCTCTCCCTCTCTCCTTCCCCTCTAAAGATAAATAAATAATCTAAAAAATTTAAAAAATAAAAAAAAGAAAAGGAAATCATTTCCAAAAGCAACATTTTTTTATTTATCTTAGCCTTAGCTTGTGTGTGTGTGTGTGTGTGTGTGTGTGTGTGTGTAGGGACAAATATAGAAGCAATGTATATATATTTGGGTACTTGAAGGAATCAACAGTAATTGGCTTAATAAAAAACATAAAATATTAAGGAATTATATATCTAGCTACTTAAAACTAAATATTTCAATTAATTTAATCATTAAAAACATGAAAAATACATCTGTATTTCCAAGTTGACAGAGAAAACTTTCAAGTTAATTACTTGTACTCACATAGCTTGTGTATGTGTGTGTGTGTGGGGGGGGAATGTTGAGGAAGCATTGCAAAACAGTTCGTTTACCACTGGGGTGATTAGATTTAATTAAACATTCTTTGTTCAGGGAAGCATTCGATATCATCACCCCCAATTAGGCCTTTAGTGCCATCAAGAAACTACTAGGGGACCTGGCACAAAAAACAAACTCACGTTTTTATCTATATTTTACAAAATCTATATTTGAACAATGTATACAGTTTTTAAAAATACAGAGCATTCATGCCCGTGTACTCTACAGAAAAAAGTCTGACTACTTCATGCATGCACACACAATGCACTAAGCATAAATGCATTTACAAGACAGGAAGGTAGCTCTGCTTTAAGTATACACAAGGAATGGATATCGTAACTTTGTCTGAATAGGACAAATTTACAAAGTTTAAGCAACTGATTATTTCTCTGAGGACTAAAACTGCAGTATAGCCTAATTCTGTCTTTTCTTAAGACTGTTTTCCCTCCGACTATTCCAGAAAAGGGAGAAGGGAAATTATTTTCACAGCAATCAAAACCATTCATGAGATCCATCAATGAATTCTGCAAAATGCTGATAAGAAGGGGAAAAGGCAGACAATAATATTATTGTGTCCATAGACTAGTGATGCGAATAAAAGTAACCTGCAAGTTTGCTGATTCTCTAAAAAAGCATCCTTGGCCACCGAAAGCCCCTGCAGACACTGGGAAAACGGGTGCAGCTGCGGAGCTGGATCCCTGGGCATTCTTTGCCCCCCACATTCCCAGCAGGGCCGCAAGCCCTAACTGGCCATCTGGAAGGGTTCTGGCTGGAACCCGAAAAGCCTCTGGCCATAGGGCTCGCTCTCGCCTGGCAGCTTCGCGCCCGCAAACGGGAGGTAGTGCTCGCGGCCGAAGTGCTCGCAGTGGAGATTGACCCAGTCCCTCTCCGAACCGAATCGCTCGGCCTCAGCCAGGATGCGCGTCAGAGCCATAATGTAACTCAGCGCCATCTGCAGGGTCTCATACTTGGACAGCTTTTTATCCTGGCCCCACTGAGGTACCACCCTGCGTAGGCGGTCGAAGGCAGTGTTCAGCCCCTGCATACGGCGGCGCTCGCGCGCATTGGCCGCCAGGCGCCTGCGAGCCGCGCTCTCCAGCCTGCCGGCCCCGGCGCACGTGCCCGCGCACTCCGCGCCGCCAGCGCACGGGGGCGCGGCACGCGCTCCGGGCGCGGGGTTGCTGGGCTTGCTGGACTTCATTCCCCGCCGGAAGGAGGGAGGCGCCGAGCTCACTCGCCGGCTCAGAAATTGCGCGGTGGGCTGGTATGTTGAGCAGCTCCCCAAAGTGGCTCTTCTCAGCAAGTAAGTTACACACTCAGCAACTCGCGTGGAATCAGTTTACACTGGAAAGTACGGCCCCCGCCTTCTGGCCTACTGGATAACCAGATCGATGTCTCTTCACTTGCTCAAAGTTGGGGGAAATTGAAAAGCTGCAGAGAAAGTCATTTTCCCAATGTGAAGTTGAAAAAGAGAAGGGAACCTTCTTGCCGCAGAAATTAGTGTGGCTGGTTCGGGGAAGGCCTTTCAAGTCCTGTGGGAAAGCCCGAGACTTCTTTTCGGAAGGCGAAATCTTTCTCGAAGCTCAGATCGGGAAGGAGCGCATTTTCCGGTGTGGCTGTGGGAGAATGCTGGATAAATCTTTGAGGAAGGAGAATTTATAGCGGAGGGCTGAAGGAGGAAACAGGTGGTGGCAGGTGGGCGGGCGTCCCTCGGCTTCCATCTCAGCACCTTCCTACCCTGGGAACTGCAGGGGGGGGGAAGGGGGACGATGCACAGCAAAATCCTGACATTACAGCCTTCGTCTGTTGAAGTTTCTCCAAAGCTATGTCCAACAGCAACACACCATCTGGAGGGGCCTGGCTGTTCCCAAAAGAATAACACGTTGGGGGTGGGGTAGGAGTTGGGGGGAAGAGCTTGGTCCATCTTTTCCCATGTCAACGGGCAGCTTGCATATCAAAAACTTAACCGAAATTTTAAGTTTCTAAGAAATCATTTGCGTTGAATATGTTGGTCTTGAAATTATATGCTGTATCAGTTTAGTATAAGATTTAGCTTTGTCAACATATGTGCCAATTTTGGATAATGCTGACCTCATATGCTGACATTTTAATTTTAGCTATTAAGTTGGGACAAATTAGCAGGTCCTAATATTGCAGACCTGAAGTTTTACTGTGCAAATAATTTGGCTGTTTTCTGCAGAATAATTTATCATAACAATCAAAAAATATTAATGGTATGTCAAAAAATTATGTTATTCTCATTATATAATTGGATTGTGTGAGTTGGGAAACTTAGATAAATTAATTCAGAATTTATACTCCATTTTTCCTGACACAGTTTCATAAATGTTTTGGGGACATACATGAAGACGATTGTCACTTAATTATTTAATTTGACATTTAAACTCAATAAAACTAATCTTAATAATATATGTGCAAAATAGAAACATCTGAGTAATTTGTGAGGTTTTTAAAAATAGTTCCTAATGAAAGTCCCCCACACACCTCATAAAGCTCTAAATACTTCGTGGATGTTTCAGTTGGGTCAACTGTCCTCAGTGACAATAATGAAGCATGATTTCCATTATTGATAATGATAAGCTGGCTTATCCAGAGAATCCATTAGCTTGATTTTCTCATCACAGCTTCATTCTAGCTCTTAAGGAAGAATAAAGTAGCAAAGAAACCTGCTCCAAATACATTCAAGCCAGGATTACTTCTGGATTCTTCAGGAAGACCAAATACGTTCTTTTTCCTTTTCAAATATGGGTTCGTCAGCATTATTCTCAACCATTTTTGTTCCATTACGTTACTGGCACACTCTCAACAAATCGGGAGTGTTTTAACTGTGACTAGCTTCCCTGACATTGCCTCAGACTGAAACCCCATTGTGACTGCCGTGACTCCAAGTCCAGTCTGCCCATAAATAGTTGATTAATCCCCAGCTGAAGCAATGACAATGAAATGAAGTTGAGTGATATGAAGACAATAGAGTGTAATGGAACATTAATGACCTGCAGCATGACAGATGTTGAACAGACTTTTGCATGGAGCCACTCAGCTCTGTTTCTCTGGGTATTAACAAGCTTGGTCAGGAGCGGTCGTCTTGTGACAGAAAAGTCTATGTTATTTAGTCATCAAGATGTCACATATTCTTTCTTAGTTTTTATGGAAATCTGCCCTACTAATGATATTATTTCTCGTGTTTGTTTATCTCGTCCCTTTCCCCCAAGGAGCTTCGTATGTGCTACTCTTTGGACTACTTCCCTACGTAGTATGCACTTATTCTGGACACTAATGGCCAAAGGGCTAATGAGAGGCATGATTTTGCAGGCAGGGCATGTATCCAGGGTTGGTAAGATTATATGGCTTGTGCTCCCAAAGAATCAAAAGCAGCCCTGGCGGTGGGACTCAGTCGGTTGGAGTGCCATTCGATAAGCTGAACAGTCGCTGGTCTGATGTCTGGGCAGGGCACATGCCCGGGTTGCAGTTCCATCCCAGTTGGGGTGCATATGGAAGGCAATGGGTTGAGTTTTCTCTTGCTTCCCCCTCTATAAAATCAATAAATAAAATTCTTTTTAAAGAATCAAAAGCATAGAAAGGGAAACATAGCAAGCAGTTTGCACACAGCTCAGCTATATTAGAACATAAACTAGCAGATATCTATGACATGAAATCGATCCAAAGATAGAGAGTAGTATTGCAATAAAGGCTCTTAGGAGGTATGTAATAAGACATTTCTCAAATGTATTCTGAAAGACAATTTATTAGTACTGTAAAGATGCTCCTGGAGAAAGAGATTCCATTGTCAAGTAAGTTTGGGAAACATGTTTGCTATCTCCTGCTTGGAGAATCATGAAGCAAAATTAGCAACATTTCTAAGAAGTCCAGAAGTAAAGAAGTCTCTGAACTCCAGCGTTTCCTAAACTTTCTTGAATAGAACCTCTTTTCCTTAGAAGTCCTATTAACAGAGTTCCTTGGAACACACTTTTTAACACCTGATCTAGGGAGTCCCACTTACGTTGTGGAGCAACAGACTGAGACCCGGAAACTAGACACTGTGCTCAGTCAACAGCACTGAGCGATTTGATGACTGACTGAAGATGAGAAGTCAAATCCTATGCGTCCTTTGATTTTAGAGGTTTTGAAATTATGAGATTACTTAATGCAAGCCCCTGAGTTTACTGGTGGGACAACTGAGACTCACCAGTGACTTCCCAAACTCAGACAAGTCACTAGTGAAAGTTTTAGGAATAGAATTAGAAATTTTGTGCTTGAAGGACAGTGTCATTTATGTTATAACTCTAGTGTCTAGCACACTGCCTAGAAAATAATAGGTAACAAATGACCCAGACTGAATGGCTGGAAAATAAATTATATGAATGACAGATAGATGCTGCTCAGAATGAGTGCATTCTGCCCTGACTGGTGTGGCTCAGTGGATTGGGCGTCATCCAGTGAACCAAAAGGTTGCCAGATTGATTCCCAGTCAGGGCACATGCCTGGGTTTTGGGCCAGGTCCTTGGCTGGGGGCATGTGAGAGGCAACCGATCGATGTTCCTCTCCTTCTCTTGCTCCCTCCCTTCCCCTCTCTCGAAAAGTAAATAAAATCTTCAAAAAAAAAAGAGTGAGTGCATTTCTAGTGAATAGCTCATAAGAATGACTTTTCTTACCTCATCCTGTAAAGAACACACACTAGCTACAGATTTTGAGTGCAAAATTAATTCTTACCAAAAATACACCCATAGCAATTTGAACCAGAAGAACATGCATGTGAGACTAATTTCTACAGTGTTTCTATACTGAGGGCATGATCCTGCCAGGTGAATTGGCAATTACTATATGCCTGGAGGTTGGCCAGAAATCAAAACTGGCAGATGGAGATGGGAGAGAGAGGAAGACAGAAGGAGCTTACACCTGTAGGAGTAGAAAAATGGGGGAAATATCATTTTAGAGGTAAAAGATGAATGGAAATTACTACACAGAATATGTAGACTAGGGGAACATTTCTCCATCCGTTGAGATTTTGCTTCCTGGCAATTGTCAGTTTGGCCTAAATAAACTCACCAAAGATTCTCTGTAGGTTCAAATGTCTCTTATATTGACATTAACTTGGCGTAGTGCAGCGGGATTCCAAAGAAGCCCACCCAGGACCACCTTGCAGGCCCTGACTTGCTGCTAGGCACCAGCAGGGACACGCTGTACCTCACCAGCTCCTCGTTTTGAAAAGGGTAAACTTGGGCCCCTACTTTGGAGACTGAATCCTGACCATGTCTTCCCCTCAGGCTGGACTCCAGAAAAAGTGCACAGGCCTTTTCCCCAGGAAGGCTGGGGAAATCTGTGAGCCAGAGGAGCCTCAGATAAGGGCAGATAGGAACAGGGGAGTAGCTGCGATGGCTTCAGGAATCCCGGTGAACATAAAGGAAGAGGTGACCTCTGCCTAGACCTCCCCATCTGCCTAGACTTCCTGACAGAACCTTTGAACCTGGACTATGGGCACAGCTTCTGTCAAGCCGGCATCACTGCAAACAACGAGGAATCTGTGATCAGCGAAGAAGGAGAGAGGAGCTGCCCTGTGTGCCGACTCAGTTACCAGCCTGGAAACCTGGGGCCTATCAGCATGTGGCCAACATAGTGGAGACACTTAGAGAAGTCATTCTGAGCCCAGAGGAGGAACAACAGAGAGCTCTCTGTGTGCACCATGGAGAGAAACTCCTGCTCTTCTGTAAAGAAGATGGGAAGTTCATTTGCTGGCTTCGTGGGCAGGTTCAAGAGCACCAAGGTCGCCACACCTTCATCATGGAGGAGGTTGCCCCAGGAGTACAAGGAGAAGGTCCAGGCAGCTTTGGACAGGTTGAGGGCAGAGCACCAGGAAGCTGAAAAGTTGGAAACTGACATCAGAGAAGAGAGAACTTCCTAGAAGAATATAAAATGAGAGCCAAAGTGTCCGAGATTGTTTTAAAACACAGAGAGGCATCCCGGACACTGAGGAGCAGAAGGAGCTGCAAAAGCTGGAGAAGGAGGAGGGAGATACCCTCCCTGACCTGGAACAGGCCAAGAGTGAGCTGGTCCAGCAGAGCCAGGTGTTGAGGGATGTCATCTCTGGTCTGGAGCATCGGTTGCAGGAGTCAACAATGAAAATGCTGCAGGATGTGAATGGCATCATGGAAAGGAGTAAGACCTTCACTCTGAAGAAGCCAACAACTATCTCCAAGGAGCAAAGGTGAGCGCTCCAAGTTCCTAACCCGAGTGGTATGCTGAAAGTGTTGAATGAGCTGGCAGATGTGTGCTGCTATTGGGTTCACAGTACCCAGGACCCTCCCAAGAACACAGCAAATGCTGCCTTTTCTGTGGACCAGACACAAGTGAGATACGAATACTGTTTCAACCTGTAAATACAAATCAGAATAATGATTATGCTGTGCTCACTATACTGATTATCATATCAGGGAAACATTACTGGGAGGTAGATGTGTGAGAGGAACGTGCCTGGGTCTTGGGGGTATATGGCAAAAAATACTTTGTTAACTCTAGTTTTTTATCTAAAAATGGCTATTGGGTTATAAGGTTACAGAATCAGTTTGGACACAAGGCTTTTGTGGGTTCCCCCTTCTTGGTTGCCTGTATCTTAACTCTCTCCCTAGCTCCTGTCGCCTGTCGCGTTGGTGTTTATTCCTAGACTATGACGCTGGCACTTTTTCATTTTTCATGTTACAGACCATGGGTTTCTCATCTATAAATTCTCTTCATGTACCTTTTCTCAGAAAATTTTTCCGTATATCAATCCCATGACAGGTACTGCCCCCATGACACTGTGTTCTCCAAGCTCTTAAACCTCTTACACCCTCGCCCACTTCTTTGTCGCGGCTTTGGCCTTGGGTGCACCCAGTGCGCTGAGCTTACCTGCACCATTCTCACTGACATTTTATTGCTGTCTCCCCCCTTTTTTCCATTTCAACATCCTTCGTTCCATAATAGTGTGTACCGTTTGCCTTGTGTTGTGCCTATCATCCCAGCATCCTGTTTGCATTAGTAAAGAATCTTAATTCACTATTTTCTGTAATCCCAAAGAAAATGACTAATGCCTCATAAAAAAAGACCCATATGGAGATGACATCTATGCTAAATTTTTACAAGTTCATTTCCTATGCCACTGAGAAGAATAAGGAAAGCTTTTCAGCAACTTTTTAAACTTCAAGACCTTCTATAAGGGTCATTCACTACAGAATGAGTTCTCAAGGACATGTCAGTTTACCCATGGTGTTCCTTATTCATCAAGGAATGAACATCATAAGTTATATGTATTAAGTGGAGGTTTTCTGTCCAGACTGTCCGAGTTTAAGTCCAGTCTCCCCAAATACGTGCAGTGTAACCTTGAATAAGATACTTCATTGCTGGCTTTATTTACTAGAAATAGTTCTGGTACAAAAAAACACATCATAGTTAGGACCCTTGTGAGAAGAAGAATGTCATTAAGTATAAAACCTGTAAGAGTTTCAACCTAATAAATACTGAAAATAAATGTATAAATAAAATATGTAGAATAGGTTCAAGGGTAGACATCCCTTTATTATCCAAAACCATATTTCATTTTTAAAATGAAAACTCTCCAAGTAAACACACAATTAAAATAAAGAGAGGAGCCCTGGCCAGGTGCTGAGTTGGTTGGAGTGGCATCCTATAGACCAAAAGGTTGCGGATTCAATACCCAGTCAATGCACATACCCGGGTTGTGGGTTCAGTCTCCATTTAGGGTGTGTACCGGAGGCAACCAATTGATGTTCCTCTCTCTCTCTCTCTCTCCCTCTCTTTCTCTCTCTAAAATCAATAGACAAAGCCTTAGGTGAAGATTTTAAAAAATAAATAAAGGTGGGGAAACACTTGGCAAAAAATGTTCCTGAAATTTGTGGAGGAACGTATGGAAAATGAAGAATTGGGCTTCTTCCTGGAGGTGTGGCAACTGGGGGGTCCCCCAAAGACTCAAAGTAAGCCAGCAAAAGACAAAGAAATGGTGAAGTCAAGTTCTACTTGTATTTCGTTAAAGACCAGAAATGCAAGGTGTTAAAAGTTCTTATAATTGTATAATGTACTATGCAGTTTCTAAGGTGGGGGAAACCCACAAAAGGATTTATATGTTTAGAGAGAGAAAGGGAGAGGCAATGCCTTGTACCTCTGTTTTATGCCCCTCAAAGATCCACAGAAGAGAAACCCCAGTGGAGGGAAGAAACTTAGAACAGAGACCAATAATGAGGCCAAGAACAAGATGGGGGGTTCCTGCCCCAGACCCAGAAAGTACCAGCTCACCAAAGGGCCCCAGGTGATTGTCCACCCCCCAGTCCAACACACTGCATGAGCATTCTGGCTTGGCGGTCAGATTTCATTGTCCCCATGACCCAAACTGACTTGCATGGTTTGGACTCCACATTCATTTTTCTCAGTAGTGGATCTTAGCCTCCTTTTAGCATCTGGGCCAAGCCCCATCTTGGAAGTCAGTTTTGAATCGTGGACTTCCTATAGCTGGCTGTATGCTCTTGCAGAAATCACTTCTGCTTCTCTATCTGCAAACTGGAATGATAATACCTACCTCGCGGGGCAGCAGTGAGCGTTAAAATGAGATTGTACCTGTAAGGGACTTTGCCTGGTCCCTAAGAAAGTCACTCTTTAAGTGACAGCTAATATTATATGTTATGAATCGTTTTTACAAGTGATAATGAAAGTGAACTCATCAGTTTCTGCAGATTTTGAATTTAAGGAATGCTCTTTGAACATTTTACACATAAAACTAGTTGGTAATGATGGGAATACCAGCTGCGTGACCTTGGGCAACTTACTTAACATCTCTATGCCTCATCCTATCTGTTAGAGGGTTGATAATAGAACCAGCTGGTATGAGGCTTGATTCAGTTACTCTTTATAAAGCTCTCACATCTATGCCTGGCATATAATGAAATGTGATATAGGCGCTTGTTTAGATAAACAAAATGACCTATTGCAATTATGTAGGTTATAGACTAGCCATCCCTCCTTACACTCATTTTTGTTGTATTTCCCTTCTTTTCAGCGTTTGTCCTATAAACTGAGCAGGGACAGGATGAGGAGGGCAAGTTCAAAGGGTTCCTTTTGCCTTTGACATTGGAACAGTCTAAGTTGGAAATACCAATACAGGAGCCAAAAAAAGGGGGGTGGCTGCTCAAATTTAGCGGGCAGTAAGTTTGATGGTTTTGTTATAGTGTGAGGTTTGATTTTACAGTTGCAGACACATACAGCAGGTCCTCTAATACCTGTTCATTCAGTGTCATTTCACATTGATGAAGAAAAAAATTTGATTTCCAGCCCAGGTAACTGTCTACAAACTGTGGGTGGTTCGCACATTCTCTCCATGTCTGTGTGGCTTCCCTCCAGGTACCCCAGTTCTTCCCACAACCCAGAACAGTGCACATGGGCAAATTGGCATGTCTAAACTGCCAGTCTGAGTGGGCAGGAGCATGGGTGTGATGTGCCCTGCCACAGAAGGGCATCCTGTCCTGGGTGGGTGTCCGTCTTATTCCCCTGAGCTGCTGGGAGAGCCGCTGGCCACCTGCAACCCTGAACTGGAATGAGCAGGTTGGAAAAGAATGAGCTAACTTGCTTTTATTAATCCTCCTTAAATGTATGGATAACTTACATTTATTTCAGTGTTTAATATTAGAAGTGTTTGGGGATCTTTTAGAACTTTCGTGGTGTTTTTATGACCAGAAACGTGCTGTGGGAACTCAACTCTTGTTTATATCAATTAGCCTATGGTAAGATTGCTTCTGTTATACAACATTTTGCTTAAAGTCACAGTTTCCAAGAACCTGTCGGTGACGTTCAGTGAGCTCTTGGAGTTTCAAGTGTTAATTTTCAAGGGATGCTCCTTTTTCCAGTGACTAAAATTTTTGCCTGCACCATCCAGGCCCTTCCCTTCCTAGTACTGAGGTTTTTGAGAAGACAAATCAGTAATCATGCTTCTTTTCATGAGTTTAGAGGCAGAACAAAAGGAATCAGGCTTCGGGGTGGAAGCTGCGTTTTTCAGAATGCCTTCCCTGTGTGGTTCCAGGTTTGAGTTCAGCAAAAGGGAAGTTGCACGAGCTGAGCGTTGGGAGGCACAAATGAAGCCGCCGGGCTCTGAGCATCATTGTAGGTTGGAGGCCATGAGAGGGAGACACGGAGGTGCTGGTGCAGTCCAGTTTCTCCTTGCTCTTTCTCATTGTGTGTCCAGTGCTCCCTTCCCCCTGCCAGCTCTGCTGACCAGCAGCGGCCCCCAGGCCCACTCTCAGATGCTTCTCGAGAACGCAGAGGTGGTAGCCACAAAGAAGCTGCCTCCTGCACCAGAGTCCCCACCCGGTTATATCTCCGCAGCTGGACATGCCTGGCTTCCAGACCGGGGTCTGGGCTGCTTAGTGACTGTTCTCTGATCCTTAAACAACCTTTTTGGGACCTTTATGTTCCTCTTCCCTTCCCAAGTTGTGTAAATCCTCATCCTTGTATTAAATTCCTTCTTCCATAATACTCACAGTGGCTCTGCTTCCCTGGGGGAACTCTGATATGAGGAACCTTTCATCTGGGCCACGGTAAGGCGTAGGACCTATCCCTGCCTCTCAAAGGAGACCCTCCACCCTGGTGCGCCATTGTCCATGTGTCTGCAGGAATTAGAGCCCTTGTCCCTTAGACTGTAATTACTACTTCCATCTGTGCAGCCTGCGCCAGGCAACACCAGGGATACAGGGATAAGACAGTCTTTAGCCCTAGTGGAATTTGCAGTCCAGTTGTAGAGATAGACCCAGCACATCAAAAAGCTGTCCTGAGTGGTAAACCGGGGTCCTGCTCCCCAGGAGGCGCACAGGAGAGTCCATTAGAGTCTGGGAAAAGATGAGAGGTTTTGCTGATATGTATCTCATTCTTTTTACTTCTACCTTGGGGTGTGTTTTATAATGCACGAAGTATAGGTACATATATATGAGTATATGCCAATCCTTTTTTTTTCCTGTTAGGCGTGTGTGATCAGAAAAGGTGGGACCACTGTCCTAGGCACGTGGCAATACATGATTAGTACCAGCAGGAGCTCCGAGGAGAGGGATTTTGCTGTGCTCTCAAGGTAGGAGGAGTCTGGCCGGTGGCCCTAACCCTCCGACATTTCCCGTTACTACTGCCCCCTCAAAAGGCTGCTCCTCTACTGCCCATGCTCACTCCTACCTTGGGGCTTCTCATTGGTTGCTCCCTCCGCTTCAAATGCAATTTCCCCAGATTTCTAGCTGGCTCCATTGTGTTATTCAGCTCCTGATCTGTTAGATGCTTTATGCCCTTAGTTTGTTTGGAAGCCCCAGGAATTCAGGGTCTTCCTCTGTACTATCCCTAGCTGTGTGTCTCCCCTACCTAGAACTGTGCCTAGCACATAATAGATGCTCAAGAAATATCAGGTGAAAGAAGAGAGGAGGAAAAGGTGGGCAGAAGGACCCCGCACACAAAGGGAGAGTAGATACTTGTTCCCCTATCGACACAGCTCTTTTTTTCTCCCGCTAATATGGACCCCTTGGGGGTAAATTATGCCCTCCAAAAGCAGTGGCTATGGCCCTGCTGCTTTTGTTTCTGCTCTGAAATTGTGGTATCCGCTGTTTCGCAGTGAGCAGGTGGCTTACTTCCCCAAAGGGTGGCTCTCATTACAATCCAGGTTTCAGGCGGTACCTGAGTCAGCTCAGAGTAAAAAGCCCAGAGGCCTCACCGGCCCAGGCCAGCCGCTGACACGGCTCCCCGCCCCAGGGAAAGCGGTTTTCTGTTGATTTTAGTTGGTGTTGCTTTTTTGTTTCCTTGTGCAATTTCAGCAACTTGGCTGAACAAGTTACTCTAAATGTCCAGACACCCAGGTCCTTTCCATTCCATCCCTCCTGACCATTGTGTTTGATTCTCCCCTGCCTGTGCCCCAGCCTCCTACTGACATCCACCGAAGGCAGGGAAGGGCAAAAGAAGCCGTGCCTCCACGACCAGACCTGTGCCGGCCAGATCCCTAGGCCGTCTCCAAGTGGAATCCAGCACTGGTGGCCGTGTGAACGCACACTCTTCCTTTTTCGTTTGGCAACCTTCTACCAGCTCACTGTGTTTCATTGTTCTACACTGATTTTTATTTATTCCCTTATTCAACAAATGTATTGTCCTTACTATGTATAAGGTACTGTGGTAGACGCTAGAAATAGAGCTGACCTAACTGTAAATATGTCTACCCCAGTGAATATTTTAAACTGGGATTGTTAGTATCTTACCAATTTTTCTGTCTTTCTAGATAGGTTATAAGTTCTTTCAAGTAAGGGGCAATTTTTCGATATCTGGGTCTTGCTAGAGTGTTCAATAAATCTGTATTTGCTGCTTGGCTTGCTTGGCTGACTGAGGTTCTTACTCAAGCTTACCTTAAGCTAAGGAAACTAGTATCATCACCATAAAAAAGTAACACTTTCAAGAAACACCATATGCTTACCAGGTGGTAATTCCTATCTTCATACTACCCTCTGAATAGGGACTTAAAGTTTTCATTTTACAGCCAAGAAAACCAAGGACTGTGGTTAAACTGAGCTACACTGTCAACAGCTAGATTCGAAAGGCATCTCTCTTCCTAGAGCCCATGCTCTGTGCTGTACTGGGTTTTGTCAGGAAGAGCTTTGATGCCAGGAACAAGGCCTATTCATCACTGCACTTCTAGGACCTGGAATGATGCCTGGCATGTAGTAGACACTCATTAAATGTACTGAGACGTGTATGCTGCACTGTGCCAGGCCCAGCCTGCCCCAGCCCTGCTAAAGGGGATTGGGCAATGGGACGAATAATCTGCAGGCACAGATTAGCTGTTTCTGTGAACTAAGTCGGAGGTATCCTGGGAGTGCCACCTCCCACTAGTGGTTTAAACCTCCCACTAGTGGTTTAAAATTAGTTCCAGGCCCTGAGCCCGGGGTCTGATATACCTGGGGGTGAATCAGAGGCTCCTGAGGACTCATTGATTTTATGCTGCTTCTTTGGATCCTCCTGCAACCTGCCCCGCCGGCCCACTGCATGTCCTTCTCCTCGGGTTCCTGAAGGACTGTCCTACCCTCAGTCTGCTTAGTGGGTCCCTCATTCCATGACCTCTCTCCTTCCTGAGACCTGGACACCTGCTCTTCCCAGCAGAGGACTAGGGGCCTACTTCAACCTGACAATGCCTCGCTAGCCCCAGGACCTACCACTTAACCATTTCCATGTTTCCCTGTATATACAGCCTCCTGCTTCTGCTTCTTTTCACACAACATCAGATCCTTGGAAGTCAGCGCCCGGAGAGACAGAACCTAAGTGTGCAATACCCCTCTGACTCTGGGCCTCTGACCATCCTCCTTGCAGACCAATTTCACCACTGAGCCAGCTCTTCCAACCCCGACCTTCCATTGGTTGCACATTCACCTCCCTGCCACCGCCTGTTTGGAGGCTTCTGACAACTGAGCACACACGCTTTACTAGTCCTACAACCACTGCGGACCGCAGTGCTCAGATGATAAGTGATGGCCAGAGCCATCTCCTTTCAGCATTATCTGCCCTGTTCTCCAGCAGCTAATGCCCCGTGGCCATATAATTTGTCACTCCAGGTCACTTGATTCACCTTAACAAGTTTTCTGTGCTGCTAACTGGTGAACACTGAGTTGGGGTCCATTCAGTGTTCATGGGTAACTACCTGGGTAGCATCGTTCCTGCCCCCATGCTCCCTGGTAGCGTGCAGGAGGCTGATAAGTCATCCCAGGTGGAAGCCAAAGTTTACTTAAATACCTGACATTGTTAGGCCAAGAAACACCCCTAGGACTCAAGTTTTCTGCAGAGGCCAATTATAACAACCTCTTACTAATTTAATCTCCCAAGTGTCTCAGACTCAGTGGGTCAGAGAAATTCCAGCATGATGGCTCTTGGCCCTCAATGACCCCTCTCTCCCATGCCTCACTTTACCCAGGAGGTCAGCTTTACTGGTTCCATAAAATGTCTTTTCCAAAGTGTGTCCTGAAACCGTTACCTTCAACAAGGAAAGGGAGATTCTGGCCTTAATGAAGCCATGGAGACTTTTTACTGCAGGGCTTTTCAGAGCCTTTGCTGTGATTGTGATCCTTCTTAGGATGAAACTTGCAGTTTCCCACATTGTACGGCCATGGAACCTCTTCCTCTCAGAGGATACCCATAGAGCAGTATGTACAGAAAACATTTTTGGAAAATGCAAGCTGAACCCATACTTTTGCGTTAAGGAGAAGACCATCTTAAAACATTTTAGTGATTGCTTTTTAAAAAAATGTATGTGTCTTTTAACTCGCAATTTTGAAACCAATGCATCGACTCCTTTTCTCCTACGTTCTAGTCATTCCTTCCAGTCCTGAAGATTTCTCTTACAAAGTTACCTGTGAGCATCCAAATTATCTGGGTGGTGCTCAGAAACATGATGGGGTTGGGTAAAGTTTCAGGACCAAAAACTGGCTGCCAAGGAGGATGGTCAGAGGCTCCCTGCTCAGTTGGCACCCAACCCAGAATATACGTGAAGGAACCCAGGGAAGGAGGAGAGTGTCAACCGAGGCAGGGGCGTCAGCGTCAGGCTCAGAGTCAAACTCTGGTTTGACCCACAGTTTATTGTCCAAGGTCTGGTGGTAGACACAGGGCTTTGAATAACCTATCTTTGCTTTTTGAATGCTTCTCATTGTCGTCCATTAAAGCGGGAGAGACAGAATCAAACGGTGTGTGCCTCCTGATGGAAAAACACAGCACTTATTACACCTACTAAAAGGTGGAACCTAACTCTTATTAGGCCTCCACGTCTAATAAATTTGCATTCAGAGGACAGAGAAATGTGTACGTGATACCGGGTAGAGGCAATCAGCAAAGTCCTGAATGGAGAATCTCAATAGGACAGTTGACTGGCTTGTCAATGAATATACTGTATGAGGGGGAGACAGTGAAGAGAGGAGCCTGTGGGATTAGATAAGAGGCTAGAACCACATCAACCGCACGCAACGTGTGGGTCTCATTTGGATCCCGATTCAAGTGTGTCAACTCTAAAAAGAGTTATGTGCAGTGAGGAAAATTTGGACGCTGGTTGCAAATTTGGTAATAAGGAACTGTTAATTATTTTAGGTAAAATAAAGTTATCATGGTTCTATTGTTTATGTCTTTGTATTTTGGAAATACATACTGAAATATTCACAAGAAATTATATAATGTGTGGGATTTGCTTCAGCATAATCAAGGGAGAGGGAAATGGGTAGAAGTACAGGTAGAATGGGAACATAAAATTGCCCGTGAGTGAATGATTGTTGAAGCTGGATGATAGGGTTTTGTGGTTCATTATACTATTCTCCCTGTTTGAAATTCCCCATAACACAAAGTGAAAAAGGGAGGGAGCAAGTTGATCATGCAGTATGAGTTCCTGAAATTAGTCAAAAATTTTCATTCAGGGTTATATTTGGTGATACTTTGGAAATGGGAACACAATTCAGAATAGGAGCAGTGTGTGTCTTCGGGTGCTGGTGGTCAGCATCAGTGCCTTGAGTCAAGGAGGGGACCCTCTTGCCTTTCGGTCACACCAGAGTCTGCTTTTCGGTTCCCAGATGTTAACCCAACTTTTTTTCTGGTTTTACCCAAGAGCTTTCTGGAGATACACCTAGCTGCTGCACCCCTGGTCTGATCTCAGTTCCTTTGTCTTCCGTGTGGAGCAGAAGGGGAGAGTGGGACACTCAGACAAATGGAAGGCACATTAATCCTCAAGGGGGAAGCTCCATAAGAAGGCTGTAACTGCCAATTCATGACATGGAAACATGAAAACTCCAGGGAGCTTGCAGAGAGTTTGGGTGAAGCATGAAGCCTATCATAAGCTACAGCAACATCACTGATGCCCTAAGTGGCTCCTGAATGAAGTTAGGATGGGTTTGTGCCGGAGGCAGCTCTCTGGGAGGAGGATGGTCATGGCCATGGTGGAAGATGCACTCCATGGCCAAAAAAAAGAAGAAACTGAACTGGACTTTCCAGGGACTTGTGTCTTTAGTCCTGCAGTGAAGTGACCCATCCCTTGGTGAAGTCCTGTGGATAATCTCCCTATGTGAGGGAGCTAGGAGGGAGACTCATCTCTCGCTCAGGGGGTTTGCCCAGTTTCAGAGTTGTCACTGGTAAAGGGACCTACCCTCACATTTGGATCCTCAGAGGAAGCCCTTCGCAGAAGGGGAGGCTAAAGCCGTTGCAATCTAAATCAGTGCCCAACTGTGGATTAGTCGTATGGGTCCTATGGAAAAAATTATTTCAAGGAGTAAAGCAGGAAATCCACAGCCTGCCTCACTGGATGATGAGCACAGCCGATGCTGTTCCAGGTATATTGTAGTTCATAAAGAAAAAGAAATGCACTTAGCTGCTCTAGTTTGTACAGCTTCGATGAGCCTGGGGCCTTTTCTCAGAGGCCTTTGGCATTTAAAGAAATTAATACTCTGGTGTCACATATTCTCAAGGATGCCCTCTTGATCGTTGTGGGTAGGCACAGATTTAAGTCCCAGGTTATCACATGTAGATGGCAATCACTTAGCCAAGGAACAGACCGAGCTGGTGAACTACCTGGCATAGGCATGCAGCCTTCGAGCTCTTGCAGTTGAAGATGCCTTTTATGGGGGAAATTTTGTTGTTATGATCTTCTCAAATTGGGGAGCCCAGGGGTTTTAGATTAAACCACTTGCAAAACATCACAAGCCTACATTCAGAACTCACCCCTCTCTGCTTTCTTTTTTTAACTTTTTAGTAGGAAACAGTGTGGCTTAAGGTTATTGGGAAAAAAATAAATGAGGTCCTGACTGGTGTGGCTCAGTTGGTTGAGTGTCATCTTGCAAAGCGAAAGGTCGTCAATTCAATTCCGTGTCAGGGCACATGCTTGGGTTGCGGGTTCAGTCCCCAGTCAGAGCATGTATGAGAGGCAACCAATCAACGCCATGTTTCTCTTCCTCTCTCTGAAAATAAGTAAATAAAATATTTTTAAAAATAAATGAAACTGGTCTTTAAACAAAAAGGAGATGTGGAATGATGTGAGGACCAGCTTCCTAAACCAAAGGAAGCTTAAACCGAATCTCTGCCCAGACATGAGTGACGGTGACCTGGGACTTAGCAGCCATTACTCTTGGCCCCGAAGCACTAACTGTCATGAGATAACTCTGCGCCAACCCACTTGTCTGTCCCAGTCAAGTTTTCAAGAACCGAGGAGAGAGCATTGGAACGGCCAGCTTGTCAGGTGGCACTGCAGTTGGTGTCTGTTAGAGAAAGGAGGATGCCCCAGTGATGGGATCCAGCTGAAGCTGTGAAGGCCATCAGGCCTCTCATGGAAACTGTGATTCTGGCCACAGCACATTTCTCTGACCACCATTGCTCCCTGTTCACCTGAGAGAACGGGCCCTTCCTTTCCAGTCCTCCTCATCCTGCCCTCCCCTCACAGCTTCTCCCTCAGTGTCCCCTGCAGTGAAGCTGCCTGGACAGAGGAGAGTGTGGGGGACATAGGGCCAGGCAGCCCACATTCCATCAGAGCGTCTGGCCCCGAAGAGGGCGACCTCATCCCCAGCTACACAAAAGTATTTCTCCTTTATGAGTTGGCACCAGATCTGCACTATCTAATGCTCTCCTGGGAATGATCCACCTGAGAAATAGGATAGAGGCTGATGCCATGACTATAGCTGGGTTCCCTGGCATTCTGATTCTGATAGGACCTGGAGATTGACATGAAGCACTTCTAAAGCAACAGCCCATTCATTACAGGGTGAATCAAAATATACCATTATGTCTCTTTATTGAAAAACAGGAAAGACTAATGAGTCAACAGGGAGAAATGAGCAAGTTAAAGAATTCCCATACATCTTTAAGACTACAGAGTTCAATGGTAAAAATGTTAAAATCAAGATTTTAAGAGGACTTCCACCAAGATGGAGGCATAGGTGGAAACACTGTGCCTTCTCCCACAACCAAGTTTGAATACAACAAAGGTTTGGAGAACAAAGACACAGCCAAAGAACAGAAAAACTGAATTATATGGAAGTCCGACAACAACGAACCGTTGAACTGGGACGGTAAGAGGGGCAGAGCCAGCAGCAGAGCAGGGTCGGGCAGGAAAGATCCCCCCACACAGGCACGCAGATAGCCTGGACCCAGTTGGGGTGCGGGGCAGACTGACCGGGGTCACACATTCGCGCACAGTGAGATGGACCACGCAGGCTCCAGCGGGCAAACCCAGTGGTGGAGGGCTGACGGCAGTGGCACATTCGCATGCAGTGGGACAAAACGTGTGGGCCCTGGTGACAGTGGCAGCTGCGGCCGCAGCAGCGGGAGGCAGCAGACAAGACCGCCATTGCTCCTCTTTGACCCCGCCCCCACGTACAGCGTCACAACCCAGCGACTGAGTTGCCCTGCTCTGGTGAACACCTAGGGCTCCTACCCTGCTACAGAACAGGCATGAACAGCCCAAAAGATGGCTCAAGAAGAACTCAAAGCCCCAGAGCCAATAACTCTAAGCGACCAAAAGATTGCCAGCCTCCCAGATGCACAGTTCAAAACACTGGTCATCAGGATGCTCACAGAACTGGTTAATTATAGTCACAAATTAGAGGAACATATGAAGGCTAAACTAATTGAAATGAAGGGAGATGCACAGGAAACCAATAGTGATGGAAAGGAAACTGGGACTCAAATCAATGGAATGGACCAGAAGGAAGAACAAAACATCCCACCAGAAAGGAATGAAGAAATGAGAATTCAAAAAAATGAGGAGAGGCTTAGGAACCTCCAGGACATCTTTAAACGTTCCAACATCCGGATTATAGGGGTACCAGAAGGGGGAAAGAAACAGCCACGAGTGGAAAACATATTTGAACAAATAATAAAGGAGAACTTCCCCAGTCTGGCAAAGGAAATAGACTTCCAGGAAATCCAGGAAGCTCAGAGAGTGCCAAAGAAGTTGGACCCAAGAAGGAACACACCAAGGCACATCATAATTACATTAGCCAAGACTAAAATGAAGGAGAGAATCCTAGAAGCAGCAAGGGATAAGGGGACAGTCACCTACAAAGGAGTACCCATCAGACTGTCAGCGGATTTCTCAAAAGAGACCTTACAGGCAAGAAGGGGCTGGAAAGAAGTATTCCAAGTCATGAAATCCAAAGACCTACAGCCAAGATTGCTTTATCCAGCAAAACTTTCATTTAGAATGGAAGGACAGATAAAGTGCTTCTCAGATAAGGTCAAGTTCAAGGAGTTCATCATCACCAAGCCCTTATTATATGAAATGCTAAAGGGACTTATATAAGAAAAAGAAGATGAAAAATATGAACAGTGAAAGGACAGCAAACTCACAGTTATTAACAACCACACCTAAAACAAAAGCAAACCAAGAGGACAGCTAGATCAGGAGTGGAACCATAGAAATGAAGAACACATGGAGGGTTAGCAACAGGGGAGTGGGAGGAGGAGAAGGGGGGAGAAGGTACAGAAAATAGTATAGACAGTAGGTAGAAAATAGATAGGGGGGAGGGAAAGAATAATGGGGGAAATATAGAATCTAAAGAACTTGAGACACATGGTTATAAATTCGGGGGGAGAATGGTGAGGGAGGGGGTGTGCAGGATGGAGGGGAATGAAGGGGGGATAGAACAACTGTAATGGTATAATCAATAAAATATATGTATTAAAAAATAAAAAAAGAAACACTAAAACTAAAAAAAAAAATTTTTAAACCAGCATGGCTCATTCAGGTCACTTGTTTCTGTCTATTTTAACATGTCTATCTTGTTCTTTTATGGCTGGAATTATCATTATGATCTTTATTGTCATTTTTAATACTCAAGATTTGTGAAAAGTACATTAATGTACCAGGCACTGTATTAAACTTTTCAATGTATTATCTTAATCAATCTTCTCAGCAGCCTAGTGAGGTGGGTATAGTCATTACCCCCATTTTACAGATGAGGAAAGCGAGGTCCAGAAAGGTTAGTAAACTTACCCCATGGTCCTTCTGCTGGACCGGAATTTATCTGACTGCAGAATGTAACATTTTAAGCACTAAAAATTTTATATCAGTCCAAAGAAGACTGGCCTACTTAAAATGGAGCTGCAACGTTGAACATCGTGATTCAATACTGCCAAACGCAGAGGAAGCCGCTTGTCTCCCTTAGGCCGTAGTAAGGGTTTGGAGGCTGGCACGTACTGCGTTGGTGGTCAGACTGACTGAGATAAATAAATTCCAGGCCCCGGATAAATCGTGGCTAACCCCGCCATTAGTCTGGCTTCGCCTGATCGTGGGGCTCTAACACCAGCCTCTGGTAAACAGACTCTAATTCAACTACCAATGGCTTGAGACAGCAGACTCGATGGGAACAGTCCCGGGAGGATGTGCTGAGCTCTGCCCTGCCCTGCCCATTAGCGGCTGTAAGTTTGTGCAAAGGACCATAAAATTAAACAGGCCCTGAGAGGAACATTGATTTCCAATTGGCACAGTTCACCAGATGCTGTTTGGTCTGCGAATTGCTTGACCTCTACTAGTGACGCCGCCCGCCCTTGGCTTGCAGGGTGTGTTCCCAGCAGGGACGTCTTCCCCACTAACGCTCGCTGCTGGGACTAGGGCTGAAGGCGTGGCGGGTTCCCCATATGTTGCAGGGAGAGGCCAGCCACGCCCATGAGTGGGATTCACCCCCTTATCCAACCCTAGGGCTAACGCTGACCCAGGAGAATACAGACGCTTCCACCCCCAACTAATTAACTAGGTGGCCTCCTGCTGCTAAAAGGGAATGAGGGCAGAAAAAACAGAGGATGCCTGATTTAACTAAGATCTGGGTAAGTAGCTCACCAGCCAGACCCAGAAATCACCCATGCGTGCCTAAACAGTCTGTCAGGGGTCAGGGTGGTTCTGTGCTTGAGACCTGGACTTCTGTGTATTTTTAGCAATCTTTGTAGTTTTCAAATCTTGCAGTCCAAAACATGTATCTTAGAAGTTTTACACATTACTATAAATACTATCTATTAATGTATCTTACAATCATTATTATTACCCACCAAAAATGCTTGTGTTAAAACATTAGAATGAAAGTCACTACTAAAACACACTGTTTTTTCTCCTGGGATAACCTGAAAGTGATTCTGCCACCTTAAAAGTGTGAGGGTGCACACACATGTGCACACGTCAAGAGCAGGCTTCTGGAGTCAAAGCCAATAGTCTGCCAAAGTTACCAGTGCCCAGTCTAAAATGGCCTTGCAATTGCAAATTTAGATAAAAGCTAAAGCCATGGTTCGGGATAAGGGAAGAAACTTTTAGGCTTTTTCAGTTCAGCCTAGTGGTGAGTCGTAAGTTCTTTTTCTATTCTGTCTTTACTACGAATCTTTTAGACAGAGGACCTGAGATGCAAAGAGGGAGACAGTTGTGATAATGGGGAATTAGACTAAATTAAAATGATACTAAGTCACAGCACAACTTGGCCTCTTTGCCACCAACTTTTGACATTCTAATTAGGCTAAATGATTATGCAAATCTAGTCAGTCACTCATTTCCCCTGTCAGCTAGAGTGCCTGTGATTGTTTAAGTGAGGACTGTTGATGGCATGATTAAAGCTCTCCTAAGAATTTAATTGGGAATTGGAGGACAGTCTCCAAAGATGACCTAATTTGTGGGCAGCCTAGCACAGCTGTCCTTTTGTCCTGCCCGCCACCAGGACGCCTAGAGTTTCCCATCAAGTCTAATAGAATGTGACACCCGAGGTGTTCTCAAGAATTGGTCCACAAGACAGAGCGGAAGACACAGACTGACATCCAGGGCCACCTCCTGGGTCTGTTCAGCTGAGGAAACAGGGTTTCAGGTGAATCCCAAAACACGGATCACAGAACACCTGGTTTTGAAAGCACACAGGAAACAGAATTGGTTACGGGTTAATAAGTGTCGAAGCTGCATGATGGGTACATGGGAGTGGGGGGAGGGCGCATGGGGAAGGAAGCCAGAGAGAGTAGCTATAGCATTTTCTTTGCTTTTATTTGAAATTTTCCAAAATAAAAAAATGTAATACATAACTACTGTTTAATAATTAAACAAAGAGGCCATTAGACGGAAGTGGTTCTAATGCCTCAGCCACCTACATGAGTAAACCCAAAGCTAAGCCTGGAAACACCTCAAGGGTAAGAAATCAAAACCTAGTTGACAACTAAGCATGAGCAGCCACATAACGCAACCCAGGCTTAAGCTGTGACAAAATAATTTCCTTGCTCTGCTTCCAGCTCTTCTCTGTGGAAGCCTTGCCCCTCTCGCCTGGCAGTGGGGTGCTCCAACCACTTCTGGCTTGGCGCTGCCCCACTGGAATCAGTTTTTGTTCAAATAAACTAAACATTTTAATATGCCTCAGTTTATCTACCAAAATATACCATCATGAGGAGGAAGTTCTTAGTAATACAAGTCAACTTACGATTACCCTCTTAAAGGAGGAGAGTCAGAGAGTGCCTGATCCTAAAAGGAGTGTGCGGTTCTATTCTTACCGGATTGGGGTCACACCTCGCATCCAGCCTTGACTCCTCCCAGTTTTGACCTGACTTGGAGTGAAGAGCAAAGACTAAGGAGAAACTAGGAGAGAAATGGGGCCAGGTGAGAGACAGAGGAGGGGACACTGGCTGAAGGGATGAGATCCCCAGATAATCTAGAGGATAACTGAGAGTCAATTATGAATTAATTCTATGTCATAAATATATACAATCCTATTTGACTTAAAAAGAAAAATAACTTAAGTAAACCCTCTTAAATTCAAAAAAGTACAGTGGACTTGAACAACAGCTAAACTAAAAAAAATAATAAATAAAAAAGTACAGTGCCTGGTTGTGAAGGAGCAAATTCTCTGATTATTAGCAAGCTGCCCCTTGGCAGCCATGAGTTAAGATGGAAGGAAAGAAGTGGTTTGTGGTTTCAGTGCTGTAGGTGGAGAGTTTTTAAGAATGGGGGCCCCTTGTCCACAGGCATCACGGTGCAGGACAGCTGCAGGCCTTGGAGAGCGCCAGTCTTCCCTGGTGCAGAGTGATGCTTTTTACCTTTATCTTTTGGGGTCATCCACGTCTGGGGTGACAGTAATTAACGAGCTAGTAAAAAACTGCCCCAGCCAAGCCGTGCCCGGTGTTCCCTGGCTTTGTTAGGAGAACCAGTGTGGGCTAATTAATTGGTCTTCAGGTAGTAACTAAATCAAAGGTGTCTTGGGTACACTGGGAAGCCGGAGTTTCCTGTTTCTTGAGAATCAATCAGCTCAAGATTGATGAAGGGCTGCTAAGGTCAGGCTTAGAAACACAAAGCCATCTGCCAACTCTCTAGGGCTGGTACCTGCAGTGGAGCAATTTTAGAAGAACAGGTGTTCACTTTTAACTTACCTCTTCTTTTCTGTTATGCTGAACTCATGATTTTAGCTAGAACGAGCCTCCAGTTGGTTGGTGAAATTCACAAGCTGTCTGTCTACTGTAACTTAAAATAACCTAGCCTGAAGGTATTGTGATAACCTCCTGCGGCTCTTGCATAAAGTCATAAACCTCTTGTCCGTAGGAATGGCCACTCCACCCTCTGCAGAAGCGTGTGGCAGCATCAGGGAACAATGAGTACAAGGCACTGCCCCAGAAAGGCTATGCAACCTGAGTGTTTGTGTCTCCCCAAAATGTCTGTGTTGAAACCTAGTTCCCAATGTGATGGCATTTGGAGGTGGGGGTCTGTGGGAGGTGATGAGGTCATGAGGGTGGGGCCCTCATGAATGGGTTTGGTGCCTTTATAAAAAGAGATCCTAAAGATCTCTCTCCCTCGCCCCTTCCACCACATGAGGACACAACGGGACAGTTATCTATGAACCAGGAAGTGGGCTTTCCCCAGACATCAAATCTGCCAGTGCCTTGATTTTGAACTTCCAGCATCCCGAGCAACGAGAAATAAATGTTTGCTGTGTATAAGCCACCTAGTGTATGGCATTTTTGTTATAGCAGCCTGAACAGATAAAGACAAAGAGCTTAAGCCAAGGAACACTGTTTCACTTTCTGAATGTGGAACAAATCCAGTCTGGTCCATCCACTTTGCAGAGTATGCTTGAGAGCCTGGGAAGTGTGTCAGAGCTGACACTGAAACGTTTCTGGTTCCTTGAAAGTAACTTTTGGTTCAGCAGTCTAAGAACATTTCAGAGTGTTTGGTGATGATCAGTAAGCACGTCCATGTGTTTGTTGATGATGGTTCCATGACTGGAGTTGCCTTTCCTCTATTAAAAAAAAATTCAGGATTTATATCAGTTTTCTCCTTTTAAATGAAGGTATTTTTTTGTTCCTGCTAACCATGAATGTCCTTAGTTTCTCAGGAATATGGGAAATTCTCCTAAACACTCTCGTGGTAGATTGTATTTTTCCAAAGATAGCTGCAGTTACACATATCCCAGCGCATATGTCCTTATTATGATGTGACATTAGCTGTCCTCCATTAAGAGGTGAGATTTGTGTTCCTGCCCCATGAGCCTGGGCAGACCTTTGTAAATACCTCAATCAGGAGAAAGTAGCAGAAGTGAAATCACATGACTTCCTAGTATAGTCATAAAAGAGGATAGAGCTTCAGCTTGGCTCTCTCAGAGCCTTGGGAGCCAAGCCAACATGGAGGAAATCCAACTACTCTAAACCCACCATGCTGGAAACATCATATAGAAAGACTATATAAAGAGAGATAGCCCTGGCTGGTGTAGCTCAGTGGATTGAGCACAGGCCTGCGAACCAGAGGATCGTGGTTCGATTCCCAGTCAGGGTACATGCCTGGGTTGCAGGCAGGTTCCCTGCAGGCCAACTCCCAGCAGGGGACACACAAAAGGCAACCATACATTGATGTTTCTCTCCCTCTCCCCTTCCCCTCTAAAGGTAAATAAATAAATTTTAAAAAAATTAAAATAAAATTATAAAAAAAAAAAGAGAGAGATAAAGCTTGTCCAAGGAGTCCAAACCGTTCCAGCTCCCAGCTGTTTGAGTGTTCCCAACACAGGCTCCAAATGTGCGTGAACAAGCCATTAATGATCACAGCCCTTCCTTTGAGCTCCACCCTGACATCCAGCAGAGCAAGAACAAGCCTTCCCCACTATGTCCTGTGCGAACTGCTGACCCTCAGAATTGGTGAGCACAGTAAATACAGGGCCCAGCAGCAGTAAGGCCCGCTGGAGTGTGGCTGGTAGGGTAATAACATGGGTGTACTCATTTATAGTTTTAATTTGAACATGTCACCTAAAATGTCATATGGTGTACTTGAGTGTGATATTGTTATGTTACAGAATTACATGCTTATGATTTTGTAATAAAAAGGGGGCATTATTTGTGCTAGACCCTGTATTTTCAGATGGATTTTTAAAAACTGAGTGTAAAAATTAAAACATTAACAATCTTGGAAGAAAATACAGGATACAATATACACTACCTGTGGTGTAGGGAAGAGTGGCCTGACCAAAAGTGTAAACCCAGAAGCTACATGAGAAGTAATAGACTGACTACGTAAGTACTTTAAAATATGTTTGATGAAAGTCATACAGACAGAACATTGTGGAAAATATTCCCACACCTACGACAGATAAAAAGTCATCATATACAGTGTTTTTGCAAATTGATAACAAGATGCAATCTAAAATATGCAAGATACATGAATAGACAGTTCAGAAAAGAGAAAATATGAATGCTAAGTAAATATATCAAAAGATGTTCAATCTCCCCAATCAGGGAAGTGCAAATGAAGTAAGAATGAGTATGACATAATCAGACTACCAGACTCTGCTGGTGGGGTTGTGGTGACCAGGATACAGTGCTAATGGCAATGTGAGCAGCTACATACAGCCTTTTTTGGAAAGCTATCTGACTAAAAACCAAAATGAAAAAGTGCTCACGTTTCAAACAAGAAATCCCTCTGATATACAAAGAGGCACGACACAAACCCAAACTGAGGGGCATTCCAGACAAAAACTGTTATGTAATCTTCAAAAGTGTCAATATCATGAACGTTAAGGAAAGACAACTAATCAAATTGGAAACCGAGAAAACATAATAACTGACTAGAACATGTGATTTAGGGCTGGATACTTTTTTTATTTTTTTAATTTAATTCTTGTTCAAGTACAGTTTTCTGTCTTATATTCCCAGCCCAGCCCGCCCCCAGTGCTCCCCACCTGCCTCCCATTTCCGCCCCCCACCTTAGTTATTGTCCATGTGTCCTTTATACTTGTTCATGTGAGTCCATCCCCTTTTCCCCTATGATTCTCTCCCCTCTCCTCTCTGGAGCCTGTCAGCCTGTTCTGTATTTGAGTGTCATTGGTCATATTTTGCTTGCTTGTTTGTTTTGCTGTTTAGGTTCCTGTTAAAGGTGAGATCATATGGTATTTGTCTTTCACAGCCTGGCTTATTTCGCTCAGCATAATGCTTTCCAGTTCCATCCATGATGTGGCAAAGTGTAGGAGCTCCTTCTTCCTTTCTGCAGCATAGAATTCCATTGTGTAAATGTACCATAGCTTTTTGATCCAGTCATTTACCAATGGGCATCTAGGTTGCTTCCAACTCTTGGCTACCGTAAATTGTGCTGCTATGAACATCGGGGTGCATAGGTTCTTTTGGATTGGTGCTTCAGGGTTCTTAGGATGTACTCCCAACAGTGGAATTGCTGGGTCAAAAGGCACATTCATTTTTAGTTTTCTTAGAAAATTCCATACTGTTTTTCATAGTGGCTGTACCAGGACTGGATACCTTTTTTAAAAAGACTTATTTATTTACTTTTAGAGAGAAGGAAAGGGAGGGAGAAAGGGAGAGAAACATCAATGTGTGGTTGCCTCTCCCACACCCCTACTGGGTACCTGGCCCACAACCCAGACATGTGCCCTGACTGGGAATCAAACCAGGGACCCTTTGGTTCACAGGCTGGCACTTAATCCATTGAGCCACACCAGCCAGGGCTAATAAAGGTGTTTCTAAAGGCATAGTTCAAAAGGATCAAGAGAGTAGTAAGGAGTAACAGTACAATTTTAGAAGCTGAAAACATATGATCAAGTGGTAATTGACTTAGCTGAAGTGATGATCAAATTCTACAGTAGCAGTAGGGAAAAACAATCAATCTAATTTATGTGACTGGATCCTCAGAAAACTTAGAAATTGGTGGCACAAGTTAGTCCTGAAAGTTAGGGGCAGATAGCGGTGTGAAGATAAGTTGTGGATGCTGAAAGGCCAGGACCAGTTGAAAGTTCTAAGAAGTGGTTACCGAATGGCAAACTTGGGCCAGCATAGAGTAACTGGTCTCAAACTTAACCTCCTTCTGTAAAAAAAACAATTTTTTATAACTTAGACCCTGGACACAATATGCAAAACATATTGTGGACCCTGAGCAGTGACCAATAACAGGGCTGTGATCATTGACGAAGGGGAGGCTGCACTTTCATCCAAGCTTTCTCCCAGATGACATGTTCTAGGTCAGACTGTGGGACCACGGAGTAGAGTAGAGAATTGTCCTCTCACTAGTTAGAGGAAGTAGACATCAGCATTAAAGACCGAGAGGTCTGTTGGTATTACAGGTGCATGGTCGGGGAGGGTGCTATCAAAAAGGAAACTGAGAAGTCTGTTGGAAACTTTGGGAAAAGAATGAACCTTTGTCTTCACCTCACACCATAGATAAAAATTCACTTGAGATGAATCAAAAATCTATATGTGAAATGCAAAATAATTGTCTACGTGAAAATGTAGGAGACAATCTTCATATTCCGAAAGCTGGCAAAGATTTCTTAAACTGGACATAAAATACTAACTATGGAAGATAGAATTGATAGGTTGGGCCTTAGTAAAATTAATTTTTGTCAATAAATGGCATCATTAAGAGGATGAGAGACTTCTGGCCAACGTGGAGGTATAGGTAGATACGCTTCACCTCCTTGCACAAGGTCACAATGATCCTGGAAACAAAAAACAATCAGAACTGCCAGAAAAGTCAAACTGTATTAGAAGGCTGACAACCAAGGATTTAGAGAACTACTCTTCCAGAACAGTAGGAGGGGCGGAGATGGGCAGCCGGGTGGAGAGGGTGCAGTGTGGTGGTGGTGAGGCGGGCGTGATGAGGCAGTGGCGGCAGCAGTCGGCATAACTGGCAGTCCCATATTTGTGTGTGGTGGGTAAAAACTGGGAGGGACATGGGGAGGACACCTGGGGAGCCAGCAATCCAGCCCCAAGCCAGAGCAGAAAACCCAGGGTTCCAGTGCCAGGATAATGAAGCCTCATAACTCCTGGCTGTAAAAACTCAGTAGGGTTGGGGCAGCAGAAGAAACTGACAGTCTCTCAGGAGCGTTCATTTTCAGGGTCCCCACAGTCCTAGAACATATGCAAACCCACCCACTCTGGCAACCCTCACCAGGGCATCAGCTAGAGGGCGCCAGTCACACACCGGAAGTGGGTGAAATGACTGCAAACAGGGTGAGTGCTGGGCAAGTGGCGCCGTTTCCCCGCTGACTCATCTTCCACGTAGGGCACCACAAAGTCCCACAGCAGCCCCTCCACCCTGGGGAACACCTGAGGCTCTGCCCGGTACAGTGTAACAGGTGCTCCAAGACAGGGAGACGAAGCGGCTCTACCTAATACACAAACACAAACACAAACACAAGGAGGCTACCAAATAGAGAAGACAAAGTTATGTGGCCAAAACGAAAGAACAGATCAGCACTCCAGAAAAAGAACTAAGTGAAATGAAGATAGCCAAACTATTGGAGGCAGAGTTCAAAACACTGGTAATAAGGATGCTCAGAGAACTCGCTGAGTACAGCAAACGCATGAAGAAAGAAATGAAGGCTACACTAAGTGAAATAAGGAAAAATCCACAAGGAGCCAACAGTAAAGGGAAGTAAGCCAGGGTTCAAGTCAACAATTTGGAATATAAGGAAGAAGTAAACAGTCAACCAGTACAGAATAAAGGAACAAAAATTCAAAAAAACAAGAAGAGAATAAGAAAAATCTGGGACATCTCCAAAAGTGCCAACATCCAAATCATACAGATGACAGGAGGAGAAGAGCAAGAAATTGAAAACTTACATGAAAAAGAATTTCCCTAATCTGGCAAAGGAAATAGACATACAAGTCCAGGAAGCACAGATTCCCATACAAATTGGACCCAAAGAGGACCACACCAGGACACATCATTATTAAAATGCCAAAGGTTAAAGATAAAGAGAGAATCTTAAATACAGCAAGAGAAAAGAGAGTTACCTACAAAGGAGTTTCTATAAGTTTCTATAAGACTATCAGCTAACTTCTCAAAAGAAACTTTGCAGACAAGAAGGGACTGGCAAGAAATATTCCAAGTGATGAAGAGCAAGGATCTATAGCCTAGATTATCCAGCAAAGCTGTAATTTAGAATGGAAGAGCAGATAAAGTGCTCCCAGACAAGGTAAAGCTAAAAGAGTTCATCATCACCAAGTCCTTATTATATGAAATGTTAAAGAGACTTATTTAAGGAAAAGAAGATCACTAAGGGAGGTGGAAATGGGAGGGAGGTGGGGAGCACTGGGGAGGTGAGCTGGGATGGGAGTAAAAGAAAACTGTACTTGAACAACAATTAAAATAAATAATTTTTTTAAAAAAGAAAAGATCAAAACTATGAACAGTGAAATGACACCAAACTCACAACTATCAACAACTGAATGTAAAAAGAAAAAAAAAAAGAAACAAACAACTAGAACAGGAATCATAAGAATGGAGATCATATGGAGGGTTATTAGTGGAGAGGGGGAAGGGGAAGGATGGGGGAAAAGTGCAGAAATTAAGAAGCATAAACGGTAGGTACAAAATACACAGGGGGATGTTAAGAATAGTATAGGAAGTGGAGAAGCCAAAGAACTTATATACATGACCCAGGGATATGAACTAAGGTGGGGATTGCTTGAGGGAAGGAGGGTACTGAGTAGAGGGGTCAGGGGGAAAATAAATTGGGGCTACTGTAATAGTATAATCAATAACATATACTTTTAAAAAAAGAAGTGAATAAGCATGCCATACACTGAGAATGTATTCATAATACATACATCTAACAAATGATTCATGTCCAAAATAGATACAGAACTCTTACAAATCAATACAAATTACAACCCAATTATAAAGTGGACAAAAACTCAGACACTTTTACAGAAGGTCTCCAAAAGTCCAAAAAGCCTATGAAGAGGGATTCATCACCAACTCCCACTGGGACATGCAACTTAAAACTACAGCAAGACATCACTACACACTGCCCCAGAAAGGCAGTGTCAAGGACAGTGAGGATGAAGAGCAAGAACTCTCACACGGTACTGGTGCAAGTGCGAGTTCATGCGACTGTGCAGGAAAGCCATTTAGCAGTATCTGTTAAAGTTAAACACATGTTAAAGTTGACTTTGCCGTTATACTTCTAAGTGTGCTACCCAAGGTAAATTACGTCTGTGTCTCCCAAAAGACATATAAGAATTTTCACACCCCCACGATCATCAACAGGAAAAGGTGTAACAAATTGTAGTATAATTACACCGTGGAATATTATATAGAAATAAAAAGAAATAACTCAACAGCAGGTATAGACCCCAAGATGTTTACTGAATGAAACCTAACAACAAACAGCATATACTCTATGACTCCATTTATAAAAACCAAAGACTAGGCAACTCATTTACAAGTCACAGAATAGATTCTCTTATGGAGTGAGGGATAAAAAGTTATTTTTCTTTGTTTTATTTTTGGGGTTTTTTTTACAGAGAAGGGGAATGAGAGAAACTTCTGAGGTGATGGAAATATTCTGTATCTAGATGGTAGATATACATTGTATACATATGTTAAAATACATATATGTGCCCAAATTTCATGTGCCCCCTCCCTGCTCTGGAAAAAGTTGGAGGTTTTTTCCTTTGGAGAATATAAAACAGATGATCACTGGAGTTGAGGGCACCAGGAACATATGAGGGTGGGATATCATAGCAAAAATTGGGGGATTAAATAAGCTTATGTATGCGAAAAGCTGGTTTACCCCATTCCAGCCTCATGTGGCTCCCTTGAACTGAGTGAGAATTTACTCGTGTCTCATTAGCCAGAGTTGTGTCACATGCTTAATCTTAATCCAATGAACAGGCTAAGGGATTGTGCAGGATGGGGCTCTCCCCGAAAATCAGAGCAACCTTGAAAGTCTGTCATCACCATTGTTCTTATCACACATTTACCATAGATGCTCATACCCTACAGACTTGACTGTATTTCCTAATAAACCAAGATTACCGAAATATTCCCGCATCCATTATTCTGAGCAGCTTCTCAACTAACAAAAGTCTAGCTCAGCTCATGCAGCAGCGACTGCACGGGCCCCCGGCCACCTCCACAGTACTGCTTCCCTGCTCAGGACCCAATGCCCAGGAGATGGGTTCCGATCGGGCTCAGCCTGAGTAGCATGGCCCCTGGTCTGCAGAGAGGGAGAGGCAGCACCTGGCTGCTTCGGTCTCTCGGTGGGAGTGGGCTCCACCTCTCTGACTACTCAGAGTGAAAATTTCCCAGTCCAAGGCGCTGGGAGGATGGTGTTTGGATGCTGCATAACTCCAAACAAATGTGCATAACCACAAAAACATCATGAGCTGGCTTTAATCTTGAGCTAAAAGTTGAAAACAATTTTTTCTGTTACTTGACCATCCTTGAGTTTACTTGATGCCCCTTTGACTTACCGGTCTCAGTTCTTTTTCTGCTCATATAGCACAAAGCTGTGAATCTGCTCATTGTGATTCAGTACACAGCGTGTGCCTGGTCTCTGAGCTCACAACCTCCCACTCACCTGAAGCTCTCTGGTACACAGGACTGGTGTGTGGCTTTGACACTCTCTGCTGTAAACCCCACCCCCATCAATCAGTGGTCTCTGTTTAGCAAGGACTCGGTGTAGCAGTTTGCATGTGTGTAAAACAGAAAAGTAGGATTGATCACTCTTCCCCTTAACAGAATCTCACCAGAGTACTATATATTTTTTGATAGAGGGGTCAATTCCTATGAGAAAAGATTACAGCATAAATTTGAAGTGAGTGATTAACGTTGTCAAGCCAACTCCCTAATACTGCATAAAATAAAGTTTGTTTTAGCTCCCCTCCACATCAGTCTCTCTTATTCTTGCAGGTCTCAGCAGCCCAACTTGTTCTGCACATGGCGGCATGTTTAATTAGTGATCCTTCTGTAAGTGTCTGCAATTAGCACCATGATGATTAATAAAATAACTCCTTTAAAGCTCCATTTAGCTAGCAGAACTGCACAATCAGGTATAATTAATTCATCATAAATAAATCATGGCTGATTAACTAATCTGTTTATTACCAACACATTACTAAACAGCTCCCACCTGAGCACAGCTAATTTTTCTATGCTGAACAGAACTGGAAGCTTAAAAAAAAACAGATCCTCTAAAACTGCACCAAGCAGCAAGTATCTTGGTACAGTCAGGGAGATTTTGAGACGATGCACATTTTAAAGTTATTGAGCTGCATAAACAATTGTTGCTTGGGTGAAAAGAAAACAGTGGCCGAGTCTGGAGTCCTGACCACCAGTGATTCTCAAACTTCAGCACATGCCAGAATCACCCGGAGAGCTTATTAAAAACCAGAGATCTTTTTTTTTAAAGATTTTATTTATTCTTACAGAGAGTGGAAGGGAGGGAGAACGAGAATCATCGATACATTGCCTCTCGCATGTCCCCAACTGGGGACCTGGCCCACAAGCCAGGCACGTGCCCTGACTAGAAATCAAACCGGCAACCCTTCGGTTCACAGGCTGGCACTCAGTCCACTGAGACACACCAACCAGGACTAAAAACCAATTTCTGCACACGGCCTCCAGACCTTCTGATTCAGTAAGTCTGGGAAAAGGCCTGAGAATTCTCTTTACTAACAATCTCCCACCCAGGTGGCCTGGATGCTGCCTGTTTGGGGACCACATTTAGAGAAGCATAATTCTACCCTTTCTCATACACTTGGGACGACCCCCGAGTCCTTTCTATAGATTTTATAATTAAAAAAATTAAAAATATCTTTCGGCATTCTTTATCTGCCCTGTGTTTACATGCTATCTCTTCAACTGGGTTATTAAAGAATTAATTTCTTTCATTTCTCTCTCAGACACCACAGAACCTAACAAATATTTTCTAGATGTAGAAACTCCAGACAAAACCCAGACATGCATTCATCTCTGAATCTTCGTTCATGCCCCTGCCTTCCGGAGCCCTGCCCTTCAGTACTCCCCTGACTGTGCCCTACTACGCGGTGTCTGTGCCATCTGTAGGCCCTAATCGCTGACCAGTGGCAAGTGCTCATTTCTCTTCATGAAAAGATGAGCCTGGTCTCCCCAGTCCCTTGAGATTTCTGTAAGCTCCCTTTCCAATCATCTTTTTAGCCTGCTCCCCAGTTCTCCACCTGTCCGGCTTCTAACAGGGTGTCCTATGCACAGGAGACAGCAAATTACATTTTACCAACCATGTCAGATTGCCAAACAGTGGGCCTGACCCACAGGCTGTGAATTGGATCCCAGCTGCACGCCTAACTTGCAATCAGAATACATGGGAATGACGGCAAGGGGGATTCCCACCCTGAATAGAACTTGGAAAGAAGCCGTCCACCCTCTGAGAGTTAAGCCATACCAAAAACAACAACAAAAAAGAGAAGTAAAACACATGGTCCACTTAAAGCAGTGGTTCTCAACCAGGGTAAAGATTTTTGCCCCCGGCCCCGACTTCAGGGGTATTTGTCAATGTCTAACAACATTAAAGGAATGGAATGGCTTGCCCGGGCCAGTGGCTCAGTTGGTGGGAGTGTCCTCCTGTGCACCCAAACAGTTGTAGGTTCAATCCCCGGTTGGGGTGCATATCAGGGGAGGCAACCCATCCATGTTTCTGTCTCACATTAATGTGTATGTGTGTGTGCCTCTCTAAAATCAATAAACATAGCTTCTGGTGAGGATTTGTTTTTAAAAGGAATGGGATGGCTTGACTATATTCTGGTCGAAGAAGAAGGCAGGGCTGGGCAGCAGTGGAGGCCCTGGGAAAGGTTACTCAGGAAGACAGAGGACCCAGCCTGGCTGGACCTGGGAGAGAGGCAGGTTACACGCAGCAGACTCACGTCTCCCACAAGTACAGGCTAAAGTCACTGTCTTAAAAAACACTGTAAAAAATGTGTAAGACAATCAAGAAAATATGCTATTAACTGGATATTAATAGTGTTCTAATTTTTAAATGTTGTAATAGTTTTGCATTACTGTGTAACAAGCACCACAAACGTAGTGGCTTAAAACAACACGCATTTATTTCAGTTTCTGTGGGTCAAGCTGGGTCCTCTGCACAGCCAAATTGAGGTGTTAGGTAGGGCTGGGGTCTCAATCTCATCTGAACACTCAGCTGAGGGCCTGATCTGCTTCCAAGCTCACTTGGGTCATGGCCAGTATCCAGTTCCTTGCTATCGTAGGACTGAGGGCCTCGATTTCATGCTGGCTCTCAAGTAGAGGCTGCCCTCAGCTTCTAGAGGAGGTGGGAATCATGGGGTTACCTTAAAAGTCTGTCTTCCATATGATCTCACCTTTAACAGGAAGCTAAACAACAAAACAAGCAAGCAAAATAAAAACAAAGACACTGAAATAGAGAACAGGGGGACAGCGATCCAAGGGGAGAGGGGAGGGAATTTCAGGGGAAAAGGGGGAAGGATTTACAGGAACTAGTATAAAGGATACAGGGACAACAACTAAGGGGAGTAGAAATGGGAGGGAGGTGGGGAGCACTGGCGGGGGGCTGAAATGGGGGTAAAAGACAAAAAACTGTACTTGAACACTAGTTAAATTTTTTTAAAAAAAATTAAATAACTTAAGTAACAAAAAAAAAAGGAAAAAAGTCTGTGTTCCATTGATGTGATATTGGTATTGAGATGACTATTTTGTTAGAAGCCCTTATGTTTTAGAGCTAAATACTGAAATATTTGCAACAAAAGTATGTCTGTCTGGGATTTGCTTCAGAACAATCCAGAAGGGAGGGAAAAGTGGGTGGAGGGTATAAATAATTGACCATGAGTTGAAAATTGTTGAATCTGGTAGGTTCGTAGGAGCTCATTATATTATTCTCCCTACTTTGGTGTATGCTTGAAATGTTCATAATAAAGTTAAAAATAAAAAGATCCTATGCATATTATCTATTGCTGCAAAACTAATTACCTCACAACTTAGTGACCTGAAACAACAGACGCTTATTTTCCTCAGTTTCTGTGGGTCAGGAATCTTGCAGGAAGCTTCGCTGGGTGCTCCTGGCACAGGGCCTCACAGGGCTGCTGTCAAGGAGCCAGAGGATCTCCAGGCCTCCGAGGCTCCGTGAGCTAGAGGGTCTGCTTCCAAGCTCATGCAATTGGCTGTTGCTCAGGGGCCTCAGTTCCTTGCTCACAGTGGCCAGCTGGCTTCCCACAGAGCAAGTGGTGAGAAAAAGAAAGCGAGAGAAAGAGACACACACACGGAAGTTGATCAAAACATAAGCTGTAGTCTTTTATAACTTAATGGAAGTGACAGCCTATTACTTCTGAGCATTCTGTCGGGCACACAGACCAGCCCTGGTGCAGTGTGGGAAGGGACTGCACGAGGTCTGAACAACAGAAGGCGGGGACCGCTGAGAGCCATTGTGGAGTCAGGCTGCCATGTTGTATAAGGCAGAAATTGAATGCTGTCAAAATTATCCTGGAAAACCCTATGAGGAACCTATAAAACCTAGTGAGCAGTTATACCAGCACACAAACCCGGCACCGCCAGTTTTTCTCCAGTGCTGGCACACGTAACCGTTTTATGGAGTGCTGGATAAAACCGTCGGCTTGAAGTTGGAATCATGGTTGTTCCCCAAATAAATATATTTAAACACTAAAGTCACATTTGGCCTCGCCGAATAAAGTGTATAAAGTTAAATTCAAGTAAATTAAGTGCAGGATGATGGGATTCTAATGCATCGTTCAAGTGAGAAAGCTTATCACATCTTGATGACATCTGCCATTTGGGTCCATTTTGCTGACTCCTCGTTTTAGCTACATAGTTACCAAACAGCTTTCTGACTATAATTTGGTTTTCCAAACAGAAATGCAAATGGGGAGAAAATGCTCTGATCTAAATCATTCTGTGGTTACATTTCTCATTGTAAAATTAAAAGTTGATGTCTGGCTTTAAATATCAGTCTCCATGTGCTAGGTCACTGTGAATCTGCACCTGAGAGATAGTTCACTCTTGGTTCATCGACATGATAGGCTTTTGAACCTGCTCCTCTGAGTCCATACCAGGGGTGTCCAACCTGTGGCCCATGGCTTGCATGCAGCCCAGGATGGCCCTGAATGCAGCCCAACACAAAATTGTCAATTTATTGAAAACATTATGAGGTTTTTTTATAATTATATGCTGCAATGTATTTAATGTGTGACCCAAGACAACTCTTCTACCAGTGTGGCCCAGAGACGCCAAAAGGTTGGACACCCCTAGACCGTGATTAATTTACCCAAATAATGCCGCCCCAGGGGGAATCATCGGAGGGGCCTAAAAAATCTTCCCAAGGTGTGGTGGCTATATTTACTCCCCCACGCTTCTCAGGTCCCTTGCTATTAGATGGGAGGATGTAACCAGTTTGGGCCTATAGGCTGTAAACAGAATTGACACATCACTTCAGAGCCAAGATACAGTGAGATTTTCATATGCGCCTTCCTCCTGCCGCAGCAGCCATGGAGGCCACACATCGAGATGGCAGGAGGCAAAACCAGCCTGGGCCCCTGCACGGTGATGATCCACGGAACCCCTCTTGACCTGTGATAGGCAGAAAATCTGAGCGCAAATAAAAGTTTGTTGTATTAAACCACTCTGACTTCGTAGATATTTCCTACTTTAGCACAACCCAATTTAAAACAATACACCACGGGAGGCCAGCTTGGCTGGGAGCACATTTTTCGATCAATGGTAACCTTACACTTGTGTGCTGGGATACATCTCCAACGATCTCTCTCCTCAAAGCCCTACGCCCACTCTTAGTAAGATGAGGTGGGCAGAAGCAGAAGAGGCGAGGAAAAACCCAGCAGGACTACAGATTTTAAAGCCCCTCAAACCTGCCCTGCTCATACCAGCAGAAAACTCTCTCGTGCGCTAATTCTAGAGGCGCTGTGCTCCTGCTCCCCAAAGGTGTCATTTCATTTTCTGCTGTTCATCCATCCGAGTGTGCCTGTCCTTCCTGCCCCTGCCCAGGCCACTTCTGGAGGCTTCAGCCACTGTGGCTGCTCAGTCTGCAGCAGGCTGACCAAGAAAACACATTAAATATTACAGTTGCCCTGGCTATTCTGAGTCCACTCTCCATTGCTATATGGGAAAATTTTACTTACAAAAGTAAATATAGGGTTTGAAAATATAGGATGAAAAGTCAACCCAGATGCTTCAAATAGCAACTTTCATGCAAAAAAATAATTTAGAGTCATCTCAAAGACTTGTTCCCCCATAATAGCTATTAAGAACTTAGCATACATTTCAGAGAGAAAATCCAGACCCTTGAAGTTGCACATTTATATAAAATTATTCATACAATTCAGCTCTAGGTTGGGAAAACCTTGCATCTGGTGAGAACCCCCCAGTGACTCTTGCCCTGGTGTCAGAACCAACAGACGAGCTGTGATGAGCCGTGTGTGCATCGTGTGGTGGGCCACCGGCCATTCGGTGAGCTACAGCACTGAAGCCAGTGAATTATTTTCTTCGTTGCAAATTAAGGGAAACACAAGATCACTTTTGTAATACATTCACTCTCACATGCCTTAGCAAAAAAGAAATAAATATAGGAAACGTGGTAGCATTAAGGTGAAAAATATTGGAACAGGAATTTCTAACTGATCAGCTAGCAGTTTTTGAGATAGCCAAGAATCACCATCAATGAGGTCATCTTAAAAAAATACTTTAAAAAAAATCCTCACCCAAGAATATATGTATTGATTTTTGAGACAGAGGGAAGGAGAGAGAGAGAAACATCAGTGTAAGAGAGAAACATTGATTGGTTGCCTCTTGTACCCACCCTGCCCGGGGATCGACCTCACAAACTTTTGGTGCGTGGGAGATGCCCCAAACAACCAAGCCACCCAGCCAGCACAAGAAACAAGAAAAACTCTTCATGACTTAAAACTGTCCCCATCCCAGAGTCAGTTATAGGTATTCAATATTACAGATTTAACAGAATTTAAAGTTCTGTTAAAACCCCTTTATTAAGGTAAGAGAAGAATCCCTTTTAAGTTATCACTCTAAAGCTATATATCAGACAAAGATATTAAATTGCCTTTAGTGTTTTAATTTTATTACCACACTAATACATACACACTTTTTTTAATTTCTGGATTTTTTAGTTACTTAGTTATATGTCCTGATTTTTAGTTATTGAACATAGTGTGTTCCAATAAAGGAAGTAATTTTTAGATACATTAAAATTACCACCAAACATGCCTCACACATGAACTGTTTTCACTGTCTATTTTCATGACCCATCCTTGTCCACATAAATTCATATTCTCATAAACAACATAACATTGCTAACATTTTATAGCCTATTATAATTTTCTTTCCTAGTATTATATCATAAAATATTTTTCTATATTTCTACATAGTTACCAGGTCTTTTTAATGGCTGCAAACTATTCTATCACATTAACCTAAGTTTAAATGGTTTGATTTTATTCCTCATAAATTTGTTCCTCATTCTGTGATTGGTAGTCACAAAAAACAACCTTATTCTTTGTTACTAGTTACTTACTCACATTTCAAATACAGGTAGAACCAAAACTCAATAGCTAATAAGGGTGTGTTATTACATCTCCATTAATACGTCTTCATTTTTCTAACATGAGGTCAAATAGACTACTATGCAAGCTTGCTGAAGGCAGCCCCTTGCGTTCTCTTTCCGAAAAGCCGTTGAGGATAGCTGCGTCTGGGCCCGGCCGTCTCTAGGCCGTCAGCGTGCCCTCCAAAACCACAGCAGCGCCGCCCCTGATGTCAATCCGTCCATCAGAACGCAGTGAAATCTCCAGCTCTCCTCCTCGGCAGGAACACTGAAAGGCTGAAGAAAACAAAGTGAACCATAAATTAAGATCATTTTCACCCTTTTTAATTAAAAGAACATAGTGAGACCCGTCTTATTACAAATTCCAGAATCCCCCCAGGTCAGTTGAAAGGATAAATTCCTTCATCTGTCCATCGTACATCCCAGCCCAGTGGGCTCTCCTGAGGACGGAGGGGCCACACATGCAACGGGAGCCACAAAACACACAGCTCCACGTCTTCCCTTCCCCGGGCCCCGGAGCTACTTCCTCTCTCACCTCCCGAAATGCCTCAGGCACATCCCACCCGTAATTTCCTGCCCAGCCCTGTCCAGGAGTAAGCAGGGACCTGTGAAAAGACCGCTGCTAGAACTAGACGTCTAAGAAGGTCAGGAGAAGTGGCCTTGGCCCTTCTGAGAAGGCCCCATCTTTCCAGGTCTGAGTAAGATGAAGGGAGTCCACCCACTCACTGTGGTCATCAAGCAACCACATGCGTCAGGCAAACAAGGGGCGTGGCCTCAGCCGTCCTGAAACCCAGTGCTCTGGGGAGTGACTAGTCTCACCGAAGAAAGAGCAGGCACCCTGCTATCCCCAAATGAGTGACACAGAGGCCGAACCCTCCCACTAAGCAAGACCTGTACTCTTTAGAGGAGGGCTCATTTTCATTATTAGGGCTGTGTAGCCCTGAATGTCTCGGATCTATTTTTCCTTCCCCGGACCAATATATTAATCACCTGAGGACTTGGGCCAAAAGCAATTTGTTTGATTCAATCCTGTGACTTAGCGATAGCAGTAAGGAACCTAACTGATCATCCAATCTAAACTTGTCACATCACATATAACTTCTCCGGGCCAAAGTGACACAGCTAGTTAGTTTTATTCAACAAACAGTTATCGGGCACTACTGCACTAAAGTGTGTCTGTGTGTCGGGAGGGCAAAGGTGGAAGATGTTTGGGATAGAGGCTCTCTTGCATAGAGGGTTCAGGGGGAGGTAATTAAAAAACCTTTCATTTTTCTCGTGGGTGCTACATAACATTTTACTATATCCTCAAGTGGAGAGTATGCATGAGAAGGAATACTAGCTTAAGGTTAGGCAATTTTTTTTTTTTTTTTTACTGAAAAAGAGCTGTCCTACCATGCATAACTTTCTTCCCCAGTTGCTGGGACCAGTAGCTGCTGAGAACTGCATGAGCTGACCCTTAAAAGAAATAAAAAATTATGATGCAGTCACAAAGAAAACGGTGGAGACCTTGTGGTACATTTATAAGCAGTCACAATCAGCTCTGCGGTTTGACTAAACCTTAGATGACTTAGTCATTATTTTGCCATGGCCACAGCAGTGTGTGGAATTATGAACAGAGATGGAAAGGAAGACTTAGACTTTATGGATAAGCTTCTCCAAATGATACATTTGCTATGCTTCATACTTTCTGAAGGCTGGATTAAACTGCAGGTTTTAATTCTTGTCCTGTCTATAATTCACTGTCAGCCCACAGTACAAAAATCAAGTCCTTCACAAGAGTCTTTCTAGATCTTTCCAGGGAAAAGATCTGCTTCCTCCCAGGATGCACACGCAAAGAAAGGTGGAAGCTCTGACAAAATGCCGAATTTTCCACCAAGGGCACAGTCCCAGGCTTTCGGTGGCTAAAGAACTTTCTTTTAGTGACGTATTTTCTCACATGATTGTACCCTGGGTTTAGATCAGAGAATAGGTAGTAAAATGAAGAACAAACTATAAAGTAATAACTGCCAGAAAAGTCTTTGAGGGAGAAAAGTTCGGATTGGAAAAGGCCCCTCTTTCAGAAAAACGTAGTAAATGTTATGGGAAGCCCACGTGGTGTGAGCAGCCACGCCGGTTTGCCTAAGACCATCCTGGGTTTAACTCTGAGGTTCCATCTGCTGAGAAACCCTCAATTTCAAACAAACTGAGACAGTCGGTCATCGCTGTCCAAAGACCTTTCCTCTCTAGAAAAGCATTATTCCAGGGTACACACACTCATCCTCTGTGCCAATTAAAATCTTTGTAAGGCAGTTGTATGAGTATAAATCTACTCAGAACTTCTTGTCCAGGGGGGAAGGGTTGAGCTGGACTGTTTGGATGTCATTCAGGCATTTTCCTGCGTCTTTAAAAGTGCTTGCTTGCTGAGTTTGGATTTCACATGCCTTGTCCCTGAGAGAGTAACTAAGTCAGAGTCCTGACTCCACCCCAGCCCCTGCCATCTGACCAGGACAGGAGACTGCAAGTCTCTGCCCAGCCTCCTCTGGCCTGGCCACCATCCCATCCATGGAGCACTGCCCACTTTGGCTGCTCAGCCCACTCTTCCGAAGAGGATGGAAGTAGGAGGCTTCAAATTCTTGCCCACCTTAAATCTCATACCTCTGCTTCTGACTGGGAGAGGATCTTCAATGGCCCTGTTCCCAAACTCAGCCCACCTACTTTGGAGGCAGGTCTGGGGAAGGTGGAGGGAAGAAAAGAAACACTATTCCTGTCCCTTTTTCCCACTTGCAGCCCAGGAGTTCATCCTTCAAAACCAATTCTTATCTAGGTGTCAGTGATCGTGCAGGATGGCCACCGGAAACGGCAAAAGACATCAGCCCCTGAATTTAAAAAATAGCAGATCTGGAAGTGTTTGCTCAGGGAGCCGGTTTCATGGTTATTATTAAAACAGTTAATAGTTATTGGGCACTTACCCTGTGCCAAGCACTGTGATAAGTACTTAACTCGCATTGAGTTTCAATAACCCTATGGGCATTATCTATATTTTATAGAGGTGAGAATGTATAGTTTCAAAAGTTAAGCTATTTACCCAAGGTCAACAGCCAGGAAACTAGGATGCACACCCAGGCTGTCTTGACATTAAAGTTGAACTCTGCTAGACTGCTTCCTTAGTCTGTGTTTTTCACATGAGATGTCAGTGAAGGATGGGGGCAGGGAGGTAGGGAAACAGAGGCAGCTGAAGGCCTAAGCAATCTGAAAGTTGCAGGAAGGGCACTTAAACAGCTGTTTGTTATCCTCCCACTCTTCACTGTTTAACCCTCCCCAGGACCCGCGTCAAAAAGTACCTGTTACAGGGTCTTCCGCCACACCAACCCACGGTGCAAAGTATCTGGAGTAGAAGTCAAATGCTTGGGTCTGCCCACCAGGCTGTCCTTTAAGGGTGAGAATGAGTCCTTTCACCTTCCCTGTGTTCTCTATTTGCGGCAGATTCTGTGTGTTCACTTTCAGTTTCTCCAGAAATGACCTTGTTCATAAATGGGATGGAGTAAGACAAAGGCATTCCACAGACCACCCACTACACAGACTCTGTAAAGCAGGCCAGGGTGCGGCTTACCCAAACAGATTAGCAGGAAGGGAAAAGCAAATAGAATCTCTTCCTACCTGAGAACAAAACTCTCTGGCTGCATAGATCATGGTTTGACTGGACACAGCACAGCCAGAGCCATAAACCTGGGTGCTTGGCTCTCCCCAAAGTGCTGGCAAAGCCAAAAATCTTGTTCACCTGTCATAAGTATCACTGAGTCGGACAAGGAGCTTCCGGGTGTCTGGAGAATAGCGGACGTCCTGGACCAGTGTGTCCCCTATGGCAGCCTGTGGAGAGAGACCAGACTTTTCAGGGATGTGCTCTGGGTCGAGTCCTTGATCCCCTGTGTGGTAAACGACCTCTCACGTGCATGTGCAGCGTGCCGGGCACACCCAGGGTCTCCAGTCCCCAAGCTTTAGTTTGGTTTCAGGGTTAAGGTATCGCCTGAGGAAGGTCATTTTCCTGATGATTAAAGAGGCCTTTGAAGGAGTTGAGCTCACCCACTGGGAGCCAAACATAGGCATTATTCACAAGTGTTAGCACATGCCTCTACACAGTTCCTTCAAATGGGTATTTTCCCCACAGATCGGAAGGAAGACTCGGGCCCAAGGTGTCACACGCACGCACACCTCTCGACCCAGGGCTTGGGAGCCCTGGAGTCAGTGCTCTGAGTTGCCGCTGCCTACCATCCTCTGCGATGGGGGGTGGCCCTCGTGCCCACCCCTTAGAGTCGTTGTGGGGATTCAATAAAACCTGTGGAGTTCCCGCAGCAGTGACGAGAACATTCCACACCGCGAGGACTCGGGGCTGGCGGCTGGACTGGACTTGGGGACCAAAGGACTCACCTTAATGCGGCTGCTCTGCTTGGCAAGCACACTCTTTTTACTTAGATGGGACATTGCAGGGCAGTAACATAGCCGCATTTTCTAAAAATATTCACCCTTTATGTAAGACTGTGAGGGACATTTTGAGGGGACAAAAGCCCCTCCAAGCACTACCACGGGCTGCCAGCTGAGCAGATGACAATGGTGATGACATAGGCATTGTCTGGCAAGTATTAGGTGGCTTTAGGTCAAGGACTGAGATGCTCCAAGTCCCAAGGGCAAGACTCCCTCCACCTCAGGTTTCTGGGCTGTCTGCCTCTGTGACCACAGCGAACCTGTGTCCCTCTCCCTAGAAACTGGAACTCCACCAGCCCCAGCTTTCTCTAGGGGACCTTCCAGTCTCTCTGAAGTGTCATCCAGCCCTTCTCTGCACGGATTCTTAGTTGATTTGAAAGTTGAATTCTCAGCCGAGAATTTTATTGCCAGTTTCTAGGAACACAAAATGTCAACACTCACGACAAATAACCCTTTATCATCATTTCACAACGCTGACCCTGAGGCTTAGAGGGATCAGGTTAAGTTCTTTCCACCACAAACAACGTAGAAAGAACCTTGAACATTTTCCATTCTCCTGCCAACCGTTCTCCCCCACCCTGGCTCCTGCCATGGAGGCTAATGTTAACCATGAAGAGTCAGGGAAAACTGGTTAACTTCTTCGGCAAATAGACCTAATGTTTAAATTCAAACCTCAGGTGCACAGTTCACTACCCATCCCAGCTTAGACTGGAACACTGATCTGGCAGCAGGCCTGTCTGTCGGGGTCAAATGGCACCACAGCTCTGCGTTCAAACAATAACAAATGTTCAAACACATGAACTCGGTTTTTATTCTTTTCACTAACCTTGATCAAGTCCCTTACTTCATGAAAGTCCTGGATGGGGAAAAAAAGACAAAAATCATTGGAAAACAGGCAAGCTGTCAGTTTACACAGTTTATTCATTAGAAAGAGCTGACCTGGGGTTGGGCTGGGTAAAGAGGCAGGTCCAGGATGATGCCGTCCTCGGCTTTTCTGGCCTTTAGCTCCCCACTCAGTGTCACAAAGGTTAGAGTGCTATTCACATTTTCTGGCAAAAAAAAAAGAGTCTTATTTTGTCAATCAGAAACTGTTTGAAAATGAGTCAAGAAATAGGAAAATAAACTTTGTTAAACCGTTATATATTTGTATGTCTATTTCAGTCACCATTGTCTTAGATTCTCTGGCGCTGCTGTCCTTTCATGCAAGGGGGGCTCAGGTTTGGTTTGCTGGGGTTCACAGTGGGGAAAACCCACACTGGATTCTAACTTGAAAACTAAGAACACGGCTGATTAGACTTGGCAAGGCTTCAAATCCCAGCTCTTTACTGCCTCCTAGCTGTACCCTTGAGCAAATTATTTAACCTCCCTACATTTCAATTTCCTCTTCAATAAAAAGAGGTCAGAATTAAATCTATACTGATTTTACCAATAAAAAAGAGTAATGATTAAGCCTACCTCATGGGAATGCTGTGTTTTCTAGTGCAATTTTATATCAACCTACAATAACTGTAGAATTATAAGCTCTACTAGTCTAAAATATGCCAAGGGATGATAAACAGAACGTACAAGTTACGAACAACAATCTGACATGAATAAATCAGATATATTTTAACTAAACCAAGCTATACATAAAATTGTGATTTAAAGATCAGACTATAAATGCTGATGTAATAGCCCTCTGTCCAAGTTTCTAAGACAACCTGAGCCACTTACCTAAATGTGTAACATTTTTGGTGAAACAAAGATTTGTGACATAATTCCTTTCCCCCTCAATATTTCTATAAAATTTAAACATATCTCAAAGGTGAGGAAATTCAGCATTGCTTATTAACTTGCACTAAGTGTAATTGGTGTTAGACTATTATTTACAAAGCAGTTTTTCATATCTTATTTCATCTAACAAACACCCTCAAAGGGAATCTGAGAGCTATCATTACAAACCTCAGCCTTATACCCACCAATGTGGGGTTTTCAAATCCAACTTCAGTAAAGTCTGCTTTTCAAGACTGAGTTTCTGAACAATATTTTATGATGTTTGCTTGCCTTCAGTCTAATCCCCTAACCACCGAAACCAAAATTATCTTTTTAAAACAGGTAATGGATGACATTACAGAGGTGCCTTGGCCCAACTCCCAGTGTCAACTCCTGCCAACCACCCTCCCCCGCAGGAAGCGCCAGCCCTCAGGTTGTACGGACAGTGCCGCAGGGGCTTTGCCCTGGCTGCTGCCTCAGCCAGAAATGCTCTTCCTCCCACTCTAACTCTTTGCACAGATGGCTTCATATTCTGCAGCCTGAAGGTCCCCTTCTCTAATGGATGCTGCTGTCCTGCAATGTCTTACAGCAGTCACTTGGTTCGCTGGAAAGAGTATGAGAATTTTAAAACATATTTGCTACTTGCTAAGGGACAGGTTCATTTTTTTTAAATCCCATTACTTATTTTGTGAAACAGCACAGCTGCAGAAGCCAGGGTAGCGTGGCCACAGAGAGGGACCTCACTCGCTGGTGTAAACCACCTTAGTCCGAAGCAGGAGCCTTCAGAGAAAGACAAATCAAGGGGAGACAAAAGTCATTCTCATACAAATGAGCCACAAATTTTTCATTTTCTTATTCTTTTCTAAGTATTTTCACTAGTGTCAATCAATTGCTGAAGCGTGTTGTGAAAGAAGGAGGGAACTCTAAGCATGCGTACCGGGGCTCCTGGGTACTGGATCTGGGGCTGAATCATTCAAATTTACCAACCCACTCCCCCGGATCAACAGAAAACCAAATCGGAATCTCCCCTTCTCTCCCCTATCTGCATGCAAATAGCAAGTGGGCATTACCCTTAAATATCATTCCCCCACTGGAAAAGCAGCTTCTGGTACCAGTCCAGAATGGTTTTAAAAAATGCTTATTTACTTTGTGTAAAGTTGTCAGTTGGGTGCAGTTTTCGAATAAAAGCGGTTTCTGAGAGGTTCATTTCCCTTGCAATTTTTTGATGCAAGTCTTCATCCAATTTCTACATTAGAAACAAAAGTTGGTAAGACCCCAGAAATACAAGTCAGACTTCTTTGGACAGCAACTGCCATTAGTTAATCACACAACTTATTAATATTAAAACTTGCATGCTTAAAAGAAAATAATTGCTAAGGAATTCAGGCACTTTTCTAAAGACTGCTTTTTAGAAATTCATGTTTGAGCACCTTATGAAGAGCCGTGTAGGTGTATAAAGCCAGAATAGACCCTGAAAACCCAACTGGCCTGTCCTATCCTTTGTGAGATTTTTACCTAAAAAAATCTTCACAAATGGAAGCATCACAATCTCCCTTTCTTATTGGGTAAAGAGATATTTGGCACTCATTTGAGGCAGACTGGACCACTCTGCCTTCAATTAGGCAGGTTCACTCTCTTTCATGGATCAGGCCTCAGGCCAGAGGTCGCTCTCTGCAGGATGCCTTCCAGACTGCTCTGCCCGCAAGCACTGTCTCCTTCCCAGTGCTCAGACAACCTGAAGTTACCTAGTGTGTCCTTCGCTGTTCGTGTCCCCTACTTCTGACTCAGAGCTCTAAGAGGGCACAGACCGCTATTTTGCTTTGTCCTGTCTTAGAACAATGTGTCGTATTCATTCCAGGATGGAAGAGGCTCAATACACATTTGCTGAAAGAATAAATACATTACTCACTGAATCTTTGTTTTAAAAATCTTCAATATAGATATTTTTTCCACTTACCGATGGAGTTAAACAGAGAGGTTGTCTAATATCCTAAGATCACAATATGCCTAGTCAATGGTAGAGTGATTAAGAGTGTGGGCTTTGCAAATGGTGACAACCAGAGAATCTAGAGGAAAGGTATATAGATGTTCATTGTAGCACTCTTGAAACTGTTTTGTAGGTTTTTAACTTTCCAAAATAAAATGTTAAAAATAATGTGAGGCCCTGGCAGGTGTAGCTCACTTGGTCAGGGCAGCTGGTCGTGTTTCTCACCTTGATGTTTCTCTTTCTCTCTCTCTCTAAAGACAATGAAAAGAATGTCCTCGGGTGAGGAATGAATGAGTGAATGAACGACTGAAACAGGCTTCGCACTTGGTCGGGTGGCTCAGTCGATTGAAGCATCATCCCGTACAACAAAGGCTTCTGGGTTTGATCCCTGGTCAGGGTGCGTACCACAGGCAACCGATCAATGTTTCTCTCTCACACTGATGTTTCTCTCTCTCTTCTTCTCTCTCTCTAAAATTAATAAACATGCCCTCAGGTAAGGATTTTTAAAAGTTGTTTTAATAAAAATAATGTGGGCTTTGGAGACAGAATCGGAGCTGTATCTGAATCAGCCCCTCATAGCAGTGAGAGAGTGGGCAGGTCATTTACTCCCAGGAAGCCTCAGTTTCCACGCCTTTAAAATGGGATTAGTAGTGTTAAACCAAAGAATTATTGTGAAAATACATGTGTACAAACCATATTTTCACACACAAACACATTCCTCTTACCTCAAGAAAAACATTGGTCAGAAATATGCATTTTCCTTTTGAGAATAAAAATAAATTTTTTAATCAACATAATGCTTACTAGCTAGATTTTGAATTCTAAAGACAAATAAATGTTTGCTTTGGCCAAAGTTACTATTCTTGAGATCCTGAATGCCAGAAATAAGAATTATAACTTTATACTAATAAATTCATAACTCACTTAGCTGAGTTACACAAGTTAAGCACCCTTCGTTTTTTAGTTGTTTCAAATTCTTTTAAAACACTTCCCATATACTTGTGTAGGCATTAAACAGTGGTTATTGTGAAAAATCAGTCATGAATTTTAAACTATCAGCTGGTATAAAAATTCTAGCGAGAGATTTACTAAGGTTTTCTTAAAGGAACACTACATTCAAAATCTATAGAAGTTCTATAATCCTATAGACAGAGAAATCACTTAAGAAATTGGTAACTTATTTTCTGAAAACCCAAACATAACAAATTGGTTTTGTTTTTTATGTAACAGTTTTCTTTCAAAAGGTTAAATCTAGTAATGCATGTAAAGTGCTCATAACAGTGTCCAGCATGAGACAGTACTTGATTAATGTTAGCTTTTTACCTTGAGTGGCTGAAAGTCTGTGCTTTAACCCGCCACACTGCACTGCCTCCCCATAACACAGAAAAACTGTTCTTATCCCTTCAACATACTGCGGAAAGGAAAACCAATGTGCATCAGGTCAAATGGACTCCAGCAATGTTTCTGAGGGAAAGCAGCAATCAATTACTGAGCTGGGCCACCAGTATCAGCAGCACTACCAAGCGAATTTGTCAGGAACGCAGTCTCGGACTCCGTCACGGGCCTTCTGAGTCAGAATCTCCGTTTTAACCAGCCCCCCAGTGACCCGTGTGCACATTACAATTTGAGAAGCCCTGGTGCATACAAACGGCCCTGTGTTCTTGTGGGGCAGTCAGGACAGACACAGAAAGCGACAGTGAACAACACTAGAGAGTACCTGTGAATGTGAGACATAGAGTTGTGTACAGCGTGCAACTGACACACATTGATTCTGACAATAAATATGCTAGGCCTTCAAAGATGAGGCCTTGAAGTGGACCTAGAAAAAGGGCAAATTTTGGTGAGTTGGACAGGACAATGTGTGCAAAGAGCTTCGTATTGAGGATGCTTCTTGGGAAAGTTACTTGATCTCACATCTGCCTGTTCCATCTTTGACACTCTAGGCTTCTGTGACTGAGGCAAGAAGAATTAGGATGGTAGGATGAAATGAAATAAGCCCCTGGCACAGCTGTGGGCCTGGAGAATGAGAAGTCCCATGTGAGCAGAGGAAGCGTGTGGTTGCTGAAGCATTCCAGGCAAGAAGGCAACACTGTTAAGAATTGAACTTGGGCATGATTTCCCTCCGGGAGCATGGCCGCGCCTTTCCCTTCCTTCTCTACTTCTCCCTCTTCTTCCCCCCAAGGCATGTTACTTTTGCCTCTCCCTCTCCTAAACTCTAAGGGCCCTTCTTCTGACTCTGTAACTTGTTTCCTGAGCCTACACAGCCCAGCTGGCTCACTTTTACTACCTCTACAACTTTCTAAATAAACTTTCTCTTATAATTTGAAAAAAAAAGAACTGAAGCACTTGCCATGGCCTGTGCAATGTCCTCTGTGGAAACTGGCCCACACACCTGTGCATACAACACCTGAGAGGAAGCAGAAGCCATTTCATTCCCTGATGCAGAATCTGCAATCACAAGGCTGGATGGCGAATGGAGGGGTGACAGAGAAAAGCCTGCACGGGTCTTCCTGGGTTTGCCTCCCTGGCGCAGGGACCTGCAGTGCCTGCCAGTCCTTCCTCTCTCTCTAAGCCAGCCACACTCTCCCTACCCTTGTCCTTCCTTTCTGTATCTATTGCTTCCCTCAACCTTTTGGACAAGAGTCTCTGGAAGCATTAAAGCATCCCACTTTGTAGCCAAATTTACCATCTATTGGTAATAAATTTCCTTGCAAAAGGGAGGTTTTGCACATGAGCTAGAACACATACTTTACTGACCACCAGGTCTTTGATCCTCTCTACCTTGATGATGAATTACAACAATTGCAACTTGAATTTCTGTAACTATTCTCTGTCCCAGGACACTTAAAGTCACCTATTTGCCTGAGGACTAGAAGACATAATGGATAAAGTTCCATAATAGCAGCCCTCAGTATGCACCATCTGAGGCTGAATTTCCACACCGGAACTCAAGGGCAAGGTAATGGTGACTCATGACAAGGGTAGTACTGGTTCTACTTTGAGAACTGTAGAAACAAAAGGAAGAGGCTGCATTCATTTAAAATACTGAATTTTGGTTCCAATAATTTTTCCATTTTACACTACAAGCTTATTTTCCTTTTTCTATAATTGAGTTTTTAAGTATATTTTATTGATTATGCTATTACAGGTGTCCCAGTTATTTTCTCATCTCCCTCCTCTCTGCACCCACCCCTACCCTCCAACATTCCCTACCCCTTAATTCACATCCATGGGTCATACATAAGTTCTTTGGCTTCTCTATTTCCTATACTGTTGGTACCCTACCCCTGTCTATTTTATGCCTACCAATTACACTTCTTATTCCCTGTACCTTCCTCCTCTAATCTCCCCCTCCCCACCAATAACCCTCCATGTGACCTCCATTTCTGTGATTCTGTTCCTGTTCTAGTCTTTGCTTAGTTTTTTTATTTTTAGGTTCAATTGTTGATAGTTATGAATGTGTTGCCGTTTTATTGTCCATAGTTTTTGATCATTTATTTCTTAGAAATATTTGTTTCTTTGTTAGTAACTGTTAGTAATGCAGCACAAAATAGTTACAAATCAACAGCTTTTAATTCTCTTGCTTTAAGATCTTATTTCCTTTGGCAATGTCTTGAGAGACAAATTTCCAACAGCAAAAACAGAGCTATGGTTCTTTTTTCTTTTGAGTTCCAATGTTCTGCATCAAGACACTGAGTTTCCATCACCATTAAGGCCCACAAAAAAATTAATGATCAGAAAATCAAAGTAAAGTTTTAAAATACTCCCATCTTGTGGCAGTTTTGAAGTATGACAGCCTAAACATAACAGTCTTGCTCTGTCTTTATTTGTCCCTCTGCTGCAGATACAGTCCAGCAAAGAAACAGTAGTTGGATGTAGAAAGTTCTAAATCGTCCAGGAAGAAATAAGGGACTCCTTCTAAGGCACCTGGATTATTGTGAAGTTATGTCCGTACAATGCGGTTCTCCAACCACAGGCCACCTTCAGTCGGTCCTACTGGTTCTCACGCATGCCCAGTCTCTGCAGCTCCGTGGTAGGGCCCAGAGCTCGTACTCACTTCCCTATTCCGCCCATTCCGCCCCACCAATCAGAACATGAGACCAATAATTCTTGGGTAACTTGAACTCTTCAGAGGTTTTGCCATAATTTAATCAATTCTATTTTTTACGTTCACTCAACAGATATTTAGTGCCTCCCGTGTGCTAGGCCAACGTGTTGGAACACGTCTAAATGGATCTATGACTGTATAGAATGTGCCGTCTAGTGAGGAAGACAGGCATTGAGTGAATTACCGGAGTGACACTCGTTACTAACTGAGAAGTAAGGAGCGCCGAGGAGGGCCGAGGAAGCACATGAAAGCTGAGAACTTGTCGTTGAACCGGGAGCACAGTGGTTACAGCACAGGCTCCGCAGCCAGACAGACCTAGGGTGCGAGCCTAAAATCAGCCACTTAGTACTCAGGCTTCCCCTGCCTCTGTACAAAGTACTCAGGCTTCCCCTGCCTCTGTTTCCCCATCTGTAAAATGGGGATAATAATAACAAGCCCTACTCATGGAGAAGTTGTGAGGATGCAATGAAATAACATATGAAAGCCAAGCAGCACGGTTTGGGGCTGAATTTGTCTGAAGTCACTGCTGCCAGAGCTGAGGGTTACGTTCTAGAAGTCAGCGAGGATAGTTGGGAAGCAGAAATCCCTACGTTAACATCTCCCCCTCCTAGGCATCGCTCTTTTCCCACAAATGCTGGACAAAGGAAAACCCTTCAGTACCCTAGAGAAGTCTTCTCTGCACTCCCCAATCTGTTTTCTGGGCATAAAAATGAGATGCGAGGTTGAAACACCCTAGCAACCCCAGGAGCCTCTGAGTGCCGTCACAGTTGCGAGCCTCTCTCTAAGGGAGGACTCGGAGTTTGGAGGCGGGCAGTGCACCAAAAGCTTCCCGACATGAGTTAAAGCATGGGCTGAACACAGTATTAGGCTTCTTTTCTTCCTTAAATACAGAAGCCGCTAAGCTATACGGGGATTTTGGGTGTTCTCTAAATTTAAAATTGAAGAGCAAATAGTTCAGGAACTAAAAACTAAGCATTCTTCTTCAAAAATGTGAAACCAATCTTCCTTGCCATCACTGGAAATGATTATTAATGTTTCAAAGAATAATAATTATTTTAAACAGTTAGTAAATGCCAGTTGAATTAGAATGTATATATTGGGCACACAGAAAGTGTTTAATGGAGAATTTTGACAGAAAAACTCAGGAATAAACTTCCTTAGAACAGGTATTCTCTGAAGCAACAGATCTCAACCCGAGGCCATTTGTGATTGTCATGACTAAATATGGGACTACTGTCATTTAGTGCGCAGAGGCCAAAGATACGGGTAAACATTTTACAGCGCACACGGCAGCCTCATACGACAAAAAAAAAATACGCTGTCCAAAATGTCAGTAGTGCTACGGTTAAGAAACCTTGTGCTAAACACACACGCACACGCACACGCACACGCACGCACACGCACGAGACCAGCAACAACAAAACAAAAAAATTTGAGGATTTCTTAGAATATGAAGAATAAATATGGGCTCCCTACCCCTGAAGATATGTTATTTTTCACAAAATATTGAAGCTGGTTTACAGAAGAATAAACGAAACCTCACCTGTCAGCATTGTCACAGGCCTCTGACCAATCCAATACTTGGTCGTGAGTTCTTGTAGTTCTTTACTTAGCTATCATCGTAATGTATCTATTTCATTTTTAAAATATTGTTTCCATACATTTTTCCATGAGTCTACATGGTCTTTATTGCCAAACTTATTGTCACACGTTTAGGGACACCATCAATTTTTTAAGACTTTAAATATTTTGCTCTGGCCAGGTAGCTGTTTGTTAGAGCATTGTCCCAATACACCAAGGTTGTGGGTTCAATCTCCAGTCGGGGCACATACAAGAATCAACAAATGAATGCATAAATAACTGGAACAACAATTTGATGTCTCTCTCTCTCCCCATCCCCCTTCCTTTCTCTCTAAGAGCAATAAATAAAATTTTTAGAAAAGGATTTAAATATTTTATTCAGATATATGTTCCATTTATCCCTTAATCTATTTCTGTTTTCACCTAATATACAGTGTTATAAGTTCCTCATGTGAGAACATGGAAAATGTACTTGTTCTTACAGAAAAGCACCACTTTAGAATATTACAAAAGCTCTCAGAACTCTGTTATCCAGAATTTTTTCCTTTCCTTCCAGCAGTCTTTTATCAAGCATTTAAAGAGCAATAACCTAGTCTTTAGTCTGTCCACCAAGTTCTTCTGTGGTTAGTCTCATCTTGGTCAAATTTGAAATAATTTTTTAAAAAGAACAAAACAATCCCTGGCTGATGTAGCTCAGTGGATTGAGCGTAGGCCTGCGAACCAGATGATCGCGATTCAATTCCCAGTCAGGGCACAAGCCTGGGTTGCAGGCTAGTTCCCAGCAGGGGACGCACAAGAGGCAACCATACATTGATATTTCTCTCTCTCTCTCTCCTTCCCTTCCCCTCTAAGATAATTAAATAAAATCTGAAAAAAAAAGAACAAAACAAAAAGAATATTTCTTTAAAACCCTGCACTTAAAATGTGAAGCATTTTCTCCATAAAATCCAACACTGTTTTCTGAGTGCCCTCAGTACCCGGCAGCTGTAGGTCTTTCAGCAGCTGTGGTGACCACTGATTCACGATCAGGCTCACATGTCTATGACCATGACCCTCACTAGACTTTAAGCACCTGGAGGGCGGACAAACTTAACTAATCTTTGTACTTCCTATCAGTAGCCCAGCACCTGGCTCATGGTAGATATCAATAAATATTTGTAGAATACGTTAATGACAGGATAAACACCTGAATCATGGCCAGCATTACAAGATTTAACACTTATTTGCCTCTGATATTTTCCAGAGCTCTCACTTGTGCTCTCTCTAGGCACTTCAGGTATCCACTGTCTCCAGCCATGGATAAGAGAATCCAAGGGCAGAAAACACAGTTTATATTTCCTTTATAACTTTTATTGATCATGAATTAGGGTAAATGCTAAATTCACCTCCAGAACAGAATTTTTGTGTCCACAGAATAGAAAACTAGCAAACTGGTCTTTTTTAAAAAATATATTTTATTGATTATACCATTACAGTTGTTCTATTCCCCCCCTTCATTCCCCTCCACCCTGCACACCCCCTCCCCCACCATTCTCCCCCCTTAGTTTATAACGTCTCAAGTTCTTTAGATTCTATATTTCCCCCACTATTCTCGCCCTCCCCCTATCTATTTTCTACCTACCATATATGCTATTTTCTGTGCCTTCTCCCCCCTTCTCCTCCTCCCACTCCCCTGTTGCTAACCCTCCATGTGTTCTTCATTTCTATGGTTCCACTCCTGATCTAGCTGTCCTCTTGGTTTGCTTTTGTTTTAGGTGTGGTTGTTAATAACTGTGTGTTTGCTGTCCTTTCACTGTTCATATTTTTCATCATCTCTTTCTTAGATAAGTCCCTTTAGCATTTCATATAATAAGGGCTTGGTGATGATGAACTCCTTGAACTTGACCTTATCTGAGAAGCACTTTATCTGTCCTTCCATTCTAAATGAAAGTTTTGCTGGATAAAGCAATCTTGGCTGTAGGTCTTTGGATTTCATGACTTGGAATACTTCTTTCCAGCCCCTTCTTGCCTGTAAGGTCTCTTTTGAGAAATCCGCTGACAGTCTGATGGGTACTCCTTTGTAGGTGACTGTCCCCTTATCCCTTGCTGCTTCTAGGATTCTCTCCTTCATTTTAGTCTTGGCTAATGTAATTATGATGTGCCTTGGTGTGTTCCTTCTTGGGTCCAACTTCTTTGGGACTCTCTGAGCTTCCTGGATTTCCTGGAAGTCTATTTCCTTTGCCAGACGGGGGAAGTTCTCCTTTATTATTTGTTCAAATACATTTTCCACTCGTGGCTGTTTCTTTCCCCCTTCTGGTACCCCTATAATCCGGATGTTGGAACGTTTAAAGATGTCCTGGAGGTTCCTAAGCCTCTCCTCATTTTTTTGAATTCTCATTTCTTCATTCCTTTCTGGCCGGATGTTTCGTTCTTCCTTCTGGTCCATTCCATTGATTTGAGTCCTAGTTTCCTTTCCACCGCTATTGGTTTCCTGTGCATTTCCCTTCATTTCAATTAGTTTAGCCTTCATATGTTCCTCTAATTTGTGACTGTACTCTACCAATTCTGTGAGCATCCTGATAAATAGTGTCTTAAGTTGGGCTTCTGAGAGGCTGGCAATCTTTTGGTCGCTTAGAGTTATTGGCTCTGGGACTTTGAGTTCTTCTTGCACCATCTTTTGGGCTGTTTGTGCCTGTTAAGTAGCAGGATCGGAGCCCTAGGTGTTCACCAGAGCAAGGCAACTCAGTTGCTGGGTTGTGACGTTGTATGTGGGGGCGGGGTCAAAGAGGAACAACTGTGTCCTGTCTGCCACCTGCTGCCGTGACCCCCACCGGCACCGCAGCCACCACCGTCACCAAGCCCACACGTTTCGTTCCACTGCACGCGAGTGTGCCACCGCTGTCAGCCCTCCACCACTGGGTTCGCCCCCTGGGGCCTGTGTGGTCCATCTCACTGTGCGAGAATGTGTGACCTTGGTCAGTCTGCCCCGCACCCCGACTACATCCAGGCTGCCTGCGCTCCTAGGTCTGTCCTGCCCGACCCAGCTCCGCTGCTGGCTCCACCTCTCTTACCGTCCTCGTTGAACCGTTCATAGCTGTCGGACTTCCGTATAATTCCACTTTCTGGTCCCTGGGTGTGTCTTAGCTCTCCAAAACTTTTGTTGTATCCAAACTTGGTTGTGGGAGAAGGCACAGTGTTTCCACCTATGCCTCCATCTTGGTGGAAGTCTCGCAAACTGGTCTTTAGATGCCTATTCAATTGTCCCTGACAGGCCATCAGGTTAGAATGTTCTCACAGGTCTGAGGCCAGAAGAAGTGAACTGGGAGACTCTTTAGAGAGTGTCCCCGGGTCACGGACTTCGTCTTCTTTTTCTTTTTGCCATTGGTACTGAAGCGTGTTGCTTTGAATTATATTAAGTACTTTGCTTCAAGTTTTATTTCCCAGTTTTTCCAAATATAAATAAGATGTAAAACATATTTTAATGCAGAGGTAGATAAAGATAGAGATATGTAGTCAGGTAGATAGATAAAGGGAAAGAGATCCTTAAGTCTGTTATTTAGTGAAGGTACTGGAAATAAAAGGAGTAAATTGAGGAAGAATGCTAATCCTTGTCTTCAGTAGAAATTAAGTGCAAAAATCACTCAAAACTATTTTCAAAACTCTCCAGAGATGTTACATATGGAAACATGGGCAGATATGCTAAGACTCGTGACAAGCAGATGTAGCCAATCACAATTTCTTGAGGTGAAGTTGTGTTTGGCAGATTGTTTCTTTAAAAAAAAAACACACACACACAATTTAGAATCTGGTTGTTAATCATTCTCTCACCAATCCTCGCAAACTCATTGTGTTGATAGAGCCTATTAACTTTATTACTTTCTCTCTGCATTCTGTAGTTGAAAGAATGCCAGCTGCAACATTGCATAATGAATGTGTTGTTAAAGGGAGCTGAAGGCTCTTGAACTCTTGATCACCATTTTCCTGCCCCATTTGAGAGATAAAATAGGGGTACCAAGGATTCAATGAACAGTATTCACCTGTCTCAGGAGAACCCCAGGATGCCATTCCCCATCTTGACTGCACAGTAGTATCCTGGAGGGAGATTAACAGATGGCGCTGGCTGTGTCCCACTCCCAGAGACTCTGTGGTCATTGGCTGGGGGCGCAGCCTGAGCACAGAAGTTTGTAGAGCTCTTCAGGTGATCCTAATGTGCAGGCCAGGTTGAGGTTCACGGCACATGAACACCCCAACACATTTTGTCCAACTTAATATAAAACATATTTAAGATTATGAGTTGCCTACTGTGTGTTCGAAGTAATTCTCACGCATACCCTCGCACTAGCTTCTCTGAGTGGAAGCACGCCTCGGCTTATCAGCTAACACCTAGGGGCCAACGCAAAGCACTAAGGTCAAGGAATATTTAACTATTCTGTTAATACTTACCCTAATCAAAAAGCCATTTTTAAATAAGATTTTCAAAATCCAATTTGAATTTTTCATGCTCAATGTAGTATCAGCCACGTCCAGTTACATAAAACTCACCTAATTTTATCCTCCTCCGTATTTGGTACTAACTAAATGAGAATCTAATGGGTAAAAGGGAGCTCCAGTTCTTTACACAAATTTTAATTTCCCTGCAATTCAGCATGTAGGTGTAAGCAGTCTCTCCAAAATTAACTTGCAGATATGAATATAATTGCTGATATAATTTGACCAAAAAGAAAAAAACACAAAGAGGTAAACAAACTAGATCTGATTTTTTATTATCTCACCTTTAACAGGAACCTAATCAACAAAACAAACAAACAAGCAAAATATAACCAAAGACACTGAAATTGAGAACAGGCGGACAGTGACAGAGGGGAGAGGGGAGGGAATTTCAAGGGAAACGGGGAAGGGTTTGCAGGAACAAGTGTAAAGGACACATGGACAACAACAAGGGGGGTGGAAATGGGAGGGAGGTGGGGAGCACTGGGGGGGGCTGGAATGGGGGAGAAAGGCAGAAAACTGTACTTGAACAACAACTAAAAAATATATATATTTGATTCTACAGGAATTTAGAATTCCAGGCACTGCATTTCCAAACCAATACTTACATTTTCTAGGAGGCAAACAGCAGCAGGATTCCCATAAAATGCTTTTGCTGTGAATGCATCTGCTATGAAAATAGGAAGCTTCATTTTCCCTGTAAGCTGTTTCTGTAAACTCTCAAAACTGCTGGTAATCTGCTTTACTTCTTGCTGTTGCAAAAAAAATTTTTTTAAGTTAATGTTTTACTTGCTGTACAGAAGCAACTAACAGTTCCCAGATACAAACTCAAGCAATTATTTTAACACAACTACATTTAAAGATATGTGATCTCTACTTTTTTAAGCCTCTAATATTGAACTTGTTTTGAAATACTGGATGAATTGAACACTTTCTTTCCCAAGCTTGTATTAACAGTTATACTGTGTATATACTTAACGACATAATTGTATTCTTACTTAGAGTAGCCAAAACTACCTTAGGCTATGTTTTTGATGAAGTGAATAAAACATCCAAGGGGCGTATATGTGCTTATAGTCACCCGATGAATATTACTACCCTTTTAAAAGAATGCATTTTCTCTTATTATAAAAAATATGCTCATCGATAAAAAAAACTTGGCCAAATAAAAAGTGACCCATAACCATGCAATAACTTTTTTTTATTTTGAACTTAACATAGTCAAAAAAACCCTCATGCTTTAATTAATTTTGTGTTATTTTATTAACCCTTCAAGTGGAGACTTTTTTGAGCTAATGATACAGATTAGTAAAAGCTTAGTCATTCTAAGATTAATAATGGTTAATCTTATAATACTCTTAATAATCTTATAATGACTAATCAAAAAGATTAGTCAAAAAGATTAGTCATTATAAGATGACTAATCAAAAAGATTAGTCATTATAAGAATAATACTTCCCTTTTATTTATTTATTTATGTTTAAAACTCTAGTTTTTTTAAAAGATTTTATTTATATATCTTTAGAGGGGAAGGGAAGGAAAGAGGGAGAGAAATATCAATGTATGGTTGCCTTCTCATGTGTCCCCTGACGGGAACTGGCCTACAACCCAGGCATGTACCCTGACTGGGAATTGAACCGCTATCCCTTAGTTTGCAGGCCCGCGCTCAATCCACTGAGCTACACCAGCCAGGGCTTACTTCCTTTTTATTAAAAATATCTATCAAATACAGAAAAGCAGAGGGGAAAAATAATCTCCTGTGCTTTCACTCCCTAGAGATAAATTTTATTAATATTCTGGGTATTTCTTTTGCTTCACTAGAAACTTCAACTTGGCCTTGTACCCTCTCTGACCCCTCCCCCACAGACAGTACTACAGGGCAGCAAAGACTGTTGCCTCGCCCTGGTGAATACCTAAAGCTCTGCCCCTGACAACATAACAAAGACAAAGAAATATGGCCCCAAACAAAAAAAAATATGGCCCAAATGAAAGAGCAGATAAAAACTCCAGAAAAAGAACTAAGCGATGAGGAGATAGCCAACCCATCTGGTGCAGAGTTCAAAACACTGCTAATCAGGATGCTCATAGAAATGATTCAGCTCAGTCGCAAAATGAAGGAAGAAATAAAAGCTATACAATGTGAAATAAAGCAAAATATACATGGAACTAACAGTGAAGGGAAGGAAACTAGGACTCACACCAAGTATTTGAAACAAAATGAAGAAATAAACATCCAACTGGAACAGAATGAAAAAACAAGAATTCAAAACATGAGGAAAGGCTGAGAAAGCTCCTGGACAACTTTAAATGCTCTAATATCTGAATCATGGGGGTGCCAGAAGGAGAAGAGGAAAAGTAAGAAGTTGAAACCTTATTTGAACAAATAATGAAGGCAAACTTCCTCAACCTGGTGAAGGAAATAAATAGACTTCCAGAAAGTCCAGAAAACTCAGCAAGTCCCAAAGAAATCAGACCTGAGCAAGAACACTTTAATTATGATTAAGTTACCCAAGATTAAAGACAAAGAGAAAATCTTAAAAGCGGCAAGGGGAAAAGAGAGAGTTAACTACAAAGAAGTTCCCATAAGGCTATCAGCTGATTTCTCAAAAGAAACCTTACAGGCCATAAGGGGCTGGAAAGAAGCTTTTGAAGTCATGAAAGGAAAGGACCTACATCCAGGATGACTCTATCCAGCAAAGCTATCATTTAGAAAGGAAGGCAAATAAACTGCTTTCCAGTTAAGGTCAAGTTAAAGGAGTTCATCATCACCAAGCCCTTATTATATGAAATGTTAAAGGTATTTATCTAAGAAATAGAAGATGATAAAAAAATATGAACAGTAAAATGACAACAAACTCACAACTATCAACAATTGAACCTAAAAAACAAAAACAAAAACTAGGCAAACAACTAGAACCGGAACAGAATCACAGAAATGGAGATCCCATGGAGTGTTACCAGCGGGGAGAGGGAAAGGGGAGAATGTGGGGGAAAGGCACAGGGAATAAGATAATAGGTAGGCACAAAATAGACAGGGTGAAATTAAGAATAGTATAGGAAATGGAGAAGCCAAAGAACTTACATATACAACCAATGGACATGAACTAAGTGGTGGTGGGGAGTGGGAATGCTGAAGGGTGATAGGGTTCAGGGAGGAAGGGGATAAAAGGAATAACAAAATCTAAAAAAAAAATTCAACAAATTAGAGGGCACTTTGAATACATCTAAAAGAAAATGACCACCCTGGCTAGTGTTCCTCCATTGGTGGGAATGCTGTAACATAAATCTATAGGTCACAGGTTTAATTCCCGTTGAGGGCACATGCCTAGGTTGCAGGTTTGGTCCCAGGTGGGTGTGTGTGTGCAAAGCAACTGATCAATGTTTCTCTCTCTCTCTCTCCCCCTCCCTTCCCCTCTCTCTCTAAAATCAATAAGCATGTCCTTGGGTGAGGATTAGAAAAAAGAAAATGACCTATGTAACATGCTTTTTTTTATCTTTAAATTGAATTTATTGGGGTTACATTGATTTGAAAAATGATATATGAGGGGTACAATTCTATAATACATCATCTGTATATTATATCATGAGTTCACCACTCCAGGTCATATTTCTTTCCATCACCACTTATCCCCCCTTTAACCTCTTCTACCTCCTGAATCCCCATTTCCCTCTGGTAATGCCCATACTGTTGCCTGTCTGAGGGGTTTTTTTCTTAACCCCTCCACCTTTTTCACTCAGCCTCCTACCCCCTCCCCTCTGACAGCTGTCAGTCTGTTCTTTGTAGCTATGAGTCTTTCTATTTTGTTCTTTTGTGCATTAGATTCCACACATAAGCGAAATCATATGGTATTTGTCTTCCTCTGACTGATTTATTTCACTTAGCCTAATACTCTCCAGGTCCATCTGTGCTGTTGCAAAAGGTAAGATTTCCTTCTTCTTTTTATCCTCACCAGAGTTGGGGATGGTACATATGCATATTTTGCTTTTAAAGAGAGAGTGAAACATTGATTGATTGATTCATTCATTGATTTCTTCTTATACACGCCCAGAATGGAAATAGAACCTACAAACTAGGTCTGTTGCCCTGACTGGGAATCAAACCCACAATCTTTCAGTTAAAGGATGATGCTCCAACCAACTGACCTACACTGGCCAGGACAAAAGTTCCTTCTTTTTTATACCTGGGTAAGAAGTATTACATTGTGTAAATGTACCACAGCTTTTTTAACCATTCACCTACTATGGGGCACTTGGGCTGCTTCCAAATCTTGGCTATTGTAAATAATGCTATAATGTTACAATGAACATAGGGGTGCATATATTCTTTCAAATTAGTGTTTCAGGTTTCCTCAGATATATTCCCAGAAGTGGAATTGCTGGGTCATAAAGAAGTTCCCTTTTTAATTTTTTGAGGAAAATCCATACTGCTTTGCACAGTAGCTGCACCAATCCGCATTCCCACCAACAGCATACAAGGTTTTCCTTCTCTCCACATCCTCTCCAATACCTGTTTGTTGATTCATTGATGATAGCTATTCTGACAGGTGGGAGGTAACATCTCATTGTGGTTTTAATTTGCATCTCTCTGATGATTAGTGACCTTGGACATCTTTTCATATGTCTATTGGCCATTTGGATGTTCTTTGCCCATTTTTAAATTGGATTGTCTTGGTGTTGACTTGTATAAATAAGCTCTTTATATATTTTGGAAATTAACCCCTTATCAGATGTGTCATTGGCAAAAATGTTCTCCCATTCAGCAGTTTGTCTTTTCATTTTATTGATGGTTTTCTTTGCTGTGCAAAAACTTCCTAGTTTGACACAGTCCCATTTGTTTTTTTTTCCTCTTGTTTCCCTTGCCCAGAGAGATAGATCAGAAAACATATTACTATGAGAAATATCTGAGATTTTACTGCCTATGTTTTCTTCTAGAATTTTTTATGGTTTCAAATCTAACATCTAAGCATTTAATCTACTTTAAGTTTACTCTTTCGTGTGGTGTAAGAAGGCAATTTGGTTTCATTTTTTTGCATGTAGTCTCTGTCCAATTTTCCCAACACCATTTATTGAATAAATAAATAGTTCTTTATAACTATGTTCCTCTTTTTCTTCTTCTTAAAGATGACCCTTTAATATTTCTTGTAATACTGATTTGCTGGTAATTAACACATTTAGCTTTTTCTTGTCTGGGAAGGTCTTTAGTTCTCCTTCAATTTTATTTTATTTTTTTCCTATTTAGAGCCTATTAAGACTTTATTATGAACTTGTTTCATGGCCCACAAAGAAATAAAAGGACTATATACAATCTTTTGGGAAACAGGGAGGAAGCTGAGGAGGGTCAAGATGAGTCTAGGGCTTTGGTCAGTGTATTTCAGAGGAGGGGGCCCTCGCATTCCTGGGGGCAGGGGCCACATTTGTGGAGGAGACATGCCCATAAAAGTTCCTTGTCTGGCAAGGGGGGAATTCCCATTGGGAGACCCATGGGAGGCCTCATACCAAGAAGTGGGCCCATCATGCATGGAGGAGGTACCCCTTGGCCCATGGGTGTGGGAGACCACATGGCCACGTGGGTACTGGATTGGGGCTCCTGCAATACTGACTGTGGCACCAGCTGCAGCATTACAACAGTGCCTCTTCCTTGCGGGGTCATCACCTCTTGGCATGGCCCACCAACCCCATGAGCTGGCCCAGCAAGACCTGCAGGGACCTGGGACATGGGGACACCAGCTGGGATACCTCTGCCAGCAGCCCTGCGATTCCCTGGATGCCCAGCATCTCCAGTAAGTGGCACTGAGGCAATGCCAGTGTCTTTGGGAGGTCCCTCTACTGTCATTGAGACCAACTTCTTCCCTCAAAGAAGCACTAGACCAAGGACTCACTTCTCTTCTTTCTTCCTGTTTTGAGTTCTTTGACTTGATCTTCCTGAATTCATCACAGTCACATGGATCATATGCTTGGTGAAAGCCCTGAAGGTGCCAATGAAGATAAGACCATCCTGTAGTCAATGTGCTGGGCCATCTTGCTGGCCATGCCTCAAGCCATGGTAGCAGTTCTGACGGCTCCTCTCTTTAAATTTTAAATGATAGCTTTACTGGGTAAAGTAGTCTTGGTTGTAGGTCCTTGCTTTTCTTTTTCTCTTTTCTTTAAAAGTATCTTTTATTGATCATACTGTTACAGTTGTCCCAATTTTCCCCCTTTGTCCCTACCACCTGGTACCCCACTTCCCTCCAACAATCGCCCCCTTAGTTCATGTCCATGGGTCATGCATGATAGTTTTTTGGCTTCCCCACTTCTATGCTATTCTTAACTTCTGCCTATTTTGTTCCACCAATTATGCTTCTTAATCCCTTCTTTTTCTTAAATAAATCCTTTAGCATTTTATATAATAAGGACTTGGTGATGAATTCCTTTAGCTTTACCTTGATAAAAGTCACCTGTAAATTGTGTGGGACGGATCCTTTGGTAATTGCCAGGGTAGAGGAACCTGCTCCACTGTTTTGCGACTGTGTGAGGAGGGCACTGAGAGGGGACAATGCTATCTAGCTCTGGCAGTTCACGTAGTGCTCACCCCATTTCCAGTCACTTCAGCCCCTTCCTGTGTGCTACCGGAGCCCTTCCAGTTGCTGTCCTGGTGGTGAATCTCAGAGTGGTGGATTTGCATGTATTCTAAAACCATGCTGGCCCTTTAAGCAGTGAAAAACCAGCAGTTTCTTCTGCTGCCCAACCCCCGCTGATTTTCACAGCCAGAGGTAATGGGGACCTGTCTCCCTGGTGCTGGAACCCAAGGCTGTGCTGGGACCACTTGCTCCCAAGGCATCCCCCCCTACTACCCTCTGGACGAATGTGTCTTCTTGAAATCCTTGGTTGTTGGACTTAAATGCAGCTTGACTTTCTGATGGTTCTGGGCTTATTAATTTTGGGATCTGAATGTAATTCTTTCTACTGTTGTGCAAGGAGGCAACATGTGCCTACCTATGCCTCCATCTTAACTGGAAATTAAGTCCTTGCTTTTTATCACTTTGAGTATTTCATGCTAATCCTTTCTGGCCTGAAATATTACTGTCGAGAAATCATCTGACAGTCATATGGAAGACCCCTTGTAGGCTTTTCTCTTGGTTACTGACTATGAGGACCAACCCTGACCAGTGTATGGGCTGCTGTGCAGGTGCTGACCATTCATAGTAAAATTTGCCTCATCAGGATCTGGGCCTGCTGAGAACTTTGGATATGCCACTTGTGAACCTAATTGAATCCTGCTCTGATGTTGTCTGAGGCTGGCCTCTGGGCTTATTGGTTCTGGGAACTTTTGAGAGGGACTCTGGTGCAGACCAATATCAGACGCTGATTGTGCCTCACCCTGGACAACCTGTTTGGAGCTACAAAGCAATCCATAGTTGGTGGCTGCCTCTGTTGGGCTTGGGTATGTGGGAAGGGTCAAGCTATGCACAAAGGCTCACTTTCACCAGCACTGGGCCTGGAGGCCAGTCAGCAAAAGTTCCTAGGGACCCTGAGGTTTGCTTCTGCCTGCCAACTGCCTGTTAGGCTCAGTCACTGAAAGAACCTCTGGTGGTACTCAAGTTGCATGCATTACTATCTCAGTGAGTTACCAGGTAGGGGCAAGAGGTGTTCTCCACGTCTACATAGGTTCCATCTTGGTGCCAGTGCTGGGTCTGTCCCAGGGTATAATGACTCTAGTTACCACTCACTGGGTGTTTGCACATCTTTGTGCAGGGCCATGTCTCATCAGAGTAAGGCCAGCAATGTTTATCAGACTCAAACAGACCAAGATTTGGCCAAACGAAAGGGAGGCTCTGCCCCAGTTGGACATGTGAGGGAAACATTTCCCATCCTAGAGCCACACACTCAGACTGTTTCGGATTCTGCCCAGACCTTGGCAGAGTGGTGCCATCAAAAGTCAAGAGGGTGGGGCATCAGGAGCTTGGAGATCTAGCAGATCTACTGTGAGGGGGAGGTGCCAGTAAAGATCTCAGGAAGGCGATGGAATGGCTTCTGTCCCTAAGCCACATAACTGAATCACTGAGTCCCCTGAGTTTGCCAAGACTTCTATACCAGTGCAGGCTTAGCAGGGCCAGGAGGGCCATAAGGGGCATTGACAGGGAAACCAGAGGGTGAGGCTGTTGCATTCCCCCAGGCTGATGCTGTATGGAGGGTGTGCTCTACCCAAGAAAGATGGCATCTTTGGTGCCTCGGAGTGACCCAGCACAGGGGGTTCTGGTGGTTGTCCCCTCAGCTCTCTCTCCAGAGTCACAAATCCCAGTCTCTCCTAGCACAACTCTAGTCTACTCTGTCCTCCCTCCATCAGAGTGCAAGGTGAGTGGGTGCAAGAGATTTTGTGCACTGGCTCTTTATGAGGGTGCATGTTTCTAGTGGAGTTCCACCTCTCCCTGGCAGACAGAAACCCCACTTTTCTTTTCACAGCCCAGTATTATGTGGGCACCTTTTCTCAGCTCTGGTGCTCTGGGCTGGGGAGCCTAGCTTGGGCTTTAGACCCCATGCTTTTTGTGGGGAGCCTTTGCAGCTGAGATATTCCTCCAGAATCTCCCACAGGGCTAGCCTTTTTCATGTCTTCACACTTCCAGCTGGTCTCAATGTGGCTTCTTCTGTAAATCCTCGGTTATAAGACATCTTCTGCTAGTCTTCTGCTATTAGGTCGGTTGCCCTATATTTTACTAGTACTTCTAGTCTGGTCCTTGGAGGTGAATGTAGCTTCCACACTTTTCAAGATAAACTGGGAAGCCCTGATGGCTGCCCACACCACACCATGCCCTCTTGGCAGCTCCTAAGCCTACGTCTCTTCCTTCCTTTTTTTTCTTTCCTTCCTTCCTTCCTCTCTCCCTCCCTCCCTTCTTTCCTTCCTTTTGAGAATTTTCATAAGTTTATTTGAGTCAAACTGAAGACATATTCCCAGAAAGAAGGGTAGAATCTCAAATGCATCCCTTTCTTTCTTAATACAAGTGTTTTGCTTAATCTTGCCAAATGCCTGCTTTTCTTTCTTTTCCTTTTACTGAGTTACAATTGACATATAACATTATATTTGTTTCAGGTACATAACATAATGATTTGATATTTGTATATATTACAAAATGACCACCACAATAAGTCTAGTGACCATCTGTCACCATATATAACAAAAAACAATTTTTTGTGATGGGAACTTTAAAGATCTACTTTCTTAGCAACTTTCAAATATGCCATACAGTATTAACTATAGTCACCATACTGTACATTACATCCCCATAATTTGTTTAAAACTGGAAGTTTGTACCTTTTGACCCCCTTCAATAATTTTAGTAAGTTTGTACATTTTTACCCCAAGCAATAACATTATTTTACAGTTTTTAATCGTAATTTTTACCCTTTTAATGGTACAGTATGAGTATTTTCCAAGGGAAATACTTTAAATACACTAAATGCATCAGATTTACAAAAGTCTAGACATTTACAAGTTACTAAATAGATTTACAAAAGTCTAGATATGCTATAAGTTATTTAAACATTTCCTCTTTGGTAAATTTTATTTCTAATTTTTCACCTATAAAGATAATGTAGTGATCAGACTTGTTGAATGTAAAATTTGGTATGCACTTCTGACTCTATAATTATAATAGATTCTTAGTGAAATTCTTTGGTCAAAGTGTGTGGACATCTTAACCTACACGCACAATTAAATTCATCTTCAGAGTGTACCATTTTGGACAATATATGAGAGTGTCCCACAATTATTAATCTGATGGATAAAAAATATCTTGAGTTTTTACTTGTGTTTCTTGGACTATTCTAACTAGACTTTTAAGAACATAAAGACAGGTAGGTGGAAACACTGTGCCCCCTCCCACAACTAAATTTAAAGACAGTGAAATTTTAGAAACAAAAATGCAGCCAAAACAGTGAAAATTTAACTGTACAGAAGTCCGACAACAACAAACCACTCAGCCAGATGGGTAGAAGAAGTGAGTGGTAGAAGAAATGGGCTCAGGAAACAAGTTACAGAGGCAAAAGAAGGGCCCCTGGAGCTCAGGAAAAAGAAAGACAAGGAACACGCGCCTGGGGAAAGAGGATGGTTGCTGCAGCTGCTGCCCCAACAGGCGAACTCTGGCCCCCGGGAAGACCTATCCACGTTGGAGAGAGTGCAAGGAAGAGGGGACTGGAAGGCTCAGGAGAGCAGCTCTACCCAAAGTCAGAAAAGCCAGATTCAGAGTGTGGGGTTGGAAAAAGGAAACCAGGGACAGCAAATCGCTTTGTTTTGCATACTCAGTCTGATGTGAGAGTGGGCGAATGTGCTGAAAAGGAATATGGGAATGGATTCAAGAACGAGTGATGTCAGTGGAGTATATAGATGCTGTATTATAAAGTTGTATACCTGAAATTTACATAATGTTATTAACCAATAGTGCACCAATAAATTTAATAAAATAAAATAAATCTTAAAAAAAAAAGAACATAAAGACAGAACCTCCTGTTTCTCTTTACTTTTATAATCTTGGTTCCTATAACAGTACCAGGCACTCAATAAATATTTGTTGAATTAAGTAGGTAAGTAAATAATATGCTGTGCATACATCAAAACTGGACATTCATACATTGATTGACATATACTTGTTTCTAAACATGTTATTATCTGCCAACTAACATTTCCATTTCAGTAGCATTACCAATATTGATAGTACATTGCAGTTTGTTTATTTATTTGGAAATTGCATTACCAATTACCTTTATTATTTTAGGAAATTTGAACAATAGGAACAAAGTATAGTTCTTGTCATTAAAAAAGATTTTTATTTATTTTTAGAGAGGAGGAAGGAGGAAGAACCAGAGGGAAACATCGATGTGCACGAGAAATATCAATCAGTTGTCTCACACCCCCCGCCAGGGACCTGGGCCACAACCCAGGCATGTGCCCAAACCAGAATCAAACTGGTGACCTATCAGTTTGCAGGATCAGTTTGCATCGAACCCACTGAGCCACACCCATCAGGACAGGAACAAAGTATAGTTCTGATAATGAAACATAGTTTTTATAAATTTAATAGGATTCACATGATTACAGGAATTACATGGGTGCCAAAAGGAGCAAGTTTTTTTGCCTCATTGAACTTCATTGGTCATAGCCATCAGTGACATGTTCAATAGGATGAGAAAATATACATTGAAAAGACAAACTCTTCTACAGTGATCATAAATTTCCCACCTGTAGTATGTTGGTTCTTGACTTTGTGTAGGAAAGATTTCACAACATGAGTCCAGGTGATTTTGGAAGTAAGTTTATTAAAGCTAAGGAAAGTGAAATGAAGAACTTACAGAAGCAACAAGAGAGAGCCTAGGCAAAACTCTGCTTTTGTTCCATAGAAATGTTATATAGGAAAGCAATGAGCCAAGCCAGGGCAACTGTTAGCTCACTGGAAGGTGGTCGTCACAGTGACATAAGTGAGTCAAGGTGGACATGCTTTTAGCTCACTGGGAAGTCAGAGGATAGGGGGCCTTGGAGAAAGGGTCCAGGGGTAAACCTGAGATGAAGTTCTGCTGCTCCCCTGGTTGCAGGTCTCATGGGGACACTTAAAGAGTTTGACAGGAAGTAAGAAAGTTCATGCCCCAGAAGGGGCATGGGGGTGCTCTACAGCGAGCCCACACTAGGTCTTTCTCCTGAGAGTCTTTATCTCACTTCTGCAGGCGCAGAGCCTCTTAGGGGAGAGTTTCAGAGTGTCAGGGGAGATTTTTCCATCAGCTTTCCAGGCGCATTTTTAATATGTTGAGGCATCAAAATGAGTGTGTAGGAGAGTTTGGGATAATTCTTTGGTTTACTTTACTGGTTTACTTTTATCTTAGGTCTGGTTCTAATGCAGTTTTTGTTATTTGTTTCCCTCACTTTATCTCTCCTTAGGTTTACCTGGCACAAATGGCATTAATTGGGGCTCTGTTCTCTATTTGCAGACCAGGGTGATTTAAGCTTTGTAGTCTTTGGTTAGGGAGGAGAGGTGTAAACCATTTGCCCTCAAGTGCCCTTGGTTAGGGAAGATAAGGTTTTGTGATTCACTCGCTGGCTGTAAGTTGTTCAAATGGTTTGGCTTTATTTTCTTGCCTCAGTTTCCCTATTCCACTTGCCTAGGACTTTGACTAGCTTCTTACTATCCTGTCATACTTACACTTGGACAATTCTTTTTATTAGAAATAAATCTTGCTGAGTTTTCATATATAATGTAATACAGTTTTCTAGTGTTTCTTGTATCAGGGTCCTTTGTATTCTTCAGTGTCTGCAAGTTTGAAAAGAACTTTAAAATAAAATTTTTATGCATGTACTGATTGATTTGTAGAGAGCGAGGGAGAAAAAGAGAAACATCAATTTGTTGTTCTGCTTATTTATGCATTCATTGGTTGCTTCTTCCATGTGCCCTAACTGAATATCAAACTTGCAACCTTGGCATATTGGGACAACACTCTAACCAAACGAGCTATCTGGCCAGAGAATTTTTAAATTCTGAGTGTTCATTTCAATGACAGTGTAAAAAATTATTTTAAAACTGAAGACGGCTCTGACCAATGTGGCTCAGTTTGTTGGATATTCTGCATATCAGTGTTTCTCTCCTTTCCTTCCTTCCCCTCTCTCCAGGAATAAAATATATATTTCTTAAATTTAAGACAAAATTTGTTATGCAGTGATGATTTACAATTTCATGGAACTAAGATTTTAGTTCCTCAAGTGAGAGTTTCTCAAATTCTGGTCCTTGGATATATTCTAAGGCACAGTGACTAAGGACATGGGCTTTGGAGTTAAGAGTTTTGGGGTTGAAATGTAGGCATTGCCTAAATGTGTTACCTTGGACAAGTTAAATTTTCCAAGCCTCCATTTATTCATCTGTAAAATGGAGATGCAGATTATAATAGTTTCAGTTTCATGGGGTGCTCTGAGTAATAAATGCTCTTAGAATCATGTCTAGCATGTAAGTGCTCAATAAATATTAACTTATTGTTCTTGGAAATTTGTGCAGCAGTTAGAATTCTGTTGGGCTGCAAGTTACAGAATATTGAAATTGTACGAAGTTCCTGTTGCTGCTATAACAAATTACTACAAACTTAGTGGTTAATAACAACACAAATTTATTATTTAAGTTCTGGGGGTCAGAAGTCCAAAATCTCAGGGTCTCACTGAGATAAAATAAAGGTGTTGGCAGGGGGTTACTATGGACTGAATTGTGCCCTCCCCCAGTTAATATGTTAAGGTTTTACCAATATGATGGGATCTGAAGGGGGAGGGCCTTTGGGAGATTATTAAGTTTAGATGAGGTCAAGAGGGTGGGGACCTTATGATGGAATTAGGACTCTTACAAAAAGAAGCACCAGAGAGCTTGCTCCCTCCCTCTCTGCCAAGTGAGGACACAGAAGGAAGGTGGCTGTCTATAGGCAGGAAGAGAGTCCTTACCAGGAACCAGATTTGTTGGCGTCTTGGTTTTAGACTTCCCAGCCTTTACATTGTAAAAAACTAAATTTGTTCAAACCACTGTCTATAGTATTTTGTTATGACATCCTGAACTGACTAATCCAGATTTGTTCCTTCTAGATGCTCTAGGGGAAAATTTGTTTCCTTCCCTTTTCTGATTTCTAAAGGCCACCCATATTCCTTGGCTTATGGTTCCTTTCTCGGTCTTCAAGCCAGCCCCATAGCATGTTCAAATCTCTCTGAGTTGGACTTTTTGGCATTCCTCTTCCACTTTTAAAGATGCTATGACAATGGATCCACCTGGATAATCCAGAATAATCTTATTTTAAGGTCAGGTGATTAGCAACCTTAATCCTATTTGCAACTAAATTCCCCCTTGCTTTGTAATATAACATTTTCAGAAGTTCTTGGACTTCGGATGTGGACATCTTTAGAGAGCCATTAGTGGTTGCCACATAGACTAACAATAGTTTATACCTTAAGGACATTTGTTGTTTACTTAAGAAATTTGGAAGTAGGAGCTTCTAATATTTATTTAGCAGATTGAATTTGTCAAGTACCCATACTCTTTCTTTCTTACTTAGTTAGCTTTTCTTTAAAAACAAAAAAGATGTTATTTATTCATTTTTAGAGAGAAGAGAAGGGAGAAAGAGAGGAAGAGAAACATCACGACTGTTTGCCTCTCATGTGCTGCCAACCAGGGGCCTGGCCTACAACCCAGGCATGTGCTCTGACCAGGAATTGAACTGGCTACCTTTCAGTTTGCAAGATGATGCTCAACCCACTAAGCCACATCAGTCAGGGCTTACTTAGTTAGATTTTAATCTTCATATTTGTCACCTCATGGTCAAAAGATGACTGTTGCATTTCCGGGCATCAGCAGTGGCAGTCCATTGTCCTCTTAGGTCTTCCCTTGTTATCAGAAAGCAAGATTTTCTCCAGAATCTCTCCAGCAATCTTGCCCTCATTGGGTCATTCAGCCATCTCTACCTGCAAGAGAATCTAAAGAGTGAGCATATGACAAAGGAGAATGAGACTGTCCTGATTGGCTTACACAATTTATGATTCATTGTTGGAGGCATGGGGAGGGGAGTGTAGCAGGAGGTAGCTGTTAAACAAGCAAATGATATTGACTGTTAGGGTCTTTGAAAATTTTCCCCTTTAAAGAAGTGTTTTCATTTGAGACACTATAGAATACAGGGTGGGGCAAAATTAGGTTTACAGTTGTTTATATGGAAAATAATAGTAATTAACAAATAATGATGTAAGAATAAACTGTTTTGTGTACTTACAACTGTAAACCTAATTTTGCCCCACCCTGTGAGGCCTGATAAAATACTTAGTTGTAAAATTTTATTTTTCTGTACTGAATTAGATTAAGAAAACTTCCTAAGACTATTTAACAAACATTATTTTTAAAATTTGTATACTGGGCCTGCTCTGGGCCTAGACTCCATCCAGTAACATTTATTTCTTAAGCATGTTTATTCATTCTAGAACATTGGTTCTCAGATTTTAGAGGACACATAATTGTGTGTGAGTTTTCACACATAATTATATTTATGTGTGAAAACTCAGCAAGATTTATTTCTAATAAAAAGAATTGTCCAATTGTAAGCATGCATCAGAATCATTTGTGGGGGCTTGTTAAAGCACAAATTGCTGGACTCCACGCCCAGAATTTCTGATTTTGTAAGTCTGAGGTAGGGCCCAAGTATTTACATTTCTAGCAAGGTCTCAGGTGATGCTGATGCTGTACTTGGAGAACCACTATAGAAAAAGCATGACATTTCTAACAACATAAATGTATAAAATATTTCTAAACTGTATTATGTAATTTCATTTTAATTTTTATTCTGTCTAAAGGTAGAGAAAGGGTTTTTTTAAATTCATTTAATCAATTAATATCTCTGAACTGTATGGTGACAGATTACACTTGTGCTAGGACTCACATTAATGGTTTTACTTTTAAAAAATTATTGTTTCCTAAATACCTGGCGTATGCTAGACTTTGGAGATAAAATAAGTCACTGGTTCTCTCAAGGAATTCTCAGCCAGTAAGGAGCCCAATCTAAAAATTATAACATGAAATAAAAAGATATAGATAAAATGTTTGAGAATCCAATGAGAGCAGTAACTCTCCCCAGGAGACGTCAATGCTAGGCACCCAGGGAGAGGAGAGAGGCTCATGAAAGAGCCGCAACCCACTATCCTGAGGATCTAATTCTAGAACTTATTTCTTTCATTGTCATCTTTTTTTTTAGAACTTATTTTTTTAAAGGTTTTTATCTACTTACTTTTAGAGAGAGGGTAAGGGAGAGAGAAAGAGAGGGGAAGAAACATTGATGTGTGAAACATCAATAGGCTGCCGCCTGCACACCCCCACCCGGGGACCTGGGCTGAAATCGAGGCATGTGCCCTGACTGGGAATGGAACTGGTGACCTTTCAGCTCACAGGCTGATGCTCAATCCACTGACCCACACCAGTCAAGGATAGAACTTATTTCTGAAGATATCTTTTCTTCCATCTCACTTTTAAATTAATTTCAATTTTCTTTCTGTAAGGAAAAAGCAGCCTTAACCTCCCCTAAACTGAGGGAAAATTTGAGACAGATAAAGTGTAAGCAACTTGCCTTTCTTTTACCAAGTGGGCATGTACAAATTCTGGTTTCTGGTCAACCTAATGGCTAGGCCTGAGGTGCAGCTGAAACCAGAAAAGTTGGTGTGCATGCTGCCTGTCACCACCAAAACCAGTAAGTAGAGATAAGGACTGAGTCTTTATGGGAGCTTTATTCAGATGCTGGTGATCTGAAAATGTGGCAGGTTATATACCCTAAAAACCATCTTAATGTCTCAAGTCAACCTTTTTATGAGAAGAAAAGGGTAGGTAAGAAGCTTGGAAAAAGATTAATCAGATAAGAGTTACAGTCTGTCAGCAATTTTTATAAGTATTTCTTTATCTACCAATTAATTCTTTCATCTGTGTCACAGATATCCCCTGTCTCGACAGCTTGCAGATCTCTGGGGCACAAAGGTTCAATTGCTTATTGACTTCCTGGAACCACATGGTCATGTGTTCCAGTTCCTGGAACAACAGCTTTCTGCACACATTAGTCACTTCACAGCCTATCAACTAAAGCTAAAAATTCTGAACTCTTGAGTTCTCCTATCACAGCTTTTAGGCTGGGCTCTGTGTGGCTATCAGGCATGTGTTTTTCAAGAAACCCAAATCCTTTAAATTATCCTTTTCTAGTTTCACTCACATTCCATTTGGACCTCTAGAGTGGCTTCATATGCCCCTCAATAATGGCAAACAAATATTGTTTACCTAAAAATCACCCGAGGGTAAAGCTTACAAATCATATCATTTCTCATGTATTCCTCTTTTTATAACTGTTTTTTTAGTCTTATCTATTGATATTTTTAGAGAGGGAAGGGACAGGTGAGGGAGGGGGGAACAAAAGAGATCAATTTGTTGCTCCACTTATTTATGCACTTATTGGTTGCTTCTTGTATGTGCCCTGACCGGAGATCAAACCCATGCCCTTGGCATATCCGGGGGGTGCTCTAACCAACTGAGCTACCCAGCCACGACTCTGTTAAAGTTGGTTTTTCAATCACCAATTTAGTATATGAATATAATCTTCTTATAACAAAGATAGTAAAGAAAAACAACAAAATCCCATTTGACGATTTCCTATCCCATTACCTTCCTCAGAGGTCTATCAGGTTTGTTTTTGAGAACACTGCAGACACTTCTTGAATTCTAAACTTGCTTCCATTTACCATGTAGATGGAGAGAAATCATAAACCTCCTTCCTTCAAATAGCTTAGATCATGAAACCTGCCCATGGGTGCTCCTGGGAACACTGACGTTTATTTGTCCCTCAGTAATAGTTTTAGTTTGTTTACAGTATCCTGTGGCTACAGACAACAGAAAGTTAATTCCTATTATTTTATAGCTGTTAGCATAAAAGAACTCATTACCTTTGGTTGTGACTGCTGCCTCAAAACTAGGGCTACTCATTAAAAAGTGACCTTTAGTTCTTTAAAAGGGTAAACACTAAATAATAGAGTACTGGCATTTTAAGTGTATACAAATGCTGTCTACTAGCTGGTGAGTAAGTATACAAATTATGAATTCTAAGTAAAATAAATTTTAAGTCAAAATTTGGAAGAAAATTTATTCCCAAATTAGTTTTATCTAGCTACTAATATCGTACATATATGGCACTCAACTACTTTGTGTTTACTTTTATGCATATTTCCTTAGACTTAATAGAAGCTCTGGAACACTGCCTTTGTTCAAATATTTATAGACTAGTTCCAAATTACTAAACTACGTTTATGTTCAAACACCGTTTTAGAAATTTTCCAATTTTTCTGCTAAAGTTTACATTTCTCATCATCCTTACTGTTATCAACTAAACTTTTTAAAATCTGTTTCCTTTTTTTTTTGAGGACCATTCATTAACTTTTCTTTTTTTAGAGAGAGAGAGGGGGGAAGGGAGAATCAGAAAGGAACATCGATGTGTGACAGAAACATTAATCAGGTGCCTCTTACACACCCCCCACTGGGGACTGAACCCACAACCCAAGCATATGCCCCTGCCAGGAATTGAACCAGTGACCTTTTGCTTTGTGGAACATGATGCCCAACCAACTGGGGCACAGCAGTCTGAGCCATCAACCAAATTTTTAAAATTTTTTTCTTTTAAGATTTTATTTATTTATCTATCTTTAGAGGGGAAGGGAAGGAGAGAGGGAGAGAAACATCAATGTATGGTTGCCTCTCATGCAGTCTCTGCTGGGACCTGGCCTGCAACCCAGGCATGTGCCCTGACTGGGAATCAAACCGCGATACTCTGGTTCGCAGGCCCGCGCTCAATCCACTGAGCTACACCAGCCAGGGCCGCAATTAAAAAATATTTTGACTGCTTGAAAATAAGACCCAAATTCTTGCCACCTAAGAAGATCAAGGATTCAAAATATGGTGATGGAAGGAGATTTGACTTTGGGAGGAGAATACACAAAGCAGTGTACAGATGATGTGTTAAAGAAATGTACACATGAAACCTACATAAATTTATTAACCAGTCACCCCTAATTTAATAAATTTTATTTTTATAAAAGTAGTTTAAGGGATTAGAGCAGACTCCAGAAAGTAAATCATAAACTGATTTTAAGATCCTTGCTAAGTAGGAAAAATATGATTCAGTACTGTTTGTACTAGTAAAACCTTCATGTATGCCCAAAATTTCTTAGGCTCTTTATAGTAGTCTATGAAGAAGCTGTATTTGACTATCCAACTTTACTGCATGTTTATATTTTAAATTTTTGGACAGTCTCACAGTTAAAAATTTATCAATCTTTTTGTAAAGCACTGGTAGCATCTTGCTCTATCTTGAAATTAAATGATGAAAACTGGGTCTACAGAGTCATTACAGAAAGACTATCTAGATCTTTACATACATACTATTTGGATTTAACTTTAGCAATAGTGGGAAACAGTGGTTTTGGAAATGTTATGATTATTACAATCTCATGCATATGTAAACAAATTAATAACTCTTAAGCCTTAAAATCCTGTCTATGCATCCTGTTTTTTCTGTATATTCACAAATGCACATTTACTATAAATATACGTATTATACATATTCATATATATATATATATAATACCTAGTTAATACAAAGCAAGCAGTAATGAAGGAATAGAGGAACAAAAAAGACATAAGAGATACAGAAACCAATAGCAAAATGGCAGACTTAAACCCTACCTGATCAGTAATTACATTAAATGTAACTATCAACTGTTTGATGGTTATATTCCTCATTATTCTTCAATGTAAGCTAATAAGTTCTCATTCCAATTTTTACAACAGATTCTATAGCAAATTTACTTGGCCTGAGCCTATCCACCAAAACTTCCAGAATGCAAAAGCAAAATATATGTTGATAAACGCCAAATCTATATTGATTAGCACATATTAATATCCTCCTAGATACATCCACTTGGATTGTACATGACATCTCAAAGCCAACATACCCAATATTCCTATATTTCCTGTCAGTAACTGCCCCACCATCCAACCCTAAACAGAAAATAATTCATCCTTGACTTCTTTTAAGTCACCCATCCGTAGCCCCTAAATCCTGCTGAAAGGAACTCCTAAATATTTCTCAAAAACACCCTCTTATAGCTATCCCTAATACCATTGTGTTCTAGTTTAAGTGCTCATCATTTCTGTTGGACCTTCTCCTAGTCTTCTCTCTCCTCCTTCTCTTAATATCCACCCTCCCCACTTCAGCCAAAATTATCTAATTTGAGGTTGATTATCAACCTAAAAACAAAAGCCAGGGAGAATTTGAGATCTTGCTCCCTGGTGTGTATCATCAGTTTGGCTCAAACGAGCTCATAAAAATTCTCTACAGGTTTGGATGTTTCTTGCATCAACATTTACTTGGTGTAGTAGGCAGGATTCCAAAGCCCAGCCAGGACCACTCTGCAGACCAGGAGCCAGGACAAGATACAAGCAAGGACCTACTGCGCCCTACCAGCTTCCTGCTTTGCATCAAGTACACTTGGATGAATCTTTCTTCAACTTCAGGACTCCTTGCTTTAAGTAGCAGACCATGACTTTATTTGAGCTGCTCTTAGGAAATCCTCAAGCTTATGTTGGCCAGTTCTTCCTTGGATGTCTGAGTGAAAAAAAAAAAATCCTCAAGCTGGAAAAGGGCTGAGTGGGAGAAACCACTCAGTGGGGGAAAAATGGGTTGCCTGTTTTTAATTAAGCTTTTTAATTGCTGGATTGCTGGTTAAATGAGTGCCTCTACTCTCTATAGCTCTGAAAGAGAAAGGACACTTGCTTCCCTAACCCAAACAGCAAATGGGATGACAACAGTTGTTTCAGATCCCCCAATCCAGAGTGGTAGACATGGATGCCATGAGGCACCCAGTGCAGTAACGCAGTCAATCCCAAAGAAGGTGGCAGGAGCCTCAGGGAGAAAGACAGGGTGCCCTAGAATGGGTTCACCCTAAGAGAGGCCCACGAGAGAAGTATGTGCTCTGGCAAGAGTGGTTGTTTCAGCAGCACCCAGTAAGTTCTCCCTGGCCCTTGTTCAGATCTTCTTACATAACTAAGAATCTCTGTGGAGTTGCCTGAGGAAAAATACCCTCTGGGGCTTAAAACAGTACTAGGGATACCCACCACCTGCAGCTCACCTGGACACATGCAGGGCTGGTTTTCTCTAGAAATTTCTTCAGACTCTACAGAGCTCAAAATTAACATGGGAAATCAGGCCTCCCAACCCAACAAAGCTCACCACAGTCAGCCTCCCATTTATCACTGAGATGACTGAGATAAGGATCCTTTGATACTTCTAAATTAATTTTTGTGTGCACTATTAGAAAAAACTGGCTATAAAATTAGGCAGAATACATGGAAAACATACTTAATTGGTTTCTCAAAGCTTCAAAAAGAGGATTTAGATAAATAGATCAATCTATAATGTCATTTAGGTGCCAACCCAATTCTCTGCAGCATTAAAAATGGCTGTCCTTATTTTAAAAGGAGGAAGGTCATTTGGAACTTGGCTTTTCAAAGGCAGATATAAGTGTAAAAGGCCTCCAACTGTCTTTTGTGTGTGTATATCTACATATGTGTGTTATAAATGTGCGATTTTCTGTACTCAGAGACATAGGTACATATATAATGAAACCTGTATTTTTATCTACCAATCAAAAGTTTAAAATCATGAAGGTGGGAGGGTAGCAAATGGCTGCTACTCTATTATCTGTGCTGCTTTCTAAGTTATTAATGTGCTATGACACATTGGAAGCAGCACAATAACTTAATTTCAATTCCTTAAGTAGCTATCCTTTGTGGCTGTTTTCCTTGTTCTTCACATCAGTCCACTGGAACAGAGAGAATGTTCAATTTTAATTATTTTCAAAAATTAGAGAAAGAGTGTGTTAGCTGCTTTCTTCCTTTTAAATGTCTTTTAAAAGGATGAAACTTCCGCCCTGGCTGGTGTAGCTCAGTGGACTGAGCACGGGCCTGCGGACCAAACAACTGCGGTTCGATTCCCAGTCAGGGTACATGCCTGGGTTGCAGGCCAGTTCCCGGCAGGGGACGCAGGAGAGGCAACCACACATTGATGTTTCTCTCCCTCTCTCCTTCCCTTCCCCTCTGGAAATAAATAAATAAAATCTTTAAAAAATAATAAAATAAAATAAACTTTCTTTTAAATTTGTATAGTGTATAAATATTAAAATTGGATGAAACCTTTGAATTTCCCTAGTCTCAGATGACCTCTATGACTTAAAGAAACAAAAAAGTATTAAGAATGTTAACTGCATACCTAAGCCTTGTTTTGAGAAATAATTTTGGAAGCATGAGAAGGAAGATCACTTCTAAAGATAGCATATATGAGGTCTGTCCAGAAGTCCAGCCATTGTTAATATAACGAGAACTGTTCGTGTAACATCAATGTAGCCTGGTAGCCATGGAGGGTGGACTGGAATGCCCATGTGTGAACTATGACCTCACTGTAGACGCCAGTGAGTGAGCATGTGTACAGTGTGGCCGTTGCATTAAAAAAGACTGGGCCAGCAGAGCAACAAATCTGCATCAAATTTTGCATTAAGCTTGAATGTTCCTCTGGGGAAAATATTAGGATGATTCAGAAGGTCACAGCTATGAGCAACTGGTGACTGGCAGCTTCATCACAACAATGCACCCACTCATGCGTCACGTCTCGTGCAGTTTTTTGGTGAAACGTCAAGTCACCCAGGTGACTCAGTCCACCTACAGGCCAGATTTGGTGCCCTGCAACTTCTGGCTTTTCCCAAAAATAAAATCACCTTTCAAAGAAAAGAGATTTCAGACCATTCATGAGATTCAGGAAAATACAACGGGGCAGCTGATGGCAATTGGGAGAACTGTGTGAGGTCCCAAGGTGCCTACTTTGAAAAGAGGACTGAGGTGTCATTGTCCTATGCAGTGTTTCTTGTATCTTCTTCAATAAATGTCTCTATTTTTCATATTACCTGGCTGGATACTTTCTGAAAAGACCTGGTATATGATATAAACCCAAAAACAAGCATTTCACAAAACACTGGTAAAACAGATTTAATGTTCAAAAGGCATTAACTACCTTAATTAGACACACGCCTAGAAATGGATTTATAAGTTTTGCTATGTTTAGCTTATATGCTTTTCGTATTGTCAAAAAGATTATGATAATCCAGGTTTATGTTAATTTAGAATGTCATCAGGGGGTATGTGAACAACTATCTTAACCAATTTTTAGTTAATACGCCTTCCCTCCCCGAGAAGTGCCATCTCTTTTGATTTCCGTGTTTCTCTTTTTCTCAGGCTCTGCATGGAATTTTCCTCTCCTCTCCTCTTGGTGTAATACATGATCACGCGTTCGTTGTCTTGTTTTCCCCTGGGTGGTGTGAGTACTTCTATTTCCTTCTCCCTTTTCATCTTTTCTATCCTTACGGCCTCCAACGAGATCCTCTCCAGGGTCCCTCTGATCTCTATGCTAATAGGAAAGCACTGAAGTGACTGAATGAAAGACAAAAGAGGGGAAAAAAATCCCGAAAGCAGCTGGGAGCCCTGAGCTCTAACCATCTCTATGGAAACAATTCCACGGAGCTCCATCTGGAAACAATTCTGTAGGGATTGCAGGAGCAGTGGTAAGTCTGTCTCACTAAGCTTTACTTGCAGGATCCAACTTGCAAATGGGAATAGTTGATAGACATTGTTTGTTGGTGTTGTTTTGTTGTTTTTAAGAAAAATGGTAAAGTAGAAAGTCAAATAAAAATTAGGTTTACCCCTACATAATGTACTTTTTTAAAAACTCAAAAGTTCCTACTTGCTATAATGATAAAAAAAAGAAAAAGGAATATATACACTAATTTCAAGTTCTTTCTAAGCATTCACAATGGCAAACAGCAGAGTGCACAATACAAAGAAATTAAGGCCAAAGATAACATCAAGGTGTGCTGGTAAAAAGTCATTACAATGCCTTTAGGTTTGTGGCCAATAACCACATAAAGTATGTGGAAAGAATGCCAAACTCAATCAGGCAGTAAATAAATTATATGGATTCAGGCAAGGGGTGAAAAGGATTACAGAATTCCATCTACCAAATCAGGTGGAAAGGGAAGTAACTTGAAACGAAGAAAGAACTCCATCTGAAGTGTGACATTTTGGAGTCTTACCAATACAAGAACTATTTTAAAAAGAAGGGGTTGGGGGTGCTAACAGTGTAAGGAACACCAGAACATTAAGTTTAGGGCCTATTCAAGTCTCCAGCCAATAAATTAACTGCAGATCTCCGGAGGTGGTAATTTCAGTGTTTGTTTCGGGGAAATAACTTTGGTTTGCCTAAAATGATGTTTGTTTAAAACCGTGGTCACTGTTGTAAAATCATCTGAGTTCAAAATGCTAGCTTCTAACACTATGTGTGTAACCTTGGGCATTTTTTTTCATTTTTCTAGAACTCAGGCACCTTTTCTATAAATTGGGGATAATAATTACTGTATTTCACAGTTGTAAAGAGTAGTGAATTGAACACAGCACCTAGCTCAAGCAAGTTCTCAATAAATATGGGCTATTATGAATACATTATCCTGTCTGTAGTAATGATAACCACACTTTTTCCTTTTCTGAGGGGTATTTTCAAGGAGTGGACTCAAGAAAGGCACTACAGAACTACAGCTTAACCAGTTCTTACTGTTCTGTACTTGGCTTCTCCCCCCCCCCCGCCCCCAAACTATAACAGAAAGTTTATTTTAAAAAATCACAGAAGTAAAAGAGATGAACCATAGAAGAAATGGGCCTCAGGAAACAAGTTACCCAGGGAAAAGGAGGGGCCCTTGGAGTTTAGGAGAGAAGGGTAAAGGTTAACCCCTGGTTCCGCGTGCCAGAGAGGGGGAGGGGTAAGGGGAGGATGCGGCCCCACATTTGTCTTAAGCAGAACCACGTGGCGCCATGAAATACGTGTAAGGTAACTAGCCTTGAAATGTAAGGAAACTGAAGGTAACTGTGTCCACCACACACTGAGATCTCATGGGGGAAACATTCAAGCTTCTTCACTGCAAGCACCCCTTGCTCCCCCAATTCTGCCCTCTACGAGTTTCCCAATGCCCTTACTACAAAGTCTGACTGGACACTGACATTCTATACAAGCTAGTTTCACCGACATTTCCTACAGAAACAGTCGTGCGCTCAAACTCATTTCCTTCTCTTCGTCTCACTTCTTGTCCCTTCCTACTTCTGGACCTTAACTTGCATTAATCTCTTTACCAGGATTGCCCTCCATCCTGCCCAGAAATCCAGCTGGCATTTCTTTTTTTAATTAAAGACATTAGGTGTCACTAGGAACCTTGGTGGTGTGACAGTACAACCAACAAGTACTTACTCGGTGTCAATTGCACGTGGAATTTTCAAGGATGCAAAGCTCTAGTTAGAAAACGAGCCAAAGTCGGCCGCCTGGGGCTGCTAATCGGTCACTCAGGTTACAAACTGCGAGAGATAAAAGGCAAGAGGAATGCGAAGGCGAGCGCAAACCCGGGTAGGGAGGAAATCAATCAAGAAACCCCTCCCGCCCCCGACCCCGGCGACGAGGCCCACTGGTGGACGACGGTGCGGATAGCGCCAGGGCCAAAGGAAGGAGGTGCCAGAGGCCAAAATTGGGGCCAGTGGACACTTGAATCTCCCCAGCGTTGAAAAACTCCTATATTTACCGCATAATACAAACATGGTGGACAAGGAAAATGCTCCCTGTTTGGCGGCAGAACCACGTGGCGCCTTTTCCACGCAGGTGACGCTAGAGTAAGGGCGGGCCTTTATGGAATTTGTTCGTGGTGCGGCAGAGTACCGGAGAACTCTCCCAAACTGTGACACCACTATTCCTCCACACACCTTGGCAGAACCACTATTACCACTCACCCTCCAAGAAAGGCCAGAATGTGGGCCCTGAGAATTTGATAGCTGTATAGTAGGCAAGGACGGAGGAACTCTCCACGGTTTCTCCTAACTGGACCTGCCTAAGCTTATCTCAACCAACTGGTCAGCGTACCAGTGCGCAAGAGCGCCACTCGTCGCACGCGCCAAAGTGGCCTCGACTCCCTAGTCTCGCGAGAACGGGGGTGGCCGGTTCTCGTTGCTCTCGCTCCACCTACCCACTCCTCGCTCGCTCTCTCCCATCCCCCCAAGCCATTCGCTTTGCTGCGCAGCTCCCTAAGCGGTTCCCTCCGCCGGAGACGGTTGGAAGAACCGTTGTGGGGAGCGCTACACTAGGCGATTGGCTTCTTTCTCTCCACCAAACCCCGCAAGCACCGGAGCCGGCGCTGCTGTCGTTGGACAGGGTATCTGAAGTAAAAGGGGGTAGGTTGGGCTGGTGGTTTCGTGAGCGGAGTCGGGAGAAGGACGAAAGAGACTGGGAGGGGGTGGGGGGAAGTGTGGAGGTCGCCGCTTGGAAGCAGCCAAGCTACTCCTCCCAGGCGATCTCCCACTTCAGCGGGGAGGGGGGTGCGGAAAGCATGTCGGGGGAGGACTCGCTAATGTGAAATTCAGAAAATGAAGCCGAGGCCCGAAATGGGGGTCACCCAGCATTTCTCCTTTCCCCGCTGGTTTGGCCTCCGCCATTTTGGGTACGGTGGCGCGGCCGCCTCTGCTTCCCGCCCTTCCTCTCTCTCTCTCTCTACTTTTTGCCCCTCAGTTTCCGAAACTGATTTAGAAGGCTCGAAGGTGGTCAGAGCGCCCTGGAGGGGATGAGGGTGGGGAACGGAGAGAGCTGGGAACTGCCGGGCAGTTGGGCGGGGGTGGGGGGAGGATCTGGGCTGACGGGCGCGCTCCCGGTGGAAATGGCGCTGGATGGGCCTGGCCTCCCACCGCGGCTCCCATCCTCCGCAGTCTCGGCTGGGCTACCTGGGCTGGCGGGACTGCCAGTGACTTCTGACGCAGATTCTCAAGATGAGAGAGGCTGGAGCTGGGGGAGGAAAGCCAATGGCGACGAAGGCGCTCAACTCCTAAATCCAGGACAAAGGAGGCAGGCAGAGGTCCTCCTTTGTAACTCCGCCGCCCGGTGGCTAAGGTTTTTAAGCCAGGCTTGGCTGCCGGACGGGGAGGCGGGGGAAGGGGCGTACTCTCCCTAGCCCTCTGGTCTCCAGGGCAGCTAGATAAACGAAAAGTCTCCGGGGAGGAATAAAGGACGCTTAGCCGGCCCTTATATTCCAGATTTGGAACTTCGAAAAGAGTACGTACTCATTTTCCAAAGGGTTTTTTTTTCCACGCTTACCTTAAACGTAAAGAGTTTGTGGGTGATTGATTTGTAAGCAGAAAAGCGGGTGACTTATCGAACAGGAATGTGAAATGGGCATATTTCAAATAGGTCGTCTGGGCCCAGTGAACTATGTGATAACAGTTTATTGAACTTTGGGGTGGGGTGGGTGGTTTAGCAATGGTTCTCTATAGTTTGGCACATACTGAGTTAGAATTGGAGTAGGCGTTTTACATGTGGGAGGAGGTTAAAACAACCGGTGGTGACAAAAATGTGTGGTAGGAATTGTTAGCGTGCGAAGATTCTTTTGGCATTAGGCTGTATAAAATACTTTAAAATACAATTGGGGTTTTCCTGGGAGCTAAGCGTGTTTTTGTTTAATGTAGGACTATCGTAATTTGACCAAAAGCATAGGCCTGCTCAATCAATAGCAAGATAAACTGAAAGCTCAGTCCGTACAGTGTGATGATTTTTGGTCGTTAGAACATAGGAGAACTGGGTGGATAATTTCCACTGAGGACAGCGGTAGGAAAGGGACAAGCAAGGCCTCAGAATAAGAGTTTCCAATAATGCGTATGAATCTTTACAGAAGTTTCTTATCTACATTTCCAGCTGTAAAAGGCCGGAGTTTACGTATAAGGTAGTACGTATGTGATGTAACAGCTTTCCTAAGTGGATTGCCCTAGAAATCTTTTTCTCTGCTCTCATCTGCATCATCATAATCTGGAAATCCATGTAATTGCCTTTATATTTCTAACTATGTTCTTTTTGGTGGCCTCATACTAGTAAACAAGCAGCTGAATGTGGTAACTTCACTCTAGAAAAGAACTCATTTATAGTCCTTTAGGTGTAAGTAGTGCGTCTGTCTTTTATAAACTTAAAATTGAGCAAGCACATTGGAAAAGGGAATATAAAATTTCCATTTTAGTTAAACATACCATTTTTTGCCAAAATTTGAAATTCGTTCTCATTTTTTGGAACCAGTGGGCTGTCGTTTAGAAAGTTATTGATGCATCAAATCCATTACGTATTAAACTTTAAAAGATGGTATAATCTCTGCTATGAAGGAATTTTATATTTCATTTGATGTCTCTTAGATGCTTTTTCTGACAAACTAAAGTCTCATACAAAATGGACTGAAGTTGTCCTAATGTTTCAACTGCTGGTATTTTTAGTTGGTGCTAACACTTGGAAAAAACCAGAATTGTGATTAGTCATAATGTTGTTGTAAAGAAAGGGTGAGCTGGATTTTTCTGAATAAGTAGAAATTATTTAGGTAGTTTATGATACAGTTTTATTAAGGTACTAAAGCAGATTGTCTTTTTTTATGCCTTTATTAGTTTGTCTTCTAAGTAGAATTCTAGACTCAAATTTTGGGTTTTGAGGAAATAATAGAATGTTTTTGTTTAATAAATTTATGTATTTATTTTTAGAGAGAGGGGAAGGGAGGGAAACATAGATGTGTGAGAGACACATCAGAAGGCTGCCTCTTGCATGCCCCCAACCTGTGACCTGGTCTGTCACAACCCAAGCATGTCCCCTGACTAGGAATGGACAGTGCCCATCTCACTGAGCCACACCAGTGGGGGCAAGTGTGCTTACTTTTTTTTGCGCACTCTCTCTCGGTGCACATGGGATGGAGAATTGCCCTCTTAAGAGTTTCTTCCAAATTTGGTTAAGTTTTCCCCAATTTAAAATTGTGTTTAGTTTTTGTGGGGGGTTTTTAATAGTAGTACTTTCATTTTGTTGTTTTTATATACATTTCATTGGTATAGGCTGATCAGAAAGTCAAAACTAGTTTGCTTATGAGTTCTTGTAGTAAAATAATTTACTTTCGATTTTTGTATTTGTTTCCAAAACAGTATCTTCACATTGAGAACATGTGCATAGTGTTATTAAAAGCGTCACGTTAATGTTTTGTGTGTTTTTTTTAAATTTTTACTTACTGATTTTAGAGAACAAGAGACATTGATTTTTGTTATTTCGTTTATTTATGCATTCCCTGGTTGATTTTGTATGTTCCCTGATCAAAATCCACTACCTTTGTGTAGTGGGGCAGTGGTCTAACCAGCTGAACTACCCAGCCAAGGCTTCTCAACAGATTGACTTTGCAAAGTTCTTACATTTTTCATGAGGGAAGTACTAGAAAGTAACATGTGGTGTTAGATCTTCTCCACTTTTCCCCTGTTTTGTTCTTAACTCCCTTTATAGGAAGCAGCTATTATTTCTTAGGTTGATTTTTTTTTCTCTTTTTTTTTTTTTTAACTTAAGAAAATGGTAGGTCTTCGAAATGTCTCTTGACTCCCCCTCCCACCGTTTTGGAGCTTTCTTTCAGGGCTACTAGACCAGTATTTTTAAATCATCTAGCTAATAATACATATATTACATTCAGTGTTGTTTCCAAAAAACCTCTATTCTCTCTGCTTTAGACAGTTTCTAAGGAAATGTGAAAACCCCTGACAATGTTTATTTCCTTTTAAGACTCAGGATACTTTCCTGTCCTTTAAGGTTTAGTTGTTTTCTTAGTAGTACATTTCACTAGTTCTCCCGGGCCCCTTAAAATGTAATAACAATGGCCACTGTTGACTGAGTGGTTACCGTGCCACAGACCAAGCACTGAATGATTCTTATGATGGTCCAGTGAAGTATAAGCACCTTTGTTGTATTTTATATTTGGACACAGCAGTTAGGTAATTTGCTTAAATTAAGTAGCCAGTGAGTGACAGACCAGTGATTCAAATCCAGTTTCTTTTCTCTTTAAAAGTTCATACCAGTTATTTGTGTGCATAAGATTTAGTTTTACAATATCAGATAAAAATGCATATTCTTGCCATTCGGGATCTCTATCTAGAGCGGCACCTAGGATTCCTGGTTTAAAAAAACAACAGAACAGGTACTAGAGGTGATTGATATGCAGAGATGATTTGATTTAAAACCACATTTGGAAATTTCTACATTTAGCTTATTTTTAAATGCATGTATTTCTTGGGGGGGAGGTGTTACTCTGCAGATGCTGCCCCTAAGAGTTGCACTGATAATCGTGTGAAATTAAATATTAGTGAAAAATGTTTATATGAAATACAATTCTTAAGCATATAGGAATCAAGTGAACAAATTGTTTTATTTACAGGGGAGGTGGTGGTGAGGGAAGGTTTTGAAATAATCAGGTGAGTAGGATTCCTACAGCTGCATAATGAAATTTATAAGCTCTGGTAAGTTTCTGCAGCTGAAGGACTTCTGCATTAACCTTTTAAAAGTGTTTTGGAATATTAAAAGGAAGGATGGATGTCTTGGGAAGGGAACAGGGTGGATGGGTTCATTTTGGAGGGGGAAGAGAGCTTCTCACCGTGCTCTTTAATGCTTACTTTTTTCATGTGAAGGTATTGTCACTTAAAAAAAAATTGGGTCTTAAAGCAGTGAATAAACTGGTTTTTAATACACTGTCTTCAATAACTCCCAAAATGGGTGGCTTCAAAAAACACTGATGACTGTCAGGTGGCCTTTTTTTTTTTTACCTCCATTTTAAAATTCGACCTAATTTAGTCATTAACCCTTGTGGAGTATTAGAACCAGATTAAGTTAAAATAGTGATAAGGGTTTTTCCCCCTTCAAAAACAATGTGATATGTTCGGAATTATAGTGAATCAAATAAATTGACACTTTTGTGATGTTTTCCAACATCAAAGAAGTGCTTGTGCTTTTGACTTCAGTTCTTACTGTGAGTGGATGGTGGTACTGTGTGTAAACTTCTGAATGGTTTTTAAAGACTGCAGAACTATTCAAGTGAATAATAAAACCTGGAAAATGTAAGTGAAAATTTGAGAGATGAGGAAGAGGCAGAGTTGATGTCAAATGGTAGGGTCGAGAAATAGAAAAAGATTGAAGACTTAGGAGGAATTAATTATGTAAACTTTTGTAAAGTCAGGCGGTGTATATTTGCTCCTTATAAATTCAGTACTTTTCCATGGGAGGGGTCACATTTCACTGCCTTTTTTCAATCTTTCTGCCTACCTCAAAACAGAAAGGTGTTGTGCCATTGTATTGTGTAGCATTGTCACTGGAGTCATTTCCTGTTGTGCATCACTGAGAGGTGTTTCTTCAGTACCTCTGACAAGAGTATATTTTGATTGACTGCTTTATGTGCTTGTTTATTTTTTTATAGCGTTTAAATCAAACGGTATTGAGATGGATTGGGTTATGAAACATAATGGTCCAAATGACGCTAGTGATGGGACAGTACGACTTCGTGGATTGCCATTTGGTTGCAGCAAAGAGGAAATAGTTCAGTTCTTTCAAGGTACCTCTAGTATTAGTCAAAGTTTAGTAGTATTTTAATTGTACATTATATTACTCAGTTTTTAATTTGCAAAACCCATTTGCTTGGGGGACTTTTTAATTTGAGTATGATAATGTTGGTTAATGTATAAAGTTATGAAATTTGCTCCAGTCAATATTCCATACAGAATGAATAGAATATGTAAAATATGCAATAAACTTAATTGAGAGTAATTATGTGTGATAAAATGAACCATGAATTAGCATATGAAACAGTTAAATTTGATTTGCGCTTTTTTAATGTAATGTAGGTGGGCTTTTAGAGTGTGTAATTTTAAAAGACACTGGTCGCAAAAATATAATTATGTAATCCAATATTTGAAAAAATCTTCCATTTGTATTATGGGGTGATGGGGAACTAAGCGTTTTTTGTTTTGTTTTGTTTAGACTTGTTTTAAATATTTGATTCAGATGGGAATGTTTCAGCCTTTAACACTGTTCCCCTTGATGGGGTTATTTGTCCTTGGGTTAAAGGGTTGGAAATCGTGCCAAATGGGATAACATTGACGATGGACTACCAGGGGAGAAGCACAGGGGAGGCCTTCGTGCAGTTTGCTTCAAAGGAGATAGCAGAAAATGCTCTGGGGAAACACAAGGAAAGAATAGGGCACAGGTGGGGATGGAGAGTTTGGGATGGTGTTAAATTTTTCTTTTTGGGGGTTGTGGGTCACTATTGCTTAAAGGGGGGGGTAACAGTAACATTTTTTCTGGGGTAGTTTTAAAAGAATTGATAATTACCTAAATTTAACTTGGAAACTACAGATTTGGGTGGGGAATTAATACTAATAGTTTGCTTAAATTAAAATTAGACTGTTTTCATTTCTCTGTAGGATGTTGATAAATGCTTTTGTATAATCAACTATTTTCTCTAAACACCTATCGTGTACTTAAAGAAAAGCTAAAAATACATTTATACTTCAAATGGCTATGTGAAACTTAAATATTAATTATTTAAGTTTGAAGGTTTAAAATGTTAACTTTATGGTGTATTTATAGGCAATTTAAATTGGGTTATGTATCTGGATATAGAAAAACTTACTGCATTTTGCCCGATATGTTATTTACTCCAATACATTCAAGCTGAAACCTGTACCTTAAACCATTTTTAAATAGGTATATTGAGATCTTCAGAAGTAGCAGGAGTGAAATCAAAGGATTTTATGATCCACCAAGAAGATTGCTGGGCCAGCGACCAGGACCATATGATAGACCAATAGGAGGAAGAGGGGGTTATTATGGAGCTGGGCGTGGAAGTATGTATGACAGAATGCGCCGAGGAGGTGATGGATATGATGGTGGTATGTGTATCTAATGAACAAAGGTTCTGTTGTCATTTTCTTAATGTTCCTGACACTTTGTCAAGAAATATAGAAATGGCAGTAATTTCAGTACCTACTAGGTTTTAAAACCTGTTCATGAAACTGAATTCCCATGGCCAGCTGTGGGACTTGGTTGATGCACATATTGGCCCCTAAATGACATATACAGAAATTAAAATGAAGGTATTGGCACGTTTTGATGTCTGTTTGATATCAGGGTGAAAATTAATTTAGATGTTTAAATTAATGTTTAAATGTATCCTTTTGAAATTTTAATTTCTACCAAGTGTTAATTGCTTTTTTCACATGTTGAGAGTTGCAAACTTGTAATGATTAACCAAATTGCTTACCACAATATATGCTTTTGTAAACTACATTATAAAATTTATTTCTTTTAAGTATATTCACGTATTTCTCAAATTATACAGGTTATGGAGGTTTTGATGACTATGGTGGCTATAATAATTATGGCTATGGAAATGATGGCTTTGATGACAGGATGAGAGATGGAAGAGGTAAACTAAATACTAAAAACATACTCATTTTTAGGTGAATTTTAGTATTTGCTTTATAGCCACTTAGTTGTAATGTAGGAGACATATATAAAGTCAGCTAAGGCATATTTTAGTGTATTCTATGTAGGGCTTTATATAGATGTATACTTGGTGGTATATTCTCCATTTGATGATTAAAGCAACTATAAGTGTTAGATCTCTTGGGGTTGTCAAAAGGGTATGAATAGGAAAATACATATATAGGAAAGAAATGTTAAAATACATTTCTACGTATATCAGTTTATAATCTGGAAATGTTTCTTTAGGTATGGGAGGACATGGCTATGGTGGAGCTGGTGATGCAAGTTCAGGTTTTCATGGTGGTCATTTTGTACATATGAGAGGATTGCCTTTTCGTGCAACTGAAAATGACATTGCTAATGTGAGTAATTTTAGTAACTAGTTTTATACTAATCCTGGTATCTAAATTTTGAAGCATTCTTAATGTTCTCATCCTTATAGTTTTGATATCAGAAACCTTTAATGTGAAAAAATATATATTTTATAAGTGTGTGTGTGTGTGTGTCTCTCTCTCTCTCTCTCTCCCCCCTCCCCCCCCCAGTAGGTACTGAGTATTTTTGTGTCCATTGTGTGACCCACATAGGATTCAAACAAGTAAAGGTTACATTGATAAAGTCCCTGTTAAGAGTTTAGTGAAAGCCCTGTCTGGGTGGCTCAGTTAGGTGGAGTGTCCTGAACACCAGAATCTTGTGGGTTTGATACCTGATTGGGGAGTGTGTGGGAGGGAGCCGATCAATGTTTCTCCCTTTCTCAAATCAAACATATCCTCAGATGAGGATTTTTAAATATATAACAATAAAAAAAAAAAGTAAAAGCTGACTGACCAGCATAGAGTAGTGATGATTGGGAGATTGTTTCCCTTGTGTGAAGTTTTGAAAGTATACATTTGTTAACAAGTGAAAAGTTTAAGTAGTTTGGTTTGGTTTGGTTTTCTGGGCCGTATGATGAGTTGAAAGTAGATGAATTGAAGTAGATGCTGCTATTGATTTAAAACTGGTTGGATTCATATTGGCTAGAGATTAGTAAATGTCAGCTGATGGGCCATCCAGTCACATTCATTCACTTACTGAGTAGTTTACTCCCAGTGGCCCACAAAGCCAAGAGTATTTACTGTCTAGCTTTTAAAGAAAATTTTGCTTGTACCTCTTACTGGGAACCCGTTGGCCTAAGTTCCGGTGCCTTTTAAGATCACATAAACCAATTTAACTTGTGTTGAGAACCAAGTTATATATTTTGGGAACTATCCATATATAGTTGGTAGGCTTATCAAACTCCCATCATTTTGAGTCATACACCCAATTTCAAATACTTTTCTTGGGAGTGGGGTGCTTATTCTTATCCCTCTCAGAAGTAGTGTATGAGACTTTTTCATCAGTTTAGGATAAACTGTTCTCTGGGTTAGATATATTTTTCTTCTCAAATTTAATATCACCTACCTTATTTTAGAAGAGAATAATTTCTGTGTTTTTCTGAGTATGTATAGTCTTATATGTTCTTAGAACCTCTGGAGTTGATGTAATTATTGGCCTTGTGATACAGGGCAATAGAAGGGTTTGTCTTAATGGAGAAGGAAAAACAAAGGCATGGTGTAATTTCAGCAATATAAAAAGAAAAGTAACAAATTGTTTTCTTTAGTTCTTCTCGCCACTAAATCCAATACGAGTGCATATTGATATTGGAGCTGATGGCAGAGCAACAGGAGAAGCAGATGTAGAGTTTGTGACACATGAAGATGCAGTAGCTGCCATGTCTAAAGATAAGAACAATATGCGTAAGTAGTAGCCTTGGCATGCTGTCTTGTTTCCTGGATGAGAACTTGTTTCTTCTATGGTCAGACTTTAATAGATTTCTGGGGGGCTGCCCCCCCCCTTTTAAGTTTTTATGTATTTTATAAGGGAAGGGAAAGAAACCACAGTGTGAGAGAGACACATCTGTTGGTTGCCTTTGGCCCATAACTCAGGCACACGCCCTGACCAGAAATCAAACCTATGACTCTAGGGGTCTTTTTATTGAAGCATTAATTCATACTCTTTACTTGACAAATTAGAACTTAAGTTATTAAAGGGGGGAAATAGGTATGCTACATGCACTTGCCTGAGTTCCCATGCCTTTTGCAAATTAGTACCACTTCTTAATCTATACATTTATCAATTTAGGTGAGTTATTTTTGCATGTCATCAAATTAGTTTTTAAGCTACCAAATTTCCCTTCAACCAGGGATTCCCAAATCTGGCTACACATCATCAGTCACTTGGTACTTAATAAAAAGTTCTGGCCCTGGCTGGTGTGGCTCAGTGGATTGAGCACTGGCCTGCTAATAACTGAAAGGTCACTAGTTCAATTCCCAGGCAGGGTACATTCCTGGGTTGCAGGCCAGGTCCCCAGTTGGGGGTGTGTGAGAGACAACCAGTTAATGATCTTTTGCACATTGATGTTTTTCTCCCTCTAAAATTTTTTTGTTTGTTTGTTTTAGTTTTAGTTTGTTTTCCTGGACACTACTCTTAAGATTCTAATTTAGTACTATGACTGGGCCTGGAATCTGTTTTTAAGAAGTATACCAGTTGGTTCTAAAACAAGGAATCAGTTCTCTTTAGAGATAAGCTGAGGCCCCAAATACTCATTACTTGTTCAAGGCTATACAGTTTGAAAGAAACCTAATTTTTTTGAGCCTTGTTGACCATTCATTTTATTTTTTTTACCCTTCAAATTTGTGAGCATACATTTAGATTAATATTAGATAGCCTTTTTATGCTTTCTCTTTTTTCCTAAAGAACATCGATACATTGAACTCTTCTTGAATTCCACTCCTGGAGGCGGCTCTGGAATGGGAGGTTCTGGAATGGGAGGCTACGGCAGAGATGGAATGGGTATGTAAAGTTTTTTTTTAAGTAAATGGAGTTACACACTTAGCAGTCATCCTCAAACTTTTTCTTTCTTCTTTTTTTTAAGATAATCAGGGTGGTTATGGATCTGTTGGAAGAATGGGAATGGGGAACAATTACAGTGGAGGATATGGGACTCCTGATGGCCTGGGTGGTTATGGTAAGTGTTTTTGGTTATGTTAGTCTTCATATGTGATGCAGACTAACTTCTATGTTGCTACCTTGTACTAAATTCTTAATATCTTTTTTCCTAAGGTCGTGGTGGTGGAGGCAGTGGAGGTTACTATGGGCAAGGTGGCATGAGTGGAGGTGGATGGCGTGGAATGTATTAGAGCATAACCACCAACATAATAGTCCTGACAACAGCATCTGGTCTACTAGACTTTCTTACAGATTTCATTTCTTTTGTATTTTAAGAACTTTATAATGACTGAAGGAATGTGTTTTCAGAATATTATTTGGTAAAGCAACAGATTGTGATGGGAAAATCTGGTTTCTGTAGGTTTTATTTGTTGCATACTTTGACTTAAAAATAAATTTTTATATTCAAACCACTGATGTTGATACTTTTTATATACTAGTTACTCCTAAGGATGAGCTGCTTTCATAAGCTTTGGGTTGGTGTATTTTATTATTAGCTCTATAAGCAGTAGTACTATGGTATAATTGTAGAGGAGAATGGTTTACCTCTACACAGTCTGCAAGTCTTAATAAGCAGACACCTGGAACAGAATTTGGAAAGTAGTGTAACTTTTAATTTCTCCTGGACAATACTGTAAATATAAAACCTAAAGATGAGTTAAGATGGTTTCAGGAGTATAAAGTTCTGCTAATTCTATTAGTGTTTTTTCAAATGTCACTTATCAGGCATAGCTCTGAAATATTGATCTAAATAAGAGGTATCTGGATTTCTGAATATTCATAATTGTGTTACCCAAGGATAGCAGTGTTGGACATTTAAATTCTAGCCCTAGATTTTAGAATAAAATCCCCTTGGCACTTGACTGAAGTACCAAAAAATGTTTCCAAAAACCGACAGTTGTAAGTTATCTCAAAAATGTCTTAGGCTAGGTTAAGGTTCTAAAAGTGAAATGAGAATTCAGTACAGAAGTACTACTGTGAAGTATAATTTTCACAGGTGTATTTTTATTTTCAGCCCAATAGCTAAAACATTTTGTTTTTTTTTTATATCTGTATAAATACCTTTAAAGATATAAGAGAAGTCCATGTTGTAGTCTTAAAATGATAGTCCTATGGTTGGATTTTTTCATTTGCTATCTGTTTGGAATTTTAGAGCCATTGTGTTAAAAAAAACAAAACAAAACTATATGTAGCAAGGAAAAGGTGCTTTTTACTTTTAATCCTTTTGATCAGTATGGCTTTTTTCCAAATTGGCTAATGGATCAAAATGAAACCTGTTAATGTGAATTCAGTTATTGAACTTGTTACCTGTTTTTGCTTAGAAATGTTAATGTAATAAATATCAATGTGGGAGATAATAGTATGGCGTCTGTCCTAGAATGCTTTGTGTCAATTTCTGATTATAAATCAAGGTACTAAATATTTCTAACTGAAATAGACAAAAATGACTCCTAAATTTACAGTGATTGCTGTTTTAGAGAAGGTAGTATGATCCCAAATGGAGTTTATCAGCTAAAGCAATGATAAATCTTAATGCCTGTACCTACTTGTAACTACCCGTTTAAATACTAGTTTCATGTTAACTTCATTTTAATCCTCAACCCAAGGACATATTTTCATTGCCTTTTTTAGAGAGAGAAGCATTGTTTGGTTGTCTTCTTGTACATGCCCTGACCCGGAATTAAACCCATGACCTCTAGCTCTATGATTTGATGCTCCAACCAGCTGAGCCACACCAACCAGGGCCCACTTAACATTTTTTAGAGATTACATGTGCTTTTTTTTTCCCCCTGGAGTACTCTTAAAATCTTTAGGAGTACTTAAATATTTTAAGAGTAAAAATATAAAATGTTATCAATGAAAGTTGTCCTTCTAAAGCAGGCTACTTTTTCAAGTCTTTTATTTGGTTTATAAAATTCACATTTTATTTTAAAACATTACAGGGTAGGGGAATTACAATCACTATTCCTTGGCACCATGACAGCATTATTGTGGTAGTACTAGCTAAGTGAGGGAATGCTGTGTGAAGTTTATTAAGATAGTTTCACAACCACAAAATACAAATTCAAAGTTTGTAACATAAATTCAAAATTAGTTACAAATGGTATTTATAAAAGAGCCAAAGTAAATGGAGCAAGTTGTATTGCTGTCATAAACAGCGATTGATTTTTTTGCCTACAAAAATCCAAAATCAATGGTGATACACGAATTTTAAATAGCAAAGAATTTAAGGGAGTGGGTGCTAAAAATCATGGTTAAATAGCTTTGGAATTTAAGCAGGAATCACATTTTAAATTTTGCTCTAAGCACAGTAGTAATAAAAAACATCTGGTATTTGAAAATTTTCCTTTTTTCCTTCATCTCATTTTCAGCAATCATAAAAATGTTCATCCCATCAATACAAAACAGTTTTCAAGAATATAATTTTATCTCTTGACATTTCTATTAGCATTCAAGAAGACCTCAAACTGGATTATGAAGAGAAAATCTTCAAGTAAAATACTAATTTCATACTCTGGCAATTTAGAAAAATAATTAAGCTTAATGAAAGTATGTACTCTTGAGGAAAGGATCCTGCAGGATAACCCCCATCCTAGGGGGTAGGGGGGTGTCCACGATTAGGTTCACTAAATACAATGTTTTCAGGAATAATACAAAGTTATCCTAATATGACATTGTTTGGAAGGTACACAGGCATAAAGTGCATGGCTGGTATTTTAAACGGGTTTTTTAAAATGTAGTTTCCTTAGTAGTGATGTCATTCAAGTGACTATACAAAGGTAACTTTTTACAGATTAAATTCTTGGTATGCTATAAGTAATGTAACAAGGTTAGTGTTTATTCAGTCTCATGCTTGAAATGGCAGGGCTGACCATATTTTCACCAACTGACCCTAGCTTAGAGGTGCTTAGTTTATGGTGAATGTTTTACTCCATACTGCAGTAGTGGACCACTGCAATGTAATGCTTAAGTTTCCAGATCTGCAAGTAGCAACTTAAGGTGAAGTAAAAGGATGATGGCTTAACCTTTCAAAAGGAAAAGGTTGAGGCAAAATAACCTCTTTAACCCACTGTATCTGAAAGGTATCAGCAACACTGATTTTAGAGAGGAAGAAAGCCAAAAGAAATTGTATAGGATAAAATATTGGCCTTTTCTAATGCAAAGTGGACAAAAGAAGGGAGGGGGGAAGGGCCAAATAAATATAGATATCTTACTAAGCTAATGGAAAATCTGTTGGGATATTAACACTTGAAAAAGTTCTACACATTTCCCATCTTTCTCTGAGACCCATGAAACTTTAAAGTGCATTAATAAAGCTTACAGGCACCATCAAATATAAACTCGACCATCTGGAGCCCTATTTTTAAGAAGGCCTTTATAAAGTAAGGCAGATAAGTGTTAGCTATGCTATCTGGCCTTTCAGTGTCATTGACAGTTACATTATATGAGTTTGGAATTAGGTTAAAGTTCTTTTAAAACATGTCCTGTTGAAAATTCTTTTTGAATAATAGTAGAAAGGAAATACTAAATTATACAACTTAATTCCCATGAATTGAAATGTGAAACACAATTGGTACCAGTACTGTCTGAAAGTCACTTCAGAGGGGCTATCTGAATATGTGCACATGTTCATACATAACGTTCACCACAGGTACTTGCATACACGGAAGACTTAGTTCTGGAGTCATGGCAAATTAGATGAGCATCTCTGAATCAGCAGTGCGTGACAGGAATCGCAAACCCGTACTGGCTTTGGTGAAGAAGGCAAAGGCAGTTCGTTGTCAGAGCAAGCATTACAGAAAATTTCTCCACAGTTTCTACAGTGGTGCTATTTGTTGGAGAAAAAACAAAATCAGAGAAAAAACTATGAGTAACATTAAAAGCCATATTTGCACCAAAACTTTTGAACTCCCTTTACCTTTCTCTTAGAGAGTGAGAATTCCTTTTCACAAAGTTTACAATGTGTTGCTTCTTTGTCTTTCAACCACACCAGTCCCTAGTAGGAGGAAAAATAACTATTAATGCTCAAATTAATTACATTAAAAATATTTTTCCACCAAAAACACTTTACAGCAATGTATACAGATGAAGAATCAAAAATGAGTCCTTTAGCCCTAGCTCATGTGGCTCAGCACATTGAGTGCCAGCCAAAAGGTTGCCAGTTCAATTTTCAGTCGGGGCACATGCCTGGGTTGTGGGCCAGGTCCCCATAGGGGGTGTGTGAGAGGCAACTACACTGATGTTTCTCCCTCTTTCCCTTCCTCTCTAAAAAAATAAAATTTAAAAGAAAAGTCCTTTTTCTGTGAGGGAATACTGAAATAGTTGTAGATTAATGTGTAAACTTTGCTTCAAAATAACCGGTGAGGGAGAAGCGGTATGGGCTGAACATAAAACAAGATTGGCCATATATTGGTAAATACTAAAACTAGGTAATGGTTGGTTTTACTCTCTACTATTACAAATGTTCAAGTATTTTCATGATAAAGTGTTTTTTAAAAATAAAAATCTACTGATGGTAGTTTTTGTTAAGAACCTTAAAGATTATCTAGTCCAACACTTAAGGATAAATTTTCACTGTAGAATGCATTTAAGTTGGGCATTACATATACTTTATACACAGTAATTCCATAAAACTTGAAGAATTTGGAAATCAGATGTTTGGTTAAGACCACATTAAATTTAGTTTTATGTGGCCATTAATTTCTCTCAAGTTCTTTAGTTCACATATTTAGTAGCTATTGTGTAAACTTTAGTAGCAGTCTTAAACAAGTGGGAGTTAACTTCGTATCAGATTTCTAATTTGACCCATTCTTAACCAACCGAGATCTTGGGCAGAAAGAGCCCCCCCCCCGCCCCCAGTAAAGCAACTTTGATTATATGGTGCCAGTTTTATAATGAAAAGACCCAGGAGAAAGGACGAGTCCTCCATGCTTCTGATTAATCCTATCACATGTTCCTTTTAAAAACAGCCTGTCCCTGGCTGTTCAGGGCTCAGTGGATTGAGTGCCTGCCTGCTAACTGAAGGGTTTCCAGGTCAGTTCAATTCCGAATCAGGGCACATGCCTGGGGTGCAGGCCAGGTCCCCAGTTAGGGGTGAATGAGAGGCAAATGTTTGATCTATCTCTCACATGTGGATGTTTCCCTCTTCTTGCCTTCCCCTCTTTCTAAAAGTGATAAAGAAAATCTAAAAAATAGTAACTTAAACACACCCAGCCTAAACCATACTGCTGCTGCTTTCTAAAGAACAAGTGAATCCAGCTCGGGAGGTAGATGTGCCATCTATAAAATACCTCTGAGGGAGAGGGGCCTTTATCACCTGACTAGAGAAAAATTCTCCAAGTAAATTTCTTAAAAGACTTCAGACAACTGATTGAAGAAAGAGGAAAATGAAAAAGGACTAAGCGTTTACAGATAAAAATCACAAGGTTAATTCCAGGTACTTACTTGTTTTACGGTCTTAATAACTAACACCTATTGTAGCAGAAGTAAGACAACTTGTGTTGGGTTAATGCACTTGAGGCAGTCTAAGGCTCCTTAAAACAGGATTGTAAGTAGTGAAGGGTTAAAAAAATCTAGACAGCTCAGACAAACACCACCAGCAAAGAATCAAATGACTTGAATCACAGAAATTTTTATTTAAAGCAAGATACAAGACCTTAAAAGATAACCAAATATAACTTGAACAGCATAAAAAGAGAAGTGACTTGCCAAATGCCCCCAAGCCACCTAGTGGAAGCAGCACAGGAACCTGATGTGAAGCAGATTTCCAAGCAGCAGCATCAGTTTCAGACATAACCGTTCTGACTTCAGGCCTGGGCCTTCCACACTTACTTCAATTTGACTGAATTTACCCTGCTTGTCTGCCAAGGAGAAAAGCTGTAGGGTAAGCCTAGTGTGTCAGCTGAAAGGGACCTCAGAGGTCGTTACCCACAGCTCTTATTTATCAGATAAGCCACAGGAGTATCAAATTCACTTTCACCAGGGGCCACATCAGCCTCCAGATTGCTGTCAAAGGGCTGACTGTAACTTTAGGACTGTACAAATGTAATTACTCCTGAACAGTTAAGCAAGAGCTCAGAGCTGCCACCGGGTAGAAACAAGCTGCCAGGCCAAATAAAACAAGGTGGAGGGCAGGATTTGGCCCTCGGGCCTTGAGTTTGCAACCTGTGAGATAAGATGAAGTCCAGAGAACTGTAGCTGTTTTCTCAAGGAAGCACAGCTGTTTCAAGCCTAGAGCAAACTATTGCTCTGAAAACAAAGGGCTATGCCCAATTCCAGAATGTCAGTTACCCAACTAAAACTCGGAACCCCTCCACCACCAGACAGGATATCAGAGGATCCTTTTCTGGAGAACTTCAACTGCCCCAGAGAAAAGTCCTGCTGATACTACCATTTATTTGGAAAGGGTACCAACTAGCAACTAGAAATCTGTTAACTAGCAACAGATTTCTCTATGCTGAAGCCTTTCCGTCTATAACAACCCACCCCAGTCCACCCCACCATCACGTACAGGGCAACCAATATTTTTTGTGTTACTAAAATTGGGGGATTATCCAATATTTGAGGAATGACCTCGGCAAGAGCTAGCTCAAAGAAATAAATTCAGAAGAAATAAAGAGTGACAGTAGCAAAAGAAAACTTCATAAAGAAACAATATCCTGAGAGATAAAGTCAGATGCTATTTTTAAAAGGAAAAGTGAGCAAATAGGGGCCTGCTGAATATTAAAAATATGGTAGCAGAAATTAAAAATCTCAATTCAGGTTGCATAAGCCTTTACATTTAACTTACAGTTTACAGGCAATAAGGGCACAGAAGAACAAGTTTAAGACTGCTCCAAACAAGTAATCATAAAACCCATCATGGGGTAAACTGTAGGACAGCTGTCCCAGACCCAACAGCTGGCCAAAAAAGAAGAGCACGTCACACATAAATCTATTTTCATAAGTGTAAAAATATGGAAATCTAGGTAATATCTTGTTAAAGAGAGATATGAATGATGAAATTAAAGGAAAACATTATTAGTACAAAATACAAGATTATTACTATAGGGAGAAGATTGCAAATGGAGCACATGTGTTCTATTTTACAAACTAAAACAGAGTATGCCGGTATTTTTTTTTCGGATTTTATTTATTTATTTTTAGAGAGAGGGAGAGAAATGTCAATGTGTGGTTGCCTCTCACACGCCCCCTCGTGGGGACCTGGTCCGCAACCCAGGTGTGTGCACTGACTGGGAATCAAACCAATGACCCTTTGCTTTGCAGGTCGTCACTCAATCCACTGAGCCACACCAGCAGGCAAGTACTTTAAAGCTGTACTATATGGTATCTTTAACAGTGAAAAAAATTCACAGTTTAAATACTGATTGATAGGCAAACATCACTATCGATCTCTTTAAAAGTGAGAGCAGCCCTGGCTGGTGTGGCTCTACCACGTGAGTACAGTACAGGGCATTCTAAGAATGTCAGCAAAGGGAAATGTCTGGACAGGGGTGAACAGACAAGATGGGAGCAGAGGAAAGCAGAGAACTCCAAGGAGGAGGATTCAAAGGAAAAAACAACCAGTTAGAGGATTCATTTACCACATGCAAAACTCTCATCAAGAAGCATTTTATAGAGATAGTAAGAAAACACTGATGTCCAAATACAACTAAATTTAAAAAATAAGAAGCAATTAACTCCAGAGGAAATAAAAGTAGTTAAAGAAAGAAAATATAATTACAGTATACTACTTGGCCCAGCAAAAAAACAATACTTAAACAGTCATAATAAAGAATATACATTAAGTGAATTCCACAAAAACTTTTGAAAGCAAAACTCCTCATCTAGCACATTAACCAGGCAATAGATAGGTCTAAAGTAGTCTTAACTAAATTAAGAGCAAACAATACGTACTACATATTATTTACAAAGAGGGGGATAAATATCCAAAGAAGAAAAGAATGGCTCCCTTCAGGTGGTGGCCACTAGGGTGAACAAGGGACAAGAAGATGAACGAGAGACTGCTACCATTATTTGTTTCTAGCACTATTTGACTTTTTAAGTTATTCTCCTGTAACACTTTTATAAAAAAACAAAATGGGGCCCTGGTTGGTGTGGCTCAGTGGTTTGAGTGTCGGCCTGCAAACTGAAAGGTCACTGGTTCGATTCCCAGTCAGGGCACATGCCTGGGTTGAGGGCCAGGTCCCCAGGTGGGGGCCCACAAGAGGCAACCACACATTGATGTTTCTCTCCCTCTTACTCCTTCCCTTCCCCTCTCTCTAAAAATAAGTATCTTTTTTTTAACGGATAGCTTGTGCAAGAAGAAGCCATCTGTTATTGAAGTACTCATAGAGACTATTTTCTCCTATTTATAGAAGGGATCCTTGCATCAACACATTCAGAACCATATACTGATAAATTGTACCAATTACTTTCACATATTTTAACCTACCCAATATTCAAAGCAACCCTATGCAAAATCATAAGCCCATTTCAGAAGAGGAAACACTTAATGAATATATGTGACTTAATGAAGGTCAAAAACTAATAAGTAATAGACTAGCATAGGAACTCAAGGATTCTCCAATTCAAAGGCAATTTCATTCATCATGCCACACTTTATAGGAAAGTGGACAAAGTGAAGTGGACCCACAACACCCAGGCTCCTCATTCAGTGGTTTTGCCTCTAATAAATCCTGGGATTCAATACTAACACTTTAGTTGTATACAGGGCTTTACCTTCTATTGAGGACTTTCACATATATCTATACTTTCCTACTTGAGGAAAATACTTTCTACTCACCTGCAGTGCTTTGTTGGCTTCTTTTATATCTTCTATTTTAAGTTTTGACCTAAAAAAATTACAAATAGGTCCAAATTTCAGCACATATATATAAATATAGAACATCTAGTGATTCATTAGGAAGGTATTGCTTTTATACAGTATATAAAATATTAAAATTGCTTTTTAAAGAATACTGGTATTTTCATGTGGTCATGATGATATGAATAATAGCTATTGTTTACTGGCTTATGGTATGCCAGACATTATGCTATAACCTTTGCATGCATGATCTCATTTAATCTTCAAAAAACCTATTTTTTAAGATGAAGACGGTGCATTCTCATGAGGTTTAGTCACTTGTAACAGGTCACAAGGTGGCAGCTGGGGAAGCCAGGATTCAAATCCTGGTCTAGTGTGACCCCGAAGGCGACATTCTACCATCATGCACATTATTTGTCTAGCAGATACAAAAAGAGTGGAAAAATTGAGGAATATATAGTAGTAACACTTTTTCTTTATTAAACTTCCTGGGGTGACATTGTGTCATATAGGTTTCAAGTGTACATTTCTATGACACACAATCTGTGTTGCACTGTGTGCCCCCACCCAAAGTCAAACCATTTTCCATCACCATTTAGCTCTTTCTACCCTTTACTCCCCCTACCCCTTTCTCTCTGGTGACTATAAAACTATTGTCTGTGTAAGTTTTGGTTTTATGCAATACTTTTTCTTCTGAAAATAAGTGTTAACGAACATGTAGATTATAAATAGCAATATTTAATTACCTGTGATCCCACTTCTCAGAGAGACAATTTCTGTATGTTGATGAGTATGCATGTATTTTAAATGGAATCATTACTGACAGTTTTCCATAACAAGCTCTTTTCACTTAACAATATAACCTGAAAGGCTCAGAGCTACTGACTTCTTATTAAGTATCTTCCACATCATTATATTAAATGATTACAAGTGTACCATAAAAAAGAATATAAAGTAATTTATATAATTATCTACTGCTGAACTTTCAACTTGTTTCAATTTTTTTGCCACAAGGAGGATTAGTATTTCAGCAGATAAACTGGTACAGTCTGGAACCTCACTGATGTGGCTCAGGGTGTTGGGCATCATTCCACAAAGCAAAAGGCTGCAGGTTCAATTCCTGGTCAGGACACGTGCCTGGGGTTTAGGTTTGGTCCCAGTGGTTGCAGTCAGGATGCTTACAAGAGGCAACCAATCGAGGTTTGTCTCTCACATTGATGTTTCTCTTTCTCCCTCCCTTCCTCTCTCTCTAAAAACAAATAAATAAGATCTGAAAGAAAAAAACAACTGGTACCATCTGGGAAAACTCATAGGGCCATTGGTCCTTCCTCCAGCCATCATAAAATTATTGTCACTGCAGAAAAGAACTCAAATTGACAAAAGTAAAATATGTTCTGACTCCCAATGGGCACTACTCATGTCTTAGGGACTACAGGTCTCAGAAGCAGAGAAAGAAAACTAATAAAGCTGCACCATAAAAATCAAACATCAGCCCTGGACAGGTAGCTCACTTGGTTCAAGTACCCTCCTGTTACACCAGTTTTGTGGGTCCCAGAAAAGGGCACACACAAGAATCAACCAACGAGCCCTGACTGGTGTGGCTCAGTGTGTTGGGTGTCACCCCACAAAGTGAGGGGTGGCTGATTCGATTCCCAGTCAGGGCACATCTGGGTTGCAGGCCAGGTCCCCAGGTGGGGAGTGAGAGAGGCAGCCTAACAATGTTTCTCTCTCACATAGATGTTTCTCTTCCTCTCTCCTTTCCCCCTCTCTAAAACTAAATAAATAAAAAAAATTTTAAAGATCAAGTAATGGGTCTATTAATAAGTGGAACAACAAATTGATCTTTCTCTTCCCCCTCCCTCTCCTCTCAAATCAATAAATTTAAAAAATGTTTAAAAAAGAATTCGCCCTGGCTTGTGTGGCTCAGAGGATTGAGCGCCAGCCTGGGAACCAAAGGGTCACCGGTTCCATTCTCAGTCAGAGCACATGCCTGGGTTGCAGGCCAGGTTCCCAGTTGCATGGGAGAGGCAACCACACATTGATGTTTCTCTCCCTCTCTTTCCCTCCCTTCTCCTCTCTAAAAATAAATAAATAAATCTTTAAAAACAAAAAAGAATTCAAACATTAGCAAGGAAAGATTATATATATTAAGATATAATATATATATTATATAATATATATAATCTTATATATATATATATCATAAATGAAGTAAAACGACAAATGACAAACTAGAGTAAAAAGATGTGCACTGTACAACAACTAATTTACAAAGGTCCCATTAGAAAAAGATGAGCAATTCAACCAAAAAAATGTACAAGTGGTTTTCAGGAAATAAACTGAAAGTACAAATAGAACACAAACAGAGCCCTGGCTGGTATAGCTCAGTGGATTGAGCATGGGCTGCAAACCAAAGGGTTGCTGTTTGGATTCCTGGTCAGGGCACATGCCTGGGTTGCAGGCCAGGTTCCCAGCGGGGGCCATGTAAGAGGCAACCACACACTGATGTTTCTCTACCTCTCTTTCTCCTTCCCTTTCCCTTCTCTAAAAATAAATAAATAAAATCTTTTTAAGAAACTATTAAAAAAAAAAAAAGAACACAAACAGAGATGTCAACCCTGCTCGTAGTTAAAGAAATACAAATCAAACAGTATTTTCAATTATCATAATGCCAAAAACAGACACTCCTACTTCTGGAGGGGGTCTAACATTGGAGGTGGAGGGTAAATTGGCACTATCAAAATTTTTTTTAATTTTTTAAAATATTTTTTATTTATTTATCTTTAGAGGGGAAAGGAAGAGAGGAAGAGAAATATCAATGTATGATTGCCTTTCATGCATCCCTTGCCCGGAATTGGCCTGCAATCCAGGCATGTGCCCTGAGTGGGAATTGAACCACGGTCATTTGGTTCCCAGGCTTGCGCTCAATCCACTGAGCTACACCAGCCAGGGCTCAAAATTTTTTAAAGCACATTCTGTGTGGCCTAGCAATCACCTCTTGGAACTTACTTTTTAGATATACTCATTAAAGTATATCTAGAGATATCAACATATATTTACAGGAATGTTCACAGCAGTAATGGTTATTTTAAATATTATAAAGTTTTAAAAAATTTTAGAAACAGTTTAATGATATCATGTTCATCCTAAGGAATATCTTTATGTACTCATACGGAAAAACCTCTAACGCATATTCTAAAGTAAAAAACCCCACAAACTTCAGAAAAACATGCATACGGTGGAGGTACATAGGAATTAGGTATGTAGTCGGTTTATAAGGGAAAAATTTAGTAGTCACAATAGCCCTTGAGAATTCCTTAAGTAGCCCATGAGGTTCGGTACAGATTGTTAGGTATACCTGATCTTGAGCAGTTATTCTCATGCAAAGTAAAATTTGAGAAACAATGAACCAGGCTAAAGATAAAAAAACAGAAGTCTGAATTCAGCTACCTGGACAGCCAAAAGATCACGCTTTTAATACAACTATAAAATCTCTAGTATTGAATGAGAGATGAGCAAAAAGTAATTCCTTCTTTTACTATTCTAATCTGTTTTAATATTAAACCTTTATGATCTTAATAAATGTAAACATATTTTTTGTTCTAACTACTGAGCCCCTAGCAGTCAGAATAGTGTCTGGCCCAAAGCAGAAGCTCAACAAGTAGACTGAACAAATGGGAAATGAGGTAATAAGCACTTAGCGTAGGGTCTGGCTCAAAGGGGTCAGTAAATGGATGCCAAAACAAAACTGAAATATTGCTTATCTGAATCACAATGCAATTGTTCTTTGAATTTGTAATCATGAACACTGTTATCTTTTTGAAGGCTGATGTTTCCTTTTGTCGTTTTAGTAAACTACTCTTTCCTTTGCCCTTGGAAACTGGTCTCAAGACTTCTTCATGGAATCAATCCCATCTATAGCAAAATACAGACTATGGAACAAGGAGGAATATGAGAGGCAGAACACCATTTCTTTCTTGTCTTTATAGGGACCCAACACTTCATTGCAACAGAACCAAACACAGACACTTTATGAAGCTCAGCCCCTACTCCAGATGGGATGAAACACCCTTCATTTCTCACAATGTTCGGTCCTTCTCAAAACACTCTGAGAAAGCTAGCTTCTGTTGCTCTGAGAAAAATATATTAACTCCTGAATACTATTATTAAAAGAAATCAAGAGACTTAGCTTTCATCTCTTAAGAAAACATTCAGAACTAAGAATACAATTAAATTTTTTAATAAAATCTCTCCAACCTATAGTCTTATTTGTTAGTCTTTAAAATTTGTTTTTATTTTTTATTGTATTTTTTCCATTAACATTTATCCACCTTATACTCCCTCCCTCCTGCAATCACCCACTGCTGTCCATGTCCATGAGTCCTTTTTCCTTTTTGCTCAATCCCTCCACCCACTAACCATTATCGACCCCACCCCCACCCACATGTCATCCTGCTCTCTATGAGTCTGCTTTTGTTTTTAATAGTTCATATCTTTCTTTTCTATATTTAAATTTTTCTGCCTGTTTGGTTTGGCACACTTTATAAAAGTCATGACTACTTAGCTGAAGGAAAAAAGAGAAATTACTCGCTAAGTTTGTTGCCAAGTTCTTGAAGAGCCTGCTCCTGTTCATGATACATTTTTTTCAATTGCTGATTTTCATCCTGGAGGTCAAGGAACTCCTTCAAAACAATAAAAAGCAGACAATGTAATGCGTAAGAAAGAAATGAGAAACTCCACATTGTATATACATACCATTAATTAGAAGCACAAATCCTTTAGTTTTTTACAAAAAAAAAGATTTTTATGTCCAAAGCTCTTTCATAGCTGCTCTGTCAATTATCAACTACTTTCCACTCATTATTTACTCTCTTCTCTGATATTTTTAAAGATGACTAGTATGTTATTTCCTTGTTGTAAAGGCAAATTATAATTCGATTCTTTTTAAATAACTTTTATAAAAATGTAATTTTAATTTTAAAAGTTTTACCACCATTTACTTTTTTAAGACTACTGATTTGTTGGGTCTCATTTCTAAGATGAGATAAAGCATCTTTCTCCTTCTGCAGATCTTCCTGCAAAGTCTGCCTCCACTCTTTCTCGATCTTCAAATCAGTTTCCAGCTGCACCCTTGAATGACAAACAATGAACAGAAGCTCAGTACTATGGTTTACATGAGAGTTTTATATATTCTTTAAAAAGAGCATCTTTTTGGTTGATAACTTTTGCCTTTATAATTCATTTCTTCAGATATTTTCTTGCATAAATATTTTTTTGGTAAATCCAGCAGCACAGACTTTTCTGATCCCAAAGTATCAGCACTACAGTTAGCTCAGAACTGTCAGCTCAAAATTCTAAGGATATCCTGAAAATATCCTTCAAAAATGAAAGTGAAATCAAGATGTTTTCAGATGAACAAAAGAAACCAAAAAACAAGAGAATTTGTTATCAACACACCTACCCTCAAAGAAAGGCTAAACGTTTTTCAGACACAAATAAGAAAACTTGGAACATCAGAAATGAAGAAAGAACAATAAAAAGGAAAGTTTTCTAAATTATGTTTTAAGGTTGAGGCACAAACTATAACATTATCTGATATTCTTATATAGAGAAAATATTTAAGCAAATTATATTATAAAGGGGAGAGGAAATAAAATGGGAGTAAGGCTTCCACACTTTACTAAAGGCAATAAAATGTTGATACCAGTAGACTGTGAAAAGGTGCAAATATATAATGTCTACAGAAACCACTAAAACATTACATAGAGAAATACACTCAAAAACACTACAGATAATCAAAAAGGAATTCTAAATAATGTTCAAGTAACCCATGGGAAGGCAGAAAAAGTGAAATGGAAATAAAAAACAGAAAAATAAAACAAAATAGCAGACTTAAGCTCTAATGTATCAACAATTACATATCATGGATAGTCCATTAAATATAATGGACTATCTACATCTTTAAAAGAGAGACTGGCAGAATGGATAAAAACTAAACTATAAGAAACTTACTTCAACTAAAATGATAAAGATTAGGCTAAAAGTAAAAAGATAGCAAAATGCAAACATTAATCTTTTGTTTACTACATGAAAACATTAATAAAAAGAAAGTAGAAGTGGCTATTTAATTCTGATAAAGTAGATGTCAGAGCAAAGAAAATTACCAGAGACAAAGAGGCAAATTATATAATGATAAAAAGTTCAATTCCCTAGGAAGATACAGTTACCCTAATCATGTAGTTACTAAACAACAGAACTCTGGAATGTAAGAAACAAAAAATGATATAACTGGAAGTAGAAACACCTAAGTCTTCAATTATAGTTGGAAAATTACAAGAAGTCCTCTCTCAATAATTGATGAAACTAGGACAGAAAATAACTTAACACCTCAACCAAGAGATTCGAAAGCAGCTTAGCAATTATACATTGTATATGGCATGCGGTCTTGTTTAATGATCTGTTAAACATAATATATAACTATTTTCTATTGTTTTCTTTTAATAACACAAAAGTGATACATATTTACTGGGGAAAATACTGATGTTTATAAAGTAAAAATTAAAATACCCTTGTCAGCCCTAGCTGGGGCATATGAAATAAAAACATAAAATCAAATCAAATACCCCTGTCAGTTTGCCATCACTCCCCTGAGATAATCATTCCTTAGAATCTGTATTCTTTAAACTCTTTTCTATGGACAGTTTTAATTTAACTTTTTAAAGATTTTATTCATACATTTTAGAAGGGAAGGAAAGGAGAAAGAGAGGGAGAGAAACATCCATAGGAGGAGATACATAGATAGGTTACCTCTCATGTGCCCCCAGCCAGGACCTGGCCTGCAACCCAGGCATGTGCCCCAACTGGGAATCAAACCAGTGACCTCCTGGTTCATAGGCCTGCACTCATCTCACTGAGCCACACCAGCCAGGGCAGGACCATTTTAATTTTATAAAAAATAGAATCATACTTAGCACATACCTTCTGCAACCTGGCTTTTTTCCAACTCAATGACATATACTGACATCCTTCCTAATTGGCTATATACAGATCTAACACGTGAGGTACTCATTAAAATGTTCCCGGAAAACATGTTCTTTGATAATAGATGTTCTTTACAGTTACATAATGGCTATCAGATTAATGTTAACAGCAAAAAGAATAAAACTGCCCTTGAGCAAAAAGATAGCAAGACAGTTGGAAATGCTCTATAAACAATAAAGGTAGTAAAAAAGTAAAAACATAAGTTTTAATCATAAGCACAAGGGGGGACACACAAAAAATAGAATTTATTTATAAAAAATTATATATTTATTCTTACATGTTTAAACTTCATTCGCCTTCTAAGTACTCTCCATTTCTTGTAATACATCTACTGAGACTTTTTCCCATTGTGCAAAACAGTTTTTGAACTCCTCGATTTTGATGCTATTTAGTGCTTCCCCAATTTTTTTGTTTCACCCCTTCCACATGGGCAAAACATTTCCCTTTGAGGACTTTTGTCATCCAGGGAACAAAAAAAATGTTGCTCGGGGAAAGATCAGGTGACTAGGGATGAGGCATGGAGATCATGCTGTTTTTTGGTAAAAACTGCTGAACACTCAGTGTGGTGTGGGCAGGTATGCTCATAAATTACCATCATGAAATGGCAAACACCTTGAAAGAGTCTTCAGAAAAATTCACTGAAGCCAAATGCAGCCTCTCACAACACCAATACAGATGCGTTCCCAGAACACTCACCTAATGGGGGAAGCCTGTATTACACGGGGCCCACCCTCTGGAAGATAATTCAGGTTTTTGGGTGTTATCCCCCTTGTATGTTTTCTAATATTTTTTAAGAACTTCATAATCTACCTGACATCATTAAATAAATGAAAATATAGGTATTCTACCACAGGCACAAAAAAAAAGGGAGGTGGGTAGACATTATGTTAATACAAGTATTTTTTTCCAAGAGTGAAATACTCACAGCTGTTTCTCCTTTTGAGAGATTTGTTTCTGCAGACTGTCGGATTTACTCTGACATTCTTGTAGATATTTCTTGTCCTCATCTTCAGCTTCCATTTGCGCCTTCTCTGCTTGCTGCAATCTGGTGTAATTCAAATCAACTTTGGGTAAAACTGAGGCTAGAACTAGGGTGTAAAAGGGTGAAGAAGACAAATAAAAGAAAAATGGGGAAATAGAAACATTTCTAAATGAAAACAAAGTTTGGGGGAAAACTCACAAACTCAAACGTGAAAGAGCCACACAATGTCTAGAAATTGTTTTGTGATTTTTTTCAATATAACATATAATATGCCCAAAATACTATCTTCAAATTTGTTTTATTTCTTGTTCATAATTAATAATGCAAAGCAATACAGCCTTTACCACTTTTATAGAGCATAATGAATCAAATTTCAAAGTATAATAAGTGTGTTACTACCTTTTTACAAAACCATGAAAAGCATAGTATTTACGTCTAGACTAGGTGGAGAAGCCCCATTGTTATGTTAGGATGTGTATGCCAGGAATCAAGTGCACTGACAAGGCCAAGAGCAAAGACCTGCAAATACTTTAAATAACAGCCTAGCCCTCCCTATATGATCATTATGCATTTACTAAATTATGCCAAAGCTGTACGTATATGTGTGTGCATTTTAAGATTTAAAAGTATTTAGTACTCGTTGGCAACATTCTCTAGAGGTTATTTTTGTTCTTTGAATTCTGTCATTGAATTTTTAAAATTTGCTAAAAAGTGATTTCCATTTGTTCTTATTTGTAAGTCATTGCTTCTCCCTGTGCTTAGCTCCTCTCCCTACCCTTTACGGTCATCTAGGATTTCTTAGATTTAACTTCAGTATTTTTGTAAGAAAACATCTCCCAAGTATTCAAGTGATATTATTCCTTGCAGGGAATCCTAAGATAAGCACCCATTCAGCTAACCAAAAAAAAAAAAAAAACAAGGCCTCTTCTTTTCTTCCTTAAAGCCATACCAATGGGGCAACCCTCACATATTTCAGAAGTATGAATGCCACTTCCAAGAGAAAGAGTAACATTCAAGTTGTCTTTAAATCTAAATTTGAAATATTAAGGTGGAGGGAACTTTTGTCTAATATTATAGAAACTTAAAAAAAAAAAGAGTGAGGTAGGCCTTGAAGTTGTGCTATCACAGAAGATGGCTAAGGGGAACTAGATACTTGAGATGCTAAAGCACGAGATGATGGTCAATCTGGGTTATAAACTATTTTAAACATTTTAAAAATTAGTAAAAGAGCCATTAGGCAAACAGTGGACCAATGGTGGAAAAAAAATCTGTGCCAACACATTGTGAAACCAAAGGTTAACTTATTTTTAAACAATTTATATATTTTCCATCAAAAAGTAGCTAAAAAGATAAAACTGCATTTGTAAACCCTGACCTCTGAAGGTCAGTACTCAAAACCAGTCCCTGTGCACAAGGTTTGGAGGATATGTTTCTGGAAATCCAAGTGCACCCACTCTGCTTTACGGCAGTGTTTACCACAGCAGCTGATCGAGAAGTGTACAGAGTCCCTAATACCCCTTAGAAGACTTAATAGCATAAATTCTTTTCTGTGTAATATATTATAAAATTGTTGATTCTCTTTCAGTCTATTTAAATACAAGTGGTTTTCAGAAAGATATATCTTTGACCAGCTTGTACTGGTCCTGAGTGTCACTGCTGGCACATTTCACCAATGACATTGCAATTGTCCTAGTTTGAGTTAACAAATCGTTGTCACTTCATAATGGAATGGACAGAAATCAAAGACAGAAAAAGGTAATAAAGATGTCCAAAATGTAAAAATGGGGATAAAGAAAACAAAAAAGAAAAAAGAAGAAAGAGGATGTCAATAAAAGAATATTCATGTCAATAAAGCATTAATAGTTATGTTTTTCATAAGTAGATTCAAAGAAAGCAATGATAAGACATATGTTGACACCAACATGACAGATCAATGGAAATACATTACATTTTCCAACAATAAAAGTGAAAAATGCCAATATAAAACAATTCAATTTAAACAAAATTATTTCTTGGGTTGGGTTAAGGGTCCTAGCTCAAAGAAACAGAACTAAACTGTCAACTCGGAAAGCTTGATTTCAGATAAAGAGATGGTGAATGACAAAGGTTATGACGATCAATATGCATGGAAATCAGTCAGAGATAATTCCACCACGGATTTTGTTTGTTCTACACTTTTTCAACATTTCTGTTTGTGTATTTGTTTTATGTAACGAAACAGATTGAACCACATGAAATTGCTGATATTAGGCCTTTTTAAAAAATCTATAAAGTGGCAAGTTCAAATGAATCAGCCTAATATAAAGCAACTTGATTCCATGCAACAACCAAAACAACAAAGGCAAAACTCTGCTGGGCTTAAAAAGCAAATCATGTTCTAATCTAAATTTTCCTAATGGTTTTTGCGGCAGGTGTCAGAGTGGAATAAAGAAAAGGGGAGAAAGAAAGGAAAAAAAGAAACTAAGACCAGAAATGCTGTACCTTTGTTCCAGCTGCCTCATGGCTATAGTAATTTTATTGGTTTTGTCTTCTAGTCGAGCAATTATCTCATTTTTTTCTTTCAAACTATCTTCAGAACCCTATTCAGAAAAACATAAAAGCTACAGTGGTTTTGACTTTTATACCTGAATATTTACAAGCTTTGTATACCATTTTGCTGTGGGACTGTTACTTTGGAATGAACAGTTAATTTATAGATTAAAATACTGTCATGATATAAAGCAGTAGTACTACTAATCTTCATTTAAAAATATAATACAGGGGAAAAACTCAGCTTTCAATGTTTTTGGAAGACAACAGGCTAAGCTCTTATAAAATATGCTGTTTTTTAAATTAAATTGTAAAGGGATTTGGGCAATAAGTCTACTAAACAAAGATGTCACTTTATTAGAAAATTCATAATCATTATAGTAAAGTATTTCAGTCAAAATTAAATCTTTCTTAGGACTATGCTGTATAAAGAAGTTCACAAAAATGTCCTGCATGATTAGATTGAGTTTTCCCAAAAGATTTAACTTCCATACTGTTAACCTTCCAGCATTAAAAAAACAAATTCAGATAGGTGATTCTATTTGTTCTCTGATCCTTTTTCATTGCTACATATCTGAAGCTTCCATTTAAGAATAAAAAAACCCTCACTTTTTATAACTAATATGGCCACTTAAAACAGGCTCATCTATTAAAAACCAAACCCTACATACAAGTATTCATTTTCAAATTATATAACAAGAAATTCCAAGAATTTAAGAACATTCCTTACCTGCAACTTTTGATACATCTCTATGTTAATTGCTTTAACTTCCTCTAGTTGTTGTCTAAGGCCTATCAGAGTATCTTGTTTCTCATGGATATCTTTCTCCAACAACTTCATGGCAAGTTCAATCTCATGCTTCATACTAACTTGCACGGCTAGCTCGTTCTCGACATCCTGTAATTGCAACATATCCTCAATTCACATGCCACTTCAGGATGTCAAAATCAGACACACAATAGCTAACAAGGCCAAGAACGAGTTCCTACCCAATATGCAGACCACTCCTTTTGAGCCCCAGTAAGGGAGTCAATCAAGCCCTAAAACCACATTCTACATATTTTCAAATGCATATTTTGCTAAAACGAAAGTATTTCCTAGATTGTCAATTGTCACTATTCTACTGGCTCAAGGATGAAGTACTTTTATGCCTCATAAACTCAGTACTGATTTTTCTTAAGTAAAACAATAAGCCAAAGAGAACCCAAAAATCCTATTTCACAATCTTAATTTCTTCTCTTAAAGAATTTTACATCAGAAGGAAAAGATGTTTCCTAATATTAAAGACAAATAGCAAAAGTAATGAATAGGCTCACAATACTCTCTTATTCACCTGGGTAGTAGTTACACAGGTAGTTACATTATAATTCATTAAGCTATAATTTGTATTTTTCTGTAGGGTAGAAAAGTTCATTTTAAATATGATTTTACTAATACTTGAATACAGCATTCTATTTCCTTTTTTGTCATGTTGGTCACGATCTATTCATTTCAAAAGCACAGACTGTAACAGTTTAAAAACACCATTAAAAAAACACTGATACAGTGGCAGCTTAAAGAAGTTGAGGGATTTAAGTGAAGTGGATTGCCATCCCACACCAAGGAAGATAAGGCTGAAAGAAATTTTAAGTGGTGGTTGCTTAAGGGTAAATAATAACTATTGTTACTATTGTTAGCTAATGTAACTTTAATGCAATCTACCTGTCGTAACTGAGACTCATCTCGAAGCTGCCTCCTTGCTTCATTGTACATTTCATCCAGCCCCTGTCGAGAATGCTTATATGTTTGAAGCTCAGTTTCCACATCCACTTTGGTAACCTAGGAAGAAAACTTTCAATTCTATCATCACTATTATTAATACAGCACAGAAATACCCAATCTATACAAAAGTCGCAAGAAGTAACAATATTTGACACAACAGTCTGTTTGCAATCAGTCTATACTTACCTCTAGGTGTTGCTGTGTTTTCATTAAAATCAATTTATTCTCACTTCGCAATTGATGATTTTCTTCTTGGAGTTTAATGATATTATTCTTTGCTATTGCTAACTAAAAATTATGAAACATGGGCAAAAAACATTTTAAACATCTTTATACTTGTTTTACAGGTTATGTTCATGGCTATAAATAATAGAAAATAAAATCCTAAAACTAGTAAAAATGACTCGTACAATTACAGAAACTTTATAAGAAATATATATTCCTATTACCCCCAAATACCAATTTAAAAAAATTTACTAATTTCTACTGTTTCCTTTTCTTAATCAATATATATTATGTTAATCAAACATATTATGTTTATCTGGTTTACAGTATGCCCTGAATACAAAGTGCCTGAGTCAGCATATAAAGAAATATGTGATAAACAATAAAACTGTAAAGACTCGTGTAAAAACAGAAACGTCTACAAGGAAAAAAGGTTTTGCTGTCATTGGAAATGACATTCGTGATAACAAACAGGATGCCCTGTGAAACATGGCACACTGAGTGGCCAATGCAAGTATGAGACAGCTCTCAGTATCAGAGTTAAACCTGAACGAATAAGTGAAGGAATGACTTGATTCTTAGGCCCAGAATAAAGAGGATCCTAGGAAAGGAAAGCAGGGACCACTCCCCAGTGTTGACTTGCAAATAAATTTCTGAGTAATTTGTTAAGGATACAACTGAACTTCACAGTGTGCTTATGACCAAGAAGAGGCACAAACTAGTGAGCAGCTCTCTCTCACAGTCCCAAACTATCGAAATGAAGATGCACTCTTAATTGCAATTATACAAACAATCATGTTTCCCCTGGTTTGAAAACACAGGGCAAGTTTTAAAAGAAAGAAAAAGTTTAATTCACAGGGAAAAGAGGGTTAATTGCACTAATAAAATAACATATTTCTTCCTCTACCTGAAATAACTCTGAAAATAGAAAGCAATACTTCTATGGCTTAATAGATTTTTAACATATTAAAAAAACAGTATAAAAAAGAGAGCTAACATAAATCTCTGGTTCTGGGACCACCAGAGAGCCAATTAGACAGTGCAGGAAACTGGAGCACATGGTGAGAATTTTACACATGGGAAGGTAAAACAGGGTGGATATGATCATGCTTGAAAAGAAAAGCAATCTGAATAGTGGAACAAGAGGGAGAGTATCATTTCAGCACGAAATCCTAACTATAGGTGATTCTGTATCTAAAGTCAGGCTATCCAGATTTAAAAATGAGAAGTACAGCTCACTTACAAAAGAGTATGCATGAGTTTCATCTTTGAGGCTCATTCCTAGAAGGTGAATATCTCAAAACAGGTAAGATTCACCTGAGACAGGTGGTTTTTCTAAAACTCTTTTTTTTTTTTGCAAAAGCAAATTTCATTTATTTTTTTCAATTAGTTTGCATTTAATATTATTTTGTGTCACTTTCAGGTGTACAGCATAATGGTTAGCCAATCATATATTTCCAGTACCCAACGGGCACCATACAGTTATCACAATATTATTGTGTATATTTCCTATGTTGCACTTTACATCTCTATGACTTTTGTAACTACCAATTTGTATTTCTCAGTCTCTTCACCTTTTTCACCCAGTTCCCAAAACCCCCTTCCTAAAGAGATGTTTTTTTCAGAGATGTGAGCAGAATGTAGGGAAACCATGAAGGACAGTGCAATACTCTGGGCAAGTAACAACAGGAAGTCACGGGAAGAACTTAGGCAGTTATTGGAACCTGGAGAGAGAGAGAGATCCTAGGAAGACCTGTGCCCTTTGATGAAAGCCCAGCAACCCTTTGTAAATACCTTACTCTCCAGGTTCCTTCTGAAACACCTATGATTAGCCACCCACTCTTGAGATGGTGGTGCCTACAAACCACCTCAAATCTCAAGAGGCTACCATTAAACTTTTCAATTACAACTGTGTTGCATATTTTTTCCATCATCAATATTAAAATGGCTACACAAAAGTTCACCAACTTTGATAAGCCTTTTTTAAAATTCTTGCTGATAAGACTGCTGTCACAACACAATCTAACAAAATTTCAAATGAAGTTAAAGACAACTAAGCTCTACTAGAGCCATCTTATGGAAAAAAAACCACAAATTTGTTGGCCAAACCAATATAAGTATTCCATCATAATGATGAAGATATGTGTGTGCATGCTTCTTACACTCATGCCAAACATGGAAAAGGATCATAAATACTAGGTCTGTGAAAGACAATTATCCATGGCCGATGACAATACCTCTTCAATCAGCTTTGTATTTGACTTTTCTAATGAGTCAACTCTTGAATGGAGACTGCTGACTGTGCTGCTGAAATTAGTAAAGAAAAAACTCATTCAAAATCACACAAACTCACAAAGGCAAGAAAAAGTATGTTATCCTGGACTCTATGTTAACTGACATGCACCAAATGCCAACTGAATTTTGAGTGTGGGAGTTTCAATAAGTTGGATAACTTGATTTAGCTAGAAAAACGATAAAGACTAGCAAAAGAACCAATATTTCTATTAAAATTGTATTTGATGCTGCTCATTATTTTTTGTCTTCTTAGGGTTCCTTTTTGCATTTAACTTCTAATATTTAGGGATAAAAATTCCACACAAAAGAGTATTAAATATTGTTAAAACTAAATTTAAAGTTTTTTTAAAAGATTTTATTTATTTATCTTAGAGAGTAGGGAAGGAGAGAGAGAGAGAGAGAAATATCAATGTATGGTTGCCTCTCATTTGTCCCCTGCTGGGAACCGGGAACTGGCCTGCAACCCAGGCATGTGCCCCGACTGGGAATTGAACCGTGATCGTGTGGTTTGAAGGCCCACACTTAAAGTTATTTTTAAAGGGTAAACTTTAAATGTCTATTTTGTAATTAAGTGGCTTAATGATGCTTATAAACAATGTTCATGAACAGAAGTCCCATTCTGTTTCCCCTCTCCACTTTCATAACAACTTAAAGACCTCCAGAGACTTCTGACCAAGATGGAGGCATAGGTGGAAACACTGTGCTTCCTCGCACAACCAAGTTTAAAGACAACAAAGTTTTAGTAACAAAAACACAATGAAAACACAGAAAATTGAACTGTATGGAAGTCCAACAACAACGAACCATTCATCCAGACGGGTAAGAGGGGCAGAGCCAGCAGCTGGAGGAGCTGGGTCACACAGGAAAAGGTGGCCAGCAGACCCAGGTGCGCAGGTGGCAGTTGGCGGATCCCAGGTGTGGGGTGGCAACGGGCGGACCCAGTTAGGGCGCCAGGCGGCTGGCTGACCGCAGTCACACATTCACACACAGATAAACCAGGCAGAGGAGCAAGCAGTGAGACAGTGCAAACTAGGGCCCCAGTGACAGGAAATAAAGCCTAAAAGCACCAATTGGAAGAACTTTCAGGGGTTGAGGTGCAGGGAAAGGCTTCCAGCCTCACGGGAGAATTCACTGGAGAGACCCACAGGGTCCTAGAAAGTACACAAGCCCACACACCCGGGAATCAGCACCAGAAGGGCCCCATTTGCTTGTGGGAAGCAGCAGAGGGGACCAAAATTCGAGAGAGAGCAGAACAAACACCGTTGCCCCTCTCTGACCCCACCCCCAAATATAGCGTCACAACCCAGCAACAGGGGGTTGCCCGGCCCTGGTGAATACCTAAGGCTCCGCCCCTCATACATAACAGGTGTGAATAGACCAAAACATTATGGCTTAAGAAGAACAGCTCAGTGCTCGCTTCGGCAGCACATATACTAAAATTGGAACGATACAGAGAAGATTAGCATGGCCCCTGCGCAAGGATGACACGCAAATTCGTGAAGCATTCCATATTTTTCTCCAAGGAGGACATACAGAGAATCCAGAGACACATGAAAAGATGCTCGATATCACTAGCTATCAGAGAGATGCAAATTAAAACCACAATGAGATACCACTTAACACCAGTCAGATTGGCTATCATAAACAAAGAAACAAACAACAAGTGCTGGAGAGGTTGTGGGGAAAAGGGGACTCTAGTTCACTGTTGGTGGGATTGCAGACTGGTACAACCACTATGGAAAACAGTATGGAATTTTCTAAGAAAACTAAAAATGAACGTACCTTTTGACCCAGCAATTCCACTCTTGGGAGTATATCCTAAGAACCCTGAAACACCAATCCAAAAGAACCTATGCACCCCGATGTTCATAGCAGCACAATTTACGATAGCCAAGAGTTGGAAGCAGCCTAGATGCCCATCGGTAAATGACTGGATCAAAAAACTATGGTACATTTACACAATGGAATTCTATGCTGCAGAAAGGAAGAAGGAACTACTACCCTTTGCAACATCATGGATGGAACTGGAAAGCATTATGCTGAGCGAAATAAGCCAGGCGGTGAAAGACAAATATCATATGATCTCACCATTAACAGGAATCTAAACAAACCAAACAAGCAAGCAAAATACGACCAATGACACTCAAATATGGTACAGGATGTCAGGGCCCAGAGGGGAAAGGGGAGAGAATCATAGGGGAAAAGGGAATGGACTCACATGAACAAGTATAAAGGCCACATGGACAATAACTAAGGGTGGGGGGTGGAAAGGGGAGGGAGGCAGGGAGCATGGGGTGGGGGGCGGGCAGGGTTGGGAATATAAGACAGAAACCTGTACTTGAACAAGAATTAAATAAAAATTATATTTAAAAAAAAAAGTCACAAATTATGAAGATTTATAAAGTATTATATAAAATACAATATAATTAATTTTGATAATTACTTACAATAATATGCATTATTATAAATCATAATATATAATAATTTGACTTAATAAATTAAATGATTTATTAAAAAAAAAAAAAGAAGAAGAACAGCTCAAAATCCCAGAGCCAATACTTCCAAGCAACCAAGAGATAGCCAACCTATCAGATGCACAGTTCAAACCACTGATCAGGATGCTCACAGAACTGGTTGATTTTAGTCACAAATTAGAGGAACAAATGAAGGCTAAACGAAGTGAAATGAAGAGAAATGCACAGGAAACCAATAGTGATGGAAAGGAGACGGATTCAAATCAATGGAGTGAACCAGAAAGAAGAAAAAAATGACCAAACAGAAAACAATGAAGAAACAAGAATTCAAAAAATGAGGAGAGGCTTAGGAACCTCCAAGACATCTTTAAACGTTCCAACAATTGAACTATAAAGGTACCAGAAGGGGAAGAGGAACAGCCACGAGTGGAAAACTTATTTGAACAAATAATAAAGGAGAACTTCCCCAATCTGGCAAAGAAAATAAAACTTCCAGGAAATCCGGGAAGCTCAGAGAGTGCCAAAGAAGTTGGACCCAAGAAGGAACACACCAAGGCACATCATAATTACATTAGCCAAGATTCAAATGAAGGAGAGAATTCTAGAAGCAGCTAAGGGGACAGAGATAAGGGGAGAGTCATCTACAAAGGAGTTCCCATCAGACTGTCAGGTGATTTCTCAAAAGAGACCTTACAGGCAAGAAGGGGCTGAAAAGAAGTATTCCAACCATGGAGCAATCCAAGACTGCTCTATCCAGCAAAACTTTCATTTAGAATGGAAGGACAGATAAAGTCCTTCTCAGATAAGGTCAAGTTCAAGGAGTTCATCATCACCAAGCCCTTATTATATGAAATGCTAAAGGGACTTATATAAGAAAAAGAAGATAAAAAATATGAACAGTGAAAGGACAGCCAACTCACAGTTATTAACAACCACACCTAAAACAAAAGCAAACCAAGAGGACAGCTAGATCAGGAGCAGAACCACAGAAATGGAGATCCCATGGAGGGTTAGCAACAGGGGAGTGGGAGGAAGAGAAGGGGGGAGAAGGTACAGAGAATACGTAGCATAGACAGTAGGTAAAAAACAGGGGGGAGGGCAAGAATAGTATGGGAAATATAGAATCTAAAGAACTTGTGACACATGGACATAAACTAAAGGGGGGATGATGGGGGAAGGGGTGTGCAGGATGGAGGGGAATGAAGGGGGGAGAAATGGGACAACTGTAATGGCATAATCAATAAAACATATTTTTAAGAAAAGACCTCTAAAGTCACCCATTGTTGAGAAATGTAAATATGCGACACCTAGTATCAGGAATGCAGTCAGTCTGACACTAAGCAAACACCTCAGCTTTCAAGGATAGTCAAAAGTCAGGTTACACCACATAAACACACTTGCATTTTGCATTTTTGTTTAAATCAACCAATACTGGACATCAATGTACATTTTCCTGAGTCCGATCTTCAAGGGCTGCTTAGTTTAACCATCTCAAACTTTATAAAATGTAACATGCTGTATACATCACAGTAAAGATGTATAATAGATTCAACAAATTTTATACCATCCTCAGAAACTTCTATTGGCATTTCAGTTAAGCTGTGAAACAGAAAAAATGTTTTTTCATTTATATTACATCATTTTTTAGATATACCCATTCTGAGGTAAACAACTCGAGCTCTTCACCAGCAGCACCATACTGATGAGGAGCGATAACCAGCACAGGACCGGAAGAGGAAAGACCAAGGTTGGAGTCCCTGCTTTTCTAACTGTGTCGCCTCATGACACCTTCCTGAGTTTCAGTTTCCTCACCTATATAACCACACAATAATATTTGCCCTACCTTTATGTGAGAATGAAAAAATAATTTAAAAAGTAACTTTTAAAAACAATAATATATTTGTTTAAACTTGTTCAAACATATTTAAATAACAAATAATTTGTTTTCGAAAACAAAACCCTCAAAAGTGGTTTTCTTTGGAACACAGGTGAATTCTATTTTTTATCTGATTTCTAGACTTTCAAAATATTCTAAATGTTCACAAACTATTTTCCAATTTAAAAAAAAAACAAAGAAAAAGGGGAAGAATTTACAGGAATAAGTATAAAGGACACATGGACAAAAACAAGGGCGGGGTGTGGAAATGGGAGCGAGGTGGGGAGGGCTGGGGTGGGCTGGGGTGGGCTGGGATGGGCTGGGATGGGAGTAAAAGGCAGAAAACTGTACTTGAGCAACAATTAAAATTAAAAAAAGAAAAAAGTGAAACAAAGAAATGCTTTGAATACATAAAATATACAAAAGACATAAGTATTGCAGTAACTGATTAACACACAAACACAAAATTTTAAAAGACTGAGAAAGCTCATTTGAACCAAAGGGAATAGTCTCTAAGATAAACTGTTGGGTAAAAACAGTAAAGTAGAGAATAGTGTAAAGAAGTATGCTACCTCATGTGTAAAGAACTGGAGGAAGGTGAGAAATACAAGAAAATATATACATATCCTTATTGATTTGCATAAAGCACCTGTGGAGGCATTCATCAGAACCTAGTATATTATTAAATCCCTGAGAGAAGGGACTTCCGCCAAGATGGAGGCATAGGTGGAAACATTGTGCCTTCTCCCACAACCAAGTTTGAATACAACAAAGGTTTGGAGAACAAAGACACAGCAAAAAACAGAAAACTGAATTATACGGAAGTCCGACAACCACAACCATTCAACGGGGACGGTAAGAGGGGCGGAGCCAGCAGCGAGCAGGGTCGGGCAGGACAGATCCCCCGACCTAGGCGCGCAGGCAGCCTGGAACCAGTTGGGGTGCGGGGCAGACTGACCTCGGTCGCACATTCGCGCACAGTGAGACGGACCACGCAGGCCCCAGGGGGCGAGGGCTGACGGCGGTGGCACACTCGCGTGCAGTAGGACGAAACGCGTGGGCCCGGTGATGGTAGCAGCTGCAGCACCGGTGAGGGCTGTGGCGGCAGGCGACAGACCGGACGCCATAGTCCCTCTTTGACCCTGCCCCCACATACAGAGTCACAACCCCGCAACTGAGTTGCCCTGCGCTAGTGAACACCTAGGGCTCCGATCCTGCTACAGAACAGGCACGAACAGCCCAAAAGATGGCGCAAGAAGAACTCAAAGTCCCAGACCCAATAACTCTCAGCGACTGAGAAATTGCCAGCCTCTCAGAAGCACAATTCAAAACACTGTTTATCAGGATGCTAACAGAACTGGTTGATTATAGTCACAAATTAGAGGAACATATGAAGGCTAAACTAATTGAAATGAAGGGAGATGCACAGGAAACCAATAGTGATGGAAAGGAAACTGGGACTCAAATCAATGGAATGGACCAGAAGGAAGAACAAAACATCCCACCAGAAAGGAATGAAGAAATGAGAATTCAAAAAAATGAGGAGAGGCTTAGGAACCTCCAGGACATCTTTAAACGTTCCAACATCCGGATTATAGGGGTACCAGAAGGGGGAAAGAAACAGCCACGAGTGGAAAACGTATTTGAACAAATAATAAAGGAGAACTTCCCCAGTCTGGCAAAGGAAATAGACTTCCAGGAAATCCAGGAAGCTCAGAGAGTCCCAAAGAAGTTGGACCCAAGAAGGAACACACCAAGGCACATCATAATTACATTAGCCAAGACTAAAATGAAGGAGAGAATCCTAGAAGCAGCAAGAGATAAGGGGACAGTCACCTACAAAGGAGTTCCCATCAGACTGTCAGCGGATTTCTCAAAAGAGACCTTACAGGCAAGAAGGGGCTGGAAAGAAGTATTCCAAGTCATGAAATCCAAAGACATACAGCCAACATTGCTCTATCCAGCAAAGTTTTCATTTAGAATGGAAGGACAGATAAAGTCCTTCTCAGATAAGGTCAAGTTCAAGGAGTTCATCATCACCAAGCCCTTATTATATGAAATGTTAAAGGGACTTATATAAGAAGAAGAAGATAAAAAATATGAACAGTGAAAGGACAGCCAACTCACAGTTATCAACAACCACACCTAAAACAAAAGCAAACCAAGAGGACAGCTAGATCAGGAGTGGAACCATAGAAATGAAGAACACATGGAGGGTTAGCAACAGGGGAGTGGGAGGAGGAGAAGGGGGGAGAAGGCACAGAAAATAGCATAGACAGTAGGTAGAAAATAGATAGGGGGAAGGGCAAGAATAGTGGGGGAAATATAGAATCTAAAGAACTTGAGACGTGGTTATAAACTAAGGGGGGAGAATGGTGGGGGAGGGAGTGTGCGGGTGGAGGGGAATGAAGGGGGGGAATAGAACAACTGTAATGGTATAATCAATAAAATATATTTTAAAATAAATAAATAAATAAATAAATAAATACCTGAGAGAACTAGAAGGCTAAAGATCAGAGAAGGGGGAGACCTTTCATTTAATGCTTCTTTTGAAGTTTTAACCATGGGAATATATTGCCTGTTCCCAAAAAGTGAGTAAAAGTTTAAAAGTAAATAAATAAGTTAACACAGGGTTGCACTTAGAAATGCAGTCTCAGACCCCAGCCAGGCTGTACAGTTGGTTAGAGCATCATCCCCATATGCCAAGGTTGCGGGTTCAATCCCCAGTCAGGCTACATACAAGAAGCAACCAATAAATACATAAGTGAGACAACAAATCGGTGTCTACCTCAAATCAATTACAAAATAATTAAAATAGCCCTGGCTAGTGTGGCTCGGTGGACTGAGCACTGGCCTGCCAGCCAAAGGGTTGCTAGTTTAATCCCTGGTCAGGGCACATGCCTGGGTTGAGGGCCAGGTCCGCAGTTGAGGGTGTGAGAGAGGCAACTGATTGTTTCTGCCACACATTGACATTTCTCTCCCTCTTTCTCCCTCCCTTCCCCTCTTTCTAAAAATAAGTAAAATCTTAAAAAATATAATTAAAATAAAAAAGTAAACACAATCTCAGAAATATAAATGACAAAAATACAGATACATACAATGCACACATTTCCTATGATATCTATTATTAAAACTCCATGACTAAAGAAGACACTGACACAAGATCTTCCCTGTCTCCAACTCCAGAGGGAAAGCAAGAGTTACAGCTTATTAGCTTTTCTGCAATGAGAAAATGTTTATTTGTATCTTCTGATTGTAATACGTGTTTATTGGGTAAAATGCAAAAAGTACAGAAAACTATAAAGAAAAAAATTAAAAGTATTCATAATCCTATCATTCAGAGTTAGCCAGTTTTGCTAATTCTTCCTTTCAACTAATGAGAACAGTCCATTTCTAACTATGTAGCAAATATTCACTATACTTGTGTTATAGTATGGTAGCCATAAGCCATTTGTGGCTACTACTAAGCACTTACAATGTGACTAATCCAGATTTAAATGTGCTGTGATTAAAATACACATTGAATTTTGAAGATAGTACTAAAAATGAATATAAACTATCTTAATTTTTATAGTGATTAAATGTTGAAATGATAATATTCTGGGTTAAATAAAATACATTTTTAATTAACTTCAGCTGTTTTTTTACTTTTTTAAATAAGGTTTACTAAAAATTTTAAATTGCCTATGTGATTCACATTATACTTTTATTGGACAGAATTGCACTTTACAAACGGGTCTCAGAAATTCTCCTCAGATAGAATATTCACTGACAGTACTTTACAAATTCAGACAGAGTATTCAATTGACAGTACTTTACAAACGGGTCTCAGAAATTCTCCTCAGATAGAGTATTCACTGACAGTTCCAGCGACCAGGCAACACTGGAAGGAGAAAACTTCCACCATGGAATATGAAAGCCACATTTGCCCATGAAGCCCTTTGAAGTTGGAGAAAATGAATTTTTGAAATGTCAAAATGACATAAACTTCCACCCTATCTAACCTTTTTTCTTAAGGGCACAGGGATATGTTTGAAATTCTATTTTTAAATTCTCTGAGAATTCTTTTTAAAAATCCGATTCTCATTTTCTACTGAAAATGAATTATCTCCAGTAACTGTATCCTCACTTTCCATTTTCTCTATTCACTATAACCCCTTCTAAAAAATGCACAGAAGAATAGGGTTAAGCTGACCTGAAGTGAGAACCCTAAGACAATAATCATAAATATACTAAGTATTCCAAGTATCCATAATACTTACTTCAGTTGTCTATTTAATTCTTCAACATAATTCTTCTGATCTAATATGGCAGCAATTTGAACATTCCTAAAGGGGGAAAAAGTAGTTTTGTGCTAATTGGAAAAGTATTTAGTGGGTACCAAAGATAATGTCTAAATCATCTAAAATTGCTGTAAAAACAATGTCTAAGTCATTTTAATTTTTTTTAAGATTTTATTTATTTATTTATCTTTAGAGGGGAAGGAGAGAAGGAGAGAAACATCAATGTATGTTGCCTTTTGTGCATCCCCTGCTGGTAGTTAGCTTGCAAGGAACCCGCCTGCAACCCAGGCATGTGCCCTGACTGGGAATCGAACCGCAATAATCTGGTTCACAGGCCCGCGCTCAATCCACTGAGCTACACCAGCCAGGGCTCATTTTAAATTTTTTAACACCATAATGGTAAAACATTATCTTGCCTTTAAAATTTTATAATCTTTATAATCGGCAGCAGTAAATTGTCCAATTATATTAAATTGCTATAATATTTATTAAATAACTTGCTAATACTAGATTTAATGTGCCATTAGTATATTTAAAAATTTTTGCATCAGTATGATTTATTTTCTATTGAAATATATGACCTATAACATTGTGTAAATTTAAGGCATACCACGTTAGCTCGATATATTTATATTATGATATGACTGCCATTGTAGCAATAATTAGCAGCTCTAACACATTATATAATTATTTCTTTTTAGTAGTTGGAATAAGTATAATTTAAATTTAAACATAATTAGATCTTGAAATAAACTAGTATACGTAAACTTGTGAATAATAAGCTTTCATCCCTTTTATAACAAAACACGGCATAGTACTAAACGGGTTTCAGGCCCTGCGTGGCTCAGTCGGCTGGAGCACCATCCCACGCACCGGACTGTTGCGGATTTGAACCCAGCCAGGGCACATGCCTAGGCTCCCGGTTTGATCCCCAGCCACGTGCAGGACACAATCAATCAATGTTTCTCTTTCACATCAATGTTTCTCTCCCTATTCCTCTCTCTCAGATCAATGAACATGTGTCCTTGGATGAGGATGAAAAAAATTATAAAATGGGTTACAGGAACTACCAGTATAACCAAAGTCATATATCAGACTAAAGTCTCCTTCCAAGTGGTCTTTGCTCTTTAAAGCTTGTAAATGGAAGTGAAAACTAAATAAAGCAGGAACTACACACAAATAATGGCAATAAAAAACACAAGGTAAATAGATGGACCTCATATTGATTTATAAAGACCTACATAAAAAAATACATGTGAAATAATTTACAAAAATCATACCTTTCTTTATTTCCAATATCATCTTCATTCTTTAAATACATGGAAAAATCAATCACCCCAACCTGAATTGATAAATAAAGATATTTCTATTTAAAAGGGAAAAATATGAAGTACATTGAACATGCAACTGAATTTTATTCTTAATTTTTCTTTACTGTTTAACTGCACTGTTTACAACTTAAAGCAATAGTAATACCTGGATCAAAGTGGAACACTGCAAACTGAAAACACTTTGTGTTTGGTACTAATCACTTTCACTTACTTGTGAGTCTAAATCCTCTCCCTTTACACACAGATTAGCATCTATTACATTCAGGCCAACCAGCAGCCCAACAATTACTGCTCCTTCTTCTTCCATCATCAGTGCATGATACTCATAGAATTCACTGTGAAAATTAAAATAATAAAAACATTGAATCACAAATGTATTTCAAAAACTAAATTTTATAATCTCAGTACCTTATTACAAACATGAAACCAGTATTAGATATCTTCAAATTAGCCTTTCTATATGTGAACAACTTTAAATTTTTGAAATTTAAATGTTTATACAGGAAATGTAAAAGAAAGAGAACAAAAGAGATAAAATTGAAAAAAAATTTGAATACTGAGAAGCAAAGATAGATCAAAAGAAAAAGAGGCATCACTGAGGGCTGGAATGTTTGTGACTCTCAGAAGACACAGTGACTGCTGCTGATCTGATTACAACACTTTAATTAGAGTTGAACTTTCAATTTGAGGATTTATTAAGACCCTTGGGATAAAGACTAAGGTAACTAAATGAACCTATGACATATCTCAAAGCCCATGTTCAAGTCAGAGCATTTGATATGTGTATTGCAAGTGTTACTAATACAGAACCAATAAAAGGTACTTACAGATATCTATACTCTAAAAAAATTTCAAATAAGAGACTTGTGAAAGAAATTGGACAGTTTAAAAATATTTGACAATTTATATTAAAAGAACTAGTTATCACTGTCTCATGCCTTCTTTAAGAAGTCACACGTATAATATTTAACCACTTAAATTAACCTTCAGAATATTATTGAGAAATTGCAGGTTCTTAAAGTACGGTCATTCTCATTTAAAATATGGGAAAACCAAGATGTACAACTAGAGTCACAAGTAAACCCAAAACAACTAAATTTTCCAGAACATCAGACATGCACTTTGAAAGAACAAGAGTGAATTAAGGGGCTACCATGGGCCCACTTCCTTTGAAAACTGATCACCTTGTTTTGACAGTCTGTCTTAACCATTTGTCCTCCAATTTAAACTGATGGTTTACAACACAGTCAACACAGTAGTTTGGACATTCAAGATCTAAAAAAAGATCTCTTGAGCCCTGGTTGGTGTGACTCAGTGGATTGAGTGCCAGCCTGCAAACCAAAGGGTCACCGGTTCAATTACCAGTCAGGGCACATGCCTGGGTTGCAGGCCAGATCCCCAGTTAGAGGCGTGCAAGAGGCAACCGCACATTGATGTTTCTCTCCTTTTCTTTCTCCTTCCCATCCCCTCTCTCTGGAAATAAATAAAATCTTTAAACATAAATACATAAAATAAAATAAGACCTCTTGAACTAAAGCCCCAAATTCCACTATAAATTTTTATTCATAGAATTAACTGTAATTTAGAAAAAAATGTACCCTACACTTTAAAACATGAAACTTAGAAATATAAATTTCCCCCTTATCAGCTGATAAAAAACTTGCAATATTCATTTTTAGGCTATTTCCTAATCAATGTATGTCCCTCACAACTCATTTTGCTCCTCCTTCTATTTTATGCCATCTTATTGTATTTTATGAATCATTTTTTTCCTACATCTTCAATCTTTTTTGGAAGACAGAATATAAATGAAATAAAAAATGAAAACGAATACAATTTAATGGTACTAACCTCAAGAGATCCCTCTGAATTATTAAGCAACGAAGATAATCAGCCATTTTTTTTTGCATGAGGGCTAATCGAAGCCATGCCCTTGCACGACCCAGGGGGGTCCTGAAAAGTAAAACCAATAGGTAAAAAAACAGCCCCAGACCAAAGATAATGGACTACATGTTCTATCTCTGTTGAGGTACACATTAATAAGGAAAAAAAGCAATTTATCACGGTTTTGTCTTCGTTTCTCTAGTTTTAAGCCAGCTCTTTGAGTATGTAAACCAATCCTCGAAAATTATTTAAGTCCTAAGGTAAACTTGCATCTGGAGGATGTCTAGGTACCATTTTATGAATTGGAAGAAATGACTCTCTAAAAAGTGAGAATATTTCTACATGCAACATTTAGTCAGAATGGGCTTAGCCTTCTAAAAATGAACATGCAAATGCATCAATCGAGCAGTATATTGCCTTAAAAATAACTGACATCATTCCTGGCTGTAAAAAAATCATAGCAAAACTAAAAAGGTACCAACCGGGACTTCTGGCTAAGATGGAGGCATAAGTAGACACACTGTTCCCCCTCACACAACCAAAATAAGGACAATTTAAAACCAACAAAACAACCAGAACTAACAGAAAATTGAACTGTACCGGAAGTCCGACAATGAAAGAGTTAAAATAGACACATTCATCCAGACTGGTAGGAAGGGCAGAGTTTGGTGGCTGGGCAGAGAGGGGTCGGGGGAAAAAATGGCGGCTTGTGGACCCTGGGTGCACAAGGCAGCAGCTGATGGACCCAGGCCAGGGGTGGCAGTGGACACACCCAGTGAGGCGCGCAAGGCACACTGGCTGACCAGGCAGTCACACATTCACGCACAGCTAAACCAAGCGAAACTGGGGAGCAAGAAAGACCACACAACCCAGGGTCCCAGGGAAGGGAAATAAAGCCTCAAAGCACAGGTTGAAAACACCTATGGGGGTTGAGGCAGTGGGAGAGACTCCCAGCCTCACAGGAGAGTTCATTGGAGAGCCCACAGGATCATAGAATGTACATAACCCACCCACCAGGGAATCACCACCAGAAGGGCCCTGTTTGCTTGGGGGAAGTGGGGGGAGGGACTGAAGTCCAAGAGAGAGTGGAGCAAGTGCCATTGTTCCCTCTCTGATCCGTCCCCCACAAACAGCATCACAACCCAGCAACTGGGTTGTCCCAGGGTGGAGCAACCCAGAACAAAGTTCAAAGTTCCAGAACAAATACAACTAAGCGACAAAGAGATAGCCAACCTATCAGATGCACAGTTCAAAGCACTGGTGATCAGGATGCTCACAGAACTGATTGATTTTGATCACAAATTAGATGAAACAATGAAGGCTACGCTAAGTGAAATGAAGGAAAATGCACAGAGAACTAATAGCTATGGGAAGAAAACTGGGACTCAAATCAATGGAGTGGACTAGAAGGAAGAAACAACCAAACAGAAAAGAATGAAGAAATAAGAATTCAAAAAAATGAGGAGAGGCTTAGGAACCTCCAAGACATCTTTAAACGTTCCAACATCCGGATTATAGGGGTACCAGAAGGGGAAGAGAAACAGCAAGAAATTGAAAACTTATTTGAACAAATAATGAAATAGAACTTCCCCAATCTAGCAAAGGAAATAGACTTCCAGGAAGTCCAGGAAGCTCAGAAAGTCCAAAAGAAGTTGGACTCGAGGAACACATCAAGGCACATCATAATTACATTAGCCAAGATTAAAATAAAGGAGAGAATCCTAGAAGCAGCAAGAGATAAGGGGACAGTCACCTACAAAGGAGTACCCATCAGACTGTCAGCGGATTTCTCAAAAGAGACCTTACAGGCAAGAAGGGGCTGGAAAGAAGTATTCCAAGTCATGAAAGGCAAGGACCTACATCCAAGATTGTTTGATCCAGCAAAGCTTTCATTTAGAATGGAAGGGCAGATAAAGTGCTTCCCAGATAAGGACAAGGAGTTCATCATCACCAAGCCCTTTCTATATGAAATGTTAAAAGGACTTATCTAAGAAAAAGAAGATAAAAAATGTGAACAGTGAAAGCACAGCAAACTCACAATCATTAACAACCATACCCTAAAACAAAAATAAAAACAAACTAAGCAAACAGCTACAACAGGAACAGAATCATAGAAATGGAGATCACATGGAGGGTTAACAACAGGGGAGTGGGAGAACAAGAGAGGGGGAAAGGTACAGAGGATAAGTAGCATAGATGGTAGGAAGAAAATAGACTGCAGGAAGGCAAGAATAGTATGGGAAATATAGTCTCCAATAAATTGTTGCTGGCTGCCTACTATTGCAAAACATCTTAACACTCAGGAAACAGAAATGCATAATTGATACATCCTGCTTTAAAAGAACTTGCAATTTACTGCAATACAATGCAGAATTGAAGTGATATAATAAAGAAATGACTATAGTGATAAGAACATAAAAAGAAAAAGCAGTTACTTATTACTGAAGGGGCTAAGAAAAACCATGGAATTTGAGCTAAACCATGAAGAATGAACAGAATTTTATTAGGAGACAATTGAAGAAGGCTATTTAAGGATGAGAGAAGATACACTAGAATGTGAAGTACTTTTAAGGAACAGTAAATATACTTCTGTGGTTACAGATGAATAAGTAAAAAGTTGACTTACTTAAGACCAGGTAAGTCCCGGACACTAGCCCCTATTTCCTCTGCTTCTGGGTACAGCTTCTCCACTAGTTCCAAAGGACCCCAGATAGTTTTGTTGTAACTCAAAAATGATTTTCTTACTGAAAAAAGAAAATGTAATGCATATGACTTCAACATATGTATATAACTATAGTAACTTCCTTTAAAATGTTTAATTTCAATATTTCTAACATACAATTATTCAGAGACCTTACCTCTTTTACCACACTACACAGTCCTGTTGACCAAGAGCCTGTTAATCAGGACCCTGATATTTTTCCCTATCACAAATATGAACCTTGGCCATTCTTCCACAACAGAAATATGTAGGCAGATAATTGCAGTAAAAAACAACTGGGCCCATTCTTTACCTGTACCAAAATAGAAAGGCTGAAGGCCCTAGAAAGTTGATCTTTATCAGTTTATTAAATAAAGCAAAGAAAAATAAACATATTATTTTTTAAAAATCATTAGCCAAGGACTTTTTTTTTCATTGCTTTTACAGAGAGAGTAAGAGAGTGAGAGAAACATCCATGCAAGAGAGAAGCATGAATTGGTTGCATCCCAGCAGACCTGGTCCGGGAATTGAACATGAAATCCTTTGGTTACATGACGATGTTCTAACCAACTAAGCCACACAGGCCAGGGATAGTTACATTAGTTTTAAACATGAAAAAATGTGGCTTTCCTTTTCCTTTTTTAAATGAGATTTGGGTAATGTAAAACCATAAAATCACTATCTATTTCTTTCTTAAGACTGACCAGCTCTCCTGCAGATGCACTGTGCCTATCATATGCACCATCTAAGGACAACCATGAAGTGAGGCAATTTTTCCTTGGGGAAAAAAATCAAACAGCACAAGTAGATTTATAATGATTCATCAAAATAAACCTATGACTGTTAGGAGATGTCTCATGATATTTTGTGAAGTAAAAGAAAATAAAATCAAAGAAGCTTAAAATTTAATTATTTTGGCCATCTTTTGGTAAATTGCATTTCAGCAAGTTGGGAAAAACAAAAATTTATGTTACTGTTATTATTTATTTATTTACTTATTTAATTGTCGTTCAAGTAGTTTTCTGTCTTATATTCCCATCCCAGCCCACCTCCCTCCCATTTCCACCCCCCCTAGTTTTTGTCCATGTGTCCTTTATACTTGTTCCTTCAAACGCTTCCCCCCTTCCCCTGAAATTCCCTCCCCTCTCCCCTCTGGTCACTGTCAGCCTGTTCTCAATTTCAGTGTCTTTGATTATATTTTGCTTATTTGTTTGTTTTGTTAATTAGGTTCCTGTTAAAGGTAAGATCATATGGTATTTGTCTTTCACCACCTGACTTATTTCACTCAGCATAATGCTTTCCAGTTCCATCCATGCTATTGCAAAGGGTAGGAGCTCCTTCTTTCTTTCTGCTGCATAGAATTCCATTGTGTAAATGTACCATAGTTTTTTGATCCATTCATTTACAGCTGGGCACCTAGGTTGCTTCCAACTCTTGTCTATCGTAAATTGTGCTGCTATGAACATCGGGGTGCATAGGTTCTTTTGGATTGGTGTTTCAGGGTTCTTAGGATATAATCCTAGCAGTGGAATTGCTGGGTCAAAAGGCAGATCCATTTTTAGTTTTCTTAGAAAATTCCATACTGTTTTCCATAGTAGATGTACCAGTCTGCAATCCCACCAAGAGTGAACTAGGGTCCCCTTTTCTCCACAACCTCTCCAACACTTGTTGTTTGTTGCTTTGTTTATGATGGCCATTCTGACCAGTATAAAGTGGTATCTCATTGTGGTAATTGTTATTTTTTTAAAAATGAAAAGGAAATTTTCAAAAAGCAAGTCCTACCCTGGCTCAGTGGATTGAGTGCCAGCCCGTGAACCAAAGGATTGCTGGTTTGATTCCCAGTCCGGGCACATGCCCAGATTGCAGGCCAGGTCCCCAGTAGAGGGCATGTGAGAGGTAACCACACACTGATGTTTCTCTCCCTCTCTCCCTCCCTTCCCCACTCTCTAAAAATAAATAAATAAAACCTTTTTAAAAATGAGTAAGCAAGCCCTGGCTGGTGTGGCTCAATTGGTTTGGTCATCCTGCAAAGCAAAAAGGTCACCAGGGACACACCTAGGTTGCAGTTCAGTATCTGGTCAAAGCATATATGACAGGCAATCAATTGATGTTTCTCTCCCTCTCTCTTCTTCCCTTTCTCTTTCTCTAAACATCAATGAACATATTCTTGGATGAAGGTGTTTTTAAATTTTTAATTTAAAAAAAAAGTAAATCTGCCCTGGCTAGTGTAGCTCAGTGGATTAAGCACAGGCCTGTGAAGCAAAGGGTCGCTGGTTCAATTCCAGTCAGGGCACATGCCTGGGTTGCAGGTCAGGTCCTGAGTAGGGGTCACATGAGAGGCAACCACACAATGATCTTTCTCTCCCACTCTTTCTCCTCCCCTCCCCCTCTCTCTAAAAACAAACAAATAAAATATTTTTTTTTAAAAAAAGTAAGTCTTTAAAGTTCTCATGACAAGAAAGAAAGAACTTGTAATTATGTATGGTGATGGATGTTAACCAGACTTGTGGTAACTTCATGATACATACAAACATCAAATTATTGTGTTGTATACCTGAAATTAATATAATATTATATATCAATTATATCTCAATAAAAATAAATGAATAAAATTTAAAAAATAAATGAGTACATTAATAACATTACACAGAATTTCTCAAATTTTGGTGCCAAGGCTCTTTCTCAGTTTGAAGTACATTTTATCGAAACCATGTTTAGATAAATCTCTCCTGCTTTTTACATTTACCCACACTCTCATGCACCATAGTCAGAACTTCTAAGCCCTGCCAGCCTACTCAGGCTCCTAGTGCAAGAAACCACGTTCCTTTTGCTTTACAATAACTGCCTTAGAAAACAACTTTACTCACATAGCCGTCTACACAGCTGTTGATCATATGAATTAGAGACCAAAACTGTCTAATAATTATAAGTAAAAGAACAGTTATTATGTAACAAATGTTACATAATTATAATACATTTTACACATTTCATAATTCAACATAAACTGTATAGAAGAACACAATATTCACTATTATTATAGTTTTCAGGGAGCACTCACATTTCTATAACAACTCAATTTAGAAGATAATTTTTCTAGATATGTTCCCATGTGCTAAGGAAGATTATATTTCAATAATCAATTATTTTAATGTATATGTTCAATAGAACTTAGACTAGTAAAAAGAGTTCATATCAGAATCACCAAACCTGACATTTTTAATATAACTCTATAAATGTCTTAGAAAATGGAAACCAATTCAGAGTATGTTGAAAAACTTTTAAGTTAAATACGCCTTTTAACCAAACACTAACAAGTACTCATTTTCTAAGACCACCCATTTCAAAACATAAAGAAAGCAATAGGGTATTTTCTCCCAAAACCAACCCACCAAGTATTATTTAAATGTAAAGTAACAATAATTATGGCCTCAAAACAAAACAAAAACATATTCTCAAGGATGTTTAAGATGGGAGAGAGATTGATTCTAATTTTTTTTAAGTCTCAGGATACCTTTCAGACCGTGTTTCAGACAATGCTCCATGACAACAAAGAACTGCTGCAAGGGGGGGTAGTCAGAATCCAAAGTGCGGCCAAAGCTTAGAGCAGATTCAATGAGTCCTTTGATACTCAGTTTAGCCATGTTTAACAAGTTTGCTCGCTCCACAGCTGTGGGGTCTTTTGTAGCTGAAAGCACAAGAAAGGAGTCTAAGATCATTTGCAAGACAGGACACTGAAAAATATACAAACTCTCTCCTTCCCCTATAAAACCAACAGTGGCTTGTTTTTCCTTGGTCAACAAATTAGTCTTCCTAACTAACCTACACCCCTAGGTAACTTCACTTTATGTCTCTCTCACATAAACTGTAGAACTCTATCATGCCCACTCCAGCCAACATTTATGAATTATTCTCAAGATCCTGCAAAGTGGCCATTCTCTGGTATTTATTCTACTTTTATGATACCCCTTCAGGGAGAATGAGGTTTTTTAAACGACTTTCTATAAAGGTAAATTGGGAGTAGTATGCAACATGTTTAAGCATCTCATGCAAAAGGTGGAGAGCAGGAACCATCCAAGAATGAATTCCAAGGCAAAAAAAATTCAGAATAAACTGGCAATAAAAGGTAGTTAAATTTCTAAGATTCCAGTATTACTCATAACAATCATGACAGATAAATAAAGTGACAAGAGAACACAGAGGAAGCCATTCAATTTTCACTCATTCTAATTATCTTGTTTTTTCATAGTAACTTGTTCTATGTTGCGTTGACTCCTTTATTTTCCAAGAGGAAATAAAAACCAGGTCCAGTTTCACATTAAGGTTCCCTGCCCTTCCTTCCACACATCTGATTCAGTTGAGTAAAAAGTTAACAGATATATTTAAAAATTGATTTCAACTGATATTTTTAATTCACAAAAAAATATTTTTTCTATCCCACGAATTTTATTCTCCATTTACTTAGAAATTCGGATGCTTCCCCATGTTCTCATTACCGTTTTGAGTGACAGGAATATTTTCAGCAAACACAGATGACAAAATGAAATGCAGAAAAACGAAGCACTGAGTAACGCGTTTCATAATCTCTGACAAGTTTACTAGCCCGGAGTAAACCAAGTGTCCATTTTTTCTTCATTGAACAAAAAGTCCAGGGTTCCCAATGATCCAGTGTTCTATTTCTAGTCTCAGATAAACCAGGCAAAAAATGCAAAGAGCCACAAGTGCTGTGACCTGGCCAGCAGGTGGAAAATCTCCACACACGTCACTGCTTCAAATCTGCACAGTGCCATGTCTCCCTCTTTTTCTCGGGGGCGAAACCACTTAATGTTTCATAATCTATGGAAATTCTCCATTTTTCTTCACAATTTCCATCACAATCTGCAAAGCAGGATGCGACAACCAGACAAAGGGTGCCTTTGCAGCGCTGGGTGGCGGGGCCGGCCAGGGCGCCAGCAGCTTCGCGCAGAGACTTTACACCCGGCCGCGCCCCGCCGCAGCTGGAGGAGGCGTCCCGGCTCGCGGCCGCGCAGCAGAGCTAAGGGCCAAGCCCCGGCATTTGCCCGGCCCTGGAGCCCCGTCCCTGCCCCCCTATCTCCCCCGAGTCAGACTGTCCAAAAGACTAGGGCGCCCGCGGGACCCTCGCGGAGGGCTCACCGGGGTCCTGCGCGGCATCGCTGCCCCTCCCCCGCCCTCGGTGTCGGGGACCCAGGCCAAACCTGAGACGCGTCTCTGCCACCCCCAAACCTGAGATGTCATCGCCCGCCCCCGACCGTTCCCCGGACCAGGGGCCGACACCGCGGCTGGCCCTGTCCTCGCTCGCTGGAGTCGACGGACTGACAACCCCTGGACCCTTAGGCCCCAAAACCCCGGCCGGATGGCACAAGGGGCGGCCGCGCGTTGCCATGGTGACCCCGCGCGCCCCCGATTCCCAGCCGCCCGGGCCGGGGCCGGCCCCAGTTCCGACCCGGAGGCCTCGGTGCCCACCACTGCCAGTACTCCTCGTCCGGCCGCGGCCTTCAGCCCCGGACGCAGGGCCCAGAGTCCGCTCTCGGCCCGCTCCCCTTACCCATGGCGGCAGCGGCGCGGTCTCGGGCGGGGACTGCCTGGGCCGCGCCAGCAGCTCCCTTCAGACGCGCGGCGGCCGCCAGGGCGTCAGCGCCAGGACCGGCGGCGGCCCACAGCGCTCCCGGCGGCGGGAGGGCGCCCGGGAGTTCCGCAGCGCCGAGAGAGGGGCGGGGGGCCGCGGAGCCAGCGGCCGGCAGGGGCGAAACCCGCCTCCGCGAAACCTGCGGCTCTCCACCCGGACCGGAAGGAGACCTGGGCTCTGCGGAGCCGGAGGGCGGGACCCCGGGCCGGGGGCCGGCCTCTCACCCTCCGGGCTTCGACGCCGCCGCGCCCCGGAGGCTGGTTCCGGGGTGTGAGCCACGTGCGAACGCTTTAGTCCGCCGGTCCGTCTGGATTTTCTCTGGCGCGCCTGACCTCTTCCCTTTCATCTTCACACACTGGTAGGAGATGAAAAGAATTTAGAAAGTCTGAAGGGATTAACAGTTGGCAGGAATCTACTGAAACTGTTCATACAGCCCGAATCATGACGTACAAACCATTAAATACACTGGTTCGTAAAAAGCAATGAAGACACTAGCCTAACGGAGGGCTCACTCCGTAAACTATGTAAATGTCTAATCACTATGCCGTTTGCCTGAAACTAATGTAATATTGAATATCGACGATAACTGAAAAAATTAAGTGATAAAAAATGCGTTGGGGAACGATTTTACTAATCAAAGAAACTAGTGTCAAGATAAAACTACTGTTTTGTTTTCATTTCAGGAGGAAAGTAAACCTCATGGTCAGATGACACGATTTAAGTTATATCAATTTGGGAAAAGCGAGCTATTCCTTAGTTAGATCGGCAGTTGCTAGAAACAGACCGAGGTTTCATTTTCTTGAAAATGGAGCGATGTTTTCTCATCATTGCTTTGGCCATTAGGAAGTTTTGTTATGCAGCTTTAATGCTTTTGGTTTTTCACTTTATTCATTGTGAGGTAAGCACACATGGATAAAATGTACAAGACAAATACACGGTTTAAAGAACCATTATAAAATAAGACAGATGTAAACACTACCAGAGTGAGCATAGGATAGAGCCATCATACCTTGGAAATGCCACTAGTCAGCACTCACTCGCAGTACCCCTAGAGGGTAAAGACTATCCTGACTTTTATGAGAACTCTTTCCTTGCTTTTTTTTTCCTTGTTACTACCACTCAAGTGTGTTGCCTTAAACAATGTAGTGTAACTTTTCACAGATGGAATAGCACTACGGATTATTTTGTTTCATTTGTTGAACATAATCCACGTGCATGAGGAGTTTCCAGGTTTGTACACACACTCTGGTGCCTGTAGCACAGTCTCTAGGGCATACAATTAAGAATAGAATTACTAGGGATCATGTATACCTTTCTTTAAATTTATCAGATAGTGCCAACCTGTTTTAAAAACTCTTCTCAAAATTAACACTCCTATCAGTCTTTCTGTAACTCCATCTTCATTCTAATACTCAAATTGTGAGAATTTCTTTATTTTCGGAATATCTTTTGGGTAGATGGTTGTATGTAGGGTTTGTTTTGTAGTTATCATTACTGCTGACATTGAGCACTTTACCCATGTTTACTATTTGGAGCTTCCCTTTTGTACAAACTGTTCAGAGCTTTAGCCTATTTTCCTACTCTTATTGGATTGTGCAAGTTACTAAATATTTACATAAGTTTGGTGTCAGTTATGTGTTGCCAATAACTTCTGGCTCATATTTTCTCCCTTTACCAAGACCTTGATTAATATAAATTCTTAATTTTTCTTGTAGTTGAATTTGACTTATAATTTAGAGTCTTGTTTAAGAAGTCCTCCCTACCCAGAGGTCATGAAGATACTCTTAAGAGCTGCATAGGTTTGCCCTTCATATTTAGGCCTGTTACCGCACCCAGAATTGATTTTAGTTAATGGCATAAGATAAGGTCAAATTTTTTTCCATATATTTATAGCCGTCTGTCCTATTATCCTTTCTCTATTGATCTTCCATGGCCCCTCTGGTATCAATAAGCATGTGTGTTGGTAGGTTAAATGGAGTCAGTCTGGCTTCCTTACCCAGATGTCTGGACAACTAAAGGAAGCAGTTTCCCATAACCTTGAGAACAGCCCTATAAGCAGTGTTCCTATAGCCTTGACAATGGGTCTAATAAAATATTCCCATAGTCCTGTGTGGACCTGCATGCATAAAATGAAGCTCTGTTGTATAATATCCTGGCACCCTGCTGGCTTTATCTGTATTTAGTATATAAGGGGATTAGGGATTTCCCACTGGGGGCAGGAGCCCCGCAGAGACGTGCAGCTTGCAGCATGTGTGGACTGCCCACCCTTGAATAAAGGCATGTCAGATATCTCAATGACTTCGTGAAGATTCTTCAAGTCTGCCTGAATCCCATGAACCTGTCTGGCCTTGAACAGTGGCAACACAATGTTCCTAGGCCAGAATCTAAGTTGATTTTCAAAACCATGCCAGTTAGAAAGAATAATCTCCATTTTGCAGATGAAACCAATCTCAGAAAAGTTAAACGACTTACCCACAGTCACAGAACTATTAAGTGACAGAACCAGAATTTGAACTGGTACAAAAGTAGCCTCCATTTTCATATTCTAAAAATGTGTCTGAGGTTTTTACAGTTTCAAGGAATCTAAAATTGATGACAAGTCTAACCCCTTTTACTATTTTACTGTTAAAGTTGAAATAAAACTGACTTGTTCATTTTTCTCTTCTCTAAATCATGCTTTAAAGAGGAATTCTAAGTGCATTTAGAAAAGCGAGTAAAATTAAATATATATTTAATTATTTTATAGAGCAATAAGAACAAGGGAAAAGACTTTTATATCCTAGATTGCTTCCCCCCAGGGACTCTATAGATAACACATAAAAAAGAAATTTAATTCAGCAAAAAACCCAGTTTACTTAAAGCAAAAAGATGTTCCTCTCCTTGAGGTCATATTCTTAAAATAAACATTTGCTGAATATTCTAGTCCCCTTGTGTTGAACAGAATTAGAATTTAGTGTGTTATGTTTAACTACCCGTAATAGGGTTAAGTAGAATGTCAATCTGTTGAGTCTTTCATCTACTAAAGCTAAGAATCTAGGTTTTTAAAAAAGCTTTCAAATATTATGTAACAAAAATACTATTTTTAAAAGCTCATCATCACACACCAAAGTATGGGGGCGGAACTAAATGTCTAGAATTTGCTTTACAACATTTCAGATTTTTAAAAAATCAAGGATGTTCACATGAATAAGTATAAAGGACACATGGACAATAATTAAGGTGGGGGGCGGAAATGGGAGGGAGGTGGGGAGCACTGGGGGGGCAGGGAAGGGAATATAAAACAGAAAACTGTACTTGGATAAGAATTAAATTAAAAATAATAAATAAAAATCAAGGATGCTGAAAACTGCAAAATCTATTGAATATGGGTGATGAGTGAATACAGTTCATTGTACTACTCTATTTGTGAAGTTTTAAATTTGTAAAGCTTCTAAAATGTACGCTAAAGTAAGAAAAAAAATCAATGTAGAAATCTCTTATATGCCAAAGCAACACCCGTAAAAGATGCAGACTTCAGCCCCTGCATCCATCTCCATCCATACTTCCCAGGATCGAGTCTCAGTCACCTAAGGGTCATCGGTGACCTCAGTGGAATTGGATGGGTCTATCCTAGTAACTAGAAGCAGTCTTTTCAATCAGCAAAGCTCTCCACTGAATCCAGGTAGACCAGCTTGTTACGTCATGCCACAAGCTTCCAGTCATACACCCAGCTAACCTAAAATGTGATTTGCTTACAATGACAACTGTACGTAAGACTGCTGCACACTTGGAAAATGTGTACAACACCAAAAGGGGAACACACAGTGACTAGGAAAACTGCTGAATTACTAATCTAAACACCTGAATTCTAGCAATGATCTGCACAGGGTTATATGCTAACAGACAGAATCTATGCTAGGTCCTCTGCAGGGTTTAATCCAACTGAGAGAATATCTATGAAAACTGCTGGCAAACTTTAAAGCATGCTACATATTACTACCGTTGTTTAAAAAAGCAGTAAGTGTTAATAAAGCTACGCAAGGTACTATTAGGTAATCTAAATATAGAGATGGCAGTAATTCTTTTGTCAGGGAAAAAATCAGACAAGGCTTTATGGGGATGACATATTAAATTCTTTCAGACTGGGTAAAGTTGCATAAATAATGGAGGAAAAGACAAATCCAGATTGAGGATATGAATGGGAAGAAGAAAAGACATGTATAGGGAACACCAAAAGTACAGGACCCAACACATATAACACCTTTTTTATTACAAACTTTTATTACAAAATCATAAGTATGTAATTCTATAACAATTATCACACTCAAGTACATCATTATGACAGTTTAAGTGAAATGTTCACATTAAAACTATAAATTACTACATTCATATTATTGCCCTACCAACCGCACTCAAGCAGGCATTACTCTGTTGGACCCTGTAGTCTATTAAAGTTACAACAAATATATGAACAAAATATTAGAGAATGACTTCTATTGGGTTGTCCAAAAGTTGGTTTAGTTTTTTCCATACGATGGCTCTAGCAGTGCCTAGCTGTCTTCAACTTCATTTGAAACAATTTTGTTCCGCTGCATTGTGACAGCTGTCATGTCAGTGTGCATTAAAAATAATTTATCAAAATTGGTTTTGTGCAGCCATTTTAATGTTGAAGTTGGAGGAAATATGCAATATTTTTGGTGCACTATGCTTCATTATATTTCAAGAAAGGTAAAACTGCAACTGAGGTGCAAAAAAATTGTGCAATATATAGAGATGGTGCTGTGACTGACTTAAGTGTTAAAAGTGGTTTGAGGAGTTTCTTGGTTTACTGACATTTTTGCCAGTAATTCCTTGCTGTGGGACTGTCTCATACATTGAAAGATGTTTAGCAGCATCGCTGGCCTTAGCCCATTAAAAACTAACAGCAGGAGATAGCCGACATACTCCAAATATCCAAATCAATAGTTATTGGTGAAAATGAAAAATATGTCTTTTATGTTAGAAAAAACTAAATGGACTTTTTGGCCAACCCTCTATTACAACCCATGGGTTCCAACCTATCGGTGGGACATGAAAATAATTCTAATAGCTTACAATCAGCTGGTTTTAATGGAACAGAATGGGAAATATTAAAGTGTATCACATATAAAAAAGGTAAATATTGCCCTGGCTGGCGTAGCTCAGTGGATTGAGCGCGGGCCTGAGAACCAGACGATCGCGGTTCAATTCCCAGTCAGGGCACATGCCTGGGTTGCAAACCGGTTCCTTGCAGGCTAACTACCAGCAGGGGATGCACAAAAAGGCAACCATACATTGATGTTTCTCTCCCTCTCTCCTTCCCCTCTAAAAATAAATAAATAAATAAAATCTTTTATAAATAAATATAAATAAATAAATAAATTTTAAAAAAAGGTAAATATTTTGTTAAAATATTGTTTCAGATGCACACATGTGCACATCTATGCCAAGACATGACATAAATGTATTTCTTATGGGTTGTGGTAATTTTTGTTTTTCAAACACCATGATCATACAACAAACAACCAGTAGCTATAACTAAAGGTTGAGATTACAAAAAATTTTAATCTTCTAAAATCTTCAGTGTTTGAAATTCTCATTAAAATCAGGGAAAAAATATTTAAAGAAAGGTACACAAAGACTTTAAAGTTCAGATAACTGTGGGGTAGACAGTGGTGCTAACCAAGATAGGGGTCACAAGAATTCCATCAGCCATTTCCAGTCTTCGTCATCTCATGGCGCACCATAAACTAATTAGGAATATTCTGTGGCACACCAAAAATATATTGTATTTTTTGCTGATCTGATAAAACAAGCAAATATAATTTTGATTCATTCTCACTTATTGCTGGCTATTGTTGCATTGACTGTTGTCATTTTTTATTTGACAGCCTAAGGGGAAGGAGGTCGGTGCCCCTGACTAAATCGTTAGGCACTGCGTATTTTAAAAATTCTCGTGGCACACCAGTGTGCCTGCTGCAGCATACCGGTTGAAAATCGCTGCATTAGGTGAAGATGGGAATTTACATTTTATGTGTACTGAGTCTGAAATGCTCATAGGAGACGCCAAAAGCATGAGCCAGAAAGTTATACGCAAAATTTAAAAGACATAGTGTGAGGTATAGATTTGGTAAACAGCCACACAGGTGATAGTTGAAGCCATCACTATCCAAGGACAGAGAAGAGGACCACACCAAACAGGGAGGTCTGGGGAAGACCTGCCTTTAGAGAGAGGAATGGAATCAGAGACGGCAAGAGGGAGATGTTAGCAGGAACTTTGAACTGATCAGGAGTGAGGCCTCTGGAATGGCTACCCTGTCATCAAATCTTGCCTTTACAATACAAGCAAGACCTTATTAGAGTAATGGTGCTTATAATCTGGAACTGAACAAAGTGAGTGCCCGTAACATTAGTGTTTGGTAGCCACTGATGTCTCAGTCCTGGGCATGAATATCATACTTAGACTGCACTATAGCTCTTCTGAGTGCCCAGTTTGGGTTTAACTTCCAGCTCATCCTAAGCCTCCAACTCACACCACCTTATACATAGACAATGAATCCTAACTCTTTCAAGTAAGTAAATGGCTAGAATCTTGTAACCAAGACAGATTCACAAATGACAGAAAATGTAGAACTCCTCCTCAAATTCTTCTTCCATACGGCTTTACTGTACAGGCCATACAAACCTGTGAAGTAAGCACTGACTAAATCAAAAAAATTTCTTATTCATCTCACCCCCAGGAACTGAAATTATCTTAGAGTCCTTCCTGTTATATAATGTCAACACCCCTTGGTTTCATCTTTAGATCATCATAATTATTTCAGTTGTCACTATTAAAAAACAATGCTGGACAACCCTGAATGTATTATTATTCAGTATTAATAATCAACACAGTGAGCCCTAGCTGGTATAGCTCAGTGGATTGAGTGTGAGCCTGCAAACCAAAGGATGGCAGTTGGATTCCCAGTCAGGGCACACGCCTGGGTTGCAGGCCAGTTCCCAGCAGGGGGCGCACGAGAGGCAACCATACATTGATATTTCTCTCCCTCTCCTTCCCTTACCGTCTAAAGTTAAATCTTTAAAAAATAATAATAATAATTGACACAGTGAAACAACAGTAGAAAACAATTTATTTAATGAAAACTTCAAGTAATCATTTTTTTAAAAACCTGTGAGGTAGAACAATTGAGAGAAAGAGAAACAAGAGCTTTCCATGGAGAAGATGGATACACTAAGGTTGAAATTGGTCACCATATACATAAGTAAGTAATTTGAGGTAATTCTGTGATACAAAACATCTTTATACAAAGAGGAAAATTTGAGCAATACCCCAAAACAAAGGGCATGTGAACATAAAAAGGTGAAAATAGAATATACATTTTTAATTTGTCATCAATTCAGCAACAAAATTTCTACAGAAGAATAAGAATTACTTTCGTTTATAACAAAATCTACTCTAGAATATTGAATACTAAAAATAACAAGTGGGAGAGCAAGAAGGAAGTAGAAATTAGTTGGAAATAATCAACTTATGGTTTAAAGGCTAGGACTTTTTTTTTTAAGATTTTACTTATTTATTTTTAGAAAGGGGAAGGGAAAGAGATGGAGGGAGAGAAACATCAGTGTGTGGCTGCCTCTCACGTGCTCCCTACTGGGGACCTGGCCTTCAGCCCGGGTGTGTCCCTTCACTGGGAATCGAACCAGCGACCCTTTGGTTCTTGGGCCAGTACTCAATCCACTGAGCCACACCAGCCAGGGCAAAAAGGCTAGGTTTTAAAATCAAAACATATCTGACACCAGGAAGTAAAAAGGGAAAAACAGCAAAATGGATTGGGATCAGGAATCTCAAAAAAAAATTTCACACCTATGTTCTCACCACAAGATTGTGTTTACATGATAAAAATGAATCAACTTTCTTTACCTACATTGCAAATAAAATATGATAAAAATCTACAAAAATCGAGTTAATCTTGAAATTTTAAACTTAAAAGTTTAAACCTCAGATCCCCACAAAACTCCATCTCAAAAGCTGGTAAACATTTATTAAATTCTTTGTAGGTCACACAAAACCACATATATATTACTATAAATTTAGACTTTTCAGTTTTGGGTATACCTGTACAAAAAAATAAATAGGGTTAAATTTTGTATGTTGATAGAACTTTATACCTAACAAGATTATAAAAACACATACACACAAACCTGCAACTCTGAACAGAGTACATTTACATCATTTCATACCCTTAAGATAAAAGTTATCTCCACAGCCTCCATGTGCTGATTTTAGAGCATGCCCAAATTACTCATAAAAGGAAATTGTTAGAGAAGGTCAGTATGCTGGTGTGAAAAAGGAAAACAGTGCTTCACCTTCTTTGAAAATCACCCAATACATAACGAAGACTTTCGTGTTCTCCTGATGGCAGATCAATGATGTAAAAATAAATTAAGGAAGACATATTTAACACACAATGGAACCATATAAAACATATATGACAATTATTTCATATTTCATAGTTTAGTTTATAGGACTGCTAAAAATTACAAAGATTTTTATGGCATTCTATGGAAAATAATGTACTTATACATTATTTTACTTATACAATAAGGTTTATGTATCTTAGCCTAAATACCCCCATGTAATTTTTTTAAAAGATGATCTATTTTTAAAATAAACTATAATATGGCAAGAAATAATTCTCTATTTCTTAAAAAGATTTTATTTATCCCCAGAGAGAGGAGAAGGGAAGGAGAGAGAGAGAAACATCACTGTGTGCCTGCCCCTAGCACACCCCCCACTGGGGACCTGGCTGGCAACGCAGGCACATGAGGAACCAAACTGGTGACCCTTTGGTTCACAGGCCAGCACTCAATCCACTAAACCACACCAGCCAGGGCTAATTCTCCATTTTTAAATATAATGTTTTGTCCTATATTTTTATACAGATATAGATATAGATAGGCCAGCACAAATAATGCCCCTTTTTATTATAAACTCATTTATTACATTACAAGCACAAAATTCTGTAACATAAGAATATCACACTCAAGCACATCATATGACATTTTAGGTGAAATGCTCAAAATTAAAAGTATAAATTGGTACACTCATATTATTACCCAACCAACCACACTCAAGCAGGTGTTACTTCTACTGGACCCTGTATATGTAAAGATGTTATTTATTTTTCAGAGAGGGGCAAGGGAGGGAGAAAGAGAGGGAGAGAAACATTGATGTGGGTGATCAGAAACATCAAGGTTCGATTGACTGGTTGCCTCTCACATGCCCCCAGCCAGGGAACTGGCCCACACCCAGGCATGTGCCCTGACCAAGAATTGAACTAGCCATCTTTCAGTTTGCAGGCTGGTGCTCAACCCACTGAGCCACACCAGCCAAGGCTATACTATATTTTTAACAAAGGGTTATAAATTGGGTTAAGAGAACCAGAGGAGAGAACCAGTTTTCCTAGCTGCGTCTAGGAAACATGCTCCCTGTTCATTGGGCAACAGATCGAGTCCCTTTTTTCCTCCTTTCTCACTTCACACACTATCATCCATGACCTTCATTATTCTACTTTTGGCTTAAAATTACTTCCTGTGAATTGTTTTCTGTCTCCTCTTTGGAGAATCAGATCTTTGAAATACGCCCCTGGAAAACACAAGACACCGAATTTTTAATTTATGTAAGTACATAAATGAAATAGTCAAAATAGCACAATCAAATATGACCCTATAGAAAACAAAAAGGATATTAATTTTTCTGAGTTTAGATGGCAAAGCAGCTTCCCCAAAGGAGGATAGCGGTTTAGTGAGGACACACATCCCAGAAGAATCAGTTTATGTTTGGCTCTGGTTATAGCAACATTAAGTCGTCGCCAGTCTTTCAAGAGTTCACCAAGCTGAAAGATATGTAATTTTCAATTATTTGAGGTTTCTTATATATTTGAGTTTATTCTGGCAAAGAACACAATTTTTCTTGAACTATTTTATTACTTAAAAAAATCTTTTAAAAGATTTTATTTATTTATCTTTAGAAGGGAAGGGGAAGAAAAAGGAAGAGATATATCAATGTATGGTTGCCCCTCGTGCATCCCCTGCTGGGAACTGGCCCGCAACCCAGGCATGTGCCCTGACTGGGAATTGAACCTCAATCCTGTGGTTTGCAGGCCCATGTGCTCAATCCACTGAGCTGTACCAGCCAGGGCCTATTTTATTACTTTTAATGCTAACCAATAGATCACCAGGAAAGGTTATTTTATTACTTTTAAAAATATATATTGCACATCAGTAAATGAGTGGATCAATAAGCTGTGGTACATTTACACAATGGAAAACTACACAGCAGAAAGAAAGAAGGAGCTCCTACCCTTCTCAAGAGCATAGATGGATCTGGAGAGCATTACGCTAAGTGAAATAAGCCAGGTGGTGAGGGACAAATACCGTATGGTATCTCCTTTAACTGGAACATAATCAACAAAAGAAAAAACGAAGCAAAATATAACCAGAGACACTGAAAGTAAGAACAATCTGACAATAACCAGAGGGAAGGCAGGAGGGGATAAAGGGGGGAAGGGTTTTCAGGAACTACTATAAAGGACACATGGACAAAACCAAGGGGGAATGTGGAAGCAAGGGAAGGAGGGGAGTTTGGCTGAGGTGAGCGAGACTGGTAGGAGGAAAATGCAGATAACTGTAATTGAACAACAATAAAATAATGTAATAAAATAAAATGCTCCAAATACAATAGCTAAGAGGTAGAAGCTACCCAAATGCATGTTGATGGATAAATGAATAAACAAAAGTGGTATATATGTGCAAAGGAATACCATTCAGTCTTTATAAGGAAGAAAATTCTGTCACATGCTACAATGTGGATGAATATTGAGGGCATCATTCTAAGTGAAGTAAGCCACTTACAAAAGACAAACATTCTAAGATTCCACTTGCATAAGGTACCTCTATGAAGTTGTAGTCAACTTCATAGAGACATAGAGCAAAATGGTGGTGGCCAGGCTGGAGCAGGAAGGAATTAGGGAGTTGTTATTCATAGGTATAGAGCTTCAATTTGCAAAATGAAAAAGTTCTGGAGATCTATTGCATGAACGTGTGAATATACTTAACACCACTGAACTATACACTTAAAAATAGGTTGGTAAATTTTATGTTCTGTGTTTTCACCACAATTTCTCAAAAAAAGAGAGAAAAAATGTCTTAGATGAATCAGCAGAAAATACAATTAACTTACCGTTCCATCTTTATTACTTCTAACAAAAGACACTAGAATGATACTTTTGTCTCTTCCTTGGTATTTGTCTACTGTATTAACTTCAACCACCCCAACAGAAGAATGTGCCAATAAATCATTGATGATCTTTAACTGCTGCCTGTATGGTGCCACGATACCAATATCAGAGGGATTACATCCAGCCTAAACAGAAAGGACACAATGTAAAATTTTTTAAATCTTAATTTTTGTTAAGTTTTACAAATTCATTAAATTAAACATTTACTACATAATGTGCCCAACTGATGTTTCCAATAGATACTCCTATGACAAGGAGTAAATATAATTATTGAATTTGTTCTAAATCAAAATTCACATTTCCCGAGCTGAAATAATTTCCTCAACACTGCTCCCTTGATTTTCAGACATTCGTGGCAGAATAATGATTTGCATGCTAGACCATTGCTGCCATGCAAAAAAAAGTATAAATATACACATTTCACTTTCTGCTCTCCGATTCCCACTGATGTTTCCCATCTCCAATCACACTGACTATAGCACTATATTGACACAATCTGAATTATTTGATGTTACAAGTTATCCTAAAAGGAGAACCAAAATGCCATTGTAAAAAAATTACATGTGTGAGAGAAATTTTCTCAAAATGAGATGATCAGATTTCAGTCCTCTTAATAAACAAGGGTAAATGCTACTACATCTTAAGTTTCTTGCATTCTAACATTCTATTACTTTGCAAATATTAATTTGCCCTCAAAATAAAATACTAAATTACCTTAATGAAAATCGAAGTCAGGAAAACAATGAGTTTGGCTTCTGTTATATTGCTCACACCACTCTTTTCAACTTGTTCTGGTGCTGGAACCTATACAGAAAAATAAGCATCCTGTTTATAAAACAGTCTCTGAAGTTAAAAGCACACATGTAGCTAGCTATAAGAGACTGTTCTGCCGGCTGTGGAGACAGTTGAAAAATTTCTTCATCTTAAAAGTTGAAATAAATGAGACTATGCACTTTCAGAAAGCCATCCAGAGGCAACTGTCTTAAACACGCCACGGTTCAGACTAAAATTTCTATGAAAGCAGACCGCACACTGGGCTTCACATGCTTCACTTTGTAATCTCCCATGTTAAGGAATCAAAGGCCAGAAAAGATAAGTAACTGGCTCAAGGGCTCACAATGACTCATGGCACTAGGAATGAAAACTTAGATCTGGCTCCAATAACTGCATTTTCTTGTTGCCTTTTACACAAATAATGGAGCAGATAAAGTTCCCCAGGTTCTGCAACACATGGTAAAACTCCCCAAGGACTATCTTGCTCTACATATCCCTAACTAACCTTGATTATTTTTTTAAGTATTTTTTTTATTTATTTATCTTTAGAGAGGAAGGGAAGGAGAGAAGGAGAGAAATATCAATGTATGGTTGCCTCTCGTGAGTCCCCTGCTGGGAACTGGCCTGCAACCCAGGCATGTGCCCTGACTGGGAATCAAACCGCGATCATGTGGTTTGCAGGCCCGTGCTCAATCCACTGAGCTACACCAGCCAGGGCCTAACCTTGATTATTTTTAATACAACTTATTTGGAATCCTGATGCTAAGAAAGAGAAAACCTGAGTCTTCTGGTTTTCCACAAAAAATAAAGAACCTGAGCAATCATTGGTGAGGTAAATAATTATACTGTAAATTAACTAATAAATTAAAGTGTGGTTTATAAAAGCAGGCATCTGTGAAATCAGCTTATTTGAATGAATTTCCCAGAATCTGCCTGCCCCTAGGTGTTATTCCTTGAACCTGAAATGCTCAGAGCAATATCCAAGAGAATGAAAATTCCAGCAGGGTACGCACAATTAGGCCCTGTTTTTAACAATCAGCTAACTCCACCCATCCTAATAACAAATGATACATTTCAGAATAAAATGCATACATGTAATTGGCCATTATATTTTTATCTGAACTTCTGTAAAGACTTCTAAATCAATGTTGAGAAGTACTATGTAAAACAAACTGTAGGAGTATAGGGTCAAAACTTTGTTCTTAGTTCCTAGAAATAAGTCATTTAAAGTTCTTGTGAAGATTTTTGTTTAATGCCAAGTTTGTAAAAAGGTTTTTATGTGCATAAGTGGGGTCAGGAGGTATATGGGAAACTTCCTTACTTTCAGCTCAATTGTGCTGTGAACCGAAAACTACTCTAGAAAATAAAGTCTATTTTTTAAAAAGTCTTTAAAAGGACAAAAATTCATCATATATTCTGTCCATTGGCAAACCCAACCCTTGGACACCATTAATAGCAGTTTCTTTTCCAGCAAATGTAATTATACTCTTGAGTTCACTTTCTAGCTTTCCTACTTAAAAGTCAAATTTGGTATCTGTCAATCCTCAAAAAAACTTCCTCCCAATGATAATAGATCTACAAAAAAATTTTGTGTATGTTGCAAAAGTGTATAAGAAGTATACTACTTGTATTGCTATACTCTAATGAGGCATTTGCTATTGAAAACTGTGGAATTTATTGAATAGGAAAAAAAAGAAAAACTAAGAAAAAAAAGTTGTTTTGTTTTCTTTTACCTGGTCTGTATTAAGAAAACAAACAGGATTGTTTGGTTCAAATGCTCCAATCAGCCAAGGACTTTCTGAATAATCAGCATAAAATTCCAGTTCCAGCTTTACATCTTTAAAGTTTGGCAGGTTTATCACTGCATTGGCCACTTTGTCTGATCCACATTCCAGCTTTCCTTCATATGTCAGTTTATTACTTAAGGACATGATTTTACTAAAAGAAATTACAAAAATAATTTTAGTTTTCGTGAATGAAAATGAACACGAAGATCCCTCGTAGCCGCCACCGTTACAAATACCTGTTCATTCTGTACTGCACAGTTAACTGTACAACAGCATTTTTATTCTGCTCCAGCCTCTTGAATAAGCTTTCACTCATGCCAAGAGCTCTGTCAACATAAATTGAGGCTCATCAGGGTGCTGTAACTCTCCCTTAAAAAGAATCTAATTTAAAATTAAAACTTCAATGTCTGCTTACCTTGCTTCACGGTTCAGCACCAGGGGAGGAAGCTGCTGATGATCCCCCACCAACACGAATCTCCGAGAGAAAAAAAGTGGCCCTAGGCAAACTGGCTGGCTAATTTGAGAGGCTTCATCCACAATACAAAAATCAAAAACTTTACGGGAAAATATTGGATGGTTTATTCCCATACATGTTGTTGCAACTATAAGCTAAAGGCAAAGAAAATAGACCAGTTAGTTAATATGTCCAAAAAATGTAACTTTTTTCTATTTTTGAAACTAAAAAATATAAAAAAAGACTTTCATCTCCAATAACAGGAATCCAATATTATTTAATTCTGATATAACATGCAAAAAATTTTAAGTTTTACTACAAATTGAAAAAAAATAAATTTTCCAAACACCCTAACAATTTTCAAATTTGCAGACCAAACCCAGTTCCAACAAAAGCCAAAGGAACAGATAAGGGGAAGCCTAGTAGAGAGAAAATTTGTATACAATAACGACTCTACTCTAGCCAAACACCACAAAAAAAACTGTGGCCTCACCTCCCACTAATGCAAGCAGAGACCAAATTAGAAATCTAGACCCCAACTGTCCCGAGATGTTACAGCAGGGCTTCACAATACCCTGTTGGAGCAGCACCAGAGAAAGCCAAGCAGAGAGCTAGGATTTCCATTCCCACTGGCTGGTTATATACCTCCACCTGCAATGTCACTGGAGACTCTGTGGAGAGCCTGGACTTCCTGCCCCATCCAGCAGTAATGAGGAGCCCCCACCTTGTATGTCAATAAGGCCGAGTGGGAAACCTGGACTTCAACTCCCACCTGGCAGTAATGAGATGGCATATCCTCTCATCCTACCAGTAGTGTCAGAGGATGTCAGCTCAAAACAGAAGTTTGTTTTTTTTAAAAAGATTTTATTTATTCGTTTTTATAGAAAGGGAAAGAGAAAGAGAAGGAGAGAAATATCAATGTGTGGTTGCCTCTTGCACGCCCTTTACTGGGGACCTGGATCGCAACCCAGGTATGTGCCCTGACTGGGAATCGAACCAGCAACCCTTTGGTTTGCAGCAGCAACTCAATCCACTGAGCTACACCGGCCAGGGCTAAAAACATAAGTTTTAAATAACATAAAATTGCTCAGGTTTCATTAAAAAATCACTTATTATGCACAGAACCAAGAAAATCTCAAACTAAATGAAGAAAAATAATCAATATATGCCAACACCAACATGACATTAAGATCATGTGACAAAGATTTTAAAGCAGCCCAAAAAAAAGTCTAAATGAGTAATTATTAACACATTTGAATCAAATGAAAATACTGCAAGTCTAAACAAAATAGAAAGTCACGGCAAAGAAATGAAAGATAAAAGAATCAAATTTTAGAGCTGAAAATACTTGTACAAAAAAATTTTTTTTAAAAGACCACAGAAGAGTCTCAACATTGGAGGACAGGACTCAGTGAACAGAGACACAGAAAAATGGAAATTATTGCAGGGGTCAGTGAAAAAGATGAAGGAATTAAGATACAAATTGGCAGTCACAAAATAGTCATGGGGATTATAGGTTATAGTCAATAATATTGTAATAACAATGTGTAGTATCAGGTGGGTACTAGACTTATGGAGGTATCACTGTGTCAGTTATGTAAATTTCTAACCACTATACTATACAACTGAAGCCAATATAATATTGAATGTCAACTGTAATTAAAATTTTCTAAATTTAAATAATTATAGAAATTATGTAATCACTGACCTGTGGAACATAACAAAAGATCTAACATTCATGTCCTCACAGTCCTAGAGAAGGGGCTGTAAAAAATACCAGAAGAAGCCTGGCTGGATTGAGTGGCAGTCTGCAAACCAAAGGGCTGCTAGTCCGATTCCCAATCAGGAAAACCTGACTGGGTTGCAGGCCAGGTCCCCAGTAGGGGGCCCATGAGAGGCAACCACACACTGATGTTTCCCTCTTTCTCCTTCCCTTCCCGCCTCTCTCAAAATAAATAAATAAAATCTTTTTAAAAAAGTACTAGAAGAAATCATGGTTAAAAGTGTTTCAAGTATAACAAGAGATCTGTAGATTCAGTAAGCTAAGGAAAAAAACCAGGACAAAACACAACATAATTAAAATTCCAGAAACCAAAGGAAAGAAAAAAATCTGGAAAGCAGCCTCAGAAAACCACACCTTGCTATAAGGGAAATCATTCTAATTCAAATGTCACCATATTTCTCATCAGAAACCATGGAAGCCAGAAGGAAGTGTCAGAGATAGTTCCAGGACTAAAAGAATTATTTAACCAGAATCCTATAACTAGCAAAACTACCATTCAGGAACAAAGAGGAAGTTGAGACATTCTCACAATGAAGGAAAACTAAGAGAATTTTTGCCAACTGGCATACCACCCTAAAAGAATAGATAAAGGAAGTTCTCCAAAGAGAAAGGAAATGATAAAACATGGAAACTTAAAACATGAGGAAAGAAGGAAAATACAGTAGGCAAAAAATATGAATAAATACAAGATGGTTTCCATCTCCTCCAAATTATCTTTGATGGTTAAAGCAAAAATTATAACATGGTCTGATGTAGTTCTAAATACAGAAGAAATATTTAAGACAATTATATTATTAACAGGGGAAGATAAGGGGCAAAAAAGTGAAGGTAAGGTTTCTAACTTCACTTGTACTAGTAAAATGACAACAGCAATAAACTGTAAGTTATGTATATATAATGTAATAACTACAGCAACCACTAAAAACAACTATTCAAAGTAATACACACAAAAACACTATATACAGATCAAAACACAATTCTAAAAAAATGTACATAGGAAAAAGGAAAAAAAATCAAAGCAACAACAACAAAAATAAATAAAGTGGCTGTCATAAGCCTTCATGTATCAATACTTGTCATAAATGTAAATGCTCTATAAAACACATACATTTTTGAAAACAGATTAAAAGATACCACAATGGCTGGTGTGGCTCAGTGGATTGAGCACCAGCCTGTGAACCAAGAGTTGCAGGTTAAATTCCCAGTCAGGGTACATGCCTGGGTTGTGGGTCAGGCCCCTGGTGTGAGGGGGCATGAGAGAGGCAACCACACAGTCATGTTCCTCTTCCTCTCTTCTTCCCTTCCCCTCTCTCCAAAAACAAATAAATAAAACCTTTTATTTAAAAAAGGATACCAAGTAAAAGGTAGAGTTTGGCAGAGTAAATTAAAAAAAACATGTCCCAGCTAAACACTATAAGGAAATCACTTCAAATTTAATGAAAGTCATGTTGAGAGTGAAAAAATGGAGTATCATACTGATTTTCATTCGATGAATTATCCCATTTGTTCATCATATATAAACTTTTTAATATGCTGCCAAATTCAGTTTATGAGTATAGTATTAAGGATTTTTATATCACTCAAATATGCCCAGCAAATTTTTTTCAACACAGGTGCAAAAGCAATTCAATGGAGGAATGAAAGGATTTTTTCAAGAAGTGCAACTGGACATCAAAACAAGCAAATAAATGAACCTTGACCTAAATCTCACACCTGATACAAAAATGAACTCAAAATGGTAACAGACCTAAATATAAAACATAAACGTATAAAGCTTTTAGAAAAAAAATAAAAACAGGGGAAATTTTCAGCATCTGGAGTTAGACAGAGTTCTTAGACTTGACACCAAAAGCAGAATGCATGAAAAATTATATACTGGACTTAATCAAAATTAAAACCTTTTCTGCTTTAAAAGACCCAGTGAAGAGGATGAAAAACAAGCTACACAGTGGGGGGAAATATTCACAAATTACATATCCAATAAGGACTAATATATAAAATATAAAAAGAATTCTCAAAACTCAGCATTAAAAATAAGCAATCTAAATGAGGAACAGATATGAAGAGAAACTTTACTAGAGAGGCTATATTGATGGTTAACAAGCACAGAAAACCATCACTAACCATTAGGTAGCTATTTTCAACAGGTATGATGCAAGAATTTTTAAAAGATGCAATACCTGACTATTTTAGTCAGGGGCACTGACCTCTTTTCCCTCAGATTGCCAAATAAAAAAATGACAACAGCCAAAACAATAGCCATCCAGTGTGAATGAATCAAAATTATACCTATATTTGGGACTTCCGGCCAAGATGGAGGCGTAGGTAGACACACTGTGTGTGCCTCCTCAAACAACCAAAGAAGGACAACAAATTAAAAAACAAAAAACAATCACAACTGACAGAAATTTGAACTATACGGAAGTCCAACAACCAAGAAGTTAAAGAAGAAACATTCATCCAGACTGATAGGAGGGGCAGAGATGGGCAGCTGGGCACAGAGGACTCACGGCAAGAGGGAAACAACTGGGAGTGAGGCAGACCACACAACCCAAGGCTCCAGCATCAGGAAACAAAGCCTCAAACCTCTAACTAAAGACACCTGTGGGGGTTGAGGCAGCAGCAGGACAAACTCCCAGCCTCACAGGTGAGTTCGTTGGAGACCCAGAGGGTCCTAGAACCTACACAAGCCCACTCACCAGGAATCAGCACCAGAAGGGCCCAATGTGCTTGTGGGAAGCAGGGGAAATGGCTGAAAACGGGCAGACAGAGGAGCAAGCAGCATTGTTCCCTTTCAGACTCCTCCCCCACAAACTGTCACAACCCAGAAAGGTGGGTTGCTCTGCCCTGGTGAACACCTAAGGCTCCACCCCTTACTACTAATAGGCGCAGTGAGACCGCCCCCCGACCCCCGCCAAAAAAAAAAAAAAAGAAAGAAAAAAAGCCCAAATAAAAGAACAGCTGAAAGCTCCAGAATAAATACCACTAAGTGATAAAGAGATAACCAACCTATCAGATACACAGTTCAAAACACTGGTTTATCAAGATGCTCCAGGAACTCACTGGGTACTTCAACAGCGTAAAAAAGACCCAAGTAGCAATGAAGGTTGCATTATGAGAAATGAAGAAAAATATACAGGAACCAACAGTGAAGGGGAGGAAACCAGGACTCAAATCAATGGCTTGGAGCAGAAGGAAAAAATAAATATTCGACCAGAAAAGAATGAGGAAACAAAAATTCAAAAAAAATGAGGAGAGGTTTAGGAACCTCCAGGACATCTTTAAACGTTCCAACATCCAAATTATAGGGGTACCAGAAGGGAAAGAGGAACAGCCACGAGTGGAACACTTATTTGAACAAATAATAAAGGAGAACTTCCCCAGTCTGGCAAAGGAAACAGACTTCCAGGAAATCCAGGAAGCTCAGAGAGTCCAAAAGAAGTTGGACCCAAGAAGGAACACACCAAGGCACATCATAATTATATTAGCCAAGATTCAAATGAAGGAGATTATCCTAGAAGCAGCAAGATAAGGGGACAGTCACCTACAAAGGAGTTCCCATCAGACTGTCAGCTGATTTCTCAAAAGAGAACTTACAGGCAAGAAGGGGCTGGAAAGAAGTATTCCAAGTCATGAAAAGCAAGGACCTACAACCAAAATTGCTCTATCCAGAAAAGCTAGCATTTAGAATGGAAGGACAGATAAAGTGCTTCCCAGATAAGGTCAAGTTAAAGGCATTCATCATCATCCAGCCCTTATTATATGATATGTGAAAGGGACTTATTTAAGAAATAGAAGATAAAAAATATGAACAGTAAAATGACAGCAAACTCACAGATACTAACAACCGGACCTAAAAAACAACCCCAAAACCAACTAAGCAAACAACTAGAACAGGAACAGAATCACAGAAATGGAGATTGCATAGAGGGTTATCAATTAGGGAATGGAAGGGAAAGGGGGAGGGAAAGGCTACACAGAATAAGTAGCATAAATGGTAGGTAGAAAATAGGGGGAGGTTAAGAATAGTACAGGAAAAGTAGAAGCCAAAGAATTTATATGTACAACACATGGACACGAACTAAAAGGGAGGACTGCAGGTGGGAGGGGGTGTACAGAGTGGAGGGAAATAAAAGGGGGAAAATGGGACAACTGTAATAGCATAATCAATAAAATACATGAAAAATTATACCTATATTTTTGGTCAGATCACCAAAAAATATAATTATTCTGGTGTGCTGCAGAATTTCAGTAATTAGTTAATGTGTGCCATGAGATGAAAAAGATGGAAAAATCACTGCCTTAGAGAAAAACACAATGAGATATCACTATACACCAATCAGAATGTCCAAAATGAAAAACAGTAACACATGCTGACAAGGATCACTCATACGTTGCTGGTAGAAGTGTAAAATGTTACAGTTGCTTTGAAACACAGTTTGGTAGACCTCTAAAAATCAAAACATGAAACAACCAAATGACCCAGAAATTGCACCCCTGAGCATTTATCCCAGAGAGATGAAGGCTTACATTTACATAAAATTCTGTACACAAATGTCTTTAGTAGCTTACTCCTAATAGTCAAAATCGGGAAACAATTCAGATGTCTTTCAATGAGTGACTGGTTAAACGATTGTGGTACATCCATGCAAGGACCAATATTCACCAGTAAAAAAGGAACAAACTATTGACACAGGCAATGATCTGAATCTTCAGAGCACTGGGGTAAGTGAAAAGCACCAATCCCAAAAGGTTGCATACTCTATAATTCCATTTATAGAACATTCTTGATATGACCAAATTACAGAAATGGAGAACAGGTAAGTGGTTATCAGAGTTTAAGGAGGGGAGGGATGAGAAAGAAATGGGTGAAGTTATAAAAGTGCAGCATGAGTGATACTTGTTATAACAAAGTACCTTGTTACTTTGGTAACAAAGCTAACAAAGCTAATATTGTTGCTTGTGGTAACGAAGCTAACTATTCTGGAGCAATGTCAATGTCCTGCTCTGATAGTTTACTACAGTTTTGCAAAATGTTTCCATCAGGCAAAGGATACACAAGATCTCTGTATTGTTTCTTAAAACTGCCTGTGAATTTATAATTATCTCAAAATAAAAAGTTCAATTTTTAAAAAGTAAATCACACTTCAAATTTTTTAAATAATTGGCATAGATATTAGATAAAGGAATAAAAAGAATAGTGTATTGAATTTAATTTATTTTAGATGATTTTTTAAAGACAAAAATACCAGTTAAGACCTCCCAGTAAAAATGTGTACTTATATGTACAAAAATATATAGATGTAAAGTTAAATAATAAAATATAAACTAGGTTCTATACCAAAGACTAGAAAAATCCATCATAAGAATGTTCATGTGCCATTGCTTCTAATTCAAACTCACTAAAAGAATCCTGATTAATAGTTTTCTAGGTGTGATAGTATGATATAAAAGGAAATATATATATTTGGCCTTCCTCCTAATTCTTGGCCAGAGCTCCTAAACATCCTTGGAATTTCCTAAATGATGGGGAAGAGAGGAACACCTTTTGTTATTCACAATTAGACCCTTTCGACCAAACCAACCATGTAATTACAGGGTTAGAACTTTCATCCATCCNTTGCTTCTAATTCAAACTCACTAAAAGAATCCTGATTAATAGTTTTCTAGGTGTGATAGTATGATATAAAAGGAAATATATATATTTGGCCTTCCTCCTAATTCTTGGCCAGAGCTCCTAAACATCCTTGGAATTTCCTAAATGATGGGGAAGAGAGGAACACCTTTTGTTATTCACAATTAGACCCTTTCGACCAAACCAGAGTTTATTGAAATGAGGTGACACTGAAAATGGGAGCTGGTTGCCAGAGAAACCAACCATGTAATTACGGGGTTAGAGCTTTCATCCATCCCTCCAGCTCCAGGAAGGTGGCTGGGGATTGAGCTAATCACCAGTGGCCAATGATTAATCAGTCCTACACAATGGACTCACATTAGAAATCCCAAAGGGGCATGGCTAACACATCATGGTGCTGGGAGGGTTCACCTGGAAAGGGCACAGAGGCTCCACCCACCTTTCCACATAGTGTACCCTAAGCATCTCTTCCATTTGGCTGTTCCTGAATTGCATCTTATATAATATTTTCAGCAATAGTAAGTAAAGCACTTTCTTTTTTTTTTTTTTTTTTGCATTTTTAAAAAAATTTAACTCTTGTTCAAGTACAGTTTTCTTTCTTGTATTCCCAGCCCTGCAGTAAAGCACTTTCTTGAGTTCTATGAGCCACTCTAACAATTACTTAACCCAAGAAGGAGGTCATGGAAGCCTCGGTTTATAGCTTACTGTTCAGTAGGACAAGAGGTCCTGATACCCAATTTAAACGGAAGTGGGGGCAGTCTTGTGGGACTAAGCCCTTAACCTGTGGGGTCTGCAGTAACTCCAGGTAGTCAGTGTCAGAAGTGTTATAAGTAGAGAGAGACAGAGTTTTCCTTTACTAGGATATTTTAAACCAAAAACCTCATTTCATTTCAGAAGCAAACAGCAAACTGCAAATTAGTAAACTGATCTTGTGGTTTACACAAATCAATCATGTGCAAATTCAGTCAATGTGACTGAATTTCCCCCCTTATTCTGGCCGCAGAACTTAGTATCAGCATTATTATACCATACTGTACTTACTTGACTATTGTAGAGTTCTTCTAGAAGAGCTAAAGATTTAATAGACTTTGATTGGCAAATTTCCTCCTCTGTAAATTTCTGAATATCTGGATGTACCTTCTGAGGCTGACCCAAGCGCAAAAATCCTATTTTAAATTTGGCTAACTTCAAAAGAATATTGTCAACAGCAGAGTGTGTATAACTGGTCAACAAAACACTAAAACCACAGGTGTAGAGAATTCTTACCTAACAATGAATAAGAGAAAGGAAAACAGCATTACTTTCAATTCTGGATCATTTTTAACATGCTCATATTTTTCTAGTAAAATCAGAAAACTTAATAGGAAGCCTATCTAAGAATAGAACCCGGTAACTTTTTAAAAATTATAAGGCCAAAATGTTTTATGAAAGTAACATGGTATTATTGTTATTAATGATGTAAATTAAATTGAATACAAATAAAATTTGAATAGTACCTGGCACACAGTATCAATCAATAAATATCTGCTACTATCATCATGATTAATCAGTAAATTACTAAGAAATTTACCAATATGAAAAAAATTCAAGAAAATCTATTCAAACCACCTCCATATAACTTCTCTTTTTTAAAGGGAAGAACATACCAGTGATATATATACCACAAAACAGAGACATCAGACAATCCTGAATGCAAGACACCTACAACATGATGACACCTATTTGTGATTTAGCTTTTCTATTTCTCATGTCATCCTAAAAAGTTAATTTGACATAAAGGCATTTTGAGTTAAAATCCAGCCCTTGTGGCAGCAGACATCACAACCTCTGAACAAAGGAGAAGCTGATTTACACACTGAGTGTCTACACAGAAGCACAAGCCTTACAAGAGCACACATCGTAGTTGTCTTCCCTGTCCCAGGCATGCCCACGATGAGCGTGTAGTCTCTTGAAAGAAGTACCTTTTTCATCGCTTGCCTCTGAGGCTTATTCAAACCTATATTTAAATTTAAAAATAACAGAAAAAAGTGTGTTGAATTTCAATGAGCAAATTAATTATTTTATAAGAAAAGCAGCTGCCATTCAAATTTCTTCAATCTATCTTTGCAAAGTGAGAAAATACAGTGATATTAAAAAATATGGAAACTACTTCCAAAGAGACTGTCTAAAAACTATACGCAAAAATTAATAAAACACAAAACTATAATGTAGATTAAACTATAAATAGAACCAAAAAAATTAGTGGAAGCAGACGGCTGACGGCATACCTTTTAGAATAGAGGCAACTGCATCCTTTGCATCATGTGGAAGAACAGAACTGAGATAGGATATAAACTGAGGTTCACGCAAGTCAATGATTAACTCTCGAAGTTTTTGGCTGCAAAGAAAAAATGCTTTTAGTAATATTTCTTAGGAAAGTGGGATAAAATTAAAATTTATTCACTGTTACAAACCTGGTATCAGTATTTTTCATCAATTTAGAAAGATTTCCTAATGGGGTACCTATATCACAATTTTTTTCTTCCTGGTCCAATCTGAACAAAGTTGATCCTGGGAGTACTGCCAAGTTCCTAAAACAGGAAAACAGATGTACATGAATGTTTTTCATTTAACATAGTCAGTTGATCTATACAAGAAATACACTGCTGTCTGCTAAAAGAGCAAATGCGCTAGGGTAGCTATTAAAATGGCTACCAGCCCGCAATGCATACTTGGCAATCAAACACAGCAAAGTCCTGGACTGGTGGAAAAGAGAAAAGGGGAGAGCACAAGGCACCAAGGTCAAAACAGCTAATAATCAGGAACCTATAAAAACTGCCAACGATTCACCTGACCTTGCAATCCTAGGCTCACAACCCTAGAAGAATCCTGAGCACATGGCTCTCCCTCCACGAGCCTGGAGTACGGGATTCTTTCCTGACACCTCTCATTCCTCCAGCAGCCCATCAAACCCTCGTATCCCCCGATGGTCCCCTCCCTGATCCTCTCTACTGCTCTTTCTTGTCATTTTCGCTCAGGTCCCATGCCATCACATGGCTCTCAATCCCAAGTCTTCAGCTTTAGGCCTGACCTCACATTCCTCTCCCACCTGGTTCTTCACCCAAGCTTCAGGTTAGGACATCCGGTAGGCAACAAGGTCTTTCCACCTGGTTAAAACCTTGGCTAAGAAAGCTCAGTATACCCCAAACTGCACAATGCTTCGTCCCTGCTAAACCTGATCCTCCTCCTATGCTCCTGACCTCAGTTAACAGCACTTGCACCTACACTGCTGCCTTGATCCTTCCCTCTTCTCACCCCCTTCTCAACCTGCATACCCAATGAGCATTCAAATGCCAGCCAGCCTGACTTTCTAAGTACTTGTCAAAGTCACTCCATTCTCTCCACCAAACCCACCCTGTCCTCATTCACCTCTAGCCTGGGCCTCTAGCGGTTTCCTGGTTTCTCTGCTTTCAGTTTTGCCTCCATCAACTAATGCTACTCTCCACAGTGTATCCACAGAAAAAAAGCAAGTATGATTATCAGTCTTCTGTTTGAAACTCTTCAGCACAACTGAATAAAGTCAAAACTTCTTAATATAAGACCACCTCTAATATGACCACTTCAATCATTCCCTTATCTTTCACATTCCAGAAAAAATAACCTGCACTTTCCTGAATGCTTCAATACATGACACATCATGCCTTTACATACCACGTCCCCTCTGTCTGGAGTGCTCTGCTCACACTGCTTCACCAGGCTCACTTACTGAGATTCAAAATGACCCCTTTCCCTCTTTTTTATTTTTGATACTTTTTTACTGAGTTCACTAGGGTGACACTGGTTAATAAAACCACACAGGATTCCGGTGCACAGTCCCACACCACACCATCTGTCTGTTGCACTGTATGGTCACCGCTCCAAGGCAAGTTCCCAACCCCATTTATCCCACTTCACCACCCTCTTTAACTCCCTCGTCTCACTCCCCCTCTAGTACACGACCGCTTTCAAAAACCTTCCCTGAGCCTCCTAAAACTGGGTTGAATGCCTCTCCTTGGGGTTTCCAGCAATTTAAACATTTGTCCTATTAGACTGAACATACATTTATATATTTGTCTACCCACAAGACTATAATTCCTTTAGGATTTGCAAAGCACCTAACCCATGGGAGTCACTAAATAAATACTAGAAGAGACTACAGAGAATCTTAATAGACAACACAAATATTGTGGCTCATACTCCCACCGCACGAAATCCAGGCCAGCGTTGGTTACAGCTTAATTGGGATGACTGGGAGAGGACAGCCTGTGCATCTCCACTGCAGGGGCCAAGAAGTCACTGATCTCCCCCCACTAAGAAATGGTGACGCAGGCTGCACGTCAGAGCAGGGGCAGCTGGCAGCACAGGAATTGGGGGACGCAGCTATTGATGAGCATGGACATTAGACTCCGCCACAAAATTTTATAGCAACTTTTCTATTATTTACTAATATTTTTCTTTAAATCAATATTTTTCTTTAAATTGTTGTTCTGAGATAAACATCACAACTATAAATGGGGAAAAAATCATTTTATAAAAGGGAGGGAATGAACCGGTAAGTGACCAGAGCGCTAAGAAGGAGAAATAAGCTCTATGTCGAACACAGGGTGTCTGTCCTGTCCTGTCTGTCCAGGGTGTCTGTCCTGCCCACGGCACCTGTGGCTGTAAGAAGTAGAAAAGACTGTGTCCACATCAGCACTATGGGATGTGATGCACTGAACAAAAGATTAGCAGTTTGGAGTTTCCTCAACATGTCAAGCATAAAATTAGTACATGACCCAGCAATTCCACTATGACATATCTACAAAGGGAAATAAAAATATGTTCACATAAAAATTTGTATGTGAATATTTATAGCAACACTAGCCATAGCACCCAAAAAGTGAAAATAACTCTAGCTTCTATCAGCTGGTGAACAGATGAATAAAATGTGGCCTACCTATGTAACAGAATATTATTCAGCCATAAAAAGAAATGGAGTACTTAAAAAAAAGGAAAAAAATGAGGTACTGATAAATTCTGAAATGCATGTGAACCTCATAAGCAAGAGTCAGACAAAAAATATCACATATCACACAGTTCTACTTATGTGAAATATCCAGAAGAGATACATCCATTGACACAGAAAGCAGATTAGTTGTTGCCAGGGGCTGGAGGGAGGGGAGAGTGAAAAGCGACTGCTTCCCTGGCCAGTGTAGTTCAGTTGGTTGGAGTGTCAGCCTGTAAACCGAAAGGTTGTGGGTTTGATTCTTGGAAGGGCACACACCTAGGTTGCAGGTTTAATCCCTCCATCTGGGTGCATTCAGGAGACAGCCAATAGATGTTTCTCTCTCATATCAATGTCTGTCTGTCTGCCCCTGAGCAGTGAAAAATGCCTCTATAAAAGCAGTGAAAAATGTCCTTGGGGTAAGGATTTAAAAAATTAAATTAAATTTTAAAAAATTGATTGCTTAATGGGTACGTTTACTTTCAGGGTGTAAAAAACATGTTGTAACTAGAGAGAGGTGATGGTTGCACAATACTGTTAAATGCCACTGGACTTTGTATTCAACATGATTAATGGCCCTGACCAGGTGGCTTAGCTGTGCACCAAAGGGTTGAGGGTTTGATTCCCAGTCAGGGCAAATACCTAAGTTGCAAGTTCAATCCCTAGTTGGGGCATGAAGGGGCAGCTAATAGATGTCTCTCTCTCATCTCAATGTTTCTCTATCTCCTTTCTTCTCTTTCTGAAATCAATAAACATATCCTTGGGTGAAGATTTTTTAAAAACTGTTAAAATAATTAATGGTCAATTTTATGTTATGTAAATTTTTACCTCAATTAATGTAAGTAAATAACATGACTATACCAATAGATACAGAAGAAAGCATTAAACAAAATCCAACACTCATTTGTGATTTAAAAAAAAAAACCTCTCAGTAAACTCAAGATAGAAATTTCAACTTCATAAAGAATATCTATCAAAACCCTACAGTTAACATCACACCTAGTGGTGAGAAAGAATAAGCTAAAAAAAAAAAAAAAAAAAAACCAAACGAACAAAACAGTACGCTAAGTAAAAAAAGCTGGTCACAAGAGACCACACATTGTGCCCTGGCTGGTATGGCTCAGTGTACTGAGTGCTGGCCTGCAAAGCAAAGGGTCACTGGTTCAATTCCCAGTCAGGGCACAAGCCTGGGTTGCAAGCCAGATCCCCAGTAGGGGGCATAAGAGGCAACCACACATTGATGTTTCTCTCCCTCTCTTTCTCCTTCCCTTCCCCTCTCTCTAAAAATAAATAAAATCTTTTTTTAAAAGACCACATTTTATATATTCCCATTTATATAAAATGTTCAGAACAGGTAAATCTATAATGACAAAAAAACTGGTGGTTATCTAAGGCTGAAAAGTGACTGCTAAGGGGTTTAGGATGTCTTTGTAGAGTGATGAAAATGTTCTAAAATCGATTTTGGTGATGGGCATAACTCTGTGAATATACTAAAAAGCATTGCATTGTATGCTTTAAATGGATGAACTGTATGGTATGTGAATTACATTTCAACAAAGCTCTTACCCCTCCCTGCAAAAAGGGAACATGCCATTACCTGTCTAATAAACAGGTTACTGTTGTCCTGCTAATCTCTTTCACATATCCCCTAGACAAAGCAAATAGTGTTCTCTCTTCTCCACTTAAAATAATTCTGTCACCTGCCATTAGATTTGTGACAGGCATGGCACCATTTTTACGCTGGAAATTATGTAAATACTGTCCATCACCAACTGTCTTTACATGTTCTGTTCTAATCAGGTTTCCAATGCAGTTGCCACTCTGCTCCCTATAAAATAAAAAGACAGAGAAAGCTTCCATTTACATCACATATATAAACACTGTATTTGCAGTTTTCCACAATTTCCTTCTTCATTAGACCCCTAGAAACTCTAATGCTAACACTGAGTCTATCATTTTTACATGCTCCACACTCCACACTGAAATTTTAGAAATGCTAAGGAAACATTCTCTCTGCTAGCTTGAAAATGTGTAGTCATCTCCCACCAACGTGCCTCCACACACCTGTGAGGGAGCAGCTCCCTGATGCATCACAGTCGGGATCTCTGCGCAGCCTGTGGGTAAGAACGCTGCTCCCTGAAGGACACCCCACCTCCTGGGTGCACCATAACATTTAGGAAGACAAACTGTAATGATCTCTTTCTAAATCTGATGTGAAGAAAACACTAAGCTATTTATTCAGTGTTTACACAAGGATTTATAATTACTGTTATTACAATTAACAGCAAGCAAACTGATAATTCCACTCCTAGGAAATAAGCATTAGGCATTTATGGTCTCTCAGGCACTACTATTAAACACTATACACTTCAGAATCTTGTTGGCACGTACACTTGGCAATTCACTGTACTTACGTAGTCTATGGATAGCTAGTTAAACTTTCTCCATTGTAATGTTTCCTTTTTTGAAGTCTAGTATTAAGCAAATAATGGTCTAATTATTCCTAAAGTCACATTATTATCAGTATTCATTATGGAGAGTAGCAAATGTATTAAAAGCAACTAAACAGAGAAAAGAGATACAAAGAGATACAAAACAGCAACTTTACAAGTAACTTATTAAAAAAGGATCTCACAAAATACAAGACCGACCAACTTTAGAAAACTTAAAACTGTATCAAATAAATTATTCATTTAAGTTTATTTAAATACATTAAAGTTTTTAGCAACATTATTGTAAAGCATATTAAGCATGCTTCTTGAAAGGACTATGCTAACTTTTTTTCCCTCATATGCCTATGAGGTAATAACATAGTAGGATTCTTCTAAATACAGGGTGGAGCAAAAGTAGGTTTACAGTTGTGAATACACAAAACACAATATTTATTCTTGTATTATCATTTATTATATTATTTTCAATATGAAAAACTGTAAACCTACTTTTGCCCCATCCTGTATTTTGTAATAAATAAATGAAGACTATAAAACAAAACAAAAAATACTAAAACTACAAATTTTTGCCCTGGCTGGTATGACTAAGTGAATTGCACACCAGCCTGCAAGCCAAAAGGTTGCTGGTTCAATTCCCGGTCTGGGTACATGCCTGGGTTGTGGGCCACGTCCCCGGTTGGGGACATGCGAGAGGCAATTGACTGATGATATTTCTATTGAACATCGCCTACACATTGATGATTCCCTCCCTCTCTTCCTCCCACCCTTCCTCTCTCTTTAAAATTAAATAAAACCTTTAAAAAAATAAGATTTCCAGAGGCAGATTTATCCTACTGAAAATAGCTAACAGTGGTGTTCTACTTAGAAACAATTCACTGACAGCCACCTGGAGTTAGTGTGAATATATGAAATTGCATGTCTTTAACATGCTACATAATCTCTATTTGTCATGAATTTCGAATGACATCCTACTAGCTCATCCAAATAACTGAAGTTTTACTGTATTATGTGTACCACTTACATTTCCGAAGAAGGCATCAACCATATATTTTGGTGATTCTTTTTATTATCCTTTGATTGTGACTCCAGAGTTAACATCAGACACCAAAGGCTGAAATACTCCAAGTGGGTAAGCTTGAGATGCTGTGTTTCTTCTTTTATTTTGGGCAGCATGCCAATGGGGACTGAACTGTCACCCGTCTGTTGTTCGACTGCTCTAAAAATAAAGCTCCAAGTCAGAGATGTATATAAAATATTTTGCTGGCTGGCTATAAAATGAGTTATTTCTAAAATAAATACAGCTCTGATTGGTGTGGCTCATTAGGTTGCATGCCATCCTGCAAACCAAAAGATTGAGGGTTTGATTCCTGGTCAGGGCACATGCCTGGCTTGCAGGCTCAGTCCTGGGTTGGGACAAGTGTGAGAGGCAATGGATCAAAGTTTCTCTCACACATAAATGTTTCTCTCCCTCTCTCTCTCCTCCCTTCCCCTTTCTAAAAATAAATAAGTAAAATCTAGCAAGAAAAGTCATTTCCATATTTTACAAGCCAAATAACATTTGCAAAACAAATATGAGTATTTTTGTAAAACAAAATACTCAAGACACTCAATATTACGTTCTTTGCCTTCAATGGCTATGTCCCTAACAATTCCTTAAATTTGGTATACTCTGGTCTTTATACCTTATAGGTAACGAGTTTTGGCTTTTTCTACAACTGCATTTCTCAAAATCACAATATTCGTACATCCAGCTCTGTGTCATTAGACAGTCAGCATAAAAAGTAGGAGAATCATCTCATCTAGAGGATCAATTTTGCTTAATGCTAATTCTAAAATTTTATACAGAAACAAGTATGTCATAAGAAAGGCTACAAAACATTAGGAATAAAACATAACATTTCAAAACAATGTGCTTATACTATAGGCCCAGACTTCCCATGGAAGAGATCTGCTGTTAAGAGATCTTTTGATACAATAGTGTTTAAAGTCCTTTCTGTGAATTTTCAGACTGAATTAGAATTTTGGTTCTTATTATCTTCTTTCCTAGTCTGTATTTACATCTAACTACTTTTTTGCGTCCTTCAAAACTTTCAATGGCCTACAAAAACATATATACAACTGTTTATAAGACAGCTAAAAAATTTCCCATGTGTAATACAATAAGAACATGTAAATAAGACAAGTCCATCAGATCATACTAAACTGTGTGTCTGGAAGAAACAATTGCCCTGTTTTTAACTGCAAAATGCCTGAAAATAAAATAGCAGCTAAGAAGTAAAAGATTTCTCAAAAAAGCCATTTATGGCCCTGGCTGGTGTAGCTCAGTGGATTGAGCTCAGGCCTGCGAACCAAAGGGTCACCAGCTCAATTCCCAGTCGGGGCACATGCCTGGGTGGCAGGCCAGGTTTCCAGTAGGGGGCAACCACACACTGATGTTTCTCTCACTCTCTTTCTCTCTCCCTTCCCTTCTCTCTAAAAGTAAATAAATAAAATCTGAAAAAGAAAAAAAGCCATTTACATTGCATTCACAAAGCCTATACTACATACCACATTTCTCCTAACCAAAGTTTAAAAAAAATTCTATTATTCCTCAAGGAAACAGGCTTCTTATAAATTATGAACTGTGCTTTTTTCTCCGTAGAAATACACATGAGGAAAAAAATGACTGAATAAAATCATCAGCCCTGGCTGGTGTAGGTCAGTGGATTGAGTAAAGGCCTGTGAACCAAAGTATCACAGTTCGATTCCCAGTCAGGGCAGATGCCTGGGTCCCAGGCCAGTTCCCAGCAGGGGATGCACGAGAGGCAACCATACATTGATATTTCTCTCCCTCTCTCCTTCCCTTCCTTTCTAGAGATAAAATAAATAAAATCTATTAAAAAATAAAATAAAAGTTCATTGAAAAAAATCATCAATGCCACACCAGACAACAATGTTAAATAATTCTGAGTTGAGTGCATACTTAATTGAAATTAGTATTTTTGGAAGACAGTGTGTTTACCTGCTGTAAAGAGCACAGTTGCCGACTTGTGAACAATATTTACAGGTTTGCTGTTCCTCAATTATTTGTGGCAAAGGAGCAAGCTTTGTCTTCTCATTTCCAGTAGCAGATTTGCTAATACGGTGAAATAAAGAGAATGCCATCTGATTTCTTAGTCTTAATAATTCTATGGGGAAAATAAAGGTGGGTGTCTTTTAAAAATTAAGTGAAGTTTATTATACAATATACCTTTCCCACTGCATAAGTAAAACTTTCAGATTTAAAAACATTTCAAAAAAGTATAGAACTACATTCGTATTTTTCACTACACTAGAATAACCACTGTTAACATCGTGGTATAATTTCTCCAATTTTTGTTCACTTGATAAATTCTTTCAACAGTCATGTATCTCATCTCTAGTACCTATTTGTGAAGTTGGTGTTTTATCAGCTGATTGCTAAGGATAAGTACAGCTACCTAGAATATAGAACAGGACGTTTAAAATAGTTTTGTACAATAAAATTCTAACAAATTAATGTTTTCAACTATACTACATATTGTTACAGTTCTTTTTAAAAAATACCACAACTACAAATTACAACCTGTTTTTAGGCCTAACAAGTACAGTGAACTACTGTCAGGTGTAAATACAGGCACATCTCGTTTCATTGCCCTTCACAGATGTTGTTTTTTGCAAATTGAAAGTAAGACCCTCCACCAGCAAAAGGATGATGACTTGCACGATGTCTAGCCTTTTTAGTAATAAAGTATTTTTAAATTAAAGTATATATTACTTTACTAGACATAATGCTATTGCACATTTATTAGACTAGAGGATAATGCAAACATAATCTTTACATGCACTAAGAAACCAAAAAATGTATGTGACTTGCTTTATTGCTATATTCACTTTATTGCAGTGGTCTGGAACCAAACCTGCAATACCTTTGAGGTATGCATGTATCACCAACAGCTGAAGAAAAAAACAAACCAACAAAATCCAGAGAAGTAAAACTGGGAGAAAACAGCTCAACCTCTTTTGTCAAGGTGGTTGGCAGGCACAGCGTACATCTGGCCCGTCTTCAGGTAGAGGAGCAGGCCAGCCTCCGGGTCAGACCTTCTCTCTTGACTTAGCAGTGTATATAGAACAAGCTGTGAAAACATTGTACATTCTGTCAAATAAAACTTTAAATGTCTGCTTTTCCATACAAGTTTTGCAGTCAATACACACTGTAATTTTAAAATCAAAGGTAAATTAAGCTACACCCATTTTGAAAATAACATGAGCCAAATTAGCAAAGGTAACACTATAAATTCGATGTCAACATTTAATTTCCACAAAACAATTTTTGCTTCTCAGTTTTACATAGACAAAAAAGAAATATTTCAAATTTTTCTCAGTAAATATTTAGGTTTCCTATACATTAAAGAGAGAAATTAAACTGTGTTTTACATTTTGAAGTTAACAGTTTTTAGACACTATTTTTTCCTGTTTAAAATAAGTTATTCACTGCCCTGGCTGGTATAGCTCAGTGGATTGAGCATGGGCCTGCAAACCACACGATCGCGGTTCGGTTCCCAGTCAGGGCACATGCCTGGGTTGCAGGCCAGTTCCCAGCAGGGGACTCACGAGGGGCAACCATACATTGATATTTCTCTCCTTCGCTCCTTCCCTTCCTCTCTAAAGATAAATAAATAAAATAAAATAAGTTATTCACTAAAATACATATTTTTACGTGATAGTACCACGACAACTAAATCAAACTAACTCTATAGAGTTTACTTTTTTTTTTTGTCAGATCTGAGCATCAGTAACTACATTAGGTTTATGAGGTGCTGTTCAGAGAAACCATCTAAGATAAATTACAAATAGCTCCTTTAGTCCATGAAAACACCTTAGCAGCAAGGCCAAGTCATTTGCTTAGTCATATACAACCTAACAACAAGCTGATGCAATCTCCAATGTTAAATCATATAATTTATGAAGGCCTAGTCTTTAAAAAAATAAAACTGTAAAAAATAAGATCAGTAATTATAATTAACATGCCTAAGGATAATGTCAAACTATAATTATATTCTGGTTTTCCAAGCTATATTTAAAATGTAATGATTAATTTATAGAAGGCCAAAAGTATTATTTGCAGCATAAATATTCATCATACATACAAGTTCATCATTAAGTGCACAAGTTTATAAAAAACAAAAATAAATTTTGTTGATTTTTGGTTTTTGCTCCTACCAAAAATAGTGTTTGTGCAATTACTTAGCAAGTGTAATAGAAATATATGAGAAATCTCAATATACAAATTTTGCAAAGAAAGTACAATCCCAGATACCTCAGTGTTCGAGGACATTTATAGAAATGCTTACCGTAATCTCAAATGCTTACAAAATAAAATGTAGAAACATTCCATCTTAGTAAATAATCATACAAAAGTTTGATATTTTAGCCTGATACCCTAAATTCATCTTAAGATTCTTAGGAAAGGCTACTGCTTCAACATTTGAACCTATGAAGCATTTGGGAGGGCTTCTTACAAGTACCCTACTGTGTTCCCTGATACAGTATAAATACCAAATAAAACTTTTTAAAATTAAACTCATAAATGACAGGTAGAGCCTTGGAGCTATGAACCTAGGGCACAGTGGCAAACACGAGGCCCGAGGGCCGAATCTGGCCTTCCACCTTGTTTTATCCAACCCAGAACCTTGTTTCTACCCAGCGGCAGTGCCGAGCTCTCGCATAACTTAAGGAGTAGTTACATTTACACAGTCCTGAAATTACATTCAGCCCTTTGAAGGCAACCGCGAGGGTGCTGTGGCCCCTCCCTGGTGAAAACGAGTTTGACACCCCTGACCTAAGGGAGTCATCCAAAATTAATGGTCCCACCATGTTAGGTTTCCCCTCAATGGGAACGGTGGCAGAAGAAGAAGGATGTAGGACTCTGCTCCTGAGACTTACTAGTAGGGAAAATACTGGAAATGAAATTCCCTGAATATTAGGATCAAAGAAAGTTAGGCTGACATTTTATAATAGTACTATAATTCAGCTATATTACAAGTTAAATTAGTTTTTATGAGCTGGTTTAGGGACCACAGCTCCATAGATTTTTCCTTTAAAAATGTATTTCAAATAAAATCACTCACTTAGAAATAAACTTTTGGAATATAATCCATTTATAAAATAAAGACCTCCTCTAACTGAAATTAGTTTATAACATAAGCTTTTTCTGTACCACCAAAGTGAAAACTTCAACTCTTCTAAGAGAAGAAATCTGTCTTTGCTCATCCCCATTATCTACATAACCCAGTTACTATAACTATTTTTTAAATGTTTCCTCCTTTTTTTACACAGTGAATATATAATATGAACTCCAATGTTTTTGTATGATCCTGGCTCTACTCAAATTTTTTAAGAAATACTATTTTTATACCACTTTATTCTTTTTTTTAGATGTTTATTTATTTATTTTTAGAAAGAAGGGAAGGGAGGGAGAAAGGAAGAGAAACATTGATATGTCAGAGCAACACTGATCAGTTGTCTCTCATATGCCTTCAGCTGAGAGAACCTGACCCACCTGACCCTGAACCTGACCCTGAACCTGACCCACAACCCAGTCATGTGCCCTGACTAAGAATTGAATCGGCGACCTTTTGGTTTATAGGCTAGTACTCAATCCACTGAGCCACACCAGCCAGGGCACTACTTTATTCTTAAAAGTTCCTCCTGCAGCTTCTCTACTTGCAAAGATAAAAATTCCAGCTGAATAAAGTTAAACACAGTAATGTTCTTTACTTGAGGTGCTACAAATTAGAGCAGCAATTTTAGAAGAAAGGTCTCTAGAACTATACCACTTGAGACACTGAAATGCTTTTATTTTTCTCTTCCTTTTAGCAGTCAAGTGATATCAATCACACTTGTCCTTTAAAAAAAGTTAAAAATGTGCTCTCTCATGTACACAGAACACATTTTTTTCAAATTTTTGGCATGATTTTCCTTTCCTAAGAGGGCTTTAAGTTAGCTAAGTCTTTAGTTCATAATTTCATCCATTTTTGTATTATCAAAGTAAAAAATTCATGTTTATTAAAAATGGAAAACCTATTTTTCCCTACTACCTCCAATATCTGTAAAATCTAGTAAAAAACAACAAGATTACCTTACTTTTTCATTCCCAAATAAAAAAGCTTTTATGAGATCTTTTGGTGTTTGGTATATAATTAAGAATGACAGGAAAGATTTAATGAGAGGAAGTCTCTTTAAAGACAACAGTATGGTGGTTACCAAGTGGGGAAGTGGGATGTGGGGCGGATGAAGAGGGTAAAGGGAGACAAACAGGTGAGGAAGGGAGACTAGACTTAGGGTAAGTACTCAATGCAATATACAGATGATGTATTACAGAACTGTATATTTGAAACTCATAGAATGTTATTAACCAGTGTGACTCCCATAAACTGAATTTTTTAAAAAGAGAAAGCCCAAAAAATAAAAATTTTTTTTTTAAAAAAGAAAGCTCACCTTGACCAGTGTGACTCAGTTCATTGGATGTCCCACAAAGCAAAATGCCACTGGTTCAATTCCTGGTCGAGGCACATGCCTAGGTTGCTGGTTTGGTCCCCAGTCAGGGGGGGTATGAGAGGCAACCAATCAACGTTTCTCCCTCACACTGATGTTTCTTTCCTTCTTTTTTCCTCCCTTTCCTTCTCTCTAAAAAGTAATTATTTTTTTAAAAAGAGAGAAAGCCTCTCTGTCTCTTTAATCCCTGATTACACAATTATTTTGAATCTGAACTTTATTTTATATGAAATCTGCTGAAATAAGTGAAATTCCAAAGGTAAAAGGACTTTTAAGTAATATTACAAAATGTTGTTGTTATTCCCTTAATACATATTATACCATAAAAATATAAAAATATTACTCGTTTAGTTTCATCTTTGCCTATTTAAAAGTGCCCAGGACAAACTACAAATTGCCAATGCGGAGATGGGCAGAGAGAATGAAAATAATTAGAAAACAAAACAGAACTTTACGTTAATTACTTTGTCATTATAATTAATATAAATTTCAGAAAATGTTGAAGGACAATAGAAGATTGCTATGTATACTAACTAAAGAGAAGATGATTTTAAAAACTTGACTTTAACATAATAGTAAAATATAGTTCTATATTTCATTTTAGATAAAAATCAATATAATCAAATTAATGGTAGGGAATAGTGAATTTACACTGATGTTTCCTAAAGATTGTCCTGTGTAGATGTTACCTGAGAACAATAGCTCCGCGGTGAATTGGGTTTAGTAAACACTGGGTTACACATTGCTAAAACAAATCATATTACTTTAAGACTTCTTAGAAACTTTAATAGGCTAATGCGCATCATCGTATATATAAATACACTTGGTTTCCCCAGGTTACATGACCAAGGAATTCTTTTCTTTTAAAAAAAGTATCTGTTTAGACTGACAGTTCAGTTACATAAAGTTGGTAATATTGTCGCACAAGTTCACCTGCTAAATTCTTTGCTGCAGATCCGCTGTAGCAACATATACATTTACAAAACAATCTGAGGATGCTGGATGTATCACAAATTAAAAAGTACTACATAAAATTCAAACATGACCTGAGTTGAACTGAAATATATAAAGCAAACTACATTTTTAAATCTATTAAACTTTCAATTTTATTAAGATTTACATACCTGACTACGGTGTTCAATAGAATTTGATTCTTTGCCAGTTTTGAGTTCCAATGGCATTATTAAATCTTTCACTTTACAACCTCGATGTATTTTCACACCAACTGTAACATCTATTTTGCCCTTTAACCCAAACCTAGGGGACCAAATGCATTCTTCAATATCCAGTGATTTTATGACTTCAATATTACATGTGGCATTATTGTTACTACCATCACTTGGCCTAAAAAACAAAACAAAGAAACAATTAGAACACTTAGCTAACTTCTCATCCACTACTATTGACTTTCCATTGCACACAGAGAATGTGGGGATGGAAAAGAGTCTATACACCATCACAGCAGTGATTCTCCGAGTGTGCAGCATCATAAAAATCAAGCTGCCCTGGTTGGTGTAGCTCAGTGGATTGATCGCGGGCCTGTGAAACACACAATCACAGTTCGATTCCCAGTCAGGGCACATGCCTGGGTTGCAGGCCAGTTCCCAGCAGGGGATGCATGAGAGGCAACCATACATTGATGTTTTTCTCCTTCTCTACTTCCCTTCCCCTCTAAAGATAAATAAATAAAATCTTAAAAGAAAAAATCAAGCTTTAAAAGGTGTAAGAATTCTGGCTGTTACATGATCTAGTTGACATGGTTTCATGTTGTTTAAATTAGAGTTATTTTTTAATAAATAAGAATGTTTTCTAAGAAAAGAGAATGCTATCTTCACTAATTTTTTAAAAACTATTCAGGAAACTTCAAAATCTCTAGGCTTATATTTCTGCAGTCTTTCAAAAAGACAACAGAGGAATTCAGAGAAGCCGCAACTTACCCAAAATTTCTTAAATATTAACATTTTCTCTTACCAAATGTTACCTGATCTTGGTACGTATTCAAATATGCTTATGTAAAAAAATTTTACTATTTATAAAGTGTCACATGTATACTTAATAGAACAGAGGTAATAAAACTTTTAACATTACTTTTTCTAAAAGTAATGTGATTTTAGACCTAGATCTGTGGAACAAATGACAGTATTTCAATTTAAGTACTTTGATTTTAATCAACAAAATTCTGCAAAACTCTTTTGAGAACTACCTAACAGAGAATAAATATAGTGTCATGAAAATGAAGAAAATATACATTTACTACTCATTTGTGAGAAATACTGTCTCCCTAAATGGCTTTTAAAGTTCTCATTCAGTACTCTGCAGTCTAAAAGTTATTTTTTAAATTGATTTTGGAGAGAGAGAAAGAGAAACAGACAAAAACATCAATTTCTTGTTATATTTATTTATGCATTGGTTGATTCTTGTATATGCCCTGACTGGGTATCAAACCTACAACCTTGCCATATTGGAACAATGGTCTAACCACCTGAGCTACCCAGCCAGGACTAAAGTTAATTTAAAAAAAAAAAAAACAGCTATAAACTGCTGGGTGTTGGGAACTGCACTGCCTGGTTTCAGGAGCTGTAACCCCACCATGGCTAAGGCTGAGTGAGTCATCTTGGGACCATAAACCACTAAGGGGACAAAGCTTATCTCCCTGGCGGGGGTGCTGCCTCTGCCTTTTTTACTTCACCCTGCCTGGCCCCCAATGCTTGATTGGTTAGCCAATGATGGGTAAGATTCCCAAAGGGGGAACACGACCTGAGACAGGCACATCACAAGGAGCTCCCAAGTGAGGAGTTAGGGGGCTATAGGAAAAGAGGGTGATGGACCCTCACCCCTTGGCTTTGACACAGCCTGAGTCCTCATTCTGTCTGTGAGAAGGATCCTAATCTCTTGGCTGCCTTATTTCCCCTACCTGACTTAAGCCTGAAACAATGCCTTAATCCTGAAACAATGGTGGTGGGTGCAGCCTTGTGCTGGAAAGGGTGGGTTCCCTAGGGCAATCAGGCCTAAGAAAGAATATAAAGTAAAGAATATAAAGTAAAATACTGTGAAACCTGCTTTGTTTAGAATGCTCTCAATTAAACGATAAGGGTCCAAGCAGGAAGTGAGTTTGTTCCCCAAATTTTTATGGCCCTTTAGCTATCTGACTCAAAATAGGCCCAGAGTTCTTTGTGTGTTATCTATTGTTTGATCCTTACTGCCTGATAATGATTAATGAGCTTTACCTGTATTCTGTGCAAAACTAACCCCCAAAAAAGCCCATTGAGGAAAAGGCTTTTGGACCTTCTCCTCTGAGAGATCCGTCACCTTTCCTCCCCAAGCAGATCATGTGTTGGTAGACTTATTCTCATCCTCAGCAGACCAGGGGCTCTGCGGGCAAAACTCCCCCACAGCTGGGAAAATGTCCAAAGGAGTATGCCCTCCAAAAACACACCTAAGCATCACAAATAACTGAAACAAAGAAAAGTCTTACACCCAGATACAGAAACAAGAAAGAACACTGAGCTGGGAATGAAGAGATTCCATAGGCTAGACTCATCTTCACCAGCGTTTTTCTTTTTTTTTAAAGATTTTATTTGGCACTCAATCCACTGAACCACACCAGCCAGGGCTCTACCAGTGGTTTTTATATAAAACCTGGAAAAGTCACACCACTCCTTAGACTTCAATTTCCCTATTTGAAATCTAGAACTTAGTCTCAAAATTCCCTTTCAAGTCAAAGATTTTTCTGAATCCCACACTTCCTCTGGCTTCTATGATACACTTCTTCCACACTACAATCCCTTGCTAGTCCATCCTAAGCCTCTTTTGATGGATTCTATTCTCTCCCTGCGTTATCTCCCAGGGTTTTGGACCTCTCGGTTTTCACTCTCGGTTTTCAACTACCACTAATACACTGAGTTCTTGGAGAGCTTTAGTATCCATGTAACGCCAATACCTAGAGCAGTCCTGGGCACAGATGTAGCATGTAATACATGTCCGATGAATATATGAATCTTTGAGAAAAATGAGTTTTCACTGCAAAAACAATTAAGTAAATATTAAGCCCCCAAAATGCATATACAATGCCAAAACAATTGACAGTGAACCAAAACCTATTATCTAAAACAACCACGAAAATGAATATCTACCACAATTTAGAATCTCAAGCCAATTTAAATAACTCCAAAGAAATAAGAAAAGAAGGAGCCCTGGCTAGTGTGGATCAGTGGACTGAGCACCAGCCTATGAACCAAAGAATCGCCAGTTCCATTTCCAGTCAGGGCACATGCCTGGGCTGCGGGCCGAGAGGCACTGATGTTTCTCTCACATACTGATGTTTCTCTACTTCTCTTGTGTCCCCCAGACATAAGCCTTTGGCAACCATTCCATTTCCACATATCCTTTCAGAGACAAACTGTTCAGTACAGTTGTCTACACACTTTGTCTCCAAATCCTCTTCTACCATTCTTTTTTTAAAATTTGTTTTTAGAGAGGGAAAGGGGGGGAGAAATAGAGGGGAAAAAATATCAATGTGTGGCTGCCTCTCAAACACCCCCTACTTGGGACCTGGCCCACAACCCAGGCATGTGCCCTGACTGGGAAGCAAACTGACCTCTTTGGTTTGCAGGCCAGAATTCAATCTACTGAGCCACACCAGCCAGGGCTACCATTCTTTCTTGACCCCATGCTAATCACATTTCACCCAAGAATCACTACCTACTTTTCTTTCCCTCACATCCACATCTAATCCAAAAATGTATCAACTCTAATGTTCAAAATATGACCAAAATCCAACCAATTCTCATCTCTTCTGCAATTCTCACTCTGATCTAAACCACCACCATCTCTTGCTTGGATTCTTGCAAGGATGTCCAAATTGGTCTACTTCTGCCTTTATCCTACAAAATAGCCTCAGACAGGCAGCCAGACTGATTCTTTTAAAAGTAAATCAGATCAATGCAGTAATTAGCACAGAGAAGTTAAGGAACTTGCCTAAAGTTACATGGCTAAATTATGGCAAAACTGGAATTCACATTCAGGCTCAGTATGTCCTTCAAAGCACAAAGAATAGTAGCAAACAAATTGGTCCAAAAAGCTGACTGTTCCCAAGATTTCTGATTCACAAATCTTAAAATAAGTTATTTAAATCACAAAATGTCATAAAATACTGAGACTATTGATAGAAAAATATTGATGTAAGTAAAAGTTGTGACTATTTAAAGAAAAATAAAATGTCACCTGTTTAAAAAAAGTTATCAGATCAAAACCCTTTGTGCAGGCCTGTTCAGTGGTTTGTGCGATGGCCTGCAAACCAAGAGGTCCCTGGTTCGACTCCTAGTGACGGCACATGCCTGGGTTGCAGTCCAGGTCCCTGGGCGGGAGTGTGTGAGAGGCAACTGATCAATGTTTCTCTTGCACATCGATGTTTCTCTCCCTCACTTTCTCCCTCTCTAAAAAATAAAATCTTAAAAAACAAACAAAGAGAAAAGCCCTGTGCAAATGCCCCAGTGGCTTCCCATCTAATCAGAGCCAAAGTCCTGACAAGAATGGAGGACCCTGGAAAGCTACTTCTGCTCTCTCCGGCCTCTCTCTGTTCCAGTCACACTGGCTGAAGGTAAGTCAGCCACAGGGCATTGCCAGAGATGCTCTTCTTGGAGACAGCTGCACAGCTCCTTTATTTCTTTCAGGCTTTGGCTCAGTGTCTCATCACAGACAACTTCCATGAGCGTAATATGGAAACGAAAGGCCCCAGTGGCTCTTTTCCTCCTTCCCGTCCCCACTGTTCTGCACTGTCTTTACCACAGTCTGGCGCACCGTGGTTTCCTCATTCAGCAGTAAGCTCCACGAAGCCAGTGCCCTTTTTTTCTGCTACTGTAATTCTGGCGCCTGGAACATTACTTAGTACATATCAGACACTCAATAAATATTTACTGAATGCCTGAGTAATTAAAAAGAAAAAATAGTATTACCTATAAACCTAGAAATTTATATCAATGCTACTTTAAGGGGAAAAAAGTAAAAAACAAATCAAATGCCAAAAAGTATTATATGGCTAAACATAGCATTTAACTATAGAGCACAAATCTATGACAATCAATGAGACATAGCCCATATGTGATAGTAACACAGAGAAATATACATAAAATTAGGAATCCCAAATTTACTAATTGATTATTTTATTGAAAAATAACCACATATAAAAAGTAGACTTTTGTATGCGGCTATTTTTCAATAAAATAATGAAAACAAAATTTTCATTATAAAAATGGTTAGATTTATATCAGAACTATAATTTATAAAATAAGCAAACAGCCCTGCCTGCTGTGGTTCAGTAGGCTGGATGTCACTGACTTGTGAACTGAAGTGTTGCTGGTGCAGTTCCTGGGAGGGGCCCATGCCTGGGTTGTGGGCCAGGTAGGTCCCTGGTTGGAGGTGTGTGACAGACAACCAATCAGTGTTTCTCTCCCTCTTTCTCTCTCCCTTCCCCTCTCTCTAAAAAATAAATAAGATATTTTAAAAATAAAATAAGCATACAAAAAGGCTAAATGTAATAACTCAACCTTTAAAAGACTTTAATTCAAACTACGGAACAGAATCCCGTTCTACACACACGAACGCCGTATAAACAAAATGGGGTTCTCACAAAGAGAGCTGCATCTGCGGGACGTCGGTGGGATTACAGTTCTGCATGAAATCTCCAGCCCACTTAGAAAACGAAGGAAGATACTCTTCTACTTCTTGCTTTACTTCATCTTGATTCAAATTTAAGCGATACCTGTAAAGTAAGAGATTAGATGTAAAAGTTTAAAAATGAAAAAAGTAAATAAGGACAAAAACACCTATATAAGCAACCCAAGTACCTATGACCAACTAATCAACAAAATGTGGTCTATGTGAACAATGGATTACTATTCAGCCTTAAAAAGAGAGAGCAAAGCCCTACTGGTCCTCTGAAAGGGCTGGTTCAGCAGGGAAGACAGCAACGCAGCTCTGCCAAGACTGTTTCTCCTGAGCACAAGGGCAACCCCCAGTGGATAGAGAAGCCGAAATTCCTCAAGCCAGGGGGCAACTGCTGACATTAAAGTGTCCTGAACAAGCACACACTCAGCCTAACAGCAGCAAAGGTTATCCTTGCAAAAGACTGTTTGAAATCTGGCAACTTCCAGTCGATAACAGAAGATGTAGGTGAGATTGTGGGGAAAGAGAATTCAGGTATTGCCAAGAAAAATATAAATGGGGACAATGCTTATAGAGACAAATTTGTCAATATGTATCAAAATTTCATTTATTTTTAAAGACGTTGCTTATTTATTTATATCTATAGAGAGTGGAAAGGACAGAGAAAGAGAAGGAGAGAATCATTACTGTGTGGTTGCCTCCAGTGCACCCCCAACTGAGGACATGACCTGCAACCCAGGCATGTGCCCTGAATGGGAATCAAACCAGTGACTCTTTGGTTCACAGCCCAGCACTCAATCCACTAAGCCACACCAGCCAGGGCAATACACATCAAAATTTTAAATGTACACAGCCTAGAACCTGTCCTGGAGGGCGCAAGATGCTATAAAGGATATTATCAGGCAAAACTAGAATGTGGACAGATCAGACAAAAGTATTCCATCAATATCAAATTTCCTAAACTTGGTAACTGCACTGTGGTTACATAAAGAAAAATCCTTATTCTTAGGAAATACACATTGAAGTATACACCATAGTTTTCTACCTCAGGGACATGAGCCTGAGCCCACTTTGCTCAGCATCAGCAAGAACATGTCATGAGCAAAGTCCGTGGCCAGCAGCGGGCACTAAGGCCCCACACCCTGCTGTCACCACATTCCTGTCCCAGCCACCAGTACTGTGGAGAGAAGAGGCCTGAAGGAAGGGTGAACAAGGCCAGCTTTGCCCATTGCCGTGGGTGCTCCTGATCCCACAGGACAACCCAGGATGTCCAGGGCACTGTTTGGCCTGCTCTGAGGATGGTGTCTTCACGGTTTACAGACCACTGTATATTCCATGATTAATACTACTTAATCTTAGGAGAAAAGTCTGGCCCTAGCTAGTGTAACTCAGTGGATTGAGCACCAGCCTGTGAAATGAAAGGTTGCCAGGAAAGGTAGGGGAAGAGGGAGAGAATGAGAGGGAGAGAATCACTGATGCAAGAGAGAAACCCAGGCACATGCTCCAACCTGAATTAGAACCCATGACATTTCAGTTTGGAAGATAATGCCCAACCAACTGAGCCACACTGGACAGGGCAATAAACAAAATCTTTTAAAAACACACACACACAGCCCTGGCCAGTGTGACTCAGTGGATTGAGCATAGGACTGCAAACTAAAGGGTCACCAGTTCGATTCCCAGTCAGGGCACATGCCTGAGTTGCAGGCCAGGCCCCAGGGGAGGCCATGTGAGAGGCAATCACACATTGATGTTTCTCTCCCTCTCTTTCTCCCTTCCTTTACCTCTGTCTAAAAATAAATAAATAAAATATTGAAAACACACATGCACACAAAATAGGTATGAGCGAAGAATAGCTGAATGTTCCATGCACTACTCGTGCAACTGTTTGTTAAATTGAAAATTATTTCCAAGTTAAAATACTTTTAAATGTTTAAGTGCATATATCTTCTAGCCCAACCATTCCACTTCTATGTACTGAACTCACATACATGCCAGCATAGGTATGAACTGAAGGATGTACAATGGTATTTATCATAGCATTGCTAATAAAAGCAAAAATTGAAATGCCACGAGGATACTTTAAGAGTGATCTAGCCATACAATGATACATTATACCACTATTAATTAAAAATGAGATAGCTCAGTAAGTCCTGAGATGGAATGAGCACCAAGATTTAATTTTTAAGTGCACAATAATGTGTATGGTATGCTACCATCTCCATAACAAAATATAAATGTAAATACACACACACACAACACACTATCACATATAAATGTTTGAAATCTCAGGAAGGACATACGAAAACAACAGTTGTTTCCACTAGGGAGAGGAACTGTGTGACAAGGAAAAAAGGTAGAAAGAACTTTTTACTGTTTACCCTCTTCTACTATTACAGTAACATATGGTACACATAAATTTATACCATTTAGAAAGAGCATTTTCATTTTTTTTAAATCCTGAAGAACTGAATAATCTTTTTCCTAAATAACTTGCTCCAACCATGGCAAGAGCGTTCCTCGTTGTCGGGAACTCCCGAGGAAGATCCTCCCAGTGTCTTACTTTCTACAGAACAGGACTCTTTTTAAAGTTTCCACAGTCTATACTGGTTATTTAATGTCTCCTGCATTTAAATTCTCCCTTTTTAATAGGTGAAGTCACAGAAAAATGACATGTAACAGCCTGGTCTCTCCTGAGATTAGTAAGATACTTAAGGTGGGACCTGCAAGCCTCGACTCTTACAGATATAACGACAGTGTACAACATGAACAGATAAAATATGTTCCATGAACTGCAATAAGGGAGACGGGCCTAGAGAGAGGATAGAAAAGAACTTTGGGCCTGCTATTTTGGGATCTGGGAATTTAAAAAGTATTCTTTCGAACAGGATTAGCACTACTGGAGATGAACAACATTCATAGGAGAATTAATATTTTCATAAGTATGAAATGAAACACAACCTTTCCCTTAATGACTCAGGATATTGTGATTTAAAAAAACTATAATATAATTCAGTAGCCCAAGGATCTGCTACAATGCATTCCCTCAAATTTCTGACCTTCATAGTTCCTATATTTTCAAAAAGTTCCCTCTTTCCTATGTAACGAAGCTATCAGTTCATGTTATATGAATACGAAGGTACCTCTCTCCCACATCTTGGAAACCAGGTAAGACTGTCAGATATTAGTGAAAACTAACACATGCTTACTGCTAAGAGGGTATCAGAGAGACATTCCACTCCATAAAGTGCACGAGGGTATTTTTAAGACATAAACAACATGAATTCTAAGCAAGGATGCTCAGAAACTTTGTTTTCTCTCATTCTGGTATTCAAGTTGGATTATAGATCAATCAGACTGCCTGATACCTAAACACCTGAGGTGTTTTAAAACATGTCCACAAATTCATTGACACTCCCTTCAAAAGATAGCACACAATTCCCCTACCCTTAAGAGAGAGCTGCTGGACTCAGTGACCACCTAATAAATTAAAAGCAGAAGCAGCAGTGCAGGAATTCAAAGACTAGGATATAAAAGGCACTATGTTTCCTGCTTGCTCTCTTTCTTGGACACTTCATCCAAGAAGCCACTGCTATGGCATGAGGCCACATCATGCAGCTTTAGGAAGAGGCCACGCACGGAGCAACTGAGACCTCCCGCCAGCAGCCAACGAGGTATGGAGGCCTCAGCAACAGAGACATGTGGAAGCAGATCCTCCTGTGCTGGTCAACCTTCAGATGACTGCAGCCCCGCAGGGGAGACCCTGAGCTGGAACCAGCCAGCTAAACCACCTCCAAATTCCTGACCTACAGAAACTATGAGATAACAGATTAGATGCTTGTCATTTAAGCCGCTGAGGGGCTTATTTATTTATTTATTTATTTACTTATTTTTAGAGACAGAGGAGGAGGGAGGAAGAGAAATATCGATGTTGAAAGAGAAACATCGATCAGTTGCCTCTTCTATGCACCCTGACTGGGGAACTTACAACCTAGGTACGTGCCCTGACCGGGAACTAAACCGGCAGCCTCTTTGCTTTGTGGAATAATGCCCATCCAACGGAGACACACCAGTCAGGGCCAGCCCACTCAATTTTGATGTGATTGGTTTCAGGGCAATAATCAATAAACACAAAACAGATAAGGTATTATCATTTGCTGACTAGGGTGTAAGTAAAAAATTAAAATTTTGTCAAGAAAAAAATTAGAAAGTGGTAAATATGGTGATAAGCAGAACCTGTAAAGCAAAATTTTATCTACTTATGTTCTGAATGCTGTGCATGCTATATGGTCATGAACAAGTGACAACTTCTCTGTGCTTTAGTTTCTTCACTTATAACAAGCTCATATCGGACTATGTAAAATGTGTCTACAAGCACTTAGTGCCTGACATATGGGAGGAATTTAAAATGTTTTCAGGACACTAGACTATATGTCATTAGCAAATCAATCGTGTGAAATTTTGAAACACATTTTTTCCCATATTAAACAGTGAAATATGGAATTACATCTGGGAAAGTAGACAGATGTCAAAATCAAAATTGCCACTAATACAAACATTTCTCTGAGAGAAGCTGGACCGCAACAGGAGTCAAGGATGAAACAGACAGCAGAACACGCCAAACGCTCTGCAAGCAGGCAGTCACTCAGAAAACACCAATGATTAAGCATCTGTGGGCATATATACATTATTTCCATCGTCATAAAATGCAGAAAAGGTATTATTACCTTTTTCAGAATCTTTAAATAACTTCTTTGGTCATTAAACTGGTAAAGCGAGAATTTCGAATGTGATCTGACTCCCAAACCCAAACAATTTTCAACAGGTCACATGTTCTAAAGGCAAGGCCAAAGGGTCTCACATTCTCTGAGAGTCTGCTGCACACGAGTGCAGGAAGTTTAGATACTTTTAGCCAAAGAGCTCCTATTGTGCAATTTTAGAAGCTCTTCACAGAAATACAATAGGGTACTGAAACTCTAGAATCTGCATTCTAATATTACACTAATTTATAATGAATAGTCCAGTGGCCAAATACCTTGTGAATTCTACAACTTGTAAAATAAAATTATACCTGTAGTTCTCTCATAACTACTTACATTTCCTTCAGGTGCTTTATCTCTTGAACAGCTTGAAAAGCAAGTTCTTGTAGCTTTTCTGGGGCAAAGCTATCACTTATTGCTTTCTGAAATACTTCATGGAGAACTGTACCAATCAGCATCTGGCGTGTGGCTGGATCCGGGCTCTATCCAAAAACATATATTTTACAATGCAGTAACAGACATAAATGTATACTTATTACCTAACCTATTAAACTACTATAGCCAAAGTACACAGGTAAAACAAACACCAAAACATCAACCAATTTTTTTTCCTGGTGGGTAGAATTATAAGTGACTTTCACTGTCTTCAATTCAGAATGACCTGAATTATTTTATAAGTATGACATTTTATTTTAAATCTTATTGTTCTAATTTTTAAAAATTAACCAATATGAAAAAGTTCAACATATTCCCAAATATTTAATAAATTCATTCCTAATTTCACTTTATAATTTACCCAAGGGGAAAAGTCAATAAAAGCATAGCTCACAAACGCATGCAAATAAGATATTATTGAAACATAAAATTTAGGTGATTACCCAAGGCTCCACCCCACCCAATTTAAGGGGACCACCCAAGCAGTTAACTGTGGCTTTTATACATTAGGCCATGCTACAGGGAGTAAAAGCAATTCCACTTAATACATAGAAACAAACACAAGGAGGCTGTCAAAAGGATGACACAAAGAAATATGTCCCAAATGAGAGAACAGAACAAAACCCCAGAAAAAGAACTAAACAAAATAAAGATAAGCAATCTATCAGATGCAGAGTTCAAAACACTGCTTAAAAGAATGTTCAAGGAACTTAGTGGGCACTTCAACAGCATAAAATGACTTAATCAGAAACAAAGGTTACAAGAGTTCTGGCTAAGATAGGGCGCAGGCAGAAACACTTTGCTTCCTCGCACAACCAAAAGGATAACAAACAATTAAAATAAAATAAAAAACACCAGAACTGCCAGAAAATCAAACTGTAGGGAAGTCTGACAACCAAGGAGTACAAGAAACATTCATCCAGGCTAGTGGGAGGGGCACAGACAAGCGGGGCAGACAGGACAGGCAAGAAGCACAGCAACGTGGCAGACCACACAGGCAAGGCAGGGGCTGGCTGACCAAGGAACTAAAGACCCAAACCTCTGGCTGTAAAATCCTGTGGGTGTTGCAAAGGTAGGAGAGACTCCCAGCCTCACAGGATAGTCTGTTGGAGAGGCCTATGAGATCCTAAACATACAAAATGCACCCACCTGGGAATCAGCACCTGAAAGGGCACAACCCCCTTGTGAGAAGCCAGAGAAGTGATGGAAAGTGGGGCGAGAGCCCAGCAAATGAGCTAGTGGCATTGTTCCCTTCCTGGACCCTGCCCCACAGACAGTGCCACAACACAGTAGAGGGTTGCCCTGCCCGGGTGAATACCTAAGGCTTTGCTCCTTACAATGTAACAGGTGCACCAAGACAAAGAAATATACCCCAAATGAAAGAACAGATCAAAACTCCAGAAAAAGAACTAAGCAACAAGGAGACAGACAACCTGTCAGATTCAGGGTTCAAAATACTGGTAATCAGGATGCTTACAGAAAGAATTGAGTTTGGTTGCAAAATAAAGGAAGAAATGAAGCCTATACAATGTGAAATAAAGGAAAATACAGGAAACCAGGAATCAAATCAACGATTTGGAATGAAAGGAAGAAATAAACACCCAATTGGAACAGAATGAAGAAAACAAGAATGCAAAAAAATGAGCAGAGGCTGAGGAATCTCTGGGACAACTTTAAATGTTCCGACATTTGAATTATACGGGTGCCAGAAGAAGAGGAAGAGCAAGAAATTAAAAACTTATTTGAGAAAATAATGAAGGAAATCTTCCTCAATATGGTGAAGGAAATAGACTTCCAGGAAGCCCAGAGTGTCCCAAAGAAATTGGATCCAACAAGAAACACACCAAGGCACATCATAAGTTACCCAAGACTACAGATAAGGAGAGAATCTTAAAAACAGCAAGAGAAAAGGAGAGTTACACACAAAGGAGTTTGTTCCCATAAGGCTATCAGCTGATTTCTCGAAAGAAGCCTTGCAACCAAGAAGGGACTAGAAAGAAGTATTTGAAGTCATGAAAGGCAAGGATCTACATTAAGATTACTCTATCCAGCACAGCTATCATTTAGAATAGAAGGGCAGATCAAGTGCTTCCCAGATAAGGTCAAGTTCAAGGAGTTCATCATCACCCAGCCCTTATTATATGAAATGTTAAAGAGACTTATTTAAGAAAAAGAAGTTGATCAAAAATATGAACAGTAAAACGAGAACAAACTCACAACTACCAACAACTGAACCTAAAAAACAAACAGAAAAACTAGGCAAACAACTAGAACAGGAACAGAATCACAGAACTGGAGATCACATGGAGGGTTAGCAGTGGGAAGGACAGAGAGAATGAGGGGAAAAGGTACAGGGAATAAGAAGCATAACTGGTGGGTACAAAATAGACAGAGGGCGGCTAAGAATAGTATAGGAAATAGAGAAGCTGAAGAACTTACATGTATGACCCATGGACACGAACTAAGGGGGGAGCAGAATACTAGAGGGTAGAGGGGTACAGGGCGGAGGGATATAAAGGGGAGAAAAAATTGGGACAACTGTAATAGCATAATCAATGAAATTGTAAAAAAGAAATGAAGGCTACACTAACTGGATAAAATACAAACTTACAGGGACTTAACAGTTGAGTGGATGAAGCCAACTGTCAAATCAATGATTTGAAACATAAGGAAAAAAAATGCCAATCAGAACAGCATTAAAAAAAAGAATACCCCCCCCAAATTCAATAGAATATGGACCCTCTAGGACAATTTCAAATGTACCAACAACATTCACATCATAGGGATGACAGAAGGAGAGAGGAAGAAATTCAAAATTTGTTTGAAAAAAACAATGAAAGTAACCTTTCCTAATTTGGTGAAAGAAATAGACATACAAGTCCACAAAACACAGAGTCCCAACAAGATGGACACAAAGACGACCACAGCAAGACACACATCACACTTAAAAGGCCAAAGATTAAAGATAAAGAAAAAACCTTAAAAGCAGCAAGAGAGAAGCAGAGTTCCCCACAAAGGAGTTCCCATAATAGCGTCAGCTTATTTCTCAAAAGAAATTTTGCAGGCAAGAAGTACTCAAAGTTTCAAGGACACATAACCTAGGGTCCTATATCTAGCAAAGCTATCATTTAGAATGGAAGGGCAAATAAAATGCTTCCCAGACAAGGTAAAGTTAAAGTTCATCATCACCAAGTCATTATTATGTAAAATTTTAAAGGGACTCATTTTTTAAAAAGATCAAAACTATGAACATTAAAATGGCAATAAATTCACAACTATCAACAACTGAATCTAAAAAATAAGCTAAGCAAACAAGCAGAACAGAAACACAATCAAAGATATGGTGACCAATTGGATGGTTACTAGCTGGGAATGGAAAAGGGAAGAACAGGGGGCAGGAAAGTGCAGGGATTAAGAAATACAAATTGGTAGTAAAAGAATAGTCAGGGAGATGTTAAGAACAGTATAGGAAATGGAGAGGCCAAAGAACTTGACCCATGAACATGACTCATGAGCATGACCCATGAACATGAACTAAAGAAGGGATTGCCAGAGAAAGTGGGGGATGCTAGGTGGAAGGAGGTAAAGGGAGAAAAACTGGGACAACTGTGACAGCAAAATCAGTAAATATTACAAAATTTTAAAAAGCTTACAAAAAAGAAACAAAATTTAAACTTAGATTTCTTTAGCAAGAAAGTTCTCTCCACTAAAAAAGAATCAGTTATTCAATTAACTCTTATTAACCTAGGCCTCTACCTTGAAGCTATCTAAACACTCAAGTCCACTAAACCACCATCAGGAATGTTTAAAACTTTACAGAGGAACTCTCTACTATTTTTGCAAATTCTATGTGAGTCTGAAATTATTTCAAAATAAAAAAGTTTTGCCCTGGCTGGTGTAGCTCAGTGGATTGAGCACAGGCCTGCGAACCAGAGGATCTCAGTTCGATTCCCAGTCAGGGCACATGCCTGGGTTGCAGGCCAGTTCCCAGCAGGGGATGCACAAAAGGCAACCACACATTGATGTTTCTCTCCCTCTCTCCTTCCCTCCTAAAAATAAATAAATAAATAAAATCTTTTCTAAAATAAAATGTAAAAATACCTTAAAAAAGGTTTTAATAGATTAATATTTAGGTCCACTTTATAACATGATTAAGAGAATTTGATATTCTCCCACAAGTGAAGGAAAAAAAGTGGATAAGATAAACTACAAATAAGTAACAACTAATACTTAGAAAATCTATAAAGGTATTTTTCTTTTTTTCTTCTTATTCAGCTATAACTTTGGTTTTCTATATACATAGAGATTAATTATATAATGAAAACAATACTCTGGGTGAATGAAACTTTCAACAAATAAAAGCCCAGGTTCTTCAACAAATAATTGGAATTGAGCCCTGGTTGATATGGCTCAATGGACAGAGTGCCAGCCTGAGAACCAGGGGATCACTGGTTTGATTCCCAGTCAGAGCACATGCCTGGGTTGCAAGCTAGATCCCCAGCTGGGGGCACACAACAGGCAACCACACATTGATGTTTCTCTCCCTCTCTTTCTCCTCCCCTTCCCCTCTTTCTAAAAATAAATAAAATAAAATAAAATAGTTAAAAATAAATAAATAAACAAACAAGTAAATAAATAACTGGCATTGAAACAAAGGGGGTAAGTGGAAGGCAGACTAATACAGATCAAAAGATACTTTACAAGCCTATCAATAAACATAATACAAAGACCTTGTTTGGATGCTGATTCTAACAAACCAATTGAATAAAAAATATTTTTGATAAAACATATTAGAGATAAATGGAGCATTAAGAAATTACTGTTTTATTGTGTTATGATAAAAATATTGTATTTACATATTTTTAAAATCATCAGTTTTCATTTACTTGCAAAATGTTTGGGAAAGCAGAATGGGTACATGGGGGTTTATTATAATCACCTGTGTATACTTCAAATTTTCCATAATACCTTTTTAAAGATATTATGGAAATAATATGCCACATTTTAAAGGTATTATGGAAGTAATATGTCACATTTTAAAGGTATTATGGAAATAATACCTTTTAAAGGTATTACAGAAATAAATGTCACATTTATTTCTAGTTTATAGGGAAAAACATGAAGCAAAGTTTGGAAATGTCTAGATGTACTAAATGTAAAAATTTATTCCTGAATTAATTTTCTTATCATTAGATTTTATTAGTTTTGAACAAGTTTCAAAGGACTCAGGCAACTAACCTTCAGTCCCAGCACTGCCACTTACTGGCTACATGACTTTGGGCAAGTCACTTAAATTCTGCACCTCATTTTCCTCATCTGTAAAATGCAGCTGATTAATACCATCTACCTCACAGGACTGGCAGAAGGATTAAGTAATATAAAAGTGTAAAAGTACTCTATGAACTCTAAAATTCTGCAGAAGCTTTAGCTGTTAATATTATTCACCCTGAAAGTTTCACTCAGGACAGCTCTCCTCATACATCGAATACTACTGGCTATGCTTGTGCCAGAAATCAGCATGTCTGGATACAGAATCAAAAATCCAAAATCTTCATCTATTAACCAAGTATCAGATGTGCAGTCTCCCTCCAAATGAATGATGTCCCCTGGCTCTACTGGTACAGAGCACCTAAAAATAAAGCAAAGTATCAAGACACAGTTAGGTTCCTATACTTTTTCCTTTTTTAAAATACTTTCTATATTTTCACAGAGAAAGGGAGGGAAAAAGAAAGGGAGAAAAAGACGTGTCTGAGAAACATTGATTGGTTGCCTTTCACATGATCCCCCAACCAGGGATCTGGCCTGCAACCCAGGCATATGCCCTGACTGAGAATCAAACCAGTGATCTTTTGCTTTGCATGATGATGCCCAACCCACTGGGCCATGCCAGTCAGGGCCCACATTTTTTTTCTTTTTTTAAAAATTGATTTTAGAGAGACAAAAAAAGAGAGAGAGGAGAAAGAGAGAAACAGTAATTTGCTGTTCCACTTAGTTATGCGTTCATTGGTTGATTCTTGTATGTGCCTGATGGGATCAAATCTACAACCTTGTTGTATTTGGACAATGCTCTAACCAACTCAGGTACCCAGCCTATGTAGGTTCATACAGTTAAGGTCATTAAGGAGGCTTCAAAAATAAATATTTTCCCCAGCTGGTGTGACTCAGTTGGACGGAGCAGTCACCTACCTCATAGACCAAAGGATTGCTCGTTCAATTCCCAGTTAGGGTACTTGCCTGGATTATAGGTTCAGTCCCCAGTTGGGGCATGCGTAGGAGGCAACCAATCTATGTTTTTCTTACACTGATGTTTCTTTCTCCCTTCCTTTCTCTCTCTCTGGAATCAATGAGTATACTTCTTTTTAGAAAAATAAATAATTATTTTGTCTGAAAAAGTAAGTATTTCTAAATTTCTGGATAATTTTTAAAAATTAAGAATCAGGATAGTCTTCTGAATCAAATCCTTGTCACTCCACCTCTTTTCACCTTTCAAACACACCTAAGAATACTCATGGTTTTCCTTAAATCCCCCCCCCAAAAAACTGCTTTAGCATTGTTATTAAATCTTTAACAACAAACTCTAAAGATCCAATTATGGATGATATTGTTTTAATAATTAACTCATTCTTAAGACTTACAGTATATCGACATCTTTTATAACTCTTGAGACATGGAGCTAAAGCTAATGTAGCAAGAATAAAATCATATTTATCTAGTTCAAACCATCCAGTTGCAGCCTGGACACAAAGTCTACACAAAATTAGACCTGACCTTTCCTGCATCTCCCCTTCACCCCTTGCTTACCACACTTTGCTTGAATGCAGAAATCTAAGGTCAAGGAATGTTCTTATGCTGTAATTAATTTTATTCTTAGTGAGAATGAGTTTTAAGCTACAATCTTAAAATAGAAAATACAGGTAATAGGAAGTAGTCATTTAACAAGTCCCTTTGTAATTTCAAATGACAATAAAATCAAGTTTTGGAATAAGAGACTTGACATGCTGGGGTAACAGACACAAAATTAATATGGAGTTAATTCAGGTTGAAACTACTCTCTTTACTAATGATTACATGATATCCACACAAGCCCATGTGTGGGGTTAAGATGGTACCCTTAAGAATCTGTCAGATCATTGTTCAAAGTCACACAAAAATTACCAATCATTCCTAAGGATGCACAATTCTTTACATTCTAGCGACTGGGAAGCAGTGATGAGTAAATGCTTTTCATGGTTTCCTTCTTCATTCTGTACAATATTGACTGCTAACACCAGGTACCGATTATCCATTCCACGGCTCAGAACTGTTTTAGAAGAGGAATCTTCTGCCTTCTTCTGAAATCTAAAGCATACACATACAAAACTACTGTAGCACAAGCATGAAATAGAAGCCATCAAGCTCCTTTACCTACAAACCAACCTTCTAGTTTTTAGGCTTGTCTCTTCTGGAAAGCTTGCCATAATGACTGTTAGCTAAAATAGGTAAAAATTAAGAGAGCAAGAAAGGACACAGCAAAATTCCTATTATAAGAACTTCCCAGAAGCAAAGCTATTTAAAACACACTTATGGGTTTTTTCCAAATATGAGCTTCTTGATTCTTAGGATTCAGGAGAAACTGAAAAACATTAAACAACACACTCCTACCACTGTTGTAAACCTTTTCAAAGTACAAATAAAAGGGAATGCTTTGGACACTATCCTTTTTGCAAGTAAAAGAAATGTTTGTCATAGAAAAACATAGCATACCGGTTTGCTGGAAGTCCTACTGAGGGCCACAGAATTATATGAATCTTTAAATTAGGAGAGTACTCAGAAATAATCTCGTTCAGTCTACTACTTAATACGGAAAATCCTTCCATGACATCTCACTGTCAATCAACCAGCCACTGCATTGTACAGAAAGCAAATTCAATACATTTGCTCATTTCTGCCCAGAGTAACTCAAAATTTTCTCCTATAATGGGTAAGTCAATGTCACAATACATTTTTCAGTTTTTTCCTTTTCACTGAATTTATTGGGGTGTCACAATACTTTTATCCACTGATCCTAAGCAAAATAATCTCTTCTCTAGAAAATATTAAATTCCTAATGTTTCCTGTTTGATTGTAGTAAGACTCCAATACAGTCCAAAGTCATTCCCTCTCCAATAACAACAAATGCCTTTCACATTATTCTAATATTACCTTTGTCACCCGCTCTAGGTCCTGTTATTTTGAAATCTCCACATTTACCTACCCCTCGAATTTCGCAAAGTCAGCTGGGACGCCTTAAGGTTCTCCGAAGAGGTATTGCTGATCAAAACCCCAAACTCAAGGGATCCATCAATAATAATCTGCATCAATGTTATTGCTACTGAAAATAACTCCACACCATGATTGTGGGTCAAGTATTCCCCACCATTTAAACCAAGATGAGGATGCAGAGTTCTCTCTGGGGTAAATTCTCCAACTAAACATCGAGAGAAGCACCTCGCAGTTGCAACTTCCTTTTACGAAGACATTTAAGGGGGCTTGGGACTCTCCAAATTAGGAAAAGACGTGCAATTAGGGGAAATAAGCTGCTGAGCAAGGGACAGTCTCCAGATTCTGGTCTGAGTGGCCCCAGAGGACCCTGCGAAGCAGGCAGACCCCAGCTCTGGAGGTGAGCCTGGCACCCCGGGACCAGAGCCGGGTGGGTCACTGTCCGAACTCGGGTCCCAGGAGGCCGTGGGTGCCACCTCTCCCGCTCCTTTCTTTCAAATTTCCCGCTTTGCTCCCAGACCCTCCCCCCGCTCCGCTCACTGCTCCGCGGGCGGCTCAGCCTCCTGTCCGAAACTCTTCTCCATCAGAAGCTCGAGATCACCCAAATGCTCCATTCCGGAGTGCGGAGTTCGCTAACCGCCACCACGTAAAAAGTCAAGGGAATCGGTGACAACCCTGAAAAGAGAAAGAAGCGCCGGTCCTTGAGGCGCCGCGCGCATGCGCCGACTCGCCGAGGTCCCCAGTGACCTGCGCGAGCCGCTGCTTCTGCGCCGCCTCATTCCTCGAGGAGCGCGAAGGTCTGCGCTGCGCGCCAGCTGAAGGCGGTTTTGCGCTCCTGCCTTGGGTTTTGAAAAGCAGAGTTGTCATACTCTGGCCCAAACTAGACGCTCCCGCCTTCTTTGTAGACCTGCCAACCCATTCCCAGCACATGATCTTTATTTGAGCAGAACAATTTGTAGTTGCCTAAACCCAGGAGTCCCTAGCCATCAGAATCTTGCATTCCCTAGAAAACAGTCTCTCTCCCTCCTTTTTTTTTTTTTTTCCTTCTCTGGAAAATAGCCTCTCTTCCACTTTTTTTTTCTTGGAAAACTTACTAGAAAACAAACTGTCTGGAGCTTTCTCATCATGTTAGGAGTAAATCTACAAAATCACCTGTCTTATAATATACTTTCCCCACTTTTTTCAACAGTAGACAAAGCAATTCTATCAGTGGACAACTCTCTCCCTTTAAAGTCCTCTCCTATTACCAAGGGCATTGCTCTCCAGTTATTCCCTGGTTCCCTTCTTTTTAAAAAAAAATATATTTTATTGTTTATACCATTACAGTTGTTCTATTCCCCCCCATTCCCCTCCACCCTGCACACCCCTTCTCCCATCATTCCCACCTTTAGTTTATGACCACTTGTCTCAAGTTCTTTACATTCTATATTTCCCCTACTATTCTTGCCCTCCCCCTATCTATTTTCTACCTACCGTCTATGCTACTTATTTTCTGTACCTTCTCCCCACTTCTCCTCCTCCCATTCCCCTGTTGCTAACCCTTCATGTGATCTTCATTTCTATGGTTCCGCTCCTGATCTAGCTGTCCTCTTGGTTTGCTTTTGTTTTAGGTGTGGTTGGTAATAACTGTGAGTTCGCTGTCCTTTCACTGTTCATATTTTTTATATTCTTTTTCTTAGAAAAGTCCCTTTAACATTTCATATAATAAGGGCTTGGTGATAACGAACTCCTTGAATTTGACCTTATCTGAGAAGCACTGTATCTGTTCTTCCATTCTAAATGAAAGCTTTGCTGTATAGAGCAATCTTAGATGTAGGTCCCTGCCTTTCATGACTTTCAATACTTCTTTCCAGCTCCTTCTTGCCTCTAAGGTCTCTTTTGAGAAATCCACTGACAGTCTGATGGGAACTCCTTTGTAGGTAACTGTCCCCTTATCTCCTGCTGCTTCTAGGATTCTCTCCTTCATCTGAACCTTGGCTAATGTAATTATGATGTGCCTTGGTGTGTTCCTTCTTGGGTCCAACTTCTTTGGGACTCTCTGAGCTTCCTGGATTTCCTGGAAGTCTATTTCCTTTGCCAGACTGGGGAAGTTCTCCTTTATTATTTGTTCAAATAAGTTTTCCACTCATGGCTGTTTCTTTTCCCCTTCTGGTACCCGTATAATTTGGATGTTGGAATGTTTAAAGATGTCCTGGAAGCCCTGGCTGGTATACCTCAGTGGATTGAGCACGGGCCTGCGAACCAGACGATCGCAGTTCGATTCCCAGTCAGGGCACATGCCTGGGTTGCAGGCCAGTTCCTGGCAGGGGCCAGTTCCCAGCAGGGGATGCACAAGAAGCAACCATACATTGATGTTTCTCTCCCTCTCTCCTTCCCTTCCCCTCTAAAGATAAATCAATAAATATTTTTAAAAATTAAAAAAAAAGATATCCTGGAGGTTCCTAAGCCTCTCCTCATTTTTCTGAATTCTTGTTTCTTCATTTTTCTGGTTGGATGTTTCGTTCTTCCTTCTCATCACCTCCATTGATCTGAGTCCCAGTTTCCTTTCCATCACTATTGGTTTCCTGTGCATTTCCCTTCATTTCAATTAGTTTAGCCTTCATATGTTCCTCTAATTTGTGACTAAAATCAACCAGTTCTGTAAGCATCCTGATCACCAATATTTTGAACTGTGCATCTGATAGGTTGGCTATTTCTTGGTCGCTTAGAGTTATCAGCTCTGGGGCTTTGAGTTCTTCTTGAGCCATATTTTGGACTGTTCCTGCCTGTAATGTATGAGGAGCGGAGCCCTAGGTATTTACCAGGGCGGGGTATCTCAGTGGCTGGGTTGTGATGCTGTAGGTGGTGGCGGGGTCAAAGGGGAGCAATGGCTGTGCCCTCTGCTGCTTCCCACTGCTGGGGCCTGTGTGGTGCGTCTCACTGCTCATTCCTCTGCTGGTTTATCCATGCGCAAATGTGTGACTGCAGCCAGACCGCTGCCCTGGGCCCTCATTGGGTCCACCCAATGCTACTCCAGCTGCCTGGACGCCTGGGGTCGGGGGATCTTTCCTGCCCATCCCTTCTCTGCTGCTGGCTCCGCCCCTCTTACCGGTCTAGTTGAATGGTTCGTTATTGTTGGACTTCCATATAGTTCAATTTTCTGTTCTTTGGCTGCATCTTTGTTTACTAAACCTTTGTTGTATTCAAACTTGGTTGTGGGAGAAGGCACAGTGTTTCCACCTACGCCTCCATCTTGGTGGAAGTCCCATTGTTCCCTTCTATCATCAGTCTGTCCCTCACTATTGGATTGCTCCCTGGCGTGTTGTGTGGCCCAGTATCTCCCATATTTTTTCTTTTCTTTTTTAAATTGATCTGAGGGAGAGAGAGATTAACTTACTGATTGATTTGTTCCACTTATTTGTGCATTCGTTAGTTGCTTCTTGTATGTGCCCTTACAAACCAGGAATCCAACTGCAGCCTTGGGTATGGGTGGGATGCTCTAATCAGCTGAGCAGCCTGGCCAGGGCCCTTCCCTTCTTTAAAAGTTGTTACCTTGATGGAACTTATTCCATCCTTTTTTGGGCCACTCTCAAGTTACAACTTTTTCAATTCTTATTCACTTTCCTTTTATTTTTATTTTTTTTAATTAAAAAGCAATTTATTTCACAAAACTTTAAAATTAATATACTCAGAGTATTTAAAATACACAAAAAGATGTAAAAAATAAAATCACTTCAGAAGCATGTCACATAACTTAAAAATAACCTTTATCAAGAGTTGTCTCTCAGATTCATGCTTATTCATTAAAAAAATATGAAAAACTTCTTCAAAACAATTGGAAGAACCTTGCTTGTAGTAAATACAGGTTCTGTAACTGTGACACCACATTCGATCGGTTTTCCTCCAATCTCACAGGCCCTCCTCAATCTGATTTAATGTCTCTTCAGTCTCAAAATGTTGAAAGTCCTCAGAGTTCACTTCTTGGTAACTTTATCCACTAGCTCTCTAGGTTATGCCATCCATTTTTATGGCTTTAAATAACATCTGTACTGCCAGCTCTCAAATGTATACTTACAAGCAAGGATTTTCCTCTGAATTCAGGAATCCAACTGTCTACTATCAAGTATTTCTTGATGTCATTTATGAAATATTATGAAAGCAAACTACCCCTCAATTATAACATGGCCAAAAATGTGACTTTTTATTATCTTTATTATTATTCTCAATAATAGCACTATCTCATACACTCTAAGGATAAGGCCAGAAACTCGGAGATTATTCTTGATTCCTTTCTGTTATTAGTCACATCCAATGCATAGGCAGACCCATAGATTTGTGGCCAAAATGGCCTAAACTCTCTATGCCTTTCCAACTTCACCGTCACTACCTGAGGGTTATCTCTCACCTGGAAAACTGCAGTAAACTCTTACATGTGCTTCCATTATTATCTCCTTGCAGTTCAGTCCCTTTTCCTAATATTTCATCATGAAATTATTCAAATGTACAGAAGTTAAAAATGATAGAGTCAATACACCCACACACTTATCACATAGATTTTACTATTAACACTGTTACCTTTGATTAATTACATCTACCTATCCATCCCTCAATCTATGAATTCAGGATTTTGGGTTTGTTTTTTTTTAAATGCACTTCAAAATAGCAGGCATCAGTGCGTTTCACCCCTAAAACTTGGTGTGCATGTTATTAGTTAGAATTCAATATTTGTTTATGGTACTTTAAATTTTTTAAATATATTTTATATGTAATTTTAAAAATGTACTTACAATGAAATGCACAAATCTTATGTGTACCATTTGATGAATTTTGACTAATGCCAAACCCCTACTTTAAAAAAGAGATACAGAATGTTATTCTCCCCAGAAAATTCTTTCATGTCCTTTCCCAGGTAATTCCCACATCCATCCCTACTGGAAAGACAACCACCAATCTGATTTTTTTTTCACCAGAGATTAGATTTGTCTTTTCTAGACTTTTATATGAATGGAATCATTTAGTACTTAGTACATAGTATTTTGTGTCTGGCTTCTTTCACTCAATATAAAGTTTTTGAGATTCATCCATTTTACTACATGATTCAGTAGTTTCTTTCTTTTTATTGCTGAATGGTTGCCTACTCGGCCAGTCTCCTGTGGATGAACACTTGGACAATTTACAGTAGTTTGCTATCTTAAATATAGCTTCTACAAATATTCTTGTACAAGATTTTTTGTGTTCTTTTTCTCTCGAGTAAATATTTTGGGTGCCCTGGCTAGTGTGGCTGAGTGGATTGAGTGCTGACTGCAAACCAAGGGGTTGCCAGTTTGATTACCAGTAGGGGCACAAGCCTGGGCTGAGAGCCAGGTCCCCAGTAGGGGGCATGTGAGAGGCAACCACACATTGATGTTTCTCTCCCTTTCTTTCTCCTTCCCTTCCCCTCTCTCTAAAAAAATAAATGGGTGGATAAAATCTTTAAATATATATATTGGAGTGGCACTTCTGAGCCATACGTAGGTTTATGTTCAGGTTATAAGAACCTGCCAGACCTTTAATGTATTTTAAGTATACTTTATTGATTATGGTACTACAGTGGACCCAATTTTTTTCTCCCCTTTATACCCCTCCATGTTGCATCCCCCCACCCTCCAGCATTCTGCCCCCTTAGTTCATATCTATGGGTTCTACATACAAGATCTTTGGCTTCTCCATTTTCTACACTATTCTTAACCTCTCCCTGTCTATTTGTACCTACCAATTATCCTTCTTATTCCATGTACCTTTTCCCACTATTCTCCCCCTCTTCCTCCCCACTGATAACCCTCCATGTGATCTCCATTTCTGTGATTCTGTTCCTGTTCTAGTTGTTTGCCTAGGTTTTTGTTGTTGTTTTTTAGGTTCAGTTGTTGATAGTTGTGAGTTTGTTCTCGTTTAACTGTTCCTAGTTTTTGATCTTCTATTTCTTAGATAAGTCTCTTTAACATTTCATATAATAAGGGCTGGGTGATGATGAACTCTTTTAGTTTTACCTTATCTAGGAAGCACTTGATCTGCCCTTCCATTCTAAATGATAGCTGTGCTGGATAGAGTAATCTTGGATGTAGGTCCTTGCCTTTCATGACTTCAGATACTTCTTTCCAGCCCCTTCTTGGTTGCAAGGCTTCTTTTGAGAAATCAGCTGATAGCCTTATGGGAACAAACTCCTTTGTGGGTAACTCTCCTTTTCTCTTGCTACTTTAAAGATTCTCTCCTTATCTTTAGTATTGGGTAACTTAATTATGATGTGCCTTGGTGTGTTTCTTGTTGGATCCAATTTCTTTGGGACACTCTGGGCTTCCTGGAAGTCTATTTCCTTCACCATATTGAGGAAGATTTCCTTCATTATTTTCTCAAATAAGTTTTTAATTTCTTGCTCTTCCTCTTCTTCTGGCACCCGTATAATTCAAATGTCGGAACATTTAAAGTTGTCCCAGAGATTCCTCAGCCTCTGCTCATTTTTTTGCATTCTTGTTTTCTTCATTCTGTTCCAATTGGGTGTTTATTTCTTCCTTTCATTCCAAATCGTTGATTTGATTCCTGGTTTCCTTCCCTTCACTGTTGGTTTCCTGTATTTTCCTTTATTTCCCTTTGTATGGCCTTCATCGTTTTCCTTTACTTTGCAACCAAACTCAATTCTTTCTGTAAGCATCCTGATTACCAGTATTTTGAACCCTGAATTTGACAGGTTGTCTATCTCCTTGTTGCTTAGTTCTTTTTTCTGGAGTTTTGATCTGTTATTTCATTTGGGCCATTCTTATTTGTCTTGGCATAGCTGTTATGTTGTACGGGGCAGAGTCTTAAGTATTCACCACGATGGAGCAACCCTCTTTGCAGAATCGTGGTGCTGTCTGGGGGGAAGGGGTCAGAGAGGGTACATGCCACTTGCTCAGCTCTCACCCCACTTTCCATCACTTCCCTTGCTTCCCGCAAGTGGATTGTGCCCTTTCAGGTGCTGATCCCTAGATGGGTGGGTGTGTACATTCTAGAATCCCATGGACCTCTCCAACAGATTTTGTTGTAAGACTGGGAATTTCTCCTGCCGCTGCAACCTCCACAAGTTTTAAAGCCAGAGGTCTTCAGTCTTTAGTTTCCTGCACTGGAACCTTAGATTTCATGGTCTGTCTCGCTCCCCTGTTGTTCCTCCTGGCTTATCCGACTGCAAATGTAGTGCTGCCAGTCAGCCAGCCACTGCCTCACCCCCTTGGTCCTCCACCCTGCCCAGCATCCTCTCTGCTTCAGCTGCCTGTTTCTGCCCCTCCTACCAGTCTGGATGAATGTTTCTTTAACTCCTTGGTTGTCAGACTTCCATGCAGCTTGATTTTCTGGCAGTTCTGATAGTTTTTTGTTTTTAAATTGGTTGTTTTCCGTCTTCTGGTTGTTCAAGGAAGTGCAGTTTTTTTACCTCCTCCTCCATGTCAGCCGGAATTCTAGAATCACATCTTCTTTAACGTCTTTAAGCAATATTTTGTAATTGTATGTGTGCAGATTTTACACATTTTTTGTTAAATGTAAGTGTTGTCTGTTTTTCTGATGCTATTATAGATGAAATTGTTTTAAAATTATTTTCCAATTGCTCCCTGCTAGTACATGAAACTAGTTTTTATATTTACCTTATATCCTGAGACCTTGCTAACTTTACTCATAGTTACTACTGGTTATTTTATCAATTCATTAAGACTTTCTATGTAAATAATGTCATATGTGAGTGGAGGCATTTTTACTTCTTCTTTTCTGATCTTTATGCTTTTTATTTTGTTTTCTTACCCAAGTTCACTGGTTAAAGAGAAGTTGTGACACTGGCATTCTTGCCTTCTACCTAAGCTTGACAGAAAGTATTCAGTATTTCACCATTAAATATAATGCTAGCTGTAGACTTTTCATGAACTAACCTGTTAGTTATCTAATGCTATGTATGAAACAAAAACAAGCTTGGGCTGGTACGGCTCAGTGGGTTGAGCACCAGTCTGTAAACTGAAGGGTTGCTGGTTCAATTCCCAGTCGGGGAACATGCCTGGATTTCGGACACCTGTGAGAGGCAACTGATCAATGTATCTCTCACACATCAATGATTTGGTCCTTCTCTTTCTCCCTCCCACCCTCTCTAAAAACAAATAAATCAAATCTTAAAAAAAATACAAACCTCTAAAATTTTGTGGCTTAAAACAACAATCTTCTCATAGTTTATGAATTTTCTATTTGGGCGGGGCTCCGTGGGAAAGCGTGTCTGTTTCGTGAAGCATCAGCCGGGAGGTGGAGGAGCCACTCTGACAATGGCTCATTCTGAGAGTAACTTCCGAATGTGACTCGGAAGTGATGAGCCACAGCATCACTTCCCCTCCAGGCACAGGCCCACTCAGCCAAGCTGAAGGCGCGGGAACACAGTCTCCACCTCCCGAAAGGATGTGCGACGTGACACGAGAAGAGCCTGTGAGATGGGATGCATAATTGGAAATTATTATCTGACAAAATGCCCTTCATGCAGTTAGAAGAAGTTCTCTTCTAATGTAATTAGCTTTTATAATGAATCAACGTTCACTTTTGCCAAGTGCTTTTTGTGCATTTATTAAAGGATTGTGGTTTTCCTCCTTTATTCTATTATTACGGGAAATTACACTATTGACTTTAGATTGCTCAGTTGTCATTCCTAAAATAAACCCAACTTGGTAATGATGCAATAAACTTTTTATATGTTGCTAGATTTGGTTTCCTAATATTATTAAAGATTTTTTTCCTTTTTTGTTCCTAACGGATCCTAGTCTGTAATTTTCATTTTTTGTATTAACGTTGTCAGGTTTGGGAATGAAAGTTATGCTGGCATAATAAAATGAGTTGATAAGGGCTCTCTACCTTTTAATTTCTAAAACTGCGTATGAGGTTATTTCTTTCTTAGATATTCAACAGAATTCACCACCTGAACCTGGAATTTTCTTCATGGAAGGATTTTTGATAAATTCAATTCCTGTAATTGACTGTGCAGATTTTGTTTCAGCTATGCTACCTTTTGTTGTGATTTCCGAGACATCTGTCCATGTAAGTTGTCAGATTCCTTGACGAAGTTATGTAGAAATCCCTTATCTTTTTGACACCCACAGATCCATGGTGACATCCTCCTTTTCATTCTTGGCAATGGTTGTTTACATTCTTTCCTTTTTAGTCATCAGCCTAACTAGGGGCTTATCAATTTTGTTTTTCTTTTGAAATAACTAATTTTGGGGGTTGTTATTTTTCTCTATTGTCTGGTTTTTTGTTGATTTCTTTTTTAGCTGAAACCAAAAATGGTTTCAGCAAACCTTTGTTGACCAAGTGGGGTGGTCCTTGTAAAAACATAATCAGACCATTTTACCCCTCTGCTGAGAACTTTCAAGGGCTTCACGTTGCATTTAGTGTAAAAGACAAACTCATTACCATGCCTTGTGGAGCTCTGCAGGACTTGACCTTTGTGTACTTCTCCAATCCATTTTGTTGCTGCTTCTTCCCTCACAACCCTCCATTCACACTGGCTTTTTGACATTTCCTATGTCACACCAAGCTTTTTCCTATTCCAGGGTTTTTGTATGCTATTCTCTCTATCTGGGCCATTCTGCCCCGTCCCCCACCCAATTCTTTGCATGGCTGTTTCCTTTCTACCCTCCATGTGTCAGCTTAAAGTTTAGTGTATCAAGAATATTTTTCTTGACCATTCTAAAGTAGCTCTGATCTTTACCTCCCACAAATATTCTCAATCACATAATCTATTTACTTCTTCAATAAGCATTTCTACAAATGTCAATCATTTTATTGATTGGTTTTATGTTCACTGACATGTTCAAATTTATTGACATGGTAAGCGTTTCTTTTGAATAGGATACTAAAGTATTGAAATATAGATTCATAGCTAGTAGATGAGGCTGCAGATCCAGGCTGGCTGGATTTAAATCCTAGAGGCACCTTTTATTGTGTGAACTTGGACAGGTTACTTGATCTCCCTACGACTCAGACTCAATTATCTTATTAAAGGAATATTAAATAGTACCTAATAGTATTATCATAGAGATTAAGGCATCGAAAGTATTTAAAACAAGGCATGGAACACACTAAATCCTCAGAAAACATACATGACATTATTTGTCACTGATTTCTAGTACCTAACAGTGTCCGATATTCAAAGAACCGATGTGCACAACACCCTGGCTGGGTTGTTCAGTTGGTTGGAGGACCACCCTGTACACCAAGAGGTTGAGGATTTGATCCTAGGTCAGGGAATATGGGAGGCAACTGACTGATATTTTTCTCCCTCTCCCCCTCCTTTCCTCCCCCCGCCCTCTCTCAAATCAATGAACATGTCCTTGGGTGAGGATTAAAAAAAAAACAAAGAATACATGCAAGGATCTGTGAAAAGTGTACAGTTGCTATATATCACATATGATTGGCTCAACTCTGTAAGGCAATGTATCATTCATATAATATAGGCTTTGTTATCTGCCATTCTTCCTGGCTCAAATTGGAAACAACATTTCTGTGACAAACACCAAATAACTCTCTAAATTGCTTTTTCCATGGACTATGTGTGATTCACTTCTCTTTAGTAGGACATAAGGTCTCCAAAAACAGGGACCAACCCTTCCCTCTCCCCATCAGTAAACATCACTGAGCACCTATTATTATGCCAGACCCTGTGTTTCCTATTGGTGGTGAAGGCATGACTCTACCCTTGAGAGAACTAATTGGGGGAACACAGGTAAACAGGTAGTTACTATAAAGTACAGTATATACTGTATTAGGAAAATACCCAATGTTTGATGTTATTGGGCATCCAAACCAGATTGTAAGCTGAGAGACCTCTTAAGGTAAGCCCCAAAATGCTGATACAATTCCTGGCACATACGGGTGCTAAATAAACAGATGTTGAATTCCCTGGGGGAGAATGGGGTAAGATATTATTATATATATATATATATATACCCACTAACCTTACAGACACTTCCATACAGGCAACCGCTGAGAGCAGGCAGCGGTACCCGCTTAATCCCTAGACCAGACCACTGGCCCATTCTATAGACCAAAGGGGGCTGTAAGAGCACTGAAAGGCAGTAAGAGCAATAATGGAGTTCAAAACAGAAATAGCCCATCTTTAAAGGGAAGATAACCTGGCAAGATGCGCTTGGGTTATCAATCTGAAATGAAGCAGATATAAATAATTATTTTAAATATTCTTCAATTCTGACTGCTTAAATTTAACATTTATGCTTTAACAATATAAATAGTTAAGAGAATTATTGAAATGTGAATACAATTATTTTTACTATCCTATGTAGTCTATAAAAGAACACAAACATATTTTAAAAATATTTTCAGTCCTTTTATTGATAACATAATTGAGATACTTATTTTATACATTTAAATTATCTTGAGATTTGATGACAATATTTAGTTACAGTGTAATCTAGAAATTAAAATATACAAAACAGTTTTAGGACAGAGATGGACACACAGATAGAGAGCAGCTGTGGGGAGGGAGGACTGTGGTAATCACAGGGTGGGAGGTGGGGGTGGAGGACGGTGTGGGGGGAATAGATGGTGATGGACAGAGACTTGACTTTAGGTGAACACACAGTACAGTGTAGAGAAGATGTGCTGTGGAATTGTGAACCTGAAACCTGTATAATTTTATTAACCAGTGTCATCCCAATAAATTCAATAAAAAGGAAAAAAATAAAAATTAAGTAATAGTTTTAGGAACACATGTATCTCCACATGCACACTTACAAAATTATACAAAGATACATATTTGGTTTAAAATAAAGACTTTGAAAATGAAACCCGTTCATTTAATTTTTACTAAGGTGTGACAAGAAATTTTTAATGCAAAAAATACAAATTGAAGCAGATATAACACTTTCAATTTGGTTTTCTAATGTTTTAAATACAAATCACTATTTCTGAGAACAAAACTATAACTGTTTCCCTCCCATTTTTGTCATGCTTATAATAAAACATAAAAAGTACTCTAAACACAATAAATGGAATTCTTACATTTTAAACCATTCCAATATAAAGGATAGCAATTCAAAGAATTTTTGCATTGCTACTTAAGTTTGTATTGCACTAAAATTATTTTACATGGAAGAACTAGTTGGTGTATGTATCATGACAATATTTTAGAAACAGTCTTTGACATTCACATCTATGTTAATGGATACTTCATAGTCCACTTTACCATATTTTCTACTATACACCAAATCATTTAACAAAACAAATCTATAATGCTAATCTGTTTTTAGAGCAGACAGTCAGTATTTACTACTACTGCCTTTGGGAAATACACTGACTTTTTAAAATATATAAATCAGTCATAATACCTGGTAATAACATTTGAGCAATACCTAAAAATTCTTCATTTATTGCTGAGTCTCTATATGACTACATTTTAAATACAACAATTTTTTTAAATGAAGAGAAGAAGAGTTTTGTCCCTTTACCCAGTGGAGCAGTTTTAAGAAGACAAATAGTAATATTCCAATGCTGGGTTCTCAGCTACGGTTTATATACCTTAAAAGTTCATTTCTTTTCATTCTGCTGCAAAGCCTGTTTATTATAATGATAATAACCAATAATAGAATCTTGGACAATCATGATTACAATTAAAAGCTTGGAATAGCATTATAAGCAAAATAGCAACCTTCTGAATCCAATTTTAAGTTAGTTCTACTTCCTAATAACATTTTTAAATGATTTCGAACAATCTAACTGATTAGCCAGCATCAGTTTAGGAATTTTTTCTCAATGTTCTATGGTGCAGCTTTTGGTATCAAAGGTTTAGCAAGTGCTCTTGATTTGTGATGAATAAAAAAGATCAAGTACTAAATACCAGTGGTTCCTGTGACAGGGTAAATGTCCCCTTCAAGTAATGTTCTCCCCAAAATTAAAGGAACATTTTATTTATCCCTCTGAGAGTTTGTTAAGGAAAGAAATCATAAATTTTTTTCAGTTGAGGTGAAACAACTGCTTCATGAGTTCATATGTTGTAAAAGCCACTGCTTGAGAAGGAATGCAGCGAATGTAGTTCAGAGATAAACCACGATACAATCCTTTTCGAATTCCATGTTGTCCATAGACATACTTCATCGTCTCCCGCATGGTACTGAAAGACAGTAGTTACATGATGACGCCTTTAGTCCCACTCATGAAGAAACAATGTTAAGATCCATAACAGCATCTTTAAAAGAAGCTAAAATGCCATCTTGTTGGGAACTGCCCTGCCTGGTTTCAGAAGCTGTAACTCGCCCATGGTTAAGGCTGAGTGAGCGACCTTGGGACCATAAGCCACTAAGGAGACAAAGCTTATCTCCCTGGCAGGGGTGCTGCCTCTGCTCGTTTTAATTCACCCTCTTTGGCCCCCAAAGCTTGATCCATTAGCCAATGATGGGTAAGATTCCTCAAGAGAGGAATGGCCTAAGACAGGCACGATCACGTAGGGGCCCAGGGAAGGACTTGGGGGCTATAGAAAAAGGGGGTGATGGACCCTCGCCTCTCAGCTTTGACACAGCCTGAGTTCTCATTCTGTCTTCAAGAAGTCTCCTAATCTCTTGGCTGTCTTATTTCCCCTGCCTGACTAAAGCCTGAAAACAATGCAGGAGGTGGGTGCCGCCCTGTGCTGGAAAGGGCAAGTTCCCTAGGGCAATCAGGCCTAAGAGAGAATGCATAAAGTCCTATGAAGCCTACTTTGCTAAATACCCTCAATTTAAATGATAAGGGTCCAAGCAGGAAGTGAGTTTGTTCCTCAAAGTTTTATGACCCTTTAGCTATCTGACCCTGACTCAAAATAGGTCCTCAGAGTTCTTTGTATGTTTATCTATTGTTTAATCATTTCTGCCTGACAATGACTGATGAACTTTACATATACACCCTATATTCCTGTGCAAATTGAACCCAATAAAAGCCTGTTAAGGCAAGGGCCAGGGCGCTCTACCCTTGAGAGAGAAGCTGTGCCGTCCCTTTTCCTCCACAGGACTCAGTAGTCTGTGTGAATTTGTCTCGTATCTCATCCATAATGCTATAGACACTGTGGGCTGGTATCTGTGACACCATCTCAAATAGTTTTTGGAAGACAAGTGCTAAAACAAGCTAAAAACTCACAATAAAGCAGTAATGAATTCTAAAGTAGTACAAATAACACTATTTCATAATAATATCTGAAATGCTGTTGTAGTTGTTTTAAAGGCTGTAAGAAGAGTTATCCTTTAAGTTTTCATTTCAGCTCCAGTTTTATACTATAACTAGCAGGTGGTTATAGAGAACTAAAGCTTGAAGGACCATCTTTCACATTTCAGCAATAAAGACTTTCTTGTTTCAAACGGCGTTCTTTTTCCTTTCAAGCCAACGTTTGGGGCATTACCTTTCAAAGGCAATGTGGACTGAGACCTTCGAAAAAATCTGGTGGGTCAATAAAGGCAATTTAAGGTCCTGAACAAACATTCAGCTCTTCCCCCAAGGGACAACAGATCACCAATCAAACAGAATGACTCTAAATATTAATATCTATAGATTAGAGAGAACTCTAGAGCTGTGCTGTGCAATAATGGCAGCTACTAGCCGCATGTGGCTCCTGAGCACTTGAAATGTTGCAAGTCGAAGTTGGGATGCACTGTGAGTGTAAAACACATCCTGGCTTTCAAACACTTAGTATAAAAACAGGATGTAAAATACTGAAATGTTTATGTTATAATATGTTATTTTTATTTTTTTAAGATTTTATTTATTTATCTTCAGAGGAGAAAGGCAGGGGAGAGAAGGAGGGAAACATCAATGTATGGTTGCCTCTCGTGAGTTCCCTGCTGGGAACTGGCCTGCAACCCAGACATGTGCCCTGACTGGGAATCGAATCACAATCGTGTGGTTTGCAGGCCTGCGCTCAATCCATTGAGCTACACCAGCCAGGGCTATAATATTTTAGATATATTAGGTTAAAGAAAAACATTTTTTAATTTCATGTTTATTTTTATACATTTTTTTAAATGTGGCTACCAGAAAATTTTAAAATACATACATGGCTCATGTTCTATTCCTATTTAACCAAGAGCTGTTCTCAAGGAAAAATTTTAATAGGAGGACTGGGACCTGAATTAAAAACTTATAATTAAACTATGGAAGATAAAATGGGTGTTCCAGACTACCGATGAGACACAGTTCTATCTCCCAACTTACTTTAAACATTATATTTCCTAAAGAAAATGAACAAAGATAAATGGAGAACTTACAGGCACTTTTCAAATTCTGGAAGAACAGTTCCTAATTGCATTCGCCTACGAGTTACATCAAATGGATAGCTAAAAGAAGAAAAAGGCATAAGGATTTAAAAATTATTTTCAGTTTTCTGCTTAATAATTATTGAATACAAAGCCCTATATATGCTAAGAAATAATGTACTCCTATTCTCTTGTTGTTTGGGAGTCAGGATACAGGCACGTGGATAAAGTTAAACAATAATACAGAGGTCTCCTGGCCTTTGATTACGTGGCTCCCTCAGGTTAGATGGCTCTTTCCTCCTATCACGATACCAATTGTCATTCCTTCCTTAAGGCCAAAAGAAATGCCACCTCCTGGGGAAAACAAACTGGGTGTTTTTCACAGTTGTAACCCTAAGATGCGTTTTCTCATCTTTGGCACTACTGACATTTTCGGTTAGATACTTGATAGCAATCTAAGAAGGGCTGTCCTGTGCATCGTAGAATATTCAGCTGCATCCCTGGCCTACTACCCATATCTAGAAATCAGTAACACACCTCCAGCTGTGACAACAATAAATGTCTCTAGACATTAATAAATGTTCACTGGAGGCAAAATCACCCCAGTTGAGAACCAGTAATTTAAGAATATCCACCAAGTCCCCTGTATACAGTAGACCAACAAAAATAATTTCTTTAAGGACTATAGTGAACAATACAGATAATTACATTTAGAAAACAGAAGAAATTCTATGTAAAGACTGCCTGAAATGAAATAAACAAAAGCAATCTCTTTTCAGAGTAGGGTCCCAGGTGATTTTTTGCAATTTTATTTTGCTAATATTGACTACTTATGTTAGATCCTGTGCTAAACAATTTATGTACATTATCTCATTCCATCAATTCTCATTCTCACAACAATTCCGGAAAGTAGGTACTGTTATCCTAACATTAACATAAAAAAAATGAGGACCTGGCTGGTGTGGCTCAGTGGATTGGCCACTGGCCTGCAATCACCAGTTCGATTCTAGGTCAGGGCATGTGCCTGGGTTGTGGGCCAGCCCCCTGGTTAGAGGGTTATGAGGGGGAGCCTATTTCTCTGGCACATTGATGTTTCTTCTGTCCTGCACTTTTTCCTTCCTTTCCCTTCTCTAAAAATAAGTAAATAAAATCTTTTTTAAAAAGGTTAAAAAAATTGAGTCATAGAGACATTCTCTAGTGTCACAAAGCTGCTTTCTACTTCCTAACTCAAAGCTCTCCATGGTACCTAAAATATACATAAACGATATATGCCAAAAATAACCATATACTTTTGTATACATTTAAATTATAAAACAGCTATAATTTTTAAAAAACCATGTATGAAGCAGACAGCTCAAGAAGTAACATTATTAACAGCTGAAACTCCCTAAGTACTTCAATAGCATCTCCAGGAATTATTTTTTAATGGGGCATGGGGAGAAGACAACACTTTATGGGGATAAAGGGGCCAAAACCTCAACCTGAAGGATTCAGTTTCCAAGCAGGAAAAGATGTATCGAGGCAGAAGATGACTAGTATAAAGGAGAGAATGCAAGAAGACAAGGTACAAGGATCGGAGCTAGGGAAATAACAATGAGGAAGAAAGGAAACAGCACTGTAGGCAATATTCTAAAGTAAAAAATAATAAGATTTAGTGAGTATATGGATATGTAAAATATAAAAAATGACTCTGAGGCATTATCATGACTAGAAGATAAATGTTCATCAATAAGAAAGAGGAAAGGTGGGAGCTGAGGATTGTCACAAAGAGGAAAGATATATCTGAACTATGGAGTTGGCATTAACTGCATAAGTTCAAGTAGAAACATCCAAGAGCTTGCTGGAGAAGTAATAGTGAGTCAACAAAGGAAATTTAAATTGAACTGGTTATCTGTAGAGAATTAGTTCTCTTTATGAAACCATAAAAATAGATGAGCTATTCTAGATATTTAAGGGAAGAGCAAAAGGATTACTATCTGGCTGGGCCTTAAAAAATTGGCACAGACAGGTAGAGAGAGGAAGACGTGAATCAGCAAAGTACCAGAAAAGGGAAGGTTAGAGAAAATGATAGTTAAGCAAGGGCACTGTTACAAAACCCAAGGAAGGAGAACAATTGAAAGAAAGGTAAAAGACCGGAGAAGGAGCCACTGGATCTGTTAAGAATCAATAGGTACAGAATATAGATTTAGAGGAGAAGCAGGAAAGAGAAGACAGATTTAAGGACCTAAGTTGGAAGTGAGTAACCAAGAAAAAGGGCAGTAAAACCAAGAAGAGAATTAGGATAGCCAGAGGTGATCATGTCTGCAAATGAACAAGTTTCCACAGCCAGGTTTCTAAAAGTAAACCAGACACCTGTTTTCTTCTTCACCCTTACTGTAGCGTGATCTGCCCTCTCACACAAGCACACCAAATTTGCTTTCACAAAGGTAGTAACTGTAAAATCCAATGAACAACTTACTTTTCAGTACTTATCTTATTTGACTTTTCTCTCTCCACTGGATATTCTTTTTTGAGTCTGTGACACTATCACTTCCTGCTGTCCTCTGTTTTACAGGATACTCAGTCATAGAAAGGTTTTCTTCCTATTCCTGAAAAGTTCCTGCTTCTAGTATTCCGGCCTCTTTTTATCTCACTAATCAATCCCTCTTGGTCTGGAGAAATTCTTTGAAGCCAGCTTTCCAATTACAGTATAGTAATACCTTTATGTTTCTGCTAGAACTTAAATTAATATGCAATTCCATGATATTGCTACTGTCTCAATAAGAATATAGTCTTCTTGAGGCAACAACTGTGTTTTCCCTTCAGTGAACCTCCCAATGCCTTATACACTGTCTGACTAAGCAGGCCTTCAAGATTTTAGTGCAAGAGAAGTTGTGCCTCCTTGCATACACAAACACAATAAATGGCTCAAATTTCAGAAACTTCATATAGGCAAAGCAAATTCATGAGAAAATATGGATGAAGACTATATATACTTAGTATTTCTATCTTTTTTTATTTTGAATGAATCCATAGGAATTTGAGTGGGTTCACTAACTTGGTTGATTTGGCACTAAATTTTTTGTAATATGATAAAAGTGCAGACACATCTGAAAAAATGTATTTCTACTTATATTTTGCAAGGAATACTATGTTTTAATAATCTATTAGACAAAAATGATTAACCAATGCTAAAAATCAGGATTGGGTAACTTGACTGAATTAGTGGATGAAGAAACTTACGATATTGTCTGTGCTATAGCTCCAGCAACACCACCACAAAGTAAGTTTATGTGAGTTTTCAAAACTAAGACATTAGGATTGTCTGATGAAGGTCTGCCAAGAAGGGTAGGAGCATGGGAAAGCCCAACACTCTTTAAGGTACCAAAAGTAAAAAATGAAACACCTGAAAAACAAAATATAAATTCACCACGATGCTAAACAGAACATGAGCTGTGAAAAGATACCAATCTTACAAAATAACCAATTAACTCAAGGAACTAACTATGCATTTCCTGTTTCCTGTTGTTCGGCTTAATCTAAGATAAAAAAATAATTAATGTCTATAACTAACCTAAAGACAACAAAATTAGCACCTATAAAAAATTATAGCATTTGTTTTTACACATGAACATAAACAGTTCAGTTCACTGAATAAAGGTATTGGTGAGTATCATGCCATCTTATATAGGAAAAGAATTAAACTATTTCCCAAAGTTTCCCATGAATAAATATTAAATTCATCATCATTAATAACTACAAGTAAATATGAAAACTTCCATTTATAATAACAATAATGGTGACAATGTAAGATAGAAGTAAAAAATTCAGAAGTGAAAAAGCATTGTTATTTTTTTTTCAAAGCATTGTTATTTTAACTGAGTATCTAATTTTGTCTCCAAGAGTTGTGATCAGGAGAGAAATCTTCATATTGGCTTGTAAGACACATGAAATCTAATAAACACTGAATTAAGTTATTGGTAATATGAAATTCGTATTGCTGAAAATTTACATGAGTTTGTAATAGACCCATTAAAGTTGTATGTTAATAAAATGAAGAATAGAATTCAGCCCTGGTAGGTGTGGCTCAGCAGACTGAGTGCCGGCCTGCGAACCAAAAGGTCATGGGTTTGATTACCAGTCTGGGCACATGCTTGGGTTGCAGGCCAGGACCCCAGTGAGGGGCTCATGAGAAGCAACCATACAATGATGTTTTTCTCCCTCCCTTCCCTTCTCAAAAAATAAATAAGTAAAATCTTTAAAAAAAAAAAGAATAGACTTCAAATACCCCTATCACCTGAGCATTACTCAAGATATCCTGATAGCCACTAATATTTTTTTGCCCCCCACCCCCGCTTTTTTCAAATTTTAAAAACATATTTAAAAATATACTTGATGCTTGAGAACAAACAAGCGTTAACAAAAATTCAATCCAGGATATCTCAATATATGCATTTATTCTTTATACAAAATTATAATTTTATAGTATTTGGAAATGATGATATACACTTTTGAAATTTCATACACTTATATTTGGAAAACCTAGTCTAAGGCCTTAATCTAAATACAGAAAAAGTTCACAACAAGAAGGCTCATAACAACATAAACACAAGTAAAAAAATTAGAACTACCTAAATGATGTGGAGTTATAATCAATAAAATATGATGACACAATTAATAAAAATGATGTTTGTAAAGAGTATTCAAAAATATAAAAAATACTCGGAAAATCAGAAAGAATTAAGAAAGGAAATTATATATGTACATATAACTGTGTAAAAATATAATTAAATAATTGAAAATTAAAACAAAAATAAAAGATAGAAAGAAAAGGAAATATAGCAAAAAATTAATGAGCTCTGCTGTCAGTGCGACGGCAGCAACGGTGCCCTGAGGGGCTCTGTCACCGCAAAACAGCTGTCTCCACTGCAAAAAGTACAAGGTATTGAAGAACCCAGAACCACCTCCCCCAAATATACGGCCACTTGGGAGTCGTGGGCTCGTGAGAGTAGTGGAGTGACTGCGTATTGATGCCAACAGCAGCAAAGCCATTGAGACAGATCCTCCATTGGTCCTACAGAAGAAGGAATCACTGTGTCTGAAACTCAGAGACCAGGATCAAGTAATAAGCACATAATTAAAGACCACCGTGCATAGGAGGAAGAAAATAAATTTGTATTATTTATAAAGAGTACGGGAGTAAAGATTCATAAAAATAAGCAAACAAGATGAGAAAGAAATTTAAAAAAAGAAAACCAACACACAGAAATAGAATAGCAAGGTATAGAAACAAGTCTAAATATATCAATAATCATAATAACCATCAAGTGGAATAATTGACAATTAAAATGTTTTACAGACTGGATTAAATAAAATATCTAGCTCTATGATGATTGCAAAAGAAATTCCTAAAACAGAAAGACATGAAAAAGCAGAAAATAAAAAGGATGAAAAAAGATATGCCAGGCAAATACTAACTTGGATATGGCCAAAAAATAATTAGGAGATGGGTGGGAATTTGAACAATGACTAGATGACACTCAGGACTTTTTTTCAAGTTCCAAATGGTATGTAGCCAGGGTTTTAAAAAAAGCATGAAGAACTAAATACAGATATATTGTGGATGAAACAAAGTGAATTTGCTTTGAAACGATTTGAGACGAGGGTGGAGGGAGTAATTATTGTTAGATAAAGCAAGATTTGCCATGAGTTGATCACTACTGAAGCTAGGTAATAGGTCCATGGTAGTTCATCATACTATTGTCTACTTTTGAATATGTTTGAAAATTTCCAAATCTTAAGTAAAAACAAATAAAATAACAAACTCAGTGAATCCAGCTAAAGCAGTAGGAAAAATATTTATACATTAGGGGAAATGAATCTAAAGATTGAAAGTTAATTAGGTAAGCATCCAACTGGAGAATAAACCCAGAGAAAGGAGATGATTAAGACATGAACACAAATCAATGAAATAGAGAATAAAGGTAGACTACAAAAGAGAAAGAATAAACAAAATGAAAAGTGGGACACAACTAGAGATAGAGCAGATATGAAAAAATAAGGAAAACCTTTTAACAAAAAGTTGAAAACCAGCACAAAACAGTCACGTTCATAACAGTAAAGAAAAATATGAATTACCAAAATGACACAAAAACATGAACAGCCCTACAATCACTCAAGAAATTAAACCAGTGTTTAAATGTCAACCCATAATTAAAACCTGAGAAACAGATAACTGTAATCGTTTTATACAGATTCTTCCTGAGGATGGAAAAATGAAGAAATACTCTTCAGTTCATTCTATGAGACCTTGAGGATATTACAAGAAAATTACAAAGTAATTCCACTTATAAATATAGATGTAACACTTATAAAAATAGCACACTGAATCCAACAAGACATAAAAAGATCACTATATCACAATCAATTAGGATTGACATTAGAACATCCATTAATGTCATTCACCATATTAACAGATTAAAGAAAACTATATGATCACCTCAGTAAATACAGAAAAGGGTATCTGATAAAATTCAACAGTAGACAATAGTATAATGAACTGAGTCAGGTAAAAATTCTTATCAAAACTTCTCCAGCCTGATAATTTCTACACACTACAGTAAACATTATACTATACGAAGTATTAGAAATATTCCCTTGAAAATCAGTAATAGTCAAAATGCCCAGGATTATCACTTTTATTTACTGCTGCACTATAGGTCCTTAGCTAGTATAGTAAGATAAGACAAATGTAAATAAAAAAGTTTTTTAAATAAGGATTAGAATGAAGTAAGTAAAATAATAGTATTTGCACAGGATGCGATTACCCACACAGAAAACTCAAAACGTCTACAAGTAACATGGTGGCTGGCTATAATATCAACAAGTAGGATAACAGAAAGTTATAAGATCACATAAAAATTAAATCAAGCAATAAACATAAAATGTAATTTTCTAAAAGACACTACAAAGCTTATAAGGTTTCTATGACTATACTTAGCATAAATGTCCAAAAACTGTACAAAATTTCATTCAAAATCCAAACAAGGTTCTTCCACAACATCAAAAACTGAATCTAGCCCTGGCTGCTGTAGCTCAGTGGACTGAGCATGGGCTGTGAATCAAAGGGTCACCAATTCTATTCCCAGTCAGGTCACATGCCTGGGCTGTGGGCCAGGTCCCCAGTGGGGGCCACATGAGACGCAACCACACATTGATGTTTCTCTCCCTCTTTCTCCCTCCCTTCCTCTCTCTCTTAAAAAATAAATAAAATCTTTAAAAAATGAAACTGATTCTAACATATGTGGAATAGCAAAATATCTACAGTCCTTATATTCCTGGGGGGAAAAAGCATAAAGTCAAGGGACTTATCTTACCAAATATAAGACTTCATAGAAAACTGCATTCTATTACTGTTCTAAAAAATTAGCACTGAGGATCACTGGAGAAAGGAGGGACTGACTGCTTAGTAAATGGTAATAAATCAAACAGTTAACCTTCAGGAGGAAGAGAAATAATCCTGACAGATTAGTGACTTAAATATAAAATGCTAGACTTTAAAAATCATTCTTAGAAGTAATAAAAAAAAGATTCTGCCAAATTTGAAACATACCCGCATACGGAGCCATTCCTAATATAGTAGGCATCAGGCCTCTGTAAAATCCAAGGAAACCACCTTCCTTTTGAGTGAAGAAAAACAACAGAAGCAAGATTACATTGCTCTCATTATGCTAAACATCAAAGAACAAAAGCATACATTATAATAAAAAATTATTCTGGGAACAACCTTGAAACACAGATGTGTTTTCGTAATTATTACTAATTACTTGTAAGCAAAAGAATTATTTATATAACATTCACAATATTTTCCTACATATAAAAAACATGTTATATAGATGAGAAAAGTAAATATGTACCTTTGCATAAATCATTCTGAATGCATGAATAATCCCTGTGTAAGTGTGTTCCCCCTTCACTTGAAATGCTAGGCGTACTCTAACCATGTCAAGAGGGTAGGTACAAATAACTGCAGTCATACCTGAAAAAAAGTAGAAAACTTCAATGTACAAGAAATTTGGGGGCACATATATAACTTTTTCTTATCATTAAATCATACCATATATATAGAAGATATCTTTATACACACACACATATATCTTTCCTGTCATTTGTTTTGTTGTAAAATTATAGCAATGATGAAAACCCAGTGAAAGCAAAGTGAACCCTGGCTGGTACAGCTCAGTGGCCAGGGTGCCAACCTGCAAACCAAAAGGTCGCCAGTTTGATTCCCGCTCAGGATACATGCCTGGCTTGTGACTCCCTAGTTGGGGGCGTGTGAGAGGCAAGTGATCAGTGACACATCTCTCACATATTGAGGTTTCTCTCTCTCTCTCTCTCCCTTCCTCTCTCTTTAAAAATTAATAAATAAAATCTTTTTTAAAAAAGGAGATATTGATACAATTATATCATAGTATCATCAGCTGAAAAAAAAACCTTGTAAATAAAAGGTCGGTTTGTAAAAATTTCTTCAAGTTCTTCCCATGATGAAGTTATACTGTTAGCACCAAAATAGTACAGTTAAGTGGATGGTGCATATTTTTCAAATTCTATTACTTGTCTATTCCAAGGTAAGATATCAGAAGAAAAACTATTTCCATAGCACTAGACAAAATATCTGACTTTTAGTTTCTCTAATCCTAAAATGGAGAGATGCTTTACCTACCTAAAAAACTATTATAAAAATAAAATAAAGGTGCTTTATTTATAAAGGGTGCGTTTAAAAATTTTTAAACATTATAATTTTCATTTTTGAATTTAGATAAATTTGTTATTGACTAAACATATTAAAAAATATAAATGTCACAGGAAATAGAAACAATGTGTTTTAGGGGTAAGATCATGTCATAAGAAAATTGAATACTAAGTTCTAGATTTTCATCAATATGATTTCAAATTCCATAAACTACCCAGATGAGTTATTTTTTTAATTAAAAAAATCTCTCTTTGTAAAGTATCAAAAGAAACGTATGTTTAATGTAGGAAAACTAGAAAGTAAAGACAATAAAAAATGAAATATTCATTCTCCGGTAATAACCACCTATATATCCCAAACTTTTTGTATGTGTACATCTACACACAACACACACACACACTTAAAACTTGTAATTCTATTTTGTAGTCAATATTTTTTAACTTTATATTGTGAACATCTTTCCAAGTGAGAAAAACATTACTTGGATGTACTATAATAGTAAACAATCTTCTTAGACAGGTTGTCTCCATTATGTGCTCCACTGATACAGCAAACAATGCTTTGATGAATGTCCTTGTAACTATTAAATATTTTTGTGCACCTTTTCCATTATGGATAAGTTCCTACAATCAAATTATTAGGTCAAAGAGCAAGACTTTTAATAAAAATTGCTCTCTGAATAATTGTGCCAATTTATAATGCCATCATTAGAATAAAAGTCCTATTTCTCTGACTTCTTGGTAGTACTAGATTATTAGACAAAAGACTAAATTATTCCATCATTTTCTCAACAACTGATGGGCAAAAAGTATTCATTATCTGTTATTTTGGCATGTTTCTCATATGGCTTGTGTGTGTGTGTGGTGGTTTTATAACTTCATTTGTCAATCGTTGGTCAGTTCTCATCCACAGTGACTGTGTAGATTTTGAAAGTGGTTACCTATTTAGTATAAAGGTAATCAGTGTACACAGCTTGTTTGGTGAACCTTCATCCTCATGACATTTTCTGGACACCTGCACATGAACACATGTGCACAAGGATATGGGGCATTCCTTTTTCCTTTGCCCCAGTTTTATTGAAACACACACACACCTGGAGTTCTAGGCAAATCTCCAGACTCCTTTGAGCACCCAAGGGCACTCTTGACACTCGCTCTATAAATACACTTGGGAAGGTTAACGGTACATTCTCTGTTCTAACTTGTGGTTGGCAGAACGGCCATTCTTCTCGCCAGTCAAGTTGAGATGTGCTTACAGTTTTTGTGTATGTGCCAACTTTTGTTCTTCTCCCTTCGGTCAGGAAACTGAGGATTTATGATAAATTCAAACCAACTGAGACTATAGGATGAGACTGTCCCTAAAGTCTCATCCTCTTTTTATCTCTATATTCTAGAGTCCCAGGAGCTGTGGTAACCCAAGCACATACTTTAGTTGGCAATTAAATTTGGTAATTTGGAAAGCTTTAGAAGCATCTAACATTACCTTCCACAATTACTATATGCTTAAATAGAAAGCAAAAAATCTCTGGTGGGAAACTATATTTCTAACCATAATATCAAAAACAGATAGCCCTGGTGAGGCAGGAGATGGAATTGGAAGTCTTGAGACACTGCAGCAGTCATCAGTCAGCATCCTGGTTTCCGATAATCATCCTGTGACACCTGATAATAATTAGAATTGTGGTTTCCTTCCTGAGAGGGCAATCGAGGAGGATTGTGGGAAATTGCATGTGCAGAAGCTTAAGTACAAACCCTATAAAGCATGTAGCTGTTCGATAGAAGAGGGCCATCTTCTGGCCGGAGATGGCCCACTCCCATGTTGAGAAGTGTACTTTCCTTAATAAATTTCCCACTTGCTTTCCTTTACAATATCTTCGTTCGCGACCTCCAAGAACCTGGACCTTGTCTCCATCTGCAGCACTGGGTTATTAGAACTTTGGAGATTGTATTCTGAAAATACGGTAAATATAATTTTTTATTCTGCTCAGGTAAGAAGCATAAAGAATTTCTTCACGAAAGAACTAACAATACAAGGAGAAAGCAGTAGAGAGAAGAGAGGAGTAAATATTAGAAATTGGATAACACAGGGCTGGAGTAGAGGAGTATATGCTAACTCTCATCAAGCTCCTTCTTTCCCAATTTATCAATGAATATGGAAGTAGGTTTGAGTTTTCCGAGCTGGCTTTCCTACCAGCGTACCACCATCCTTCCCCATCTGAGGCTTCCACAGAGGGAACAGCATCCAAAATTTATATACACATCCAGAGATTGAAGTTCAACCACTAATATATGATTTCCAAGTAAATACTTTAGACAAATGGGGGGCTCCAGCATCAGGAATACAAAAGCTAAGCTAAGGAAGCTGGCTTAGAGCAGATGTCCATAGTAGTTCAATTCTACTATATCTTATCCTTTGGATGCAAATGATTTTCTCAAGCCTGATAATTAAGTATCACTTGAAAATAACTAAAAAATACTTGTCTATAGCTGTGTACAACCTCTGATGAGTACAGTATCTAAAATAATGCTCTTAGAGAATATTTAGGAAGAGATAATTCAATTATGACATCTAGGAAACACATTTGCAATCATTATTACACAAACGAAAAAAAATGACTTTGGATGCCTTTTATACAATAGTCTCATGTGGAAACCAGAGGTCTCAGGTAACTACATCATTTCAGTCTAGCCAAAGGGCTAGAGAGCAGATGTCTGAACATTATGTGCCCCCCGCCACCAACCCCACGCAGGCACAAATCGGGCCTTGGATCTATTAACTTAGGAAAGTTAGTTCTGATTTCAAAAACTTCAAGAGTTGGACTACTAGTTCAAAAGAACAATTTCTCCAAATATATAGGAAGCTTGTTGCTTTTGAATTCTAGATTGGGGCTCAAGAGGGATAGAATTCCCTTTTAAATAAATTTATCTAAAAAAGATGCCTCAAAGTCATGTTGAAATTCTCAAAACAACAGTGTGTAGTCTGTTTTAATAATCATTGGATGCACCATACGGCAATTCTAACTGCTTATGTCCAGGCTCTGGCCCTGACTGGTTGCTGCCCACGTCATACTAGTTGTTAAATATTTTGAATGTCACCTCTATTTACAACTAAAAATTTCCCTGTGTTACAAATAAGACAAAAAGAAGAAATTATGTGGCTGGCTGAAGGGCATGTAGCAAGTCACTGCCATGGAAGATTTGATGACGGTATCTCATATTTATGGAGGGCCTACATCTTTCACAACGTTTTCATAGACACGGAGTTGACCAACCATAAGCTCCACTTTAACAAATGGATAAACGAACTGTGGAAAGCTTGGATGGCCTGCAGATAGTCAAAGGACAGGGATGAAATGAAGGCCAGCCAGGATCTCAGGAAGCATTCTGTCCTTTCCCCTGCTGGCCTTGAGCCAAAACACCAAACTGGAGTAGGCCAGAGGACAGACAGCAAGTAGAACTTTAGCTTATTAGCTCTAGTTTCTAACAACTTCCTTTTTTCCCCATCTTCTCTTTATCCTGTCACTCTTAGTTCCACAGAAACTACGACTGATGTCAAACAACTGAAACATAAAAAAGGAAATAAGTACTTCCTTTAATATACAAACCTTGAATCTCAGTCTCCAGGTTTTCCTTATTCTGGCTGACTGAGATTCAACGTGTATTTGCAGGATGAGGTAAAAGGTTAAAGTTCAAGAAATATTTAAAATGAGCTCTTTAAAAAAGAGTTTATTTATTTATTTTTAGAGAGGGGAGGGGAGAGAGAAAAAGAGGGAGATAAACATCCATGTGTGGTTGCCTCCCGACTGTCTCCCACTGGGGACCTGTCCTGCAACCCAGGCATGTGCCCTGACCGGGACACCAACTGGCAACCCCTTGGTTCACAGGCCAGTGCTCAATCCACTGAGCCACACAAGTGAGGGCAAAAATGAGCTCTTTTGAAATGATAGTGAAAACATACATACCATTTTTTACTTTGCAAATACAAAATTCAAACTTAGATTCAAAGGCCACCAAAAGCACAGGAGCAAAGATACCAGATAGAAATAAATTTAACCAGAACATTCATTTCAACTCTTTAAAATCATAGAAACAAGACCTACTTAAACATGGTAAAAAAAGAAAAAAAAAAGGAAATACTGGATAATGGAAGCACTAATCTTATTTATAATAACTAGAATTTTTAAAACGTTTTTCTGTAAAAACATAATTGAAGCTCCTTTTGTTTACTATTGTTTTCTAGTATATACCGAAACCCTGATGTTAACATGTCTTTTGTTTCAGCAAAATGGAACCAGAAGCACCATTTGAATGAACATGTGATTCAATAATCAAGCGTCATGAAAAGGAAGTAATATCCTTTAGGATTTGACTCATATTCATCATATTCATAATCCTACCTCACCTTTCTTACAACCCTCAAAGAATTTTGACCATTCACCTGTAAAGTTAAATTCAAGAAACAGAAAATTAAAAAGTGATACAAGAAATCGTACACTTTAAGATTTGGAAACAACTAAAATTTCTCTTCCATAAAAGGAAGATGATCATAACACTTTTCTCATAGCGTTGTTCCATGGACTACATGTCAAGTGCCAAAAATGACCTGTCACAGGCTCAGGTCTGTGAACAGCACACAGCAAATGCACAATACTGTCAGCTAACGTTGCTCACCAGTACCGTCGTGCCAGTGTAAAAAGCTGAAACACTTTTACCCCGCCCGGACAACAGCTGTTGCTTCAACTCCCCAAGATCGCCCCTGCAACGGCTCTGACAGCACTCTCCCCCCACTGGAACTCCGACCCCACCACCACCACCACCACTACACACCATCTCATGATCTGGCCACAAAAAAGAGTTAAATGGGGGCTTCAGAACCTATTTGTTAGTATCTCTGCATTGAGTTGCTAAATACAGGGTCTGGCATAAGTAAGGCCTGCTGGAGTGTGGCTGGTAGGGTAATATTCTGAGTGTAATAATTTATAGTTTCAATTTCAACATTTCACCTACAATGTCATATGGTATGCTTGAGTATGAGATTGTTAGTTATAGAATTATATGCTTATGATGTTGTAATGAACAATTTTATAATTTTTTTAAAAAGTGTTATTTGTGCCATATCCTGTATTTTGAATATTATTCTTGGTTATTTTTATTACTCATTGTACTTGGGGCAGCCAGCTGGAAGTCAAGAAGAGCTAAATAAACAGCGCATAAGGCAATACCGTAGATAAGTAGGTCAGGTGGAACAGCATAAATCTAGGTATAAAGGCATAAGGCTGAGAGTCATTAATTTCAGAGCCTAAAGTAGTATTTGGTAAATTCCTAAGACATGTCATCTAAGACCAAGATTGTTCTCTCAACAACCAAGAAGATAATTATCAACGGCTGTAGTATCTCCAACATCTATCTAAAGATTTTTTTTTCTGGTCTTTGGGGCTTACCTGCTTACATCTAACTGCATTCCTTTCCCCAGCATCCAACACATGGAGACCTCGAGGTCTTTAGAACTACCAGAATGCTTACTCACATATACTGAAGACCGGGGGCCTATGTACTCAGAAGGTGAAATACTGTTGATGCTCCAGCCACACATACCTTTCTCTCCGCCACTACTAGTGCCCACAAAGGCATGGTACAAAATCTTGGTTCCAGAAACCTGACACCACCATGAAGTATGTCATACCCTGACTAAAGTAACAACCAACACAGTTATCCAAAATCTTATAAACCCTATGATAACCACTACAATTAAGGGTTTTTAAAAAAGATTTATTTACTTTTAGAGAGAGGGTAAAAGAGGGAGAAAAATAGGGAGAGAAACATTGATATGAGAAACATTGATCTGCTGTCTTTCAAAGGACCCTGGATCCAGACTCCTTTGAGTACCCAAGGGCACATTTCTTGACACTTGCTCTATAAATACACTTGGGAAGGTTAATGGTACATTCTCTGTTCTAACTCATGGTTGGCAGAACGGCCATTCTTCTTGCCAGTCAAGTTGAGATGTGCCTTGCACAGACAGATCAATGTTTGGTCTGTTTGTGCAACAAACAGTTCAATGTGCCTTGGTCAATTCCTCCTCTTGGTCAATGTGCCCCAATCAGTGTGCCTTGGTCTATTCCTCCTTGGGTCCAACTTCTTTGGGACTCTGAGCTTCCTGAACTTCCTGGAAGTCTATTTCCTTTGCCAGATTGGGGAAGTTCTCATTCATTATCTGTTCAAATAAGTTTTCAATTTCTTGCTCTTCCTCTTCTCCTCCTGGTCCAGCACCTGTACAATGCAGATGCTGGACCATTTAAAGATGTCCTGGAGGTTCCTGAACCCCTCCTCATTTTTTTAAAATTCTTGTTTCTTCATTCTTTTAGGGTTGGATGTTTCTTTCTTCCTTTTGGTCCACACCGTTGATCTGAGTCCCAGTTTCCCTCCCATCACTATTGGTTCCCTGTACATTTTCCTTTATTTCACTTAGTGTAACCTTCATTTTTTCATCTAATTTGTGACCAAATTCAACCAATTTTGTGAGCATCCTGATTACAAGTGTTTTGAACTGTGCATCTGATAGGTTGGCTATCTCTTCGTTACTTACTTTTGTAATTTTTCTGGAGCTTTGATCTTTTCTTTCATTTGGGCCATTTTTTCTTGCCTCGGCTCACCTGCTGCATAGTAAGGGGCGGGGCCTTAGGTGCTCACTGGGCAGGGCAACGGTGCTGTGTTGTGATGCTGTATGTGGGGAAGGGGTCCGAGAGGGAACAATGGTGCTTGCTCAGCTCTGTGCCGGTTTTCAGTCACTTCCCCTGCTACCCAAAAGCAAAGTGGGCCCTTTTGGTGCTGATTCCTGGATGGGTGGGTTTGTGTACGTTCTAGGACCCTGTGGGTCTCTCCAATAAACTTTTCTGTGAGGCTGGGAGTTTCAGTGGTTTGAGGCTTTATTTCCCCTTGCTACAAGCCTCCTCAGAGTGTCTGTCTCCGCCCTTCCTACCGGTCTGGATGAGTGTGTCTTCTTTAACTCCTTGGTTGTCGGACTTCCATACAGTTCGATTTTTCTGTCAGTTCTGGTTGTTTTTTGTTTTTAAATTGTTGTCCTTCTTTTTGTTGTGCGAGGAGGCAAAGTGTGTCTACCTACACCTCCATCTTGGCCAGAAGTTATCAATAAAATCCTTTTTTTAATTAAAATCAAAAATATAAATTTGAGCCCTGTCAGGTGTGGCTCAATGTATTGGGCACCAGCCTCCAAATGGACAGGTTGCCAGTTTGATTCCTAGTCAGGGTACATGCCTGAGTTGCAGAACAGGTCCCCAGTTGAATGTGTACAAGAGATAATTGATCGATGTTTTTCTCCCTCCCTTCCCCTCTCTTTAAAAGTAAATAAACAAAATCTTAAAAAACACAAACTGATAAGGGGACTTCGGGTCAAGATGGAGTCGCAGGTAGACATGCTTTGCCTCCTTGCATAGAAAGAATTACAACCAGAACTCAAAACCAAGTAATACCCAGAACCATCAGAAAATGGAGCTGAGCTGTATGGAGGTCTGACAAATAAGGATTTAAAGAAGCCACATTCATCCAGATGGGTAGATGGGGCAGAGTTTTAGAGCCCAGACAAGGTGCAGCTCAGGAGACAGTAGCATCAGTGGTGGAGCAGGCAGTCTCACATTCACATACAGTGAATAAAAATCGGGAGGGACCCTGGCTGGTGTAGCTCAGTGGATTGAGCACAGGCTTGCGAACCAAAGCATTGCCGGTTTGATTCCCAGTCAGGGCACATGTCTGGGTTGCAGGCCATATCCCCAGTATGGTGTGTGCTAGAGGCAACCATACATTGATGTTTCACTCCCTCTCTTTCTCCCTCCCTTCCCCAACTCTCTAAAATAAATAAATAAAATCTTTTTAAAAATTGGGAGGGATACCTTGGGAGCAATGAATCCCAGCCCTAGACCAGCCTACATAGCCCAGGGTTCCAGCACACAGAAGATAAAACCCCATTACCTCTGGCTGTAAAAACCAGTGGTAGTTGGAGCAGTGGAAGAAACTGCTGGCTTTTCGTTGCTTAAAGGCCCATGCGGGCTTAGAACATACACAAACACCACAGCAGCAGCTGGAAGGGCGCCAACTACATATTGATGGTGAGTGAGGTGAATGGAAGCAGGACAAGTGCCCAGCTGGCTTCCAGAAGCCAGGCAGCAGCACTGACGCCTCTCCAAGCCCCCTCCCCCTGCCACACACACGCAGAGTCACAAAGCTGTGAAGGGAATTGCCCCCTCCTGGCAACTACCTAAGGCTTGGCCCCACATAATCTACAGATGTATTTTCTACATAGGCCCCACTACTAAGACAGGGAGTCAAAGCAGTTCTACCTAATATACAGAAACACAGGGAGGCCACCAAATTGAGGAGGCAAAGAAATAAGGCCCAAATGAAAGAACAGAACAAAACCCCAGAAAAAAGAACTAAATGAAATGGAGATACCTAACCTATCAGGTGTGAATTTCAAAACACTGGCTATCAGGATGCTCAGAGAACCACTGAGTACAGCAACAAAATAAAAGAAGAAATAAAAGATACACTAAGTGAAATAAATAAATATATATATACAGAAAACCAACAGTGAAGAGAAGTTGGGATTCAAATCAACAATTTGAAACAAAAGGAAGAAATAAATATTCAACCAGAACAGAAAGAAGAAACAGGAATCCAAAAAAATAAGTAAAAAATAATAATAATTAACACACCCAAACAAAAAAACGAGGATAGGCTGAGGAACCCATGGGACAACTTTAATAAAATCAACTTCCAAATTTAAGGGTACCAGAAGGAGAAGAGGAAGAGCAAGAAACTGAATACTTATTTGAAAAAATAATAAAAGAAAACTTCCCTAATCTGGTGAAGGAAATAAGACATAAAAACCCAGGAAGCGCAGAGAGTCCTCAACAAGATGGACCCAAAGAGGACCACACCAAGACTCATCATACTCAAAATGCCAAAGGTTATAGATAGAGAAAATCTTAAAAGCAGCAAGAGAAAAGCAGAGAGTAGCCTACAAAGGAGTTCCCATAAGACTATCAGCTGAATTTCTCAAAAGTAACTTTGCAGGCCAGAGAACTGGCAAGAAATATTCAGTTATAAAAGCAAGAACCTACAACCTAAATTACTCTATCCAGTAAAGCTATGATTTAGAATGGAAGGGAAGATAAAGTGCTTCCCAGACCAGGTTAAGTTAAAGGAATTCATTATTCCCAAGCCATTATTAAAGGGATTTATTTAAGAAAAAGAAGATCAAAACTATGAACATTAAAATGACAACAAACTCACAACTATCAACAACTGAACCTAAAAAACAAAAACAAAAACAAACTAAGCAAACAACCAGAACAGGAACAGAATCATTTGGAGGGTTGTCAGCTGAGAGGGGAAGGGGGAGAACAGGGAAAAGGTGAAGGGATTAAGAAGCATAATTGGTAGGTACAAAATAGACAATAGACGAGGATGTTAAGAATATACAGGAAATGAAGAAGCCAAAGAGCTTATATGCATGACTCATGGACATAAACTAAGAAGGGCAACTGCTGGAAGGAAAGGGGGCACTGGGAAGAGGCGGGCAAAGGGGGGAAAACTGGAACAATAAAATATACTAAAAAAATTTGGTAAGAACTACTGTTGGTATGGAATGTAGGGGAAAAGGCTGTTAAAAAGATTATGGAGATCAGCTTGTCAAATCCTATTAAAATTTAAATACAGCCCTGGCTGGTATGGCTTAGTAGATCGAGTGTGGGCCTATGAACCAAAAGGCCACAGGTTCACTGGCAAGTCTAGGGCACATGCCTGGGCTGCAGGCCAGGCCCCCAGTAGGGGACATGCAAGGAGGCAACCACACATTGATGTTTCTCTCCCTCTCTTTCTCCTTCCCTTCCCATTTCTAGAAATAAATAAAATCTTTATTTTTTTAAAATACATACATCTTCTCATAAATAATTTCTCTTCTCAAAAATCTGTTCTATAGATATCATCACAGGAGCATATGTTCTCTGTGAAACAAATACTGAAAATATCCCAAATGTCAATCAATTGGGGACTGATTAAATAAATCACGGTACATTCATACCTTAGAATGTAACACAATAAAACACAAGACAAGGTAAGACAAGAAGTCTGACCTCTAAAAAAAAACTACAATACAATTCTTTAACAAAATAAGATCTATGTACTGATATATAGAGATAACTCAAAGAAAAGTTCTTATCCTATAAAGTAGTATTAGAAAAAAGCAAACATAAGACATTGCTAAGAGTGATTGCTTCTAGGGAGTGATACTATTTTCATTATATAGGAGTAGGTATTACTATAGTCAGTATAACTTTTAAAAAATTTTGTTAAAATTTTTATTCATTTATTTTGGACAGAGGGGAAGGGAGGGAGAAAGGGAGAGAAATGTCGACATGTGGTTGCCTCTTGCACAGCCCCTCCTGGGGACCTGGCCCGAAACCCAGGCATGTGCCCTGACTGGAAATTGAACTGGTGACTCTTTGGTTCATCAGCTGGCACTCAATCCACTAGGCCACACCAGTCAGGGCCTAATTTTTTTAAAGAAAAAAATAAACATTTTCAGGAAAATTGTCAAAGGAAATGACATAATTTTCACATAGTTGTAAGTTTAGATTATTCCTTACCATCTTCCACTGTAAAATAAAATACTCTTTTTGAGTTGGGATATTCATAATTTCTTGCTTTTTTAAAAAAAGATTCTATTTATTTTTAGAGAGGGGAAGGGAGGGAGAGAAAGATCGATGTGTGGTTGCCTCTTGCGCGCCCCTTACTGGGGATCTGCCCCACAACCTAGGCATGTGCCCTGACTGGGAATCAAATAGGCAACCTTTTGTTTTGCAGGCCAGCACTCAATCCACTAAGCCACATTAGCCAGGGCAGGATATTAACAATTTCTTATATAGTTGAATAAAGAAAGATAACAAATGTATGCTGTTAATCAGTATCACACATATCACCTAAACCAAATTGTTTTAATAGAAAATAAGTTTGTTAGAAATAAAATAAACCCATTCCTCTTACCTGCCAAAGATCCAGCCATTAATCTGTGCACATGACCAGAAATTCCCAGCTTTGTAGTAATCAACTAGAAACCAAAAACATCAAATTACGTTAAGATATTTTAAAAATGTTACCCATTTCACTGTTTAATAATGAAGACTTATTTCAAAAAGAGTAACAGAACTAGTAATGAGAAATATTATATGTGAGTGAAATGACTACAACTATATGAAGATGAATCTTTCTTCTATCACGCCATAAATAGGTCAGATATTTTCTCTATAGCCTCTGCTCTAATTTTGTATTTTTACAGATGCAGTCTAGCTTAGGATCAACAAATATATTACACATTGATGATTACAAATGAAGTGTAAATTGGAGTAGTAGGAATAAAATGCTTCTACAGACAATATAGTCTTCAGATACCGAAGGCATCCGTTCCATCTGACAGACTACTTTACAACGTTGTTCCCATGTCTACTGTTTACTTTGCGTCTTAAGATACCCTACAAAACGTAACATACATAACCCCTTTCTGTGCTAACATGTTTGAGAGGATAAACTTTCACTCTGCTAGAAAAGAGAAATTTGATCAATGAGTAAGATGGGAAAAGCTGTTAACTTAGATCATTACTTAAAAACAGGTTTTTTTACAATATGGTTTCGCTATTTTATATAATAAGAAAATCCAAAGCCACAATGTTCCCCTCCTACAATTGAGAAACACATAAATACTAAAGAGCTATTAATATTTTATGGATTTATTATTACCTACTTGAAGAGTACTTTGGCTCTTTTTCTTAAGTGGGAATATACACAATTTACTGAAAAATGACTACTAACAATTCTGAAATAGATAACTCTACATCTAAGTTATATTTAAAATTTTTAACTATCGTAAATCTTATTCCTTCAAAAAGACATTACTTTACCCATTCATCCAAAGTAATTTTAAAGACCAAAGCAAATGCCTTGTCAACTAAGAATGATAGTTAAGGACACAAAACAAGAAAACAAAATGAAAGGTCACCGTTTTATAATGCTCAAACGCCATAAACTGGATGGCCCCATAGGGAAAGATTCGAATCATCATCGCACCATTCCCTTTATACAGTCCAAGGTATCCCTCCTTTTTGGGAACAGCACACAATGTAGAAAATACTCCTATTTTTAGAAATATTTATAGAAGACAAATACTGTTAAAACAGAGAAAACTAACAATTCAAATTTTCATGACAATCACAAAGATTACTAATATCATCACCTATAATATAATTTTATTTAAGAAATTACATGAATAGTAATTTCTATGTAAGTTAATACTACTTAAAATACATCACTTGTTCAAATTACATAAATATACCGTATGTAAAAATAAAAAACATTATAGCAAGAATAGCTACAAATAAATTACACTTACAATTATCACAAATTATATTAAACTCTAGCTATCTAAAAATATTCACAGCAGAAATATATTCAAAGCCCATACATTGCAGGGCAGAGGATCATCTATCTGGAAGGAAGAAGGAAGATCTCCCAGACTGACCCAGATTCACGTGTGGTTTGTACACGTAAGTATACTGCCAGTCCTGGCTGGTGTGGCTTAGTTGACTAGAGTGTCACCCTGTAAACTGGTACCTGTTTGAACCTCTTCCTCTCCCTCCACCTCCTCCCTTCCCCTCTCTCTAAAAATCAACAAGCATATCCTCAGGTGAGGATAAGAAAAAATAAAAAATACTGCTAAATAAAAGAAATAAGTAAAAACCTATTAAAACTATTTAAATTGGGGGGCAATTTTCATCATTAGTAGACCTTAATTATGAGTATTGATAAACAAAGGCCTCAGTTCTGATCCTATATATTTATATGTTTATTATTCTATTAATGTTAATCACTAGTCCCATTTGCAGTACAGACTTCAATAAACATATCACTAAATACTTCCATTATTAAATCATTTAAATTCAAGCTCCTTTCTAAATTTTTCAAACAAATATCTGATCAAATATGAAAGTAAATCACTAGGCTCATTTTGAACTTTAGACTGCAAGTAACCTCTTGATCCCTTCCCAGAAATTACTTATTGACATCCAAGACAAAATAGATAATAAAAACATTTTTAATGAGCAAGTATCTCAATGCACTAACAGTCTAGTAAAAAGAATTCTATTATGTTGACATATGGCTATGTGCATAATATATAAAATTCTCCCAAAATGCATGAATAAAAAAACTAAATATATTCACACACACCTAGAAAGGAAATTCTATTAAAGATGGTGTCCCCTTAGCCCTGGCTGGCGTAGCTCAGTGGATTGAGCGCGGGCCTGCGAACCAGAGGATCGCGGTTGGATTCCCAGTCAGGGCACATGCCTGGGTTGCAGGCTGGTTCCTTGCAGGCTAACTACCAGCAGGGGATGCACAAAAGCAGGGGACGCACAAAAGGCAACCATACATTGATGTTTCTCTCCCTCTCTCCTTCCCCTCTAAAGATAAATAAATAAATAAAATCTTAAAAAAAAAATGGTGTCCCCTTGCAGGAAGAGGGAGCAAAAGTTAAGTCAAAGTTAAGTCCTGTGTGTTAGTAACAGTTTAAGGGTAATTAAATTTAGAAACATGACTCTCTAGGAGAGACAGGAAGGAGACAGGAAGGCTGACGATGATGAAGGGGAAGTACAGAGGAAGTTTCAATTGTACTGATGATGCTTATTTTGAAGCACTGAGTCCACATGTTTATTAAACAGGGTCCGGAAGAAGTAAGGTTTGCTTGAGTGTGGTTGGTGGTAATAATGTGGGTGTAATCATTTATAGTTTTAATTTGAACATTTCACCTAAAATGTTACATGGTGTGCTCGAGTACAATATTGTGATATTACAGAATTACACACTCATGTTTTATAATAAAAGATTTTGTAGTAACAAAGGGGCATTATTTGTTCTGGACCCTGTATTATTCTTTAAAACTTTCTGATTACTAGAAACATTTTAAGAAAAACCATTAGTATAGGCAAAAAAGATACAGTGCTTTAAAAAAGAAAGGAAATCTAGGAAAGAAAGACCTATAGAGGGGAACTAGAGATGACAAAAAAGGTATAATAAACAGAAAACATAAAATAAGAATGTGAGTGAATAACTCAATGATAGCAAAAAAAGAAAAGCTGAAGGGCAAAGTCATCTGTGAAAAGCCAAAGATTCTCACCCTAGTAGGTGTGGCTCAGTGGATTGGGCATGCCCTGCAGACTGAAAGGTCACAGGTTCAATTACCAGTTGAGTCACATGACTGCGGGTTCCAGGTTGGGTACCCAGTTGGGGCAGGTGCAAGAGGCAACCAATTGGTGTTTCTCTCTCAAATTGATGTTTCTCTCCCTTGCTTTCTCCCTCCCTTCCTTTCTCTCTGAAATTGATAAAAGGGGGAAAATTGTTTTAACGCCAACAAAGATTCTCAAATTCTGTTAAAAGGCCATATTTAACTACATGCTTTTTACAAAAATCTCACCTAAAACAAAATAACTAAGACAAATATTTTTCATTCGACAGACATGAGAAATGGATGTTGAATGTTTTCAAATGATGTTTAAATATCTACTGAGATAATTGTATCATTTTTTTCCTTCAACCTACAATCTGTTTTCTCTTTGGGAAATAAACTGAAATTTTCTTTCATTCTTTTATTTTTTAAAAATCCTTACCAAGGATATGTGCATTGATTTTAGAGAGAGTGGAAAGGCTGAGGGCGGCGGAGGTGGGGAGAAATAGCAAGAGAGAAATATTGATTGGTTGCCTCCTGCACATGCCCCCAACGCAGGATCAAACCCACAACCTAGGTATGTGCCCTGACTGATGTACCAACCCACAACCTTTTGGTATATGGGCTGACGTTCCAACCAAGTGAGTAATCCAGCCGACAGTTGACAACTGTAGTAATCGACAGCCTACTGTAGTAATCAACTACAGTTGACACACAATATTATATTAGTTTCAGGTGTACAACATAGTGATTAGACATTAATATAATTTATGAAGTGATCACCACAGTAAGTCTAGTATCAATCTGACAACATGCATAGTTATTTCAGAGATTTTCTTTAAGACATAGTACTGGACCAATTTTTGCAAATGTTATAAAATTGTTTGGAAAAAAATATGTATTGCCTGTAGGGTGCAAAATCCTCACTGTATCTGTTATATCAAGCTCGTATGTTATTTAAATCTTTCTCTATATCTTCACTTAATATCAAGCTAGGATTAGAAGAAACTAACATTTGGTAAAATATAAGCATATGCTTGTACACGTACACATTAGCTAAAAGAAAATGGAAGAAACTTGGAAAAATGCTTGATTCCAAAGACGTAATAGGGACAGAGAATGACATTTTGCTTTTGTACTTTTCTGAATTATGAACTTGTAAAAATATACATTCAAAAATGTTTTAAATAAAGCATAAAACAAAATTAAAAGACTTTTAAAGAATCCTATTATGATTCATCTACCTATTTTTATATCATATTTGACTGTAAAAAGCCAAATGAAGGTCAAAGATTTGTAATATACTACAGGAAAAAATTCTTTACACAAACTGCAACTGGGAGGAAGGAGAAATTCTAATTACCATACTCCTTACTTTTCACTTGGTCACAATCATTTTGATTAAAAATCAAAAGTAGTTTTTGATGCTTTGGAAGTAATGTCACACATTATTCGGTTTTTTCTCTTTTTTCCAAAAACCACACCAAGGTAAAGCAGAGCTCTAGCTGACATGAGTGTGCTGTTTAGGCACTAGCTGTGCCGCTCCCACTACAGGCTCGGAGAACAGTAGCACAACCTCAAGGAAAAGATGGTTCACACATTTTTTAAAAGAAGCTAAAGTAGAAATTTTATTCAATAGCACATCTTCATGTTTTATTTGACTGTAAAAATTTATGATTTAAAAAACCAGAATTTTAAAAATATTTATGCATATATATAAAAAAGGAGGTATCTGGAATAAAATGCCAAAAAACATTTTAAAGAAAATTTTAAAAAATGCCTTTTTTGTGTGTACCTTTTTTTTTTACACCTTGTATATTTTAAAGACACATGAAATTCCATATACTACATATACCACTGCAGGAATTCCATCGCAAATTTTGCATGCCTTCATAGGGTACACTGTAACCCATGCTATACAGCCCTGTAGAGGGTGAAGTCTAATGTGACTAGGTAACCGAATGATTACAAAACAGGAAACAAAACAACACAGAACACCATGGGGAGCAGGTTAAAGGAATAAAACAATCCAGCTCAGGCACTGGCCTGTTGGGTCATTGTGAAACCCTCCCAGATATTGGGTACTATAATTCATGTCCCTTTTTGCCCTCAATTTAGATAACAAAAGAAAGTAATTTCCTTCGTTTCCAGTTTTATATAATCTCTTAATAAATTCAAAAGTCTGGTTCTTTCTATACATGAAGAGCACACTGTGAACATACAGAATTTATTGCTGGACATAAAGATGGTAACTTCTTTCAATTTTAAGTACGGACTTAGTATTAAGAATATTGACAACAAAGTGAGCTGCAATTAATGTAAAATATAAACAACCATTACATTTTTTTTAGGAAAATCACATTTTTTAAAGATTTTTTATTTATCTTTAGAGGGGAAGGGAAGGAGAGAGGGAGAGAAATATCAATGTATGGTTGTCTCTCGTGCATCCCCTGCTGAGAACTGGCCTGCAACCCAGGCATGTGCCCTGACTGGGAATCGAACTGCGATCCTCTGGTTTGCAGGCCCGTGTGCTCAATCCACTGAGCTACACCAGCCAGGGCAGGAAAATCACATCTTAAAAATCCAATTGAAAAAATAATTCTTATCTACTCTGTTAATCATCTTTCTTCTGCACTGATGTTGCACAGATCATGCAGAGCACTCATCATTCCTATCTTTTGAAACATGAAACTAAAGCAATGAAGTGGTATAACTTGTTTGCCTTGACCTAATTTCTTTCTTGGTCTCTGTCCACAATAATTTTTTTTTAATGAGAGAGAAAAAAGGGGGAAAGAAGGAGAGGAGGAGAGAGAAAGAGCAGTCATGAACATCGATTTGCTGTTCCACTTATTTATGCATTCACTGGCTGCTTCTTATATGTACCCTGATTGGGTACAGAACCCACAACCTTGGCATATCAGGATAATACTCTATGCAACTGACCTGCTCCACCAGGGAAACACATTCAATTCTTTAAAAACTCTTTTCCCTTCTAATTGAAAAAGTAATACATGTATGTTCAACATGTGTTACAAATTAACTTAGAGGGAAAATATTTCCTCTAATCTCACCAATGAATATTAACTACTAATGTTAATGTTTGTCTTTCTAGTCTTTTGTCTAAACACATTTATTTATATAAAATGCAAATAATTCCACCATTTTGTAATTTTTTTTAAATTTTTTTAAAGATTTTATTTATTTATATTTAGAGGGGAAGGGAAGGAGAGAAACATCAATGTATGGTTGCCTCTCGTGAGTCCCCTGCTGGGAACTGGCCTGCAACCCAGGCATGTGCCCTGACTGGGAATCGAACCACGATCGTGTGGTTCGAAGGCCCGCACTCAATCCACCGAGCTACGCCAGCCAGGGCCATTTTGTAATATTTTTAAATTAACCAAAACATTATGAACTTCATTCCTAGTCAATTAATAATCCTTTAAAACTTTTGTTAAAAGATTTGATTTATTTATTTTTAGAGAGGGGAAGGGAGGTAGAAAGAGGAGAGAAACATCACTGTGTGGCTGCCTCTCCCACACCCCCTACTGGGGACCTGGTCCACAACCCAGGCATGTGCCAGGAACGAATGGAACCACCGACCTTTCAGTTTGTGGACGAACTAAGCCACACCAGCCAGGGTCTGACCGGATTCTTCAGAAAAAAAAAAATCCAACTGAGCTATTAATGTGTGTCTGTCAAGGATGTGACACGTTAATCCCAACAAGCAACCAATAGTACTCCAATGATTCAAAGATTTTGGCTTAGAGGATATCAGTACCCTAAAACAATTATACACACTATTGTAAATGAAAATATTAACATGAATAACAGAGATCTAGTCCTTGTAAAATCTGCCACCAAATCTGAACTCCCTTTTGTGTCTTCTTTCCACTGCAATTCACAAATGGAAACCAAGCCCGCAGATGGATGTTTTCATTCATTTTAATCCTTAGCATCTATTAACTCACCTAAATGTTTATAGTGGTGATTGTGAGCTTGTAATAAAACCTTTACTCGATCCAAAGGAGCAACTGTTGTTTTAGCACAGCATCCAGCAATACCTAAAAAATTTTAAGAGGTCAGGGAGATGTTGTATACCATTTCTTTCCAGATGGAAACCATTATTTGTTCAGCCAACACATACTCTCTGATCTTTCATTTGATCTCCATAGGTGTAACTACCCAGCAGAAGTGATGTGCAGATAGATCATTGGCCCTCATTCTCTGTAACCTACTAATTGGCATGTCATATCTAAAAGTAAGTTTGAAGAGTGTAAATCTGAACCCTAATACCTGATCAATACTGGGAATCTTGCTAATGGTGGTTATGGAGACACTTGAAAGGTATTTACTCAACTGTAAGGCACTGTTTGAAGAAACCTCCTCCTCTTCTCTCTAACTTTGGCATTGAAATAACCAACTTTCACCCATAAAATTCAATCATTCTTTCATACATTCAGCAATTATGTACTTAGTCCCTACCACATGCGACTCTGCAGACATGTAGATGACAGCAAAGCGCAAAAGTGGATACATTCATACAGGCCAGGCCTACTAGGCTTGGCATGCTTCTAAGGTGATAATATATAGATTCTTTTGCTATGTTGTTTGTGCCCCACCCCCCAAAAATTTCATGTTGAAAACTAATTCCCAACTTGATAGCATTTAGAAGTAGAGCTTTTAGGGGGTGATTATGTCCAGAGGGCTCTGCATCTTTATTTACATAAAAAGCAATATGAGTCAACTATTCAACTAACTGTGGGATTAGTGGCCTTATAAACAAGGCCCCAGACACCCATGACCTGTGAAAACAGAGTAAGAATTTGCTGTCTATAAAGAAAAAGGTCCTCATTGAACACTGACTCTGATGACACCATGATCTTGGATTTTCCAGCTTCTAGAACGATGAAAAATAAATGTTAGTTATAAGCCATCAAATTATGGCATTTTTGTTATAATAGCCCACATGAACTAAGACACTTTTCTAAAGTACCTTATATGTACAAATGCTCCTTGATTTATGATAGCATTACATACTGATAAACCCATTGTAAACTGAAAATATCGTAAGTAGAAATTGTATTTAAATTAAGGGTGAATTTTACTGTATATAAATTATACCTTAATAAACCTGATTTTAAAAGAAAGAAAACTACGTAAAAACAAAACAAAAACCATGCAAGCTTCTAAAAAATACAAAGCCTAATCAAGATTCCTTTGCAGAGTTTCTGATACTTGCTATCTGCAATTCTTTTCCTCCTTTTAATAAATTTTAAGTAGTAACTAACTGTTAGATACATAGAAAAAAAGTGCACAAATTGTATGTCACTTAATGAATGGTGAATACAATCACATAAGGACCACCCGAATCAAAAAATGAAGCTACCAGCCTCCCAGAAGTTTTTTCTGTACTCCCATAATCACTATTTGCCCCTCCTTCTCAGAGATAACCAATCAGCCTTCTGACTTCTAATAACACGGGCTTAGTTTTGATTGGTTTTGAACCTTATACAAATAAAATCACACAGCATGGCTTGCTTGTGCCTAGTTTCTTCTGTTCAATATTGAGCTTGTGAGATTCATCAACACTGTTGCATGTGGCAGAAATTTATTCATTTTTCAATGCTGCATAGTATTTCATTGTATGATTATACCATATATTGGTAATATGTTATAACACTGATGGGCATTTGGATTGCTTCTGATTTGGGACTACCATGAATATTGTAGACATGAACAAAAATATATATGTTAAGATAAACCTAGGAGTGGAACTACTGGATCACATGACATACAAATGTTCAGCTTCACAGATAACTTCCCAACTAGTTCTCCAAAGTGGCTGTACCAATTTACATTGGCACTACCAGTAGCACATAAAGAGACTTGGCTGCTATCCCCAGCAACATGTACCATGATTCTAGTTTAATGTCTAACCAACATCACAAAATGCAACGTGTCTGAAACTGAACTCCTCATCTCCCCTCCACCTGCAACCACCATGAAAACTGCCCCAACCACAGCCTTCCCATTTCAGCCAGTGAGTGCTTCAACCTTTCGGCTGCTCAGACCATGAGCCAGTCATTCTTGACTCATTCTTACCCCATCTCTAACCTGTTAGAAGGTTCTGTTCACTCTATCTGTACCCAGATTATCACAATTTTTCACCATTTCTCCTGTTACTCACCTGATCCAAGCCACTATCATGTGAACTACTGCAATAACCTCCAAACTAGTCTCCTCACTTCCATATTTACTTTCCTACAGTTACTCTCAACAGGAAGCCAAAGTGATACTTTTGAAATGTCCTATTATGTCACTTCTCTGCTCAAGACATGCAATGACTCCCAACTTCATTCCAAGTAAAAGTGAGAATCTTTACAATGGCACGCAAGGCCCTTCAATTGCACCTTGTATGTCTCTAACCTCCCTCTCCCATCAACATCTCCCAGCTGCAGCCACTGCTGTTCTTTGAACAGAGGAAGCCCACTCCCACTTTGAAGCTTTCGCTTTAGCTTTTCTCTCCTTCCGAAATGCTCCTTCTTAGCCATCAACTTGCTAAACTCCCTCACTTCTTCAAGTCTGTTCAAGTGTCATCCTTTTAACAACAGTTATCACAACTATCTTATTTAAGATGCACCCACTCAGCCTCTCCATTCCCTTGCCTCATTCTTCTTTTTACTTCTTCCCATCGGATTCATCACTGTGTAACAACCCATATAACTTAGTTTTTCATTGTGTTTATTGTCTTTCTCCACAACTAATGTAAACTCCAGGATATTGTTTCGTTCTCTGAGGTACACTGAAACATGTAGGAGGCACATAGCAGGCACTCAAATGTTCCTGTATAAATAAATGAATGTCCTTTCTATCAGCAGAACAAACTTTTAATACAACTGCAGCATAGAGATGCTATCTTTCTATCGGAATTTAAAAAATTCCTAGTCTTAAATAAGTGAAGACAACCCACACAACCAACTAAGAAAGGGTAGAGACCGAAACACCTCTTTATGGGAAGGCAGAGGAAATTTCCGATAGACAACGTGAACCTTCTGGTCCTACAGTCATGCCAACAATAGGGCTGCACCAGCTACCTGTCAAGTAACTGTGAGCAACTGTGGCAGAGTTTATTGGAATCGCTGGAATCAGTTTTGGTTGTAGACAGTTTTGCACAATTTTCCAATCATGTTTTAAAAGCTATTTGTTTTCTCTTAGGCAAAAAACAAAATCCAATTCTACATTCAGCCACCTATGGTCTTTATAAAAGAAAGGAAAGCACAGCATGTTTTCTTGAAACTGGGTTCCTTTGTAAAAGAAACTAGGACCTTTGTAAAAGACTCCCCTATTTTCCCATCCAACCCTGAAGAATGGATGCCCGGTTCAGCCCTTCCACCTTCCCAGCGGCTTCACGGCAGCTCCAGGGCCCTCCTCCCCAGGATCCTGCTGTCACTGGTTAAATGATTATCAGGAAAAGGTTACAGCAAGTCAGGACAAACATAAGGCAGGGCACTGAAGTAGCCAATGTCCAAAAATGTCCTCGCGGCCGCTTGCACCCGACCTGCCCCTGCCACCTCGGGCGTGCCCAGGTCCCTCCGGCGTACACCCACCTCCGGCCAGGAAGGAGCGAAGCCAGTAGAAGTCTCGGCGGGCGGTTGGCCCTCCAGCTCCTGCCGCCTGCGGAATCGCAGGAGGGGCACCGGCCGCTGCTAGGGCTGCCGCCGCCGCCGCCATTAGTACCGGGGCAGCGTCGGGAGCTTTAGTCTTCCACTAACTAAAGAGCTGAGGCAATGGCCATCCCGGGTGCTCACAGGGCGCAGACGGCCGCGCGGACGGGGCGGGGCTACAGCCTGCAGTGTGGCGCGGGATGATGGCGTAAGCGAGGAGCGGGGCCTGGAGTTTGACACCTCGCCGCTGCAACTGGCCTCACCTGTTGTGGGCTTCGCTTTCCAGGCCCCCTTCTGTTCAGACACAAGAGGTGAAGCGCAGCCAGGGGGAAAGTCCCTGCCTAGCCCCCAACTCAGAAAGCCGTTCCTCGCCCACTGACCTGTTTTGACCATTGATCTATAACCGCCCAACGGACTGTCTTCTGACTTGCCTAAGACGAACCCTTTCCAGAACCAACCTTTCGTTCTTGACTGTTTCCATGAACCTCTGAAATTGCACTGTCTCCCACCAAGTCATCTCTGCCTTCTCAGAGCTTCTCACTACACCTCAGTATCTGCCCTAACTCCCTACCAAGCTTTCACTCCACCTCTACCACCTCCAAAGAAATATTGCTGGAGCAAATTATTCTTTCTTTGGAACCCTACAAATTAAATTACTCTTCACCAATCCCAAGCCTCTGCCCTAAACTCTTAGGAACTGGAGTCTGTCCCTGGCCCACTGTATTCCAAGATGCAATTTCTTAACCACCTCCTTTGGGTACTATTCTTACCATGAGCTCCTCATCAGTTCCAGCATGATCAAAATTTACTCCTAGTCTTTGTGACCAAAGTTNACCACCTCCAAAGAAATATTGCTGGAGCAAATTATTCTTTCTTTGGAACCCTACAAATTAAATTACTCTTCACCAATCCCAAGCCTCTGCCCTAAACTCTTAGGAACTGGAGTCTGTCCCTGGCCCACTGTATTCCAAGATGCAATTTCTTAACCACCTCCTTTGGGTACTATTCTTACCATGATTTACTCCTAGTCTTTGTGACCAAAGTTGTTCTTAATTTTTATAGCCCCAGAAATTATCTATTATTTTTCACAATACTTACTCCAACCTTCCTAATTACTGGATACTGGTCTTCTCTTTCTTTTTTTTTTAAAAAATATTTATTTATTTATCTTTAGAGGGGAAGGGAAGGAGAGAGGAAGAGAAACATCAATGTATGGTTGCTTTTGGTGCATCCCCTGCTGGGAACTGGCCCCTGCAGGGAACTGGCCTGCAACCCAGGCATGTGCCCTGACTGGGAATCGAACCGCGATCGTCTGGTTCGCAGCCCGCGCTCAATCCACTGAGCTACACCAGTCAGGTTGGTCTTCTCTTTCTATGTTGAGGCCTCTGCAAGTTGTTTCTAGTCATATTTCCTCACTAGTACTGAGTCCAGGCTTCACGTTTATTTCCCCTCAGGTTCCAAATTTTCAATTTCTACCAGAAAATACAGACCCATATAATAATATCATTATATTTTGCACGTCTAATATTTGGAGAGGTGCAGGAGCAAAAGAGAAAAAGAACTCACAGACATGGACAACAATGTGGTGATTGTCGGGGGTGAAGCTCAGTGGAATTTGAGAGTTAAGTAGAAGGCACAGATTCAAAAAAGCCTGACAAGGCAGAAAGCATTGATGTAATTTGAAGGGCTCCAAAAAAAGAAGGGGGATAAATGGTGATGGGGAAAAATACAATAAAAATTAACTATTAAAAAATAAAATGTGCGTCCTGGCTGGTGTAACTCAGTGGATTGACCGTGGGCCTGTGAAGCAAAGAGTCGCCAGTTTGATTCCCAGTCGGGGCACATGCCTGGGTTGCAGGCCAGGTTCCCAGTAGGGGACACATGAGAGGCAACCACACATTGATGTTTCTCTCCCATTGTTTCTCCTTCCTGTCCCCTCTCTCTAAAAATAAATAAATAAAATATTTATTAAAAATCCCCCTGCATATTTAAATAAATAAATAAATAAAATGTGAACTTCTAGCCGAGACGGAGGTGTAGGTGGACACACTGTGCCTCCTTGCACAACCAGAAGAAGGACAACAACAATTTAAAAACAAAAAATAACCAGAACCGACAGAAAAATCGAACTATATGGAAGTCCAACAATCAAGGAGTTAAAGAAGACACATTCATCCAGACCAGTAGGAGGAGCAGCAGTGGGGCAGAGAGGACTTGAGACAAGGCTGTGGCTGGCAGATACAGAGAGGTGGTGGATTTCGGACAGGGCGGTCCCACATTCACACCCAGATAAATGAGGAAAAACAACTGGGGAATGGAATAGACTTCGCAACCCAGGGCCCAAGTGCAAGGAAATAAAGCCTCAAATCACTGATTGAAAACACCTGTGGGGGGTTGACGCAGCAGAGGGAGAAACTCCCAGCCTCACAGGAGAATTCATTGCAGAGACCCACAGGGTCCTAGAATGAACACAAACACACCCACCTGGGAATCAGCACCAGAAGAGCCCACTTTGCTTGAGGGTAGTGGGGGAAGTGACTGATATCTGGCAGAGAGTGGAGCAAGCGTCTTTGTTCCCCCTTGGACTCCTTCCCCACAAACAGCATCACAACACAGCAAGGTGGGCTGCCCCGCCCAGGTGAATACCTAAGGCTCCACCCCTCACTACATAACCGGTGCATCAAGACAAAAAAAAAAAAAGACCGAAATGAAAGAACAGATAATGCTCCAGAAAAATTACAACTAAGTGATGAGGAGATGGCCAACCTATCAGATGCACAATTCAAAACACTTGTAATCAGGATGCTCACAGAATTGGTTGAATTGGGCCCCAAATTAAGTGGGAAAAAATGAAGACTACACTAAGTGAAATAAAGGAAAATGTACAGGGAACCAATAGTGATGGGAAGGAAACTGGGACTCAAATCAATGGTGTGGACCAGAAGGAAGAAAAAAAACATCCAACCAGAAAAGAATGAAGAAACAAGAATTCAAAAAAATGAGGAGAGGCTTAGGAACCTCCAGAACATGTTTAAATGTTCCAACATCTGAATCATAGGGGTGCCAGGAGAAGAGGAAGAGCAGGAAATTATTTAAACAAACAATGGAGGAGAACTTCCCCAATCTGGTGAAGGAAATAGACTTCCATAAAGTCCAGGAAGCTCAGAAAGTCCCAAAGAAGTTGGACCCAAGGGAGAATACACCAAGGCACACCATAATTACAAGATTAAAATTAAGGGAAGAATTCTAGAAGCAGCAAGAGAAAAGGAGACAGTTACCTACAAAGGAGTCCCCATCATACTGTCAGCTGATTTCTCAAAAGAGACCTTACAGGCAAGAAGGGGCTGGAAAGAAGTACTGAAAGTCATGAAAGGCAGGGACCTACATCCGAGATTGCTCTATCCAGCAAAACTTTTATTTAGAATAGAAGGGCATATAAAGTGCTTCTCAGATAAGGTCAAGTTCAAGGAGTTCATCATCACCCAGCCTTTATCATATGAGATGTTAAGGGACTTATCGAAGAAAAAGAAGATAAAAAATATGAATAAAATGACAACAAACTCACAGTTAATAACAACTAAACCTAAAAAAAAAATAAAAGCAAAAACGAACTAAGCAAACAACTAGAACAGGAACAGATTCACAGAAATGGAGATCACATGGATGGTTATCAGCAGGGGAGTGGGAGGGGGAGAGAGGGGGGAAAAGGTACAGAGAATGAATAGCACAGATGGTAGGTAGAAAATAGAAAGGGAGAGGGTAAGAATAGTATTAAAAATGTAGAAGGCAAAGGCCCTGGCTGGTGTAGCTCAGTGGATTGAGCGTGGGCCTGTGAACCAGACAATTGGGGTTTGATTCCCAGTCAGGATACATCCCTGGGTTGCAGGCCAGTTCTTGGTAGGGGACACACGAGAGGCAATCATACATTGATATTTCTTTCCCTCTCTCCTTCTCTTTCCCTCTAAAGATAAATAAAAATTTTTTTAAATGTAGAAGGCAAAGAACTTATATGTATGACCAATAGACATGAACTAAAGGGGGGGAATGTGAGTGGGAGGGGGTGTGCAGAGTGGAGAGGAGTGAAGGAGGGAAAATGGGACAACTGTAATAGCGTTAATAAAATATATTTTAAAAGAAAACAAAAAATAAAATGTATGGCCAAACATTTTTTTAAAAGCTCCCAAAAGTAGAGATGGTTGTACAATATTTTGAATGTAATTAATGCTACTGAACTGTACACTTAAAAATGGTAAATTTTATATGAAGTGTATTTTATCACAATTAAAAATACAAAGTAAAGGCCCTGGCTGGTGTGGCTCGGTGTATTGAGCACCAGCCTGTGAACCAAAGGGTCACCAGTTTGATTCCCACTCAGGGCAACTGCCTGGGTTGCCAGCCAGGTCCTCCGTTGGGGGTGGGTGAGAGGCAGCCATACACTGATGTTTCTCTCCCTCCTTTCCCCTCTCTCTAAAAATAGATAAATAAGATCTTTTTAAAAAATACAAAGAAAAGGCTCCCTAAGGTTTTTATGTTACAACAAAAGAGAAGTGTCTGTACTTTCACATTACGTACCTAAACAGCCTCAGTTCCTAGTACTTCCCCTCCACTCTGTCCTATAGGCTGTACTGGTACACCTCCCCTCATCCATTTCCATTCCAATGAGATGCACCTTACAGGCTTGATTTATCACTTAGAGTCCCAAACTCCAAAACCCAATCCAGATCAAGAATGAAAAGTTGATATATAGATAACTGACAAGTCTAGTGATTTAAACATCCACGTATTTCTTCTCCATCTACTCATCTGGTTAACTACTCAACTGCCCAACCTACAGATGTTATAGTGCCCCAGGGCTCGGTCCATGGGTCTCTTCTATAGTAGAATTCTGAGATCTTAGCCAACCTCATAGTTTTAAGATTTTATTTATTTATTTATCTTTACAGGGGAAGGAGAGAGGGAGAGAAACATCAATGTATGGTTGCCTTTTGTGCGTCCCCTGCTGGGAGTTGGCCTGCAGGGAACTGGACTACAACCCAGGCATGTGCCCTGACTGGGAATCGAACCTCGATCCTCTGGTTCCCAGGCCCGCGCTCAATCCACTGAGCTACACCAGCCAGGGCGCCAACCTCATAGTTTTAAATACCATCCAAATGTTGATGACTCCCAATCTCCAGCCCTCCCTGCCTACTCCCCAACTCTATTGATTCATATTTTCAATATTTGTATATCTAATTGGCATCTATTCGTCATATCCAAAACTAAATTCCTCATCTTCCTCTGCAAACACGCTAGTCCTGAAGCCTTCCTTCATTTCATGAAAGATCAACTCCATCCTCAGTCCATAAACCTTAATTAATTTTCTAAATAGTTTCCCTGCTCTCTCTTGCCCCCTTCTGTCTATTCTCAATATGGCAGCCAAAGCAAACCTTTAAAACCCAAAATAATTCTTGTCACTTCTTATCCTCAAACTTTTGCATGGCTGTGCGTACTACTTACAGAAATTCTTACAAGGATCTACCAGTTTCCTGTTATATCTCTGACCCCAACTCCTAGGACTCCCTCTAGTCACACTGGCTGCCTTGTCCCTCACGAATACCAGGCATGCTCCCTCAGGGCCTTTGCATATGCTGTTTTCTGCCTGTACCACTCTCCCCTCACATATTTCGTGTAACTTCCTCCTCCTCTCCCCACCTTCAACCATTTACACAAATATCACCTTTTCCGGGTGACCTTTCTTGGCTCTAACATTTTAAATTACCACCCACTCTAACCTCATCCCTACCAAAACTCAGTATTTTTTTCTCTGCTTTACTTTGATTTTTTCCACAGCACCCATTAGTATTATATATAATTTTGTGTAATACATATGTAAAATATATATTTATATATATAAATTCAAGTTACATATGATTTATATTACATAGCAAATGGTTTTATTATGTTTCCCTCACTAGAATGTGCATTCTGTGTAGGTAGGGACTATCTGTTTTGCTCCTTGGATAAGTCATTTGGCACCAGATAATGAGCGATGATAAGTCTACTTAAGACAATGCTTTCTATCTCTGTCTTTATTTTTAGGATATCTATATTTAGGATAACTACTAGACAGAGACTTAAAAAGTGGAGGAAAACCAACCCATTCTCTCAAAGAATGCACTATTTCACAAGATAAATATGACCCTAATAATAAAGTAAATATATTAGACAAATACAAAGTGGAGATAACACAAGGCAGACTGTATTTTTCAGTGGTCATCAGGGAAAGAGGTAACTGAACTGCCGTCTGACGTGGCCAACCATGGGCCAAGGCAACCACACATACACACACACAAGGAAATTCAACAAATTCAAAAAACAGCGCTTGCTTCAGCAGCACGTATCCTAAAACTGGAACGATACAGAGAAGATTAGCATGTCCCCGGCTCAAGGATGACATGCATAAAACAAGGAAGAGACCAGTTTGCCTATCTTAAGATGCTTGAGCACCTCTTTCCGACTCCCCAACACTTGTACGGCAGACCTCGACCAGTAACATTAGAGAAGGAGGGCAAGGTCATATCATGAATAGTTTTAAACTTGGGCTAAGGAGTTTAGACTTAATAAGTAGCTGGTGACAGCTATGTTTTAGAAAAATTAATCTGGGAGAGATGAATAGGACAATTGAGAAGGCAGACACTGGCAGAGCTGACAGCAAGGAGCCCAGTTGTGAAGCTTTAGCAACAATCCATGCAAGAGGGCTGGTGAGAACGTGAAAACACAGTGATCAGAAAGGAAGTGTAGGGAGGAGATAGCACCTGGTGGGCCTGCTAAGGAATTAAATGTGGAGAAGGCATAGGAAAAGTCAAAGTTGCTGTAAAGTTTTTGATAGGGTGGTTAAGAGACTTGATTATAGCATTAACAGAACAGTAGAGAAGAGAACTGGTTTAAGGTATAGAAAGGAGTTAGGGACATTGGCACCAACTGTAAAGATGATGAAAACATACGAAAGCACAAAGAAAAAGGTTCTGGCAATGGTTTTTTTCTCTAAAATATAGATTATATATGTGAATATCATATAGACCACATTTAATAAGATCTACCTTAAAGTCTTCTTTGAAAGCTTCCCCCAACCCCACACATACCCTGACATTTCCTGAAACAGAGAGGAGTCACGGACCTTGGATAGCTTGAAGTCTTCTATTAATAGGTGATCTCTTTCAGACCACAGATGATTAACTTTCATTTACTTACATTTATAAGGAATAAGCATCATATATCACAAATGCCCTATTATTAAAACATTTTTTTTGCAATTTACTTAATTTACTTTTACAATTTATAATTCCAAAGGCTTAACCTCTTTGTTGGTGTGACAGCTTTATTAGTTTGAATCAAGACATTTCATGTTATAGCCCATTGTGATGATGCAATATTTAGTTGTTCTTTGTAGCTGGAACTCAGTAATTTGTTTCATTCAACATCTCCTGTGATGCTCTTTGGACTCCACTTCCTCCTGCTGGGCCACAGCGTGTTCTGTCTGAAGCTTGCTCTGAAATGATTTCACAGTCCTCCCATCTCTCCAGCACGCTAATCAAAGGGATGTTCTCATAGTCAGCACGCTTCTTGTTGCTGTTTTTATTGCTGCTGGGCCAGACAAGCGGGGGATAGAGAGAGCTCTCTGACAACCTAGTTGCCCTGCATGCCTCATGAAAGAACCCTTTCTTTAGAACTCAGACTACTAAGCTCTTCACAGAACGATTCTACCTTACACACTTGTCTTCCAACTCACAGTTCTCTGAATCATCAGGGAGCACAATGTTCAAGGTAGCATTTTTGTTAAAATACACTGTGTTGTGATACAAGAATACACTTTGGGCCTGGTTTCACTTCCTATTCCTGAACTTCTTTCTCGATTCCTTTGTTGCACAGTGTGCTGCTGACTCTTCATTTACCAAGGGCACTTGCTCAGGGGACATCTCCATCTCTGCATCCTGCCACCAGCTCATATCACACAGGATGGTTTCATTGACTTTGTTAAACTGGATCCACCAGGCAGCAGAGAGAACGGCCCCCCTCAGCTAGCTATCCTCTCTCCCACTTCTTTTTCTTATACTTTCTCCATGAAGCCGTCTTCTGAGGGTTGTCTGCCTCCTGAGGGATGTCAAGTACACCCCTGACTTTCACAGGAACTTTGTAAAATCCCACTGTGCTGCAGCTGCTGAAATTCAGTTTGAGTCCATTTTGTTCTGATGTTTCCCCCATAGCCACTATAGTGCCAGAATTGTGCTGGATTACAACACACAGGGAATATAAATCTTTGGTTAGGTATAGTGGGCAAAGGGGGCTGAGATACAAGGGTGTCTGGATGCTCACTGGGCACCACTGAGTATGGAAAATAAAGATTCCCATTTCTGAATCCTGCCCCAGGAGCAGAGGATGAATTATAGTCAGGATTCTGGTAGCAGAGATTTGGGCAAGGCTGCTGGGCCATAGCTTCCATATAATATAAGGGTCATTTTACCCTGGCTGGTGTAGCTCAGCGTATTGAGCGTGGGCCTGTGAACCAAAGGGTCGCCAGTTTGATTCCCAGTCAGGGCACATGCCTGGGTTGCAGGCCAGGTTTCCAGTGTAGGACACTCAAGATCAACCACACATGGATGATTCTCTCCCTCTCATTCTCCTCCCCTTCCCCTGTCTCTAAAAATAAATGAATAAAATCTTTAAAAAATAAATCAAATTTGCCAAAAAACCAAATAACGGTCATTTTCTAGGCTGCTTTAGTTTGAAGTCTACAACTGGGAGAGTCTACGGTGGCAGGCTGATTGCTTCGGCTCTGAACTCTGCAACCCGGAGTGTCTATGGTACCACCTTATTAATTTCAATAAGTGTGTAATCATATAATTTACCCCATAGCCCTGAACTGTGTGGTTCAGTTGGTGGGGCAACATCCTGCAAAGAGAAAGTTCACTGGTTCGATTCCTGGTCAGGGCACGTGCCCAGGATGTGTCTTCAGTTCCCAGGCAGTTAAAAATAAACAAATAAGACTGAGCCACTCAGCCGGTACTTGCTATATTAACTCCTGTTAGTCCACAGACTTATATCTGAAATTCATAATTGCATACATATATTTTTTCATCTTCTTAAAAAAGATTCGACTTATTTTTAGAGAGAGGAAGAGGAAGGGAGGAGAGGGAGAGAAAGATTGATCCACTGCCTCCTGCGTGCCCCCAACCAGGGACCTGGCCCCCAACCCAGGCATGCACCCTGACCAGGAAGGACAAGGGAAAAAAATAACTTGTAACACAAGCTGTTTTCTTGGAAACAATTTTTACAAGTTTGTTCCCAGGATGACTTTGTTACTTTGTAATGCAGCTTCCCACAAAAAAACTAATCAGCCCAAACAAAAAATTTTTTTTCTACTGTTACAACCATTACAATGAAAAATTAACAAATATCCAACTGAAACCACAAATATTGATATTCTGAAGCTCTAGAACTGAAGTCAAAGGCAGTAGTCTCCCATAATAATGATGAGAAAAATCAAGATGACCTTGGGCAGTGGAGAAAGGCGGCACTGAGAATAGAAGAGGTGACATATCATGAGGTGAGGCCATCAGACACTAACTCCACGAGAATCCCTGAGACAGTCCTGGCCAGTGTGGCCCAACGGATTAAGTGCTGGCCTATGAACCAAAGGGTTGTCAGTCCAGTTTCTAGTCAGGGCACATGCCTAGGGAGTAGACCAGGTTCATAGGTGGGGATATGCCAGAGGCAACTGACTGATGTGTCTGTCATATACTGATGTCTCTCTCCTTCTCCTTCTTTCTCCCTTCCCCTCTCTCTAAAAGTAAATAAATAAAAATCTTTTTAAAAATCTCTGAGGTAGCAGAGATCTGTGGTGCATGCTAACTTGGTTCTCTCTTCTTGTTCCCTCACGCGGACTCATAAAGACACCATCTACCTCCTCCAGAACTAACTGAGACTTTTGGAGATGAGTAGGGTGTAAATTCAGAGATTCTGGCTTCAAGCAAATATCCCCTAAAGTCACAACTTCTAAGTGGCAGAGCTGGGATTTGAATCTGGGCAGCATGGCTCTTAACCCTGCTTTGCAGACTGGATTTGGGGAACCCTTAAAATCTTGCTTGTGGTCTCTGCAGTGAGCACCACAAAGTCCTGCTCACAGCCTTCGAGCCGGAAGACACGGTAGCTCCTGGAGCAACAAGCCCAGGCTGAAGCTCAGGTTGGGTCAAGGGTCAGGCAGAGTAGGGGAACACAGGGACCCTGGGAGCTGCCCCCATGTAGTTCTATTTTTAATTTTTGATCTTCAGTTTCTAATCTGTAAAATGCCCCCTGATAGGATGTGAACATCAAATAAGATCACTTGGGCATAGTACCTCCCACGGTGCTTAGTACATGCTAGGTGCTATACGTCCCTCACTTCCTTAGTATGTGTGCTCCTAGACCTGCAGAACAGGTCGTTATTTTTGAAAGTATTTTAAAATTTATTTTCAGAGAGAGAGAAAAACATCCATGTTAGAGAGACATCAATCAGTTGCCTCTCGCACACACCACAGCCAGGGACCTGGCCCATAACCCAGGCGTGTGCCCTGATCAGGAATCCAACCAGTGACCCTTTGACTTTGCAGGACTATGACCAACCAACTAAGCCACTCTAGACAAGGCCAGAGCATATCATTATTCATTCAGCCAATAAACATGTACCGTCTACCTACTATGTGTCCTGCATTATACTAGATAGTCAAGATATAAAAACAAAAATGAATATGGTACTCCTGGTCAAGTAGTTCAGTTGGTTAGAGCATCATTCCCGTACATCAAGGTTGTGGGTTTGAGCCCTAGGCAGGACACATACAAGAACCAACCAACAAATGCATAAAGAAGTAGGACAACAAATCTCTCCCTCTCTCTCCCCTTCTCTAAAAATCAATAAATTAAAAAACAATGAATATGACAAAATTCCTGTAAAAAGTTTTGTAAAAGATCAAGCAGCTACTACTAAAAAGTGAGTACAATGTATCGGTTATCCATCCTATGTGTGGTTTGTGAAGCGGGGTGAAATACAGAGGGGAGAGATCAGTTCTTTGGGAGGGCTTGGGAGTTTAGAAAAAGCTCAAGATTTGAGCTGAATCTTAAAATACGAGTAAGAATTTTCCAGGCAGTTGTAGGAGAAAGAATATTTCAGAAGAGGAATTGCATTATCTCAATGTAGTTACAATTAGGTACATCAATGTATTAAAAATTATTACAGAACTGACCTAATTTGTTCTTTGATTTGTCCAATAGCTATTTCTTTCTCAGAGACATAACAGTAAACAAAAACTTGGTCCCAGCCTTTTAGGGAGTTTCTATTCTAGTGGGAGAGACAGCTCTTCATTGTGTAAAATTGAAACTAGGTAAGCGCTTCTGAGAAGAGGCTTAATGATGTGAAACCATAAAGCAGGCCTATGACCTAAACGGTTAGAGAAGGCATCCTTAAGGCAGGGGTGATTGAACACAGGAGTGAAGCATTAACTGAGGAAAGAAGGAAGAAAAAGCACCTGAGGGAAAGGAAACAGTAGCTATGGTGAGAGAGTCCAGTGTCTTCAAGGGTTTGATCATAACCGAGGAGGCCTTACCATACTCAGCCATTCAAGGTTCAAGAATTCAGGGGCCTTCCAGGGATCAGGCAGGTAGGTCACTTACATTGACAAAGGTGGGCCAATAGAGGGCGCTACTAGACTGAAGAACTATAGACGTTTTTGCCTGCCTAAAATTAAACTTATCTGCAAATAAAATCCACTGGTTTAAAAGAGCAGAATTATTGGTTTACAAGTACAGAAAAAACCCACTGTGGCTAGAGTGGGAAGACCTAGGTTTGTGAAATGAGATAGAGAAATCGGTCAAAATTTATAGCCAATGGTAGCCAGTGTAGGAGTCTTGTCATTTTTCTGAAAGTAATGTGAAACCAAAGTGCGAAGGTGGGATCGTCATAATCAGGTGTAGGTTTCACAAAGATCATTCCACTTACAGCTCAGATGAAATAGGGACAAAAGTGAACATGAGTAGATTGTTGTAAGATGGGCACTTGGTTTAGAGTGAAGGCCGTGGGAACGGAGGGAAACGGATGAATTTGAGACACCCTGAAGGGATAAAAAGGCTGGAACTTTGTGACGGGTTCAATAAGGGGACTGGGGAGAACCCCTGGGTTCCTGGTTAACATAACTGGATGGACTCACTGAGGCATGGATCCTGGAAGAGGATTAGGGTTTTGTTGTTGTTGTTGTTTGTTTGTTTTGTTGTTGTTCATTTAGGATGAGATGGAGACAGAGGAGAGTATGGGTTTCTTGGTTGGGACATACTGAGTACGCAGAGGCCTTGGAGACATCCATTAGGAGATAGTAAAGAATTGAACAGCAAAGAATAAGCAGCAGCCTCGGCTGAAGAGACTGCATATAACATTACCAAAACAAGGCTAAGCACAGAGAACCTAGAACTCAGCCTTGAGCAACTGCAGTACTACATGGTTAGTCAGAGAATGATGAGCTGGCAAAGGAGACAGAGAGGGGTGGCTAGAGATGTAGGGGAAACAGAAGCTATGAAAGCCAATTTAAAAAAGAGTGTTTTAAGAATAAGGTGGCATCAGAAATGCTGAGTTTAAAAGGTCTGTAAAGGGTCTAAGTTGAAATAGTATGGAGCTCAAAAATGGGCTTTAGGCTAGAGAGGAAACTTGAAAATTTGAAGTATTCAAGTTGCGACTCAAGCCATGTTTAATGTATAAAGATGATACTCAATAAACAGTAGCAATTATTATTCACAGAGGAGTAGTAATAACACTGAGAGATTTACTTAGTGTTTTTCTCCTAGGACATAACATTTTGGAACCCTGGCCAGGTAACTCAGTTGGTTAGAGCAACATCCTGATATGCCAAGGTTGCAGGTTCCATCCCCAGTCAGGGCACATACAAGAAGCAACCAATGAATGCATAAATAAATGGAACAACAAATCTGTTTCTCTCTCTCTCTCTCAAATCAATACATAATTTTTTTTGAAGAGAATAACATTTTGGAGATATAATCCAATTGTATCTGTCAATCAATATTTGGACTGTCAGCAGTATTTATGGAGGGTATTACAGAATGTGATCCTATAGAAATATAAGATACAAAAGAAATAGAAGCCCTGGCTGGCATGGCTCCATTGGTTGTAGCGTCAGCCTGTAACCCAAAAGTTGCAGGTTCAACTCCAGGTCAGGGCACATACCCAGGTTGTGGGTTTAGTCCCCATCTGGGCGCATGTGATCCCTGGTCCTGGAGCAGACAAAGGATCACCAGTCCTTGCAAGCACAGGGGAGTCAGCCAACCGATGCTTCTCTCTCACTCCCAGTCAGACACATGCCTGGGTTGAGGGCCAGATCCTCACTGGGGGCCACTCAAGAGGCAACCGCACATTGATGTTTCTCTCCCTCTCTTTCTCCCTCCCTTCCCCTTACTCTAAAAATACATTTAATTTTTTTAAGATTTTATTCATTTATCTTTAGAGGGGAAGGAGAGAGGGAGAGAAATATCAAAGTATGGTTGCCTCTCATGCGTCCCCTGGTGGGAATTGGCCTGCAGCCCAGGCACATGCCCTGACTGGTTCGCAGGCCCGCATTCAATCCACTGAGCTACACCAGCCAGGGAAATTTAAAATATTTAAAAACAATCATAAAATTGAAATATAAAGTTTACCTTAAAGCTTTCAGCTAGGGAAATAAAATGTTGACAGATATAATACTAATGAATCATTTCAAAGTTACATGTCAGTGAGTACAAATTAATAAAGTTCAATGGTATTCTTTCATGAACGCTGAAGGAGGGGTGCTATTTAGAAGTTACCTACATTTAGTGCTGTTGTTCAAAAACAGTTTCCTGAAGGAACTGAATTGTCAATGGACTCCAGAGATGGTAAAGGCCTTAGAAACCTTTAAGGCAATGGCAAATAATTTTGAAATTATTCTCGAGTATTAGGGGAGGGGATTGGAAACAGATCCAGAGCCCCGGGGTCAGCCTACAGCAGGTGCTTTACATTTGTTGTTATGTTCCAAATATTGCGTTACTAGAAAGTTTACCAAGAAATTAAACTCATTTAATTTCTTAGTAATATTGTTCATAATTTGCCTGTAATATTGTTTAAAATTGTTTATAATAATGTCTGTGGTTATATTGTTTAACTAGGACCTCAGAGAGGCATTTAACACAAATTTCTTGAGTTATTGGGTGTCTACTCTGTGCCAGGTTCTGAATTAAGCACCGGAAATATAAAAATGAAAAATAAGCCCTTTGAGGGACGTGGGATTTGGTAACTCTGTTATAGAAACAACTCCCCCCCAACCCCAGGGGTCTTGTCAATCACGATGGTTTTTATGCCCAGCGCTGATTAAAAACTGTGATTTTTAATGCCAGAGTTTGGTAAAAAGCAAAGGAATTATTCATTTAAAAGTTACATAGGTTCAGAGTAATGGCTGGATGTTGCTGTTAAATTCCAAACTTCTTTCAAAACACCCACGAACATACAGAGTCCTGCCCTCCCGTGCCAAACCAGGCCGGTCAGGGGCACTGCGTTTCAGGAAAAGCTAAGTCCATAGCTTGGCTCGATTTCCATTATTTTTTTTTTTAATTTTAATTCAGAAATTTAGCTTATCCATATTTTTTATTTTTATTATTTTTATTTCTTTTTATTTTAATCGTTGTTCAAGTACAGTTTTCTGCCTTTAGCTCCCATCCCAGCCCACCCCACTTCCCTCCCATTTCTACCCCCACTTTGTTTTTGTCCATGTGTCCTTTATACTTGTTCCTGTAAACCCTTTCCCTTTCCCCCTGAAATTCCCTCCCCTCTCCCCTCCCCTCTGGTCACTGTCGGCCCATTCTCTATTCCAGTTAAACTCCTGTTCTTAATTCAAAACCGGATCCTCATGGTGAGCCGGTGGGAGTCCTTCTGCATTCCTTCAAACCGAGTGGCCGAAAGAGAGAGAGAGAGAGAGAGAGAGAGAGAGAGGGAGAGAGAGGGAGAGAGAGCTCCACAGGGTTGTGACATCCTGCTCTCCTGCTTCTTTCTAAGCTGCGTGATCGAGGGAGCCTCCTCTCTGCCCCCAAACTGTGTGGTTAAGCCCCAGCATGGTTGCGGTGCCTGGGTTTAGATTCCGGTGCGGATTTTCCTCAGTAGCCCCATTTCCGACTTCTCCCACACTGGGTTACAACTGCCAGCAGCCTGGTTCTTTCTGCCTTTCTCAGCTGTCACTGTTAGTCCAGGTAAGTGTGGCTCTATGACACAGAAGCTGCCTCCAAGCCACTCTTACGGGTTGAGGAAGCCACCCCAACTACCGTTGCATCATGGATTAGAGACACACCCATCTCCCTGGCTATGCCCAGGCACAGGTTTTAATATTATTAAAACTCTGGCTAAATTCTTCAGATATGCAAAGTAGCTCTCAATGGCCCTGCTCCTCTCCCTTCATTCCCCAAGTGATAGTTACGGGGTTTTTTTCCCATTAGGGGGGACCTTCAACTCAGCACCCCATTACAACCCCCCTTTCAGATAAAACCTTTTATAATTGTATAAAGGTCAATGGCCAAAGATCTTATTATCTTTTTATAGCTGCTTCCTGCTGGATATGGCCGCCGTCCCACCTATCCTTGGGTTCAGGGGTCCCTGAAAGAGTGGTGGGATGTGGTGTAGAGGATGGCCTTCCTGTGAGGCGAAGGACCTTGCAGAGGCCAGGTCAGCTGGCTGCGACTGGGGAGAAGCAGGCTTGATGTCCAAAACCTGGCATTACTGGACAGTTGGTATCCTTGTTGTATTCTGGAGGTGACAGATCTGGCAAGAGGGCTAGAAAGCACAATTGAAGCATAGCCACTAAGTGACAAAGGCAGGGATTCATTCTTCAACGACCCACATTAGGAAAAGAATGGCTTATACAAAGAACGGTGTGCAAGGTGTGCTCTACCTGTCCAAAGCCCCTTTGTCCACTCTACTGAGCTTGGGCTGCAGGAAATGTTTTAGGATGTCCACCCTTTCAGATTTCTGGGCCTTTTCTGTCTAAGCCATTAGGACAGAAAAGGAAAGTAAAGCCCACAAACCACCCCAAGAGGTCACCAACCCAGCCACTTAAATCAGCCAAACCCTTGAGTCTCAGGAGGGGATGATGAAGATGGGCTCTGTAAACGAGGTCTGTATTGCAACCAATCACTCAGGTAATGAGGCCATAGGCATACGCCCTATGAAAACAGAAGAACACACTTGTTAATTCACACAACAACCCACAAACCAATCTTTGTGCCTGTGAGACTATCTTTTGGGAAGACATCCCTGAAATGACTTTTAATGTGGCAATTTGACAGGTCATGTGTGCCTGTTTATTGAACAGCTTTGATGATGCCACACAGCCAATTTTAACTTCCAAATGAAAATAAACTTTCAAGGCAGTTAGCTGCACTCATCCAGTGTCCAACACTGAGCATTGTGATTTTCCTTGAACCACAATTTTTTTCTAGAGATGACCCTTATTATCATTAAAAGTACTACATTGTGTCCAGTTTGAATTTTTCCTGTTTGTTTGCATAAACTCACCAAGAGCAGTCACGGATCATACCTGATTTTTAAGTTTGCTTTGCTGGAATTCACACAAGGAACCTCTAGATTGCCTTTCTAGTCTGCCCTTCGGGGCCCAGAAGCTGAGCCACACACCTACCATCTGGCTTCACCGGAACCAGTTGTTTCACTTAAGTCCTGAGGCTTCCATTGTGCTTGCCGGTTCCATTTTTAGCCATTTTTCAGAAAAGCAACCTTCGTTCCTCCCCTGGAAAGACTGCAATGAACCACACAACTGACCGAGGAACCAGGGTTTTTTCTGGTGGACATTCAATTCCAGTTTCTCAGGGCCTTCTGGTGACATCCAGCACCTAGGCATGCCTCCTTCAGGTGTGCCATTTAAGTTAGAATCTTGGTTGGCAAAACCGCCATTAACCACTGGCCTTATTGGTTTTATGCAAAGAAACATTATTTCTTTACAAACTTCTTCAGAATTCCCAATTCTGGAGGCATCAGGTACGGAGAAAAAGACAAAGTGTGAAAGAAAATCCTCGTCCTTCCAATATTCACTAAGATTGCATTTCCATGTCATATTCATTCTCTGATTCACTTTTGTGCATAGTGTGAAGTTTTCCCTGGGAAACCTCAATTGCTTTTCAGAGCATATACGGAGCAAAATTCAAGACAAGGACAGAGTTACAGAAGAACAGTAAACAAGTAGAGGCATTCTCTACCACCCGCATGTCCTCTGGTCTGCTGCGGGACACGCCCTTTTAAATCTGATTAGAGGTACTTTCCTACCCGCACCAGAGAACCAATGACCTTCAGGCAGAGCGGTGTCCTTCAGGCCCCCTCTTTGTCCAGAGACAGCCTCTTCTGCCCCTGGCTGAAATTCTTACCAGCCTTGAAAGACTCTGCCTGGGTCCCGGGTGGCAAAGGCGTTCTCCCTGCCCCCACCAGTTACAGGTGACCCTTCCCAGGTCTTCAGATACAGGAGATTTCTGATCAAAAACAGAGCGAAATTTAAATCATATTTCTGTAAAATCAGAAAAACAAGTAGTTGAGGTTTTCTTTTTTCCATGTCTGAAACTTTCACATCGTTTCCATGCATTTTTAAAACTTTCCACAGACCTGCATATTTTTACCCATTGAGATTTAACCATAATACACTTTCAATCCTTGTTTCTTCCCACCGGGAAGGACTATACTTAAATTTAATACTGGGCAGCTAAGAGTCCCCTATCTTTACAGGCTCAGGCATCTTGCACTAAAAGTCCCCATATTTGCAGGAACATTCAGCAGCTTTCTGAAGCTTGGACCTTGCAAACACCCTATAACTCAGATGGTCACCCTTGGACCCCAGTTCATTTCCTTATCAGAACCAGTTGCACAGAGAACCTGACTGATGCAGGCCCACACAGCAGCAAAAACACACAGCCCATAATCTGAAGAGAATGCTTAGCCCACCACCTAGCCCAGTTCCAAGATCGAGGACCTCTCACATGACCCATCACCCAAGATGGCAGAGTGGCCATGTGCCACATCCAAAATGGCAGGACTCATACATGCTGAGTCTTTCAAGATGGCAGAGCCCATGCACACACCATCCTCCATGGGGGAGCACTCACATGACTCATCCTCCATTTTACCCAAAATGGTGGCACACCCACATGACTTGCTGTCCAATCCTCAACATGCTTGCAGGCTCGACTTGCAGAGCCTAGAGGTTCCCTTCCTCCCCAAACCTACTCCTTGACACCATTCTGGCCTTCCTGGTGACTGGCACCTTGAGCTGGGGTGCAGAGCAATTCCCTGAGATGGAAGTCCCCACAACCATACTCCTGGGTGGGGCTGCTCCAGGTGGCCGGAAAAGAGTACAGGTTTCTTTAGTCCCATCTGGGCTGGCCAAAACTGTAAGCGACCAGACCAGAGCAACCTAGAAGCAGCATATAACCAAACTATTATTCACAACTCCCTTGCTCCAAACCAATGCTCAGAAACAACTCTTCAACCAAACCATCTAACTTCTCCAATTCCTTCCCAGATCCAGTTTCTTTCTACCTTCGAGGGATGTTCAGGTGGCCCCCTCAGGAGGGGTGCAGAGACTGGGAAATTCCAGTCTCCATCTGCCATTCCTGAAGGGATCTGTCTGCTTCAGGAAATTATCAGACCCACTGAATGGCGCCAGACACTCTTGCAGAAACATCCCCTCTACCCCAGGGGTCTTGTTGAAACTGGAAAAGCTGGTGTCCCTGTTGCCTGTCACCTGCCAGGCCCAACAAGCAGAGACAGGGGTTGAAGTTTTATGGGTACTTTATTCAGATGGCTGGTTATCATAGGACAGTGGGTTTGTACCCTAACAGACCAACTTATATTCCATTTTAGACCCATTATTTTTATAATACGAAAATTGTAGGTAAGGGGTTTGGAATTCAGTGAAAAATTTAATCAGATAAAACACTGCTGCATTCTTTCACCTGTGTCCTGGGCGGTGGTCTTTTTTATCTGTGCCCTGGGCTGTGGGCGTCTCACCCTGGAGGATGATTGCCCAGATACCATTGTGCTGGCTTGCATTGCTCCTGAGGGAAAGGGGGAACTGCTGTAGTCTCCTGGAGTCAGGGTGGGTCCTATCTTCAGTTCCTGAAATAATATCTTTTTACATACCTTGATTACTAAGCTTATTAGCTACTACCTGAAACTAACATTTTTCCATCTGAGTTCCCCATCACTCTCCCATTGTAAGTTTAAACTATCTTATTTCTATGAGATCTGTTTCATATGGAAGTATTCATTTTGTCACTGAACATGAATCTTAGCATTAGACCATCTGGTAGGGGTTTAGGAACACATTTAATTACAGATCCTCATAAGGGGACACAGTGAATGTAACAACAAGCTCTGAAAAAGCACAAAAATGGTTTTTAGCACAATGAACAAATGTTGCACTCTATAGGTGGAGTTACATTAGTGACTTTTAAGAAAAACATTTCCTTGTCCTTTAGAATCACCACAGGTTCCCAATTATAAATATTGGAGTAGGTTATTTTCTTTCTTTTTTAAAAAATTTATTTATTTATTTATCTTTAGACGGGAAGGGAAGGAGAGAAGGAGAGAAATATTAATGTATGGTTGCCTCTCGTGAGTCCCCTGCTGGGAACTGGCCTGCAACCCAGGCATGTGCCCTGACTGGGAATCAAACCGAGATCATGTGGTTCGCAGGCCCGTGCTCAATCCACTGAGCTACACCAGCCAGGGCGAAGTAGGTTATTTTCTTCTTGATATGCTTAAACAAAGTATAATTCCAAAGGCTTTCCAGGGGAGAACAAACACCTGTAATACATATATTGAAAGTTTGTTGAACATAAGTTCACCCTACAAGACAAAATTCAGAGATGTTTAGAACATTTTCACTAAATATACCCAGATATTTTTATCTCATTTGAAAGGAACAAGTTCTCCATAACATGGGGTCAAACAAAAGTAATGATTAGAATATAAGCTACTGTTTTCAAAAGATGCCTTTCAGGTTTTCTTGAAGTTGAGTGGTCCATTGTTCCTCCGGTTGATTTCTTTACTCTGGTGCAATGAATCCAAGATTTTATTTCTGCCAGCTTTTCCACGGTGAGGGTGGTGAGGAGTACATCCCAAGGTTCAGTCCACTTTTGTCCTAGTTAGCTTTCTAGAGATGCTGTTACCCGAGGCTTGAGTAGCACCTTATCTCCAGGCTCATAGGAATGTAGCACACCTGCAGGGGAGAGGTCTCTGATACAAGCAAAGTCATTTATTGCAGCTAAGTTCTGACTTAAGTGTTATAAATTTTCTTTACCTTCACTTCTTGATCTATGTGTATGTCTCTCACTCCAATCATAACCTGAAATGATTGTCCATACACAAATTGACAAGGACCCAACTGAAGTCCACTTCAAGGAGTCCCCCCTAACCTGAGCAAGGCAATAGGTAAAACTTGTTCCCCATGAAGATGAGTTCTTGGCACAGCTTGGCTATATTTTTCTCCAATGTGTGATTCATCTTCATGGCCTTCCCAGAAACCTGAGGTCTCCATGACATGTGGAGTCTCCACTCGATTCTTAAGAGTTTACTAACCCTTCTGTTTAATTTCTGAAACCAAAGAAAGCTCACTATTGCTCTGGATGTTGCTGGGTAGGCCAAAGTGAAGCATTATTTCCTTAAGTAAGGCTTTTGCTACCTCAGGAATTTCTCCATTCTAGTAGGCTAGGCTTCTGCCCATCCTGAAAAGGCATTAATAAAGACTAGCAAATATTTCCACCCTTGGACCCTTGGCAGCTGGGTAAAGTCTATTGGCCAGTCCTCAAATGGCCTCTGTCCTTGGTATTTCTTCCCTTCTTCCTTCTGATGGGGGTCTGTATTGGGGTTGTTCTTCTGGCACACAACACTTCCAGCAATTACTTTTCATGTGGCTTTAGAAAGTCCAGGACCTGCAAGCCACAGCTGAATACAAATGGTTAGTGAGTCCCTTATGAGGCGAGTGGCCTCATGCAAATGCTTCATGACTGGCTCTACTAAATGTTCTTTAAACAGTATCATTCCTTTCTATTCTGCTGGAGGCAAATGGCCTGAAATTTCTTAGGAGCAGGCATTTATGGCTCTGTACAAAGATCTCTCCTTTTGCTCTGACCCAACTCTAGCAGAGCCTACAGGCTCAAGTGTTGATCAATTAGAAGATACCCTCTTTAGTTCGCCACCTGTCTCTCAAGGGAGATTAAGGGAACCTCAGAGTTCAGGAGTCTCTTCCCTACCTTAGAGGCATCAACCTCTCCACCACCTTATGCAATGGATAATCTAAAGCCTCCAGCTGCCGAAAAACCTCAGCCCCTCAGGACATACTAGGAGTGGTGATTCTTATCCGCCTACCACTCTTACATACCTACCCTTGAGGGAGTCTGCTGGCGCCAGGTGCTGTGGGGGTACAAGTGCCTTTCTCTGTAACTTATTTTGCAACCATGTAAAGACAGGCTAGGGAGTTTTTCAGAGGACCCTTCATCTTTCACTAGTAATTTCCAGACTCTTACCTTAACCTTTAGTATGTCATGGAAGGATTTGTACAAAATTTTGACCACCTGCTGTTCCCCAGACAAGAAACAGTGGATCTGGGAAGAGGCCCATAAGCATGCAGACCAGTTGCATATCAAGAGCCCCAGCACAAACCAGCCTGCTGCCCAAGCTGTCCCAGACCAGTATTCCACGTGGGGATACAATACTCAGGCAAGAATCTGGAATGGGCATGCAATGATAGATTATCCACTGGTAGGAATGAGAATCTTAATCAAGAAACCTATAAATTATGAAAAGATTAGGAAAATCAACCAAGGCAAGGAAGAGAACCCAGTTCTCTCCAGAAACAGACAAGTAGAAGCCTTCAGAAAATGTACAAACTTGGGTCCATCCTCCCTGGAGGGTCGAAACTTGACAGGACACCATTTTATAAGTCAGTCTGCCCCTGACATGCGCAGGAAGCTTCAGAAATTACAAATGGGCTCATAGATCCCCCTAGACCAGCTCATGGATACAGCCTTTTTGATCTTTAATCATAGGAATTTGGAGGAAAGAAAATGGAAAGCAGGAAAGGGAAAAGCAAGTTGGCCTCCTTGCACTATCCTTTAGTAGAGCTGTTGGCAGAAACCAGCCCAATGAGGGGAACTCGGAGAGAAGGCAAATGGATCAGAACTGTTATATGTGCAAGCACCCCGGACACTGGGCAAAGAATTGCACTTGACCACCTCTGGGACCCTGTCCTCTATGCAAGAATATCAGTTCAGCCCTGGCTGGTGTAGCTCAGTGGGTTGAGCGCAGGTTGTGAACCAAAGGGTCACCAGTTTGATTCCCAGTCAGGGCTCATGCCTGGGTTGCAGGCCAGGTCCCCAGTGCAGGCCATGAGAAAGGCAACCACACATTGATGTTTCTCTTTTTACCTCCCTTCCCCTCTCTGTCAAAAAATTTTTTTAATTAAATAAATAAAAGAATATCAGTTTCAACACTTGGCACTGGAAGGTAGACTGCCTCCATTCCCAGAGTGGAAAGGGGTCATCACCCAAGGCCATGGCTATTCTTGAGACTGAGGGTATGCTGGGAATAGGTTGGCCCCAGGGAATACTCATATTCCCATCTCTATCAAGGAGCCCCAGGTAACTCTGGATGTGGCAGGTAAGAAAAACAACTTTCTTATTGATACTGGGGCCACTTACTCTCTCCTTCACTCTTCCTCTGAACCTTTTTCCTCCAAATCAGCTAGTATAATGGGGGTCAAAGGTAACCTTCAGGCCTATTTCTATATATTCCCTATCACTTGCCATTTTGAGTCAAATATCCAAACACTCCTTTCTGATCGTTCCTCAGTGCCATATTCCACTATTAGGCCCAGACCTTTTAGCCTGAATGTAAACCTTCTTGTTGTTCCCTAAAGAGTCACCTGAGTTAAGCAAGGTCATGATGATGAGTTATAACCAAAACCAGGAGGAAATCCCAAGTGGGGTTCTGGATTCAGTAAACTTGCTAGTTTGAGAGTCAGGAATTCCAGGAAGAGCAAAGACTGAATTACTGGTCAAAACCCAATTAAATCCCAGGTGGGATTATCCTCACAGGGAGCAGGAGCCTATTAAATGAGAGGTTTGGGAGGGGTTATAGCCTATCATAACTAAAGTTATACAACATGGGCTCATAATTCCTTGTCACTCTCCTTGCAACACTCCCATTTTACCAGTGACAACCCCCCGCCCCCCACCCCAGAGAGTATAGGCTAGTCCAGGATCTAAGGCTAGTCAATGAGGTAGTAGTGCCTTTACATCCAATAGTAGCTAACCCATATACCTTGCTCTCACAGGGACCTGATGATGCTCAGTGGTAGCCAGCATTACATATGAAAGATGCCTTGTTCTGCATCCATTTGCATCCTGACTCTCAGTATTTGTTTGCTTTTGAGTGGACTGATCCAAAGATGATGATACATCAGCAATGCACTTGGATTGTGTTGCCACAAGGGTTCAGGGACAGTCCCCACCTCTTTGCCCAGGTAATGGGAAAGGCTCTTAAGAGCTACAGTTACAAGGAGATGCCATACTAATGGCATACTAGTATGCAGATGACATACTAATCTGCAGCCCCTCCAAGGAGACCTCTAATCAAAATACCCTCCAGACTCTGAATTTCCCAGCTGAAAGAGACATCGGGTATCAAAAAAGAAGGCTTAGATTACCCAACAAAAAGTAAATTACTTAGGGTATATTTTGACTCCTAGGTCTAGGCAATTACCACAGGAGGAAATTAAAGCTATTGCTGAGTTAACTCCACCTGCTACTAAACAGCAGCTTCACGCTTTAGGAGAGCGAGAGCTCTTTTTTTTCTATTCCTTTTTAGGAACGGCAGGATTCTGCAGGATTTGAATCCCCAACTTTGGGCTAATTGCCAAACCTTTGTACAGAGCTCCTAAGGGGCCAGACACTGAACCCATTATATGGAAAAGGGAAGGTGATCAGGCCTTTAATAAAGTCAAGCAGGTCCTAGTCAAGGCCCCAGCCTTAGGCATCCCCAACTTAAACAAGCCTTTCTCTTTATACATAGCAGAGAAGCAAGGAATAGCTGTAGGGGGTTTAGCCCAATTACTAGGGAATAAACCTCCACCCGTTGCCTAGTTCTCTAAAAAACTGGGCACTGTATCAACCAGGTGGCCGCCGTGTCTGAGAGCCGTTGCCGCCACAGCCATGCTAACCAAGGAAGCTGCTAAACTAACTCTCAGGCAGAAGTTAGAGGTCTTAACTCCACATCAGGTACCAGGGGTGTTACAAATGAAAGGGCACCTCTGGCTAACAGGAAAAAGAATGACCAAATATTAGGCCCTTCTTCTGGACAATCCTGAAGTGACTGCAAAGACCTGTAATACCTTAAATCCAGCCTCCTTTATGCCTACGGAATCATCCCCAGATTTGACCCATTCCTGCTCAGACATTATTAATCTTACTCCTGCAGGACTCCCTTGCTAGATCAACCCTTAGAAAACCCTGACGATGAATGGTTCACTGATGGAAGGTTTGTACAGAACGGACCGTGGAAAGCAGGATATGCAGTGGTTAGTTTATATAGCACCACCGAGGCACAATCCCTTTGACCCTTGACCTTGGCCCACAAGGCTGAAATTACCGCCTTTACTGGAGCTCTCATCCTAGGATAAGGAGGAAGGGTCAGTATCTATACAGACCCCAAATATGCCTTCCTTGTTCTGCACGCTCGCACTGCCATATGGGGAGGAAGAGGACTCGTCACTGCTGAGAATCCCCCCATTAAACGTGGACGAGAAATCTTAAGTCTGTTGGAAGCAGTTAGGCTCTCTGAGCAAGTGGCAGTGGTGCATTGCAAAGGCCACCAGAAGGATATGTCCCCTATCTCCAAGGGAACTAGGAGAGTAGACCAAGAAGCAAAGAAAGCAGCACTAGGGCGTGACAAACAAATGGTCCTATTGCCCTCTGTACGTGGCTCAGATATCAAGCCCACCTGTATATCTGAGGAAATATCTTGGGCTTTGGAGCAAGGAGGTGTCCATGAAGGCCCCTGGATATATATTGGCCAGAGGCTCTCCCTTCTCCAGGATTCCTAGTGGAAATTCTCAAAGGCTTTGCATGACTCCTTCCACACTGGAAGGGATGCTACAATGACAATGGTTAACAAATTATTAAGAGGCAGGGGAAGAGCCACTACCATAAAGAATATTTGCCAGGCTTGTACTCTTTGTGCCTACAACCACCCTGAGCAAAAGCCATCCCTGCCCCTGCTGATAGAACCCATTCAGATAAGAGGGCTGTATGCTGGAGAGGACTGGCAGATTGATTTTACTGAAATGCCTCCTTATAGAGGATACAAACACTTACTAGTCCTGATCGATAGCTTTACTGGGTGGATTGGGGCTTTTCCAACAAGGATAGAGGAGGCCGCAGAAGTAACAAAAGCTCTCCTAAAGGAAATAATACCCCAGTTTGGCCTTCCACAGTCCCTACAAAAGTGTTAATGGGCCATCCTTCACTTCTAGGATCACACAAGCAGTCTCTGAGGCTCTCTAGGCATCAAACACTATCTCCACTCTGCTTGGAGACCACAGTCCTTTGGAACGGTAGAATGGGCAAATTGGACTTTAAAAAGAACATTAGCAAAACATTGTCAGGAGACTTCTGAGAACTGGACAAAGTTGCTACCTATAGCTCTCATGAGAATTAGGAGCTTCCCTAAGGCCAATGCTAAGCTCAGCCCATTTGAAATGTTATATGGCTGACCCTTTTCAACTCTAGGTCTAATATTTGATACAAAGACCTAATCTAGTAATTAAGTATATAATATACTTAGGGCAGGTACAGAAAGCTTTACATGCATATGGAAAGAAAGTTTTACCAGCCCCAAAAGGGAACTTTCAAACTGTCACGTCTCCAGGGGCCTGGGTACTCCTTAACACTTGAAAGGAGCGACCACCCACAGACCCTGAATGGAAAGGGCCCTACCAGGTAGCCCTGAGAACCCCTATGGCTGTAAAACTTTTAGGGGTCGATACCTGGGTTCATATTTCCAGGGTAAAGCACCCGCTGATCCCAATCTGACTCAGGACCAGCTGGAGACCCAAAGCCCAGACTACACACTGAGCCGCTGGAGGACCTCAGGTTCCTGTTCAAAAGGAGGAAGCCCTAAAAGATAAGTTATGATCGATGACAATGTACTGAAGTCACCATTGTGCTGGATAGTTACCCTTCTTGGAACATTTCCATTAGTACTGGTCCTCTGTATGAAGTCTAGTTCACTTCCTTCTGGGTGGAATCATATCTATGATTGTCCAGAAGGAAAATTTCTTCGTTGTTTCTATGGATCACTCTCTGCTCACCTACACCCTGCACGGGGGAGTGGGATGAACAGTTTGTAGTAAACGCTTCTCAAAACTTAGCAGCACAAGAAAGCCCGGCCCAATGTTGGATATGTCATCCTAACCCAGAAACTCCTTCCAGATATAATACTCACATAAAAGCCTACCCAATAGCTAGTGAATCCTTAATGAATACTTGGAATTATTCTGCTAAGCACACCCATTCCTCTTTGTCTTTGAGGCATGTGGGAGCAGAACCCTCATCTGTGCTGCTGTATGACCCCACTAGAATGGCTCATTTAATCACTCCGGTACCCCTCTTAAATGTGACAGTGTTATAGGACAGTGTTGTCATAACACTGATACAGGGGCCATCAACCCATTTGGAGCCCTGGTCTCTCTTTCCAGGTCCAGCTTTCTAAAGAATCTTTCTGAGCAAGATATTTTCAAACCTTCGAACTGGTCACATAGAGTACGCTACCTGAATGATGATTCTAACTGCATCCCTAATAGCACCCATTACTGCTTTGACAAAACTCATAATGCAGATACCAAAGACACTTCAGAATGTGTTAGCTGGAAATTGAACCAACTCCTTCAGGGGGTATTAGCAAAATTTCTACCACCTCCTGCAGGAGGGGAAAATCAGGGAAATAATTTAGGGCCTCTTAGAGATTGCCTTTCCCCCTTGCCATACACCTTCCTTAACATAGCTCCATGGATGCCACAGTCATTGTAACACCCCAGGGCCTTGTCTGGCTCTGTGGGACTCCCAATAACTGGCTAACAGATGACTGAGAACTTCAAGAAGCTATTGCTTATACACATCTCAGCAACTCTAAACATGGAGGTGACTGGACCTTAGGGACCTTGGCACCCCAAGACCTTACATTACCCAGGGTCCTGGAAGTCCAGCTCTCAGCAGAAAAAAACAAGCTTTTGGTTTAGTTGTGGCTGAAGCTGCTGCCACTTACAGCCGATGCAGCCCCCTGGGGAGGCTTTGCCTACCATTAGGTCAGTCTGAGGGAGCTCACTAAGGTCATAGAAGAAGTCTCCAAGGTCACTGCTGATAATCTAGCTGGACTATCAAGATGAGTAGACTCACTGGCAAATGTAGTCATGGATAACTGCCTCGCCCTTGACTATCTTCTAACAGAACAATGTGGAGTATGCACTGTTATCAATAAAACCTGCTGCACCTATGTGAATAACTCTGGAATGGTTGAAACTAACATAGGGAAAATTCATGAACAGGCCTCTGCTACATAAACATAATCAGCTGGGTCAAGGCGTTAGGGATACCCTGACCTCCTGGCTCCCTAGTTTAATGTGGCTACTACCCCTCCTAGGTCTCTGATAACATTGCTGCTCTTGCTATTTTTAGGTCCTTCTTTGTTTAATTTACTTGTTAAATTTGTATCTTCTAGACTTAAGCAGTTCCACATCAAATTGAGGATGCTCCAGAGTTTTTAACCAATTCCTGAGGGTGATATTGAAACTGACCAACATGCAGCATCCGTGGTGACCTCAGGAGTTTCTCTTCGACCTCTAGATAGAATAAGGTGAGAGTTTCCTGGTTCTCAATAGGTGGGGACTACTGCCCTATCTGAACCAGAAGAAGTTAAAGAATGAGCTCCGCCCTTCAACAACCCCAAACAGATTTTTGAGAACTATATCTCTCAGTGGGGAAGTTGATGCATTAGATAGTCTGGAAGGAGGAAACTCCGGAGGTGCCCCAGGGCTAAGACAAAGGACATACAGGACAGAGATCCTGTTTTAAGATCCTTTGTTCCCACTTTCTGGAAAAGTGCTGAATCATAGTCAATCGTGAATGTGCCTGTGCAGAAGATGCTACATGACCCCTGCTTCATTATAATAGCATTTTAATAAATTAATGTTGCAGGACCCCCTCCTCCAGTGGCCAAATAAAGAAAATCATGGGACACCACATGCCCAGTAGCTTTAAAGTAATATAACTAATTATGCATGCCTAATAAAACCTCACCAATACTAGCTAGGAAATGCACCCTAGAATAGCATCCTGCCCTTACTGGTGTGGCTCAGTGAATTGAGTGCCTGCCTATGAAACAAAGGGTTGGGGGTTTGATTCTCAGTCAGGGCACATGCCTAGGTTGTGGGCAGGCTGGGTTTCCAATTGGGGGGGTGCATGGGAAGCACCACACATTGATGTTTCTCTCCCTCTCTCCTTCCTTCCCCCTCTCTCTACAAATAAATAATATCTTAAATTTTAAAAAAAGAGAATTGCCCCAGCCCCTGAATTTAATCTCTGCTTGGAGTTGGCTGGCTCCCATGTTCTGTGGAGGGTACTGTCACTTAATAAATCTGCTCTCTCTCTCTCTCTTTTTCTGTTAAAACTCTCTGTGTGCTCAGTTCAATTCTTTTTGATTACCAAGAACCTGGTTATCTGTGCCCACCTATGACACTTGGTATTATTTCCCTTCTTTCTTTTGATGGGGCTCTGTCTTGGGGTTGTTCTTTGGGCACATAACGTATCTAGCAATCACTTTTGGTATGGCTTTCGAAATTCCAGGACCTGTGGGCTGCAGTTTAATATAAACAGTTAATGAGTCCCTTATGAGGTGAGTGGCCTCATGCAAATGCTTCATGACTGGCTCTACTAAATGTTCAGGAAACAGCATAACTCCTTTCTTATTCTTTCCCTATCCACTATCAGCTCCTTCTTCATCAAAACAGCAGCCTTCAGCTTTCTCTAATTCTGTAGTCAAATATTCAGGGTCAGTTTTTGACAAGTCTAGAACAGGTACCAAAGGCATTATAAATGTTCCTTTAGTAGCCTCTTTCTCTGCTCAATCAACCAAATTGTTTCCTGTAGCCACTCCAGTGTCCTCTTTCTGATGCCCCAGGCAGTGTGTGACTGCCCCCTAGAAAGGTACCTGAAGAGCCTCTAATAATTTTAAAAATTCAGCTGCATGTTTAATCTCCTTTTTATTGGAGGTTAATGATTCTTTTTCCTTCCAGATGGAACCATGTGATTGCAAAATTAGGGAAGTTTACCTGGAGTTGATACACACATTCACTCTCTTTTCCTGCAACAATTCCAGTACCCTCGTCAATGCAATCAGTTCGGCTTTCTGAGCAGAGGTTCCCAGTTGCAAGGCCTTGACCTGTACTATTCCTCCAACAATCACAGTGGCATACCCAGCCTCTGTTTCCTCTGTCTATATAACTGCTTCCATCTGCATAGAGAGTCCAGTCTGCCTCTTCTAGAGGATGGTCCTGGAAATCAATTCTGCTAGAATACACTTCACCGAGTATCTCAGCACAGTCATGTATTAGTGCAGCCCAGTCAGGGTCTGGGAGAAGGGAGGCAGGATATAACTTATAGTTGTGAGGGAGATGTTGGGATTGTTGTAAGGAATGGCTCAGTACCTGCCCATTCTTCCAGCAGTGAGCCACAAATTTCCCTTTTGCTCCAGCAGGCTCAACACTTTGTGTGGTGCATAGACAGTGATAGTCTGTCCCAAGAAAAGTTTCCAGCTTCCTGTAAGAGTTCACAGGTGGCTCTCATAGCTTGTAAGCAGGCTGGCCACCCCTGGACAGTGTGATCTAGTTTCCTTGACAAAGAGAGTGAGGCGGGTTGAAAAATATCACTAATCATTTGGGTGAGGACACTTGGCACAATGCCCTGCTTTTTGTGAACATGTACGTGAGAGGACTTTAGTGGGTTTGGAAGGTCCAGAGCTGGTATGGAAGCCAGGTGCACCTTCAGGAACTCAAAAGCCTGGGTGCACTCCTTCATCCATTCTAAAGAGATACACTGGTCCTTTCAGAGTTTTTCTATTCAACAGGTCTGATGTAGAAAATGGAGCATGTGCTCATAAGATCCAGTGAGCTGGCCCTCTGGCTCTGCTCCCACTGGAAGTTTTCACAAAGGGCTTTTCCTTGGTTCCCTAGTGGGTCCAGGCTCACTGCTGCTGAGTGAGGAGGAAGATTCCCCAGGACCAGAGGGACGGTGGGAACCCTGACCACGTTCACAGCAGCCATGATATCTAGATCTTCCTGGGCCCCCTCCTTTGAGCTTCTGCTCTCTTTCGCAGGCACATTCCCTTTTAATCTATTTCCTTTTAACCCTATATCCTGATTACGTGAACTCATGAAAGTTTCTAAGGAAGGCATTTTGTCCCGCTTCCCCAACCTCTTGACAAAACAACTCTAGTAACAGTAGAACACAGTAATGTAAAGACCCAGTCAGCAACCAGTGCTCTCCTGAGTCTAGATTACACCGCACAGAAGCCAAACAGTATTACGATAAAAACCACTTTCTTTTTAGTTATAGATGTATAAGCAAGCATAAGCTGACCAATCAGCCAAAACTTGCCCCAAAGGGCTGTTTCCTGGGACAGAGGCTTTTCCCCTTATTCTACCAGACTGAGCTCTGTAATATCACAAAAACCAGAAGGTACCTTAATTAAAGCAGTAGACACCCTTTTACCAGACAGAGCACTGTAAACCAAAAAGCACCTTAGTTAAACCAGAAGACACCTTTTTACCAGAGCTCTGTAAACCAAAAGGCACCTTAATTAAAATGGAAGACACCTTTCCAGCGACATTGAATGCCGGTTAGAGTCAAGCCCTCCTCCCTGACTCCACAGGCACAGCTTTTAATATTATTACACCTGCCAAGTTCTTTAGATACGCAAAGTAGCTCTCAAGGGCCTCGCTCTGCTTCCTTCATTCCCCAAGGGATAGCTATGGGGCTTTTTCTCTTTAGGGGGGTACCTTCAGCTTAGCACCCCGTTACAACTGGACTTGAGTGTGTGAGAAGTATTCAATACTTTGGCAGAGATATGGGAATGCTGCAGAATTCCAGGGAGGAGGCATTTCAAATGCAGAGGGGCTCTAGCTGGGCTGCTCAACTGGTTGCAGCATAATCCTGCAGACCTAAGGGTTATGAGTTCAATTCCTGGTCATGGCAAATACCTGGGTTGCAGGTTTGGTCCCCAAATGGGGCATGCACAAGAGACGGCCATTAATGTTGATGTTTCTCTCTCAAATCGATGTTTTTCTCCCCATCTCTCTATTTCTACCCCTCCCTCTAAAATAAATAAGCATGTCCTCTACTAAGGATAAAAAAAAAAGATGAAGAGGTAATAAAGGAGAATGAAACTGTGCTATGAATGTAACCTCAGGTCATTGGGGTCATGTAACCTCAGGTCATGTAACCTCACTGACCCATCATTGGGTCAGTGGACTCAGTGATAAGTAGATGTTATGGGAAGAAGAAAGAACTAGGAATATAATTTGTTATGGAGAGAAATGGGGCTAAACTTAGATGGGAGAGCAAGGTCAAGGGAAGGAGGTAACCTGAGCATGATAGAACATCAAAGACCTCTCCACAGAAAGAGGAAGGAACTAAAGAAGAGACTGAAGATGCTTAGAAAGAAAATTTCATTAATAAAGTAAAAGCTGTTTAAATAAAGTAGCATTTAAAGGAGGCTCTTGTGAGCTCAAGGACACAAGTTAAGACACAGCCGCAAAACAGGGAAGAAAGCTCAGGTAAAGAAGGAAGTAGTACTGCTGAGGAAGGGAGGGCAAGGTAAATAAGAAGTCTATTGCTTAAAGATCTCTCTTGATAGCCTAGGCTCTGGACAGTTTTGAAGGTGAGCAAAACGAGGACTTAGAACAGATCCTGGGTAAGGAAGAGGCTAAAAAGCTCCCAAAGTAAGGATTGCTGAGAAGCAATAAAGACCTCCACACAGCAGAAAGGAAGGAACTAATGAAAAGAGACTGAAGATGCTTAGAAAGGAAATCTAATGTATGAAGTAAAAGCTGTTTAAATAAAGTAGCATTTAAAGGAGGCCCTGGTGGGCTCAAGGGCACACGTTAACACACAGCCACAAAACAGGGAAGAAAGTTCAGGTAAAGCAGGGCAGGGAGGGGCTGAAGACCTCAGGCAGATTTAGGTCTTAAGATTCTGAAGGGGGTTGAAACTCCAACAGATTTCCCAATTGCCAGCAGTTGAGAAAATGGATAATACAGATATAGACATCAAGTGTGGGTGCTTCCAGGTTGAGTTTGGGAGCGGACAGCTTGAATTATTAGATTGGAAAGTTATCATTGAAATTATTAGCTGAGGCACAAATGGAGAAAATGGCCTAATCTTGTTATAGAAAGTGTGTGTGTGTGTTGGGGGTGCGGAGGGACAGACTGAAACAGACTCACTTTGACTACTCACACAGTTCTTGGTTTGGAGTCTGCTCCTTTGGAAACACACTATAATATAAAATACCTTGTTTCAACATCATATCTAAAAACATCTCTTCATGCTCTATTGTGAAGATAGCCTAATTTTTGCACTTCCTTCTAAAACCAATCGTATTTTTTTCTCCCTCAGAATATTGATTTGATTTCCTCTTTCTTCCACCTCCTCTGAGGTATTTTTTGTTTTGCGCATACCATTGTGTTGTATGTAACCTGTGTATTCTTGACAATCTTCAGGATCAATTTAGAAACTTGAGCGAAAAAAAGATTTTAGGTCTGTTTCTGCTGGTAGATTGACCTGTAAATGCCAGTTACTGCGTAACTAACTGCTCAGTGCATAATTCCCTTGGGGTTTTTTGGGTTTTTTTGAGTTACATTTTATGGAAATGTAACTACTACAGTTGCCCTGATTTTCCCCCTTTCCCCTCCTCCACCCAGCACCCCCCATTCCCTCAGGTAATCCCCCAACCCTTGGTCATGTAAGTTCTTTGCCTACTCCATTTCCTATACTGTACTTTATATCTCCATGGCTATTCTGTAACTACCTATTTGTGCTATTTAATTCCCTCACCTCTCACCCATTCTTCTATACCTCACCCCCCATCTCTTTATCTTTAACCTTTGGCATTTTAATTATGATGTGTCTTGGAGTGGGTCTCTTTGCATCCATCTTGTTTGGGACTCTCATTAATTCCTGGATGTGCATGTTTATTTCCTCCACCAAGTTAGGAAAATTTTCTTTCATTACTTTTTCAAACAGATTTCTAATTTCTTGCTGTTTCTCTTCTCCTTCTGGTGCCCCTACAAAGTAAATGTTGGAGGCCCTGGCTGGTGTAGCTCAGTGGATTGAGCGCGGGCTTGTGACTCAGACGATCACGGTTCGATTCTCAGTCAGGGCACATGCCTGGGTTGCAGGCCAGTTCCCTGCAGGCCAACTCCGAGCAGGGGACACACGAAAGGCAAACATACATTGATGTTTCTCTCCCTCTCTCGTTCCCTTCCCCTCTAAAGATAAATAAATTAAAAAAAATAAAACTCAGTCATTCAATTAAAAAAAAAAACAAAGTAAATGTTGGATTGCTTAAAGTTGTCCCACAGGTTGCTTACACTATCCTTGTTTTAGGGGAGGTTCTCTTTTCTTCTTGTTGCTGTGATTGGTTGTTTTTCATTCCTTATGTTCCAAATCATTGATCTGATTCTTGGCTTCATCCACTCTACTGGTGTTTCCTATAAACTGTTCTTTTTTTTTTTCTATAAACTGTTCTTTATTTCAATTAGTGTATCACTTGTTTCTGAGTGGATCTTTCTTAGGCTGTTAAAGTCCTCACTAAGTTCCTTGAGCATTCTTATAACCAGTATTTTGAACTCTGTATCTGACAGACTACTTATCTCCATTTCATTTAGGTCCTTTTCTGTAGTTTTGAACTGTTCTTTCATTTGGGCCATATTTTTTGTTCTCCTCTTTTTTTGGCAGCCTCCCTGTGTTTGTTTCTATATGTTAGGTAGAGCTGCTGTGACTCTGTGTCTTGGTAGTGTGGCCTAATGTAGTGGGTGTCCTGTAGGGTCCAGAGGCACAGCCTCCCCTATCAATCAAGCTGGGTACTTGAGGTGTGCCTTGTGTGTGGCATGAGTATGATCCCACACACAAAAAAAGGACTTAAGAGTTGGAAAATTTTTGTTTAAGGTAAATAGTTATAAGCTTAGCAAGTGATGTATATGTTAAAGTTTTTTTCTCTGAGAAACTACAGATAAGGCCCACCCTGGCTCCTGGGAAAACATCCAATCTTCAGGGCACTGCTAAAGATCACCGCCTGGGGACAAGTGGAGGCATCCAGGCTATTGTGTTTCAGGGAGGGGCAAACAACCACCTGCCCCTAGGAACAGCTAACCGCCCAGGACAGGAATGTTGCAGTTTTTTCTACCTGTCCCTCCCTGAATTTCAAAACCCTTCATTTCACCTTGTTTTTTCCCTGCTCTAAAAACTTTGGCCAGGAAAGAAAAGACAAGATGGCTTCCTAGGGTATGAATCTGCCATCTTTTCAGATCACTGGCCACCTGAATAAAGCACCTATAAAGATTTAATTGCTATCATTGCTTATTGGGTTAGGTAGTAACAGGCAGCCTGAACTCTGGTGTCTTTTCTGGTTTCAGGTACACCCTCATCTTGTAGTTGAGCCCTGGTTGCTGTAGGCAGATCAGTTGGGAGAGATTTACCCAGGCCAGTCAGCTGCAAGGATTGGCTGTGACCAGCGACCACCAACCTCAACCCCCTGGGGAGGACCAGCGATGCAGGGGCAGGGTGGTGGTGGTGGCTCTCCAATATGGTCTGTAGCTGTCCACTGGATGTGCTGACCCTGGGGTTTCTTGGGTGGTATAGGCCAAGATCAAACCCCACCTGTGTTTTTCCTGGGGCCACCCTGCCTGAGTTATAAAGTGAACTGGGATGGCTGCTACTTGTGCTGGGCTTGGAGATTCCCAGGTGAAGCCAAGCTGTGAATCTAGCCTGCTAGTTCCAGGCCTGGGGCTCACTGAGGCCAGCTGCTGCTCACATGAGAGGATTTAGGATGTTGTGAAGCATGAACCAAGACCAGCCATGAATATGGAAAAGCAGCTTGAGTGGGTCCACTGAGCCAGTAAGTTAGGTGGGGTAGAGTCTCTGGAGATCTCCATGGAGAATCAAATAGTGTTAGCCAGCTTAATGGAATCTGAGATATGAACCAGTCTGACGGATCAGTCTGGGTGGATATGGTTTCTTTAATTCCATAGTTGTCCCACTTTCATTTAAGTCCATTTCTATCAGTCCTGAGCAATGGTCGGTTCATATTTTAGTTGTGGTTTTGTTGTGGTTGTGTGAAGAAGCGAGCCATGTCTGACATCTTGATCGAAGTCCTAGGTTTGTTTTTAATCTAAGGTTTTCTTGCTTTACTGGACTCCTAGCCGAAATGACCACATTAAATCTTTTCCAATGCTAAACTATTACTGCAAATTTCTCTTGCACAGCCTCCCCTGTTATCCCCCAGGACTATGAAGATTGCGCTGTGCCAGATCCCCAAGGGACTACTAATTCTTTCCTAACCACTAATATATCCTCTATTTATCTATCTATCCATCCCTGATCTCCTTTTTAAATATTTTTAACAGCATAGTTTACATTTAGTATTATTTTATATCAGTTTTAAGTGTATAACGTAGTAGGTTAGATAAGCACATACTTTACAAAGTGTACCCTCTTATATTTCTAGTACCCACCTGGCACCATACGTACTTTTTGCAATGTTACATCCTTGATCTCCTTCCTTATGGAGAATGAGTGTGTCTTCCTTTGATGTTGTTTTTTTAAAAATATTTTATTTATTTATTTTTAGAGAGAGGGCAAGGGAAGGAGAAAGAGAGGGAGAGAAACATCAGTGTGTGGTTGCCTCTCACACGCTCCCTATGGGGGGCGCACAACTTGGCTTGTAACCCAAGCATGTGCCCTGACTGGGAATCGAACTGGTGGCCCTCTGGTTCACAGGCCCTCAGTCCACTGAGCCACACTAGGGAGGGCAGATGTTTTACCATTTGTATTTTTGTATAAGTGTGTCTAAGTGTTTTTCACCAACACTTAGTATTGCCAAATTTTTAAACGTTTGCCAATGGAAACGATATTCTTTAGAAAAGAAATACTGTGTGTGTGCATATGTATGTGTTTGAAGGGAGTATGTTTATTTTTTTTCCTAGGGCACTGCCCAGTGTAATTAGTAATTAAGGCAGCCAAGACAAAATTAGAGTTATATCCTTAGGGAGTTTGATAAGCACTCTTCCAATACCCATATCAGGTGTATTTCACATCTCTTTTCTAGACAGTCATTGGAAATAAGACAGGTATTCTTGCTTTGTTATTAAGGAAGAGAAGTAGTGGTAAGGATAATGAAAAATTGCCTAACATTTAGTTTTTGATATTGAAATCTGGAAAGAATTATATTTTCCTTTCTTCTGCTTGAGTAGACATCTCATTTTATTGTTTCCTGTCACTTGTTCAAACTTTCCATTTGTATTACAAATATCAGACCCGTATGTTGCTGTGCTTAAGACTCAGATACCAAGGTGACTTTAATTATCTACACACTGATGACTCCCAAATTTGTTTTTCCAAGCTAATTTTTCTTTTTTCCAGACTCCAAATTGTCCCAAAACTGGCCAGTGGGAGCAATCTTTCCACTTTTTACTGATTGACAGTTTCAGTTTTTTACTGTGGCAAAACAGTTGTATTCCAACAGTAGATACAAATAGGTACTGTTGAAACAGCACAGGGGCCCCTTCAGGGCCCTTGCCCTTGCTGGTTTCTGTGCATAAAAAAACTCCCAGGTTCAGATCAACTCAATGTCCTGATTGCTGTATTTCAAATTGCAACATGCCCTAGCACTGCGGTCCCCTTTCCTGCTTTCCCCTCTCCCTTGGGCCATAGCAATCTGACATATTTGCCTTCTTTATTTTCTGTCCCCTCATTCCCACTCCAAGCACAGAGGTTTCCATTTGTTCATTGCTGTTTCTCCAGAGTTTAAAACAGTGCCTGGTACATAGCACAGACTCAGCTAACATTTATGGAATGAAGAGAATGAGTGTCACCAAGGACAGTTTTCTAATTAATTGACAAAAGCCAGGATATTGCTTTTTCATGATATTCTTTTCGCTTTTGTTCTTTATGAAAATCAAGTTTTGACTGAAATTCTCCCAACATTCTTTTAATCTAAATCTAAGGAAATTGTTTTTAACAAGGTATTTACAATCAGGCCTTTGGAAACGCTGACTGAGAAGAGTCTGTTTTTGCAGGTAAGATTGATTTCAAATGCTACATTTCTGACTTTTCCAACCAAGGTACTTATCTGACTGTAGCATTGGAAACACAGTAGGGCAGTCATTAGTTTGTTTTGCTTGGAAACCTTCATTGTATGTTCCTTCTAGGTAGGAGGCAAATTTTATTTAGCGCTGTATGTCTAGTTCCTAGGTCAAAAATGTTTTTGGCCCTGGCCAGGCAGCTCAGTTGATTAGAGGTTCTACCCAATGATATGCCAAGGTTGCAGGTCCCACGTCTGGTCAGGATGTGTACAGAAACCAACCAATGAGCCCTGGCCAGTGTAGCTCAACTGGTTGGAGTATCACCCTGCAAAACTGATAAGTTGGGGGTTCCTAGGTTGTGGGTGCAGTCGGGGCATGTTCTGGGAGAGGCAACCAACCAATGTTTCTACTGTCCCTTCCCCTTTCTCTAAAATCAATAAGCATGTCTTTGGCTGAGGATAAATAGATGTTTCTAATCTTTCTCTCTCCTTGCCTGTCTCTAAAATCAATAATAAGTGCATATTTAAATGAATCAATCATTTGATTGAAAGGTTGAAAATCTAGGATCTTTCTCAAAAGAAGAGTGAAAGGAAGTATAACAAAGGATAAAATTTAAGTGCAGAATGGGGGTAAAATGATGCAGAAGGCGATGATAGAATGACTCTTTCTCTTCAGTTGAAGTTTGACCTGAGAAGAATGATAGTTCCATGAACACAATGTTCCTTGCCAGTGTGACCCCATTAAGACCTGGATTCCCATGTCTGTGTAAGGATTGACTAGTTGAAGAAGCAACAGCCATCTCACACATTTCAGGAGAAATTAAGATCTCTAGTGTTAATTTTGGCATAATGCCAGTGGCTATAACTCCTAATGCTGAAAACCTACTTCTTCCTCTAATTTCTTCATCCAGAAAGAAAGACCACCACCAAGGCACAGGGCCAAAGAACCATCAAGAGAGTTATGGTGACCTTTCAAGAGAAGACAACCTTCTCCTAGCGCCTCTGCCTTTGGTGTTGAGGGCAGTTTTCCATTGCTAGCAACCTAGATAGTTGCTCAATGGTGTCATCTCTGACCTGACACCCCTTTATGTATCTACAAACATTCAATTTAGAGACCCTACAACTTTTCTCCCAGCCCAAGAGCCCCTCAAAAAAAGATAATGGCTAGACACCTCTCTCCCTCTCCAATGCTCTGCTTTGACCTCAAGAGAAAAAAAGTGTTGGAAGAGGGGAGGAGGGCTAAAGGGATGGGAAGGGGAAGGGTCGAGGGGGGAGTCCAACTCCAGTTTGGGGAAATCCAGCTCGCGTTTTGTCTATTGCACAGTGGTTCGGGGTCCAGAGAAGGCAGAGCCCCACCTTCACTCCCCGAGGTCTGTCCTAGGGAGACACAGCAGCTCCGGGGGGGCTGACCTGGAGGGGAGGGGCAGGGCAGACCGATCTAGTGCTTTGTGCGCGCAGCCGCTAACCTCTCAGGTCTTGGGTCGGCCCCCCTGGGACGCGCCCCTGCCCCGCCCCAGTCATGAAACTTTACCTGCCCCTTCTTCACTTCAGACCTTTGGGAGGCAGCCACCCACCCAGAGGTCTCGAGTCCTGACCGCGTCCTGACCGTGCCGTCCTGACCGTGCCGGGATCCGGTAGGTGCCCGTCCCAGCCCGCCCGCATCCCTCGTGCCACTTGAGCCGCTAGAGTCCCCAGCTCTAAAGTAGTGGGGACCAGCTCGAGTTGGAAAGTTTGCCCGAAGGCTGGTGCTTGGGCTGGAGCGGGGCTGGAGCGGGGCTGCAGCTGGGGAGACGCTCGGCTCTCTGAGCCGAGCCCGTCAGTGGTGAGTGGGGATGCTGGCAGAGGGTAGCGGCAGCAGCGCCGGAAGGCGGTCCGGGGTCCGGGGGCGGTGTTCTGCTGCGAGGGACCGGGACACAGGCTGGGGCTCCGAGCCTGTGGGTCCTCTGGGGCGGATTCCAGCAGGGACCCCCATTGCCACGTCTCTTGGGGACTCTTTCTCGAGGGTGGGAAACGATGTTCCAGAGGCCCGACTTCGGGATCTGCTGGGGGAAGAGGGTAAGCCTGGGACTCGGACCCTGGGCTCCGCTGGAAACCGGGCTGGGGTGGGGAGTGCAAGGGTGGCTGGCAGGGGTCTCCGGACTAGCTGGCAAATGAGGAAAGTCGGAGGTCGGGGAGCCTCGGGGTGCGACCAGAAAAGAATTAGGGTGTTTCGGGCGGGGAGCCTGCGGTGTCTATGCTCGAGCGTAACCCCAAATATGTTCTCTCCCTCCCCATGCTGATACCGCGGGGGCCAGCTCGCTGGGAACACGTTTTGGCCCTTGCCCCCCCCCCCCTCCGTGTTTCGGAGAGGGGGCTTCAGAGACAGAACTTTGGCCAGGAACTTTTACCTGGAGTTGTGCGGATCCGGGAAGAAGGAAATAGAGGGTAGAATTAGTGTTTTGTCGAAATGGTGTTTTTTAAAAAACAAGAATCAAAAAACTTTTAAGCGCCACCTGGTCGCTGAACTCACTGGCATTGCCATTGCATCAGTGCCCGCAGGCGTTGTTCCATGCGGGCGAGGTGCGGGCGAGCGCGGCAGGCGTGCGGAGCCCGTGCCACGGCTGCGGCAATGCACGCGCCGGGCCATCCCTCGAGGTCGGGCGCGTGGGGGCGCCGGCGGCCCTCGCCAGCCAGCAGCCGCGTCTGGGCTGGGACTTGGCTAAGCCCCTCTCGCGCTCTCCCCCTTTTCCTTTCATCCCCTCTCCCCACTCCCCGTCTCCGCTCTTCCTCCCCTCCCCTCCGTCTCTCACCCTCCCTCCCGACGATCAGCTTCCTGAGAGCCCGTGCGCGGACCTCACATTTCTACAGAAAGTGGTAGGGAAGTGCCTGGCGGGTCCCAGGGACCATTCCACGTGAATGGGAAACCTAAGTTGGGCATTTCTGACCCCATGAAAATTAATGCATCGCCAAGAAAGCAGATTTGCTCGTTGTAGGAGTCTGTCCCCCGCCCCCAACTCTTCGTCCTCCCAAATTAACCGTCTTGCATCGGTCACTCCTGTGCCTCTACCCCCCTTCCTCGGTTCCACTGTCGGGCACAAAATGAGCTGCATAATCCTTTGGAGTCATGATCAATTTATGAACAAATGTTTGAAAAGTGCTTCAAGATCTTGAACAAGGCAACGATTAGCGTGTGCACAAGCTCGTGTCAGCCGGGCGCGCCGCGATCCGTGCCGCGCCGGGACGGGTAGGAGGGCGGCGCTCCCCGGCGGCCGCGGCAACGCGGCCGCGGTGGGCGGCCGGGCGGCAGGGACCGAAATGTGCTCATCCTTCGCCCCTCCCCCGCCCAACGATCGCAAGGGAAATAAAAACGTTGCCTTCTCTATGCCTCAGGATGTTAAAAAGAATATGGAAGAGGTGCCTGTTAACCAGTTTGGGCCAGGGTTGTAGGAATTTATGGCGACAGCTAAACGCGGGTGGGGTGCAAGCAAGTATGTAGGTGTGTAGATAAGGAGATATTTGGAGATCGTCCGCATTACAAAGACTTAGATAACATAACGTTTTCTGTTGTTATTGATATTGACTACTCAGATTAAAAAACAAGTCCCCACCCTCCCCAGTGAAGGAATTTTCTTGAGGTCGGATGTCAACCTCTGACAGTGTTTAATGCCATGCTATGATTTCATTTAAATTCCAGAATCAAGTTATACGGGAAGCAGCCTACAGTGTCCCTTTTTCGTTGAGAAGACGCGAAGCTCACACTCAGAACTCCGGATCCCCACCTAACCATTAGGGGAGAGTTCACTCGCGCTACTCTCGGGTCTCCCAGAGTGGGTGGGTAGCAGTGTGGGTCTGCTGTGGTCTCTGCCCTTTGTTCCTTTCTCTTATCTGGTCTGTCTCTCCCTTCCCCCACTCTGTTCTCTGGGTACTGGAAACTCTCTTTTCTCTCCCTGCAAACTTAAATTTCTGTTTCCCTCCTCTGTTTTTCTACCTTTACTCTTGAGTGTTTTGAACCCAGGTGTCTTTTTAAAATCTCGTTTCGTCACTATACATTTCTTCCCTTTCCTCTGTCTTTTGGCCTTTTTCCCCTTTTTGAGACATTTTCTAATGCTTTTTCCTCTTCCCCCCCCCCAATGTATTTTATGCTTGTTTCTAGAAGGATCATTCTCTCTCCATTTTTCTCTCCCTTTCCTTCTCTTGTGGCCCTTTTTGGCCTTTTTTCCCCTTGCTCTCTGCAGGGCAGCAGGGTTGTTTTACATATGGAAGGAGCCTTTGACTAAATCTGCTGGCCTTCTAGTGAGATTCCTTGAACAGCCTTTCCACGTGCTGAAGGCTCTCACACTTCCTGTAGTAGAAAACTATCTAGGAACAGCAAGCAACCCGCCCACCTCCTCTCCCTTCAGATGTAGAACTTCTTTACTTGGAGGAATTAAGCCAGGTGGTGCCTTTTAAAAAGAAATGTTTTTAAGTCTTGTATTTCTGAGTCAAGGACAGTCGTCTTTACATTCTCAGGAGCTGAATGGAGTGACTATGAATCAGTGTTTCTTTTGCAGATAGCTCTATGTATGCAAATATATACCACTTTTCTGGCCACTGCTGGTAGTGAGAAGGATTGCAATATAATTTTAAGTCGACATGCAGGCTCGGTGGTTACCTCATTTCAGCCAGACCTGCCCAGGAGACTTGGGGACATCCACAAGGAGGGAGAAACATAAGGGGAGGAGGATTTTTTTTTTTGACATGTTGCTATCAGCATTGCCCTTTACAGACATCAGCTACAATTTAGGAAGTCAGTTTTTCCTTTTCTAGGCAAGGTGATTACTCCAATAATTGTAAAAAATAAAATAAAATAAAATAAAATAAAATAATAAAATCTGTTTAGAGAAAGACTGTGATTACTTAGTAAGCTCAAATAATGTTGAGGCAAAAATCTGATCCTATTTGTTGACCTGTTTGGCTAGGTAAGTTTAAATAATATGTGAATGGTGAGCAGATCCTTGCACAGGCCACGTTTATTATATTCGCGCAACCCCCCCCCTAGCCTGTTCCTGCCACTTTTCTGTCTTCTTTCATTCTCTGATTTGGGCTAGTATCATCTGTTATATTTCAGATTAAGTGGCTTCTTTGTGCTTGGCCTATAATGAATGTTTGGGTCTCATACATTCCAGTGCCCTATCTCACAAGGACATTTTAGAAGGAAAAAATTTGTATTGTAGGTTAGGGGTCTTGGTGCCCTCTGGTAAAAAAGATTGTTTAAATATGTAATATGTTATGCCCCACAATCTTGTTTGTTTGTTTCATTTTGTTTTCCAGAAAAATTAGAACTCAGAGGATTGTGACAATTGATTAGATATGATTCCCCTCATGGGCCTAATATAAGTTTAATAACAGAGACACCTATCTCTTATTTTCTGCTTTGATCATGTTATCCTATAGCTATCTGTAGCACTCAGGCTCTTGAATATATTCTGGGTAGAGTAAAACTGATTTTGAGAAATAATTGGAATGACAGTTTTCATCAGAAATTAAAAATGGAATTAGTATTCAATTGCAAATGTACTTCCTTATAGGGCTTCAATACTCTATAATAAATAAAAACAAAAAATAAAATAGAGCATTTAATAATATTTACAAATCATTAAGGAAAATAAATTTAAGGAGATCTGTGGAGGTAATTTCACATTTAAATATGGACCTATTTAATAGAATAAACAATATTTTTTCTCTAAAATTTCAAAACAACAAGAACAAAAACAAAATCTTGCTGCTTCTTCTCCTAGAGTTCAGCTTTGGGGATAACTTGGTTAATCACTTTAAAAAGGTTATGTTTCATTAGCAGAGCCAAGGGTGATAAAATTAGAATCTTGTAGGAGCCCTTATTTTGTGTCCGATTGTCTGTTCCTTTGGGTTGGTGGTACCCAGTGGTTTCTCCCCTGCAATTTGGTTTTTCTGGGGTCGTTGGCCTCTTTAATGATCTCATAAAAAGGCAGTTACCATTTAAAGAGGCCACATCTTCCAATCCATGTTACTCATACTTTTTCCATTTCCTTGCTAGGCTCTTTTTCAGGAGATAAGGTTTGAATGGTAAACATTATCTTAATTACAAGTCTGAATTTCTAAAGCAATTCAATTAAAAAATATAAAAGAATATATAAGAGATGGAGATTGATTTATAAAGTACTTTCAAAACCAGATCCCGTGACACACTCTGGTTTACCCAGATTACTTGCCTTCATACAGGAATTTTAATTTTCATGGCTGATTACAATATCTAGATAATGTGTTCCTAATAATTTTTTTAGCAATGTGATCTCTTTAAAAATGATTTTATTGATTTATTTTTTTAGACAGGGGAAAGGGAGGGAGAGAGAGAGGGGAGAAACATCAGTGTATGATTGCCTCTTGTGCGCCCTCTACTGGGGACCTGGCCCACACCCCGGGCTTGTGCCCTGACTGGGAATCTAATCAGTGACCCTTTGCTTCCCAGTCAGGAGCTCAATCCACCGAGCCACACCAGGGCATAATTATGCAAAATTATGCACCATCCAGGGCATAATTTTTTAGCAATATAATCTTGACACAACAGATAAAGAAAGCTAATACTGCTATTGTTGAATTTCTGGAGAATAGAATGGATTGCTTTTCATTATCTGAAAAATAAACAAAGATCGCTGACTTTCTGGAGATTGCAATTGGAATGGCTTTTGTTTTCTAAAAATGTTGGTACAAAAAGCAATGGTCTTTAAAGAAAATATCTGATAATTTTTCACAGCCAAAGAGTTAGTGTGAGCCAAAACACTTAAAAAAAAAAAGGAAAAACAGTAAGCTCAGATGCCAAGAACTCAAGTGAACTATCCTCTGGCTTAGTGTTTATATTTGGCACAGATATACCAAAATGTTATTTTTCTTGTGGTTAATGTTATCGTTACTGTCTACTTAAAATGTCTTTCTTACATGCAAAACGCTTTGACTCTAAAATGTTATGCTTTGGGATCTTATAGCATATGGTCTACAGTGTGTAAGGTGGAAACAGAAACAAAAGAACTATATTTTGCTTTGCAAGATCTGGCAGACTGGGTTAAGCTGGTTCTATAATAATGATAACTACCAGGTAGCCTATTTTCTCTTACAATTTTTTTGTATTTTAGAAATTATAGTCTTTTTTTTTTTTTAAAGATTTTATTTATTTATTTATCTTTAGAGGGGAAGGAGAGAGGGAGAGAAACATCAATGTATGGTTGCCTTTCGTGCGTCCCCTGCTGGGAGTTGGCCTGCAGGGAACCGGCCTGCAACCCAGGCATGTGCCCTGACTGGGAATCGAACCTCGATCCTCTGGTTCGCAGGCCCGCACTCAATCCACTGAGCTACACCAGCCAGGGCTATAGTCTTTTTTTAAGCCTCCCATTTATTAAACACCTAATAGGCCACCCCTGTGCTAAATAAACCTTTATACATAATGTTCTCATGGTAACCCAGGGAAGCCAGTATTATATGCTTCCTATCCAGTTACACATAAGGAAACTAAAGTTATAGAGAGACCAAGGAATTTGTTAGAATTACACAGCTAGTAATGTTTCTGAGCTGGAAACCAAAATCAGGTCTGCATGCTTCCAAAGGCCTTCTTCTGACCCCACTTTGCCCTTCAGCCTCAGGTATCACAATGATAAAACCAGTGCCTCTAGGCTTTCCCAGTAGAGGCCCATTAATAGCTCAAAAACAGTTTCATTTCAGATGCAGAAAGCTTGACTCAGTTTAGTGGTTCGTTGAAGGACACAGCTGGTGATCACAGGTTCAAATTCAGGGCTTTTGTGACACAGCTCAAGCCACTAAACCAGCCAGTGAACCCCAGGATTACCTGGATCCGGTCAGTACAGCAAAACCAAAAGCAAAATTTCAGAATGACAGAGAGCTGTCAAATTTTTGCTTTGCCCAGTAATAACAAAAGAAACAAGCTTATCCCATATCTTTCGACAAAAGAGAAGACTTTTATTACATTTTCAAGAAAGGATATTTCAATGGGAGAAAACAGGAAGGCATAGTTTCAGAATAAAAGGGAGTTAATGAAAATGAACCAATTCAACTTTATGAGAATCTTTGTATGGCATCAATTTCCGCCCTGATTTGGCTGCAGACTGCTGATCACTTGGTTGCAGACCAGTTTTTGGTACCCGTTCTCCGATACCAGGCTTTCTCACAAATCCCAGCTCTGCCACGTGCTAACAAATGATCACCCAGAGTGTTGATTCTGTGATCTCGGGGAGAGTCTGTGGATGTGTTTTGTATGGTGAGCTTGGTCTTGTTGTGGATCAGGGCAGGCAATCTGAGGAGATGAAAAGGTAACTGAGGATGGCTCTTGGTCAGCCCCTTGCATTTTCTTCTCTTTTCTTGTTTATCTTGCTTGCCTAGTATCCTTTCCTGCTTTAATTATTTCATTTTCTCTTTACTTCCAATTTCCTTGCCTAGGCTTTCATCATGAGACTTTGGGGACCACTGGTCATAGAAGGGATTTTAGAGCCAGCAGTCTTTGGGTTAAGTCGGGTGAAAGAAAAAGAAGCACATCATTTCTGGGTGTGGGCGCTGCCCACCAACCACAGTGCCCTCCTTGTACACAGTAGGTGCTCAGCAGATACTTGATGGATCAGTGAGTTTCCCTTGTGACCTAATCTGTTAGTACTGCCTCCTAGACTTCATGCTATTTTTGTGTGCACGTAAACAGCTCAAAATCTGTTAGCTGTAATATGGTTTTAATATATTAGATCTCCAAGAAGTAGCGCTTCTTGGATTATATAAGCCTCTTCTTCCTCTGGCTTTAGACCAGCTTTGCTGTCAAACAAGCAATACCTTTCTTTGCGTGTGTGGTGATATGCTGGGGAAAGAGACTAAGAAATAATTTTTTCAGTACCCAAGTTTGTGGAGATTGAGATTTGAGTTTTACACTCCATGTCACAACAACAGTGTGGTTTTCTAGTATCAAGAAATCCCTTTTCTCAGAGAACTTCATCAACTTAATCAGTTCTCACAAGTAAAGTAAGGAGCTTCATTGTGAATGCAGGGTTTAAAGAATACCTTAGGTTTTTCCTATTTACTATATTTTTCTTTTGCAGTGAAAATTCTCAGTTCCCCAATATTAAATAATAATCGGTGGTAAATATTTTGTTTCAAATGAGATAATGTGCTGGGAAAAGGCTCGCTCCCCATGTTTTTCTGTTATTATTTCTGACCAAAACCTGTGCAAGCCAGCCCAATCATGGTACATCCAGACCCTGCTCAGAAGTGAGACTTTCCCAAAGACCCATGACTCTGTTTCCCATGCTCTTTCCTTTTTTCTTTTCCACAGCTATGGCTCAAACCCGCAACACAAAGTCCTCTCGAAAGAGGAAACATTTAAAGAAAAAGAAAAGCAGTCAATGGAATAAGACAACCAAGCCAGCCAAGAAAAAAGTAGCACCGATCAGAACAGGGAGCGCTAGAAAAACAAACCAAGTAACTAAAGAAACAGATGTTAAAAAGAAGACAGAACCCAAACCACCCACAGCAATCAGAAGCCCTCTGACAAGAGCTGCAGCAGCTCGAATGGATTTAGAGAGGCCCTTGGTTCTTCCTCAGAACCCTGAGTCCTTACCTGGCGATGGGTTCAAGATGAGTCTCCGAAGCAGCTCTCTTACCAGGCGACTCTCCCAATCGCGAGTGGCCGTAGCCAAACCTAAGAAAATTCCACCTCCTAAGAATTCAGGAAAGCAACAAAAGGGTAATAATAAGGTGCTTACTCACACCAGAGTCAAGTACTCGGCAAGTGGTTCTGTCCCAACCCAAGACCCCGTAGATGGTGCCGATGCAGAGAATCTAACTGACATACAAAATACATCTTTAGTGCCAGGGAAGAGCCAAGGGACAACCGAGTCTTGGCCCCAAAGTGCTAAGGATTCCAAAATAAATGTTCCCACTCACAGTGAGCCTGCAGCAGAGAGCCTTTCTGGGACACTGGAAGGGACACACGATGAAGAACTACCTCCTGAAGAGACATCAGATGACACCAGTGATTCCCCTGGCATATTTGCTCAGGACGCCCTGTGTGCTCCTTTGCTCCAAAGAGCAGCCCTCAGGGCTACCTCTGAGGGGAACAACAGCATGGAGTTAGAAGAATTGGGTTCACAAGTAGAATCTCTTAAGCTATCTGATTCTAACCTGGGTCTCATCCAAAGTGAAAGTGATTGTTGCCCTACCTCCAGCTTCAATAAGGGTAAATCTGAGATGAACCTTAGAGACTGTCTGTCTATTGGTGGGTCTATATATCCTACCTCATTCTTAAAATTTATCTTGGCAGACTCAGAACAGGAAACCCCTGGTGCTAAACCAGATTGTGTGGAGGCAGTCGAAGCCACCCCAGATCAGCAGGAAGTTCCTAACGACACCCCTGTCTCAGGACAGGCCTCAAGCGCTGCCCCACAGCAGTGGGAAGTTCCCTGTGCCGGCCCAGTTCATGGAGAAGCTCCGGGTGAGACCTCAGACCCACCCGTGACCTCAGGTGCTAAGTCAGTCCAAGGAGTGGTCTTTGGTGCTACCCTAAATCAGCAAACTCTTGGTATGGGTGGGGGTGCTACCTCAGACCCACCTGTCTTTATTCCTGCTACTCTAAGCTCAATTGCTCCCTGTAGTGCTCTCCCAGAATGGCCTGCTACCCCAAACATTGTTTCATACGTGCTCGGGCCCCAGGGCACTATGCAGATTGTTCTGTCTTTGGGCTCAGGTTACACTCCACAACCATCAGCAAACTCAGAGATAAATTCGGGAGCTCCAGTAATAGCTATAAGTGATATAGAAAATGAGAAGCCAATTCATATAGGCTTTCTATCAGCTAACGCTCAGGGATTGACCTTAGCCCCTGAGATAGGACCCGGCCATGCCTCACAGGGAACTGTCCAGTACTCCCAGGCTGGTCCCGACAAACCAGAAGGAGAGAGCTCCCAGATCAACGCTGCAGTGGTGTCTAGATCAGGGTCACCTGCCAGTACGTCCACTTCTTTGCCACCTACTTTGGTAGGAAAGAAACGAAAAGCATGTGGAGTCTGCGAGCCCTGCCTGCTGAAGAAGAACTGTGGCGAGTGTACTCCCTGCCAGAACAGAAAGAATAGCCACCAGATCTGTAAGAAGAGGAAATGCGAGGAGCTGAAAAGAAGACCACGTGCCACTGGGCGTGCGAAGGTGAGTAAAAACACCAGGGCTGTAGAGACACCTGTGGGACTTGGGGGAGTGGTCCGTGTGTAGGCAGTTTGCTTCAGTATCAATCATACTCTTTACTGTGGTGTAAAATGTTGCTTAAAATTATCTATAAAGATTTGTGCACCTACCTGCAATGTCTTGTTCATTGACATGAGCGTATTTTTAGAATTTGCCTTAGAAAGTGGAACTAATAGTTTTTTTTATTATAGAATTTGATGGAGACAAAGGGAAATTGTATGAAACGTGATTTTGCAAATATTTCCATCATGCCTCATTTTGGCTAAGTATGTGTCTTTTTTGGAAGTTACAGATTAAAAAAAAATTAAGAGTGCACAGACTCATTAACTTCCTTGCAGCTTCCCTCTCAATTCTTGGCAGGTGATTTCTCTCTCCTGTACTTATCTCACGTGGTTGTTGCGGTTAAAAGGTAATTGGAAGTGGAACCTGAAACAGTTGGTACTCCTGTAAAACTCCAGCTTCTCTGGAGGGTGAGGCAGGAGGGATCTCGAGCCCGGTAGGGCCGGGCTGTAGTGCCTGCACGAAGCTCGGCATCAGTGTGGTGACACCCAGGAGTGGGGCACCACCAGGTTGCCTGGAGAGGTGGATCAGTCCAGGGCAGAGATGAGTAGGTCAAAGCTCTGATGCTGATGAGCAGTGGGAATGCAGCTGTGGATGGCCACTGTGCACTAGCCTGGGTGACAAAGAGAGGTGGCATCTGCTGCCCCTCCTTGATTTAGGGATTCCTGTATCTCCTAATATTCCTTACACTATCTAAACATTAGTCCTCATAATTGTATTTTGTGAACCTGAGGTATGAAGTATTGGTTGACTTAGACTTCATTTAAAGAATTTTACGGAGCTTGGTTAACACTCAGATTTGCTTTTCAGATCTTTAAAATATCTGTCACTTATTGTGTTTTATGATTGGTGCTCACTCAGTTGAAGTTAATATTTATTTTGTGTTTATTATGACACAGGTATGGTACAAGAGATTAAAAGTGTTGAGAACTTAAATTCAATCAACCTTTTCTATTTCATTCTTTTTAAAAAGATTTTTAAAATTTATTTTTAGACAGAGTGGAATGGAAGGAGAAAAAGAGGGAGAGAGATGTCAAAGTGTAGTTGCCTCTCATGCGTTCCCCACTGGGGACCTGGCCCACAACCCAGGCACGTGCCCTGACTGGGAATAGAACCAAATACAGACTGTAACTGCCAAATATAGACTATCTCTAATAGGTATAAACAAATTTGCTTTGTTCTTTTCTAAACTTGCTATTTATGCCCTGGCCAGGTGGCTCAGTTGGTCCTTAGGTGCCAAGGTTACAGGTTCATTCCCTGGTCTGGGCACACACAAGAAGCAACCAATCAGTGCATGGATAAGTGAAAAAACAAATGTATGTTTCTCTCTTTCTCAGCCCCCTCCCCTCCAAAAAAATAGAAACCCACCTTGCTACTTGGTTCAGTGGCTTACCCATTTTCACATGGTCACCAAGAATAGAAAATTTAGTGATCTTTCATGCCTTCTACTCATTCTTCTAGGTTTTCTTGTTCTACAAGATCTGAGCACTTCCACCTCTCCATTTTCCAGGCCACTGCTCTAGGCCTTGGTCTCTTATTGGAACAATTTCAGTATTACCTTTTTTATCGGCAAGTATTTATTGCACTTCTACTCTGAATTGTGCACTGGGGATATAATTTTGCATGAATCAGACAGCAGGAAAGTCAGTATGTTGAACAAGTTCTCCTTAGTGCAGTTCAGAGTTTTTTCTGCACCCATGATTCTCCTACTTAAACCCACTCAGTGTTCTTATGTGTCTGACATGTCACAAAACAAAAGAATATAGGTCAACACTTTTGCTGCCCTCCAATTATAGATGAAACCTAGATTTGTTAGCATGGAACATAAGACCTGTAAGATCTTGGAACAACTGACCTCCTCTTTCTGTTTCCTGTCCCTTCTCCCCTCATTGTAGCTGAAGTTTCAGCAGGGCCTGGCTCCCTGTGGTTACCTGAGGTCATCAGGCATCTTCTTTCCTCAGTGCTCAGGCTCATGGTACAGCTTTCTCTCCCTGTCTGACAAGACTTCACGCATTCACTCATCCTCTCCCTGTGCCATAACTGTATATTTGTGTTCCCCAAGTTTCGTATTGGGGTGCTGTTTCCCTACTGCCTGTTTAGGCTGGGACAGGGATAAGGACTCATACTTGCTAGTTAAATGAAAAGAGAATATGTTCGCTGCTCACATAATCAGCTTTATAAATGTAGGTGTTGGTGTGTGGTTTATTTATGTAAATTTGCTCTGGCAAGCACACGTGGACACTGTTAAGTGCCGTCAGTGTGACAGATAAATGACCCTTTGGTCATAATCTCCCAAGCACCACATATTTTTAAAAGTTCTTATATTTTGACATAATTCAGATATATAGAAAAGTTACAAGAGAAATACAGAGAATTTGGTATGTCTTTCAATCAAATGATAACATTTTTTTACGTTACTTTATCTCCTTTTATCTCCCCTCTGTCTCACTATTTCAGCTGTCTATTTTTTTCACAACCAATTGAGAGTAAGCCACAGACATGATACTCCCTGAACACTACATACCAAAAACTGTATTTCTTTTTTTTTAAGATTTTATTTATTAATGTTTATAGAGAGGGGCAGGGAAGGAGAAAAAAAGGGAAAGAAATATCAGTGTGTGGTTGCCTCTTGCGCACCCCACCCTGAGGGTCTAGCCCACAACCTAGGCATGTGTCCTGACTGGGAATTGAACTGGAGCAGTTGCAGGCCCATGCTCAATCCACTGAGCCAGACCAGCCAGGGTAAGAGTATATTTCTTAAAAAAACAAGGATATTCTCTTAAATTATTGTCAAAATTAGGAAATTAACATTGAACCATTATTATCTAACCATCAGCTTTCAGTCATATTTCCTCTAAAAGAATGTTTTCTTGGCCTCCATTAGTTTGGAACAGTTCCTCAAATTTTAAAAACTTTATGAAGATACAATTGATATAGAGTCAATTGCACATATCTAAAGCATACACATTGATAAGCATGACACTCGTACATACTGTGTGACTATCACCACAATCGTCACGGTCATAGCCTGTCACTACCAAAAGGTTCTTCCTGCCCCACACCTCCCACACACTTTCCCCTCCGGCCAAAAAGGTCTTTCCATCACTGTGGACTAGCTTATGTGACCTAGAGTTTGGTATCAATGGCATCACACAATATGCTCTTTATTTTTATTTTTGGACTCAAACAGTTCCTCAATTTCTATCTTTTCTGACTCCGCTACTTTTGTCACGTTCAGCTTATTTTGCCCCTCAAAAGTTTCACTCTCTGCTTTTAGCATTCGCTGGTAGTTTTTGCCTGATGGTTGTTAAATAGTAATTCTCTATTTTTATTATTTCTTTTAAATGCATTAGTTTAAGGAAAAGCTCTTACTTCTTGTTTACTTACTATTTTAACATGAACTTGTAGGTTTTTATGATATTATATAGGTTATGATTCCTTACTATCATTATTTATTTTGTTTATTTTAGAGAAAGAAAAGAAAAGAGAGGGAGGGAGAAAATTGAGGCGGAGAGAGAGATTTGTTCCACTTATTTATTGGTCCTTCTTACATGTGCCCTGATCAGGACTGAACCTGCAACCTTGGCATATAGGGACAGTGTTCTAACTACCTGAACTTCCTGGACAGGGCTATCATGATTTTTTTTTTAATTACCGTATTTTTCAGACTATAAGATGCACTTAAAAAAAAACCTTTTTTTTGGCTTAAAAATTGTTTATCCTGTTTTTCTCCTCTAAAACCTAGGTGTGTCTTATGGTGTGGACCCCAGACACACCTAGGCTTTAGAGGAGGAAAATGGGGAGGAAATTTTAAAGCAAAAAATGTGGTAAAAAAGTACGTCTTATAGTCTGAAAAATACAGTACTTTTTAATTTTTAAAGGTTTTATTTATTTATTTTTTAGAGAGAGGGGAAGGGAGGGAGAAAGAGAGGGAGAGAAACATCAGTGTGTGGTTGCCTCTTGTGCACCCCCTACTGGAGACCTGACCTACAACCCAGGTATGTGCCCTGACTAGGAATGGAAACGAGGACCCTTTGGTTTGCAGCCCAGGCTCAATTCACTGAGCCAACCAGACAGGGCTATCATGATTCATTTCGATGCTGAAAATTTCCCAAGTTTGTTCAAGGAGCTCCTCAACCATTCATTAAGTCTTTATTTTCTGAAACAAGTGTTCTAGGCTTTTCTTCTGTTTGTCTTCCTCCAAACCTGAAGTCAGCTACTTACCCAGGGAGTTCCTTTTAGTGGAGAATGATACTTAGAAAGCAAGATTTATTTTAAAGATTCTATTTCTTTATTTTTAGAGAGGAAGGGAGGGAGGGAGAAAGGAGGAGAGAAACATCAATGGATGGTTGCCTCTCACACACACACACACACACACACACACCCACACACCCACACCCCCCCCACACCCCCCCGAGGACCTGGCCCACAACCCAGGCATGTGCCCTGACTGGGAATTGAACAGGTGACTCTTTTGGTTGTCAGACTGACACTCAGTCCACTGAGACAAACCAGCCAGGGCAGAAAGCAATCTCTTAATGATAGATGTGATCATAGTTACTGGAATGTCAGTAATGTGTTCAAAATTGAGTTAAAGTGGTTCTCTCTCAGTCTTTATCACAGTCACACCATCCTCACCCTGGAAAATGGTTATGTTCTTCATATCAGATACAATTTTAATATAGCACTGACAAACTGGTGGAAATTAAATAAATATAATATATAAATAAAATTAATTTATTTTCTACTTCAGGGGTTCCCTCTACTTGATGATATTCATAGTCTCTCATTCTGTCTTGCTCTCCTCATGCCCCGCAAAGTTGCCCTCACCACTGACAAAGTTGATTCTGAAGCATGTACTAGGTTGTGCTTTTACTGAACTCCGGCAGGAGATACTCCCACCGAGAGGCAGCAGTGAACGCAGGCTCCCAGAGGGACTTCATTCCAAGAGAGCAAGAAATGGCTGATAGTCCATTTTTGCTTAATATTATGCTTATGAGATTTATCTATATAATGTCGCTTATAGTTATAGACATTCCTTGTCATTGTATAGGATTCCTTTGCATGTATATGGCACAGTACATATTGCTAGTAGTAGTGCTGTTATGAACATTATCATAATGTCTTTGGTGAGTATTTGTATGCATTCTGTTGAGTGTATTCCTAGGAGTAGAATTTCTGGATCATAGCATATGCACGGTTTAGTTTTTGTAGATATTAGCAGACTGCTGTAGTTGTTCCACTTATGACTCTGATCAGAGGTTTTGAGAGTTCCATTGCATCGCTTCCTTACCAACTCTATTTTTTTGCTTGTTTTACTTTAATAATTTTGTTGGGCATGTAGTAGCATCACTACATTGTATTTCCTTGATGTCTAATGATACTGAGCTACTTCTCATGTGTGTTAGTCATTTAGATATTGTCTTTGAAGTGCCTAGTAAGTATTTTGTTTGTTGTTAAGTTGGTTCTTCTGCCTTTTGTTTTCTTTCTAAAATATGTATTTCTTTAATTTCTTTTCAAATCCTTGTCTTGAGGGCAGACTTTCAAAATATCACAGTGAGGGATTATGATTTGTTGCTATAAATCCTTTGTTGAATATGTAATTACTGATATCTTTATCTACTTCATTCTCTTAATTATACTTTTTAATTAACAGAAATTCTTAATTTTAATGTAGTCCAATTCACCAGTACTCTTCTTTATGATATCTTTTTATGTCCTGTTTAAGAAAGATTTTCCTTTTTTTTTTTTTTTTTTTCGGCCAGTCCAGGTCATGAAGGTGTTCTCGTTTGTTTTCTTCTTTAAAAATTAACTTTTAAAACTTTCCACATTTCGATGTACAATGTATCTGGAATTGACTTTTGTGTATGGTGTGAGGTAGGAGACAAGATTCATTCTTTTTCACATGCGTACCTGCCTGACCAGTACCACTACTGAAATGACCATCCTTTCCCTGTTACTACGGGTCACCTTGGTCGTAAATTAGGTGGTTAATTATTTCTGGATCTATTTCTAGACTCTGGTTTACTGACCTTTTTGTCTGCCCTTATGTCTAAATTGTCTTTATTTACCAGGTCTTACAACCTGGTCCTTCAGCTTTATTTTTCCACGCTGATTTCGTTTTGTTGTTATTGTTGTTCTTTGCATTTCAATTGAAAATTTTCAGTTCGTAAATTTCCACCAAAATACCTTGCTGAGGACTTTCTTGTAATTACATTGAATCTACACATTAATTTGGAGAGTTTGACATTTTTACGATATTGAACCTTCCAGTTGATGACTGTTGTATATATATTTTTAAATTTTCAATTAACTAATTTTAAATTGAAGTATAGTTGATAAACAAATGCGCTATATTTTTGTTTATGTAAGCCTTATTGAATTTTTTCAATAATGTAATTTTCAATGTGGAGTCTTTTTATTAGTTTTACTCCTAGGTTTTTGATATTTTTAAATAATTTTCAATATCTATTTGCTGCTGTTATTGATGAAGACCTTTTGCTTTGATACCTAAAGACTGGTAAGCAAATATATTTATGTATTTATCCTTCACATTAAAATTATTTTACTTATTGAAAGTTGGAGTGAGAAAGAGAAAATGCATTTATAGCTTTAAAATGCTAATATTTCGGAGTTTTTTTGTTAGTGCTTAGATGAAACAGAGCTGTTAGAATTTTTTTTTCTGTAAAATGTACTTAGTCCCTTAAAGCATATGCCGTTTCTCATAGTGTTAACTACTAATCTCCTGGAGAAGTAAAAACACTTTTGACTTATTTTGGGGGGTCATGAATTGCAGTTTTGTCTCTCACAATAAGATTGAATTTCTTTTGATTGGAGACTTCCGCCAAGATGGAGGCATACCAGAGATATCTTTTGGCCAAGAGATAAAATGTTATTTTTCTGCCAAGCTTATTTCAACGATCTCCACATTATTTCTCCTAGAAATACAAATAATTAAAACACTAACTTTATAACTCAGTCATCTAGGAATTTGCTCTTGGCTATGTATTCCTCATGTGTATTTGTAATCTAGCATTTTGAAACATGCATTACCCTATTTTTTAACTAATGATAGAAATGAAGCAAGAGGGGATTGCTTTTCAAAGACACAGAGTAGATGCTTTGGCTAGACTACCCTTCCACAAATGATTTTTACTATGTACTGACAGAAGAAAACAAAATCTAGCTTTTTATACTATGCTTCTACGGGTGGGAGATTGCATTATATCTCTTTAGGTTTATGTTTTGGTATAGTATAACACATTCACTTAACATTAATTGAATGACTAAATGAGCAGTTTGTTGTCCAAGTGAAAGTCTGTCTTAAATTTATTCTAGTTAATTTGATTCCTCCCCAGAAATATTAAAGTGTTATTACATGTTTGGTTACATTAAATAGCAGAGTCCTAGGTAACACTATGAAATATGCTGTTTTACTACCACGCTGTCTTCTTAGCTAATGCAAATTCCACCTGAAAAATAGTAGTAGCTACTTCTGTTGTGCTTGAAAAGCTGAAAGTAATATTATGTGATACAGATTGAACCACTCACTACCCACTAACTTATGGGTAATGTATGTGATAACAGTCTCGTTCCAGATATGTCATTTCAGAACAGGTTGACACATATTTTATTTTATCCATTTTAGTGGGGGTGGGGGTGGGCCGAGCCTCTCTGAGCCACAGCTTTACTTGGTATTCTCTCACAGCCGGATCTCATTTTGGCATATGTTGTATGTGGCATATGGAACAAATTTTTGCTACCAACTCCTTCAATTGAGGGCAGATGTTATATGTCCTTAAATATGCCTTTAAGGAATCTCTTTGAATCACTACTGAGACTTCAGTAGGTACCTAACCACAGAGCTGACCATGAGGAGGAAAAGGGGCCTTTGGGGTCTAGGATCCCTGCATCCAGAAATCCCAACTATGTCAGCAATAATTTATATGCTGATCTTTATTGATTCTTACCTATGGGTGTTAATTTATGGAATCTTATTACTGTGGCTGTAATCTCACCTTGCCATTTTGTGTATATCATCTCATTCAGGAAATGAATGTGTGAAACGAGCTAACACCTTTGTCTAGCACCGCCGTAATCCAAGTGATAACTGTTACATAATAGCGAGCACCGTAGTGTGCTACATGTTTATTTTGATCTGGAGTTTAATTCCACATGCCTCATCGCTGGTCAGCCTCTAGGTTTTTCATTCCCAAGTAGTGTTTCCAGAGTTTGGTTTCAAAGCTTCGTAAGTCATTCTTTTTATAAAATAGGCAGTCTCTGTGGCTCTGTGATGGATGCCCTGCAATTATTACCAGGAAGGAGAGGAGGGATCTTGTCTTTTTGTGCTATTATCATAATAAAATAAGATAGAACTAGCAAATAAATCAAACTAATTGAAGCAATTCATAGCATTACCTTGACAATGAGACTCAGTGGTCAAGTCATGAATATCCAGAAAGTCTTGGCTAGTTGCCATCGGCTCTTCATGTCTGTTATGAAAGCAACAAAAGAGAAGTCTTGCTCTTTTCTGATTAAATTTTGTCCCATTGATAGTTACTTTTTAAAAGAAGGGTGTAGTACTCTGCAAAAAAAGCAGTAGTTAGAAATAAAGTGTTTCAATTGCTTCTAGAGCCCAATCCCAGGATTTAGAGGGTTCTAGCCCATCATATGGGCTCAACAGATGTTTGCTGAAGGAATGACTGACTGACTGAAGGAATTAATGAAATCCTATCAAAAACATAAGATTTAGTCTATCTCTCACATACCAAAGTCTCTTCAAAAAAGTGTATCCCACTCCTGACATGTGGCTCATTGGGTTGGGTGTTGTCCCACAAACTGAGAGGTCACTGGTTTGATTCCTGGTCAGGGCACAAGTCAGGGTTGTGGGCCAGGTCCCTGTTTGGGGGTGTGCAAGAAGCAGCCCACTGATATTTCTCTCTCATTTCCCTCCCTCGGTTTTTTCCTCCCTTCCTCTCTCTCTAAAAATAAATACGACCTTAAAAACATTACATCCCATACGTAGTTAATATCATCTTAGCAGCTAGTACCCTAAAACATTTTGGAGTTCATTCTATACATGTCACTTTCAAGTACTAAAGATATTAGAATCACAGGATATCTGTAACAGAAATTCAGATAGAAGACTTTTAGGAGGGTGTAGAGTGCTTGAAAATGTTTGTTGTTTTTTTTTTTAACTGCTGCTTATGTTTAAAATTATTGCCATATGAGTTTGTGATTGAGTTATTCCAAGAAGCAAAGTTTGGACAACTCAGAATTCTAAAGGAGAAGGAGCATGAAAGCTCAAAATTATGTATTTTTCTATTGTAAATGGAATGTAGAAAAACAATTCTAGAACGATACCTAGCAAACCAATTGTTACAGTGTTTCCCTCTGAGGATTAGATATTTTTGGATGGAGGAGGGGTGTGGTAGAAAATATGTGACTTTAACGTTTTGCTTAATTTTCTCTTTCTTTATAAAAAAATTTTTATTTATTGACTTTTAGAGAGAAAGGGAGGGGAAGAGAGACAGACAGACAGACAGACATCTTTTTGTTGTTAATTTATTTATTCATTCATTGGTTGATGCTTGTATGTGCCCTGACCAGGGATCAAACCCGCAACCTTGGGCTATCTGAATAATGCAATAACCAACTGAGATATGCAGCCAGAGCTTAGATTTTTCCATGTGGTTTAAATTTTTACATAAAAAGTAATAAAACATTAAATCTAAGTAATATAATTTGCATTTTAAAAGTTTAGAAACATGAAAAAGTATAATCCTAATAGCAAGAGGCAACTGACACGAATAAGTTGGTATATTTGTTTCCAGTATTTTTTAAAAATATTGTATTTAGCCCTGGCTGGCATAGCTCAGTGGATTAAGTGTGGGCCTGCGAACTACAGAATCGCGGTTCCATTCCCAGTCAGGGCACATGCCTGGGTTGCAGGCCAGTTCCCAGCAGGGGACTCATGAGAGGCCACCATACATTGATATTTCTCTCCTTCTCTCCTTCTCTTCCTCTCTAAAGATAAATAAATAAAATCTTTAAAAAATATATTGTATTTATTTTTAGAGAGGGGGTTGGTAAGGGAAGGAGAAAGAGAGAGAAACGTCAATGTGTGGTTGCATCTTGTGCACCCCCTATTGGTAACTTGGCCTGCAACCCAGGCATGTGCTGGGAATCGGACAGGGATTCATGCATGGTTCGCAGTCCTGGGCTCAATCTACGGAGCTACACCAGCAAAATCTCCAGAATTTTTTCTGCATAAAAAAATAACAATAGTGCGAGTCAATTGGGAATTTTTTTTCTTTTTCTTTTTTATTCCAGTATATCATCAGTATTTTTCTTTGTCATTAGAAATTTGTAAAGGTTTTTTAAAATGTGCGCATAAATCAACATAAGCTACTAAATTATTTTTTTGTTGTGAGATGCTTCAAGTTTCTTAACATTTTTCATATGATAGGGAATATTTTTGTGTAAATCTTAGTTCCTGTTTCAGATTATTTCTTTAATACTGGAGTCATTAGTCTTTTATTTCAAACTAAAAGTATTAGCATAACCAAAATATTTAGCACTTTGCTATGGAGTTAGTGCCTAAATGACTTCTAAATCTTTACCACTTTTGGAAACCAGGTATTTTAGAAAGGTCCCTTTCTTTCTCCCAAAATCAGAAACTAACCTGGAAATTAAGTTCACTTTGGTAAACACATCTTGATATCTTCTCAAAGATTGTGATTGAGCCGGCATTTTGGCATTAGCATATCTCCTAATTAATGACTGGATACTAGCCTCATCATATTAAATACTTCGTGTATTTTTAGCTGCTTTGGAAAAAAAAGAATTGTGAAATTTTGATTATTATGTTAATACTTTAGTTTCACTAAACTTGCCACGTATTTTTGGTTACTAGACAAGAATTCCCAAGACTAGATCCCAGCACTCATCTTTCATATGATGTTTCAGAAATCATAAAAATAGAACTCCTGCCTCAGAGGGCTGTAATCTGGGTGGACTGCAGTACTCTGTTGATATGTTTCCTCACAATTTGTAGGCCACATATTGTTTCTATGTCCTTTTTTTCTGGAAAGATGTCCCATGGCTGATTCATCTCCTCAGAATTAAAAGCAACATATTTTTATATGCATTTTTCTGGGGAGATGGTCAATAGCTTTTGTTAGATTTCACAGAAATGTAAGTCACTGCCTTCTACTCCCCAAAAGAAAAACAAATAAATGAATCGCACCACTTTTTGAAGACTTTGAAAGAGTAAAATTGACAACTGATTAAGGAAAAAAACTGTTACACTAAAGAGTTTCTGTATTCTCCCATGTGGTCATCAGTATAAAAATGGGTCTATTGGTAACATTGTAATCAGACCAGTGGAGCGAGAGGGCCACTAGCAGAAGAGACTCCATAAAGGGCCAGGCAGAGTTCCTGCTACATAATAGTTACTTAAATATGGCAGTTACTGTTATATCCTTTTAGAGATTTGCATATTCACTTCTTTTTAAGATTGTATTTATTTATTTTTCGGGAGAGAGGGAAACATCAATATGTGGTTGCCTCTCACCCGCCCTATACTGGGGATCCTGCCCACAACCCAGGCATGTGCCCTGACCTGGAATCTAACCTGTGATCCTTGACCCTTTGGTTCGCATCCCGTACTCAATCCACTGAGCTACACCAGCCAGGGCCCACTGAGCCACACTAGCCAAGGCCCAGTTATTTCCTTGTTCTTGTGTAATGAGAGCTTTTGGTGTTTCTGTTGTATTCTTCACATTTATACTATACAGCTTATTTTCATATCATATGTTATATACAACACAATTTGTGGTGACTTTTCTCTTAGAAAAGGTGTGATCGAGGCAGGAGAAAGTAGGAGGACAAGACAGTGCAAGGTCACAGTTGATCCAAGCCATGGAATTTTGGATGGAGTTGATATATAATAATTAGACTTAGAGAGAAAAGTGTGTGTTAGTTTCTAATACAGTTGTAGGAGTATGAAACTTACTTAAAAGTTAATACAGAATTGCAGGGAGATTTGTCTATTAGGCAACGTAAAAATTAAATTACCTTCTTTATTTACCTAATTGCATTTTTTCTAGGGACTCTTCTAATGCACTGTGAGATGTTAAACAAAAATCAATGAAATCAGAAAAACAAAACAGAATAATGTTTAATTTCTCTCTTTCTCTTTCTCTCTCTTTAAGAACCAATAACCCGGGAAATATGTCTTTATTGCTAATTAGGTACATAAGCTTTTAAGAAAATTTGAACTTGAAACACAGAAATCTGTCAAAGGAAAGAAATGAACATTTATTGAGGGTCTACTATGAACCACAGACACTGTGCTAAAGGGATTAATGTTACCATATTTGATTCTAACAGTGATGCCTGATGTACAAGTAATTAGGACTCTCATTTTGCAGACTAGAAAATAGAAACCCACTTAAAAAAAGAAAAGAAGTTTAGCCCAGACTAGTGTGGCTCAGTGAATTGAGTGCTGGCCTATGAAACAAAGGATCACTGGTTCGATTCCCAGTCAGGACACATGCCTGGGTTGCAGGCCAGGTCCCCAGTGGGGGGGTGCATGAGAGATAAATACACAGTGATCTTTCTCCCTCCCTTTCCCCCTCTCTCAAAATAGATAAATAGAATCTTAAAAAAATAGGTGAGGCTCAATGAATTGAGTGTACGCCTGGGAACCAAAGGGTTGCCAGTTTGATTCCCAATCAGGGCGCATGCCTGGGTTGTGGGCCAGGTCCCAGTGGGGAACCTGTGAGAAGCAACCACACATTGATGTTTCTCTCTCTCTCTTTCTCCCTCCCCCCTCTCTCAAAAATAAATTAAATTTCTTTTAAAAAAAGGAAATTTTATTTGTTTTTTTAGAGAGAGTGGAAGGAAGAAAAAGATTGATATGAGAGAGAAACATCAATCAGTTGCCTCTCACTTATACCCTGACCAGGAACCAAGTCCACAGCCTAGGCACGTGCTCGGACTTGGAGTCAACTGGCAGCCTTCCGCTTTGCAGGATGGCGCTCAACCAACGGAGCCACATCAGTTGGGGCAGAAACCCACTTTGAAAGATGTTTTTAAAAGGTGAAGGGCTTAAGCAAAAATAAAACAAAACACTTTATAGACACGCACAACAGCACGGTGATGATAGCACAGGGGAAGGGGGTGAGGGCAGGTAGAAGAGGGCGGGGGGATCAATGGTGATGGACAGAGACTTGGGTGGTGAACACACGATAGAGTGTGGGTGGTGTGTGATAGAATTGTGCACCTGAAACAAATAATTTTATCAACCAACGTCACCCCAATAAGTTCATTTAAAAACATGGTAAAACATTAAAAAATAAAATGTATTTAGTTCTCCACAGCTAACTAAGTGGAGGAGGCACTCTTTCCACTCTGATAAAGGAGAATTAAACAATTAATCTTATTTTTTAATAGAAATTTAATTCATATACCTTAAAACACTTTTTAAAAAATAGCTTTTTATTTATTTATTTTTCGAGGAAGGGGAAGAGAGAGAAACATTGACTGATTGCCTCATGTGTGAGCCCCAACCAGGATCCAAACCTGAAACTTAGGCATGTGCTCTGACCACAGGTTGAATCTGCGACCTTTTGCTTTGTGGGACAATGCCCACCCACCTGAGCCTCACAGATCAGGGCATAAAACACTTTTAAAGTGATATATAGTTCAGTGGTCTTTAGTATATTCACGTGGTTGGTTGTACACCGTCACCACTAATTCTAGAACATTTTGTTTTTTAATACTCATCCAAGGATGTTTATTGATTTTAGTGGGAGAAGGAGGGAGGAGGAGGAAGGGGAGATGGAGACAGAAGGACCCTGATTAGTTGCTGCTGTGTGTGCCCCTACCAGAGATCAAATCCACAACCTTTTTTTGGTGCAAGGGATGATGCTCCAACCAACCAACCAAAAGTTGGCTGGCTCAGTTGACTCCAACCAGCTGAGCCACTCACTGGGCCAGGGATTAGAGCATTTTCATCACTCCCCAAAAGAAACCCGGCACAATTAAGCAGCCACTCCATTCTTCCTCCTCTAGTTCCTGGCAACAGCTATGTATCTGCTTCCGTCTTTGTGGATTTGCCTTTTCTGGACATTTAATATACATGGAATCATACAGTAATTGGTCTTTGCTGTCTGGCTCACTTGGTATAATGTTTTCAAGATTCATCCCTGTTGTGGCGTGTAACAGTACTTGGTTCAAAGTTCTAGAGTCTGAGAAGTCCAAGAGTAAGATGCCAACATGGTCAAGTTCTGGTGAATACCCTCTCCCCGGTTCATAGCCTGCTCCTTCTCACAGTGTCCTCACGTGATGAAAGAAGCTAGGATCTCTATGAAACACTTTTGTATAAGGCACTAAGCCCGTTCAGCAGGGCTCCATCCTCACAACTTAAGCATCTTGCAAGGTGCCCCCTTATAATGGCATCACATTGGGTGCTAGAGTTTTAACAGGAGTTTTGTGGGCGTACAAACACTAAGATTTTAGCAAAGTCCTTTGCTCATTTTAAATTTTGGTTAATTGTCTTTTTGTTCTTAATATGTTCTGGATATTCAACCCCTGTTAAATGTGTTTTACAAACATTGTCTCTCTAAGAGTTGTCTTTTCACTCTTCTAATCTCCTTTGAAACAAAAGGTTTCAGTTTTGATGAGTTCTATTTTATCTATTCTTTGGTGTCTGTGTTTCATCTTTTTTTAGAGTTGTTTTTCAAAGTTACACGTGAACTTTACTTTTTACTCTGTGGGAGCTTCACTGGCTTGCCTGAAGGAGCTAGAATGTTTTCCCTCACCCTTCATTTCCCTTTCTGTGTAGTGCCCATCATTTGGTAGAGGCCAAACAAATGAGGGTTGAATTGAATAATACCGACCACCATACACATGGAACAGGCATGTAATAGGCATTGATAACAGAAGGAGTTAATAACAACTATCACATATTGTGTACTTACTTAATTACCCAGTACTGTTTTAAGCACTAACATGCTCATTGTCTCATGTAATCCTTACAACAATCCTATGAATGAGATATTCTTTCCCCAGTGCATAAAGTATTACACTGAGGGTTAGAGAGGCCACGTAATTTGTCTAAGCCCACACAGTTGACCTGGGATTAGAACCCCCCTTGGCTTGGATGATAGATAGGTTCTCATTTTAACCACCACATCTCTGAGCTGGGGCAACAGCAAAATGTGAAGAACCTGATGGGTGAAAGGGTGTGGGACCAAGAAGTAGGATAGTTATGCTAAGGTTTCTGTTGCTATGTTTCACATCTGTGAAACTTGGAGAGAGATGCGTAAGGATTTTTTATAGGTTCACTTTGAAAATAAATTAAACATTTAAACACTTCTGAGTATTCACTTTCACTGCTTCTCTATTTTAATTTCAAGGTTATGTTTTCTCTTTAACCATCTTTTTAACTTTTCCTCTCCATTTTTAAGTTTTTACTTCCAACTCCTTCACCATCTCTGGACCTCATTCTGCTCTGAATCCTGCTCTGGTAACTCTGTACTATCCTGGTACTTTTCACTCGTCTATGCCTGCCTCCAGGATATTTTTATATTTTATGTAGCTTTTCTCATTGTCTTCAGCAGGAGGGTTGTTCCAAGTTATTGCTTCTTTCAGCACTGGAAGTGAAAGTTTTATATTCTTTTGAATTAATAAATGTAAAATTATGTTATGATGGTATGATGGGAATAGCATGCCCTCATGCTGGCGGAAATCTTGATAATATATTTATTTGGGAGAGGTTTCAATGTCCCCAAGTATTTTGTGCTTGAATACCTCCAATTTTTATATTGAATGAGTTTTAATTGCTTGCTAGATTATTTATTTGTACATAGTTTTCGCGGTTAATGACAGCCACCAGTGCCCACTGCTGCAGTAAAACCACCTGTGCGATTCAGGTGCCATAACACATGCTTTTCATAGGGGAAATTTTTCTAGACAGCATCCTCTGTGATTTCTTTGTTATTGACAAAAGCCACGTATATGCTGTTACTGAATTTCTCCCCAAATTAATGGGTCTAGGCTTTAAACCGAGGGATTAGGCCTGTCAATTTCAAGTTAGCACTAGGAATTGTTTTGAAATTGGAAAGAAGTGATATTCTAGCCCCGTTAGTCTCTAGGGCTATCTATGTTTCGCCTCATTGTCGGTGATTCGCACTTGGCAACTGCTGAGAAACTTGCCTTCAAGTGCTCCTTCACTCTTGCTGGTGAAGAGCAGATGTTTTCACCTGCCGCAAGCAGGACTGTTGGAGGAAGAGGGGGCACACGGGGCAGACCTGGCTTCCAGAGGGCAAAGTGCTACTGTAGAACTGCCTTAGGGGACAAAGGGGGACAAATGGGGACTGGAGGCCAGGGCAAGGCTGTGGAAGGGGATTAGCTGGCTATGCCCAGATTGTGATCACCAAAATTTGCCATTATAATACGCACTGTTTTGCCCAGATTTTTGAGGGAAAAGTAAGGATGCTCATTATATATGGGTAGAACTCGAAATACCTTGTATCTGTTCTTGTGTTTTGTAATTATTTGTTACATAAAATTTCTTGAACCATAATGTTCAGAAATAAATGCTCAAATTCCTGTATAATTTTAAAAAACAAGTATCTAAATATAAATAAATTAAAAATTGAATTACAACAAAAGATTTTTTCCCTGAAAGTTTTGGGCAAAAACATGGGTGTGCATTATACATAGCAAAAATACAGTACTTGACCCAATCAACCAGGAATATATCCAGCATTCGTATTTCAGGTTCCTCCATGTGATGATAAATAACCCAAACTAATTTTAAGATCTCTATTAGAATTATGAAAAGCGTGAGCTATCTTTTCCTTATTCTTATTGTTGAGAAGTTTGTAAAAGATGGAACCTAGAATATCTTTATACGTTTGTCACTGCAAAAACTATGGCCCTGCCCCCCCGCAAAAGGCCAGAAAAGAGGAGAAATATAGAAGGCTTTCATGGCAGACTGTGACTAATATTGGAAGAATTTTGTACTTCAGAGGTGTCAATTTTAAGGAAGACCAAATTATTTCAGATGAATTTAGAAGATGCCTCCTAGTCCGGTGTTTGTATGTGTCTAGTTTCTTGTGGTTGCAGAATTGCTTATACTTAGGAAGAGAGGTAGAATTTTGAAAGCTCCCATTAATTTTTCTCTGAAGGCACAGAACATATTTTTCAAAAAGCACACCTAATGTAATGTTGGATTTAAAATACCAGTCTTGCCCTCACGGGCGTGTCTGTTGGTTGGCAGCCTCATGCAGGGTCACTGGTTCCATTCTGGGGCAGGGTGCATGCCTGGGTGGCAAGCTGGTCCTGCTTGAGGTGTGGGAAAAAGGTAGCCGATCCATGTTTCTCTCTTGCATCACATTTCTTTCCCTCTCTTTCTCGGCTCCCCAAGCCCCCTCCCTAAAAATAAATACATACAATCTGTAGAAAAAACTAAGACACCAATCTTCTTGCCTTGTCTGAGTGTCTCAGTTGGTTGGAGCATGATCCCCTACACCAGGCGGCTGCAGTCAGGGGACTGCACCCCCAACCTAGGCTGTGGGGGTGATCCCCAGTCGAGGGGCCCATGGGAAGCAACCAATCAATGTTTCTCACATCAACATTTTTTCTCTCTCTCCTTTCCTCTGTCTCTCTAAAAACCAATAAAAAGATACCCTCAGATCCTCAGGTGAGAATTAAAATAAAATAAAATACAAATTTTCTCTAAATCTGAGTTAGATTTCTCCATCCTAAAAATTAGGCATGTGATTTTAAAGACTTTTTTAAATTAAAAAATTTTCAGTTATAATTTATATTCATTAGTATTTGGCATTAGTTTCAGGTGTACAACATAGTGGTTAGATCATGATATACTTCATAAAGTGTTTCCCCTGAAAACATTTCTTTTAAGATTATTTTGGGATATTTACAAATGTCTACCACTGGGTGTTGAAAACCAAGAGAAACTGTAGAGAGAGCAGCTTAAGTAGTTAGAACCAGACTCAAGCCAAGCACTAATTTGCTGTGTAACTGAGATAAGGAACATTACTTCTTTAGGAACACTGCACACACTGGCCTTAGCTTGTTTATGAAATAAGGTAGTAGTTAGATTAAATATTCTGATTTTTTTGTTCTATTATAATCCTATGATTTTTCTAAGAGAAAAGATACTTCATTTTGTAATATGACTTATGTTTTAAAGAACCTAACACACCTGTGTTATTACACAATTGACTGTCAGCTCACACAATTTAATGATCATGATCCATTGTGGGAAAAACAGATTGAAGTAACAAACTAAGTTCTGAATTGGTAGAACTATAACGTAAGGTTTCTTAGTTTGCAATTGCTCATACTTGCAACAAGATATAGTTGTATGCACTTTGCACTAGATAATAAGAAAATGGCTTTCTTGACATCCAATTTCTCTGCTAGAAATCTCTCCATCAAAGTTCATTCTCACCTAAGCCCTGAGCTGAGACTCTCAAATCTTCAAGTATAGGACAGATGGTCACAAACAATAGAGATTGTGAATCTATTCTGTGTTCAAACAAGTACAGAGCTTCCTAGTATAGTACCAGTTGGATACTTGGAATTAATGTTAGTTCTGGTCATTTTCATTAACCCTCATAATTTAGCTCGGATGAATTTTGGCTTTACACATTCTGCAGAACATTGCACACAGACGTTTGGTGTTTGCTTAGGTTGCTAAGGGCAGTGTTATATGTCTTCGTGAGTATCCTATACAGTAGAAATACCTGCTCATGGGGCTCTAAAAAACGAACTTTCCACCAACGTGGATACTCAATATACCAAGTACTTTGATCCTGATTTTATTCATTTTATTGAGGCAACCATGTGGATACATAGGTAAGAGATTAATTTTAAATACGTAACTATATCTTAATGTATCATGGGCACTCTACTAACTATTGAGCAATCAACATGGGAAAATGTTGATGCCTTTAAAAAACTATATTTAGGCCCCAGCCTAGTAGCTAAGTTGGTTAGAAGACCACTATCCCTAAGTGCCAAGGTGGAGGGTTTGATCACCTGTCAGGCCACATACAACAAGCAACCAGTGAATGTGTGGATAAGTGGTACAACAAGTCTCTCTCTCTTTCTCTCCCTCCCTCTAAACTCAATTATTAAAAAAAAAATAAGAAAAAGAAACAACTAGTGAATGCATAAATAAGTGGAACAACATATCAATGTTTCTCTTTCTTCCCCTTTCCTCTATCTCTCTAAAATCAATCATTAAAAAACAAATGTGTTTTAAAATTATGTTTCAGTATTGGAGTAGTAGACATAATTTGTAACTGAAATGCAAGGCATTTTAAGAAATACAGAGCTCCCCTTGAGTACATTGCTGATGGGGATGTAAAGTGGTGTACCTGCTATAGAAAATGTTTTGGGCCCTGGCCAGTGTGGCTCAGTTGGTTGGAGCATTGTCTTGTAACTGAAAGATTGTGGGTTCGATTCCCAGACAAGGCACACACATACCTACATTTGTGGGTCATCCCCAGTCAGGGCTCTTGTGGGAGGCAACCAATCCATGCTTCTCTCTGGCATCAGTGTTTCTCTCCCTCCCTCCCTCTCTTTGTAAAAGCAATGAAAAAAATGTCTTTGGGTGAGGATTAAAACAATGATGTGGCAGTTCCTCATAAATTAAATAAAATTACTTCTATTCCCAGATGTGTACTCAAGAATTTAAGGCAGAGACTCAAATAGATACTTGACCTAAGAATATGCTTGAGAGAGAGAAAGAAAGCCCACCATGACAGGGTGTCAAACCCACAACCTAGGTGTGTGCCCTGACCTAGATGGAACCCTCAACCTTTTGGTGTGCAGGACACTGTTCCAACCAGCTGAGCCACCTGCCAGGCTTGCACATCCCTTTGCGTAGCAATACTTACAGTAGTCAAAAAGTGGAAACAACCCAATGTACATCAACAGAAGAATACATAAATGAAAAGTGGTAGATATACACCCAATGAAATATTCATCCTTGATAAGGAATGAAAATCTGATACATCTTGCAACATGGATAAATCTCAAAAACATGATGCTCAGTGAAACAAGCCAGACAAGATAGGAAAAAGATTGTGTGTGATAGATACCCCTTACATGAGGTACCTAGAATAGGCAAGTTGATAGAAATGAAAAGTAGAAGTTAGTGATGGTTAGGAGAAGACAAATGAGGAGTTATTGTTAGTTTTGGACAGATAAAAAGGTTTTAGAAATGGTAAAATGGCAAATTTTATAATATTTTATCACAAAATATCTCCAAAGAAAAAGAAGAAATGTGGAGTTTGCACCAATTTTTAAGAAAATCTCTTGCACGCATTTCCATATCTTGCTGTGTTTGGTCCTGTTTTTCTGCCTGTGTCATGGTTGCTTCATTCCTTAGAGAGCTTCTCAGTGTGGGCTGTGTGGGCTCCGTGTTGCCCTGGTGGATGTGGTTAGGTCAGAATCCACTGGTTTTGGTACCATAGGCTTGCTTCTTATATTTGTTAAAGTTTTTGAGGGTGGATGAGGGAGAGATTGTTTAAAATTGAAACACAATGCATGTTGGAGTCCCCATCCCACATTGGAAAGCACGCTTTTGGGGCAAGCCGAAAGGCTAGGAATCCAGGGTGACGAAATGCAGACCTTCGGGCCATCCTGATTTCTGGTTGCGGGAATCTGTTCTGAATTCAACTGCAAGTGGAAAACTCATCTTTGGCAGAGCAGCCAGGGAGGCCCACCCACCAATCCCGAAAACGTTCTGCTGGAAGTTTGGCGGTATGGGGATGGAGCTGAGGCTGTCTTTCCAAGATCCGTGCAGCTGTCAAGGTGGTTGTGATGAAGCTGAGACCCGCCTCAGCATTGAATTTGGGCAGTGACCTTGAGACTTGCCAGCTCATTCATAGCAGCTGTACTGGTTCTTGCTCTACTGCCACTATTGCATAGCCAGAGAGTCACAGGGAGGGAGCTAAATCCTCTGGGTCTGCCATTCCCAGGATCTGGCAAGTTCCAGCTATGGTGCCAAGCTCTCCCAGCACCTACCAGCCATTGGGCATAGGGACAGTCCAGGTGTGTGAGTGTGGGTGGCTGCCTGTTTCACCTCTGGCTCAGGTTTCAGTCCCTAGGAAGTGGGTAGCTCTCTGAGTATCAGTCTGACGTGCAGACGGAGTCCACGTGGGGCTAACCTGCTTAGCATCTCTAGGGAGAGATGCTCAGTGACAGTTGATCTTGATAGACAGAGAGGTCAAAGCCAACGGTGCTTCTTTGTCCCGAAGGTAGGAGGGAGATATTTTGGAGGGAAATGAAGGTCACCAGAAATGTCCAGAGCAAGAGGGAGAAATATTTTTTCTCCAGGCACAGAGTGGCAAGTGAATTTTGAAAACTCCTCCCCCTACTTCATGTCTTTCTCCTGTCCTTTTCCTTTTAAGTGGCTTTATTATTTTTTTTAAAACCCGCCTTTGTCATTGGACATTTATTGACAGAAATCAAATTGCTGTGTTTCTGGGCAAAGCGCCTGCTGCGGAGAGGTGTGGTTCCGGAGGAATGAGACACGCAGCCCAACAGCTGAGCCTACACTGTCCTCACATAACCTCCCTGCCTTAAATATCGCCAATATTTAGCCTTGCCTTATAAAGTAAAAATGCACAATACCTTCCAGAATTTCATTAAGCCCAAATACTGCCCCCGGCACCACAGCTCAGTTATATCTTCTGTATGTTGGAGGCAGTGCTGCACAGCCCCCCCTTCTCCCCCCACCATGGACCTGCCCTCGGAGCCACCAAGAGGTTACTAATCAGGGAGACTCCGCCATCGATCCGATGGTGGAGACCTGGGGGATTTGTGTGCATTGTTTTTGCTGAAGCCTCCTGTGAATTCATTGCGACCAGATCCTCTGCAGCGAACTCCATGTCGCAGCTTGTGGCTGCCTGTGTCCTGTGGTGAGAGCAGAGCTGCACAGGAGATCCTTTGTCTAGGAAGGCTAGGCAGAGAAGATCACTTTGGAGTTGCTAAGCTCTGCATTGCCATTGGCTGCACTCTTTGTGGGGCTGTTTTTGCAAAAGGCATGCCCAGCACTTCTACAGTGCTGGCAGGCCAGGGCTGCCTTTAAACACCATGATAATAATACCAAAAAGCAGTTTGCAGAACTGTTCCACTGTAGAGGCTTCCTCTGCAGAAGCAAGCAAGATGGCTACCTCGTGGGCTTCGCCGTGAAGAATGCAGAGGCTAATTAAGACAGACTTTAAGGGGAAAAAAGGGTATTTCCCTACTTCATCTTTATGCAAGGCTTTTTTTTTCTCAGTGACTTTTAAAGTATACATTTTACATAAGCTCTGCAGGTTCTGCTTAGCAAACATGTTGATGATTTTAAATGGTATAAGTAGTTTTATAGAGAAATGGCCAAAATTTTTTAGGGGATGGGAGTTAATTTTTCTCTTAAATGGAGGCTCATTTTGCAATTTGATTTTTTTTAGGTTGTAAAGGAAAACGAGAGGCCCCAGAGGGAAAAGAAGCCCAAAGTTTTAAAGGTAATCAGTTATTGATTAAATCATATTTAATTTTTTTCCATTTCATATAGTATTTTTCTGTCACTTAGAAGTAAATTTGGAGCATAGTGGATGTGCATTTTCCCAGATTCTCAGTAAATGAATTTTCACTCAAGTAAAGTGCTTTTTTTTTTTGATGTGCTGCACAATGTGCATGTAAGCATCCTTTATTTTCAACTCCACACAGATTAGCAGAAGGAAAAGTTCATGTGCAAAGTGCTGTGAATAAAATTTATTTTCCTTCATAGCTCCCTTTGTAGCATCTGCATTTATGGTGTAGCTCCAGTGTGTAAACTTGAGCTCCTAAGAAGAAAGCCACTGTTTGAAGTTGACAGCTATGGTCCATTATGATTTAAATAGACTTTCCATTAGACACCGTTTTAAAATGTGCGATTTTTCTTTCCAAAAGAAAGGGTCCTCGGAGATTTCAGTTCATCTTAAAATATATAAGCCATTGAAATCTTAGAGCCCAATGACAATTGCTGAATCCCAGATTTTTATTAGACCATCTTTAATTTTGACATTCATCGAGCTGTAGGAATATGCATGTTTTCTTGATTTTCAATAGTTTGCCTAATGAGTATTCAGTAGTAACCTATTTTGATTATAAGCTGGCAATTCATATTATGAGCTTTGTACAGTATTGAAAAGGGTTAATTTAAAAGCATAGGGCATTGCTAAAAGTTCGAGGCTAGCTTTGGTCTAGCAAATAAGTGCCTATGTGTTAAAGGTTTCAAGTGGTATATTGCTATTATAAAGGTAAGCAACCTGAGCAACCAACCTTTTTAATTCAAGAAGACATTAGGCAATAAAACTACTGGCCTTGAAAATTATATCGTGCACTTGCAATTTAATATTCTAACCTATAGCTCTTCGTTTCCCAATAAAGTTTTAGTATTCAAAGAGAAACATGTTGGACTATGAATGTGGCAAATGTTCATGTTACTTCTTTCCCAGGGTGTATTTGAAAGTGTTATTGACATGGAGAACCAAACCTTGTATTGCCTTCTAATTTGTCTGATCTCCTCAAGTTTCTGTTTCCTGTGTGCACACAACATTGCCATGTACAATTTCCATCATCCAACAAGTACTTATTTAATATCTACCGTATAGTCATCTGTGTACTAGACACTGTAAGTGAATGTAATTGCTTGACACAGATTCTCACTTAGTCTGGACAGGTAGAATACTGATTATTTTCAGGGTAAATTAAACCCATTTCTGTTTCTTTTCCTGCAAATTAATCTATCCACCTTCAATGACTGTCCCCTTCAACTATACAAATATATCACCTAAAGTCCTATTTAGGTGTTTTGTCTTAAAATATTCAAGAGAGAAATAGTTTCAGTTCTACTATTATAAATGACTCTCAAATTTGTGGGAGGCAGGGATAAGGGCATTAGATAGAAGCATGGACAAGTTTGGTAGCTTAAATCACCTGCCTTCACCAGGAAGTGGAATTGGGCTTTGGGAGTACTATTTAATTCTATATTTATTTTGTTAGTCTATAGGTGTCCTATCACCTGAAATAAATTTTAGAAATAAATACACTGTGTGTTGCTTTTTTGAATCATGGCATTAGACTCTGACTTTTTAAAAGAGTCAGTACCTGTGGGTGGTTGAATTTCATGTACCACAGCAAGAGGAACCGAATTCTTGCTCACTCTCCTCTGTAGTTGTCCACTGTTGTACCAGAGTAGGAAAATGCACTCTGACTGGTGTGGCTCAGTTGGGGGAGCATCATCTGCAAAGCGGGAAGGTCACCGGATCGCTTCCTGGTCAGGGCACATTCCTGGGTTACAGGTGGTTGGGGCATGTGCAAGAGGCAACCAATCGATGTTTCTCTCACACATCGACATTTCTCTCCCTCTCTCTAAAACCAAATAAATAAAATTGTTTAGAAAAAAAGAATAGGAAAATGCTCAAAAAGGAATTTTGCCATGATGTTGGCATTTCAAAATATTTTATTTATTTAATGTTCTGTTGGGCTTCCTATCGCTTGTTCTTCTAAGAAAGCTTTGTTTCTCTGCTCCACAGAGGCAAGGGCTAAAATACTTGGAGATTTTTCGCTTGATCGTGTAAGATACAGTTAGAACTAATGTAGAATATTATGTAACCCTGAAGGAGATGTTAAGAAAACTAAAGCCACGTTTTGGGAGAGAGAGTGAGGGGAGAGTCCAACCTACAGTTTGAGGTTTCATGAATGAGGACTTCCTGTGCCACTGGCTGCTAGTCAGGGGAGCGGTGATGGGATCTACAGGCTATAACGTGGCGTCCTTGCATAAATCTCTGTTGTCTTTGGCACTGTACCAGAGAATTAGTCAGCTTCTTCTGTCTCTGGCCTCTTAAATCTTCAGATATCCTGGGTTCTTTGCTCTTTGTCAAGGTAGATGCTGTCAGTATCTCGAATAACTTTCATCCTCATCTGTGGGGAAATAGTTGGATAGATAAGAGAGTCTGATCAAGGAAATTGGGTATTGAACTGAAGCTTGTCTCATCCAACTCTGAACCTTTTGACTAATAAATACGAAACCCACTTGTGGGGCTAAAATTGCCCGGTGTATCTCACACTTCTTACCTTTGAGCAATTTATTGTCTGTCGATAAGCTATATTCATTGTACTGTAAGTCAAAATTTAAGACAACAGTGATCTCACATTTCTCAAATGGACCAAAGAGACCATTTTCCTCTAGCTGAAGTGATGGTTTCTGAGAATCAAATGACTGAGGGGTGGGGGTAGCCGATCAACACAGCTTCTGCCTCTACGGGTGCTAGGCCCAGGTTGCTGCCCAAACCCTACTAATGATCACTAGAGTTATTTTCATATGTAGATGGCCACTCCCCATGACTCTTGAATGAGATAAAGATGTGAAATAATTTCAAGCCTTCATTCTTGAAATTATACTCCTGAGTGGCTTTGTTTTGGACTTCCCTTGGTAAAAACATTTATGTAAAAATATTTGTATGTTGGGGTAAAAGGATGTATTCCTTTACAGAAAGTGAATTTTGCTGTCATCACTTCGGTGAGATTGTCAGTCTTTGTTTCTGGAGACAATCAGATTGCACGGTCAACTGGGGGTATTGAGAAGGTAATAAAGGGGTTATTTGAAAAGTGTAAGCAGCCTAAGGAAAGATGATGAGTCTAATGACATCAGAGAGCTATTGCCACTCCTAGGCCTGAAGGGACAAGGGATTGGGAGCAGACAACCAGGTAGAAGAGTTACAGCTGAATAGAGGGAACCGAGGCTTTTGTTGTGGCCATTTGGTAAAGAGATCTTTATGCAAAGAGGAGGTCAGAGAAGGGCATATGGAAATAAATTGCCAGCCCTTCAGTTCCTTGTGCTTTCTTTTTTTCTTTTTTTAAAGATTTTATTTATTTATCTTTTAGAGAGGAAAGGAAGGAGAGGAGGAGAGAAACATCAATGTATGGTTGCCTCTCGTGAGTCCCCTGCGGGGAACTGGCCTGCAACCCAGGCACGTGCCCTGACTGGGAATCAACCGCAATCGGGTGGTTCGCAGGCCCGCGCTCAATCCACTGAGCTACACCAGCCAGGGCATCCTTGTGCTTTCATTGGCTGAGCTCAATAAGAAGTGAAAAGAACAGGGAGCCCACTGATGAAATATATCTTGGTCAGTCTTCTGTGGCATGTAAGAGGGTGTGGAAGATAGAATGTGGTCCTCAAGGGGGAAAAAAACAGTCAGCATCCCTAGTGACCGTAGGGGCAGTATGGTAGGGTCAGAATTAGGCCCAGAATCATGATTACATAAGAAGGTAACATTAGGCAAGGCTTGGTGAAATATGTAAAATTCTATAATTTTTTGCGGTTAATCTGTAAATCTAAAATCATTTCAAACTAAAAAATAGGGGAATCTCTGAGAGGGGGCCCCATTTATACCTTTTTTGATTGTATACTCTTTCTAGGATGGTAAGGGACATTTTCTAGCTGTTTGGTTATAAAATAGCTTCAAGTAGTATTTGGAAGACTGAGTGAACAAATATAAAGAAATGTCAGTGAGCATTAAACCAGGAAACTGTCCACAGTTGATTTGGAAAAGAAAAAATAAAAACCTAGTGGTCTTCCTGCTGGCTTCTGCACTGCTCTGCACGGCATCCCTCCTTCCTTGTGGTGGTGATGGAGAACACCAAGCGATGATGGAGAGACGGGGAGGTGGGGGGGCGGCATAAGACATGTTTCACTCAGAGAGGACACTGAGATGCTCATATCTCTTTTTGAAATATGTTTTGGGTGGAGGTGGAAGAGGGAATAAGGGAGATAGATGGTAATAAAAAATACAGTGAGTTATGTTCATAAAATGGCAATCAAACCATACAGTAATCACATTCATGCGTGGTCCTGATTTGCATGGCATAGTTACATTCAAAATATTTAGCACTAATTTCATTGCCTGGCACATAGTAAATGCTTAAGAAATGTTCTTTCCTGAACACCATTATTATTAAGCCATTAAATATATTTTTACCACATACCAAATGGTACAGCTACAATGGTTTTTGCCTTCAAGGAGACTAAATGGTGCTGAGGAAAGGTGGGCAAAAATTAAAGACAAGTGGGTAAATGACAAATTATGAAGTGTATTTCATTGTGTATGTGTGTGAGTGTATCTATACATATATGCATTGAAGGCAGCCAAAAATGTGCAGAGATGGGGAAAACATCTAGGGAAACTCACTTGATACGTATGAGAAATATTCCCTTCATTTATAAATTGTTATATATACTGATGGTATTTAAAAGTACCAAATTCACTGTCATTGAGTTACCTTGTTGATTTTTAAAAATCCCTTAAACTACAGAAAAAGGAAGATACCAGTTGCTAAAGATTTTTCTCTTCGGCACTTATCTGCAAGTTTGTTTCAGTTAGTAACAGAAATCATTGGGAAAATGATACACTTTTCTTAACTCTGGTTATAATGTAACATTCCATGACTTGTAGCAACATGTGGGAGGTTTAAATGATGGGTCATATACTGAGCTTGATCATTACTCAGGCCATAAAACATGCCTTTTGATAGTGTCCCTCATAGTCCTAGGCAATGAATCTCAGGCTTCTGAATATAACAGACATTTGGGTAGAAAAATTCAGAGTTGGTGGTGAGAGTATTTATAACAGGACACTAGCTTAATATATAGAAATATTTATGGTCCTTGTATATATATTAATATTGTGTCAGGTAAACCATGTGATGCAAATCAGGACCATGCATATTTATATATGTGATGGGAAATATATATATATTTACGTATATGGTGGAAAAATAATCTCTACAGGATGCTCACATAAATTTAATAATTTAGAGTTATGATTCAACATATGGTCCTTATTTTGCTCATTATATCATAAGCTGGCAAAAACTATGAAAGCAGCGTGTTCATCCATCAGTGTTTATTCACACGCTCGAAGGCACGCGTGGGGCTTCTGGTTTGCATACGAACAAATTGTAAGATAGCATTTTGCCTAGAGATGATCAGACTGATTTCAGGGCTGGGTTGACACTAATCCAGCTCACACACAGTTGAATCATTTATCATTGGTGCATGTACATTTCCAGTGACTCAAGACTCCTTTTTGTAATTTCTAGGAATGATCCCAAATAGAAAATTAGAATGAATGAAAGCCAAGTGGTGTGAATGGGCTTGAGGGAAATTTCATTTAGGCCACAAAACAAGTCTGTTGAATTCTTTCTAGAGCAGAACAGAACATATGCCTTACTGCCTGAATACTTGTGCTCATCTGACGCTGTGTTTGTGTCTTGGTAGTGCTGGATTCTTACTGTTTTCTGAGGACGACCTTCCGTACTCTGTAACTCCCCAACACTTACAAAACCTTACAAAATCTTAATTCATTTTCAAATCATAATTCACTTAATAATGCTTTTTCAGTATTCATAATATCATTAAAATAATGTTTTTAAAGATGTGATTGCAAGATTTACTGACCATGGTCTATGCAGGAGAATGAGATTACAGTATCTTGTTTTAAGCCTGTTGTGATGCTTTATAGTTTTTTGGTCCCTTTTATTATATTTTGTCCCATTGCCATTTATCCCCTTGTGCCCTCTTCTAGCTCCACCCGCCCCCGCCCCCCAGTCACCACACTGTTGTCTATATTCTTTAGTCCTTTTGCCTTTTTGCTGAACCTCCCCACCCCTCACCCCTACTCCCCAGAGCTGTCAGGCTGCTCTCCATCTATAAGTCTGTCTCTATTTTGCTTGTGAGTTCAATTTGTTCATTAGATTCCACATACAAGTGAAATCATGTGGTATTTGTCTTTGTTTGAATAACTTATTTCACTTAGCATAATGTTCTCCAGGTTCATCTACGCTGTCTCAAAGTGTGTAAAAGTATCTTCTTTTTAATGGCTGACCACTATTCATTGTGTAAATTTCAAGGTTGCTTCCAAAACTCACTGATTGTAAATAATGCTGCAGTGAATATAGGGGTACTTAGATTCTTTCGAATCAGTGTTTCCGGATTTTTTGGATACATTCCCAGAAGTAGAATCACTAAGTTATAAGGCAGTTTCATTTTTAATTTTTTGAAGTAACTCCATACTGCTCACTACAGTGGCTGCACCAGGCTGCATTCCCACCAACAGTGCAAAAGGCGCTTTCTCCACGTCCTCACCAGCACATGTTTGTTGATTTATTGATGATAGTCATGCTGACTGGTGTGAGGTGATATCTCATTGTGGTTTTAAGTTACATTATAGTTTTGAATATTAACTCCTTTAGTCCTTTTTGAATGGGAAATGTATCATTTTGTGTGTGGTAGATTTTAAGAGATGCTACATTTTAATCAACTAATATTTAATCACTTTATTTTTCTTTTTAAAATATATTTTATTGATTGTGCCATTACAGTTGTTCTATTCCCCCCTTCATTCCCCTCCACCTTGCACTCCCCGCCACCACCACCCCCCCCTCTTTAGTTTATGACCACATGTTTAAAGTTCTTTAGATTCTATATTTCCATACTATTCTTGCCATCCACCCTATCTATTTTCTACCTTGTGTGATTTTTAAATATAGTATACACTTACAGATAGCCACATGATTGCAGGATTGTTATGGAGTTCAATAAATTTATTATATGTAAAGTGCAACCTGACTGGTGTAGCTCAGTAGGCTGGGTATTGTCCTATTAATGGAAAGGCTCCTATTCAATTCACATTGAGGGCACATGCCTGGGCTGTGGGCCAGGTCCCTGTTTGGGGGCATACAAGAGACAACCAATTGATGTCTCTCTCTCACATCGATGTTTCTCTGCCTTTCTTTCTTCCTCCCTTCTCTCTCTAAAAAAACAAATAAAATCTTTGGAAAAGTACATGTGAAGCGCTTAGGACAGTAATTAGTTATATCATCTCAATTAACTATATTATTTTATTTAAAGGAATAATATATGTTACTAAAACATTAAGTGTACTTTCAAAAATGTGTATTTTCTTTGCATTGTACTCAAGAAAAAAATTTCACAGTTGATAGTTTGAATTCTAGAACTCACAAAGATAATGATAGATTGGTATGAACAAATTGGAAACAGGATACAAGATACAGTAATGTTATTAAACGTTCAACACAGTTTATTCAACAGAAGAATACGTAAGGAAATTCTCAAAAAATTTATCTTAAACATCTGAAAGTGGTTTTTTATCTTAGAAATGTGTTCACTTACTATCTTGTGTAGTCATTCTACTTTAGAAAAGTAAAATAATTCATCTAGTGGGTGTTTCTTAAAATAAATTTTAAGTTACTTCAGATTTAAATTCCCTCCGGAAAACTATATCTGAAATTTTTTGAGCCCCTACATTTTGATATTACAGTGCCTTTGATTACTTTTTATGTTCACTTTGAACCGGTGTGTCTCTGTGGTATCAGCAGTGCCCAGAGGAAGGGGCATGACCTTTAGTGCCACGCAGCTCTGTTGCTAAGCCCTGCCACTTCTGTGTAGGAACCGTGACCTAAGGAAGTTTAAATGAACGTTTTGAGCTCTATTTTCACTATCTGTAAAAGAAGAACAATAATTAATCTGCAGGGTTGTAGGTAGGTTACCTAATTAAAAAATTAATGTACTGATTTTGGGGAGAAAAAGAGAAAAAATGGTTTGTTTTTCTACTTATTTATTCATTCATTAATTGCTTCTTGTATGTTCCCTTACTGGGAATTGAACCCACATCCTTGGTGTATTAGAATGATTCTCTTGCCAACTGAGCTATATATATATATATACAATATATAGTAGGTGTTCAGTTAATGATAGCTATCATCATCATCATTAATGTTTTCATTATAATTATTAATATAAAATCCTTTATAAAATATTTATGTGTTTAGATTTTAAATTCTTATTACTCTGTAATTAGATTATAATACTTTTCAGTTTAGAATAGCATTCAACTTTGTTTTGCATAGTATGTTAATATAAATATCTTGTGCCTGTAACTTAATAAGTGTCATTTTAATGAATAATTGAGTTAATGCATGTCATGGCTTAACTTTAGTCAGTTAGGTCTCCAATGTAGAAATTACTATAATGACATCTGGGTGTATAATGAAAACTTACCTGCTTTCTCAAATGATCACACCAGCCTTGCCTAGTCTCTGTAATGATTTGCTATAGAAACCAGTACACACGTGAGGGTACATTTAATTGGACCAATTTTTTCCTACTATTTGAAAAAACAAAACCTTAAATACATTTATTTACATGCCTTTTTTCAGCATGTGACATTTGAACTGTCAATACCTCAGCATGCCCTCCTTAAGGAAAGAGTGTTCTGTGTAAGCCCAGTGCAATTATCACGCTGTAGGAATCTCTTCCCATGGATTCAGCCTAATCTGACCTGAGACACTGTCCGTGTAAAAATCTTCCCAATTGTCATTTCTCTGGCCTCTCTCTTACTCAGATCCCTTGTAGCTGTTTTCCTCTTCATCTAGCTTCCAGTCCAGCCTTAAATCATGCCTCGCATTTGCTTGTCACTTCCTTTCAGTCTCCTTTTACCTGGTCTTCCCACCATTTCTGAGTCGGTTTCTTGACTGATACGTTTGAGCACTACTTGTTTTTCTATTACATTTTTATAAAAGCCTCTCATTTGAAGATCAAGAAATCTGAGTATCAGTAAAATTTCGGGTAAACAGTAAGGTTTCCCCGAAACAGTAAGGTTTCAGGTAGATTGTCCAGTCCACATTTAGCCGTGGGGGGTCTTTGTAGGAGACTGCCCATTACTTCCTGGGTTGAGTTCGAAACTTGGAGTTGGAGGAGATTGGGACACTGAAAAAAAAATGTAGTTGAGTAGACTCAGAAATTCAGCTGTCTGTTATATACACCAGTTGGTAGCACGGAGTGGATGAGAGCATCCTTAATTATTGCCTCACTGAAATAAAGAAATGAAAAAAGATGAAATAGTGGTATTTATAGAGCTATGGGGAAACATCGAAGTATTACTGGCTTGAAGTAAGGGTTGTGATGAGCCTTATAAAACTCTGAAGATTATTTTCTGATTAAAATAATTAGAACCTAAACCTATTTCAAAATGTTAATTTTGTTATTCCACCATGAAACATAGTCTATGCTCTCAGTTAATGGATAGTATAAAACAGCTAGCTGTAGCCCTCGTCGGGTAGCTCAGTTGGTTACGGCATTGTCTCAATACACCAAGGTTGTGCATTCTATCCCTGGCCAGGGTGCGTACAAGAAACAACCAATGAATGCATAAATAAGTGGAACAGCACACTGATGTTTCATTTTCCTCCCTCAAATCAATAATTTAAAAATTCTAAAAAAATAAAAATAGCTGCACTGCAGGTTAGAATATTCATCAGAAATTTAATGCAGCTCTCCAGGGTTTATTTAAAGTCTTTGATATTTGATCACTTCACTAATACAAGTTAGGCCCATCAGGAAGCTGAGTTACCTGGGCCACACTTGCTAAGACACTTTGCATTATGACACATGATATAGTTATATAAGGTGTGACTGGCTACCTTCTGCCTACTACTATGTCTAGGGAAATTTTTAATTGAAAAATTAAAATTAATTAATGTCTGTGAAGATTAATTTATGTGCTGCCCATAGTCAAAAAAATATATAAACCATGTGTTTTCCTATTTTGACTTCATTTCCAAAACGTTGCCAGATAGATTGGTCAAGCAGTATAATATGCTCAACTGTGAAATGAGAAAATATCTTTTTACTTATTTCTTTGGGTCTTCATTAAATTTTTTTCACAAACAATTATATTAAGCAATAGGAAAGCTGGATAAGTGCAGTACAAAGCATCATGATACACCACTCACCCAATTTACCCAAATGTTAACAATTTTCTGGTTTGTTTCATCTCTGTCTAAATACATTTCCCCCCTGAATTCTTTGAAAGTTTCAGTTATGATGTCCACAAGAATGCCACAGAAACAAGTCTGTGGTTTTTTAGTGAGTCATTCTAGAGGTACATCAGATCAGTTGGTTCCATTAATATGCTTTTAACATTGATCACTTTGTTAAGGTGATACCTGCCAAGTTGCTGCAGTACGAATGGACTTTCCTTTTGTATTTAAGTATCTTCTGTGGAAATAACTTCATATGATTTCTGTTACTTCTCCTTGATGTTTATTTTCCATTCATGATTCTTGCCTGAATGAAATACTAGAATGCACTCCATTTTAACCTAAATTTTCTGTGTTGTATGTTGTTACCTTTAAGGCACCTTGATGTTATTTTGCACAGAAAGGGCATATGTCTTAAATTTCAAAGATTAAATGAATGAAACTTTTCAAGAAATGAAATAATTCCTATGGCTCTATTTAATGTCCAGTTGCACATAGCTAAATGCTTAACTTTGATTGAGCTAGTTGGACTCAGGTTACTGTATGGTAAAATGTGGGTATAGTACTTGGGATGTTGAAAGAAAAAGCAGATAATTAGGATGATGAGGCTCAATAGACGTAGAATGCCAAGGGAATATGACGTAGACTTCAGTCCTTCTTTATCTTGCTCTTTCTGCCTTTTATCTTCTATACAACCCAGTCTTGTCAAGTACTTAATACAAAAGAAAGAAACTCAACTCAGAGAAACTCAGTAGAGACAAAGTAAAATGGAATATAATCAGTAACAACTTACATCCTTAATTTAAGACCAAATAGCTTTGAAGAAAAAAGAAAAAGATTTGTTTATGAACCCGATAGATAACAAATTACATTAAATATCCTTCAGGATAAATGAAAGAAACAAAACTTGCCAAATTACTTCTGGGTGAGGTCTGTAGCTGATCATAATGGTAGCAAGAGTACTAGGGACAGTGTGAGGGGAAACATCAGAGGGTAGTTGGAATTAATTCTAAGGAAGGAAATGCAAACATGAGTATGATTCTATTTGTATTGGAAATACACATCCAATAAACTCATTTAATAAGCATTACATTTTAAAAAAGCCAATCTTGAAGTTCAAACAAGTGTATGAAGAAGAGGAAAAAGTTCTCCTATATAGTCATAGTCACTCTTTCCAACCTCCTTTCTGTCACATTGGCGGTACTTAAAACTCTTGTGGACATTCTTTCAGACAGTCTCTCTATATGTGTTTCTGTAGTTACATATAGTTACATGTATGTTATGTGTGTATTTACAGATGTGTCTACCCATTCTTTTTATAGTGGATTATTTTTGAAATATATTTTATATACAATCAAATACTCACATCTTAAATATATAACTTGATCAGCTATGGTGAATGTATAGGAAGACACCATTCATTTCTGTCATCCTAGCCAATCCCCTTGTGCCTTGTCCTAGTCAATCCACTCCCACTCTAAGCAATTAATGATCTTATTTCTGTCACCTTAGGATACATTGCCTTTTCTCTAAATGTTTACATATGCAATTTTATATAGAATAGACTTTTAAGTTCAGCTTCTATCACTCACCAGTAAGAGAGAGACAGAGAGAAAGAGAGAGACATCAGTTGGTTGCCTCTCACACACACCCCCAGCAGGAACTGAACCTGCAATCTAGGCGAGTTCCCCCACTGGGAGGCAAGCCCGAGACCTTTCGGTTCACAGGACAACACTCCGACCACCTGAGCCACCCTGGCCAGGGCTGTGCTTAACTTTTTAGGAATTGCCAAACTTTTCCAAAGTAGCTGCACCATTTTACATTCTCGCTAGCAAGGTGAGCGCGAGAACTTTTCTACATTCTAGCCAACACTTTTTGTGCTCTTTCTTATTTTAACCCTCCTTGTAAGCAGGTAAAGCAGTATCTCACATGGTCAAAAATAGTAAACATATTTATGTGCCTATTGACCATTTATATATTTTTGGAGAATTGTCTATTCATTTTTTATTTGGGTTATTTGAAATTTTATTGTTGACTTTAGTACTTTATGTATTCTAGCTCTTTGTCAGTTGTATAATTTGCAAGTAATTACTCCTTTTCTGTGTGTTCCCTTTTATACTTTCTTGATAATCATTTGAAACACAAAAGTATTTAATTTCTTAATTTTAAAATTAAATTATGCCTGAGAATATGTTTTCTAATATTTAGAGAGAGACATCGATGTGAGAGAGAAACATCGATCAGTTGCCTCCTGGGACTGTTTGCTTAGTTGGTTTTTATTTTTGTTTAGGTTCAGTTAATAGCTGTGAGTTTGTTGTCATTTTAATGTTCATAGTTTTGATCTACCTTTTATTAAGTAAGTCCTTTAACATTTCATATAATAAGGGCTTGGTGATGATGAACTCCTTTAACTTGATTTTATCTGGGAAGCACTTTATCTGCCCTTCCATTCTAAATGGTAGCTTTGCTGGGCAGAGTAATCTTGGATGTAGGCCCTTGCCTTTCTTGACTTCTAATACTTCTTCCCAGCCCCTTCTTGCCTGCAAGGTTTCTTTTGAGAAATTAGCTAATGGTCTTATGGGAACTCCTTTGTAGGTAACTGTCTCTTTTTCTCTTGTGACTTTTAAGATACTGTCCTTATCTTTAATCTTGAGTTATGTAATTATGATGTGTCTTGGTGTGTTCCTCCTTGAGTCCAGTTTCTCTGGGACTCTGAGCTACCCTGCACTACCCAAAACTGGGTAGTGTGGTCTGGTTCACTCCGAAGTTTCTCGCAGTTTATCCACCTGTGCATGTGGGACCACAGGTCCTGCAGACGCAGCCTTGCCATGCATCGTCTCTGCCCGGTTCTCTGTCTCTTCCCCTCCTACCAGTTTAGATGAATATTTCTTCTTTAACTCCTTGGTTGTTAGACTTCCACACAGTTTGGTTGTCTGATAGTTCTTGGTGTTTTTCTTAAATTGGTTGTTGTTCTTCTTTTGGTTGTATGAAGAATCAAAGGGTATGTACTTATGCCTACATCTTGGCTGGAAATTAGAACTCATCACAATTTTTGAGTTTCATTTGTGTTGTTTCATGTGTCAGTTACTTGTTCTTTTTATTGCTGAGTAGTTTTCCAGTTTAAGAATAGATCACACTTTATCCATTTGTCGTGGAGATATAAGGATTGTTTCCAGGTTGGGCTATTATAAATGAAGATGCTATGAACATTCTTATACAAGGTGTTTTTTTAAAATAGGTACACATTTTTATTTCTCTTGGATAAGAGAGTAATCCAAGTAGGAGTTAAATTGCTGAGTCAGAGAGTAGTATCTGTTTAATACTTTAAGAATCTGACAGTTTTTTTAAAGTGCATTACCTTTTTATAACCTCACTGCTGTTATGAGAATTTCAGTTGTTCCATATCTTCAACATCTGGTTTGGCAGTTTTTTCATTTAGTCCTTCTAGGGCTAGCAGCAGTCTTGCTCATTGTTCCCCATCACATTAAAGCAGTTACTGTACTGCTTTAATTTCTTTTTGAATAATATTATATATCTTACATCTAAATAGTAACAGCATTAAATTGAAGTAACATTTTTCGAACAACAGTATTGTTCAGGAGAATTCATTGGTTTCTAGTTTTTCTTCATTATAACTAGTAATAAACACACTTCACTGAACACAGATTTGGGGAGATGTTGTGTACTCTGCACATCGTGCACTACTTAGCTTGCAATAACAATATGAAAACAAATTTAAAAGTGAGGTGAGTGGGTTTTATTGCTCCTATTTATACTTTTATTATAGGGTTTGGTGGTGACTTTTAGAAATTGTATCTATCTTGTCATTTTACCCTTTGCCTTTAGTCTTTGGATTAATGGATGATAGAACATAGAGAGGAGAAATTGAATTTCAGGATGTTTAACAATAGTGCAAAAAAACTCCTAGTTGGCCTGAAGAGAGTTCAACTTTGTAATTAACATCCCATAATGCTGATGTACTTGGGAATAAGATGGTAAATATCAGTGATGTTAATCAGTGAGGAGAATGAAAGAGGTGTCTGGAAATTTAAGTAAAGGGAAAAGCTTACTGAGTTTATTACTAAGTGGTCAACTTCACAAAAGAAGAAACAATGTTTAAATAGTCAGTCTGTATAATAATTTGAAAAACATACATTATAAGACTCCACTTTTTCCACATGAATTTTTTTTTCCATGAATTTTGAAAGGTACATGAGCTGGTACTATCTTTCTGGAGAGCCATTTGAATAGTCTTGAAAATATTTTATGTATACCTACCACATTCTAAAGAAAGGGAGATTTAACAATATATTTTTAAGTGAAAAAAGAGATTACAAAATGACATATGGTATAGATCTCATTTTTGTTTTAAAAACTACAATGCACCAAATCTAATATACTTATGTACATAAAAAGGCACGTGGCAGATTGCATTCTAGTTTCCCATGATTAGATGACTTGGAATTTTTCCTCTGCTTTTCCTCTTGTATATTTACTGTTTTCTGTGTTCTTTTTCTTTGTCTGTAATGTGAATGTAATAAGGCAAAAAAATCTAATTAAAATAAAAATGGCAAACCCTAACATAATTAAAGAGCAGAATGAGCAAAGTACAGCATAGGGAATATAGTCAACAATACTGTAATGAATGTGTATGGTGCCAGGTGAATACTGGAAATATCAAGGGGAATACTTTGCAAAATACCAATTCTCTAACCACTATGCTGTACACCTGAAACTGGTAAAAAATATTGGATGGAAACTGTAATTGAAAAATAAAATAATATAAAATTAAAGAAGGAGAAAATGGGCCTCACATAGAAAATAGTGAAAACCATTCCTTCTATTTGAAAGTTCCAGGAAAGTCTTAGGTGGGGGGAGGTCCTTAGGGAAAGGGGAATGGGCTGTAAGTTATGATATGGATAACTCTTTAGTTATTGTATAACTCTAATTTATGAAAATCTTGCAAAACTAATAGCAATAATATCAACTAATATCAACTAAAACTAATGCAAAACTAATATCAATGATAGCAATAATATCAACTAATATCAATAATATCAACTAATATCAAGTAAAACTAATGCAAAGAATTTCCTTATACAGTTTACCTAACATCTCTACATGTTAACATTTTATAGCACTGTTGTACTGCATTCAAAATCAGGACATTAACATTGACACTGTAGTAATTACTAGTCTAAAGACCTAATTCGAATTTGGCTAATTTTCCCACTAGAACTCTTTGGGGTGTGGTGTAGGATTCAATCTAGGATCCCTCATCCCCCATCACGTGTTCCATCTCCTTAGTTTCCAAAACACAACAGCTCTCGAGTGTTTCAAAAGTCTTTCATGAGATTTGCATTTTTTTAAAGGCTTAAAAATGTTTTGCTTATTATTGATATTAGAGTGAGGAGGGGAGAGAGAATAACATCAGTTTGTTGTTCAACCTAGTTATGCATTCATTGGCTGACTACTGTGTGTCCCGACTGGAGATTGAATCTGCAGCCTCGGGATATTGGGACAATGTTCTAACCAACTGAGCTACCCAGCCAGGGCAATATTGATTGGCTCTTTTAAAAAATTCTAGTCAGTTTATTTGGTAGACTATCTCAGGTTGAGTTTGTGTGATGCCCCCTTATGACTAAACTTAAGCTATGCATGTTTGGCAAGAATCCACAGAAGCAATATGTTCTTCTCATTGTGTTGTGTCAGGTCTCATTACCGAATTAACCTTGATCACTTGGCTTAACTATCTGCTGGAATGCTTGTCTATAAAATGATTGTCTTCCTTTGTGATGAACAAGTCCTTCATGGAGAGATACTTGGACACTATGTAAATACTCAGTTTTCATCATATTTTTACCCACCAAGTTGAGCATACATAGATAATTCTTCCAATGATTATTATTTTTACTTCCAATAATTATTAATGGGGTGCTTGGAAAATGGTCATTTGCTATTTCTACCATTTCTGTCTACAAATAGGAATTCTTAAGAAGGCACCAACCCTCTTCTTCCACTCTTAATTATTTATTAGATCAGTGTGGACTCCCAGCTCTTTCCATTATTCTGTGGGCTATAACCTGTCACCAATAGTTGAAGGGAAAACTCGCCCTGTCACTTCCAAGGATTGGAAAAGAGGGACTGAAAGGTGAGGGAGGGGAGATACAGCATATACTGGGTTGTTTGGAGGTAATTAGATTGTTGTTACTTTGGGTGCCTAAGCAAAGGTTGATGAATCACTGTTAATATAGACAACGCAGAAATAGTTCATGCCTTGCAGCAGTAGATGGACTCCATGCTTTTAAAGGTCTTTTTTAGCCTTGAGATTCTCTCAGCAGCTTAAGCAGAAAACACAGATGGCTACTTCATAACTGCTTAGCTACAAAGCTTGTGTAGTAAGGGTTTTATATCAGTATTGTTTAGCCTCTGGTGTGTCTGACTCATGATTAGTAAAACCCAGCCTTTAGACAAGATAGAAAGTAAAGTGTATGGAGTGTAAATGCAAATAATCTAAAAAATGCCAGAGCTGACAGATTCCACCAGTTTCAAATATCTGGGTTCTTACTTCTTAAGACTAAACATAATGATGTATAAGTTTAGCTCTAGGTGACTTTTTCTTGGGATGTATAAAGGGGAGATTATTGTACTTGCTCATATAATAGTGTTGTTTTCTAGTACCAAGTACATTGTTTTATGATTTTTTGCCTACAGCCACTTAGTTCCTTTTCACCACCTTTTCCTTAAAATTTCAGCCTTGATTTATTTTCCCACCGACATCCACGCTTTTAAAAATGAATTTTATGCTTATTTTCATTTCCATGATTTCTGGTTGTCAGTGAAGCTACATAATAGTTTTGGCAAACTTATTTTTTTTGTTTTAGAATTTATTTTAGTATACCAAAAATAGCAAACTTTATTGGTATTGAAACCTTTTTCAAATTTCTAAAATTATTTATTTATTTATTTTTAGAGAGAGGGGAGGAAAGGAGAGAGTGCAAGAGAAACATCAATGTATGGTTGCTTCTCATGTGTCCCCTACTGGGGACCTGGCCCGCCACCCAGGCATGTGCCCTAACTGGGAATCAAACCAGTGACTGCTTCACAGATCCGTGCTCAATCCACTGAGCTACACCAGCCAGGGCCAATTTTTGCTTTTTAAATATTTTTTTAGATTTTCTTTTTTAAACAGTAATGTTTTTCTTTATATTTATTTATTTGTTTGTTTGTTTGTTTGTTTATCTTTAGAAGGGAAGGGAAGGAGAGAAGGAGAGAAATATCAATGCATGGTGGCCTCTGGTGCACCCCTTCCTGGGAACTGGCCCCTGATGGGAATTGGCCCCTGCTGGGAACTGGCCTGCAACCCAGGCATGTGCCCTGGTGGGGAATCGAACCACGATCTTTTGGTTCACAGGCCCGCGCTCAATCCACTAAGCAACGCCAGCCAGGGCTTAGATTTTATTTATTTATTTTTGAGAGATTGTGGAAGGGAGGGAAACATCTGTGTGCAAGAGAAAGCTGGATCGGTTGCCTCTTGCACATCACCAACCAGGGACCTGTTCTGCAACCTAGGCATGTGACCTGACCGGGGATCTAACCAATGACCTTTTGTTTCTTGGGCTGTCACTCAATCCACTGAGCCACACCAGCTGGGTCTTATTGAAACATTTAAAAAATTTTTTTCTAATTTTATTGAAATATAATTGATATATATCATCACACTATACATTTAGGGTTTAGAGCATTCATAATCCAATAAATGTATATATCGGGAAATGATTATTTTATATATTTTATGTTTCCTTAGAATGTCCCTAAAATTTTCTTTTCCTTTTAGTAGCTTGTAGCATTGGTGTCATTTCTTACTGGCCCCCAACTTCTGATTTCTGTGTTTTTCAATTAATTGTTAGAGTTAGAAGGCCTTAGACGTTACTTGAATCTCTACTACCCAAGTACTGGTCACCCCCTGTAAGGGTCCTTTGTGTACATATTTAATCCAGCTTTTAGTCCCTCTGATTGGTCTTTCTCAAAGTGATTTGTTTGAATCAGGTTTGCGAGTAAAATATCAATAGGCTTCGTAGGAATTGCTTCATTATTATTGTTCAAATGTACAACATCTGCTGAGGCTTCTCCATGTCTTAGCCTTGTGTTATCAAAATTTGGATTCCATGGCTGTCATCTCATTTTTTTTCGTAAGCATCTGAATAGTTTATATACAGGCCACACGAATCTACCTGGCAACTTTTCAGCGAGATGTAGAGTAGAGGCATTCTAGGGTCAGGCTGTAACTTCTGTAATTCATCAGAAAGAGGTGAGAAAAATCGAACCAAAGCTGAAAAATCCTCAGTGTTCACAGACTGGAAAATAATTTTCAGATGTTATTTTTGTTGATTTTTATTAAAAGCCTTACTCACATCTATATCAGTCTCTCCCATCCTCAGTTGTGGGAGAATTTGGTGATTGTTTTTCTTTTTTCTTGCATAACAACAAGCTTTTGGGAACTGTGGGATTCAGAATCTTGTTTCTTCTTTCTGGTTTCTGTTTTTATTCTTGTCTTCCTTTTCCTTCGTTGGATTTATATTCCATCATATTTAAGATGCTTATGAGGACTTAAAAAGCAATATAGTCCTAGATCTGAATTTGTCTTTTTATAACACTCAGAGGCATTCCTAAGAGGAAGTGGGAAAGTACAGTGCCCTCTTCTGCATGTTTTTAATGACTTACACCTTTAATCAATTTTTTAATTCAATATAATGCTTTCATTTTGATCTTGTGTATTTTTATTCACAACAGGAAATACATGAAACAGTGGTGGCCACATATGTGCTGGTGTTTCATTTCAAATAATACGTGAATCCAAGGAGATGATATTGTAAACACTTAAAAATTATCTCTTTCTTCAATTGTAAAAATTTTGATAGTGGACAATTCATTTCCGCGAATCACCAGATAGACCTAGAATTAATAGTTGTCTTGTGCTCGCTTCGGCAGCACATATACTAATAGTTGTCTTATATTTTTTCAGACTTTTTATGAATAATATAAGGAAATATACAAAATTGCATCATGTTATAATTGTGTTTTGTAATATGCTCTTTAAACTTCTTTAGAGTTCTATAATAAGTTAATAGATACAAGAGTTTTGTGTAAGGGATCTGTGCAGTTTAGAATGGCTCCAAAAACACTCTGAGTCACCAGTCAATTGGTCTAGAGATAGACCATTGCCAATGCCGTAAATATCTGTGCATGAACCTCTGCCACCTCATTGTCCTCCCAGCCCCGGAGAGGAAATTTCTTTCCTGAAGTTAGAGTAATCATTTCCTTGCTCTTCTATATAAAGTTTTACCACTTCCTTATACATCCTTAATACTATAGTTGTTTTTTAAAATACAACCCACAGACCTCATTCAGAGTTTGCCCATTGTCCTACTTGTCCTTTGTAGTAAGAATTTTTGAGGTCCAGTATGTAATCCAAGAGCACCTGTTACATTTCAGTTGCCATGTCTCTTCTGTGTTCCTTCATCTGGACCACTAGTCTTTGTCCTCTCCACTTTGCCATTTCAAAGAGACAGGGCCAGTTATTATCAACTGTCCCTCAGTTTGGGTTTGCCTGGTACTTCATTAGACACAGAATACACATAGGTGGTGGGAACATCTCAGAAGTGATACTGTGTTCTTCAGGTGATCCTGTAAGGTTGCAGGTGATTGTGACTCTGGTAACTTTGATCACAAAGTACTGGACATGTCCTCCAAGTGTTTCTGCTGTGAAGTTACTATTTGACCCTTTGTAATAAAGAACTAACTTGTGGGGAAGTTACTTCAAGTTGTGTGAATATTCTATCTCTTATAGTACGTTAATGGCTCTTGCCTGGATCAAATTACTGTGATGGTTGCCAGATGGTGATTTTTTTAATCCTCACCTGAGAATATATATATTTTTACATTTTTATTTATTTATCTTTAGAGGGGAAGGGAAGAACAGGAGAGAAATATCAATGTATGATTGCCTCCTGTGTATCCCCTTCTGGGAACTGGCCTGCAACCCAGGCATGTGCCCTGACTGGGAATCGAACCGCGATCGTGTGGATCGCAAGCCCGCGCTCAATCCACTGAGCTACACCAGCCAGGGCATATTTATTGATATGAAAGAGAGGAAGGGAGAGAGAGAGACTGAGAGACAGACAGACGGAGAAACACCAATCAGTTGCCTCCCACAGGTGACCCAACCAGGAACTAAACCTGCAAACCTCAGTATGTGTCCTGAGTGCAATCAAACCTGCAACTTTTTGATGTAAGGGATGACACCCCGTCCCTATAGTGATTTTTAAAATTCTATCATTTCTTCTATATTTCTTAGTAAACATTTTACGAACTTTCTCTACTTCTGTCAATAAGGATGTATGGATTCTGGTTTAACTTGGTGTCGTATAATTCATTACCATTATTACTTATTTTGATGCTCAGACTGTCCCAGATTTGGCCAGTTGGAGCCCCTTCAAGCTGGCTTGTGACAGGCTTCTGCCCCTGTCATTCTTTGGGCACAAGATGGTCCAAGCTTACTCTCCCAGCCCCCAGCCCTGGACTCAGGCATTTTGCTAAAGACCTCTGGTTCTGTTTAGTGGGGAATGGTATTAAAACCTAACATATGGAAGCTAAGTATGCTCATATCACTAAGGTTATCATTGCTTGTGCCATTTCAGTGGACATACTCGTGAAAACAGCCATTTCATATCATTCTTGCCTTTCACCAGTTTATATTCGTAGCTCCTTTCTCTGACCACCAGAAGTTTGGTTCCCCCCCAAATCAAACTAAACTGCACAAGCAAAATACGAACAGACTCACAGACAGCAGGCTGACAGCCTGGGGAGGGATGGGGGGGGTGTCTGAGAGGTTGGAGGGATTGAGCAAAAAAGAAAAAAAAAGGGAGAAAGAACTTGTGGACACAGATACCAGTGTGGTGATTGTGGTGTGGGCGGGGAGGGTGGTTGGAGATAGAGGAGGGGATAAGGCGATAAATGATCATGAAGAAAGACAGAAAATAACTTTAACCTTTAAACAGTATGTATAGTCCTGCCCTGACTGGAGTGGCTCTAGAATGAGTGCGGGTCTGTGAACTGAAAGATCGCCAGTTTGATTCTCAGGTCTGTGAACTGAAAGATCGCCAGTTTGATTCTCAGTCAGGGCACATGCCTGGGTTTGTGAGCCAGGTCCCTGTGGAGGTATGTGAGAGGCCACCGATTAAAGTTCCTCTCCCACATCGCCCTCTCTTCTCCCTCTCTTCCCCTTTCTTTAAAAATAAATATATAAAATGAATTTTAAAAAATAAAGTAAATATATATACTGCTTTGCTCAATTGTACAATACATATAAGCTTGTTTTAGAATTACTATACCCACATTATTATTAACAAGACTACCAATATGTTAAGTCAAATTTAAATTTTCTTTATAGTTCTTTTTGGTCCTTGTATCTTTAGACTGAGAAGTGAAAGTACTGTAGCTAAAAATACTTGGATTCTTTCTTTTCCACTTTAATATATTTGCCACCCCCTTGGTGTATAGGTAACCTCATTTGTTTCTGTTTGTTTCCAGATTTGAAGTTAAAAAAACGTCTTTGTTGATTCAGCTTTTGGCATTTTCGTTATGATGGGTCTTGGTTTGGGCCTCTTTGCTTTCACATTGTGTGGGACGCCCTATGCTTCCTGGAACTGCCTTCACCAGGTTACGGAAGTCTTGAGCCATTATTTCTTAAAATAGGTTTTCTGTCCTTCTCTCTCTCTCTCTCTCTCTCTCTCTCTCTCTCTCTCTCTCTCTCTTCTGCAACCCCTATGATTCAAAAGTTGGTAGTCTTGACATTTTCCCAGAGGTCCCTAACACTATCCTCATTTTTAAAAATTCCCTTTTCTTTCTGTTGTTCCATTTGGGTGTTTTCCAGTACCTTGTCTTCCAAGTCAGTAATTGGATTCTCTGCTGCATCTAATCTGCTGTTGATTCCATCTAATGTATTCTTCATTCCTGGCTGGTTCTTTTTTATGTTTTCTATTGCCTTTTTTTATGTTTCCTTTCTCTTTGTCAAAGTTCTCACTGAGATCAGTGAACACCATTATAACCAATGATTTGAACTGTTTATCTGATAGATTGCTTATGTCTATTTCAATTAGTTCTTTTTCTGGGGGGTTATTCTGGTCTTTCGTTTGTGAGATATATCTTTTTTCTCATTTTGGCTGTCTCTCTGTGTTTGTTTACATGTATTAAATGAGGTGGCAGCCTCTCCTAGTCTTGAAGGAGTGCCCTCGTACAGTAGATATCCCTTTGGACTATGTGTCATGGGTGTCTTGGTAGGCCAACTGAAGCTGGAGTGTGCCTGGCCCACAAGAGTGGGGAGGGGCAAGCCTGGACCTGTAGCTGAGTGGAAATGGGGCACACGGGAACCTAATGCTGAAGCTGGAGCTGATGTGATCTGTAGGCATTCCCAGAGGTAAGCCACTGGGGCTGTAGCTGAAGCAGGTGTAGTCTGTGGAAGTCCTGGGGACAAGCCACAGTGGGGCTGTTGCTGTATCTAAGGCACTGCAAGTTGAGGGTAAAGTTGAGGGGAGTACCAAGGGGAATCCCTGGCCAAGTTAGACTACTGGAAACTGGGGCTGGAGCAAACTGCAGGGAGACCTGTTTCTGTGTGGTCTCTCTTTCTTTCTCAGTCAGCCCCCAGTTCTCTTTCAGGAGGAAGTGCTGTCTGTAGGTGTAAATTCATTGTATTGCTGGGAGGAGGTGACTTCAGGTTCTTCCTATGCTGCCATCTTTGACCGAAGCCATAGTATAGTTCTTCAGGATAAATTCCTAGGAGGGAGATTCAGTGATGAGCGTGTAGTGAAAACATTTTTTTCATTGGCATAAAAACTTTTGACTTTTATTCTGATTATAAAAATAATCATGCTTATTATACAAGTATTTGAGCTCACTATACAAATTAGTTAAGCATTACAGAATGTGTGATACCAAAAGTGAAAGTAACTAACCCCATACTAAATAACATGTATTGATTTATGTTCCTATGACTATACTAACATTTATTATTTTATAAAAATTAGATTGTGCTATATTGCTTCTCTGCAGCTTGGTTCTTTTCATATTACTTTATTGTTAGCTTCTTTTTGGATCAGTGTGAATTTCCACTGTGATTGAGAAATATTGATTTAAAGATACTACTTTAAAGACATAAAGGGAATCAGTAGTAAATTTTAAATAGAGTATGTCATTTAAATTAATAGGAAAAGAGATTGAAAAAGAAAAATGACCTAATACCAAAAGACCTGCCAGCACCAAATGTTTACTATCTTGATAAATATCTATGGAATAGTCAACATCTAAAAGAAATGCTTCAGATTATACAAATAAAACAAACTCTAAATTGTCATATTGCCCATAAAGGTCACTCGTAAAGCAAAGGGAATTCAAATGCAAAGAATGGTCCACAATATTCCAGAAAAATGTACACAGAAATAAAATATACTTCTAGGAGTGACATTTGGGATGTGTCATATCTATACATGCATTGTAACAGGTCCCCTCCAACAAGTTAATGAAGACACCTATTGCTCACATATTTACTTACCTTTCTTTTTTCTAAGAACATTTACATTCTACTCTTAGCAAATTTCAACTCTACAGAACAATGTTACCCAGTGTATTGTCACCATGTTACATATGAGATCCTTGGAGTTTATTCCTCTTACAGTTGAAAGTTGTACGTACTGAGTTACTAGCCTCTCCCTATGTCCCCAATCCCCTATCAATCACTTTTCTACTTTCTGGTTCTATGAGTTTGATTTTTACTTATTTTTTAAGACTGCACACATAGGGATACCCTGTAGTAATTATCTTTGTCCGACATATTTTGCTTATCACAATGCTTGTCAGATTCATCCACCCTGTTGAAAATGACAAAATTTCCTATTTTTGAAAAATGAATAATATTTCATTATGTTTCACAATTTTTAAACCATTTTCCTGTGTACAGGCAGTTCTTAAGTTGTTTCCTTACCTCCGCTATTGAGAATAATGCTGGTACTTCATTAAGATAATATTTCATTGTGTTTGATTTTCATTTTCCTGATGATTAATGGTAATGAGCACCATTTCATGTTCCTTTTGCCATTTCAGTAAATGTTATTTTAATGGATAATTAGGATTCCATTGTTACAGACATTTTTCTATATGTAATTCACCTAGTCCTGAATAATTTTGAAACATTTGCCCTGGCCAGTGTAGCTCAGTGGATTGAGCGGAAGCCTGCGAACCAAAGGGTCATGGTTCCCGGTGTGGGCACATGCCTGGGTTGCAGGCCAGGTCCCCAGCATGGGGCATGTGAGAGGCAACCACACATTGATGTTTCTCTCCCTCTCTCTCCTTCCCTTCCCCTCTCTCTAAATATAAATAAATAAACTCTTAAAATATCAGTAAAGGCTCTTGCACTAAAAAAATTAAAAATAATTTGCAGTTCAGTGAAGTTCCAACAAACCTTCCATTAACATTCTTGTATCTATTTTTATTCCTTCTTTATTAAAGAAAACTCTAAATCTAAAAGTATTTTTAAATTATTTTATTAAAAAGGAAAAGATAAGGAGAAATGTCCATTATTGTAGTTATCTATGGAAATAAAAGGAGGGAAAAAGGACTAAATCCATCACGTTGTTGTATTGGTCTGTAGTGTGTCTTGACTTTATGACTGTGCCTATAAGTGCTTCTCTTGGCTTCTCTTCCTGACTTCCCAAGATTGAGTAATGCAGTAAAGGGACTTAGATTAAAAAACAAAACACTGCCACCCCCAAGAGACTCAAGCGCTGGTTAAGACGGCAGGCTTGTTGGGGTTGACACCAAGTCAGTGATGCTAGGTCCTAAAGACTGTTTTGCAGGAGGCAATAAAGTATGAATGCACGTAACATAACTTTCCTAAAGAATCCTGACATTTAAAGTATCTTGTTCTAGAAGAGCTAGCTTCTGAAAACAAGTATGGGGAAAATTGACATTTAGAAAGGAAGAGGACTCCATTACTTTATTCTAAAATAATATTTACAAATGAATACAGCAGCATTGGAAAAATCTCTCCAAATAAATTCACTGTGTAAGACTTGTGTTTCTTCCTAAAAAATATTTTATTTATTTATTTTTAGAGAGAGAGGGAGACAGAGAGGGAGAGAAATGTCAATGTGCAAGAAACTTCGACCAGTTGGTTGCCTCTCCTATGTGCAGGTTGAGGACTCCCAACCAAATGAGCCACACTGCTCAGGGTGCCCTGTGTTTCTTGTTAAAACATTGCATCCAGCCCGGGCTGGTGTGGCCCAGTGGATTGCGTGCTGGACTGTGAACCAAAAGGTCTCCGGTTTGCACACAAAGTGCGGTTGGCATGATAAGTATCTGTGCAGCAATAAATAGTAAAGGAAGGAATGCTCAGTTTAATCTTAGGACGCTTGGGGGATAAGAAATACGTGACTCTACCATGTGGGATTGTTGGGAAATACTTCATTCCACAGATTACCTTTCTTCTAGTTCTCTGTATTTTTGGGGCAGTTCAATGACCAAAAGTCATTCTTTGTTCAAGTTTCTACTTGAGACAAGATGGCTGCCTAACGCAGCCTAGGGGAAGCAAGGCTAGTGTGGGGATACTGGTATTGCAAGAGACATTCGGCAAAATTTGGCCAAGTCTAGGAACTGGAGGCCCTGCTTGCTGGGCTGAAAAAATGTGATTTTTGCTCTAAGAATTTATGGTTCCCAGGTTTCCTTACCAGGCTGCTCTTTGAATCTTTAAAGAATTTTTACCTTCAGACCTAAGGTTAGTTTAGAATGTTGGTTATCCCAAACCCACCTAAAGTGATGTGGATGTTTAGCCAGGTGCAGTGTGGAATATAGCCTAAAGCAACGAGATTTGCATTTAAAAAGAATACCTTAAATACTGCATTGTTTAATACTTGACTTTTGGGTGTGCAACTAGAAACGGACTTTGTGATTTTATTTTATTTTAATTAATTCAAAATTTAAAACTGAAGTAAAAGAGGAACATTTTAAGATTAAATACAACTTCATTTTGGTATCACTACATTTTACATGGTTACCATCCAAAATTTAGCTCTAACTGAGATTTACTATGTGTGAATTTCATAGACTTTATTTTAAAAGTTCAATATCTCAGATACCTTTTTATATTAAATGTTGGAATAGTATTTTTGTCATGATGGCTTTAATAGAAATAGATTAAAATTTATTTTATTAGTTTCTTTTTCTCTTAACAACCATGAGAATGGGTTGTCCATGAGCGTCGGCACCTTTACTGTTAGCCATGCCTGCAGCAGGTTCCGGTACCTTGAAACATTTGTGGAATAAATGCACTGAGGAAGAAGCAGTAGGAATGGGGAACGCAGGCTGAATGGGAGAGGCTTTAAGAAAGACATGGCTGAAGTTCGAGGCTGAGATTGTCTCTAGAACAGATGAGGTACCACAGAAGACTTATGGCTTCTTAGGTAGGTTTTCAGGTTCAAATAGGCTTAGAGAAGCAGCAACTAGTTAATTTTGGACATGACTGAGTTTTAATTGCTGGGTGAAGATGTCCAGTTGCCGGATGACTGAGTCTGAAGTTTAGGAGAAAGATCTTGTTTTGCTGTGGGACTCATCAGCAAGTGTAGGCTGAAAGCAAGGATATAGCTAATGGGGAAAGAAAAATTTTATGGGTCTTACAAAAATTTTTTATAGGGCTTAAAACTTTGTGGAATACTCTGTTTCATTTAGGAATGTGTAATTACTTCTGTGCATATCACCACCAGCTAAGTGCTGAATAAAATTTTCCAAATTCTTGGAGCTCATGTTTTTAGAAAGCCTAAATAGGGGGAAATTGGAGGAACAAACTAGTGAACTAAGGGCAATGGGCAATATGGAAGGAACTGAAAACATGAACTTTTATTGGTCTCTTGCAGGATCATGAGAGAACTAGTTATCTATTGCCTGTTGGATGGAATTAGGTGAGGCAAGTTCCTCGAGTATTTCATCATCATAGGAGCATTCCAGACAGGACTTAATGACGAGATTTGTCATGGGACAAATCTTCTGAAATCTTTGAGCATTTTAATGTCATTAAAAAAAAAACAACTAATGTATTTAGAGCTTGCCCTCTATCGTGAGCCTTGACGGTACAAGTGAATATAAGCTGTATTTGAAGAACTAGTGTGACTGAATCACCAGCCAGGGCTAATTTTTTAAATTGATGAGGCAATTCATAGCAGGGGTATTATTTAATGTCAATAAGATTTCACTGAATCATAGTCTCCTAATTATATGGAACTGAAAATTTTGAGGAAAACTTAGGTAAAAGGTAAAATGTATCAAGGCTTTCCAGAAATTAAGAGTGTTGATGTCTCAGGAGCATTTGAGAGGAAATGGACAGTGACTTCTGACCACATCTTCAAGAAGTAGATTTTTAAGTTTGGTTCTAATTTTATCCACTTTCCTTAGTAACTTTGTGTGGATCCAGCCAGTGTGCATTTATTGAATTTGACCTAAGGTGAAAATATTTTGAATAGCAATACTGCTTTGCTACAACTCACAGATAAATAAAAACAGACCATTGAGTTCACAAAGACAATACTTCCCACCAGCTGAGAAAAGAAACTACCACAGGAATTGTGTTGTTCTTGCAAATTCTAAGTATCTGTGGTCTTTTTAGTTCAGTAACACTAGGAAGTATTACTAACTAATGGACTTCATTATAATGTTATTTCTTACTTGCTGCTGAAATTAGTATTTGTAGATCACTGCCTTGGAGTTAAAATTATAATATTGTTGTACCTCTGGTCTGAGTCCTGGCACTGAGAGTATTGCTTTGACATTGACTAACCTTTCTAAAACCTTATCAGAAAGTTTCTCATCAAAAAATGGAGACATTTACGCTGCTAATCTCAGTAGTCAAAGCAAAAGGGATAGTTTCTATAAAGTGGTCATAATGATGTGTGGCAGGTAGAAAATGCTCACTGCAAAATTAATATCTATTAATAAATACCTCTTTCCTTCTTTCCTTCCTTCCTTCCTTCCTTATCTTTAGAGGGGAAGGGAAGGAGAGAGGGAGAGAAACATCAATGTGTGGTTGCTTCTCATGTGTCCCCTGCCAGGAATGGGCCCGCAACCCAGACATGTGCCCTGACCGGGAATCAAACTGCGACCCTTTTGTTCGCAGGCCTGTGCTCAATCCACTGAGCCACACCAGCCAGGGCTAGCTATTAATAAGTATTCTTTTCTTAATCATGGATTTGAGCATGGAGTAACTAGGTTTTCATTATACGCTGAAGGACAAGTAGAAAATAACCTACCTAACATGTAGTTTTACCTGACGATTCTTTTCCACACATATTAAGGTCTAATAATCTGTGTAAATGCATGGTTTCATTTACTCCTTACAGTAATCCTGTTCAGTAAGTGCTGTTACCAGTCGTGGTTTAGGTTGAGGAAACTGGCTCAGAGAGGTTTCACAGAGCAGGGTCTTGCTGTAGGCCATGTGGTTGGTAAAATAAGGAGCTGGGCAAGTAGCCAAGGTTGGTCGGATGCCAGTAAAGCCTGCATTCTTTTTTTTTTTTTTTAAGATTTTACTTATTTATTTTTAGCAACAGAGGAAGGGAGGGAAAAAGAGGAGAGAAACATGGATATGAGAGAGAAAACATCAGTTGCCCCTCGCACGCCCCCAACCCAGGTACCCACAACTCGGGCATGTGCCCCGAATGGTAATTTAACTGGTGACCCTAAAACCCTCCGCTTTGCAGGACAACATCCAACCCACTGAGTCACAACAGTTCAGGCAACACCCATTCTTTTTAAAAAATGAAAAAATTAAGATATGCAAGAAGTATAAGAAATTATTCACTGAACACCAGAGTTGAAGGTATTAACTTGAGGCATGGACGGGATCAATCATGAAAAGGCAGTCGGCTTCAATTCAGAGCCCTTGAAGGGGCAGGCTCAGGGTAGCACAGCCACAGACTGGGGAGAGGGACAGGGATGTGTGAGAAGGGAGGCCCAGGACAGGCGGAGATCCTGTTGAAAATCTTCTCTGGGGTCTGTAGAACAGCAGATTCAGTCTATGGTATTGAAGGAGTGATTTGAATTTGGCAACTGGGAATTCATAACCTGGGGGTGTAGATATTTAAGGTATTTAAGTGAAGGGGAAATTTGATAGGATGGTAGCCAGGTATTGGGGTCAGAAAGTTTATTGTCTTTTTGATCAGACATACTACATACTGTCTCATAACTCCAGAGAAGGAGGTCCAGAGGACCTGTGACTGGAGAGGTTTTGTCCTTCTTAGGTCAGCCATGCTTTCCACACAGTAATTGGAATCAATCTTAATCCATGTGTTTTTAAGAATTTATTAGAAGTGATCTGATTTGATTAATTAGACACTAGTACCTTGTATCCCGTCCTCTTTTGCCCCACACCAAGTTAAAATTTTTACTTTGGATTATAAGACCCCCATGGCCAAATGAGATTGGAGTTTTTGTTAATGATAGGAGTTTATAAAAATTAGAATAGAAAGGAATTCTGGATCCGGTGCAGGGAAGGAGGGAACTTCTGAGGTCTCTGTCATGGCTTCTGTTGGGTCCTGGCAGGACAAGGACATGAGGCCATATGGCACTAAGGTAGGGAAGGTGCGGAGGTGCACCAACCCACTCCCTCAGACACCCTCCTCCCTACCTCAGGCCAATCAGGTCCCACCTTCCTATGGCCTTTGAACGCCCCCTCACCAGGTGGCTATAGACAAATGGGAGAAACAGAAATCATAGGGAAAACTCCAGGACTATTAGGGCTTCAAAACTTAGTAGACTATACATCTTCTTTTTTATGCCTAAAAAGAGGAAAAAGAAAATTTAACAACTGGAATTCTGAATTAGAAATTTCTCGCAAAACAAGGTAGCTGTTTTTGCAGGTCCCCCCTAAAAGGGGACTTCTTTCATGTGTGTGTTAAAATTTTTAGAATCTCTGGGTGGATATTTGGTGAGCAGCTGGTTCATCTCTCCTCTTGATGTAAATTTGGTTTTCTTAGCAAGCGAATGTTATGGCGAGTACTGTACCAGTGGTCAGTTGCACAGTAGGGGCTTTTCTCCAAGCTTCTTACTCTGGAATTTAGGAGGTAAAAGACAGTCTTGGGCATGATTGTGCCATGTTTTTTAAAAATCTTATTTATTTGTATAGAGAGGGAGAGGGTAGGAGAAAGAGAGAAAGAAAAACATCGATGTGAGAGAGAAACATTGATCTGTCCCCTCTTGCACACCTGCCACCCAGGCATGTGCCCTGACCAGGAATTGAACCAGTGACCTATCGGTTTGGGGGATGATGCCCAACCCACTGAGCCATACCTGTCAGGGCAATCGCATCCTCTCAAAGCCAACATTAATGGAGGCACCAGTGGTTCTCCCAATATTTTTTTTGAATACTCAGTTCTCAGGTTGAAAATGTAGATCCTGGGAGTGTCACTTCTGAGTAGGCGTGAATACTTTGTGGGCTGCTCCTTGTGGTCTGCATGTTATGTTTTGAGATGGCTTTTTCCTCAAATGAATAAGAATGGGTTCTTGTGAGGGTGGGTAAAACAATAGTAGATATTACATGGGGGCCTCAGTACATAAACAGATACTATATTTGCTGTATTAAAATTTGATGGGGAAAACTACTAGAGAGAAAATAATTTTAAAAGACTCCCAGGATGGGAGTGAAAAAAAATAGCAGACTGAGAAACACTGACATAAAAGTCATCCTTGTTGGACCATGGCTGTGAATGTGTTTGGAAAGGCATTATTTTTCCTTATGATCTGAGCATCTGTTTCTTGGAACAGGAAATACAGCGAGTATGGAGTGTGTGTGTTGGGGGTGGGGAGCGGCTACAATCAGATCTGTCCACAGGGCAAAATCATTTCAGAATAAAGTACCTCTTTGCTCAGCGCCATTTGAGCTCCTTCAGGAGTAGTGTAAGAGTATTGTGGTGATAGGAATGTAGAGAAAGGAGAAAATGGAGGGAACTTCGGAAGTATTGGATCCAGATCTGATCTGAGAAGTTCACCATTACTGTTGGTTGAGAGTGGGCAGGAGCAATCCTGAGCAACCTATAAATCTTAAGATGAATATAGAGGAGAAGGCAAAGAACTAGGGGACTTTCAGTTACTTACTATCTTTTAAACTGTACTCTTGAACTCTTTGGGGTGAAGAAGAGGATGGGAGGGCAAAAACGAGGGGGGCGGGGGGAGAGAGGAGAGAAGCCAAAGGAGTGTCGATGATGGCATGAGTTTCGTGTTCCTAGAATGTACATGGGAATTGCTGGTGTAAAGCAGTCACTGTTGCAATAGTCTGAAAACATTTTCTTCAGAGAATTGGCTTCTCTTTAGAGGTACTAGATGTTAAATATTTTGAGATTCAAGATGGATGTTTGGGAATATGCTATATCTAAGCATATTAAATGCCAAGAAAATCTGCATTTAAAAAATTATATTGTAGCTCGTGGAGCCTATTTCACATAGTAGTTTTGATTCCAGTCCACTGATCGTGCACATTTCTAACCAACTCTTGCTCAAATGGTCAGTCACATTAATAGTTCACAGTCCGCTATGGAGGGCATGTCTACACCACAAAAACTGGCCAACAATATAAAACAGAGACCCCCCCGCCCCACTTCCCAAGCTGATTGTTAAACATTTACCAGCATACCGCTGAGTATACAGTATCTATGAGGCAAACATGTTGTACATAGTCTTCCTGAAGTATTTTAAACTAGCAAATGCATGTGTGTGTGTGTGTATTCTGCACCCTTCTCCTTGTGCTCCACTTTGTTTGCAATTTGATTCTATGTAAAATATTCTGCATTCATCCTTTCTTCACGTAAAATACCCTAGAAGTCTTCCCACACAGGGCCTCATCACTTTTGGTTTAATGTCAAAGGAGACATCAAAATATCAAAACAGTATTTAATCAGATCTGGGTCTGATGGTTCCTAAGCTTTTTCTGTTTCCTTAATGTTAAGTATTGCTTCCAACTTTTTCCTACCCACCACTCATATTGGTGTCTTTCATATCCTTTTTGAGATTATTTATTATAGTTTCCCTATGCCTCTAAAAAAGTTTTAAAGATTCTATTTGTTTCTATAGAGAGAGAGGAAGAGAGGGAGAAAAACATCTATCAGTTGCTTTTCACACGCCCCCAACCAGATACCTGGCCAGCAACCCAGGCACGTGCCCTGACCTGACCGGGGACCCAAACTGTGACCTCTGATTTTGCGGGTTGATGCCCTAAGCCTAACTGGCAGCCTTTTGGTTCACAGCCCTACTTCCATACACTGAGCCACGCCAGCCCCAAGGCTGCCTATGCTTTTCATATGAAAGTAATCATTCCATATATAGGTTCTACATCATTTTTAATAATATATTGTGGATATCCTACCTATTGGTAATGGCATTTATTTTTCATTCTTTTAGCTGCAAGGTTTTATGTAGTTATCACAGCTGGATCAGTCTACCACAAATGGGCACTTGGATATTTTCAGTTATTTGTTAAAATACACAAAGCTGTCAAAACATACGCAATTCTGTTTTTACATAATTAGAATACATTCCCAAAAGTAAGAGTGCTATATCAAGGGATAGGTTGCATTTTATAACTTTAAACGATTTTATTTACTTATTTTTAGAGGGAGGGGAAAGGAGGGGGAAAGAGGAAGAGAAACATCAATGTGGGAGAGAGACAGATGGGTTGCCTCTCACATTTCCTAAACCAGGGACCTGGCCCACAACCCAGTCAGGTGGCCTCACTGGGAATCAGACTGTTTATGATCTTTTAATAGTTTGTTTTTATTGTATTTTTTAATTACCATTTATTCCCCCTTATAATTTCTTATACCCCCACACTCATGCATCTATGATTTTGAGGATTATTGACAGATTGTGCTCCATTGGGTTGCACCAGTTTTCAATCTAACCAGTTAACTGTTTGAGAGTGTAATTCCCCACAGATCCCCCAAGAGCCTAGGTAGTCAAACTTTTTGATGCTTGCTATTCTGAAAAGTAAAAATATTATTTTATTGTCCTTTTAATTTTCATTTTTCTTCAAGTTGAGCAGCTTTCAATGTTTGGCTCTAGGTTGTAGTGAGAATTGTTTATGAATGTATTGTAACACAGGTAACATTCTTTGAATTACGAGGTCAGTAGACCTCATTTTAGTCATGGTTTCTCATCTGTTCCCCATCACTATTTACGTGATCCCTTATAAAAAGGAAACAAGTAGTATTATTGCCTAGGTGACATAATTCCTCAGGATTGCTCTCTTCTGTTCTTCACCTTAGTATTCCAGATTAGCCAGACATAGCAGTTATATTGGTTTCTGTCCTTTACAACACTTATATTTACAAATACATGTTTATACATTATTTAGTTGTATTTTTAAGTAAGATCGTGTTACTTTTTTTTTGTTTCAAATACAAGCAAAAGTTTATTTAGAAGGTCCCAGGAACAGAAGAGTGAGCTGGGCTGCAGGGGTTCAGGAAACAAGTTGCTGGGAAAAGCAGGGCTCTCTGAGCGGAGGGGAACGACCGCAGAGATAGGCCTGGAGGAAAGCGTGGGGGCTGCAAGAGAGAGTGCTGCACTGGGTCCTTGGTACTAAAGGCTCCTTACAAATTTTTACTATTGCTTTTTTTTACTCATCTGTGCTGGTTCACTTTTTTGGGGGGGAAGTGGATAACAGCTTTATGAAGATGCATGTCATATACCATACAATTCATGTTTTGCCAATTCCCTTTTGACATGGCCTCAACTGGGACTTTTCCCCCGGTAGTGTCCACTCTGTCACTCAGTTTCACAGCGAAGGGCAAATTTCACTGTGAAAACTAAGTTCTGCTATGAGCCGCAAGAACAAGGGTAACCATCTTGTTAGCGCGTGTGTTTGCAAGAGGTCAGAGGTGATTTCTGAGGATACAGAACAGAAAATCTCATTATCCCCTAATAAAGTATAATCTGTTAAATTGTCTTCTTAGAGTCTAGGTTTAGTATTTGGCAGTGTGTAAAGCATGTTTTCATGTAATTATAGATTTGTGTTTTTAAGAGGCCATATGAGATACAGTTAAATAATAAAGGTCACATTTTTAATTAAGTTCATTTAATGAGAATGCCTTATGATTTTGGCACTTAAATCTTAAAGGACCTTGGGATATTTTCCTTAAAGGAATGTGTGCATCAAAGTTCCATCAGTGTACTTAGCTATGTATATCTATAGTGTTTCAAGCATCAAGTAAAAAAAATGTTTCATAGTGGTAAGTGCTATTAACATTGTAGGTTTATCAGACTGGCTTTTTGTAGTGCTAGACAAATATTTGTGTGTTTAAGTGAAAATAACATCACACCCGTGGCCTATTTACTTGGGCTGATGTAGATATCTGGCCATACAATCACTAGATTGATACATAGGGTAATTACCTGCACATTATTTCACAGTATGAATATACAAAGAGTTACATTATAATTTGGTTACATACATTTCTGCTTTGTTATTATCTTTTAAAGATTTTATTTACTTCTCTTTAGAGGGGAAGGGAAAGAGAGAGGGAGAGAAATATCAGTGGATGGTTGCTTCTTGTACATCTCCCCACCCCTCCCCCCCGGGAACTGGCCTGCAACCCAGGCATGGGCCCTGACTGGGAATCAAACCTCAATCCCTTGGTTCGCAGGCCCGTGCTCAATCCACTGAGCTACACCAGCCAGGGCATTTCCGCTTTTTTATTATTTCTTTTTGGATAGATGAAAAAGTTCTTTTTACTTGCTTATCTTCTAGTAAAATCAAATAGGTTTTGCTCCTTTTAATTTCCACTTAAGTGAATTGGGTATTCCCATTCTTTACTCACTATGATATCGAGTCTTTTCCCTTTTTTTATTTCTTGGAGCTCTTTCACATTGAGAACAGAAACTATTAAATTGACATTGAAGGAGGCATGTGGTAGCCTGCTGAGTGGTACTGCTGTTCACTGTGTTGGTTGTGCTAGTGGTTGCACAACTGTGCATTTGTTAACAACTACAGAGCTGTGCTCAGAAAAAGGATGGTTTTATATTAATTTTAATATTTTTTTGTTATCTCACTTATTGATGAGAGAGAGACATGCACACACGGATTTATGCCTTATTTCACTTTCACTTATTCATGCCTTCACGGGTTGATTCTTGCATGTGTCCTGACCAGGCACCTCTCCCACAACCAGGCCAGGTCAGAAAAGGGTTATTGTATTGTATACAAATTATAATCTAATAAACCTGACTAAAACATTTTACACATATACAAAAGTCACAGTGAATTTTCAATGTGAATATTTTCACGGTGTATCATTTGACTTCTGAATTTTTAATGGCAACATAGCTCCTACCTGTTTTGACAGGTATACATATCAACAAATAGATTTTAGCCCTGGCTGGTGTAGCCCAGTGAATTGAGCACAGGCCTGCGAAGCAGAGGATCGATCGTGGTTCGATTCCCAGTCAGGGCCCATGCCTGGGTTGCAGGCCAGTTCCCAGCAGGGGACGCACAAAAGGCAACCATACATTGATATTTCTCTCCCGCTCTCCTTCCCCTCTAAAGGTAAATAAATAAATAAAATCTTTAAAAAAATACATTTTACAGCATGATTCAGCACACTGACACACACGGAGGTAGCTATCTGTGGTAGTTATCTTTTCTAAGTATAGTGTACTCATTTTTTTCCTATTAAAAAAACTTTTCACAAAGCACTAAATTGGTATGTGGATTTATGAATTGTGATCAGCAATTTGATGAACATTATATTATGGTGTCTGTATAAGCCAGAGACTTGATTGAGCAGGACAAAAGTAGAAGAAAAAATTAAAATTGTTAAAATTAGATAGCTATCTTTTCCTTTAGGCCTGACTTTTTATGCTTGCCTTGGAAGATTTTTCCTACTTTCTGAATTGTCTTCTTACAGCTTTTTAATATTTAAATGAATACATCTGGAGTTTTTGTTGCATGGTGTATGATAGTGACCAAACTTCCCTTTTGTCATTGTTGAGGAGATGATACTTCCTCCACTGCTTGGAAATGAAAGCATTTTAGCAATAAACTATTTAATATTGTTGAGTTTAGGCTGTTAGTTTATCTATCCTATGCTATGAAATTACCGCTTTTTAATATTAAAATGTTTATATAATTGCTGTATGTTTTTAAAAATGGGCAACTGAATATTTATGTTTTAAGTTATTGAAATGTAATATACATAAAGTGTGTATATGATCATTGTATATTTGGATGAAATTTGATACACTGAATATAACTGTAACTTATACCCTGATGAAGATATTAGATGTAGTTTATTTGTACTAAGGTTGTTTAATGTCATGTTACGTAATTGGGTGATGCTTTACATGTATTACATTCTGAAAGTAAGTGTTGCCCTTCTGAATTCTGATACATTCTTTTAATGAATACTCTTGGTTTTTCTGTGGAGTCAGTTGTATCATCTTCATTCAACAAGAAGTCTATGAATTTTTTATACTTATATTTCTCTCTTCTTGGCATTCATTAGAACATCCAGTGCCATGTTCAAATGTTCATAGTATAGAAGTTCTCTTTCCATTTGTTCCTGACATCAGTGGATATGCCCCTACTCTCTCAATTCTTGTGGTATAATTTTGGATGAACTGTTTCAAGATTTTCAAAAATGAAGATAAGAGGGGAGAGTAGAGAGTAACTGCTTAGTGGGTGCAAGATTTCTCTGAGGATGATGAAAATATTCTGCAGTAAGAAGAGTTGGGTTTTGCACCACATTGTGAATATACTAAAACCCAGTGAAATGTAAAATTTTAAATGGTGAGATGGAATTTTATTTCATGGGAACTTGATGTAAAAAATTTTTAAAGGGATTACATAACCACCAACTCACCAGAATGATCAAAATGAAAAGGCAAAAACCACTAGTGGTTAATAAGAATGTAGTGCAGTTGGAGCTCTCGTAATCATTGGTGGGAGGGTGTATTGATAACCATTTAAAAAATTTGGCACCACCTACTTAAGCTAAAGATGTACAGGTATATTTACACACTCTATGATCACACATTTTCACTCTGCTCAATATATGTATGTGTTCACCAAAAGATAACAGTAGTAATAAAAGTATAGGCTTTCTCTGACTGGTGTGGCTCGGTAGGTTGGGCATCATCCCATAACGTGAGAGGTTACAGGTTCGATTCCTAGTCAGGGCACATGCCTGATTTGCTGGCTCCGTCCTTGCTTGGGGGTGTTCGAAAGGCAACTGAGTGATGTTTTTCTCTCATTGATGTTTCTCTTCCTTTCTCCCTCCCTTCCCCCCTCTCTAAAAATAAATAAAATCTTTTAAAAAATAGTATAAGCGTATACTTGTAATAGCCAAAAACTAGAAATTACTTAAATGTCCATCTACATTAGAATAGATAAATACATTGTAGTATGCTAAGCGATTTACTATACAGCAATAAGCATTAATGAATTACAAGTATACCTAACAACATGGGTGAATCTCACAAATATAATCTTGAGTGAAAGGATGTCAGTTGTATAAAATTCAAAAATAAGCAAAAGAAGCCAATGCAGATGTCAAAGTGTAGAAAAGCTAGCGTTCTTGCTGCCTGTGACCTACCAGACCCAATAAGCAGAGACAGTGATTGAATCTTTCTGGGCACTTTACTCAGATCTCGGGCAATCTGAGAAGACAGGGTGTTTGTACCCTAACAGACCTTTCTACACTCTATTTTAAAGTGGCCCTTTTTATAAGGAGAACAAAGTAGAGATAAAAGGTTTGGAATTCAGGGAAAAGTTAGTTGGATTTTGAAACTGCTGCAAAGTCTCTCAGGGTGCACAGGTGCTCCTGGTGATGGTCTTTATCTTGTCCTGGGCGGCAGGTGTGTCTCACCCTGGGGGACAATAGCTCAGACTCCATCGTGATGGCTTGCAGTCCTCCTGAGGTACAAAGGTGAAAGTGCTTATGGTCTCCCAAAGTCAGGGTGGGTCCTACCTTAAGTTGCTGAAACAACAGCTTTTTACATGCATCAATTACCTAGCTTGTTGGCTATTACTTTTTAAAAATTTTTATTTATTTATCTTTAGAGAGAAAGGGAAGGAGAGAAGGAGAGAAATATCAATGTATGGTTGCCTCTCGTGAGTCCCCTGCTGGGAACTGGCCTGTGACCCAGGCCTGTGCCCTGAATGGGAATCGAACCTCGATCATGTGGTTCACAGGCCTGTGTTCAATCCACTGAGCTACACCAGCCAGGGCCTATTACTTAAAATAAAATTTTCCAACTTTCATCCCTATCCAAAGCAGTGGATACCCTTTCACAGTGGAGTGATGACTAGATGGACGTTTCTTGGTTGGAATCTAGGCACATAGGTGTTTATTTTGTAGTAATCAAACAAGTTATACACGTATGACTTACACATTTTCTTTCTGTGTGTTCCACTTTAGTACAATTTGTATCATGATACAAATATTGCCCACTGAATCATACAAATTTAAAATCATCTTAAATATATATTTGGAAAAACATACCAAAAATACCTAGTTATTAACTAATAGTCACGTGATTTTTTGATAGTTCCCACTTTTTTCTTTCTCTCTACAGACCTCTTATTGGCATTTTATGATTTCTCTGAACATGTAAAAGTGATAGTATTTTCTCTAGGGCTTTACCCATACTTTCTCTTAAATTGTAAAACCCCTATGACTCTTATTCAAGTATTTAAATGGGTGATATGAATATTTGCTGTGTTTGTCTTTCAGGGAGATTTTGACAACAAACCAGTAAATGGCCCCAAGTCAGATTCCATGGAATACGGTAGAGATGGTCAGGGGGAAAAAAGAAAATTGGAATTGAACGTACATCCCCCTGAAAATGTAACTGGGAATGAAGAAGGTATGACAGGCATTGAAGTGGAGAAGTGGTCACAGAACAAGAAAGCACGTTTAACTGATCAAGTCAAAGGCGGGGTTAAGGCCGTTGTGACAGAAGCTGAAAAACCGAAAACCTCTGAAGATGACAGGAAGACAGTCCTACTTACTGAACTCCTTGAACCTCAACAATTGTTTGCACAAACTGTAAGAAATGGCATTAAAAACGTATACTATTTTCCAGCTGAAACAAATGTGTCTTTTAAAAGATTCCACATTGAAGAATTTGGCAAGGCATTTGAAAACAATTCCTGTATACTCCCAAAAGACAATGCAAACCATAACAATGCCATGAGCTCCACTGCCACTCCTGCAAGCTGTGATCATCTGAAGGGGAAGGGTAATGCGTCAGTCTTCCAGAAGCCTGGCTCTAACTCCAAGACTGTTCCAGATCCTACAAACTTCAACGTGTATGGTCATACCAGTGCACCCAGTGAAAGTGATCAACCAAAATCTCTAGAAAATTTACCAAGTAATGAACCAAAACTCGAATCTCCAGTTCAACCAAATCTTCTATCCCTAATAAAAGACAGGAGATTAACACTCGAGCAAGTGGTTGCTATAGAAGCCTTGACTCAGCTTTCAGAAGCCCCTTCAGAAAATGCCTCACCATCAAAGTCAGAGAAGAATGAAGAAACTCGGCAGAAGACCGCTAGTTTGCTTAATAGCTGTAAAGCTATCCTCTGTTCAGTAAGAGAAGATCTCCAAGAACCAAATTTGCAAGGGGAGCCTCAAACCCTTCATCAGTGTCCATCTTTGGAAGAGCAAAGTTCATTTAACACAGTGGTGATCAATGGCCAAAATATCATTTCCGAGTCTAATAGCATCTCGGCTACTAACCAAGCATCTGCAAAGTCACTGGAATATTCAACAGTGGAAAATCCAATATTTCTTATTATACCAAATTCAAATTCAGCTATACTTGACACCCATAAAAGTGTTGCTCCAGGTAGAATTGATCTTCAGTTGCCACCAACAAGTAATAAACCAGGACTCTGCAACCAGTCACTGGCCGGCAGTAAAGAGTTGGACTCAAAGGACAATCCGTTATGTCAAGATACAGTTCATAGCAAAATTGAGGAAGATGTTGCAACACAGTTAACACAACTTGCATCAATAATTAAATGCAACTACATAAAACCAAATGAAAATAATGTGGAAAGTACAACAACAAACCTTGTTGAGTATAATGTACAGCACACACACAGTCAGGAGAAGGGCTCAATACAACAGAAAGCACCTTCCAGTGTACAAAATAATCAAAGCTCATCCCTAACAAAGCAGAAGAACACAACCCAGAAAAAGACAAAACCTGCCCCACCAAGAGATCGGCGGAAAAAGAAGCCTGCAGTCACAAGTTGTCAAGAAAATGACCAGAAAAAGCAGGAGCAGTTGTCAAATGAGTATAGTAAGTTACATGACATTTGGATGGCATCTAAATTTCAAAGATTTGGTCAATTTTGTCCTCATGATTTTCCTGTTCAGTTGGGAACAATTGCTCCTGCAACCAAAGTATGCAAACCACTGATTCAAACAAGCTCAGCATCAGAACAGAAATTATTTCCTCCACTAGCTCAGATAAAAATTGAGCGACAGTATCCCGAATCGCAACAGGAAACAATGATGGAGGTTGTGCCATTGGATTCTGTCCCTGTATCCCTGTTACAAACAGAATCCAATGGACAGTCGTTTACAGAACAAGTTTATATTACTCAGGTACAGCCAACAGTGAATGTCAATCAGAACGCTCATCCTTTCCTCCAGCCCTCCTCTACAACTAATCAGTGTGCTAATGTGATGGCTGATAATGACCAAACACAGCTGCAGCAGGGTGTTAACCACCAGCTCAATCAGAGACTGCCAGCATTCCCGGGCATGTCTCATGTGACCTTATTGGGCCCAGTGCAAATTCTCAGGAATGTAAATGCAGCATATTCAGGTGAAATTGCAGTGGTTTCTTCCAAAGCTGGAGAGGTCGTCTGTTCATCTAGTGTTGGAGCATCAGGATGTTCCCCAGTAGACCAAGCACAGAAAATTTCTAAAAATAATGCCAAGAAAGTTGTTACTAAGCGTAAAAAAAAACGGGCGTCCCCAACAAAAGATACTGAATTGCCGACCTGCGACTGTCTTGGTAAGTGCCATTCAACTCACAATAGGAAACTTTCTCAAGTAGAAAGTTTGCTGATTTCTCTCGAGGCTTAATGTCTCTCCAGTTGTTTATTGTCATATTATAAGAGTAAATTCCCTTAATGTTTTATTATAGTTCATTCTTCTTGTAGTCAAAAGAATTTTAACCTGTAAGGGTTTTGCTTTAAAATTTTTTTGTTGTGACGTATAACACGCACACAGATAATGTAAAATATATGTACAACCTAACAACACCGTAGAAAGTATCCATGTCACTGATAACCCCAGCCAACTGCTTTATTTCTTTTCCAGTACCTAGTGCTTTTATGATCTGCACTGTAAAGGGGATGCCAAATTTGTAATTCTGGCCAGCTGAAGAATTTGCAAACCATTTGCAGTTTTAAAATATTAAATTATTAAACAAATAATTGATTTCCTAGTTCAAGCAACAATAGTAAATAGTTTTGTGGAAATAGCTGAGTCGTGGACCAATTTCTAATTAATGTGTTTGTATATATTGTGCCTTAAGAATCCCTGAAAGAGAATATACAAAAAGTAACAACTAGAACTTTCATCAGTGTTTTAAAAGCCCTGAGAAAATCTTGCTGGAGTAGATTTTCAGACAGGTCTTAGGAGAGTTTGCTAGATATGTGAAGTATATGCAAGCTTAATTTTAAGCCGGTAGTATTAGTCAGTGCTTTATGGTCAAGTTTCATGTAAATGCTCCGATATGAGAACAAACTTATTTACTTGAATGTAGCTGGAAAGTAAGGAGATTAAAGAGATTGTGTCATTAAAGTTTGTTTGGCTGTTTGAAACGCATTATTTCCGCTTTTATACAACTTATGATAGGACAGTTTGTAAAATATCCTGTTTCGAACGGATGTAGGTTTAATTATATGTTTTTTCTTAAAATATGCCCCAAATCACAGACTCAGGCTTTTTATTAGAAACAGGTAGTTTATTCCAAATTGAGTAGTTAAAGGATCGTTTGGTAGGATAAAGTATATTATTCTGATTATTTTTGAACTGCTGTAGAAAAAATTGAGAAGTATAGCAATGACTCACAGTTCTTGATTATTCAAAGTACATTGATTTTGTGAGATGAATCCTTCCATTTCTACTTATAATTCAACACATAGTTCTGACAGCCTTCCATGTGCCAGGCGCCAAGGACAGGCACCTCTGAGAAGGATCTCATAGTCTGGAAAGGGTGGCAGTACGGTCTGAGTAAGGCTGAATTTGGAGAATGAGAGGTTCCAGGATGGAGGACATAAGAGTATAGTAATAACATCCATTCCAGATCATTGATTGCAAGTCTGACAGTGTGCCATGCCCTGGACTTGTGTTTTCCACAACTGTACCAAAAAATGGGGTTTCTTATCCCCATCTTACAAATGAGGAAAACTGACACACAGAAGTTTTCACCAGTAGACAACGAAGCTGTAATTTGAAGACAGGCAGTCCCAACTCCAGAGCCTGTGTTTGTAACTTTCACCATCTGGTGTTTCAAAAATCTGAAGTTAAAAAGTAAAAATGATTTTCTGAATATCATGATAAATGGGAAAAAGATCTCTAATTTAAAATGCCATTAGCCCTGGCTGGTGTGGGTCGGTGGGTTGAGCTCTGGCCTGCGAACCAAAGGATCACCGGTTTGGATGCCCCGCCTACTGGGGACCTGGCCTGCAACCCTTTGGTTCACAGGCCAGCCAGTGCTCAATCTACTGAGCCACACCTAGAAAGAATAATTCTTTGTCATAGGGAAACTGTCTTATGCATTGCAGGCTGTTTAGTGGTACTCCTGCCCTCCACACACACACACACACATACCCACCTAGTTGTCAGAACCAAAAATACTGTCAAATGATCCCTCAGAAAAAATCACCCTGGTTAAGAACTATGGTTCCAGATCACCAGCAGTGAGTTAAAATCTTTTCACTGTATGCTGCTTAAGAAGGTACAGATCTTAATCCCAAGTTATAGCTGATGGCCAATCAAAACGGTTCAGTAATGACTTTTGGTATAGCTGGATACCCCCTTGCCAGAAATGCATTCCGCAGTGATCCTAGTTAGACATGATTCTAAGAGACCAAGTTAAGAGTACTGTTTTCTAAGATATGCGTAACTCACATTCATAAAAATATAAATGGTACAGAAATAGGATGCAAGGGTCTTCTTATAGGTCTCATTCTATAAAGACCAATTTTTCTATACGAATTAACCTTATACTGATTGTTAAAAGGATTTTATTTATTTTTGGAGATAGGGGAAGGGAAGGAAAAAGAGAGGGAGAGAAGCATGTACAAAAGAAATATCAATTGGTGGCCTCTCACACACCCTTAACTGGGAACATGGCCCGCAACCCAGGCCTGTGCTGTGACTGGGAGTCAAACCTTCAACCTTCCAGTTCATAGGCCAGTGCTCAATCCATTGAGCCACACCAGCCAAGGCAACATTATGCTGATTTTAATTTTGTTTGAAAATTTACAAAATATAAGTCTTTTAAAACACTATTTTAGGGATTTGCTTTTTTATCTTAAGAATTCTTAAATTTTTTAATGCACCTGAAACTGATACAAAATAATATTGAATGTCAACCATAATTGAAAAAAATTAAAAATGAAAAATGTTTATACGTTTCTTAGATTTTTCAATGTTTTTAACTATCATTGCTTTAATACCTTCAGTGTTTCCCACTATATAGACATCTCCTGATTTATTTAACTTTGACTTATTGACAGATGTTAAGGGTGTTTCTCTCTCTCTCTTCTTTGGTATTTCAAATAATTGTAATTAGGAACATTCTTGTATACATTCGACTTAAAACTGTATAATGTGTAACCAAAGAGTAGAATAAATTCTTAGCAGTGCAATTTTGGGGCTCAATAGGATTCTGAGGCCATGCTTTTAAATTATATCACTCTTGGATAAATTTTAACTTTGCACTGCAATTATTAATAAGTTTTTTAAAGCAGGAGATAAGAGAATAAACATGACCCACATCTTGGAATATTTTTGCCCCTCTGGTTTTTATGGTGAAGAAAAAATTAGGAGCAGAGAGGAAGAGGAACAAGTTAAATTCCAGGTTCTATTGCCCTAAACTTTAATTATGAAAGTTTGCCCAAACCGTGTCAAAATTCATTGCTCTGAATTGAAAAAAAAAAATTAGCTCTTCCTTGCTCCTACACAGCTCTGTAAAACCTTGGGTCTAATAATCTTATTCCTTCCACAGATAAACACAGAGATAAAGGCCCGTATTATACGCACCTTGCGGCAGGACCGACTGTGGCTGCTGTTAGGGAAATCATGGAGAATAGGTGAGGAAATGTGCTTTCTTCCCTGTTAAAACCGTTTGTCACTGTGGACCCGGCTCGAGGCAGGGAAGTTATCTCTGGGAATCAGCATGAGGTGAATGGAGAAGCCGTAGGAGTATGAGTTGGATGTTTCTTAGGGCCCAGGGAAAGAATAGTTTCCTGGTGTCCCTGCTGAACCAGTTCGTTACCACACGCGCCATTGGGCACTCAACAAGACACTGACAACGCAAGACTGTGCTAAATTAAGAAATATTCATTTTTTATTATTATATAATAATGGTAGAATAGTTCAAATGACATCTATCCACACCATATACATCCTTCTTGTTTGTCTTGCAGCCAGGCTATTTTAAGGAGAAGGAAACAACTGGACAACAAAATAACTGCCACAGAAAACTAGATGTTTAACAAAAATAAATGATGAGGAATGTTTGATTTTTATACTTCTGTAAATGTAACCTTGTGCATATTAAGATGTTAAAAGTGTGTACTATGATTATTTCCATTTCACTCTATTTTGTACTCAGGTATGGGGAAAAAGGAAAAGCAATAAGGATAGAAAAAGTAGTGTATACCGGAAACGAAGGGAAAAGCTCTCTCGGGTGCCCGGCCGCTAAGTGGGTAAGTATTTTGTATTGGATTCAGCTTCTTTAAGAAGTTCTCAGTCAAAAAACTGTTCATGGCCACACGTACATTCTTAGTAGGATATTCACATCCATAAAGATATTAACCAGTGTATTTGGAATTTTCAGCCATAGAATCATTTAATATCCCTGTGCTCTAATTTGATGATGATAACAATAAATAATAAATAATAAAAATTACTACTACCTTATATTACAGATCAGACAATATGTAAAGAACATGACATACTGCCTCCTAAATACTCACAGAGGGACTCTGTTAGGAATTAGAAAAGGAATAGGTGAAAGCCATTATTTTTATATCCCTTCAAAGAGAAACATTAAATGCAAAATGAAGATAGGGTTTGAGCCCAGGCATTCCTAAAGTAAGATAATTGCCACAATCTGACCTAATCTAGTAGACTGTGGTTTGGTTACTTTTCAACCTTTGTAGGTAGCAGTGGTGACAATTGGTGTACTCAGGTATGAGCAAAAAGGAAGCGTTGTAAGGACAGAAATAGTAGTGTGTATTGGAAAAGAGGGGAAAACTCTCATGGGTGCCCAGTCACTAACTGGGTAATATGTATTTACATGCTTTTCAAAATGGATTGTTCCATTTTGAAAATAGAACTAGAGTTGGACACTGAACACCAGATACTGTGTTGCTTCAATCTATTTGAAGAGCATAGTCTCTGTAAAATACAGATAAGCTCAGAGAAGTGGAATACACCTTGTTTAGATACTTATCTTACATTTGATAAAATGTAAAGATCTTAAGTGTACAGGAGTTCTTCATTTGTATAACAGCTATCCAGGTAATGATATAAATCATTCTAGAATCCCAGAAGGCTTCTGTGTGTTCCCTCCAGGTCAACAGCTCCTCGTGAAGATAAGTACTATTTTGACCTGTATCGCTATAAAGAGCTCCTAGAGAAGTTAACTCCATATAACAAGAATCATATAGTATGCCCTCTTGTGTGTATGTCCTTCCCCTCAACATTTATAGAATGTGGATTTAATGACTTGAGGTCCAACAGCCATTTGGAACCTCTAATTGACTTGATAGTGGTAGGTTTGTACAAGGATGGTAGGAGAAGGACAGATGCCCGAGTCCCTGATGGTACAATTAAAGCTACTGTACCACCCCAGGCCTTCTTAAATCTGGATTTCTTTACTCTGAGAGAGATTTTTTAAAAAATTATAAGTTCTGCCCTGGCTGGTGTAGCTCAGTGGATTGAGCGCGGGTCTGTGAAGCAAAAGATCACGGTTCGATGCCCGTGATCAGGGCACATGCCTGGGTTGCAGGCCAGTTCCCAGTGGGGGACACATGAGAGGCAACCACACATTGATATTTCTCTCCCTCTCTCCTTTCCCTCCCCTCTTTCTGAAAATAATTAAAATATTAAAAAAAAAAATTATAAGTTCTACCAGTCATTAGACAGGAAGAAACTGGCCTGCAGTCATACCAGCCATCACAAAAACATTTTGAGACTAGGCTTGGTGAATAAAATTTTGTGAAATGCTCCACCTAGAAGTCTAAAAACTTCCCCTAAAATCTCTGTGAATGATTGGGGTAGGGCTCGGGATTGGTGGGCGTAAACTATTATTTCCTCACTTTATAGATTGGCCTGTTCATGCTATGCACCGATTTTCACACTATTTTCAACTCAGCTATGAAGGGTAAGCACCCTCTCAGTTTCCTCAAAACACTCGCTTGTACAAGTCAACCTCCATGAGTAAGAGTTTTGGTGAACCTATTAGCTACAGTGATCTTCATTTTATTTTATTCACTTTTTTGGAAAAGATAACAAAGCTGATTGAAAATATTTTAAAGTAAGAAATAATATATAGACCCCCCCATTAGTGTTCCATTAACTTGATAGGAACTCCTTTAGGAAACTGACCATTATTGATAAAAGTTGCAAATGGATTTCCTCAGTTTGTCATTATCTGTTAATTTTCATGTTATTTAAATTAAATTAAAAAGATGAAAGAGTTTTTTCATCTTTTCTTCTATGGCTTTAGTATATTGTATCTTAATTTTTTTTTAATCTTTACCACTTCTATCTTATAAATCATTGTCCCATTTTCTTTTCTTTTTTTTTAAGATTTTATTTACTTATCTTTTAGAGAAGGGAAGGGAGGGAGAAGAAGAGAAACATCAATATGTGGTTGCCTCTCACACACCTCCTACTGGGGACCTGTCCCACCGCACAGGCTGGTGCCCTGACAGAGAATCGAATTGCAACCCTTTAATGCGCAGGCCGGGACTCAACTACTGAGCCACACCAGTCAGGGCTCTCCCACTTTCTTTTTGTAGTAACTAAGGACTTCATTTTTTCGACATTGAACTTATTCATTTTGTGTGTGGCTTATTAGTAGCAACTTATATTTTTCCAGTTGACTACCCAGTTATCTTGTCTGTTTTTTCCTACCGATTTGTATTTGTTTATATTAGAAGATTTTTTATCTGTTATTGAGTCTCTCCTGTATCTACATCAAACTGCTCTAAGTATTTAGGTTTTATAATATGTTTTCATATGCGACTAAAGTAATTCCTCATTTGAAAATTTCAGAAATTTCTTGACTACCATTGCCTTGTTTATTTTTCCATATGAGTTTGTACTCACCTTGTTTTATTGCAAGAATAAAGTCCTATTGGTAATTTATTGGAATCATATTACACAGAAAATTCGGTGATTTTGTATTTTTAAAAACATTTTTATTTATTAATTTTTAGAGAGCAAGGAAGAGAAGGAAAAGAGAGGGAGAGAAATATCAATGTGTGATTGCTTCTCATGTGCCCTGTACGGGGGACCTGGCCTACAACTCAGGCATGTGCCTTGGCTGGGAATGGAACTGGTAACCCTTAGGTTTGCAGCCTGTACTCAAGCTGCTGAGCTACACCAGCCAGGGCAATTTGTATTTTGTTGATATTTAGTCTCCCCTTCCTACCTGTTAATGCCTTTCAATTCGTTAATAATTTTTGGCCTTCAGAGTCTTTTAAAATTTTGTTCCTGAGTTTACATATTTCTTGTTTTCCAATTTATTTTTTGTGTGTATCTGAAATGTACAATTATGTCATCTATTTTCCTTTCCAAATTTTACACCTTTAATTTACTTCATTTAATACACTTAGTCTACCAGACTAACTCCAACTTTATGTTGGTTTATATGCAGTATCCTTATCTTCCTCTGTCTTTAGTAGGAACCTTCCAGGGTTTTCTTATGATGAATGAGATCATCAGGGAAGGGTGCTCTGGAAAGGGAAGTTTGTTTGTTGTTTTTTGTTTGTTTGGTTTTTGTTTTTGTTTTTTGGTTGGTTTTTTTTTTTTTGGAAAGGGAACATGGAAGCTGAGATCTGAGTATGCAAGAAGAATGCCCCCAAGATTTTAGGAAGGAGTATTCCTGAGGAAAGAAAACAGTGCAGAGGTCATGGAAGAGAGTACATTTTTAATAATCTAAGGGGAGTCTTGAACTTGAGGAGGTAGAGAGTGGAACCGGGCAAGAATAAAAAGTAGTTAGAAATCAGAGTATGTGTGGCTGGTTTCATGAGTTGTCATGAGGAACTTGGGTTTTAGTTTACAAACAACACGAAGCCTGTAATATATTTTAATTAGTGGTTTAGTATCTATTGATTTGTGTTTTAAAAAGAACATTCTAAAAAGGTAATTGATAAAAACCTCTAGTTACTTGTTGCTGCTGAACAAATTACTTCAAAATTACTAAATTATGAAGTAATTTGTTCAGCAGCAACAAGTAACTAGAAGAAGTTTTTATCAATTAACATTTGCAGGAGTCCGGAGTTCTGGGATGGCTGTGTGCTAGAGGCTTCACTTTCTTAAAAGACTTCTTACGGTGCTTTCTCGTGTCATGGCAGCTTGGTTTCCTCCCAGAGGGAGTCAATCAAAAGATAACATGGACGAAGCCACAATGTCTTTTGTGACATTAGCCTTTTGTGACATGTGAATTTTTACACAAATAAGTCCTATTCCATGTAGGAGGGGACTGTGGCGGTGATCATTGGGGACATCTTGGAGACTGGCGATATGTGTATGACATCGCATTGACTTAGTAAAATATATCTAACTCAGTCCTGTTCAATACCTCATACCTACTACATCTTGTGAATCTTATTTTACAAAATAATGCTATTAAACATTAACATTGTTTTTCATAGAATATATTAACAGAAAAGTTCGTGAAATATAAAAGTAAAAGAACAAGGCAGGTGGATTAAGTTTTGGAACTTTGGATGAACGTTCCATCCTTTGAAACCTCCTCTAATGTAATAACAATCATTTCACTGTTAGAATTTTGGTTTATGCTTCTATTTTTGTTTATGGAAATATGTATGAAGGCTGCAGCTTAAAGATTTTTGGTAACAACTTTCAGCTCAATTCGTCTTTTGGTTCAAATCTTCTTCCAGGGTTCTTGGGTAGAAAGAAGAGTATTTAGCATTTTCCATGGAGCAACTGCAATAAAATTACTTTCTTATTTTCCCTGTTGCAATATTTATATTAAATAGAATATTTTGAAATATAGTGATTTATATCTGGCACCTTTCACAGATAGAAAAAAATCCAGTGATAAGGAACTAAGTAAAGCACAGTTGCTAAGCAACCGATTGAACATTTTGATATCTACTAATGACAATTCGAAAGTATAACCCTGATAACAAAACCAAGAATTCATTCCATATGTCTGTGAAAAGGAATGAAATGGGTCTCAAGTGATTATGTATGCTTGAAAAATCATGTTGTTAATCAGAATTTATTTATTGCAAATGGTCTTTTTAAAATTCTTGTATTGTTCATTGTTAGTGTGTAGAGTAATGTCCAGTGCATTGCCAGCACTTAATAAATTTTTGTCGAGTGAGTGGATATAGAACTGAAATAAACATATTTTAGTATGTTTTAAATTTGAATTGGTATCTAGAAATAGTGTTGTTGTGGTATCCGTTACTAGCTTTTTAAAAACATTTTATTTCCTTGTCTTTCGAGGGGAAGGGAAGGAGAGAGGGAGAGAAACATCAAAGTACGGTTGCCTCTCATGAGTCCCCTGCTGGGATCTGGCCTGCAACCCAGGCATGTGCCCTGACTGGGAACCGAACCGCGATCGTGTGGTTCGCAGGCTCGCGCTCAATCCACTGAGTTACACCAGCCAGGGCCTGCCCTTACTCTTAACAGTGCTTTATTCTTTTTCTTGTAATCTTTCTTATATTTGTCAGGGTCAAGTTATTTTGTTACCCATCCTTTGGTGGAATGAGTGGTATCGTTTCTTGGATACGTTATACCCTATTAACTCTCCGCTCCACTGTGGAGCCTTTGGAGTCATGGCAGGACCAGGAAGGAGAATTCAACCAGACTGCCCTGACAGCCCCTATGCCAGAGCAGTTCACATCAGGCACCGGGTGATGGGTCCCCTCTGTAGGACCACACACAAGTGAATATGTTCAGCCTGGTCTGGTCAGATGTTGGACCAGAGTTTTGGGGTGAAGTGTAAAGGAAGTCAAGGCATCCAAATTGTTTCAAACCATTGTATGTGGATTCATACAATGTCATCTTCAAAGACAGTTCCTTTCCATTGCTCTGAGGTTCTGCCTAATAGCTGACTTGTTGTTTTTGGCCTGTACCATGGGGCTGCTTTTTTCTGTGCCCAAATTTGGCACCTCTCTGTATATTACCATGTCAGTGTAATAAAGGGAGTAGCTTAGCTGCTGTCATGGCTTCCTGTTTGCTTTGGTGGCTGTGGTATCTTGCTGGTGTGAGAAAACCTATTTCTTTTTTAGTGATGAAAATTAAGACAGAGGCCAAGAAGTTGATGCTGTCTCTTGATGTTCAACTGACTTACATTTTTCACTGCCTATTTTTGTTATAAAACATTTTTCTTCACTTAAACCTATTGTCTGCTAATGCACCATTAGAACTACTTTTATTTTGCTCGCTTGCTTTGTTCCTTCATAAGGGAATTTTAAAAATATATATTTTATTGATTATGCTCTTACAGTTTTCTCATCCCCCCTTACTCCCTTCTATCCTGAACACCCCCTCCCAACCACATTCCCCCCTTTATTTAGTTCATGTGCATGGGTCATAAATATAAGTTCTTTGGCTTCTACATTTCCCATATTGTTCTTACCCTCCTCCTGTCTGTTTTCTACCTACCATTTATGCTACTTATTCTCTGTACCTTTCCTCCCCTCTCTCTCCCACTCCCCTGTTGATAGCCCTCCCTATGATCTTCATTTCTGTGGTCTGTTCCTGTTCTAGTTGTTTGCTTAGTTTGCTTTTGTTTTTGGTTCAGGTGTGGTTGTAAATAACTGTGGGTTTGCTGTCATTTTACTGCTCATAATTTTTANAACACCCCCTCCCACCCACATTCCCCCCTTTATTTAGTTCATGTGCATGGGTCATAAATATAAGTTCTTTGGCTTCTACATTTCCCATATTGTTCTTACCCTCCTCCTGTCTGTTATCTACCTACCATTTATGCTACTTATTCTCTGTACCTTTCCTCCCCTCTCTCTCCCACTCCCCTGTTGATATAGCCCTCCCTATGATCTTCATTTCTGTGGTCTGTTCCTGTTCTAGTTGTTTGCTTAGTTTGCTTTTGTTTTTGGTTCAGGTGTGGTTGTAAATAACTGTGGGTTTGCTGTCATTTTACTGCTCATAATTTTTATCTTCTTTTTCTTAGATAAGTCCCTGCGCTGGAGCTCTGGGTTGGGCTGTCTGTCTCACTCCCCAGTTCTTCCCAGTTTATCTGTGTGCTAATGAGGGACTGCCCGCTCCACCAGCTGCAGATCTGAGCATATCTGAATTGCTAGCAACACTGCTCTTACTTTTGAAGGCCATTATTACATAAAGGAAGGGATATTTGAATATAAGCATTGCCGTAACTGAGATAGCTACCACGTGACTTGATGGGTAGGGAGCATTAACAGCCTGAGGATTCTGAACAAAAGGATAATTCACAATCCAGGCTGGATTAAGAAGAAAGGCCTGAGACGTCATCATGCCTCTCAAGATGATGTGCAATTAAAATTAATGAATTCTTTATTTCTGGAATTTCCCACTTAATATTTTTAGACTGCAGCTGACCACAGGTAATTGAAATTGGGAAATGAAACTGTTGATGGGGGTTTGGCTAATGTATTCCCCCAACAAACAATATTACAATAGAAAACTGCATCCCTAATATTTCCCCATTACATGTGACAATATACATTCGGTTTTGTGTTTATATAATTTCAATTACACTATTACGTAATCAGCTTGCAGGTGATTACAAACAATTCTCAACATATCAAAATTAGGCAAAATGACATCTTCCTAATCTAAACAGTATTTTGGACTAGGCTGTTAGTTGCTTTATCTGTCTAAGTCCAAGTATCTACTAATTCACATTAATTACTAAAGATGTTGACTCAATGTTAATATAGATTGAATATTCATCATTCCACAGATTGAATTTAACTGAAAAGAAATTTTTTCCCTTTAAAAAGATTCCCCCATTGTTCATCCTTAGGTTACACAAAGACAAATACTTTGCTCCTCTTAACATCTTTTCTGACTGGGGCCTAGTTTTCTTTCTTTTTTAAAAAATATTTTATGTGTTTCTTTTTAGAGAGAGGGGACAGGAAGGAGAAAGAGTAGGGGAGAAACATCGATGTGTGGTTGCCTCTCATGTGTTCTCCACTGGGGACCTCGGCTGCAACCCAGGCATGTGCCCTGACTGGGAATTGAACCAGCGACCCTTTGCTTCACAGGCCTGTGCTCAATCCACTGAACTACGCCAGCCAGGGCCCTATTTTTCAAATCACAGGAGTTGGTACTTTTCATCCAAAGATCTGCCCGTAGCTTTTCTTATTATTTTAAAGTAATTTCAGATTTACTGAAAAGTTCCAAGAATAGGGCAGAGAATTTCTGGTACTCTTCATTGACATTTTCGAAATCTATTATTTAATAATATTTTATTTATTTTTAGATGGAAGGAAAGGGAGATAAAAAGAGGGAAACATTCATGCGAAAGAGAAACATGATTGCTTGCCAATTATCAATCCCGGTACAATATTATCTAATCTTTAGGTTTTATATTCACTAATGTCTTTTATAGAAAAAGATAACCAATTTTTGTCCTGATATAGAATCCAGTCTAGGATCACTTGTTAACATTCATTTGTCATTTAACACCTTTTTAAAGTTCAAACTTTACCATGAAACAAATTGTTATGAAAGGCCCAAGTGACATAAAGACTTGTCATCCAATAAACAAGGCTTACATAGTCAATTTTGTCTTCTTTCTCAGTTGGGTCAAATTTGAAAAATGGAGGTGTCACTTGCTAACACTGATTGGTTCTTGGGCTTTGCCTTTCTTTGCTTTATTTGATATTTATGTGTGTATCTCAATGTAGGACTCATTGGAACTGGAAAACTCATTGTTTTATTTCATGTCTGTGGAACAATTAATTTTAATAGTTCTCCCCTGCACAGAATGAAAGACTTTTCTAGAAAGAGATTCACTGCTTCTCTTCAAATTGGCTCAAACTAGGCCCTTCTGAAATTTTGTTAATTATCAACTACTTATCAAAGTTAAGCATAAGACCTTTATTTTTCTCTGCAAATTTAATTGCAGCAATATTTTTTCCTGATATTTGCCATTGTTCTTTATGTCTCTAGGAATTTTTAAGAGGTAGATAAGATTAGACACCACAATATCTACCCAGAACTCTGTTATTCAAATAATTTAAAGATAGAGTGAAATAACAGATACAGGGGTTTTCTCCGTAGTATTTGATTGATTGTGCTATTACACTTGTCCTGATTTTCCCCACTTTGATCCCCCACCTGCACCCAGCACCCCCAACTCCCTCAGGCGATCCCCTGATCATTGTTTATGTTCATGGGTAATGCCGGTAAGTTCTTTGGCTACTCCAATTCCTATATTGCACATTATATCCCCGTGGCTATTCTGTAAGTACCTATTTGCTCTTCTTAATCCCCTCACCTCTTCCCCCATTCACCCATACCTGCCTCCCATCTGACAACCATCAAAATGCTCTCCATATCCATGATTCTGTCTCTGTTCCTTTTTTGTTTAGTTTGTTTTTTAGATTTAATTGTTAAGAGATCTGTATTTTTGCCATTTTATCATTCCTAGTATTGATCTTCTCTTTCTTAAATAAGTCCCTTTAAAATTTCATATATCGTTTGGTGATGATAAACTCCTTTTGTTTTTTCTTGTCTGGGAAGGCCTTTATTTGCCCTTCCATTATAAATGACAGCTTTGCTGGGTAGAGCAATCTTGGATATAAGTCCCTGCTTTTCATAACTTTGAATATTTCTTGCCAATCCTTTCTAGCCTGCAAAGTTTCTTTTGAAAAATCAGCTGACAGTCTTATGGGGATTCCCCTGTAGGTAACTGATTTTTCTCCTGTTGTTTTTAAGATTCTCTCTTTATCTTTAACCTTTGGCATTTTAATGATGATTTTTTCTTGGTGTGGGCCTACTTACATCCATCTTATTCAGGACTCTCTGGATTTGGACGTCTAAATCCTTCACCAGATTAGGGAAGTTTTCTTTCATTATTTTTTCAAATAGATTTGCAACTTCTCACTCTTCTCCTTCTGGCACCCTTATGAAGTGAAGTCCTTGTTTTTTGGTTTCTGTTTTCTTTTTGTTGTTCTGATTGGTTGGCTTTTGCTTCCTTACACTCATATCACTGATTTGATTCTCAGTTTCTTCCACTCTGCTATTGTTTCTCTGTTCATTGTTTTTTATTTCAATTATTGTATCCTTCATTTCTGACTGTCTCTTTTTATGTTGCCGAGGTCCTCACTAAGTTCCTTGAGCAGCCTTATAGTCAGTGTTGTGAACTCTGCCTCTAAAAAATTTCTTAACTCTATTCGGTTTATTTCTTCTATAGTTTTGATCTGTTCTTTTATTTCGGCCATGTTTCTTTGTCTCCTCATTTTGGCAGCCTCCCGTATTTGTTTCTACGGATTAGGTAGAGCTGCTTTGACTCTTGTCTTGGTAGTGTGGCCTGATGTAGTAGGTGTCCTGAAGGGCCCAGTGACACAGCCTTCCCTGTCACCCGAGCTGGCTACTACAAGTGCAACCTTTGTGTGGGCTAAGTACACACACTCCTTTTGTATTTGAGCCTTGGCGGCTCTTGGCAGGTCAGTGGGAAGGATTTACCTGGGCCTGTCAGCTCTAAGAATTGTCTGTGACCACTGGCCAGCAACTTAAGCATTTTATGGAGGATCAGCTGTGCAAGGGGCAGGATGGTGGTGCTTCAACATGGTCTGTAGCTGTCCAGTGAGTACACAGCCCTTGGGTTTCCCAGGTGGTTCAGGCCAAAATCACCCCCACCTGTGTTTTTCTAGGGACATCCCGCCAAAGCTATAAAGCAATCTGAGATGGCTGCTACTTGTGCTGGGCTTGGAGAGTCCCAGGTAAAGGCAAAGTGTGAACATATGTAGGATTCTGCTAGTGCCAGGCCTAGGGCCACTTAACAGGAGGTACAGGTGTGAGGGACCACTGAGGCCAGCGGTTGTTTCTTGGAGAGAATTTAGGAAGTTGTGAAGAATGAGTCAAGATCAACCATTCACAGGAAAAAGCCACTGTTAACAGCTGTAAGTTGGGTAGAACAGAGCCTTGGGGATCTCCTGTTTTAGCCAGGCTAATTGAATCTTATAAATAGCACCCACCAGCTGATCTGTGGCTCTGTGGCAGGAGGGTTCAGAAAGAAGGAGAATGGTGTCTCTTTACCCTCTGTCTGGGATAAGTCTGTCTCCCAGCTCTTGTCTTGTTTCCAGACACTTCAGTTCTTCCCTGTATGGTTCTGGTACCTTTCAAGCTGCTAGCCTACAGCTGAAGCTCAGAGCAAGTGAGTCTAAGTAAGTCCATGTGTAGGTTCTTTAAGAAGAACACTTGGGACTCCAGTATTTCCTTTCACCAACTCAATTCCAACTGGTGTTTTGAACCAGAAGTTCCCCCCCCTGACATTGGAGCCCTGGAATGGGACTGGAACTCTGCATTCATGAAATATCCCTCCAAAATTTTTATCCACCACATGTGGGTATGGGACCAGCCCATTTTGCATTTCCATCCCTCCTACCAGTTGGATATGTTTTCTTTAATTCAGTAGTCAGACTTCCATTCAACTTGATTTCTGATGCTTCTGAGTGATGTTTGTTTAATAATTTACTGGTAATTTTGATGTAGTTGTGAGGAATTGAGCTATGTTTACCAGTGCTATCACCATCTGTTCTCTGTTGTTGTTGTTGTTGTTATTTTAAAGAATTTACTTTTAGACAGAGGTGAAGGGAGGCAGATAGAGAGGGAGGAAACAGCAATGTGTGATTGCCTTTCGTGTTTCTCCTACTAGGGACCTGGCATGAAACTCAAGCATATGCCCTGCCTGGGAATCTAATGAGCTACCCTTTGGTTTGCAGGTGGGCACTCAATCCATTGAGACACAGCACCCAGTGCTTCAGAGGTCTTTTAAAGGCCTTTTACTCAGTTGAGACTGCTATGAAGAAAACACCAAAGTGGGTGGCTTATAAACAAGAAGAAATTAGTCGCCACAATTATGGCCTTTGGAAGTTGGGTATCAGTGTGCCAACATAGTTAGATGAGGACTCTCGTGTCTTTCTGTCTTCAGGTGGTCGAAGTGCCCAGCCAGCTCCATGTGGTTTCTTTAAAAGAACACTAATCCCACTCGTGGCAGGTTTCCACCTATGACCCAACACCTCCTAAAGGTTCTACCTTGTAACATTTACAAAACCATTGAAATTTAGGACTTAATGTGTGAATTTTGAGTAGACACGAATATCCACATGATAGTAATACTTCAGCAAGTTATTGAAACTACATTTGAATTTAGATACTCATGTGCTTAATTTTCTATTCTCTGCAGGAAATTTGAAAATATGTTGGCAAAAGTGCAAATACAATGGATGAATAAATAGCATTTTAGCATTTGAAGAATGGATCAATACGTCTGTTTTAGCCTTGACAACTTGAAAATTGTTATAGTTTTGTTTGATACAATATATATTATTGTGCATCTAAGCTTTTTTTTAAAAAAGCAAATGTATTCTTATTTGCCTGTAAAGAATATATAAATATAGGTTAAAAATGTTAATTTAATAATTGTGTTTAGGGAGAAGGTCCTAAAACCAACTCTACTCAGGGGCTTCCTTGGTAGTGGTGGTTGTTACTGTCTGCAGTGACCCAAGGAAGTGCTGCTGGGTAACTAACAGCTTCAGAACTTTCACCTCCAGTTCATGTAATACTATTTTAGCCAAAAAAGTGGAATGTTATGCTATTGGTTGCTCAATTTTGTTTCCAGGGGCTGGCAGTTTTATCAGTTACTGATTACTTACTAATTAATGTGGCCAATGTCTTCCTTATAAACTTGTGATAGAGGGAGGGAGGTTTAAACAGAGGTGGATAATTTCATGTTGCGTCAACATTTTTATGTAATTGTTTTTATAACAAATACTAAGACCACTGAGCAATATTTTAACTACTTTTGAAGCCTTTTTAGCACTCTGTGGGTATGACATAGTGCATGTTACATGGATAAAGATTCAAAATTGATCGTTGTGTTTGACATTCACCGTGTCAGCTGGACTCTTTAATCTCATGATAAAATGGGTATGATAAATCCTGGCAATGGCATGGAAAGGAATCACAGGAACATTATATGTTCATTATTCTATTTAGTAAGCCATTCACTCAGGGAAAAGATCCATAACTCTCCTCAGATGCTAAATTTGTTTGCTCACATTTATTTTCCCTGTTGGGAATCCTTCTTTACTTTCATCTGGCTTGATTCGTCCTGTTGTGACATTTGTGTAAAAGTAGTTAGGCTCTTTTCCACAAGATACTCTGATGTCTGGTCTGCAAAACTGTATCAACAGTGAAATAAACACAGACTGCTTTGGCCTGCTTTTGGCCTGCTTTTACAAATAATAACCACATATCACAGATTTCCGGCCTGCCTGTTCTTAATGAAGTAACCGGGGATACTCTGTGATGAGCTATGTGCAAGAAGGTAACTGAAGGGTCCTCTAGGCTTCAACGCTTTGGGAAATAGTGATTTTAAAAGATAAAATGCAGTATGGCAGAGCTACGAAAGCCATATACATTGTATTTGACTTTAGGTTTTCTCTTTTCCATAAATGAATGTATTCTGCTTCTGCAGGTTTTAAGAAGGAGCAGCGATGAAGAGAAAGTTCTCTGTTTGGTTCGGGAGCGGCCAGGCCACCACTGTTCCACAGCTGTGATTGTGGTACTCATCATGTTGTGGGATGGCATTCCTCTTCCCATGGCAGACAAATTGTATGCGGAGCTTACCAAAAGCCTAAGGGCATACAATGGTCGTCCCACAGACCGAAGATGCACTCTCAATGAAACGTAATCATATCTGTTTTTGTAAAGTTTTGACACTCCGACCTCTATAATGTTAAATTGTTAATTAATTACCAATTATGCCTATTGGGAGAACAAGATTTTAAACATTGTGCAACTAAAAAGAATGACCATATCTTTAAAGAGAGACATGATTTCTTAGTGACTTAAGACAATTTTAGGATATTCTCCATTAGAATATTCTTTTATTACTTCTTTCTTTAATATCTTATCCCATTCACCCCAAGAATCTGGAGGAGCCCTCTTTTTTCCCCATAGAGGGAAGTCCTCTGTCCGGACTTGTCGCACTTTGCCTTCCCTGTAGCCATGTCTGAGGATATCTGTTTCCCCAGGGTTTTTCCCATGAATATGTTGTCACCCTTGAGTTTTTGCCCGTTTAATTCGTTTATATTTGATTTTGTGTTTTTCATATTATGTATGGGAGAATTTCTTTATATTGTTAAGAGCTATTTGCCATTTTTTGTTCGCTTGTTTTTTTGGTCAACCCTCTTGATAATCATCCCAGCCCATATTTCTAAAAGATTGTCCACTTAATAGAAATCTACTCTTACATATGGGGACTATAAACCCTTTGCGGTATAATTAGTGAATGCTTTTAACAGCTTACTACTTGTCTTTTTTACTTTTGTAACGTCATCTTATGCAAAATTTTTAAAAATCTTTCTTTCATCATATTGGTGTCTCAATTTTGAATGGTATTTGTGGACATTTTTAATCTCTATTTATAGAGTAATTCACCCAATACATTAAAACACAAATCTGTCATGTATTTAAAATTTATGCTACTCAATGGTAGGAAGGAGAGATTCATTTCTATAAATAATACTTCAAAAGGTATTTGCTAAGACATTCGCTTAGATAACCCCCTTAGAATGATCAAAATCAGAAATTTTTACTATGATTTTAAAAATCAGATACAATTATCTAATTTATAGTTCATAATCAATTATTATCTGTTTCCCAATATTATTCTTTATACTAGTTTTCCCTCACTCCACAGTGAATGGATTAAGTTGTTTTGTCTTCTCGTCTCTTAATCCTTTAATCTCAGTTCTTCCGTCTTTCAGGGACGGGTTTAAAGGGAAAGAATCCATTTTGTAGGTTGTTGCTCAATTTTGGTTTACCACATTGTTTTGCCTGGTTCATTTCAGTTCAGGAATTATTAGCAGGAATAGTGTGTTCAACCCATAGGCCATGTAAGCTAGTTTGTCCCTTTCGGTGAGGTCAACTGTTTTGGGTATTTTACACAAGCTCTTTTAGGTCTTTCACAGTTCCTATGTGTTTAACTTTTAAATAACTGTCAGCAGTTAAACTGTATTTTTCAATCATTCCCATGTATTATTTCAGTGATGTTTTAAATAAGTCATTTTCCTTTTTGGCAACTTTAATTTCCTCTGCAATATCAAATGAACTCCTTTTATGCCATTTGCAAAATGGGATTTTCCTCCCTTCTGAAGTCATTGCAATATTTTGCTCATTTAAAACATGCTTCTGTCTTTGTAAGGAGATCTAGAGGAAGTCAGAATATTTGAACTATACTCCCTCTCTTTTTTTCCTTCATAGTCTCTTGAATAATCCTTTTTGTATGTCTTCTTGTTGTATTCAGTGCTATTTTATATTAGGCTTTTTCCTGAGGTTCACAAGTAAAAAATACTAACACTTTTTAATCTTGAAATTTTTATTTTTTCAGGGCTGGGAATATAAAACAGAAAACTGTACTTGAATAAGAATTAAATTTAAAAAAGAAATTTTTGTTTTTTCATATAGTATTTTTAAATATATTTTTATTTTTTATTGAGGTAACTTTAGCTAATAACAAGAGGGTCAGGGGCACAACATTACAAGTTGCTATCTATATATACACTCTGTGGAGTACTCACTTCCCAATGTCTAGTTTTCATGTTTATATTTTTAAGGCATTATATATTATATACATACTATTGCAAGTTTCATGCATTATGTAAATAGGAACAACTGAGTGTGTGTTAGTTCCCTGGTTTCATATCTTTGTATGTTCATTCCAATCTTTGTCATCCTTACTGTAGAATTTATTTGAGGGCTTCAGAAATGCTCCACAGTGATAAAATTACCAAGTTACCAAATGACAGAGGCTTTCTGTCTTTTCTTTTTTGACATTCATAAAGGCTTCCTTTTGACTCAGTGATGTCTCCTGCAATATATGACCCTTCTCAGTCCTCAGAGGACTGTATCAATGTCATTTGTAGACAGAGGAGGTCAGTCCACAGAGGATGTGAGATGCTGTAGTTTTCATTGCTGACAGGAAGCAGATCTACAATGTAAAGTCCAAGCCATTCATATTCCCTCCTGAGACCATCCCTGAATCAAACAAGCTTATGAGTATTTCCGATTTGTATCTTTTATTACAATTTATTTGAATTTACAATCTTGAACAAACATTGCAGTTAAAAAGTTAGTTCTTTTCACACCCACTTAGCTTTGTGTTATTAACAGTACTTTAGCTAGAATAAGCAATAAAACAGATGTCTTAAAGTCATTTTATTAGCCATCTACTTCAAAAGTTATATGCTCCTGAAATGTTCTGTCTGGAGTACTGTCCTGCTTTATCAGTTCACTCTCTTGTGACTACCATCTTACAGTCGCACCTGTACATGTCAAGGAGTTGATCCAGAGACTTGTGGAGCTTCGTTCTCCTTTGGCTGTTCATGGAGTATGTTTTACAATGGCTGCAAATTTGGTAGAAGCTCACGCCCTAGAAGATTTAGAATTAATCCAAGCTCTCCCGCACATGTAAGTGCCTTTTTAACTTTTGAATTTATACAATGAATGTGTAAGTGTATTTCTTGAAAATATTTTGAAATAGTAAAAAATTAAATATTATAAGTAATAGCAAAACAGTAAACATATACTTATGTAAATAAATTAGAATTCTAAATGAACTAGGTTAAGTCTGCGTTAACTCAAATTCCAGTTTGCCCTGGCTCCTTCCTCCTCCCCTCATTCTTGGATAGAATGATTGTTAGAAGAATCTAGAATTTTATACCCAACCTAAGTAGGAAGAATAAATAAAGGCATTTGCAAACATCTCAAAGACTCAGAAAGTTTACTACCCACAGAGCTACTATGAAAGAATTACTAAAGGACGTATTCCAGAAAGAAGATACGTGAGACAGGAACGAATGAGTTCGGAACACATGATCATGGTGAGCAAAGAAATTAGTCAACCTTACTGTTAAGTTTAAATAAGTTGAGCACGTACATTTTCAAATAAAAAATAACAACCTATAAGTGTAATTCCATTCTCTTAACAACTCCAGGGTGGATAGGTAGTGGGTGGGGGTGGGGCACATATAAGAGCTAAGCCTGGTGGTGTTTTATGCTTTGTTTGGAATGGGAAGAATTTAGATACTGATTAACTCTAAGATCAGTGTTTTTCAAACTTTGAGCTGTGACCAAGAGTAAACATTTTATCGTACATGTCACTGTATAGTCAGATATATACAAGTAAATAATTTAAACAAAACTATTAGAAAAGATGACTTAGCCTTAATACACGTAACAAAAGGAAGTATTTGAAAAATTAAAAGTTAGTATCCAATGTAGTTATTGCTAAGGATCTCTATGATGTAGTATAATATTCTTAGTAAAGTTTTATTTCTTTTTAAAATAGTAGTTGTGACCTACTAAACTGCTTTTTTTTGCCCACTAATTAGTCATGACCCACAGCTTGGAAAACACTGCTCTAGTCAGAAAAGCATACTTAATAAAGTGCATGTTTAAGTTTTTTTTAGATGAATATTAATAGAATTTATAGTTCTGAACTAGTTGTAAGGAAACATTTAAGAAGCAAACAATCCATTTATGAAATCTTTGGGATATAGGGTAAATAGAAAAGAAAAGAGCAGGAATTAATCCAACTATATCTGTAATATAATGAATATAACAACTTTCAAAAAAGCTTAGAATGAAATAAATTATGATCCCTTTAAAGAGGTAATTAAAATTATTTAGCATTTTCTAGAGTTTCCATCTATTGCAGTGAAACAAGGGAAAGACCTGAGAGAGAAGCATTATTTGCATATAAAGGATTATACGATATCACAGAAGTCTAACAAGAAGTATGTTAAACCCTTAGGGGGAAATGTATAAAAAAGTAGTAAGAAACATAAAACACTTAATAATGTGATGTCATTTCTTCCTTAAAATTAACCCATTGTGTTTTCTTTCAAGATATTATATGATTAAACTGTTAGTGTGTTAAGAAATATATTAGTAATATTGACATGAGTTAAATTTTTATTCATAGTGATACTGTTGTAATTAATAAATTGTCACATCAATTTTTGCTTTGCATATTATTCATAATGAGTAACATTTATATAGGGCTTATGATACAGGATTTATCATTGATGGTTCCCGGAACTGAGAGGAGGCTAGTACGTGGCAAGGGAGAGTGAGATGTATGCAATCTCACTCTTGTAAGGAAAGTCAGGATTTTGGAGGATCATTGGAGGGTTTTAAGGAGGGTAATATAATTACACTTGTCTTTTAAAGACCTTTCTATGGCTGTTCTTTGAATATGGATTGCAGTTGCCCCAGGGTAGATTTTGCTAAATGAGCTCATGCTAGGAAAATAGACCAGGGAAGGGTTAATAGTAACTTGGATTATAGTTGTGACAGAGGAAGTGATAAGTAGTGGTTGGTCTGGGAAGATTTTTTAAAATTAGATAGTGGTGCTATTTCTTGACAAAAGGACATGCAGAAATACTACCAGGTTGGTAGATGACGTATTGTGAATTCAGTTTTTACACAATGCATTGGAGATTCCCTAGGGAATCTAAGTGGGGATTATCAGGTCAGTAAAAATCTGATGCTCAAGGAGTAATCTGTGGTACACGTAGCCATGAATGTGGATTTGATGGTCCTACAGATCAGCCATAGGTAAGAAGAGCAGAGGGATGTTGGCTTAAGCGCCAAGAGGAAAAGGTCTGATAAGAAGAAGCCTTGATATCTGAAACACACATTTATTCTAATGAAGCAATTAGAAAGTCAGGGTTTTTACAATATGAATGAGCTTTACATTCATAAAATGATACCAATAGTCAGCTATACAATCTTTATTTGATTTGTTTCTATTTGCCTCCTTTTTTTTTCCCCTAACATTTCCACTCAAAATTTTAGATATTTTATGACAGTCTGATTTGTGACACTGGATAGTTAATAATATTCTATTGGCAGTAAAACACCATTAAACCACCCCACCCAATATTTCAAGTGTTAGAAAAACAATAAAATATTCTACAGTTTTCCTCAAATAAATAAAATAACTAATGTGTGTATTGATAGGAAGTATTTTTAGAGTAGGATCCTAACTCTGACTGTATTTATTAATCTACGTTAAGTAACAGATAATGGATATACAGATGAGTGAAACAGAGTAATTTAGATATAGACGCTATGTATATAAATTTCTTTTTCAATGGAAGCATCAACATAAATCAGTAGGAAACCAAATGGATTATCACTGATGGTTTACAGTTATCAACATGGAGGCTCATTAGAAGCACTCAAGAACTAACTTCTTATGTTTGCATTGCTGTATGGCTTTGGCTTTTATAATAATCTGATAAGTCTCAGATTGGGACTGCTCTATGTTCCTGGTTGGTATCCACCAAATTTCAAGTGACACCAAAAGGTCCAAACCTTCTTAAATTCCTCCTTCATTCTTGTTTTGTTCCCCTTCAACTGTCTTCCTTTGATGTGGCTGATCATTTTTACCAAGTGCTTGACTTGATTTCAGATTATAATTATGCCTGAAAAACTATCACAGTGGTCTTTCAACTACTGTTTTTGAAATCTTTGTTCTCTGCCTCAGACCTCATACTGTCAGCAGAGACATTTTTAATAGAGACTCTTGTCCTGACCCTTTTCTTTTGAAAAATTCTATTTTTCTACAATGTTATTAGTAGTAACTCAGATTCTTTTTTAATTGTTTACTGATTTTAGAGAGAGAGAGATAGAAACATTGATTTGTTGTTCCACTTAGTTTTGCATTCATTGGTTAATTCTGGTATGTGCCCTGGTCAGGGATTGAATATGCAACCTTGGCTTATTGAGGTAATGCTCTAACCAAGAGAGCTACCCAACTGGGGCTATCAATTCAGATTTTCATAACGATGTTAACGTTCCTCACCATCCCGCAAAGTCTTCCTCAACTTGTAGCCTTTATGGTGTAGAAAAGAACACACTGGTTTTAGACAACCAGTTGCCCACTTACTACATTTGAAACTCTTAGTGCAGAATCTGATACATGGTGTGTGCCCTATGTACATTGCTCTCCTATCTCTGCTACAAAAAGTGGTTGCACTGTGTCAGAATTACTTGCTTGAGCATCTCCCTTTGCCAGCAGCAACTTTGTCTTCATTTACTTAAAGTGACTAGTATCATTGAGTAATTACATAAAAAATATGTTGTCATTTTTAGCAGCATGAACAGTTTTGCAACTTACTACTAACACCATTTAGCTTATAACATAGAATTTTAGTTTCAAAAAACTAAATTAAAGCCTAACAATCACTAATAGTATATATTTTCTTTAACTATAATCCATGCTATTTTCTATGGTAGCTCTTTCATCAGGGTAAGTATGAATTATGCATTGATTATGTATCATTTTCTTACCCTTTAAATCACTCTACAAAAGTTGTTAAGAAACAACTTTTATGGACTGTCTTGTCCTACAGGAAAAAATCCTTGAAGATAACTTACAAAGTTTGGCCACAGAATTAGCTCCAATTTATAAGCAGTATGCTCCAGTTGCTTACCAGAACCAGGTATGTTTTGGGACCTTATGGTACTCTTAAATGTGGTTGGAATTTCTAGTTAAACAAAATTATTGTTACAGAAAACCTTATCAATTTGAACTTTGATATGTGTTTATTTTAATTGAATAGCTTTAAAATTATCTAATTTTTAAAGTGTTATTATGATAAATTAATTAATACTCATGACAGAATTATGATTATTTCTAAAACTTATAAAAACAATAATGTTTGATTGGTTCAACACATGAAAATTAATCAATATTCCGTAACATACCATATTGGTAGAACAAAGGGCAAAAACCAAAATACCTCTATAGATGCAGAAAAGGACGTGAGTAGTCCAACTGTCTTTGATAATAAAGCTACTCAAAAAACTAACAATAGCTGCCAATAGTATGATCCTGTAGAAAATACTGAGGTACCCATGCACACACACACAATTAGAAGTAACTATTGAGTTCACCAAGGTCTTTTGGATACAAAATCAATATGGAAAGATCATTGTACTTCAATACACTAGCAATGGGCCATACAGAAAGAAATTAAGAATAATCATCAATTTAAACATTCTGTGCTTCAAAAACATCATCAAGTAATTATTGGTTGATCGGAGGTAGTGAGATGTTAATCAAAGAATACATATTCCCAGCTATAAAATACACAAAATCTGGGATATAATGCAGGTGAATCAACAGTACTATATTATATACTTAAAAGGTTTTAAAAGATCTTAAATGTTACCACTATATAAAGGGGTTGAAAAGTCAACTAACCTTATTGTGGTAATTATTTGAAAATACATACATGTACTGCACACCTTAAACTTACATGATATATGTCAGTGAGGGGTGGATACACAACTATAGGATGGGAGAAAATTTTTATAAATCATGTCTCAAAGTAGAAAATACATGTACCCCTTTTGGGTAATTCATTGAATTTTTTTTTTTTTTTTTAGAGAGAAAGAGGAATACCAATTTATGTTTCCACTTAAGAACTCATTTTAAATCTTTAGTGTATTTGCATTATGAATAACATGCTCTCTGTTAAACTCCAGCTTTTAATTTAAAAATTTTATAAATTCACTTTCTGTTCTGGCTCATAAACACACATATCTAAATTTACTTTTTATACACATTAACACTCTACATGCAGGATTCATGCACTGTATTAGTCTTTCTCCTTAATGGAATGATTTAGGCTGCGCCAGTGGTTGGTTTCTATAACCAGTGGGTGTTAGTGTCCTCCCCCTGCCTTCAGTCACAGTAATTATAATTTCACTCCTGTGTTCTCACACTCTCCTGAATGTTACTAAAACTATGCAGTCAGTACCATAGCACACTAATTTCAGAAAATCTCTGAAATTACAAACCATAACTAATTTAAGAACTTTATCATGGCATTATATTTACATTTCACTGAAATTGATTCTTTCTATCTCTTAAACTGTGTGTTAATGCATTTTTTAGGTGGACAATGAACATGTTGCCCGAGATTGTCGGCTTGGCAACAAAGAAGGTCGTCCTTTCTGTGGGGTCACTGCTTGCCTAGACTTCTGTGCCCATTCCCACAGGGACATTCACAACATGAATGATGGAAGCACTGTGGTATGTACCTGGGTGGCTTTGGATTCTAAAAGATCCATTGCTATTTGCTTAGGCTGAGGTCCTTAAATAGGACTTGTAACAAATCATTGTATGTTCTGTTCATATATATATATATATATATATACACACACACACGCACATATACACACATATATATGTACATACATATATATATACATATGTATGTATATACTATTAATATAAATGATTACTGAAGTACTTCTAAAAATGTTATAGAATCACCCTAACTGGTGTGTCTCATTGGGTGGGTCATCATCCCACAAACAGATGGGTTGTTGGGTCTATTCCTGGTCTGTGCACATGTCTGGGTAGTGGGCCAGGTCCCTGGTTGAGGGCATGCAAGAGGCAATCAATCATTGTTCTTTCATATGTAGATGTTTCTCTTTCTCCCTTCCTTCCCATTCTCTAGAAATAAATAAAATCTTTTTTAAATTTTTTTTAAAGATTTTATTTATTTATCTTAGAGGGGAAGGGAAGGAGAAAGAGAGAAAAATATTAATGTATGGTTGCCTCTCATTCATCCCCTGCTGGGAACCAGGAACCAGGAATTAGCCTGCAACTCAGGCATGTGCCCTGACTGGGAATCGAACCGCCATCATGTGGTTCGCAGGCCCGCGCTCAATCCACTGAACTGCACCAGCCAGAGCTGAGAAATAAATAAAATCTTAAAAAACCTGAATGGGACTTCCGCCAAGATGGAGGCATAGGCAGAAACACTGTGCCTTCTCCCACAACCAAGTTTGAATACAACAAAGGTTTGGAGAACAAAGACACAGCGAAAGAACAGAAAATTAAACTATACGGAAGTCCAACAACAAAGAACCGTTCAACCAAAGAGGTAAGAAGGGCGGAGCCAGCAGCAGAGAAGGATCTGGCAGGAAAGATCCCCCGACCCAGAAACGCAGGCAGCTGGGGTAGCAGCGGGGTAGCAGCGCAGACCCAGTGAGGGTGCGGGACAGACTGACTTCGGCTGCATATTCACAGTGAGATGGACCGCACAGGCCCCAGTGGGCGAACCCAGTGGTGGAGGGCTGACAGCGGCGGCACATTCGCGCACAGTGAGGAGAAACGTGCGGGCCCCAGTGACGGTGGCAGCCACTGCTACGGAAACAGACGGGAGACGGCAGACGGGACCGCCATTGCTCCTCTTTGACCCAGCCCCCACGTACAGCATCACAACCCAGCGACTGAGTTCCCTGCTCTGGTGAACACCTAGGACTCCGATCCTGATGCATGACAGGCACAAACAGGCCAAAAGATGGCTCGAGAAGAATTCAAAGCCCCAGAGCCGATAACTCTAAGCGAAAAAGAAATAGCCAGCCTCTCAGATGCACAGTTCAAAACACTGGTCATCAGGATGCTCACAGAACTGGTTGATTATCCTCACAAATTAGAGGAACATATGAAGGCTAAACTAATTGAAATGAAGGGAAATGCACAGGAAGCCAATAGTGATGGAAAGGAAACTGGAACTCAGATCAATGGAGTGGATCAGAAGGAAGAACAAAACATCCAACCAGAAAAGAATGAAGAAACAAGAATTCAAAAAGATGAGGAGAGGCTTAGGAACATCCAGGACATCTTTAAATGTTCCAACATCTGAATTATAGGGGTACCAGAAGGGTAAAGAAACAGCCAGGAGTGGAAAATTTATTTGAACACATAATACAGGAGAACTTCCCCAGTCTGGCAAAGGAAATGGACTTCTAGGAAATCCAGGAAGCTCAGAGAGCCCCAAAGAAGTTGGACCCAAGAAGGAACACACCAAGGCACATCATAATTACATTACCCAAGATTCAAATGAAGGAGAGAATCCTAGAAGCAGCAAGAGATAAGGGGACAGTCACCTATAAAGGAGTACCCATCAGACTGTCAGCTGATTTCTCAAAAGAGACCTTACAGGCAAGAAGCAGCTGGGAAGAAGTATTCCAAGTCATGAAATCCAAAGACCTACAGCCAAGAGTGCTTTATCCAGCAAAGCTTTCATTTAGAATGGAAGGACAGATAAAGTGCTCTCAGATAAGGTCAAATTCAAGGAGTTCATTATCACCAAGCCCTTATTATATGAAATGCTACAGGGACTTATCTAAGAAAAAGAAGATGAAAAATATGAACAGAGAAAGGACAGCAAACTCAGTTATCAACAACCACACCTCAAACAAAAGCAAACCAAGAGGAAAGCTAGATCAGGAGTGGAACCATAGAAATGAAGAACACATAGAGGGTTAGCAACAGGGGAGTGGGAGGAGGAGAAGGGGGGAGAAGGTACAGAAAATAGCATAGATGGTAGGTAGAAAATAGATAGGGGGGAGGGCAATAACAGTAGGGGAAATATAGGATCTAAAGAACTTGAGACACATGGTTATAAACTAAGGGGGGGAGAATGGTGGGGGAGGGAGTGTGCGGGTGGAGGGGAATGAAGGGGAGGAATAGAACAACTGTAATGGTATAATCAATGAAATATATACATTTAAAAAAAAAACAAAACAAACCTTTTTCCTGCCCTGACTGATGTAGCTCACTAGATTGAATGCAGGCCTGCGAAATGAGAGGCAACCATATGCAACCATATGCAACCATACACTGGTATTTCTCTCCTCTCCTTCCCTTCCCCTCTAAAGATAAATCAATACAATCTTTCAAAAAAAAACAGCAAGTTTTTTCCTCTGATGAGGATAAAAAATAAAACCAAAAAGAGAACTAGCCTTCAACATTTATTTTGTTGAAACTTTTGAGTTATATATTTAATTATGGTATGTATGTTGGGAGGTAGAAATTAGATGCTTATTCAAAGCAACTATTCTATGCTATCAAACTGGTAGTGAAGAAGTTAAGTAACTTAGCAACTTCTGTGCTATTAAATTGGTAGTGAAGAAGTTAAGTAACGTAATGTTTCTTTTTTGTCGATGTACTTTAGTGTTTTTATGAGGAAACTGCCAAATTTATCATTTATTTAATGCACATTGGTTCTTAACTCCAGTGTATATAAAGTTACATGAATATTCAAAAATTATTAGAATATTTCGATTTTTTTGTGCATACAGTGTTTATAGCCATGAAAAGAATCACATCCCTATAAGTGTGAAGTCAATCAATAGATACTTAAATTGGGTAAAACACCCAGGGTAAAATCTTGCAGTAGTTTTTTGGTAAGGGAAATGAGTTTGCTTCAAGTAATTATTTTCTTCTAACTTTGTGAAACAAATTAATGGAGAGTAATTGTCTCTGTTTTTGTGATATGCCATATTTTTTGGTTTTCCCAGTATAAGATGCATCTATAGGCTCTCACCTGTGATTTGAAATGCAGAATTGTATTCATCACTGCTCAGTGGAGTCTGTCGGAGATAGACTAAGGAGCCAAAATAACTTTTTTGCGTATGACTCCTCTGCACTGATTATGACTATAGTATCTGAGACTGGTGTTATTTTCAAAAGTCAGAGTTTTATGAATCTGCCCAGGTGACTCTTAGCAAAAGAGTGATTTATCATCATTCCTTGGCTAGTATATTTTACCTGAATTGCCTCATTCCAGAATATCTGTAGTCAGGGTTGATTAGGTCACAGTCAAACTAAATTTTGGTTCGTCATTGCTTGTGCTTCTTCCATGTCATGCAGCGCTCGCTCTTCTCCACTGCTTTCATTATTCATGCTATGAGCTTGGTACCTAAACATGGCATAATTCCAAATGTCCCCTTCTTTAAGAACCAGAATTCTTAAAGTGCTACTGTCAATTCTTCTTCCACCGTTTCTCTGACCTTTCTCATTATGTTGCTCATGTCTTATCCTGTCCCCTTCTTAGCCTCCCTGTTTTCAAATAAATAGATCGAAGTAAATTTTTACTATTGAAAGATGAGAATTTTTAACATAAAAATTTAAACTTATTCAATTTTAAAATATTGACCTCATGGGGAATGAAGGTGGGAAAAGGGTGCAACTGTAATGGCATAAGCAATAAAATACATTATTTAAAAAAAATAAAATAAAATATTGACCTGGATTTCAGTATTTCCAGGCCTTGCTGGTAACTGTAACCATAAACATTAAGAAAATAGTAAGATTTTTAAAATCAGACCTACTTGACTTTATCATTTGTATCCATCCAGTCTTATCAATCTTGGAAATCAAATCTGACAATTGCATTTATTTCCATTTTATAACATTTCTGTCATCTTAGAAAGAGCTGTTAACACTAGGAAAATGTTTTTGATAAAAAAAGAATGAAACCAGCCCTGGCTGGTGTAGCTCAGTGGATTGAGCACAGGCCTGCGAACCACATGATCGCGGTTCGATTCCCAGTCAGGGCACATGCCTGGGTTGCAGGCTGGTTCCCTACAGGCCAACTCCCAGCAGGGGACGCAGGAAAAGCAACCATACATTGATATTTCTCTCCCTCTCTCCTTCCCCTCTAAAGATAAATAAATAAATAAATAAAAATTTAATTAAAAAAAAAAAGAATGAAACCATTGGTTGTGCCTTTAATGAATCTTTATTGACATTTGAAATTTATAAAAATAGTATATAAAGAATATTATTAGGACTAAAGGTCAGAAATTTTCTATATTATGGTTCTGTATTTTCATTTCTCTATAATGAATAAAATAAGGTAAAGAGTTGAGAAATAGGTTATGTAAAAGAGAGTTTTCTTAATTTGTCCAGTTTCACATCCAAAATAAAGTCTGGAAAAATTATTGATATGCTCCTAACTGTAATAGAAGCAAAATGGAACAGAAAGAGAAAATTGATCCAGATAAAATATATTTAAGATTTTATTTATTCATTTTTAGAAATAGGGGAAGAGAAGGAGAGAGAGGGAGAGAAACATCAATGTGTGGTTGTCTCTCCTGCTATGAACCGGCGCGTGACCCAGGCACGTGCCCCAACCAGGAACCAAGGTTGCTTGGTTTGCAGCCCTGTGCTCAATCCACTGAGCCACACCAGCCAGGGCCAGATAAAATATTTTAGGTATTTCTTTTAAAACAGGTATAATATAAATCCTACTAGAAAAGTTAATCTTTTGTGCTTTTCTTGTTTCATTAATACCTGTCAATTTATTTATTGAGTAAATAAATTCGCCCTGGCCCTGACCATCATTGCTCAGTGGATTGAACATCATTCCATAAGGTGAAAAGTCATCCATTGGATTCCTAGTGTAGGGCACATGTCTGGGCTTCTGGTCAGGTCCCTAGTTGGGGGCGTGCAAGAGGCAACTGATTGATGTTTTTCACCCCTTCTCTCTCCCTTCCTGTCTCTTTAAAAATAAATAAATAAAATCTTTTAAAAAAATCACCCTGAGCCCTGGCTGGTGTAGCTCAGTGGATTGAGTGCGGGCCTGCGAACCACACGATCCCGGTTTGATTCCCAGTCAAATGTTAAGAAATAGGGTATAAATAGGCTCAAGTAATATCTTCTTTTTTTTCAAGTAATATCTTCTTAACAGTTCAGTAACTGTTCCTTAACTTAGGCAGTTAAGGTGAAATGCAACATAAAGAAGGCTTAATATTTAAAATATTATAAAATACATTAAATATAAAATATCATTTACTTATAAAATCAACTCAATATTATAATGGTCTGGTTATAAACAATAAATTAGTTACTACAATTGAACAATGTTGGGTGGCTTTGTATAGAAGATATTTACTCAAAATTAATATTATGGTAGTAACCAATTAAAAATAAGAGAAGAATATAGATCCCTTGCAGTATAACAACAGTAAGAAGGTAGAAATAACTATGGTGAATGTGCAGGACCTATATTTTCCATTTCATGTTTTCTTCCTATCAGGTTTGTACTTTAACTCGAGAAGATAACCGCTCATTGGGTGTTATTCCTGAAGATGAGCAGCTGCATGTGCTACCCAATTATATGCTTTCAGGCAAAGATGAGTCTGATTCAGGTTCAGAAATGACAAAGAAGATCAAGTCTGGGGCTATTGAGGTCCTCACAAGGCGCCTTAAAAAAAGAACCCGTTTCACTCGGCCGGTTCCTCGACTTGGGAAGAAAAGAGCAGCAGTGAAGAAGACAGAGGCCCTTGCCCATAAGACAAGGGATGGGGAGAAGAAAGGCATTCCTCGAAACAAGCGGAAGAATAATTTGACGACAGACAACAGTGAGGCTTCATCACTGTTGCCTTTAGGTAAGGTCTATAGAGGGTGCTAACTTTCTATGCACAGCTTTCATTGGCCAATGTTTGGAGTTTGCTTTGCACTGCATTCTTCCTCTCCTTTATCTTCGCTACTCTTAGGAACGAGGCATTATGAAAGAAAGTCTTTATGTCAGATATTAATTGATCAATTAAGGTAGCTAATTATACTTATATGTCATTTGTTTTATATATAGCCTGTTCAACTACATATAAGACACTAACCGTATTTCTTTATTCTGAACAAAACCAAAAGTCAACAAAAAAGTGACTCATGTATTTCTTAATATTGTCTTCCATTAATGCTTAAAATACTTTTTTGGGGGGAGTCTACATCTATTTTGCAGACCTACTCCTACTTGGCATACATGCAGTAATGGCACTTCCTTGAAGTCTTCCTTGATCACCTTTAGCATCAATTTAAGTAACCTACTCAACAAATATTACTGAGCACCACTTTGAAGTAGCCTGGATATTGGAAATGTACCTGTGAAAAAGAAGGGAGATGATGCTGTGAAAGAATTTCATTTTGGACAGGGTTGTCTGAAGAATTCACTAAGAGTGAGGCATTTGTGCAAGTCCTACAAGAATTGAGAATCTGCAGTGCTTTTCTTTGGAGAAATAGCATTCCAGACAGAGAAAATGGCAAATTTAAAAGTTAGGAGGCAGGAATTTCCCTTGCATTCTTGATCCAATAAGGGAGGCCAGTGTGGCCAGAGCAAGCCTGAAATGAGGCTAGTTGGAGATGAGATCAGAGCAGTAAGAGGGGATCTGAGCAGTTCATCTCGGGTGTTCTACGTGGCTGTATAAACTTTAGTCCTATTGTGAGTAAGAGGACGTTTACTGGAGATTTCAGGAGAGAAAAGGGTTATGATGGTGCTCACACCTAGCATTCTGGTTACTAGGTAAAACCAGACTTAAGTGAAGCAGGGAATGAATAGAAAAGTAACATGATCATAAAGAGAGGGACTTCCGCCAAGATGGAGGCATAGGTGGAAACACTGTGCCTTCTCCCACAACCAAGTTTGAATACAACAAAGGTTTGGAGAACAAAGACACAGCCAAAGAACAGAAAATTGAACTATACGGAAGTCCAACAACAATGAACCGTTCTACCAGATTGGTAAGAGGGGCAGAGCCAGCAGCGGAGCAGGGTTGGGCAGGAAAGATCCCCCGACCCCAGGTGCCCAGGCATCTGGGGTAGTGCTGTGCGGATCCAGTGAGGGCTCGGGACAGCGGGAGTGAGAAGTGAGACCTCACAGCCCCCAGCAATGAACCCAGCAGTGGCTGACCGCGGTCGCACATTCGGGAGCAGTGGGACAAATCACAAGGCTCATTCACAGAGGGATGAATCTTGCTCCGAGGTGGCGGCAGGAGGAAGCAAAGGGTGCCATTGCTTTCCTTTGGCCCCACCCCCACATACAGCATCACAACCCAGCAACTGAGTGGCCTGGCCCTGGTGAACACCTAGGGTTCCGCTCCTCATACGTAACAGGTATGAACAGTCTAAAATATGGCTCAAGAAGTACTCAAAGCCCCAGAGCCAATAACTCTAAGTGAACAGGAAATAGCGAACCTCTCAGATGCACAACTGAAGACACTGGTAATCAGGATAGTCACAGAACTGATTGATTTTAGCCACAAATTAGAGGAACATATGAAGGCTAAACTAATTGAAATGAAGGGAAATGCACAGGAAACCAATAGTGATGGAAAGGAAACTGGGACTCAAATCAATGGAATGGACCAGAAGGATGAACTAAATATCCGACCAGAAAAGAATGAAGAAATGAGAATTCAAAAAGATGAGGAGAGGCTTAGGAACCTCCAGGACATCTTTAAACGTTCCAACATCTGGATTATAGGGGTACCAGAAGGGGAAGAGGAACAGCTGCGAGTGGAAAATTTATTTGAACACATAATACAGGGGAACTTCCCCAGTCTGGTAAAGGAAATAGACTTCCAGGAAATCCAGGAAGCTCAGAGAATCCCAAAGGAGTTGGACCCTAGAAGGAACACACCAAGGTACATCATAATTACATTAGCCAAGATTCAAATGAAGGAGAGAATCCTAGAAGCAGCAAGAGATAAGGGGACAGTCACCTATAAAGGAGTACCCATCAGACTGTCAGCTGATTTCTCAAGAGACCTTACAGGCAAGAAGCAGCTGGGAAGAAGTATTCCAAGTCATGAAATCCAAAGACCTACATCCAAGACTGCTCTATCCAGCAAAGCTTTCATTTAGAAAGGAAGGGCAGATAAAGTGCTTCTCAGGTAAGATTAAATTCAAGGAGTTCATCATCACCAAGCCCTTATTATATGAAATGTTAAAGGGACTTATCTAAGAAAAAGAAGATGAAAAATATGAACAGTGAAAGGACAGCAAACTCAGAGTTATCAACAACCACACCTAAAACAAAAGCAAACCAAGAGGACAGCTAGATCAGGAGTGGAACCATAGAAATGAAGATCACATGGAGGGTTAGCAACAGGGGAGTGGGAGGAGGAGAAGGGGGGAGAAGATACAGAAAATCAGTAGCATTGACGGTAGGTAAAAAATAGATAGGGGGGAGGGCAAGAATAGTAGGGGAAATATAGAATCTAAAGAACTTGAGACACATGGACATAAACTAAAGGGGGGAACGGTGGCAGAGGGGTGTGCAGGTTGGAGGGGAATGAAGGGGGAAACAGAACAACTGTAATGGTATAATCAATAAAATATATTTAAAAATTAAAAAAAATAAACCAACCACACCTAAAAGAAAAGCAAACCGAGAGGACAGCTAGATAAGGAGCAGAACCATAGAAATGGAGATCACAAGGAAGGTTAGCAACAGGGGAGTGGGAGGAGGAGAAGGGGGGGAGAAGGTACAGAGAATAAGTAGCATAGACAGTAGGTAGAAAATAGACGGGGGCTGTCAAGAATTGTGTGGGAAATGTAGAATCTAAAGAACTTGTGACACATGGACATGAACAAAAGGGGGGATGGTGAGGGAGGGAGGTACAGGGTGGAACAGAATGAAGGGGGGAAATGGCACAACAGTAATGGCATAATCAATAAAACATATTTTAAGCCCTGGCTGATGTAGCTCAGTGGATTGAGCACAGGCCTGTGAAGCAAAGGGTCGCCAGCTCAATTCCCAGTCAGGGTACATGCTTGGGTTGCAGGCCATTTCCCAGAAGGGGACACATGAGAGGCAACCACACATTGATGTTTCTCTCCTACTCTTTCTCCTTCCCTTCCCCTCTCTCTAAAAAAATTAATAAAGTATTTAAAAAAAACATATTTTAAAAAGAAAAAAGAAAAAAATTACCATGATCATATAGAGGCTATCCTAACAACTCAGTAGAGATGAGATGATGGAGTTTGGACCAGTGTGCCTAAGAAAGATATTGGAAATGTCTGATTCTGGATATGGTTCGGAGGTAAAGTTAATGGGATTTCTGGTAGATTGTTTGGAGTCTGGACAAAAAGAATGTTTCACAGTTTACCCTGGTGTTATTGGCCTGGAGAAGCTACCAACATGTCATGATTAATGGGGAAAGAAAAAATGAACTTTAAAGATACAGAGGGAGATCAGCTCACTTTTGTCAGATACCGAGGCTAAGATGTTAGGTAAGCAATTGAAGAAGAGTGTAGTTCTGACCAAAGGTTTGAGCTGGACATACAACTTAGGAATATCATTTTTATAGAGATAGCCTTTCAAGCCATGAGAATGAATGAAATTACAGAGATTATAAAGGAGATAGAAAAGAAGTTTAATCAAGGACAAATCCTGAGAATACTCACTTTGTAGAGGCTTTAGAGATGAACAAGAACCAGCATGAGAGAGATGCTGAGTCTGGTGAGGTAAGTGAAATCAGAGTGCGGAGTTTCAGGGAGGTAGTGGTCAGCAACATCAAATGCCGCTGCTCCTGTGTCAAGTGCGATGAAGGCTGAGTTTATTTCACCATTAGATTCACAGGTTATTATTAGAGGTACTGCTATGGCAGATTTCATTTCAATAGGGTGGGGTGACAATGAAAGAAGTAGACTTACAGAAAAAATGGGAGAACTTTTTGTGGTTGGCAATAAAGAAGATGAAGTGAATGAAGTGAAGGTTATACAGTTGTGGTTGTTAAACAGAATTTTTTTAAATGTACAAAGTGAGTGAATTGCATAAGAAATCCTACGTCCCTCATATGCCCCCAGCTTAAAATTCTTTCAATACATAGCCATTCTTATTTCATGTATACCATTACTCACACCCCATCCCTTTAAAAAGCTTTAAGAGAAATTTCAGGAATCATATCCTATGAACCATTGATTCACCTGTATGTCAATGAAAGACAAGGAATTTTTATAACCACAATACCTAAAACCAGAAAACCAAAGTGCCTTAATATTGATCACTGTTCAAATTATTTCATTTGTCTCCAAGTTGCCTTTTGCTTTTCACATTTGGTTAATGTAAATCAGTATCCAAAAAGGTCACACATTATATTTAGTTGATATGTCTCTTAAACCTTTCTTCTATTTACAGCTTACTTTTTTCCTCTTTTCTCTCGTTCCTTTAATTCATTATACCAGAAACGATTGTCCTGTAGAGACAAATTCAACTTCAGTTTTTTTCTTTGAAAATTAATATGGCAAGAGCACCATCTGTGATTCTTATCTTCCTGTTCCTTCACATCAGGATATGCATACTGTTTGATGGTATATATTGTTTTGATGTTGAGCCTGATTTATAAATCAAGTGTGTCATCCTAATTCACTGATTATATTGTTCCCTATCAGCTTTTTACCTAGCGATTTTAGTAAATTTATATTCTGTGTTGTTTATTAGGAGTAACAAAGTCTATTATTCTTTTTCCATTTGTTGATTCATCTTCTTTGAAAAAGAAACATTGCCCTTATCAATATTCGTTCATTCTGAGGAATGGTTCATATACGGAAATTAAAGTGTATGCTTAGCTGTTTGTCTTTATTCATCAGTTTTCAGAATGCAAGTCAGTTCCCAAGCATCTTCTAATCTGGTCGGTTTCTTTTTAATTTAGTATCAATTTTGATCTTGTGGTTTTTGAAAAACATAGTTTATATTGCATTGCATATTAAATAGGTTTTTACGAACTAAATTTGAAAATGCTTTCTGAAAACAATCCTCAAATTGTTCTGTCTTTACTCAGTAGAAACCCACCAAGCTGGTTCTGAATTTTTTTTCATGACCCCAGTTATCTTTGATAGCTTCTTTTCTGACAAGATGTTCCAGGCTCATCTTATATAATCCTGCTCCATATCTAAAATCAGTAATTTTTCCAAGGAACCTAAAGGAAAAACCACACCATGAATTTATACTGATATTCAAACTTAGATTTAGAGGGTATTCCTTACCTTCTTTGGTCTTTATATTTGTAAGAAAAGTTGTTTGTTTTTTTTGTTGTTGTTTTTGAGATGAGAGAAATGACAATTCAGACATTTATATAATGATGTAAAAGATTCAATGAAAGAATAAGGAAGAGGGAAGGCAGAGGGAATTATTCCTGTTTGCCTGCAGCTTCATTTTATAGGCATATATTGAAATCTTGTTTTAAGATTTATATAACTGGTTACATGCTACTTGTAAATAACAATCATATCATTTTCATCTTTGTGTCATTCCTGAATAAATAGCATCTTTACATACCAGTTTTTAAATAATATATAGCTTATCAATAGCCATGTGTACAATATTTGGCCCACAACCTCTTGACCTCTATGTAATCTTAACCCATAAAATCTTTTACAAATTTTATTCAACTTGATGAATCACTATTTTAATCTTCCCTTCCCATGGTTTATATTTGTTGACAACGTAGCCTCCCTAAGAATAGATGTAGCAACAGACAGTAGCTTGGGCTTTCTGACGTGCCACTCTCTGGGTCCTATGTATAAATCCTCTTTAGAAATGAGAACCAATGTGTCTCTAGGTCATATTGCCGGAGTGTGGGGGTGGATTGCAGATCTTCTGAATTAGATGTTTGCTATATATTGTTGAATATTTTAAAACATAGCTACTTTACTTTTTCTACTTATTGGTTCTAAAATTCACTGTTTTTGCACTTCCAAAATGTTTCTAAAACTTCTAACAGGGAGAATGTCCTCAACAAGAATATTTCCGTTTGATGTGATGTTTGTGCGGGTATTTCAGAGCAGTCGCCCACATTGGTCAGTGTGATAACAAAGACTTACTCTATTGAGTCAGAAAGGACCAAGTTTAAAACACATGTGTGCTTAAGGGTTGCAAATGACTTATTTCTCAGCTAACATTTTTTGTGTAACTTCCCTTCAGTAATCATTAACTTTGCCAGTTATGACCCTTTCGAGTGCCAAGAAATACTTATAAACTAATACCAGTTTTACTTTTCCAAAAATGACAGCATGCAATATCTAAAATCCATCTAAATGTATCCTTGTGTAGTTAAATACGTCATCATATTATCACCTGCATTATATTCCAACGTATGGTTTTAATATTTACTTTGGAGCCAATTAGGTTATTTCTAGTATCTTCGTGTCTTACACAGTGGATATCCTTCTGGAAAAATCTGTGTACTTACGACTATTTAGACAGTGAAGAAATTCTTTTAAAAAATAGTTGGGTGAAAAAGCTACCAAACTACATCCCATTTTTAATGTGTGTTTGACTTAAAGTAAATAGAACAAAACTGGTCAACATTACCATTATCAGTGTATAATTATATATTCTTTGTACTCTTTAAAAATACTCTTTAAAAACAGCGATTACCAAAAGTACTCTGTACTTACCTTCACATTTGGTGTCCTTCTCTGTGTTTAGGGAATAAAAATGAGACCTTGCAACCTGAAACAAGTGAAACTGCACCCAATTTTATCTTCAAAGGTTCAGACAACATTAAAACCAACACACTGACCCCATCCATTCCTCACCCAGTGAAAGACTCAAATTCACCTCCAGGTTTCTCTTGTGACCCTAAGACTGCTTCGAACGATGCATCAGTTTCAAGCAAGCTTTCAGAAAGAGATAGTGATCCCCATTGCACAATGCCATCTGCAGGACTCAGTGGTGCTAGTGCTGCTGCTGGGGAAGGCACTGGAATTGCACAGCCTCATGAAGTGAGTCCTCTTCCCACCTTGTCTGTTCCCATGTCAGATTCCGGGGCTTGTTCTGAGCCTCCCAGTGATCCATCTGAGCAGCTAACTTCTAACCAGCCAAACCAGCAGCCCCCAGACATCACCTCTCCTCCTGAACCTGCTTCCTCTGGGGTGGAAGAAGATAAGCAGCATTCTGAAGCAGATGCGCCTCTGTCAGATGAGCCTCTGTCAGGTGACCATAAGTCACCCGATGAGGATAAATTGCCCCTCATTGAAGAGTATTGGTCCGACAATGGCCAAATGATCGAAGATAAAACCATTGGTGGGTTGGCGATAGCACCTACTCATGGCTCTGTTTTGATTGAGTGTGCCCGGCGAGAGGTTCATGCCACAACTGGGGTCACACACCCAAACCGGAATCATCCTACACGCCTGTCCCTTGTATACTACCAGCACAAAGGCCTAGATAAGCCCCAACACGGTTATCATATAAACAAGATTAAGTATGAGGCTAAACAAGCTAAAAAAAAAAAAAAAAAGTTAGCAGAGCAAAAAGATCCAGCAATTAATAAGGCCCCCGAGGCGTACTTTGCATTGAATGAATGTTGCCTAATTCCTTGTCATAGAGTAGTAACATCAACCCATTATAATATTATCACCGTGACCTCTTACGCTTACACAAATGTTGCAGGGCCCTATAACCGCTGGGCCTGAAGGCTTTTCCCCTCTTTCTAATGCCTTTGCTAGTGCAGTGTATTTTTTCAAGGTGCTGTTAAAAGAAAGTCATGTTGTCGTTTACTCTATCTTCATCTCACCCATTTGAAGGCTGAGGTTTAAAAAAAGGGGGTGGGTATTTCTTAACTGTGACTATATTTTGACAATTGGTAGAAAATGCACATTTTAAGCGAAAATAAAAGTTTTATAGTTTTAAATAAAGAAATGTTTTGGGTAGGTGATAATCTTGATAGAATCACTCAGTTTGGTGCTTTAAATTAAGTCTGTTTACTATGAAACAAGAGTCAGTTTTAGAGGATTTTAACAGGTAATGTGCTATGATGTAAAATCAAGATTCACAGTGTTAACTCTACACAGCTCCTGGTGCTTAACCACATCAACACAGTTAAAAATAAGCTGAATTATTATTTCATGGTGCCATTGTTCCAACATCTTCCAATCATTGCTAGAAAATGCGCATATTCCTTTGAAATAAACCAATGAAATATTTTCTCTCAAAGTTCTCTCTCCTGTATAAAACAATTCATTATTGTTAGTAATGGTTGGATGCTGTTCATAAATTGTACATATATATTTTAAAAGCACTTTCTATTTTTAAAAGTAACTTGAAATAGCATAGTATAAGAATCCTATTGTCTATTGTTTGTGCATATTTGCAAAGAAGAGAAATCATTTATTCTTGCTGTGTAGAGTTCCATCTTATTAACTGCAATATGTATTTTAATCATGCATATGGTTTGTGGTTTTAATGTGTTTTTTCTCATGCAAATATTAGCTACTTACATAAAATAGATCGTGCAAAAATTGTTAATTATCTCTAAAATTGGAATTTGAAAGTATATCACCAATGTTGATTATCATTCTCTTGAGAACTAAGTAATAGTGGTCTCTTCTGATTTATTAAGCAACATCGACCTAAATTTATGCTCACTGTAGCTTTCTTAATATAATCCATGAAAGGTGTTTCCAAAAGGAGACGGGATATAATAGGATTTAGAAGAGTCAAATGCTTCTAAAGTTTTAAGGTGACAAAATATAAAAATTAAGTAGTAAGTACCCTACCCATCCCAAATTGCCTGATTTGTTCTTAAAGTCATTCTGGTAGAGAATAAGAATAAAATTTGTGTCGAAATATTTTGAAAATAAATCCTTATTATCATCATACACCCCAAATGAATAGTCAAAATGATATTATATATATACTTCTAGTCAAAAGAGCTAGTCCAACATAGTTCTAAGTATATTGGTTTTGGGAAACTGATAACTCATCTTCTGTGATAATCTGCTATGTCCTAGGTAACAGGAACCTAGGCATCCCATTTATTTTAGCCCTCTCATTTTTTCTGTTACTTTATTGATTCTTAGCAAAACAAATGCTAAGTTTGGATTGCCCAAAGTAAACACTTAGAACAAGAGGAAATTACAATGAAATACTTGATTCTGTTAAAATGCAGAGGTGCTACAACATTTAAAGTCTCAGATTCCTCGGGAGTATGGAAAAGCTAATGGTGCTTCTCCCCTGGAAATGCCATAGGAAGCCCACAACCGCTAACACTCACAATTTTGGTGCAAAAGCAAACAGTTCCAGCAAGCTCTCTAAAGAAAAACAAATTATAACATTGAAATAATATATGGTGCAAAGTATTAGTTTCAAGCTTTGACTAATCAAAGTAAAGGAATATGAAGAGATTGTAAATAACAAAATGTTCATTGGTAGACCATCATCGTGTACAAGTAGATTTCTGCTTTTGAATGTGTATCTATTTGGGTAATTCACTGACTTGTTTTAGTATTTTGTGTGCCTTAGATTTATGTTTTAAAACATGTCTATTTTTGTGAGCCTAAGGTTTCTTATAAGTATATAAATGAGTGATTGTTTATTGTTTCAGCTGCTTAAATAAGATATTACTAGTACTAGACTATCAAGAATACACCCTTGTGATATTTCGCTTTAGTTTTAGGCCTTAGCTCCCACTAGAAATTGTTTTCTCACCATATGTAGTGGATAAAGCTTTAAGATCCTTTATCCATCCCCCTATCTATCCATCCTTCCACTCAACACTTACTAAATTTCTGTAAAATTTAAGTGCTAGCTTCTTTTTTCTTTGAATCACCACTCATGACAGTAAACTTGAAAAAATAAAGTCTTAGAAAACACTCTCACACGTATCTTTCAAAGAAGTAGCACATTTCCTTCAAAACAACCCATGTGATATATCTGCAGCAATTCAGGTCTGGTCACCAACTTTCAACAAGTTCCTAAATGATCTATATTTGAAGCACCAATGTCAATATAGGGAATGTTGGTATTTTTGAAGTTAGTTGCAGTTAACCAAAACAAGTACATGAAAATATCTAGTCTCAACTAAAAATGTCTCCATTCACTTACTGTAACTAACACCATGAATGCCCTGCTCAGCCAATGACCCCATGATGGGAATCACACATGATTCCTGCATTGTTGGACTCTTTCATAAGTTTAACCATCCCATTGTGCCCTGTAATTTTTAACAGCTCTTGCTTATGTAATGTTCTACCCCATTGTGACTGTCTGCTGGCTACACTGCTGTTAAAATGTTCTTTTTTCATGAAGCGAGGAAATAAATTTGTTTGAAATGACATTTTCACTCAGAAAACTGGTTATCTAACATTTCTCCACCTCTATTATATTTTACTATAGTGATCACTTTTGTTTTACCTTTTTTTGTCGCACTCAAGTTGGGTTTTCAGTCTTCTGACTTTGTTCATGGTATGATGATGAATTGATTGATACATGACTCCCAGGTTAGCTCAACCTGTTCATAATATGTTACAAATTTAACCATGATGGAATAACTCCTGCCTATTGCAGAAGCCTGCAAAATACACTTCCTTTCAAAATCCCGTTTCTATGGGCTCCTAGGCTATCATGGAAAATTTTCTTGTGCTTGTCAGCCTCACCTACATTGTCTCCAGTTCATCCACAAAGTACCAAATACATCATCATAAACCTAATTGAAATACATCAGCGATTTTCAACTGGTGTGCCACAGCAAGATTTTTTAAAGCATTTAATGCCGGACGTCTTTTCCCCTACCTTTTTTTTTTTATATATAATTTTTATTTAATTCTTGTTCACGTACAGGTCTTTTCCCCTACCTTGTCAAATTAAAAAATGACAATAGCCATCTGGTGTGAATGAATGAAAATTATAACTATTTTTTGTTAGATTGGCAAAAAATACATATTGTTTGGTGTGCTGTGGAATTTTAATTTATGTGTGCCATGAAGTGTAAAAGGCTGAAAATCACTGAACTATTATTGGGAAGTGACCCTAACTGAAAATGTATAGCTGTGGGTTCATTTTTGCAACATATTAGCAAAATGTTTGCATCTTAAATAACCTTCAAACATCTCTATGCAATCTGCATGTGGATAAAATCATTTCATTTGTTAAATAGAGAATTTTACTAGATTAGATCCATAAGCAATTGGCTTAAGACATAACCCCAATACATACTTAGTTGAATGCATCCTTTTGTAAATGAGATACTGGCTTAATTCATATGAAGTAAGCTACTTTCTAATGTTAATACTTCCATGGATTCCTACTGATTATCATTTATTTCACAATAGCATGTATGAAAAAAACCTCAAACTATTTAAGTTTTAAACATTATATTGAAATCTTTTATCTGGGCCAAAATTTTGACATTGCATGACAACACCTCCCTATAGTGGGCACAGCATTTCTTTTGAAGTGCCAAGTAAATCAGTAGCTGTATGTGACCTTTGATAATATATAGCTACCTTCTATTTCACAACTTTTTAATGCATGGAAATCTGTTTTTCTTTGTTTAGTTTTAGTACAATTGTGAGCTCTGATCTTTTGTAGAAATTTCTGACAAGAATTGTGAAATAAGGTAATACAGCAGTGGCCTCCCACATCCCCCTGGAAGACACCTTAGACATCCTAATGTTCGATCGCTGGGCCCCAGAGAACTGACTTTAATGTCAGTGTGTAATTATTTTTGTAATTAGAATTCAAAGACTCGAATGAAGATCACTTTATGGTTAAAATGACTATAGGAAAACACACTTGATTTGATCACCCATAAGGTATTTTATTAATTGGAAATAACCTTTTTTTTTTTTGGTACAAGTCAAAAATAAAATGGCTTTGGGTTATTTTTCTGGGAGGTTCAAGATCCCTCTGCCTTCATAGCTCCTTGGAACTTGCATGGAAAATTCAGCATACATTTATCCATCAAGGGAGCCTGCTAAGACATCCTACAAAGTGTGGCAATAGTCTTGTTTGCTATTTCCATAAATATCAAAGTACCTATACAGGACAGGCTTTTATTCCCCCCTGGAACAAGTATCACGCATACATGAAGAGTTATGAAAACTTGAATGGTTGAGCCCTGGCTGGTGTCACTCCGTATACTGAGTGCCGGCCTGCAAACCAAAGAGTCATGGTTCCATTCCCAGCCAGGGCACATGCCTGGGTTTGGGGCCAGGTCCCCAGCAGGGAGTGTGCGAGAGGCAACCACACAGTGATGTTTCTCTCCCTTTCTCCCTCACTTTCCCTCTCCCCAAAAGTAAATAAATAAAATCTTTTTAAAAAAATTGAATGGTTGAAATGATTGGGGAAATTATATTTCCATTGTATATACTATGTAGCCATTGTCTATCCACATGTCTACCCACATGTCTTGTCTAATTGGCCTCACAATTAAGTCCCTGCCTAGTTTATGTTAATGTGGCTGTCAACATATTAGAAAACTGTCTTACTGAGCACAGCTGCTAAACTTGCCCATAAGTGTATTGAATCTGTAACCTCATCATCAGTAGTATGGCACCCTTCACCAGGGATATATTCAGTGCCCTGATTCCTCACAGTCTGCATTTATCCAAACCCAAGTATACTCTATGTGGAGCTGCCATCTAACAGGATTAGGAAATAATGCCATCCGAGGTTCTGGAATTTGATTCAGAAGGAATCTGTGTCCATTGTCAGAAGCTGAATGTGTGAGTTTTCTTAGAATATATAGAGACTATATTCCTCTTTTCATTTTGGAGATGGTGAAACTGGCTTGTACCCAGGACATCATTCTTTCTGTCCACATTGAACTCTCCAAACAAATTCTCTGCACTCCAATATCTAGATGAGTTTTTCTCAGTCCATGCTTCTTATGGATACCTGTTCAAATACCATTAGTTGCTTCAAAAGGCTTATAGTTTGTTCCTTCAGGTAATCCAAAAGTATTCCCTTTTTTGCCCCTCCTTTTTTTCAGTTTTTTTTAAGGGCTCCACGATGCGTTTCTCTTGTGGTAGCCTGTAATCTTTAGCATTTCTAGCTTTAAAAGTCCAACATATATGGGAGTGGGCTGGGCTGGGAGTAAAAGAAAACTGTACTTGAACAATTATATTTTTTAAAAAAAAGATAGCTTAAGGAAAAAAAGAAAAATCCAACATATCACCCTGGCTGGTGTGACTCAGTGGATTGAGTGCTCAGCTGCAAGCCAAAGGGTCACTGGTTTGGTTCCCCAGTCCGGGCACATGCCTGTGTTGCAGGCCGGGTCCCTGGTTTGGGGCATGCAAGAGGCAACTTTCTCTTTCACACAATGATGTTTCTTTCTCTTTGTCCCTCCATTCCCCTTTGTCTAAAAATACATAAAAATAAATAAATAAAATCTGAAAAAAAAGTCCAACATATCTTCCCTTGGTTGGCTGTCCTTTCCAATCCTTATGGTGATACCCATCATCCTGCCTTGGTCACAAGTATTTTTCTAGTTTGTTCAGCCATAGGTGTCCCCTAAATTAAAGCAAAACTTAGTCTAAGGCAGAAGTGGCATGAGATGTTAAACCTATTAGCTGATTTATTGCATCCGTGTTTCAGTGCAACTTTGGAAACTCTTGATTAACACCATAAGGATAGTTTTTCTAAAACTAAACCTTTTGTCCCTATCTGCTTTTATGAAAGGCATTTTCTCTTGTTCACCAGAACAGAAGTTTGCAGCTGTCAGAAACATTTGAATTTTTAGAAAAACAATACTGGAAAGTAATTTGATTTCTTAATTTGGCTAGATGTAAACTTAATCTGACCAGAAACTCTGTTACTATTTTTCTTTTAATTTTATTGAAGGTACTGTGTCACTGAATGTACTCATATGTTTCCAAAATTTTTTTTGGAATAGTATCAAAAGGTCAAAATCAAGAGCTTTTATTCAGTCCTCCTTAATTAGAGGCAAATTCCATTTTTAAGAACAGGTGCAATCACAAGACCACCGGTTAGCCTCGAGCGTTCTCTTTCCCAGTTCCAAAAGTGTTTGACTCCAGACTTAGTGTTGGGATGTTTCACAAACAGTTATACAAGAAGTTAAATATTCTACTACTGCATCTATATGGCTTTCTTATTTTCGTATAATGTATCTTACTAATTTACCAGTAACTTGTTTAGTAATGGATCTGATCTACAGAAGAGACAGTATTTTTCAAATTGTTTTTCTCCTTATCTCCCAGTCCAGTTTTGTGAATGGTACTTATTTTCTAATGTAAATTTAACCCATCAGGCACTAGGTGGTGTTGCTCAGCAGACTGAGTGCCAGCTGTGAACCAAAGGGTCACAAGTTCAATTCCCAGTCAGGGTGCATGCCCGGGTTTCAAGCCAGGTCCTCAGTATGGGGTGGGTGAGAGGCAACCACACATTGATATTTCTCCCTCTGTTTCTCCTTCTCTTTCCCTCTAAAAATAAATGAAATTAAAAAAAATAAGTGCACCCCATCGGAATCCGTTTGTAAACAATAATAGGAACTATTCTATAATCTGGATGAGAAAGGTTAAAAAATAAAGTAATTTGAAGAGTTTTAAAAAATATTTTTATTTTTAAACTTTATTGAATTTGTTGGGGTGACATGTGTTAATAATTAAAGAATTCTTAAAGATGGGAAACATCAGCCATTAGAATCTCTTTTAAATTCAGTGGGGGAAAGTAAGGGGCAGAAATGAAGAAGAATTGTGTTCTTATCAGCAACCTGCAGGATTGCTCTACCACCTCAACACCAATACTTTTAATGTTTCTTTTCCCCACTGTGCACCAGTTTTCTCTGAAAACACAGCAGCTCAAAATGAGAAGCCATTTGGAAAGCAAATGTGATAGTTAAAAATTATAATTAATATATGTACCTTATAATGTCTTAGGCTCTCAAACTGCTTTATATGTGCAAATTTTTTTCTCTCCAGCACTGAGGTTTGTACAAAGGATATTCCCATCTTATTGGTGAGGAACCTGTGCATTGGCAAGAATAGCTAATGGCTTGCTCCAAGTCACACAGCTAATGAACCCATCTGTGCTAAAAGTATCTGCAGGCTGCTGAATGCATTTCTGCACTATAAACTATGACCTGGCATTATGAATTAAAAATTTTCTCAGACCTGATATAAAAATGATATAAAACCTACTTGTATGCAAAACATGCTTCTGAAGTGTTTTGTTTCCACTATTTCTAAGTAATTGCATCTTTAGTATTTTGTCAAAGAAGAACCTCAAATACAAATAGTCCTGAAATAAAAATAATGTAGGCAGGTTTTTTTGAGGATGAGTTTTTTAAATTCTACAACCTTTAAAAACTTTCATTGTAAAAATTTAAGCTAAAAGAAAAACCAAGACTAGAAATTTTGAAATCTTTCACAGACCATTGCATCCTTTTTAGTTATTATCTTGCCTAAACAGAGGTGAGCCAATTTCATGGCCCCACAGGCCACACCAGAGGGCCAGAAGGTCCCGGGAGTTCATGCTTGAGTGAGTCTGAGGGGATAGCTCCATTTCATTTAACCCGCTATTTTCTTGTGTGTTAAGGTCTCCCCAAATTCCCAGGTCTTCTGCATTAGGGCTTAGATTGAGTTTTATTTTCCCCTATAAAAACACGTTTGTAAAGAAAGACTATATATTCCTTAAATGGAGGGAAACCTCCTAAGTAATATTTGTTTTAAAATATTTTTAAAAGACTACAGTCAGCAATTCATTATCAAAGTTTAATGTATTTGTTATATTGCAATGCAGGTTTCTTGAAGAATATACTGGGCAAACTATTCTAGTTCCCAGGCCTCATGGTAAAAGTATAAAATTGTCAGCATCTCTAAATGATAGTACTGTCTCCCACTTATTTGAATTGGTTTTGTTTGGGTTTTTGTTCCATTTTGTTTCTAACTACATACAGTGTCTCAATAGTTAAACATACCTTTGCACAACAAGTTAAGAAAATTGAGATGTCTCTGTAAAAAATTTAGTAAGCTCTTCATTGGTACAAACAGGTCAGATATTTTGGCTATTCTATCACTACATTATGGGTTACTAATGAACAAACCAGACAAACTGCCCTGGATAGTCAAATTCCACTTTTGGTGACTCAGTTCAGGAACTGCCTATCCCAACCAATGCCTGTTTGTGATACTACAAAATGATTGACTGCATAGGACTTTACAAAAGCAGCTCTTTAGAAAAAGATTAAATATTTTTTATTGATAGGTACGGTCATATTTTTTTTAATTTTTATGAAATAACAATGTGATAGGTGCTTCAAGAGAAATATTTTTTCAGGAATGGTTTTATAGTAAAAATGAAAGGTAGCTTTTGCATTGTGACATATGGGTGGATGGTCATCTTTAGGCTACTAAGAAATGAAGTGTTCCCTAAAGAGAAACTCATAAAGTTACTTAAAAGAAGAGAAGGAGTTGATTTCTAGTTTCCTCATTTTCTCTGATGCTATATGATGACCTACCAGTAGGTTTGCATGCATATCAATAACTCGGTTCAAAGAAGACTGAGTGCTTGACATCAGTGGGAGTAAAACTCGTGGATCCAAAACCATGGTGAAATAGATAGAATAGTACTAAATTCCCAACAGAGTTATCAATTTCACTACTTACTGTTCCTGTCTCGAGGTGACTTTTTCTCTGTGGAGTGGATTTACTATTTATTTTGCACCTTTAATTTTCTTCTTTGGGGGACTTTATTTCTACCTACTGCTGTCCTACTGTGTTAAATACCCTATATAACAGCAAGGAAAAGATTTTAAAACTCCACAAATATCCACTTTTGGTTCTTAACATATAGGAGAAACAGGTTAAAGAAAAAGCACTTCGTCATGTAAAAGGGAAAAAGATAATCATAATTATGATTATTTCAATTCAGGATCAACATGTAGTAGTGCTTTGTATACAAGGGAACACTTATTAGTAGTACTTGAAGACTTGTAAGTTGAAATTGCATGTTACTTGAAAGATCGAATTAAGCTAAATTTCGGTGCACAGCAGTTGTACATGATTTCATGTTTATGTAGCAAAATGCATTGAAATGTACTAGTACTGAAACATACATGTAAAGATAATTGTGGAAATTGTCTATTATATTTCCCTTGTGTCTCATTTATTTAGAGCATAAAGTTTCTTTTTTTTAAATTGTTTTAAAGGAGAAGGCTAAATAAATACTGTAATCAAAATTATATTTTAAATCTTTGTCATGATTTTTTAAAAAATTATTGCAAATTGTATCATTCCTGATTATAAAAAACTTTGTGGGTGGTTTTAAATAAATTTTATACTTCTATTTTGCACCTGGTAGTCTAATTTTTATTTCCTCTACAAAATAGTATTTTTAAAAATTTAATACTTGAAGATGACCAAATGTGTGGATTGAGTTCCCAAACTCAAGATGGCTACATTTTTAGAATCCTAATTATGTCCCAGAAACCTTGCATTTTATTTTATTTTATTATCTTATTTTATTTTATTTTAATTCTTACAGTAATGATATTAAGTATGAGCTCCTAGTAATCCCACTTTATAGGTTTGTTCTGAAGTTTAAGCAGTTATGTTTACATAACTCTAGTAACTGGCAAAGGTGGTAATCATCTTGGGTCTAGACTGATTTGTGCCTTCCCTTGGGTTTATTATTATTTTCATAAACTTAATTGTGAACAGAGTATGCTAAAGTGTTTATTAAAACCTGAAGTGGGCCCTGGCTGGTGTAGCTCAGTGGATTGAGCATGGGCCTGTGAAGCAAAGGGTCGCCAGTTCGATTCTCAGTCAGGGCACATGCCTGGGTTGCAGACCAGGTCCCCAGTGGGGGACACGTGAGAGGCAACCATACATTGATGTTTCTCTCCCACTCTTTCTCCTTCCCTTCCCCCCTCTAAAATAAATAAATAAACAAACAAACAAATAAATAAATAAATAAAATCTTTTTAAAAAATCCTGAAGTGCACTGACGTATCTCAGTGGTTGGGTGTCATCCTGTAAATGAAAGGTTGCTGGTTCAATTCCTGGTCAGAGCATATGCTAGGGTTGCCAGCCAGGTCCCTGGTTGAGCTTGTGCAAGAGGCAACCCATTGACGTTTCTCTTGCACATCAATGTTTCTCTCCCTGTCTTTCTCCTGCTCTCCCCTGCTCTCTAAAATAAATAAATAAAATCTTTAAAATAAAACCTGAAGTGAAAAAAAATATTGACAATAGGCTTTTAGTGAAATATGAGAGAATAATAAGCTACTTTAAATTCATTTAATTTGAAACCTAACTCCCCTACTATAGTATCCTGGTAGTCCTACTAACAGAAACAACTTATCCCCTGCTGCACCCCCTCCGCGGGTTGAGGTGAGCAGCTAGAGACTATGTTTTCTACCTCCTTCCCGACTGCTTACCCGGGAGACATGAGTTGGCTGACCACACAGACATGGGCACCACTCTAGGACATGGCAGAAGAGCAAAACAGAAGGAACTCAAGCACTGACTGGTGTGGCTAAGTTGATTGGGCGTCATCCCACTAGAAAACAAAAAGGTCGCTGGTTCGATTCCCTGTGAAGCACAAACCTTGGTCGAAGGCCAGGTCCCTGGTTGGGACTGTGAGAGGCAAACCCAACAATGTTTCTCTTCCACATGGATGTTTCTCTCCCTCTCTTCTTCCTGTCCCCTCTCTCTAAAAAAAAAAAAAATGAATGAATAAATTAAATCTTAAAAAAAAAAGAAGAAACGTGGGTTCCTGGGTGATCGACACACCCTGATAACTAACACTTATGAACTTTGTCTTTTACACGAGAAAAAAGAAGTATTCATTTTGATCATTTTACTCTCTGTTAAATAGGTCAGTCAATACCCTAACTAAACATCCACCATCCAAGACAACTATCATTTTTTTTTAAGTATTGGGCCAAATATGCAGTTTCTTCAATGTTCCTTCAGTGATATGATTTCTAGGTCCTATATGTTAATGCTCTCTAGGCAAAAGCCAGAGTAATCTTTTAAAAACAGATGGAGGATGATGACATTCCCCTCCTTAAAACAGTCCAATGGCTTCCCACTGAACTTAGTAGGACACCAAACTACTTAGTCTGCAAAGCTTCGGGTGACCTGGCTGATCTGATTTACCACGATAAGATAGGCGAATCTATGTGATCTTGTTTACCTTGCTCCAGCCACGGTGAATTCTGTAGCTCCTTAGGAAGGCCAACCTCTTCTTGACTCAAAGGCTTTGTACCTGCTCCCTGATTCTCCTTTCAGATCCTCACATGGGTAGCTCCTTTTTGTAGTTCCTGTATTAGCTCAAATGTCACATTGTTTTTAATACCTGCATAGTGTTCAAGCATGTTGATGTCCCATTATTTTATCACTCCTATTATTGAACATTTTGATTTTTTCCAACTTTTTTTCTGATAAACACTAAAATACTAGATTAAAGAGAATGGACCCTAATTTTTTAAAATTTAGTAATTAAGATACGTCATATGGTACAAAACTCAAAAAGTACTAAGACATTAGTGGAGAAAAATATGACCTTTCTACCTCTGTTGTCCATTGGTTATATTTAGGATGCTCCTGGCTACAACTAAAAATTGTTTAAACAATGGAAAATTTATTTTCTGACATAACAAGAAATTCAGAGATAGCCTTGGTTGATGTAGTTCAGGGGACTGAGTGCCGATCTACGAACCAAAGGGTCCCCAGTTTGATTCCCAGTCAGGGCACATGCCTGGGTTGCAGGCCAGGTCTCCAGCAGGAGGAGCACAAGAGGAAACCATACATTGATGTTTCTCTCCCTCTCTTTCTCTCCACCTTCCCCTCTCTACAAATAAATGAAATCTTTTCTTAAAAGAAGAAATCCAGAGATAAGTGATTCCAGGTTAATAAATTCAGCAATGCAATGTCATCCAAGTTCCAGATCTGTTTCTCTGCACTTCTCCACATTTTTACAACATGGTCACTTCACTAGAACTTTAGAGACAGACATCATTGAGTAGCATTTTCCAACAAAAACCTTTCATTTTCTTTAAAACACTTTTTAAAGTTATACTTGTGAAGTATAATTTACACATGGTAGAATTCATCCTTTACATGACTGCTATGAGGGCCTTTGTTTGTGTTTGAAAATTTTTAACTATTGAAACTATTACATTTGACCCCCATTTCCTTTTTTTTGCCTGGCTCCACCCATTCCCACCCCCACCTTCACCCTGTTGTTGTCTTTGTCCATGGGCTATGCATACATGTTCTTTAGCTAATCTCTTCCAGTCGCACCTCCGCCCTCCCCTCAGAGATCTGTCAGTCTGTTCCACATATCCATGCTTTTGGTTTTATGTTGTACATCATTATATTTTGTTCATTACATTCCACATATGAGTGAGATCATATGGTATTTGTCTTGAGTGATATCCGTTTTGGTAAATATATACAGTCACGTAACCACCAAGATAATCAAGATGTAGAATAGCACTGTCTAACAGAAATCTAGTGACAGTTATGCTTGTAATTTTAAAATGTCTAATATAGACATTTTTAGAATGAAAGGTGAAATTAATTTTACTTGCACTTCTATTTAACTCAATATATTCAAAATGTTATCACTTTAATATGGAATGAATTGATGAGATATTTCTCCCTTTTTTATACTAAGTCCTTGAAATTTAGTGTGTATTTTGTATTTATGGTACATGTCAATTTAGATGTTAAATTTTTCTATGAAATATTTGAACTGTTTCATGAAATTTACAATTGGAAAAGTAGATACACATACCCAAGTTATTCCAAACATTAGAAGTTTTCCAAAACTAAATCAATTATCATTTTATTTTTAAAATAAATTTTTAGTAATTGAATAAAATTAAAAGTTCCATTCCTTGGTCTCATTAGTCATGTTTGAAGTATTCAGGAGCCATGCTTAGTTAGTTTCCCCTGAATTTGGATGGCTCATATTACAGCATGTTTCCATCAGTCCTCAAAAGTTGCCTGGTATCCTCTTCCTCAGTTGACTACCCACATGGTAGCCCGTGGTAATGACTGATCAGATTTCTTTCATTTAGTTTTTGTCTTTCACAGAATGTTATAAAAATAAAACAATTAAGCTATTTCATTTAGCTTTTGAAATTCATCCAAGTTAAGACATTTTCTTTTCCTTTTTTTGAAGATCCAATGGAAATCTCAACATAACACCAAGACTTTTTATTTGCTGCTAAAGTAACCTTAGGTAATAATCAGATGTTATCTGTACCAGTTTCCCAGGCCTCCAACGATGAGATTGCTTTTCTTGATATATTCTTTTCATGTATCTGAGGAGAAACAAAATGAGTGTAGTACTTTATGCCAACACTATTCCAAGTGCTTCCCTATAAACCATTACTTGCTTAATAGTCATGTAATTCTCAATCAGGAAATAGACACAGAAAATATAAGTAGCATGCCCTGCATTAGCACAGGTATTAAGGAGAACTATGATTTGAACCTAGGTAGGCTGGCTTTACAGCTTATGTTTTTAACCTCTACTTTCCTCCACCCATCCCTGCTCTATCTCAGGTGATGATTTGGTCACTACCTCCCCACTTTGTTATAGCCTCCCTCTTTCATGCCCAGGACTGGTAGTGGTAGAATTTCTCTATTCTGTGACAAAGTAATACAAAGAAGTTAGTATGCAAAAATTTTCATGACTTAGTGTAGAATGTGAAGTCTGAGAAAATTATAGTTTATTTCTCTTGAATAAATAGCCTTGCTCAACTAGGTGAAATAGCCTTGCTCAGCTAGAGACAATTTACTTTTTAGTTCAGTTTTGTAATCATTTTTACTTTTCAATTATAATTTATATACAGTATTATATTAGTTTCAAGTATACACCCTAGTGATTAGACATTATGTAACTTAATAAGTGATCATCCTGATAAATCTTGTACCCATCTGACACCATACATAATTATTGCACTATTAATGACTATATTCCTTATGCTGCTGTAATTTATATCCCCATGACTATTTTGTAACAACCAAGTAGTACTTTTTAATCCCTTCACCTTTTACACCCACATCCCCACCTCCCCAAATCTGCTCCTATCTGGCAATTGTCAAAATGTTCTCTGTATCTGTGAATCTGTTTCTGTTCTACTGGTTTGTTTTGTTAAGTTCAATTGTTGATAGAAGTATATTTATTGCTATTTTATTATTTATATATATATATATATATTCTTTCTTAAATAAGGCCCTTTAACATATCATATAATACTGGTTTGGTGATGATGATCTCCTTTAGTTTTTTCTTGTCTGGAAAGCTCTTTATATGCACTTTGAGTCTAAATGATAGCTTTGCTGGGTAAAGTAATCTTGGTTGTAGGTCCTTGCTCTTTATCACTCTAACTATTTCTTGCCATTCCCTCTGCCCTGCAACATTTCTATTGAGAAGTCAGTTGACAGTCTTATGGGAATTTCCTAGTGGGTAACTAACTGCTTCTCTTTTGTTACTGTTTAAATTCTCTTTGTCTTTAACATTTTGCATTTTAATTATGATGTGTCTTAGTGTGGGCCTGTTTGGGTTCAAGGTCCTTAGTGTGGACCTTGTTTGGGGCTTTCTGCACTTCCTGAATCAGTGTGTCTACTTATTTCACTAGGTTGGGGAAGTTTGCTGTCATTAGTTTTTTATATAGGTTTTAAAAACTCTTAATGACTTTGAATATTTCTGGCCAATCCCTTCTAGCCTACAAATTTCCTTTGAGAAATCAGCTGACATTCCTATGGGAACTCCCCTGTAGGTAACTAGTTGCTTTTCTTTTGCTGCTTTTAGGATTCTCTTTATCTTTAATCTTTGGCATTTTAATGATGATGTGTCTGGAGTGGGCCTTCTTGCATCCATCTTATTTGGGACTCTCTGTGCTTCCTGGACTTGCATGTCTACTTCCTTTACCAAATTAAAGAAGTTTTCTTTCATTATTTTTTCAACTAGAATTCCAGTTTCTTGCTCTTTCTCTTTTTCTTCTGGCACCCCTATGATACAAATGATGGACCTATTAAAGTTGTCCCAGAGTCTGCTTATTCTATTCTGATTATTTTGGTTTTTTTTCCTTTTTGTTGTTCTGATTGGTTGTTTTTTGCTTCTTATGTTTCAAATCATTGATTTGATTCTTGGCTTCAACCATTCTACTACTGTTTCCCTGTAAATTGTTATTTATTTCAATTAGTGTAACCTTCATTTCTGACTGGCCCTTTTTTTATGTTGCTCAGGTCTCACTAGGTTCCTTGAGCATCCTTATAACCAATATTTTGAACTCTGCATCTAGTAAATTGCTTATCTCCATTTTGTTAAGGTCTTTTTCTGTAGTTTTGATCTGTTCTTTCATCTGGGCCATGTTTCTTTATCTCCTCATTTTGGCAGCCTCCCTGTGTTTGTTTCTATGTACTAGGTGCAGCTGCTTTGACTCTGTGTCTTGGTAGTGTGGCCTAATGTAATGGCTGTCCTGAAGGATCCAGTAGCACAGCCTCCCCTATAGCCTGAACCAGATACTCAATATGCTCCCTTCATTTGGAATGAGTATACCCTCCTCTCGTAATTTAGCCTTGGTTGCTGTTGGCAGATCAATGGGAGGGATTTACCTAGGCCAGTCAGCTGCAAGGCTTGGCTATGACCACTGACCACCAACTTCAGCATTCTGTGGAGGATCATTTGTACAGGGTTAAAGTCATGGTATACCAACATGATCTGTATCTGTCCACTGGGTGCACTGGCCCTGGGGTTTCCCAGGTATTGCAGGTCAAAATCAGCCCCCACTTGTGTTTTTCATGGAGCCACCCTGCCTGAGCTATAAAGCTGTCTGAGAGGACTGGTACTTGCTCTGGATGTGGAGATTCCCGGGGAGGCCAGATATGAATCTAGGTTGGCTGCTGCTAGTTCTGGGCCTGGACATAAAGCAAGCTTGTTGCTTATTTGAGAGGATTTAGGAAGTTGTGAAGCATGAGCCAAGACCAGCCATTCATATGGAAAACCAGCTTGGGTGGGCCAGTAAGTTGGGTGGGGTGGAATCTCTGGGGATCTCCAAGGTAAGTTCTACAGTGTTACCCAGGTTGATATTAGCCAGTCTCAGGTATGGAACCAACTTTGCAGCTCTGTGGCTCTGTGAGGAATGAGCTCAGAAAAGGAACTATGGCATCTGCTTGCCTTGATGACAGACACTCCAGTTTCTCCCAGTATGCCACTGGTGCCTTTCAAGCTGTTTCCCTGGTGCTGGAGCTCAGAGGGAATGAGTCTGAGTAGGTGAGTCCATGTGTGGTTTCCTTAAGAGGGCCTGCTTGGTGCTCTAACAGTTTCTTCCACCAACTCAATCCCTGCTGGTTTTTGCAGCCAGAATTTGTGGAGATTTACTTTCCTGGCACTGGAACTCTAAGATGGAGGGCCTGGTTTGAGGATGGGACTCCTTGCTCTCAAGATATCCCTCCTGAATTTTTATCTACCACATGTGTGTGTGGGACCAGCCCATTCTGTGTCTGTGCCCCTCCTTCCTGTCTGGATGGATGTGGTTTAATTCCGTAGTTGTCAGACTTCCATTCAACTAGATTTCTGATGGTTCTGAGTGACTGTTGTTCTACATTTTAGTTGTAATTTTGATGTGGTTGTACAAAGAGGTGAACCATGTTACGCCACCATCTTACTGACTGGTTCTTTTTTATGGGTTCCATGTCCTTTTTTATGCCATAGAAGTTCTCATTAATATCCTTGAGCATCCTTATAACCAGTATTTTGAACTCTGCATCTGATAATTCGCTTGTGTCCATTTTGTTTAGTTCTTTTTCTAGAGTTTTGGGCCATGTTTCTCTGTCTCCTCATTTTGGCAGCCTCCTTGTGTTTATTTGTATCAGTTAGAGCTGCTATGTCTTTCAGACTTGGTAGTGTGGCCTAATGTAGTAGGTGTTCTGTAGGGTTCAGTGGCACAGCCTCCGCTATCACCCAAGCTGCTCATTCCAGGTGTGCCACCCCTTTATATCCCACGTGAGCTGTGTACACCCTCCTGTTGTAGTTGATCCTTGATTAATACTGTCACATCAGTGGGAAAGGCTGAGCTGAAATTAATTAGTTGGAAGGCCTGGCTGCAACCACTGACCACCAACCTCTCTCTGGAGGATCAGTTTTGCAGGGGTCCATCCCACAGAGCAGGTCTTTTTTTGTTTGGCTCTGGTGCCTGCTGAGTCTACCCCTTATGTATGTTGCTTTGGAGGTATGTTTGGAAGTAGTCCTTTTGGTGCGCTGTCTCTCAGGCCTCTAGCAAGGTGCAGGCGAAGGCCAGCCACCACCTGTGTTCTGCCTGGTTCACCCAGCGGGAACTACAAAGTGATCTGCTGATGGCTGCTACTTTTGCTGGGTTTGGAGTTGCCCGGGTGAAGGTCTCCTGCTGCTGCCAGGCCTGGGACCACTTAGCAAGAAGTACAGGGTTCACTGAGGCCAGATGTTGCTTGCTTGAGTGATTTTAAGAAAGTCTGAAAGATGAACAAGACAGGTCATTCATATGGAAAAGCCACTGGAAACATCTTGGGTAGACAAGCAATTTGGTGGGGCAGGGTGTGAGGGAATAACCATGGCAGGGTGAACAGTGTGAGCCAGGTTGATGGAGACTCAGATATGGTACCAGCCTACTGGCTCTGTGGGACACAGGGAAGAGAACCTCAGAAGGGGATAACGGCCTCTGCTCGAACTTTTGTCTGGCACACAAGCTGCCCCCCACCAACAGCACTCATCCTAATACTAGACATTTCATTTTTCCTTGTATGTTCTTGCTTCCTTTCAAGCTGCTGCCCCAGCACTGGAGCTCAGAGGAAGGGAATCCAGGTATGTCGATGTACAGGTCCTTTAAAAGGAATGAGGAACACTTGAGCAAACTTCTCTCTCACTCACTCACAATCTTTGCTGGCTTTTACAATTGGAGCCCTGGGCTGGGAGCCTGGTGTAGGGCTGGGAGTCCTTACTCCTCAAGGGGGACATCCACAGCCCTCCTGATTTTTATCCACCACATGTGAATGTGGGACCATCTTGTTTAGCATCTCTACTCCTCCTAGCAGCCTCAGTAGCTTCTTCATCTTTTTATATTATTTTAAAAAATTTATTGATTTGAGAGAGAGACAGAGACAGATTTGTTGTTCCGCATATATATGCATTCATTGGTTGATACTTTTGTGTGCCCTGACCAAACTTACAAACTTGGTGGGGACAATGCTATAACCAACTGAACTGCCTGGCCAGGGCAACATGGCTTCTTCTTTAAATCCCTAGTTGTAGGATTTCCATTCAGCTAGATTTCAGGTGAACCTGACTGATAGTTGTTTTGTAGTTTAGTTGTAATTTGGATGTGGTAGTGGGAGGGTTCAAGTACCACATTTACCTATACCACCATCTTTCCCAGGAGTCCTAGACACAACTTGTTTATTGCATATGTTAATAGAAGAAAGCACAGTCAAATGACATATGGCCAAGAAGACTTTTTTATGTACTAAAGTTGGGTTATCCAAAGGTTCCTGGCTAGCTGGCAAAATTCCAACTCCTATAGTCACATGGTCGCAATTAACAGTTTCAACAGAGCCTGCACTTCTGGCCAAGATGGAGGTGTAGGTGGGCATAGTTTGCTGCCTCACACAACCACAGAAAGAATTACAACTAGATGTCGAGACAAATAACACCCCAAACTATCAGAAAACTGAGCTGTATGGAAGTCCAACAACCAAGGATTTAAAGAAACCACATTCATGCAGACAGGTTGGATGGGCAGAGATGTGGTGATCGGCAGACAGGCATGGGGATGTGGAGTGGCTGGAAGTAGAGGCAACAGCAACAGAAAGGGCATTCTCACATTCACATGTGGTGAATAAAAATCAGGGTAGGGATACCTTCGGAACAAGCAATCCCAGCCCCAAGCCAAACTGCACAGTCCAGGGTTCTAATGCAAGGAAGATAAATACCCATAACTTCTGGCTGTAGAATCCAGTGGGTAGTGGAAGGAACTGCTGGAGTTTCAGGAGACTCTGCTTAAAGGGAGTTCTTGGACTTAGAACAAGTACAGACCCATTACCTCTGGGATTAAGCACAATTTTTTTAAATTAAAAAAATTTTTTAAAGCACCAGGGCATCAGCTAGAAAGGCACCAGTTGCATATGGGGAGTAGTGAAGTGACTGAAAACAGGGCAAGTGTGGGAGAAATCTCCAGAAGCCAGGCAGCTGCATTGCCCTCTCTCTGAGCTATGCCCCCATACAGAGCCAGAAAACAGTAAAGCGGGTTGCCCTGCCCTGGTGATTACCTAAGACTTCACCCCACACAAATTACTATTGCACCTTTTTTAAAAAATTTTTCAAGATTTATTTATCTTTAGAGGGAAAGGGAAGGAGAGAAGGAAAGAAACATCAATGTATGGTTGCCTCTTGTGAGTCCCCTGCTGGGAACTGGCCTGCAACCCAGGCATGTGCCCTGACTGGGAATCGAACCGCAATCATGTCATTCGCAGGCCCGCGCTCAATCCACTGAGCTACACCAGCCAGGGCTACTAGGGCACTTTTGTACAGTAGGCCATGCTACTAAAACAAGGAGTCAAAGCAGCTCTACCTGATACACAGAAACAAACTCAGGAGACTGAGGAGACAAAAAAATATGGCCCAGATGAAAAAACAGAACTAAGCCCTAGAAAAAAAAATTCAATGAAATGGAGATTAGCAACCTATCAGAGGCAGAGTTCAAGACACTGGTTATTAGGACCCTCAAAGAACTCATTTCATATAGCAACAATATAAAAAAGATCCAGGAGGAAATGAAGGTTATACCAAGTGAAATAAAGAAAAATCTACAGGGGCCCTGGCTGGTGTGGTTCAGTGGATTAAGGGCCGGCCTGTGAACCAAAGGGTCACTGGTTCAATTCCCTGGCTAGGGCACATAGGCATGGGAGAGGCTTGTGGCCAGGTCCCCAGTAGGGGGCATGGGAGAGGTAACCACACATCAATGCTTCTCTCCCTTGCTTCCACCCTCCCTTCACCTCTCTAAAAGTAAATAAATAAAATCTTTAAAAAAAGTCTACAGGGAGCCCTGGCTGGTGTAGCTCAGTGGATTGAGTGCGGGCCTGCGAACTAGAGGATCGCGGTTCGATTCCCAGTCAGGGCACATGCTTGGGTTGCAGGCCAATTCCCTGCAGGCCAGCTCCCAGCAGGGGACGCACGAAAGGCAACCATACATTAATGTTTCTCTCCCTCTCCTTCCCTTCTAAAGATAAATAAATCAATAAATAAAATCTTTTAAAAAAAAGTCTACAGGGAACCAACGATGGGGAAGATGGAGCCAGGATTCAAATCAATGATTTGGAACACAAGGAAGAAATAAATAATCAACCAGAATTCACAAAAAATGAGGATGGTATAAGAAGACTCTGTTTTGAAAATAATTAAAGAAAATTTCCCTAATTTGGTGAAGAAAATAGACATACAAGTCCAGGAAGCACAGAGTCCCAAACAAGATGGTTGCAAAGAGGCCCACTCCAAGACACATCATCTTTGAAATGCCAAAGGTTAAAGATAAAGAGAGAATCGTAAAAGCAACTGAAGAAAAGCAGAGTTACCTATAAAGGAGTACCCTAAAACTATCAGCTGATTTCTCAAAAGAAACTCTGCAGGCAAGAAGGGACTGGCAAGAAGTCTTCAAAGGGATGCAGAGAAAGAGCCTACAACCTAGATTACTCTATCCAGCGAAGCTATCATTTAGAATAGAAAGACAGATAAAGTAATTTCCAGACAAGGTAAAAATCAAAGGAGTTCATCATTACCAAGCCATTATTACATGAAATGTTAAAAGGACTTATTTAAGAAAAAGAAGATCAAAACTATAAACCTTAAAAAGCAACAAATTCACAACTATCAAAAACTGAATCTAAAAAACCAAACTAAGCAAACAACCAAATCAGAAACAGAATCATAGTTGTGGAGATCATTTCAAGGGTTGTCAGGTGGGAGGGGGAAGGGGGAGAATAGGGAAAAGGTGCAGGGATTAAGAAGCATAAATAGTAGGTAAAAAATAGCCAGGAGGATGTTAATAATAGTATAGGAAATGGAAACAGTAAAGGACATATATGCACAATATATGGACATGAACTAAAAGGCAGGGGATGCGGGAGATTGTTGGAGTGAACAGGGTTATCAGGCGGAGGGGGGCAAAAGGGGAAAAATTGGGACAACTGTAATTGCATAATCAATAAAATGTATTTTAAAAAAATGGAGCCTACGACACTGTTTGTCTAATCCATTCAGTTCTACTTGTTCTCAAATGCTGACTGCCTTTTCTTTTCAGAGTAGAAACCACAGACTGAAAATCCTCTCTTTTTCCCATCTGTACCTCATAAATCAACCTCAATCTGTACCCATCTTCTGCTTCCCATTACTACAATTGAAAAAATGTCCTTCCTGCAATCAAAGGCAAATCCCTCCATGTGTACTCTCTGGTTTCTGTACTAACTCTTCTCCTCAGAAGTTTCACATCTTCAGGAAAAACTTACTCCTTTCTCTTTTAACTTCGGTCTCAACACTAGATCCTCCCTATCAGTATTTTAAGGAAGTCTGAACTCTGGTATCATAAAACAAACAAAAAACTGCCCTTCAATCCACATCCCTCACTTAGGGCTACCGTTTCTTTCTCCTTCTAGTCACAGCCATTTTGAAAATAGTTATTTAAACGAGCTCCTTCCACTTTGTTACATGGGGGGCCACATCTAAGACCCATAATTCATGAGCTTTCCAAGTACCTATGGAAATATTAAAATCTGAATAGAGCTATAACAAGTAAAAATTTGAATTTGTAATAAAAATACTATCAAATAAGAAAAATAAAAGTCTGTTACAAGGTAGCTTCCCTGTTTAATTTCATCAAATATTAAAAAAAATAACACCAATTATTTTCAAACACTTTTATTGTTTTTAAAGATTTCATTTATTTTTATTTTTAGACAGAGGGGAAGGGAAGGAGAAAGAAAGGGAGAGAAACATTAATGAGTGGTTGCTTCTCACACACCCCATACTGGGGACCTGGCCCCTGCAACCCAGGCATGTGCCCTGACTGGGAATTGAATCAGATATCCTTTGGTTCACAGGCCAGCACTGAATCCACTGAGTCACACCAAACAGCTAGGGGCAAACAGTTTTAAAAGAGGAGGAAGAAAAACTTTCTAACTTATTCTACGAGCCTGGTATTTACCAGATACCAAAGTTGGTCACAAACATCACAAGAAAATATGGACCATATATATGTACATATACAAAAATTCTAAACAAAATACTATCAAAGCAAATCCAGCTGCATATTTAAAAGATTTTATACAACAACCAAGTGGGATTTATCCCAGGAATGCCAAGATGACTAAACATGCAAAGTTCAAGCAATATACCATTTTAATACAAATAAAGGAAAAATGCACATGATAATCTCAATTGATGAGGAAAAATCATTTGAAAATAATCAAACCCCTTAATGCTGAAAACAGTCAATAAACTAGGAATAGCAGAGAACCTTCTTTATCTGATGGGGGCATCTCTGAAAAACTCACAGCTAAAGTCAGACTAAACTAATGGTGAAAGACTTAAGTTTTCCTTTTAAATTCAGAAACAAGGCAAGGATATCTGATCTCACCATTTCTCAACATTGGATTAGAAGTTCTAGCCAGGGCAATTAACAGGGAAAAAAAAAAAGAGTAAAATGTGTTCAAATTGGAAAGAAAGAAGGAAAGCTATGTCAATTAACAGATGACATGTGACATGATTTTAAATAAAGAAAAATTTGAAAAATACACAGATCCACACAGACACCCAAACTATTAGAGCTAATAAACTAATTCAACAAAGTTTCAAAACGATCAACAGACTAATATCAATTCTATTCCTTTACACTAGAAATAAACAATCCAAAATAGTATTAAGAAAACAATTCCAATTACAATACCATCAAAAAAATAAAGTACTTGGAAAATAAATTTAACTTATGTACAAAAATTGAACTCTGAAATTTATAAAACATGCTGAAAGAAATAAAAGAAGACAAATAAGTGTAAGGACATCGACATTCATGGAATCGATACTTAATATTGTAAAGATGCAATACTCCATAAATTGATCTACAGCTTCTAAGAACTCCCCATTAAAATTTCAACTGCCATTTTTGCAGAACTGGACAACCTGATCCAAAAATTCATATAGAATTGCAGGAAATCCTGAAAAAACAAAGCAATCTTGAAAAAGAACAATGAACTTGGAAGACTCACTTCTCAAGACTTTCTACAAGGCTACAGAAATTATAAAGAGTGTGGTACTGGCATAAGGACGGACAAGATCAATGGAATAGAATTTAGAGGCCAGAAATAAACCTATTTATATATGAGCAATTGATTTTTGACAAAGATGCTGAGACCATTAGTGGGGAAAGAATATACTTTTCAACAAATGGTTCTGGAAGAACTGGATATCCCCATACAGAAGGATGAACTGGACTCTACTCACACCATATACAAAAATTATTTTAAACTGGATTAATTATTTAAATGTAAAGCAAGATTATATAATTCTTAGAAGAAAAAGTAGGGGTATATCTTTATGACCTTGGATTTGGCAATAGGTTCAATTCCTAGTTAGGGCACATGCTTAAATTGTGGGCCAGTACCCTGGTTAGGGACGTGGGAGAAGCTAACCAGTTAATGTTCCTCTCACATTGATATATTTTTTTAAAATATAATTTTTATTTAATTCTTGTTCAAGTACAGGTTTCTGTCTTATATTCCCAACCCTGCCCGCCCCCCACCCCATGCTCCCCGCCTCCCTCCCCTTTCCACCCCCCACCCTTAGTTATTGTCCATGTGTCTTTTATACTTGTTCATGTGAGTCCATTCCCTTTTCCCCTATGATTCTCTTCACATTGGTATTTCTCTCCTTGTCTTTCTCTCTCCCTCCCCCGCTCTCTAAAAATAAATAAATAAACTGTTAAAAAAAAAGGAAAATCAGTAGATTTTGTGCATGAAAATACACTGTTGCGAAAGGGGAAAGACAACCCATAAAATGAAAGAAAATATATGCAAATCATCTCTCTGATACAAAGAACTAATATCCAGAACCAAACTTTCACCACTCAACAATAGACAAACCCAATTTAAAATCAGGCAAAGTGATGATAGTACAATGCTGTGAATGTAGCTAATGCCACTGAAATGCACACTTTAAAAATGATTAAAATGATACATTTTGTTATATAAATTTTACCATTAAAAATTGCCAAGAAAGTGGGATAGGGGAAATCAAAGGGCTTGAATAGACATTTCACCAAGGAAGATATTCAAGTGATCCAAAGCTTCTTAACATTATTAGTCATTATGAAACTGCTAATCAAAACCATTTCATACCCACTAAAATATCTTTTAAGAATAATTTTTTTTAATGACTAAGAATTGAGGAAGATGTGGTACATTGTTCACAGGTATGCAAAGTGGCGTCACTTCAGTGGATTAAGAGCGGGGCTCTACTGAAAGATACCGCACAGGGTGAGCTCCTCATAAATTCTTCTATGGGCAGGGTTATGATGAGTAGTCATGGCTGAGGCTTGTAACTTCTTTAGCGATAAATTTTAATTCAACTCTGCCAGTGGTTCTCGAGCACCTTTGAAAAACCAGATGTAAAACCCCTATAAGGCCGTATTAACCCTCGAGAGAGCACAAAATCTTAAATACCCCATAACCCAATCCCCATTTTGCTTTCTCACACTTCCATATATATCCCCTCCTTAACTTCAAATACTATATAAAATGTTTAAAAGTGAATTACATGTGGAGTTCTTAAAGAGTTAGGAAGATACCACAGGCTACATCCGTACTACCAAGAAAAGGGGAGGGGGGGCACAAAATGGCGGCGGGCTTATGAGATCACGTGCCCAAGAGCTTTTTGGGTTTTTTTTTTCTCTCTGGTCGGTAGAAAAGCCTTTCCCACAAGCGTGCGCATAGATACAGCCTCGGATCATTGTTAGGGCGAAGTCAACGTAACCCTTCGTAGGCGCGTACAAGCTCTAGCCGTATTGAACGCGACCTGAGAGCGCGCCAGTACAACGTAAAGCCGTATGCGCCGCTCCTCGGAGAAGTGGGTAGTTGGGGAGAGGCGGGGAGGAGGAGGGGGAAGTTGGCGCATGCGCTTCAGGCAGATTGGTTTGAAATGGCTTCGGTGTTAATCGGGACCCGGTTCAGGTGAAGGTCTAGTTCTCTCCGTTCAAGAGGCGGCGGAGGCGGCAGAACTGAAGTCCTATTGATCCGCGGAAGACCCTGGAGCGATCGTTTCGGTGGCACGGCGTCTGCTGGCTTACGACGGTGGGGTTCTCGTGGGACTGAGGCGGGAGGGACACGGTCCCTTTTGTGCGGGTCGGAGCAGGCCCCGCGCGCCTGGCCCCTCCCCCATCCCACGCTGTTCCCCGCGGTCCTGGAGGTGATGTTTCCCCAACGCCCCTCAGCTTCGGTCTGTTGGGCGCAGAGCTATTGTCGACGGTTGTCCCTAGTTCCCGAGCCAATACGGTTTTGGCCTCCTGGCTTCTGGGTCGTTAGGGCCACTCGGAGTGCCGTGGGTTTGGGGAGAGACGGAGGCTGTCTTGGTTCGGCCCAGGGTGTTAGGGGATTAGGGCTCTCAGTATTCCTCTATTAGCCCTTGGGCCCTTCGCCCAGTCTCGTGGGACGGAGGATTCCGTCTCCGCTGGTCTGAGACCCGTGAGGAACTGGGGCTGTTGGAAGATGGATGGCAAAGCTCCGGCTCCTTTGAGTCGCGGGGGATGGAGGGAGTACGCCGGCTGAGAGCTTTGCTTTTTCTGGCTTGTATTTTGGAGGGGAGAGATCTTCGCGATGCTTCTTTAAAGGGCATCCGTTATTTCAACCGTCTTTCCCCTCGAGGGAAAAGAGAGAAAAAGCCGCCCACCCCGTTTCTGCTCTGTTTGAGAAAGTATGGAGACGTTAGTTAATTAAATATTCTTAAATACCTTTACTCGGTGTCTTCCAGTTTCCGTTATTGGTTTCACCACTTTGAATCCCCAAGTCATTGCCAAAAGTAATATGCAAGCTGTATTTCCTTTGAACGTAAAGCTGTATACTTACATTGTTAAGAATTGAGTAGATAACAGCAGGTGGTCTTCTATTTAAGTGCGATAGTTTGTAGTCGCAGAAAGAAGTGCCCTTTTTGTAAGTCTACTTCTAATGTCGTATATTGAAATTGGATACTTTTGATGAACTACCTGATGTAAAAATTTTTGCTGCGTATAGTACATTCATATACCCTTTTAAACTTATACTTAGATGAAGATGTTCTTGACAAATTTGACATTTCTTTTGTGATATTTCTAGTTTGGTTGAACTTTAAAATCTGGATCCTTCCTTAATAGATCACTGCTATAGAAGACAAACACGCGAAGGTCTTCCCCCAGCTTCTAGCATGGCTCAGTTTGGAGGACAGAAGAATCCACCATGGGCTACTCAGTTTACAGCCACTGCAGTATCTCAACCAGGTCAGGCTACTGAACACATGCACTGCGGGGGGTGGGGCGGGGTGGGAGTTGCGGAAGCAGCGGCATTAGAGAACTGTGAATTAGGCTATGCACAATAGTATTTAAAATGTTCCCAAATTCTGTATCTTTCAATTTTGTTTGGCAGGCGTCTTTAAACATTCATGAGTCAAGTAGCAGAAAAACAACAAAACTGTTTTATATATCAGTTTGGAAGTTTTAATAGTTTTTCAAACCTTAAATTGATTGACTTTTAATTGATTTAATTGTTAGAAGTTGGCAGTCATTCACTCATTAGAGTTTACCAAAATCATTTGACATGTTAAGGTGTCAGTATTCAAAAGTTATACAGTTTACCCTTGAACAAGGGGAATCGATAGGGGTATGGAATCCTCCCACCCCCAGTGGAAAATCCCTGTACTACTTTTGACTCCCCCAAAATTTAAAACTTGACTAATAGCCAGCTATTGACTGGAAGCCATACTGGTAACACAAACAGTTGACACATTTTGTATGTTATATGTATTACATATAGTATTCCTACATTAAAGTAAGCTAGAGAAAAGAATGTTGTTTAGAGCAAAAGGAAGAGGAAATACACTTAGGGTACTGTACATATTTATTGGGAAAAAATACATGTGTAAGTAGACGGTAGTTCAAACTTGTGTTCAAGGCTCAACTGTATTTAAAAATCTCAAAAATTTATACTTTTTTTTTTTAGGATTTTATTTATTTATTTATCTTTAGAGGGGAAGGAGAGAGAGAGAAACATCAATGTATGGTTGCCTTTTGTGTGTCCCCTGCTGGGAGTTGGCCTGCAGGGAACTGGACTACAACCCAGGCATGTGCCCTGACTGGGAATCGAACCACCATCCTCTGGTTCGCAGGCCCATGCTCAATCCACTGAGCTACACCAGCCAGGGCCCCAAAATTTATACTTTCTGAAAGATTATACATGACTGTGGTTTTCAGTTGTTTGAATTTAAAGTAGAAAACTCTAAAGAACTTCTTACCCAAAAGAAAAAGATATAAAGGGAGCAAGTGAATATTTACATTTTCAAAATAAAGTCAATAAAAATGACATAGAAAATGTTTCAATAAGGTTTTTCCAATTGCTCTTTTTTACCATTTCTTGACTTAAGGTTTAATCTTAAATAAGATTGTACATAATGAAAATTTGAGTTATTTTGAGTACCCAGATAAGTGGCAGCTTATTGTTAATTTGAATGTTTTTATTTAATATTTTGATACTTGATATTTGATTCTAGTTCTTTGCTGCATTTTATTTAAAACACTGATTTTGCACTTTGAGGTCAACTGCAGAGACTGATCTTCTAACTTGGGGGTTCTAAAATTTGATGGATATGATTAGTTATGTAGGTGACCTTTTTCTGGATAATTTAAGGGTTTTGTTTTAATTCTTGATTTGGTGGTGGTAAATGATCAGTAGTTACTTCTGCGTGCAACAAAAAATAATATGAATTATAGTTGTAGATTATAGTTCAGATTCAAGTGTTTTCCCTTTATGTTAAAGATTTTATTTTACTTTTTAGAAAGGGGAAGGGAGAGAGAAAGAGGGAAACATAGGGGGCTCTTGTGTTCCCCCTAATGGGGACCTGGCTTGCAACCCAGGCATGTGCCCTGACTGAGAATTGAACCAGTGACATTTTGCTTTGCAGCCTGTGCTCAATCCACTGAGCTATACCAGCGAGGGCTGCTGTCTATAATTCTTAACATTTGTATTGTAATTACTTAAATATTATACTCTTTTATATTTAAGATGAAGCAAAGGAGACACCAAAGGTTTATAAAACTTGTCAAAGTCAGTAGTAATACAGATCTCTCTTTTTATATTTGGCAGTAGAGGGTCCAAATTTAAATTATGGCATTTGTGTAAACAGAGATTGTATTTGTGCTGTAGGAAATTATTTATGGGTTTTCATGCAACTGTCATTAATCAGAGTTTTTCAAATTCTAAAATTTTATTGACGCTATTACTTAAGTAGGCAAGTGTTTTGTTAGTATCTATGCTTAGCTTTTCTGTAAGACTCCAGAAATAGTTTCTAAATGGCACTCTTGAGTAATTGAAATAAAGGTGCTGTATTTTGGGCCGATTGATATATTTATATACGTATACATATTTTAGAGAGAGAAACATGGATTTGTTTCACTTATTTAGGTGTTCATTGGTTGATTCTTGCATGTGTCCTCACTGGGGATTGAACTAGAACCTTAGCATTTTAGGACGATGCTCTAACAAACTGAGCTACCCAGCCAGGGTTGGGTTAATACTTTCTTGCCTTCATAAAGCCTTTGTGACTAATCACCATTTCACTTTATTAGACCTGATTCTCATAGCCAAGCAAATTTATGCTTAAGTTAAATTTTTTCAGTTTTGAGGCATTTAAAATGTCTTATTTACACTTAATCTCAGAGAACTTAAGTATAAACATTTGAGAAAAAAAATTTTAAATATTTTATTTATTTATTTTTAGAGAGAGGGGAAGGGAAGGAGAAAGAGTGGGAGAGAAGCATCAGTGTGTGGTTGCCTCTCATGTGTGCTCTGACTGGGAATCGAACCCGTGACCCTTTCCTTCACAGGCCTGTGCTCAATCCACTGAGCTACACCAGCCAGGGCTGAAAAAAAATTTTAACAAATAACATAAAAATGACTTAATTAAGGTAATAGTTTAGGTGCCAGTTTTACTGTACAAAACAACATATACCTATTGAAATATGCCAGATATATAAGTATCAGAGACCACTGTCATAAATCAAATATCCTGCAACAGAAAAGTGTTAATTGAATAATTCAACTACAGTGAAATATTTTGATATTTGTTACCTATATTCCTGACTCATTTTTTCTTCAGACTAAAATCTAAAAATTATGATTTCCTTTTTTATATATCAACATGGTTTTGTTCAGTTTAATGACTTTTCAATTTTCTAAGGTTATTTTGCATTTTTAATAAAAGTTCTCAGATAACAGTGATTTGAAAATTTTAGTGCATTCAGACAGTTGACATATTTAAAGTAACATTAAAAACTTTAGTAAAAGTAGCCCTGGCTGGTGTAGCTCAGTGGATTGAGCACGGGCCTGCAAACCACACGATCGTGGTTCGATTCCCAGTCAGGGCACATGCCTGGGTTGCAGGCCAGTTCCCAGCAGGGGACTCACGAGAGGCAACCATACATTGATACTTTTTTCCTTCTCTCCTTCCCTTCCCCTCTAAAGATAAATAAATAAAAATCTTAAAAAAAAACTTTAGTAAAAGTATGCATACTAGCAGTTTATTGCCAAAACCTATTGTAAAATTGAGGATCGGTATTTGAATTGTTCCTGATTAATTTTAATACTGAGCCTATTCGGTTAAAAAGTCAGTAATTCCTGGGTTTCATGATTCCTGGATGCCTTTAATTTTCTTTTAACTGCCCTATTTAGTCATACCAAAGCTTGACCCTTTCCCCTTTGAAAGCACCTTCAGTATACTCTTCCATTTTGCATTTAGGCCCCCTGCACTTCACGTTTGGATATCTGCATCAGTAGCAGCTTTCTTTTGCTTACGTTTTATATGCCAAAGTCTCATTTAAGGCCCTTCCATACCTTTCCCAAATCATTGTATCTTAATCTATAGTGCTTAGCACAGGTCCTTCACTTAAGTCGGGAAGCTCTTTTCTCATCTCTTACTTGGTGGTGATGCTCTAAAAATCACAGAATTTTCAGGCCCTGGCTGGTGTAGCTCAGTGGATTGAGTGCGGGCCTGCGAACCAGAGGATCGCGGTTTGATTCCCAGTCAGGGCACATTGCCTGGGTTGCAGGCCGGTTCCCTGCAGGCCAACTCTCAGCAGGGGGCGCACGAAAGGCAACCATACATTGATGTTTCTCTCCCTCTCCTTCCCCTTTAAAGATCCCTCTCCTTCCCCTTTAAAGATAAATAAATAAATAAAATCTTTTTTTTAAAAAAATCACAGAATTTTCAAAAGCTGGGTGGGGCCTGAGCTATAGATCTTTCTAAACTTTCTTTAACAGATGAAGGAAGGTGAAGTTTTGTTTAGGTCTTCCCAGTCACAGGAGAATCAATGTTAGGACCTCAGAACGTTCACCTGCAGAAATATCTTCAAGGACTTTTGAATACAGGTCAAACTCCTTGGGGTGGTATTCAAGATCTTCTGACTTTCTAGGTCTAATTTGACACTGAAATACTTGTTCTTAGTATTTATCCTATGTTTCCATCCTCTAGCTGAAGTGTTTTATAGTACAGATTTACTGACAGTCATATTTGGGACCAGAGCTTTTAGGTTTGAAAGTTTTCACAGTTTTTCTGTTGTGTAAAAAGACACGGAAAGAATCACTGATTGAATCACTGATTGAATTTAGAATAGCCCTTAGATAAAGTATATTGATTCAGGATCATGTGTGTGTGTGCACGCGTATGTACAATTATTTTTAAAGATTTATTTATTTCTAGAAAGAGGGAGAGAAACATCAATGTGTGGTTGCCTCTCATGCACCCCACTGGGGACCTGGCCCACAACCCAGGCATGTGCCCTGGCTGGCAGTTGAACCTGTGACCCTTTGGTTCATAGTCTGGCACTCAATCCACTGAGCCACACCAGCCAGGGCAGGATATCTTTAAGTATATTTGATTCAGAACATTTTCATGTGTATACTCATAAATGCAACAATATTATTGAAGTGTGGGAATGGCTCAGTGGGTTCACTGTTGGCCTGCAGAGGTTAAGGTTGCCAATTTGGTTCCTGGTCAGAGCACATGCCTGGGTTGCTGGTTGTGACCCAGTTGGGGGCATGCAAGAGGCAACCAGTCAATGTTTCTCTCCCTCCCTCCCTTCCTCTTTCTAAAAAGAGATAAAATTATTTTAAGAATATAAGTAATATCAATGTGTGTTTGGTATTAAAATGTCGGAATGGATTCAGACCTATTCTCTCACCCGTTTCTTTTGACCGTTTGTGAGTTGACTACATTGTTGCTGTAGAGAAAAATGAACTGGTTCAGGAATTAGTTTATGTGGTGCTTTTAATTTAACACAGGGGGCTGAAGCTATTACCAATGTATGTGATTTAATTATAACTACATTTTTTCTACCTCTTCATTCTGACCCGATGGTCATCCTTCAAAACCTAATCTCTTGCCCTGACTGGTGTGGGCCTTGTTCTGCAAAGCAGAAGCTTTCCAGTTTGATTCCCCAGTCAGGGAATATAAGTGGGTGGCATGTAAGAGGCAACCAATTGGTGTTTCTCTTCCTCTCTTTTTCCCTCTGTTCCCTTCTCTTAAAAAATAAATAAATAAGATCTTTTAAAAATTAAAAAAAAGTCTTTTGAATCAGCAGCTCAGATTCTTAAATTCCAGGATTCGTGGTCTTTTCACAGAAATAACACCTGATGTACTGTGTGTACTTCACTTACATTAGTTATCAATTGATAGAGTTGGATGTTTCCAGCTCAGTTGGTAGATAAGGATTGCTACTGATATGGGTGTTTAACCCATTATTAGTGCTATGTAATAGCTGATTGTCTAAAACATTTTTCTAAGAGTGAAAGAAAACATGCCCATAAAGTCTGTAAAGGCTCATTGTGAATGCAGATTTTTTCTTCTTCCTCTGAGTATGTCTTTAACTTTGCTCTCATTCTGTGACAGCTGTGTTAACATGACAAACTGCAAACCAGTTAGTACCCCATCTCTGTATCTTGAGTGTGCAACTTGTGTGTATGCAATTGTGGCTTCTCTTGCATTCTCTTGTTTCATGATCTGGGAAATGATTTCAATATAGCTGAAAATGTATTGGAAATAACATTGAAAGTGTGCGTATTAACACTGGGCGATACAAGAATCTTTGAAAGAGATGGGGTTGAAAAGCAGGTAAATATCTGATGCAATTAGGGATGGAGGAAATCATGACATTAGGTATCTTCATTGCCTGGAAGGACAATTGCATCTACAATTATTTGGAACAGTAGCTGGAAGAGACTATAGCTAGAATCACTAGTCATCATTTTGGTGCAACTTCAAGAGAGTAGAAGAGCTGTTGCCTGCTAGTATAGTAATCTTATAGAGACTTTCAGCACCCCATACAACTGCTTTAGTTAGGGGTTTTTTTTTTCCACTTAGAACAACTTTCTGTCATGATAGATATATTCTGTGTCTTCATTATCTAATATATAGGCACCAGCCAAATGTGGCTATTGAGCACTTGAACTAGTGTGACTGAGGAACTGAATTTCTAATTTAATTTTCACAAATTGAAATAGAAATAGCCACATAAGGCGGCTGGCTGGTATATTGAACAATGCTGTTATTGAAGATTTCAACACTTAGAATATGTTATATTTAAAATACTATTTTGTGCCTTTTAAAAAATATCCCATGACTATTTTATAACTGGAAGTTTATACCTTTTGTCTCTTTTAATTCTTAATGCCTTAATTTCTTATTCTTAAAAGGTGTTATTTCCAGTCATTCAGTATGTTGTGGGCTTGATACAGAACCTTGAACGCCATGCAGTGGATTGACCACTGAGTTGTCTGATTATAAGAGTTACCTGTGCATGGGGACATCAGAGGCTTCATATTTGAGCCCATTTGGGTGGCTCTGATGATTAGAGTGGCCTGCCGATATGCCAAAGGTTGTGGGCTTGATCCCCCATCAGGAGATGCACAAGAGCTACCAATGAATGGGTGGAGCAACAAATCAATGTTTCTCTTTCTCTCCTTTTCTTTCTCTCTCTCTCTTTCTCCCCCCCCCCCCTTTCCTCTTTCTCTCTCTCTCTAAACTCAATACATTAAAAAAAAAAGATTTTGGCTCTGGCTGATATGACTCAGTTGGTTGCAGCATCCTTCTGTAACCCAAAGGTTGCTGGTTTGATTCCTGGTCAGGGCACATGTCCAGGTCACAGGCTTGATCTCCCATTGGGGGCACATGCAGAAGGCAGCCGACTGATATTTCTCACATCAATGTTTCTCTCTCTCCCTTCCCTTCTCTCTTGAATGAGAATAAAATAAACTTTAAAAAGGTTTTGTGCTTATGTGAAATCTAACCTTTAAAGGTCATTTCTTAGGAAGAATATTAAATAATAACATTTAGAAAACTTGTTCACTTGATTTGAAAATTGGGTTAAAAATATTTTAGTAAATCTACAAATTATAAAAAGAATCCCCCATGTCTTCATGTTGTTTTTCTTTCTAATTAACATAAGATGGCTTTTAGGACATATATCGATACATGTAAATTTCAAAGAATAAAGCATTGCCTAACCAGTCCTTTAAATAATTCCACTAAAGGTAAAAAAAAATGAAGTTTCTCAGGTCAGTTTGGAATTTTCAACTGTATTTGTTATCTCAAAAGTTAGACTCATTTTAGTAAAGATAAAGCCCTGAGATATAAAGGTAAGAAGGAGTTTAAAATTTAACAGTAAGTTTGATAAGACCAAGGGACAATAGACAAGGGGCACGTTCCTCTTTTATTTTAAGATTTTATGTATTATTTTATTTTTTTAAAAGTTTTTTTTTAGTTTTACAGAGATAGGGGAAGGGAGGGAGAAAGAGAGAAACACCACTGTGTGGCCCCCTACTGGGGACCTGGCCTGCAACCCAGGCATGTGCCCTGACTAGGAATCAAACTGGTGACCCTTTGGTTCCAAATCTGGTGCTTAACCCACTGAGCCATACCAGCCAAGGCTATTTGCTTATTTTAGAGAGAAGGAAAGGGAGGCAGAGAGGGACAGAAACATTGATATGTGAGACAAATAGATGAATTGCCTCTCACATACCCACAACCCAGTCATGTGTCCCAACCAAGAACCAAACTGATGACTTCTTGATTTACAAGGCCATGCCCAACCCACTGAGCCACACCAGTCAAGGCCTTATTTTACATTTTAGAAAATAATAATAACATTTGTCCTTGAAGATTTAACAAAACATTTAGCCCTTAAATTTATGGATTTCTCTGGTAGCCTGTGGCCATATAGGGCTCGTTTCATAGGTTCGTTTGTGAAAGTATTGATACATTGTGATAAGGATATTTCAGATGAGTCAGGAGACCTTCAGCAATCATATTGAATTAGATAAATGAACAGACTGTTCCAATATGGATCATTGGAAAAGATCTATGGCTAACAAGTGTTCAGCTACTTAAATAGAAAGATTAAATCAGATGTTAATAACTTTGTACTTTACAAGTTACAGAATTATGTTGAGGGATTTTACCATAATCACAATAAGAGTGAAGAGTGTTATATACAAATATGCAAGGATAGCTGTTCAGATATTCACAGAAAGGAGCATTAATGAGTATTAATGAAATACATACTTTATTGAGATTAAAATCTCAAATGTCAGTGAACTTTAAAAGAGCCATATTACAGATGTATAAAAGCCACAACCACACGCTCAGTGATTTTACACAATTTGAATTAGTGTCAGAGGAGTGCTAGAATGTAAATTTTCTTCCCACAAATTTCTCGTGGCAGTTGAATTCTTCATTACCAATTAATGTGTTTTGTAGTTTCTAATTCATCACATTGACTGGCAACAGTAGAAAAGAGAAGTGTTTGGTGTCGACTATCCCACCTATGCTTAATGCTGGGCTGCTGTATGCTGCCAGAGTCCAGAACAGCTAGAAAAGCTATAGGAAAAAAATAGGCTCTCTGAGAAATTGGCTCTGATACCTTCTACTGTGGCAGTTATCAGTACTTTCCGAAGTTCTAGAAATTGTTACCGGGGGAGTGAAACAGAGCTGAGGTCAAAGCTCGGGTGGGTAAAGGAGGTGCTTAGAACTTAAAATACTGATAATTTTTCCTAGTCTTTCCATGTTTGGTGATTACATGAGAATTTTGCTTCCATTATCCTAAAACAGTGGTTCTTAACCTTTATTGAAAGTTCTGGAATTTCTGGTCTGAAATTTTGCATATAATTTCAGAAGGTTGGCAGGACCCACTAGTTAGAATCTGTGCCCTAGATTTTGGTACCTTTTTTTTTTCTATTCTTGTTGCAGTTAACCTCATTTTGGACGTACATTGGTGTTAAGATATTCCCCACTTCTATTTAAATTAATTTAGTTAGTCCTGTTTTTCCTTTCTGCTTATCTGTGGCATCTAACTTACCTTAAAATCAAAAGAGAAAACATTAATGTGGTAGGGATTTAGCAGTATATAGGATGTTTAGGAGGATTTTTTTTCCCCTACCTTAGGTTCTCTTTCTTTTTTCTCCTCTTCATATTGTGTATAGTGTTTTTGCAGGGACTGATTAGTAATTTGCAGTAATCCCAAACAGGATTTCTTTCTTTTTTTTAAATTTATGTTTAGAGGGGAGGGGAAGGGAAGGAGAGAGAGAGAGAAATATCAATGTATAGTTGCCTTGTGCATCCCCTGCTAGGGCCTGCAACCCAGGCATGTGCCCTGACTGGGAATCAAACCATGATCCTTTGGTTCTCAGGCCCACACTCAATCCAATAAACGACACCAGCTAGAGCTGTTTTTTGTTTTTACCTTATTTTGTTGTTGGTTTGTTTTATTTTTAAGTAAAATTAATTTGTATTCTTAAGTGATTAGTAATGAATTTCACATTTCTAAAAATTTTTCTGGGATATTTCAGACTAAGATGCTTTATTTAGTTTATTATTCTCTGTTCTGTTCTGCAAGCATAATTCTGTTCTTTCTATAGGGTAATGAATAGCTATAGAGGAGCTTTTTTTCAAATTATTCTTAGATAAAAGCAAGACTTATTGGGAAAGGGAGTGTTTTGTGAGCAAATATTGCTTTTACTGTAACCTCTTTGAGATTCATAATTCTTTGGGACATATTAAAGGTTCTGGAAAATCCTGATGTAAAAGTATGTGCTTATTTAATTCACTGTTTCTTAGATTTTAGTTCCCTTTTTTCAAACTTTAATGTCCTGGGGAGCTAGTCATTGTTCCAGTTTGAACAATTCAAAGTTTATACATTTTGAAGTGTTATCAGTGTACCAGCTGTCATTGTTGTGAGACACTGTGATTGGCATCAGTGACGAGTGTGGGGTTTTTTGGTTTTGGTTTTGTTTTTTACGACTCCAGGCTCTTGCCCATTTCTCAGTGGGTGATTTATAGTGGGTGAGGCACAAGCTGCACCTACTCACAGAGCTGAGCATTCAGCACTTTCTGACCAAAAAACAACATGATCCTCTCACTCTGCCCCACCCTCCCTATTGACTTGATCTTGCCTGAGCAACTTTTTTTTGTTTCCCTGGATGAAAAAAGTCCTCAAAGGGAAACATGTTGCCAGTGTGGAATAGGTGGAACAACAACAACAAAAAAGCAGAAGGACTAAAAGGCACCAAAACAGGCGAGTTCAAAAACTGTTTGGGACATTGGAAAGACCTGATTGGTTTATTGATTCAAATGAAGAATACTTGGAAGGTGACTAAACTTTAAACTAAAGTTTAAACGTGTAAGAATAAATACACAATTTTTTATAAATACCAGGGTTTTTTGGTCTCCCCATACCTTAAACATATAGTACTTAAACCTGTTATTCAGAGACCTCTCCAGTATTTTTGTTACGTACATCATCATTTTAAGTTACTATGTGATTAATTTTCTCTCTCATTCCTCAGTACAATAGTGCACTAAAATAATTTTTTTGTGTGCTTAAAGTGTTGCTTTTGTCAGTTTCCTGGTTTTACTTTTTTTAAATATATTTTTAAAAAATATATTATATTGATTATACCATTACAGTTCTATTCCCCCCTTCATTCCCCTCCACCCTGCACACCCCCTCCCCCACCATTCCCCCCCCTTTAGTTTATGACCACTTGTCTCAAGTTCTTTAGATTCTATATTTCCCCTACTATTCTTGCCCTCCCCTCTATCTATTTTCTACCTACTGTCTATGCTATTTTCTCTACCTTCTCTCCTCTTCTCGTCTTCCCACTCCCCTGTTGCTAACCCTCCATGGGTTCTTCATTTCTATGGTTCTGCTCCTGATCTAGCTGTCCTCTTGGTTTGCTTTTGTTTTATTTTATTATTTTTTTAATATATTTTATTGATTATACCATTACAGTTGTTCTCTTCCCCCCTTTCATTCCCCTCCACCCTGCACACACCCTCCCCCACCATTCCCCCCTTTTAGTTTATGACCACTTGTCTCAAGTTCTTTAGGTTCTATATTTCCCCTACTATTCTTGCCCTCCCCTATCTATTTTTTACCTACCATCTATGCTACTTATTTTCTGTACCTTCTCCCTGCTTTTCCTCCTCCTACTCCCCTGTTGCTAACCCTTCATGTGATCTTCATTTCTATGGGTCTGCTGATCTAGCTGTCCTCTTGGTTTGCTTTTGTTTTAGGTGTGGTTGATAATTGTGAGTTTGTTGTCCTTTCATTGTTCATATTTTTCATCTTCTTTTTCTTAGATAAGTCTCTTTAACATTTCATATAATAAGGGCTTGGTGATGATGAACTCCTTGAATTTGATCTTATCTGAGAAGCTCTTCATCTGCCCTTCCATTCTAAATGAAAGCTTTGCTGGATAGAGCAGTCTTGGCTGTAGGTCTTTGGATTTCATGACTTGGAATACTTCTTTCCAGCTCCTTCTTGCCTGTAAGGTCTCTTTTGAGAAATCAGCTGACAGTCTGATGGGTACTCCTTTATAGGTGACTGTCCCCTTATCTCTTGCTGCTTCTAGGATTCTCTCCTTCATTTGAATCTTGGCTAATGTAATTATGATGTGTTTTGGTGTGTTCCTTCTTGGGTCCAACTTCTTTGGGGCTCTCTGAGCTTCCTGGATTTCCTAGAAGTCCATTTCCTTTGCCAGACGGGGGAAGTTCTCCTCTATTATTTGTTCAAATAAGTTTTCCACTCGTGGCTGTTCCTCTTCTCCTTCTGGTACCCCTATAATTTGGATGTTGGAATGTTTAAAGATGTCCTGGAGGTTCGTAAGCCTCTCCTTATTTTTTTGAATTCTTGTTTTTTCTTCATTCTTTTCTGGTCGGATGTTTCGTTCTTTCTTCTGGTCCACTCCATTGATTTGAGTCCCAGTGTCCTTTCCATCACTTTTGGTTTCCTGTGCATTTCCCTTCATTTCAATTAGTTTAGCCTTCATATGTTCCTCTAATTTGTGACTAAAATCAACCAGTTCTGTGAGCATCCTGATGACCAGTGTTTTGAACTGTGCATCTGAGAGGTTCGCTATTTCTTTTTCGCTTAGAGTTATGGGCTCTGGGGCTTTGAGTTCTTCTTGAGCCATATTTTGGACTGTTACGTAAGAGGAGTGGAGCCTTAGATGTTCACCAGGACGGGGCCACTCACTGGGTTGTGATGCTGTATGTGGGGGTGGGGTCAAAGAGGGGCAATGGCAGTCTCCTTTGCTGCTTCCTGCCACTGGGGCCTGGGCAGTCAGTCTGTCTCACTGCTTGCTCCTTCACTGGTTTATCTGCGTGCGAATGTGTGACCACAGTCATCCTGCCACCTTGTGCCCTCACTGGGTCTGCCTGTTGCTACCCCACACCTGGGATCCACCCACGGCTGCCTGCGCACCTGGGTTGGGAGATCTTTTCTGCTGGACCCTGCTCTGCTGCGGGCTCCATCCCTCTTACTGGTCTGGTTGAATGGTTTGTTGTTATTGGACTTCCGTATAGTTCAATTTTCTGTGTTTTGGCTGTGTTTTTGTTACTGAAACTTTGTTGACTTTAAACTTGGTTGTGAGAGGAGGCACAGTGTTTCCACCTATGCCTCCATCTTGGCAGAAGTCCTACTTTTTTTTTTTAATAATGACTTTTTAAAAAAATATATTTTATTTATTTATCTTTAGAGGGGAAGGGAAGGAGAGAGGGAAAGAAATATCAATGTATGGTTGCCTCTGGTGTGTCCCCTGCCGGGAACTGGCCTATAACCCAGGCCAGTTTGATTTCCTGAGTGGGAATCGAACCGCGATCATGAGGTTCACAGGCCCGCACTCAATCCATTCAGCTACACCAGCCAGGGCTGGTTTTAATTTTTTTTTAAGATTTTATTTTATTTATTTTTAAGCCCTGGCTGGTGTAGCTCAGTGGATTGAGCGCGGGCCTGCGAACCACACGATCGCAATTCGATTCCCAGTCAGGGCACATGCCTGGGTTACAGGCCAGTTCCCTGCAGGCCAACTCCCAGCAGGGGATGCACAAAAGGCAACCATACATTGATATTTCTCTCCTTCTCTCCATCCCTTCCCCTCTAAAGATAAATAAATAAAATATTTTAAAAAAAAACTTCAATTACAAGTGTTTAAAAAAATTTTTTTAAAGATTTTATTTTATTTATTTTTAAAGAGATGAGAAAGAAGGGAGAAAAAGAGAAACGTGCGGTTGCCTCTCGTGTGCCCCTCTACCAGGGACCTGGCCTGCAATCCAGGCATGTGCCCCGAATGGGAATTGAACTGGTGACACTTTGGTTTGCTGGTCGGCACTCAATCCACTGACCTACACCAGCCAAGGCCTAGTTTTACATTTTTTTTAATGTAGAGTAAAAGTACGGGAATAGTTTGTCCAGTAGGAAGGTTTAAGGATGGGTAACTCAGCAACACTGCCTTAATGTGTGATTCTTATCTGCTTGAAGATAAAACATTAATTTTGTAGTGAAATAATTTGTTGTTTACTTTTCCTGAAAATACTTTCTCCCTCCCTCCCCACCCCCGAACAGTATGGTTTTCTTTCTTTTTTTTTTTTCTGAAAAATACTTATTCATGGGTAATTTAGCCATGTGGTTTAAGTGAGATTGCAGGTTCATTCTATAGTTTAATTTTGTAGATTAATATTTTCTTATATCTAACATGACATCAACATTTAATACAAAACCATTGGGATCTCGGGTGGGACATTAATAAATTAAATTCAGTGAGCATTACAAAAAGTTTCTCTGGGTTTTTTAATAAATCATGGCAGACCATAATGCATAACTAAACTCTTGTGAAATATTTCTGGAAGGTATCCAAATAATCTTGATTTCTCACTCCCCACCCCCCACCCCCCCCCAATCTCATTTTAGCTGCATTGGGTGTTCAGCAGCCATCACTCCTTGGAGCATCTCCTACCATTTATACACAGCAAACTGCATTGGCGGCAGCAGGCCTTACCACGCAAACCCCAGCAAACTATCAGTTAACTCAAACTGCAGCATTGCAGCAACAAGCCGCAGCTGCAGCAGCTGCATTGCAACAGGTGAATCTTTAATAGGTTTTGCTATGTGACATAGAAAACTATCAGATCTGTGTAACAAGGATAGGCACCTTCACTTCTTAAAGAATGAATAATTGTGGGTTTTCTTTTTCTTTTTTTTTTTTGGTTTAAAAGATTTTGTTTACTTATTTTCAGAGAGAGGGGAAGGGAAGGAGAAAGAGGGAGAAAAATATCAATGTGTGGTTGCCTCCTACACACCCCCTACTGGGGACCTGGCCTGCAACCCAGGCATGTGTCCCAACTGGGAATTGAACTGGTGACCCTTTGGTTCCCAGCCCACGCTCAATCCACTGAGCTGTACCAGCCAGGGCTAATTGTGGGTTTTTAATGTGCTTGGTTTTTTTTTTCTGGAAAAAAAAAATTGCATATGTCCAGGATATATAGAGCGATGTAGTTTCATAGTCGGGCTCTTAAATTGTATCTTGTTTTTGTATCTTAATTATTTGAACAAAATTCAGTTCTTGATGGATCCCAGAGTTATAATCACTATTTTGTTTATTTTAGATTTCATTGAGCTGTTCCATAAAATTTCTTTTCAGTGTAATTCTGGTTATAATTTGTATGTTTGTATTTATATTGCTTTTTGAGAATATATAATACTAATGTACATATTTTTCTTTGAAAAATCTTTTTTTCTAGCAATACTCACAACCTCAGCAGGCCTTGTATAGTGTGCAGCAACAGGTTAGTTTATGTCTTCCATGTTAAAAACTTGTTTTTAAAATCATTATGTTTCAAATTTAATCATACACAATTTATTTTCCTATCTACTACCTTGATGTGTCATTTGAATTTCAGGGGGGTTAGGAAAATGAGGTAAGTAGAAAAGAATGTCTTCAAGGAAAAGGAAGAGAGGGGACAGGTTCTGAAAATCCAGGTCTTCAATTAGCAGCCAGTGTTTGCAACATGCTTCTAAGAAAACATGCAGTCGACAATCTCTGTTTCTGAGTCTTTGGCTCAATTCTTGTGTGGAACCTGTAGTCCTACTTTGCTATACTAGACTACATGTGAAAATGAAAAGCTGTTTTGATTTATTTTTTTTCAGCCTTTATTTTTTAAATAACACAACCCTTCCCCCTTTTTTCTAATGTTATTATATATTGAAACCCAACATACAAAATACTAAAATAGAATTGTTGAAAATAAGAGGAATCTACCCTTATAGTTTCCACTCTACTCCCAATTTGAAAATCCTGTCTTAGACTAGAATTAAGTTTCTTTGGTCCCTTTTCCTTGGGCTCATACTCCTATCATGTTCTTCAAGGTCTTATATCTGTGATGGTAGGAAGAGGTAAGAAAAACTGAACCTTAGAAGAAGTTTATCAAGGAAAAGCATTTTTCTTGTAGAAATGTGGGTAGGATCTATCCTTAGCATGCATTGTAGGCTTTTCCGGGGTTAAGAAGCAGTTTCATTCCTTCTCAGTGCCTTTAAGAAGCTTCAGGAAAGTAAAGCAGCCAGGAGAGGAAAAAGGGAAACAATAAAGGGGAACCAACACTTGGATCTGAAGACACCACGGAGAAACAGGCTGCTCCATTTGGAAGTTCTTGTCCCTAGATCCATGCCCCAGTTTCATCCTTGGCTTAAGTACTTTGGGGTATCAGAAGCATTGTATTTTCCCGGATGATTACAACATCCTACCAATCATTGCTTTAAACTTTAAAAATTGACAAGAGATTGATGTTAAAGTTGGCTATCTTGTTTTCAAAATACCCATAGACTTATTTTAGTGCTGTTATGAAATATGTTATTAAAGATTATGTCTTAGATGGAACCATATGAAAATGTAAATACTCAAAATGAACTATCATTTTAGTTCATTTTAAAGGCATTTTAATGCCTTTAAAAAAGACATTACTTACTCTTTTTTAAAAGATTTTATGTATTTATTTTTAGAGAGAGGGGAGGGAGAAAAAGGGAGGGAAACATCAGTGTGTGATTGCCTCTCCTGTGCCCCCAACTGGGGACCTGGCCTGCAACCCAGGCATGTGCCCTGAACAGGAATAGAACTGGCAACCCTTTGTTTTGCAGGCTGACGCTCGAAATCCACTGAGCCACACCAGGGCCTTTTTTTTTTTTTTTTTTTAAATAAAGAAAGTGAGGCCCTGGCTGGTGTAGCTCAGTGGATTGAGCGCGGGCCTGAGTACCAGAGGATCACGGTTCGATTCCCAGTCAGGGCACATGCCTGGGTTGCAGGCCAGTTCCCTGCAGGCCAACTCCCAGCAGGGGACACACGAAAGGCAACCATACATTGATGTTTCTCTCCCTCTCTCCTTCCCCTCTAAAGATAAATAAATAAATAAAAATTTTAAAAGAAAGAAAGAGAGAGAGAGAGAGAAAGAAAGAAAGAGAGGCCCTGGCTGGCGTAGCTCAGTGGATTGAGCACGGGCCTGCAAACCAGACGATCGCGGTTCGATTCCCAGTCAGGGCACATGCCTGGGTTGCAGGCCAGTTCCCAGCAGGGGCCAGTTCCCAGCAGGGGATGCAGGAGAAGCAACCATACATTGATGTTTCTCTTCCTCTCTCCTTTCCTTCCTCTCTAAAGATAAATAAATAAAATATTTTAAAAAGAGAGAGAAAGAAAGAAAGAGAGAGAGAGAGAGAGAAAGAGAGAGAGAGAAAGAAAGAAAGAGAAAGAAAGAGAGAGAGAGAGAGAGAAAGAAAGAAGGAAAGAAAGAAAGTGTATTCTGTCCAGATGAATGAATTTTGTTGACTCAGAAGCCTGTAGTGAGATCTCTAGACCTTTAACAAAGCTAGCAAAGTTACTGTTCTACTCTGATGCTTTCTTGAAAGCTCTTGCAGTTAGGTGAAATGCATCTTCGTCTTCGACACCAGACTGGTTCAGAGACTCAAGGAAAGGATTGTGACAGTCACTGGAGTACACACTTTCAATCACATTGCTTAAATAACTTCAAGATTATACCACTGGACTGAGTAAGGATTTGTAGAACTAATGTAGAAGCTGATGGGTTAATAAAAGCAACCCAAGATCAAACAAAAGAAGAATTAATTACGTGGGACCAAATGAATTGATGAAAAACAAAATTATTATAGCCTTTTTGTTTAGAATCACTCCAGTCTTTTAAAATTCTATTTTATACAGATAAGGAAATTTCTTTTCTATTGAACTATCTTTACAACGGTTTAATAGCTTATGAGTAGATTATGTCTTTATAAATAAAAATGAAATGTTATCTTTTCTCCCTGTCTGATCCCTAAAGAATTAAAAAGCTGTCACTACCACCCACCACCACCACTGCCACCACTACCAATATAAAAAAATTAAAAAGCTCTTATTGAGTATTCTTTAAAAAAAAACACATTTTCTTAGTGAAGAATAATATCAATTTTGATTTACAGAAAAATGGTAATTTTATTTATTTATTTTAATCCTCACCCCAGCATATGTATATTGATTTTAGAGGGAGAGGAAGGAAGTGAGAGAGAAAGAGAGAAACATCAGTCCATTGTCTCCCATACATGCCCAGACCAGGGATTGGACTGAACCTAGGTCTGAGCCCTGATGGGGGATCGAACCCTCAACCTTTGGTACACGGGACTATGCACTAACCAACTGAGCCACCTGGCCAGGGCAGTAATTTGATAGATTCAACCTCTAACACATGGTGACTCCATATAAACTGTTTTGAACTAGAACTATAGGTTCTTTTAGCCCAGTTTAAGTCAAGTTTCTATTCCAGAGTTTTAAAATTTCCTCTTTTATACCAATTGCTTTTACTTTCTGGTAATGTTACACTTTGCTTATAAAAATTTTATGTCAGAGTGTGTGGTCTTTATCATCTGCTTGCATTGGCAAATCACATCATCAAGAGTGCTCATTTTAGGTGCATGTATATGAATTGGATAGCCAGTGATGTTTTTTTGATACAAGTAGCATATTGATGATACTGAGTCATTTCTGTATCATGGCAGTTAACACGTGGCAGAACCAGAAGTCTTCCCTGTTAAGGACTTGACGTGGGGCTTTTTGTGGTGGTTGTTTGTATAAAATAACAAAAAAGATCAATTTCTTCATTGTTATTGAAACAGTTGATTATGTATCAGGTCTAAAGTTGTTAGAAATAGCTATAGAAAAACTTACACTTAATGATCTGTTACTTTTTGCATATTTCTTAATTAGAAATGCCCATGCAATAGGAATTTTGTCTTACATGAAGAAAGCATATACGAAACAATTCTGATTGATACTTTTCTTTTTTCTCTCCTGTTTTTGTTTGTGTTTTCCATTTTCAGTTACAACAACCTCAGCAGACCCTCTTAACACAGGTTAGTTTGACTATTTCTTTTGTATGTTGGAATGAAGAGCAGACCAAAGTTGTTCTTTCACAGTTTAAAGATGAATGTTTTTTTGATTCACATATTAGTTTAGCAGTATGTTAAATAAAAATGGAAAGCATGTTTTGGTTTTATACAGTTTTCGATTGCAGATTTATCTGTGATCTAGTTTGAATAATTATGAGGTTTTATTTTAAACAGTCTTGATTTTGGCCTTTATGTTTTCTTTGAACTAATATTTAGGAAAACTTTTTGTACATGTTATTTATCTTTTCAAGGTTGATCTTAGGTGAAGTAACTGTTACACTGTCAGCTTAATTTTTAGCACTGTTAAAAAGTTTTTGAACTTTTGGTGTGTAGTGCTACTTTACTTTAGGCTTTCTGGGCCACTTAGAGTCTCTTGCATTTTTTCTCCTTTTTTACAATCCTTAAAGAATATAAAAATTATTCTTGGGTTATATGCTGTACCTAAGGATCTCCAATAAATACAAGCAGGGTCTCTAATATCTATTCCCCCCATAGTTAGGAAACTGAGTAGCTGAGGAACAAAAGCTTTTTACTGGGTAAGTTTGCATACCTTTTTAGTCTTGAATCTGTGATTTTTTTTAAAAATGTATCCTTCAAATGAGAAACCAACCTCACTTTTCATTTTCTATTAATTAAAATCAGCTAACATCTATTTCATATTTTTAATTCTAATAGAATTTCCCAATTGAGTAGAAAAGCTGTAAAAGTTTGTCTTTTCTTCTAATAGCATTTCCCAAAGTATGGTCCATAAACCTTTAATATGTTAAAATGTTATATTGCAGGCGAAAAAGGTTTCGATAATAGTTTAAGAAATGCTGAGTTCCTTTACTATGTGTATATAGGACTTTGCTTTTATTTATTTGTTTTTTTAGTTATAGAACTTGGGAGACTTGCTTTATTGAGCAGGTATAAAACAGATTCCATGGTTTGACTTGAAGAAGCAGATGATTGTTCCTTTCCTTTATTTTGATTTTTATCTCTTTTTATATACAGAAGTTTTAATCAATAAGATGTTATCCATGCTTGATTATGCCAGGAAAGAACAATGAAAGTTAATATTTTTCAGTTTGAGATATAATTGACATATAGCATTGTATTAGTTTAAAGGTACATTGTAATGATTTGATAAATTTATATATTGTAAAATGATTATTACTACAGTAGGTTTAGTTAAATACATCACCTCGCATAGTTACGATTTTTTTCTTCTGATAAGAACTTGAGATCTCTCTTAGCAACTTTCAAATATACAATATAGTATTATCAGCTATAGTCGTCATGCTGTACATTGTGTCCTCAAGTTAGTTATCTTGTAACTGGAAGGTAGTTCTTTTTGATCACCTTCACATATATTTCCTCCACTCTCCCACAGTCCTCTGGCAGCCACCATTTGGTTCTGTTTGAGTTCTGTACTGTTTTGAAATTCCACATAAATGAGTTCGTGCAGATTGTTCTTTATCTGTGTGGCTTATTTCACTTACATGGGACTTGCCTGAGTCTTCGGTATGCCACTGTGGATTTTAAATTTCTAAGAGTGAGCTAAAATACGCACTGTTGTTTAAATGTACTATAATATCTTTTTCCTGGAACAACCTGTGTTTTCATTGATCTGAGGGAACTTGATGAAATATATAAAAAACAGCATAAATTTTTGGACTTGATTCTCATCTGAAGGTATACGTATGTATATGTATTTCTAACTTCAGATAAATTAATTTTAGAATTTTCAGTTAAGTAATTATTTTTAATTTTTAGACTATTTTAGTCTTAACCTTAATTTGATGTTGATTTTGTTTTATAGCCAGCTGTTGCACTGCCTACAAGTCTTAGCCTATCTACTCCTCAGCCTGCAGCGCAGATAACTGTATCATATCCAACACCAAGGTCCAGTCAGCAACAAACTCAACCTCAGAAACAACGTGTTTTCACAGGGGTGGTTACAAAACTACATGATACGTTTGGATTTGTGGATGAAGATGTATTCTTTCAGCTTAGGTAAATTTCATTAGGTGTTGCCTTGTTGTGTTTAACATTAAATATATAGATGAGGCCCCTGCTTATTTGTGTCATAGGATTGTGGTTTAGTTATAATCTTCTGTTTTAATCATTCAGCTTGTTATGTTTGTACCTGTGACCTTTTTTGATGGAGAATGTCACTGAAGTTACCATTTGATTATTGAACAATGAAAAAAATTCTTTTTTTTTTCTTTAAGCACATATGACATTTTATTTATTTTTAAGATTTTTAAGATTTTATTTATTTATTTCTAGAGAGAGGGGAAGGGAGGGAGAGAAACATCAATGTGTGATTGCCTCTCAACATAGCCCCCACTGGGGACCTGGCTCATGTGCCCTGACTGGGAATTGAACCGACCACCCTTTGGTTCACAGTTCACGCTCAATCCACTGAGCTACACCAGTCAGGGCTGAATTCTTTATAAATGTTTTACAAGAGTGAATTATCATTTCTGATTTTCCATGGGCAGACATACAGTGATATTAGAGATTGAAATAGTCGTGTGCTTTTTTTTTCTTTTTAAAAAAGATTTATTTATTTATAGAGAAAGGGGAAGGGAGGGAGAAAAAGAGGGAGAAAACCATCAATGTGTGAGAGAAACATTGGTTAGCTGTCTTTTGCATGCACCCCAACCTGGCATCTGCTGGCAGCCCAGGCTTGTGCCCTGACCAGAATGGAACTGGCCATCTTTCACCCTGCAGGACAGCACTCAACCAACTGAACCACGCTGATCAGGACAGTCATATGCCTTTTAAACTTCTGTTAGACTATATATGCTAAGAGTATTTTAAAATAGAAATATTAATAAGATTGAATGATAAACTAACATACTGAAAATAGTATTTTTAAGTGTTGTGGGGAATGCAAAAAATGTGAATTTCCTTATATATTTAAAATATATATTTTTAAAATTTTTTATTTATTTATTTTTAGAGAGGGGGGAAAGGAAGGAGAGAGGGAGAGGGAGGGAGAGAGAGAGAGAGAGAGAAAAGCATCAATGTGTAGTTGCCTCTTGCATGCCCCCCACTGGGGACCTGGCCTGCAGTCCAGGCATGTGACCTGACCGAGAATCAAACCAGCGACACTTTGGTTCACAGGCCGGTAATCAATCCATTGAGCCACACCAGCCAGGGCGGGCCACATATATTTTTAATGACTTTCCTGAAAAGTACTTTATTTAGGAAGTTAGGTTTCATTACTGTATGTATTTTCTGAAAGTAGGTCTCCTATTTTCCATTTTATGTGTATTTCTCACATCTTTCCAAAGTCCAAAGCAAATCTTACTCTTGAGTTATAAAATTAGAAAGTGTTGTGGAGGGAAGGACACAATATTAGGAGAAATTGGGATGGAAAACTATTTCTTCCACTTCAAACCCTGTGTTTAGAGAAGTGGAAACATCAGTTTTAAAATACAGTTGAGTCTTGAAGGATTATCTACTTTTTACAAGAGGTTTTTAAGCTTCCAAATCAGGTAGATTTTATTTTGTAGTTTTTATTCAGTTTATTGAGGTTAGCTATAATTTACTTTAAAATACCATGTATGTACAGCTTTTTGGGGGGGGGATCTCTTTTAAATATATTTATATTTAACTTAATTTTTTTCCAGTGCTGTCAAAGGGAAAACCCCACAAGTGGGTGACAGAGTATTGGTTGAAGCTACATATAATCCTAATATGCCTTTTAAATGGAATGCACAGAGAATTCAGACACTACCAAATCAGGTATATAGAGTTTGATATTATTGAAACATGGTAACTGAGTCTTATAATTCACAAAGATTTTTCTTCCTTTTTACAAATTTTTATTTATTTATTTAAGAATCAGTCTCAAACCCAACCTTTACTGAAGACCCCTCCTGCTGTACTTCAGCCAATCGCACCACAGACAACATTTGGTGTTCAGGCTCAGCCCCAGCCTCAGTCACTGCTGCAGGCACAGATTTCAGCAGCTTCTATTACTCCACTACTGCAGACTCAGCCACAACCTTTATTACAGCAGCCACAGCAGAAAGGTATTACATGTAATGTGTCTTTGCTTTTTATGTTTCAGACTAATACATAACTGTTTCACTGTTAAAAGAACGAGTGTTAAAATAATGAGCGTGTGGCTTCTCGGCCTTTTGGCTAAGATCAAGTGTAGTATCTGTTCTTATCAGTTTAAAATAATGAGCATATACTAAAAGGCAGGGACTTCCGCAGTACTTGAAAGGAAGATTAAGTATTTTGTGTATACCACTTCCATTTTTATAGCTATTTTTGGAAACATTTTTATTTTATTGCTGGTATTCAAAGACATGGTATGTGTTAATTTAAGCTCAACACTATTAATCCCCTACCCCCCTATGGGTATCTGTAATAGAAGAAAATGTTTTTGAGACTCCCTTCTTGTGAATGTAACATTTTATATACATGTTGAGTCTGGTAATAGCACTTTAAGTTCTCATTGTTTAAGTTTTCCTTTACAAATTCAGTGTTTGAAACTGTGGACATTTTCTTATCAAAACAATGTTAAAAATTATAGCCTTGGCTTAATAGAAGCCTGCTTAATTGTTCTTTTTAAATGTAATTGCAGCACTTTTTTATTATACATTTTGACATACTTAGAACAAAGTGATAAAAATAACAGTAGAAGTTATGAGTGAACACCCGTATAATCACTAGGATAAAAAAATATAACATTGCTAGTTAAACTTTTCTTTTGTAATAGTTTTAGCATCTAAATATACATCCTCCTAATGCAGTTTAGTTTTGCTTTTGAATTCTACATAATCTGATTCCATTTATATAGTCATTTGTGTAAGAATTCTTTTGTTCAACACTGTGTTCAAGTTTTTCATACCACTTATTCCATGTGTCTTGTTTCTTCATTTTCCTTATTGTATAATATTCCATTATAAAATATTGTACAATTTATCTATTCTTTGGTAAACATTGGGTTGTTTCTAGTTTTTAGTTTCTGACACTGCTGCTATGAATGTTCAAATATATATATGTCAGGAGCAATGTGCACAGATTTCCCTAGGGCATGTTTCTTCTGATGGAATTACAGGGTCTCAGGGTTTATGTATATTAAACTCTCTAGGTAATACCAGCCGGTTTCCACACTACTTTGTTCTTCTGTGTATCTTACCTTTAATCCTATGATTTCTGATTATTTTTTCTCATCTTTCTTTCCTAAGAGGATTTGTTTTCAGCTGTTAATAGGGGCTTAAATACCTCCCCCCCCGCTCCCCNACCCCCCCCCCCCCCCCCCCCCCCCGTCACTGTCTCGAGAAGAGATAAAGGAAGCAGTGTCTCTGGTGATGATGAATCTCATGAATTTGGTAAATGATTGACAGGAGCAGTAAGAATATGGTGGAAAAAATAGAAGAGAAAGAAGGGATCAGTGTAGTGTGAAAGTTTACTTGGCAGAAGGGTGGAGGAATCCTGGTTGGCAACTAGGATTCCTTCAGCAATACCAGCAGCCCATTAGTCTTTAGCTGATATGGTATTACTTAACATAAGAAATATTCATACGTTTGCTTTTTCCTGTCCCAAATTATTTATGAAAATTTTAAAGTATATAAAAACATTGAACAGTATCGTGATCACTTGTATACTTTACAGCCTTGAACAATTACATTTTACCAGTGTGTTTTGTTTGAATATTTTTTTTTAAAAACATACATTTTTAGGACCATAAAACTCATCTAGGTTTTAGAGGAGGAAAATAGGGAAAAAATTTTGAAGCAAAAAATGTGGTAAAAATTTCAATAGCATAATATTTCACTAATGTAAATATAAACAGAACTCAACAGCAGCATTAACAGCCATTATTTCTCCCCAAATGGGGGGTGTCTTGTTGTCCAAAAAATACAGTACATGCTATTAGTTTAATAAACGTTTGACATAATTATCAGACATTATGACATATCACTCCCATATACTTAAACAATGTTTCCTAAAAGAGATTTTTCTTATGTTACCACAATCTATTGGTGCATCTAAGAAAAAGCACTTAAATATCCTTTTTAAATTCAGATCTCTCCCATTGTCTTTTAAGATTGTTTTTTGTTACCTAACAGAAAGCCAAGTTTCATCCATTTTTATTACCTTGACTTTTTGAAGAAATTGGACTAGTTGACTTGTAGATTTTTTTATTTTTTAAGATTTTATTTATTTATTTATTGTTAGAGGGAACAGGGAGGAGAAAGAGAAGGAAAAAACATCAGTGTTTGACCCTGGCTGGTGTACTTCAGTGGACTGAGCATGGGCCTGCGAACCACACGATCGCGGTTCAATTCCCAGTCACGGTACACAGGGCCTATTTCTGGGTTACAGGCCAGTTTCCAGCAGGGGACTCACGAGAGGCAACCATACATTGATATTTCTCTCCTTCCCTTCCCTTCTAAAGATAAATAAATAAAATCTTAAAAAAAAAACACACACATCAGTGTGTCATCAGTGTGTGGTTGGTTGCTTCTGTCACACCCCTTACTGGGGACCTGGCCTGCAACCCAGGCATGTGCCCTGCCTGGGAATCGAACCGGTGACCCTTTGGTTTGCAGTTTGGTCCTCAGTCACTGAACCACACCAGCCAGGGCAGCTTGTAGATTCTTTTGGAATGTTCTATTCTGGATTTGTCTTGATTCCCTGTGATGTTTTTACCTTGTTCCTCTATCTGCCATATAAACTATAAACTCGAGGTTAAGTCTAAAGGCTTTTATAGGTGATGTCTTATAATTCATATTGCACCATACTAGGAGGCGCATGTTGTCAGATACTGCCAGTATTTTAGATGCTAAATTTGATTACTTGATCAAGTGGTAACCATAAAACCCATATAAGAGGGTTTTTTAAAACTCTGTAGATTATCTCTGGATGATACTTTGACATCTTGTAAGTATCTTACTGTATAGCAGCCTTTGGTTTAATGTCAATACATCAGGGGTTGACAAACTACAGCCCTTAGATTTGGTCCATGGTGTGGTTTAATATGGTTCCTAAACTAAAAATAGTTTTTGCATTTTTATTTATATATTTTACCCCCAGGCAAGCAAATAGCATTGTTTTACTATTAATGTTGCATTTCACCCAGTTAGCAACTGGGTGAAATATATGTTGATCATATTGAACAAGGCCATACGGGTGACCTTGTTATAAATGAACACTTTTGCCATGTTATAAAATGAACACTTTTCTGTGTTGAGGTGTGCTTTACCCAGTAGAAAGAGCACAGGCTACCAAAGTCTTATGGCCTGCCTTTCACTTCATTCCTAAAATGCTGTGTGTCTTTAAAGAATAGTGCCTCATTTAAGTAGTTTCTTAATCTGCAGTACATGGGGTTATATTCTCTTTTTCATTTGTTTAGGTTTTTATCTTTATTAATATAGTTTTTGCATTTTTAAAGCATTACCAAAAAATATGCAAATATACCAAATGGTCTCTACTATTCATGGGCCACAGAGCCTTAAAATACTAGGCTCCTATCTATAAAATATAACCAGGTAATGATTTGGAAATTTGTTTAAATAAGTTAACATGTTTTTTCTGTATCTTTTAAAGCTGGTTTATTGCAGCCTCCTGTTCGAATAGTTTCACAGCCACAACCAGCACGAAGATTAGATCCACCATCCAGATTTTCAGGAAGGAATGACAGAGGGGATCAAGTGCCTAACAGGAAAGATGACCGGAGGTATGTTTTTCAAAGTATATTTTTGATTGTGGTCATGGTTGCACAATGTGAGGTTCTTAATGCTGCTTAAAAATTATTAAAATGCTAAGTTTGTTATGTATATTTTACCACAATTTAAAATTTTTAAATTTATTTACTGATTTAAAGGAGAGAGACCGAGAAAGAGAAACATCAGTTTATAGTTCCATTTATTTATACATTTATTGGTTGACTCTTTTTTTAACTTTTTTATTTTTTTAAGATTTATCTATTTAACCCTCACTGGTGTAACTCAGTGGATCGAGTGCGGGCTGTGAACTGAAGGGTTGTGTATTTGATTCACAATCGAGGCACATGCCTGGGGTGCAGGCCAGGTCCCCCCACAGGGGGCCACGTGAGAGGCTACCAAAAAAGCACACATTGATGTTTCTTTCCATTCCCCTCTCTAAAGATAAATAGGTTTTTTAAAATAAAGATTTTATTTATTTTTAGAGAGAGGGGAAGAGAGTGAGAGAAAGATCAATCAGTGTGTGATTGCCTCTCACACGCCCCCTACTGGGGACCTGGCTCATAACCCAGGCATGTGCTCTAACTCGGAATCCAACCAGCGATGCTTTGGTTCTCAGGCTGGTACTCTTTACACTGAGCCACACCAGCCAGGAATTGGTTGACTCTTGTATGTACCCTGACTGGGGATCAACCCCATAACCTTGGTGTATGGGGAAGATACTCTCCAGCTGAGCATCCCAGCCAGTCTCCATTTTATCACAGTTAAAAATTATTTTAATTAGTATATTGTCAAGTTTTGCTTGTATTACCTATTATTTCATGAAAGAGCTTTTGGATAATGCCAGAAAATTAGTGATTTTAGGAAAATTTGTTTTAAGTCGTGAAAGGGAAAGAGAAAGACGTAGATCCAGAGAAAGATCTCCTCAGAGAAAACGTTCCCGAGAGAGATCTCCCCGAAGAGAGAGAGAACGATCACCTCGGAGAGTTCGCCGTGTTGTTCCACGTTACACAGTTCAGTTTTCCAAGTTTTCTTTAGATTGGTAAGTTATCCCCCACCATTGATTCATTAAATTAATAGGTTTGTAATTTTGAATAATTTGGTAGGATGTGTTATATACAGAGATACTTTTCTTGCAAATTTTATTTCCTGACATTTAGCGCTCTTAGTTTATATAAGAGCAAAGGTGCAATTTGAGTAGCAGTTCTTAGCAGATTGGTTTATTTTCATGCACTCAATAAAGATATCGGATGCCTATTGAAAAGGGCAGTCCCTCTGAGATGAAGTTATTCCTTAAAGTTAGAATCATTTAAGATCCAGATTTATTGATAACTTTATAAGTTCATGCATTGTTCATTGTGTGTGGTATGATAATAATAGAGCAGTACATTAAATATTTCAAGGATTAAATATTTCATTATAGTATAATAGAAACACACATTTGTATTTGTATACATAAATACACTTTTCAGTCTTTGGAATCAGGAGTATTGGGCAAATTACCGAGAGTTTTTGGGCTTTGCCTTCAGAATGGAAACCAAAAATGCTACTAGCAGAATTGTGAGTTCATGTATCTAAAGCAACAGTGTGTGTGGCATATTGTAGATACTCAGTAATAGCTGCAAAGTTATAATTCATAGAAAGGCAAATGGGTAATTGACTGATTTACTCTAATGGAAGGATTAGAGTAAATCCTTCCATTAGAGTAAGGGAGAATTATCAAAGGCCCTGGGACTGGCAATTGTGTATAAGAAAAATTAACAGAAAAAAATCAAATTGACAGTAAAGTAAAAAATAAATTATTAAAAGCAGCTTTTTAAAGCCTTTTACATAGGAGCAAACTGATAGATAATGTTCATAATATTGGACTATCAAAAGTTAAAATTTTTATGTATTCTGTTCTAGATTGAGTAAACCAGTGTGTTTTATTTATGCTACTCAATAGCAAAAAGATCTTGCTGGATAATTTTGTTTACTTCTTAGGTAATTGGTGTTCATTTACTCTTGTTTGTGGTCAAGACAGCAACTACTCTTAATTTATGCTAGTTTCCTTATCTCTGTTTATTTGTATCATTAAAAATATCTAGTCTATATAATCCCTGTTTACTTGTATACTTAAAAATATCTAGTCTGTATATTTAAGGAAAACTTTTTGGAATTAAAACCACTTCTCCAGCCTTTAAAGATACTAAGTAGTGCAGCTGTGCTTTAAACTCATCTGGGAAGAGCTGATGCATGGTGGAATGTAAATTGAACAGTTGTCATTCTCCTTTTAAGTTAGAACTTCACAGTTTTACTTCACCACTTTGAAGTAAATTCTGAAGAACATCGGATGAACCCGTTATAAATAAAATTCCCAAGAACACCAGATGAGCCCATTACATATAAAAATTTTCATGCCTTTTCTTTTAATTCATGGAAATCAAGATTTTCATATAGTAATATGATTTATAAGAGACTATGCCAAGACATGATTTATTTGTATTTCTTATTTTATAAAGATTTTACTTATATAAGATGCAGCTTCAAAAATTCTAGTGATGGGAAGCTAGGAAGCTATTATACATACTTTTCTGTTTGTACCAGTTCTTAAACAACAAAAACAAAACTGAAGTACCTGTTTTTCCCATTTTCATTGTTTTGACAGCAAAATTTTATTTAAATAAAGTATAATTATGTCAGTAATCACTAATGACAAACAAGTTTGTCGTTCTATTATTTATTATTTTTAGGCTTCAAATAAAAAGATGCCCCTATAAATTATCAGTTTACATTTTACCCTTGTTTTTAGTTGTCTTTTAAAAAGACAATGTAGTTATCTTTTCAGAAAATTGCATTTTCTGCTTTTCATTTTGCTTTTAACAATTCTCTTGGCTTTTTACCAGATTGATTTACTTTTGAGTTTCTTTCCTTTAAAAGCTTTGCTTCTTAGGAAAAAGGAAATGATCCTTTAAAAAAAAACATTTTGCCAGATTTAAAAGGCAACAAACATCCTCTCTTTACATAATAAACCAGTCAAGTATAGATCTTAATCATTAACACTGAGAGGTATTGTAGTGTGGATAATCCAGAAAACATTGGATTTTGCTTTCATGTGAATTTTAATTTTGTATGTACAAATTCTTGATCTATAGAATAAAAGTTGTATTTTTTCTATACTGTATAAAGCTGACTGAGGAACATTGATGCTAATTTTGTACCATTCCTATCCTTTCTTTATCTTCATTCTATGTGAATGTAAATTTCTTAAAAGTGTGCAATTTCAACTGAGGCAGAACTGCTTTTGTTCAGATCTTCTCTGGAGCTGGGGTTGAAGTTATTTCAAAGGGTCTTCTCTAATGAATTTTAAGCTACACACAAAAAGTAAAGAAATAAAGGTAACATTTAGATATGTTATTCAAAGTTGTAAGTAAGCAATTTTAAAATGAGATTTCCTGTGCCTTTCTGCACCTCCATAGCTCGTTATTTATTGACCATTTGCTGCTGGCTTTAAGCCATAAAGGTTATATGTTTAGCTTCAGAATTGAGTAAATGTTTGCATAATCTTTGGTATTAAGGCTGTTTATTCACTATTTATGTCTGTTTTTCAGTCCTAGTTGTGACATGATGGAACTAAGGCGTCGTTATCAGAATTTATATATACCTAGTGACTTTTTTGATGCTCAGTTTACATGGGTGGATGCTTTCCCTTTGTCAAGACCATTTCAGCTGGGAAATTACTGCAATTTCTATGTAATGCACAGAGAAGTAGAGTCCTTAGAAAAAAATATGGCCATTCTCGATCCTCCAGATGCTGACCACTTATACAGTGCAAAGGTTTGTATTCTGTAAACACAGCTAAAGTTTCTGAGCAATTGGTCATATTAAGACTATGTGGAGTTATAACTTCAGAGAGTGGTTTAGGATTTGAATACCTATGTTTTCTTCTTGACCTGAAATCTGTTTTGGTTATTTAAGTAATTTAATGTAATTTCTCTTTGCCTTAACTGTAAAATTATGTATGTTTGTTTGTTTGTTTAACACTTGGAACCTCATAAAAATGTGAAGATGAAGCTGATGTAATGAGCGTTTTGGAATGTTCTGTCACTTTGGCTAGGCCCAGATAAAAACATAATTGTGGGTGGATGTCTATGTGTTAGTCTTCGGGGCAACATTTAGTATACTGCTGTGGTCAGTAGTCTTCTGCTATTTTAAAACCTCAGAAAACACCATTTGGAAAGTTAAAACCATTTAATTATAAAGGTATCTGATACCATTTCTGCTGCAGGATTTTATTTTCCATTTTTACCAAAAATTTCTGGTATATAATATGTAAGGATAATTAGTAGTGCTTCTCATTTTTTTACGTTAGACTTTTGACAGGATTGAATTATTTGACTATAATAGGTAATGCTGATGGCTAGCCCTAGTATGGAAGATTTGTATCATAAGTCATGTGCTCTAGCTGAAGACCCACAAGAACTTCGAGATGGATTTCAGCATCCTGCTAGACTTGTTAAGGTAAAATGAAGCATTAACTTTAGGTGTTTATTGCTTTGCTTGGTTCTGACTGTATATATATAAAACTAAAAAACTGCCTTTTAAATTTTGTTAATTAGTTTAATAATAAGTTTAGTATTGAGGCATTCAGAATTGAATGATGTAGGTGTTTTTCTCACTGTAGATTATGGCTATAATTTACTCATGTCACTAGTTCCACTGTCATTTTGATGTTGTTATATTTGTAGTATAGAAAAATTTCACTGATAATGGATTTAGTGTATCTTTGGATGCTTTTAAAGTATGAATTATATAGCTTGTTTCTTTAAAAGAACCCTTTATTTGAAGAAATATTTTAGAAGGATGAGTTATGATGTGTAAATCCTATTCCATTGCTGAAATGCAGTGTGGAACACGATGAACTGAACTCTTCCTTGACTGACAGTTACCAGAGGTAGTAATAATGATATTGGAAAGGTTTGTACCTTTCCTTTCCAAGTATTTTATGTGTAATTTGATGAGTTGCATAATATATGTAAATGATTCTTTGTTTTGAATTAGTTTTTAGTGGGCATGAAAGGCAAGGATGAAGCCATGGCCATTGGAGGCCACTGGTCTCCTTCGTTGGATGGACCAGACCCAGAAAAAGACCCCTCTGTGTTGATTAAGACTGCTATTCGTTGTTGTAAGGCTCTGACAGGCATTGATCTAAGTGTATGCACACAATGGTAAGTACCAATTCATTTCCTGATTAGGAATGTTTTCCTAATAGTTTGTCTAGAAAACTTTGTCTGTCAGCCTTCACCCCCCGCCCCTTATTTTAGCAACCTTGATCATGCAAGTAATCTCAAAGGAAAAAAATCCACATTTGTAGGAGAAGTTTATTTGGTGCCAAAAATGTTTGGGGAGGGGGGTAGGATTAAGAACTAATAAAAATAAACTGAAAATTTAAATGTTTGTTATGTACTTTGGAAGTTGGATGTATGTTGAAAATATTTTTCATTTCATGCATAGCTGGAGAAGATCGTCAAGAGAGAACTTCATTTCATTGTAATTCTTTTGTTATAAAATGATGTAGTTGCTGATTATTTTTGTTCAGCCATATTTTCTCTTGAGGCTTATTTGTCCTGTATATTTGAGTTGATTCTTGTGACTTAATTGAGAATTTTTTTTTAGCACACGAAATCTGAACAGCTATCCAGCTTCTTCAGGTATTCTCTAAACTGTGGGTAGCTCTGTGGTCAAACTTGAAAATGCCTTGGGGAACATACTCTTCTTTTAACTATAAATATTGTACAAATTTACCAAAAGAGGAACTATGGCTTCTATAATTTTTTTTTCTTTAGACCAACCTCAAGTTCTTGCAGCAAAATTTCTTTACTTGATGTGCTACAAGTGAACTAGGGTCTTTAAAATGTATTTTAGAATTTTTTTTCCAACATGCTTCTTCCCTTGCAACAGGTACCGTTTTGCAGAGATTCGCTACCATCGCCCTGAGGAGACCCACAAGGGGCGTACAGTTCCAGCTCATGTGGAGACAGTGGTTTTATTTTTCCCGGATGTTTGGCATTGCCTTCCCACCCGCTCAGAGTGGGAAACCCTCTCCCGAGGATACAAGCAGCAGCTGGTCGAGAAGCTTCAGGGTGAACGCAAGGAGGCTGATGGAGAACAGGCACTGAACGCTAATCCCTTTTTCTATTTTCGCTTCTCACAGGCACAGGAACACAGGCACAAATGCACACCACACACTACATAACAAACACACACGGAGGAACATAACTGGTAACAGCGACTGGTAATCCAGCTTTCAGCAGTATAGTTGTATGTTCTTTTCTCAAAAAAAAAAAAAAGAAAGAAAGAATCTGTTTATCATGCTGACTTTAAGAATGCCGAGACAAAGGAAAATAAGTTGTGCTTAAATTGCACAGAATTTTGTTTTTTATCATAGGTCTAGTTGCTGGAATCTGGGACCAGTTGTTGAGCAAGATTCAGTATTATTAAGCCATTTTAAACATTTTGCCATTTTCTAAAATTTAAAAAATTTTCTCTTTCACGGTCATCAGTTCTAGTCATGGATATTTGAAATTGGACAACCACAAGTCTGAGAGATTTGAAATTTCAGGCTATGTGGCATCGTCTTTGGTATATTTGAAAGGTCTGACTAAATCAGTCTTAACTTTGGGTGGCTTGAAAATTTGGGCAAGATCACACACTGTGTGGTTAGTGGAGACCGGCAGTGTCTGTGCATCCCTGATATCCTTTGTGTTGTAATTTATCACCCTTTTGTGTTTCACAGATCTGGCTTTGATTGGCTGATGAATGTCTTTGTGGTCAATTAAAAGTGGTAGAATGTATGTACGTGGACTTGCCTAAATAACTTTAGGAGAAGATAATCTGAAACATTTGTGACCTTGCACAGATCAGCAACAGACTTTTAAAAATAAATTACCTTTATTTTAAGGTTTCAGAATAGTAATTAGGTTCTTAACTTTGTATATCAGGATGAAGAAGAGAAAGATGATGGTGAAGCTAAAGAAATTTCTACTCCTACCCATTGGTCTAAACTTGATCCAAAGACAATGAAGGTAACTTTGAAAGAGGTAGTATTTAGTTTGACATCTCTAGACAAGAACAGAGAGAATAGGGACACTGTGTTGTTTGTTTTCAGATAAAAGCCATTAAAAATGAAGTCCACACATTTTATATATTCTATATTATATTTGTATGTGTGTATATAAAAACTAAAGGGAGACTTTGTAAATCAGTTCAGCCATTGTCTGTTGAGTATAATATATAAGAGCCTATGGTGTGAGCAATATTGTTTTCTAATTTGGGAACTGATGTAAAGTAGAATTTCTTCACTCAATTTAAATTCAAGGGGTAGAAAAGAAGAAACATAGAAAAGTCCACTTTTTAAAATAAAAATTAATAGTAAAAAGTGGATTGATACACAGGGTGGGGTAAAACTAGGTTTGTAGTTGTTCATATGGAAAATATGATAATACAATTAACCCCTAGCCTGGTAGGTCAGTTGATTAGAGCATTGTTTCTATATTCCAAGGCAGAAGTGAACCAGTGAATGTATAGATAGGTGAAGCAACAAGTTGATATTTCTCTCTCCCGTCCCCTCTCTCTTTCTAAAATCTAAGTTTTTAAAACATATTTTTAAAAGGGAGCTTCTGGTCAAGATGGAGGCATACATAGACATACTTCACCTTGTTGCACAACCATAAGAAGGGCACAACTAACTTAAAAATGAAAAACACCCAAACTGTCAGAAAATCACCCAGAACTGTACAAAAGATTGACAACCAAAGATTTGAAGCAGCTATATTCATCCAGACGGGTAGGATCCGTGGAAAGGATGCTGTGTGGTGGTGACAAGAGGAATGGGCAATCCCATGTTCATGTGTGGTGGGTTAAAAATCAGGGCTACCTTCTGAGCAAGCAATCCCAGCTCCAGGCCAGACCACTCAGCCCAGGGTTCCAGCACGGGGAAAAATAAAGCCTCATAACTTCTGGCTGTAAACCCAGTGGGGGTTGGGACAGCAGAAGAAACTGCCAGTATCTCAGGAGAACCTGGAACATACACAAACCTACCCATTCTGGGAACCACAATCAAGACAGCAGCTGGAGGGGTGCCAGTCACATATGGGAAGTGGGTTAAGTGATTGGAAGGGGGGTCAGTGTCAAGAAAGCCTCCCAGAAGTCAGCCAGAAGTAGCATTGGCCCTCGAAGACCCCTCCCCACAACATGGAGCCACAAAGCCGCCAAGCAGTTTGCCCCTTCCCTGGCAAATACCAAGAATCCACCCTATACAACATAACAGGTGTGCTGAGACAGGAAATCAAAGAGGCTCTACCTAGTACACAGATACAGGAAGGCTGCCAAATGAGGAGACAAAGGAAAAATGGCCCAAGTGAAGGAACAGAACAGAACCCCAGAAAAAGAACTAAGGGATTAGGAGATAGACAACCTATCAGATGCAGAATTGAAAACAGGTGGTCAGAATACTCAACGATCTCACTGAATTTGGCAAAAGCATAAGGGAAGAAATGAAGGCTATACTAAGGGAAATAAAGAAAAATCCATAGGAAGCCAACAGTGAAGGGAAGGAAGCAGGGTTTCAAATTAATGATTTGGAACTTAAGGAAGAAATAATCAACAAAAACAGAAAGAAGAAACAAGAATTCAAAAAAACCTAGGAGAGTTAAAGAAGACTCTGGGACATCTCCAAAAGGGCCAACATCTGAATCATAGGGATGCCAGCAGAAGAGAAAGCAAGAAATTGAAAACTTACTGTAAAAAATAGTGAAAGAACTTCTCTAATTTGGTGAAGGAAATAGACATACAAATCCAGGAAGCAGAGTCCCAAACAAGTTGAACCCAAAGAGGAGGACCACACCAAGACACATCATTATTAAATGCCAAAGATTAAAGATAAAGAAAGAATCATAAAAGCAGCAAGAGAAAGGCAGTTACCTACGAAGGAATTCCCATAAGACTATCAGCTCGTTTCTCAAACTTTGGAGGAAGAAGGAACTGGCAAGAATGTATTCAAAGTGATGAAAAGCAAAGACCTACAACCTAGATTGCTGTATTCGGTAATGCTATCGTTTAGAATTGAAGGGCAGATAAAGTCTGCCCAGACAAGGTAAAACTAGAGTTCGTCGTCACCAAGCCCTTAATATATGAAATGTTAAAGGGACTTATTTAAGAAAAAGATCAAAACTATGACCATTAAAATAACAAGCTATGCAAACAAATAGAACAGGAATAGAATTCCAGAAATGGAGATCACATGGAGGATTATCAGCAAGGAAGAGGGAGAATGGGGGAAAGGTATAGAGGTTTAGAATCATAACTATGTAGGTACAAAATAGACAGGGGCATGTTAAGAACAGTATAGGCAGTGGGGAAGCCGTAGAATTTATATGCATGGCCCATGGACATGAATAAAAGCAGATGGGATCACTGGAGGGAAGAGGGTTATACCAAGCAGAGGGGAACAAAGTGGGGGAAATTGGGACAACTATAATAGTATAATCAATAATATATACTTGTAAAAATTTTTAAACTTTAATTTCTAAACAAAGTACAATAATTAAAAATAGGGTAAGAATAAACTTTGTGTTTCAGGTACTCAAAACTGTAAACCTACATTTGCCCCACCCTGTACTCTGAACTTCTGAACTGGGGAGGATATAATTTAAGAGCCTCTTTTGAAAATTTTTTAACCTGTACTGCCTGTACTGGTTTTATTTGTTTTGTTTTTTTTGCTCCCCAGTGTCACTGGACCTATTAATTGTCCTGCAGTTTTGCATCTTTGGGCTTATAATGTGAATGTAGATCCATTGATTGTACATACATACATTCTGCATGGATCAGAAGATTAGAGGCTGATCATTATTTGCTTTTGCATCTTGTTACTTAACACATAAAAGTTGATTAACTTCTGTTCTTTGCCAAAAAAAAAATCGAAACATCCCCAAAACAGTTTTTTTCCTTCATTATGAAAGTAGCTTTTTAACCCAGATACAGTCCTATAGATTCAGAAAATACAGGCAAGTCGATTAAACTCTACATCCCAGGACTTTTTGTCAAATTAATGGCTTTGCTATTATGTTTCTTATTTTTTAATATATTTTATTGATTATACCATTACAGTTGTTCTATTCCCCCCTTCATTCCCCTCCGCCCGCATACTCCCACCCCCACCATTCCCCCCCCCTTAGTTTATAACCACGTGTCTCAAGTTCTTTAGATTCTATATTTCCCCTACTATTCTTGCCCTCCCCCCTATTTACTACCTACTGTCTATGCTATTTTCTGTACCTTCTCCTCCCTTCTCCTTCTCCTACTCTCCTGTTGCTAACCCTCCATGTGTTCTTCATTTCTATGGTTCCACTCTTGGTTTGCTTTTGTTTTAGGTGAGGTTGTTAATAACTGAGTTTGCTGTCCTTTCACTGTTCGTATTTTTCATCTTTTTTTTCTTATATAAGTCCCTTTAGCATTTCATATAATAAGGGCTTGGTGATGATGAACTCCTTGAACTTGACCGTATCTGAGAAGCACTTTATCTGTCCTTCCATTCTAAATGAAAGCTTTGCTGAATAAAGCAATCTTGGCTGTAGGTCTTTGGATTTCATGACTTGGAATACTTCTTTCTAGCCCCTTCTTGCCTGTAAGGTCTCTTTTGAGAAATCCGCTGACAGTCTGATGGGAACTCCTTTGTTAGGTGACTGTCCCCTTATCTCTTGCTGCTTCTAGGATTCTCTCCTTCATTTGAATCTTGGCTAATGTAATGGTGATGTGCCTTGTTTTGTTCCTTCTTGGGTCCAACTTCTTTGGGACTCTCTGAGCTTCCTGGACTTCCTGGAAGTCTATTTCCTTTGCCAGACTGGGGAAGTTCTCCTTTATTATTTGTTCAGATAAGTTTTCCACTCATGGCTGTTCCTCTTTCCCTTCTGGTACCCCTATAATTCAATTTTTGGAACATTTGAAGATGTCCTGGAGGTTCCTAAGTCTCTCCTCATTTTTTTGAATTCTCATTCATTCTTTTCTGGTTGGATGTTCTGTTCTTCCTTCTGGTCCATTCCATTGATTTGAGTCCCAGTTTCCTTTCCATCACTATTGGTTTCCTGGACATCTCCCTTCATTTCAATTAGTTTAGCCTTCATATGTTCCTCTAATTTGTGACTATAATCAACCAGTTCTGTGAGCATCCTGATAAACAGTGTCTTGAACTGTGCTTCTGAGAGGCTGGCAATTTCTCGGTTGCTTAGAGTTATTAGCTCTGGGGCTTTGAGTTCTTCTTGAGCCGTATTTTGGACTGTTCGCGCCTGTTACTTATCAGGATCGGAGCCCCAGGTGTTCACCAGAGCAGGGCAACTCAGTCGCTGGGTTGTGACGCTGTATGTGAGGATGGGGTCAATGAGGAGCAATGGCGTCCTGTCTGCCGCAGGTGCTGCAGGTTGCCACCGCCACTGGGGCCTGAGCGCTTTGTCTCCCAGCGCGCGAATGTGCCACTGCCTTCAGCCCTCCACCACTGGATTCACCGCTGGGGCCTGTGCAGTCCGTCTCACTGTGGCTCGAATGTGCAACCACAGTCAGTGTGTCCCGCACCCCGACTGGGTCCATGCCTGGGTCGGGGGATCTGTCCTGCCCGACCCTGCTCCGCTGCTGGCTCCGCCCCTCTTCCTAGTTCTGGTTGAACAATTCGTTGTTGAACTTCTATATAATTAAATTTCCTGTTCTTTGGCTGTGTCTTTGTTCTCCACACCTTTGTTTTATTCAAACTTGGTTGTGGGATAAGGCAGTGATTCCACCTATGTCCCCATCTTGGCAGAAGTCTCCTGTTTCTTATTTTATTTTTTATTTATTTATTTATTTAAAGGTTTTTATTTATTTGTTTATTTATTTATTTATTTATTTATCTCTAGAGGGGAAGGAGAGAGGGATAGAAACATCAATGTATGGTTGCCTTTTGTGCGTCCCCTGCTGGGAGTTGGCCTGCAGGGAACCCGCCTGCAACCCAGGCATGTGCCCTGACTGGGAATTGAACCGCGATCCTCTGGTTCGCAGGCCCGCACTCAATCCACTGAGCTACACCAGCCAGGGCTCCTGTTTCTTATTTTAAAACTTACATTTATTTTGATTACAAATGTAATGCATGCTTATTTTCAAAATTGGTGCATATGTAAAAAATAGAAGAAAAACATTTGAGCCTATCACTCAAACACAGTCACTCAAACTTTTGATGTATTTTCTTCCATTCTTTTTTTTGGGGGTAAGCTTTGTGGTTGGTTGGTTGGTTGGTTGCATCTAATCGTGTATAAAAAGTTGCTGTCTCATCCTTTTCAATTAGTATTAGTGTTTCCCCTTGTAATTATTTTTAACCATCTAGTTGATGCACTGTTTTTCTTAGGTATTACTCTTTTATTGAATATTTAGATTTCTTTACTTTTTTAGAGAGGAGACTATTAAAAGAAATTTGTAAAGATTTTGTTTTCCCATGTTTAGGTTCTTTCCTGAGGGTAAAATCCCAGAAATTAGAATTACTGGGTTAGAGAGCAGTATTTTTAAGCAGCTTAAAACCTATTGTAAATTATTTTTTAATGTTCTAAGAAGTTTGTATTTTTGTAAACATTTTATGAGCTAAGTATCCCTTTCACTAAAGTTTCTTTTTTAAAGCACAGAAAATAAATGCATAGTTTATTCTCTATTTCAGTATCCCATTTTCTTTCTTTGTGTTTTTGTGATGTGTGTAATTTAGGTAAATGATCTCCGAAAAGAATTAGAAAGTCGAACCCTTAGCTCCAAAGGGTTAAAGTCCCAGTTAATAGCCCGATTGACCAAACAGCTTAAAGTAGAAGAGCAAAAAGAAGAACAAAAGGAATTAGAGAAATCTGAAAAAGAAGATGAAGAAGAGGATGATAGGAAATCTGAAGATGATAAAGAGGTATATATGGAATTATTTAAATATACTCCTTACCTTACTCTTCTTTGGTCTGACTCCCTACTCTGTGTTGTTTCTCTGTGTGGATGCCCTCCTGGTTCTTTTTGGTTTTATTGCCTGGTAATTGAGGTCATCTGCCCTGGGTTTTGATAGCTGTCCCTTCCTGCCAGCCTCCAATGCCTTGTATAGACATCTGCTTTGCTTGAAGGAATTGCTTTAGAACTGAACTGTTCAGGACAGGGAGAGTTGATTTGAAAATGGTGAGACTGTAATTCTTACATTTTATTTTCACACATTCCCCTTATCTGTTTGGTTACCCATGGTACAGTTTTTAAATTCATATACATCATTTCTTAGTATCCCTGGAGGATTGGTTCCAAGACCCCATAGGTACCAAAATCCATGGATGCTCAAGTCTCTTATATAAAATGGCTTAATACTTGCATATAACCTGTATTGTAAATAGGCTACAGCAGAATATGCCTGCACATCACTTCATTTGAGTGAATTCATTGCAGCGCTTGGTGTATGGAAAATTTCAGTTTTGCTTTTTAGAAGCCTGGGATTTTTTTCTCTGATTTTCTTATTTTAATTTATTGACTGAGGGGTGAGAGTGGTAGAAAGAAACATCAGTTGGTTGTTCTATTTTTTTGTGCATTCATTTGTTGCTTCTTGTATGTGCCCTGACCAGAGAGCAAACTTGCAATTTTGGAATATCAGGATTATGCTCTAACCTACTGAGTTGCCTGGCCTGGGCTCCTTGAATGTTTTTGATTCACAGTCAGTTGAATCCAGAGATGAGAAACCTGTGGGTACAAAGGGCCTACTGTAGAAGTCAGAGTCAGTGTTTGATTTTTTTTCCTTGTGCAGGGACTATGCTAATCTCTGTATCATTCTAATTTTAGTGTGTATGCTGCTGAATGAAGTAAGCAACATTTATCTGGTTTTCAAGATAATAGATGAAATTAGGTTCCCTGACATCTTCAGTGGTTACATGTTTATTTTTCTAATACCTTTATTTGAAAGGATTTCAGGTCTTTGCATTTCTTATTTTTAGTGAAGCTTGAATTGTCCCCCTTTTCACCAGTGGTTAGGCAAACCGGGGAACAATTTGAAGTTAGTTTAAAAATATTTTTGTATTTTCTATTCTGCTTTCTTCATTTTTTTTTTACAAATTTTATTTATTTATTTTTAGAGAGAGGGAGAGAAACATCAATGTGTGGTTGCCTCTCACACGCCCCGTACTAGGGATTTGGCCCCTGCAACCCAGGCGTGTGCCCTGACTGGGAATCAAACCAGTGCCCCTTTGGTTCCCAATCTGGTGCTCAGTCCACTGAGCCACACCAGCCAGGGCTTCCTTATTGTTTTTATGTTGTGCTATAACTACATTGTCCAAGCACGTAGTGTTGCATACTATACTGTCTTTTAATCCTCTTATCTCAGTCATACAAGCTAAATATCTGATGCTCACCACTAGTCCTTTTGTCATTATCTTTGAAGCTCATCTCCAGTAGATTGCTCAGGGCTCATGGTAGCCGTATTTAAGTTTCTGTATGTTGACAACAGTTTCAGTATACCCTTTATGCTTGAAAATCAGTTTTGCAAATATAAAATCTTTGGCTAACATTTACTTGTCTTGACTATCTTAAATATGTTACATCTTTCCTGAGCAAGTTTTGCTGTCCAAAGTGATGATAATGCAATTTGCTTTTCTGATACAGTCACTTGCTATTTTGCCCAGATGTACAAAATTTTATTAGAAATGTGTTTTAATATTGGTCATTTTGTATTAACAACTTCAGGTGCATTGTGTGCTCTTTCAATACTTAATTTCTGATTTTTTCAGGAAGTTTCTCTTGAACAAACTTTTCTTTTTGTGGTAAAATACACATGAATCAAAATTACCATTATACCATATAGTAATAACTCTCCAACCCCTCTCCCCATCCGCTGGTAACCTCTATCCTGATACTTCTGTCTCTGAATTTGTGTGTATTAGATATTTCATGTAAGTGGAATTATACAGTAGGTATCCCTTTGTGCCTGGCTTCTCTCAGTGTAATGTTATCAGGGTTCAGCCATGTTGTAGCATGTATCAGAACTTCATTTCTTTTTAAGGATGAATACTCTATTGTATGTATATACCACATTTTGCTTATTCATTCATCTGTTAATAGACATTGGGTTGTTTTCACCTCTCGGCTATTGTGAATAATACCACTATGAAAAAGCAAGTTCCCTTTTCTATTCTCTTAAGTCATTATTTCTTGAGTTTATTTGCTTTTGTATTCCTTCTAGTTTTAATCTTACTTTTCTGAAACTCTTGAATGCTGTCACCCTGTTTTTCACTTTTTAAATTCTTGTTCTTTTCATTTCTTACAAGTTTCTTAATGTTGATCACAAGCTCATATCTATGTGAATTTAATTTGCTTAAAATTTTATCATAAGGGAGTTGCTTCAGATAGCTTATATAACTTCACAGAGCTCTATGTTCTGTTGTTTTCTTGTTCTGTCAAAAAAACAATGGAATGTCAAACAAATATGGTGGCTTTCTGAAATTTCTCTATTCCCCTCTCTCACTTTTATCTGGACCTCCTTTTTCCATGTGTCCATGTCCCTCTTCTGCTCATTATTGATTCTAATCCCAGAAGCTTTTCCTCATTGTGGAACCCTGTGCTGGAAGGATGCCCTGGTAAATCAACTTTGCAAATTCATAGGGCTAGAGCATTGTAGACCATCTCAGATTTTAAGATGAACTCCTCGTCGTCACTGTTGTTGGTAGTAGAATCTTGCCTAGTTTCAGCTGCTGTCCTTAATTGACCTGCTGTGCTTTCCAGTGAGTGCCCATTGACCATGTTTCTTCCTATTGACAGTTTTGTGGTTTTCCTGTCCTTAGATCCATGGGACAACTCCATTACTTCCTTCTGCTTTCCCACACACAGACACCAGTACCACATAGATCTTTTGGTTCTTACGGCTTTTTCCCACCTACTTGTACATTGGGGTGTATGGAGATACCTTGTTACCTTGGTTTCCTGTCAATGTGCATGGATTTTGGTTTGGTTATTTAGATTATTCTGTCTCTTTTTAATGTGGAGATTCAGGAAGATCCAGGAACTCTGCTAACACCAGTATTTTTCCCGATTCCCCCAATTTATATAATATTAATATAGATATTCCCCCAACCTCCCTTTAGAAGCAGTTTCTTATTCTGGGAAATCCAAAGAGAATTAGAATAAACGTATCCTCTTTAGTGAATTTGAACTTTTCTTCCCTTTTCAGTCCTAATTGTTGGTAAAGGAATCAGGAAATTTTTTTCTTTACATGGTATACATTCAATTACAGTTGGCCATTGAACAAAGATAGGGCTGAGGGTGCCAGCCCCTGCTCAGTCAAAAATCTGCATATAGCCCTGGCTGGTGTGGCTCCGGCCTGTGAACCAAAGGGTCACGAGGTCATTTCCCCGTCAGGGCACATGCCTGGGTTATGGACTAGGCCCCCAGTGCGGGGCATTCAAGAGGCAACCACCCTGTGATGTTTCTCTCCCTCTCCCCCTTCATTCTCCTGTGTCTAAAAATACTAAATGAAATCTTTTTTAAAAATTTGTGTACAATTTTAAAGCACCGTCTACTAAAACATTTAGCAGTCTTCCCCCCCCCCCCAACGACTTTATTTATTTATTTATTTATTTATTTATTTATAGGCAGAAGGAAAGGGAGGGAGGAAGAGCAGTATCAATGTATGATTGTCCCTTGTGCACCCCCTACTGGGGACCTAGTTCGTAACCCAGGCATGATGACCTGTTGGGTCCCAATCTGGTGCTCAGTCCACTGAGCCACACCAGCCAGGGAGTGTAAAACTTTTGACTCTCCAAAAACTTGGTTCTCTCGCTATCTGTGGTGGGTTGCTTAGTGCCAGGAACCACTGTGGACACTAAAATCTATGAATACTCAAGTCTCCTACTAAATAAAATCAGTGCATACAGTCGACCCTCCACATCTGCAGACTCCTAGCCCCACAGATCAAAAGCATTGCAGGTATTTATTGAAAAAATTCACATACGGTGGAGCTGCACAGTTCAAACCATGTTCAAAGGTCAACTGTATGTACATACTGTGCATGGAAGTTTAACTTTTACTTAAAATTTCAAATATGTAGGAAGAAGAAAGAAAGCGGCAAGAGGAAATGGAACGTCAGCGTCGTGAAAGAAGATATATTTTGCCTGACGAACCAGCCATTATTGTACACCCAAATTGGGCTGCAAAAAGTGGCAAGTTTGATTGTAGCATTATGTCTTTGAGTGTGCTTTTGGACTACAGATTAGAAGATAATAAAGAACATTCATTTGAGGTACTGCTTAAATTTAAATTACAATCCATATAAGGGCCATGCAGTTTGGTAATTTGAGGGCCTTTTTTTACTGTTTCTGTTTTTTAAATTTTTTCCTTGCAGTTTATTATTTTGGGAGGGAAACATGATTTTTCTACAGACTCAGTTTTGCTAATTGCATTCCTATGGTATGGTTTAAATGCTCCTCTGGACTCTATATTTCCTGTTAATTGATAGTTGGATCATAGTCTTAGGTTCAGGTTTAATTTTTTTCTTCCTAAGATTGCTTCGTAGGTAGCAGTGTATTTTTTCACCAGGATATCAGGAGATATGTGATACGTAAGTCTAATTGCCTGTCTTGGAAATGAGGTAATGCTTTATTACTTACTCTAGAATTAAAATACCAATTAATGGGATTGAAATTTTAACTTGTGATTGATATGTAAGATAAAGTAATTGATGTTGATCTTTCAACATGAATCTGTTTCTTTGTACCATTATTTTACAGCTGCTTTACAACATACAGCTTAAAGTAATCTTTAAAAACGATTGAAGATTTTTATCCCTAAATAAGTGATTGCTTCATTTCTTAATAAAACAGTATAAAGTATCCCAAAATATTAATTATATAATATCCGGTACACAATTATAATTGTGTTCAATTATTGTATTTTACCAACGTCTTGCATTGTTTTAGTTTATAAATTATATTGGAAAATCAGTCATACTTATTTGATTCAAGAGGTCATTGTCCACCAAACAGTAAGATGAAAATGAAGTAAAGTGCTTAGACTAGAGATATTTATACACATATACCAGAGGGAGGGCAAAATAAAATGGAACTTGTTTATAAAACATTATGTATGTATTCTTACATGTTTAAACCTCATCAAAGTACTTCTCTATTTGGTGTAATACATGTATCAGAATGTTTTCTCCACAGCTCAAAACAATTTTTGAACTCATTGATTTTGATGCCTTTTAGTGCTTCTGCCTTTTTTTTTGTTTGTTTGTTTCACCTCTTCCACACTGGCAAAATGCTTCCCTTTGAGGACTTTTTTTCATCCAAGTAAAAAAAAAAAAAAGTAGTTTGGGGTTAGATACAGTGAATAGGGAGGATGGGGGCACTGGTATCATAGTGTTTCTGGTCAAAAACTGCTCAACACTCAGCGTGGTGTGGGTAGGTGCAGTTGTAAATCACCCATCATGAAATGGGCAAATGTATTGAAAGAGTCTTCAAAAACAATTCACTGAAGGAGAATGCAGCCTCTCACAACAACACCAGCTGGAACACTAATACTGATGTGTTCCTGAATACTCACCTAGCAGGGGAAGCCTGTGCTACAAGGGGCCCACCCTCCAGAAGATAATTCTAATGGTTTTTTGGGGGGGGTCCCCCCTTGTAGAGAATTATGGAGACAGTTAAAAAACACAAAATACATGCATGTTAGTCTTGATATAAAATGTTACAGATATTAAAATGTTTATTATTTTTGATACATTAATGATTCCAATAAGCCAGTATCCTTAAACATTACCTACTATATGATTTTATTTTTATTACTAGTTGCCATAAATTTAACTCACAGTTGTGCCTGCCATGTTTAGTCACTCAAGAAATAAGGAAAAAAGTCTTTGGTGTTAGCTACTGCTTTTAAACTATATACTATATATCTAACCAGTGCTGTAAGAGAGTCTCAAATTAATGCTACTCTGATGGAAACAAAGCAATTTGTGAAATAGCTCTGAGCTAACAAAATGATCCTTTTATTTTTTTCTCCCCATCTAAACATATGGTTAGTTTCTAAACTGCTTAGTTTCCTTTTAACCAGTCATTAGAATGCAGAAGTCAATTTGATACATAAATTCAGAGGAATATATCATTAAAATTAAAAATCTTAGGCTGGCTTAATATTAATGATAAATGTATGTGTTCCTTTGAATCCTTGTAGGTGAAAAGCTATGAAGAATTCTGCTCTTCTAGTTACTGTTCTAGGTTTCTGTTCTAATTTAACACATTTTAATTACTGTTTTTTATTTCTAGGTAATAGGAAACTCTAAGGAACATATATGCCTCTTGCTATTTATTTACTTATTTATTACATTTTAAAAAGATTTTATTTATTTATCTTTAGAAGGGAAGGGAAGGAGGGGGAGAGAAATACCAATGTATGGTTGCCTCTCGTGCATCCCCTGCTGGGAACTGGCCTGCAACCCAGGCATATGCCCTGACTGGGAATCAAACTGCAGTCCTTTGGTTTGCAGGCCCAAGTTCAATCCACTGAGCTACACCAGCTAGAGCTACTTATTTATTAATATTTATTTATTTTCTGAGAGGGAGGAGAAGAAAGAGAGGGAAAGAAATATCAGTGCATGAGAGATACATTGCTTGGTTGCCTTTCATACATCCCCAAGCGTGGGGACATGTCCCGCAACCCAGGCATGTGCCCCTGACCAGGAATCAAACTGGTAACCTTCCACTGAGTCACATCAGTGAGGGCACCTTTTGCTATTTACTTACCCAAAGGGAGATTTTGTTTAGTTTACGTTAATGGTTAAGAGAAAGTATAATTTTCAACATCTTTAATAGTCATTTTACTGATAATAGAGATTTTTAATTTAAAATATGTAACAACAGCATGAATTTAAAGAAAAATAGATTATAAGATCAGTTATTTGAATATGTTGTATTATCCTTTATGATCAGGAAAATAGTCTAATTAATGTGTTTTACCAAATATACTGAAGAGATTGACAAAGATTACATATTTAACATTTGAAATGAAATGTGTTGGAACAGCCTTAGAGATATTTACATAGGAAATTTAGTGTATAATTTGAAGTCCATGAGTATGTTAAAGGTCATTACACATAGATACTCAAATAGTAGTAATACATGGTTCCTACTCAGAATTTTTTTTAGGGGGGGGCAGGTCATCTTGTTTCCTGATTGTTTTTTTTAAATTACATTTTATTGATTATGCTATTACAGTCATCCCAATTTTTTCCCCTTTTGCCACCCAGCACCCTTACTTCCTCAGGCAATCCCCTCACCATTGTTCATGTCCATGGGTCATGGTGTAAGTTCTTTGGCTACCCCACTTCCTATACTGTACTTGACATCCCCATGGCTATTCTAGAACTACATTTTGTAGTTCTTAATTCTAATCCCGTCATCTATTCAGAATTTTTAATTGGTTTCCCCTGCCTGGTATGCTCTTCTAGTAAGTATATATGGCATTCCCCCAGCAATTTCAAGTCAGTTTTCAAAATGTCACCTGATCAGAGATACTTTCTCTGGTTACAGTCTTTTTAGTTCCTGTGCTGTCATCCTACTCGTTTTCTTATAATTTGATGTTGATTTGATTATTACATACTTTTCCCCACTATACTGTTGTTAGTTCAGGTGAGTTGGGATTGTTATCTGTTTTCTTCACACTATACCCCCCAATACTTAGAAGAGTCACTGGTGCACAGGAGGCATTTCATAAAAACTTGTTGAATCAATGAATAAAGCACATTTATGATGAAGATTAATTGTATAAGGTGGTAAGAATTCTTATATTGAGAGTTGTTTGATAAGTTACTTCTTAGTCTTTTTCAATATTTCTGTTAAAGTCATCTGTCTTTTTATAGGTTTCATTGTTTGCAGAACTTTTCAATGAAATGCTTCAAAGAGATTTTGGTGTCAGAATATACAAATCATTATTATCTCTTCCTGAGAAAGAGGACAAAAAAGAAAAGGAAAAGAAAAGCAAAAAAGATGAGAGAAAAGATAAAAAAGAAGAAAGAGATGATGAAGTTGATGAGCCAAAACCCAAACTGAGAAAATCAGGCGATGACAAAGATAAAAAAGAAGATAGAGATGAAAGGAAGGTCTGTAATCAGAAGTTTTCAATTAGTCTAAATTTTGGAGTGTAACCAATGATGATGAATTCCATCAGAAGAGTGAAACATAAAGGCAAATAAAAGGTTGTAGTGTATTAGAAATTTAATTCTTTGAATTAAGCCTATTTAAACAACCCTGTAACTAGTTTTGTAGTACTTTAAGCCTCACAGCCTTGATGGTTAGATTTACATATATTGTGAATGGCAGTTTATCCTTAAAATGTGTACTGTTATAAGAAATTTATCATTTGATTCTATTTCAAGTAAATTTAGTGGCTTTAAAATTTGGGGGGAGGGGCTAATTTAATATTTGGTGAGAGGTCTTACTAATTTTAAGGTATTTTAAATTACAGAAAGAAGATAAAAGAAAAGATGATTCTAAAGATGATGATGAAACTGAAGAAGATAATAATCAAGATGAATATGATCCAATGGAAGCAGAAGAAGCTGAGGATGAAGATGATGGTATGATTCAAATTTTATTTACATTTTTTATTTGGTGACTTTATCATTGAACTATATTATTTTTTTTTTTATTTTTTACAGTAGAAACACTATTCTTTATTGAAAAAATTGGTTTATATTAAACTAGTTTTATTCTTAGATGAGAAAATCAAGACTTTTTCTTTTTTTTAAGATTTTGTTTATTTAGTTTTAGACAGAGGGGAAGGAAGGGGAAACATCAATGTGTGGTTGCCTCTCCTATGCCCCCTACTGGGGATTCGGCCTGCAGCCCGGGCATATGCCCTGACTGGGAAACAAACCGGTGACCCTTTGGTTCACAGGCACAAGCTCAATCCACTAAGCTTCACCATCCAGGGCAAGACATGTATTTTTGATTATCATATGTCCAGATATAATTGACGCTTCAACTTGAGGAAACAAATTTCCCTGAATATGGTGCTTAAAATGTGTCATAAATAAGGTCTCTTGTTTCATAGAATATATTAGTTTTTTATATTCACCCAAGGACATACATGCTTATTGTTTTGGAAAGGGAGGGAGTGGGGGAAATATATATATATATATATTGTTATGATAGAGAAATACTGATGGGTTGCCTCTTGACTGCATCTGCAACCCAGGCATATGCCCTGACCAAGAATTGAACCCTGGACCTCTGGGTTTCCATGATACTGATCCAAACAACTAACTACCTGGCCAAGGCACTTTTTTTTTGAGAGGGGAAGGGTTGGTTAATAACAGTTTGACATTGCCAATACATACCACAAAACTCACCCATTTTAACTGTATAACTTAATGATATTTAGTAACTATAGAATTGTGAAACCATCACTACAATCCAGCTTTATATTTGCCTGTTTCCTTTTATAAATAAAAACTTTATTGAGATAAAATTTACATACCATACAATACACCCACTTAAAAATTTACAACTTAGTGGTTTTTATTTTTTTTTTTAATTTATCTTTAGAGGGGAAGGGAAGGAGAGAGGGAGAGAAATATCAATGTATGGTTGCCTCTGCCGAGGACACACAATGTATCATGTGTCCCCTGCCAGGAACTGGCCTGCAACCCAGGCATGTGCCCTGACTGGAAATTGAACCTCGATCCTCTGGTTCGCAGGCCCATGCTCAATCCACTGAGCTACACCAGCCAGGGCTACAACTTAGTGGTTTTTAATATTCACACAATTATGCAACCATCATCATAATCAGTTTTATAACTTTTTCATTACTTCAAAAGGAAATCTCATGTTCATTAATAGTCATTCCCATTTCTCTACAATCTTCAGCTCTAGGTTTTCTTTCTTTTTAATTCTAGATGCTAAATAGAATCATAGAATGTGATTTTATTTTTTTTGTAACTGGCTTCTTTTCTCTTTGCATAATGTTATCAAGGTTCATGCATGTTTTAACATGTATAGTCTCTTTAATATAAAGTTTTCTCTGTATTGTTACTGTTCAAATACAACATCTTACCTAAAGTAGTCTTTCCCACAGTGTCCCATGATATTAACAGGTATTAAGCTTAATAAAGCATGTTGGAGCCAAATAAATATGGGAGACTTGGGTTAAAAAATTATGCATGTTTCACCACAGATTTTCTTAGCTATTTATGTATTTCATGGATGTTCAGAAAGGAAATATAGTGTGAAATGTTTATGAATATCTTTTTCTCTTTAAGATTTTATTCATTTGTAGACAGGAGGGAAAGGAGGAAGAGAAACATCAATGCGTGGTTGCCCCTCACATGCACCCCCTGGGGGCCTGGCCCACAACCCAGGCATGTGCTCTCACTGGGAACTGAACCTGCCACCCTTTGGTTCACAGGCTGGTGTTCAATCCACTAAGCCACACAGTCAAGGCTATTTATGAATATCTTTGTAGCATTTTAAAGACTGTTTAACCTCTGGTGTTCACTGTATCTCCTAATGTATTTTGTCCACAAACTTGTTCTCTGCTCTTTTTTGGTGCAAAATTTCTCTTGAAAATTTTCCAACAGAGCACTAACTGCTAAAGGCTATTTAGTTTTTAAATACGGTTCATGAAAGAATGATGTATTAGTTTATTGGGTCTGCTGTATAAAGTACCTCATGCTGGGTGGCTTAAACAGTAGAAATTTATTGTCTCGGCTCTGTTGGCTAAAAAAGTCTGAGGTCTGAGATCAAGGAATTACTGAGGTTGGTTCCTTCTGAGGACTGTGAAGAAAGAATCTGTTCCAGGAAGCTCTCCTTGGTTTGTAGGGGGCATCGTCTATGTCCAAAGTTCCCCTTTCTATAAAGATACTGGTCATATGTCCTCAGATGAGGACCCCCCCAAAAAAGATACCAGTCATTGGATTAAAATTCATCCTAATGACCTTTTTGTAGCTTGATTGCCTCTGTATAGTCTCCTTCTAATGAGGTAACATTCAGAGGTATTGGGGGTTAGGACTTCAACATATGAACTTTAGGGGCTACATTTCAACCCTTAGCAGATTATTTCTAACAAGCTGGTAAAGGTGCTTGACATGAGGGTGATGGCTGAAGTCTGTACTACCTAGAGATAAGGAAGAGAAAGAAGTTTACCATTTTCCAGTAGCTTCTAGTATATTTTTAATTTTGCACAAGTTGGATTATATTTTTTAATGAATAACAAAAGATAGTATTCTCATCTAGAAAATAAACTTAGTGTCATGCCTTGACTGGTGTGGCTCAGTTGCTCAGGTGCTATCCCTCAAAGCGCAGGGGGTTGCCAGCTGGATCCCACTTTGGGGCACATGTAGTGCTAGCCAGTAGATGTTTCTCACATCAATGTTTCTTTCCCTCTCTCTCTCCTTCCCTTCCCCTCTCTCTAAAAATAAATAAGTTAAATCTTTAGTAAAACAAAAGTTATGGTCATGACTTCAACTGCTCAAGTATACTTATTGGTATTTGAATTTTGTTAAGACTGCTTACTAGAGTACAGATTTCAAGTCATGTCTTCCACAGTAGAGAGTCACCTTATTTTTTCTTCTTAAGAAAAATTTATCCAAGTTTTCACCTTTTATCATGGGAATATGTTAGTACATCTGGAATATCTGGATGTTAACACTGTTAGGCCTTCATTATCTTAAGAACATCTCAATATCTTGTATATAATGTTATTTTGCATGCAATAATTTATCTGTAGTCAGTTTTACTGTGTTGACTGTTTTTAGCTTTTAGAGGATATACTTTGTCTTGTTTAAATTTGTATAATAGTTTTCAATTTTATGTACTAAATTCATGTTTTGAACTGTGTCATCCAGATATTTATACAATTAAGTTCTTCTATTTAGGTCAGTAAAATTAGTTATTTTTCTTTCCCATCAGTCTCTTCATAAAATTCTTCCTTTTATTCTTTATAATTGTTTCTTACAAAATCTATTTTTATTCATATATTCATTGCTAATTTCTTTTTAAATTGAGTTTATTGGGGTGACATTGGTTTATAGGTTTCAGGGGTACAATTCTATAATATATTGTGTGTGTGTGTATGTATGTATATATAAATTTATTTTTAAAGAGGGGGAGGAAGAAAGAGAGGAGAGAAACGTTAATGTGTGGTTGCCTCTAACTTGCCCCACACTGGGGACCTGGCCCACAACCCAGGCATATGCCCTGACTGGGAGTTGAACTGGAGACATTTTGGTTCACAGGCCTGCACTCAGTTCAGTGAGCCACACCAGCCAGGGCTATGTATATATTGTATTGTGTGTTCACTACCCCTTTCACTAATGTGTTTTGAAACTGATCAGTAATAGAAAAGTATTTTTGGTTTCTATTGTAGTGGAAAGTCTGTATTAATGAGTTTTTTTGCAGCTGCTATTATTTCTTTTATAGATCGGGATGAAGAAGAAATAAACAAACGAGATGACAAAAGAGATATCAACAGGTACTGCAAGGATAGGCCCTCTAAAGATAAGGTATTTATTGTTCACTGTACTCTTTATAATGTGATCATTCCATTTCTTACATAATCCAGACTTCTTATTACACATAACACAGTCATCAAGTTTACTGGCCCTTGTGTACCCATATATTACCACTCAGAGCAAAATTCGGATATTTTGATATTTGTGGTTATGTTAGATAATCAGTATGTCTTACTCCTTTTTCCCATACTTATTTGAACCAGATAGTTCAACTTATTTGAACTAAGGTGAGGTAAAGGCCTTTTCCAGTTTTTGCTGTTACATGGACACAGTCTCAATTTCTCACTTTTCAGGGGTAAAATATATACTATATTTTCTACATTTTGTTTAGGAAAAAGAAAAGACTCAGATGATCACGATTAACAGGGATCTGTTAATGGCATTTGTTTATTTTGATCAAAGCCATTGTGGTTACCTTCTTGAAAAGGATTTGGAAGAAATACTTTATACTCTTGGTCTACATCTTTCTCGGGCTCAGGTAATCTTGTGAATATTTAAAATGAAAATCATTTTTAAGTACTTTCTTAATCTCTTAACTTTTTGAAATATGAAAGCAATCTAGTATATATGTACTAAATATAATAGGAATATAGTCAAACACTTCTGCAATGTGTAAATTAAAAAAGTTGAAAAGTCCTCTCTCTCTAGTACCGATTCAGTATGAATGAAATCATTTGATGCATATGGATAGACAACTTTTTAAAAAATATATATTTAAGATATTTATTTATTTTTAGAGACAGGGGAAGGGAAGGAGAAAGAGAGAGAAACATCAATGTGCGGTTGCCTCTTATGTGCCCTACACTGGGGACCTGGCCTGCAACCCATGCATGTGTCCTGACTGGGAATTGAACCAGCAACTGTTTGATTCACAGGCCTGCACTCAATCCACTGAACTACACCAGCCAGGGCCCACTTTTTTCATTTAACAATTTATCAGGGGTATTTTACCATGAAAACGGTGACCCACTTTATCATTTTTCTGACTAAGTATTACATGGTATATATGTATCATAAATGCCTTAACTAGTCCCAGTTTCTGGCTGGTTTTCCATTTTTTAGAATTGTGAACTGTGCTGTAATAAACATCTTTGTACATCTACTTTGTTTTAGTGTTTATGTCAATGTTAGATTTTTTAACAAAAATTGTTTCAGATGATAATTGGGACTTTAGATTTATAGGGAAGGCAGTTCAAAGGTTAAGTGCTCTCTAATTGAGTGGGCATGCATACCTATGAATACAGATGCCATTAATGTTTATTATATGTGAAAATTAGAATATAGTTTTTGTTCTAACAGAGTCAAAAACTTATTTTCATTTTAAAAATTTGTTTAACTTACTTGTATAACAGGTAAAGAAGCTTCTTAATAAAGTAGTACTCCGTGAATCTTGCTTTTACCGGAAATTAACAGATACCTCAAAAGATGAAGAAAACCATGAGGAGTCTGAAGCACTACAAGAAGACATGCTAGGTTTGAGTATATTGTTTTTAAAAATGTGTCATTATATAATTGTGTTATCAATTAAAGAAAAATAAAATATCGTGTGTTTTATATTATATCATAGGAAACAGGTTGTTACTTCCAACACCAACAGTAAAACAGGAATCCAAGGATGTGGAAGAAAATGTTGGCCTTATTGTGTACAATGGTGCGATGGTAGATGTAGGAAGCCTGTTGCAAAAATTAGAAAAGAGTGAAAAAGTAAGAGCTGAAGTAGAGCAGAAGCTACAGTTACTAGAAGAAAAAACTGGTAAGGAAGAGAATTGGGTATGTCAGTACTTCTAACACCCTATTGGAATACATATGTATGTGTATTAACACATACCTGTACATATAGTACATATATGCATAGTCATACCATAAGTTTTAGTCTAGGCCACATAATGTAACTTTACTTTTGACCATTTCTGTTAAAGGTTAGAAATCCCTCTGCTTTATAAGAATTACTCTTAGATCTTCACGTATATTCTCAGGTTTGTTTTTTTTTATTACATCCTTTTAATCCTCTTAGTTTTGACCAGTTTCTGCTACTCTGTCTAGTCTATACAATCATCTAAAAATGAAACGTGAATTTAGAAGTAATACATAGGTAAAACTTAAGTGAGTATTGCAGTGTGCTTTGTAACTGTTGAAATTGACATTTATGGCCATTTTAAGGAATTATATATGCTTTTTTTAACAGATGAAGATGAAAAAACCATGTTAAATTTGGAGAATTCCAACAAAAGTCTCTCTGGTGAACTCAGAGAAGTTAAAAAGGACCTTAGTCAGTTACAAGAAAACTTAAAGATTTCAGAAAACATGAATTTGCAATTTGAAAACCAACTGAATAAGACAATCAGAAATTTATCCACTGTAATGGATGAAATCCACACTGTTCTCAAAAAGGTCAGCAGTTTGTAAATTTCATAATTTCTTTCAAAATATTCATAATTTATTTTAATTTTGAAATCCATTTCTGGCAATTTAATGTTTTTAAGCTCTAAGTGGTTTTTTAGGAGCAAATAATTATAATATTCTCCCCTTCATCAGACTGTTGTTCCAAAGCAATTCCAAAAATATTATATTTTTATATAACTTAATTGAGCCCTGGCTGGTGTTGCTCAGTGGATTGAGCACGAGCTGCAAACCAAAGGGTCACCAGTTCAATTCCCAGTCAGGGTATATGCCTGGGTTGCAAGTCAGGTCCCTAGTGGGGACATGAGAGGCAACCACATGTTGATGTGGTTGATGTGGCTGATGCCTCTCTCCCTCTCATTCTCCCTCCCCCGCCCCAAAAATAAATAAATAAAACCTTTTTTTTTTAAAGAACTTAATCAGGATATCAGCATACTTTATATGTACAGACTCTTTTTTCTTTTTAAAGAACAGTTTTGTGTTTTTAATCCTTACCTAAGGATATTTTGTATATTGATTTTAGAGAGTAGGGAAGAGAGCAAGAGAGAAACATCAGTGTGAAAGGTAAACGTCAATTGGTTGCCTCTTGTCCCATACACTGTCCCATATGCACTGTGACAGGATCAAACCTGCAGCCTTTTGATGATGGAACAATGCTCCAACCAACTGATCCCACCCAGCCAGGGCACCATTCACTCCTTTTTGAAACCCATTTACTGTTTCGCAGGGTTAAGAAACTCTTTGGCACTCTTAAAATTAATTTATTAGTATTCTTGTTACTAAAAAAGAATCTAGTAACTCAGTGCCATTGTAAACTAATCTCCATAATTGAGAGATCTTCCACAATCTTAACCTTTCAGAACAAGAAGAAGAAAAATATACAAGGATTTCGCTAGTCTTATTCCTGAGAACCTCTAATTTCTCGGGGTTCAGATGGCTTTCTCAAATACCAGGAGCCATTCTGCTTAGAATTCAAAGATGTCTCTCATAGTTGCCCCCAGTGTCAGTTTTCCATAGATAAGAAAATGTAATATCTCTCTTTACTAATGTTGATTATTTTTTATAGCTACATTTAAGAGCATTTAATGAAATACACTTTTCTTTGTATTTTATAGGATAATGTGAAGAGTGATGATAAAGATCAGAAATCCAAGGAGAATGGTGCAAGTGTATGATGATACATGTAGTGATGAGGAATGCTGTTAAATAATGTAATATAAAAAAATCATGATACAAGATGTTTGAAAGTGATGCATGTTTGATTTTAGTAGTATAAATGTTAGTTCAAATGATGTATAAAGTTTTATGAATGTGAGAGTCTCTGCTTTTGAAAATTGCTTGTAATTCCTGGCATTCAAATTATTAAACACTCCTTGAGTGAAATAATTTTGCATTGCAAAATGTTTTAGGATGGACTTTGTTATAGTTTTAACCCCAATAAAGTTCATCTATTTAATTGACAGTAGTATTTAATTACAAAATGTCTTTTATTAAAACACCTAAAAATTATAGTAATTTTATTTAGTTCTTATTAGGGTTTAAATTTTTTTTTTTTAGTATTTTAAGATTCAGTAAGAATTGTAAAATAGCATGCTGGTTAAGTTTTCGAGTGTTATGTCAAAAATATTCATTTAAAATTCAGTTCATCCAAAGGACAGTCATCAAAAACTAAGAAGGTACTGACAATTACCATTGATATTATATATGTGAGGCTTTAAATAGAACTAATAGTTCTGATGTTAATGTTACTGCTTTCAATGAAATTGCTCAATATTCTAAGAATAACATCTATATTACTTATAATTTTGAGGGGATTTTTGCACTATATGTCTAAGTGTACAGCTTAGGACCAAGCCAGTAGGTGTCAGTGTGATGCCTTAAGTTAAGCCTTGTTTAATTAAAAATAGTATTTTTATTAGTCTGTGTACTTCCTTCAGAATTCTGCTGGACACATAAGATTAGGTGTTGAGTGCTACGGTTAAGAAAATGCTATATACTGTTAAGTAGTAGTTCTCAACAGGTGGTGAATTTATCCCCAGAGGACACTTAATAGTGTCTTAAGACATTTCTACTTGTCACAACTGAGTGAGTGCTATTGGCATGTAGTTGGTAGAGGTCAAGGATGTTGCTAAACATCCTACATTGCATAGGAGACCTCCCTACAACAAAGATTTATATCCAACCCTGGGCCAGTAGGACCCAGGATGAGAAACTCTGATTTTAAGTAGTATTGGGTTAAGTGATATCTCTTTGAGATGCTATTTTCTGATCTTACGGTGTTTGTTTGTTTTTGTTGTGTTTTGTTTAATTCTTATTCAAGTACAGTTTTCTGTTTTATATTCCCTGCACTGCCTGCCCCCCACCTCCCTCCCATTTCCGCCCCCACCTTAATTATTGTCCATGTGTCCTTTATACTTATTCATGTGAGTCCCTCCCCTTTTCCCCTATGATTCTCTCCCCTCTCCACTCTGGATCCTGTCAGCCTGTTCCGTATTTGAGTGTCATTGGTCGTATTTTGCTTGCTTGTTTGTTTTGTTGTTTAGATTCCTGTTAAAGGTGAGATCATACGATATTTGATCACCGCCTGGCTTATTTCGCTCAACATAATGCTCTCCGGTTCCATCCATGATGTGTCTTACGGTTTTTTTAAACATCTCTGACGTAAGATTACAGATTGATCCATAATTTATAATTATTTTGTCCACCTTTTGAAGGAAGATGAAACATTATGGTTATTTGGAAATAAACTTTTTAACTAAAATCTTGCAGATAAACTTTTAACTAAAAAACAGCAAAGAATATAGTTCTTTAATAGAGTATTTTTTATTGCAATAAGAGAAAAATAATTATAAAGCTCATCTGTCAGACTTATTTTTCCCAGATATTAAACTTAAATCAGAATAATACTGGGAGAATGGAGAAAAACCATAAATCTTTTCACTATATGATTTCTTGGAGGTAAATTTCTAAGCTAGGAAAAAAAGCAAGTTACATATAGAAAGTTTGATGTTAGAGAAAATGAGGAAAAGAGAACTTGTTTTTGCCTTTTTTAATTGTTTTGAATATTCAGAAGTAAAAATGCAGCCTATTCTCTAACTGTAATTTATTCTCTCATTAAACATTAACCAAGTCAAAAAACTTAATCATATAACAAAGTAGTCTATAAGATTTAATTTTATTTTGCCATCATTTTTACGTCCTCAGTGCCTGTTTTTGCATTTCTAGTGCTTGGTTCACAGTCATTGTGGGACAACTGAAATTTAAGAATTTAGTATTTCTGATTTTTGCTTAAGTCCTGGAAAACTACTCTTCAGAATCATGACAACACAAAAAATACTTTTTAAAGAGAATTGCAGTGAGACTTAGACTTTGCTTATGTATACTTTTCACTCCTCTCAAAATGTTCAGTAATCATCCAATTCATACTTTTAAATATTTTACCTGGTCTGATCCCCTAACCACAACCTGTTAGTACTTGGAATTGGAGGTGACTACTAATAATGGGTTTATGAATCAGATTATTCAAAGACTACAGGATTCTTCTCCAGCTCCCTTAAGTGTGTGTGCCCCTTTAAGATGATTTGAGGTGCCCTCGTCTTTCATTCTAACAATCCTAAAATCAAATGAATGGATAGTTTTACTGATGAAGAAAATGAGAATCTTAATCCTGTTATAAAATTCAAGTAGCAAAAGAGTGCTGGTTCTTGGATATTAGCTGTCCTAATAGAGGAAAGAACTTCCTGTTTCTACTTTTGTTGTGAAATTGTTAGTGAACCATTACAAGAGACAGTGAGACTGCTTGGATTACTAGAAATAATCCCAGCATATTTTGGAAAAGCAAAGATTAGGCCTAAGCCCCTGAAAATGTCATCAAAGCAAAACAATTAAAAAATTTTTGAATGCAATCCAAAGAATTAATGTTACAAGATACTATCTCAGAATATTTGAAATATATTCCATAAACAACATGCCAGAAATGATCAAGGCAGAAGCTCATCAGAGTCAGAAATAACCACTTGTTGACACTTAATACACTTGGAAAATCTCAGAGGTGATTTTGGTGTTATTCTAATAACATCTGCTTTTGGATGACACCAGATTTTGTAGGCTTATAGAGTATTTTTATATAATTAACTTCAATGTATATTAACAATTTTTTTAAAAGTATATTTTATTGATTATACCATTACAGTTGTTCTATTCCCCCCCTTCATTCCCCTCCACCCGCACACTCCCTCCCCCACCATTCTCCCCCCTTAGTTTATAACCACGTGTCTCAAGTTCTTTAGATTCTATATTTCACCCACTATTCTTGCCCTCCCCCCTATCTATTTTCTACCTACCATCTATGCTATTTTCTGTACCTTCTCCCCCCTTCTCCTCCTACCACTCCCCCGTTTCTAACCCTCCATGTGTTCTTCATTTCTATGGTTCCACTCCTGATCTAGCTGTCCTCTTGGTTTGCTTTTGTTTTAGGTGTGGTTGTTAATAACTGTGTGTTTGCTGTCCTTTCACTGTTCATATTTTTCATCTTCTTTTTCTTATATAAGTCCCTTTAGCATTTCATATAATAAGGGCTTGGTGATGATGAACTCCTTGAACTTGACCTTATCTGAGAAGCACTTTATCTGTCCTTCCATTCTAAATGAAAGTTTTGCTGGATAAAGCAATCTTGGCTGTAGGTCTTTGGATTTCATGACTTGGAATACTTCTTTCCAGCCCCTTCTTGCCTGTAAGGTCTCTTTTGAGAAATCCGCTGACAGTCTGATGGGTACTCCTTTGTAGGTGACTGTCCCCTTATCTCTTGCTGCTTCTAGGATTCTCTCCTTCATTTTAGTCTTGGCTAATGTAATTATGATGTGCCTTGGTGTGTTCCTTCTTGGGTCCAACTTCTTTGGCACTCTCTGAGCTTCCTGGATTTCCTGGAAGTCTATTTCCTTTGCCAGACTGGGGAAGTTCTCCTTTATTATTTGTTCAAATACGTTTTCCACTTGTGGCTGTTTCTTTCCCCCTTCTGGTACCCCTATAATTCAGATGTTGGAACGTTTGAAGATGTCCTGGAAGTTCCTAAGTCTCTCCTCATTGTTTTGAATTCTCATTTCTTCATTCCTTTCTGGTCGGATGTTTAGTTCTTCCTTCTGGTCCATTCCATTGATTGAGTCCCAGTTTCCTTTCCATCGCTATTGGTTTCCTGTGCATTTCCCCTTCATTTCAATTAGTTTAGCCTTCATATGTTCCTCTAATTTGTGACTATAATCAACCAGTTCTGTGAGCATCCTGATAGACAGTGTCTTGAATTGTGCTTCTGAGAGGCTGGCAATTTCTCGGTCGCTGAGTTATCAGCTCTGGGACCTTGAGTTCTTGCACCATCTTTTGGGCTGTTTGTGCCTGTTCAGTAGCAGGATCGGAGCCCTAAAGTGTTCACCAGGACGGGGCCACTCAGTCACTGGGTTGTGACGCTGTATGTGGGGGCGGGGTCAATGAGGAGCAATGGCATCCCATCTGCTGCCTCCCACCGTGACCCCCACAGGTGCACCAGCCACCACCGTCACCAGGCCCACGCATTTCATCGTACTGCACGCGAGTGTGCCAGCGCTGTCAGCCCTCGCCCCCTGGGGCCTGCGTGGTCCGTCTCACTGCGCAAATATGCGACCATGGTCAGTCTGCCCCACACCCTGACTGGGTCCGGGCCACTTGCATGCCTAGGTCGGGGATCTGTCCTGCCCGACCCTGCTCCACTACTGGCTCCGCCCCTCTTACCATCCCAGTTGAACGGTTCGTTGTTGTTGGACTTCTGTATAATTCCATTTTTCTGTTCTTTGGCTGTGTCTTTGTTCTCCAAACCTTTGTTGTATTCAAACTTGGTTGTGGGAGAAGGCACAGTGTTTCCACCTATGCCTCCATCTTGGCGGAAGTCTCTATATTAAGAATATGAACAAATTACGTTTTGAGGAATTCCACAATCACAGGGATTTTTACCACTTCCTCTTTCTTGTGTTTTAGTAGAGTGAAATGTAAATAATTTAGTTGTCAATTCTTTGCAAAACATTGTGTCAGTGTAAGTATAAAACCAAAGAAACATGTAAAAAACCTGAACTGGGTGGGCCTAGAGTAGGTGGGACAGATTAGCTGATGCCCTTCTCATCTGCCTTCTCTGTACACCCTGAGAATTTTAGGGTCACTGAACGTGTTACCATGTAAGTGTGCCTCACCTCTTCACCGGTACAAGACTTTCATAGAACATTCCATCAGTTGTGTACCCCTAGGCAGTTTCTCTTTAATTCTGTAGAGTGGCCAGGATAAATAACTGTGCCTTTGCTAAAGGTCAAAACTTCGGAGATTTCTGCTGAAGGTGGACCCCAGAGGAATGACACTTGAAGTTGTGCTTACATGTTTTTGACAAATTTTAATATCCATTTTCAGCAGCAGTAGAGATTTATGAACTTGGACACAGGACCAAAGACCATGATAATCCCAAGAGTCTCAGCTTTCAGGCACCTTTTCTGTGCTTTGGTTGAAGAACAAATACTGAGTACCTTACTCCTATGGAGCACAGTCTTAGCCAAGATCAAGGGAAGAAACAGTAAAGATTTCTGCCACAATGACAGTATAATTGTATTGTGCCTTAATACAGAGATGGTCACTTCTGGTGAGAAAGATGGTATTTATGTAGAAGGCAAAAAAAAAGTTTCGAAACAATTTTCTGCTAAAGAAAGGAATTTGGAATGTGTTCAACATGGATGAGTTTGCCTATTAGAACATGGAAAAACTTATAAATGTGTTAATGGAGTCTGCCCATGGCTATCCATGCCCACAGGGCACTAAAGAATTTGATGAAAATGGGTAATGCTACTTGTATATAGCAAACAGTAAAGATACCCTCTTTAGGTACCTACAGAAAATTGTTGACAATTTCAGCAGGAAAGGAATAGTATCTTCAGTGGGTTGGTTGGTTCCAGGCCAGTCTTTGTGAATCTCTCTGATCCAGGTAAGAATTGACCCTTGAGAGGCTCCTCAGAGCCTGAATTCCCTTAGCTACTTAGATCTTTACTGACTAGAATTCATAAAAAGTACCACAGTGGGGCTCAAGATTCATTTTTAAGATTTGACATGGTACTGAAGGGCCCTCATAGCACCCTGGCAGTTGTATACATAGTGTAGGTGAGACACTCCTCTTGTACTTTCTTCAATGTGGCCTTTCTAGCCCAGAATGGCTCCTATCTCATTGGACCTTTGCAAGTCCACAAGTTAACACTACGGTAGCATTGTGGATCAGAGATAACCCAGGATGAGTTTTCATTGTCAGAAGCCATGTTTTGGGTTGATCAAAAAGTTCATTTGGTTTTTTTCATAAGATGGTTCTAGTAGTGCTTGGTTATCTTTAACTTCATTTGAAACAATTTTGTTAGTTTGTATTGTGCAGCTGTCGTATCAGCATGCATTTTTTAAAAAAACATCAAAATTGGTGAATTTTTGTGTGGCTATTTTAATATCGAAGGTGGAAAAAGTACACAACATTTTTAGCATATTATGCTTTATTATTTCAAGAAAGGTAAAAATGCAACTGAAATGGGAAAAAAGATTTGTGCAGTATGTGGAGGTGCTGTGACTCATCAATTATGTCAAACGTGGGTTGCAAAGTTTCACGCTAGAGACTTCTTACGGGATGATGTTCCATGGTCAGGTAGATCAATGGAAATAGATAGCCGTCAACCAAAACAAGCCATTGCTTGAGAGCAATCAACGTTATACCATGCAGGTGATAGCCAACATGCTCAAGATATCCAAATCAATAGTTTTTGGTGAAAATGAAAAATATGCCTTTTATTTTACAGAAAAAACTTTACGGACTTGTTGGCTAACCCAATAGATTGGCTAACCCAATAGTGATATGAAGTAGGTACAAGAGCGTATATTGATGGTAGCAAAGGATTGACCTGAACACAGTAATTAGAGGCACCGTGAAAGGCTCCTCTGTAGGACATGGGTGTGTAGTGTGTGCCCTGGTTTAACTGCGATGAAGTCGCCATGTCTCTGGGTTGCAGGAAAGGAATTTGTTCTCCTACAATTTTGTATTCACATTGTCTTGTAAATACAAAACAGTGTGAAACTTCATAAACTTAAAATTAATATTTAAGAATATGGACTTCTGCCAAGATGGAGGCATAGGTGGAAACACTGTGCCTTCTCCCACAGCCAAGTTTGAATACAACCAAAGGTTGTATTCAAACAAAGGTTTGGAGAACAAGGACACACCCAAAGACCAGAAAACGGAATTATACGGAAGTCCAACAACTACAAACCGCTCAACATGGACGGTAAGAGAGGCAGAGCCAGCAGCAGAGCAGGGTCGGGAAGGACAGATCCCCCGACGTAGACGCGCAGGCAGCCCGGAACCAGTTGGGGTGTGGGGCAGACTGACCGTGGTCACACATTCGCGCACAGTGAGACGGATGATGCAGGCCCCAGGGGGCGAACCCAGTGGTGGAGGGCTGACGGCAGTGGCACACTCTTGTGCAGTGGAACAAAACACATGGGCCTGGTGACAGTGGTGGCTGCAGCGCCGGTGGGGGCTGAGGCAGCAGGTGGCAGACAGGACACAATTGTTCCTCTTTGACCCCACCCCCACATACAGCGTCACAACCCAGTGACTGAGTTGCCCTGCTCTAGTGAACACTTTAGGGCTCCGATCCTGCTACTGAACAGGCACAAACAGCCCAAAAGATGGCGCAAGAAAAACTCAAGGTCCCAGAGCCAATAACTCTAAGCAACCGAGAAATTGCCAGCCTCTCAGAAGCACAATTCAAGACACTGTCTATCAGGATGCTCACAGAACTGGTTGATTATAGTCACAAATTAGAGGAACATATGAAGGCTAAACTAATTGAAATGAAGGGGAAATGCACAGGAAACCAATAGCGATGGAAAGGAAACTGGGACTCAATCAATGGAATGGACCAGAAGGAAGAACTAAACATCCGACCAGAAAGGAATGAAGAAATGAGAATTCAAAACAATGAGGAGAGACTTAGGAACCTCCAGGACATCTTCAAACGTTCCAACATCTGAATTATAGGGGTACCAGAAGGGGGAAAGAAACAGCCACAAGTGGAAAACGTATTTGAACAAATAATAAAGGAGAACTTCCCCAGTCTGGCAAAGGAAATAGACTTCCAGGAAATCCAGGAAGCTCAGAGAGTGCCAAAGAAGTTGGACCCAAGAAGGAACACACCAAGGCACATCATAATTACATTAGCCAAGACTAAAATGAAGGAGAGAATCCTAGAAGCAGCAAGAGATAAGGGGACAGTCAAGTTCCCATCAGACTGTCAGCGGATTTCTCAAAAGAGACCTTACAGGCAAGAAGGGGCTGGAAAGAAGTATTCCAAGTCATGAAATCCAAAGACCTACAGCCAAGAGTGCTTTATCCAGCAAAGCTTTCATTTAGAATGGAAGGACAGATAAAGTGCTTCTCAGATAAGGTCAAGTTCAAGGAGTTCATCATCACCAAGCCCTTATTATATGAAATGCTAAAAGGACTTATATAAAAGAAAATGAAAAATACGAACAGTGAAAGGACAGCAAACACACAGTTATTAACAACCACACCTAAAACAAAAGCAAACCAAGAGGACAGCTAGATCAGGAGTGGAACCATAGAAATGAAGAACACATGGAGGGTTAGAAACGGGGGAGTGGGAGGAGGAGAAGGGGGGAGAAGGTACAGAAAATAGCATAGATGGTAGGTAGAAAATAGGGGGGAGGGCAAGAATAGTGGGTGAAATATAGAATCTAAAGAACGAGACACGTGGTTATAAACTAAGGGGGGAGAATGGTGGGGGAGGGAGTGTGCAGGTGGAGGGGAATGAAGGGGGGGAATAGAACAACTGTAATGGTATAATCAATAAAATATATTTTTAAAAAAATTTTTACAAATTGTTTTTGTTAAATGAAGCTTAGTGGAATGATAAGACTTTTTCAGGAATCACTACACATTTCAGCACTTTATTTTTTTTAAAGATTTTATTTATTAGTCTTTAGAGGGGAAGGGAAGGAGAGAGGGAGAGAATATCAATGTATGGTTGCCTCTTGTGGGTCCCCTGTTGGGAACTGGCCTGCAACCCAGGCATGTGCCCTGATTGGGAATCGAACCACAATCTTCTGGTTCGCAGGCCTGAGCTCATTCCAGTGAGCTACACCAGCCAGGGCTCAGCACTTTATTTTTTATTAACAAAGTGCGTATATTTAGGCCATAAATTTATTGTCTAAACTGGGAACCTTTTGAGAGAAGCGGATGGGGCCAAGAATAATTGTATCAACACATTATATCAAGTGTAAAGCCAGGATGTCTAAGGCAAACATTATTATCTACTTTTATTCACCTTGTGTGGAAATTGACCTGCTTTTGGTGTTCACTAGTTTCAAGACAAGCGTCAGGTTTGTACATGAGTAAAGATTAAGTCACAAAGTACTTTTGACTATAAATTATATACTTAGTTCTTATGTGTGTAGAAAATATATTAAGTCATAGATAAGGTACTTAAGTCGCTGAGTCTGCTCCTTATTGCAGCCCCATTAGTGACAGTCTGAATGTGCTCATTACTCCTAAACTGAGGCAGTGGCTCTTAAGTAGCATGTATGAGAATCGCCTGGAATGCTTGTTAAACTACTGACTGGGTGCCAGAATTGCTGATGGAAGTCTGGTAGAGTCCAAGGATTTACATTTCCAACAAGTTCCAGGAACTGACTAATGCTGCTGTTCTAGGTTAACTCAGAGAACTTCCAAACTAACATATAACATACACAGAGCAGGTGATTCCCTATTTGATATGTGATATAAAAATAAAAATCCTCCAAGAAAAGCAGCAGTTGCCTTGAAAATATTTTGAGCAACTTGGGCTTTTTCTTTAGGGGTAAATTACTACATTAAGTAAATTTAAGTGTAAGCTATTTGTTGAGTGAATGAATGAATGCAAGTCTGGGAGCCTATAGGATAGTCACTTTGAAAAGCTCCTTTAAGATAGTTTCTTCATAGGAAGGGTTGTAACTGCTCAAGCAACTGAATTAGGCTGAGAAAAAGCAATCTTTGTAGGATTTTTTTTTGTACTTCTCACCCTCAATCTACATTACCATGTCGTTCCTTTATGAGGTATCAGATTCTGAACATAATCCACACTATGCTGTGTGGTCAGCATAGTTTCCACTGTCAGGTGAGTGCTGAGTAGGTTGCTCAAACAACAGTTTGTGAAGGTGGTTAAGTGCTTCCTTGGGAGAACAGGTGAGTGGTGAGGAGGCCTATCAGCTGGCTTGGACAAGAACCCTAGAGAAGATTGGAAAAGGATGGAGATGGTAAGCAGGAGGGGGAGTAAACAACAGACAACAAAGGAAGCCTTTTTGACAATGGGGAGAACAAGAACATGAGAGGGCAAGGATTAGATAGCAGCAATAAGAGGGTGGCTTGGAAATAGGTGAGGTGTGAGCAAAGGCTATCATTTCAGTTCCAGGTTGTCTGTGTGTCTCCAGCCAGAGGTTAGTCATCTTCCTAAATCTTAAAGGGACTACTAATCAAGGCAGTGACTTCACCCTTGGAAGCCTTAACTAAAGAGCTTTGTGTTCTCTCCTTGAGGCAAAAGGGGAGCTTCCAGGACTAGTTGGGCCCTCATAGAGAAATTACGTTGACTGGGCAAGGCAATGGTAAGGGAAACTTAATTGGGGTAAATTAGGCACATTTGTAAACTGTTGCCCCACTGAGTTAGGGAACTAGAGTATGTTGGTAATCAGTGGGACTGGTGGTGTGTGGGGGTCATTCTAACTGTGTTGTCCCCCAGGCCATACCCAGGGGTATGGTCCCAATTACTGTGTACAGGCTGACTTCAGTGTCCAAAGGTCTAATCTGGAGGGTGGAGAGAATACAGGGGATGAGGAGATGGTAGTCCTCTAGGCTGTCAGTGTTACTAAAACTCAGGCTGATTATAATCTTAGTTGCAGAAAAGTTGATTAGCTTGAATTAGACCTCAGTCAGTGGTAGGGCCATGAAGATGGAGGCCAGGCCCTAAAGAGGATTTTGGGGACTGTCCAGACCCCAGCCACAGAGGCAGGATTCAGAGTTGGAACCTGAGTTCAACAAACTTAGGTAGAGTCCAGGAGCAAAGACAGGCCCACCCATACCAATTCTGATTGAAGACTGGAGCCCTGGGAGGGTGGTGGCATTTGGGTTTATACTACATTTATGACAATGAAAATAATGCACGCTAGACATGGGTGTGATGAACAACACTTCTTAGAATGTCACGCAGCTTAGATCTGCTCAAAGCTTGTTGAGCCTAAATCTGCAGTTCAGAGAGAACCTGATACAGCTAGGCAGGGTGGAAATGCAGGCATAACCCTCGGGCGGTTTTACAGATATTTACTAATCAAAAATACCTAAGCATTCTGACCCGGCTGATGTGACTCAGTAGACTGAGTTCCAGCCTTCAAATCAAAAGATCGCCTCTTTGATATCCAGTCAGGGCACATGCCTGGGTTTCGGGCCAGGTCCCCAGTTGGGGTGTCTGAGAGGCAACCAATCGTTGTCTCCCTCTTTCTCCTTCTTTTCTCTAAGAATAAAGTATTTTTTAAAATATCTAAGCACTCTAATGTATTTAATGTTTCATTAGAGCCAACCTAATTTCAAATTGCATGAAAACAAATTCAGAGTGAATCTGGATTTGAAATAAAATAAGGACTGTGCCATTCAAAAACTAAGCATTTAGTTCCAGTTTTAGAACTTGGTCATGTTCAGCCCTTGGCTGCCTGAGAGCCCCCAGCAGCCTGCACATAAACACCACTTTAGGAAACTAAGCTTGTCATCATCCACAAGCTTCAAGTAAACTCAAGACCAGCAAGCAGCCCTGACTGGAGGAGGCTCAGTGGGTTAGGTATTGTTCCACAAACTGAAAGGTTGCAGGTTCGATTCCAGTCAGGGTACATACCTGGGTTGTGGGCCAGGTCCCTCGTTGGGGGCATTTGAAAGGCAGCCTGGTGGATTCTTTCTCAAAATAAATACAACCTTTAAAAAAAATCCCTGTGTTCTGTAGGAGATCCTAAGCTGGTGTGAAAATGTTGACATTTTGTTCTTACAAGTGCATGAATGTCAGGAGGACTTCCTTCTCGTGACAAAAACTGGCATTAACTTGGGGTAACTATAGTTTTTAGCTTATCCCTCATTGAAATTTCCTCCCTCATTTTTTAATGAATATTTTAAAACATCTGTTCTTTACTAAGGTATTTAAACGTTAAAATATTATGGAGTCACCCTGACAGGTGTGACTCACTTGGTTGGGTATCATCACACAAAGCGAAAGGTCAGCAGTTCAATCCCCATTCAGGGCACATGCCTGGGTTATAGCTTTGGCTCCCGGTCAGGGTACATTCGGGAGGCAACTGATTGGTATTTCTTATCAATGTTTTTCTCTCTACATCCCTTCACCCCTCTATAAAATAAAAGTCTTTTTTAAAAAATAAAATATTATGAAGTCTAGGTTTAGATATCTCAATCACCTTTTAAATGTTTGGCACTTGGCATTGTTTTACAGTGTCTTGAGAGCAGATGACTTTCCAATTCACCAGTTTTTATAATTCATGTGCCTTGGATTTAACATCGAAGAATGCCATATAATCATTAAGTTTTCCCCCTATTTCACTACTACAATGTCATTATTGTAACACATGGTTCAGAGGGCACCTCTTTGAATGAGGTTTGTCCTGGGTTTATAACTTCAGAATTTTAACCTTTTCCAAAGACTTTAAAATTAGCATTAATTTGTATTTTCATGGCCTTTGTCCTAAAAAATTCTCTCAGCAGCCAATCAGGTGCAGATTTCACCTTGGGTTGCCTGTTTGTGTGATCCAACAATAGACGACATTCCGCTCTTGCTCTAGCAGGTCAGGCAAATGGGACTAAAACGCAGGCAACAGTTTTCAATGTGAGCTTCAGGAAGCTATTTAATAGAAGTCACTACAACACATCTTAGACTTCAAAACTTTTTGAAAACCATCTCTAAAGAGACAATGTCAATTTGCATGCTCTGGTTCATGACCATTAAGTTTTCCAATTCCAGATAAGCCAAAAAGATAAGTTATTCTTGGGGTTAGTTTATTAGTAACACAAATTCTCCTTTGCAAGGGTCATATTGAAGTGGGAAATTCACAGAGCGCAGTTAGTAGTCTGTGCTTCAGCAAACACAAAAAACAGGTCACGTTATTTTCCCCATTGGAAAGGTGAGGACACGCAACCCTCAAAAATAAAAAATTACTCTGTTGTGGTCCCCAGATAAATGGTGAGGGGTTCAGTATTTCACTTCATCTGGGCACAGTAAAACCTCAAGCCTCCCTTCTGGCTGAAGCTGCCCCCCGCCTCCCGCGCCCCTTCCCCCCCGCCCCGCCCAGCCCCACACCGCCCCGCCCATCTTGTTATCTCCCTTCAGGGGAGATATCTCCCTTTTTGTCTCCCTTCAGGCAGGGAAAGAGGAGAATCTACTTCTAATATAGTATAAGGAATAAATATTTAATGTCCATTTGTTTTCTTTTGTAGTTAGAAAGAAACTGGCTGTTGAAAGCCAGTTCCTGGCCACACAAAAGACCACATGCTGTTTCTCGCTATAACATAAATATTTAATTAAAGCCTATTTTAACCCATTCTTCCTTACAGCATAAAGTACACTTGTAGCTTTAGGCTACCCTTAGGCCATTTTCCAAACCCAGCTGTTATTTATCCCAGGCTTTTTGCTCGCTGTAGGCATTCACCTGGCTTTTGGAAATGTTTCCAGAAAGTGAATGTTTAGCCTTTGAACTACTGTTTTCAGAAGAGAACCATCTAACTGTCCATCACCATGAGAACTGGAATTTGGAATAAAATGAGAATTCTACCATTCTAGAGCTAACCCTTTAAACCACAGTTCTTTCTGTTTTAAGTCTTGGTCATGTTTGACCCTTGGTCACCTGGGCCTCCAGCATTCTGCAGATCGCCAGAAAAAAAACTGAAGTCAAGGTTAAAGCTGTGGTGCACAAACTTCTTCCTTTCCTCGGCATTCAGCCAGTACTCTTGTTTTAAATTATTATGGATTTGTTATAAATATTCTTTAATAAATAGCAGACCACTTCCTGGTTTCTGGGAGGCAGAATAGGACAAAAGGTTTTGAAGAAAGTCATCATTTGAGTCCATTTGCCCAAGTGTATGAAGTCACACATACACTTCTGTCAGGATTTATTGAGAGAATGGGAAATTCTGCAGTTAATATACCTCTATGACCACTGGGCACTGGACAGCTTACACCAAAACACTGAAATGTCATGGTGTAAGTGTAAGAGATAGGAACCTAGTAGAGATACGGTATAAGGGGTTTAGACAGTGCGAACAGGAAAAGATTGATTGACCTACACATGAAAATAGATTTTATTACAATAAAAAAAGAAGAATCTGAATTCCAGCTTTACAATTAAAAAATGCTGATCCAGGCCAGCTGTAATTTAATGGTGCTTATATTTAAATTTTTTTAGTAATTTTAGGAAGGGAGAGAAACATCAATTTGTTGTTCTACTTATTTATTCATTCATTGGTTGATGATTTTTTAAGATTTTATTTTATTTTTAGACAGAAGGGAAGGGAGGAAGAAAAAAAGGGAGAGAAATATCAGTGTTTGGTTGCCTCTCACACACCTCCTACTGGGGACCTGGCCTGCAACCCAGGCATGTGCCCTGACTGGGAATTGAACCAGCGACCCTTTGGTTTGCAGGCCACCACTGAATCCAATGAGCCACACCAGCCAGGGCTTCATTGGTTGTTTTTTTAAAAAAGATTTTACATATTTACTTTTAGGGAGAGGAAGGAAAGGAGAAAGAGAAGGGGTGAGACATTGATTGGTTGCCTTTTGCATATCCTCAGCTGGGGACCCAGCCCTCAATCCAGGCATGTGCCCTGACTAGGAGTCAAACCTGCAACCTCTCAGTAGGCCCATGCTCATTCCACTGAGCCACACCAACCAGGGCCATTGGTTGATTCTTGTATGTGCCCTGATGGGATGGAACCCAGAACCATGGTGTATCAGGATGACCCTCCAACCAACTGAGCAACCCAGCCAGGGCTAACTGTGCTTATATTGACAGTAAAACACTCTAGTAAACTTCTTAAAATAGCAGTTTATAAGATTTATAACATATAAGTTATTTATAAAATAACATATATGATGCAGGGTCAGAGCCACTCCTGTCTTGTACTGTTCCTAGCAGTAACTACTTACGTGTCATGTTGCCCATCTTAAAATGCTTCCCCTTGTAAAGGGATTATTCACTATTAACTTTTTATGAGTAAATGGATATTCTTCTTGTTATGACAAAGATTCTCATACCTTTACTAAATACCTTCAACACACTCTCAAATGTGAAAATGGCTTTACATCCCAAGTTTGTTTATTTTTAAACATTTTATTGATTATGCTGTTTCAGTTGTCCCAGTTGTTCTCCCTTTGCCGCCCCACCCAGTACTCCCAATCCCTCCAGCAAACCCCATCCCCCCCTTACTTTGTGTCCATGAATCGTGTGTAAGTTCTTTGGCTATTACATTTCCTATGCTATTCTTAACATCCCCCTGTCTATTTTGTACCTACCAGTTTGTGCTCCTTCATCCCTACACCTTTTTCCCCATTCTCCTCCTTTCCTCTCCCAACTGATAACCCTCCAAAAGATCTCCATATCTATGATTCTGTTCGTTGGCTTGTTTGCATAGTTTGTTATTTGGATTCAATTATTGGTAGTTGTGAATTAGTTGCCATTTTAATGCTCATCATTTTGATCTTTTTCTTATATAATTCCCTTTAACATGTTACATAATAATGTCTTAGTGATGATGAACTCCTTTACCTTTACCTTGTCTGGGAAGCACTATATCTGCCCTTCCATTTTAAATGATAGCTTCACTGGATAGAGTAATCTAGGTTGTAGGTCCTTGCTTTTCATCACTTTAATTCTTGCCAATCTCTTCTTGCCTGCAAAGTTTCTTTTGAGAAATCAGCTAATAGTCTGATGGGAACTCCTTTGTAGGTAACTCTCTGCTTTCCTCTTCCTGCTTTTAAGATTATCTTTCGCCTTTGGCATTTTAGTTATGTGTCTTGGTGTGGTCCTCTTTGGGCCCAACTTGTTTGCGACTCTATGCTTCCTGGACTTGTACATCTATTTCCTTTGCCAAATTAGGGAAGTTTTCTTTCTTTTTTTTTTCAAATAAGTTTTCAATTTCTTGCTCTCCCTCTTCTCCTTCCGGCATCCCTATGATTCAGACGTTTGTACTTCTGGAGATTTCCCAGAGCCTCCTTAGCCGATCCTCATTTTTAAAAATTTCTCTTTTCTCCTTGCTGTTCTGATTGAATGCTTCTTCCTTGTGTTCCAAATCATTGATTCGATTCTTAGCTTCATCCCCTCCACTATTCATTCCCCATGGGTTTTTCTTTATTTCACTTAATATAACCTGCATTTCTGCCTGGGTCTTTTTTATGCTTCTGAAGTACCCTATGAATTCCTGGAGCATCCTGAAAACCACTGTTTGGAACTCTGCATCTGATCAAAATATCTCCATTTCATTCCGTTCTTTTTCTGGAGTTATCATCTTTCTTTCATTTGGGTCATATTTCTTTGCCTTCTCAATTTGGTATCCTCCTAGTGTTTGCTTCTGCATATTAGGTAGAGCTGCTCTGACTCCTTGTTTTAGTAGCGTGGCCTGTTGTAGAAAGGCACCTGTAAGCTATATGGGGTGATTGCCACAGTGGGGCAACCCATGTCACTGCTTTGTGGCTCTGTATGGGGGCATGGCTTAGAGAGGGAACAGTGCCACTGCCTAGCCTTTGGCATTTTGCTTTGGAGGAAGCTGATTGCCAGTCACTTCACTTTCTCCCCGTTTGTCACTGGTCCCCTTCCAGCTGTTGCCCTGATGCTGAATCCCAGAGAGGGTGGATCTGTGTGAATCATAAGTCCATTGCAGGCCCTTGAAGAAGTGCATCTTGGGAATTCCACTGTTTCTTTCACCACCCCAACTCCTACTGGTTTTTATAGCCTGTAGTTAAAGGGACTTACCTTCCTGGTGCTGGAACCCTGGGCCGGGTGGTCTGGTGTGGAGATGGGATCCCTCACTCCCAAGGTATCCCTCCTGGTTTTTATCCACCAGATGTGGATGTGGGACTGCCTGTTCCTAGTCTCTGCACCTCTCCGCCTCTCCATGCCTCTTTGCATGTCTCTGCATCCCCACCCCCCTACCCATCCGGATGAATGTGGCTTCTTTAAATCCTTCCACACAGCTCAGTTTTCTGACAATTCTGGGTGATGCTCGTTTTGTAGTCTAGTTGTAATTTTTGCTATAATTGCACGAGGAGACAAGGTTTACCTACCAAGTTTTACCAAGGTGTGTGTTTACCGATGCCTCCATCTTGACCAGGAGTACTTCTAAATATTAATTGAGAGAATGATACCAGAAATATAAAGCAGAATGAATAAACCTGGAGTAAGGAAATATTATAGGCCCTAGCTGGTTTGGCACAGTGAATTGAGTGCTGGCCTGTGAACCAAAGGGTCACTGGTTCGATTCCAGTCTAGGGCATGTGCCTAGGTTGTGGGCCAGGTCCCCAGTAGAGGGCATGTGAGATGCAACCACATATTGATGTTTCTCTCCCTCCCTTCCCCTCTCTAAAAATAAATAAAATCTTTTAAAAATATTATAAAACTCTGGAATTTTGTATAAATAAGATACAGTTTACAAGATTTATAAATCATATTTATAAAATCTGTGTTTCATAGTATAATGTATCATCTTATTTTGGTATTGTTTTAGCCCTCTCCTACCCCAATTTCTTCCTTAGTCACCTTTTGAAGTTACGCAATACAGAGCTTCTCCTCACCCTCCCTGTTTGCGGGTGGACACACCGAGGTGACATACCAGAACTGCGCGGGGCTGACCTGGGATCACACACACTTAGAGGATTATTTGCCTGTTAAACCGTGTGACGCAGGCTGAAGTCCTCCCCCGCTATGGAAAGAAGTGAAAACAGTTGGATTGCTTTTCTTAGTTTTCACAATAGATACCAAATAAAAACAAGATGTCTCAAATTCTCTTCATAATGAACTGGATTACTAAAAATTCTTCTTTGAGAGCCTGTACTATTTTTGGAAAATAGTCTATGGTAGATGCAGTTTAAGAATGATGTAGCTAAAAAAAGATAATGATGATGTAGCTGTGATGAACTAGTCAGAAAGTGCTGTGTTGCTGCTTCGGCAATAACTTCAGCTGTGTTTCTCCTTCTTGCTCATAGTGTGTCCTCAGGACCTGACATGGTTCTGAGCATAAACTTCTGTTGTGGCATGGAAATTGCCACCAGGCAATTTGAGTTAGGCACCTTGATACACAAAAGCGCTTTGTGGTTTCCCCTTTTCTTTTGCAAATGTCGAACATAGGGGTTTAAGAATGGAGCTGTTATCAACCATAATGGGAAGGAATCAAACATACAGAATGTTTGAGGGCAGGAAGTAGATGAATGAGAGCCAAAAGGGCAGGCATTCTGGATGCTTAGCAAGGGGCTGTCCCAAACATTTGGGTTGGGGAATGGTATATTGAGTTAAAAATGCTGAAATAAAGTTATTTTTGCTTATTATCCTGTATTAAAACTTACTACAAACAAAAATAATGAAATTGAGGGAAAACTTCCACCTCCAATGAAAAAACAGCCATAACCACTGTGAAGTGGGCGTGTACCTCCACTCGTATATAGACCTTGAATATGGATTTTTCTCACAAGTGCCACCATCTTTGAAGGAATATTCTTGGCTAAAGCGAGATAAACCATCTGGGACAGGCCACCAGAGAAACAGAATATGCTTGTAGAGACTCAGATTCTGTCCCGATGGTAGAGCTGGGGATAAACCAAGCCATTTGTACAATCTCCGACCTAGCTTCTTACTTAAGGAGAAGCCTTAGAGGTGAAAGGAGTGTGAGCACTGCCAGGGTAGCACTAGACAGAGGGCTTTGCATCAATTCCCTTGAATCCGGAAAGCTGAAGGGAGATGTATTCCTAGTGAAAGCAAAGGAATGACAGATTTGGTGAAAGAGCATTTGAGATAATACAAGGGTAGGTTTCCCAAAGAACATAGGACCTAAGTATAAAAAGTCTCCTCTTGCCCTGGCTGGCATAGCTCAATGGATTGAGTGCGGGCCTGCGAACCAAAGGATCATGGTTCGATTCCCAGTCAGGTCACATGCCTGGGTTGCAGGCCAGTTCCCAGCAAGGGACACATGAGAGGCAACCATACATTGATATGTCTCTCCCTCTCTCCTTCCCTTCCCCTCTAAAGATAAAGAAACAAAAATCTAAAAAAAATTTTCTCCTCTTCATAGGAACATAAAAGGTGATCAAAAACATGAATTCACAAAAGAAATCTCCCCCAAAAGAATGGGCTCGGAAAAATAGTTCTCTATGATTTTTAAGAAATATTCCTTTTTTAGCCCTGGCTGGTGTAGCTCAGTGGATTGAGTGCAGGCCTGCGAACCAGAGTATCGCAGTTCGATTCCCAGTCAGGGCACATGCCTGGGTTGCAGGCCAGTTCCCAGCAGGGGACACACGAAAGGCAACCATACAGTGATGTTTCTCTCCCTCTCTCCTTCCCTTCCCCCCTAAAGATAAATAAATAAAATCTTTAAAAAAGAGAAATATTCCTTTTTTAAAAGGTTGAAGGAATACAAACATTCACAGAAGAGACAGAAACAAAAGAAGAGAAAAAATAAACTGGCAGAGCTTGTGAAATGAATAGAAGTCAGATAAAACTGTACCAAAAAAGTCACCTTAAAATCAATGAAAAATGGAGTAACAAACTGAAAACCAGAGAGCTAACAGGCTTGAGGAAATTGAACAAAATAAAACAGAAGACAGTATATTAAGTTGAACCACATGAGATTGTTATGTCCAATTATTTGACCTACAAAAAGGCAACTTCTAAACTTATATTTTTCTATTTACCTAGAAAAATGTTCACCTTGCTAAAGATGATCATTTCTTTTTTTAAAAAGATTTTATTTATTTGTCTTTAGAGAGGAAGGAAAGGAGAGAAGGAGAGAAATATCAATGTATGGTTGCTTCTTGTGAGTCCCCTGCTGGGAACTGGCCTGCAACCCAGGCATGTGACCTGACTGGGAATCGAACCGCGATCGTGTGGTTCACAGGCCTGCGCTCAATCCACTGAGCTACACCAGCCAGGCCTAAAGATGATCATTTCTGTTTGGAGAATTTGAAATGAATATTTTTCTTTCATATGTTTAAATTTTTAATTATGAGATGTATTATTTTTTCAAAAACAATAGAGGCATTCTTTAAGTGTATGGTTTGGGGAAAGGTTGTGAAAGATTTAATGTCCCCAAGGAAATATCTACAACCCAGGACCCCCAGTAAATCTGCTTTCTGAGTTATCACAGGCCAGTTTAAAAGAATTCACTTTCCCCCTTGTCCACTAGTGTGACTTACCTCTCATCACCGTTTGGCAATTTGAATGTCCAGAGGGACAGTTTATTGGTTTAGAACAGTGATTTTTCAAACTTTTCCACCTCATGGCACACATAAACTAATCACTATAATTCTACGGCATGCCAAAAAATACATTTTCTTGCTGACCTGACAAAACATAGGTATAATTTTGATTCATTCACACCGACGGCTATTTCTGTGCTGGCTGCTGTCATTTTTCTATTTGACAATCTAAGGGAAAAGAGGTCAGAGCCCGTGACTAGTCAGGTATTGCATGTTTTAAAGATTCTCATGGCACATGGATTGAAAATTGCTGGTTTAAAAAAAAACAATTCTTGACTTTAAATTCTTTGAAGAACAGAAACAAAATGGGTGCATGTGCTCTCTCAATGTTCATAGTATAAATGAAATTTAACCAAATGTGAATAGGATACATTGACAAAATAATCATGGCATTATGAATGGACTGCACACCCTTTTATTGCTTACTTGAGAATGAATAATTTTGATTTATTTAGAATAATCAATTTATATTATGTGAATAGCACTTCTGTTTAAAAAATGGGATCCTTTTGAATAACAAACCTGCATTCTCAAACACACAGAGAGAGTTGTGTTTATTGTGAAACGATCCACTAAAGGGTTTGAGTAGTAAGCTCTGCCCATCTTAAATATTACCACGTACAGCAAAAGAAGTTTATTTACAGGGATTTTTTGGTCACTCTTGTATAAAATAAGGTTGTCTGTAAATGTGTCTTCATTCTTCATGCAGAAGAATACTTTCACTCATAAGAAATGTGTTTTGGGAACTCACTGGCCCTTGGAGGTGGGTCTCTGATTTCCTAAAACACATGGAAGTCAGAAGCGGAGGGGCTGCCATCCGGTATTCTCCGACCGCATTCAGGCAAGGCAATTACTACACATGTCTCCAAAACAGTCTTTCCACAGACATCTGGGGGAAGTCTGAGGGAGGCTGGTAGAGGGATACTTAATTTGCAGGCCCCACTGGCTATTTACTCCTGAAGTGTTAGGTCCCCTTCTGGTAAATAAGGTGAGTTTTTGGACCCTTTTCCTGAGGAGTGTAGAGAGTTCTAGGGATTGGTCAGAAGGATGCTTTTCACTGTGTAAGCCATGGTTTGAATCTAACCCAGGTTAACCTTATGACCCTCACTAGTTTGTGTGAAATGAGGTTGTGATCTTGGTCTTGCCTTAAAGAAGTGCTTTTCACATCGAAATTGGCACTAATTGGTCTCTTTGTTGACAGGCTTAGCTGAGAGGCTTCATGATTGAATGGGCAGTGAGAACAGAAAGTAAATTACCCCACCTCAGCTCAGCATATTGGCTGGAGGACGCATGAGGCAATTACTGGTTCTCTCCTCTTTCAGCAGCATCCAACATACATCATAAAGCAACTGGGTTGGACCCAGAGGCCCAGAAGGCCTATTATTTGCGTATGAGAAGTACTTTTCATACGTCTGGCTCTGTCTTTAGGGCAGTCTTGACACTTATAGGGCTCTAGACCAAGATTCTGAAAACTTTAAAAAAAATTGATTTAAAAAAAATCAGAGGAAGAGGAGGGGGCAAGGGGAGAGAGAGAAACATCCATCTGTTATTCTACTTATTGATGCATTCATTGGGCGATTCTTGTATGTGCCCTGACTGGGTATTGAACCTGCAACCTTGGCATATTGAGTTGAGGCTCTAACCAACTGAGCTACCCAGGCAAGCCCAGATTTTGCAAATTTTTTTTATGCAAAGGGTGAGAGAGGAAATATTCTAGGCTTTGGAGACCAGCAAGTGCTGCAGCTATTCAACTCTGCTGGAAAAAAAGCAGCTATAGAAAACAATACATGAATGAGTGTGCCAGTATTCCAATAAACTTCATACACTAAGATTTGAATTTCATATACTTTTCGCATGTCAAGAAACGTTTTTCTTCTTTCGATTTTTTCCAACCATTTAAATATGTAAAGCCCTGGCAGGTGTAGCTCAGTGGATTGAGCATGGACTGTGAACCAAAGGGTTACTGGTTCGATTCCCGGTCAGGGCACATGCCTGGGTTACAGGCCAGGTTCCCTGTAGAGGGCACTCAAGAGACAGCCATACACTGATGTTTCTCTCACTCTCCCTCCCTTCCTCTCTCTAAAAAATAAATAAATAAAATCTTTATTTAAAAAAAAGTAAAGAGCATTTTTAGTTTGCGGACCATACTTAAACAGGCAGTGGGCCAGATTTGGCCTGTCTCCTGTAGTCTGCTGATTTCTGCTCTAGACTAAGAGTTGGAGATCTCTCTCACTTCCCCTCCTTGACCAACCACTAACTAGCTATGGGACCCTGGGCACTTGCCTAACTTAAGTTTAACTCCAGTTTAGGCTTCAGTTTCTTTATCAAGTATGTTTTGATAAAATGGAAGTAATAGGAACAGATGAAACAAAGGGTTTTTTTTTTAGGTATAATATTAGATTTTCTGATTGTATTGTTGGAGCAGAAGTCAACCTAAGCAGTGTTACGTATATGAAATGGAAATTAGTTTACTTAAAGGAAATGTATCTCCATATTCTCAGTGTGGATTTTGGCCTAACATGAGGACAATGTCACAACTCTGATAGCAACCAAAATTTGTAGTTTCCTAACTCTATTTGAAGGCTCATAACACTTATTTCTGTTTTCCAAAACTGCTATTTTTCTTCCTTGGGTGTTTTCTTTTTTCTTTTTCTTTTTTTAAAAAATATTTCATTTATTCATCTTTAGAGGGGAAGGGAAGGAGAGAGGAAGGAAACATCAATGTATGGTTGCTTCTCGTGCATCCCCTGCGGGGAACTGGCCCCTGCGGGGAACTGGCCTGCAACCCAGGCATGTGCCCTGACTGGGAATCGAACCGCGATCATCTGGTTCGCAGGCCCGTGCTCAATCCACTGAGCTACACCAGCCAGGGCCGTTGGGTGTTTTCTTTTTCTTTGTTTATTTGTTTTTGTTTTTGTGGGTGGGGAGAGAATGAAGCCAGAGTTTATTGAAAACAGGACATTTTTCTCCTTCGAAGACACTAGTTTAAAATATTAATGTTTTTGTGTTTTGGGCAAGTATATTTTATAAGGACTCTGCTACCCAGATGTACCTTATTGTAAGAGGTGATAACTGAGCATTAGTAATCATTTCTGTTGAAGAGCAGAAAAGAAAATTACCAACTTATCTAACACACACATATATATATTTTTAAAGATGGAGGTATTTTGTGGGTGAGTTGGGAGGAGGGCAGAGAGGATGAGGCAGCAACGTGGAAGTATTTTAAGAGTATATTTGAACTTCCAGTCAGGATGGAGGTGTAGGTAGACATGCTTCACCTCCTCATACCACCACAAAAAGAACTACAACTAAATCTCAAAACAACACCCAGAACTGTCAGAAATCAAACTGTACGGAAGTCTGACAGTACAGGATTTAAAGAAGCCACATCCATTGAGATGAGTAGGAGGGGCAGAAACACAGAGATGGGCAGAGAGGTGGCAGCACCAGTGGCATGTTCGGGAGTGGCCCCCCATTCACATGTAGTGGATAAAAATCAGGAGAGAGACCTTGGGAGCCAGCAATCCCAGCCCCAGGCCAGACTGCAAAGCCAAGGGTTCCAACTCTGGGAAGATAAATCCCCATGACTCCTGGCTGTAAAAACCAATGGGGGTTGGCATAGCAGAAGAAACTGCAGGATTTTCAGGAAACTCCACTTAACAGGCTGACAAACATATGCAAACATACATATTAAAACATACACAAACCCACCCACTGTGGGATTCAAACACCAGGACAATAGCTGGAAAAGCACTAGTCACAAAGGAAGAGTGGGTGAAGTGGCTGGAAAGGGGGCGAGTACTGGGCAAACCTCCAGAAGCCAGGCAGTAGCACAGTCCCCTTTCCCCCAACATAGAGTCGCAAGTGGTGAAGTGGGTTGCCCTACTCTGGCGATTACCTAAGGCTCCACCCCACACAATTTACAGGTGCCTTCTTAACGATAGTCCATGCCACTTAGGGAGGTAAAGCAGCTCTACCTAATACACAGAAACAAACACAGGGAGGCTGACAAATTGAGGAGACAAAGAAAGATGGCCTAAGTGAAAGAACAGGACAAACCCCCCCCCCCAAAAAAAAACAACTGAATTAAATGAAGATAGCCAACCTATCAGATGCAGAGAACCTACAGGTTCTGCAGGGAACCAACAGTGAAGGGAAGGAAACCAGGGTTCAAATAAACTATTTGGAACATAAGTAAGAAATAAACATTTAATCAGAACAGAAATAAGAAAGAAGAATTCAAAAAAACAAAGATAGTATAAGAAGACTGTGGGACACCTCCAAATGTGCCAACATCTGAATCAAAGGGATTTCAGAAGAAGAAGAGGGAGAGCAAGAAATTGAGAACTTATTTGAAAAAATAATAAAAGAAAACTTCCCTAATCTGGCAAAGGAAATAGACATACAAGTCCAGGAAGCGCAGAGAGTCCCAAACAAGATGAACCCAAAGCGGTCCACTCCAAGACACATCATAATAAAAATGGCAAAGGTTAAAGATAAAGACAGAATCTCAAAAGCAGCAAGAGAAAAGCAGGGCGTTACCTACAAAGGAGTTCCCATAAGATATCAGCTGATTTCTCTAAAGAAACTTTGTAGGCAAGAAGGGACTGGGAAGAAGTATTCAAAGTGATAAAAAGCAAGGACATACAAGCTAGATTATTCTATCTAGTGAAGCTATCATTTAGAATGGAAGGGCAAATGAAGTGCTTCCCAGACAAGGTAAAGTTAATGGAGTTCATCATCACCAAGTTCTTATTATATGAAATGTTAAAGGGGCTTATTTAAGAAAAAGAAGATCAAAACTATGAACATATAAAAGGCACCCTAGCTGGTGTGGTTCAGTGGATTGAATGCCAACCTGTGAACTAAAGGGTCAGTGGTTCGATTCTGAAACAGGGCACATGTCTGAGTTGTGGGCCAGGTCCCCAGTAGGGGGTGCTTGAAAGGCAACCCTCCCTTCCCCTCTCTTTCTCTCTCTTTTCCCCTCTCTCTAAGAATAAATAAGTAAAATCTTTTTTTAAAAGGCAACACATTTAGAACACTCAACAACTGACTGTAAAACAAACAAACAAACAAACAAAGCAAACAACCAGAACAGAAACAGAATCATAGGTGTGGAGATCATGTGGAGGATTACCAGTCAGGAGGGGGAAGGGGGAGAATGGGGGAAAAGTTGCAGGAATTGAAAATCATAATTGGTAAGTACAAAATAGACAGGGGTATGTTAAGAATAGTATAGGAAATGGAGAAGCCAAAGAACTGAAATGTACAACCCATGGACATGAACTAAGTGGGGTGATTGCTGGAGGACATGGGGTACTGAATGGAGGGACACAACAGGGGAAAATTTGGGACAACTAATAACAATCAATAAAATTTTCCTTAAAAATAAGAGCATATTTATTTCTTCATAAATAATATTTCATGCATTCCTTTGTTTTTGCTTTTGTTCTTTATATCAAATATCCAGTCAGTGTTCAAATTTCTAATAAATTGTTTTACATTTGGTTTGTTCAAATTAGTATCCAAATAAGGTCCACACTTTCCGTTGCATTGGTTGACATGCCTCTCAGTCTCCTTCAAATTTTCTCTCCTCCCCTGCTTTGTTTTTCTTGTCATGAATTTGTGATGAAGACTCTGCTGTTTGAAAACCAGTAGCTTGGCCCTGACCAGGTGGCTAAGTTGGTTAGAGCGTAGTCCCAATACACCAAGATTGTGGGTTCAATCTCAGGTCAGGGCATATACAAGAATCAACCAATGGATGCGGAAGTGGGTGGAACAACAGATGGGTGCCGCTCAGAGGAAGAGAGAAAAACACTAGCTTGTAAGCTATTTCAGCTGATGAAAATGCTTCCTTAATCTTTGTGTCTTCCTCTTTACTATCCAAAGGGGTACCTGAAGTATAACAGGCTCAGTAAGTATTTATTATTATTGTATGATTGTTACTTCTACAAGGTCTCATATTTTATTTGTTGTATGCCAAATAAACTCCATCTGTTTAGCACTAAACCCGGGTTGGTTGGTACTAATTTGGAGAATGAGTGCTCTCCTATCACACTTGCGTTCTTTACCATCTTGTTCAGGAAGCCATTTTCTTGCTTGTTAGCAGTGCTCTGTGGGGCATTCTAGAGCATATATATGCTTGAATAAGAGGTGATCCTGGATTCCTGCTGTTAAGAAGCTTAAACAACTGGTAACAGGTCGATTGTAAGAAGGGGGAAGCAACAGTTTGTTTCCCGACCCCCGATCCCCGAGAATTTCAGCGTGTGAGTGAGATGGTTTGGCACCTTTTCTTCCCTCCCTCCCTCCGCAAGAAAGCAGAGGAGAGACAGCCTTGCCGCCAGAATGCAAGGCCGTCTGGAAACAGAGTTCCTTTGAGATCCGAGCACCTGGAGCTGGGCCAAGTCATTTTTTAAATCTGATTTGCATGTAAATGGGGGCTAGGAGGCCCAGCTTTACACCCTTGGAGGTAATAAAACTGAAGAGAAGTGGTTTCTCCTTTAAAATCCTAGAACTGGTTTTGGCACCTTGCCTCAGACCTCCATTCTTTATTCTCTTTTGAAGGAGGTGGGGGCAGGGGCTGTAAGGAAAGAGTTCAACTGGTTTTGAATGTTTCAAATAATAAGAATTCTGCTGAGTTGCTCTGGCCCCAGGGCACTTAGTTGCACTCCTTCTCGATGGGCTGGTGCTCCAGCTTTCTTTCCGGAAGTAATTTTTTACAGCTCTGAGATCTGCCCTCTGACCCTGCGTTTAATGGGGAGGTAGAGTGATGGAGTCTTCATTTTGGTTAGAAAGCTTATTGACTTCGACAGACCCAGTGTAGGAGAGCCAGCCGCCTTGCCTTCTTTTTTTTTCCCTAAGTTTTAAAAAACTTATTTATCTTTAGAAGGGAAGGGAAGAAGTGAGGGAGAGGAATATCAGTGTATGGTTGCCTCTCGTGTGTCCCGTGCTGGGGAACTGGCCTGCAACCCAGGCCTGTGCCCTGACTGGGAATTGAACCGGTGACCCTTTGCTTCACAGGCCCATGCTCACTCCACTGAGCTACACCAGCCAGGGCTGCCTTACCTTCTTTTAAACCAAAAGTTACTGAGAATTTTTTTTATTACACAACTTTTGGAAAGTAGAGAAAAGCCTCAAATAAAAAATTGCTTGTAATCCCACCATTTAGATATAATTTCTGTTAATAGAATGATAATTTTTCCAGTTCCCTACTTTCCAAAGAAATATGGGATTATAGAATGTTTTATTTATTTATTTTTCCTATTTGTAGAATTTATTGGGGTGACCCTGCTTACCAAAATTATACAAATTTCAGGTGCACAGTCCACAGCACATCTGTACCCTATACTGTATGCCACCACCCAAAATCAAGCCTCCCTCCATCACATCTCCTCTCTACGGTCCTCCCCCGCCCTGCACAACCTACGGGAAGTTTAAAATGTTTTTTCGGTATTAGTTCTTTAGTGAAGTGGGGAGGGGCAGAGTGACAGAGGTTTTTACTGGCCCTGACAAAGACTCCTCTTGACCACAGGAACCTTGACCAGGTTCCTATGAGGCTTTGACTTTGGGCCCTGTGTTCTTCTCTGCCTGCCCAGCGAGTCTTAGCAAGAATCCTGCTCAGTCAGTTTAGTGGAAATCCCCCCCCTTGATATCTGATCAATTCATCCCCCACTTTTGATGTCTAATCCTTGACCTGCCATTAGCAAGAATTCTGTTAGGTCAGTTTAGCAAGAATACTCCTACCCTCACGGCCTTCCATTAGTAATTTTCTAGCCACTAACTCCCTCATTCTGCTTATCGGCAAAAATCGCTGGATTCTCTACTGTCTTTGCCTTGTAGCTGCCTGCTGTCTAGACTTTGCAATAATCTTGAATGAAGTCTTCCTCACCATGTTAACAAAGGTCAGAATCATTTTTTCAAAAAGATTTTATTTATTTCTTTTTGAAGAGACAGGGAGGGAGGGAGAGAAAAATCGATGCGGGCTGGGGCGGGGGGAACATCTATCAGTTACCTCTTGTACTCCCCCCATCTGGGGACTGGCACTTGCCCTGACCAGAAATCAAATTGGAAACCCTTCGTTTTGTGGGATGATGCTCAACCAACTGAGCCACATCAGTCAGGGAAGAGTAATTTTTTTCTTTAACACTTGTCATATGAGAACAATGGGATCCCTAGCATTCTTAGCTTTTTCACATTCCAAGCTAAGAATTTTCTTTTCTCCAATACTATTTTCTTTGTTGGCCCCTCGCCCCTGGAAAGATAAAGAAGTGAATTGTTTAAAGGCAAATCAGGATCGGCTCTGGGGATCACCGGCTCTCAGGCCCTGATTTTGCTTCTCTTAGTGCCTCGTGGGACTCAATGACTGTTTCAAAGACGCCAGATTTCTGTCTTCGGGTGTGAAGGTGGAGCTGTAGAATCTGGAACCTGGAAGGGACCCTAAGGAATCCTTCAGGTCAGCCAAGTATCTTTATTGCCAGTTAACAGATGAAGCTAGTGCAGTTCAGAGTCTTACCCAAGAATAAAGAAAGTAATTTAAAGAAAAGAAATGTCATTAAATGTCCTTCTCCTGCCTCCACCTCCTTTTCTCTGCCCTTTAAGTCAACACAGTTGCTTAGCAAAACCTCACATTTTTATTTGAGAAATAGAAAGAAAAGTCTCCAGGCTTCTTTTTTCCTAGTAAAGGAAAGAAAGGTGCTATAGAAGTAGAAATGATCATAATAAAGAGAATCTAAATAGGAAATGCTTTCTAAATCAGCCTTAAGTGTCAAAGCTTGATTTTTTCTGCATTAAAGCGTAGGAACTTTAGCCTGATGAATTTGTTGTGGAAAAAAATTTAAGGTGATTAATCCAAGCATCACCCTCAGTATAACGTGTGTGTTGTAAACAGACTCCAGGCAAGTCACTGAAATCCAGGTGCCCTGGTGTGAGTCCTGGGTGTGCCTGTCCTCGGGGCTTTGCTCTGGACACTGACTGTTGGACAACCAGAACTTCCTGCGATTCACCCTGGAACCAGAACTGTGTTTGTGTCTGTGTATGGTGACACCAGACTAGGGAGGAAGCACCAAGAGCACAGTTATCCTGAGAAAACGCGGTACTTAAATTAGATTTGACTTAGGTGGAATGAATCACATAGCCCAGACACTAGGGCTATGTGTTGGGTCACAGAGATGAACCAGTCAAGGGCCTGGCCCTCAAGGACTCTCAGTTTACCTGATGGGACAGGTAACTAAATATTATAGCCCTTAACATATGTGTTAACAATGTGCTCCAAGAACAGATGAAATCTTCCTGGATGTGTCACAGGCTTTACCCTGGGTTTTGCAGGATACCACCTGGTAGAAAGAGAAAAGGCCTATAGTCAGATAGAATAGTGTGAGCAAAGACGTGGGAGCATCTGCTTGGGAAGGTGTGTAATTTGGGGTTGCTGGATCACAAGATTCTTGGTGTGGAGTAAAGAAGGAGGGCAGGCCTGGCTGATGTGGCTCAGTGGATTGAGTGCCAGACTGCAAACCAAAGGTCGCCGGTTTGATTCCCAGTCAGGGCACATGCCTCGGTTGCAGGCCAGGTCCCTGACTGGAACATGAGAGAGGCAACCAAAAACCAAATGATGGGAAAGAGAGAGAGAAGGAGAGGGAGAGAGAGAGAGAGAGAAGGAGAGGGAGAGAGAGAGAGAGAGAGAAGGAGAGGGAGAGAGAGAAAGGAAAGAAGGAAGGAAGGAAGGAAGGAAGGAAGGAAGGAAGGAAGGAAGGAAAGAGGGCAGGAATGGAAATGGAGATAGAAAGAAAGAGAGAAAGAGAAAGAAAGGAAAGGAAAGGAAGGAAGGAAGGAAGGAAGGAAGGAAGGAAGGAGAAAGAAAACAGGGCAGGAATGGAAATGGAGATGAAGCCAGAAAGATGGGCTGGAGTCGGGGAGTGAAGAGCATTGAACACTCTGCTTCGGATGAATGCCAGGCATCTAATGACCTCGTTTACCTTCTCTAGCAATTATAATGTAGCAAGTATGAATTTCTTCTTTTTCAGGCCCAGTTTTCTAAGCCAAATAAAATCAAACTCCAGGTTCCATTTGCCTGAGTTGGCCAAAGATTGACTCTTAAGTAGGTTTTGGGGATTCTACTCCTTGGAGTTGTCAAATAACAAAACAAACAAACAAACAAACAAACACCCACACTGGGACTTACATGCATGCAGAAAATGAGGAAGGGGGCCTTGTCTTGCCCAAGGATGCTCATTATAGTAGCCTTGGTACATACTGCCGCACTATACTGGTGTCAGGGGCTGCTCCTCCTCCACTGACCACCAAGCTCTGAAGCTCCGTGTTGGCTCAGAGAGGCCCCCGTGATGGTCTTTAGCATATTGCCTCAGAGACCCTTTCACTGTTTCGATCTCGTGGTCCAGTCTCCAAAAGTATTAGCAAATGTTCCTCCATAGGGGCTACTCTTGGGAAAGGCACTTTCTCCAGTTCAACGAAAGGCCCCAGCTTCCCGTTCCCTCCTCTAGGACAGCCATGTTAACCTTCCTCAGTGGCGCTGAAGCCCGAAAGCGCTTTACAGATCCTGTGTCCTGGCCCGTGAAAGGCCGCCGTACTCTTGAAATAACAGCAAATTGGATGAGCTAAAAGAATCTTCACAAAAATGTGATGATGTGTATGTGCCTTAACAGTGACTTTGGAGACACTGTCGTCCTAAGGTGGAATTATCTGGGCAGGAATTTCAGGCAGGATAAGGGGGATAAGAGAAGGATCATTTGGAAGTAGGAGCGAAGTGAAGCTAGTTGTTAGCAATTATTTACTCCCGCGGGGAATAAAGTTGACAGTTGTTAAAATTCCCATTTGTCAAAATGACCAGAGATAATCTCTTAATGTCCCCACATGTATTTCTGAAAGTATTCGTTGAACAAGTGTTTACACGTGGTAATTAATGCACAGTGAAAAAAAGGCTTCTTCTCATCCTGTTCCCTGTTCCTTTCTCTAGAGGTAACCATTGTTCTCATCAGCTTCTAAGGTACCCTTGCCCTTCTATAGATTTTCCAGCTACAGTATGTGAATATATGTGCCCATTTTTCTTTTAAAAAAGCTCTGGAGACTTCTTTTTTAATTCTTTTTTTATTGATTGATTTATTCATGATTAGAGAGAGAGAGGAATGGAGGATGAGATGCGAAGGAGAGAGAGAGACAGAGAGAGAAGAACATTGATTTGTTGTTCCACTTATTCATGCATTCATTGGCTGATTTTTTATGTCCCCTGACTAGAGATCAAACCCACAACCTTTGTGTATTAGGATGATGCTCTAACCAACTGAGCTACCTGGCCAGGTAACCTATTTTTACTTTTTTAACACAGTAGTTGGTCTAGCATACTAGGCCTAGTATGCTATTTGCTTTTTTTTGCTAAAAATATATTTGAGATATTGTCTTATATAAGTATATGAAGTTCTATCCATTTTCTAAGTGACTGCCTAGCATAGTTTGGATTTGTACATTGTATTAAAATTACTTTGTCCTTTCTCAGGCATAGAGTCCATTGAAAATGTCAAAAATTAAAAATCCCTCTATCCTGAAAATTTTTAGTTTAGTTGACAAGTCTGTGCCTCTGAAAGTGGAGAATGAATGGTTCTGCATCTGGTCTACACGGACTACAAAGATGGAAGGCCCTTGAGAAGTTCCATTTCTCTACTTTTGCCACGCAGTACAGGCCATTCGGGATGGAGGCCTATAGTTTTCCTTTCAACATTTAAAACATGTTCCATTTTGTGGTAGTTTGAGAATTTGGGGGTGGATGGGTAACTGGTCCTTGAGGAAAATGAGTGAATACATATTTGGCTATACAGTTTAAATTTTTTCTCCTTACTTTTGTCCCCCCTTCTTTGCTAATTGGACTAGCTTAAATAAAACAAGGGAAATTTTGCAAATCTAAACAAAAGTTTCTGCAGTTTAAGACAGTTCTATCTCATAATCTCAGGCCACGAAACTTCATAGCTGGGTCTACCTTGTGGCATCCTTGCAGCGACAGGCTCTGCTAACAAGGGCCTGGTTGTCTCTGTATATTTCCAATGAAAATTCTTGGGCGACAGAATCGAGTTCAGGACAGTTTTCACACCAGGTGGGACCCATGAGCCATGATGATGGTCTTCCGCCCTCCCCCTCTAGCCAGGTGAGTGGGCAAGGAGATACTGGGACCTGCGCCTCAACTTTCTAAACTTTTTTTCTTGTGAAAGATGGGGCTTAATAATATTACCCATTTTAAAGGGTCAATTTTTGAGAATAAAATTAGATCACACATGTAAAACCCTAGGCAGAGAGTAAGCTGAGAGTAAATGGGAATCATCATTGTCGTAATTCTTATGGGAAAGACATTGTGCTGGATGCTTCTCTTGGGAGTTCAAAGTCATAGTTACTCATCATGAGACAGAATTCTGAGGAGGAGCTTTTCGTTCTCCCTGTGGATTTTACAGACATAGGAGTTCAGTTCATCTGGGCTCTGTGCTGTATTTGTCCACCCCCGCCCCCCATCTCAGAGGCAGGTTCAGATGTGTGTGCTTGCAGGCTTGCACACTTCTTTGAACTGAACATTTTGTCATATTTTTTTTGTCAGAGGGAACCTTGACTTGGTAGTTGTCTGACTCCGTTTCTTACTATCTCCGTCACTGGAAATGCATCTTAATCTAACCTAGCTGCAGTTCCTTATCTGCAAATCATAGATACTAATAGAAGTTAATACAGAGTTGTGACATTAATTCCCCAATATACAGTGTTCAGTAAATGTTAGTGATTGTTATTTAACAACATCATCTATCGCGTATTGTGATCATGACTTACTAGGAGCCAGGTACGGTTATCTTAGGTTACTGTAGTTGTCATTGATGATTAGGGAGGGAGCAGTGGGTCTGGAACGAGCACCACTGTTCCCTCTTACACTGCCTGTTTCTGTGTCTGTAATGCCCTTCCTCACCTTTTCCTATTCCTCCAGGAGGAGCCCAAACTCAGCTCATCTCAATCGTCCCTCATTGCTCTGAGGCACTGGCTACAGTGCTCTGACAGATTTCAAGTATGCCCAGGTCCAACCCAGGGCACCTCTGGAACACTTTACTTCCCTATCACAAATGTCCCAGGGACCGGATCAGATCCTAGAATCTTAAAAAGCTGGATGAAAAGATCCCAACTCTAGATTTCTTTTTTTAACCTTTTAACAGATTTTATATTTAGAGAGGAGAAGAGAGGGAGAAAGAGTGGGAGAAAAACACCAATTGATTGGTTGCCTCTCACATGCCTCCAACTGGGGATCTGGACTCACAACCCAGGCATGTGCCCTGAGAATTGAACCGGTGACCTTTCCATTCCCAGGCCGGGGCTCAATCCACTAAGCCAAGTGTGGCCCAGCTCCAGATTTTACAGGATAATAAGCTGAAGCTCAGAGAGAGGGGAAGTAAAATGCCTAAACAGGTTAGGAACCTAGGGAAACTCAAGCCTGGGTTTCTGATTCCCGGCCTGAGTGAGGTTCATGGCACCTTTAGGCTGTCTGTCCATCGAGACCTCTCTCACTGGGAGCGACTACAAAGCCAGGGAGACAGCGGCCACGCTGATCCTTGCGCCTTTGAGGGCCCCTGGCCGTGCAACCAGCGCCGAGGTCGGAGGCGGCTCCGCTGTCTACGGGTTGTGGGGCTGCCCTAGGACTTGAAACAGCCCCCCGTGCGGGCCCATGGTAGTAAGGGGAGCTCCGGGACGCCAGGGAGCTTGGAAGTAAAAGGAGTCGCCCGCGGTAAGGCAGGCAGAGCCGTGGCTAGGGTGTGGAGAATGACCTGGTGACTAGGCACTTGGAAACCCTCATTGGGCGCCTCGCGGGTGAGAGAGGCGGCCAGCCCCGGGGCCGCGCGTCCGGCCCCACCTCCGGCCCCGCGGAGCACAGCTGACCCCGCCCCCTCGAGTCCGGTTTCTGGACCGCCGGCGCCTCGCTCAGTAAGCCGATCCGTCCCGCCAGGCGTGCGACGCGTCAGCCACCAGTGTTGTGCGCCCGCCGCGCCCGCCCGCCCGTGGATGCGCTAGGCTGCGGGCTGCGACGGCCCGCACAGCATGGCACGGCCCGTGCAGCTGGCGCCGGGCTCGCTGGCGCTGGTGCTCTGCCGGTTGGAGGCGCCCAAGGCGGCGGGGGTCGCGGAGGACCCGGGCGGGCGCGCGGTGTTCTGCGCCTTTCGCCGCGCCAACGCGCGCTGCTTCTGGAACTCGCGGCTGGCGCGCGCCGCCTCGCGGCTGACCTTCCAGGGCTGGCTGCGCCCGGGGGTGCTGCTGGTGCACGCGCCGCCCCCCAGCCTGCAGGTGCTGCGCGACGCCTGGTGCCGCCGCGCACTGCGCCCGCCCCGAGGCTTCCGCATCAGGGCGGTGGGTAAGTGCGGGGCCAGGCGGGGAGGGGCGCCCCACGCGGGGTGCGGAGACGGAGCCCTGGTTACCGGGGCGGGTGTACCTCCCAGCTCAACTCTGGGGTGAGAGGATGAAAAAACAGGCCGGTGGCTGGAGGAGGGCTGTCCTCCCAGCCTCAGCTGGGACTCTCATGTTCTGGCCGCCGCTCTGAGCCAACTCCAGGAGGCCTCCATTCCCTAAAGCTTTCAACCAGTGGAGCTCACAGGTTCCTGGCCGAAGAACTACTTAGGAAAGTGATGCTTTGGGGAGAAAGACTTTGTGCTCGTGGAGCCAGAGGTTCTATCAGGAGATAGGGACCTCTGCCGTCGGAGCATTAGGGCTTGACCAGAATCTACGGATTCTGAACTGGTTGCTGGGTGTTTGTTATTAATTTATTTGTTGATTTTTTTTTTTAATTACAGACGTGGAGCAAAGTCTTTGGTTTTCATATACTGCTGTATTGGGTGGTGTGCTGGTCTTGGACCAGGGACTAGCAGAAGGTTTGGGGTCGTTAACTGCTTGGGTAAAATAAATGACAAATGGCTCTCTGGACACACCCCGTCGACTAAATAGAATTCCTCCTTTCCAGTCTTTTCAGAGAGCCCATTTGTTTAAAAGCAGACAGCAGCTTTTTACCTGTGTGAAATAGCTTCTCATTTGAGAAACTGAACCACAGCACCTCTGAATGAGTGTTCTCTGGCACTGGCCACTGAACTCAGGCAGGCTGTCGGCTCCCTGTAACAGCCCGGTTCTGTCTGTCTGCGTTTATGTGGGCTTGTGACAACGATTTGATGGTGTGCTGTTGACAAGTCACCAGTTGTTCCAGCCCTGAATTTTGACTCCTACCAAGGAATCCTGCTCTCAGTCCATAAATCCTCCTCCTCAGAGGAGCAGCAGCAAATAAAAAACATTTGTTTTAGCCCCCTGGGGGTCAGAGGCACTTGATGTTGTGCCTCATCTGCTCAGAGATGATGTCTCTACATCCCAGGTCAGTGAGGTTAAATGTTGGCTTGTCACCTCCTCCATGCATTACCATTCTATCTGGCATCTCCTCCCCACCCCACCCCAACACACACACCCTTTTTCTTTCCTTAAGAGCAAAAAAGAGCTCATTTCCAAAGCCACATAACATTTCATCTCCTTTTACTTGCAGGAGTGAGTGAAGAAAATAGGTTTTTGGCTCTGAAAGCCAACATTCTCACAGGGAAAGGGGTCTTTCAGACAGTCTGGATGAAAAACTCTTTTCAGTTCTGTGTCCTCGGTTTTTCTGGTTTGAATTAGCAGTTGCATTCTCTGCTTCCCCCACCCCCTTTCAAAGGATAAGCATAGAGTGTATTGCAGAAAGGGGGTAGGTGGAGTTGGGGTCTAGACCTGAGGGTGAAATAGAGAGGGCTTGTGCTAAGTCAGAGTCAGCCGTGATGCCACTCCCTGGAGTCCAATGAGCAGTGGTGAATGCTGGTTCCTGGGCTGGCTCTGTTTGCTGCTGCCATCTGAAAAACACAGTGGACAAAGTGAACACACCACCAGGTGCTCCTACCCTCCACCCACTAGGTAATGCTACCTCATTGCATAACTAGGGATGCAGCGGACACTGTATTCTGTGGAGTGTGCAGGACAGTGGTCTTTATGCTGGCTCATCATCCCTGACTTGGGTGTCTTGGCAGAAATGATTTAGAGGATTTTAACAAAGTCCTGATAAGAATTAAAACATGTAGCTGCGCCCTGGCTGGTGTAGCTCAGTGGATTGAGCACGGGCCTGCAACTTACACGATCTTGGTTCGATTCTCAGTCAGGGCACATGCCTGGGTTGCAGGCCAGTTCCCAGCAGGGGACTCACGAGAGGCAACCATACATTGATAATTTCTCTCCTCTCCTTCCTGTCCCCTCTAAAGAGAAATAAATAAAATCTTAAAAAAAAAACACCAAAAAACATGTAGCTGGAATTTTCCAAAACCGCCTATTGGGACATGTTGAAGAGCAAAATGGGAAGAGCATATTTGGTGCAGGTCAATGAATTCCCATGTGGGGGCGGGGGGTTGTTTCGAATAGAATGGCTAATTACTAATCTAACTTGGGGTCCTTAAGTCAGATCAGCAGAGAGAAGGCATCAAGGCGGCTCTAGGGCCATCTCAGAGCCCCAGAAGGTGGAGAAGGCAGGAGGAGCTGCCTTGCCTGGAAGAACTTGGGAGTTTCAGTCTGCTTGCTTTCCTGAATCTGGCAGCATTGGCTTCCAGAAGCAAAATGAGCTTTCAGGGAGGCAAGGGAAGGGCAGCTGTGCACTATCGCAGGTTTTGCACCATTCTTGTTATTTTGTGGGAACCAGCAGAATCCTAGAAAAAGAAACAAAAGATCAGTTTGGTTACATCAATTTGGTCTCTTTGCTGTATTTTTTTTAAGGTTTACTTACTCCTTCATAAAAGTATTTGGGCATAGGGAATATTGCCAGTCAGTTGAGACGAAATGCTGGCAGGGTAAGAGGTACGGCCATGAGCTTTATAAACCCTGTGCTCCCGTGGTCCTTCTTGACTTGATGCTCATGGAACTTCATAAGATAGGGTGTTTGAGTGCCTTGGCCAAACAGACAGAAGTGACCCGAGCCCCCGATGCAGCAGACCTGATTCTGAGGTCTGTAGGGGTTTGGTTTGCTCCATGTTTTGTGCCTTTTCTTTCCCTTCTCACTTTCTCTACTTCATCTTCCTTCTGGTGAGACAGTATTCCTCAGAGCATTTCCCAAAACCAAAGGACATAGGATCTTTTTATTATTGTTGTTTTATTTTTCAATTACAGTTGACATTCAATACTACTTTATATTAGTTTCAGGTGTACAGCATAGAATTTTTAGCATGATAACCTGGAGCTAACTGTTTTTCTGTGCTCTAGTCAAGTGTTTTCTTTTTTATTCTTTTCCTCTTTCTTTCTTTTAAATTGGCAAAAATTCATTAGCAGATGAAAGGGGTGAGCTCTGGAAGCTGGAGGGAGACACAGCTGTTCACCTAGCTGAGCCACTGCAGGTGGTAGGGGTGGAGGACACCCGTATTTGTTTGGGCGAATCAGCTGTTACTCTGGGTCCAAACCTATTTGGTAAATGAAAGATGGATGATGGCTTCCTGGCGTAAGGGAGGGACTGCCACTTAGCCAAACAAGTTCCTTCCCTTCTGAAATTTATAGCTGAGGTGGCTACCCTTTCATCTCCATCATGGCCTTCCATCTTTTCTCATTGAATAAGAATGCCTATGGCTCTTTCAAAATATTTGTTTTCTTGATTCTGTGTTTCTGTGTTTCATTAATTCATTGTTTCTGTGTTTTTACATCTCCTTTATTCAGAGTTGCATGTTCTCAAAGAGAAAATGGAGTCAATTTGTTTCTTCCACATTCATTTCAAGAGGGGATAGCTGGCCCTGGCCTGTGTGGCTCAGTTGCTTGGATTCCCAGTCAGGGCACATACCTGGGTTGCGGGTCTGGCCCCTGGTTAGGGAGCAGGCAAGAGGCAGCCAGTTGATATTTCTCTTTCATATTGATGTTTCTCCTCTCTCTCTCCCCCCACCCATCCCTCCCCCCTTCCTTCCCTTTTTCCCTCTCTTCCTCTCTCTCTAAAGGCAATGACAAAAAAATGTCCTTGGTTAATGATCAAAAAATTAAAAAATGGAGGGAATAGCTGAGTAGGAAGCTGTGTTCTGGAAGCTGGCTGGTTCACAATCCTCTCCACCCCACAGTGACCTGTGTGGGCACAGCAGGCTCTGCCTTTGGTCGAGTCAGGCCAGAGTTCCCTGGTGTGTGCCTTTGGGGAGGAGGGGTGGAGACTACAGATGAGTCAGGTCAAGCTGGGGAAGGAGAACTAGTGTGAGAATCTTCCCACCTCTCCTCCTGACCCTCCTACCTGCATCCTGAAACATCTGTGAGCACAGAGAGATACACCAAGGCAAACTTGCAAGTGCCCTTGAAAAGTAGAGACCAGCCATTAATTTATGCTACGTATAAATGACTGATTTCAGAATCTATTTTGGGATCTGGTGTGGGAGAGGATCAGCTCCAGGGTATGGGTGCCTGATGGTACCAGACATCTGAAATGTTGTCTGACTTGCTCTGTGATTTAGGGAAGGGCACAGGGGAGCACGTAGAGATGCTGAGGAGAGGGAGTGGTCCAGCTCCTATTCTGTTTTGTTTCTGAGGTGGGGGGCAGCTTATAGGTTTTAGTAGCCAACAGAATTTTTAAGGTGCAATTTATATTGAGTGAAATGCACAAATCTTAAGTGGAGCGTTTGATGCGTTTTTAAAATATATAAAGAAATGAGTGTAACCCAAACTTTTAAGAGGATTTAGAACACTATCATTACCTCAGAAAGTTCCCTTTCACCCCTCCCCAATCACCTCTGTTCCCACCCTCATAAGTAACCACTCTTCTGATTTTCTTTTAACCATAAATTTTGCCTGATCAATAACTTCATGTAAATGGAATCATTAGTATGTACTCTTTTATGTGAGGGTTCTTTTACTTAGCTTCATGTTCCTGAAAGTCATCTTTCTTGTAATACTAGTTTGTTCCTTTTTATGAGTAGAATTTCATTTTATGAATATACCACAGTTTATCCATTTCTCCTTGGATGAACACCTGGGAAATTTTTCCAGTTTATGACTATTATGAATAAAACTTCTGTGAATATTAATGTACAAGTTTTTTATGCTTCTGCTTTTCTTTTTAAAATTTTATTTAATCTTTAAAATATTTTATTTATTTTCAGAGAGGGGAAGGGAGGGAGAAAGGGAGGGAGAGAAGCATCAATGTGTGGTTGCTTCACGCAAACCCACCACAGGGGACCCGGCCTGCAACCCAGCCATGTGCCCTGGACTAGCAATGCAACCTGCAACCCTTTGGTTCACAGGCCAGCACTCAATCCACTGAGCCAACCAGCCAGGGCAATATGCTTCTATTTTTCTTGGGTTCTTACCTAGCAGAACTCACTGAGTAGGTTATGTTTAATTTTTTTAAATTGATTTTGGAGAGAGAGAGGGGGAAACATTGATTTGTTGTTCCATTTATTTATGCATTCATTGGTTGGTTCTTGTATGTGCCCTGACACAGTACTGAACCTGCAACCTTGGTGTATCAGGATGACGCTCTAACCAACTGAGCTACCTGGCCAGGCCTGAACACTTCTTCATGTGCTTATCAATTTCCATTGTGAAATGTCTGTCCAAATCTTTTGCTTTTTTATTGCATTGTCTTTTTACTAATATTTATTATTACTTGTTATTTTATTATTGTCAAATTGTAGGAGTTCTTTGTATGTCCTAAATACCAGTCCTTTGTTAGAGGTATGCTTTGTGACTATACATTCTAACCTGTGGCTTGTTTATTTAGTTTTACAATGGTCTCTTTTGGAGACAAGTTCTAAATATTGATTGTCTACTTTATCTATTTTTTTTCTTTATGGATTGTACTTTTTGCTTCCCCTATAAATAAATTTTGCTGAACCCAATAATTTTCTTCTAGAAGTTTTATGGTTTTACATTTGGTCCTATGATCCATTTTGTGATAATGTTTGTGAAGGCTTTGTGGTGTAGGTTGAGTTTTGTTTGTTTTGTTTTGTATATATGTGTCTAATTTGTTCGAGGACAGTTTGTTGAAAAGACAAGCCTTTCTTACTAACTTGCCTTTGCAACTCTGTGGACAATCAGTTGGCCATGTCAGGGTCTGTCTCCATCGTCCGAGTCCGTCCTGTCACCGATACCACACTGCCCTGTTGCACTTTATAGTGTGGCTTGAAATCAGATATTGTGAGGCTCCTACCTTTGTTCTTCCTAAAAATCGTTTTGGTTACTCTAGCTTCTTTGTTTTTCCATTGATATTTTTGAATCAGTGTGTCAGTTTCTTTAAAAAAAAAATCTAGCGGGGATTTTGATTGGGATTGTATTGAATAGTAGATTGGTAGGAAATTAGATGAGAAATTCATCCTGGTTTGCCTGAGACTGCCCGGGTTTTAGAAGTGATGATCTTGCCATCTTGGGACCCCCTTAGTCCCAGGCAAACTGGGAGAATTGGTCACCCTAATCTGGGGAGAGTTGACATCTTAGCATTTCACGAACATGTCTCTCTGTTTGACTGTCCTTAATGTATTTTTTGGTGTACAGGTCTTGAGTATCTTTTGTCAAGTTTATATTCCTAAGAACTTAATGTTTTAGATGCTATTATAAATAGCATTATTTTTTAAAAAGATTTTGTTGATTTATTTTTATTTTTTAAATATTTTATTTATTTATTTTCAGAGAGAGGGGAAGGGAAGGAGAGAGGGAGAGAAATATCAATGTGTGGTTGCCTCTCATGTGTCCCCCACTGGGAACTGGCCTGCAACCTAGGCATGTGCCCTGACTGGGAATCCAACTGCGATCCTTTGCTTCACAGGCCCACGCTCAATCCACTGAGCTACACCAGCCAGGGCTGATTTATTTTTAGATAGAGGAGAAGGGAGGGAGAAAGAGAGGGAGAGAAACATCAATGTGTGGTTGCCTCTCATGTGCCGTCTACTACAAACCCAGCCTGCAACCCAGGCATGTGCCCTGACTGGGAATTGAACCAGTGACCCATTGGTTCACAGGCCAACACTCAGTCCACTGAGCCACACCAGCCAAGGTGTAAATAGTATTATTTTTAGATAAATTGTATTTTGGAAAAATTTTAAACTTATGGAAAAATTGCAGATATTACAGAGTTCAATATTCATCACCCAGTTTTCCATAATTTTTGTACCTTACCTTTAAAAAATCAAACTATTATTTACATAGCATAACAGTTATCATTTTAAAGTGCATAATTCAGCCCTGGCTGGTGTAGCTTAGTGGATTGAGCGCGGACCTGCGAACCATATGATCGCAGTTCGATTCCCAGTCAGGGCACATGCCTGGGTTGCAGGCCAGTTCCCAGCAGGGGACTCACGACAGGCAACCATACATTGATATTTCTCTCCTTCTCTCCTTCCCTTCACCTCTAGAGATAAATAAATAAAATCTTTTTTAAAAAGTGCATAATTCAGTGGGTTTTAGGATGTTCACAATGTTGTGCAACCATCACCATATCTTATTCTGGAACTAGCAATCTCTTTCTCTCCACAACGGCTGTCCACCACTAACCTACCTTCTGTTCTGTCTCTGCCACACATTGAATTTGCCTGTTCTATTCATTTCATTTATTTATTTTCATTTATTTATTTATTTATTTCATTTCATTTATTCATTTTATTTATTTCATTTATTTATTTCATTTCATTTCATTTCATTCCATTTACATGGAATCACAGTGTGTAGGTTTTTGTGCTTGGTTTCTTTCACTTAGCATAGTGTTTTCAAGGTTTATCCGTGTTGTATCATGATGTATTAGAACTTCATTTTTATGATTGAATAATAATCCATTGTGTGGGTTACTTTTGCTTATCTGGGTTGTTTCCACTTTTTGGCCACTATGCATAATGCTGCTGTGAGCATCTCTGTGTCAGTCTTTGTATGGACCTATATTTTTATTTTGGGGTAGATCCCCTTTGGTTATCCTGAAATAAATATCTTAAAGTCTCTGACAATATTTGTAATTTGTTCATTACCAGCATGTATTTTATTTTATCTTTCAGCATAGTTATATCAGTTTCTTTAAAATACTTATAACTCTAGCCCTGGCTGGTGTGGCTCAGTGGATTGAGCGCCAGACTGTGGATTGAGTGCTGGCCTGCAAACCAAAGGGTGGCCGGTTCGATTCCCAGTCAGGGCTCATGCCTGGGTTGCAGGCCAGGTCCCCAGTAGGGGACATGTGAAAGGCAACCACACATTGATGCTTCTCTCCCTCTTTTTCTCCCTCCCCTCCCTTTTCTAAAAAAAAAGAAAATAAAATCTTTCAAATACTTATAATTCTAACATCTTGTTCATCTCAGGGTTAGTCAGTTATTCTCATTGGTTGCCCTTTTTTTTGAATAGGTCCCATTTTCATGTTTTTATATTGTCTGGTACTGTGGATTGCATCTCTACTGTTACGAGTGATAAGCTGCAAAAATTCTCCCCATTTTGAAGACAGGGCACAGAATGAAGGCTGTGATTTGACTGGTGTTACTTGGGTTTCTTGTCTTCCCTTCTATTTGCTACCAGCCCTCCCGGGGTTCCTGCAGAGGCCCTGGTATTTTTCACCAGCACACGCACTGCCCGAGAGGGTATCAGATTCCCAGCAGGCCTTCAGTCCACTCTAAGGCTCAGAAAATGGCAGAAACAGCTGCTCTGACCATGCCCCTGCTCTCATCTCCCTCCTTCTCACCCACGACCTTTCCAGCCATATTTTTTTGGCTTTGTTCTGCCAGTTGTTGCCTTTTACCTTATTCCGTGCAGGGGCAGTCGAAGGGTTTGGTTTTAAAGAGCCGAAGGGCTCACAACAGGGTGTCTCATAGGCATATTGTTGTTACCAAGCTGGATGATCTGTATGCAGCATCTGGGTCGTTAACGAGAATCTCTAGCTCCATGTTTTGATAAAGCAACCAGTGGGTGAGAGAAGACACCTCTAGTTGCTGCCATGTAGCACTTAGAGATCCAGTCGGATGAAAAGAGCCATTAACCCCAAAATCAGCTTGGATTACTCTCCCCTATTTCTCCTGCCCCAGGCCAGTAGGTCACCAAGTTCCACGAGGCTCAGTCCTCAGCATCTCTCAGATCCATCCCTTTTCTCCATCGCCACCGCTGGGCTTTTGTCCACGCGAGATCTCATCATTTCCTTTGTGAATCATGGCTCCAGCTTCCTCCCTTTCTGTGGTGCCGTCTCCTGTGTGACCCTGTACACTCCGGTTTACTCTCCATCCCACACATAGACAGACTCATGACACTCTAAGAGACAGCTCTAATTCTGCTTTTCATTTGCTCAGAGGCCATCTGCTGTTCCCCTTAGCCTTTCAGTTAAAGTCCAGTCTTTACCATGCACTGCAAGGCTCTCTAATCCATTTCCACACTAGCTTCCTTTTTCTCTCCACCTTCTAAAAGGTGCCTGCCTTCCTGTATGAGGCAAGGTTCAGTCAGAGAAACAGAACCAGTATGAGACAGATTACCAGGAATTGACTCGGTGTGATTGTGGGGGCTGGCGAGGAAAGTCCAAAATCTAAGTCTAGCCATCATGAAGGTCTGGCTGGAAATCTCAGGCACAAGCCAAAGCTGCCTCTCATAGGGGGAATTTCTTCAGTTCTTCTGTTAAGGCCTTTCAGTTGATTGAAACATAGATTATGTAGAATAAGGCCCTTTACTAATCACGTCTATAAAATAGCTTCACAGCAATGCCTGGGTTAGCGTTTGAAAAACAAGGCTGTAGCTTATCCAGGCTGACGTGTAAGACTGCCTGTCACATTTTCCCTTCTGCCAAATGTAGGTGCTCTCCTCTCAATCAGCTGTGCTCTCACACAGGTTGTTTCGGCAAGCTGTTCCCTCTGCTGGGTGCCTGAGTTGGGTGCTCTTTGGTTTCCCCCATGCCTGCCATTAGTAGCGTCTCTCGTCACTGGTGTAGTTACATGTCTGTTGCTCCTCAAGGGAAAACAAATTAATGAGTCATTCTTGAGTTTTAGCAAGATTTTTTTTCAGGGAGAGAAAGAGGAAGGGGGAAAGAGGAACAGACATCAACTTGTTGTTCCACTTGTTGTTCATGCATTCTTTGGTTGTTCCCTGCATGTGCCCTGACTGGGGATTGAACCTGCAACCATGGCACATTGAGATGATGTTCCAACCAACTTAGATACTCAGCCAGGGCTCATTCTTGAATTTTAGATATTTTCATCCTTTACTCTGCTGCTCACTGAGCAGTGAATGTCCTGAAATGTTTGTTTGTCAGCTCCATGCTTTTGTTTGACTTTAAACATGGTCATCTTCCTTTTCTTGTTGTACCATGCATTGAACCTTTGAATATCCTTGTGAATCTCGTGTGCGTTACTACTGAAGAACACCAATGCAAGATTATTTATATATATATTTTATTGATTATGCTATCACAATTGCCTCATTTCCCCTCTTTATTCCCCTCTGTCATGCACACTGGCTTCTACCTGTATTCCCCTGCTTTAGTTTGTGTCCATATGTCATACTTATAAGTTCTTTGGCTTCTACATTTCCTATACTATTCTTGCCCTCACCCTATTTTCTACCTACCATCTATGCTATTAATTCTCTGTACCTTTTCTCCCCTCTCTCCCCACCCACTCCCCTGCTGATAGCCCTCCATGTGATCTCCATTTCTGTGATTCTGTTCTTGTTCTAGTTGTTTGGTTAGTTTGTTTTCACTTTTGTTTTAGATTCAGTTGTTAATAGCCATTAGTTTGTTATCATTTTACTGTTCATATTTTTTATTTTCTTTTTCTTAGATAGTTTCCTTGAACATTTCATATAACAAGAGCTTGGTAATGATGAACTCCTTCAATTGACCTTATCTGGGAAGCACTTTATCTGCCCTTCCATTCTAAATGAAAACTTTGCTGGATAGAGCCATCTTGGATGTAGGTCCTTGCCTTTCATGACTTTTAATACTTTTTTCCAGCCTCTTCTTGCCTGCAAGGTTTCTTTAGAGAAATCAGCTGGCAGTCTTATGAGCACTCCTTTGTACGTAACTGTTGCCTTTTCTCTTGCTGTTTTTAGGATTCTCTCCTCATCTTTAATCTTGGGTAATGTAATTATGATGTGCCTTGCTGTGTTTCTCCTTGGGTCCAACTCCTTTGGGACTCTCTGAGTTTCCTGGACTTCCTGGAAGTCTATTTCCTTTGCCAGATTAGGGAAGTTCTCCATTATTTGTTCAAATAAGTTTTTGGTTCACAGGTTGGCACTCAGTCCATGAGCCACACCAGCCAGAGTTCAAATAAGGTTTTGATTTCTTGCTCTTCGTCTTCCCCTTCTGGTACCCCTATGATTTGGATGTTGTAATGTTTAAAGATGTCCTGGAGGTTCCTAAGCCTGACTTTATTTTTTTTTTTGAATTCTTTTTTTTTATTCTGTTCTCGTTGAATGTTTCTTTCTTCCTTCTGGTCCACACTGTTGATTTTAGTCCCAGTTTCCTTCCCATCACTGTTGGTTCCCTGTACATTTTTCTTTATTTCACTTAGCATAGCCTTCATTTTTGCATCTAATTTACAACCATATTCAACTGATTCTGTGAGCATCCCAATTACCAGTGTTTTGAACTGTGCATCTGAACTGTGCATCTTATCTCTTCATCACTTAGTTGTATTTTTCTGGAGTTTTGATCTGTCCTTTCATTTGGGCCATTTTTGTCTTGGTGCTCCTGTTATGTAATAAGGGGTGGAGCCTTAGGTGTTCACCAGGGTGGGGTAACCCACTTCACTGCTGCATTGTGACATCATATGTGGGATGGGTCTGAGAGGGAACAATGGTGCTTGCTCCACTCTCTGCTGGTGTTCAGTCACTTCCCCCGCTACCTGCAAGCAATTTGGGTCCTTCTGGTGCTGATTCCCGGTAGTTGGGTTTGTGTACATTCTAGGACCCTTTCAGTCTCTCTAATGAACTCTCCTGTGAGGCTGGGAGTTTCTCCTGCTGCTGCCTCAACCCCCACAGGTGTTTTCAACTAGAGTTTTGATGCTTTATTTCCCTGCACAGGGACTCTGGGTTACACGGTTTGTCTCTCTCCCCAGTGGTTCCGCCTGGTTTATCTGCACATGAATGTGGGACTCCTGGTCCGCAATCCACCACCTAGCTGGGTCCACCAGCTGCCGCCTTGCCCGCCAGTCACAGCCTCGCCCGACCTGGTCCTCCAGCCTCTGCCTTGCTGCGAGTCCTGTCTGCATTGCACATGCACACCTGTTTCCAGGAAAGACCTCCTGGAAGAAGCGATGCCTTAACTAAGAACGAATAGAAGTTAGTTTGATGAAGGGCATTTAAATATTTTTGAATTAATATTTTTATTTATTGATTTTTTAGAAAGAGAGGAAGGGAGAGAGAAAGAAAAACACTGATCCGTTGTCCCTCTTATCTGTGCATTCATTGGTTGGCTTCTTGTTGTGCCCTGACCAGGGATCAGAAGGGGGGTCAAACGCGCATCCTTGATGTGTCAGAGCGGTGCTCTAATCAACTGAGCTGCCTAGCTAGTGCAAGAAGTACATATTAAAGACAGTGGAGATATATGTGTCCCAGGTCATGGTCCCCATGAGGAATCATAGCAGTTGAACACAGCCAGTGCATGGGGCGGGAGGTGGGCAGTGGCATGTGGTCCTGGAGAGGGACTGGCCTGTGACAGGCCTTGACTGCTCTTCCGAAGGGTGTGGGTTTGAGCCAGAGGCCACTGAAGAGTGTTAAGTAGTAGAGTGCTCGCCTGCGTGTGTGCGATAACTATAATAATGTTTAACATGATACATGGTAAACACAGGGTAGGGCAGGAGTAGGTTTACAGTGGTGAGTGCATGACAGAGTTTAGTTTTGCATTATTATTTTTTCATTGTATTTTTCCATGTAAACAACTGTAAACCTACTTTTGCCCCACCCTGTAATTCCCAGCCTTTTGTGTGCATTATCTTCCATCGAGATTGTTGCCGGCAGTGGCGGTGCCTTTGAGGGGTTATATGACCCCTATGGACCTATTGCACTTTATACCATTGGTGCTCATGAAGTGGTGATCTGTCATCTGAGTAAGACCGTAGAAAGAAACCAGGGGCTGTGCAGATGGAATCCTCTGTCACTGATCAGCTGAGTGATCAGCTTCTCATCCAGACCTGTTGGGGCCTTGGTTTCCTTGTCTTTGGTGAGCATTTATCTGTCCTTTCTATTCCACAGAGTTGGCATCAGGCTCGAAGAGACACTATCTGTGAAAACACTTTGAAAAGTACAAAGTACAAGCACCACTGTCTGTCCATTTCTTTGTTGTCTGTGTTATCTCTCATCAGTGTTTCATAGTTTTCAGTGTTCAGTCTTTCATTTCCTTAACTTATTCCAAAGGATTTTATTCTTTTCAGGCTATTGTAAATGGGATTTTTTTCTCAATTTCCTTTTTGGGTAGTTCCTGTTAGTATATAGAAATGCAACTGATTTGGGTATGTTGATTTTGTATCCTGCAACTTTACTGAATTTGTTGATTAGTTGTAATAGTTTTTTTGTGTGGAGTTTTTAGGGTTTTCTATATATATATATGATCATATCACCTGCAAATAGATAAATTTAAATTTACTTCATTTAAATTTGGATGTCTTTTACTTCTTTTTCTTGCCTAGTTGTTCTGGCCAGGACTTTCAGGTCTGTGTTGAATAGAAGTGGTGAGAGTGGGCATCCTTGTTTTATTCCTGATTTTGGACAAAAAACTTTCATCATTTCTCCATTGATTACTATGCTAACTATGGACTTTTCATATATAGCCTTTATTATGTTAATTTAATTAAGGTTAATTTAAGGTGATTTTATCTTATGTTTATGAGTTAAAGGAGTTGATATTTTTTAAATGCCTATGTTAACCAAAGTGATCTACAAATTTAATGCAATCCCTATCAAAATCTCAAAGGCATTTTTCACAGAAACAGAAAAAAACCAACATAATTTAGATGGGATCACAAAAGAACCTGAATATCCAAAACAGTCTTGGGCAAGAAAAACAAAGCTGGAGGCATTGCCCTTTCTAACTTTAATATGGTACAGCACTACAGCGATTAAAGCAGTGTAGTACTGGCATGAAGACAGACGCACATGGCAATGCCACGGGGTAGAACGTCCAGAAATAGACCCACACATGTACAGTCAACTGATTTTTGATAAGGGTGTCAAGAATGCACTATGGGGAAAAGAGAATTTTAACAAATGGTACTGGGAAAATTGGATATATCCATGTGCAAAAGAATGAAATTGGACCTTTGCCTTACACCATACACAGAAATCAACTCAAAAAGGATTAAAGGCTTAATGTGAGACATGAAACTGCTATGGGCTCTCCTAAAGAAAAATAGAAGAAAAACTAATAGCATAGGTCTTGGCAATGATTTCTTGAATATGACACCAACATCACAGGCAACTAAAGCAGAAATAAACAAGTGAAACTGAAGTACAACACCAGATATTAACGATGGTTATGTTATCTCCAGGGTTGATTATGGCTGGTGTGTGCATGTGTGTGCATGCACTGTATGTGCATGTGCTTGTCAGTGTAAATGCATCTTTTAAAAAAGATTGTGTTTGTTTATTTAGAGAGAGGAGAAGGGAAGGAAAAAGGCGGGGAGAGAAACATCAATGTGTGGTTGCCCCTCTCATGGCCCCCACTGGGGACCTGGCCCACAACCCGGGCATGTGCTCTGACTGGGAATCGAACTGGCGACCCTTTGGTTCACAGGTCCATGCTCAACCCACCGAGCCACACCAGCCAGGGCTGTTTTTATATTTTTTAAAGTATCGCTTTTTTTAGTACCTGTTTTATTTTATTTACTTAATTTTTTTATTGATTTGAGATAGAGTGGAAGGGAGAAGAGAGAAACATCAATTTGTTGTTCTATTTATTTATGCATTCATTGGTTGCTTCATGTATGTGCCCCTGACCTGGGATCAAACCCACAACCTTGGTGTATCAGCATGATGCTCTAACCACACCCACACACATGTACGGGCAGTACTTACTATTTTAATTTAATTTTAATTTAATGGATTGCCAGGTAACATATTCACATGATACAAAGGGTGCACAATGAGAAGTCCCCTTCCCTCTGCCCGCTGCCACTCATTTCCCTTTTCTAGAAACAGCTACAGTGACCCGTTAGTTTCCCTTGATCACGCCAGAGATAGTTTATACAATCAATATGTATAGAGATATCCTTCCCATTTTTTACATAAGTGCTAGCATATTACATGAATCTTTTTTCTTAGAAACAAAAGGTGTCCAAAAATGTTATTTTGAAAAAGGAAAAATATAAATGCAGGGAAGTTGATAGCACTGATTGTGTGTAGCTCCATGACATGTAACTAGGTGTTAACATGAAAGAAAGTTTCCCAGCTAAGGGAGTTTGGAAACCCCTTTTAAACAGGTTCCCTTACTGCAAAGATTTCTGGGAGACCTTGGTGTGCTGATGTGCTTGGTGTGCCACATCCAGGAGGCAGGAAAAAAATCTAGTGCCTCATTTTTATTCTACCATGGAAACCCGTCTTGCCTGACCTCTTCTGGGGCAGATGTTGGAGGCGTTCTTGGGAAACTCTGGGTTCCTGTGGAGCCACTTCCTGTGGAAGGAGTTGGTCAGCCCATAGAGCGGACCAGAGGCCTGCCCTAGAGAGGGCCGCAGTCTGAGAGCATCTGTGACGGTGGGATGGAGGGAGGCAGAGTAAAGACTGCCCAAGTGCCTCTCCCCCAGGGCCGTAAGTGTGTTGGAGGATGGAGGGTGGGGCTGGGCTGTGGGGAGCAGCGGACAGAGTCTGGGTTGTTTGAAGGGTGTTAGTCACGTGCCCTGGGCAGAGTTATCCCAGCACGCTGACCCTGCAGTCCTCCCCATCTAAATGACAGTTGCCATGCTTGCGCTGCGCGCGCGCGCGCGCACACACACACACACACACACACACACACTGTGGAGGTGACAGGAAGGGATAGAATTTGACTTCCTTTGAATTCACAGGTTTCATAGATCAGAGGGTTTTCAAAGGCCCCCTGGAGGTTCAGCTAAATTGTGCTGGGAGGCAAATTAGACTTTAAGCTTTTACAATACAGAGAACTCTTTAGATCAGGTAATTTTTTACAGGTGAGAAAATGGAAACTGCTTGCCCAGGATCATTTCTAATATTGATAATATTGACTTCAGAAATGTATCTATTAGGGAAAAATGTGTGCAAAAGATCCCCCCTGGTTAATGCAAATTTCTGCACCATTTCTTTAGCAGTTAATTAAAAACCAGAAAGTCCTTTGTAAAATTATTTTTTAATCAAAATAGCTTTTGTCCCCCCCCAAGTCTTAAACCATCCATTGTAACCGTGTTCATTTGATGCAAGGGTCTCCCAACACAGATTTTTCCATGGCTGATTAGTCTCACATAAGTGCAATTGCTTATAAATTATATATACATGGTATATATATTTAAAGATTTTATTTATTTTTAGAGAGGGGGGAAGGGAGATTGAAAGAGAGGGAGAGAACATCAATCGGTCGCTTCTGGTATGCACCACGATAGACTAGATTGAGAACCAACATGTGCAACCCAAGCACATGCCCTGGCCAGGATCTAATTGGATCAAACTGATGACCTTTCACGTTTCAGGATGATGCCCAACCAACTGAACCACACAAGACAGGGCTGTAAATTATATTTTGAAATGAAATATTTAGCTTCTTTTTGGAAGATTCAGTAAAATATAATTTTCTTTTCTTTTTAAAAATGTTTTATTTATTTACTTTTTAGAGAGAGGGGAAGGGAAGGAAAAAGAGAGGGAGAGAAACATCAGTGTGTGGTTGCCTCTAACATGCCCCACACTGGGACCTGGCCCACAACCCAGGCATGTGCCCTGACGGGGAATCAAACTGTTTTGGTTCATAGGCCAGCAGTCAATCCACTGAGCCACATCAACCAGGGCAGATACAATTTTCATCCAGAAAATTTTATCCTTTTTAGTTACACGGGTCTGAGTTTTGACAATTGTGAACAGTAGTGTCACTGCCACCACAATTAAAATATAGAATATTTTCACCATCCTAAAAATTTCCTAGTGACTCTTTGTAATAAATGCCAGCCTTCAACCCCTGACCCCTGGCTATTACTGATCTGATTTCCATCTCTATAGTTTTGCCTTTTCTGCAATGTCATAAATGACATCGTGTGCCATTTTTTATGTCTGGTGTCTTTCACTTTGGATAACACTTTTGAGATTCATCAATATATGTATCAGTAATCACTCCTTTTTGTTGCTGAGTGGTATCCAGTTATGGAGATAGCCCACATTCACCCATGTTCATCCATTCACCTACTGATGGACATTTACGTTGTTTACTGACTTCAGGGATTGTAAAGCTGCAGTAAACATTTACTAACAGATCTTAGTTTGGGTATGTGTGTTTATTTCTCTTGGGTAAATAGCCAGGTGCGGGATGAAAGGACCATTTTCCAAAGGACTGTACCATTTCGCATTCCCACCAGCCATGTATGAGTATTCCAGTTAAGGTTTTGATATTTTATTTTATTTTTTAGCTGTTCTAATAGGTGGACAATGGTATTTCATTGTTTTTTTAAATATTTATTTATTTCTAGAGAATGGGGAGGGAGGGAGAAAGAGAGTGTAAGAAACATCATCGATGTGAGAGAGAAACTTCAAAAGGCTGCCTCCTGCATGCAACCTGACTGGGGAGCAGACCCACAGCCCAGGCTTGTGCCCTGACTAGGAATGGAACCTGTGACCTCTCCCTTTGCAGGGACGGCACCCAGTCAACTGAGCTACACCCATCAGGGTGTCCTTGTGGTTTTAATTCCTGTTGCCCTAATGCCTAGGGAATGGAGTCTCTTTTCATGTGCTTATTTACCATTTGTATCTTATTTGAAGTATGTATTAAAACCTTTCTTTCTGTCTGTCTCCTTCCTCCCTCCCTCCCTCCTTCCCTCCCTCCCTTCCTTCCTTCCTTCCTTCCTTCTTTCCCTCCTTTCATTTTTAATCCTCACCACAGGATATACTTACTGATTTTAGAGAGAGGGGGAGAGAGGGATGATGGGGAAGGAGAGAAAACACATCGATTGGTTGCCTCCCATAAGCACCCTGACTGGAGATTGAACCTAGAACCTGGACATGATCAGAAATTGAACCCATGACCTTTCAGTTTATGGGACCCTGCCCAACCAACTGAGCCACACTGGCCAGGGCTTCTTTCTCCATTTTTAAAAGTTGTTTTTTCCCCCTTATTGAATTGTAGGACTTCATATATTTTAGATAGAAATCCTTTATCAGATACGTGTTTTACAAATATTTTCTCCCGGTGGCTTCTCTTTTTGTTATTATTAGTTTTACCAGTGGCTTGTAAAGAATAGTTTTTTTTTTAAGATTCCACCCATTCATTTTTAGAGGGGAAAGGAAGGAGAGAGAGAGAAATATCAATGTATGGTTGCCTCTGGTGTGTCCCCTGACGGGAACTGGCCTGCAACCCAGGCATGTGCCCTGACTGGGAATCGAACCGCGATCGTGTGGTTCTCAGGCCTGCGCTCAATCCACTGAGCTACACCAGCCAGGGCGCAAACAATAGTTTTTAACTTTCAGTAAAGTCTACTTTATCAGGTTTTTCTTTATCATTTGCGTGTTTATTGTGTGCCAAGAATTCTTTGCCTAATTAAGATCACAAAGGTTTTTTTCCCTATGCTATCGTTAAAAAGTGTTTATGCTTTTAAGTTTATATTTAGACCTATGATGCATTTCATGTACATATTTGTATATGGGGTGAGTTTTGGGCCTGTGCTCATTTTTTTTGAAGGTGTATGTCCATTTGTTAAAGAGTCCGTCCTTTTCTTCATTGAGTAGCCTTGGCCCTTTGTCGAATATCACTTGACTTCTGTGTGTGCTGCTCTATTTCTGGACCCCATTCTGTTCCTTTGATCCCCGTACCTGTCTCTTCACTGTCACTGCACTGTCTTGATCACTGTAGCTGGAAATCTTCAAATCTTCAGGAAATCTTCAAATCGGGTATTGTAAGACCTCTAGCTTTGTTTCTTTTTGTTTTGGCAACTGTAGGTCCTTTGCTTTTCCTTATAAACTTTAGAGTCAGTTTGTTAATTTACAAAGGAAAATAATTAGGATTTTTATTAGGATTGTGTTAAATCTATAGATCAATTTCAGGAGACTTCACACCTTCATATTGAGTCTTCTGATGTAGGGACACAATAGATCCATTAAATCTTTGTTTTTGACTGCCTGTTACAAATGTAAATTTTGGCCTTTGACTTCTACAGTCCTTGAAAGCCTTCTGTGAAACCAAATGCCTTCCAGACACCCAAGAGTAAGCTTTGCAGGTGCATGAGGAGGCAGACAAAAGGGAACCCTCGGAAGATCCATTTAAATTTCCAGGAGGCAGAGGGACACAGAGGATCAAAAAGGAGCAATTCCTTTGGGAAGAATTAGAAAATCCATACCAACTGAGGGGGAAAATATTTTGAAAGGCAACAAAAGATGACCCCAGGCTTAAGTTTTAAGAGCATCAGCAGGTACATGTTTATGGTGGTTTCTTGGGTTGTTGGGGAGTATGTTTTGTCAGGTTGACGTGGGCTTGGAGTTTGGAAGTAGAAGTCTTTTCAAGGTTTATCTTCCCCTGTCGGCACCCTGCCTGGAATCGATTACAGCCTTTTTTTAGTTGTGGATCAAGAACCACACTAGGCCAGCTCTGACCTGGCTACCAGGCAGGACACAGCAAGGGATACTGGCTCTCTTGCCCCATGGGCATAGGCCGAGGGCCAGTTCCACCACACTGGAAAGCGTATCTGTCATATTTCCTTTCATCTCCATTGGGTCAGAGGCAAGGAGCCTGCCTCTAGTCTGTGCTATTGACCGTAACTGAAGGTGATAATTCTGGCCAGACCTCAGGCAGGTCAGGCTCAACCCAACTTCTCTGGCTGCCTTCCATCTAAGCTGCAGTGGTCCACAGCGCCTTTCACCCAGCCTTCAGTGGGCTGTTGAGGGGACGGTGGGGTTCAGGGCTGATACTTAAGAAGAGGGCAGAGGGATTTTAGAGCATAGTGCTCAATAAATGTCAGCAGTGACGAGCGCCAGCTCTGGATCTAGACTGCCTGACTTCAAGTCCTGTTTGGGCCACTAACTGAGACAGTAGCCAATTGACTGAACGCTTCATGTCCCTGCTTCCCCTCTGTAAAACTGAGACAATGAAACTGCATTGGGTTTTTGGAGGATCACATGAAACTTACAGGTAAAGTGCTTAAAATAGTACCCAGCAACAGTGAACTCTTAATAAATGTTAAGAGTTCATTATTATTGTTATTTTTTTAAAGATTTAATTTACTTATTTTTAGGGAGAGGGGAAAGGAGGAAGATAGGGAGGGAGAGAAACATCAATGTGTAGTTGTCTCTTGCACGCCCCCTACTGAGGACATGGCCCACAACCCAGGCTTGTACCCTGACTGGGAATCAAACCAGTGACCCTTTGGTTTGCAGGCTGGTGCTCAATCCACTGAGCTGCAGCAGTCAGGGCAGCAGTTCATTATTATTGTGAACCTCATGGGGTGCCAGCCAGGCACAGTGCCTGGTCTGATACCTCAGACTGTCCTGCAGGCCTCCTTCTGTCACTCAGAGTGTGTGCTTTGGCCATCTTGATTCCACGTGCTGAGAAATCACTATAGTGTGAAAACAGACATGGTCACAACTTTTACCTTTATTAGGACTGTGTTAGTGTGCCCTAGGCTTTGCTTTTTCATATTCAACCAGGCATTGTTGGCCCATGAGGCTGTGAGACTTGAATTCCAGTCCTAACTCCTCCCCTACGTGGCCAGTCCCTGCCCCTCTGGACTTTACCTTCAGTCAGTGAGTATGTTCCATACAGTAATGTACTATTCTCATCCCATAGAATCATCGGGTGATTCTCATAGGCCAGTAATTCCTGCCTCTTCCTATTGTTTAATTTATAAATCAGTATTTTCTCAAAATACGGAATGGTCCAGTCCATATTATTTGTAACTTAGTAAATAAAAATCTTATTTTGAAAAATTGAAAATTGCGTCAGCAAGACAAGGTATGTGCATTTGACTCTCATATTCTTTTCCTGAGTGTTCTTTCATCCCTGTTCCAAATTTTGATTCTTATTGGAATACAGGTAAAAACAATTACATGCAAGGAGCGGTTTTGGTGTTTACTTTGTGTTTTGTTTTTATCCCGGCCTTTGCCAGAATCTGTTTCTCTCCCCAACCCTAAGAAAGGACTAAAGGAGTGGTGTGCCCTTTAAATGGTAATGGTGGGTCATATAAAATGGGCCACCTCTGGAGAGCAATAGCATTAGGGGATGGTGCTTTGCAGAAAGCCCAGGGCTATGTGTGTTTTTCAACTGAGCTTAGTTGTCCAGCCCTGCAGTTGCCCACAGTTACATTTGCTGGTTGAAAGCCTTGGTAATAAAAATAACTGCTTTTTAGTGTTGTGAGTGAATCAAAGCACTGTGGAGGTTAGTGGTTACTCGAGGTGCCTTTAAAAAGAAAGAAGTCGAAGACGGTTTTCTCCGAAGGAAGCCTGGTTCTCCAACCCAGGGCACTTCCAAAGACAATGCCTCTATTTCTGCTCTTACCCTTTCACGCCACCCACCAGAGTAGGGCGTTATTTCCCAATGTGTTCTATGCACAGCATTGGCCATAGTACACAAGTTGATTCAGGTATACACTTAAACATTATATTTTTTTAAGATTTTATGTATTCATTTTTAGAGAGAGGGGAAGAAAAGGAGAAATATCAATGTGTGGTTGCCTCTCCTGTACCTCGTAGTGGGGACCTGGCCCACAACTCAGGCACGTGCCCTGACTGGGAACCAAATGGCGACCCTTTGGTTCGCGGCCCACACTCAATCCACTGAGCCACACCAGCCAGGGCTAAACATTAATTTTTAAAAATTAATGTTTTTTTAAATTAATTTTCTCTCTCTCTTTCTCCCTCCCTTCTCCTCTCTCTAAAAATAAATAAATCAAGCCCTGGCTGGTGTAGCTCAGTGGATTGGGCGCGGGCCTGCGAACCACACGATCGAGGTTCGATTCCCAGTCAGGGCACATGCCTGGGTTGCGGGCCAGTTCCCAGCAGGGGACTCACGAAAGGCAACCAGGCATCGATGTTTCTCTCCTTCTCTCCTTCCCTTCCTCTCTAGAGATAAATAAATAAAATATTAATAAATAAATAAATAAATAAAATCTTAAAAAGAACAAACAAACAAACTAAGGTACACCTTCTATTATAGCACATAGTACCGATTTTCCACTTAAAGTACAGACAAAGTTCCCTCAGGAATGATTTCTGAACAATTGATTTGAAGATAATGGTATATGTGCATAGGCCTTAAATCCCAAAGGTGACCCAAATGGTTGATGTTTAGGAAACAATGGACTAGGGTTTCTAAGACGCCAACTTTTCAACTTCCCTCAACTATAAGGTAACTCCTGGGGGTGGGGAGGGGAGGTTGTGTTGCAAGTTTCCTTGGAATTGAGTACTGTTACACACTAATTTTAAAGTTGACACTTTGTCAGTAACTGCGATTCCATGACATCTTGTTTATTTATACTTAGACTTCTGTGTGGGTTCACCAGGCCTCATGGAGTATGGGGGCTGTAGCAACAGAAACATTACTGACCGGGACCACCAGCCTTAGTTACACAGGGTGGAGGCCTAGGGGACGAGGGAGAAGCAGGAAGGGTGAATTCTCCAGTTTATCTACTAATTCTCTCCTTCTCTGCACATGCCAGTGACGTGTCCTCCAATTCAGTTCTAACACTGACTGCCTGGAGTTAGCATCAGACTTACAGGTCTCAGGTGCAGTCCCACAAGAGTGTTCTTACTTCAGATGCCAGTGGAAAGTGTTGGGTCCTCCCTGTATTGAGGGACCCATGCTCTTTCAGGGGGGACTTCTCCCTCTCATCTTCCCCTGCTTTGCTAGGACTCTCCCTGAATACGGCACCTACCCCTCCATTCCCTTGCCCTTCTGGGGACGTCTGGTCCCAGTGAATACGCCGGGCTGCTCCCCCATAGGTGTCTTTCTTCATTTTTCTCTGCGGGATAAAACGCTGCCCCGGCTCTTGATTTCATTTCCCCCACAGGCATCTGGGCCCTGGGCAGGGGCTCTGGGCTGCAGGTGCCAATGCGGCTGCCTGCTGGTAGTGCCGGGAAGGCTTCCCCACAACACGGCACTCTTTTTGTGCTGCTTCTCTCACCAAACACATTTCTGTCACAATTTTTGTAATTTCTCTCGTTCTGTGGGTCCATAAACCTCTTTAGTTTGGAACCAAAGGGGTGCTCTGTCTGAAGGAAAGGGGCATGGAGTCCCATCAAAATACTCTTTTCCAGTGGTTTTCTTTGCTTTTAAGGAGGCTGGCCTGGAGCTGTGATGGATACCCTGGAACTGGGAGGGAGAGACTGGGTCTCTTATCTCTTACTACTCCTCATTTCCTACCACTTGGATTTGAAATTCACTCTTGTGCTTTTTTTCAAAGCTTATCTTCCTTGAAAAACAGGGAGAGACTTTGATATTAATGTTTTAAACTTAAAATTGGCTGGATATGCCCCATGACTGGGGAGTGGAGTTGCTGTCTGTCCTTCCCAGCTTCCTCCCTGAGCCGGAGGGTCAGATACTCCCCCTTTGGCTGAGTCATCCCACAACTGGGGAAAGAAGCTCCATTCATGGCAGCTATAGGGCAGCAAGGAAGTTTAAACTTTTCTTTTAAATTAAAAATGCTAAGGATAAAGCTGGCTGCTGCAGGGAGGTGCTAGGGAAGTGGAGAACAGGAGCCGACTTTTCCTGATGAATGGACCACGGATGTATTACTGGCTTTTTGCCTGTAGTTCTTGTTATTCTGACCCTCTGTGCCTCTGATTTAAAGAGAACTGTGTATTGTACCCACTTCTCAGCTGTCCTTGTATCTTCTACTCTCTCTGGAATTGTATTTTCTAATAACATTTGAGAAAAAAAAAGTAGTGGGTCCTAAGGTTACTGACACTTCTGTCCAACTTGTCTGTAAAGTCAGGCGTTCCCACAGCCATTCTCCTCGGGTTCAGTAATTTGCTAGAACAGCTTATAGAACTCGGGAAAGTGCTTTGCCTGCTGTTACCAGTTTATTATAAAGGATACAACTCAGGAACAAATGGAAGGGATGCATAGGGTAGGGTAGAGGGGAGAAGGGTTTAGAGCTCCTGTACCCTTCCTAGCACCTTGGTGTATTCACCAACCCAGAAGCTCTCTGAACTTCCTTGTACAGTTTTTATGGAGGTTTCATGACAAAGACATGATTTATTAAATTATTGGCCACGAGTGATCAGTGCAATATCCATCCCCTCCCCCATGCCTAGAAGTTAGGAAGTGGGGCCGAAGGTTCCAAGCTTCTAATCAAGGCTTGATCTTTCTGACAATCGGCACCCATCGTGAGGCTGTCTAGGGGACCACCAATCACCTTGTCACTCAGGAAATTCCAAGGGTTTCAGGAGCCCTGTGCCGGGAACTGGGATGAAGACCAAATATCTTTCCAGGTTTGATAAAGGGAAACAGGTCTCCACACAAAGTCACACACAACTCCATCTTGCAGAAAGAATGGGAGAAGAAGAGCCTCAACACTGTAGAAAGTTTGAATGCTCCATGATTACAGAACCATGGGAGTGTTAACTCGGTTTCTAGTATAATCGTCCTCCATTGTGTCAGTGAAAAGTCATTAAATGTCTGCATCGTTCAATTAGATCATTGTTGGCTTTTAATATTCATCTTTATTAATTTTTATCTGGAATGTACACGAGGTGTTTGGATAGAGACAGATTATTCTTTCATCACTTTAACTATGTCACCTACATCCAAGATTACTCTGTCCAGCAAAGCTTTTATTTAGGATGGAAGGACAGGTAAAGTGCTTCTCAGATAAGGTCAAGTTAAAGGAGTTCATCACCACCAAGCCATTATTATGTGAAATGTTAAAGGGACTTATCTAAGAAAAAGAAGATAAAAAATGTGAACAATAAATTGACAACAAACTCATAACTATCAACTGAACCTAAAAAAAACAAACAAACTAAGGAAACACCTAGAACAGGAACAGAATCATAGAAATGGAGATCACATGGAGGGTTAGCAGCGGTGGGGGACGGGAGGAGAATGGAGGAAAAGGTACAGGGAGTAAGAAGCATAAATGGTAGGTACAAAATAGACAGGGGGATGTTAAGAATAGTATAGGAAATGGGGAAGCCAAAGAACTTATATATATGACGCATGGACATGAACTAAGTGGGGAGAATGCTGGAGGGAGGGGGTCCTGGGTGGAGGAGGATAAATGGGAGAAAAAAATGGGAGAACTGTAATAGCATAATCAATAAAATGTGCTTTAAAATAAATAAAATTATCTTATTCCCCCCCTGCAAAAATGTCATCACACTGCTTTTTGGCCTCTATTTTTTCTGGTGAGACGTCAGCTGTTAATCTATTTGAGGCTTCTTTGTGTGTGTTGAGTTGTTTTTCTCTTGCTGCTTTTACGATATTTGTGTCTGTGTGTGTCTTTGGCTTTCAGTATTTTCATTCTCTGATGTGTGTGTAACATTTTTATACTTGGAAGTTCTTTGAGCTTTTTGGATGTAGTTTTTGTATTTCAGCAACTGTTGAAAAATTTTACTATGATTTCTTCAAATATTTTTTTTCTGCTCCTTTCCCTGTCCCCTGCCCTCTTGTTATTCTTCCTTACACATAGACAGGTGCACTTGAAGGAGTCCTGTGTTTCTCTGAGGCTCTGTTTTCTTCATTGTGTTTTCTCTTTGTTCTTTGGATTGCTTCTGTATTCTCTGTTGCTCTATCTTCAGGTTCACTGATTCTTCTGACAGCTCAAATCTAATGTTGAACCACTCTAATGAATTTTTAATTTTTGTTATTATACTTTTCAACTCCAGAATTTTCATTTTGTTTTTATAATTTCTCTTTACTGATATTCTGTATTTGGTGAGACACTGTCTTCGTACTTTTCTGTGCTTTTTAAAGCATGGTTTTCTTTAGTTCTTAGAACATATAATGGCTACTTTAAGTCTGATATCTAACCCCTCTTACAGGCAATTTCTGTTTCCTACTTTCCCCCTGCATGTGAGTCACAGGTTCCTGGTCCTTGGCCTGTCCTGTGATGTTGAAAACTGGACATGTTAGGTAATGGACATGATGCCAACTCTGGGCACAGATTCCTCTCTCCCCTCTCTAGGACTTGTATTTGTTTGCTTTTGTAACTTGATGAAGCTGCTTTAGTGAAGTCTGTCTTCCCAGCAGCATGAAGCCTATGCTGTTCTTCTTCAGAGAATGCAGCCTAGGTCTTGCACATAGTCACCCTAGGATGACATTAGACTTTAGCAGGGCTGTCTCTGACTCTTTGTTAGAATGTGTGCTTCATTGAGTACTATGCCACTCCTATGAGGCTCAAATAATTACTCGCTGATTGTGCGCTCTTGTTTTCAACAGTGCTCTCTCTGGGTCAGACTTGCTCAGCAGTCTGACTGAATTAAATTCTGGCATGGATGGTTTTTGAGGTCAGTCTTTGAGGTTTTATCTGACCCCAGGAGTGTTCTTCTTAACTCTGTCTTTTTCTGGTTCTCTCTGGTGCATGAACTGGTCTATAGGTCAGCTCATTGTTCTTTAGAGGAGCTATTTTTTCAGGAGTATCCTTAGGCTTGAACTTTCCTGCACAATTTTTAAAATAAAGTTAGTTCTTTTGGAGAGTGTTTTATTTATTTTTAAGATTTTATTTATTTATTTATTTATAAAATATTTACTTATTTATTTTCAGAGAGAGGGGAAAGGAGGGAGAAAGAGAGGGAAACATCCGTTGATTGATTGGTTGTCTCTTGCATACCCCCAAATTGGGATCTGGCCCACAACCCAGTCATGGGCCCTGACTGGGAATTAAACCAGCAACCTTTCAGTTTGCAGGCCAGCATTCAGTCCACTGAGCCACACCAATCAGGGCTGAGGAGTGTTTTAGAACTCTTTCCTATGGGTTGCCTCTCCCGCTGCGCAAACTCAGCCACTGCTGTGGTGCTGGGCACAATGGTAGCCTACAGTCTTCTCAACCTGTTCTACCAGGATGGAACCTGTGCCCTGTAAATAAACTGAGGTGAAGGTTGTTGAGATCCAGTATTCTTGGCCTGCAGCTCCTGGGGCAGAGCCAGGACTAGGTGGGTAGGGACTGGGTAGAGGAAGAGAACCCTCAATTTCTTGGGCACACTCCTGAGGAATTTAAATGTAGCCTCTTCAGTTTGCAGCTGGAGGAGATGGGAAATGCAGCCGCCTGCCTCTCCTAGTGAGACATGGTAAACCTCGATCGGGAACCGAGGGAGACGGGGCCCTGGATTCTTGGCCATATTCACCGGAAGTGGAGATTTCACCAAATTGAGCTGGAGTTGAGGGGAAGGGTAGGGATGGAGTACGTGGTGGCTCAATTGGCATAGAATCATTGTTCTTACCAAGTTTTATTAGATTTTCTTTTTGGGAGGGGATTCAGTTTTTTTGTCATATTTTTAGTTTTTTTTTGTTTTTTTTCCATTACCATTTATCCCCCTTGGACCCTCCTCCCCACCACAGTCACCACAATGCTGTCCATGTGTCCTTTTTCCTCAGTCCCTCCGCCCCCTCGTCCCCCATTCCCCGGAGCTGCCAGCCTGCTCACTATCTGTGATTCTCTCTGTTTTGCTCGTTGGTTCAGTTTGTTCATTAGATTCCATACATGAATGTAATCTTACAGTATTTGTCTTTCTCTGACTTGCATATTTTACTAGATTTTCTTGAGTAAGTGTTGCGTCACTTGGTGTATGTCTTTAGAACAATTCCCAGACTTTGAGTGGTGTTTTTTTATAGTATCCCCCAGCTTTGTTTTGCTAAGAGGTGGTCCACGGAGTCCCGCACACTGACCAGATTAGTTATTCCCTGCGTAACAGCTGCGCGGGTCCTGAGGCAACGCCATGAGGAGCAGTTGGAAGAACCTGCCACACCAAGTGGCGGAACATTCATAGGCATGCAATTGAGAAAAACTGAGTTTCTCTGCTAACATGAGGCAATTGCCTCTCCTTCTCCAGAAAGGAGAAAAGCCTCTGCTACTTGGAGTCAAGATGGAAAGCCTTCTGGCTTCTGCAGTGTAGACACATCTCTCCAGGGGTCAGATAAGCGTCAGCTTTTTGACCTAGAGATGTTCCCAAGGTCCTGGGCCTCCTTTTCCCTTGAAATATAAGCACATACCTCCACAGTTGGATAAATCTCTCTGGGGTGCTCTATTGATACAGTTGCAAATTAGTTTTCCAAGACTTGCTCTTAGCCCAGGATCCCAAGTTTTCAACAAATTTATTTAGAAAACTCCAATTGTGACTACCCTACGATTCCATTTCTCATGTTTCTCCTTAGCTGCCTACTGGTAAAATTTTCTGTAATATGCCACTCCATTGGCCATTAAAAAAAAAATCTGACCAGCAGCAGCTAGAACCAAATGCCTGGGTTTTTTAAGCAGCAGTCCCCCGAGGACAGGATGAGGTCAGTCCCGCTGTGTTGGTCTCAGTCTTAGCCTGCAGGTCTCCTGCTGGTTTTAGTCCATTGTACAAATTTCATTTACCGTAAATATCTACCTTAGAATGCCTGGTGGCTTGCTCAGGTTTCTGTGTTAACCTTGCCTACCTGGCCTGAAGCATATATCCAGGCCCAGCTGGTTATAGTAATACTTTGCGCAGACTTTACCGTGGCCTGCAAGAAAGAAGTCTCTGGCAAATACTGTTATGTGCCTCATCCTAGTTAAGTTGGAGCTAACCTGAACACCTTTGAGCCTGAGACAGGGTCATGAATCGCATCAGCAAAAGTGAGGAATATATTTCATCCTGCCTTTCTCATGGAATAACTCACAGTGTAGATAAGCTGCTCTCAGAGTTCATGTCTGAGGGCTACTTGGCTTATGTGGGGTGTTTCCTTAAACACTCGGTGTTTCTGCTAACACCTCTAGGTGTAAGTCAGCGTTTTCACCATCATTAAGTTAATGCAGGCCTTTCATAAACACAGCCCCAAAAGCCACATATGGACCCTGAGGGACAAAGTTTACAATTTTTGGGGCCCCCGAGTGGGAATATACATCAATTAGGGAGTACAAGTGGGCAGAACCCCCAGTGTGGCCTCCAGCCTCCCACTAATTAGTAAGTTTTGGGGCTTCCTACTTCAGCCTGACTAACTCAGGTCAGTTCAGTTCTTGTTTGCAGAGGGACTGCCTGCAGGCACTTTCAGTCTGTCCTGCTTACTTAGGACACCAGTTAATCTGTTCCCAAGGTGTGGATGACACCTGGAGGTGGTCTGGATGGAAAATGCAGGAGCTGGGACTGTCCCCTCCTGTCCGTTGTCAGCTGTCAGGCAGCAAGAGCATGCTCAGAACTCAGTTTGAATTTGGAGTGCTCACAGCAGCAAGGAAAGCAATTAGGAACCTGGCACAGGGCAGCAGGTGGGGAGAGCAGCATGGGAGCACTCCAGGAGCAGACCCTAATAAGCAGAGGTCATTCATTCCTCCCCCACCTTCCCCTACATCTCCCCAGTCTAAAGCTTTCCCTTTCCTGGGGCCTCGATTTTTGGTTTCCTTCCATTGTTATACAATCAGTGTGTGTCATTACTGTGACTTCTCATGTGTTTTCCATCTTCCTCTCCTCTCACCCAGATCTTTCTTCCAGAAGGGCTGGGTGCAAGGGAGACAAAAAACCTCTTTTTGGAACATTTTTCACACAATTCAGACGGACTTAAATTTAAATCTCCTAATAGCTCATCCAGGCAAGCTGATCTGGGATTATTGTTAGGGGAGAGAAAGACACATCATGGTTAGAATGGTCAGGGCAGAATTCTGAGGTTCTGCTGACAGAGCAGGGTGTCCACAGCTGTTTTCAGCTTGACAAAGCTGAAAACCCCTAGGGGCACGGGTGAGCTTGGCCCCCAGGTGACTGAGGCAAACTTTGTGAAGCTAGGACTCCCTCTGATTTCTCCCAAACTCTAGCAACTTTTCCCTGCTTGGGGCACCTGAAGGGGATAGCTACCCATTTCTCAGGTAAACCTAACTGTTGCCTGGCTAGCACAGCCTTTCTTGCAAGGATTTTTTTTTAAGCTCCTTTCCAAATCAATTTCTATTTGTCAGTCATGGAGTTGAGTTGACCCATTCCACAAATGGGCACATCTGACTTCCACAAGAGCTCATGAAAAAGCTTAAAAGGTTGCTTTTCCAAAAGGCACATATTTAGTAACCCTGTCTGGAAACTGCCTCCCTTCTCCTGCTCTCGAGGCACACTGCTTTCCAAAGGCAAACATCCTAGCAAGAATTCTGCACTCGTTCTGTCTCCCACACCTTGAGGCCAAGAAGATTTTGGCCTTCCAATTTGATGGCAAGAAGCCAACAGTTTTCTCCTCTTTGCCGGAACCTCAGGGTTAAAGACGTATCTGTTTTGCCCACAGGTGGCAAAAAGGAAGGGAGTCCCATGAACACTTTTTTTTTTGTAGCTTTTCCTGATCAAGACAGTCATATCCAGCACCTGTGATAAGTGTGTAACATTCAAATCAGTTTCTGCCATACATTCTGATGTAGTGACACAGAAAACAATGCAAAGACATTTAGAAACTTTTTCCCTACTGCAAAGTTTTGCACAAACTCCTAGTAGTTCAAGTGAGCATTTACAGGAATAAATATCACAGCCCCAAGGAGAAGCTGTTTCCTTGCATAAGTGAGCCAAAATGCAGGCTGCAGGGTGGCATTTTTGAACAACCCTCTCCTTTTCCCTCTTCCACCCTTGGCCTCTGGGAGAAGGCTCCAGAATTCTCTGCTCGCTCACAGAGGTTTCACTCTACCGTCCTCAGCATTTCTACCTATACCATGACCCTTCTCTAGTATCCAACAGGGTGATCAACATTCAAAATCTCCCATCTAGTCCCTTCTTTTCACCTATGTAAAGAGACTAGTGGAGTGTCTCCTGAAACAGGAAGACCAGCTGGGGGACAAAGGGAACTAAGGGTCAGAGGGGAGCAGAGAAGTGTCCCCAGTGCAGCAATCTAGACACTGCCCTGCGGCAGTCAGCATTTTAGCTCTGCAATCCTCATGGACTTTCTCTGGCTGTGGGGACTTATTAATGTTCTCTTCTTACTTGTAGGAGAGAGCAGCACGAGCTTCTCTTGCCCCACCTACATCCCAACTGTGAGAAATCCTAGGCCATCTGGAGGAGAAAACACAATCCAAAAGTGCCATTAGGGTTGCATTTCCCAAGCTTCTCTGCTGATATCTAGCTAACAAACCTCCCAACCCTTTCAATGTATCTGCTGTTCATTCCCTTGGATGTGCTTCACATCCTGCTACCAGCCTCAGGGCTCTCGTCTGGCTCTCCCAGTAAAGGATGTGACAATCAGGGTCTCATCATCCTTGCTGCCATAACTGTTGGGCTCCATTATATTATTTTTTACGTGGTACAGTTGTAAATTAACTTAGCTGAGGATCCCAAGATTTCATCCTCATCCAAGGATTGGTTCATTGACTTTTAGAGAGAAAGAGAGAGAGAGAGAGATTGATTGGTTGCCTCCTGTATGCACCCTGACTGGACTCAAACCCGCAACCTGTCAGTATATGGATGCTCCAACCAACTCAGCCACACTGACCTGGGGTAAGATTTCAGCAACATTTATCAGAAAGCCCCAACTCTTCAAAGTCAAACATTCTGTTTCTCTTGCTAACAGTTTGCTCCATTGGGCCACATTGGAAGCAGAGTGGACGTGTGACTTCCATGACCCAGCAGTCTATGTTGCTCCAGGCAATTCTGCTGTTTGGCTTTGCTCTCCTGTCTCTGAGTAGAGGCATCATGGTTGGGCTGCCAGGCGTAAAGCTGAGGTGGCAGTGGGAAGGGGGGGTGGCTTGGGCAGGAGGGTTGGCGAGGTCAGCAGGAGTACTGCCTGTGCAACACTTGGGAGAGGGGGTGTTTCACGGGAAGTGGAGAATGTCAGTCTTAGACAACAAAAAGAGGGTGTTAGAGAAGCAATAAGCCAGGAAGCTAGTGTACTTAGAAGATATGTTGGAGCCCCTTCTCTGGGTTGAAACCCAAGAGAGTGAGGAATGGAGTATGTGCATTTGTTTTGGGTGGGGTTGGGGAGCCATGTCTGCGTGGAAGCCGAAGGGAGAGGTCAGATGACCCCTGCAGGTGGCCCGGGCAGTTTCTGCCTGGGCTCACAACGTGGTGTGTACAGACCCACACTCTTTCTACCACGATGTAATCTGAGAAGCCATCCGGCTGCCTTGGGTCAAAGTTACAGTAATGGATGGCTCAGGGTGAAGTAAGTAGGTGGTTGCCTCTTAGAAGCAGTGATCAGATGACCCTCATGTGTAAAACCAGAGCCATTGATATTAAGCAAGACCTGCGGCTTCTTTTAAGGTTTCTCAGGGTGGAGACGTTTACATTTAATTTCTGAGGCAGTGACCTTGTGAAAATATGCTGAGGTCCTGCTGAGGCACAGTCACATCTGTCCAGATTTTACGTGAAGCCTTCTGTGCTGAAGAAAAGGGAATTCACCATCTTAAAATCAAAAAGTTTGTCTTTTAAGTTTGTAACAGGCTAGAAGTGCTTCAACAGTAACACTATACTTATGTGAATTGTATCCGCAGAGTGGCTTTTATCTTTTAAAAGTTAATATTTCAGGAGGCCCTAAGAGTCTGTAATCAACTTGAAAGCAGCTGGAGCATAGCAGACCGTCTGGGAGACGTGAAAGGGACCATTGACACAGAAACCCAGTGATGCTTTCCAGATTGGTGCAGGAGCGGTTCGGGTGGGAGACAGGGTAGCTGACTGGGCCACGCAGCACTGCTGAGGGGGCGTCTCTGGGCTTGGATTCTAGGGAAGACCCCGTTTGTTGTTCTGAGTCACCAGCTGCCACCTTCGTCAGTAGGAGAGGAGCAAGCAAGGCTGCAGTTTTGGTGATGCTTTTGGTCAAGTACTTGTGTGTGTGTGTGTGAGTAGTCTGGGGTAAAAGGCAGCATTAATTGTGTTGATCTCATGATGTAATAAAGAAGAGCTTTCTCCCAGCTTCTGTCGCCTTGGAGCCCTGCCATTGTTGGTGCAGGCGACCCCTGCGGCCCACCACACTGAGCCAGCCATGGAGACCCAGGCCCGGAGGGATCCAGGCTCTTTCAGGACCGAACGCCCCTTTCTTCAGCAAATGGCAGGAGGGATTCCCTGCCCCTGAAATATAAGTGGGGTTATTCATTATTTGTCTGTTTAAATCCCGAGTTAATCTTACATTGATGTTAACGGTGATACTGACTTTTGGCTCCATTTCACAAGACTTCCTTTCTGGAGAGATTGAAAGGCATCCCATTCCCAGGGCTGTAACTGTAGACCCCCATTTGGAGATTTGGAGAACGGGCTGTACAGCTGTGACACTTCTTATCTCCCCCTCTGATTTCTGCATGCAATGAGGGGAGCCTTCCTCGTCAGAGTGCCTACTGGAACCTTTTCAGTACAAATTTCCCCGAGCAGTTAAAGATTGGCAATACTGGCTAAAGCTTCTGCATCTCATTCTTCTCGAGGCATGTCTCAGACTTGACGTGAAAAGCAGCAGGAGCCCCAACATCTCTTCTGTAAATACTCGTCGGGATGTCCTTCTAGCTTCACAGCAGTTAAGGGGCTGAACTAAAAGCATTGGCTTGGTATAAAATCCAGAAGCTTTCATTGAGGCCTTATTAGGACAAAGATTTTGCCCACAGAAATATGAGGAGGAAGTAAATGTCAGACGTCTTTTGCCTAAGAATTTTAGTTAGAGATGTGTTTTATTGTGTCATGAACAAATGAGGGGTAGATTTGTCTCATAACAGGAAGTTGGAGGTAGGTAGCCTGGGGCCAGCACAGCGGCTCAGCCAAGCTTTCAGACACCTGTGCCCTTTCTGTGCTGCCTGCCTTCGTGGGTGGCTTTTTGACATCATGCTTGTCCACTCACAGTCACAGGGCGGTTGCATCCTCTTCAAGGTCTGGGCTGGAAGGATCAAGAGTGTAAGGGTGAAAGATGAATGAAGGAAGGGCCTTTTCCTTGAGAGGCCTATCCTGGCAGTGCCAGCCAGCTGCTTTTATCTCACTGACCACGGTGATTCACTGGTTTAAAGTGGGGCTGCGTCCTGGCGGGGGTGTCTCAGTGGATTGAGCGCTGGCCTGCAAACCAAAAGGTCGCCAGTTCGATGATCCTGGTCCGGGGCTTTGGAAAGGCAACCAACTGATTTTTCTTTCTCTCTTTTTCTCCCTCCCTTCCTTTCTCTAAAAATAAATAAAATCTTTAAAAAATGTTTAGAAAAAGAAAGTTGTAGGGTTTTTTTTTTTTTAAAGTGGGGCTGGGAAGCCGGGTATCATGCTTTCCTGCCTCCACACCAGAAGAAGGCGAAGAAAAGGGTAATTGGGAACGCGTGTCGAACGTGCGTCCTACACTATCTGCTGCAGGGTCACAACAAAATATTGCTGATAGAACAAAGCCCGACTAGCAGTAGGCTTGACCAACGTAAAGTGCCTTTTTCCAGGTTTTCTCCAGATCATGGTCAGCACTGGTGTCTGGTCAGTCAGGTGGCAGGAGTTGGGAAAAGTCAGAACTGGCTAAGAGATCCGTCCATGTGCAGAGCCATGGCCTTACAAGAGAAACTTGAAGTACTAATAATGACGTGGAACAAAGGATGGTCAAGTTTAATATTTCTATTTCGAGAAGAAAAGCTACAGAGTGCCAATATTGATAGAAAAACTATGTGTCAAATCTTATTCCAGTTACTTCTAGATGTTTGCTCACAATAACCTTTGAGCTGTTAATCATAGTGGACAGTTACGGCCACTAATGACTACTCAAAGGGCACACAGTCTAGAAGTAGAAGTGGAGGATTTGGGTCCAGGTCTGCCCGACCAATTCCAGGGCTCCCTCTATTCTATGCTTAGGTACCCCAAGACCCCACAGGGACAAACCTGATGCTTATTCCTTGTGACAGTCCTCCCCAAACATCTGTACTCTTCTGAAAATGGCATTCAGGAGGGGGACCGAGGAGTACTGAGTCCCAGTCTTACCAAGTATAAGCCTCATGTTGCGTTATGATCACCCCAAACCACTGCTCTTCTGCTAGAATTGGAGCCTCTCGAAGGCAAGGGCTGTGTCCTGTTCACTGTTGTAGCCCCAGTAGGTGGTGTGCAGTCAGTGCTCAATAAACATTTGCTGGGTGAGGCATGAAGGATTGTGTTCTGTCAATGTTTTTTTTTTTAATTTTTAAATATTTTATTTATTTATTTTTAGAGTGAGAGGAAGGGAAGGAGAAAGAGTGGGAGAGAAACACCAATATGTGGTTGCCTTTCGTGTGTCCCTCACTGGGGACCCAGCCTGCATGTGCCCCGACTGGGACTCAAACCCATGACCCTTTGCTTCACAGGCCCATGCTCAATCCACTGGGCTACACCAGCCAGGACATAAATTTTTTATTGATTGATTTTAAAGAGAAGTTGGGGGTGGGGGAGAGAGAGAAACAGATTTGTTGTTCCCTTTATTTATGTATTCATTTTGATCTTTGTACATACCCTAATGGGAACCAAACCCACAACTTCACAACCTTGAAGTATCAGGGTGATGCTCGAATCAATTTATTATTTTTTTTTGAGTCCTTAAGGCTGCACTACAGTAGCCACTTGTTTACTTTTTCTTAACTGATTCATGTAGGAAGGGGAATATATTTACATTTGGGGGGATCAGTGAATAATTCATGCAAGAACCAATTAGCTCAGTGAGCCAGTCTTCATGAGAGAATTTTTAAACACTTTGGTGTGGGAAGGAGTGCTTTAGGTGGAGGAAATAAGGACAAGGCTGCCAAGATGAGAAAGTACAGATTATTCAGGGGGAGGCCAGTGTAAATGGAGAGAAGACACAGCAGTACTAGGTGTTGCAGAAAGGGGATCGTTGCCACATATGCCTGGGAAACATTGGCTTGAACTAGGTCGTCCATTACAGTTCTCAGGGCCTTTAGCAGTGCTCACGTGACTCCGAGCAGTATTTCTCAAACACTCAACTTTGGGACCCTTTTCTCGCAGAGCATTTCGTAGAACAAATTTCCACAGAACACATTTTGGGAAATGCTGATCTAGCTCAGCCCCACGTTTATAGACAAGGAGAGTGGGACCCAGAGAGGTGACTTACTCAGAGCCGCATAGCTCTGGATTAGAACCCCAATCAGATTACTTGACCTAATAATACATTACCTTAGGTGGCAAAGGGGACTTTGCAGATGTAATTAGGTTATAGATTCTAGGGAGATTATTTTAGATTACCTGGGTAGCTCCAATCTCATCACATGAGCGCTTAAAAGCAGAGAACTTTCTCTGGCTGAAAGCAGAAACGAGGCAATTTAAGATCGGGGAGAGTTAATCTGAGCAGAGAGAAGACACTGTCTTTGAAGAGTAAGAGGACAGAACAAGAAATGCAGGTGGCTTTAAGTTTCTGAGAAGAGGCTCCCCTCGGACAGCCCTCAAGGGGATAGGGACCCCAGTCCTCTGTCCTTGGACCACCAGGAACTGAATTCTGCCAGAAATCTGAGTGTGGGAGCAGAGTCTTCCCCAGGCCCCCAGTTAGAGCCCAGGCCCCGAGGCCCAGATTTCTCACCTACGGGCGGTGAGATAATACATTTGTGTTCTTTTAAGCCACTAGCTGTGTTTATGTGAATTTGTTTTGACAGCCTTAGAAAACTAACACACTTGGGTAAGTCATTAACATATCCAAAGTGGAAGACTTGGAGGGAAGAGAAGTTAGGAAAGGGCACCCGGGGCGGGAAGGGCTTGGGGATGAATGTGAATGAGTTTTAGTGTTTTTAAAAAACCAAAGGGGTTGAGTTATTCACCTCCTTCCCTCCCAGTCTGTAGTCCCTGTATCTCCACCCAAAGTGAGGGTGGTGGTCGTGGGGGAAGGCTGCTAGAGGCTCAAAGGGCTCCCTGAGGTGGGGCCACCTCTTTGTCTCTCCTGACAACCAAATCGCGGTGTGTCTGAGTCACAAGTGGCCCAGGGCCTCTGCAGTTCAGCTGATAGTGGATATTAATGGATGTATCACTTGATGGCCATTGAAGAAGATAGCACTAAGGACTCCTGCTGTTGAACAGCCCAGCTTCCGAGGGAAGCCTTCAGCCTTTCAATAGAGGGCATTTCCCAGAAGGGGAACCATTTGTCTAGGAGTCCAAAATAAACATCGTCGTGCTTGAGAAAGGATTTCAGCTGCCATGGTAGATAAACCTGCTACCCTCAGACCACAGCCAGTTTCTGAGTCTTGGAACTCTTTTGTTTCTAAATGCGGAGGAAAGTGTTTGCATTCTTTATTTTACTAAAATAAAAGGGTGACACGGAGAGGGGCTTGGTTTTGCTGGCCTGAAACCTTTCCTTTTGTTCCCATTTTGTTTGCTTTTCTGAGCCCATTTAAAGTTATAATACAATAGATCTAATTATTTACAGCTGTAGAAATTTTCGCACAGCGTCTTATCTCTGATGAGATGTGTGTTGTTACAAAAGACTTCCATTTTTTTCAAAGGTTAGGATTAACTTTAATGTTAAAGAAATTTAGAAATTCTGTATTGGATGAAAGTACAGTTTAAAATCAGGGAAGCTTCTTGGATTACTTAGAACAAAAACATCCCTTTTCATTAAACTTGAGTGTATCTGCAGGCTGTTTCATTCATGCTCTGTTGTCATCTCTAATGCACGCGGAAGATACCTTTCCCACAGCGTGATTCAATGCGGGCGCCCAAAACAGATGGTCTCAGATTTCACGTGTCCGGGTAATTAGCAGAGTTTGAGTAGCTCAGTTTAACCGTTTGAAGGTCAATATTGCATGAATTTTTGGCAGGCTGCCTAGCACAGAGTTCACAAACACATTTGTATAGGGACTGAATATTTTTATACTAGAGAAAAGTTTGTGTTTTGAATATGAAGCAAATAAAGAGTTAGTTTTGCCTAAAATTTAATTTTATGGCAAATTCACATTATAGCATGACACAAAAAAAGTTCTGATGTGCCTGCTTTCCACATTTCCAAAGAACCCTCCTTTGTTTTGCATATTTGGTAGCACAGTCTCTTATGGATCTTAAAATCAAATGCAAGCACCCCAAATTAAAATGTCAGAATTTAGTTTCCATGAGGAGGCCCTTTTGGAATTTGTTTAGGTTCTTTAAAATATAAGATAAATGTAAATATAAGATAAAATGGAAACACTGCCTTTCCACGAAAGGTAAAGTTTTTATGTAAAACTAACTTTGTCCCTGAAACTTAACTGTAGTATCAGATATCAAAAGAAACACACTCAAAGAAAGATGGCAGCTACAGTGTGGAAAAGAACTCCGCTCAGGGATCCTGGCAGCGGTCCCTTCAGCTCTCTTCCCAGAGCCACCAACTCCAGTCTCTCCTGCCTTTGCGACAGCCCAGTAGCCAGAATGTGGTGCGGCTCCCAGGACGAGTAGCAGTCCAAGAAGGCCTTGCCCTTCTAAGGTAGTGGATGAGGGCAAGAAATTCTAAAGTGCCAGGGCAACTAAATGACAAAAGGAGAATCTTTCAACAAATGATGCTGCAACGAATGGACACTCTTTGCAAAAACAAAACAAAACAAAAAAACTTCACCTTTTACCATTCAGTCTTTACAAAATTTAAATAAAATTTAATCACAGACTGAAATGTAAAATGTAAAACTGACTTCTTTTTTGGTAATATAAAAATTATTTGTGATAAACCTTGGCTGGTATAGCTCAGTGGATTGAGTGCCAGCCTGAGAACCAAAGGATCACTGACTCGATTCCCACTCAGGGCACGTGCCTGGGTTGCAGGCCAGGTCTCTGGTAGGGGCGTGCAAGCGGCAACATGTCTCTCACACATCAATGTTTCTCTCTCTCTTTCTTCCTCCCTTGCCCTCTCTCTAAAAATAAATAAATAGAATCTAAAAAAAATTTAAAAATATGTTTTCATTATTTGGGAGGACTAGAGGGTGACCTAAGTTGGCCAGATATTAGATATCATACACAGATCTTTCTCATTATTTTTTAAAAGATTTTATTTATTTATTTTTAGGGAGGGGAAGGGAAGGAGAAAGAGAGGGAGAGAAACATCCATGTGAGAGAGAAACCGATCGGTCACCTGTCGTATGTGCCCGACTGGGGACCAGACCCTCAACCCAGGCATGTGCCCTGACTGGGAATCAAACCAGTGGCCTTTCACTTTGTGGATCAATGGCCAGCCCTCTGAGCCACACCAGTCAGGGCTCTCATTATTTTTTTATGGCTCCACAGCACACCACTGTGTTTGCCATTGCTCATTTCACCAGTGTCCTCTTTATAAACAAATATTTTATTTTTTCCTTTAGTCTTTTGCTATAATGACAACAACAATACAGCAGTAAATAGTCTTGTGCATGTCATTTGGAAAAAAAAAAGAAACACAATTTTGATAAAAATATTTCAAGGGTTTTCTCAGTGGACAAAGAGAACACAGGATTGGGCCAGGCTGACTGCAAATTGATGTGGGTTCTGCCTTTCTCACTTGGAGACCTGAGGTCACATGTCTTCTTTGCATCTGGCTGTTGCCTCTAAAATGGTCATGATACAAAACCTTGCCATAAACTAATTGGTAGTCAATCACCTCTAAGGCGTGGAGAGAAGATGTTTGAACCCTGGTATTGCTTTGCTTTTCTGTGGGCGTGTACTGCTCCCTCCCCACCAACCCTGAGGAAAATAACCCTGCCAGACAAGCCCTCTGCTGACGCCAGTGCTTCCCATTTATGAGGGTGGAGAGTTTAGGCTTGCTTTAATCATACTAACGCTTCCAACTGATGATCTGTGACTGGCAGATGTAGACCACTATCCCTGGTTGAAGCTTTCCCCAGTCCCGCAGCTCGGGGAGGGTTTGCTTGGTCTACTTCAGCTGTTTTCTCTGGGTCTGGTGAACGGCAGCCTTGCTGTGCCCATATTTGTCCTGAATGTACCTCTTGCTGTTTTACCTTGGGGTGCGACTATTCATACCTCATGAACCGGCCAGGAAATGGCTCTTTCAGCCACTTTTCTTTGCTGCTAGAAAACAGCCAGCAAGGGGCATTTGTTGTGCCCTGACATAAAAAAACCACCACCCCCCTTTCCTCAGCATTTTCATGAGATCTTTGACTGCACCAGATTGTTATGGAATTATTGTCACCAGTTCCAAGATCAAGCTATGCTTTTCCAGGGTTCTGCTCCTATTGGCCAAAGGCTGTGCAGGCCACTGTCATTAGGCTCCAGGGGGCAGGGATTAATTGCCTAGGGTTACGTGAATTTATGTCCCTCAAGCAGGAGGCTGACTCTGTTCACTGTTTTAGAATCCCAGGCTAAAAGGGCCTGCCCTGGACTTTACTGGACATCATCAGCTTTGATAGTTAAAAATTCTATATTTTCATTTGCTGGTTGGGCATCTACATGTTGCATACATTTCATTTGCACTATTTTTTTCTCCCAAAAAGAAGACTTATAAAAATTAACTGTTTTAAAACTCATAACTTGCCTTATCACAATTTAGAAATTTAAACAAATTTTATATATCAACTAAATTTTTTGGAAATGCAGCAAGATATGAGTAAGTTAATAAAAATCTTCTTTGCAGAAAAGGTGTCATTAAATGCAGCAAGCACAAATCTGTGTGGTTCTGCTTTGTTGATATTTTTTGTGAAACCAGTCTTTCAGCCTAAACACTTTTCCAATTTCCACAGAACCCAAGAGTACCAGGCTGTGTAAACAGAGAGCATTGCTGTGAACTGTTTACTCTGCTCGCCAGCCTCTCCTAGCCTTCTGATCCCTGCTCCTTCTCAAGGGTCGGAGGGCCATAGCAGGCCTGAACTTAAGGGTGCTCTTCACTTACATTATTAGTGGTTGAGGGTAAAACCACAGGGCCGGCCTTCTCTGATGGTAAAATCCATAAGTGGGCTTTTAAACACAAAATGTTCATTTTTGTATTTTAGTTATTGTATTCCAAAACCCCAAGAAAAGCAGAAGTAACCAAAACAGACTGTGGCTGTAGCTTGAAAATAATTCCTGCATCTGTCACAGACGTTCCCATGTCAGGGTTCACTCTGCTTTCCTGCACAAGAAACTCTTGATTTATGCACCTGCAGGCGTAACTTAGCAACGGCTATGAAGGAAATGTACTGAGAAACTGCTAAGCTTTGTCTAGAAGGGAGCTCCAAAACAGAGGTTAAATGCGACTTGGCATGTTCTCTAAAATGCAGCTGACTTACAGTTGTATTAATTTGAAGGAGAAGAAAAGAATAAGTTGTCTTCCTAGTTTGTAGTCAATTTGTTTACTCTTGCGGTGATCACTTCCTAAGGTATATAAAGTTCAATCCCTATGATGACACCTGAAACTAATACTGAATGTTACCTATAATTTAAAATACATTTAAAAATGAAAAATACATAAAATTAAAAAAATGAAATACACATTCCCCACACTAGTAGGAATTCTGAGCACAATTTCTAAGAGTGTCTTTGGATTTGGCAAGTAGCATTAGGATTCTTTTTAAGAAATTGTCTGGGATTTTAAAAATGGAAGAAAAAAGTTCTATTTCTGATACATTTCTTCTTGCCAACCAAATAGAGTGCATTCTGAAATCTCTATTTTTTAACTTTTATTTTGAAACAATTATAGATATTACAAGAGGTTGCGAAGAAACATGTAGGAACATCCCATGCACCCCCACCCCGAGCCCCATGGAAAATCTAGTTTGATTGTAAGTTTTCCTACAAAAAGAGGACCGAGTTTAAGGATCTTAAGGATCGAACTAGAAAATGGGCTGCTTCAGGTCTAGCCCAAGGGCATAATAGAGCCCCAAATAATGGACCTCAGCAACAACTCCTGTGTTTGGTTTGCAGAGAAAAGAGCTGCCACTGCTGTGTCCTGCCCCTCCCCCCATCTCAAAGTTCAAAGTGACTAGGGTTAGGGTAGTGGTGAGGTGAGGCTTGAAGGTGTATTGTGTGATTCAGCAAGAAGGCCTTCTTAGGTTTTGCCCTCTACTCCAGTACTTTTTAGGCCATATCTTTCTAAGAGAGGACACCTTTCCCCCCCTCGTGTTTGAATTACGGACTTCTAGTCTATATGCCGTTCTTGGGAACGGCAACCAACTTAAGATAACATACAAGAAAAAAGTCACAGGGTTTTGGGAGATGAGGAAGAGAGATATATAAAAGTTTAGAGTCACTTATTTTAAATAGGCACATAGAGTTATGTTAAAGAAGTATCCAAATATTTGAAAGGGCACTTTGATTTTATGTTTTGTCGGGTTGAGGAGGGAGCTGAAAGAGAAGAAAGTAAATCTCAGATGTGGAGGGGAAGAAGAAAAGCAAAGAGGAGATGAGGGTAAGCAGAGAGCCTTGTTACCTTTAGCTTAGAGGTAGAGGTCCAGGAGGATTTTGAGTTTAAGGCAGTTACCATTCCACTTGGACAGCTTCAGAGCACCGTCTCTCATCACTGCCCTTCGAAATGTGAATTAATTGATTAGCCATTCATCCTGGCTTCTCAGAATCCCATGGGATGGCCACAAGCAGGCCAACAGGAGATCCTTCCCTAGGACGTCACAGCCGCAGTTCTGCCCTGTGCTGTGCCCTTCCAAGGCTCGGACAGAGAAGCTTAAGTAAACAAGAAAACAGACTGCCAGACAGAGAAGCTTAAGTAAACAAGAAAACAGACCAGTGAGGTATAACAGCACATTGCTTATCTGTTTCCTTAAGGAAGTCTTTTATCTTCGTGCAGATACAATAAGTATTCTGGGCGGCTCACCAGTGTTGGCTGCAACCCTTCTCACTCGCCAGTCCTCGCCTCCTTCCTCCCCCCTCAGCAACCAGTGCAGTGTACCTGCTTCTGAACTGTCTCTGCAGGATATGTAGGGCCAAAGTTTTCTCAGTTCTCTGGCTTCCTTCTGGCTACACTTGACTCCCCATGTAGTCCCGGGGCCCTGTTTATTTGTTGAATGGTCAGCTACTTTAACATTGCAGTCATTAACACGCTCACCCCTGCTGCTCCAAAGAATGGACATCACCTGGGAGCTTGTTAGAAAGGCTGAATCACAGGTTCCGCTTCAGACCTTCTGAATCAAAATCTGTGGCCCTGGCTGGCGTAGCTCAGTGGATTGAGCGTAGGCTTGTGAACCAGAGGATCAAAGTTCAATTCCCAGTCAGGGCACATGCCTGGGTTGCAGGCTAGGTCCCCAGTAGGGAGTGCACCAGAGGCAACCGTACATTGATGTTTCTCTCCCTCTCTCCTTCCCTTCCCCTCCGAAGATAAATAAAATCTTTTTTTTTAAAGATTTTATTTATTTATTTATCTTTAGAGGGGAAGGAGAGAGGGAGGGAAACATCAATGTATGGTTGCCTTTTGTGAGTCCCCTGCTGGGAGTTGGCCTGCAGGGAACTGGACTACAACCCAGGCATGTGCCCTGACTGGGAATCGAACCGCGATCCTCTGGTTCCCAGGCCCGCGCTTAATCCACTGAGCTACACCAGCCAGGGCTCGAAGATAAATAAAATCTTTAAAAAAAATCTGTGCATTAGCACAATCCCCTGATGATTCTCATATGCATGTTAAACTTATAGAAGCACTGCTGGCCTCCATGGCTCTCACCATACTTAAATCACCTTGAGACTCAGGGCTCCTTCATAATCTTCATGTTGTTTTTTTTTTAATTTCCTAATATACTCCGAGAACAGCTCCTCAAACTTTCTTTCCATCCTTTATGTTGTCATTCCCATTTTTTCCTCATCCCATGCCTATCCGCTCTCTCCCTATATAACTTGATAGAGATCAAATAACCCTTGCTGTGCAAATTTTTTTCTTCTATGCCTCAATATATTTCCAGTCTTCTGCCACCCTCGTTTTTTTCCCCTCAAGTCTCAGATGAAGTAATATTTTGCTCAATGCTAAGCTAGTCCTTCCACCTGTACCTTTAACCCCCCGGACATTTGGCAATGCAGACATTTTCAGTTGCTGCAAATGTGGGAGATACTACTGGTACCTAGCGGGTAGAGTCCAAGGGCGCTACTAAACAGCCTACAATGCACAAGTCTGAACAGCAAAATAATTATCCAGCTCGGGTGACTAGGGCATATTGGGATAGGTGGTCACCCTATATCTGGCCCAAAACATTGAGAAACCCTGGCCTAGAAGGAAATTCATTTACTTCACTTTTTCCTCACCAACTCCCTTCCCTTCAACGTGAATTTAATTTGTGTTCACTTCTATGGAAATGGATCTCTTGAAAGTCCCCATTGTCATCTTTCAGTCAAGAAATCCCATAGCCCCTTTCCCCCCTCAACCATTTTGATCTCTTTTAAACATTTGAGACTGTTGTTTTGCTATTCATTGTGATGTATTTTCTCCCCTCATATTTTTGGTTTGCTCTCTTCTTCCCTCCCACATTACTGTGGTTTCCCTCTTTTGCGGGTTACTATTTTTACTCTCTCTTAAATGTAGATTAGTCCCTTAGTTAAGTGTTCCTCGGCACCCTTCTTTACTCTTCTGTTAAAGAACTGATTCTACTCCTTAGCTTCAAATCTCATCTCTATTAGTTGATGCCCAAATTTCTTTCCTGAGTCCAGTCTTTTATTTCCAATTAATTGAGGAGTTCCCTTGGATGTCCAACAGAATCTAAAACTCAACCTGAGTAATGGCAAGTTAAGAAGAACATAAATAAGTTGGTAAGGAGGAAAGGCAATTTGGTCCAGCTTACATTCCCAGCCTTATCCTCCATTTTGTTCAGACATAAGGCTAAACTGTGTCTAACCGAGGGTAGCTCTACCCATGCTCTTACATACCTTGTGTTTTCCTTCTTTGATGGTTTTGCTCCATGTCTTCTTGCTAATTGGAAAACACTTCCGCCCTTTTCTTTTTAAAGTCTTCTTTTTCCCTTTACCTCAACACATGGCTTTTATTGCATTTTAAGAATGTCACAGATATGTCTGAGGAGTCACCTGGCGTCTTGCTGTTTCAATAGCTGGACAGACAACTTAGATGTTATTCATCAGCCTGCTGAACTGTTCCTTTTTCAGAAACAGATATCCTCCAAAAATTTTCTGATATCCTTGTTTTCAACTGTTGTAGCTTGCTGAATTTGATACAAATTCAATGTCATTTCCTTCAAGAATCAACTCATCTTTCTGGGCTTCAGATAGCTACCAAGCAATGCTTGACTGCACCCAAACCCTGCGTGTGTATCTTCTGCCCAAGAAATTTCTTATTTCAACATAAGAACCATTGTCCTGAATAGTGACGCTGTGAGAATACACAGACCTCATCTTGCAACTGAAGCCCAGGGTAACTGACACCCTTGGTCTTAATTCTGTATGTGACTGTAGATGATATTAATGTTGGCCAGCTCCTTTCTATCTCCCCACCATCTGTCAACACACAGCCTCTTCCTTTTCTTTCCAGGGAGTCTGAGTTCTACACACTCAGACTGTGTTTAAAGTCCCTTCACAGGGTGCCTCTGGGGCCCTTCATAGTAACTCTGTGTCCCTTCACAGTGACATCGACATTTTCTAGAATGTCATCAGTCTGACTGTTGAGAATGGTCTTCATCCTCACAGTAGATATGGCAAAGAGAGTTCCAGTCTTAATCGTTCCAATCAAGAAAAGTATGGAATGATGAAATACTGGGATTAGGTGTCTGAAGATCTATTTCTGTTACTTTACCTGCTTTTAGACCTTGGGACAATTATTTGAGCTTTCTATGGCTTTATATATTTTATTTTTTGACTGCTGTTAGCAGTTTTATTTCATCATTGCCATCATCATCATCATTAATAAACATGCAGTTTCTTTCTTCCTTGCACATGGCATTGTTAAATGGGTGCTACACTCTCTCTATGGGACAAAGTTTATAAGTACAATATACCAGTAAAGTTGAAGCCATTTAAAAAGAGTTAAGTAACTAAGACATAATTAAATGTGTAGTATTGGTGGAATCTATGAAAGAGGTTTATAAACAACACACGCCCTCAGATATTACAGTAAATGTTTTACTTGGGAAGGGTTGAAAGAGGAACTGTGTATGTGCTGCTGAAGGGTTTTTTTCTAAGTTGCTCCAAATTTACTTTCTTTCTGCTATTATCTTTAAGTACCGCAAAGCATTGTGAATGGCATCACTCTGTGCATTGCCGCTGGAGATCCCAGAGCCCTGATACCGATGGGACTGGTGGACAGTTCAGTGAGACACTGATGCTGTCATTGGTACCCAGTTCTTCTATAGCCAAATATGTTGTATTAAAACCTTGCTTCTTGGCAATTTCCCGAAGCAGTTGGATGTAGTCTCTATTTGGAATACTGAGGAGGCTTCTTTTGAGTGGGCTGGTCTTTTCACTAGGAGAATTTCTCAACGAATGCCAAGTACATCCTAAAGGATATTGTACTGCCCTGGTTGGTGTGGCTCCATTGGTTGGGTGTCATTCTGAGAAACGAAGTGTCACCAGTTGATTCCGAGTTGAGGCACATGTCTCAGTTGCAGGTTCAGTCCCTAGTCAGGGTGCCTGCCACAGTCGCTGATTGATGTTTTTCTCTCACATCAGTGTTGCTCTCCTTCCCTTCCTTCCCTCTCTCTAAAGATAAAATAAATAAATTCTTTTAAAAATAATATTCTACTACATTTGTTAAAGAAATGGGGTTCTTGGACTTCCAGCCAAGGTGGAGGTGTAGGTGGAAACACTGTGCCTCCTTGCACAACCAAGCTTAAAGACAACAAAGTTTTAGTAACAAAAATGCAACCAAAATACAGAAAATTGAACTATATGGAAGTCCAACTACAACGAACCATTCAGCCAGACTGGTAAGAGGGGCAGAGTCAGTGGCTGGCGGAGCAGGGTCAGGCAGGCGAAATCAGCCAGACCGACTCAGGCACGCAGGTGGAGGTTGGCAGATCCCAGGTGTGGGGTGGCAATGGGAGGAGCCAGTGAGAGCGCACGGAGGCTGGCTGACCAAGGTCACACATTCACACACAGATAAACCAGGTGAAGGAGCGAGCAGTGAGATAGACTGCGCAGGCCCCAGCAGCGGGAAGCTGCAGAGGAGACCGCCATTGCCCCTCTCTGACCCCGCCTCCACATACAGCATCACATAACCCAGTGACTGAGTTGCCCCACCCTGATGAACACCAAGGGCTCTGCCCCTCATATATAACTGGAGTGAACAGACCAAAACATAATGGCTCAAGAAGAACTCAAAGCCCCAGAGCCAATAACTCTAAGTGACCAAGAAATAGCCAACCTATCAGATGCACAGTTCAAAATACTGGTGATCAGTATGCTCACAGAACTGGTTGATTTTAGTCACAAATTAGAAGAACAAATGAAGGCTAAACTAATTGAAATGAATGAAAATGCACAGGAAACCAATAGTGATGGAAAGGAAACTGGGACTCAAATCAAGAAAGTGGACCAGAAGGGAGAAAAAAATGGCCAAATAGAAAAGAATGAAGAAACGAGAATTCAAAAAAGTGAGGAGAGGCTTAGGAACCTTCGGGACATCTTTAAACGTTCCAACATCTGAATTATAGGGGTACCAGAAGAGGAAGAGCGACAAGTGGAAAACTTATTTGAACAAATAATGAAGGAGAACTTCCCCAGTCTGGCAAAGGAAATAGACTTCCAGGAAGTCCAGGAAGCTCAGAGAGTCCCAAAAAACTTGGACCCAAGAAAGAACACACCAAGGCACATCATCATTCCATCAGCCAAGATTCAAATGAAGGAGAGAATCCTAGAAGCAGCAAGAGATAAGGGGACAGTCACCTACAAAGGAGTTCCCATCAAACTGTCAGCTGATTTCTCAAAAGAGACCTTACAGGCAAGAAGGGGCTGGGAAGAAGTATTCCAAGTCATGAAAGGCAAGGACCTACATCCAAGACTGCTCTATTCAGCAAAGCTCTCATTTAAATTGGAAGGGCAGATAAAGGGCTTCTCAGATAAGGTCAAATTCAAGGAGTTCATCATCACCAAGCCCTTATTATATGAAATGTTAAAGGGACTTATCTAAGAAAAAGAAGATGAAAAATATGAACAGTAAAAGGACAGCAGACTCACAGTTATTAACAACCACACCTAAAACAAAAGCAAACTAAGAGGACAGCTAGATCAGGAATGGAACCATTGAAATGAAGATCACATGGAGGGTTAGCAACAGGGGAGTGGGAGGAGGAGAAGGTACAGAGAATAAGTAGCATAGATGGTAGGTAGAAAATAGATAGGGGGAGGGCAAGAATAGTATGGGAAATATAGAATCTAAAGAACTTGAAACACGTGGACATAAACTAAAGGGAGGGAATGGTGGGGAAGGGGTGTGTAGGGTGGAGGGGAATGCAGGATGGGAAATAGGACAACCGTAATGGCATAATAAATAAAATATATTTAAAAAACAAACAAACAAACAAAGAAATGTCGTTCTCACTCCTGTCTAGTGTGGCTCAGTGAATTGACTGCTGGCCTGCAAACCAAAGGGTGGCCAGTTTTATTCCCAGTCAGGGCATTTGCCTGGGCTTTGGGCCAGGCCCTCAGTAGGGGGCATGCAAGAGGCAACCACACATTGATGTTTCTCTCCCTCTCTCTCTCTCCCTCTCTTTCTCTCTCTCTCTCTTTCTCTCTCTCTCTCTCTCTCTTGCTCTCTTCCCCTCTCTTTAAAAATAAATAAAATCTTAAAAAACAAAACAAATGTGGTTCTCTAGAGAAATATTACTGACTTTGGGAAGAAGCTTCTCAGCAGCATTTCTCTTGGCTTGTTTTTTTGATGTCACCTTTCCAGTTTCCATAAAGGACTGTATCCTGCACCTTGTGGTATGTTCTCTCTGATGAGCAGAGCCTCCCTCCTGGGAAAGGGCATATTCAGGAAGTCTCCAACCTTGATGAATAGCCAGGTCCTGTAAGGAATGAAGGAGCCAGGTTCTTTGCTTGCTTGGAACGATAAGGCATTAAGGGATCATGCAAATACTTTCATTAACTTTCAAAATGCTTATGGCAGCCTCTGCAGCTCTGTGTTTTCCCAGCTTCTTTCTTGTACCTTCACCTGTGCAGGTTAGGTCACCAACAGTTACTCTGAAAGTGAAAGTGAAAGTGGGCACATGTATTTGCACATAAGACCTTTCACACTCATAAACCAGGATGTTCTTGGTCTTCCTTTAGTATTCGCTGGTATTTGTGTAATACCTGAATTGAGGTTTTTCCTGCTTTAGCTGTAATGATTTTTCCCCAGGTCTCACAGCCCTTGCCACTGCCCCAGAGATGCGGGCTCTGGGACTTGGGGAGAAGGGAGGGCCCGTTCCCCTGAACGCAGGTCCCTGGAGGGGTGCTCCAGCACTGCTGCCACCCTCCTCCCCTTTTCCTACTGCCGCCTGCCTCTGCCTTTATATATTTTAAAGAAATAATCCCATCCCTGCCTGTCTCAGATAGCTAATAGAAAAAACTGCTTTTAAAATAATTTTTTGTCCTCCCCTGAGGACTTTTTTTAATTGCTTTTAGAGAGAGGGGAAGTGGGGTGGGAGACAGAGGGGGAGGGAAGGAGAAACATAGATTGGTTGTCTTCTCATACTCACCCCTATAGGGGATTGAACCTGCAACTTAGGTATGTGCCCTGACCAATGGGATAATCACACCCGTGACCCTTTGGTCTATCAGATGATGCTGCAAGCAAATGAGCCATGCCAACCAGGGATGAAAAAATGCTTTTTTTCCCTTTTTCCTCTCACCCAAGGACCTACTTATTGATTTTAGAGACAGGGGAAGGGAGGGGGAGAGAGGGGGAAAGAAACATGGATGGGAAAGGGAAATATTGAGCAGCTGTGTCTTGTACTTGCCCCAACCAGGGATAAGATCCACAACCCAGGCACATGTCCTGACTGGGAATCGAACCTGTGATTTTTCAGTTTACAGGACGACACTCCAAATAAGTGAGCCACACCAGCCATGACTAAAAAATGATTAAAAAATATTATTGCCCTGGCTGGTGTGGGTCAGTGAATTCAGCTATGGCCTGCAAAGCAAAAGGTCGCTGGTTTGGTTCCCAGTCAGGCCACATGCCTGGGTTGGGGGCCAGGTCCCCAGTTGGGGGTGTGGGAGAGGCAACCAATTGATGTATCTCTAGCACACTGATATTTTCCTCCCTCTGTTTCTCCTTCTCTTCCCTGCTCTCAAAAAAAGAAATAACTAAAACCTGTTTAAAAATGTTAACTGAATTCTAGAGATAGAATAGAAAGGAGAGAGAGAGAAACATCAATTTGCTGTTCCACTTATTTATGCATTCATCAGTTGGTTCTCGTATGTTCCCTGACTGGGCTCAAACCACAACCGTGGTGTATCAGGATGATGCTCTAACCAACTGAGCTATCTGGCCAGGGCAAAAAGTGTTTTGAAATATGTGAATTGTCGTATAGGTATTGTCTGACCTGAACTATGATAGCACTTTGTGCCTTTCATATAGAAACTTAAACAAATTTATTTTATTTTATTTATTTAATTTTAGAGTCAGGAGAAGGGAGAAAGAAGGAGGGAGAGAAACATCAATGTGTGGTTGCCTCTTGCAAGCCCCTACTGGGGACCTGGCCTATAGCCCAGGCATGTGCCCTGACTGGGAATTGAACCAGTAACCCTTTGGTTCACAGGCCAGCAGTGAATCCTCTGAACCACCTCAGCCAATGCTGGAAACTTTTTCTTGTACCAACAGATACTACATACTTCTTAAAAGTAGGGACTTTCATGTTAACTTTTTTCTTCTACAGTTTCTATTCTTGTGCATGTCATGTTAACAGATTCTGAGTACTGAGGAAAGAATACCAATTCCACTTGCTATTCAGTCTTTATAAAGATTCTTGATTCACTAATTCCAGATATTTTAAATTTTATAAAATTTGTCACCTTTTCTTTTTTTTTTAAATCTCTAATTTAGGTGATGTCTTTCCAGTGCAAATGAATCCAATAGTCCAATCACAGTTTATACCTTTGGCTGAAGTTCTTTGCTGTGCTATATCTGACATGAATGCTGCTCAGATTGTAGTAACACAGGAATCACTATTGGAGCATTTGATGAAACATTACCCAGGTAGAGTAACAAGTTTTTCTCTATTAGTTCATTTTGTGTGTTTGGTGGTTTCTATTATAAATCATCTTCAATGCAAATTGGGTGATATCCACTTTTTAAAAGAGTTTATTTTATTTTTTTTTGAGAGAGGGGAAAGAGAAAGAGAGGAAGAGAAACATCAATGTGTGATAGATGCATGGATCCATTGCCTCTTACTTGTTCCCAAGTGGGGACCTGCCCCAAAACCCAGGCATGTGCCCTGACTGGGGATCGAACCGCTGACCTCTTGGTTCACAGGCCAGCACTCAGTCCACTGAGCCACACCAGCCAGGGCCAGAGGCAATAATTTCTATTGTCTATAGTTTCTTATGTGTGCTTTCATAAATGATATTCTAGTATATGTATTCTTTTTTGTATGACATAAATTGGATCATTCTGTACATTCTCTTGGTACCTTTCTTTTTTTAACTTACAAACATATTTTGGAGATCTTTCTGTATCAGCATATATTGATCTCATTTTTTAAAAAGATTTTATTTTTTATTTATTTATTTTTAGAGAGAGGAAAAGGGAGAGAGAGAGGGAGAGAAACACCAAATGGGAATCAGTTGCTTCTCCTCAATGCTATCCCATCCCTAAAATCCAGACATGTGCCCTAGCTGGGTATTGAACCGGCAACCTTTCAGTTTGCAGGCCAGCACTCATTCCACACCAGCCAGGGCTGATCCCATTTTTTTCATAGCTGCATGATATCCCAATATGTAGGAGAGAAAAATGAAAAAAAATTATTTTTCATTTTCTTGCATTATAAAATGAATATGCTTATTATTAAAAAATCTAAAAAATATGGAAAAATAACCACTTACAGTATCACCACCCAAAAGAAACCAAGGGTAACATACTGATGTATTTTCTTCCAGTGTTATACTTACACAAACATCTTGAACATTCTTCTCACAATATAAATACAATTTTGAACCCTGCCATTTGGAAATGGAAATTTATTTTTAAATTATTAGCTACTTTCCCAGTTTGAAAAAACACCATGATCTAGATCTTAGGTAGTTTGCCCTCGCCCAAGCAAGAAATGGTTTTTATTTTTTCTCTTTGAATTCCTAGGATTTAAGCTGTGAGGCTGTTTTTTCCTTTCCTTCTTTTTTGAAGAATTTATGTATTTCTTTTTAGAGACAGGAGGAGGAAGGGAAAAAGAAGAGGAGACAAGCACTGATATGTGAGAGAACTTCCATTGATTTGCATCTCTCACGCCCCCAACTGGTGAACTGGCCAGCTTGCAGGCGTGTGCCCTGACCAGGAACTGAACCAGTGACCTTTTGATTCATGGGATGATGCCCACCCCACTGAGCCACACCAATCAGGGCTGAGACTGGTTTTCAACAACTCCCATGTTTCCTCCTACAAATACTTTCCTTGGGCACAATTTAAATTTATAACAGGTTGTATAACTTAGTGCTTTATTTGAGTGAACTCAGATTATTTTTCTCTGCTTAACTGATACCCTGGCCATATGCCTTTGTGTGGACCAAATTATATTCCTATTACTCAATTGAATGATGATTGTTAATGCTTCTGTGGCATTTTAATTATGTATATTAATTATGTTATAATTAGCTCTAGGTTCATCAAGCAATGTGTGGTCATTTCTGTGTTACTGATTTTACTCATTAAAGTGTCTCTTCAAACTCTAACAGTGTAAAATGCTTTTGTTTTAGGCATTGCAATTCCATCTCAGGATATTCTCTATACCACTCTGGGAGCTCTGATTAAAGAAAGGAAGATTTATCACACTGGAGAAGGATACTTCATAGTTACTCCTCAGACTTACTTCATCACAAATACAACCCCCCAAGAAAACAAGAGAGATGAAAGGCATGTGACGCCAGCTTGCATCACATATCTGGTGAACATGGAGAGCTGTGCAGAGTTTGCAGAGTTAGCCAAGGAAAATGCTGTGCCCGTTTCCCATTGTCAGTCTTGCCAGTGTTTCCCTGATATGCGCACTCAGCATCCACAGGAACCCCCAGCTGCCCCAGAAGCAACGAGAAAAGGCCAGAAAGGTCCTGGGGAATCCAAATCTTTGGTACAGAATCGAGCAGTTTCTGTGTGTGAAGAGAATCACGTCTCTGAGAGCACCAAACCTTTACCGTGTACGAAAGATAGAGACAAAGGCAAGAAGTTTGGCTTCAACCTCTTCTGGCGCAATATCTCCCGAAAGGAGAAGTCCAGAACCGAGCACAGGAGTTTCTGTGCCCAGTTCCCACCAGAAGAATGGCCTGTCCGAGATGAAGATAATTTGGACAATATCCCTCGAGACGTTGAACATGAGATAATCAAACGAATTAATCCCATTCTGACTGTTGACAACTTAATCAAACATACTGTTCTAATGCAAAAATATGAAGAACAGAAAAAATATAATAGCCAGGGCACTTCCACTGATATGCTAACAGTTGGGCAGAAATATCCTTCAAGAGAGGGAGTAAAGAAAAGGCAGAGCCGGTCTGCAAAGCCTCGAAGACGGGGCCATTCTCATAGAGACAGGCACAAAGTGAGGAGTCAGGGAAGTGAGCCTCAGCCAGCAAGCATTAGACTGGAGAAACACCCCAAGCTCCCTGCCACAGAGCCCACCCCCAGAATTAAAAGCCCAAGTGAAGCAGTAGTTCAGAAACCACTTGGTGAGGACCCATCAGAGCTAGGTTCCCATTTGATTTACAAAAAACGAATCAGTAATCCTTTCCAGGGTTTGTCTCACCGAAGGAGCCCAATAGCCAAAAGGCACAATCTCCAGAAGACCAGTGATCTGAAATCCGGTCACATTAGACCAAAAGGAAAGCCTTTCCAAAGGTCAAGATCTTTAGATTCCTCACGAATCTTTGAGAAAGAGGCCAGACAGCCATGTGCCGAACAGTGCAACGATAAACTGAGGGCAGAACCCACTTACGTGAATAACTCTACCGTCAAAGCTATCAATGATGACTTAAGAGATCACCTGCTAAGTTACTCTCAGTGTAGTGTTTTGCAGAATGATAGTCCATGCTGTTCCTTTAGGGAAAGCATGTTGACATATGATGTATATGGTGGAGAAAACAAGGTAATGCCTGAAGTCTTGAGGAAAAGCTATTCTCATTTTGACACGTTAGGGGAGGCAAAAGAAGCACAGAGTGTCCTTCCATCACCAGGTCCCCTCTCTTTGGACCAAGCATCCTCTGCTTGTAGATTAGTTGATAAAACAACACACCAGTTCCGAAATCTTGGTCTTTTGGATTATCCACTTGGTGTGAACCATTCAAGACAACCTGAGAGAAAAGACAGAGACTCAGAGGAAACACTAATGAGAAAGGCATGTGTGCAGGAAGCAGAGACTGGGAGTCTGGAAAATGAAGTGCTTTCTGACAATGACCGAGCCTTGTATCAGAATGAAGTGGAAGATGATGATGGCGCCTGCAGTTCATTATACCTAGAGGAGGAAGACTTTTCTGAGAATGATGACTTGTGCCAGGTGCTGCCTGGCCCCATTCAGTATTCCTTTACCGGGGAAAGCGAATGGAATCATTTAGGAAAACAAAAGGTGACTGAAAGATCTCTGACCGAGTGCAACAGCAAAGAACAGAGTTTTGAGCCTCAGGAGCTTAAAGGAAATGAATGTTACAACCCCCCTGGGCTGTTCACTAAGCCGGGTGACAGCCAAAATCCTAATCTCTCTGCTGAAAGCTGTGGCCTCGAGTCAGTGACCCAGTCTGGTTTTAACTATGAAGAGGAGCCCAGTGTTGCTAAATGTACACAGGCCTCAGCATCCGCTGACGGAAGTACGTTTGATTACTACAGCATGCGGAAAGCCAGCTCCGAGGCTGCACGCCCCCAAGACTCTGTTGGTGAAATGAGAACACAGCTCACACAAAAGTTAGAACTTTTCAGCACTTCACATGTGCCAGTGATGGCTGCGGATATCCAACATGAACACAGTCACTTGGAAGGAACAGAAAATCACAGCATGGCGGGAGATAGTGGAATAGATTCTCCACGGTAAGTGCATATCAAAGTGATTAGCCACTATCCCACAGGAATTATCAAAATCAAGGGAATATTGAGTTACTCAGTCGGATACTCCTGAGTAAACGTTTTATAATGATACGATTCTGCCAGTCTTTATTTTATGGAAAAAATTATGTAAAGTTACAATGAAACCTCTTATATAGTAAGATATAGTTCATTATAAAAAAATCTTCACCCAAGGACATGCTTATTGGTTTCACAGAGGCAAAGGGAGGGAAGGGGAGAGAGAGAGAGAGAAACATTGACGTGAAAGAGAAACGGTGCCCTGGCTGGCGTAGCTCAGTGGATTGAGCGTGGGCCTGCGAACCAGACTATCGCGGTTCGATTCCCAGTCAGGGCATATGCCTGGGTTGCAGGCCGGTTCCTTGCAGGCTAACTACCAGCAGGGGACACACAAAAGGCAACCATACATTGATGTTTCTCTCCCTCTCTCCTTCCCCGCTAAAGATAAATAAATAAATTAAATTAAAAAAAAAAAGAGAAACGTTAACTGGTTGCCTCCTGTACATTCTTTGACCGGGTTACCAAACCCGCATCCTAGGCATGTGCCCTGGCCAGGGATAAAACCCGTGAACTGTCACTTTACAGGACGACACTTCATGCAACTGAGCCACACCAGCCAGGGCTGGTGTAGTTCATTTTTAATGTGAGCCAAAATTTGACTGTGCCACTACTACTAAATCTTCAATTATTTCTAAAAATAGGAAGGAACAGCTATAAACCAAGCACTACCCGACCTGAGGGCGGGAAGCTTTCACTTATATTCCTGGTTCTACACAGGTTGAGAAAGAGATGTAGCTACTTTCCACTAATATTTTCCAGGCCAATTTGTTTGAATAACACTGTTCAGATTATAAAATGGAATATTTGAGAGGTACTAAACAGTATTTTAACAAACACCTATAATCACCCTATCATCTAGATACTTTAAAAAAGCTCTTTTAGCCCTGGCAGGTATGGCTCAGTGGATTGAGTGCTTGCTAAAGGGTCACTGGTTTGATTCCCAGTCAGGACACATGCCTGGGTTGTGGGCCAGGTCCNAGCTCCGAGGCTGCACGCCCCCAAGACTCTGTTGGTGAAATGAGAACACAGCTCACACAAAAGTTAGAACTTTTCAGCACTTCACATGTGCCAGTGATGGCTGCGGATATCCAACATGAACACAGTCACTTGGAAGGAACAGAAAATCACAGCATGGCGGGAGATAGTGGAATAGATTCTCCACGGTAAGTGCATATCAAAGTGATTAGCCACTATCCCACAGGAATTATCAAAATCAAGGGAATATTGAGTTACTCAGTCGGATACTCCTGAGTAAACGTTTTATAATGATACGATTCTGCCAGTCTTTATTTTATGGAAAAAATTATGTAAAGTTACAATGAAACCTCTTATATAGTAAGATAGAGTTCATTATAAAAAAATCTTCACCCAAGGACATGCTTATTGGTTTCACAGAGGCAAAGGGAGGGAAGGGGAGAGAGAGAGAGAGAAACATTGACGTGAAAGAGAAACGTTAACTGGTTGCCTCCTGAACATTCTTTGACCGGGTTACCAAACCCGCATCCTAGGCATGTGCCCTGACCAGGGATAAAACCCGTGAACTGTCACTTTACAGGATGACACTTCATGCAACTGAGCCACACCAGCCAGGGCTGGTGTAGTTCATTTTTAATGTGAGCCAAAATTTGTGCCACTACTACTAAATCTTGAATTATTTCTAAAAATAGGAAGGAACGGCTATAAACCAAGCACTACCCGACCTGAGGGCGGGAAGCTTTCACTTATATTCCTGGTTTTACACAGGTTGAGAAAGAGATGTAGCTACTTTCCACTAATATTTTCCAGGCCAATTTGTTTGAATAACACTGTTCAGATGATAAAATGGAATATTTGAGAGGTACTAAAAAGTATTTTAACAAACACCTATAGTCACCCTATCATCTAGATACCTTAAAAAGCTCTTTTAGCCCTGGCAGGTATGGCTCAGTGGATTGAGTGCTTGCCTGTGAACCAAAGGGTCACTGGTTTGATTCCCAGTCAGGACACATGCCTGGGTTGTAGGCCAGGTCCCCAGTAGGGGGCATGTGAGAGGCAACCACACATTGATATTTCTCTCCCTTTCTTTTTCCCTCCCTTCCCCTCTGTCTAAAAATAAATAAATAAAATATTTTTTTAAAGTTCTTTTATATTTAGTATATTTATAATGCTTCAGTCTGAATATATCAATCTATATATTTTTTCTTTTGGACTCATAGTTACTATTTTGTATGTTGCTTTTCTCAGTTAATAGTATATCATGAACATTCATCCTATGTTATTAAATAGTTTCCTAAAAGGTCATATTAAAATTTAGAATATATCTTTACAGTTTTTTCATTATATAAACTTATTGTGTACCTCTTGTCCTGATCGTTGTGGCTCACTTGGTTGGGTATCCTTCCGTAAAGCAAAGGGTTGCCAGTTCAATTCCAAGTCAGGGTACGTGCCTTGTTTGTGGTTTCAGTCCCTGGTTGAGGTGTGTATGAGAGGCAGCGGATCGATGTTTCTCTCCCACAGTGATGTTTCTCTCCTTCTCTTTTTCCCTCCCTTCCTTTCTCTCTAAAAATAAATAAAATCTTTAAAGTATTCTTTACCTTTTTGGAAAGAGTAGACTGATACAGAAATGTAAACATAAAACTCAAAGTCTCCATTCAATAGTTTGGTATCAACCTTTTCTATTCCCATTCCGCAGAGGTGATCTGAACTATTGTTAATAGTTTAGTGTATATATATATATATATATATATTAGACATTTTCTATGCATTTATAAATGTAATTATTTTTAACAACAAATCATGTAGAGCTGCGGCTTTCTTTTTTCACCTATCCTTCATGGCTGTCCTTCAATCAATACATTTAGACCCAACTCATTTTTTTAATGATTGCTTAGTATTCCATTATGCAGACCTCATTATGTATGTAACCATTCTTTCTCTTCCTTTGACATTCTGATAATTCCCTTTTTTTGCTATAATATATCTGCAGTGAATGTTTTTACATAAAATATTTGCAGACATATCTGATTATTTATAACAGGCTAAATATCTAGAAGTCTGCATTTTAAAAAACATTTTTACTTTTTTAAAAAGATTTTATTTATTTATGTTAGAGAGGAAGGGAAGGAGAGAGGGAGAGAAGTATTAATGTATGGTTGCCTCTCTTGAGTCCCCTGCTGGGAACTGGCCTGCAACCCAGGCATGTGCCCTGACTGGGAATTGAACCACGATCCTCTGGTTCACAGGCCTGTGCTCGATCCACTGAGCTACACCAGCCAGGGCCACATTTTTACTTTTTAAAAAATATTTTATTTCTTTATTTTTAGAGAGAGGGGGAGGGAAGGTGAAAAGAGGGAGAGAAACATCAATGTGTGGTTGCCTCTCACAAGGCCCCCACTGGGGACCTGGCCCACAATCCAGGCATGTGCCCTGACTGGGAATCAAACCGTGACCCTTTGGTTCAAAGCCCATGCTCAATCCACTGANGGCTTTCTTTTTTCACCTATCCTTCATGGCTGTCCTTCAATCAATACATTTAGACCCAACTCATTTTTTTAATGATTGCTTAGTATTCCATTATGCAGACCTCATTATGTATGTAACCATTCTTTCTCTTCCTTTGACATTCTGATAATTCCCTTTTTTTGCTATAATATATCTGCAGTGAATGTTTTTACATAAAATATTTGCAGACATATCTGATTATTTATAACAGGCTAAATATCTAGAAGTCTGCATTTTTAAAAACATTTTTACAATTTTTTAAAAAGATTTTATTTATTTATCTTAGGAAGAGAAGGAGAGAGGGCGAGAAATATCAATATGGTTGCCTCTCATAGGTCCCCTGCTGGGAACTGGCCTGCAACCCAGGTATGTGCCCTGACTGGGAATTGAACCATGATCCCCTGGTTCACAGGCCCATGCTCAATCCACTGAGCTACACCAGCCAGGGCCACATTTTTAATTTTTTTAAAAAATTTTTATTTATTTATTTTTTGAGAGAAGGGAAAGGAGGGAGAAAGAGTGGGCAAGAAACATCAATGTGTGGTTGCCTCTCATGCGCCCCCTAATGGAGACCTGGCCTGCAACCCAGGAATGTATGTTAGACTGGAAATCAAACCGGCAACCCTTTGGCTCACGCAGGCCGACACCCAATCCACTGAGCCACATCAGCCAAGGCCATTTTTACTTCTTTACTGGAGAACTGATCTTTTCTGCTTGAAACAGCAATTTGTTTGCTTCATAATAAGTCTTTAAATTATCACAACATACTGTCTCCGAAGTAGACAATGGTGGTTTTAATGAATAAGCCATGGGTTCTCTGTTTTCTCTCTATCAAAAGCTAAGCAAAATAAAAAACAAACTAAAAATAGACAAGGGAAATTACTTCTTGATATGCAATTGAGAATTTAAATTTGTGAAATCTTGAGAAATTTAATTTCTTAAAAGTTGCTGATGGGTTTTTTTAAAAAACAATCTTAAAACTATAGTCCTTAAAGACATGTATAGAAAAGGGAGGGAAGATAGCATTTGAACATCGATTATGTGCTGTACTGTCATAAGGATTTGGGGGACAGGGATGAACAAGATATTGTGACTACCTGCAGGAAGCTTACAATTTAATTTAGTTGAGGAGACCAATAAACAAATAAATCGAACACAAGAACAAAGCATAAATTCTTCATAACTGCTAAAGAGATGTGTAATTAAGAGTGATGGGCTATATGGGAGACTTATTGGAGGACATACTTTTAAAAAATATTTGATTTATTTATTTTCAGAGAGAGGGGAAGGGAGGGAGAAAGAGAGGGAGAGAAACACCCTTCAGTTGCTTCTCACGCACCCTAACCGGAATTCAACTGGCAACCTTTCGGTTTGCAGGATGACGCCCAGCCAACTGAGCCACGCCAGTCAGGTGTGGAGGACACACTGTTGAGACATATCTTAATGCAGTGGACACGGATCCAAAGGAGGGAAAGCGGGAAAGGGGGAATGTCAAAAGCAAAATGTCAAATGTCCAGTGTGGTTAAAGCAAGGCAGATACGTTAGAGAAGGTGCTAGCATAGCTTACAGCTCCAAGGAAGGGAACATTTTCAATATGAAAAACACTGTAGTTAGCCCTTCCCTTCCATGTGACTTCTCAAAAAATAAATTATAAAGAATTATATCAGTTACTTTAGTTGTGCAGAAGAGTTTCCCAGGAACTTATTTCTGTTTCTTTTATTGATTGATTTATAGAGAGAAAGAGGCAGGGAGAGAGGTAGGAACATAGATTTGTTGTTCCATTTATTTATGCATTCATTGGTTGATTCTTATGTGTGCCCTGACTGGGGATTGAACCCACATCCTTGGTGTATTGGGACGATGTTTTAACCAGCTGAGCTACTCAGCCAGGGCAGGAACTTATTTCTTACTAGAATGTACTTGATAATGGCTCTGAGAACAGATGTTGTTGAGAAAGTATGAACTTCTTGGAAAGCAGCTGTCAAATAATTGAGGAGCTCTTGAGAAGCATTTAAAATGTAAAGAGTGCCCTGGCTGGTTTGGCTCAGTGGACTGAGTGCCAGCCTGTGAACTGAAAGGTCACTTGTTAAACTTCTAGTCAGGGCACATGCCTGGGTTGCAGGCCAGGTCCCCAATTGGGGTTGTACATAGGCAACTGATTCATGTATCTCTTGTACACTGTTTCTCTCCCTCTCTTTCTCCCTCCCTTCTCCTCTCTCTAAAAATAAATAAATAAAATCTTTTTAAAAATAGATAAATTAAACTCTATTGAAATTAAGAAAATAGCCCTGGCTGGTGTAGCTCAGTGAATTGAGTGCAGGCCTGTGAATCAAAGGATCGCGGTTCGATTCCCAGTCAGGGCACATGCCTGGGTTGTGGGCCAGTTCCCAGTGGGGGACACATGAGAGGCAACCACACATTGATATTTCTCTCCCTCTCTCCTTCCTTTCCCCTCTCTCTGAAGATAAAAAAATAAAATATTTAGAAAAAAAATCAAGAAAATAAAATGTAAAGAGTACTTTATTAGATTTTAAATGTATTTATTTGATAGATGCACTTTAGTGTTAGTAAATGTGATACTACTGCAAAGCAATTAACTTCTTTTGATGGTAATAATTGTATTTTTAATATTTTTAGGACACAGAGTCTGGCATCTAATAATTCAGTCATTGTGGATGGACTGAAAAGAAGACAGAATTTTCTGCAGAACTTGGAAGGCGCAAAGAGCGGTCAAACACTCACACCCAGTTCCTTATTACAACTAACTCCAGTTATAAATGTTTAACTCTTATTTTTCTTTTGGCAACTTGTTTTCTGTGAAAATATACAGCATCATATAGGATGTTTTAATCAAGAGTATACAAGAATTCTCTAAAGCCAAGTGTGCTATTTTGTTAATCTTCTTACATATTTTGTTCTAGCTAATGGCTTTCCCCCCCCTTTTTGACATTTTAAAGCTATTTTAAAGCTTATTCTACTATGAATTTGTTTGCAATAAAAAATGGACTTCTTTGTCCTCTTCCATGGAAATGTATTACCTTGAATTTTCATTAGTTTCTCAAGTACATAAGATGCTAACTTACTACCCAGTGTGAATTTCTCTGCTGACAATAATACTGGGTTCTTATGTTAAATGAATCTTGCCAGATTTCAACACAAAAATCCAGAAGATAGTGTTCTAGGTTGTGAAGATACTTGTTTGCAACTAAAGTCTTGTATCATTATCAGAAAGAATTCACATAGATTTGTTAGGTACTTTGCAACAAGAATTCCTTCTGTCATTCCTGCCAAGGTCTTCTCTGTGACCAGCTTGAACATGAACAATGGCTCCACATGGTGACTGACTAGCAATGTCCAAAATACCTGTGGCAGTGAACATCTGGCTCTACCATTTCTCTGTTCCTCCCCACATTGGAGCCTCTCTCTACAGCATGGCAGTGGGAAGTCAGTATGTTCTCAGAAGGCGTGGAGATAGAAGGGAAGCAAAATGGTTGCAGATGGTTCGTGAGTAAAAGGAAGGTTCTGAATTAGAGATTTAGAGAGAAGAGAAACCATTTGATCCATTTTCGCTCAGGGTAAGACCTACATAGCTTTGCCAGAATTTTTTTCTGGCAGGCCTTTTCAGATCAAACTGTGGAATGGTCAGTTCTCTTGGGTTTGGGGAAGGTGGAACAGTTAAGACAGGTTTTATGTAGATGCTAATGTTGACTTATGGTTGAGGGATGTTTCTTCTAAGAGGTTTCTAAAGGTTGTCAAGGCCTTAGATCTCAAGGATAATTGAATAAATGGAGAGTGCCCCTCCAACCCTCACTAGCCTGGGAACAGTGAAAGCCAGATAAAGGACAGCATGGTGGAGCACTGCCTCCAAGCCGGGTGGGAATGCCGAGGAGGGGAAATCAGACACACTCCTCCGTTTTGCAGTGGTTGGACCACTCAGTACTGACTATTGGTTTTCAGTGGCCCTGACCAACCTATCCAAGAAGATTAGCCGTGGTCACAAAGGCATTTGAAACCCTGGACAAAGTAGCGAGAAGGGCAATCTGGGTAGAAAAACTTTGTGGGGGAGGTATTATTTAGGGGGTCTTGTAGCTTGGAATTAGCATCAGTTAATGGAAATTAGGAGATTTAGCTCAGTCGGAAGAATGTCCCATTAGTCAAAACTACCTGTGGATGAAATAAGCCGTTTTGTAAATGAATGAATTACCCATTATTTAGGGCATTTAAGTAGAGGTTTGGTGATCCATGGGCTGACATTGCAGAGGTATTTCCAGTACTTAGTTTAGCGGGATGGCCAAACTAGATGATTTTGAAGGTTCCTTTCAACGGTAAGGTTTGGCGCTTCAGTGAAGGTTATATGTCAAATATATCTCAATTAGGAAAAAAAAAAAAGAGCTCTGGCTGGTGTGGCCCAGTGGATTGAGTGGGCCTATGAACCAAAGGGTTGCCAGTTTGATTCCCAGTCAGGGCACATGCATTGGTTGTGGGCCTGTCTCCAGTATGGGGTGTGTGAGAGGCAACCACACATTGATGTTTCTCTCCCTGTCTTCCTCCCTTCCAGGTTTTCTAAAAATAAATAAATAAAATATTGAAAAAAAGATTCAGTGAAATACTGAACTCGTGAGATTCCTGAGTATTGACTTCAGCTCTCTATCCCTGCACCAATCCCGGCCAATCCTTGGAAAAAGGAGCATCATCAACTCTGTTCTATATTTGATTTTGGGATTTGGACAAGTTTCTTTGTAGACTGAGAAATCCGATTTTTTGTGGCTTTAGCCACATCAAGGGATCAATGAAAGTTATCTAATTTTGCTACTGGATCCATTATGACACTCTAAATGTGTTCAGTGGAGCCTGTTATGAAACCAATAAACTTCCCTTGTTGTGTATTAAACACAACATATGACTACAGATATTAAAGATGGGTATGTGTGTTATTAAATTGTTATTTAGGAGGTTATTTTCTAAAATAGGTGACTTTCATTTTTCCGCAATATTAATTTTTTAAAAGATTTTATCTAGTTATTCTTAGACAGAGGGGGGAAAATGGAAGAAAGAGAGGGAGAGAAACATCACTGTGTGGTTGCCTCTCAAACACCCCCTACTGGGGACCTGGCCTGCAACCCAGGCATGTGCCCTGACTAGGAATTGAACCTGTGACCTTTTGGTTTGCAGACCCATACTCTATCCCCTGAGCTACACCAGCCAGGGCCCAATATTAATTTTTGTATGTGGAAATGTTTGTTCTTGATTTTTTTCTCATCCATCTGTTCTCTAATGAGAAATCTGGCCTCTCGAGGCAGCATGATGACCTGCACTTAGAAGAAAGACAAGTTTGCATCTAAATTCCAATACTTGGTAACTGTGATGGAGAAAGTTACCAAACTTCCCTGATTCAGTTTTCTTATTTGTAAAAGAAAGACAGTCATGATATCTGTGTCACACATTGTTGTAAGACTTTAAGATAATCTGTTGAAAGTGCTCAATGCAGCAGGTACCTAATATTGTTACAAATATATGTGTGTATAATTATATTCACAAAACTTGTGTGATAGGTAAATACATGGACTGTTTTTGCCAGGTTGTCTGGAGTTCCTCCATTTAGAGATTCAATTTAGTTAAAGATTATAGAACATATTTTTAATCAATCTGGATATGAAATAGAACCAACTACGTATGTTCGTATCAATTGACCACCATGGATGATACTCTGGATGTGTCGATTGATCTTTATCATCTGCGTAAAGGCAAGCAGCCTGCACTGACTCGGACGAGCCACAGCTTGGCATAGGAGAGGTTGAAGACATTGAGAGAGCAGCCAAATCAATGCTAGAAGCATCTCACAGATCCCGATTCCACCCTGCAATGGGCAGTCTTATATTCCTCTGTTTCCTGTTTGATGGACTACACAGGAATTTTATAGCCTCCGGAGCATCAAAAGAACCATACTTTGTGGCTCCGCTCAAAGGTAGACTTAAAACAAAGGCTTTTTATGGATCCAACCTCAAAGGAAAAACTGAAAGGGAAAGTTCTTATCCCTTGAAACAACTTCCATCATGAGGTGTTGCTGTGATCTCTTAATAGGTGTTGTCATCACATCCAGTGACAAGCCTGAAGCCAATAGTCTTCAGGTTCAGAAGCCGTTCGAGACATTAATGGTAACGTTGCAAGGCCCAGGCCATGGGGAGCATGCTAACCTGCTCGACTACAACACCGGTCCAGCTATTGATTGGCTCAATGGTCAGCAAAGGGCTGCGTCATTTGTTTTTATAATGTTAGATGGTGAATTTGAATCTCCAGGAAGGTCTGCTAGACCAGAGTAAAACTTCATGCAAGTCCAGGACAAATGAGAATTTACTACACGATCAAAATTTTCTTGGATCATTGCATGCGTCGATCACTAGCTCTCCCTCCATTGCTCAATGAAATCTGGATCTTTGGGGAGAAAAATCAAGATTGTGAGGAAGACCGTTGGCCAATACTTTGACTAGAGAGGGGCAATATCTCATCCCATTACAATGGAGATCACTCCACAAATGTTCCAGAACCTGGCAACTGTAGTAAATTATTGGGCAAGGAGATCCAATCCAACCTACTCCAGCTTCAAGGCCCCAGACATCATACTAGGAGCACCTGTCACCATGCCGCTTATTCAGATGGCTGCAAGCAGGAAGATATCAACAGGATCAAGAACATTAGATAAAGCCCTGGCTGGTGTAGCTCAGTGGATTGAGCACCGGCCTGCGAACCAAAGCACCAATAGTTCGATTCCCAGTCAGGGCACATGCCTGGGTTGCAGGCCAGTTCCCAGCAGGGGACTCACAAGAGGCAACCATACATTGGTGTTTCTCTCCTAAAAAAAAAAAAAAAAGGAACATTAGATATGGATGCATGCACTCTCAGTATTCTTGGCCACTACTAGTGGGATACCAATGATACTGAACCTACCTACAAAAAAAATCTAGACATGCCTGGGGAAGTTATGCTTTTGGCTAACACATTTTCAGTTACTATTTTATGCTATCAATAGGGGTAAAATATACAAAGCAGGAGCTTACTGCAGATGTCCACACAATGTGAGATCCTGTTTGTCCTCTCAGTCTTGGAACTCATACCCCTAGGAATCCTCAGGAGTAACTGGCTTCTGTAAGTTGTTTTTATTAAAAAAAAAAGATTTTATTTCTTTTTAGAGAGGGGAAGGGAGGGAGGAAGAGAGGAAGAGAATCACCAATGTGTGTTTGCCTCTTGCACGCCCCCTACTGAGGGCCCGCAACCCAGGCATGTGCCCTGACTGGGAATCGAACTATTGGTGCTTTGGTTCGCAGGCCAGTGCTCAATCCACTGAGCCACATCAGCCAGGGCTGTAAGCTATTTTTTAAATTTATTTTTCAATTACAGTTTACATTCAATATTATTTTGTATTAGTTTCAGGTATACAGCATGGTGTGGTTAGACAATCATCTATTTTACTGAGTGTCCCCCTAATATTTTCAGTAGCCACCTGGCACCATACATAGTTATTACAATATTATTGATATTCTCAATGCTGTATACTTTATATTGCTGTGACTATTTTGTAACTACTAATTTGTAGTGTAAGCTATTTTCAATATTTCAACAATCCTAATAAAAATTGTACATTTCCTTTGCCTAACTCCTTTCTAAGTAAAATGTTAAATTTGTCAGTACTCAAATGATACCAGCTCAATAACACCACTATCAATCACATGCTGGTGTGACACTGTAAGATTGCATTTGTATCTTATTTATAGATTAGAAGAATGATTATGAATCAATTATTACTAAATGAAATTTAGCATATAAAACATTTCAAAGTGTCAGATCCATGAGATCAGAACAATGGAAGGAGCTATAGTACTGAAAAGATTGGAAACTACTATTTTTTGAAAACCCATCTTCAGAGGGCTTTTGGGAAATGGGGAAGATAGACTAGTGCCTAAAAGGGGCGAGGAAGAGAGACATGAGAATCATGAAACCATAACTGGAGTATCAAAAAGAAGCTAATGCCCTGGCTGGTGTAGCTTAGTGGATTGAGCGCGGGCCTGTGAACCAGACGATCACGGTTCGATTCCCAGTCAGGGCACACGCCTGGGTTGCAGGCCAGTTCCCAGCAGGGGACGCAAGAGAGGCAACCATACATTGATATTTCTCTCCCTCTTTCCTTCCCTTCCCCTCTAAAGATAAATAAATAAAATATTTAAAGAAAAAGAAGCTAATGACCGTTTTGTTGGCCTCTACAAATCCTCCCATTTGAAACCTTGGAAGAGTGTTCCCTCTTTAATCTGTAGCAGTTTCCATTTTTTGGGTAATAGTGCCCTCTTCTGGGGTAAATGTTGTGACTACGCCCACCACTTGATCCAAAACTTGTATAAAGTACCATGTTTTGCCATGTATAGTGCACACTTTTGCCCAAATTTTTGAGGGAAAAATAAGGATGCATGTTATACATGGGTAGTACCTGAGATGCCTTGCATCTATTCTTGTATTTTGTAATTATTTGTTACATAAAATTTCTTGTACCATAATATGTTCAAAAATAAATGCTAAAATTCCTTTATAGCAAATTCCTCTCTAGCAAAATTCCTTTATAACTAAATGTAGAAATGTAAGCATCATCTATGTAGTACTGTTGTATCAGCTGATCCTTCCCAATTCTTTGCACTAAACAAAGAAGGTTTTATTTTTGTCCCCAAATTCATAACAAAGAACAGATTTTAGGGTTGAGTTGGCCAAAGTCATATGGCTGGCAATGGCAGAAAATCCCTCCTACTCCCTTTTTCATTTTCTCCTTACTTCTTAGTACTCTTTACACTCTCTGACTCCAGTGCCTCTTGACCAATTTTTAACTACTCCTTAAACTATTTTACTTTTCTTTTAGATTTTATTTATTTATCTTTAGGGGGGAAGGGAAGGAGAGAAGGAGAGAAATATCAATGTATGGCTGCCTCTTGTGAGTCCCCTGCTGGGAACTGGCCTGCAGCTCAGGCATGTGCCCTGACTGGGAATTGAACTGCGATAGTGTGGTTAGCAGGCCCGCGCTCAATCCACTGAGCTACACCAGCCAGGTCTTTAAACTATTTTCAATATCCTAACATTTTAAAATGATAGTTCCATTCTTCTCATCACATAAAAGTGACATTCAGATGCAAAATGATGGCTCTTTTTGCTTTCTAAATACAGAGTTAAAAATCTAGCCCTGTAGGTTTGAGAATGACCAGAAAGAGATAAATTTATAGTCATCTTGTTTTATCTTAAGGTCATAAAGTTTAATGCGTTGAAGCCAAAAGCAAGGGAAATCTTTTTTTTTTGTAGATCAGAATTTTTAGGATTTATTGCACTTCCACTCATTTTCCAATGGGCATGTTTCACGTGTGGTCCTGCTGTCTGTCTGGTTCTTAGACGCATTTCATCAAACTTCAGGTCAAATCTTGCAAACCTTCCTGTGTGCCTCCCTTCGGACTGTGTGCCCAAAGCCTGGTTTCCTCTCCATATGGCCGTCTCTTCTCTTCCGTTGATGCCAGTTGCCCTGTGAGACTCCTCCAGAGGAGCCCATTTGCAGGAGCTGTAGCAAGAGGAGCTGGCCACAGTGTCTTAAATACTCAGCCCTGGGAAATCTTTATAGAACCTTTGAACAAAACAACAGATGAGGCTCGCCCATGCTTATATTTTTAAAAAAGATTTTATTTTTAGAAAAAGGGGAAGGGAGGGAGGAAGACAGAGAAACATGAGTGTGAGGGAGAAACAGGGATCAGTTGCCTCTCGCCTGCCCCCAGCTGGCGACCTTACTTGCCACCTGGGCATGAGCCTTGACCAGGAATCAAACCCATGACCCTTTAGTCTGCAGGACAGTGCTCAACATACCGAGCCGTACCAGTCAGTGCCCAACTCTTAAATTTTAAGAAAGAAATATCAGTGACTGGTAAGATATTTGGAAAATAGAGAAGTTCTAGTAATACTATATTTTGAATTACTTGTGCATTTTAATTATGTTGCCCTTTCATGCTACCCCCCCCACCACTTTCATCAGATATAAATCTCTTGAGATTTATAGAGGGAACAAAATGAAAAAATAATTCTCCATTTTCCCACCCCCAGTTCCAAGTTTTCTAGTTGATACCCATTGAGAACACACAGATAGTAGTATCGAATTTTTTTTTTCAGCGAAGCCACAGCTTGGTCAAATTACTTATAACTTGGTTTAATTTGCACACATTTGCCCCTTCCACCTGATATAATCAGCAGCCAGAGATTTGATTAAATGAATTTGGGGTTTAGAAAGGCAGGCTTTGTAGTGTCCTAAATCACAGAAGGTCATTCTGAAAAACACTAATATAACTCTCTTGCATTGAGAGAATAGAAGTCTAGTCCTTTTCTTTTACAGACCTGCTGTATGACCTTTGACATAAAAATGAATGCCAAAAATAGTCTTGAAAAACTGAAGTTTACTTCATCTGTATTTGCTATTCAATCACAACATATTAACATGTTCCTTCTATCCCAATTTTGCATGTATGACATCCTTAACTGCATCCACTCTGTATTCCTTTGCACATTATTCCCTGTTGCAGGGCCATGAACTTCACCATGGTAGAATTGGGGGTGAATGTAAGAGAGTGGGACAAAAGGACTTAGAAAAAAGCACAGATTTAGAAATGCATAGCTATTCTCATAATCCAGGTCCACAGGGGTGTCCAACCTGCCTCTCACAGGCCACATGCAGCCCAAGATGGCTTTGAATGCAGCCCAACACAAAATCGTAAATTAGCTTAAAACATTAAGATTTTGTTGTGATTACATGCCAAAGTGCCTTTACTGTGTGGCCCAAGACAACTCTTCTTCCAGTGTGGCCCAGAGATGCCAAAAGGTTGGACACCCCTGATAGGGAGAGATGCATTTTTCCACAGTCATTAGCTGAACACTCGTTTGGTTCACAGTATTGAATCCATAAGGTGGGAGCCCTTGACATTAAGTCCATTCATAATTGGGCAGATGGCTCATGGCAATCAGATTTAATTTTTGTGGTTTCGGCTACTCAGGACCAACCCTTAAATTCCAGGACATGTAGCAATTTGTAATTTTGCTGAAACAGAGGTTTGGTGCTCAGGCTACAAGGCTGGACATTGTCAAGTGGTCTGTGAAGTGCTCCTGCACCTACTTCTCAATTTGGTTTCTTGTCCTCCATTCAAGAGCAGCCGGATTGAAGAGATTAAGAAGAGATAAAGGAAATGGCTCTGAAAAGAAAGCCAAGCAGTTAGTAAGGTGATGTAAGAAAAGGCAGGTGCTAAGGAATTAGCCCTTTGTATTGTCAAGTTTTCCAGTTTTGTATAAGATTGTATGTAATTCAGGGACAGTTAATCCTCATCAGGAAAAATAAAATCTTTTCATTCACTGCAAATACATAATGTGTTGAAGACATTTAGGCTTATTTTTTCTCCAAGTTTCTCCAGGGTTTTCCTACTTATTCTGTGTTGCATGAGAGCAATCTTCCCCCAAACGCTTTGCTAAGAAACTCAAAACTTTCAGGTAGGTGTGGCAGGAAAGGCACTGATTTCGAATTCAGGAGATGAGTTCTTCCAGTCTTGACTGCCACTAACTGATTGTGTTACTTCAGATGAGTAAATCCCTTTCTAGGGGTTTAATTTCCTCAATTTCAAATGGGGAATGTGGGAAGGACCTAAAATGAACCTAGGACCAACTTCATGACAAAATATCTAAGACTTGAGGGACCGCTGCCTGGTCCTGACTTTCACTTCAGGGACACCTAGCCCCTTGCCACCAACGCAAGACTGCAGGCCTTGCGCCAAGCCGTTGGAAGTTTACGCTTCAGCCTTAACAGGCGGGGTGGAGGTCTTCAGCTTTCGTGGGCGAACGGCGGGCGGCACGACATTGGCTCTGTAGTAGGCTGTTCCCGCTCCAGTCCGCGGTACGCAGGGGCGGTGGGGGGTGGGGGGGATGCCTTATTCGCCGCCCTAGAGAGGCTTTCTAGTCCCCGCACTGCATGCTGGGAAGCCCCGAAGCGTCTCCGCGGTGCCGAGGAGAAATATTGGGATGGGGGTGGGAGGTGAAGAGCGGAACCCCCATCCCCACAACCATTTTATGCTAATCAGCTCTCGTGTCCTTTATGGAGATTGGCCAGGTTTTTACCGTTAGAAGCCAATCACTTTAGAACAAGGGTAGGCCAATCGAGCTTTCTTACACTCATTGGTTGGAGATTGTGACTCAAGGGAAGAATTTAAATTTAGAGTATCCCGGATTACTTCCTCTCCACCCGCGTCCGGCGGTGCGTGTCCCGGAAGTGACGCATGGCTTTGACCGGTCCGCCGCCCTGCCCCCGCTTCCTTTCACGCTGTCGCTAGCCTTAGGTGGTTGTGGCCACCGTGCCCTGAGGGAGGCGGCAACTGCCAATGATGCCTGGGAAACTCCTCTGGGGCGACATTATGGAGCTGGAGGCACCCTTGGAAGAGACCGAGAGTCAAAAAGAGAGGCAAAAGGTACGCTGAGGATGGGCCGCGCCTCCTTTTGGACTGCGCCGGCTAGGGCGGGGAGGGTAGTTGTCCCTGATAGCCTGTCACCACCGGGCCGTAGCATCCGAGGGCCTCCCTTCGCGCATCCGTCGTTCCCGGGCCGTTCCTGGGCCGTTCTTCCCTCCTTCTGGAGAAGGGCGGCATTGGGCTTTGGGTCCTCAGCCCTTTATCCGTCTGTGCCTGCGAGATGGGCAGACTCAAGCTCCCATCAACACGTAATTTGTTCTTTTCTTTTTTTTCTTAAGCAGCGGGGCCTGTTATTTGGTTCGTGTTGGCCGTCTTAGAAAATGTTTAAGAAAACTGATTGCTTTAAATGTGTGTTACTTCTTCATCACCCTGATCTGTGTGCGAGAATCTTGGGGAGAGCGGCCTTAGGTTTACAAACCTCGGTAACTAGTCTTTAGAGGCTTAAGCAAGAGTATCACAGGCAACACTGCCAGGATTTGGTTGTGATGGAGATCATGTGGGTTGTATTAATAGACTTTACTGTTAGTATTTCCATTCACTTCACAAGTATTTATTGAGCCTAATTTGTGCCAGACTGTTCATCAAGGAATTTAAGTCCCTTCTTCTCTCAACTAACCTGTGGAGTTGTAGAGTCTTCCCCTTCATCCAGCCCCTCCAAAGAATGACACCTGAAGAAAAAAAGCTGAGGAGGGTAAGGAAGAGGTGTTTGAGGGCTGACATTTGACAAAAGAATGAAAATATTCTGTATAGGCCCAGAGAGTAGAACCTTATTACAGGGTAATAAGGTTGCCAATCCAGCCACGCAGGTTTTTTAATTCATTTTTATTTTTTAAAAAGATTTTATTTGCCCTGGCTGGTGCAGCTCAGTGGATTGAGTGCTGGCCTGTGAACCAAGGGGTCGCTAGTTCGATTCCCGGTCAGGGTGCATGCCTGGGTTATGGGCCAGGTCCCCAGTGTGGGGTGCTGGAGAGGCAACCACACATTGATATTTCTCTCTCTCCCTTCCCTTTCTCCTTCTCTTCCCCTGTGTCTAAAAATAAATAAATATAAAATCAACTCCCTTCTGTTCTGTCTAAAAATAAATAAAGTCCTTTTTGAAAAGATTTTATTTTTACTTATTTTTAGACAGGGGAAGGGAGGGAGAAAGGGAAAGAAACATCAGTGTGTGGTTGTTTCTCCTATGTCCCAAGTTGGGGACCCAGCTGGCAACCCAGGCATGTGCCCTGACTGGGAATCAAACCTGTGACCCTTTGGTTGGCAGGTCAGCACTTAATCCACTGAGCCACACCAGCCAGGGCATTAAAAAAATTTTTTAAAACATTTTTATTTACTGATTTGCAAGAAAAAGAGAAACATCAGTTTGTTATTCCACTAATTTATATATTCATTGGTTCATTCTTGTATATGGCATGACTTGGGACCAGCTTGGAACCTTGTTTTACCAGGACCACGATCTAAGCAAGTAAGCTACCTCAACAGGCCAGTTGGTATTTTTCATTTTGTTTTGGTACTAAAATATACACAACATAACATTTACCATATTAACTGTTTTACTGCAGATTTGCCCTGACTGGGTGGTTCATTTGGGTGGAGTATCACCAAAGATATACAGTTCCATCCCTGGTGGGTACATATCTAGGTTGATTTTTGATATTGGTGGGGATATGTACTTGAGGCAGCCTATCCATGTTTCTTTCTCTCACCCCCTCTCTGCCCAGTTCTCCCTCTCAAATCAATATACATATCCTCAGGTAAGTATCAAAAGTAATAATAATAAAAGAAACTGTACAGTTTTGCAGCATTAAGTACATTCATATTGTTCAACAGCCCTCTATGCCATTTATCTCCAGGACTTGTTCATTCTCCTGGACTGAAACTCTGTGCCCATTAGACACCAACTCCCCTTTGCCTCTTTTCCTCAGCCCCTGGCAACCACCATTCTACTTTCTGTCTCTGTGAATTTGATGACTCTAGATACCTCATATAAGTGGAATCATCTAGCAGTTATTTTAATTTTGTCTCCTCCTGAAATACTTGTTTCTCTTCTTGCTTTAAAATCCTGTCCATCTGTTATGGTTTAGTGTATGCGCTAACCACTTTAATGTGTACATGTAATCTCATTCCCCTCTGACGTCTTGTTCTAGTGCTTTCTTTACCATTTGATTGACCTTTATTCACTTTCTTGTAAAGTTAGCTCATTTTTCCTGTGTATATCTTCCTAAATATTTCCCGAAGATTCCTGAGGGAAATAACCATGTATTTGACCATTGTTACATTTCACTATAATCTAAACTGATAGCTTTCAGAGCATACATTCTCCAGAAGTCCTTGCTGCAAAATTGTACGGTTTAAAATGGTTAAAATTGTAAATTTTATATTGTGTATATTTTAGTACAGGTAAACTGCTTGGATGGGATGGCAGCTTTACCTTTGTGGTAAGGTGGGAAGGTGATAAGGTTCTGCTCTCTGGGGCCATGTGAGTTAGAAACGGATTGGAGTACTCAAATAAGTTGAAGATAATTTTGGCTTTGGGTATATTGAGCTCTGGAGTTGGGCCTTAGGTTCCCAGAATTTGAGTGCAAGTGAGGAAGGTAGCCTGGCAGTGTATGTTGAAGCTATGAAAATGGTATGAAAATGTATGTAACATCCACAGAAAGAGGAGGAAGAGGAAGCACTAAAGGGAGAGGTAAGAAGATAAGGAGGGAATAGAGTGTCATGGAAACCAAGGAAGTGGAGCCCATCAAGCAGTGTGGATCAGATGTGGAACAACGTATCTCATCACCTTGCCATATTGGTGGGCTTGGACCTAGAGGTGTCACTTGACCTTGCTTCGTTTCCTTGAAGTGCCTGGCCCAGGAGCAATTCAGAGTCCACGGCTGGCTCTCTAAGTAGCCTTGTATTTCTATAGAAGCTGTTGCTTTGGGGGAGGTGTGGGCTAGTTCAGTTAACTAAAGATCGGATGCTGTAATATATAAATGTATAACTTAGGTTAATTTAAAGCTGTACCATTTACAAAGCATTTCACATGTTAGTTTTCACTGAAACTCCTGTTTTATGGATGAGAAAATTGTATGTGAAAATATTTCTGTAAAAATTGTGTAAATCATGGTGAAATTTTTGGTGGTAATAGCTTTTACCAACATTAATCAGTACTATCTAATTTATTTTGAACGTTTGACCAAGTAATTCTGAAGTGCTAAATTTTCAGATTGTTTTCTTCCTGTCTGCAGATATTAAAGTACTGGCCACTAGTCTGGTGTTTTAAAACTAAATCTGCAGAATAGTCTTGTAAAAAGGAAAAGTTAACTAAATTTGTAAAACTTTGAAAAACTTTACAGGATTTCTAATATAGTTGTTCTTTCATGGGAGTATAACAGTTAATTTGAATTATATAATTTCATTTCATTTATTCTTTCATTAACCTGTTATTATCAATGTTCAGAGGGGAAGCGTGTTGTAAAAAGATCATGGGCTTCCAAGTCAAATGGGCCTTGATTTCTAGTACTTCCACTTGCAGGAAACTTAACATGTGGGTCTTTGGCAAGTTACTTAGCCTCTAAGAACTTCCGTTTCCTCATCTGTAGAATGGCAAAGGTAATACAGGTTCGCTATCCCTTATCCAAAATCCCTGGGGCTAGATGTATTTTGGAATTCAGAATTCTGGGGATTTTTTAGAAGGCTAACACCCCAGTAGGGTTTTTGGGCCCCCAACCTTTAATCAAACATCTTAGTATTAAATATGAATATTTATACTAAGTATAATAAATAAGGACTATAGATAACCTCGTATTAATTCAAGTCAAATTTTGCCACCAAATGAGTTCAGGTCAGGTAAGGTTTTATCTCCAAATAAGTTACAAAAAAACTTTCGGTTTTCAGAGCTTTATGGATATCGGAATTTCAGATAAGGGATTATGGACCTGTACTTCCCTTATAGGGTTGTTATGAAGATTTAAACAAGATAAGCCGAAAACACATTACACAATGCTGGGTAGGTACTCAATAAGTATTAATATTTTTTTCTCTTGGAGATATTTGAAGTTTTTGTTTGTTTTTTAGCTTATAAATCATGGGTTCTCATTCTTTTTCTGAAAAGGAGGAATTTTAATTTCCTTTAAATCTAATGATGGGATTAGACAGGGGCTGGAAGCCAAATCTTGAGGATGTAAGAGATGAGAGAAAGCAATACATGAGGCTAAAACTTGGCATTGGAAACCAGCTTCGATTTCTATCAGGTTACTTTTTAACTGTATATTGAGCTTTACTGTTTGGGGAGTCATGCTCTACTCTTAGAGGAGGGCTTGTCACTGCTTCTTTGTTTTTTCACAGAGTGATAGGAGAAAGTCAAGGCACCATTATTACTCAGATGAGAAATCAGAAACAAGAGAAAATGGTGTTTCAGATGACCTGGATGCTCCCAAGTCCAAAAAAGCTAAAATGAAAGAGAAGCTAAATGGAGACACTGAAGAAGGATATAATAGACTTTCAAATGAAGTTTCTAAATCTCATAAGTCAAGAAGAAAAGATCTGCCAAATGGAGATATTGATGAATGTGAAAAAAAGTCAAAGCGAATGTCTCCCTTACATAGTTCTTCTCATAAATCAAGTGATAATAAGCTAGAGGAGGTATGGATACTTTTTGTTTTGCATTTGACATTATCCTTGAAATATAGGTTAATTTGATTGTTTAAACTAATTAAAGATGATTTTATAATATTTCCTTCTTAGTATTCCAATATTCTCATTTGAACCCTGGAGTCTTTATAGCCGAAACCTCATGAGTCTTTTTTCCTTTGTCCCTTGTTTCTTTTAAGGTATTGCCTTTTCTTTGGGGAGGAGGTGGGGGATAATCAGATTAAAACCTTTTCTATACGTTCGGGTTCTTAAACTTTTTTCCGAATTGCTTATTGATGGTCACCTACTTGCATTTCTTGTAGTTTTTCCCACCCTACCAGTACTCATGAATTGACTTCTGACTTCCTGAAACAATGTACATTAAGCCCACTTGACTTGGTGTATTTTGCCTTCTGCTTTTTCTGCTTTTATAACAATAGAAACTTTAAATGATCTTTGTCTTTGTAACTCAATCTTAAAGCTGCATTTTAACAATAGAAATGAGAGAAAAGTGATCTGAAGAAATCTGTTCCCCTGGGTATTTTGGAGGAATCTTTGTTGCTTTTGCCCAGTACCTGTTAGAGTAGATATTTTCTTGCACGGACTTTCTTTGGTTTGTTTCTGCAGAGTTCATAGATTTCTCTAGGTATTACAAATGTTCAGTAAATTATTTACGTCCTCAGAAAGAAACAACTTTGCTATTCTTAATAATTCTTAGTAGTTAATAATTCTTTATATTTTAAAAAATCTGATAGTTACTGATAATTTAAATATATTTGAGCTTAATTTACTGTATATCTTTGGGGAGTTTTGGGAAGAGATATTGAATCCTTGCCTTACAGTATGGTGTTTTTATTTTTGATTTGCTATTGGTCAGGAAGCACTTACATTACATAGTTGATCTAAATAAGGCCCTACAAATCTGTGTTGATGGTAGAGGACCACACCAGTTGCTCTTGCTCTTTTGGGATTTTGCCTGTTTATAAGCAAAATAAATAAAAGAACAGATAAGCTTACCTGTTTATAATTTTATTTAGATCATGTTAGGATTCAGGAATTTTACTTCTAGAAATTTATCTTCCTAAGGAGATAAAAATGAGGTGTGCAGAAATGTAGGAATAAGTTCTCTTATTACAGTGACACTGTTGATAATAGCCAAAAATTAAAACATCCTAAGTGTCTGGTAGTAAGGCAGTTGGCTTAATAAAATACACTATATGCAATAACATATATCTATCCTAAGGGTCATAGGAGAATGTTAGGAAGGCATTCAGTGTCTCTTACTAAGTGAAAAAAAGCAGATTACAGAACACTATATACAGTATTTCTTATTTTTACTTTAAAAATTTCTATGTGCATAGAGTGAGGATTGGGAGAGTGTTTGTTTCAGATCTGACTTTAGCTGACTGGATTACAGGTAATTTTTCTTTCTGTTTATATATGGTTTCTAAAATTTCTGCTGTGAAAATATACTACTTTTTTAAAAAATATATTTTATTGATTATACCATTATAGTTGTTGTTCTATTCCCCCCTCATTCTCCTCCACCCTGCACACCCCTTCCCCCACCATTCCCCCACCATTCCCCCCTTTAGTTTATGACCACATGTCTCAAGTTCATTAGATTCTATATTTCCCCTACTATTCTTGCCCTCCCCCATATCTATTTTCTACCTACTGTCTATGCTATTTTCTGTACTTTCTCCCCCCTTCTCCTCCTCCCACTCCCCTGTTGCTAACCCTCCATGTGATCTTCATTTCTATGGTTCCACTCCTGATCTAGCTGTCCTCTTGGTTTGCTTTTGTTTGAGGTGTGGTTGTTGATAACTGTGAGTTTGCTTTCACTGTTAATATTTTTCATCTTCTTTTTCTTAGATAAGTCCCTTTAACATTTCATATAATAAGGGCTTGGTGATGATGAACTCCTTGAATTTGACCTTATCTGAGAAGCACTTTATCTGTCCTTCCATTCTAAATGAAAGTTTTGCTGGATAAAGCAATCTTGGCTGTAGGTCTTTGGATATCATGACTTGGAATACTTCTTTCCAGCCCCTTCTTGCCTGTAAGGTCTCTTTTGAGAAATCAGCTGACAGTCTGATGGGAACTCCTTTGTAGGTGATTGTCCCCTTATCTCTTGCTGCTTCTAGGATTCTCTCCTTCATTTGAATCTTGGCTAATGTAATTATGATGTGCCTTGGTGTGTTCCTTCTTAGGTCCAACTTCTTTGGAACTCTCTGAGCTTCCTGGACTTCCTGGAAGTCTATTTCCTTTGCCAGACTGGGAAAGTTTTCCTTTATTATTTGTTTAAATATGTTTTCCACTCGTGGCTGGTTTTTTCCCTTCTGTTACCCCTATAATTCGTATGTTGGAACGTTTAAAGATGTCCTGGAGGTTCCTAAGCCTCTCTCAGTTTTTTGAATTCTTGTTTCTTTATTCTTTTCTGGTTGGATGTTTTGTTCTTCCTTCTGGTCCACTCCCTTGATTTGAGTCCCAGTTTCCTTTCCATCACTATTGGTTTCCTGTGCATTTCCCTTCATTTCAATTAGTTTAACCTTCATATGTTCCTCTAATTTGTGGCTAAAATCAACCAGTTCTCTGAGCATCCTGATGACCAGTATTTTGAACTGTGCATCTGATAGGTTGGCTATATCTTGGTCGATTAGAGTTATGGGCTCTGGGGCTTTGAGTTCTTCTTGAGCCATATTTTGGACTGTTGGTGCCTATTATGTATGAAGAGCGCAGCCCTAGGTGTTCACCAGGGCGGGGCAACTCAGTCACTGGGTTGTGATGCTGTATGTGGGGGTGGGGTCAAAGGAAATCAAGGTGGTCCCCTCTGCCTCCTCCTGCTACCTGGGCTGGTCTGTCTCACTGCTCACTCCTTTGCTGGGTTTATCTGGGCACGCGAATGTGCAACTCTGCTCAGCCTGCCTCTCACCAGGTCCATCATGCTACTCCGGCTGACTGCGCGCCTGGGTCGCCCAGGTCACCTGGGTTGCCTGGGTCACCTGGGTCAGGGGATCCTTCCCGCCTGACCCTGCTCCGCTGCTGGCTCCGCTCCTCTCACCAGACCATTTGAACAGTTCGTTGTTGTCAGACTGCCGTATAGTTCAGTTTTCTGTTCTTTGGCTGCGTCTTTGTTCTCCAAACCTTTGTTGTATTCAAACTTGGCTGTGGGAGAAGGCACAGTGTTTCCACCTACACCTCCATCTTGGCGGAAGTCCGAAAATATACTACTTTCATAATATATTTTTCTGTTAGTCTTAAAAAGTTGACAGCATTGAGGTTTCCTTAATGGCTTACTATTTGATTTTGCTATTAATGTCTTTTATTTGATTCCCTATTTGAAAATTGCTATTGTGTGTGGTTCTGGAAATAATTTCTTAAACACACCAATAATAAAGTTTGTAGGTAGATATATTGTCTTTGTTCTATATACACACTGAGTGGAACACAGAATTTTTAATGACTGTTAAATGATAATGTCACCCTAACCTGTACATATGTTAAAGATATTTTCAAGCTTATGGGAACTTTTCTTTGTATTTGTGACCTAAAAAATGCTTTTTAGAGCTATAGAACAACTTTTTAAAAAATAGAACAACTTTTAAACTTATTTTTGGGAGCAATTTACATTCCTCATTGTGTGATTTCTTTTAGGACTTTTATTGGCTGGTGTTAATCCCCATAGTTAGCACTGTTTGTATCTGAATGTGATTTAGCTTATTAAATAGTTCTTTTGTAATATCTTAGTTAAATGGAACTATATTTTGATTTATGTAAGAGGTGTATTTCTAAAGGGAGTTTTATGTGTGAATTTTTAAAAATGTATTATGGGAAAATATATTGATAAGCTTGCTACAATATTTAAAGGGATTCTTTTGAAATTGAAAGAATTTCTCACTAATTTACCTTATAAATTAATCTATATAGTTTTTGCAAGTATTAAGCTAAAGTTGATTTGTTAGCTTATTTAGTAAAACTGAAAACAGTAAGTGAGGAAAAGATTCTTAATACTTAGTCAAATGTGAACTATGTTAGAACTTTGATTTCATTTTGACAGACCCTAACACGTGAACAGAAGGAAGGAGCTTTCTCCAATTTCCCTATTTCTGAAGAGACTATAAAGCTTCTGAAAGGTACTATGAATTTTAATGGATGTGCAATGGATAATCTAAATCTAAAAACTGGATTTTCTGGCCAAAAGGAGAATATAGAAAGCATAAATAGCTCATCTTTAATTGCAGTTATTTCTACATCATTCTTTTGGGTATCCTGATCTGTTTTTAAATCTAAAGAATCATATATATTTGTCAAAAGTTTAGATCTTTTTAAAAAATAATTCCTCTTTGGAGTAGGAATAACTGTAAATGTCACTAGGTGGTATATCTTTAGGCAGACGTTGAGGAATCAGGATTATCATTTTCAAAGAAATATATTTTTTTCTAATTCTAGTCTTAAATAAATATTTCAATGAAATCTCATTTTACAGGTCGAGGGGTAACATATCTCTTTCCTATTCAAGTTAAGACCTTTGGTCCTGTATATGAAGGAAAAGATTTAATTGCTCAAGCACGGACAGGAACAGGAAAGACATTCTCTTTTGCCATTCCCTTGATTGAAAGACTCCAAAGAAATCAAGAGACAATTAAAAAAAGCCGCTCACCAAAGGTAACCATTATAGGGAGTAAAAGGTTTAAACATTAATGAAAAGGGAAAGAAAGAGTATATTGGTTTTGAGTTCAAGTACCCCCAGGATAGAAAAGTTAGCCCCGTGGCATAAAGTAAAACTTTGGGTCCTAAAGCAAAAATGTGTTGATTTTTCTTTCTTTCTTTCTTTCTTTTTTTTTTTTAAACAAAAGAAATCTCACTCTGACCAGTGTGGCTCATTTGGTTGGGCAAAGTCCTTCAAGGCAAAAAGTTGCAAGTTCCATTCTTGTTGGGTCACGTGCCTGGGGTTGTGGGTTTGGCCCCCACTCAGCTGGGGTGTGTGCGAGGTGCGTGTTTTTATGGCCAGCCTTTTCATGTTTCTCTCTCACATGAGTGTTTCCTCTTTCTCCCTCTCTTCCACTCTCTCTAAAAATAAGTAAGTAAAATCTTTAAAAGTAAAATCTCAAGTAAAGCTGGAGTGGTTATTGCATATGAATGTTTATGGACCCTTAGATATCTTTGATAACTATAATTATTATAAAGCCAGCATATGTAATTTTAGGAGTATTTAATTTATAGTTAGTGTATTTAGTGACCTTTTTCTTCTCTTTTTTAGTCATATCCTTTGCTTTTAAATAATGAATTTGCTTAAGAGGTATTCATTTATTTGGTCATTTAGCAAATTATCAATTTTTTTTCATTGGTTGACTTTAAGACGAGATTATGGAATGATATTGCTGATTCCTATGTTATTGGGGTACTGGAGATCTGTCCTGATGTATAAGTAGTGAAGAACAGAGAGGACCTAGTGAAATTTTAGCTTAAAGGTAGACTTTTTTAGAATCCATGTTTCTTTTAAGATTCATAAAAGTTAAGAAGAGCCCTGGCTCGTGTGGCTCAGTGGGTTGAGCGCCTACCTGCACATTGAAAGGTCACCAATTAGATTCCCAGTTGGGGCACATGCCTGGGTTGCTGGTGAGGTCCCTGGTTGGTACTGAGCCAGAGGCATTCAGTCGATGTATCTCTTATGTATCATGTTTCCCTCCCTCTCTTTCTCCTTTCCTTATCCTCTCTTTAAAAATAAATAAAATCTTTTTTAAAATGTGAAGAAGAAAAATCAGCAATTAGTCACAAAAGATACGTGACGAAAAGTAATTTGCTCTTTGAGACTATTAAATGGTATTGCAGTATGAAAATATGACATACATGAATGTAATTAGTCATAATGGTCTTGGGTCAGGTTGGCCAACAGGGCAAATCTTTTTCAGAGAATTCTGCTTCTTAGGTAAAATTAGGAAACATTGCAAATAATAGAAATAGGACACAGTCTGAGCACTGCCTTAGAAACTTTTACGCCGAAAGGTTGTTACTGGAAATTTCAGCTCTACCACTTTAGCTGTTTGGTCTTGGGCAAGATCTTAACTCCTCTAAGACTCAGATTCCTCTTTTGTAAAATTGGAATAATCCACCTCACAGGGTTTTTGTGAGAGTCAAATGAGGTAATTCATGTAAAGCAGTAGTGCCTGGCACATCGTGAGCATTTATTCATTCAACAAATGTTTTTTGAGTATCTGTTCTCTGCCAGGTACTGTTTGAAGAACAAGGTATACAATAATTCAAATGGACATAAATTCTTGCCTCCGTGGAGCTTACATTTTAGTGAGTGAGAAACAATAGGAAATAAGTAAAATATAAATATCATATGGTGTAAATGCTAAGGAGAAACTGGGGCATGAGGGTATGAAAAGAGGGTTAGGAAGCTCATTGAGAAAAGTGAGTTTTGAAAAAGAGATCTGAAGGAAGTAAGGGAGAATAAAATGAATATAAGCTGTTGTTCTTGTTTTTTGTGGTGTCATTAAGTACCATTAATGCTGAGATTCCTAGTTTTAAATGTACCTTAAAAAAAGTCTTCTCAATTTAAATTTAGACATCTTTAGAAAAGTGTCTTTTTGTTTTTTAAACCTCTTGCTCAGGTACTTGTTTTGGCTCCTACAAGGGAACTGGCAAATCAAGTAGCCAAAGACTTCAAAGATATAACTAGGAAACTCAGCGTAGCGTGTTTTTATGGTGGAACATCATATCAAAGCCAAAGTGAGTAAATATGTATAATAGTAGCATAAAGATCTATTTATTACTTTAATAATCAAAAGAAATAATAGGAAAATATATATTCATTTACATATTGCTGATCTCTCTCTCCTCTCACAGTTAATCATATTCGAAATGGTATTGACATCTTGGTTGGGACCCCTGGTCGGATCAAAGACCATCTGCAGAGCGGCCGATTGGATCTTTCTAAGCTGCGCCATGTTGTGCTTGATGAAGTGGATCAAATGTTAGATTTAGGTTTTGCTGACCAAGTTGAAGATATCATCCATGAGTCCTACAAAACTGGTATATCCTAATTCAAAATAAGCATATTAGCAATTATTCTCTTATCTAAAAACTTAAATTTTTACTTTGTAATTTTTACTGCATTGTCCCCAGTGTTCTAACAGAACTGAAGTTATTTGGTATCTGTTCTTTTCATGAACAAGAAAATATGATAGCATATTTTAAGTAACTATATTCTGTTTTCTTTGCCTTCTTCCATCCTTTTTTATAGTCAGCAGTTAGATTTACTAATTCATGTTATTGAAAGTTCCATTTCATTTTCTTTGCCCATTGTTCCTTCTTCAATTCTCACCTTGCTTCTGGGTTCTGTCTTGTTTATATTTTTCCCGGTTTTGAAAGTTGAAAGTTTTAATAATTGTAATGAAGTTTGTGTGTTCAAAATTCACATTTTGAAATTTTCACTATTTTCTCAAAGTTTAGGGGGATTTTTAAGAGCTGACTACATCATGGGATATTAAAAAAGCATTTGAATTCTTTTTGTTTAAGATTCTGAAGACAATCCTCAAACTTTACTTTTTTCTGCAACTTGCCCACAGTGGGTATACAAAGTTGCAAAAAAATATATGAAATCCAGATATGAACAGGTTGACCTTGTTGGAAAAATGACTCAAAAGGCTGCAACTACTGTGGAAGTAAGTAGCTTTCCAGCATGACAGATTTTAACATTTAGTTGGTATTTTGAAATTTGTTGAAGCTAAACTTAAGTTTTGGGTACCACTTCGGTCCAAATCTTTTTTGCCCTTAGTCAGTGAGATACTTATGTAATTCTATAGTATGAGATTGAAGAGCAGAACAGAATAAATAGGGAGAAAAGGCATGAGTAGACAAACTCTAGGAGAGAAACAAGCAGCCAAGACGGAATTATAAAGTGTGTAGAATGAGGCATAGGAGGTACTTTGTATCAATTCAAAAAGAATGGTGCTGGGGTAATTTGTTAAAGCTTCAGTGAAAAAAAGTTACATCCTCATTCATATTCTATATCAAAAAAATTTTCAAGAGATTTTTGAAAATTAGGCATAAAATCATTTAAAGCACATGTAAGTGAATAGTTATTTGATTTCTGGAAAGGGGAGGCTTTTGTAAATGGAAAGTCAGAAGAATGTAGTATAAAGAAAAAGGTTGATAATTTTGACTCCATGAAAATTTAAATTAATAATATGTTTCAAAAATAATATTAAAGGTAATATTTGCATGGTTTATGATAGGTATGTACCATATATATAACTTCTCCATTTAATAGAGGTACATATATGTGGATATAGATTAAAATAGGCTTAACAAACAATAGTATGATCTGTAAATACAACATAGTGGTTACAAAGAATGCATTTGAGCAATACAAACCAAATTACAAAACAATATGTACACAATTATACTGTTTATAAAAACACAAAAATGCTAGATTTTTTAAGATAGGTTGGAAGGATAAACATCAACTTAATAATAATTCTAGGAAAGAGAACTTTTTATTGATAGGATGGCCAGATGAAGCTTTGTGTATTTTGTAATGACTGAAAGTTTTACAGTAAGAAAGTAAAATGTATCAGTGAAACATTTTATTAAGGATGTTTTCAAACATATACAAAAATTGAAGGGATTTGATATACCTATCACCAGGCTTTAAGAATGATCGTTCTTATACACCCATACAGTCTTTCTTCATCCTTACATTTAAAGCAATCTATGGCATTGGCTGGTGTGGCTCAGTGGACTGAGCACCAGTCTCTAAACAGAAAGGCTGTTTCCAGTCAGGACATGTGGGCCCAGGTCCCCAGTTGGGAATGTGTGAGAGGCAGCCGATCCATGCTTCTCTCCCCCTCTTTCTCCCTCCCTCTCCTCTCTGGAAAAATAAGTAAAAATCTTTTAAAAATAAATAAATAAAGCAATCTGGTTACCATATCACCTTCAGGTAATTTAGTATATTTTTTAAAAGGATAAGGACTCTTTAAAAAAACAAACAGCAAACCAAAAAGTTACTATCACAGTAAAAGAAAACAATTTTTCTTTAATACAACTAAATATCCAGTGTCCACATTACCCCCCCCTTTTTTAAGTAGTTTGTTTGAATCTAGATTCAGATAAGATCCTTGCTTTATACTGGTTTGTATGTCTTAAATCTTTATAATCCGTAGGTTTTTCTGTCCATTTTTTTCCTTGCAATACTTTGTTGAAAAGAATTGGTCAGTTAGTTGTCTTACAAGTTTCCCACAGTCTCAACTTTACTGATTTGCAACTCGGTGGTGTTCTTTAACATGCTCCTCTGACTTCATTTTCCTGTGAGTTAATGGTTAGATTATTAATGGTTAGGCTTGATCAGATACAGGGGGGTTTTGTTATTTTTTTGAGAGTGGGGGAAGCAAGACTTTGTCGTAGAGAGTAAAAATGATTCTTAGTTTTGCATGCTTTCCTCTGTTTTCCAGGTGTACAGTAATTTATGTTACATTTCTAAGATAATTTTGAGATATATTTTAAAATGCACAGATTTAAAATGTACAGTTTAAGTTTTTTAGCATGAGCATTTTCAAACAACAAAAAGTTGAATTTTGCAGTGAACACCCATACACCCTACAGCTGGAATCTGTCATTAACATTTTACTATGTTTGCTTTATCACATATCTACCCATCCCTATATCCATTTTATTTCTTGACGCATTTCAAATTGCAGAAATCAGTGTACTGCCCCATAAGTATTTTAACATGACTGTCTTTAGAGCTCTTACTGTCTTTACTAATTACTAAATATTAGTAATACTTACTAATTTATATTGAGGTAAAATTCTAATAACTTAATTTAAATTTGTAAAGTGTACAATTTAATATCATTTAGTACATTAACAATGTTGTACCACCATCTTCTATTCCCAAAACACTTCATCATCCCAAAAGGAAACCTGGGACCATTTGGTAGTTGCTTTCTCCTTCCCTAGCAAGTGCCAGTCTGCTTTTTGTCTCTGTGGATTTACCCAGTTAGATATCTATCTCATAGAAATGTAATCATATAATATGTGACTTTTTGTGTTTAGGCTTCTGTCACTTAGCATGGTGCTTTCAAGGTTTGTTCATATAGTATTATAGTTGTTAAAGATAAGATTTACATACAAAAATGCAAATTTTTAAATGTACACTTACTTAGTTTTGATTAGTTCATACATGTGTGTAACCCAAACCCCTATCAAATATAGAATATTATCATCATCACAGAAAGTCCCCTCATGCTTCTGCCCCCTGAATCCCTCATACATAGGCAATCACTGTTCTGATTTTTTGCTACCATAGATTAGTTTTGCTTGTTTTAGAACTTCATGTAAATGCAATCATACAATGTATATATACTCTTTATTCATGGCTTTATTCACCCAATATATGTTTTGAGATTCATCCATGATGTTGCATGTGTCAGTAGTTGGTTTCTCCATCTCTCTTTTAGTTGGTTCCTTTTAAGTACTCAGTAGTATTCCGTTGTATATATACTGCCATTTATTTGTCTTTTCATCTATTGATAGCCATTTGTACATTGTTTTTAAATGGGATTGGGCAGAGTCTTTGTTTTTCTGTCTCCCAGCAAGGCCAATTCTTGAACAGATAGAAAAAATATATACTCGAGAAATCAGTTTTGCTAATTTTAATGAAATAGATATTTGGCATTTTGTTTTCTCAAAGCATTTGGCTATCCAGTGTCATTGGTCTCAGAGACCAGCAGTTATTGGAGATGTCCTTCAAGTCTACAGTGGTTCTGAAGGGAGGGCTATTATTTTCTGTGAGACCAAAAAGAATGTGACTGAAATGGCCATGAATCCACACATAAAACAGGTAAGTCTTTTTTCATGGTTTCTTTAATTGAGATTATAGGGATCAATCACTCAACAAAAAACTAGATTGTCCTTTGTGGCCCAGGTTCAATAGTCATTTGTAGAGTTGAGTCTAATTCAGAAAGAAGTTGTAGCTAGCCTCTCTTGATCTGTTAAATCAGGATACAGTTCTTCCTGTTTTCATGAAGTTTGTTAAGATTTTGCAAATGTGAGCTTGAATATTACAGAGATTGAAACGTAGTGTCTGCAGGTGGGAGTAGGTAGTACTTTAGAGTTGTGTTACAAAACAAATCACAAATATTTAATGAATGAATCAGAATACTAAGTCCATGTGTTTTTTTCTTTTAACTTTTTATTGGAGAAAATTTGAGACACAAAAGTTAGCAGTGTAATGAACCTCTATGTAATCATTCTCTAGCTGCAATAATTATTTCATCCAAATTCTACTCACTTCGTACTCCTAACTCATTTTGATGCAAACCCTAGATAACATATGTCCCTAAATATGGGTATGTGTCTATAAAAGAAAAGGATTATTTTTAAAAACTCACCATGTTGTTATTTAAACAATTAACAGTAATTAATACCTTGAAATAGCAATTAGTGTTCAGATTCTCATTTGCCTCATAAATGTTTTGCTTTGCCTTTTATAGTTTTTTTTTCTTGGATCTGGAAGCAAGTAGGATTCTTTCATTATGTGATTTCATTAAATCTCATCAATATATGGATCCCTTCTCTATTTTTTTTCATAGATTTTTATTCTTGCTTAACAAGCCAAGTTTCCATAATCTAGGTAGGGTCGTCCAACCTGTACCTGCAGGCCACATGTGATTCAGAATGGCTATGAATGCATTGCAATACAAAATCATAAATTTACTTAAAACATGAGATTTTTTTGTGATTACATGTCACAGTGTATTTATTGTCTGGCCCAAGACAACTCCTCTTCTTCCAGTGTGGCCTAGAGATGCCAAAAGGTCCGACACCCCTGATAGAGTATTGCTTCTGTGTTATATCATTTAACATGTTCCACTGTCTTCTGTACTTTCTGAAAATTCAGGTTTGTTTATTTGGAGCAAAACTATTTTATAGGTGGTATACTTCCATTAGAAGGTATATGATGTCTAGTTCTTTTTCTTTTTATGATGTTAATTTAACAGCCATTGTAATAATGCCATTGGTCTTTATGTCATTGTTTCTTTAGTTCTTTTTTTAAAATCAATGTATGGTTGCCTCTGCCGGGGACATACAATGTATCATGTGTCCCCTGCCAGGAACTGGCCTGCAACCCAGGCATGTGCCCTGACTGGGAACTGAACTGCGATCCTCTGATTCGCAGGCCCGCACTCAATCCACTGAGTACACCAGCCAGGGCTTCTTTAGTTCTTTTTAGTCATTTTCTTGTCTGTGACTTGTTATCTAGTATATTCCTGGTGAAAAACTCATGGGAACAATATTGCCTGTTGATAATAGCGTGATTGTAGCTTTATACCTGAAAATCATTTTGGCTGGATATAAAATCCTTGATTTAAATTTTCTTTCCTTCATTATCTTAATTTTTTTATTGTTTTTGGAATAAAGCATACCATTAAAAGTCTGATGCCAGTCTGATTTTTTTCCCCTTATAAGGGATTTTGGTCTTTTGCCTGAATGCAAAAAGCTTTTTTCTTTTTCTTTAAAAATCAGCAGTTGCCCTGGCTGATGAGGCTCAGTGGATTGAGTGCCGGGCCTGTGAGCCCAGTCTGGGCACATGCTTGGGTTATGGGCCAGGTCCCTGGTTGGGAGTGTGTAAGAGGCAACTCAGCTGGATGTTTCTCTTGCACATCAGTGTTTCTTTACCAGTCTTGTCACTGGTAAAGAAAGGAACAGTGACATCACTGTTCCTTTCCCCTCTCTCTAGAAATGAATAAATTAAATCTTTAAAAAAAATCAGTACTTATACTAGAATATATTTTAGTGGTGTTCTTGGTCACTTTTTCTGGGTACACAGTGTACACATGCAATTTCTAATGTTAAATGTGTATGTTTTTAATTTCAGCAAAATTTTCTTGAATTACAATTTTTTGGTATTTAGTTTGATTGCTTTGGGGTTTTTCTTAACAGACTCTTGTTATAAATATGTTGGTTCTTCTTTTCTCTCCTTTTTTACTTTATCTCAAATCTTTTTTAGTTTCTTTCTTCAATTTTTAAAACTTAACATTCTTAAAGCATCATTTATTGTGCTTACTCAATATTGTATTCCTTCCAGTATACTCTTCATTTGTGTAAAGTGTTTATTTTTTATTTCTACTCATGACTTGAGTCATTTCACCTTAGTCCTTAATTTTTCGCATTTCTTGTTTGTTCATACATCATTTTTCTTGTTCTTTCATACATCATTTAAAAAAATTTTAGTTCATTCAGAAATATGCTAAACTTTTCATCTGTTTTGTGTACATGCCTTTGCAGAGCTCTTTCGTTATTTGTGGGGATACTAGTCTGCTTATTTTTTCCCCTTCCTAATTAACTTTTATAAGATTTAACCAGTATCTTCTGATATTCATTTTTAGATGAAATTAATCTTTTTGAGTTTTAGATGAACAGGTATGAGTTTTCTACTTCAGAGCTCTAGAGCTGCTGCTTATGTTACTTTTGTTAGTGTTTAAGAATTTGGTCTGTAAATTGTACTGCAATAAAGGTGTTTCAAAAAAAAAAAGGTCTCCCACTTTCTCAGCTTTAGCTGTCTTTTCCATCACTTTTATCTGGCTATATTCCCTCTCTCTCTCTCTCTTTTGCTTCTGTGGTCTCTGGCATCCTCAGTTTGGATTCTAGGTCCAACAGTTTCTCCTCAGTGTGGGGCTATGTTCTGGCAAGGAAGCACTGGCTTGTTCGTTTTGAAAGTCCTTACAGGGTCCAGACTGCTCCAGCCTCTTTCAGACCTTACCTCTGGCTCCTCACTGTCACCCTTCAGTGCGTGAAAACTCTCCCAGTTTCAGCTGTTAGTCTCAGATTGGCCCATTATGTTCTCCAGGAAGTGTCTGTTCTTAGGACTAGCAAATTCCTTACATATATACAGCTGTTGTCCCTACTTGCTCATATTTTAGAAATCATGAAAATACCTTGTCACTTAGTTTTGTCATAGATGTTGTCTTTGGATTTTAATTTTGTTATCCTTTTTGCTCTGTTTTTTTTGTGGGAACTGGAAATTCAAAGGTTGCACTGTCAACATCTTTCCCATATGTTTAATTGCATAGCTTGAGGTTTGTATCCAGAATAAACAGATAAATGCTAAATAGTGTTGGAGCACAGTTGATTTACCTTTCCTGTTAATTGCTTCAGAACACTCAGGAGCAGCTGTCTTAGAAGCTATCGCTTTATCTTGTGGGGAGGGATTACCTTGCTGCAGAGGTTGGGTGAGATCTTACTGTACTGGATGGTAATTGTTTTCTATGGTTGAGAATAATGCAGTTTTTCCTCCATTGGTTTGCTGTGTGGGTAAACAGTAGTAGAAACTTACCATTATGGGTGATACAAGATTTTATGTACTAATGAAGAAATGTCAGGAATTTTAATTTGTATTTTAAAATTTAAATTTAATTTTTAAGTCAGTTTGTACCAGAAAAAAGTATATTTGAAAAATTCGCTATGAAAAACTGTCTAACTTAAACTATATTTGCTTATGGCTTTTTAAAAAAGTAGTAAGATAATGTTTCCTTCCTTAAAACATTAACGTGTAATTTTGAGAATTGAATAATAAAGTGGCTATTTTATTATGAGGGGGAAAAAACCCATTGTAACTTAGGTTCCGTGAAATCATATAGGTTTTCATCCCTCTGGCTAATTTTTCCCAGTTTTGTTAAGGTCTTTCTGTATTATTGCTGTGTGTTAAATTTTGGCATTCCTCACATTTCTAACCTCTACTTGTTCCTTCTTAGTTAAAATATTCTTTGTGAGCATAGTGAATAATAAAACAGACTTTGGAGTCAGAAAGATCAGTGTTTAACTCCCAGTCATGTCACTTACTAGATGCTTAAACTTATGCAAGTCACTTCATGTTTTTGTGCCCATGTTTCCATTTTTTAAAAAATATATTTTTGCCCTGGCTGGTGTGACTCAGTGGATTGAGCACAGGCCTGCAAGCCGGGGGATCTCGGTTCGATTCCCAGTCCAGGGCGTATGCCTGGGTTGCAGGCCAGTTCCTGGCGGGGGACGTGTGAGGGGCAACCACGCATTGATGTTTTTCTCCCTCTCTCCTTCCCTTCCGCTCTAAAGATAAATTTTTAAAAATCTTAAAAATACATATATATATTTTATTGATTATGCCATTACAGTTGTCCCATTTCCCCCCTTCATTCCTCTCCACCCTGCACATACCCTCCCCCACCCTTCCCCCCCTTTAGTTTATGACCACGTGTCTCAACTTCTTTAGTTTCATTTCCCACAGTACTCTTGCCCTCCCTCTGTCTATTTTCTCCCTGTCTATGCTACTTATTCTCTGTACCTTCTCCCGCACCTCCTCCTCCCACTCCCCTGTTGCTAACCCTCCATGTGATCTCCATTTCTGTGGCTCTGCTCCTGCTCTAGCTGTCCACTTAGTTTGCTTTTGTTTTAGGTGTGGTTGTTGATAACTGTGAGTTTGCTGTCCTTTCACTGTTCATATTTTTATCTTCTTTTTCTTAGATAAATCTCTTTAACATTTCATATAATAAGAGCTTGGTGATGATGAACTCCCTGAATTTGACCTTATCTGAGAAGCACTTTATCTGCCCTTCCATTCTAAAAGAAAGCTTTGCTGGATAGAACAGTCTTGGATATAGGTCTTTGAATTTCATGACTTGGAATACTTCTTTCCAGCCCCTTCTTGCCTGTAAAGTCTCTTTTGAGAAATCAGCTGACAGTCTGATGGGAACTCCTTTGTAGGTGACTGTCCTCTTATCTCTTGCTGCTTCTAGAATTCTCTCCTTCATTTGAATCTTGGCTAATGTAATGGTGATGTGCCTTGGTGTGTTCCTTCTTGGGTCCAACTTCTTTGGGACTCTCTGAGCTTCCTGAACTTCCTGGAAGTCTATTTCCTTTGCCAGATTGGGGAAGTTCTCCTTTGTTATTTGTTCAAATAAGTTTTCCACTCGTGGCTGTTTCTTTTGCCCTTCTGGTACCCCTATAATTCGGATGTTGGAACATTTAAAGATGTCCTGGAGGTTCCTAAGCCTCTCCTCATTTTTTTGAATTCTTGTTTCTTCCTTCTTTTCTGTTTGGTTATTTCTTTCTTCCTTCTGGTCCACTCCTTTGATTTGAGTCCCAGTTTCCTTTCCGTCATTATTGGTTCCCTGTGCTTCATTTCATTTAGTGTAGCCTTCATTTTTTTAATCCAATTTGCAACCAAAATCAACCAGTTCTGTGAGCATCCTGATCATCAGTATTTTGAACCGTGCATCTGATAGGTTGGTTATCTCTTGGTTGCTTAGAAGTATTGGCTCTGGGGCTTTGATCTGTTCTGTTTGAGCCATAATGTTTTGGTCTTGTCCAAAAGCACCTGTTATGTATGAGGGGCGGAGCCTTCGGTGTTCACCAGAGCGGGGCAACCCAGTTGCTTGGTTGTGACCCTGCATGTGTGGGCGGGGTCGGAGAGGGAGCAGTGGCGCTTGTCCCACTCTCTTTTGGATTTCAGTCCCCTCTGCTGCTTCCCACAAGCAAATTGGGCCCTTCTGGTGCTCGTTTCCCTGGTGGGTGGGCTTGTGTATGTTCAGGGACCCTGTGGGTCTCTCCAGTGAACTCTCCTGTGAGGCTGGGAACCTTTCCCGGCACCTCAACCCCTGAAGTTTTTCCTATTGGTGCTTTTAGGCTTTATTTCCTATTGCTGGGGCCCTGGGTTGCGCAGTCTGTCTCACTGCCCCCCCCCCCTTTTGACTGGTTTATCTGCGTGTGAATGTGCATCCTTGGTCAGCCAACCGCCTTATGTGCCTCCTTTCTTCCCCACACCCGGTTCTGCTAACCACTGCCTCTTCCTGCTGGGACCCCTCTCCACTGGCCACTGACTCCACCTCTCTTACTGGTCTGGATGAATGGTTCATTGTTCTCAGACTTCAGTACAGTTCAGTTTTCTGCCTGTCCTGGTTGTGTTTTTGTTTCTAAATCTTTGTTGCCCTNTGTGAGGCTGGGAACTTTTCCCGGCACCTCAACCCCCGAAGTTTTTCCTATTGGTGCTTTTAGGCTTTATTTCCTATTGCTGGGGCCCTGGGTTGCGCAGTCTGTCTCACTGCCCCCCCCCCCCCTTTTGACTGGTTTATCTGTGCGTGAATGTGCATCCTCGGTCAGCCAACCGCCTTATGTGCCTCCTTTCCTCCCCACACCCGGTTCTGCTAACCACTGCCTCTTCCTGCTGGGACCCCTCTCCACTGGCCACTGACTCCGCCCCTCTTACTGGTCTGGATGAATGGTTCATTGTTCTCAGACTTCAGTACAGTTCAGTTTTCTGCCTGTCCTGGTTGTGTTTTTAAATCTTTGTTTCTAAATCTTTGTTTCTAGAATCTTTGTTTCTAAATCTTTGTTGCCCTTAAATTTGGTTGTATAAGGAGGTACAGTGTTTCCACCTACTCCTCCATCTTCCTATGTTTTTGTTTTTAAAAGTGGTATTAAAATAATTTCTTATACTTTAAGATTTAAATAAAATCATTAAGTATTGTTTAGCCACAGTACTTATAGCAAGCAATCAGTATAGAAACACAGAAGTATAGCGATGTGTAGAGATGCGTATATCTCATTACTCCTTTAATACTGCCTATATGCTGATGATGTCCAAATCTTTTTTCAGGTTAGCTGTCTCCAGTATCTAGACTTGCATTTACTGTACTGCCTACAGATAATCACAATCTATTGTGTACCTAAAATTGAATTCATTCTCTCCTATATTCCTACCCTAGTCTTTCACTAGCACTCCTATTGTTGAATGATGTATCTTTCTGTAAGCAACAAATCTATCACCCTTGGCTTTTCTTTCTTAGCATTTGCCATCTAGTTAACTACAAAGTGTTTTTTGGATTCTCTCTTACTGTTGCTCAAAATATGGGAGTCATGTATAATGTTCCTTTCCCTTATACTCATTTCCACTCTCTTCATGAAGTGCTCCCAGTTTCATCTACTAATAGTTCTTGAATTCATTTATAGTTTAGTTTCTACTTACCTTTCCACCCTCATCTTCTTACTACATTTTCCCCCCATTTACTACACTTTCTCCTTACATGCCGTTCTTCCTGTCACCACAGAGCTCTTGCCTAGCAACTCCTATTCAACCTTCAGACATCAGTTCAGAGAACCACTTTTCAGGGACCTTTTCGTTGCAGCACACTAAGTCAGTTTGTCCTGTTATAAGTGGTCTTTGGCTCTAAGACCCATGAATCATCCATTAGACTTGTTAGCTAAATTTGTGTGCCAAATTATTTGATTAATGTTTTTCAACAGAGTATAAGAACCATGATCACTGTGGCAGTCTTAGTTTTTAAAGATTTTATTTATTTATTTAGACAGAGGGGAAGGCAGGGAGAAAGAGAAGTATAGAAACCTAAATGTGTGGCTGCCTCCCACATGGCCCACACTGGAGACCTGGCCTGCAACCCAGGCATGTGTCCTGACCGGGAATCAAACCGTCAATCCTTTGGTTCACAGCCCAAGCCCAATCCACTGAGCCACACCACCAGGGCCAGCGGTCTTAAATTTGTCTTTGCCATTTCAGTCCTAGTTCCCAAAATGTTGTATATTACTAAATGTTTGTTGAATGAATAGATGGTCATTGTCACTGCCTTGGTGAGGCCAGGGATACCATATTTTGCCATATATAATGTGCACCCTTATGTTTTGGCCCAAACTTTCAGGAAAAAAACCCTTTTGTTTTAATTTTTATTGAAATAAGTACTTGAATTATTTATTTATTTATAATTAGGGGGGGTGATTACCATATTCCAGGGTATTATTTTGCATATAGATACTGTTATTGCTTTCTAGAGTTATACTTTTAACACGTAAGCATAAATAAAACAATTGAAAACATTTATATAGATACAGAATTAGTACTACCCGTGTATAGTGAGCATCCTTATTTTTCCCTCAAAAATTTGGGCAAAAAAGTGTGCATTATACACAGCAAAATATGGTACCTCTTCTGAATTTTCACAACAGCCTGCTACCTAGGTCTCCCTTGCTTTTGCTTTCTAATACATTCTATACATTCTATTACATTCTATATGTTGTAGCCAGTGTGTTCCTTCTACACTGCTACATTCTATATGTTGTGACCAGCGTGTTCCTTCTGTAATGCAAATATGTTAATGATAGTCTGCTTACAAACATTCAGTTGTTCTATATTGTCCTCAGGATGAAATTCATATGCCTTTTAGCCTCCTCTCTTATCACTTCTCCTTTTTACTCTGTGATTTAGCAATATTTAGCTCAAATATTTGTAGTTCTCCGGACACTCTGTGTATTTTTTTTGCATGGAAGGTACTCTACTCTCCTGTTCACCCTTTTACCTGACTACTGGTTCCTTATTATGTGTCAGGTCTCAGCTTCACTGCTACCATCTTCTCAAGTAAGATTGAATCAGGTTTCCCTGTTAGATGTTTCTGTAGTGCCCTGCTCCTGGTTATATAGCACATGTCACACTGTATTGAAAATACCTATGAACTTGCCTTTTCCCGGACTGTTACTTTATGACTGTTTCAGAACCAGCTTAGTGCCTTGTGCATAGTAAGTACTCAGCGAATTAACTCATGAATGTGTCAGGCTTAAATACCAAGGTTTAGACATGGTTAGGGTTTAATCATTATTATAAACTTTTAAATTTTAATAGCGGCTCCGAATACTAGTTTATAATGCTGGGAAAATTATTTGCAACCAAGCGGTAGAAAATATATATAAATAGTATAAATAGGTTCGACTTAAGTAAAAATTATAGAAATATACATTGAAATAACATTGAGAAATTATTTTTGCCTATTAAAGTCACAAGAATTATGACCCATAGTATACAGAGTAGGTAGGGTATGAGAAAATAAATGTCAGAGAATGTTTAAGAGTAAGTGGGTATAACCTCTTTTGTTAAATGTTTTGAATTTTTGGCCCAGAAATTCAGCTTCTAGATATGCATCCTGGTGAAACACACACAGAGGTGTCCTGAGGTACAAGTGCAGTGCTGTTCACTCCAGTATTGGTTCCGAAAGTGAAGATTTGGGTATGACCCAAACATTCACACCACTAGGGTATTGCTAAAAGAAATGATACTGCATCCATATGAAGGAATCATATGTATATAGTTCTAAAAATTAAGTAGTCATATATTATAAATGTGGAAAATGGCTATGATGATTTAAATAAAGTTAGATTATATGTAGTGTATGTGAGAAGTGTGTGTATTTAAAAATATGTATATCTGGAGGAGCATTCACCAAACTGCTAGCAATGAATTATGTAGGAGGCTGATTTTAAGAGACGCTTTTCTGTAATGTTCACTTTTTTTTAACAATAAGTATGTGTTATAGTAGTCAGAAAATCAGATTTGAAAAAACAACAAAAAGCTCAGAATATATGGTGTTAGGGTGCTGTCACTTGTAAGTATGAGCTGTACACCTCCTTTTCTCCTTTTCCCCTTTTCCAATAGAATGCCCAGTGTTTACATGGGGACATTGCACAGTCACAAAGAGAAATTACACTGAAAGGCTTCAGAGAAGGTAGTTTTAAAGTTTTGGTTGCAACCAATGTGGCTGCCCGTGGTTTGGACATCCCTGAGGTTGACCTGGTGATTCAGAGTTCTCCTCCACAGGTAGGAAATGAGATTTGATTTGGGGAAAGTAGGGACAACTGTATAATTTACATTTTATTTACAAGATACTGCTTTGAATGTGAAAAATGTTGTATGTTCTTGCTCATTGCCATTTTTTGTCACCATGGTGCTTAAATTGATCAGAATCTGATGCCTCTGTAAATTGCTAACTTCAATATTTGTGTCTGAAACATACACACATGCAAAGGAATTATAGAAAGTTGCCATGTAAAGAGTCCTGGGATAAGGTGCATAATAAAGTTTTAAATCATAACCTCTTTGTCCCAAACTTGTACATAAGAATTCTTTGGAATGTCAAAAAAAGCAACAGGATTGAATTAAAAATATTACTGGTAGCAGTAGTTTTGTTATTATTTGGATGCTAGAATGACCGTAACTTGCTAGTTTTTAAAAAAGTATTACCTCTTTTATTTTTAGGATGTTGAGTCCTATATTCATCGCTCTGGACGCACAGGTAGAGCTGGCCGGACAGGGATTTGCATATGCTTTTATCAACCAAGAGAAAGAGGTCAACTAAGATATGTGGAACAAAAAGCAGTAAGTAGAGAGTTAAGTTATTTCAGGCTTATTATCTAAATGGTGCCTTTAAAAAGAATTCTTTCTATTACTTGTTCTCACAGATAAATCTTTATTCTCAGTTTAAGCTGCATTTGGATGTGAGAGGCATGTGGAAATCTAAATTTATACTAGCTGCAAGACTTTGTTTTAATATAGCTTTTAATGTGGAGAGAGAAGAGCTGACTTTCTCATTTTTCTATTGAATTTTTCCCTCAATAGTAAAATCAGAGGTGCATTGTGATTTCAGTAATTCTTAGTGTTCAGCATTGTAATGGTGACTGTGACATTGTCTTGGTGTAACAGTGAAGCTTATATTGAATAATGGTGCATAAGCCAGTTTCTATAAGAAAATACACATTTTTTGTGGTAATGGATTTTTTGTGGCAGTTCACATTTTATATTTTTATGGTGTGTTTTTATATATGCTTTCATGTAGTTTGTAAAAGGAGATAGGGTAATAAGAAAAAAATTGATAGTGGTAAACAACATTATTTTCTTTTGGGGAGGATCAGCTTTATTTTGCAAGTGAAATTCCATGTTTGTAACTAAGGGGCAATTCAAAAAAATCTTTTTTCTTTCTAGATTTTGTGATTGGTGATTTATTAGAAAAAAAAAAACATATCTTTTCATCTGCTAGGGCTTGGAAATCCCTAAGTCCAAGAAATGGAAATTCAACAAACTATATTAATTTAGGAATTAATTGTAAAGATTTCCATTTTTCTTTAATGTAATTCTTTCATTTTCAGGGAATTACTTTTAAACGTGTAGGTGTTCCTTCTACAATGGATTTAGTTAAATCTAAAAGCATGGATGCCATCAGGTATGCTTTCTGACCTTGCTGAATAATTTTTTCTTTTGTATTAGGCTATTCATCTTTAAGCTCTTCTAGTTCAAATATCAGAAAATTTAATCACCAGTTTTACCAGCAGATACTTAGTTATATTGAAATATAAAAACGTTGCTCTTTCTTTTCCCATTCATTCCCTAAATATTTCCCTTTGCATTGACCAAGGAAATTTGCTATTTTTAAACCATAGGTCTCTGGCTTCCGTTTCTTATGCTGCTGTTGATTTTTTCCGACCATCAGCTCAGAGACTGATAGAAGAGAAAGGGCCAGTTGATGCACTGGCTGCAGCATTAGCCCATATCTCTGGAGCATCGAATTTTGAACCACGGTCTTTGATTACCTCTGATAAGGTAGAAATCTGTGAAAAAATTCTGTGCACTTGAAATAAACATTAAAGTTGAATCACAGCTATCTGTCTATCTAGAGAGAAATACAGGAAATCTTCACTTTGCACCACACTGTGTTATCTGAAATTTGCATACCAGAACCTATTCTTCATTTTTTAAGTTGCTTTGGAACCATGCCAATCAAGAAATAAACTGTTAACATAGCACCATGCAAAGTAAGGATTGCCTGTATATGTCGGGGGTGTGTGTGTGTGTGTGTAAGTAACATCATCTGACCTGGCCCCCTGCCATGTCAATGTCAGATGTCAAACCACACCACAACCATTGCTTTCAAGTAGTTCAAAGATGTATTATTACTCACTGTGGTATAGGTGAGGGGAGTCACTGGGTGAAGGGCCCCATCAGAAAAAGAGCTCTCTGGTATCTGGGTGGAGAGAGAGTCAGAGAGATTGTGAGAGAGTGTCAGTGGGAGAGGAGAGCAAAAGGAGCAGGAGAGGAAACTACATGTGACTTAGGTGGTACAGAATAAATGAGTACAGCTGGGTCATCTGGTATTTTCCACTTGGCAGGTGTTAATGATCTAGACAAATGTCATTTTGCTGAGAGTGACTTTTTTTTAATAGGAATTTTTTATTTAATGAGATAACTTAGTTTTAATTTTTTAATTAAAAATATTTTTAATTGGTTTTAGAGCAAGAAAGAAGTGGGGTGGGGGGAGAGAGTGAGAAACATTTCTTTGTTGTTCCACTTATTTATACATTCATTGGTTCTCTCTCCCTCCCCCTCTCTATCTCTTTCTCCTTTAATTGGTTGATTCTTGTATGTGCCCTGACTGGCCATCACATGTGCAGCCTTGGTGTACTGGGCGTACTCTAACTACTTGAGCTACCCAGCCACGACTGAGAGTAACTTAATGTCCAACTCTATCCCTCTCTTCCCTTCTCTTCCTCTCCTTCCCCCTCTTCCCCCTATATGTATCTACCCCACTTCACCACTCCCACCCCCCTCCCCCATACACTGGAATGTAACTTCCATGAGAGGAAGGACTATTTACTACTGAATTTCCAGCACGTAGTAGAGTCTCTGGAACATACATGGAGGGCACTCTGAAATACTTGTTAAACGAATGCCTCCATATATCTTCCTCATGTTGAGCCTGTTCCTGTACAGTGAAGTTTTACAGAGCAAGTAATTTTTGCTCATACAATAGTCCCTAAAAAGTTTGAAGAGATTTATGTCCTCTTGTTTTTCCACTCTAAGTTAACTTAGATTCTTTCAGAATTGACTTCCTTAATTCTTTACTACCTATCTTTTCTCTGATGCTCTAATGTCTTAAAGCATGAGAGTTAGAAATAAATATAGTCTTTACAGCAATACATAAAAGAATGGTACTTTTGCCCTGGGTGGGTAACTCAGTTGGTTAGAGCAACATCCCGTAGCACCAAGGTTGCAAGTTCAGTCCCTGGTCAGGGCACATTTAAGAATCAACTGATGAATATATAAATAAGTGGAACAATAAAACCCACATTTCTCTTTCTCAGTCTTCATCTCTCTCTCTAAAATGCATACAAAAATTTTTTTAAATGGTACTTTCAGTGATCTATAAACACTCATCTTCTATTGATATAGTTTCAAAGAAGTTATTTTTTTAGCAGTCATGTTATACTGTTGGCTCATAGGTTGGTATGTTTGTCATGAAGGACTGCAGAACTAGAACTTCATTGCTGCTGCTGCTGCTTTTTTTCCCAAACACAATGTGACTTTTATTCCTTAAGGGGTTTGTGACCATAACTCTGGAAAGCCCAGAAGAAATACAGGATGTCAGCTGTGCTTGGAAAGAACTTAACAGAAAGCTGAGTAGTAATGCCGTGTCCCAAATTACCAGAATGTGCCTCCTGAAAGGAAATATGGTAGGCGTTTCTAGACAAGTAAAAAGCTTTTGAATAAACTACTATAAATGTTTATGTAGACTAACAGGTTTTTTCTTTCTTTTTTTTGAAGTCTAAGATGAAATAAGTAATACTGTTTTCTCCATATGTAAATTTTGGGGGGTTTATTTAAATAACCCATTATCTTATAAAACTAAGTTATTCTGCTTAGTTTGACTATCTAATGTCCAAGTTATTTATGTTTCTGCCCTTATATATTTATTGTGAGGTTTATGTGTTTATTCTATAAGACTAAGTATTTGGTTGGCCAAAAAGTCCATTAGGTTATTTCGGTAAAATAAAAGACACACTTTTCATTTTCACCAATAACTGTTGATTTGGATATTCTGAGCATGTTGTCTATCTCCTGCTATTGGCATCTAGGGAGTAGAGGCCAAGGATGCTGCTAAGCATCTTTCAATGCGTAAGACCATCCCCACAGCAAAGAATTATTTGGCCAAAGTGTCAATAGTACCAAGACACTTTGCAAACCACTTTTGAGATGTTCTGTCGACACAGCACCTTCTCCATACACTGCACAAATGTTTTTTTTGCATTTCATTTGTGTTTTTTTAAGTGTATTTTATTGATTATGCTATTACAGTTGTCCCAATTTTTCCCCTTAGCCCCCCTCCACCTGGTACCCCCCTTCTCTCCAGCAACCCCTTCCCCCTTAGTTCATGTACATGGGCCATGCATGTAAGTTCTTTGGCTTTTCCATTTCCTATGCAATTTTTTAATATATATATTTTATTGATTATACCATTACAGATGTGCTATTCCCCCCTTCATCCCCTCCACCTGCACACCCCCTCCCCCACCATTCTCCCTCCCCTTAGTTTATAACCACGTGCCTCAAGTTCTTTACATTGTATATTTCCCCCACTATTCTTGCCCTCCCCCCTATCTATTTTCTACCTACTGTCTGTGCGATTTTCTGTACCTTCTCCCCCCTTCTCCTCCTCCCACTCCCCTGTTGCTAACCCTCCATGTGTTCTTCATTTCTATGGTTCCACTCCTGATCTAGCTGTCCTCCTGGTTTGCTTTTGTTTTAGGTGTGGTTGTTAACAACGACCTAAAGTGAGTTTGCTGTCCTTTCACTATTAATATTTTTCATCTTCTTTTTCTTATATAAGTCCCTTTAACATTTCATATAATAAGGGCTTGGTGATGATGAACTCTTTGAACTTGACCTTATCTGAGAAGCACTTTATCTGTCCTTCCATTCTAAATGAAAGTTTTGCTGGATAAAGCAATCTTGGCTGTAGGTCTTTGGATTTCATGACTTGGAATACTTCTTTCCAGCCCCTTCTTGCCTGTAAGGTCTCTTTTGAGAAATCCGCTGACAGTCTGATGGGTACTCCTTTGTAGGTGACTGTCCCCTTATCCCTTGCTGCTTCTAGGATTCTCTCCTTCATTTTAGTCTTGGCTAATGTAATTATGATGTGCCTTGGTGTGTTCCTTCTTGGGTCCAACTTCTTTGGGACTCTCTGAGCTTCCTGGATTTCCTGGAAGTCTATTTCCTTTGCCAGACTGGGGAAGTTCTCCTTTATTATTTGTTCAAAAGTTTTCCACTCGTGGCTGTTTCTTTCCCCCTTCTGGTACCCCTATAATCTGGATGTTGGAACGTTTAAAGATGTCCTGGAGGTTCCTAAGCCTCTCCTCATTTTTTTTGAATTCTCATTTCTTCATTCCTTTCTGGTTGGATGTCTTGTTCTTCCTTCTGGTCCATTCCATTGATTTGAGTCCCAGTTTCCAACTCTATTGGTTTCCTGGACATCTCCCTTCATTTCAATTAGTTTAGCCTTCATATGTTCCTCTAATTTGTGACTATAATCAACCAGTTCTGTGAGCATCCTGATGACCAGTGTTTTGAACTGTGCATCAGAGAGGCTGGCTATTTTCTGGTTGCTTAGAGTTATTGGCTCTGGGACTTTGAGTTCTTCCTGCGCCATCTTTTGGGCTGTTCATGCCTGTCATGTAGCAGGATCGGAGCCCTAGGTGTTCACCAGAGCAGGGCAACTCAGTCACTGGGTTGTGACACTGTATGTGGGGGCGGGGTCAATGAGGAGCAATGGCGTCCTGTCTGCCGTCTCCTGCTGCGGCCCCCACGGGTGCGGCAGCTGCCACCGTCTCATTTCGTTCTACTGCACGCGAGTGTGCCACCGCCGTCAGCCCTTGCCCCCTGGGGCCTGCGTGGTCCATCTCACTGTGCGTGAATGTGCAACCGCGGTCAGTCTGCCTGACCCTGCTCCGCTGCTGGCTCCGCCCCTCTTACCATCCCTCTTGAATGGTTAGTGGTTGACGGACTTCTGTATAATTCAATTTTCTGTTTTGTGGCTGTGTCTTTTGTTCTCCAAACCTTTGTTTTATTCAGACTTGGTTGTGGGAGAAGGCACAGTATTTCCACCTATGCCTCCATCTTGGCGGACGTCCCACATTTTCACCTTTCTTGAAATAAAGAAGCATAATATGCCAAAACGTTGCATATCTTATTCCATTTTCAATATTAAAATGGCTGCACAAAAATTCACCAGTTTTGTAAGTTTTTTTAAAAAGGCATGCTGATGTAATAGTTCTCACAATACAATCTAACAACATTGTCTCAAATGATGTTAAAGACAAGTTAAGCACGACTAGAGCCATCCTATGAAAAAACATAACAGACTTTTTGGTCAACCCAATAACTTATGATTGCATCAGCTAAATAACTCTGTTATTTGGGGAATATGCAATATTGATTTTTTAAAGATTTTATTTATTTTTTAGACAGAGGGGAAGGGTAGGAGAAAGAGGGAGAAAGAAACATCAATGTGTGGTTGCCTCTCATGCAACCTTATATTGCCAGGTCCCCACCACAGAGGACCTGGCCGACAACCCAGCCATGTGCCCTGATTGGGAATCGAACCAGCAACCCTTTGGTTCCCAGGCTGGCGGTCAGTCCACTGAGCCACACCAACCAGGGTGCAATACTGAATTTTGAGTAGCTTGCTATTGGTTGTTAAAGAGGATAATGAAGTGAACTAAGTATTTTAATACATTTATGGAATAGCAAAGTTAGACTGTCTATAATCATAGTGACTGGTGTCTTCTAATGGTTTTGAGAAAAGATGTTATATTCATCTAATTTTACTATAGAGGTTCCTTTTAGCTTAGAATTTAATTACTTGATTGGGTATTGGAAATAATTATGTCAGAGTTAAATATTATTTACATTCTAAAAGATTTGTGGCAAGAATGAGACAAATATACATATTCAGGAAAAATGTGGAGGGGAGGGAAAATATAATGAGATCATTAAGGCTTAGCTAGTTGCTGTACTTGAGTTTAAGTGAACCTTCAACCTAACTGACAATGAAGATCAAATAGGAAACTTCTTGCATTATATCTGCTAAACACTTACATCTTGGATTACCTCTTTATCTGCTAAACACTGCAGCTCTTTGGGAGCGAAACTTTCTGGCACTTAATTCTAAATGAATTTATTAGATCATTTTATCAAGGATGTGGAACAACATTATTGTTGTGCTTTCGATTCTAGAGCACAAAAACTCCTCTTGAGTATGCTCTGAATTCTTAGTAGTGGGAGATTCTGGTTAGACATTGTGTTTCGTTATTTTTCAGATTTAGAAAATACAGTAAGCAGCCACTGTCATGCATTATTATGTATTAGCTGTTTTAATCCTGTAAGCCATCATGGGACACACCTGGTCATTTTTTTTGTAGCGAATATAAAGATTACCATCAAGTATTAACATATTAGTTGTAAAAAAAAACCAACTCATGTATCTAAACAAAACTGTTTTTATTTTGCCTTTAGGGTGTTTGCTTTGATGTTCCCACAACTGAGTCGGAAAGGTTACAGGTATTTAAATTTTTTTTTATCTGAAAGAGTTGAGCATGTATCTCCATAAGATAGGAATTAAGAACATAGTCACAATGTCATTATCATGCCTAAATCATTTAACAATTCCTTAGCATAAAAAAATCCATTTTGAATTATAATTTAAAATATTTTTATAACTAATTTCAAACTTAGAAAAAATAGAAATGTATAAAAATTCTCAGGTACCCATCACTCAGCTTAGCAATTATCAGCTCCTGACATTTACTTCCATCCACTTTTCCACTCTCCTGTATTATACTTCTGAATCAAATTCTAGGTATTCTGTCATTTCAACCACAAATATTACCATATACTTATAATGCTAAGGACACTTTATTTCCCCTGTTGTCACCTAAGTATTTTTTAATACAACACCTATAAGGTTCACACATTATAATTTGATGTTTCTTTTTTTTTCTTAATTTTATTTATTTATCTTTAGAGGGGAAGGGGAGTAAAGAGGGAGAGAAATATCAATGTATGGTTGCCTCTCATGCGTCCCCTGATGGGAACTGGCCTGCAATCCAGGCATGTGCCCTGACTGGCAATTGAACTGCGATCCTTTGGTTCGCAGGCCCACGCTCAATCCACTGAGCTACATCAAACAGGGTGATGTTTCTTAAGTCTCTTTTAATCTATAGATTCTCCCTCTTTTCTCTCTCTTTTTAAAAATCTTTTTTATATGTTATCTGTTGAAGAAACATTGTCCACTGGGTTCCTATAGTGTAGAATTTGTCTGTTGCACCCCTGTGCATATTTATCTACATAATTTGAAACAAGAGTGGAGTGTTCTTTTTAAGTCTTTTAAAAATTCAGAACATACTGTGAATACATTTCTGTGTCAACTGTACAGTTATTTACTTTGAATGGCTCCCTGACATTTGACCTTATGGGTGTCAAACTTTTCTTAATGTCCTATTTTCTGACATTTAGATTATTTCCACTAATATACTATTATAAACAGGTCAGTCCTGAAAGCTATTATAGCTAACTATACATTGCCATGTTTATCTCTTTAAGATGAATTTTTAAAATTTTTGTTTGTTTTTGGAGAGAGGAGAAGGGAGGGAGATAGAAACATCAATGTGAGAGCAATATTTTGGCTGTTTCTTACATGTGCCCCATCTGGGGACTGAATCCACAACCTAGGCAGGTACCCTGACCAGAAATTGAACCTGCAACCTTTTGCTTTGTGGAATGACACCCAACCAACTGAGCCACACTGGTCAGGGCTCTAAAAGATGAATTTTTAAAGATGGCTGCTTGGCCAAATGGTTTGCGTATTTTGAAGGCTTTGGTCATATACAGCCATCAATGGTGTATATGGGTGTTTGCTTCTGCTTACTCTTAACAAGTTATTTTAGTATTAACTTTGCTTGGCAACTCATCACAATGAAGAACAGTTAGTGTAGCAGGATATAACACAGTGATGCTCATATGAGCTGCTGATTTATCTTTGTTGAGTTATCCTGATACCAAATCGTTTTCAATGGCTACGTTTTTTTAGTCCCCAGCTGGTGTTTACAGGTTTTAAGCTCCATTATCAGCTCTCACTCCTTGTGTCTGTTGATGTACCTACTGATAGCCATGTACTACTTATTAATGACTTGTTTTATGCACAGAAATCAGTACCCTCTTTTAAAATGTATATTTAATAGTTTATATTTTGTTGTATTTTTCTTTCATTACCATTTATTACCCTTATACCCTCTTACACTCCTCCCCAGAATATATAAATTGAATATGAATTCAGAGTCTCAAAATGGGCCTGAGAGTTTCGCCTAAGGCTAAAACTTAGGAACTTTAGTGAATGTGCTTTCAATGGTTTTTTTTCTTGGTTTTAAATTTGGTTTCACATACTTTGAATTTAATGGCCTTTTAATAGCCAATAGGTGTGGGAAAAAGTATCTTGTATTCATGTGCTTGCTTATAGTTTCTGTTTTACATTTATATTAATTCTGTAAATTCCCCCAACAGGCAGAGTGGCATGATTCAGACTGGATACTGTCAGTGCCATCCAAGTTACCCGAAATTGAAGAATATTATGATGGAAACACATCTTCTAATTCCAGACAGAGGAGTGGTTGGTCAGGTGGCCGGTCAGGCCGGTCAGGTCGGTCAGGTGGTCGATCTGGTGGCCGGGCAGGCAGACAGGGTCGACAGGGCAGTCGATCAGCAAATCGACAAGATGGTAGAAGACGAAGTGGGAATAGAAATCGGTCAAGAAGTGGGGGCCACAAACGGAGTTTTGACTGAGAATTTGATAATTAATCTACCAGTGTGAGCATACCTGTTTCTGCCTAATCATGTACATTATCCACCAAAAATTAGATCATCGTAGTTGAGGTATGTGTCTGTTACAAAGAAGTTGGTTGTATTTTTTTAAAAAGTATTTCACAAGAATGGATGTAAACAAATCTACTTATCCAGTTACACCTTTGAATAAAAAAACCTCCTTTTATTACGTCTTTTTCACTATGTGTTAGAATTTTCCTGAATATAATCTTTTAAGTTTTTTATAAAACATGGCAGTCAAGTTAATCTTACTTAAGCTCATTTGCATTTTACAAAGTATGTATCTGTGTTTAGATTAGTCCTTCCATGGGATATAATAAGAGATCCCTTCCACATTAAAGGGTCTTATAAACTGGTGATACGATTAGTTAGGTATAGCATCTTAAATTCTAGGTGTAAAGAGAAATTCTAGGTGTAGTTAATTAAAAGGGTGTGCAAGGAATGCACATTCAGTAATTTATACAACAGATATTGTTGGACTGTATAGTAATCACTAGTAATCATTAGGCAGATATAGAGATAAACCCTTAGGCATGGTCACTATCCTCAGTGAACTTCAATTCTAAAGACAAGCCACTATGAATGAGATTAACACCTAGCTCCTAAAATGAAGGTAGGTATGAAAGCTAAGGACCTGGTTGGGGGACACCTAACCAGTCTAAGGCCTAGGAAGGGTTTCAGAAGTGATGCTCAAAAGGAGAAGTAAAGCAAAAGTACCAGTTGATCTACCCAGGTATTATGTGTATGATGAGGAAGAGTTCAGAGGACTTTGTAGACAGAGAAAACAGTATATAAAGAATCCCAAAGGCAAGAGATAACATGGTAAGTCTAAGGATCTATAATTCAGTATGGTTTGCATATGACAAGCAGAGGACAGGAATTAATACAGAGGCCAGAGTTTAAAAGCTGAACAGTAGTCAGGTAGGATAATCTTTACCTGTTCTTCCTTTTTAAGGGCAGATTATAACATGATGATTGGAGGTCACATTATTTGTGATTAGCTTTTCTGCTTAAGCAGAACTTGCAATACCCTGATTGCTCCTATCTGATTCTTCCTGGGAGGAAAAAAAAGCTTGTATGCATTTTTCATTGCAAAGGAGTTCAAACATTCCCTGGAATGGAATAGTGGGAACCTTTAGGAAGATTTAAGTAAGAATTAACATGATGAGATTGGAGTTTTAGAACGATTACTGGCTGCACTGAGGAGATTGGGTTGCAGAAGAGCCAGACTGGAAGACAGGAGTTTTTGTTTGTTTGTTTGTTTGTTTGTTTTTAATTGATTTTAAAGAGAGGAAGGGTGTTGGGGGAGAGAGAGAGAGAGAGAAACAATTATTTGTTCTATGCATTTATTGGTTGGTTCTTGTATGTGCCCTGACCAGGGATTGAACCCGAAACCTTGTTATATTAGGATGATGCTCTAACCAACTGAGCTACCTGGCCAGGGCCCAGAATACTTCTTAAGATATTGTTAGACCAGCCCTGGCTGGTGTGGCTCAGTGGATTGAGTGCTGGCCTGTGAACCAAAAGGTCACTCACTGGTTTGATTCCTAGTCAGGGCACATGCCTGGGTTACGGGCCAGGTCCCCCAGTGCAGGGGGTGGGATGGGGTAAGAGGCAACCACACATTGATATTTCTCTCCCTTTCTTTCTCCCTCCCTTCTCCTTTATCTAAAAATAAATAAAATCTTTTTAAAAATGAAAGCTATTGTTAGAGCAGTGATTTTCAACCTGTGTGTTGCAAGAATTTTTAAAAATATACCTGAGTATTTAGTCAGTGGCACTGACCTCTTTTTCCCTTATATTGTCAAATTAAAAAAATGACAACAGCCATCACAATAGCCATCTGGTGTAAATGCCACTTTGAAATATAAATATATAAATTGTAAAACAGAAATTACATCTTATTGGTCACATGGCATAATAAGGTTGCATCTGATTGGTTAATTCTTGATACCAGAAATCCTTATATACAGATATAGGCACCCAATTTTTTAAAAAGTCACTTTGGAGCAAAGGAGGGTAGGGAATTATTTTTGTTATTTTTTGTGAATCAATCAAATTATACCTGTTTTTGTCAAATTGGCAAAAAATATATTTTTTGGTGTACTGCAGAATTTTAGTAAGTAGTTTATGAGTGCCACGAAATGAAAAAGGTTGAAAGTCATGTATTAGAATAATCCAAAATAGGCCTGGCTGGCATGGCTCAGTGGATTGAGCATGGGCCTGTGAAGCAAAGGGTCACCGATTTGATTCGCAGTCAGGGCACATGCCTGGGTTGCAGGCCAGGTCCCCAGTGAGAGGGGACCACATGAGAGGCAACCACACATTGATGTTTCTCTCCCATTCTTTCTCCTTCCCTTCCCCCTCTCTAAAAATAAATAAATATTTTTTTAAAAAAGAATAATCCAAAATAGAGGTGATGATGGTCTTCACTAATAATGATAGGTAATACATTTTTAGTCATGAGAACTGAGGTGCTTGAAGAGGCTGTTGATGGCCCAGAACCATTCAGCCAGATAACACATAGTGGAGTGAGGATTTGAACCAAGGGAAGTCTAGCTTCTGAACTAACACTCTAATCCACTGCACTAAGTTGTTGCAGTTGATGTTGAGAAACAGATTTGAGAAGTTTTTAAGAAGTAAAATTGTTAGGACTTAAGTGCTTTGAATTGGAAAATGAGAGAGGCAGAATGAAAACCTAGGTTTCTGTCACTGAGATAAGCTACTAGGACAAAGCAAGAAAAGCTATGTAGGGAGAGGACGTGATTAGTTCCGGAATAGATATATTTTGACATTGAGTATCTTGTGAGATATGTAAGAGGAGGTAAATGGTAGGCAGTGGGATTTATAGGTCTGAAGCAGAAGACATCTGTCCTAAAGATTCAGTTATAATACACAAAAAATGGTCATTGTCATTAAGGTAATAGGTGTGATTGTCCAGGGAAAGTATAGGACTAAGAAGGGAGAGGCTTTGTAAGCAAAAATCGAAAAATCTGTATTTCTCTCTCCCTCTAAAAATCCAATTAAAAAGTTTTTTTTTAATATTAAGGACTCAGCAAAAGTGATCAGAGTAATGGTCTATAGAGTCTGGACTGCCTAGGGATTGAAGTGTAGATGGGGTTGATAATGGAGAGTGTAGAAGGGCCCAGGGACTGAAGGTCACTGAGGGATTCTGAATTTAGGTGCAGAGAACTAAGAGACACACCAATATTATTACTGAATAGCAGAGGAAAGGGGATCCCATTAAGGGTTACGTAGAGAAGAGGATAGAAAGCCCAGAAGTGTGAGTCTTTCAGAGGAATCAGTAGATGAGCCTGAATTCATTGGACTTGGCAAAAAAGACATTGGACATGAAGAACAACCATATGAATGTACTGATGAGAGTAGAAGACATTTAGCAGTGAGGTCAGCAGGAAATGGGAAATGAAGTAGGGACAAAAAAATGAACATGTCTTGCAGAAATTTGACTGTGAATAGGGAAGAATATAGCCGAACATAGAAGACAGGATATGAGCCCTGGCAGGTGTAGCTCAGTGGATTGAGCGCGGACCTGTGAACCAGACAATCGTGGTTTGATTCCTAGTTAGGGCACATTCCTGGGGTGCAGGCCAGTTCCCGGCAGGGGCCAGTTCCCAGNATGAATGTACTGATGAGAGTAGAAGACATTTAGCAGTGAGGTCAGCAGGAAATGGGAAATGAAGTAGGGACAAAAAAATGAACATGTCTTGCAGAAATTTGACTGTGAATAGGGAAGAATATAGCCGAACATAGAAGACAGGATATGAGCCCTGGCAGGTGTAGCTCAGTGGATTGAGCGTGGACCTGTGAACCAGACAGTCGTGGTTTGATTCCTAGTTAGGGCACATTCCTGGGTTGCAGGCCAGTTCCTGGCAGGGGCCAGTTCCCAGCAGGGGATGCACAAGAAGCAACCATACATTGATGTTTCTCTTCCTCTCTCCTTCCTTTTTCCTCTAAAGATAAATAAATAAAATATTAAAAAAAGAAGACGGGCTATGAGATCACAGTAAGAATTGTGTCTTGGGAGGGGGTGTTGGGGATGAGGAGGTTTGGGCATATTAAAATATTAATATGGGAAGGAACTAGAAAGGAGGGAGGAAAAGAAAATATATGATGGAGGAAAATCCCTATGAAGATCCAGTGGGATGGGACCAAGCACACATGAGATTTTAGCCTTCGATGGTAGAAGCACATCTGTAACATTTTAAGTACATCAGGAAGAAAGTGATTATCATGCAGGTTAGTTTTAAGGTATTAGGGTAAAAAATTGAGGTAGTGCCTGCTTCCTGTCTTCTATTTTTTTCTTGCATCATCATCTACTCAAGGTGGAGAGGGAAATACTAGGCTAAGAGGTTTGAGAAAAGTGGAGAAACGCTGAAGTATTAAATACAGAACAAGATGGCGAACTCGCTAGGCAAACTGAGGGTTACAGTTAGCTTTGAGGGCCTCTGAGATGAGAGACTGGATATGTAGTGGCAGCAGTTAGAGTGATCGAACGAGCGCTTTCCTATAGCAACACTTGCCATTCTCTTGTAGAGAGGGAGATGGGAGGAGACAGTTGACTGGTCCAGGATTGGGGTTTTGCTCTGCGCTGAGAGGATGACAAAATGAAAAGGTGAAGAACTCACCTTGGCTGAGTAGCTCCATTGGTTAGGGCATCATCATAGGCCAAGGTTGCAGGTGTGAGACCCCATCAGGGCGCATACAACCAATGAATACATAAATAAGGAACAACAAATTGATGTTTTTTTCTCCCTCTCTCTCTAACAACTGATTTAATTTTTTTTAATATTAAGGACTCAGCAAAAGTGACCAGAGTAATGGTCCAGAGAATCTAGACTGCCTAGGGATCGAAGTGAAGATGGGGTTGATAATGGAGAGTGTAGAAGGGCCCAGGGACTGAAGGTCAGTGATGGATTCTGAATTTGAGATTTCACAAATACAGCAGCTGGGAAGACAGGTGCAGGATGTGATAGTAGGCCTGTTGGGGGCAAAGGTTATTTCAGTTGAGGTGGTCAAAGAACTGAAGCCTCGGCTTATGTGGGTAGTTTTCATGGGCAATGAACTCTCAGAATGAAAACAAACCAGAATTGAGGAAGGGAGAAGCCAGGTAGCCAAATACAAGGAATAGTGGGGCTTGTTAAATTACCTGAATTAGGAGGGGTATAGGGTGATAATACAACATACCTTCAAAGAGAAAGTGTATTTACATGAGAGTGAAGGAGGAATAGTTTGCAGAAGAGGACACTGACACCAGGCAGGGCACATGGAATGTGAGGGAATGAGCAGCATACTCGTGTACATGAGAAAGCTGCATACTCGTGTACATGAGAAAGCTGCCAGGGGAGCATTTTTCAGGAAGAGCCAGGTTTCATTTAAGCCCAGATGTAGGGAAGGACTCTCAGAGCTGGACTGAGAAAGGAGGAGATTCTGATTGTGGGGAACAGGGCTCCAGATAACTATGATGGGGCAAAAATCCCACCTGGATCTGATTCGAATAATTGTGAGCTCTGGATTTATACCCCAGATGAAATAGGATCTCTATTTCTAGGTGCGAGCACTAGTACTTGAGTCAGAATGTGTTGTGTGTGTATAATGTCCAGGCACTATGCCTGGGGTACAAAGGCGAATTAGGAGTGCTGAGTCTGCCCGAGGGAGCTCAGAATCTAGTGACACAATTGGACACATAAACTTAGGTCCATGGCAGTGACTAAATGGAATGATTTGAGAGCTCTGCACCAGGGCACCTAGCCGCACAAAAAGATTTTGAACATGATGAGTGCACATGAATTTAGTCAGGTAAAAGGAACGGGAAAATGGATAAACACACAATAAGCTAGTAAAACAGCTTTTTAGTAAAACAGAAAGGTCTAAATATGGTGAATGATAAATAGCTCTTATTGCTGGGATCTTCACTACGGGGAAAGCAGTAATGAGAACACAGCAACTGTCATATTTCGGAATGTTTCATAGGCTTTGTTTTGGCCACTGAAGTGTTCAGGAAAGAGAGTGAAAAAAGATAAGCATGTAGGTAAATGCTAGCAGGATGGAGATGCATTTAAGGGGTCTTCTTGCTAAAGAAGGTTGGCTTCCCTATAAATAAGTAAAGTGAGGTAGGTCCTTAAAAGATTAAATAATAGCTTTCCATGTCTTCTGGGACAAGGAAAAGGCAGGGCAAATTCCTCACCAAAATCTCAGCTTTAGGGTCCTTCAGCCCCTTACCTTTATTCTGCTCCTTCCTCATAGAGCCCAGCACTTCATGGTACCACTTTTTGGCCATTGAGAACCTCCAGTCTGATACTCTGGCCAGCTATTTGAACTTGAATCAGTTGCTTTGTTCTTCAGTTTTTGAATTAGTAAATAATGTTTTATTACCTTCAGCATTAGATATTTCAATAATGAATTCACATTTATTCATTTATTTATTTTTAATTGATTTTTAGAAAGAGTGAGAGAGAAACATCAATTTGTTGTTCTATTTACTTGTTCACTAGTTGTTTCTTCTATGTGCCCTGACTGGGGATGGAACCTGCAACCTTGGTGTATTAGGCCAACACTCTAACTCAGGGATCCCCAACCTTTTTGGCACCAGGGACTGGTTTTGTGGGAGACAGTTTTTCCCAAGATGGGGGTGGAGGGATGGCCTTACAGCCTGCCAGCAGATGCAGTTTACTTGTCACTTGCCACACACTGATAGGGTTTTGATATGGATCCACAAGCAGTTGATTTATTGTGGTCTCTGTGCAGTCACACCTCTGCTAATGATGATCTGTATGTGCAGCCGCTCCCCAGCACTAGCATCACCGCCTCAGCTCCACCTCAGATCAGCTATTAGATCCTCGTAAGTGCTCAACCTAGATCCCTCACATGTGCAGTTCACAGTAGGGTTCATGCTCCTATGAGAATCTAATGCTGCTGCTGATCTAATAGAAGGTGGAGGTCAGGCGGTAATGCAGATGAAGCTTGGATAGCTTGCTCACCCGCCTGCCCACCTGCTGCTCACCTCCTGCTCTGTGACCCAGTTCCTAACAAGCCACAGGTGGTACCAGTCTGTGGCCCTGGGGTTGGGGACCCTTGCTTTAACTGAACTATCTGTCTAGGGCTTTTAAAAATTTTTATTGCATTTATTGGGGTGATATTGCTTAATAAAATTGCATAGCTTTCGGATGTATAATTCTTTTTTTTAAGATTTTATTCTTTATTTTTAGAGGGAGGGGAAGGGAAGGGAAAAGAAAGGGAGAGAAACATCAATGTGTGAGACACACCAACTGGTTCCCTCTTGCACACCCACAACTGGGGACCTGGCCCACAACCCAGGCACATGCCCTGACCTGGAATCAAACCAGCAACCTTTAGGTTTGCAGGCTGGTGCTCAGTCCCGAGCCACACCAGCCAGGGCTCAGGTGTACAATTCTATAATACATCATCTGTATATTGTATTGTGTGTTCACCACCAAAGTCAGATCTCCTCCTCCTGTCACCGTTACCCCACCTATAATGAGTTCACATTTAGATGTGAATGCCGAGAGCCTCTTCTCACGGTGTTTTTGTTTCATATATTTTGGGGTTATGCTTGATAAATTTTTTTAAAGATTTTTAAATTATTATTATTATTTATTTATCTTTAGAGGGGAAGGGAAGGAGAGAGGGAGAGAAATACCAATGTATGGTTGTCTCTTGTGCATCCCCTGCCGGGAACTGGCCTGCAACCCAGGCATGTGCCCTGACTGGGATGGAAACGCGATCGCGATCGTGTGGTTCGCAGGCCCGTGCTCAATCCACTGAGCTACGCCAGCCAGGGCTAAAGCCACATTTTTAAAATATTAGTAATATATGTCCATTGTTGAAAATTTGAAAAAAAAAGAAAATGAATGGAATAAAAACCACCCATAATCATCACATCACTCAGAGATAATTACTGTAAATAATTTGTTGTGTTGATGTGAATTCATTGTGTGTATACAAGTATGTATACATACTTTTTGCAACAAATTCTCCCCTTAATTTTATGGAAATACATACCATCTACATCAAAGGAAACTAGTCTGGTGTGGTTAATATCCAAGCAGAACTTCACATTTCCTATCAAATGTATATAAAATTCATCTTCTACTTGTTACTAAATTTTATACTGATGACTAGATTCAATACAGTAATTTGGCCATTTTTGAACCAAAAAGGGCCTTTGGCAACTTTACTCTTATAATTTTGGCCTTGTGACTATGTGCAGGTATGTTACAAAGGAACTTACATACTTTATAAGCCTTGACAACATTTTTCCTTTAGTAGTGTTTAGAGCCCACACACTTGATGAACATGTCTTGTTAATAAAAAATGTCCTTATACCATCTTTTTAAACTATTTTATTTTTAGAGAGAGGAGAAGGAAGGGACAGAGAGAAAGAAACACTGATGTGCGAGTACATTGATTGGTTTCCTCTCACAAGCTCCCAACCAGGGACCTGGCCTGCAACCCAGGCATGTGCCCGGACTGGGAATCAAACCAGAGACCTTTTGGTCTATAGGCCAGCACTCAATCCATTGAGCCACACCAGCCAGGGCTCCTTATACTATTTATAGCAGTATCACACACATCAGTATCACATTTTGTGGTTTATCAACTTGAGGCAGGGAATGGTCCCTTACTTATGTCCTCTAAAGTCTGCAGTACAATCCCGAAGTCCCAGATGTTAAGCATTTTCTTAGTCTGTTGTTGGTTGATTGCACTCATGTTGGCTCCCCCTCTTCTCACACCTAATACCAGAATGATTGAATTACTTTCCTGCCTGGACATACAGCTAAAATGTATTTCAAGGGGTTCTCCCCCCACCACAATGCCAGTCTTTAAAAAAATCGTCAAAAAGATTTTACTTATTTGTTTAGAGAAAGAGGAAGGAGGGAGAAAGAGATAAAAAGAAACATCAATGAGAGGGAATAGAAACTTTGGCTGTCTCTTGCATGTGCTCCAACAAGGGACCAAACTTGCAACCCAGACACATGCCCTGACTGGGAATCCAACCAGCAATCTTTTGGCTTGCAGGACAAGACTCAATCCACTGAACCACACCAGTCATGGTGACATGATGCCATTTTAACCATCAATCAAGGTTTCTATGACAGGCTTCTATGTACCAGGCACTATCTGAAATCTTAAGGATACAAAGATGGATAAATTAAGGCTCCTGGCTCAAGGACATCCCAGAGTATATGTTACACAAATTTATCTGTTAAAATTTGAGACTGAAAAGTCAAATAATAGTTTATGTGAAACATGGCATTTTTCTCTTTAAACTGTCATTTTAAAGATTTTATTTATTTAGAAGTGAAGAAAGGATGAAAGAGGGAGAGACTGGAAAATATAAAGATTAAATTTAAAAAAGTAATTTAAAAATTTAAAAAAGAGGGAGAGCAACATTGATGTATGAGAGATACATTGATCAGTTGCCTCTCACACTCTTATACCCACCCCCCAACCAGGGACCGGGCCCCACAACCCAGGCATGTGCCCTGACTGGGGATTGAACTAGCGACCTCCTAGTTTGCAGCCTGGCACTTGGTTCACTGAGCCGCACCAGCCACGACTAAACTGTCATTTTAAAAATGTGTCATTAAATTAGTCTTGTGAAATACAGAAAACTTGCAGCATTTTCTTTTGTCATAAAATTATTGCATTTTGAATTTTCTATACATCTTTTTTTTTTTTAAGATTTTANTTTTCTCTTGTCATTTTAAAGATTTTATTTATTTAGAAGTGAAGAAAGGATGAAAGAGGGAGAGACTGGAAAATATAAAATTTAAAAAAGTAATTTAAAAATTTAAAAAAGAGGGAGAGCAACATTGATGTATGAGAGATACATTGATCAGTTGCCTCTCACACTCTTATACCCACCCCCCAACCAGGGGCGGGGCCCCACAACCCAGGCATGTGCCCTGACTGGGGATTGAACTAGCGACCTCGTAGTTTGCAGCCTGGCACTTGGTTCACTGAGCCGCACCAGCCACGACTAAACTGTCATGTTAAAAATGTGTCATTAAATTAGTCTTGTGAAATACAGAAAACTTGCAGCATTTTCTTTTGTCATAAAATTATTGCATTTTGAATTTTCTATACATCTTAACACTGCTATGAGTTATAATAGCTTTCACTTATTGTGCTCTTTGTGCCAGGCACTGCTGACCCCTTTTCATCCATTATCTTAATTTTCTCAAAGGGTGAGGTAGGTTTTGTTATACCTATTTCATGTCGGAGAAATACAGGTAATGTATACAAATCACAGCAAATAGTGTAGGTTTTCAAAGGCAAGTTTTCAAAGCCAGCCATGATTTCAACCCATTTTTTAAAAACGAATTTATTGACTTTATATAGAGAAAGGAAAACATCAATTTGCTGTTACACTCACGTATGCATTCGTTAGTTAATTCTTTTGTGCGCTCTAAATCAGGATTGAACCCACAACTTCGGTGTATTGGAAAGATGCTCTTACCAAATGAGCTACCTTGCCAGGACCTTATCCCATCTTTGAAAATGATTTTATGAATTGGCTCCCAATTCTTTGGATTACTACTTCAGAGGAAGTTTAGGAAATTCGTTGAGTGCATGAATAAATGACCAGACCCTCCTGAATTCTAGTTCTACACCAAGCTTGTGAGTCTGGGTGCTTCCTTTCAGAGTGGACAAAATTATCAAGAATACACGTATCGCGAACCTGTTCATGATAACCTAAAGCAGGGGTCCCCAACCCTGCAGCTGTGAACAGGTACCAGTTCGTGGCCTGTTAGGAACCGAGCCACACAGCAGGAAGTGAGCGGTGGGCTAGCGAGCGAACCAGTTCCTGGTGCCAAAAAGGTTGGGGACTGCTGATCTAAAGCATCGAAAAGGCGCCACTAAATGGCAACTACAAGTCTGTATTTATCAGGCCAGGCGGAGGAAGAATCTGGCCAGTGTTTGAATACAAAGCCAACCTTTGTGTTTCCTTCCAATTTTAGCCTACTGCACATACGCGCTAGTTCAAGGGCCGAGGAGTCCATTCACGAAACCCAGGTACCGTGAATCCCTGGTGGTTACGAACTACCACGTGTGGCTCCGCCTCCCTAGCGCTTTCTTTTTCCGGGGGAACTGCTGTGCTACGGGAAGTGACGAAGGCTGGGTGGACCAAAGGGTTAGGGCTCTCTTTCTCTCCACGCGGTGGTCGAGATCGGCAGGCCTACACATCTTGTGCTGAATGATGCCAGGGAAACTCCTTAGTGACACGGATTTAGAATCAGTCGCAGCCATAGGAAAAATGGAGACACCGCGAAAACAAAATGAGAAGGTACCCCCGAAGGCGGAGGGACTTGGGGCGAGGCAAGACGGGGAAGCCGGGGCGCTGAGAGGCGCAGGGCCCGGCGTGGGATTTCGTGGAGCGCGGTGCGGGCCCGGCTTTTCCGGAGACCCGCGTGGGTCTCGGCCAAAAGGGCGTCTGGGGTAGTGTCCTCCGCGGACGGTGAGCGTCCCCCCGCGCTCCGGGAGCCCCCAAGGTAGGGCTGGGAGAGAGCGGAACGGAAGGGAGCACCAGGTGTCCCACGTGGTCCCGGAGTCTGGGTGTCCCGCAGCAGGTGCACAGAGTTGGATGTTCACGGTTAGGCCCCACGTTCTGGCTCAAGCTCAGACCTAACTCCCGGCGGGTCGCGTGCGCGGAGACTTTTAAGTCCAGGTAGGTAGGGACTGACGCTTTAGACTAGACTACACACGTGCGCGGTGTAAGCAGTGACATTTTGATCCCATTAAGAGAGGTATCGTTTTCCGGTAAGCAGCACTTAGAAAATTAAGTAATTCAGTTCTTCTTAATGTTTATTGACCAGATTACCCATCGAAATGTAAAGCTCTGTTGTGGTGCTAACTGGACACCATGTTTTGGGGATAGCCCAGCAGAGTGCAGTAGTCTCTTCACCTTGACAGCTGTCTGCCCCCTTGCTGTTGCTTTAAATAGTGATTTCACTGTTTGACTGAGTCCGTTCTGAGATAAGGTCGGTGGGAACAAAAATTGCCTCCGAACTTGTGTTGTATATGACTTGTCTTGCTGTTTCTGGGTCTTTTTTGATGGGAAGTTTTACAACTGCAGTATTTTGGCCTTGTGGGAAGTGGGGGAACCACAGACTTGCTTCACGGGTGGGACAACATTTCACTGGCTTTACCTGCTCTGTATCAGTGAACTTGTCCAGTTGTGAGGTGCTCAAATTAGGAGGGGCATGACTAAATTCCATTATATTACAAAGGAGACCACCGGGATGGGAAATCCACTTTTGTTTGGTGGAACCACGTGATGAGAGCTGAAGTCCTGCTGGGGGGAAGGGAGACCAGGTATACTTTTCAGGTGTCTGAAAGTCGGTCACGTGAGAGAGATTACCCCCATTCATGAGTTAAGAGCAGAGGCCAGGCTTGAGGTTTTAGGAAGGCAGATACAGCTCAATGTAATAGTCTTTGTACCTCTGGCATTGTGTTGGGGCTCTGTCAGGAGGTTTTAACAGGTACACCACCTAATTGTTTTCAGTAATATTAAGTAATTAAGCTTTCAGTAATATGAAAAGTTGGAAGTCAAGACATTTCTGGTAGGAATCATAGTCTGCTTTGGTTTTTGAGGTTTCACTTATTCCATGGCCTTGTAACTTGTGCTTCCCCTTTTCCCCTTCTTTAAATTAGATTCATCTTTTTAAAAGATTTTATTTATTTATTTTCAAAGATGGGGAAGGGAGGGAGAAAGAGAAGGAGAGAAACATTGATGTGGGAGAGATACATTGATCAGTTGCCTCTTGCACACCCCCAGCTGGCGACTTGGCCAGCAACCCAAGCATGTGCCTGACTGGGAATTGAAGTGGAGGCCTTTTGGTTCTCAGGCCAGTGCTCAATCCACTGGGCCACACCAACCAGGGCAGATTCATCTTTTTTATATGTGCATTGATAGATTGTGAGGTTTTTACAGCTTTTTGGTACGGGAAATGTCTCTAAATTCATTTGCACTTGTGAGATGGTCAAGACAGATACTGTGAATCCTTGTTTTCCCTAGGAATTCTAGGGAAGAAAAGTCTGCCTAACATCTTCCATCTGTGGACGTACATGGCCTTGTTTCTCTTACCAGAATTAAACTGTACTTGATCACTTGCTATAGTGTATTTAGTTTAGAGCCTGTGGGAGCATCATCCCATGAGTCACCTCAAATCCTTTGTGAAAATTTAATTTTTACTTATTTGACCAACATGAATTGAGTGGTTACTAAGAGGCATTCTCTTCTAAGCTAATGGAATTATTGACCTATTGATATTATCTCCATATAGCTAAGAAATAGTACTAAGAAGCATGTTGTTTGATGTTTGCCTTATTGCTGGGTGAAAGTACAAATGTTGAAAAATGCCCCGAAATTGTGTTCTTCATAATTGTGTGATTTGGAAGTAATCTAGAATTGATGTGTTATACAAATTTATCAGATGCTTTGTTCATTGTTTATGTTTCCTTTATTGATTTTTTTTAGAAAGGTAAAAAAGAGAAGCCAAAATCTAACAAGACTGAAAAGGCAGCAGAAGAAATGGAAGAAGCTATTTCCCCAAAGGTTAAAAAGGTTAAAAAGAAAGCAGGGCCTTCTGAGGTTGACATGAATTCTCCCAAATCCAAAAAGGAAAAAATTAAAGAGGAGCCATCTCAAGATGAAGTGATTTCTCCTAAAATCAAAAGTGTAAAAAAACCCAAAGAGCCCGTGGAAAAGAAAGATATTTCTTCTAAAACCAAAAAAGTTAAGAAAAATGAGGAGCCTTCTGAAGAAGAATTAGGTGCTCCTAAACCCAAAAAGATGAAGAAAGAAAAAGAAATGAATGGAGAAATTGGGGAGAAAAGCTCCAAACTAAAGAATGGATTCTCTTTTTCTGGACCTGACTCTAACTCCAATGAAGCTGCCAGTGAAGAAAGTAACAGTGAGTTGGAACAGGTAAGGTTTATCTATGTAGAATGTACTTCTGATCATAGTCAAGATCACTAGAAGGGTTTTCAGTTTTGAGGGAGAGGAGAAGAATGGGGGGAGGTATAGAGAATAAGAAGCATAATTGGTTGGCACAGAATAGACATGGGGAAGTTAGGAATAGTATAGGAAACAGAAGCCAAAGAACTGATACGCACAGCCCCTGGACATGAACTAAGGTGGGTGTGATGCTCAAAGGGGTGCTGCGGGTGGAAAGGGGATAAAAGGGAGGAAAAAGCTGGGAATTGCAAGTCAGAAATCAACAGGAAGGATTTAGTCATGCAAATAGGCCCTAGCTTCCCTCTGAGGGGTAATCACAGTTAAGTAGGACCACTAAGTCTCTTTGTTTAGGCCATTTACTAACTTGACTTGAACGGGATGATTAAATAAATGTGCCCACTTGGAAGCTAATTCTGGCAGTTTTCAAAAACACAGCAAAGAAAAACCCTGATTCTAATAAACAATTTTCTGTTTGATGTAGATCTTGATCAACATTTAAGAATTTTTTGATTATAAAATAATATTTTGTGATTCAGAGAATTTAGGAAATTTAGAAATTTATTTTTAAAAAGTCCCCCCCAAAAATTAAAATTAAAGAAGGCTCCCTAAAATTTATGCACTTAGTAACTTGGTGAATATTAAACATTTTCAGGTGCAGGCATAACCTACTAAATTTCGGTACTTCCTTGCTGTACTTTTTGTATGTGGAACTTTCTTTGTCAGGTTAGGATTGTACTGTATACAATCTTGTATCCTGACTTTTCCATTTTTATATAAGCATTTCCCACACTAATTTTTTTCTGTAAATTCTCACCTGAGGCCATGTTTGTTTATTAATTTTAGAGAGAGGAAGGAGGGGGAGAGAGAGAAATACTAATGTGAGAGAGAAACAGCAGTTGGTTGCTCCCATAGGTGCCCTGCCAGGGATCGAACCTACAGCCTTTGGTGCATGGGATGACACTCCAACCTGTTGAACTACCCAGCCAGGGCTCCCCCATTTCTAGAAAATATTTAATTTATTTTAATTATTTTATTTATTATTGTTAAATAAAAATATTAAATCTTAATGGTTACATTATACATTACATACATGTCTAGAGATTCACATGATTATTTCTTTGTTGGGCATTCAGATTTTTTACTAACAAGTGATGTCACTGTTTGCTCCGTGTTTCCCGTGGATGTGCATGAGCAATGTCGCTATGGAAAAGGGCTAATGACCTTGCAGCAGTGCATCCGTTTGGAATGGCAGTGGGATAGTCTTAGTTGAGACTGCGTCCGCCTTCACTAACCATATATTGTGTATGTGTAGTGTATATTTGCTACAGTTTTTTCTTTTAGGGTTTTATAGATTATTTCCTTTTTTAGAGCTTGATTTACCTACCAAGAATTTTATGTCTTTTGGTTGATTGACAAGAGGTATTTTAGAATATGTTCTTTACTTTACTTTTTCAGAAGTCTTCTATGTATTAATCAATAGGGGTAAACTTACTGATTTCTTCCTGTGGCCCTTTACTTGACAGGAAATACCTGTGGAACAAAAAGAAGGTGCTTTCTCTAATTTCCCCATATCTGAAGAGACCATTAAACTTCTCAAAGGTAATATTCTTAGAAATATTGTGTAAATTTAGACATGTTATTTAGAAGCACTCTGCTGGGGTTTTTTTGGTTTTTGTTTTTTTTTTTTAGATTTTATTTATTTACTTTTAGAGAGGGGAAGGGAGGGAGACAGAGGGAAGGAAACATCAATGTGCACTTGCCTCTCATGAGCCCCCTACTGGGCACCTGACCTGCAACCCAGGCACGTGCCCTGACTGGGAATTAATTGAACTGGAGACCCTTTGGTTCGCAGGCCAGCATTCAATCCACTGAGCCATACCAGCCAGAGCTCTGCTGTTTTTGAGATGAACTAGGATACATGTTTGTTTTTTAAGATTTTTAAAAACTTTATTTTTCATTACAATTTAGTCCTTTTATAACCCCTCCCCTCTTTTAAGATTCTATTTATTTTAGAGAGGGGAAGGGAAGGAGAGGGAGAGAAACATCAATGTGTGGTTGCCTCTTGTGCACCCCCTACTGGGGACCTGGCCACAACCTAGGCATGTGCCCTGACTGGGAATCAAACCAGTGACCCTTTGGTTCTCAGGCCCATGCTAAATCCACTGAGCTACACCAGCCAGGGGCCATTAGTTGATTCTTGTATGTGCCCTAATGGGATCAAACCCACAGCCCTGGTGTATCAAGACAACACTCTAACCAACTAGCTACCTGGCCAGGGCTCTTCTACCTCTTAAGGTATCTCTAGGTTAATCATACCAGCCTGGCTTAGAATTCATCTTAGTGTACCTGTGAATGAGCTAGGTGGTCATAGGTGCTCAGCTCGGTGTTTTCTGAAACAGATGTGGCACAGTTTGGACTTTGCCTAAAAGTACCTGGTATTCAGGCTTATACTGACCTGTGAGTGAGATTTCATGACAAGGGACTTAATCTCTTAAGATAGTAAATACTTCAGTTTGTGCTTTAAAATTTGTTGATATTTTTTAGTCAAGTTGATTCTTCACTACCAGAAGATATTTGAACCTGACTTTGTAATGTTGATCAGAGGGTAGAATATCCCCTCCATTATGGCTGATAATACGGTTAATTTGTTTACAGCCCGTGGGGTGACCTTCCTGTTTCCTATACAAGCAAAGACATTTCACCATGTGTATAGTGGAAAAGATTTAATTGCACAAGCGCGGACAGGAACTGGGAAGACATTCTCCTTTGCCATCCCTTTGATTGAGAAGCTTCTGAGAGAATTGCAAGACCGGAAGAGGGGCCGTGCTCCTCAGGTAACTCTTCGCTTTAATGCAGACCTCAGGGGCTCCAAATCTACACAAGAAAAAACATCTCTTGGGTATTTACAAACCCTAGTGTTCTTGATTGGGTTCTCCTTAAAGCCTTTTTGAGTATTGAAAGTGTTGGCTGCTAATCCTATATATTTAAACATTGTAATCCATTCCCTGATTGTGGTCCCCTGTATTATTTATCAATGCTCATCAAGTTCCTTTTAAACTATTAAGTGTCCCTAGGGCTCACATGTTTGATCAAGTGTCTTTTTTGCTTTTTTGCCATTTTTGCTTTTAGTAGAGATGTGTGAATAGAAGGAGAGGCCAAGCCTCCTTCCCTCACTGAAGTGCATGTTACCACGTTGGCTGGGGGTTCTTGTACCTAAATCCCTGGCTCCACCTCACCTGTTTACCGCTTTGTGTGCCTGTGCCCCGCCTCATTAGTTTATTTGTGCACTGCTATTAGCAACTACAGCAGTAAATGAACCATTCTGGCACCTACTGGATAATCAGTCAATGCTTGCTGGGTGAACGTATTAGGTTGTTCCCCTTAAATCGTATTGGTGTCACGTTGTTACTCTACCGGAGGATCTGTAGTGGTTTTGTGTAGTGTGCCCTGTTGGTCGAACTCAGGTTCTTCCAGGGTTCGAATCGCCTCATCGTGCTGGCCCTGTCTTCCTTGTCTGACTCCCATTCTACTTCAGTTGCTCTGTGGCGTAGAGGTTCAGACCACAGGTTTGGGGCCTGTCTCTGAATCCGGACTTGGCCTCTTCTTAGCCTTTGGTTTTAGAAATCTTTTGTGTGTTATTTATTAGAGGTGTCATAGTGCAATTATATGATACAATTGTAAGTATTATAGATTAATAACTTGTGAGAATTAAATAAAAATAATGCATATTAAGCATTTAGTAGAACCTGAGAACACTGTAAAAGCACAAGTATTAGCTAATGTTATCGGCAGTATTACCCCTTGCTCAAGCTGTTCCTTCCCTGGCGTGCTGCTCTTTAAGCGCTCCCTTAAGCGCTAGCAGTGCCATGAAACTGCCCGGTTCCTTCAGCGCACTCCGTGCAGCCCTCCTGGAGCACCGTGCTTTGGTTACCTGCTTTTCTTCTGAGTGGTAATCTTTTCTTCTGTGTAGGTTTGTCGGGGACTGCATTTTATGATCCTTCTACTTCCACAGCATATCACAAAGCACATACGAGGTGTTTTGAAGCTACTTGTTAGGATGAGGGGGACCTTCTGGTGAATTCCAAATGTGTTAAGAAACAAATACTGCATAGTGCTATGAATTCAGTTTAGTTTTAGTTTTTTTGTTGTTTGTTTGTTTTCAGGTGCTGGTTCTTGCACCCACAAGGGAATTGGCAAATCAAGTAAGCAAAGACTTCAGTGACATCACAAAAAAGTTGGCAGTGGCTTGTTTTTATGGCGGAACTCCCTACGGAGGTCAAAGTAAGTAAGTCTAAAAGTGAGGGAAGGAAGGTTCCATTTGTCGTTGGATGCCCTGGCTGGCTCTAACCTTGACATCCGGCTTTTCCTGGTCTAGTCATTCTGGTGGTTTTCTTTGTAATTTTTTTTTTAAAGATGGTCAGTAACATGGTACTGCATGATGCTGTGTCAGACCGTTTATTCGTAGGAGTTTTGTGGTATCTATGTTTACCTAAAGGTTGCAAAGGTATCTCACTGGACTCAAAGGCCCTTGAAACTAGAAAGTCAGAATTCAAGGTTACTCTTTTTAATTTGTCCAGGACCTTGGGTCTCTGCCCCTTCCTTCCTTCCTTCCTTCCTTCCTTCCTTCCTTCCTCTCAGCCCAAGGGCCACATGTTGCAACCTTAGCTGTGGTATTGAATTACTTCCCAGTTCAACACCTTAAAGCTTTATATGCAGAGCAGATATATAATTCAGGAAGTGATTCAAGGAATAAGAAAAAAGTCTTAGCATTGGCACACAATTCTTAGTTCTTTTCAGCTTTGGTGGAATGAACGTAGGCTTTGGCATCAGAAAGACCTGAGTTTGAATCTACGCCGCTCACAGAGTAGTTGTGGGATTTCAAGGTCAAGTTGCTTGATTTTTCTGTTCTTTGGTTTGTTCATGTCTAAAATAGCATTGCTAAGCTCACCCTGCCGTGCTGCAGCAAGGCCTGAATTGGGCAGTGTGTGCAGAGTGCCCTGCATCCCTGTGCTGCAGCAGCAGCTGCATAAAAAGCTGCATTGTTGCCATCTCATCCCAGTTATATTGAACCCTTTTCCCCCCAAATGTCTCTATATCTTCTCTTTTTTAAAAAATAATTTATTTATCTTTAGAGGGGAAGGAAAGAGAGGGAGAGAAATAGCAATGTATGGTTGCCTCTTGTGTGTACCCTGCTGGGAACTAGCCTGCAACCCAGGCATGTGCCCTGGTTGGGAATCGAACCACGATCGTGTGGTTCGCAGGCTTGCACTCAATCCACTGAGCTACACCAGCCAGGGCTCTATATCTTCTTAAAATACTTGCCCTTCTAGCTTGTCTCATCCTCCCTAAATTTCAACCTCATAAAAAGTTTCTTTTGCTTTAAGATTCTTAACCTGACTGGTGTGGCTCCGTGGATTGAGCACCCGCCTGTGAACTGAGAGGTCACCGGTTCGATTCCCAGTCAGGGAACATGCCTGGGTTGTGGGCCCAGTCCCCAATGGGGGACGTGCAAGAAGCAACTAATCAATATATCACACATTGATGTTTCTCTCCCTCTCTCATTACCTCCATTACCCTCTCTCTAAAATTAAATAAATAAAATCTTAACAAAAAAGCTTCTTACTCTCACTTTGTGAGACCTTGATATTTCTACAAGCTAAGGAAGTCATTTCATTCTTGCTAATACCATATCCACTGGTACATATGTCACATAATACACTGGACTGTCACTTAGATGTTTTTTCTAATAGATTATGGAGTATCTTGGTATCTTTCTCTTCAGTGCATAGTATATCATCTTGTGGTTAGTAAATATTTAGAATAAAAATTATTAATTGGTACCCCCGCCTATAAAGAACTTAACAACCTGGCATATCTTGTCATTGTGTTCTTTATAGTTGACCGTATGCGGAATGGGATTGACATCCTGGTGGGGACACCAGGTCGTATCAAAGACCACTTGCAGAATGGCAAGCTAGATCTCACCAAACTCAAGCATGTTGTCTTGGATGAAGTTGACCAGATGTTGGATATGGGGTTTGCTGATCAAGTGGAAGAGATTTTAAGTGTGGCGTATAAGAAAGGTAAACTCCCAAGTTCAAGGAATTGATAAAAGGGATCAGAAGGGTTGATGATTAAGTAGCTATTTTAAAAGTTAAATGAAGCTTTCAGAAATTGGGAAGTGACTTATTTTACTCAGGAAAACTTGAATTAAAAATAAATCATGATTTGTCACAAATGTGGGAAATGTGAGAGTAAAGAGGCAGATTTCGTATCTACCAGTTTGGTGTACTCGACTTTCATATATTTCTTCCTGACTTTGTGCTACTGTGTGTAAGTGTGTGTGTGTGTGCATTAACATAGCCTTACTGAACATATTAAAACTTGGCGTAATAGTCCATGAAGTAGTTGTGCCAGGATTTAATTCCACCCATCTATTTTAATTTTTAGGTAATATAAATAATTCTGCTTACAGGCAGAGGCATTTTTGTGCAGATAGCTTTCTTTCATACCACAGTTAATTTAGCATTAGTTCTTTAGGATAGATTTCCAGAAGTGAAATTCCTGAGTTGAAATATAGGAATAATTCATGCTCCTCAATATATACATTGTCAAGTTGCTCTCTAAAAGGGTTCTACCAGCTTATACTGCCATTGGAAATATATGAGAATGCAATGAATTGGTGTTTTCCAGTTGGTGGGATTTTCCAGTTGGTTCGTAAAGGCCACTGGTCAGAAAACAAAGTAAGTTCAGAGTGCTTTTGCTATTTTAAGGGTCCTTTACATAAATTACTTAGGCAGTATTTCTTTGCCTGTAGGGAACCTGTTTTTCATTTTTGTGTCTTCAATGCCTGGCTTGGCCTAGTGGTTGCTGTAGAGTATTAATGGACCCAGGAAGAATCGGGTGAAGTGGAATAATCTGTAGGTTTGTTTGGGTTATTCATACTAACTTTTTTTCCCCCAAAAGATTCAGAAGACAATCCCCAAACACTGCTCTTTTCTGCAACTTGCCCTCATTGGGTATTTAATGTTGCTAAGAAATATATGAAATCTACATATGAACAGGTGGACCTGATTGGTAAAAAGACTCAGAAAGCCGCAATAACTGTGGAGGTAAATGATTTATTTGGTTGCTGGAATTAGTAATAAATTGTGTATCTTTTTTTTCTTGATAGTTCTAAGACTAGCAAATTTCTGTGTAAATACTAGATCCATGTGAAAAGCCAAGTAAAGATATATTTGTTTGATTTCTATATGATATCTGTGTTTTCTAAATTTTACCATCTTTTACCCTGATTTCAGAATCCTTTGAGACCTAAATCTGTCTGCATTATCTAAACAGAGATTACCCCCAGACATTAAACACTAGAGAGCGGTGGAAAAATCTGGTGCTTTGTGTTGAAGCTGTTTTTCGTCTTAGAGTTTGGTACCTACACAAATTCATTGCACCCACGGAATAGACATGTACAGTAACCGACTACTGATTGCATTTGTAAACAAATCCTCACCTGAGGATTTGCTTACTGATTTGAGAGAGAGTGCAAGAAAGCATCAGTGCAAGAGGGAAACATCGATCAGTTGCCTCCTGTGTGCACCCGGGCAGGCATTGAACCCGCAGCCTTTTTGGTGCATAGGACAATGCTCCAACCAACTCAGCCGCCCAGCCAGGGCCGGATTGCGTTTTCAAAGGATGGAAGGACAAAACATACAGAAACTTTTCTCTTGTCAGCTATTTGCTTTCCTGTAGGACTCTGAATGATATTTCTTTTCCTACATTTTCATGATTAGGTCAGAAAATAAAGAAGTCACATGCTCTTTGGAGAAAAGGAAAAGGCTCTCTGCTTTCATGGTTTAGTTTTTTCTCTAAACAGTGAGTCTGCTCTAGGCCAAGTTAAACAACTGCTTCCAGTACCATTAGTGGTGAGCAAGTAATGTCAGGTTCCAGCTGAGCTTCGTGAAATTGATCTTCTTCTTGCCTCTTCTTTAAGCATCTGGCCGTCAAGTGCCACTGGACTCAGAGAGCAGCAGTTATTGGGGACGTGATCCGAGTGTACAGTGGTTTTCACGGGCGCACCATTGTCTTCTGTGAGACCAAGAAAGATGCCCAGGAGTTGTCTCAGAATGTCTCCATAAGGCAGGTGGGTCCTTCCTCTCCCTTTCCTTTAGGGAGGGAGAATCTACTTATGGATTTATTTATTTAGTTTTTGTTGTTTTTTTTTGTTTTGAGAGAGAGGAACACCCATTTGTTGTTCCACTTATTTATGCATTTATTGTTTACTCTTGTATGTGCCCTGACTACGTGTTGAACCCGCAACCTTGGCGTATTGGGACAACACTCTATCCAGCCAGGGCCAGATTTGATCACCCTTATCTGGTGTTCTGTGTCCCATTAGTATAGTTGATTTAATAACCAAGGATTGGAACTAGTTTGGAGGCTTGTCCATGAAAGGCACATGTTTTCTTTCCCCTTTGTATTATTTTCAGAAGTATCACCAAAATATGAGTGTCTTCTACAGGTCTCATTGGTGAAGTACCCTTATTGCTGGATCTGGTATTCTTAAGCTAGTTTATTTCTTTGGCAGGATGCCCAGTCATTACATGGAGACATTCCACAGAAGCAAAGGGAAATCACCCTGAAAGGTTTTAGAAATGGTGATTTTGGGGTTTTGGTTGCAACCAATGTTGCTGCACGAGGGTTAGACATCCCTGAGGTTGACCTGGTTATACAAAGTTCTCCACCGAAGGTAAGTGTTTTATGTTTTGTTGTTTCTTTTGGGTACTAAGCCAAAATGGAAGTTATATTGTTTACTTTCATGTGATTAATAATAGCTGTTTCTTGAGTGCTAGGGATGGTTTTAAAATTGACTGTGAGGCCGTCCCCTCAGAACTGGCAGTTGAGTGCAAGTGTGGTCACTGGTCAGAGGCTGGAACAATAATTTCTGGCTAAAGGGTGAGTCCTGGAAGGCTTCGTGGAAGTAGTGCAGTTTTGAACTGGACTTTGAACATGGGTATGACTTAGATGGGGCGGAGGTGGGAGGGATAAACTTAGGAGCTAGAGGCGGAGAAGGGAGAAAGGCCTATAGTTAACAGCCTTCGTGGTTGAAGCTGCCAGGGTTTGTGGGGGGCAGGAACCTCTCGGGGAGGGCCCTCAGACGTAGTCCATGTGGTGTGCCCAGTGCTTGTCACATGAGATCCGGTCTGCAAGAGCCTGTCTATATCACTTCAAGTGTGAAGATCCCATAACCTCCCCATAATTGGCAAATCTGGTAGGATTAAATGTGTACAATGATGGAAAAATGCCTGGTACCTGTGAAATCTTCAGTTCTTATAAAGGAAGTCCCATGTGTGGCATAGACGTTGTTTAAGTGAGCCTGCATGCCTATCTGTCCAATACGGTAGCCACAGCCAGGTGTAGCTGCTGAACACTTGAAATGCAGCTCGTCTGAAATGGTATGTGCTCTAAATGCAGAGCACATGTTGGAATGTCTTTTATTTTAAACTTTCTGTTATACACACTGGATTTTGAAAACATGAGAAAAGAATGCAAAATACCTCATTTGATAACTTGTTTGAAATAGGTAACATCAAAGTGACAAAACTGCTAGGTACGTTGAGTTAAATAAAACAATAAAATTAACCTAACCTTTATTTTAGTTTTATTTTACTTTTTGGTGCGGTTACAGAAAATTGCATATTGAAATGACGTGTGATGGTTGTGTTGGACAGCTCTGTTTTTAGACGATGCTTTGTGCAGATCTGCCCACAGGCTAGGGGCCCCACTGATTGAGGGGTTTTGAAAAATTGTCACAATACCTTCATGTAAATTGAAATGCTAGAGAAGTTTTCCCCTCACACCCCGGCATGTTACCACCTCTCTTGCCTCTGTGTGGACTGCTCGGGTCTTTGCCTCTTTCTGTTCGTGTCGCTTCTATTTTACTTCAATAGGATGTGGAGTCCTACATTCATCGTTCTGGGCGAACGGGCAGAGCGGGAAGGACGGGGGTTTGCATCTGCTTCTATCAGCACAAGGAAGAGTATCAGTTGGCACAAGTGGAGCAAAAAGCGGTAAAACTGTTTTCTTAGCCTCATTCAGCAAATGAGCTCTAAGTCAGCCTTTGGTTTCTTCATTCAGTTTTTTTTTTACTTGAAATTAGTTTCATTTCCAGGGTGTGACCGTGACCGAAAGCTTGTTTTTAGACACGTTTTATATATTGTCCTGTAATGTAAAGCCCATTTTGAAATAATTTTGCATTTGAAAGCAGTGCTTTTGTTTTCATATCTACAATTATAAGAGTTGTTTTATATGAAAAAAATATTTTTCCCATATAAAAATATATATTCAGTTGGCCTTTCTAAACTGTTAGAAAGGCAGTTTTCAGACAATGATAACATGAACACATCAGATATACATGCATAGATGAGAGAGTTACAGGAATTCTTCTGTAAGGAAATTTGTACGGTAGGTACTGCCTCCTCCAGGAGCGGGGTGGTTTGTCTCCCTCCTTCTCCTTGAGGGACTGCATGTGGTGACCACGTACAAAGACTAGACTAGGAGTGGCGGGCAGGAGAGACATGACATTGCAGAAAGTGGACAGATGCTGCCTGGCCAGGGGATCATCAGTGAGAAGCATGTACCCCGATAGGAAGTAACGTGGTGGCTCTCACCTCGAGCCGTCTTCCCCAAGACCCATGACCCTAGTCTGAGCGTGTGAAAATATCAGAGAGCCAAATGGAGGGACGGTCTACAAAGTACCTGGTCAGGGCTCCTTAAAATTGCCAGGTCATAAAAAAGCAAGGAAAGACAGACTGCTGCAGGTCAGAGGAGACTAAGGAGACATGATCAATCATGGACGGAATGTAGTACCCTGGATTGGATATAGTACAGTACAACTGGTTTCTTAGTGTGACAAATGTGCCACAGTCCTAACGGTAAGGACACTTGCTGCACGGTATATAGGAACTCTCTGTGAATCTAAAACTGTTCTCAATAAAAAGTTTATCTTAGAAATAAATGTATAACAACTATGATTGGAAAATATAAAAAATTACCAATCTCAGTAGAAATAGTTAATGGCCACGTTGTACATTAAACTGTGGTTCATTTTCTTGTAGGGAATTAAATTTAAACGAATAGGCGTTCCTTCTGCAACAGAGATAATAAAGGCTTCCAGCAAAGATGCCATCAGGTATGTTCCTGCCACTGTTGCGGTCTGTTTTAGCACTTGCTCTTGTTACTGCATGTCTTTGCACGGTAATGAGGTTGGGCCTTTTAAAACAAATTTTCTTTATTCATTTAAAAAAAGTATTCATTTTTAGAAAGAGGGGAAAGGAGGGAGAAAGAGTGGGAGAAACATCGATTGGTTGCCTCTCACATGCCCCCAACTGGAGACATGGCTAGCAACCCATGATTCCTCACCTGGAATCCACCAGCAACCTTTAGGCCTGCAGGTCGGCACTCAGTCCACTGAGCCATACTACTAGCCAGGGCATTATTCATTATTTTTAACAATTTATAACCCTCTCGTTGTTAAAACTCTCCAATGGTGCTGAAACAAAATTATGCAAAGTAGAAATCCTTGTTTCTACTTATCCCTGCCTAATCCTGTTATTCACTAGTAGAAATTACTATTTAATAGTTCAGTTTGCCCTGGCGGGTGTGGCTCAAGTGGTTGGAGCATTGTCCCGTAACTGAAGGGCAAGGGCACATTCGTAGGTTATGGGCTAAATCCCTGATCCGATCGCAGGCTCGGGCAAACTTCAGTCAGTGGTTTTCGTTTTGATGTTTCTCTATCTCTCTTCCTCTCCTTTCTTCTCTCTCTAAAAAGCAATGAGAAAAATGTCCTCTGGTGAGGAAGTTTGGTTTGTCTTAGGCAGTTTAAGGAACTGTATCTTATGTATGGTATAGGTGCTTCCCATCTGGAGACTAATTAGATTGGAACAGATTATATTCTAAATCTTCATTAATCCAGTCTCTCACCTGGGAGGAATGAGTTATTTTAGTTATAGTAAATATCTAGATAGGATTAGATTAACAGTGTCATTGGGGGCAAGGAAAGTTATTGTGTGGGATTGTCCTATGAAGTGAAGGATATTTAACTGTTTATTTAGCATCCTGGCTGTTCAGTGTATATTCCTGGGGGTGAGTGGGATTGGCATGAAAGCGGTTTTGTTTTCCGGGTGTCTCTTGCTTGGGACCAGAGCGTTTTCCATAATTGCTTACAAATGTGTGACATACTTATTTTAAAAATCAACAGGGGGAGTTCATATTAAAAAGAAGTGGTGGATATTAGCATATTCATAACTTGGGAAAGTTATCATTGGAAAGACTGTAAATGAAAAGACTTCTAACTCAGCATTTTTCAAGTTTATTTTAGCATGATTTTCTTTAAGCATCCTGCAAACAGGGTTTCCTGTGACAGACACCTCATAAGGAAATTTGGGGTTAGATGGCTGGGAAGGAGAAAAGAGATAAGGATGCTGGTGGTGCTATGTGAAAGATGGCAAATATATAGTCTCATAAAGGCCTGTATCATTTTTAACAGTTTGGGAGTCTTTTTTTTTCTTTTATTTTAGAATGTAAATACCTGTAGTATCTTCTGAATCTAAAAGTAACATATGCTTATTATAAAATATATTATTTATTAACATCAGGTTTAATAGTATGGCATTTCATTGTATCTTTTTCATGGTTTCTTTAGTTTATATTGATACACGTTTTAAAATTGTTTATACTTTTTTTCTGTAACACTGATTAACATCTTAATATCTTATTGCCTTAGGATAAAACTTTTGGGGGTTGGTAGTTAGAATTATTTAGATATACTCAAAGAAATAGATTTGTTACTACAGAAATGTGATGCTTGTATAACTGCACTGAAAAGATGTGTTAAACATACAGAAGATTTTGTTCAAAAGTTACTGATTTATCTTGAGATGTTGTTGTCTTGAAAATGAAATCTGTCTACTTCTCCCTTCTGCTAACAAATATATTCTCAATCAAACCGTAGGCTTTTGGACTCTGTTCCTCCCACTGCTATTAGTCACTTCAAGCAGTCAGCTGAGAAACTGATAGAGGAGAAGGGAGCCGTGGAAGCCCTGGCGGCGGCGCTGGCTCATATCTCAGGTGCCACGTCCGTAGACCAGCGCTCCTTGATCAACTCAGAGGCGGTAAGAGTCCCTATCAAATTTTGATGCTTGGCCCTGGCCAGGTAGCTCAGTTGGTTAGAGTATCGTCCCAAAACACCAAGATTGTAGGTTCAGTCCCTGGTCAGGGCACATAGGAGAATCAGCCAATGAAAGCATAAATAAGGAGAACAACAAATCAATGTTTCTCTCTCCAATCTATGCATAAACAAATGCATAGAGACATAGAGTGGATGAGTGGTCACCAGTGTACCAGTAAAAGGGGCGGGCAGTGGCAGTGACTGCTGATGGGCATAGGGGTTGTAGTCAGGGCGATGGAGTGTCCTGGGATTTTAGTGGTATTGATGGTTGCAAATTTTGTGAACATACTGAAAACCCCTGAATGGTACACTTTAAAATGGTGAATTCTGTGGTTATGTGAATTATGTCTCAATTTTTTAAATTTTAAAATATATGCACACATACAAATATATATAATTCATTCAACCAGAATACCTAGAAAGTTTAGAAGGTGTGTGCTTTTTAAAAATTTTTTGAGATGATAGATTCACATGTTGTTGTGAGGGATGATGTAGTGCAATCGCCGTACACTTTGCCCAGTTTCCCCCCATGGAAACAGTTTATGAAACTAGAATTCATAGCAGGATTATGGACCTTGGCACAATCCACCAGTCTCGTTCAGAATTCTTCAGTTTTGTACTTATTTGTGTGGATGTGTGCAGTGGTATATCCTTTTAGGGAGAACTTTTCCAGAGATATTTTAGAAACACGAGGGCAGGTATTTATAAATTGTTTGTTTTTGAGACTTCAGTTTTGTTGCCCTTTCTTCCATAGGGCTTTGTGACCATGATCTTGAAGTGCTCAATTGAAATGCCAAACATTAGTTATGCTTGGAAAGAACTGAAAGAGCAACTGGGTGAGGAGATTGATTCCAAAGTGAAGGGGATGGTCTTTCTCAAAGGAAAGCAGGTAAGGGAGCCTGGGACCTATTTTGTGGTTCTTTAGGTTTATGCGGGTAATACAACACTGTACAGTAGTTTCTCCCTGGTCTAGGGGGATGCTGCACTTTCTGTTTTCTCTGGGTAGTGTCATCCATGACTCAGTTCCACTTAGTCATTGATAACTACCCCATCCATGTCTCCAGCCTGAACCATCTGCATCCAGTGCTGGACTTGAAGATGCAGCTGCTTCCCTGACATCTCCACTACGATGGGGTTTATTAAGCAACTTAAAACAAGCATTCAGTATTGAGTTCACAGTCTTTAATTCAAACTCATGTTTTAAAATCTTGCCTTCCAAAACTGGTGTTCTTTCTTCTGAGTCCTGTTCTCTGTTAATGGCCTGACCAGCACAGTAATGCCAAGTGCGCCGTGCTTTCCCTCATCCCAAGTGCTTGCTGCACCCACTGTGTATGAGACCTCTTTCCTGGCCATACAGCAGAGATGTGGGCATCTTTATCTGTACTGCAGAGGTCTTAGGGCATACCTTCATTCTGATGAATTTTACTGGCTGTGCTTGCTGGCTGAGAGTCTTAAGAACATGGTAAGAACCGTGTCTTAAGAACACCCTGGCTGGTGTGGCTCAGTGGATTCAGTGTGGGCCTGTGAACCAGAGGATCGAGGTTCAATTCCCGGTCAGGGCATATGCCTGGGTTGCAGGCCAGTTCCCAGCAGGGGATGTACGAGAGGCGACCATACATTGGTGTTTCTCTCCCTCTCTCCTTCCCTTCCCCTCTAAAGATTAAAAAAAAAAAAAAGAACATGGTAACCTATTCAAAGGCAAAGACTGTTGAGGTATCTCTATACCCCAGTGAGTCCTGGCATTGACTACTTAGTAAGCAGGTAAATGAAGATTCCTACTGATGACAAAATGTATCAGTACCTGTTACTGCCTGTGGTTATAATTGGGTAAACTGGTGGATGGAAGGGGTGTTCCTCATAAAATAAGATAACCAGTAGAGAGAGGGGGGTGCCTGTGTCAGTTGCAGGGGTAGTTTGAATATAGTATTTGTAGAGACCAAAAGACAGAAGGACCTCTTTAGTTGGAGATGAAATCTCTGCTTATTATCAAAGATAGTGTCCTCTATTTAATTTTTTAGAAAACTTTTTCATAGGAGGATGAATTATGAAAAGCTAGAAAATGAAGCCCTTTTTGTGTGTGTGTGGGGGGGTGTTGGTTTTTTTGCCTTTAGTGTGACCAGTTGTCACTTTTTTTGATGAAAGGCAGTGTATTTTAATGGTTAAAGATCATAGATTTTGGAGGTATACTGTCCAGAATTGTAAAACCTACTCTATCATCTTTGGGGCTTTAGACCAGTTGGTTGCCCTCTCCAATCCTCTGTTTCATCAGCCATAAATGCAGCTAATAGTTACTTTAAGATGAGCACAGTGTGATAGCCGAGAATGATCTCTAGTCAGTTCTAAATCATTTTTTGAGTTCTTTTGTTTTATATCTTTAGCTTTTTGTTATTATCCTTTGGGGAGGTACAACATGATGGCCTTGGTCTAAAGTTTACCTAAAATTAGCCCTGGCTGGTGTAGCTCAGTGGATTGAGTGCAGCCTGCTAACCAAAGGGTCGCCAGTTCAATCCCCAGTCAGGGCACATGCCTGGGTTGCGGGCTAGGTCCCCAGTATGGGGCGTGAGAGGCAACCACACACTGGTGTTTCTCTCCCTCTCTTTTTTCTCCTCTTTTTCCCCTCTCTCTAAAAATGAATAAATAAAATCTTTAAAAAATAATAATAAAGTTTGCCTAAAATTAATGGGGTATTTTTTGACTTAATAATGGCAAATTTATTACTTTCCATGGGTTCATTTCTAGAATGGACACTTATAAGAAAAAAGTCTAGTATACTTCTAATCCTATACATTTAATTTTTTTAATACATTTAAAATTTCTTTCTTGGTTACGTAATATTTGTTTCTTTCACAGTTTTCGATTCCATTATTTAGTAATAAGAAATATGAAAAGTTAATGAAAGAGAACAAAAAACAAAATGAAATACACAAGCATTTGAGTAAATTGTCAATGACAAAAAATAGAGACCATTTACAAGCAGCATTTGGTTGATATTAAAATATCAATGTGAACCTTCCTCTTCTTGGCGGGGGTCAGGCATCAGGTGTGCGGTCCGGATCCCCGTAATGTACGGAGGGAGAGGGAAAGGGCTCCATCCCCCTCGGCGTCATGTCTTCGGTGCCAATGGTTTCCAGTCCGCCGGTTCTATCCTCAAGCACCGGGACAGGGGTAAAAAAAATATCAATGTGAAATGTATTTTTTTTTAAACATACTATCTGGTCATTTAGAGTGTCATTTAACGTGCATTTTATAATTCTAGTCAAAGGCGGGGTTGACTTGTATTTGTTTTGATTTCTAGGGCGTTTGCTTTGATGTCCGTGCCGCTGCAGTAACAGAAATACAGGTATTCTTTCTCTTGGAGTTGGAAGTTAACACGTCTAGGTTGTAGAATCTTCATTATTGAAAATACAGAATAGTAGAAAGGGAAACAGCAGCTCTAGTTCCTTTAGACTAAAAGACAGTTACAAAGTTTAGTATTTTTTTCTCCTAATGTTTTACTCAGATATTTTTTCTGTTTTTCTTTCTATAGAGTAGTCAACCATATCCAGCCTTTCACCCACTCCCATATATGTAGGTTATAAGGGTTTTACATAAACAGTTTTAATGTCTGTGTTTTTAATTCAGCACTGCTGTGAGAAATATGTTTGTATGTGGTATATTTATGTTTCACCAGCTGGCAGCTTTGGGTGCCCTATAGTAATTGAATTGCATAAATGATACTGTGAGGATGACACAGTAAGTGGGTACTTCTTACAGTGAAACCCATTTTTCCACACTTCAGTGGCTCTGGCTTTTGGGCCATGAGGGTAACTACTTTTGACCAGTGACTTTTTAAGCACTGAGGTTATCAGTCTGGTTTTTCTCTTTGAGAAAGGGCAAAAATGTCTTTCTCCTGCCTTTTTAAACCAAATTCAATGAAAAAAAATCAAAGTGGTAAAAACAAAATCATCTCTCAACAGGAAAAATGGCATGATTCACGACGCTGGCAACTCTCTGTGGCCACGGAGCAACCGGAGCTGGAAGGACCACGGGAGGGGTACCAAAACTTCAGGGGTCAGCGAGGTCACAGGGGGCAGCGGGAAGGAAACCGAAACTTCAGGGGACAGCGGGAAGGCAGTAGAAACTTCCGAGGACAACGATCAGGAGGTGGCAGGCAGCGATCAGGAGGTGGCGGCAGGAATAACAGATCCCAAAACAAAGGCCAGAAACGGAGTTTCAGTAAAGCATTTGGTCAGTAATTGAAGTAGGAAATTTATATGGCAAAACAGAACTATGTTTGGCTCCATGGACCCGAGCCTTTTTTGCACACAAAGTTAAAAGCACATTGTGTTTCCTACCTGACCAAGCGTCCAGGCCCATCTCTTCCAGAGACAAGCTTCTTCCAAGTTATTTCATCTGATGATTGTCATAACTTTATTGCTACCTTTGTATCAGGTTTTCCTTTTGAAAAGGTATATGAATTCATTAAGTTTTTATTCTAGTGCATTTTCTTACGGATTATAAGATAAAGTTAAGCTTGTATCTGCTTATACTTTTAAGTTGACCTGTCTTGATACTTAAAAGTATCTCTTAATAGTGTTCTCCCCTGCATACCTATGGGAAATGCCACAGTCTCTGGAGAAGCGCTCTGTCTGTAATTGGCCTTCCTCACGTGGGCCTATAACATGTCTTCTGAGAATTAATACTGAGCAATGTTTTGAAGCAAGATCTTAAACTTATCTTGGATGTAATAAAGCTTATGCCAGCATGTGCTCTAGATTTGGAGGATGGTGATGCATTTGATAGGACACATTATGTGGATTAGCCATTGTTCTGTGTGTGCATTTTGATACATTTTTAGCTTCTGAATAGATGGTGATTTGTGCTTCAGTGAATTCACAGGTTTTATACATCTGCATATCTCTCTCTATATATAACAGTATTTTAATAGAAAGCAAGTATATTTAAGGGATTCCAAATGTATAGGATACCCCCATAACTTTCTTTGTACTAATAGGCTGGGTAAGTGGGGCTTGGTGATAACATATACCACTTCCAATTGGAAGAAACATTATTTGCCAGGAAGGATTAAGGGAGTTTGGGGGCAGAGATTTGCATTGCTGAAGAGTCCAAAAAAAAAAAAAAAACCAACTGAAAATACTTTCCATATGTGAGAAGGAAGTATCTGTTGAGAGCAAAGGGAAGAACAGGCGAAAGGTGCATGATAAAGGATTCTTTTAATGGTGAAAACTTACTGGTCATTAATGTTTCCGGATGTTAACATCTAACAGGCAAGCTAAAATTTAGGTGAAATGATCTCATTTAAGTTTCTCAAAGGCTTAGTTCCTGTATCCACAGTGTAGGAATTTCTATTAGACTGTTATTCCATTGGGAGGTTTTGGCTACTTAGGAAACTTTTCTTTAAAAACAAAAAATTAAAAAAAAAAACATAACAAGACGTGTGGTTATTTTAAGCTGTTGTTTTGAGGGTACTAAAGAATTTGATACAGCCTCTGGCCAGATAGGTCTCTTGAGTTCTCAAATACTTCTCTGGAAACTTTCTGCATTGTCTAGGAGCTTAAGAGTGCCGTTGTCTTTCGCCTTAATTTCTAGAAATTCTGTACTTGGAATCTCAGGGAATAAACTATGTTGGGGGAAGTTAAACTACATGGCCGGTCTTGTTTTTATTTAATTAACTGAAATCTCCCTGGAACCCAGTTTCTCTCACTAGGTCGAGTCTTTATCTCTAACTGCCTTTTTCTCAATCACTTTGCAGTAAGGTGCTCAGATAGCCAACTCCACTATCTTTCCTGTCTTTGAATCCTGACTGGTATTTCTCTGTTCTCGGAAATTCTCTTGGTTTTTATTCCTTGATCCACTTGTCAATGTTACCACTTTTCTTCCTGTTCCTCAGTCCTTCCTATCAAGCCACAGGCATTTAGGGGAAGGTGTTGGGTGCCAGAGAACTAACTCATGTGCCTTGTAGATTATAATCTGTTAGATTCTGGTTTTGCTCCAGTACTGAGCATACTTTCATAACCACCAAAACATTTCAGTTTGGATACAAATGGGTACCTTGTGAAGCACGTAAAAAGACCTAATACCTGTCCTTCATTAAAACCTTTATGTAGATTAGCCTAAAGAAACATAATCAGGCCTAAATCAAAAGTAAAGGGAAGATTATTGGATATTTCCCTTTATGTAACTTAATTTTAAGGAAAGCATATTTATGGCTATTTCAATAAATGAACCTAAAGTTTCTTGGGTCCCAGAATTCAAAGCATATTTATAAATGTATAATTCACCTACTTCTTGGTTGAAATGGGCTAGTTGGGCTAGCCTGGGGAATGCTATCATTTTTACTATATTCTATAGAGAAAATATTTTCAAATTGATGATCTTTTAAAATATAACCCATTTTTACATCGAATTTATCTGTACAGTGGTTTCTTTAAAATTGTACATAAAATGTGTTTACTATAAAATTGACTTAATGTATAAAATACTGCTTTCTGCTATAATAAAAGTATTAGTACTTGCTATGTTTTTGGTGACTTTTCATAAAATTGAAAATAGTTTGAAATTTTTATTTTTAGTAATGGGTGGTTCTGGCTGGGTAGCTCAGTTGGTTGGACCATTGTCCCAACATGCCAAGGTTGTGGGTTTGATTACTGGAACAGGGCACATACAAGAATAAACCAGCCCTGGCTGGTGTAGCTCAGTGGATTGAGCACGGGTCTGTGAACCAAAGGATCAAGGTTCGATTCCCAGTCAGGGCACATGCCTGGGTTGCAGGCCAGTTCCCAGCAGGGAATGCACAAGAGGCAACCATACATTGATATTACTCTCCCTCTCCCTTCCCCTCTAAAAATAAATAAAATCTTTTTTAAAAAAGGATGAACCAGTAATGCATAAATAGGTGGGTCAACAAATCAATGTTTATCTAAAATCAATAAAATTTTAAAAAGTAACATAATGGGTGTGAAAGTTTAAGTACTGGAAAAAAAACTAATAGTCAACACATAGTTAACATTTTTGTGAGCATCTCTTCAGGAGTTCATTTACAAAATTGGAATCATTCATTCAGTTTTGGGAATTGCTTTTTCCCTCAACATGTTGTGCACCCTTTTCTGTAAGTATTGGTACAACATTTTGATGACTACATGATATTGTTATGGAACAGACCCAAGGTGGATATACAATATACTATTATCTAAAGGACCCCTGACTAGGTTCACTATGCCCACCACTAGAGGAAAAACATCGCTCAATGCCAGAGATTTGTGAAAAGGAAAGGAACTATTTAAAAACTATACAGAGTTAGAGTAGTGGCTTAATATCTTCATTAAAATACTTATAAAGTCCTTTAGAATACCCACAGATGCACACAGTTCTTCCTTCTCCCTTTGCCCTAGTCTGGGGTATGGTATTTCAGGAGAAGTACGAGTCTGTGATTCAGGCTTGCAGCACCATCAGCTGTGTCGCTGCCATGATTTCCAGTTAATGCAAAGCCATTGGCACCTTCTCATGACCTACCAGCAAGAGTCCTTTTACCCCCTTTCTTTCAGGGAAAGTCTCTCCTGCTTCCTAAACCACATGGCAAAAGGGAGCACCCCAAAGCCGTGGGATCCCTGCTCCGCCAAAGCCGCATGGTTCTCTCCTCGTCAGGCTGCTGCGCCTGGGTTTAAATCCCCATGCCACTCTTTCTCTGCAGCCCCATTTCCAACTCCTACAATCAATTACACCTTCCAGCATTCCTATATTCCAGCTTTTCTGGGCTGCCATAATAAGTCTGGGCAGGTGTGGCCCCATGGTTTGGAGCCAGTCATCTCCAAGCTCTCACACAGGTGCTGTAACGAGGGGGAGCTGCCTCCCAGTTACATTTTGGGTGGAAGTCACTTCCATCCTCCTGGCTCAAAGCATGGCCACACCTATTTAACATATCTATGAAACCAGTTGAAGGTTATAGATATATTAAATGGCAATGCCAGAAGCTAGCTGCAAAGCTGTTGCTGTACAAAACAGCTCTCAATGGCCCTGCTCCATGTGTCCCATCCCCCAGTTCAGCCTTGGGTTGGGGGGGGGGCAGTGAGGACATCCTACATATTTTTCTAATATTTCCTGGACACCTTGAGTTCTGGGACCCCATTACAAATCCCTATTTGGGTCCCCCCTCTAGGCTGCACCTTGTTATAGTATCTCACTGTATATTTAGCCAGGACTCTAGATGTCCACGTGAGTTTTCGCTTACAAACAACCCTAAAATGAATGTCCTTGTGTAAATCTTTGCCTGCTTGCCTGATTGTCAATTTAGGATAAATTTTCTAAAAGAATTTCAGGATCAAAGTAAATGTGCATTAAATTTTGGTGCAGGTTGCTCTCCAATGCAGTACTAGTTTACATTCCCACCTTACAGTGAATGAGAGAAACTATTTCCCTACAGCAATGAACCCCTGAGTTTTAGTTTTCTATCTGTTGCTAGGTACAGAATGATATTGCATCTTTTTTATTTGCATCTTTTAATTGAGTGAGGGTTAACATCTCCCATTTATAGACCATTTGCATTAAAAAAAATTACCCTAGGCCCTGGCTCAGTTGGTTAGAGCTTGGTCCTGTGATACACTCAGGGCACATAAAAGAATCAACCGAGTGCATGAATTAGCAGAACAACACATGTAGCGGAAATTTTAGAAATGCATAAGGTCTCTGGGACAAAAATTAGGATGGAACCCTGAAGAACCCTAACATTTTTAAGAGAAAGATCTATTTTATGCCTTAGAATAATTCTGTAAAGTAATACATGATCACTTATGTTTTACTATGAGACACCTGAAGCTTAGAAAAGTTAACTTGTTGATAGGCAGATCTCAGTTTCCGAAATCAGTGCTCTTTTGTGTATCTCAAAACATTTTACATAGTCTCCGACCCCCTCCACTGTGCCCCGAACTTGACTTGCTCATTTATGAAGGTATGTAATGGAAAAAGTCAAACCCATGTGTCTTGTCACAGCTCTGGGATTTAATTAAAACTCTTATGTTGGGAAGTTGTGTACAACTCTATAACCCGTATTTCAGAGTTGAAGTGAAATATTTGCTTATCACGGAATGCTTTTTACATTCGTACCTTTCACTCAACAGGCTGAAGAGAACAATTCGGTTCTCGACCAAGTTGCTCACAGGAAAAAGGTCTCGGTGGCAAACAAAATTTCTTCTTCGCCCTACAAGCATTTCTTGCTGATACCTACATGATGTCACCGTTTCTCAGGTGACAGACTAAGGAGATTCAGTTTCCTAACAAGTCGCTTCTGGATAGCCTTTCTGAACGAATTAAGTTCGAGAAACGCAGTTTCACTGCGTATTAATACTAAGAGATCCTTTTACATTTTATCATGATGGGCTGAGTTATACACTAATACCAAAAGAATTATGCCTCTCAGCTTATATCAAAAACAAGGTTAGGTACGTTTGCAAACAATATTTCCATGTTATATTAAAGCCAGCCAGTAGTTTTGCATAGACAGAACTTCGCTGGTTCTAGAGAGAATTCACCAAAGCAGAGGGCGGGGCTGCAGGTGTGACCACCTCCGACAACCTCGTTTCTTTGACAGCGGTTACTAAGGTAATCATACGCCTTTCCATTGGTCACTGCCGAGCATATTGCGGTTCCCTTGCGGACTTCATTGGTTACCGTTCTGCAGCGCTCGGGCCTATCGGGCCGTAAGTGAAGTGTCGCAAAGCAGAAGGAAGGCGGGAGTCCCAATTGGAAACATTAAAGGAACCCAGAGGTGCGGAGTCCGCTATGGCGAATGGTGCGTGGGCTGAGATTCGTGAGAAATTCCAGGCCGCGCTGGCTCTGTCGCGGGTAGAATTGCATAAAAACCCCGAGAAGGAGCCTTACAAGTCCAAATACGGCGCCCGAGTTTTGCTGGAAGAGGTCAAAGCGCTGCTGGGCCCCGCGCCGGAGGACGAGGATGAGCTGCCTCCGGCCGAGGAGGGCTTGGGCGCGGAGGCCCACGCCCTGGGGCTGCCGGCGGAGCTGGTGGAGGTCGAGGGCCCGGTCGCCCAGCGGGCAGTGAGGCTGGCGGTCATTGAGTTCCATCTCGGGGTGAACCTCATCGACACGGAGGAGCTGTCGGCGGGTGAGGAGCATCTGGCGAAATGCCTGAGGCTGCTGCGCAAGTACCGGTTGTCGCAAGACTGCGTCTCTCTGTACATCCAGGCGCAGGTGAGAGCGAGCCCGGCCCGCGGCCGTCGGCCCGAGGCGGGGGCTGGAGAGAGGCCCCGACTCCTGCCTGGGCCAGAGTGTTATGAGGCGCAATTTGACCCACGTTTTTGAAGCTTTGGGGTTAGCGTCTTCCAGCCTTCTCTTCACTCTCACCGCCCACTGCCACCTCTCTTGCAGCCTCGCCTAGCCGTGTTCAAAGCCATTGTTTACCCGAGACTCCTACCATCCCATATGCCTTTTCCAACTTCTCCACCAGTCCTCATCCTGTTCATTCTGTTAAGGAAAAGTCAAAGTAGTTTCAATCTTAATTTAAGGTCTCAAGGAAATTACAAATAGTGGCCGGAGTACATTCTTAATTTAAAACAAAATGTTTGAAATCTAAAGTTTCTACTCTTGCCGTATTCATTCGTTTGTTCCCCAGCGAAGTCCTCCTGCCCATTCTTTAAAACTCATCTCAAGACTCACCTCATACTTTTAGTAACTTTATTTTGATAGTTTTATTCCTAATTGATGTCTCCCCACCTTCGGAATCTTATTTCTTATATCACTTTGTTCCCCATTTATATGGTACCTGGTTTACCAAAAAATCTGACATTCTCGTCAGATTTGAACATAACACTTCAAAATACAACTTGTGTATACCAGGTACTTAACATTTACCAAAATCGATATTATGGTAAGTAGGCCTCAAAAACCTCAAAATTGAATAAGAAATTGTATAGGTCATATTTTATGATCACGGCCCAATAAAGTTAAAAGCTGTATAATAATAGGAACTATAGCTTTTTTTGCTTACTGTTGGTAACCTTAGTACCTGGCTCCTTGTAGGCCATTCTAAAAATTTGTTGAATGGATGAGTGATCTAATGAAATTAATAAGATACTGAATTCAAACAAGACCTCAATTATTTGAAATTTTCTTAAACCATGTGGCTGCTTAAGATCTTAGAATATTTAAAAAATTACTTGAATATATTGCCCTGGCTGGTGTGGCTCAGTGGTTTGAGTGCTGGCCTGCGAACCAAAGGGTCGCTGATTTGATTCCCAGTCAGGGCAACCTGCCTGGGTTTGTGGCCAGGTCTGCGCCCTGGAGGCTACGGATTGAGGGATCTCTCACACATAGATGTTTCTCTCCCCCTTTCTCCTTCCCTTCCCATCTCTCTAAAGGTGGAGAAATAAAATATTTAAAAGAAAATAAAAAATTACTTCAATATCTCAAAAATAGAAACTTTCCTTAATGTAGTATAGCATCTCCACTGCTTATTGTATTTTATTAATTTTAATGTGTGTATTATTTCATATTTTAATATCTGAAATCATTGTGCCTTTATAGCTGTTTGATTTTGTTATTTACTTGGCAGTGTTTTCTTTTTGATACATAAAATAATTGTGTGTCGCCGTGGCTGGTGTAGCTCAGTAGATTGAGCACAGGCCTGCGAACCAGAGGATCTCTGTTCAACTCTCAGTCAAGGCACATGCCTGGGTTGCAGGCTGGTTCCCTGCAGGGGAGCCTCCAGCAGGGGACGCCCAAAAGGCAACCATACAGTGAGGTTTCTCTCCCTCTTTCCTTACCCTCTAGAGATAAATAAGTAAATAAAATCTTTAAAAAATATATTAAAAAAATAATTGTGTGTCTTACAGTCTTTGACATCTACCTTCAGTAACATACATATTTCAAACAGCCAACCTTTTCTGATTAAATGTATCCTTAACTAAATCAGAAACACAAACCTTAATTAGATGTTTTGTCCACTATAATAGTACAGAGATCAAATGAGAGTNGGGAAGGAGAGAGGGAGAGAAACATCAATGTATGGTTGCCTTTTGTGCATCCCCTGCTGGTAGTTAGCCTGCAAGGAACCGGCCTGCAACCCAGGCATGTGCCCTGACTGGGAATCGAACCGCGATCCTCTGGTTCGCAGGCCCGCGCTCAATCCACTGAGCTACGCCAGCCAGGGCAGTAAAATCTTTAAAAAATATATTAAAAAAATAATTGTGTGTCTTACAGTCTTTGACATCTACCTTCAGTAACATACATATTCCAAACAGCCAACCTTTTCTGATTAAATGTATCCTTAACTAAATCAGAAACACAAACCTTAATTAGATGTTCTGTCCACTATAATAGTACAGAGATCAAATGAGAGTTATTTTGGAAAAGTAAAATAATTTATAAAAATAAAAATCATTTGTATGTGTGATCCTAGAGAAGCTGAAGTCAACAACTGAGAAATTAGTGAGATTATCTTTTTGATGAAGGAGGATATAAGATAAATATATCAATAGTATTCCTTTATATAAGCGATAACTTGTTAAAAATACTGTTTTTAGAAATTGCATTCATAATAGCAGTATTAGAGGTGATAGAATTGATAATCTTTTTTTAAAATTTATTTTTAGAGAGAGGGGAGGGGAGTGAGAAAGAGAAGGAGAGAAACATCAATGGGAGGCTGCCTCTCCTGCCACCTCTGCAGGGGACCTGGCCTGAAACCCAGGCGTGTGCCCTGACTGGGAATTGAACCCAACTCTTGGGTTCGCCGGCTGGCACTCAATCCACTTAAGTCACACCTGCTGATCTTAAAAGGAGAGATGTACTATGTTCCAGGGTAGTAAAATTAAACATCATAGCATCACCATCCTGACATCTATTTGTAGGGCTGGTGCAGTTTCTGCCAAAATCACAATAGGTTTTTTCTTGGAACTTGACAAAACGATTATGTTTATCTGAAAGAATAAAGAAAAGTGAATATAAAAATATGAAAAGTAATGCACTAAAACTAGCCTACTGGGTACTAAAACTGTATAGCAGTAGTAATTTAGTTTGATTCAGTTTGTGCTAGTCTGTTTCTTAACTCTACTGTTTAACTGATGTGTTTATTCCGGTGGCATTAACACACCAAAACATTTTATTACATTTAATATTTGCTATGTGTGATGAGAAATTTGACCTCACTAATAATAAAGCAAGCTAAAAGAATGAAATAGAAAAATTATATCAGATTGGGAGAGATTATTAAAGATATTGATCATATTCATAGTTGGAGAGACTGAAAAAGTAAATGGCTAGTAAATGGCTAGTAAGCCATTTACATTATTGCTACGGGAAATATAAATTTATCCAACTTCTCTGAAGATCAGAGGTGTCAGAACTCTTGGTTTTATTTATTTATTTTTTGTATATTTCTCCATTATTGTTTAGTCCCCTTATACCCTACTCCACTCCCCCTGGGGTATTAGAACTCTTGAGTTAAAACTTTGAAAAATTCCACATCAGTATTATAAAATAATATTGGGATTTATATGCAAAGGTATGTTAACATGGATGTTCATCATGGCCCTGGTAATTTAAAAACTATTAGTAGAAATATGGTTAAGTAAATACTGATACATTCATATAGAACAATGATCTCAATTGGTGTGCTGCAAGAATTTTCAAAACAGGCAATACCTGACTAGTCAAGGCACTGACCTCTTTTCTTTTAGATTGTCAAATTAAAAAATGACAACAGCCAATGGGGTAGCCATCCAGTATGAATAAAAAGTATAGTTATTTTTGTTAGATCAGGAAAAAAATTGAATATGTATTTTTAGTGTGCTGCAGAATTTTAAGAATTAGTTAGCCACGAGATGAAAAAGGTCGAGAATCGTTGATATAGAAGAACAGTATGCAGCCATTAAAATTATGATTTGTATTTGTTAACCAAAAAGATCAATCTTGAGAGGGAGAGGGATGACAGGCGTGTTTGGAATTATGGAGAATGATTCTGTTTTGGTAAGAGACTATGTGTGTATGTAAGAAAAAGTTTGAAAGTATCACTGTGTGAATTTATGGTATTTTGGCTGTTTTGGCACAATCTGGTGTCTTCTTCTGGCAAAGTATAGGTGTAGGGAATCTGGACCCACATTAGATTATCAAATTTTTGCTGTCAGCAGTATATACTTGCATTATCATCTTGAGTAGAAACTCTAAGCTATTGCACATTGCTTTAGTAAAATTCCCTAACACATTAGCATATTGGTCGATTATCCCTCTACCCTAGGATACACACACATGTCTAAGGAATACCTTTTGTGTGCATTTATGGTTTTATTGAGATACAATTTGACATGATAAAACTGCACATATCTTAAGTATACCATTTGATGAGTTTTGACATACATATGGAACAGTCACTGCAGTCAAGGTAATGAAAATATCCATCACTGCTAAAAGTTTTCTTGTGTTCCTTGATAACGCCTCCCTCCCTCCCTTCTTCCTTTACTCTTCTCTCTCCCTTCTTGCCCTCCTCCCCCTCATTTTCTAGAATTTCACAATGAAATCATATAGTGCATACTCTTCATTGGTCTCACTTCTTTGATTCAGCATCATTTTTTTGTTGTGTCTGAGGTGATCATGTTTTTTTATTTTTTAGTCTTAATACAGTGAATTTCATTGACTTCCTGATGTTAAACCAACCTTTCCTTCTTGTGATAAACACCTGGAATATTTAATCAAGTAAAACTTGGGTAAATTGTTACTGTTGCTATACACTGTTGAACTCAATTTGCTAAAATTTGGTAACATTTTTTGTATATATGTTCCTGAAGGATATCAGTCTGTAGTTTACTTATGTCTTTGATTTAGAATGAGATGGGAACTCTTCTTTCCTCTTTACTTTTCTAGAGGAATTTGTGTAGAGTTAGTATTATTTCTTCTTTACATATTTAGTAGAATTCAACAGTAGCAGTACTTTGTTAGTTGTTTTTATTTTATATTTAACCTTTTCCAAACCTGGTGTGGTATCTTGAGGGCAAGAACATGATGATGTTCCGTGAATGGTACAATATTTTCTGGTATATTATTGTAGGATTTATATTATATTTACTTATATTTTGTAAAGATTTTATTTTTTTTAAATTTATCTTTTAGAGGGGAAGGGAAGGAGAGAGGGAGAGAAATATCAATGTATGGTTACCTCTGATGAGTCCCCTGTTGGGAACTGGCCTGCAACCCAGGCATGTGCCCTGACTGGGAATCGAACCACGATTGTATGGTTTGCAGGCCCGCGCTCAATCCACTGAGCTACATCAGCCAGGGCAAATGTCTATAATTTTAAAGTAGTGATTAATATAAATATTTTGTGATATCAGCTAATTGTAATATGGAGGTTTTTTCACTTTGATGAGTCACAAAATCTCAGGTACTAAATACTGTTGCATTTTGTTTCCCACATTTATAATGAAAAGATGCTAAATTTTAGTAGAACATAATGAAAATAAATTATAATGCTTTTCCCACCCACATTCATAGACTCTGAATTGTATTCCTGGGTACCTTGTGCATCTAGACCCCAGACTGAGAATCTGTATTAAGCCCTGGCTGGTGTAGCTCAGTGGATTGAGTGCAGGCCTTCGAACCAGAGGGTCATGGTTTGATTCCCAGTCAGGGCACCTGCCTGGGTTGCAGGCCAGTTCCCAGCAGGGGACGCATGAGAGGCAACCATACATTGGTATTTCTCTCCTTTCTCCTTCCCTTCCCCTCTAAAGATAAATAAATAAAATCTAAACAAAAACAAAAAGAATTTGTATTAAAAACTGTTTTCTTATCCTGTACCCTTTCCTAGGAAAATTAAAAAAAAAAAAAGATGGTAGAAATCCAGTGTCTGAAGTTTCCTCTTGCCTAAAGGACTGCCCCAAGGGGTGGGAGGCAGTCTAACTTTGTTTTCTAAAAAGGGGTTGGGCATGCAGTCTTGAGTTCTGACCCTTTTAACAGGTCTGAGTTGCTCTGTACAGGGCCTGATAAAGGGTCATATGGCAGGGGACAAACTGGCTTGGTTTTAAAAGGTTATTTAGTGCCGAATCTTAGACCTTTGTGGCAGCAGAAGGAAGTTGGTGCTGTGGAGATCAAAGGAAGTGATCAATACAAGAAAAGACAATACAAATGAAGAATTCTTTAGTTGACTGGATACAATTAAAAAATTGTGTAATTTTAAGAACTCTAGAAAATCACATGTTTCATTGTTTGAAATGGTAAACATTAGGAATCTGACTTCACTGATGAGTAAAGGTACATAGCATCTTCAGAGTTTTTATAACATAATTTGAATAATTGAAATTTGAGATTTCATGTCCATTTATTCAGGATTTGAACCAAACAATAACTGTTGAATATGTTTCCTTTTTAAGAGGTCTCTGGAAATTGTAGGTATTTGAAAACATGTTTCTGGCTCATCTTTATCTCTATGTATATTATCTATTGCTATTAAAATGTTACCCCAAATTTAACGTCTTGAAAAAACAAACTTTTATTATGTCAGGAATCTAGGCATGGCTTAGCTGGTGGTCTCTGGCTTAAGGTATGTCATCAGATTGTTGTCCTGTTGGGGCTGCACTTGAAGGCTCAAGTCAGGGAGGATCTCCCAAGCTCTCTCACAGGATTGCTGGCAGGATTCAGTTCCTTACAGGCTGTTGGTTTGAGAGCCTCAGTTGACCTCCCTCAGTGCTTGCCACAAGAGTCTGTATACCAGGTGACTCACAGCATGGCAGATGGCTTCCCTCAGAGAGAGTGGGACAGACAGGGAGCACCCAGAAAGGAACCACAGTGTTCTGTAACCTAGTCTTGGAAGAGACACTCTATCATTTCTGCCATATTTTGTTTGTTAAAAGCAAGCCATCTGACCCCTGTGGCTCAGTTGGTTGGGTGTCATTCTGCAAAGTGAAAGGTCACTGGATCCATTCCTGGCCAGGGCACGTGTGTGGGTTTCGGGTTCAGTCCCCAGTTGCAACTGATCGATGTTTTTCACAGCGATATTTCTCTCCCTCTCGTTCTCCCTCCCTTCTCCTCCCTCTAAACAATAAATAAAATCTTTTAAAAAAGATTTAAAAAATAAACATTCAAAAAATAAAAATAAACTTAAAAATAAAATCTTTTTAAAAGATTTTATTTATTTTTAAAGAGAAGGGAAGGGAGGAGAGGGAGGGAAACATTGGCTTGTACAAACACAGGCACGTGCCCTGACTGGAAACTGAATGTGAGACCCTTCGTTTTGCAGGCTGGTGTTCAATCCACCAAGCTACACCAGGGAGATTTTATTTATTTATTTATTAAAGATTGTATTTCTTTATTTTTAGAGAGAGGAGAAGGGAGGGAGAAAGAGAGGAAGAGAAACATTAGTGTGTGGTTGCCTCTCATGGCCCCCACTGGGAACCTGGCCTGCAACCCAGGCATGTGCCCTGACCAGGAATTGAACCAACAAACCAGTGACCTTTTGGGTTGTAAGTCAGTCCAACCTGATCCACAGCAGTCAGGGCAATAAATAAAGTTTTTAAAAAGAAAAACAAAAAGCAGATCACTAAATCCAGTCCATACTTAAGGGAAAGAGATTGTGCAAGGTCAAGAATACCAGGGGGCAGGAATCATTAGGTATCCATCTGTAGCCGCTTACCACTACATGAGGACAATATTGTTATGTGAATAACTCACTGTTAGTAAGACTAGTACTATTTGATAGGGTAATGTTGACTTTGAAACTATGAAAGTTACTTTAATTAGAAGTTTATATTGTCATTGTTTCTTTTTTTTATTTTGCAGAATAATCTGGGTATCTTGTGGTCTGAAAGAGAAGAAATTGAAACAGCACAAGCTTACCTGGAATCATCAGAAGCACTATATAATCAGTATATGAAAGAGGTATGTTGCATGTCAGATAAATTTTAAGATTTGATTGAAACTAGTCAAGAATCGATATTAAGAATTCCTCACTCACAATATTATATATAACTCTTCATTATACATAGGGACCTCTCTAGAGAGCTGTCTAGGTGGCCACCGAAAAGCTGTACTTGAAGGCACTGATATAAATGATTTACAAATTTTAACTCATTTAATCCTCATGACAGTTTATGAGGTGGATACTTTTTATCCTTATCTTAGAGATGAGGAAACAGCACAAGAGATTAAGTGACTCGACTCCACCCACTAGTGAGTGGTGAAGCTGTTGATTCCAACCCACAAGATCTGACTCCAGAACCCATACTTTTAACCACTATGCTGCCTCACTTAGCAGTTGGACTTAGTGTAAAATACGAGTGTGAGGTGCTTCTTTAAAGACACTGTAGTATCAGCCCTGGCAGGTATAGCTCAGTGGATTGAGCGTGGGCCTGCAAACCAGACGATTGCAGTTTGATTCCCAGTCAGGGCACATGCCTGGGTTGCACACCAGTTCCCAATAGGGGATACATGAGAGGCAACCATACATTGATATTTCTCTCCCTCTCTCCTTCCCTTCCCCTCTAAAGATAAATAAATAAAATCTTTTAAATTAAAAAAAAAGAACACTGTAGTATCAATTGATGATAGCAGATAGAAGGAATGTACAGTAAACAGAACGCACAGACTCAGCATTCCTATTTGCTTTGTCAATTTAATTCATTAGGAGTTTATTGTTTTTGCTATGTGCCAGGTACTATGCAAATGTGTTGCAGAATCAAATATGAATAAAGTATGGTCTCTACCTATAACTAGCTGCCCCTGAAGGATAAAGGTTGAAGGAAATCAACATGTTCATTATAACCACAAGAAATTTTCTTTTATTTATTTTTAAAGATTATTTATTTATTTTTAGATAGAGGGGAAGGGAGGGAGAAAGAGAGGGAGAGAAACATCAATGTGTGGTTGCCTCTCACACACCCCATACTGGGGACCTAGCCTGCAACCCAGGCATGAGCCCTGACTGGGAATTGAACTGGCAACCCTTTAGTTCACAGGCTGGTGCTCAATTCACTGAACCACACCAGCCAGAGCACCACAAGAAATTTTAGAATGTACATTTAGAGTATGTGTTAATGAGCCCTTAACACTTACTTTTTTCCTGAGGAATGTATCCCCAAGTTGGAGAAGTTTAAGTCACAGCTTTTCTATCTTGGTGTTACCACTTTTCTCCTAAAGTCCTAAGGAGAGCAGAGCACCACAAAGCCAAACTGAGATGTTGGGCTTCTTTTGTGATTTTAAGCTCTCACTCTTAATACATGAACTTACTAAATTAAAATCTGTAGATACCAAATAACTATAATATTTCATTAAAGAATAGTATTAATAAGGAAACATGAAACTCTGTACTTGTATACCTCTGTTTTAGTTAAGAGACTGATTTAACTGTTAATGTCACACACAGAGTATGGTAGTCATAACAGTGAAGTATGCACATAAAATAAAACATTAATTCCCCTCATCAAGACAGAGATAAGCATACTAAATAAATAGGTCTCAAAATTGTAGAGGCCGTCTCTGAAGAGCTGCTTATCTATTGTGTTTGCTTTGGGCCTTGCTTCCTGTCTTTGCCATTTTTACTTTCTGGGAATTCTAGGAGCCCAAGTCATGATGTTTTTAGTGTTTGTATCCAGGATATAAGACCACTTTTTTTTAAATGGGAAGCATTGTTGCTATTTGGTGGTTAGTGAATTCAGTTTAAACTAAGACTGGGCTTGTAGATGGGACTTCTCTCAAAGAAGTAGAATGAGGCACAGGTTCTACTTCTTTGAGAGAAGTCCCATCTGGATTTCCTAGAAGTCTATTTCCTTTGTCAGATTGGGGAGTTCTCCTTTATTATTTGTTCAAATAAGTTTTCCACTTGTTGCTCTTTCTCTTCCCCTTCTGGTACCGTAATTTGGATGTTGGAACGTTTAAAGATGTCCTGGAGGTTCCTAAGCCTCCAGGTTTTTAAAAGAACTTTTTTTTTTTTACCATACAGACTCAAGACTTAAAATACTTAAAAAAGCAAAATTTTCTCTTTTTGTGTGTGTATTTGAAATTCACCAGAAGCAGTAATTAAAATCTTGTCACATGTGAGTTTGTAGGAAATCTCCTTTTATTGCTTTGACTCTTTCATATTTTATGGTTAGGAAAATTACTTCTAAGGTAACATGAAATGAAGTGGTAGAAAGTATGTTGGACCATTAAAATTTTTGATTTCTCTCATTTCTCCAGAAGAGGGCGCTTGGTGCTTAGAGTAAAATTTTAGAGTTTTGTTTTTCTAATTGTAGATTGGGATTCCTCCACTTGATCCTACTGAGCATTTTCTCCCTGAAGAAGAGAAACTTACTGAACAAGAGAGATCAAAACGGTGAGTAGGTATAGAAATCAGCCGCCACAGGTATTTCTACGTAGTATAGATGATTGTTCAAAAAAAGCATGTTTTCTCTTTCACTGCATTCTCAAAGATTCTAGAATGTAGATTCTGATACAGATTAAAACCTTCATTTACCATTTGCTAATATGTGACCCAGTTCAAATCTAAGACTCAGTTTCCTTATCTGTGAAATAGATAGAGTAGCCATAGCCAATTCAAGAGTTGGTGAGAGCATCAAGGTAAACATATATGAATGTTCTGTATAAATTGTAAACCATTATGCAAATAAGGGTTTTTTCCTTCATAGATTTGAGAAGGTTTATACTCATAACCTGTATTACCTGGCTCAAGTCTACCAGCACATGGAAATGTTTGAGAAGGCTGCACAGTACTGCCACAGTACTCTAAAACGCCAGCTGGAGCACAGCGCCTACCACCCTATGGAGTGGGCTGTCAATGCCGCCACCCTGTCACAATTTTACATCAATAAGGTAAGCGTCTTGAAGTTGTTGTCTAACCAGGTTTCTGATAGAATATGTGAAATATAGACCAAAAAGTGCCTCAAAAAATACCGTCTTTTAAAAATAAGTAGCTTATATTTTATGATGTAAACTAGACAGAAAAGTACATCCCAATTTGCCAGTGCACTAAAATTCTGTAGCTTTTTTTGCATTAATCTATTGAATCTTAAAATACTGAGTTTTATCATTGTCTTACATGTCTTACATTGTCTTACATTTCTAGTCTCTAAAATTACATGTTACCTAAGACCAATTCTTTTTTGTTATAAGCATGCTATCTTAATTCATTTTAGTGAGATGTTACCTTAAAGTGAAGATTTTATCTTGTAGATATAACTTTATCTTTAGGCAGTGGTAATCTGGTAGTTACAAGAATTTGCCTGAGGAAGTGGACTGTTAAATGTGGGCTTTGATAAAAGCATGTGATGCATTTCAGTTATTCTTTAGAATTAATTCCTTTATGATAATATTTTTTCTGATGGAAATATCTGTTCAGTTCCAGAGTTCTAGGTCTTTATTATGGATATATACTTTTCTGGAGTATTACACAGGGACAAATTTGAGCTTTTTAGTTGTTTTATCATAATTATTCAGAATCATGTTGTATACTTCTGGTTGATTTATTTGTTTCTCTAGTCCTAAGAATTGTTTTTTTTTTAAATATTTTATTTATTTATTTTTAGACAGGGGAATGGAGGGAGAAAGGGGGAGTGAAATATTAATGTATGGTTGCCTCTTACCCGCCCCCTAATGGGAACCTGGCTGGCAACCCAGACATGTGCCCTGACTGAGAATCAAACCTGTGACCATTTGGTTCCCAGGCTGGTGCTCAATCCACTGAGCCACACCAGCCAGGGCCTAGTCCTAAGAGTTTTTAATGCTGAAACACTTTTAAGCCACCTTTCCCAGCTAGATTTTCTCAATCATGTATCTCAGCAATAAAAATTACTTTTATTTGTATTTCTGATTCACAAGTTTTAGTAATTTTTTGCTTATCAGAGTTCCTTCTTAGATATCTCTGCTTACCTGCTACTGTATGTAGCCTTAGTGGGCCTTTAGACTTTCTACATTTTTTTTTAGTGCTGGTTCTGTAAATGCGCCCTATGTTTAAAGTATTGTCCTACAGAATTTCATTCAGAAAAGCTATTAGCAGGAGAGAAAGGGCTGTGGTGACTGCAGCATCGCTTCTAGGACTTTGGTCTAAGCTCAAGTGTGTAAGTAGTGCCACTGCATATATCAGAGTGTTCAGTTAAATCGAACTCATGCGCCCATTTCATTGTGCTGTCATCGAAAAGTGTTGTCTTGTGCCTCTGCTTGTGGCACCATTTTTATAGCTTCTGGAGGCCCCTTATTTATTTCGTGTAGCAACTTTAAAATTACGTGTTCACTGTGATTTTAGTTAACACTTAAAATAACGTTGATGTTACTAATACTTAGATATCTTGATATTAATTTAAAATGTAATTTAACACTTAAAGTTGTTAAGCATTCTTTATGTGGAGCATGCAGTAATTTTTATCAGTACCTCCCCTACCCTGTGCTTTTTTTTTTTAATCAAAATGTTTTGTGAGTTTTTGTTACAACCAGCTAAGTTGTATTGCAAAGAGAGGTTTGAACCATGTTTTTAAGAAAGCAGTTGTGATTTATATCACCCTCATCTTCATCTGGTTCCAGTGATGAGGTTTCACTACTCACTGAGTTTCTCCCTGTCAAGTGCTGAAGTCCCACATTTACCAGCCACCCAGAGGGCACAAGGGTGCTGTTCTGGTAGTGGTTGCTCACAGGGAGCCGGTCTGCAAAAAGTGGAAGTGGTGATGATGGGCAACGAATTGTGGAGGGACAATGAAAGCCGTTTATGTAAACTGTAACTTCTAGTTTTTTGAGGTTTAACGCCAACATTTTGATCTGTAGATGTTGCTGGGCTAATACTACACGTGGTTGATCCCCAGCTATTCTCAAGATGGCTTCTAAATTTGCCATATTGGAGAGCTACATTTAATGCTGAGATTTGAAGTCCTAGTTAAGCATTAAAAATTTTCTTAGCAAAATCTGATATGAAGTAGACATTGTATTTAATGAGGGTGGCTTCCAACTAAAAGTTGAACTTTAACTTTGTACTTCCGCTGGGTGGTCCTGTGACTTACATGATAAATGCAAAGTGTTTATATTAACAAGGAGATCTTCTCCAAGTGTTTGAAAAATTTACTGTGACCAGATTTGAATTATGAAGTCCTCCAAGCACGTTGCTAAAGCAGTTTCATAAAGTTTATCTGTGGAAATCCTTTGACTTCAGAACTTGGTGGGAAGCCTCATTATAAATTCCAAAGATTTTGGAAGACAGGAATCTCTTCCTTTCAGAATTGATTCTTTTTGCCTTTGAATGGTAGGATATAAAAGGGATTTCTAAACCTAAAAAAAATTAAATATTTACATCCTTTGACACAATGTAAATGGTCAAATTTATCATGCATGGGACTTTGGCTGTTTGGACTGAACCGAAAGACTGTCTGAGGCACTTGGAGTCTATGATGATAGTTATATCGTCATATGATACGATGATATGGTGATGATAGTTACATGATGAGAGTCGGATACTTACTGATTACCTGAGGAGAGCCACTTGAATCAGCAGCTGTCTTCCAGCCAGTTTGGATTATTAAGAGTTTGGGGGCATTGTACTTCTTTGATGTAACTTTTTAACCTGGTAATACTATAATATGTCTTATATACCTTCTTAATGTTCAGCAACTTCCAGAGTCTCCTTAGTGGTTTTTACCTGAATTTAATAGCTTTTCCCATATCAAAAGACAATATGCAATGTCAATTGCAGGTAAGGCTGTGGGGCACTTGCATTTACTCTTGTTTATTTCCTTACCAGCTGTGTTTCATGGAGGCCAGGCATTGTTTATCAGCTGCTAATGTCATTTTTGGTCAAATTGGAAAGAACCCAGCCACAGAAGACAGTAAGTTTATGTGTGTATGTTTATTATGTGTAAGTTTTTAAAAGCTTTATTTTGAAATATTTTTAAACTTAAAAAATTCAAGAATAAAACAAAAAACTACCTACCATGTGCCCTTCTAAATTCACCAATTTTTAATAATTGGCTCATCTGAAGAGAAATCTTATTTTTCTTTCTGAACTATTTGAGAGAAAATTACATGCATTAAGCTCCCTTACCCCTTAATACTTTAGCATGTATTTCCTAAGAATAAGAATGTTTTCTTATGTAATCATAGAACAGGAAACAATATAATTCTTTTATCTATAATGTGTATTTCTATTTCATTAATTGTCCTCACAATGTTCTTTTCTTTAAAATTTTATTTATTTATCTTTAGAGGGGAAGGGAAGGAGAGAAGGAGAGAAATATCAATGTAGGGTTGCCTCTCGTGAGTCCCCTCCTGGGAGCTGGCCCGCAACCCAGGCATGTGCCCTGACTGGGAATCAAACCGAGATCATGTGGTTCGCAGGCCCGCGCTCAATCCACTGAGCTACGCCAGCCAGGGCTCATAATGTTCTTTATAGCAATTCTTTTCTAGAACCAGAATTTTCATTTCAAGGTTGTATATTGCGCCCTGGCTGGCATAGCTCAGTGGATTGAGTGCGGGCCTGCAAACCACACGATCTCGGTTTGATCTTTGGAAGATAGAAGGGATTGGCAAGAAATATTCAATGACATGAAAAGTGGGAACCTATAGCCAAGATTTCTCTACACAGCAAAGCTGTCATTAGAATTGAAGGGCAGATAAACAGTTTCCCAAACAGTAAAAAAACTAAAGGACTTCATCACCACTAAACCATTATTATGTGAAATGTTAAAAGAACTTATTTAAAAAAAAGAAGAATACCAGAACTATGAACAATAAAATGACAAAAAATACATAGGAATCAACAATTCAATCTAAAAAACAAATTAAGCAAACAAGTAGAACAGAGACAGATTCATGGATACAGAGCATTTTGATGGTTGCCAGTTGATTGTGGGGGAATCGGTGAGAGGATTAAGAAGTAAAAATAGTAGTACAGTATGTAGTTATGGAATAGTTTGGGGAATGTAAAGTACAGTGCAGGAAATGGAGTAACCAAAGGACTTATATTCATGACCCATGGATGTGAACAGTGGTGGAGGGATTGCTGAGTTGAGGTGGGCAAAGGGGTTTTAAAAATCAGGACAACTGTAATAGCATAATCAATAAAATACAATTTAAAAAATACTTTGCCCTCTAAAATATGTAACATTCTTACATAGGTTCCCTGAGCATGTTTTTTTTTAATTTAATTATTGTTCAAGTACAATTTTCTGTCTTTTACTCCTATCCCAGCCCTCCCTCCCAACCTGAGCATGTTTTAGTAAGGTATCAATCCAGTGACTTTTGCTTTTAAACCTGAAGAAATTGAAGAATCCAGATCATCAGGTCATTCCTGAAAAGGAAAAATCAGGGCTTCCTATCTAAGTGCACGTTCCAAAGTACAGTCAGCCGTTACTATTTGTGGATTCCACATTTAGGAATTCACCTACTTGCTACAAACTAATTTTAACTCCAGAGTCAGTACTTGATGTACTTCTCTGCTCATTTGCAGGCATGCGCAGAATAGCAAAGAATTTGAGTCGTCCAAGAAGCACATTCCCAACTGAGGTTGAACAAGGCAATGCTTTGTCTTCTTGTTTCAGCTCTCACACTGTAAAACAAGTGTGGTTTATAGCTTATTTAGGGCTATATTTTTTATAATTTTGTGCTTTTTGTTGTTTCAAATGGCCCCCGATTGCAGTGCTGATGTGATGTCTAGTGTTCCTAAGCATGTGAAGGGTGAGGTGTGCCTTATGGAGAGAATACAGTGAGATAAGCTTCATTCAGGTGCACATTATAGTGCCGTTGGCCATGAACTCAATGTTAATGATCAGTGTTAATTATATTAAATAAGGTGTCTTTAAATGAACACATGTATAATGTTACATTTTGATCAGTTGACAAACATGTTATGACCAGAGCCCATTGGAACTGAACCCTGTATTTACCTTAGGAGCAGTGTTTCAGCATTTGCTAATTCAGTGTCCACAGAGACTTTATACAACATGATTACCATGAAGAACAAGAATCAACTGTGTGTTGTTTTCTTGTAAGAGGATTCAGGTAGAAAGTTTTAATGTTTGGGATAAAAACCACTTTTCCTACTGAAACAAATGTTCACCTGAGGGAGACGTTCCAACCCACTGGGAACTTCCATCAGTGGGTTCCAACCCACTGGGAGCTCCTGTGTTCCTCGGGAGGAGAGTAGATTCTCTCTGTGGAGATTGGGCAGTGCTTCTGTTTACTTGGCATCGGTGGTGTTGGGCACACACCCTTGTTGATGGGAAAAAAGAAGACTACAGAGGAAAGTATGTAGATTAATAGGTATACTTCAGTTACTCTAACGGTGACTGAAAATGTTATTTCATGCTAAAAAGGATTTTTTAAAAACCCTCCCTCAAGGACATGTTCATTGACTTTAGTGAGACAGGAAGGTGGGGGATGAAGAGAGAGGCATCGATGTGAGAGAGAAACATTGATTGTTTGCTTCTGTATGCACCCCTACTGGGAATTGAACCCACAACCTACGTATGTGCCCTGACCAAGAATCGAACCCACAGCTTTTTCGTGTTCAGGACAACACTCCAACCAACTGAGCCACACTGGCCAGGGCTGTAATAAAATTTTTTTAAATAGTAGTGAAAAAATCTAGTGAAAACCAAAATGATTTAAGCCATGAAAATATTTTAAATAAATTTTTCCTTGTAAAAGGGAAATCCTTACACAAATGTAACAATAATTCGGTAAAACTGGACATGGGACTCATACTACAAAATGAAAGAATTGACCCTTCATTAAACCACCTTCATCATTCTGAACATTATTTTGGGATGTTCAGAATGACAACTACTTTTAATTCATGAGAAACCATTTCAGTTTGGATTCCACTAAATTAGAAGTTTTGACAAATTGGTTAGGAGTGATGCTGACCTTCACTTGGTCAGCACTTTTTATTAACAGAGACCACAGCATAGGCATAGTGATAAAAGCAAATGCTTAAACAATTAGAGAAACCTGCTTTCAGTGCCTCATAAAGATCCATTTATAGGCATGAAATACAGAATTCATATTTTAATTAAAGTATTCTGAAAACCAGTGTGAGTGATTCTTGTTAGTGCAGTTTGAGTAATAATGGTGTTGAGCACCTACATGTACCAGCTCTGTCCTAAGTTCTCTGTGCTCATCAGCTCATTAAATCCTCATGCAGCACTATGGGACAGTCACTGCTGCACTCGATATTTGATGGATATAAAAACTGAAGCATGGAGAACTCCAGCAACCTCTAGTATCACACAGATGGTGGGGGGCAGAGCTGGCATTTAAACACAAGCAGGGTCATTGCAAGCTCGTATCTACACTGCTTGAGCCAAAAGACCACAAACCTGAATGTTCCCTACCTCCAATGTCTGCAACCTTGGGAAGGCTTGGAAATAGGCTCAGATAAAGTTAAACTCACAGCATTAAGTTTGGGAACAAGTCCGTGATCATGATAATATGAGATCTGACCAGAAGGTATCCATCCATTTAATATGAAAAATAGAGACCTTTATTGAAGAAGATAGAAAATACAAGAAACATTGTATACAGGACAGTGACACCTCAGTCCCCTTCAAAGTAGGCACCTTGGGGCCCCACACAGTTCTCCCAATTGCCATCAACTGCCCCGCTGTATTTTCCTGAATCTCATCGACAGTCTGAAATCTCTTTTTTTTTAAATATATATTTTATTGATTATACCATTACAGTTGTTCTATTCCCCCCTTTTCATTCCCCTCCACACGCACACTCCCTCCCCCACCATTCTCCCCCCCTTAGTTTATAACCACGTGTCTCAAGTTCTTTAGATTCTATATTTCCCTCACTATTCTCACCCTCTCCCCTATCCATTTTCGGCCTACCATCTATGCTATTTTCTGTGCCTTCTCCCCCCTTCTCCTCCTCCCACCCCCCTGTTTCTAACCCTCCATGTGTTCTTCATTTCTATGATTCCACTCCTGATCTAGCTGTCTTCTTAGTTTGCTTTTGTTTTAGGTGTGGTTGTTAATACCTGTGTATTTGCTGTCCTTTCANCTTCTTTGGTACTCTGAGCTTTCTGGATTTCCTGGAAGTCTATTTCCTTTGCCAGACTGGGGAAGTTCTCCTTTATTATTTGTTCAAATACGTTTTCCACTCATGGCTTTCCCCCTTCTGGTACCCCTATAATCCGGATGTTGGAATGTTTAAAAATGTCCTGGAGGTTCCTTAGCCTCTCCTCATTTTTTTGAATTCTCATTTCTTCATTCCTTTCTGGTGGGATGTTTCGTTCTTCCTTCTGTTCCATTCCATTGATTTGAGTCCCAGTTTCCTTTCCATCATTCTGAACATTATGTTCAGAAAGTTTCCTTTCCTCATTCTGAGCTATTGGTTTCCTGGACATCTCCCTTCATTTCAATTAGTTTAGCCTTCATATGTTCCTCTAATTTATGACTGTACTCTACCAGTTCTGTGAGCATCCTGATAAATAGTGTCTTAAATTAGGCTTCTGAGAGGCTGGCAATCTGTTGGTTGCTTAGAGTTATTGGCTCTGGGACTTTGAGTTCTTCTTGCACCATCTTTTGGGCTGTTCGTGCCTGTTAAGTAGCAGGATCGGAGCCCTAGGTTTTCACCAGAGCAGGGCAACTCAGTCACTGGGTTGTGATGCTGTATGTGGGGGTGGGGTCAAAGAGGGACAATGGCTTCCCTCTGCCGCCTGCCGCCGTGGCCCCCACCAGCACCTCAGCCACCACAGCCACCACCGTCACCAGGCCCACACGTTTCGTTCCACTGCACGCGAATGTGCCAACGCCGTCAGCCCTCCACCACTGGGTTCGCCCCCTGGGGCCTGCGTGGTCCATCTCACTGTGCGCGAATGTGTGACCGAGGTCAGTCTGCCCCACACCCCGACTGGTTCCGGGCTGCCTGGGCGCCTAGGTCGGGGGATCTGTCCTGCCCGACCCAGCTCCACTGCTGGCTCCGCCTCTCTTACCGTTCCCGTTGAACGGTTCGTAGTTGTCGGACTTCCGTATAATTCCGTTTTCTGGTCTTTGGGTGTGTCCTAGTTCTCCAAACCTTTGTTGTATTCAAACTTGGCTGTGGGAGAAGGCACAGTGTTTCCACTTATGCCTCCATCTTGGCGGAAGTTCCTGAAATCTCTTTAAAGGTGATTTTAGTGAAAGACAAATACCATATGATCTCACCTATAAGAGAAATCTAATGAGCAAAGTAAATAATGAACAAAATAGATCCACAAGCATGGAAACATGAAATAGACTGAGAATGACCAGTGGGGAGGGGGGCAGTATGGTGGAAACGAGGGGAAGGGACTAATCAGAGAACAGGTATGAATGACCCATGGACATGAACAACAGTGAGGGAATTGACTGTGGGAAGGGGAGTTGCTGGGTGGAAGAGGGCAAAGGGGGGAAATTGGGACAACTGTACTAGAATAACAATAAAAAATAAAAATTAAAAAAAAAGGTGATTTTAGTTTTGGGAAAAGCCAGACGTTTCAGGGCACCAAATCTGGGCTGTAGGGATGCTGAGTTACCTGGGCGATTTGGTGTTTCGCCAAAAAACTGCAGGGGACACAATGCATGAACAGGTGCATTGTTGTGATGGAGCTGCCAGTCCCCAGCTGCCCATAGCTGTGGCCTCCTGAATCATCTGAATAGTTTCCACAGAGGAATGTTCAAGCTTAACACAAAATTTGATGCAGATTTGTTGCTCTACTTACTTGGCCATTTTGAATGCAATGCCCACACAGTACACATGCTCACTCAACATGGCATCTCCCTCCCCCAATGACTAGTACAGTGAAGTCATTATTGTTCATGCATGTGCACATTCCAGTCCACTCTCCTTGGCTGCCAGGTTGCATCGATGTTGTAACCTGGCACTCATCTCCATCAAGTTGCCTTCTGGTGTGTCTTTTAGCTCTTGAATTACTCTAAGATTCTTAAAACCCTCATCACCCCCCTACTGTTTCTGTAACATTCACAATTATGATTTCCTTGATTGGCTCTGTCATAAGTCCTCTGAAGTCATACACATCATTTGGACACAGTTTTCCCCAGCAAGGACTTACTGTTGGGGGCTTGATGGCTTTCATGGCTTTTCCTCTAACAATGATGGCTCTTCAGTGCTGTGATCCTTCTAGACTTTCGTGATGTTCTGTCAGGGTTCACTGCCATAGCATTGACAGTAGTTGCCATAGAGCACTGTGTATAATGAGCCCCAAAGGTGTTTATGACTCCCTGAGCCAGAGGCTAAAATAGAGGCAAAGTGTTTGGGCGCAGTAGATCACTTAGCTGCCCTGAGCGTTGAACTCATGGGGTCTGGGTGGCCAGGGGCATTGTGGTATCAAAAACTTTAAAGGGCAATTCTTTGCATGCAAGGTACTTCCTGACCGTAGGGACAAAGCATCAATGGAACCAGTCCAGGCTTTCTTATACAACCGGAAGACTGGCAGCTGGTATTTATCTTTTCCCTTCAGGGCTCCGGTTAGTGGCTTTGTAGATAAGGCCACTGCTGATCATAAACCCGACTGCATTTGCACAGAACAGTAGAGGTAGGCTATCCCTTCCTGCCCAAAGTCATGGTGCTTGCTTCTCTTCCTTAATAGAAGTCCTTTGTGGCATTTCCCATCCCCCCCAATAGGGCATTTCATGTCTACATTACAAACCTGGCCCTGCCCTGGCTCGGCTGGCTCAGTGGGTTAGGCATCATCCTGCAAACTGAAAAGTTGCAAGTTTGATTTCCAGTCAGGGCGCATGCGTGGGTTGTGGGCCAGGTCCCTGGTTGGGGGCATGAGAGAGGCAACTGCACATTGATGTTTCTGTTGCATGTCGATATTTCTCTCCCTCTTTTTCTCCCTCCTTTCCCTTCTCTCTAAAAAGAAATAAATCTTTAAAAACAAAACAAAACCCTATTCAGGCAGATACCCTTTTTCTGTGATGATTTTCTTAATGGCATTCGGGAACTTTCCTGCTGCCTCTTGGTCTACAGAAGCTGCCACTTCTGTCACCTTGACATTTTAAAGCCAAACTTCTTTCTAAAAGTAGCCATTCATTGCTGGCATTAAATTCGCCAGCTTTAGGTCCTTTTGCCTTAAATTGTCATGTAATGACTTTACTTTTTCTCAAATTATATTATGTATGCCTCAAATCTATAGGTATGCCTTTCTTAAGCAATCCTGCACTCAAAAATATACATTTTCAGTAAGAGATAAAAAGGTTATTTCTCAAAAAGTTCACGGTTTTCATGCCTACTGGTGTAGCTGCAATTATGGCATCACACATTTCCTTTTCTTTTTTTACACTGATCCTTATGCTGGATTCATTTATCTTGAAGCAGCAGACCATTGCAGCTGCAGAACTCAATCTCTGGTACATATCAAGCAATTCAACTTACTCTTATAATAACATGACTTTTCTCTGCTTCCTGGGAGCATTTCCAGCATCACTAGAGGTACTTCATATGGGTCCCATAGTGTTATTCAAGGCTTACGGTATTGCACTAAATATGAAAAACACACAAGCACCATGAGAGATCACTTTTTACTGCAATATGCAATTTACTAGAGAGAGGAACTGTTCAGGGATGCTTAGCATTTACACAGCATTTTGAGCAGATCGACACTTGAGCTCACAGCAGTAGCAACAGGAGGTCGCTATGAAATTTTACAGTGGTACAGTATGTATCACAGTTAATTTACAGTTAAAACCATAAATTACAATTGCGATTTAATACTGCATCTTTACATTTGTTTATATTTCTCTCAACTGCAAATGATGCCATGTATGGTTTGTGTTTGTGCATAAGTTTTGATAAATTTTAACTGTGTATAATACATTTGTGTGTATTTTATGGTAGTACATGACAAAGTAGACTAGTATGTACATATATTTTATGCATTCATGACACCGTTTTCTTAATTTTGGGGGTATTTCCAGGCTATGATTTGTCAGGGAGTTTTTTTGAATTGTCACAAATTCCAACATTTTTCCAATATATTTACTAAAAGAAATCCACATATAAGTTGACTCATGCTGCTCAAACCCACATTGTTCAAGGGTTTGCCATAGTTGGTTTTTTCCCCCTTAATTTATTACATTGAATTCATTGTAGATTGGTTGAAATCTAAGAGGTACTGATTCCTCCCCCAAAATCAGTAAAAACTGAACTACCAGTAAGATGTCATTGTATTTTTACTCTTCAAAATAGTAAGGTTAAAAATATAAGTGTCCAACGTTTTTTAAATGCTTTCATTGAGCAGCCTGAAATGTTGGTTAGAGTATTTGTTGAAGACAGTTTGGCAGTGTGTATCAAGAACATTCTACATGATGTCAACTCTGACCCAGTGAACTCTGCTTGTAGGAATGTGTCCTAAGGAAATAACCCGAAATCCAGACAGATTTATGCACAGAAATTTTCATGTTTAGAGTGATTTGTAATGGAAAGAATTGGAAACAACATATGCCCAGTATCAGAAAAATGGTTAAAGAATGGCGTATTTATTTAATTGTATATCATGTTATACTTACAAATGATGTTAAAGGGTTGATAATGATATGGGTAAAGTGTTAGAGGTATAATATAGGAAGAAAAAGCTGTATTTAAAACTAAATATATATATCATGACCTTCTTCACCTACAGATAAGACATAAGAAAAAATCAGAAAGAAATATGCAAAAATAATATAAGTGAATGCCTGTGGTTAGTAGGGATTTGGAGTGGGACTCCCCCCACCCTGCCCCAATGCTTCAGTGATGATCTGTACTTTTATAACAGGAAAAAGTGATATAAAAAAAGAATTCAGTACAGTGCACAATGAAAATTACAGTTGTGACTATTAACTTAGACAAATCATGTTTGTAATTTTAGCTACTGAAGCTGAAGGAGATGTGCCAGAGCTTTATCATCAAAGAAAAGGGGAAATAGCAAGATGCTGGATCAAATACTGTTTGACGCTCATGCAGAATGCTCAACTTTCAATGCAGGTAATGCAGTCAAAAGCCATCTTTTCTTAAATGAACAAGACATAGTGAAAGCTTAAAATTGGAATTAGCTTATTGGGCTCACTGCATGTTTATTATGCAAGACATGCAGAATGCTCTCATAAATATGTATTTTTAAAGATTTTACTTATTTTTAGAGATAGGGTGGGGCGGGAGGGAGAGAAATATTGATATATGAGAGATACATTAGTTGGTTGCCTTTCACATGCCCCCAACTGGGGACCCAGCCTGCACCCCAGGCATGTACCCTGACTGGGAATTGAACCAGCAACCTTTTGGTTCCCAGGTTGGCACTCAGTCCATTGAGTCATACAAGCCAGGGCCTGAAGTCTTTTGAGAAGTTATATTCTATCCAAAGAAAAGCCTGTGAACCAAAGGGTTGCCGGTTCATTTTCTAGTCTAGGGCACATGCCTGAGTTGCAGGCCAAGTCCCTGGTTGGGGGAGTGTGAGACAACACATTGATGTTTGCCTTCCTCTCTTCCTCCCTCCCTTCTCTTCTCTAAAAATAAATGAATAAAGCCCTGGCTGGTGTAGCTCAGTGGATTGAGCTCGGACCTGTGAAACAAGGGATTGCGATTTGATTCCCAGTCAGGGCACATGCCTGAGTTGCAGGCCAGTTCCCAGCAGGGGACGCATGTGAGGCAACCATATATTGATATTTCTCTCCCTCTCTCCTTTCCTTCCCCTCTAAAGGTAAATAAATAAAATCTTTAAAAAAAAAATAAATGAATAAAATCTTTTGGAAATAAAAGAATATAATTTCCTGAGAAGTGAGGTCTGCATCATATATATTATGTTATCTCCAGGTACAATAGGTTCTCAAATAATTATTAAATTCATAGTTCTTCACCCTTTATAGATACTTCCTTCCTTTAAACTTCGTAGAAATTTTCTTACTCCTTCATAAGTCATTTAAATTCTGCCTTGTATTACTCCAATTCATGTTCCTTTACCTCGATTTAGACTATAAGCAACTTGAGGGCAGGAAAAAAACTCTACTAATCTTTGTATACCTTATGCAGTGTATACGAGGTGGAGCAAAAGTATGTTTATAGTGTATATGGGAAATAATGCAATAAGTAATAAATAATAACATAAGAATAAATTATGTTTTGCATACTCACAGCTATAAACCTACTTTTGCCCCACCCTGTAAATACATATTTTTATAGTGATAAATATAAATATATCCAGAAACAGCCTTGCCAGTTTGTAGCTCTGTGTTCTTGGCAATTTACTCAATCTCTTTGTCCCTCAATTCCCTCACTGGTAATAATAGTATGTACTTAATAGTGTTGTTATGAGAGTTAAATTTGTATGTGTGTGTCTCAGAAAAGTGCCCGAGATGTACCAAGTTCTCAATAACTGTTAACCATCATCATCATCATTATGGATCCATACTGAATCCTAGTTTCTAACCACTAAAGTAGAGAAAAAAGAAATCATTTGGATGCACTATACTAAGTGTAGAAACAGAGACTTGCCTGAAGGAGCTATTATGCTTCATTTTTACTATTTGTATTCATTAAAATAAAATACTTTTTGTCAGTAAATAACACAGAAACTTATAAAATTATCACACAAAGTAAAACTACAAAACCCCAGGAGCAAAGGTCTTTTGAAGATGAGAGCATTTTAAAGATGGAGGGTAGGGAAAGTAGGGAAAAGAACTAGGGAGTTTTGTATTTAGAGAAGTTGGAGCCAGGAAGAGCTGTCAGCTTTCTTCTGCTCAAAAAGCAGCACAGAAAGCATGCAAATAAATAAGCAGCCAGGAAGCAAGTAAGTAAACAAGATTTAGAGACTTATGGCTTGCATTGGAAGTTACTGTGTCAAGCAAAGTATGCGTGGTTTAACTCTTACCTTTCAGTTAGTTGACGTTTTCCAGACTGGGCACTTGAACCTGCCACCTGACTGCATTAAACCCAAATAGTTGTCATGCTACAAAAATTACTCAGATTTTCTTCAATCTGACCTTTTTTATTACTTTAACTTCGTCATTTGATCATCTGTTTATTTCAAAAGGCTTCTTCAGTTAAACTTAAATGTACACAGATGTATTTAAGTAAATGTTTATGCCAGCTCTGCGCTACTCATTGTACTCTGATGAACAAAAAAACCTGGTTTTTGATTTTGTGTGAAAGTGCAGCTTTGACAAGTCCCACAAAGATGCGTGATATGAAAAGATATAATAGTAAGGAACATTTGAAGGAAGCTCTGGGATTGAGTAGCAATTAACTAGACTGGAGAAAGGAGGGAGCATCATTCCAAGGAGCTGAAGCAGCATGTTTTAAAGTTCTAGGGCATAAGGAGCATGGTATTAGAAGGGATGAACAGAGCCCTGTGAGGCTGGAAGAGAGTGAGGGAGCATGTGATACAAGATTGGAAAGGGGCTAGAACATGCAGAGCCTTTAAGGAATGGAAGCCTTGAAGGGTTTTTGGAACAGTCACTTAGGTAGCAAAATGGAGAGTGAATTGAGGGAAAGCAAGAGTGAATGAGGGAGAGTGGTTAGAAGACCACCATAGCAGTCCAAATAGTCACCGTATAGTCACTATTTGTCACTATACAAATAGTGACATGTGAAGAAGAAAAAAGATTAGATTCAAAAGGTATTTAGAAAGCAAAATATTAAGTACTTGGTGATAGATTGGAAGTATGGGGTAAAGGGAGAGGAGAGGGACTTCTCAAGGATGATTCCTAGATTGCTGGCCGTCCACATAGATGAAATGTTCTTCCCTAAAATAACGCTAGAATAGGAACCTGTTTGCTGAAGAAGAACAGGGGCGTGAGTGTTGCGGATGAGATGCCTCTGAATCTTCTGAGAGGAGATGTCGTCAAGGGAGCTGCAGTTCTGGGTCTGGAGCTTGAAAAGAGGTCTGGGCTATAGCTGTAGACTAGTGAGTCCTCCTCCCATGAATGGAACTGAAGCCGTGGTGTGGGTGGAGTCATCTGTTTAGAGCAGTGCTGTCCAGCAGAAATAGAATACCAGCTACATGTGTAGTTTTAAATTTTTTAGTGGCCACATTAGAGAAGGAAAAAAAAAGAAGCAGGTGAAGTTAATTTTAATTATTTTAAAACCCAGAACATCAAAAAATATTGTCATTTCTATGTCACCAATATTTAAAAATTAAGAGGTCCTAATTAGAACTTTTTTCATACAAAAATTTCTGGGAGCCTTGGCCAGTGTGGCTCAGTTGGTTGGTGCATTGTCTTATGGACCAAAGGGTCATGGGTTCAATTCCCAGTCAGGAAACGCGCCTGGGTAACAGGTTTGGTCCCTGGTTGTAATGTATACTGGAGGCAGCTAATCAGTGTTTCTCTCTCATACCGATGTTTTTCTTTCACATTGATGTTTCTGTCCCTCTCTCCCTCCCTCTCCTGTCTCTAAAATCAATAAGCATTTCCTCAGGTGAAGATAAAAACATTTCTTTTCTTGGAAATTGGATAAGTATTATTTTACACAGCCTACATCTCATTTTGGACTCACCACATTTCAGGTAGTAGTCACTCTCAGTGTGGTGAATGGCTCCTTTGAACAGTGCAGTCTAGAGGGACCAAATCAGGAGGAAAAAGAACAGACCTCGAGGCTGAGCATTAAGGGATCAGATGACTAATTTTGTTGTCCAGGAAGGGGAGAATGAGCTTATTCTATTTCTTAACCATCTTAGCTATCTGTGTACATATATGTGTCTCAGAAGGCTGGAGAGATAACTAACTACAAAGGTGGATTTAACTCTCTCTTCACTTTAGTGTCTTTAAAAGACCTAGAGCATTTCTCTGAAATATATTTCACTAAATAAGTTATAGCATAAATATCATATCATTAATCTTAATGGCATGTTTGAAATATTTTTAGGATTTATATTGCAGTTTTACTTTAATGCTAACAATAACATATTACATGCATATAATGTTTCACATTTTTTAATGTTCTTTCATATGTATTTAATATGAGTTCCCTAAAGAGGAATAAAGTATGTAAGTGGTTTATCTATTTACTTCTTCCTAACTTCTATATTCAATTTAATATAATTGAAATATAATTAGAAGGAAGAAGTTTTAAAAGATGTTTAAAAGTATAATGCCTCCATAAATCAGGCTAGGACATAAGAGGGTTTTGTCTTTTTTACTCATCAGTTGCTTTAATGTTATTTGACACCAGGAGGTCAGTGTCGTACTTAACCATGACTATTTTTTCTTTCAGGACAATATAGGAGAGCTTGATCTTGATAAACAATCTGAACTTAGAGCTTTAAGGAAAAAAGAGCTAGATGAAGAAGAAAGTGTTAGGAAAAAAGCTGTGCAGTTTGGAACCGGTGAACTCTGCGATGCCATCTCTGCAGTAGAAGAGAAAGTGAGCTATTTGAGACCTTTAGATTTTGAAGAAGCCAGAGAACTTTTCTTATTGGGTCAGTACTACGTCTCCGAGGCAAAAGAGTTCTTTCAGATCGATGGTTATGTCACTGACCATATTGAAGTTGTCCAAGACCACAGTGCTCTGTTCAAGGTTCTTGCCTTCTTTGAAACTGACATGGAGAGACGGTGCAAGATGCATAAACGTAGAATAGCCATGCTAGAGCCGCTCATTGTGGACCTGAATCCGCAGTATTATCTGTTGGTCAACAGACAGATTCAGTTTGAAATTGCGCATGCTTACTATGATATGATGGATTTGAAGGTTGCCATTGCCGACAAGCTAAGGGATCCTGATTCACACATCATAAAAAAAATAAATAATCTTAATAAATCAGCGTTGAAGTACTACCAGCTCTTCCTAGACTCCCTCAGAGACCCAAATAAAGTATTTCCTGAGCATATAGGGGAAGATGTTCTTCGCCCTGCTATGTTAGCTAAGTTTCGAGTTGCCCGTCTTTATGGTAGAATCATCACTTCAGATCCCAGGAAAGAGCTAGAAAACTTGGCAACATCTTTGGAACATTATAAATTTATTGTTGATTACTGTGAAAAGCACCCTGAGGCTGCCCAGGAAATAGAAGTTGAGCTAGAACTTAGTAAAGAGATGGTGAGTCTTCTTCCAACAAAAATGGAGAGATTCAGAACCAAGATGGCCCCGACTTAACAATCCTTATATATTTATGAAAGAATATGTGCAATATGGAAGAGAATTTTTTCCCTCAGTCAAACGGGCTTAATTCCATTGTGGTACTTAATTTTATAGCCAGATGAGTATAGTTTGAACTTGAGATACAGTCATACCAATTGAGGCTTTACTAGGACCTTAATCAACGTAAAGATAGTAAGTTAATACCTAATTATGTAAATTGCCTTGTTAAAGTGACATGTGATTGGTATTTTAGATTGCTTGTTTCCTATTTAAATAAACCTTTCCTGACTCATTTCTGAACATAGTTTCTTTGTTGTCTAGTAATTGATGGATTCTTTAAGAGAAAAATTGCAGAGTAGCATACCTGGTAGACAAGCCTGTTATATTAAAACTGAAAAAGTAACTTTCTGTAGTTATTCTTTCTCAAATACTTACTTTCCTAATTTCCCAAAGAAGTCTTTTTGAAAATATCAAAAAACTAAGTTATGTTGTAAAGTATTGTAGTTTGTCTCATTTATAGGAGGAAAGGGCCTTGTTGCAAATGTAATAAATTTACTTGTTTCACTAATAAAAGCTTTCATTTACTCTTGTTTTCTTCTAAGAATTGATTTTTAACTATTAGTACTTTTTTTTTTAGAGGGAGAGGGGGGAAGGGAGGGAGAAAGAGAGGGAGAGAAACATCAATTGGTTGCCTCTTGCACGGCCCCAACTGAGGACCTGGCCTGCAACCCAGGCATGTGCCCTGACTGGGAATCACACTGACAGCCTTTCAGTTTGCAGACTGGTGCTCAATCAACTGAGCCACACCAGCCAGGGCAGGAATCAATTTTTGATATTTCAGAGGTATTGCCTTAATGTGGAGTTAGAGAAGAATTTCTTCAGTAACATTGCACAGATAGAAAACATTAAAATCTCATTTATTGAATGAATATTGGGGATACTACCATGTGTCAGAAAAAATCCTAATTGGCTGCTGTTTCTCATCAGAGAATCCTGGTATATTATATAAATCTTTAAAAACTGTTGGAAAAGGAGCCCTGGCTGGTGTAGCTCAGTGGATTGAGCATGGGCCTGCAAACCATACGATCGAGGTTCAATTCCCAGTCAGGGCACATGCCTGGGTTTCAGGCTGGATCCCCAGTAGGGGGCACATAACAGGCTACCACACATTGATGTTTCTCTCCCTCTCTTTCTCCTTCCCTTCCCTACTCTCTAATAAATAAATAAATAAATAAGTAAATAAAAACTGTTGGAAAAGGATATGTACTTCATGATGGCATTGTTAATATGTTAGTCATTTTAAGACATGCAGAATTGAAATGGAGTCCCTTTCCAGTGGAAAAATCAAGATCATTTGTAAAATGTTATACAGAGAATAGGTCTGTGTGTTGACTTGCCTATTAATTTGTTTCAGAAAGATTAGGACTAGGTCACCCCTGAGATTCTGTAGTCTTTATATATGTGTAATGAAGACCTTGCTTTTTCTTTGAGGTCATCAGCCAGGAAAAAAATCTTTTGAGTGTAACAGCAATGGGTAATGCACTGAATATTTAGTATTTATTAAATATCTACCATGGGACAGGCACTGTTCTCGCTTTTCTAAGTAGAGAGTGATGAACAAGATAAACCAAGTCCTGCTCCCATGGAGAAAGGAAACAGTGCAGAAGATGATTGATTTTAGGTTGTGAGTGTTATTCAGAAAGGAACACTCACATAGTGAGGGATGTGGAAAATGTTCAATGGGAAGGGGGCTTCTTTAGCTCCAGGGATTTGAAAAGGCCTCTGAAAAGTTGGGAGTTGACACTGAGCTTGGAACTAGTAGGGAAAAAAGGCAGCAAAGTAAAGATTCCTCGGTAGAGTATTCCAGAGAATGCTAGGCCCTCAGGCTGGAACAAACTTTGGAAGATGTTGGACATTTTATTTACTTTTACTTTTCATTTTTTCTTATACCTATTTTCAGGGACCTTAATGACTTCGAGGTCTTTCAGGCTTGTAACATGGTTTTACTATTGCCAACTTTCTCTAAATTTCTGCAGAAACACTTGCAGGTAAGAGACTCAATGGCTGGCTTGGCACTGGGCCTTTTAGGAGGTGGGAAAGGCCAGTGTGGCTGGTGCAAAAGAGGTGGGGGTGGGAGGGCGTGGGGCAGGGGTGGGGTGAGGAGTCCAGATGAGGAGGCTTTGTAGGTAAGGGAGAGGAGTAGGATTTTATTCCAGGTGCAGAGGAACGCTTCATCGAATTGTTGAAAGAAGGGTGGTGTGATCTGATTGGCATTTTTAGGAAACCACTCTGGTGCCTGGGGGAAGAACAGTTTGTAGGGGGACAGGGTGGCACCAGAGGGGAAGCAGGAAAACAAGCTAGGTTCAATTAAGACTAATCTAAACGGTTTGGACTAGGGTGATAGACTAGGGATGGAGAGAAGTGGATAAATACAGTTTGTGCTTTAGAAGTAGAATCGTAGGACATGCTAAAAAGTTACATGTAAAGCATGAGGGGAAAAGAATCAAGAACCAGGTTAAGTTGAAATACGTAGGAGAAGCATGTTTTTGTGAGGGAGATGTGGGGTCAAAAATTAGAGTTCTGGTTAGGTCATAGAGTGAGTGGATTTTTTAAAATTCTCACCCAAGGACATGTTTACCAATCTTTTTTTAGAGAGGAAGGGAAAGAGAAAGAAACATCCACCAGTTACCTTCTGTGCATGCCCTGGACGGGGATCTAACCCACAACCTAATATGTGCCCTGACTAGGGATCGAACCTACAACCTTTTGGTGTATGGGATGATGAACAACCAATCAGCCACTGGCTAGGGCAGGTCATACTGAGTTTGGATGCTTGAGGTTAAATGATTGCTAATAACATCCCTTCATCAGACTTTAAAAGGAAAGTAAAGAGGATCAGGAGGAGGCAAAGGAGAAGGCGATTTCTTGGTCATAATGATAACAGCTCTGCACCCCAGTTACTGGCATCGTAAGCCCTTCCTGATAGGGCTTTGCTACCAACGTTATTCAACTTAATGACTTCACTTATGTAGTCATTCATTCGTTTTCACAAATAGCTCACTGAGCTCTTGTGTGCTAGTCCTTGTGCTAAACTCTAATATGATCTGTAAGTCACAGCCTCTAAAATCTTGATAGCTTTTCTTCTTCCCAACAGTGTGATTCAAGTTGAGTTCAAGAGATAAAATTCAAGTATAACAGGCACTGGTCTTAAAACCAGTCTTTATCCTAACACCCATCAATATACTCTGCTGTTCGTCATTTACTGTTTGTAGTGACTTTTCACATATTAAGATTTTGTCTTTAGTTATCAGCAGAACATCTCGCTGACTGCTTTGCAGTCTTGCACAGTACTCATGTAGCCTGTTCCATAAACTGCATTTCCGGAGTATGGTTTCCCAAAGACAGCCGCCCTCTGAGAATTCATTGCTTCCCTAGATGTTAGCAGTTGTCAGACATTTTGATCTTAAAGCTCCTTTGCACTTAAAATTGAGGATGCCACCTTGGTGAGGTAACTTGGTTAGAACATTGTTCTGATACACCCAGGTTGTGGGTTCAGTCCCTGGTCAGTGCACATACAAGAATCAACCAATGAATGCATAAAAAAGTGGAACAACAAATCTGTTTTACTCTTTCTCTCTCCTTCTCTCTCGAATACATTTAAAAATTAAGAGTGAGAATGCCAAAGAGTTTTTGTTTATTTATATAGGTTATATCTTTTTTATATTTACCCTATTTGAAATTCAAATTAAGAAAATGTTAACAATTTATGTTAAAATGACAGTAATAAGTTCCTTGAATTTAAACAGAATCATTTATGAAAAACGACTATTTTTCAAAAAAAGAGTGGCATATTCTACATTTTTATAAATATCTTTATAAAAGAGATTTAAAAGGAAAGAGGTTGATTTTTGTAAGTGGTATAACATGTCACGTGGCCTTGGGAAAACGCCACTGCTCTGCATTTGTGAGAGAGCGAGGGTGAAAAAGGTAGTGTCTTCTGATCATGAAATAGCTTCACTGGGGTCACTGCCTCCTGGAGGGTCCCTGGAACCCTCTGAGAGCTGGTACCCTAGCCTGCTCTGGATTGAGCGCTGTGCAGACAGAGGGCCTCGAAGGCCGGTTTAGGGAACTTCAAATGCGGCGGCTGGCCAAGGTCTCCATCCAAAGGAAAACCTGAATCTGTTACTTCGTTCGCACTAGTTTTGGTTGAGTCTGGAGTCATGGTAGTGCCCCGTCTTTAGTTGTTACTTTATCACGGAGTGTATCAGATTTCTTGGCAGCACTGGATTCTTTTCGTGTTGTTCTGCAGCACTGGAGATCTTGCTCCCCAGCGTATCTCATCAGTTTGGCTTAAATAAGCTCTTATAAAAATTTTAAAAACGTACATTGTTTTATCTGCTTGAACTCTGACAAACTGTGTCCTTGTGGGTTTTTTTGTCCCTATTACAATAGAGCCACTAAAAGGTAGTAGAGGCTTGCCCTTACAAGTTGGTCACTGTTCTAGGCTAATTTGGTCAAGTCTTACGTGAAATACATATGCCCAGAACCCTTAGAAGTGTTGGCATCATGATAGAATTTGCACTAGAGTAAACCACCTATCACAGCCATAGATTTCAAATAACCTTTTGTTCCTCTTTTCCTTATCCCTAAAACCAGTTATTAGATCAAGACTAAATACTGAGCTAATACAAAATGACTTTTAAAAAGATCTTATATTTTTAGGGAGAGGGGAAGGGAGGGAGAAAGAGAAGGAGAGAAACATTGCTGTGTGAGATCTCTTGTCTCATGTGTGCCTCCAACTGGAGGCCTGGCCTGCAGCCCAGGTGCGTGCTCTGAGCAGAAATCAAACTGGTGACCCCTTGGCTTGTGGGACAATGCCTAGCCCACTGAACTACACCAATCAGGGCTAAAAAAAAAAAGATTTTTGACGCAAAATATCTTTGCAATTTTCCTTTTCGTCTTGCTGGATTTAGACAACTGATGGGCTTAAAGACATCATTCATCCATTCATTCACTTCTTTTATTCACTTAAAGAAGTGAATATGTTGAATGCCTGCTTATTAGAAGACTACATAATACCCAAGCAGTTGTTTCAGAAACTGCTGACATTTGTACGTATGTGAGTTTTAGGGTCTTACGTTGTGGACTGTCTTTTGGAGAAAATCCTAGTGATTAATGACAGGTTTGTTTAAATGCCAGTCTCATTTCTTTGCTATTATTTTTGGTGAACCACACACTGGACGAAGGAGAAACTTTTCCTCTTCCCTTGCAGTTCCTCCAGGAAAGTTGTTGCAATTGCCTCTAACTCAGTGGACTCTTGTAGGTTATCCACACCTTGTTCATCTCTGCTCTTCAGATCACAGTTTGAATCAAAGCTGTCAGCATCTCCTTGAATCATATCAGGGATCATGTGAGAGGAAGGGCTTGATAGACACGTATTTTAATTTGTGGTTAGAAAATACACGTGTCCAGTGCTCACTTCGGCAGCACATACACTAAAATTGGAACGATACAGAGAAGATTAGCATGGCCCCTGCGCAAGGATGACACGCAAATTCGTGAAGCGTTCCATATTTTTACTCAAATACGGAACAGGCTGACAGGGTCCAGAGGGGAGAGGGGAGAGAATCACAGGGGAAAAGGGAATAGACTCACATGAACAAGTATAAAGGATACATGGACAATAACAAAGGGTGGGGGGTGGAAAGGGGAGGGAGGCGGGGAGCATGGGGCCGGGGGCGGGCAGGGTTGGGAATATAAGGCAGAAACCTGTACTTGAACAAGAATTAAATAAAAATTATATTAAAAAAATACACATGTCCACATTTCAGGTAATATTAGTTTCGGCCAATTAAATTTCTTCTGAAACTTGGGGGTTGGCACACTTTCTATAAAGGGCCTGATGGTAAATATTTTAGTCTTTTTGGGCCATACAGTCTTGCCTCTATTCAATGCTGCTGTGAAAGCAGCTGTAGCCAATGTGCAAATGAATGAACGGCTGGGTTCTAGAAAAGCTTTAAACACAAGACCCGACAGGGTAGCTTAGTTGGTTAGAGTGTCATCCTGGTATGCCAGGGTTACAGGTCTGATCCCTGGTCAGGACACATGTAAGACGCAACCACTGAATGCGTGGATAAATGGAACAACAAGTTAATATTTCTCTCAAATCAATAAGTATAGTTAAAAAAAAAAACTACTCTTAAGTAAATAAATAAATAAATTTTAAAAAAATTAAAAGAAAAACAACCTTACTCATGAAAATAGGCAGTTTACTCACGAAAACAGGTGGTAGACTGGATTTGGCCTGTAGGCAGAGTTTTGCCAACTCTTGCCTTTTCTGATTTACTTTTAGAGTTTGTTTGTACTTTATATATAACATAGTTACAAAAGCTAATGTTATTGAGCGCTATCTAATCTATTCCAGGCCCTCTGCCAAGCATTTTATATGCATTATTTTATATAATTGTCTCAAAAACTTTGACATGCATATTGTAATTCTCCTTTTACAGAATGTGGAACAAGTTATCAAGAGCTTTGGGGACTTGCCCTGAGTCTTATGTGAATGTCTTTCACAAAGTTAAGTTGGTTCTATCAACTTTAGTTAGAATGGACATTGAGAAGGGACAACTACACCTAAAGGGAGAGCTCAAGTAAAATTGCTGAGAAGCCATTAGGCCAGGTAGAAGCTATAATAAGGGAAGATTAACCTAACAACATACATTGTCCAAACCGTACTTATAGCTGTGTAGATATACACAGGTTATTTGAAAATTATTTGTAGCAAAGTACCTGTTGCAATGTTTGCAAATTTGCTTTTTTTTAAATTTCCAATTTCTTTTCTTAAGACCTTATATTTAGAGAGAGGGGAAGGGAGAGAGAAAAAGGGAGAGAAACACTGATGTGAGAGAGAAACATTGATCGGTTGCTTCTTGTATGTGCTCCGACCAGGGATCGAACCCTCAACTCAGACGTGTGCCCTGAACAAGAATCAAACCTGTGACATTCTGGTATGTGGGATGATGCCCAAGTAACTGAGCCTCACTAGTCAGGGCTCCAATTTTTTAAAGATTTTATTTATTTATCTTTAGAGGGGAAAAGAAAGAGAGGGGGAGAGAAATAATGTATGGTTGCCTCTTGTTCATTCCTTGCTGAGAATTGGCCTGCAACCCAGGGATGTGCCCTGACTGGGAATCGATCTGTGATCTTTTGGTTCGTAGCCCTGCACTCAATCCACTGAGCTACACCAGCCAGGCTCCAATTTGTTTTTGAGTAGCACAATAAGTTACTAACCATGAGATATGAAGAGACAAAACTCAAGTGTGTATGCTAGGGTAAGGACATTTTTATTATTTAGTTTTCAACATTTTTTAAATGACTCAGTGTATGTAGCTGCATTTACATTGTAAGAGGCAGTACACAGATGAGGCTTTTAGTCATTTTACAATTCAGAAAGATGTAATCTTTTAGGGGAAAAAATCAAGTGGGGATCATAATAGCCATTCCAATTACTTTACCATTTATTATTATTGGACTTTGAAAAAAACCTAGAATGGGAAAAAAATTCAAGAAAGCAACCAGAAACTATGCATGAAGGAGAAATCCCAAAGCACAGTTCACATAAAATCTCACCCATGTAACCCATTCAACCCATATAAGCCAACCAGACCGTTTAAACCAGTAACTTTTTTTTCTCAGTAAGGTCATGACCCAGTATTAATTCTGCATCTACAGGAAGTGATAAGGCCATATACATGCTCTATATGAAAGTAGGGTCAAAAAATAGTTAAGAATTCCCAGTCAGGGCACATGCCCGGGTTGCAGGCCAGTTCCCTGCAGGCCAACTCCCAGCAGGGGACGCATGAAAGGCAACCATACATTGATGTTTCTCTCCCTCTCTCCTTCCCTTCCCCTCTAAAGATAAATAAATAAAATATTTAAAAAAATAGTTAAGAAAAACAAACCAGAGAACCTGCTAAGTGATGAGTTTCTGAGCCTGCCGTGACCTGTGGCAGCCACACACCAACTGGATGGGCACAGAGCACTCCCCACCCCCCGCCCCCCAGCCGTTCCTTCCGCATTATCCCACTCACTTCCTCTCCACTGGTTGTCTTCATCAGTGTACCTTTCCTGTTACCACCCTGAGTCAGGGTTTGTTATCATCACCCTCCGAAGGGGTTTGTAATCTTGTATGGATGATTTTTTTTGCTTTTAACTTTCACCCAAAAGCTGTTTCTTAGACACGAAGAAAATAGTACAATCATGTAAGAAATTATAAAAATGAAAGTGAATAAATTATCAATTTGCTCTACTGATCATGCAAAACTATAAAATGGCTTTATGTTATGAACTTATTGTTCTTTTAGGCTCAATAGTTTTGAACTCTGCTTCTGAATGTTTAATCCTTTGTTTGTTTATTTTAGGGCCCATAAAATCTAGTTACATTCCACTTTAAAATAAGGAGAAATGATTCCCAACCTCTTCTGGAAGAGTAGGTTAAATTTCACTCACTGGGGATGTGACAGACGTTCCAAGTTGTAACTTAATTTGATGGGCCTGCTTTTACCTTCTTACCTTGAAAATAATATATCTCATCACATGAATTTAATCAAGTATGTATGCCAAATATAGAGGTATGTTTGAAACAATCTTACTTGACATTATAAACGAAAGTCACTCTGAGATTCCTCGGGGTGCTTAGAGACCTGGGCAGACACCTCCTAAGGGCAGCTGATAATAAGGTGTGTGCTTGGGTGACCACTCTTCCAGAGAGAAGGTACTGAGCTGCCAGAAACAGAGAAAACAAATAGGTTTTAAATATGAGCCCCAAATTCAAGTGTTGATTGCTAATTAAGCTGTTTCTCATAGGGGCAACTCTGGGTTGTTCCAGGGTTGGCAGCATGGATTTTCTTTTACATAATTATTGAGTGACTGTTAATGACTACTGAAGAATTGGGATAATTATACCTAAGGTCATAGTTTCAATAATAGGTTTGGGGAGTTGTTTTCTAGAGTCAAGTCCCAGGCCCTATGGCATCAGGATCATGTTGAGGTACCTGTTAAGATGCAGACTCCCAGGATCAAGCCCAGAACTAATCAGAAACTCTGAGCTTGAGGTCCGGGAATCTACATTTTAGTAGAACCACACGTGATTTTTCATGTACATTAAGTGCAAGAACCTCTGCTCTTACAATTACGAGAAGGTGTCCTGGCTGCTGTGGCTCAGTGGATTGAGTGCTGGCCTGCAAACCTAAGGGTCGCTGGTGCAATTCCTAGTCAGGGCATGGGCCTTCCTGGGTTTAGGGCCAGGTTCCCAGTAGGGGGCGCTCAGAGGCAACCACACATTGATGTTTCCTCTTTCTCCCTCCCTTCCCCTCTCTCTAAAAATAAATAAATAAAATCTTTAAGAAAAAAAAAGAAAGAATTACGAGAAGGATGCTAAAGCTAGAGTGTATTGGAACACCTTTTATAGAGAGTAGCATCCTGAACCAGAAAGTTATTCTGTGCCTTTGGTATTCAAGGAGAACCCAGCCTGGGGACAGGACAAAAATGAACATTCCCAGGAGCTTTAGGTAGCCAAGGAGCTGCAAGGCCCTCCTCCTAGTTCTTTTTTTAAAATACATTTTATTGATTATGCTATTACAGTTGCCCCATTTCCCCCCCTTCACTTCCCTCCACCCTGCACATCCCTTTCCACTCATATCCCCCACCTTTAGTTCATGTCCATGTGTCATAAGTTCTTTGGCTTCTACATTTCCTATACTACTCTTGCCCTCCCCCTGGCTATTTTCTATCTACCATCTATGCTACTTATACTCTGTACCTTCTCCCTCCTTCTCCTCCTCCCACTCCCCCGTTGCTAACCCTCCATGTGATCTCCATTTCTGTGGTTCTGTTCCTGTTCTAGTTGTTTGCTTGGTTGGTTTTTGTTTTTGTTTTAGGCGTGGTTGTTAATAATTGTCAGTTTGTTGTCATTTTACTATTTGTATTTTTTCTTCTTTTTCTTAAATAAGTCACTTTAACATTTCATATAATAGGGGCTTGGTGATGATAAACTCCTTTAACTTGACCTTATCTGGGAAGCACTTTATCTGTCCTTCCATTCTAAATGATAACTTTGCTGGGTAGAGCAATCTTGGATGTATGTCCTTGCCTTTCGGGATGTCAAATACTTCTTTCCAGCCCCTTCTTGCTTGCAAGGTTTCTTTTGAGAAATCAGCTGACAGTCTTCTGAGCACTCCTGTGTAGGTAACTGTCTCCTTTTCTCTTGCTGATTCTAGTATTCTGTCCTCATCTTTAATCTTGGGTAATGTAATTATGATGTGTCTTGGTGTGTTCCTCCTTGGGTCCCACTCCTTTGGGACTCTCTGAGCTTCTTGGACTTCCTGGAAGTCTATTTCCTTTGCCAGATTGGGGAAGTTCTCCTTCATTATTTGTTCAAATAAGTTTTCCACTTGTTGCTCTTCTTCTTCCCCTTCTGGTACCCCTATAATTCAGATGCTGGAATGTTTAAAGATGTCCTGGAGGTTCCTAAGCCTCTCCTCATTTTTTTTTAATTCTTGTCTCTTCATACTTTTCTGATTGGAAGTTTCTTTCTTCCTTCCAGTCCGCACCATTGATTTGAGTCTCAGTTTCCTCCCCATCATTATTGGTTCCCTGTACATTTTCTTTTATTTCACTTAGCATAGCCTTCATTTTTCATCTAATTTGCAACCAAATTTAACCAATTCTGTGAGCATTCTGATTGCCAGTGTTTTGAACTGTGCATCTGATAGGTTGACTACCTCTTCATTGCTTAGTTGTATTTTTTCTGGACCTTTGATCTGTTCTTTCGTTTGGGCCACTTTTCTCGTCTCAGCGCACCTGTTATGTAGTAAGGGGCGGAGCCTTAGGTATTCACCCGGGCAGGGCAGCCCACATCTCTGGGTTGTGACGCTGTATGTGAGGCAGGGGTCTCAGAGAGAACAATGACGTTTGCTCTACTCTCTGCCAGATTTCAGTGACTTCCCCTGCTTCCCACAAGCAAACTGGGTCCTTCTGATGCTGATTCCCATGTGGGTGGGTTTGTGTGTGTTCTAGAACCCTGTGGGTCTCTCCAACAAACTTTCCTGTGAGGCTGGAGTCTCTTCTGCTGCCTCAACTCCCACAGGGGTTTTCAGTCGGTGCTTTAAGGTTTTATTTCCTGGTGCTGGGACCCTGGGTTGTGCAGTCTGTCCCACTACCTGGTTTCGCCTGGTTTATCTGCATGCAAATGTGGAACTGCAGGGTCCACCAGCTGCCTTGTGCACTGTTCCCTGTTCCACAATCCTCGACCTCGCTGAGTCTGCCAGCAGCTGCCTTGCCGAGAGTCCTCTCTGTCCTGCTGCCTGGCTCCGCCCCACTACTGGTCTGGATGAATGTGTCTTCTTTAACTCCTTCGTAGTCAGACTTCCATACAGTTCAGTTTTTTGTCAGTTCTAGTTGTTTTTTATTTTTAAATTGTTGTCCTACTTTTGGTTGTGTGAGGAGGCACAGTGTGTCTACCTACGCCTCCATCTTGGCCAGAAGTCTCCTCCTAGTTTTTTAAGGATCTCCTTCTGCAGTAAGAGGAGAAGTCTGCTGGGTGTATGCAAGTGTGGGGCTGAGATCAGTAAGCACAGCACTACCATCTCTTAGGGCCCAAGGGGGAAACCTTCTAGATGAAAGCTGGGGACTCCCTAATGACCCTTGCAGAATATCCTAAAATGCCTCAAGGGAGGCAAGAAAAAGGAAAGAGGGGCTGTTTGCTGAGAAACAGACTGAAAAACAGAAATTCTTGGGGGATTTGAATGGAAATCCCCATATGGTTGTCCCAGTGGCCTGATGTGAACTACTCTGCATACAAAGTCAGGACTGTCTCTCAGGAACCTGATGAGTTTGGAGTGGAGCAAATATTCACATTCCCTGACTCTCCCACCCAAGAAAGGCCATGTTCTGGTCACATCCGATTAAAATGAAAATTGAGTACCTGCTTATGGGGATGCAATTCTTTCTTCAGTGGTAGACAGAGTGTTTTAGGGATATCCGCAAAGTGCAAGACAGACACATATGTTTGTAACTTGGATCTGCATTTAGTACCATATACATATAGAGAGGAGGAGGGCCACATGGCAGGTGGATAGGAGCTTGGACCTCCAAATGAGAAAAATGGAACCCTTCCCTCCTATTTCTATAACCAGGCAGTCCAAGACACCTGTATATATACCTATAGTGCATAGTCCAATAAACCAATATATATATATGTGCATACAACATATGATGGACTTAGGCCATTGACCAGAAGTCCAGGGACCTCCATACCGTTAAATATAATGGAAACTTTTCAGTCATCATTCCTGACCTCCTGATGGTATTAAAGGACAAACCCTGTTCTTGCTAATGCAGTAAAGAATTACAAATTGGCATGTCTATTAGCAGGCAAGCAGGGTTTATTGGTGATATGTTCTCATGGAAGAGAATGGGCCTTGCTGAAATGGTGGAGAAAGCCAAAAGCAAGGACGGCAAAAGCATGGGGTAGCCAGAGGCTGGGTGGCCTGAGGCCGGGAGGCCACAGAATGGAGAGTCTTTTGTTATGAGGGCTTATATAGTTGGTAGGATGGGAGTGAAGAAGTTACATATTGATTAACAGGTAAAGGTGGTGCCAGCTTTGGGGGTGGGGTGGGAGTAACCAAAGGTGTTGTTGGTCTCTTCCTTTAGGCACTGTGGGTCCTTTCCATCCTTTCAGGACTTGGAACGAAAGCACAGTTTCAAAGGCTTTTTTCCCAGGTAGTGGAAACAATGCACAGAATTCCAAGGACAGTCCTCCTCCTGAGTTACCATGGTATATCTTGTGATGATGTAACACCTGACAAGATTATGGACCAGGCTCAGGTTGCTGAGTTAGTAGCTGAGACATGTCTCCCTACTCCTCTGGGCCTTGGTTTGCTATCCATCCTACCTAACAATAGTGTGGTATCTGACAGACTGATGCTCCCTCCTTGAAAAATTTCCTCATTCTTTCGCAACACTGCACTTCCCCTCACTTCTGCATTGCCAGGCAACTCTTGTGTTTCTTTCATGAGCTTTTAAAATCTGTCACTTAAATATGATGAAATCCTAAGGATTCTGACCTAGGTTCTTAGTCTCTATGCTCCCAGGAGCAAACTCATCCATTTTAAAAGATACTGGTTATCACCATATATGATTCTTAATCTTTCTATTTCACTTATCTCCAAATTAGAATTTGTTGCATGTTACTTACACTTACACTCAGAACTGTATTTTTTCCCCTTTTTAAAAAGTTATTTTAGCCCTGGCTGGTGTAGCTCAGTGGATTGAGCACAGGCCTGTGAAGCAAAGGGCCGCAGGTTCTATTCCCAGTCAGGGCACATGCCTGGATTGCAGGCCAGTTCCCAGTATGGGAACTGAGAAGCAACCACACATTGATGTTTCTCTACCACTCTTTCTCCTTCCCTTCCCCTATCTCTAAAAATAAATAAACAATTTTTAAAAGTTAATTTAAGAATCTTAAAAGCAGCAAGACAAAAGCAATTATTTGCCTATCAAGGAGCTCCTATAAGACTGTCAACTGATTTTTCAAAAGAAGCTTTTCAGGCCAGAAGGGATTGGTAAGAAATATTTAAAGTGATTAAAAGCAAGGACCTACAACCAAGATTAGTCTACTCAGCAAGGCTATCTATCACTTAGAATTGAAGGACAGATAAAGAACTTCCCAGACAAGAAAAAGATAAAGTTCATCACCACCAAACCAGTATTACTTGATATGTTAACGGGTCTTCTTTAAGAAAAAAAAGAAAAAAAGATAAAAATAAGAACAATAAAATGGCAATATATACATATCTATCAACAATTGAATCTAAAAACCAAAATGAACAAGCAGAACAGGATACAGAGAACGTTTTGCAGGTTGCCATATGGGAGGTGAGTTGGCAGGGTGGGAGAGAAAGGTGAAGGGATTAAGGAATACAAATTGGTTGTTACAGAACAGTCCTCATGACAAAAAGTATAGCATAGAGAGTATAATCAATAGTATTCTAAAAGCTGTATGGTGTCAAAAGCTCTCTTGCAGGTGGGAATCTTAGAGCAGGTCTCAGGGGAGGGGTTCAGCAGAATATTCACCAGTTCTCCAGGTGTGTCCTTTCAGGGCCATGGTCTCCTCTGATTGGTCAGTGGTGGAGCAGGGGGTCTTTTGTCTTTTGTCATTACAGTTGGTCCTGGAGCAGAAATATCTCTGAGACTTAGATGTTGTCTCTAGGGAAGAGAAGTTGCCTTGGGGGTGAAGTCCTTGTTTTCTCAGTGTTGCCCCTGCCAGTCCCTGGAGGCCTTCGGCCCTGGTGACCATCATCTGCTGTAAGTAGGGTGTCAATGTGTTCAGTGATCTGTCTCAGGTTCCCTACTCACCTTGCCAAGGAATTTTCCAAGCTTCACTTGGACTTTAACACTTTAATTCTTAGGGAAATAATTCCCTTTTATATGTGCCTTTGCTATAAGCTGTGTATTTTTAGATTTAAATTTAACATGCAAAAAACCCCCACTTTTTCATGTAGGGTGAACTCGCTGTAATCCTTTTGTATGCCTCTTGGTGATCCTTTTTGTTCTTTTAAAGAAAGTTCAATTTTTGTCTTATTTTATTGAGAGTTAAAAAAACCTTATCATTGTTCTATTCAACCCTCCCCGCCCCCCCTTGTCCGTGTCTTTTATACATGTTCCCTCACTTGACTCTTCCCCTTCCTTTCCCTATTATTCCCCAAACCGCTCCCCTCTGGTCACTGTCAGTTTGTTCTTTATTTCCATATCTCTGGTTCCATGTCTCTCACTTATTTGTTTTGTTGATTAGGTTCCACTTATAGTTGAGATCATATGGTATTTGTCTTTCACCTCCTGGCTTATTTCACTTAGCATAATGCTCTCCAGTTCCATCCATGCTGTCACAAAGGACAGCTCCCTCTTTCTTTCTGTTGTGTAGTATTCCATTGTGTAAATGTACCATAGTTTTTTGATCCATGTATTTCTGATGGGCACTTAGGTTGTTTCCAGTTCTTGACTATTGTAAATAACCATTTGTTTATTCTTTCCTTTATATCCCTTGCTCTAGGGGACATATCAGTAAAAATGTTGCTGTGTGAAGTATCTGAGATTTTCCTGCCTAAGTTCTCCTCTAGGACTTTTATGGTGTCACAACATATATTTAAGTCTTTTATCCACCTTGAGATTATTTTTGTGTGTGGTGTAAGTTGGTGGTCTAGTTTCATTTTTTTTGGGGGGGGGGATGCACCTGTCCACATCTCCTAACACTATTTGTTGAAGAGGCTATTTTATGCTCCTGCCCCCTTTGTCAAACATTAATTGACCAAAAAGACATGGGTTTATTTCTGGGCTCTCTATTATGTTCCATTGATCTATGTGTCTCTTCTTATGCCAGTACCAGACTGTTTTTTAAAAATATATTTTATTGATTATGCTATTACAGTCGTCCCACTTTTTCTCCCCTTTATTCCCTCCACTCTGTATACCCCTTCCCACCATCATTCCCCCACCTTAGTTCATGTCCATGGTTGTACATATAAGATCTTTGGCTTCTCCATTTCTCATACTATTCTTAACCTCCCCTGTCTACTTTGTACCTACCATTTATGCTACTTATTCCCTGTACCTTTTCCCCTACTCTCCTCCTCTCATTCCCCGCTTTTAACCTTCCATGTGATCTCCATTTCTGTGAATCTCTTCTGTTCTAGATGTTTGCTTAGTTTGTTTTTGTTTTTTTAGGTTTGGTTGTTGATAGTTGTAAGTTTGTTGTCATTTTACTGTTCGTATTTTTTATTTTCTTCTTTTTCTTAGGTAAGTCCCTTTAACATTTCAGATAATAAGGGCTTAGTGATGATGAATTCCTTTAACTGTCCTTATCTGGGAAGCACTTTATCTGCTCTTCCATTCTAAATGATAGCTTTGCTGGGTAGAGCAATCTTGGATATATGTTCTTGCCTTTCAGGACATTGAATACTTCTTTCCAGCCCCTTCTTGCCTGCAAGGTTTCTTTTGCGAAATCAGCTGACAGTCTTCTGAGCACTCCTGTGTAAGTAACTGTCTCCTTTTCTCTTGCTGATTCTAGTATTCTCTCTGCATCTTTAATCTTGGGTAATGTAATTGCTATGTGCCTTTGTGTGTGTTTCCTTGGGTCCAGCTTCTTTGGGACTCTCTGAGCTTCCTGAACTTCCTACAAGTCTATTGCCTTTGCCAGACTGGGGAAGTGCTCCTTCATTATGTTTTCAAATAAGTTTTCAATTTCTCACTCTTGTTCTTCTGGCACCCCTATGGTCAGATGCTGGAATGTTTAAAGTTGTCCTGGAGGTTCCTAAGCCTCTCCTTTTTTTTTTTTTTTTTTTGAATTCTTGTTTCTTCACTCTGTCCTGGTTAAATGTTTATTTTTTCTTTCTGGTTCAAATCGTCAATTTGAGTTCTGGTTTCCTTCCCTTCACTGTTGGTTCCCTGTACATTTTCCTTCATCTCTCTTTTCATAGCCTTCATGTTTTCCTCCATTTTGTGACCATCCTCAACCATTTCTGTGAGCATCCTGATTACCAGTGTTTTGAACTTTGCATCTGGTAAGTTGACTATCTACTTATTGCTTAGTTTTATTTTTGGAGCTTTGATTTGTCCTTTCAATAGGACTGTGTATGTGTGTGTGTGTGTGTGTATATTTTTTTTTTAATCTTGGCACAGATGTTAAGTTGTAAGGGGCAGAGTCTTAGGTATTTGCTAGGGCGGGGCAACACACGTTGCTGCGTTGTTGTGCTGTATGTGGGGGAGGGGTCCAAGAGGGAACAGTACTACTTGCTCAGCTCTTGGCCGGCTTTCAGTCTCTTCCCCCACAACCCACAATCAAATTGGGCCCTTCTGGTGCTCATTCTCAGGTGGATGGTTCTGTGTTCTTTGGAGAGACCCACAGGGTACTTTGTAGGACCCTGTGGGTCTCTCCAAAGAACTCTCCTGTGAGGCTAGGAGTTACTCCTGCTGTCTCAACCCTCACAGATTTTTTCAGTCAGAAATTTTGAGGCCTTATTTCCTTGAGATAGAACCCTGGGTTGCATGGCCTGTCTTGCTCACCCGTTGTTCCTTCCAATATATTCACACATGAATGTTGGACCTCTTGCTACACCAGCTGCTGCCTTGCCCAGTCCTCCAGCTGCAGCCTTGCCGTGAGTCCTCTCCCCCCTGACTGCCTATTTTCACACCTCTTACCAGTCTCATGAATATTTGTTCATTAACTCCTTGGTTGTGGGACTTCCATACAGTTTGATTTTCTGGCACTTCTGGTTATGTTTTGTTTTTAAATTTATTGTTGTCCTTTTTTTAAAATAAAGTTTATTTATTTATCTTTAGAGGAGAAGGGAAGGAGAGAAGGAAAGAAATATCAATGTATGGTTGCCTCTTGTGAGTCCCCTGCTGGGAACTGGCCTGCAACCCAGGCATGTGCCCTGACTGGGAATCGAACCTCGATCATGTGGTTCACAGGCCCGCACTCAATCCACTGAGCTACACCAGCCAGGGCTTGTTGTCCTTCTTTTGCTTGTTTTAGGAGGCAAAGCATATTTACATATGCCTCCATCTTGGCTGGAAGTCCTAGACTGCTTTTATTACAGTGGCCTTGTAATATAGTTTGATATCAGGTATTATGATCCCTCCTACTTTGTTCTTTTTTCTCAAAATTGCTGAGGCTATTTGTGATGATTTATGGTTCCATATAAACTTTTGAAATATTTGTTCTATACCTGTGAAATGTCACTGGTATTTTAATAGGGATTATGTTGAATCTATAAATTGCTTTGGGTAGTATGGACATTTTAATGATGTTATTTATTCCAATCCATGAACATGGTATATGCTTCCATTTATATGTGTCTTCCTTAATTTCTTTCTTCAGTGTTCTGTAGTTTTTTGAGTATAGGGCTTTTATCTCCTTGGTTAGGTTTATTCCTAGGTACCTTATTTTTCTTTTTGCTATAGTAAATGGAATTTTCCCCCTAATTTGTTTCTGATATTTCATTGCTTGTGTACAAAAATGCCTTCAATTTCTGAATATTGACTTTGTATCCTGCTGTTTTTCCAAATTTACTTATTAAATCAAGTAGTTTTTTGGTGGAGTCTATAGGGTTTTCTATGTACACCATCATATCATCTGTAAACAGTTTTATTTCCTCCTTTCCAATTTGTATACATTTTATTTCTTCTTCTTGTCAGATTGCTGTGGCTGGAACTTTCAGTACTATGTTGAATAAGAGTGGTAAAAGCAGACACCCTTGTCTTGTTCCTGATCTTAGTGGGAAAGCTTTTAGTTTTTGCGTATTGAGTATGATGTTGGCTGTAGGTTTCTTGTATATGGCCTTTATTATGTTGAGGTATGCTACCTCTGCTCTCACTTTGCTGAGTGTTTTTTTTTATTATAAATGGGTGCTGTACTTTATCAAATTTTTTTTCTGCATCTATTGATATGACCTTGTGATTTTTGTCTTTCATTTTGTTTCTGGGATGTATTGTTTATCGATTTGCAAATAAATTGTACAATCCTTGCATCTCTGGGATGAATCCCACTTGGTCGTGGTGTATGATCTTTTTAATGCATTGCTGAATGTGATTTGCCAATATTTTGTTGAGGATTTTAGCATCTATGTTCATCAGCAATATTGGCCTGAAGTTTTCTTTCTTTGTTGTGTCTATGCCTGGTTTTGGGATTAAGATTATGCTGATCTCATAAAAAGAGTTTGGGAGTCTTTCCTCTTCTTGGATTTTTGTGGAGTAGCTCGAGGAGGATAGGGGCTAGCTCTCCCTTAAATGTTTTGTAAAATTCTCCTGTGAAACCATCCAGTTGAGGGCTTTTGTGTGCCAGGAGTTGTTTGATTACTGCTTCAGTTTCACTTGCTGTTATTAGCCTGTTCAGGCTTTCTGTTTCTTCTGATTCAGTTATGGAAGATTATATGTTTTTAGAAATTTGTCCATTTCACCCAGGTTTTCAAATTTCTTGGCATATAGTTGTTCATAGTAATTTCTTACAATCATTTGTATTTCTGTGATATCAGTTGTAATTTCTCCTCTTTCATTTGATTTTATTTATTTGGGTCCTCTCTCTCTTTTTTTTTCTTGATGAGTCTGGTTAAAACTTATTGATTTTGTTTATCTTTTCAAAGAACCAGCTCCTGGATTTATTGATTCTTTGAATTGTTCTTTTAGTCTCTATGTCATTTAATTCTGCTCTGTTCTTGATTATTTCCTTCCTTCTGTTTGCTCTGGGCTTTGTTGTTGTCCCTCCAGTTCTTGTAGCTATGGAGATGTTTATGTCTTCTTGATGGATTCTTCCCTTGAGTATTATTATGGATTCTTCCCCTGAGTTAGGTTGTTTATTTGAAATGTTTCTATCTTTTTTAGGTAGGTCTGTATTGCTATGAATGTCCCTCTAGGGACTTCCTTTGCTGTGTCCCATAAATTTTGGACTATTGTCAGTTCATTTTCATTTGCTTCCAGAAACTCTTTGATTTTACTTGATCTCACTCTTAACTCATTCATTCTTTAATAACATGTTATTCAGACTCCATGAATTTAACTGTTTTTGAGTTTTTGCCTTGAGATTGGTTTCTAGTTTCAAGCCACTGTCATCCATGAAAATGTTTGCTATAATTTCAATTTTCTTAAATTTGTTTAGGCTTGTTTTATATCCTATCACGTAGCCTATTTTTGAAAATGCTCCATGTGCATTTAAAAAGAATGTGTATTTCACTTCTTTGGGGTGAAAGGTTCTATATATATCAATTAAGTCCATTTGATCTAGTGCATCATTGAATGCTACAAGGTTCTTGTTGATTCTATGTTTGGGAGATCTATTCATTGTTGACAGTGGGGTGTTAAAATCCCTTACTATATGTGTGTTGCTGTCTATATCTTTCTTGAGTTCCTCCAAGATTTTCCTTATATATTTGGGTCCTCCTCTGTTGGGTGTATATTTGTTTACAATGTTTATGTCTTCTTGATGGATTCTTCTCTTGAGTATTATGAAGTGTTCTGCTGTCTCTTCTTTATGACCTTTGTTTTGAAATCTATTTTGTTTGATATAAGTATTGCTACCCTGGCTTTTGTTTTCCTGTCCATTTGCTTGGAATATTTTTTTTTCCAACCCTTCATTTTCAGTTTGTGTAGGTCTTTTGTTCTGAGATGGGTCTCTTTTAGGCAGCATATGTGTGGGTCATGTTTTCTTATCCATTCAGCTACCTATGTCTTTTGATTAGCATATTTAATCCATTTACATTTAAGGTTATTGTCGATAGGTATTTATTCATTGCCATTTTCCCCTTTGTACCTGTGTTCCTCTCTCTCGCTCTTTTCTTCATCTTCTTAAAGCAGTATCTTTAGCATCTATTGCAGTGCTGGTTTGATGGGGGTGTATTCTTTTAGGCTTCTTTTGTCTGGGAAACTCCTTATTTCACCTTCCATTTTAAATGAGAGCTTTGCTGGTTGTAATAGTCTTGGTTGCAGACCTTTGCTTTTCATTACTTGGAATATTTGTTGCCAATCTCTTCTGGCTCATAGTTTTTCTGTTGAGAAGTCAGTAGATAGCAATAGCAGAGCTCCCTTGCGTGTTACTTCTTGTTTCTCCCTTGCTGCCTTTAAGATTCTTTGTCTTGAAAATTTGCTGTTTTAATTATCATGTTTCTTAGAGTGGGTCTCTCTGGGTTCATCTTGATTGGGACCCTCTGTACTTCCTGGATCTGTGTGACTTTTTCTCTGATCAAATTAGGGACATTTTTGGAAGTTTTCTGTCATTACTTTTTCAAACAGATTTTCTATCCCTTGCTTCTCATCTTCTCCTTCTGTTCTCCCTATTACATGGATAGTATTATGTTTCATGTTGTCCTGCAGCTCCCTGGACCCCCTTTATTCTTCTTTTTTAAAAAAATATTTTATTTAGCCCTGGCTGGTGTAGCTCAGTGGATTGAGCGCAGGCCTGGGAACCAAACAACCATGGTTCAATTCCCAGTCAGAGCACATGCCTGGGTTGCAGGTCAGTTTCCAGCAGGGGACACACAAGAGGCAACCATACATTGATATTTCGCTCCCTCTCTCCTTCCCTTCCCCTCTAAAGATAAATAAATAAAATATTAAAAAATATTTTATTTCTTTTTGGAGAGGGGAAGGGAGGGAGAGAGGAAGAGAAACATCAGTGTGTGGTTACCTCCCATGTGCCCCCTACTGGGGACCTGGCCCACAATCCAGGCATGTACCCTGACTGGGAATTGAACCAGCAACCCTTTGGTTCACCTGCCAGCACTGAATCCACTGAGCCACACCATCCGGGGTCCCTTTTCATTCTTTTTGTCTTTTTTCCTTGTATGTTCTGTCTGGGAATATTTTTCTACCTTCTCCTCCAGCTCACTGATTTGATCCTCTGCTTCATCTAGCTTGCTTTTAATTCCTTCTACTGTGTTCTTCAATTCAGAAATTGTATCCTTCATTTCCTCATGAGTTTTATGGATAGTTTCTATGTCTTTTTTCATGGTGATATAGTTTGCAGTAAGTTCCTTGTAGCTTCCCTGTAGTTCTTTGTAATTCTCACTGAGCTCATTGAGCTTCCATATAACCATTTTTTTTAAACTCAGTGTCTGATGGTTTATTTGTCTCTATTTCATTTAGCACGCTTTCTGGGGATTCATCCTTTCTTTTCAATTGGGGAGTATTTCTTTGTCTCCCCATTTTAAGGAAGACTTTTTTTGTGTTTATACTTCTTAAATTTATCTGCTTTGACTCCATGTCTTTGTGGTGTGAATTTCTATGGTAGGAGACCTGTGGGATGTAGTGGTGCAGTTTCCTTGATCTCCCAAACCTAGTGATTTTGGGATGCACTGTATGCAGTTTATGTTGACTCTCTGGATGTAATTGGGTTTTGAATGTTGGGCCATTCTTTGGTGGGTATTTTTCTCCAGCTGACTGACTGAGGGTCACTACACCCACCAAATATTATATGCTGTTGTGCAGGTGCTTCCAGAACAAAACCACACAGTCCAGAAAAACCCACACCTGCAAAAATAACTTTCACCCACAATCCCACTATCAACAGCAAATGAACCAGTATCAATAAGGATGTAAAGACAGTAAGAATATTTTAAGGAAGGAGAAGCAAATATGAGATGATTAAATGAAAGAAAAATGATTTTGATAGTGTAGAGGGAGCAGCAAAAATGAGAGGAAGGAATCAGAGCAATATGAACAGAGAAAGTAAAATTTACATCATAAATAAAAAAGAGAATGAAGAAGGCAGAGTGGAGTAAGAAAGGAAGCATATAGAATTAGGTTTAAGCAGAAATTTTTTTAAATGAGAAAAAGAGAAGGAAAAATAATAATAAAAAGGAACTAAATTGGAGAAACAGATCCACCACAGCACTGTCAATAACAAATGAGCTAAGATTAATATAGGTGGGATGGGAATAAGAGGAAAAAAAGAAAGGAAAAAAGCTTAAGAGATATCTTGAGAAAAGGGAAGTGATTTTGACAGAGAGAGATGAAATACTAAGAGTGAAGAATGAAAACCAGACTAAGACAGGGAAAAGTTAAAGTGTGAGACAAAAAAAAAAAATAAAGGACAGGATGAAGGCAGAATGGAGTAGGGGTGGGGAATAGTAAAATTTGAGATTTGAAATACAAAAATATTGAAGATTTAGATATAAAATTGAAAAGTGAGATAAAATTGAAAAAATTGAACAACTACTTTATCTACAACAAACAAATATAGATTGATAAAGGTAGAGAGAGAATATAGGTATTTTAAGAGCAGGAAAAATAAGAAAATTGGTTTTGAGAGGCTGGATGGGGAAGAAATAATAAGAGTACAGAATGGGAAAAAGTTGTAGCAAGAGAGAAAACAAAACTTGAAACTAAAATAATAAGAGTAAAGAAGAAAGTAAAATACAGTGAGAGAATGGAGGAGAAAATTATGAGAATTGAAATAGACTATAATATAAAATCTAGTGACTTAATATCCACAAACTTGAAGGATAAGAAATTAATCTTAAAAAGCTATGCAAGAAAGAAAATATCACAAATCATGGAGTAGAACTCAGTGGATTTCGACTTGGTAGCATCTTGTATTTACCACTGTTTTTCCTTTATAGATCTGCCTCTGGTGACGTCAGATGGTATTCCAGTCTGGCCATAAGAAGATTACCAGGGATCTACCAGTCTGCTGCCCCCTCCTTCAGTTGTTAATCTAGTCACTGTGTAGTCAGCAGCAAGGCTTAAGCTCCACAGGGTGGGGCAGAGTATTTCTGCTTCCTTTCAGGCTGATTCCACTTGGAAAGGAGTGCTCTGCCTGAACAAGATGGCTCCTACAGTATGGGGAATGACTCAGCACAGCAATCCTGGCAGCTGCTTTCTCAGTTCTCTCCAAAGCCACCATCTCCAGTCTCTCAACTGTCTCTAGTCCACTCTGTCCTCCGCCTTTGCTGGAACTCAGGTAAGTGGCTGCATATGAATATTTGTGTGTTGGCCTTTTAAACTACTCTTTGCTTCTCCAACCATCTATCTCTGGCAAAGAAAAATCCCGCTGCTTTTCACAGCTGGATGTTACCTGTGTACTTTTCAGGCTCCAGTGCTGTAGGCTGAGGAGCCCAGCTAGGGCTCCCACACTTCTCAGGGGCATCCCCTGGCTACTGAAATATTCCTCCAGAACTTCAGCTGCCGCCAGTGGAAATCCAGCCAGCCCTCTCGCATCTTTTCCGCACTCTGTATCAGTCATGTTGTGGTGAAGCGGTTTCTTCTCTCTGTCCGTGGTTATAAGGCTTCTCTCCTGCTATTGTTCAGTTGTTTATTCCAGATGATTTCTTCACAATTTAGTTGTAATTCCAGATTGGTCCTTGGAGGAGGTTAGTGTAGCTTCCACTCACTCCTTTTCCATCTTGGATTTCCTCACCTTTCCTGAATACATGTATCTGATGGCCTGCTCCTTCCTGTAGGGTGCCAAAAGACACAGAGACAGGTCACTGGGCTGGCCCTTGGGATGGAATCTTGTTCCCCTTCAGTTGGTGCATTACTTGCATCAGTGCTCTCAGCTTAGAGCTCAAAAGACCTTATGGTCAGGTCATCTAGAGAGAGGCAGCTGACAACTGTGGCTTTTGTGTTCCCAGAAAGTATGGGTCATGATGATGTGTCCCTGCTCCCATGTGGCTCTCAGAGCTGGCAGAGTGCATTTCCCTGTTTGGTGAGGTGGTTCAACTGCCACTGCCACTTGTGTGGAAGTCCAGAGGCCTGGCCCCTTCATACACTGCTGCCAGGGGCCCCACTTTGACCTTCCCCACTCACCGTGTGCCAGACACTGTGCGAAGCAGACTCATGTGTGCACCTTGTTGGACCCTCCCAACAACTTTACAAAGCAGGTATTGTCACTGAGGCCCAAGTCACAAAACTAGTTAAGTGCCCAAGATGGTTAATTTTGTGTGTCAGCTTGGCTAGGCACCCAGTTACTTGGTCAAACAACAGTCTAGATATTGTTGGGAAGGTATTTTTTAGATGTCTTTGTCTAGGCTGCTATAGCAAAGTGCCATAGAGAGTTAAAAACAATGGAAATGTATTACTCACCATTCTGGAGGCTGGCAGCCTGAGGTCAGGACGTCAGCTAGGTTGGGTTCTGGTGAGAGCCCTCTTCCAGGTTGCAGACAGCCGTCTTCTGACTGTGTCTTCACTTGGTGGAAAGAATGAGCTAGCTCTCTGGCCTCTGCTTATAAGGGCACGAGTCCCATTCATGAAGGGTCCACCCTCATGATCTAATTATCTCACAAAGGCCCCACCTGCTAATACCATCACACTTTAGGGTTTCATTATATGACTTTTTGGAAGATACAAACAATCAGTCCATTGAAGATGAGATTAACATTCAAATCTGTCAACTTTGAATAAAGCAGATTACCTCCCATAGTGTGTGCCTCATTCAATCAGTTGAATGCCTTTAAAAGAAAAAAGAAAAAAAAGGTTGTCGTCTCCCAGAAACAAGGAATACTGTTTCTAGACTGCCCTTGAAGTAAGACTGCAACATCAACTCCTGTGGTCATCCAGCCTGCTGCCTTCCCTACACATTTTGGATTTGCCCCCCAAATCAAGTTGGACAGTTCTGTTTTTAATTTGTTATTTCTGTAAATAAAGTAGCCAGCTTACTATTTTTTCCCTTTTTATTGAAATTTGAAAAACTGTAGACCACATCTGTGAGCAGTGCTATAATGGAAAAGGCAGGTGCCTCTATAGAAATCTGTGGGGTCTGAATGTGTCTCCGTGTGTTATGTGTGTGATCAGGATACAATTTCGTGGGTTTGAGTATAGCTGTCTTCATCTGCACGGTGTCAACAATGAGACACTGTCCTTGCCCTCAGAGGTGTGCAGTCCCTGTGTCCTCCCTGAAGCCTGGGTTTGAGGGGAAGTTGGGAGCATTAGCATTGGGACCCTCAGGTACTTTACTTTTTTAAAAAAATATTTTGTTTATTTATTTTAAGAGAGAGGGGAAGGGAAGGAGAAAGAGTGGGAGAGAAACATCAATGCATGGTGACCTATCATGTGTCCCCCACTGGGACCTGGCCCGCAACCCAGGCATGTGCCCTGACTGGAAATTGAACCGGCGTCCCTTTGCTTCATAGGCCTGTGCTCAATCCACTGAGCTACACCATCCAGGGCACATGCTTTGCTTTTTAAGGTAGTTGTTAATACTGCCAACATACTATGAACCTAGTAATAATGTTCTCTGTTTGAGTGAAAGACATTTGCATTTTGTAGAGCAGGCTAGCCTGAAGTTACTGCTGGCACCTCCACAGATTCTCTGTGAAAACCAATGCAGCGCTTTGCTTTTGGCCCCTAACATCTGATTGTAAATACTGTGCCTCTGAGCCCAAGCTTTGTTATCACCTGCACTTGGGTTTGGGTCCCAGACATGCTATTTGGCAACTGTGTGATCTTGGTCTCGTGACTCTGTTGGCTTCTCTTTCCCATCTATAAAAGTAATTTTGATAGGGAAACTTGAGAGTTAAAGATTTTAGCTTCAGTCATAGTTGATAGGCTTAGGTGATTAATGCATGTGGAAAACTGTTGTTCCAGGAACTGGAGTGCAGGACCTCCTGACTCTAAGACGTCTACGAGTAGTTCAGCCTTTGTGCCCCCGGGAGTGTGGAAGCAGTGGAGATGGTTTCTGAGCCACTGTGTTCCAGGGAGGGAAGTGACTCAGGTAGAGTTGATCAGCAGATATACTAGGAAAATTGTGACAGGACTGTGAATCTTATTTGATTACCCTTTTCCCAAACCCCTTACCTACCCTTTCCTTCTCCTTATAAAAAAGTTTGGCTCGAGATGTTAAGATGGTCTTTGAGGTTAAAGAATTTGCCATCTTCTCAGATGGCTGACATCTGAATAAAACACCCATGAAGATCCAATCCTTGTCTCTACTTATTGGTTCTTGTAGTGACAGGCAGCAAAAACGCCAACTTTTCTAGTTTCAATTTGAGGAAAACAGTTCTGTGCTTACTTACCTGTTGAGACTTTTGGAGAATTTAGTGAGATGGTATATACCCTACTGCCTTGTGTAAGTGCTAAATAAATGTTAACTTCCTTTTGTGTTACTTATTTCCTTACTTATCTAGTGTTGATTCCTCAAGGGCAAGGACCACTTTTTTCCTTCTCTTACCCACCTCCTTATTCTAAGTAGGACTTAAGACAAATTTCAGCAGGTTGGTGATAAAAATAGAGAAAAAGTGAAGATAACACAAAATGGAGCCAGTGAAGAGGCTAATACAGAAATAGACATCCTCATTTTGGAGGGTCACAGGACTAACTCTGAGCTTTCTAGCAACCAACGGGAAAAGTTACACAATTCAATAGTATTTCCATGAAATAAAACAAGCTAATGACTCAGGAAAACACACCCTGGGCAGAACTTTTTTTTCCTTCTCAATATGCTTTCTCTTTGACTTTGTGATTCATTTTGCTGAAAAGAAGCCCGTTTACGGAAAAGTTTTTCTGAAAGTGACAGGTCCTAAACTCTGAGTAGAGGCTCATCCTCATTGTCTCCAGCTGATCTAATAGCAGAGATCTAGTTCCTGGACCAGAAAACTAATCTTGCAATAGGCTTCTGTGTCTGAAACCAAAAGCGTCACTGCAGATAACAAACAAGATATGTGCACACTGTGGTTAGGCTGTTTTGTTGAAACTCTTGTTTCCTCTTTTGCAGCTTCAGGTTCAATGGGACTTGACCTAAACCAAGTCATGCAGGTCTCAGACTGATACAATTTAGACTAGGACTTGACCTAAACCAAGTCATGCAGGGCTGATACAATTTAGACTAGACCCTAAGTTAATTTGAATTTCCACTCCCACCCCTTGGAAGGCTTATCAAATAAAGCAACAAGTAAAGCTTTATAGAGCACTTCTTTTGTTCAGGGCCCCTGCACTGGGCCCTGCCTAAGAACCCAGGCTGCCAGTCAGCTCCCAGTAAAGAGGTCAGGGAGGAAGTGCCGGTAACTAAGACTTTGGGAACTCAGAAGAAGGAGCCTGCAAATTTGGGGACCTGGGGAGACCTGGAAATTTCTCTGAGGAGGTAGAACTTGAAGGATGAGAATGGGTGGGGAGGACAAGAAGGCACTCGTGGTGATGAGGACCCAGGCTAGCGTGGTTTGGTGGTGTTCAGCCACCAGGAGGAGCCTGGCCGACGTGGAGTGGAGGTCTGAGGCAGGGCAGTGGAAGACGGTGTAGATGTCAGATGTTCTGGGAGGCCAGGACTGCTAGAGCTGGGCCGGCCCCCTCGGAGGATCTTGCAGAGTAATTCAATAAGGGACTTTCTGAAACCATTTCTTCCTTGAAAGTTTATGGACTTTAAAAAAGTACATCATCTCTAAATGAGTCAACACTAACATTCTGTGGAAGGAAATTGCAGGATTCCAGCCACTGACTTTGTGGGAAATCTGTAGTGTTCCTTTGGATCCTGTCAAGACTCTGAAATTGGTTTCAGGAATATTCTTTTCCATCCTCTGGGGGATAGCTATGGTTGTCTTTATTTTGGCATCTTAGGAGGAACTCAAGGAAGTGTCTTCACCCTAAATATGCCAGTGTCTGAAACATCTGGTTTTTCTTCAAGCCACTAGACCACATTCTTGAAAGAAACTTCCCAGTCACATGGGGGAGAATGGGGAGTCGGTTGGCGGTGGCTGGGAAGGCAAGGGCGAGGACCAGGAGGCTGGAATCTGCAAGGGAGGAAAGCAAGGCTCTTAACAGCTGCAGGTGATTTAATCTCATGTTATCTCCATTCTGCAGGTAAGGAAATGGAGACTCAGAGAAGTGAAAACAAAAATTGCCCAAAGTCTCAGAGCTGGAAAGTGAGAGGAAGGCAGCTTCGAAATTCAGGTGACGTCAAAGCCCAGCTCTCACTCTGCCAGGCCACGTCCTTAGGGCAAAGAAACACATCCAAAGGTAAACACAAACGGATCCGCCTCTCAGTAGCGGATTCCTGGGCCCTTTTCCCAGGGATTCAGGTGTGTGGGTCTGACTCCCCAACTCCTCCCTTCCCAGGTGATTCTGATGACCAGCCAGATCTGTGGACTCCCATTGTAAAGGAGCCTTCAGTGTAGGTCCACCCTCAATGAGGGGGTAAAGTGTTTCTATTGGGAGCCTCTCTCTGAGTGGCAAGGGGGTCACTTACAGAGGTCACTTGCTAGGCTCCTGATGAGGAAGATGGGACAAGAGCAAAAAAGAAAAAAAAAGAGGAAAAGTTCTTTCTGTGGAAACTCATATGACATAAAAGATAAGTGCAGAAGAATGTGTCACACTTGTGGGCACACGAAACTGTGGAAACTGCTGCTTGCAGACTTTGGTTCCGCCAACTATGCCTTCCCCACTGCTGATATCACAAGAATCTCAGTTGCCCTCAAGGACTGGGAACATGAGCAGTGGGGGTGGGTGGGGGACTAACAGAGCCTCGAACCATGGCTTTTAGTCCAAACTGCATCACAAAGCAGTATGGTCCTTTGAACCCATACTCCTAACCAGTATGCTTGAACCTTCCTAGACCTGGATATGATCCTTTGAATAAGGCACCCTGCTTCTCTGTCCACAGATTCCTGGACCATAAAAGGAAGGAGCCAGGCTCCGACTTCAGCCTGTAAGTCTGTAACCACTGCAGGGGTTCTTAACCCTTTGGAAGAGCCCAGACCACTTTGAAATCCAGTAGAAATATCAATCCTCTCCTGAGGGAAAAGCACATGGACTCAAATGTTAGCTCATAGTCTCAGGGAAATGAAGGGGCTTTCCAAAGCTCGTTGACAAAGCCCTAGAGGTCTGTGGGCCTATGTTAAGCCCAGTCAGTGTGCCTGGAAGCCTCTACGACTGCGTTGTCTAGTGCGGTGGCCTCTAGCACATGTGGCCATGGAGCGCTTGGAACTCGACTGGTCTGAACTGGGGTGTACTGTGCTCATCTGGATTTTGAAGACTTGGTATGAAATAAGAATAAAACTACCTCAACAGTTTTTATAATGATTATACTATATGAAAAGGTGATTTGGATAGTTGGGGTTAAATAAAATATTAAAATTAATTTTACCTGTTTCTTTTGCTTTTTGAAAATGTAATGAGGACATTTGTAATGACATACATGACTGGCATTATGTTTGCGTCAGTCAGGGCCGCTCTGTGATGACTTCCTGTGACCTGGGACTTGAGGCCTTTTCCACTGAGTCAGCATGTGCCTTCACAATGTCAGCTTGCTTCACTGCAGGTCCATCGCTTCCTCTTTCTGGAAGATGCTGTTTCGAGAATGGGCAGGGAAATCTTTGCAAGCTGTAAACAAGCTGTAAATCGTGTGTTCTTCACTAGCTCCTTGAGGGCAGGGACATGTCTACTGTGGCTGGGGTCCTCCACAGATGGGCACCCAGCAAATGCAGTGATCCATTTTTGGCCACTTACGGGACTGGAGTTCCAGATAACACTGGCGCATTAGTTCCTAGGGCTGCCCTAATAAAGCTCCACAAACCGACTGGCTTCAGACAGAAATTTTTTTTGCGGTTCTGGAGACTAGAAGTCAGAAATTAGGTGTCAGTAGTGCCTTCCTCCCTTCGAAGGCTGTAGGAAAAGATCCTTTCCCGTTTCCTAGCTTCTGGCAGGCGTCTGCCACCCGCGGCTCGTAGATGCACCACTCCAATCCCTGCCACCGTGGTCACACAGCCTTCTCCTTGTGTCTCACATCTTCTTCCCCCTATCCAAATATTTTCTACTTATAAAGGCAATTGGAGTTCTGTTCCAGTTTTTGCAGCACGAGGAATCACGAGCAGCAGATCTCCCTTGACCCCCGCTACGAGGTGGAGCAGGAAGTCCTGCCTGGGAGCCAGTGCAAGCTGGGTGGAGCTGCAGACGGCTCGAAGAACTATGACCCTTAGAGAAGGGCAGATGCTTCTCAGGCACCGTCAGGCTTAGGTCCACGCCCTACTCCAAGTTCTCTGTGTGTGTTCTGGGGGACCAGCAACGCTGTGATGAGGCCAAGGCCATGGACATTCCCCCATGTGGACATCAAGGCACTGAAGAAAATCAACAAGAATGAGAAACTGGTCAATCAGCTGGCCAAGAAGTATGACACCTTTTTGGCTTCAGAGTCTCTGATCAAGAAGATCCCATGAAGCCTGGGCCCAGGCCTGAATCAAGTTCCCTTCCCTGTTGAGCCACAATGAGAACATGGTGGCCAGAGTCGGTGAAGTGACATTCACAATTAAGTCCCAGACGAAGAAAGCACTGTGTCTCGAAGTGGCTGGTGGCCATGTAAAGATGACAGATGCTGAGCTTGTGTGCAACATCCACTTCACTGTCAAGTTCCTGGTGTCACTGCTCAGAAAGAACTGGCAGAACGGCCGGGCTTTGCGCACCAAGAGCACCACAGGCAAGCCCCAGAGCCTGTACTAAGGCACAGCTTAGTGAACCATGCTGCTACCATTAAAAACAAAACAAAACAAAACACAATTGGATTAGGGCTGTAAGAAATGTCCAAACCTGCAAGAATTTTTATGAATTTATTTGAGTCAGACTGATGGCAATTGCTCAGAAGCAAAACCTTGACAGATTGAAGAAATGCTCTGGAAATCGGCAGTTTGGCATCTTATTTCAAACATTACAGTCAAAAGAGGTGGCATAAGGGGGTTACATGAAATCCATCGATGACGGATTAGGGAGGCGGGAGGAAACAAAGAGGGAAGGGGGGGCCTCTGGGATTGGATAAAATCACAAAATGATAGACACATACCTCTTTCACACAGGTGGGTACGGGATGGTTAACAGTCAACAATGAACATGATAACAATAACAATGAGGAGGCTTGTGGTCTTTCCTCTAGTGCCCTGCTTGTGCTTTGAGGGGTCCGAAAAAAGGAAATTATCTTGGCATTCCAAAGGTGTGTTATCATAGATGCGCAAAGGTGATAGACAGGCTCAGTCAAGCTAAAGATGGGCTTTTGTCAGGGAACATTCTAGCCTAGGACACGACATGATCTGCTTTTAGTCAGAAAGTTTGAACTGCAGACCATCCTATGTGGTAGCTTTAGGTCTCTGAGTTTGTTAGGCTGCCATGCAGACCGCTGCTGAGCTGATGAGGTTTAATACGTGGCCCCTTTTTGTCCACACGGTGATGAAGACGAGTCTTGGCCCCGTTGAGCTCACCTGCTACTGCCCTAAGACACAGCCAGTGCATTGGTNTAACAGTCAACAATGAACATGATAACAATAACAATGAGGGGGCTTGTGGTCTTTCCTCTAGTGCCCTGCTTGTGCTTTGAGGGGTCCGAAAAAAGGAAATTATCTTGGCATTCCAAAGGTGTGTTATCATAGATGCGCAAAGGTGATAGACAGGCTCAGTCAAGCTAAAGATGGGCTTTTGTCAGGGAACATTCTAGCCTAGGACACGACATGATCTGCTTTTAGTCAGAAAGTTTTAACTGCAGACCATCCTATGTGGTAGCTTTAGGTCTCTGAGTTTGTTAGGCTGCCATGCAGACCGCTGCTGAGCTGATGAGGTTTAATATGTGGCCCCTTTTTGTCCACACGGTGATGAAGACGAGTCTTGGCCCCGTTGAGCTCACTCTCTACTGCCTTAAGACACAGCCAGTGCATTGATATATAACAGGATATTAGCTTGTGGAAATCAGGGTGGGGGGTGGAGGGGAACAGGGTGAGAGTGGTGGTGAGCTATTTTTAAAGTACAAGATGCACAAGGAAGACCTCTGAGGCAAAGAGGTCTTTGAGAACAGGATTGAGGTCACAGTGAATGTCAGAGATCTCTACCCTAGATCTCTGCCTCTAGAGGTCTAGGGTAGAGACAAGAGCAAATGTAAAGGCCCTGAAATAGAACTGTGTTTGATGAGTTCAAGGAACACAGGGAGAGGGCAGGTGATAGGGGTGGCCCACCAAAGGTGCCAGGGCCAGAATGGAGCAGTGGGAAGGCCGGGGCTGGGGGCTGGGCATCCAGCCCTCTGTCCAGAGCTGCTGTGCTTGGGTGGGGCAGGCCTTCCAAGTCTTCTGGCTCATGAGTTTCACTTCCTCAGCCCCACTTCCCCCATTGTTTCGCTGGGTGGAGGCTGGCCATCCCTGGCTCTCAGTGCAATGCCATTCTCACGTTGTCTTTGCCAGATAATAAGAGCTGAATTTTTTTTGCTACTTGGTATCGAAGTTCAAGTTCCTAAAACCCCCTCTTCCATTTTTCCCTTGTTTCCTCCTGGGGATAGGCCTGAGACTTTTCACTGTGTCCCTTCATGGTTTGAGGCTGGCTTCTGTTTTCTTCTGGGAGGAGGCAAGTGGCCTCCAGGCCCTTGCAGGGGTGAGCTCTCCATCTGGCTCACTTCTTCACCTCCTTCAAGACCTTACTCAGATGTCTCCTTCTCAGATGAGTGCCCCTGATCACATTATTTAAAAAGAGCACATCTCACTCTGACCACCTCTTTCCTTCATTCATTTCCCCTACCACACCGTCTAACCTCCGTAGGCATGACATGTCAGTGTCTCACCCACGCCCCATCCCCATCCTGCTAAACTGTAAACTTCATGAGGGCAAAGATTTCTACCTTTTCTTCACTGATATAGCTCAGACCCCCTAGAACGGCACCTAGCAGATCGTAGGTACTCAGATATTTGTGGATTGGAATGAATAAACAAGTGAATGGGTGGTGAAGAATGGTAGAGTCCAGAATGATTACTCCCCCACACCTTCCTCTACAAGGGAGCTGAGATGTAGAGAACAGAAAGGAATTTTTAGAACACTTGCAGACTGTGCCGGAGTCAGTGCTAGAAGCAGAGAGACAGCGGAGAGTAGAGCTGGACTCAGAGCTGCTCTCAAGGAATTTGCATTCTAATCGGGATGGTCAGTTCCCTCTTTGAACAACTCCAGGGGGCACCGTTTTCATAGAACCCAGTGTAAGTGGTGTCCCTGGAGTTCTTCAAGGTGGTCGCCTGTGGGTGAGGCAGGCTGGGACAGGCTGTAGATGGACCATGGTGTGGAGCTCAGAAAAGAGAGGAGGTACAATTGTGCAGGGTATGATAGCTTGGAGGGAGGGCTCTACCCAAGAAAGATCATCACCAGCCCAAGGCCAGAAGGGGCGTGGGTTGAGGACAGCCTCCCTCTGTAGTGTTCTCTGTGCCCAGCACTAGGCCCAACCTGGGATCAACTCCCCATAGGTTAAGGCTTGGCGGGTGGGCAGTGATGCCCAGGCTCCAGTCTCGTGAGGAGAGTTCGGGCTTGCTCTGTGCCCAGCCTCTAACACAGGCTCGCTTCCCTTGGTTCTTCCCTCTAGCTGGTGGCTCTTCACTCTGGCTGCACAGCAGAATCTAGAATCCCCTGGGGGGTTAAAACAACAGCAACAACAGAACCCTGGGTGCCAGGGCGCCATCCTCAGCGATTCCACTTGGGTGGGGCCAGTGTCTCCTCACCAGGTGATTCTCATGTGTGGCCCATGGGAGCCACCGCCCTAGAAGTCCTGCTGTCGTCTCACAACCAGGGAAGGTCCGGGTGGTGGACTCTTAACCCTGCAGCTCCACAGAGAGAATTTAAGGAGTCTGAACGTGAGTGGGAATAAATTATACGTTAATTTCCACTAACCTCCAACTAAAATTGAGCGTTTTTTTCCACTGTGAATGTGGGTGTCAAACCACAGTAGTGCCTGTGACTGTCACCCAAAGAAATCACAGACATTTTCATATGACTTCACGACTGCTGTGGGGCACCCTGAAATATAATTTTGAGTTCATCCCTAGATGAACTCAAAACAAGAAACAAGAGCCTGCGTTGCAGGAGGGTGACAGTTCCCCGAGTCTCTCTGGACTCCAGGCTCCTTGCTGCCTTCTCACCTTTCCGCCCGTCTCTGTGATTGGTCTGTCAGCCAGACGAAGGAGAGGGGTGTCCCAGGGATTTCTGAGGGTGCTGCTTTAGAGCCTTCTTCAGTGCGGCAGACGCAGTCCCCGCCCTCAGGGAACTCACGGGCTGGCAAGGGTATTGGAGCCAAGAATTCAGAGTAGGAAGAGATCACAACCGTAGAAAGGCATGGTGCTGAGGGCGGGTATAAGTGTGCAGAGCAAATCAGAAACAAATGGGTAAATGAGAAATGATGCTCCCACACTCTCACACCCATTCCTGGGCTGTCTAGGGGTGCTCAGTGGGCCACAGCTGTTTGGTAGAACGACCGAGAAGCAGAGACACGAAGGAGCTAGAGGAGCTCGGGCCGCTTCCTGGGCTGCTGAGCTCATGCAGAAAAGGCATCATTTCCAGGCAGCCTGGATGCAAAAGCCTTTGCCCTACTTTCCTTGCGGATTTCAGTGAGGGCGAACACTCTGGGTCACCAGGTCACCATGGTTTGGTTCTTGTTAAGATCCTGAACATTTCCTCTGCTTGAGGACGAAGGTCTTGGATAGAGAAGAGGCTGGAGTGTCAACTGTGCAGCTGACAACAGCGTCCTTGGAGTCCATTCTCCCCCTGCCCCTGGGAACACGCACCCTGTGAAAGGCAAGCACACTGGCGACCAGTTGGAGAGGTGGCAGTGTCACCATGGGGAACTCAATCTCTTGTTCTGCAGCCCAAACAAGATGTGTTTCAATAAAAACAATCACGGTTGTGGGTGGAAGGAGTCCCGGAGCGGGGTGCCCTGGTGGTGTCTGAGCTGCAGTGTATGGTCACTGCGGTGAGCACCTGCATAAAACCCCATCAAAGGGCAAGCCCAGGGGATGGCCACCATGCCACCCAGAGTCAGAGCACAGGGCCCTCAGTCGTGACCTTTTATCCACATGAGGTCAGGACACTGTTCCATCCCCTGGCAAAGGCACAGGCACTTCTTTCCAGAAGAATGTCCACGTATTATTTGAATACTGCACCCTATTCCAGAAGTTATCACCTAAAGTGTGGAAGCCCCATGTTTAGAAAAGAAAGGAAGAAAGCTAGAGACATGGAATGAATTCCCTATGATCCACTGCACAGCTGGAGGCAGGGCCAGGCCCCCAGGTCCCTGCTGGCTTAGTCTGTTGCCCTTTCCCCTCCCGGTCAGCATCTCCCCTGGAGAGGAAGAAGTGGGTTGGAGGGAGGTTGCGCTTCTGGTTCCACACCACACTGGGGAATCCGACTGGTAGAAATAAGCACAGGCTACCGCATGTACCAAAGGTGGCCGAGCCATCTAGTTCTCCCCAGTCCTCACCCTCCCTCCCAGTTCTTGATCCTACTTCGGAAGACCACGAGGTTTGCTCCCTGAGGTGTGCCCTGGAAGATTACAAAGAGTCTTCTAACTTCTTCTGGATCCAAGACTCTCTCCTCAAGCAGAGAAGGGTTTGAGGATTTTAACAAGAACAAACCATGGCAACCACAGTGTCTGCTGTGCTGAAATCTGAAAGGGAGGCATTTGTGCCGAGGGTGCCTGAACGTGGCACCCTCTCAGCATGAGTTGGGCGGCCCAGGCAGACTCCTCTCCTTGGACACCCCTGGGCAGTGATGAAGGGACTGCTAGAGACCCAAGGAACATACTGGACATAAGTAGTGGTCACCCACCCTCTCCCAACTGCCTCCACCTGGAAACAAGGAGCAAAGGGTGGGGAGTGTGCTTCTGGGGCTCTGAATCCCTCCCAAGGGTAATTCAGACTATGGGGGTCTGAGGTTGCCTTTCAGGAGAGTGGGAGTTTCCGAGTAAGTGTTCATTTCAGATATGCTATATCCCTTCAGTCGTGTGTTCTGGTGACTGATTCCGAAACCGTCATTGCGAAGGGTCTGGAGCAAAGCCCTGGGGTGCCTGCTGTGGGCAGGGCTCTACGGTGCATGGAGGCGTGTGTGGGTTTGGGGACTGCCCCCGACTTTCACTCTCCAAGTCGGATTTGCGTCTGTTAAATATCAGCTCAGCCTGGGCCGGTTCATTCCTCTCCTCTTCTTCTGAGTTGCCCAGTTTTAGTCACCACCAACCTATTTTTTTATTGTATTTCTCAATTTCAGTTTACATTTAATATTATTTTGTATTAGTTTCAAGGGTACAGCGTAGTGGCTAGATGGTCATAAATGTTACCAGGCGTCCCCTGATAATTCCAGTACCCACCTGCCACCTTACACAGTTATCACAATATTATTGACTGTATTTCCTGTGCCGTATGCCTTCAATCTATGTTTGATTTCACAATCAAATTAAAAACTCATTGATGAAAAGTCTATCTTAGAGAATATTTGAAAAAGGACTCTAGGTAAGAATGGTTTATGATTAGCATGTCTTTTGCCTATATTGGGGTCCTGGCAGAATTTGTTTTCTCACATTTTCTTATATCGTTAACCCACAGTTCACTCGTCCAAATAAGGGTGGATTCCAGCTCCACCTCTGCCAAAAAGAGCGAGGTTTTTCTGAATTTAGAATTATATATGGGGGCTCCTTTTATGCAAAATTCTCCTGGTTTTTGATGCCTCTGAATACAAAGTGGACAGGAAGCAGGAGCTGCCATGGCCTCCTTCTGACGCCCCAGTGCCCTCAGGTACCAACCTCGGTGAGACTCGCGGGGGCCAGAACCCTCCCCCACACGGCTGCTGCCTCTTGGAATTGCAACAGAAAAAGATTGGAAAGCCACTTCATTCGTGTGTGTGTGTGTGTGTGTGTGTGTGTGTGTGTGTATGGCATTTATTTTTGGATTCTCCATCATTGCAATACAAAAATTCTGTGACTGCTCTTGATAGAAATAAGCATCTCATCCTTAATGAAATCCGCTTGAAGAAAAGGCACCTTTCAAAGGCAGAGACGTTATTTACTATTCCTCACAAACTTCTGAAGATTAAATATGGGACATGCACTACCAATGTGTGATCACTTTTGCATCACTGAGTGGGAAGAATTTTTAATATCCTCTGTCATACCTCTGAAGTAAGGGTGGAGGCCAGCCCAGGAGACTCCTTAGGGACAGAGTAGAGTTTAGGAGTTAGAGCATTTCTCGCACTGGTGGGCGATGACGTGCAGCATGGCAGTTTGGGAATTACACAATCGCTGCATTTCTTCATAGCTCTCTGGACGTACAGCTAAATGAATACTTTCTGTTCCTGTTTTGTTTAATAAAAATAACAAAGGAAGCATCTATGAGGTTAGGAGGGGAAAGTAGCCCAAACAGCAAATTCTATTCCATTCGACCCAATCAATGTGCACGATAATGATCAAAGGACATCTCCGCGAGCTCATTTTTGACCTTCTGTACTTCCTGTACTTGGCTGCCTCTGCTGGGCGTGCTGCCCAGCCAGGGCGCCGAGCTCACTGCAGAGCCTGCCATGGCCCTAAGAGGCAGCTGCCCCTACCTGCATTGCACAGATGAGAAAGGAGGCTCCGAGGATCTCGGCAACCGGCCCAGGTCGGGTGGTTGGAGGTGGAAGAGCAGGACTAAGACCTGGTCCTGTCTGGTTCCAGAGCCTGTGACCCTACCATCCACTATGACTCTGCCTCTGCTTGTTTTTCAGGCCAAATAATTTTTCTTTTTAGAAGTATAAGAGTGAGAAAGTCTGGCTTCAAGTTGCTCACAATCTAGTTAAGAAGAAAAGATAAATAGAGAAAAAGCATTTCCTTCATTGTGCAACGTGGAGCCTGGCGTTCGGGAGTGCTAACTGGAGCATCAGACCAGATGAGCTGAAGTGCAGATGCTGGGATAGAGCCCTGAGGGGATTTGGGTTAATTCTGTCCAGAGTGTTGTAGGGTCAGTGCAGGGAAATGCGGTGGGAAGCAGTGCAGGTCAGAGGGACCAGGATTCGTACCCCTGAAAGATGGGTTAGGTGTAGTGTAAGGGCAACCTCAGCAGCTAGTACTTTTTTGGACTTCATCTGGGCCAGGGTTTAAGAGATATACAGGTTTTGATGCATCAAATCCACCTTCCACCCCTCAGATTAAGTACTGGGGCTTAGCCTGTTTTCCTTATGAGGAACAGAGACATAGGCAGGGGGTTAGGGAGCTTTCCTGGCTGATCCCACAGCTAGTACATGGGGAACAGGGATTTGAACCTGGGCAGGCTGGTTCCAAGCCCAGACTCTTGCTACGCAAAGGACAGGATAAGTCACACGATGTTTCCTCTCGTAGAGCACCATTACACTCATCAAAATTGTAATCATTGCTTACCGTCTGTTTTCCCCACTAGACAGTGCCTCCCAGGGGGCAAAGATTAGGTTTATCTCTACCTCTGAGGCCATCCTAGCACCTAGCACACAGAAGTCACTCCAAAGTTTTAAAAACGGACAAGCAGCATTGGAGGGAAGCAGAGGATTCCTTTTCAAGAGCAAGCCCATCAGTGCCCTGTGGTACGCCATTCGAAAGCTGGTGAATATGGCCCTGGCTGGTGTGTCTCACCGGGTTGAGTGCTGGCCTATGAACCAAAGGGTCACAGGTTCAATCCCAAGTCAGGGCACATGCCTGGGTTGTGGGGTCAGGTTCCCTGTTGGGGGTGAGTGAGAGGCAATCACACATGGATGTTTCTCTCCCTCTCTCTCTCCCTCACCTCCCCTCTCTAAAAAAAAAGCTGGTGAACATGAGCACATCTCCTTACTTCCTCCTCACCTCAGTTTCCTCCTCACCTAGGTTTCCTCATCAGCAAAGTGAGGATGATAACAGAGGTGCAACTTCAGAAAACAGTCCACCAGTTCCTCACAAATTTCAACATCCAGTTACCAGATGACCTAGCAGTTCTACTCCTGAGTATTTACCCGAGAGAACGGGAAATACATATATGTTCACACAAAGGTTGTACATGAACACTCAGAGCAGCATGACTGTGCAAGCCAAACCACAGAAGCAACCCAGACGTCCCTCAGTAGACGAACAGAGCAACGGAATGAGGTGCAGCCATGCGGTGGGGTATCACTGGGCACAAAGAGGAATGGAGTGTGGGTAACGTGTTCAGCATGAGTGATCCTCAAAAACACTACGCTAACTAAAAAGGCCAGTCATCAAAGACCACATGTTATACAATTCAGTCTACAGGAAATGTCCAGAATAGACGAGTCTGTGGAAGCAGAATGTAGATTAGTGGTTGCCAGGGTCGGAGAGCAGGAGGAGTTGGGACTGTGGGGGTGGGGGTGGGGGGAATCGACTCTCTACCATCGTTTAGTTCTTACGGTTGGACTATTTACAAAAGAATAAAACTGGGCACAAGACTAGGTTAACAAGAGAAAAACCAAGTTAATATGTGCACGGAGGAGAATCACAGTTCAGATCGTAAAATGAGGCTGAAAGAAATGGTCAAGCTAGGTACGTTTTGATACTTTTTAGACAAAGGAACAGTGAGTTTCTGAGACATTGACAGAACAAAGAAACTTAGTACTCATTAGCAAGGACGCTAAGCTAGGTTTGGGCCTGGGTGATAAATTAGTAAAGGAGCTGCAAGGTTGGTTTATACAGGCTTTGTCGTCTCTGGGTTTTATAACTCTTGCGATAAAGTTGTCTCTCAGCCTCAGGGAGGGCAGCTGTCGCGAGATCTGTGTCCTGAACTTAGAGGAGAATCAGAGAGCTCTTCCTGCTCCTGCTGCTTCTCAAGTGATTTTAATTTTAAATCATTCATATGCCATTGTGAGATGTCTTACAGGAGTGACTACTAATGGGTACAGGGGTGTTTTTTGGGGTAACCCAAATGTTCTGCAATTTGGTACTAGTGGTGATGGATACTAACACACTAAAAAACCCCACTGAATTGAAAGGGTGAATATTATGGTATGTAAATTTTATCTAAAAAAAAAAAACACACGCCCTGGCTGGCGTAGCTCAGTGGATTGAGCGTGAGCCTGCGAACCACGCGATCGCGGTTCAATTCCCAGTCAGGGCACATGCCTGGGTTGCAGGCCAGTTCCCAGTAGGGGACTCACGAGGGGCAGCCATACATTGATACCTCTCTCCTTCTCTCCTTCCCTTTCCCTCTAAAGATAAATAAATAAAATCTAAAAAAAAAAAAAAACAATAAAAGTGAGAACAAGGTGCTAAGTTCTACATAAATTTAGGTTGGCTACTTATTTACATCTTGTAGGGGATTTTGGGTTCTGGTCTTAGTCTCAACAACAAGGTGGTTTTCCGTGGTTTTATTTATTTATTTATTTTGGCCCCTGGTCTTGTTCAGATGCGATGCTAAAAAGAAAAGCAAGACGGAGCGAGGAGACACGCAGGTTTGAGACTGGGATCCCCGTGCTTGTGGCTCCACAGGTCTAATGTGTGGGGGGTCGTGCAGAGCACGTGGCCAGGGGACCAGCCAGCTCTAGACTCGCTCGGCCTAACATTCCAGAATTCTCCCTGCCTTTTGCCTCCATCTGCTCTGCCACCATCCTGTTACAAGCCCCCATTATTTTGTGTCTAAACTACTGTAATCATTCATTCCTGAAGTATTTACAGAACACCGTCTAGTGCTGCTGGGCACTCTTCTGGGTACTGGGGATCAGTGGTGAACAAAACATGTGAATTAAATCCCTGCTCTCATGGAGCGGATGTTCCAGCAGAGTCAGACAGTAAGCAAACAAATATGCAAATTGATTGATGTGTTAGCAAATGGTAAGTACTCTGGAGACAAATAAAGCAGAGGAGGGAGGCAGTGAGTGTTGGTTGAGGAGTTGCAATTATAAGTTTGGAGGTGGGGAAGGCCTCTCCGAGAGGTATCATTTGAGCAAAGACTGGCAGATGATGGGGTGAACCACGTGGATATCTGGGGGGAAAGTGTTGCAGGCAGAGGGAATAGCCATTGAGAAGGACGCAAGGCGACTGGCCTGGAGCGGTCCTGTTTGTGGAAAAGCAAGGAGGTCAGTGTGGCTGTGGGGAGAGAGGGAAGGAATGAGGTCCAAGAGGTAAAGGAAAGGGACACCCCCTACGGTCTTAAGGTCATTTATTCTTTCTTCTCTGGAAAACTTTCTGGTGGCTTCTAGCTCCTCTCACCTGCAAAGTTTGACATGGTGTCACCCCACTGCCCCTCAGACACCAGAGCCCCCTCCCATTTCCCCCTCACTGCTTTGCCAAATTCTTTCCCACCTCAGGCCCTTTTCCCTTGCTGTTCCCTCTGCCTGGAAAGGCTTTCTCCCGTCTTCTCCTGGCTGGCTCGTTGCTGTCATTCTAACCTCAAACTTCACCTTTTCAGTGGATCCTACGTTAAGTAGCCCCTGCCCTAGTTACCCCATTACTGGTTCTATTTTCTTCTCACTTTATGACTACCTAAAGTGCTCTTGCTTGTCTTACATGTGAGTCGTCTGCTGTTTGCCCCCCTAAAAAGGAAGCCCATGAGGTCAGGGACCTTCTTGGGGTCATTTACTTGGTATCCCTGGATAATATCCCCTCCATAATTACCTATTTGAATGCACAGATGAATCTGATGACCTCATACTTCTGGGAATTCCTCTGATTGAAGGGGTGGCTACTGGGTGTCACCAAAGCTAAGCTTTCCAGAGTAACTTATCACTGTGCTATCCAGACAACCTTTGCCCTGGGGGGAGACTGTGTGTACCTTGGGCTGAGACCCAGAATTCTTTCCTTCTATCTCTGTTAAGGATAATGCTCTATGCCCTCCACCTTCTGTTTGCCCTCAAGATCTTTCAAGGTCCTATCTGCTTTTCTCCTAATCTCACTGCAACGGGCCAGTTCTCTGAATCCTGGGGTTAGGGAGAGCTTCTGAAATGACTGACCTCTGAGATCTGAGAACTGGGACAGATCTGAGACAATACCTCCGGGATTGTCTGCTGAAGGGAGTCTAGAAAATTCATGTTATAGGTGGAGACACTGCAGCCTACAGTAGGGAAATCCTCCAGTCATGGAGAATTGGATGAAGGTCCTAGGTAGAAGGCAGGGAGGTCTAATTCTGAGCATTCACTAAAACCTCTAAAATTACATGCACAGTTTTATGGTAACTGTCATTTTTCTGAGAAGAGGCTTCATCGGTGTCTTAGGCCGTGTGTAGCGAACGGCCTTAGGTGTTAGGAACACTTTGAGGGGCATGAACTCCTTTGAGGCAATCCTAACTGAACTCCTCAGGCTGTTCTGTCACTGTTCTCCTTGTGAACAGCAGTGCCAGCCTCACAGCAGATGCCCCCAAACTATCTACTGAATGAGTGAATAAATGAATTGAGTGAGGAATGAATAAATAGATTAATGGATCGATAGGTGAAACCATCTCCTGCATTTCATTTCGGTACTTTTTACCAAGTCACGAATGTGAGACGTGAACCCTCGCACAGAAAAAGGCCTGAGGACGTGGGATTCTTATCGCCTCGTTGCCCTGTTGGCCTCCCCCTCCTGCACCACCTCCCAGGCTGGCTGCACATCTCTGCTTTGGGCGTGGAGCAGACCTTGAGTAACAATCTCTGAGCCCTCTGTTGGACCAGACCGTCAGCTGACCTGAAGGGGGTTCCATCTAACGTAAAGACTCAAGCTTTCCCTGACTTTGCCAGGTGTTAAGGAACCCAACCTCCTGCTCAGTTTTAGTCCTTGGTAGCCCAGCTTGGACAGGGACAGGGACAGGGACAGGGACAGGAGCCAGAGAGGGGTGAGTGGCTAGAAGTTCAAACTTTCCTGCCTTTTCCTGTCATACACTAGTGATTCTCCTGGGTGTTTGTTTGGTTTGGGATACAATAAGGACCATTAAAAAAAAAGTCACCGGGCCAATCCTTGTGTTTTAGACCTCAGACATGTTGGCCAAGAAAGACCCAGATCAAGGCTCTGGGAACAATTGAGAAAGGAAGAGTGGGACTCAAGGCTGGGAAGGCAGCCAGGTGGAGAGTGTTCCGGGGGGGGGGGGGGGGGGGGGGGGGGGGGGGGGGGGGGGGGGGCAGGAGGCTGGGGGTTGGGGACTGAAAACGTGGAGCTTTCACTGTCAGGACCCTTATTGTGAAAAGGGCTTCTGGCTGTGACTTTCGTTAGGAGCTTTGAGAACTTCCTGCGGCTACTACGGGGAAAGAGCACCAGACTTGGAGCCTGGTCTGAGCCTGGCTACTTAGAAGCCGAAAGGGCTGGGTCTTTGGAGACAGAGCTGGCCCTCTCTCTGCCTGGTGGATGACTTAGGACGACATGCTTTATTTTTTTCTGATCCTGGGATTCCTTGCCTGCACAATGGGGACCCTGACACATTTTGATCCCCACCACGCTGTTAGCTCCTTGCCCGGGTACTTGGTGACAAGCTCAGGAGAGGGAATGTCTCAGGTCCCGTTGGGTTGCCCTGCGGGCAGTGCATGCCCTTCATTGCTCCTGATCCACGCAGGGCCCCTTTCCTGTGTTAATGTTGAGCCTCCTGCCTTGCACTTACCCTGAGGAACTTCTCTTCCCCCAGAGTTTTTAGTCCTTCTCCTGCCTCATTTTCTCCCCTGGCCCCTTTTCCAATGACCTCTCACAGTACTATTTTGGGGACACTACTTGCTGAAAGTTTTAGACAAGGAAGGTGAGGAATTCTGTGCCAGTCACCCCATTTAAGGGTACCTACTGAGTACGTACCTTTGGGGAACCCTCTTCCTTTAGCTGTGTCTAGTGGGAGATTTCATTTTCTGAACTGTTTTGAAATCAGGGAAATTCAGACCAAACTGCCTAGTGTCCTTAGAATGCAGCCCTGTACTGGTGGAGAGGGTCCTGCTGTCCTCTCGTCTCCTAGACGGGACTGGATCTGGACGTGACTTGTCCTGGATCCCCTATCTGGTAAGGAGCTGGGACTCCTCGAGGCTCCTTGGTGACTTCATGGAACCCAGGGAATGATCCGGGGGTGCAGGGCAGGCTGACATCAGAGCAGAAGCTAGCCCTACTTCTCATGCTTGGGTTCCACAAATGTGGCTGGCTCACAAAGTGGGTTGGGCAGAATTAGCGATTAGTAGGCAGCTATGGAATTCCCTTCTCACCTACTAGGTGCAGGTGCAGGCCGGAGAGAGAGGAGGTTTCTCTACAGGTGGAATGATACCAGAGGATGTTTCTTGTACCCTACTTATTTCAGAGAAAGCTTTCTGGATTTTTTAAAGCTCTAGGTAACCCCAAAGTGCAGCCAGGTTTGAGAAGTAGGAGGCTACAGAAAGGGAGCTGTCATCCCGGGCTCCCACAAGACCACCTGACCTACAGAAAGAAGAAGCAAACACAGCGAGTGTAGAGCGCTGTGGAGCAAGGAGCCAGGAGACAGGCCCTGTTCACCCCCTCCTCTGGGACTCTGGGAGCCTCGGCCCAGGCCCCGCCCTCAGGCCCTCTGATGGGCTCAGCTCCAGACTGACACGAGTTGAGGCTGGGCCCAGAACTTGGTTAATGTCAGAATCACTGGGGAACTTACAAAAAAGCATACAGTAGTAGCTTGGTACTAGTTGTTCATTTGTTCCAGAACTTCTGAAGGAACTACTGACAAATGCTGAAATGGGCATGTACCGAAGGAATTTTTTCTGTAAGAAATTTTCTCTTGTAGGGCGGGGTCATGACTTACATAAGTTCTGGCAAATGGGACAATTCCCAAGCAAGCAGCAAGTGCTGAACCCTTTTTTCTCATCAAAATGCGACGCGTGCTGGGTTTGATGAGCTCGGAAGCTGAGGAGTACCGAGCTGACTGTATAGACTACCGAGCTGACTGTATAGACTCCGGCGGCCTAATGTAGGAGGTCTGAGGCTGGTTCTGGAATCTTGTTTGTTCATTTTTTTAAAGATTTTATTTATTAATCTTAGAGGGGAAGGGAAGGAGAGAGAAAGAGAGAGAAATATCAATATATGGTTGCCCCTCGTGCGTCTCCTGCGGGAACCCAGGCATGTGCCCTGACTGGGAATCGAACCGCGATTGTGTGGTTCGCAGGCCCGCGCTCAATCCACTGAGCTACACCAACCAGGGCTGTTCATTTATTTTAAAAAAGAACTTTGTTCATTTATTTTTAGAAAGAGGGGAAGGGGAGGAGAAAGGAAGGGAGAAAAACATCGATGTGAGAGAGAAACATTGATTGGCTCCCCTCGCATGCGCTCCAACTGGGGACCAAACTCACAACCCAGGCGTGTGCTCTCACCGGGAATCTGACCAGCAGCCCGCTGCTCTGTGGGACACCGCCACACCAGTCGGGGCTTGTTTGTTGCCTCCGCCCATTTCCTCAGCCAAGTTCGAGGACAACTGACTTGAGCTAGTGTGCACCAGAAGGCATTTGTTTGTTAAATACCAATTGTTGGGTCTACTCCCAGAATTTCTGATTCTGCTGATCTGGGTTGAGACCCCAGAATTCACGTGTCCAATAATTTTCCAGGTAATGCTGATTTTGCTGGTCTGAACCGTACTTGGCCCACATACAGCAAAGGGACTTGACCTTGGCTGCATAGTAGGATCACTTCAGAGCTCTTTCAGCTCCTGGCGTACAGGCTGCACCAGATCAATCCATCTCTGGGGCCCAGGCATTAGGATTTTCTTTCCAACACTGCATCATGAAAATGTTCAATTATATAGCAAAACTCAAAGAATTTGACAGTGAATAGCCAAATACTCATCACCTGGATTCTGCCAGGGCCATTCGACTTGGCTCGAGTCGCCCATTCCTCTAACATCAGGGTTTCTTAAAGCTGTAGCTCCCCAGCTTTCAGCCGAGGTTGCGAACCAGGTGCAGTGTTTCTGGGCTCCTCCTCTGATAGGCTCTTTCTGGCTGTGGTTTGCAGAAGCTCCGCAGATGCTCCTTATCCCCACTTCCTGGGGCTTGCCAAGAAAAAAGACATGCATTTATTCAGTGGTGGGTACCTACTGAGTACCTACCTTTGCGGAACCCTCTTCCTTCAGCTGTGTCTAGTGGGAGATTTCATTTTCTGAAATGCTTTGAAGTCAGGGAAATTCAGACCAAACTGCCTCGTGTCCTTAGTGTGCAGCCCCGTACTGGTGGAGAGGGTCCCGTCTCCTGGACCGGACCGGATCTGGACGGGACCTGTCCTGGATCCCCTATCTGGTAAAGACAGGGAGGGGGTGAAGCTTCCAGAGGGTGCTCCTGAGTCACTGATTCTAGGGTGTTGACCAGGTTGTCCCTGTGAGACCTGTGTCTGCCCCCAGGGCTCCAGGCTCTGCAGGGGCAAGTGAACTGCCCTTCCCGACCTGGCGCAATCCTATGCTGCGAGTGCTCTGCCAGGTCTCCCAAGGGGAGCTAGCCCTGGAGGGGAAAACGAGGAGGAATTCTGCTGTGTGGAAGTTTCCAGAAGGGCAAATCTGACCAGTAGCCACCCCTCCTACTATACTACTTGGCGCACAGCTGGGCCTCAGAATATAGAGCAGGAGAACCCACAAACTCACCAACTTGCCCCAGGCTGCCTGAGACCTGAAGTTTCCAGCTGGGCTGTGCACCTTATTTTAAAATTCTACCTCAGTTTCTGGCAGCTGAGATAGAGGTTTTACCAGAGAATGGGGTTTTGTGGTAGAGACAGTCCTGGGGTAGAGTAAGTGAATGGGCGTTCTTTTACTTCTAAGGAAGCAGTGGAAAACTTGGTTAATGAGGAAATCCAAGCCATGGTTCCCCTTTTAGGCTGCTTTCCCGCCCCGTGTGGAGTGAGGAGTGGAGAGACCACAGAAGGGCCAGAGAGGCCAGGCCACGAGGTAGCCCTGCCATCCTGAGCACGGGCTGGCCTCACTCTCCCGCAGGCAGGAGGAGAGTCTGGGACTTTCTGGCTGGTCAGGAGGGTCAGGGAGAACATTTTGAAATGAAGGGAATTTCCCTCGGTCACCAATGAATCAGAAGAGTTGCCATTTAGAAATACAACTTGTGCGGAGGTAGTTTCAGCTCCGCTGGTGACTGAAACTTGGGAGCTGGGACTTCTTCAAACACTTTACTTCAGTCATTTCGAAAATGGAGAATTCTTTGGAGCCCCTCAGACTTGAGTCCCTTCTGCTGGGGATTTTTAGTGTAATTCACTTTGTATGTCTTCCCAGGTATCCTTTCATTTTACTGCAATGGTTTGCCAATGTTCCTTGGGACTTTAAGGGCTAATGGCACCTTGATCTTTATGGTGTCCCAAGTTGGTTGTTCGTCCCCTGGGCCCTTGGTGCTCTCAGCACAGGCCCCGAGTGGCACTCCAGAGTCACTCACTCATTGTTGAGTCAATGGGCACAACTATTTTCCACATTGCCTCCCCCCCACCACAAAAAAAAAGGTAAAGCTCCAACCATGGGGAAATAATGTGTAATTCTGGCACAGGAACCAGGATAGAATAGCAGGTAGCCCTTGAAAAAGCTAATTATAAGACCAGGCAGGAATATGTAAAAATGTAAATGGTGGGAAAATAGTATCTGGTAAGTAGGTTGTGATGGTGGCTGCTGGTCGAAAGGACAACATGCGTGCTGTGGTTTCGAACCAGAGGAAAAGGCAAGTGGAAATCATTCTGCTAAGGCAGTGAGGTTACGGGCAGGGGTGAGTCGAGGTTTTTCTTAGACTTTGACTATTATATCATCAATATAAAATACAAACCCGACCTCTGCAGCACGTTTCGTGGTGGACATAACAAGGACTTGGGTAGCTGAAGCCCTTTGCTTGTCCTGGGTAGATGGAGCTCTTCATGGGCAGGGTCCATTTTGCTCATGCCTCTCGCCCAGCCCCACACCTAGCACGTAGTAAGAGCTCAATAAATACTTGCTGAACAGTGGCTCGATGGGTAGCTTGTGCCGAATGTTTAGGTCCATTTTGAAGACACCCGTGGTGTTTTGATTGGGGGAGACAAAGCCTTGGGAAAAGAATCACGTCTGATCCACAAACCACCAACCAAAGGAAAAATGTAAGTACTGTGACCGCTTGTCTTAATAGTACATAAGTTGGTTCTTTTCAATTAAAGTGGTTTAGTAAATGTATAATACAATTTTTTAATTTAATTTCTACCTCTAAGCTTTTTTGTGTGTAAATAAAATGTAAAAGGAAGTGAAAGCCCTTTGTCCACACGAAACCCCATTCTAGGTTCAGTCAGTGGGGTGATAAAGGCCACTCAGGGGGAAGCTGCCACCCACCTGACACCCCTTCGGGCCTGGAACTGAGCACTGGTAACTGCAGGTCGATCTCCCCCTTGCTCCAAGCGCGGGCCTCTGTGGAGCTGGGAGGGGGCATTCACGGCCATCTTTCCCTTCCTGGGGTCCTGGTACACAAATCTGCCACTCTGCCAGGCTCACCAGGGCCTTTCTGCCAGCGTATGGAAGGACTTGGCTTGTGGACAAGGAGCAAGAGGGGTGTTCCGATTTGGTTTGGCATTTGCTGACTGGTGCAGTCCCTGCCTCCGAATATCCCCTCACTAATGCCCTGTGTCTGCAATACCTCCGCTAGTTCCTCCTTGAGAGTAGGGTTTTGAAGGCTCCGGTTCAGGCACAGGTGTGGACAGGGAGCCTTCCTGGACCATTTCTCCAATGAAAACCCAGGTACAGGTGACCCAACTCTGAGGGAGATCAAGCAGAGAAATGAGTTGGGAGATGCTGTATCTGGGAGCTGGTCATGATATGTCCTTAGCAAGGGAGGTCCAGAGCAATTCTGTCTTTTCTAGAGTGTCTAGCTGGACTACTAATATTAATTCACACATCCAGCTGGTTGGTCGCTCAACTATCGAGACCTGAAAGAATGGAATGAAACACAGAGAAATGTTGGTTTCCTACCCTTCGCTTCCCAAGATGTGCACTCAGTCCTCTCCACACAATGTTCTCTTTCAGCCTTCTTGATTACCCTGTGAGGCAGATATATCCTTACTTTACACGAACAAAAACCATGGCTCAGAGATGTGATTGGCCTAATATCATACAGCTAAATATAACAATGGTAATTAATACTGCTTACTACTAGGAGTGCTTTCTTAATACTCGTATCATCCGTGCGAAGGATGGTATTACCCCATTTTCACAAGTGCAGAAACTGGAGTGCTGGGAGGTTAAAGGCTCCCCAAATCATCAGCTAGCAGATGTCCGAGCAGAGATGAGAAGACAGAAAGCTACTGTCAATTGTGTTCTCACCCCCCCCACCATGCTGTATACGGTAAGTGTTGGGTCTGCAAAAAATGTGCTACAGCCTGCTGTGCGCCAGGCACACGCAGCCTGCCTGGAGATCCCACGATGGTGCCGTGGCACCAGGATGGTCTGGAGACAAGCCAGAGAGAAGAAAGTATTTGTCCAGGAGTAGGACATCCAGAGGACAATGGGCCCGGACAGGGAGCGGCCTTGTTTCCTGTCTCTGCTTGCATGCAAAGGGCAGTCAGGAGTGAGCCCAACCTCACCCTTTGTGGCTACCCTGAGGTAATGATTATCCTCCTTGGGTGACTAAAGCAACAGTCAGGCATCTCTAAAGCCTGTTATCTCCAGGACTTGGACCTCTGTGGGGTCTTGCCTCACACACCCATTGTGTGTTTCCCCCTATCTGTGCGTCACATGCACGCACTACAGATTAGGGGATGCTGCGGATGGATCTTATCAGAGATGGTCCTCTGAAGATTTTGAGGCCAGGAGTGGGGGTGTTAAATAGAAATTTCAGCAAGGGAGAAATTGTGTTGGGCTTCAGGGCTCAGCCTTTGCAGAGCCTGTGATGTGATCTGATTTGCGTTGTAACAAGCAGACTCTGGCAGCTGTCCGGTGGCGATGGGTTTGGCAGGGCATGAGTCTGGACTCTTTCCCTGATAGAAGCCCACCTCGGGCTGGGCAGGTCCCCTTGGTCCTGCACTCTGGGAGCTCAGCCTCAGCTGATTAAACTGCATCCTTAGCTCCCTTAGCAGTACATCCTCAGAGCGCGGTGAGGGATTAAATGTGTTAGTGCGTGGGAAGTGCCTAGAGTCCTGCCTGCTCCTATTTTACATGTGAACAGTCATTGTTATAACCTGGCCTTGTTAACAGAGATGAACCTGTGGATCGGCGTTGGTCAGACCCACCTGGTGGAGTTGTGTGAGGGTCGCATCTCCCACCCACACCCGGCCTGGAACATAGTAGGCCTCTCCTCCCCCAAGATCAAAGAAAACGGGTTTAAGCTTGCTCAGGAAGGTTTTGCTCCTGCTTATTTTCCTTCCTCACTTCCCAGTTGTCCACCCCTTGCAGCCACCTTCCCCCAAGCCACCCATCCTCCAGTCTCCAGATCTTTGCTGTGTCTCCTTGCAGTTTCTGCCTCAACTAGGACTACCCTTTGGTCCCTACTGTGGCAGTCTGCCTCCGGGAAATGACACATACCTTTAAGGACTGCTAACTTGACCACCCCTGAATGGTAAGGGTGCTTACTTCCTGGGTACCTGGCTTTGTTTTTTGTCCTTTGTTCTTTATTGCCACCTGCCAGGTCTTCACACAGATGTGTTTGTTTGATCCCAGGTGTTCCTAGGAGGTCAGTGTGATTATCACCCATTTAAAAGATAGAAAAACTGAGGCACAAGTGGTTAGATAATTTGCCTGACACCACAACTAGGAAGTGGCAGGTTTGAGCCCGGGCAGTCTCTGTCGAGGCCTCAGCTCCCAGCCACTTTATTTGTTTACCGCCCTATGACCCTACGTTTAGAATCCGTAAGAACTGGGAAAAGGAGTGTCGTCTTTGTCCTATTGAGTGTCAGAGCTTTATGTGACACTCAATGGGCTGTTGGAGAAACAGGACTAACAAATGCTTGCTTTTTTTATAGCAAAATGTATTTTACTCCAAAGCTGGACGTCTCTAATTTCCCCTGGTTATATTCATCTCCTTCTAAGGAGGAAGACATTCTTTCTAAATCTCACTAAACTCTGTTATACTCAGAAATAGGCATATTTTTGCTTGTTCTGTCACCTGTAGAGACGGAACACTGCCGATCAGCACATTCTTTCACATGCTGGAAAACAGTCTTATGATTTCTCAAAGTCTCTCTGAGCCTGTTCTTTTCTGAAGCAAGAGGGGCCTGGCTCGTTTCCTGTCTCTGGCCCAGAGTTTTCCAGGCTCTCTCCCCGTATTGACTATGCTCTGGACAATGTCACACAGAGTCCAAAGCAAGCCACACCGGGGTCCTCTGTCCCACACCAAATTTTATTTTACAATTGCTTAATTTATTTTCCTATTCCAGAACATTTACAAATGAAATAAAAGCATAAAGAAGTAGGGAAAACAAGTTATCACTAAGACCTCCTCCCCTGACATTTTATGCAGATTAGAGTGGACTTTGAACCTGAGGGCCTGCCAAAGTGCTGGACACTGCATCACAGACCTATGGCAGGGACACCATCCTTGCCCTGAGGTTCTCACAATCTGAGCTGGTGAGCATTGAGAACAGCATCGAACATCATCCACTGTGTTCCATTTCCACCGTCTGCTGTGACCAGGCATTCATCAGGAAACTAGCTTACATTCCAGTGCTAAAGGCAGACACTGGGTTGATAAGTGCTACAGCGAAAAGAAAAGGAAGGGTGCAGTGTGCCAGGGTAGACCGCAGTACTAACTGCAGTAATAAAAGGCCCCTTCGAGAAGGTCAGATTTGAGTCGAGACTTGAAACAGGTGAGGATTTAGCCTTGTGGGACTCAGGAAATAGTGAGTTGCAGGCAGCAGGAATAGTTAAAGCCTCAGAGGAACGAGATCCAACACAAACATCAGGAAGGGGCCACGGAAAGATAAGGAGTCTGAGAAAGGCCGAGGGGAGGGAAGAAGGAGGGCTTGCGTGCCTGTGCTAATGACATTGTGTGGCTGCCCTGTTGTGTGGGGTTATTTGCCCAACCCTGGAGACCCGGCTCTGCCCAAACCTCTGGGCTAACTGAAATCAGCTCCGATCCAGGCTCTTTCACAACTAAGGTTTGGCCTTGAGTAAGCTGCACACTCCCTGGGCCTCAGTGGTTGTATCTGTGAAAGAAGATAACCCACATCTGGCGATGCTCTAAACTCATGCCTGCCAGTCCTGAGTGCACTTTGTAGTAATAATAGTAGCAATAATAGTAATACTAATAACATGACAGATAAGATGGCAATTGCAGCATCTTTCCAAGGTGAATGACTTGTTTTTTCTTATTATTGAGACTTAATACACTCAAAAGTAAAACCATGTAATTTCTGTGGTTTCTGAGGAAGAGAAAGGTGAGAGTGTGGCCTTTGGTCAGGAAGAAGAATTACTGGTAGGTGAAGGAGGCCAAAGGCTTCCTCTCACCAGACTTTAACCGTCTTCCCCTTGTGGGAACTTGCTCCGAGGGCCCCTCTTGGCTCCTTGAGGGTATTTCCTTAGCTGAGCTTCAGAACATCCGCCAGCAGCCAACGGTCAGTTCAGGAACGTTTGGGAGTGTTATTATGCAAAAGATGAAAAACGGTCTTTGACAAACAAAAAAATTAAAACCTGGCAACGTTTCCTAGCCTTTGGGATGTTGGGGCCAGAAATTCAAAATTGCGTCCTCACAGTGTGCTGAGTTGCTGAAAGGAGGGATTGAAAGCACCATATTGTCAGGTGTGGTTTTGCCCCAACTCCAGGATTCAGGGTCCTGTGATTCCAGGGAAGGGCTTTCCCTGCGGACAGAAGTGCCTTGGTTTTTTGATGCCGGGGGAGAGGTAGGATGGGCTGTTGGAGAAACAGGACTAACAAATACCCCACCCCCCGGAAAGTTCATCCAGAAAGGAAAGCTCCTGTGTGGGGTCACAGAACTGGTAAGGGTCAGGGTTGGAAGTCAGGTTACCAAAAATCAAATCCCACTCGCTTGTACACTGCTCTGTGCCTCAGTTCCCGCATCTGTATGACAGGCGTGACTTCATAGGGCAGTTGTGAAGATGAAGTGAATCGATCCACAGGACGTCCTTCGAGTGGTGCCAATGTCCTAGAGAAACAGCCGACAGTGGGTGCTCTTGCCTTTGGTGAATGGGCTTTTCCTAACCAACGTCTGAGTGTTTTTCACCGAGGGCTGCCTATTTAGAGAACGTTTTCAGTGCAAGCGCACCTTCAAGTCACGCACCTTTCTTCCCCCTAACCAAGGGTTTCCTCAGTCGTAAAGGAGCCGTCATTTTCCAAGCCAGCACTGTCCAGCAGAAACATCATGCAGGCCACGAGTATATACTGCCACATGTGACTTCAAATTTTCTAGTAGTTGCATTTATCATTTCAACATAAAAATTGTTAATGACATTTTACGTTCTTTGCTTCCTTACTACAGCTTTGAAGTCCAATGTACGTATTCCACATACAGCGCATTTTAATTCAGACTAACGGCGTTTCGAGTGCAGTAGCCATGTGTGGTTGCCATGCTGGGTGGGGAAATTATAAATGACAGGAGGATGGTTCTTAGCCTGGGTGAGCTAGTCAGGCTGGGCTCTGACTCTCTCCCAATCACTGTTATGATGACCAGAAAGGTCTGTGAGATGGTGAAGGGGGTCCTCTGACCATACAAAACCAGGAGGATCTTGATGTAAGCCCTCCCAAGTCCAAGAGTGTGGTTTTGAACTGAGAGACCTATTGAGTAAATGCTTGCGTGCCTTCAACGGTCTTTTCCTCCCTCCTCACTAACCCCAACCTCCATCTCCACTTGTCTTAAGGATTAAATTCTGAAATCAGTTTATTCATAATTGTCATCCTCTATTAAGATTGCAAATGTTGGGGTAATACCATCCTTAAGTCTCCACTGCGACTAAGGTAGTTGAAACAGAGATTAAGATGGGAAGCAGAACGCCTTTTTGGGTTCTTTTTGAAACCTCTGAGAAGTGACACTGCGGAGCTGATGCTGCAGGGTCCAGACATTTAATGTGCCCTTTGAACACAAGTCACTTAGTTCTACTGGGCACTTCATTAACTAAAGGCAGAAGCTATGAGGGGAGGGGCTGATACCAACATTCTGGGCACCATGGGTACATAGTTTTCTAGGTAAATAAATTTGAACCTGAAAACTACATGAGGAGTTTCTTAAAATAGGAATTTTCAGACTTGTCTGCTAGTCCATTCCCAGCAGCCCAGAAGGAGAGGCTACCCCTTTCCTTTCCTTCCATTTGTTATCCTACTATCTAGAAAACACCACTCCTAACTTTTGGGCAATCAGCAGTAATGGTCCTGGCTGGGTGGCTCGGCTGGTTAGAGCATCGTCCCCATACACCAGGGTTGGGGATTCGATCCCCGGTCAGGGCACAAACAAGAATCATCAATGAATGCATAAATAAGTGCAACAACAAACTGTTGTCTGTCTCTCTCTCAAATCAATAAATTTAAAATTTTTGAGTTTATCATATTTTATACTAATCAAAAATATACCTCTAGAATAATCTCGGTCTGAAGACGTGTGGCAGGCTCTCTCTTTGGAGCACGCCCACACTTTCTTCCCTCTCAGGCACACATCTTTAGTTTTCTCATCTAAACGCTAAGGGTCTCCCAACCAAGGAGCAATGGGCAGTGGCAGCTGTCCTGGGCTTACCCCTGGAGCCTGTTTCCAACACCCCTTCCCTCTGTCTTTTCAGGGAGCTAAAAGTAGCCCCACCTTGGTTCACTTTTTCCTAGAATGTTTCTAGAGAGCCAAAGCAGAGCACCGCCTAGGCTCTCTCCTGTTGCTTATTCTACCCTAAATCAGGGGTCCCCAACCTCTGGGTCATGGACCAGTCCGTGCCTTTAAGGAACTGGGCCGCACATAAGGAGGTGAGTTTGAATGTAATGTACTTGAATCATCCTGAAACCATCCCCTACTCCTGTCCATGGAAAAATTGTCTTCCACGAAACTGGTCTCTGGTGCCAAAAAGGTTGAGGACCGCTGCCCTAAGTCCTTCTGTTCCCAGCTTTAGTGAACATACTCTCAAAAAATAAAAATAAAAAGACTAGTACATGCAACAAAATAGAAGTATTTGAGACAGCATTCTTTCATTCCTTTGGGAAAATACACAGAAACATACTAAACTAATCTAGAAGTTTAGTCCATTTGGGGATATCATCAACTAAAGGTCATTAAATGTAGACCATATTATCTAAGTCAGAAGAGCAACCCATTCCAGCAGTAGATACTATCTTTTTGGATGGAGGATGGGCACTTCCTTTTATTCTTTGGGGTAGGAGGGTTGGGTTAAAAGTTAGGTTTCCCATGAGAAAAATTATTACTATTTCAATGTAGTAACTGTGACCAAATGGTTAGGCTTCTAAATGACATTTCACTAAGGGATTCCATTCATTTTTCATGTTTGTGACCAACACCATAAAAAAAAAAGAGCCTAGAGTCTGACAAAGAATAAGAACCAACTGAAGTGTAGTAACTTAACCGGTCAATGTGGTCAGCCTTGGAGGCTTGAAACCAGTGAGCCACTGCAGACATGGCTGATGCCCTGTGGTTATAAATTAAGGGGCAAGAACTTTTCTCTTCCTTAGTGACCAATCACCTTAAGTATAATTGCGGATGTATGAGTGGAATTTCAGTGCGTGTTTTTGGAAGTAGAAGTGAGGTTGGTCTGTGAAGCTTAGGGAATATTCTCACTGAGTTTGGGAACTTGGATAGTTTGCTTATCTGCAGGGGTGATGAATTGATGGATGGGTTAGAGATTGGCTGGTTAGTTCTGGGGACATTTGTGGGGCCAGGTAGTGCCAGGGGAAAGGTATAGAGTAAAAGCAATAAGAGGAGATAAGAAGGAACCCAGTGTGCTAGCAAGTAGTATGTGCCACGCTGAATCACCACAGGCAGGGTAGGGCGGCAGCCTCTGGATGGAAGGTGGTGAAGGATTTGTCTTTTAAGTCTTCCCTTGCCGCTCTCCCACTGCCCACTTCTCCACAGTAAGCATTATTAATTGTTTAGATTTGAAAATATGTAGAGCATAGGAGATGTAGCCAATAGTATTATAACTATGTATGGTGCCTGTCAGTTACTGGAAATATCAGGGAGAACCCTTCGTAAAGTATATGACTATCTAACCATTATGCTGTGCATCTGAAATGAATACAAAATAACACTGAGTGTAAATTATTATTATTGAAATATTATTGAAACTATAATTGAAAAAAATTTTAATGTAATTTACTAAAGATGCAAAGAATAATAATAAGATGATAGATAGTATGTCTTGGGAAAAAGAGAAGACTTAAGAAGTCAAATACAGACTTCCGTTCGTGGTTTATTTTGAAAGGGTCTGATTCCCCCCAACTACATGTCCACTCCTGTTCTCTCATGTCTCACATGTTCCTTAAGAGACTTGTTTCCAATACTTCTGATCCCTGTTCCCAAGAGAAGCGGCACATCCCCATCTCCAGGTATTTACATCAACAACACTGAGCATGTGGGTCTTCCATGGCAACTTTTGGTTTTTCTAAGGCCTATAATTTTGGAATTGGAATGTCACATTCTACTAGACTGAAGGTAGCCTTTGAGAAGACTTTATATATTTTTTAAAAAATAATTTATTTTTATGACGGTTTTAGGTTTATAAGAAAATTGAGCAGAAGATACAGAGATTTCCTACACATCCTCTGCCCCTAGTTTTTTGTCTTGTAAAATTGTAGACCCAAACTATGGTGGAGGAGCTCTTTTCCACCCCCAGTCCCAATCCGAGATTAAAACAGTGAAATTCCCAAACTTTTATGTTCTTGGCCTCACCTGGGGAGGCTCCTGGACTAGGGCCGTGGACACCTTCAAGATGGAGATCCTGCTCTTGGGGAACTGGACGCGCGGCTGCAGCTACGAGAAGGGCTCAGCTGCGGGTGCTCGGCAGCCTGTCCTCTTCCGAGGCTCCCGCCCTGTGGGCGCGCATCCACTGATAACTCAGTGACGGGGCTAAGGGGGTAGCTGCTTCCTTGAGCCAGAAATGTCAAGATGCGTTTCTGCCTTGGTCGCAGTCTCCCCATCCACCGAAGGGGAGGAGGGAAGAATGAGAATAGAAGTGAAAGAATGGGAGACTCGAAGGCGGTGAGACCCATGAATATAGGAGTCACTTCTTTGGAGAAAGAATTTTTTTTTCTTTGCAAGGTCCTTTTTAGAGTTAGATGTTCTGTTATTTATATGGACTTCAAATAAGATAAAGTTACCCTTTTAAAAGGCTGATTTTAAAAGTGTGTTACTATGGAAACTCTCAAACATATATTAAAGTAGGGAGACTAATATCATGAACCTCCATCTACCCATCGCTCAGCTTCCGCAATTAAACGTCCACTTGTAGACGACTCTTACCCCCCCTCCTCAAAGTGAATTATTCCAGAGCAAATCCTGGCCATTTTATCATTCCAAATAGAAATACTTTGGTATGAATCCCTAAAAAGTCAAAAAGCTAAAAGGAATAACTCTGATGATTTATAAATCTTAGTCTTCTTTTCTCGCCATTCCTCACGTGTCACTGGACTTTGAATTCAGGTACTCGAGTCATCGACCTGGTCCTGCCTCTCACTGGCTGTGTGATCAGTGGCAGATTGTGCACCTTTCTGGACTTGAGTTTGTCCAACCGAGTGGGTGAACTAGATGATTTCTAAGGTCTCTTCCCACTCCAGAAATAAAAAAAATGTGCAAGCATCATTCTTTAAGCCTGAAAAGACATATACCGTATTTTCAGACTATAAGACACCTCCCCATCCCAATTTGGGAGGAATAATGGTTAATGCTGCTGTTGAGTTCTCTTTACATTTACATTGGTGAAATATCATGTTATTTATGTTATTAAATCTTTTACAACATTTTTTGCTTCAAAAATTTTCCCCCTATTTTCCTCTTCTAACACCTAGGTGCATCTTATGGTTTGAAAAGTATATAGATTTGGTACAGGATCTGTTTGCTTTCTTGGTGAAGTGTCCCATTCACAGGCTTCACATCCCAGCGACTGCTGAGTGGCAGAATCTTTGACATGGAGCTTTAAAAAACAAATTAGCCTTGGAGGCATTCCTCAGGGCGGTTTTGGGTGTGTGTCATTATCTCATGGCCTCAACTCATCCTGACAGGTGTTCTGCTGAGGTGTAATGCTGGGAAGGTTCAAGTGTTCCACACAGATCCTTGTTTTAAAAAGACCACCCTGTCTCAGCTGGTATAGCTCAGTGGATTGAGTGCCAGCTTGTGAATTGAAAAATCACCAGTTCAATTCCCAGTCAGGGCACATGCCTGAGTTGTGGGCCAGGTCCCCAGCTGGGGCGTGTGAGAGGCAACTGGCCAGTGTATCTCTTGCACATCATCGATGTTTGCTCCGTCTCTTTCTCCCTCCCTTCCTCTCTCTCTAAAAATAAATAAATAAAATATTTTTAAAAAGACCATTCTAGGCCCTGGCTGGTGTAGTTCAGTGGATTGAGCGCGGGCCTGCAAACCAGAGGATCGTGGTTCGATTCCCAGTCAGGGCACATGCCTGGGTTGCAGGCCGGTTCCCTGCAGGCCAACTCCCAGCAGGGGACGCACAAAAGGCAACCATACATTGATGTTTCTCTCCCTCTCTCCTTCCCCTCTAAAGATAAATAAATAAATAAAATATTTAAAAAAAAGACCATTCTAAAGTCTATAGCTAGTAAAAAGAGATGTTTACATGGTTTGGGGGTGCAGGGGGTAAATTACTCTCTTATATAAGGAACTGATAGGCATCCTGTTACAGGGTAACTATGGAGAAATAAAAATAGCCATTCTACAGGCAAATAAATAGAGTGTAAAGTAGGGTACGCTTAAATTGCCTGGTAAATAAAGGATTAAGTCTGGAATAGAATATATCTTAAAATTATGGAAAACAGCCCTGGCTGGTGTAGTTCAGTGGATTGAGTGCGGGCCTGCGAACCACACGATCGTGGTTCGATTCCCAGTCAGGGCACATGCCTGGGCTGCAGCCCAGTTCCCAGCAGGGGACTCACAAGAGGCAACTGCACATTGATGTTTCTCTCCCTCGCTCTTTACCTTCCCCTCTAAAGATAAATAAATAAATAATCTTTAAAATTCTTTTGAAAAATTATGGAAAACATGCTCATTGTAGGGGCTAAGGTTTAGAGAAAGATGGGAGTTCTCTTTGGCTAACGGAAGAAACTTTGGGTGAGGAGATGGTACCCAGCCCAGAAGAGCACTGCCAATGTGCTCCTCACAGTATGTGTCACGAGCTTTCGTGGGCACCCTCCGTGGGTTCCCACAGCATCCTTAGGGCCAGGACAACAGGATGTGAGTTGCAGGCGGCCCAGCATGTCTCAGCTGGGCAGTGAGGGAGACAAGCTCTGAACCGGGTTTCTGGCCACCGCTGGCATCTGTCCCCTTCCTCCACAGCCTGAAGAGAACCAGAGAAAGGAAACTGGAGGGCTGCTGTTTGAGAAAAAGAAACTTGGTTGTCAGAGTACTTGGTTGCAGAAGAGCAAATGCTTTTAAAAGCTGCAAAAAAATATATATATATATATTTTAAATCACACCCCTAAGAAGGAAAAAAATGAAGTACCCAAATGGAAAAAGCCTCCAAGATCACCATTTCAAACACAAGTTTTAATCAGCTCTGACATTTTGCAGGGAATTAATTGAAGTTATTGACACAGATTATTGTTTTGGTGCCAGGGTTTTAAACCAGGGGATAAGATTAAAAGGGACCAAACTTGAGGGCCGTTCTTTGCAGCTTAAACCAATATTCCATAGTGGGCAGTTCACTGCACCTGGGAGCTGGGGTTGGTCACTGCACACTCAAAGGGGCGCCTGGACACACTTCCAGCTGGAGGAGGGTCGAATGTTCGTTCTCAGTGACCCTGTGGACTTGCACCACAGCCCTTCAGAGACTAGATGCCAAGGCCTGTCCTTGGAAGGAAACGGTAAAGGAATCAGCAGGAAGCCGAAGCCAGGGGAAGGGAAACTCCTCCCTCCTGTCAAAGAACTGGCCGGAGTGCGGAGTGGAGTGCGGATGAGGTGGCCAGCGGGAGCTGTAGGCTTGGGAAGGGAGCTTGAACGGAAGTGAGGAAAATGCATGTGCCCCAAGGGCAAGAACTGGTGAGAGACGGTTGTGTCTGTCTCTCCCTGCTGCTCCTCCGTCCTGCTGAAGTCACACCATCCCAGGGACCAGGAAAATGCTTGTGCCTCATTTACAGGGGCAGTGGATTGTGTTTTCTGAGATCTGGTAGCTCACTGCAGACAGCCTCCTCTTAGTTCTGATTTTCGGCTTATTCAAGGCCAGAGGACCCACACCTCAAGTTGAAAATTTTTACCGGGAGGAAAGAGGAAAGTATAAATGGCATCAAATCATAAGTACTCAGTGTGAAGGAGCAGAGGAATGCAGTTATTTTTGTTTTACCTGGTTCTTTGTAACAGGAAATACTCTATTCTCGAGCTACAGGGAGAGTCTGTGTTTCAATGGGAGAAACTGAGTCCAAGAAGAAGAAACTGATGATCTGGAATCTGACAACACTCCTTGTAGATTAGAACTCAGCTTTGAAGACTCACTTCTTGAGCTCGGCTCAGGGAGTTATGCCACTCTTGAAGAAAAAGAAAATTGAGACTATGTTACGTGGAGAGGATTCAGTGGTGAAGAAGCAGCACCTAGCTCCCTTATCTCATCAACAGGGCACTGGACGCCAATGCTAGCAATTTCCTGTTTAGACTGTTACCTGAAGAAAGAAAAAACAAACGGCACTGAATGCTGATTCTACTGTGTCAGTGGGAAAAAATTTCCTGACAGGCAAATGGCAAACAACAAAGCTTTTGAAAAGCCAGGCCTGGGGAGAGTAATGCAGTTTCATAATGGGTATGAATAGTTATTTTGCTGCTTTACTTTTTTTAATCTTTCTGGCATTTTTTTTTGTTGTTGTGGATCTCTTTCTATTCGTTTAGGAAATTGTGACGTGTGTTCTGGGCAGGGTCTGAGGTTTTAGAACCCTTTCTAAAAGGGGCAGAGAACGCCCTGCTACATTTCCCAATCGTGGGGTTGGCGTGCAGGCGGTGGAGCTAAAGTGAGCTGGTCACGATGCGTGTGCTTCTCCCGTGCAGTCGGCTGGCCCTGGCTCTCGCCCTTATCCTGGTTTTGGACTCCTCAGTTCAAGGTAAGCCCCTGGACTCTGGTTCTCCTATAATTTTCTTTGTAAAGCTGGGGCCACACCAATGATTCTACTCACTGGAAGGTACAGAACGTGTTATACTTGGGAAAGCAGGCAAAGGAGGAGGATTGTGGTGACTGAACTTCTTCGTGAGTTTGGTTAAGTTTGATTCCAGGAAATATTAAACTCTCAGGCAGATGCAGCCGTGTAAAGTCTTACAATGATTGAATTCAACCACTTAATTTCTGGATGAAAATGTGTGGTTTATAAATTTTTAAAAGCTCAGAGAGGAATAACAACCTGTCGCTTGGAGGAGACGCCACCTCTGAGGCTTTGGAGCATCTGCCTACCCCGGGGTGTCTGCATCTATCCCAAGTGCTAAGGCATCACAGTGGTGTCATGATTATTGTAACACCGGGAAGTGCTAGTTTTAATCAGAGTACTTTTTTTTTCAGTTTTTAAATGTAAAAGTGTGTTTGTTTATTCACAATTCTTGAGAAGTTATCATTCCTTCAAAAAATTCTTTATGAGCAAAATGCCCAAAAATTACAATAGTAGCTTATGCCAAATGAAAAATATACATCTGAAGTGTATAAACTTTAAAAAGCATAGTACATCCTTGAACAACAATTAAATAAAAATTTTTAAAAAAGAAAAAGAAAAAGAAATTTAATTCTAATCTTAGCTAGCTGAATATGATATCATAAACTAATCATATGTCAAAGCATACTTTTCAAAATGTTAAGACATAATTCTTTTATAAATACATAGTGATCATTTGTCATATTTTAATTTAATTCCTTAATGATGAAACCCATAATTTGAAAAAAACTGATTAAAATGCATAAATAGTTTTTTAAAAATATATTTTATTTATTTATTTTTAGAGAGAGGGAAAGGGAAAGAGAAAGAGTGGGAGAGAAACATCAAATCGTGGTTGCCTCTCATGTGTCCCCTACTGGGGAACTGGCCTGCAACCCAGGCACGTCCCCTGACTGGGAATTGAACCAGCGACCCTTTGCTTCACAGGCCTGTGCTCAATCCACTGAGCTACACCAGCCAGGGCGAGAAATAGGGTTTTATATAATCAATGACATAAGTATTGCTAATCTTATGTTTGATTTAAAATAAACTGATTTGTTATCTTAAAAAAATAAAAAGCATAGTATAGGTATTGTGAATGTAGATTACCTTTAAAATATTTCCCATGACATAGCTACAACTTAAATTATGTCAAGGCAGACATTAATAATAACATTATCTAAAATGTGTACATATTCAAAGTGTCATATTTGTATTTCTTTGAGCTAAAAAGATGAAACTATAGATGTCATTCCCTAGCACTTCAAATATTGAAAGGACCACAAGATTATTTTTTTAAGTACAACAAGAACTTTAAGTTACTGTTTCTATCCGGACCTTCCTGTGTTACTGAGAATGCATACTATCACTGTTACACGATAAATAAATAAATAAATAAACCTAAGGAAAAAATCAAAAGAGTTTTCTTACTGAAGTCATTCCAATCCTCAGCAAAATCAAGACAAGAAATTAGGGAGTATCTTTCAATTGATCCCTAAACTTTAGAGAAAAGACGCAGACACTATACATCATAAAAACTAGTCACATATATTGATATACTTAGTTGCGCTCGTTAATGCACCTGGCATTAAGAGGCAAAGGAAAGCTTGGTAAAAATCAAAAGATCCTCTCACACCAGAAAGGATTTTACTTGCTTTGAAATACCCATGTTACCTCTTTAGGTTTTCTTTTCTTGTTAAACCGTGCACAGGGGATATAGTGCATGTAAAGTCTTTCTGAGACCAGTCATTAGAAATGTAAAGTTAAAAAAAAGTCATCTAGAAATGTAATGTATCAGTGTACTTAAAGTCAATATTCACTTACAGTACGTGTAAAAGGAAGTGAAAAACCGGAGTCTATTTATTTTCTTCAATGTTATAATCAGAGTAAATTTGACTGTATTTTTTCTTCTTTTTTTAACTTGGTTCTTAGTGAAAATTCAGTTATAGTTAGGCATAGTTTATGAAAATCCTCTCATATTTTAAAGAGAGACCAAAGAATTTTAGTATTTGTGCTGTTGTTGCTCAGAGAAACATCACATTTGAAAATTTCTTGTGAAGTTTCTCTGCCATTTAAAGTTGTTTAGTCAGACAGACACACAACTTTGAATAACTAGAAAAACAAAAATGATCAGTTTCTAAGGAATATACAATGTCTTCTCTTTTGGTAAATAAGAGACCCTGTGTAAGTAAGGCAGGAGGTCACAGCTTGATAAATAGATGGGAGAATTTATATTAGAAAAACATAAAGTTTCCCTAAATCGTAAAGGAAATACTGAGTCACAGTGACACATACGTCCCAGATTTCTTCCTCTGAAGTAACTTCTAGTTGTTTGGCTTTTACTTCCTGCGGAAGTGAAATCGTATAGATGATCTCAGATACATTAATTATGTATTGGCACTTTATAATAAAATCATTTTTTTCTTGTCATGCAATTATTGAAGAACAAACAGCAAGTAATGTGGCTGAAACTTTTCCACTAATCTATTTATTTTTTAAAGTATGAAACATTTTTAACTGTAGGGAACAGGCTTCACTTGGATCTTTTAGGGAATGTCTTCAGCTTGGTGAAGTGACCCCATGTTCTCACAAGGTCGGGAGCAGAGAGGTGTGTGTTGCCGCACAGACTAGAGCAGCCGGTGGTGCTGGGTCTGCCTTCCCAGAGCTGTGTGAATCTTTCCATCGTCCAGGTTTCCCAGAAATGGCACATTTCCCACTGAGATTCAACGGGTAAATCCAGAATTAAAACAACTATTCCTGTGTAGCAGGTGTTCTTCAAAACAAAGTTAAAAGAGAAAGAAACCCTTATGAAATTGTATAATGTACTAGCATTTATGTCCTCACCTGGTAGGTTTAGCTATTGGTTGGAAAAGAAACCGAAAAAGAGAACATGAGCGGAGTAAAAAACTAGGGTGTTTCCAAAGAAGTGCACTTGGTGTTGGAATTAAGTTTGTGTCCACTTCCGAGTAAGAGGGGAACTAGATACCCACCCACACAGTGTGAGTGGGTGACAGCCACTCCAGGCTGCGATGCCAAGGGTCGCAGCACTGTGCCACTGTACCGCCGCAAGGTGCCAGCTACGACTCAATAGCATTCTTTCTCCACCTTGAAAGATTTTTACTTAACCCGTTAGTTTAACTGAACTGATCAAACTGACTAGGCTTTTGGCTTGCTTTTACTGAAGAAATTAAAAACATCTTAGGTTACCATGTTAGTTTGTTAGGGCTGCCATAACAAAGTACCACAGACTAATGACGTATGCAAAAGAAATTTGTTTCCTCCTATTTCTGGAGGCTAAGAGTCCAAGATTAAGTTAATTTCATTCCGAAACCTCTCTCCTTGGCGGATAGCTGGCTATCTTATCTCTCTGTATCTTTACTTGGTCCTTTCTCTGTCTATGTCTGTGTCCGGCCACTCTTCTCATAAGTACACCAACCACGTGGGAGCAGGGCTCATCCATATGACCTCATTTTACTTTAATCACCTCTCTTAAGGCCCTGTCTCCAAATACAGTTCCATTCTGAGATACTGGGAGTTAGGACTTCAACATACCAATCGGGGGACACAACCCAGCCCATAGCTGTTACTGTAAATCAAAGCCAAGTAAAGACATGGTATGAAACTTCCTGCCAAGCCAAAGCCATGGAAGCTTGGCAATGCGCGGGAGACCCTGGAGAGCGCGGGTGGCGGATCCGTTTAAGGTGAGAGCTCCAGGGGACTGATTACCGACAAGGCCTGTGAATCCTAAACTCTTTCGTTGCCTCTTTTCTTAAGATGCCCCAAAAGGGAGAAGCTATAAAATCCACGAGCAGGCGTGGTGCAGGGGGTCAGGGCGGGAGCACGTGTCCACCCCGCACTGTCTCCCAGATCGCAGTAACGATGGCGATCCCGCCCCGGGTGCTGCCGTTTGGTCTGGTCGCAGCGGGCTTTCACATCCATTCCTTGGTAAATGGTCGCCACGTTCTCTGTGAGGAGGAATCCACACGGATGCAGAGAGCAGAAAACTGGATCATACACTCATCGTCTCATTTGCTCTTCACATCGAGCGTTTGCAAATAATTTCTGAAACTTGCCCAAGGCCCATTACAACTAATTAATGGCAGAACTCATCTAATTTCAAGGTCAGTCAACTTTCTACTGCAATTTGGCCATCTTCTTAGTGAATTAGAGGTTCCCTTTATTTGAAACAAAAAACCTTGCTTTGACTAGAAATTGAAAGTAAACGTGATACGTTGTATAGCTTGAAAACCACTGGGGGTGGGGACCCCTCTTCGCGTGGTAGCGCTGACTGGTCAGCGGGAAGCAGCTTCGGCTGAGATGGTGAGTCTGTGTGAGTGCGGACCAACAACCGGCCAATCCGAGGGGTCCCTCCTCCCCCGCTCCCATGGCAGTTGCTGCTTAGGCCGCTCTACCACACCTGCGGCAAGTCCCCATCAGAACAGGAAATCAGTAAATCTTGATGATGTTGGGGGAAAATTGGCACTGCAATATGAAAAGATACAGAAAGCTTAGCAGGGTAAGTTATTTGCTCTGGTAATGTTTATTTATAGAAAATATTTTGGTAAAGCAGGGCTAGTGACAGAGAGGGAGAAGAGGGGCAGTGGGCAATGAGAGAAAAGGATTCCAAGGAAAAACCCCTCTTCGCCCCAGAGTCCACAGCAAAATGAACCAGCAGATCCAGTAAGTGAGGCCTCTTAGGAAGATAATTTTTTGGTTCAGGAGCACGCTCCCTTTTAGTTTTTACAGTATGGCAATCGTAAAATACTTCTCTTAAGCAAGATAGAGTCGAGAAAATCCTGCAGCATCAGAGGCTGGAGCTGTGGATATTTCCCGTCCTGCCAACACCCTTGGAGAGTTAGGTACGAAGCTGTGCGTCTATGACCAAGTTCTTTATTTCAAAGTAGATTTCCAAGCATCGGTCCCAAGTCAGATAAACTTTTAGAGTGTGTGTGGGGGGTCACTTCTACCTTTAATTTATTTATAAATCTTTAAACAGGTTTATTGAGATAGAGTTCCCATACCATACAATCCAGCCATTTAAAGAGAAAGCCTCCATTCAGTGGTTTTCAGTGGATTCACTGGTACATGCGACCATCCCCATAGTTGACTTCAGAACATTTTGTCACCCCCCCAAAAGAACCCCCTTTATAAATTTTAAAAGCTGAGATTCTGAACTCTGGGGAAATTTTGTATTTTAGATTTTTAAAAATTAATTTATCAAAGTTTTATTTGTTATACCAGAGAAAAGATGTGGCCAATCACCTGGTTCTTCCTCATAAACTATGAGATTTCCTTTCCGTTGTACTTTCTGTCTCTGTGAATAGTTCTTTGGCTTGGCACCCAGCGCGTCTGCCACACATGGGGAAGGCTGCCTAGACCTGCTCTGTCCGAAATGACAGTCACCAGCCGCTCGTGATTACTGAGCTCTCCCAATGTGTATAATGTGGCCAGTCCAAACTGAGACATGCTTTCAGTGCAAAATATTACACCAGATCTGGTCTTAGCATGAAAAAAAGAATGTCAAAAACCCACTAATTACTTTTACATCGATTATATTAAATAACAATATTTGAATATGTTGGTTTAAATAAAATGCATTAAAATGAGTTTCACTTGTTTCTTTTTACTTTTTGAAATATGGCTGCTGTAATATTGAAAATTTCACATGTGGTTTCGTCTGCTGTTTCTTTTGGACAGCACTGGTCTAGACCAGTGACTTTCAGCCTTTTTCGTCTCATGGCACACACAAATTTAATTGCTAAAATTCTGTGGCATTTTTTGTCCATCTACAAAAAAATAGGTATAATTTTGATTTATTACACCAGATGGCTGTTGTTGTGTTGTCTGTTGTCACTTTTTTTAAATTAAATAATCTAAGGGAAAAGCGGTCAGTACCCCTGATTAAATAGGTACTGCATGTTTTGAAGTTCTTGCCCCACACGGGTGAAGAACAGCTGGTCTAGACACTATGGGGTGTGAATATAGCGCCCTCTGCTGGAGGCAATGTTGCTGCTCTGTCACCTACAAGATTAGGCTTCTAAGTAGTAAGTAATTAGGTTCCAAATTTAAGCTGCTCCGGGAAAGAATCAAAGGAGAAAGAAAGAGCTAAAATGTAGTAAATACCTACCATATGCAAAAGCTAGTGCTAGATGTTTCACCAATGTTTATCTTGTTTAAGTAAGAACCCTTTGGGATACTATTTTTCACACTTGAAAGATGAAAAATTGAGAGTCAGAGAGAGGCCTGAAATGGTAGAATAATAATTTAAATTCTGGTCTCTCTACAAGCTGTTCTCTATCAGAGATAGGTCTTTGTTCTAACCAGAGAAACTAGCTCTTAAAGAGTTCTGCCCATGGTGCTATCCTAAGACGTGGTATTTGTAGCTCGTCATTAGGTCTATTATTGCCCCCATTTTATGGATGAGGCAACAGAGGTACAGGGAGGTTAAGTAGGTTGGTCAAGGTCACACAGCTGGGAAGGGGCAGACATTGTGATGCCATCTTGCTACCTTACCCCACCTCCAGGTGTAGACGGAGCTGACCCATTCTCAGTGACCGGCTGCTCTGGACCAGACATCATTTTCAGGACCCGTGAGGAAGACTGTGATAGGACAGTGATTTCAAAGGAAGGAAGGAAGGAAGGAAGGAAGGACAGTGAAGAATATTTACCTTTTTTCTACATTAGAGTCTTGCTTCTGTTTATATTTTTAAAGAAATATTGCTTATTATAGCAACTTAGAAAATAAATGAGAAAAAAACCCACTCTACCACTAGTTATTTTTGTGTATTTTCTCCCATTTCCTTTCATATCTGTTTATGTAGTTACATGAACTATTATGCATGCAGAGTGGTATTCTGTTTTTTTCCACTCATTTTAAAATATAGATCTTCCTATGATGTTATATAGTCTTTTTCCATAACCAACTACTTTTTTACCATTTGGTTAACAAGCTCTCATATAAGTGCTCCATAATCTATTTGAGTATTTTCTTTTGATTACTTGGTTATTTCCCTGTTTTGAACAATACTAGGGTGAAGAGTTTCATATATCTTTTATATTTTATCAATGGATACATTTTTCTATAGATACATGTATATCTTAATTATATAATAACTTGTATTTGTGAAATTAGTCAGAAATACTAGCTAGACAAAAATTGAGGGTAGAGATAATAGACAGTCAGGAGGAAAAGGACATAATAAGTAAAGAGGACGTTTTGAAGAAGTTAGGCGGTTCTGCAGTCTCTTAAAAACAAGTCTGTGGCCATTCCATTGAGATGTGATATTAACTTGACCTCAGAAGAGGCTCCACTTTTCAACCTCTGATACCTGCTGTCAGAAGAGAATGTAACACAACTCACGTACACTCTCCTAGAAACACAGACGCTGAGGGGAAAGAAAAGCAAAACTCCTAAATCCATGAACTCTGGAAAGTTGGATAATGAGATTAGTGGTAATTTTCCCTCTCGTTTGCTATATTTTTCAAAGTTTTACCTTAGAGTGTGCTGGATATGTCCATACCCCTGATTATAGTTATGGCTCCATGGGAGTGTGCAAGGAGGAAGTCTGTCCAGGGAAAGTCCACCATTGTTAATAAGGAGAATGGTTTGAGTGACATAAGTGTAACCTGGCAGCTGAGGAGAGCGGACTGGAATTCAAATGTGTGAACAATGACAACTTCACTGTACTAGTCGGTGAGGGCAGTAGACACCAAGTTGAGTGAGCCTGTGTACTGTGTGGCTGTCACATTCAAAAGGAGTGAGAAGAGCAACAAATCTGCATCAGATTTTGTGTTAAGCTTGAACATTGCTCTGTGGAAACTATGCAGATGATTCAGGTCACAGCTATGGGCAGCTGGGGACTGGCAGCTCCATCACAACAATGCGCCCGCTCATGTACCACATCTTATGTAGGGTTTTTTGGTGAAGCATCAAATCACCCAGGTGACTCAGCACCTCTACAGCCCAGATTTGGTGCTCTGCGACTTCTGGTTTTTCCCAAAACTAAAATCACCTTTGAAAGAAAAGAGATTTCAGGTTGTCAGTAAGATTCAGGAAAATACAACGGGACGGCTGATGGTGATAAGAGCTGTGTGAGGTCCCAAGGTACCTACTTTGAAGGGGACTGAGGCATCATTGTCCTATGTACAATGTTTCTTGTGTCTTGTATCTTCTTCAATAAATGTCTCTATTTTTCATATCACATGGCTGGATTATTCTGAACAGACTTTGTATGTCAAAACATTATATTGTACACTTTAAATATATTCAGCTAATTGAATGTCAGTTCCACCTTAATGAAGCTGTTATAAAATTAAAAAAATTTTTTCGACTAGACAATGCATACATAAGGCTCAAAAATTAAAAGGTTCACAAGGAGATGCAGTGAAAAGCCTGTGTCTTTCCAGCCACCAATTCCCTCCACAAAGGCAATCCATTTGCACTGCATCTTTTCAGCAGTGTTCCATGCATGTAAACATTTATGTGAATGTGTTCTTAAAAACACACACATAAGTGGCAATAGAAAATGCATAGTGTTTCTTATTTTTTTTCTTAATAATATACCTTAGAGATCATTGCATAGCAGTACCCAGAGAGCCGCCTCATTCTTTTTATGACTGTGTGGTATTGTCAGCTGCTCCTTAATTTATTTAATTTTTCAAGCTTTTGCTATTGTAAAAAAATGCTTCAGTGATAGTCCACAGCACTGTCTTTTTTTCCCCTTAGTTGTTATCATTTACATTTCAATCTGCACAGGACAACAGTGTGCTGGCCTTTAAAACCACCTTTTCTGCTTTTTAAGAATTTTATGTTGACTATAATTAGAAAAAAATTTGACATGCCCCTTCTCGTTAGGCCATTATTAGCTGCACTTACATGAATAAAGTGTGTGCTTGGGGTGGGGAGGAGATGAACCTTTGAAGGGTGAAGTATTTCTTACCACTATCCTTGTTAAATTGAGGAATGAAGAATTTAATGAATTAATTAGGGATCTCCTATATAATCTCAAAACACCAGTTTGGGGTCTTTTGCACAGAAATGAGACTCACATGAAGCTGTGATGGACGAGGGTCTGTCCGCCCAAGAGGAGCCTTGTTCTTCTGAAATCTCTGACTACATAGGAGGGCAAAAGAAAAAAAGAGGCCAAGTTTTTGTCTACTTTTCATGTCTACACTATGTTGCCCTAAAGAACTGGGTCTCTGTAGTATGTTGGGTACATTCACTGTATTCCTTAGCCTTTTTGAACATGACGGGACTCGTCTCTATGAGAACAGACATGGTTGGGGGTCAGATACAGGTTTGAATCCCAGGCCCTGTACTTAGCACCTGTGCAGCCTCAGTTCTCCTTTGTGTAAATGGAGATAATGGTATGAACATAATAATAGTATTATCAAGTGTTTACTGTGTGCCTGGCACTATGTTAAGGTCTTTACCCGCATTTCTCATTTAATTTTTGTGACCAGCTGATGAAAAAGAGACACTATTGGCCTCTTTGCTTTACGGGGAGGGCTCAGGGAAATGAGAGTTTCCCAGGTCATCAGTGGCAGAGCTGGTGCTGATGGCCAAAGCCTCTTCCAACCTTCAGCTCTGGGCTGCTTTGTAAGGTGTTGTGAGAAGGACACACTCTGTACATAAAAGGTGGGTACACTGGGTGCTCCTGATGTATTAGTGGTCATAACCTGTCCACACCTTACCTTCTACCAAGTTTAGAATCTGTTTCATTAAACATTTCTTAGGGACGGAGGGACTAGAAGCTGTAAGAGATGCTTATTAACCGCACGCGCTGCTTGTTTGGGCAGGTTCACCTTTGCGGAGAGCCAGGTACCAGTGGGTCCGCTGCACTCCTGACAGTACTTCTGCAAACTGCATCGATGAAACGGGCCCAGTGTTCGACTTACCTCTGGGTGAATCCAACAGAATCCCCCCTCCGAGGACTGACCCTTTTTCGTAAGTGGACTGCCTCTCTTTTGCTTTCACAGTCTCTGCTGGGGCCTGGGCATGGAGGTGGGAGGGGTGTCTAGAGGGTGTCTTCAGGCTCTTGCTTGGCGGGTTTGGTTTCCACTGCACAGCACTCGTTGGAACTGAGCTGGCGGGTGAGGCGTGTGGGAATGCACCTTTCGGGTGTTCTTCTGCAAAGTCTCTTTAGCGTGGCAGAGACAGAATTGGGGGAAAGATTCGTGAAAATATTTTTCATCAGTAGGTATTGAAAATGATTGAACACTATCTTATTTGTGTAAATTGAGCACAGTAAATACTAATAAAAGTCCAATCTAATAAAAATCTAATAAAAGTCCATCAATCTAATGGACACACAGAACGCGGTATATCCCTAAGGTGTAATATTATTTAATATCAAGAAGGGATGAAGTACTGGTACCTGCTACTGTACCATCTGGGTGAATCCTGAAAACATTATGCAAAGTGAAAGAAACCAGACACAAAAAGACGCATACGTGATTCCGTTTATAGGAAATGTCCAGAATAGAAAAATCCATAGAGGCAGAAAATAGATTAGTGGTTGCCGGGCGGGGGCGGGGGCGGGGGAGTGGGGATAAAGAGCAATTCAAAAATTGCTAATAGGTATTGAATTCTTGGAGGGGGGTGATAAAAATGTTCTGGAATTAGGCTGAGGTGATTTTTTTTAAAAAGAGGATTAGGGAAAGAAAGAATAAATGGCTATGACCTACAAAAAGGAAACCAAACCTCTCTTCTTGATGAAATAAAACCTGCTTTACATTTGCAAGAAAAGTTCAGTAGGAGCTCATAAGTAACACAAAGTGAATTGCATTAGAATCGTTATTTCAATGAATATCAAAATTACATAACACACAGCAAATATGAATTATTAAAAGGACTATCATAAAAGTTTTAACCCTTAGATTTAAACCTAGAAAATTACTCTCCTCAAAGCCAGGTGAGTCATCTTGCCCAAACCTGGTGAGTCCATCCGGGCCTGGAGAGCCTGGGGGCCCTCCTCATCACTGTGCTCGCTGGAGAAGAGCCTGTCATGGCCACCCCAGAAACGAAGCTCTGCAGTCCCGCCCCTATATTTTCACTCTAGGTCCCTGGTTGGACTCTGACTGTGGCAGTTTCTGAGGCCACTCCTGCTGTGCTGGTCCCCACACATCTGCTCCAGGACCTCAGTTCTGCAATTACCCCTCTGAACCTGGCATCTGCCTTCCATCAGTGTGCAGGCTTCGCTCGTATCTCCTACATTCAGATAAAATCCCTTCCTTGACTCTGCATCCTCTCTCACTCTTGCCCTGTTCTCCGCTCCTCTTCCCAGTAACTCTTTCTGAGAGTAGCCTGTGCTTGCTGTCTCCCCGCCCTCTCCTTAACCCCTCCTGCTTGGACTTCCTACCTTCCACCCAGTGGACTTGTTAAGATCACAGTGATTCCTGACAGTGCCACTGGTTAGGTCTCTGTTTAACTTACTTTACTTCTTAAATGCCTTCAAAAACAAGTGGATCACCTGTCCTTTGAAATGCTTTCTTCTCTGAGCTTGTGTGGCCCCACCTTATCTTGGTTTTCCTTCTATGTCCTTGGCCGTTCTTTTCTCCTCTGCTCAATATTTAATCTGTTGGGGTGGCCCTGGCCCTGTCCTGGGCCTGCTCTCTGTCTGCATGCTTTCTTTGGTGACCTCATCCCGTTCCATGGCTCTTCATGTTGTGTGTGTGTTGTGTGAATAACCGCTGAAGCTGTGTTTCCAGCTCTGACCCCTTTTCCCTGACCCCACGGTCTAAACTAGCCCCCTGCTCACCCTCTATTGCATTACTATACTTCATTTTCCTGCAAAGCATTTAGCACAACCTAATGTTTTTCTGATTTATTCACCTTTAATTGTCTGTCTTCCCCGCTGAGTTATAAACTTCTTGCATAGGGATCTCATCTGTTGGTCTCCATTCTATTCTAGGTACTCAGAACAGAGATCAGATAGTCAGAAAATATTTACTGAATGCATGCATGAATCAAATGCTAATCTGTTGCATGGCCTGTGGTTTACTATTTTCATGGAGAAAAAGGTCCACAGGCTCTGACATTCGACATTTGTCTCTGAACTTTGTTGCCTTCTGTTGCCACTGAGGGGTGGCACCATTACTCCAAACTTCTGATCCGAGTGAATTTCTAACCACCCCACAAAACCCAGCTGAATGAATGCACGTATTTTTTGAGAGGAAATTGAATGTGAATATACTGGCAAATATAATGCTTAACTTGTCCCAATGAATTTCTTACAGTGGGCTTTGTTGAAGCACTGCGAATTATTAGAAGTTTTGTGGAAATTTTAAAATAGAAAAGAATGACATCAATCTAGATTGACTTGTTTGTTCTTTCTTTATTGGGAGAAAATGGAAAAAGGAGTCTTTTTTTTAAGTGGGTCCCTTAAGTAAATTCCAAATATAGGATTGCTATGCTAGTGATAAGAAAATTAGCATTGTGTATATGAATTTGCAGTGGGTAGATGTGTAATTGATCAATGCAATGGGTTGCATAAATATGCATAGGCAACCGTGAGAAGGTCTGACTTATTTTTTTGTCTCAAAGCATTGAGTAACTGGAAAATTTTAAATTTTAATTTGATTAGCTGGATGACTGCACTTATTTTCTTACCTTAAAACATGTATTCAAGTCTCTTTTTTATATCTCCAATTTCATGGTGGTTTTTTTCATTTTTCTGTCTGACTTCAGAATGACAGGCACTTCGAACTTGAATGATGTCTTCCCGCTTTCTGAGGACTATTCTGGCTCTGGCTCTGGCTCAGGATCTGGAAGCGACTTCCTGATGGGAATGGAACATGAATACCAACCAGTGGATAAAAATGATGCTTTTTATTACGACTTTAAGCATGCGTCCTCAGACAACCCGGACTTGGGTCAGAATGGACTAGAAGAGAATTTTATTATGTAAGAGAGAGGGTTCCCGCCTTGACACCAGGCAATGCATTGGGCGTATTTTGTGTACCATTGCAAAATGATTGATTTGGGGACAGAAAGTTTTATTTTAAAACATCTGATTTATTTACTTCTATTGTCTGTCTGTGAAAGCAGTCTAAGTTTTATCCCCTTTTTTTCTCACGGATCATTAAAGCCTCCTTTATCTGTACTATTTTCCTTATACTTGCGTTTCCTTATATTGTATCCAGCCACCATCACTGTGAAATTAACTAGATTCCAAAGGTCTATAAATTTTATATTGCTTTAAAGACTAAATTATACTGTTTTTCTTTTTAGAGAAATCAGTTTGAGAAGCAAATTGACAGGCAGTATTTCATACCTGAGTCTTCAGGAACCTGACTCTGATTTTGAATTATAGCTATACCCTGTTTTTAATTAAAAAAAAAAACACCAGATGAAACACACAATGAATTTACAGAGTGGGTATTTGACATTCTTACAGTGGAAAGTGCGCAGCTCTAACATTACCACTGGGTGTGTTTGCAGAGCGACTGGACATAGTTTGTTCAGCCAGACGCTTGCTGTTATGATGACAAACTTCGGCCCAATTCACAGCACAGTTGTGCTCTCAATACCTCGCACTGCTTTCCTGGATATCTGTGTATTTTCAAATGTTGTCCTATTAAAGCATAAGTATAATCAAAGGATTAAGCTGTCTGGAATTTTTGGTTCTAAATGCAGGAAAATACTTATTTTGTGCAAACATTTTATTAACAAAATGAAAGTCATTAACAAAATATTTAAATTTTGCTATAGTGAGATCAAACTTTGTAAGTAGAATCAAATCCTATTAACTAATAGATGAAAAAACAATCATACTATATAGCAAGAGGCTTATTCTTGCCCAAGCACTTCCTCTTCCTGAGGGCTATTCCCATTTCCATTCCCACTAGTTCAGCGGAGCCTGTTCCTTTGATTGTCATGGACCCTGTTCTGCACTGTCCAGATCTATTCAGAACTGAGGACTCACGTTAATCTTTGCTACAGAGAGCCACCCGTCCAAGGTCACACCTTCTTCTTAGGGCAGCCTGTCTCAATGACTGGTTGCTGTAGGCATATGAATGTGAGGCTCCTCCCCTGAATTTGGGGGCAATTTAGAAGGGCTCTCACAGATTCAGAGCTCCCTGAGGGGTCTGCTGAGGCTTTGTTGGCACTGATTTGCAGCTCAATTTCTTCCTTAGTCTTGCTTCCTTCCATTCCCCTCACAGCTATGCCCCCTTAGAAACTTTCTGCACTCTAGTTTTCATCAAGAATTTACTGCATGGAGAATCCAACCTGTGATGATTGGTGCCAGGACAGGTAGAAAGCAGGTGGTAAGATGGGATTTTGGAGCTAAATCACCTGCTGCCTGGCTGTCAATAAGAACCCCACTCTGGCCATTGATGCAGCACAGGCATAAAACAGCATTGCAATTGTTAAAACTTTCACTAAGGATGAACTGGGATGTGTACCAGTGGAAGGAAGTATACCAGGATGTGATGTATCAGGCATTTGAGAAATATGGGGATGGAGGAAGACAATGGTATTAGATAGCTATTGCTGGAGGCGATTAATGCTTTTAAAAGAGACGATGAGCTCTGGCTGGGGTGGCTCAGTGGATTGAGTACCGACCTGTGAACCAAAGGGTCACTGGCTCAATACCCATAAGGGCACATAACCTGGGTTGTGGGCCAGGTCCCCAGTGCAGGGCACACAAGAGGCAGCCACACATGGGTGTTTCTCTCCCTTTCTTTTTCCCTCCTTGCCCCTCTCTGTAAAAATAAATAATAAAATCTTAAAATATATAAAATAAAAAGACAATGAAAGGCCAAGAATGATTAATTAAAGGCTAAATGGGAAAACCAGTGGGTTTCCTTGACAGCATATTAAGAAACTCTTCTTCAGTAGAAGGGCGGAGAAAGCTGAGGACCAGGTCCAGGATGTAATCCTAAGAATATCAGAATTTAAAAATGTTTAATTGTCAACCTAGTCAAGCTGATTATGCAAGGTCAGGTACCAGATTGGAAAAATAAATAGGGCCTGAAAGAGAAGGACATCTGGATTGATACATTCAGATTTTAAATTCCCAGATTTCCTCAAACCCTCTGACACTATAGAGGACCACTCTTTAAAAACTAGTGCCCCCTGGCTGGTGTAGCTTAGTGGAATGAGCACGGGCTGCTAACCAGAGGGTAGCCGGTTCGATTCCCAATCAGGGCACATGCCTGGGTTGCGGACCAGGTCCCCAGTATGGGGTGTGGGAGAGGCAACTGAGGCAACTGCACATTGGTATTTCTTTCCTTCTCTTCTCCTCTCTCTAAAAATGAATCTTAAAGGAAAAAGAACTAATGATTTCCTCTAGCTTGAAGGTGATTAAGAGACTTCTGCCCTTCAAGACCATGTGCATAATCCCTTAAGGTCTGTCCACACCTCCCTCCTACCCACTAGATCAATAACTAAAGTAAAAAAAAAAAACAACAGGAAAGTGTTGGACCTGCTAAAGAGGAAAGGCACCATACTCGGAAGGTTCTGCAGGACCTGTCATGCACCTCAGAAGCAAGGAGAGTGTCTATGCGACTTAAATCTAAGAGTGCTAGGTCATGGGAAGGAGATAAAACATAAAGTTGGATGAGAGAGTATTTATCAGTGTTACTGAACTAAAGGTGTTTGCCAGCCTGCATCACAGCTCAGTAAGACACACACAAGAGCTTGCAGCAAAGAAAGTGACGGTTTATTAGTTGAGGAGGTGGCCCATATCTGGAGTCACAGGTGAGCTAATGCTCCAAGACCTGGCTTCCTGATGGCTCCTAGGGGATGGTTTATGCAGGAGAGAATCATTAATTATGGTGACCAACGGAGTTAGTGTTTTGGTCAGGGTTGGCGTGTCTACTGATTGGTCAGCGCTGGGGTGTGAGGCACTTGATCATTGCATCTGGTCCTGGTATCAGCCATGACATCGCTTCATCTGGTTTCACTGCTTTTCTGAGTCTGGAGTTGGAATACAACTGGAACCTAAACGTTATCTTTACTTTGATTGAAATGCTGTCTCTGGTCAATAGACCTGAGGCTTTGTTCCTAAGATTATTTGATGCCACCAGGGGCTCGCTGTTCTGAGGGCTTAATGATTAAGAGAGTGGACATGCAAGGAAGAAGGAAGCAGGTGGGTCGGGGTGCTGAGTGAGGCACTCATTCAAAAGGGAAGAAAGGAGAAAAAGTAATACTAGAGAAATAAAGTTTCTGCATGGCTACACCAATGTGGAAGAATTCTTGGCATACAGGTTTTAACACCCTGGCAAGAACCCCAGGAGAAGGTGTTGACATCCTGCTCTTAGAAGCTCGGAGAGAGTAACAGTCCCTCTTAAGTAGAGTAGAAATGCTAGAATTGCCATCAAGGGAAGTGGAAGAAAGGAGTCAAAGGTTTAAGGAAATGAGCATACTGGAATGTACAGACTGTATGAGCCTTGAAAACCCTCAAGGTGACTTTGTTCTGTAGGAAGTTCAAACAATAAAGAATATGCTGGTGAGAGACAGCATCTCTGAGCTATCAGTGGTAAGCCTCCTCTGAAGGGTAGGGTTGGTGGTATAGATGTCCCAGAACTGGATTTACTATTAGCAATGGAAACAATAAGTCCCCAAAATAATAGAGGCCAGTAGTATCCTCAGCTCTCAGAAGCCAGGTGGTACAATGATCATAATGAGCACCAAGGCTAGAATGAAATCCAAGAGAACCTGACGGGCAAAAAGTTATGGAGAGGGCCTCTGGAGGTGAAATAGTTGGTAAGAGTTCTGCATTAAGTTAAAGTGTGTGTTGGAGAACATGGGGCACCTCACCCCCGACCAGCCAGTCTCCAACAACAGCTGGGTGTCTTGTAATTTACCTCAGTTCTGAACTGCCTATCTACAGATAGCATCAGATTCCACAAGTTAAGGGCTCAGTCCCACAGACTGCTTTCCACTTCAGAGGCCAATTACAATGGTCATTTTTCCAGTCCCCACATTATAATTAGGGTGGACATACTCGGCAGTTAGCATAACTTTCACATTGCTGTCTTGACCTGTGAGAGAAGAGCTACTGTGATGAGGAAGACCAAGCAAAAACTTCTGCCACTACTCCCCCCACATCCACCAATAAATAAAAAAACATTTAATCTGGGCAGGAATGTCAGAGATGAGCAATGCCTTTAAAAACCTAACAAATGCAGGGATGCTGGTCCCCATTGTATCTCCATTTAATTCACTAGTCCAGGTCTTGCAAAAACCAGGTGAACCCTGGAGGATGACGGTGGACTATCATAAATCCAACCAAGCAGTACTTCTAATTGCAGCAGCTATGCCAGATGTGGAACGCTGGCTAGGGCAGACTTGCACAGCTTCAGGTATGTGGTAGGCAAGCCCGGAGCTGGCAAATGCTGTCTTTTCCACCCCTGTCAAAAGGAGGATCAGAAACAGTTTATGTTCTCTTGGTAGGACAACAGAATATATTTACAGTCAACTCCCAGTGCCAGGCTAACTCTTCTACCCTCTGTCGTGATATGATACAAAGAGACCTGGACTGGCTGAACATTTCAGAGAATATCACGTAAGTCCACTGTATCACAGGGTCATGAGTGTGTGACCAGGTACTCCACCTGATGTAGCACTGATGCCCTGATAGTTCTCCTTCAGCCTGCATCTGTGACTATACGGTGGAGGGGTATGTGTGTTCCTCACAACCAAATGACAGAGTAGGAATAAGATCAAGCTTGGTTCACAGATGCACTGCCCTGGTGTATGGGTGCAAGTCCAAAGTGGATGGCAGTGCCAATTGGGAGTGGCCTTGGACATAGCTATGTGAGGAAACCCTCCCAATGTAAAGTGCTTCAGAAGGTGTACTTGGTCACTTACTCTGCGTGGAAAGAGAGAACTAGCCCAACATTAGAAAACAGAGTTTTATGGGTAGTGGTGAATGTTTTGGACAGTTGGTCAGGAGCCTGAAATAGAAAGATTGGAAGTTTGGGGACTAAGAAGTCTGGGGTAAAAGCATGTGAATAGACCAATTAGAGAAGATAACAAAGTGGGAAAATCTTTTTTCTTTAAAGATTTTATTTATTTTTAGAGAAGATGGGAAGGGAAAAAGACAGACAGGGAGAGAAATGTCAGTGTGTGGTTGCTTCTCCCATGCCCCCCACTAAGGACCCAGCCTGCAACCCAGGCATGCGCCCTGACTGGGAATTGAATGGGTGACCCTTTAGTTCACAGGCTGGCATTCAATCCACTGAGCCACACCAGCCAGGGCCTAGAAAATCTTTATCAAATAATAATATCCATCAAAGAGCATCCATCACTGAAGAGGCACTAAACAACCAGGTAGACAAAATGATTGGGGCAGATATCAGCCAGCCTCTGTCATGGACCACCCTAATGCTAGCCCGGTGAACTCATGGGGGTTGTAGGGAGCCATAATGGCAGGAGAGAGGCTACAAATGAGCTCCCACTAACCAAGGCTGATCTAGTTACTGCTGTTGCCACGTGTCCCATATGTCAGCAACAAAGTTCATTGCTGAACTACTGATGTGACACCATTCTTCAAGGCCTTGGTGGTAAGTTGCCTACTAGTCTCCTTCATCCTTGGGGGTGCCAGGGGTAGGGGAGCGTGGGTGGGGGATAGACATTTCTTCCAATAGAAACAGACATATATTTTAGGTATGGATTTGCCTTTCCTACCAACTAGGTGCCCTTAGGTGAGTTACTTAACCTCTCTGTGCTTCAGTTTTCTCCTTTTTAGAATGAAGGTAATGATAATGCCTACCTTATAAGTTTGTTGAGAAGATCAAATAAATTGACGTATGTAAAGTTCTTGGAGGAATCATTGAGCAAGTGATCAATAAACATGGGTTATGATCATTACCTATACTATAGTTTAACAATATTTGCCCATAGGGTCATGGTGAAGATTAAATGAAGCAATGTAAGATGTGATTAGCTCAGTGCCTGGTACACAGGACACCTCTATAAATTCTAATTATTATAATGTGTGTCATAAGATTATTTTAAAGATTCCATGTACCAGATACTTTGCCAGGTACATGCAATACAGAGAAGAACAATGACGAGTCTGACAGCCTTTGTCCTTGAGCTCCGAGTCTAACAAGGACTGAGTGAGAGTGAATGTAATATGTTAGTCTTGCTTGATGCAAAGGAAGGTAGATAGATGAATATAAATTTTCAAGCACACAGGGGAAATAATGCATTCAGATGGGTCCTTTCTAATTCTTACTCTTTTACCTCTTGGGTCCTATTTGTTTATTATTTACCATAATTATAGGGTATTAAATTTCTTTTGTTTTAAAAGCCTAATATTTGGCATTTGCAGGACTGAATCAGTTTTAGAGAAATGTAAATTTTCAGGTGATGTTTTGTGGGTCTGTAGCACTTATACTTCTACAAGTGCCAAAGCTTAAAACTGCACCAAGACTTCAGGGGGATACCTTATATCTTCATAAAAATGCCCTCCTTTTCTAAAAATAGTACTTTGCAGGGGCTGTGCTGTATATCTACTTTGATAACCAAAGTTGTTATTCTAGATTTGGTAATGGAAGATTATGAGGAGCAATGTTGATTCACATGTAATAAATTGAAAGGAATTGAACTCTATTAATAATGGTATGCAATGTAAGATGTGATTCATATCACAAGTATGTGATATGAAACACCTTTTCTATCCTACATGTTTTTTAACTTTATTTTTATTATTGACACTATTACAGGTGTCTACATTTTTCCTCCTTTCCCCACCTTCACCCAATCTCCAGCCCCCTTCCCTCTGGCCATCGCCACACTGTTGTCTGTGTCTATGGGTTATGCATATATGTTCTTTGGCTAATCTCATTCTCTCCTTTCATCCAGGCCCCCACTCCCCTCTAACAGCTGTCAGTCTGATTCATGTGTCCATGTCTCTGTTTCTTTTTTGTCAGTTTATTTTGTTCATTAGATTCCACATATAAGTGAGATCATACGGTATTTTTCTTTCTCTGCCTGACCTTATTTCACTTAGCATAATAATCTCCAAGTCCATCCATACTGTCACAAAAGGTAAGAGTTTCCTCCTTTTTTTTTTTTTAAATAGCTGTATAGGCTTCCATTGTGTAAATGTACCACAGCTTTTTTATCCACTCATCTACTGATATGCTCGAGAGCTGTTTCCAGATCTTGGCTATTGTACATAATGCTGCTATAAACAAAGAATGATTCAGACCCCAGCTCGTGGGGTCCACCACATTGTGGATGAGATAGGAGAAATATACATGGACTATTGAGTCCTGTGGAGGGAAAGGGGTGGCATGGCTTCTCTCTCAAGAGGAGAAAAAGCCTCAGCCCTTGCCTTGACAAGCCTATATTGCTTTTCTCAGCACATTACATGATGGTTCTCATTTACTGTGCACAGGTTTGCTTTAGGTGGTTACCTTTTACAGAAAACAAAGGAGCCAATGCCACTAATCACATCACAGAAGGATATTTGCAAATGAAAAGGCAAAAGTGGCTGAACCGGACTTCTGCCAAGATGGAGGCATAGGTGGAAACACTGTGCCTTCTCCCACAACCAAGTTTGAATATAACAAAGGTTTGGAGAAACAAAGACACAACCAAAGGACAGAAAATTGAATTATACGGAAGTCCGACTACATCTAACCGTTCAACGGGGACGGTAAGAGGGGCGGAGCCAGCAGGGAGCAGGGTCAGGCAGGACAGGTCCCCCGACCTAGGTGCGCAGGTAGCTCGGAATCAGTCGGGGTGTGGTGCAGACTGACCTCGGTCGCACATTGGCGCACAGTGAGACGGACCATGCAGGCCCCAGGGGGCAAGGGCTGATGGCGATGGCACACTCGAATACAGTGGGACGAAACGAGTGGGCCCGGTGACGGCAGCAGCTGCGGCACTGGTGGGAGCCTCGGCGGCAGGCGCAGGCGGGACGCCATAGTCCCTCTTTGACCCCGCCCCCACATACAGCATCACAACCCAGCGACTTAGTTGCCCTGCGCTAGTGAACACCTTAGGGCTCCAATCCTGCTATGGAACAGGCACAAATAGCCTGAAAGATGGCGCAAGAAGAACTCAAAGTCCCAGAGCCAATAACTCTCAGTGACCGAGAAATTGCCTGCCTCTCAGAAGCACAATTCAAGACACTATTTATCAGGATGCTCACAGAACTGGTTGATTATAGTCACAAATTAGAGGAACATATGAAGGCTAAACTAATTGAAATGAAGGGAGATGCACAGGAAACCAATAGTGATGGAAAGGAAACTGGGACTCAAATCAATGGAATGGACCAGAAGGAAGAACAAAACATGACATTTCTTCATTCCACCAGAAAGGAATGAAGAAATGAGAATTCAAAAAACTGAGGAGAGGCTTAGGAACCTCCAGGACATCTTTAAACGTTCCAACATCCAGATTATAGGGGTACCAGAAGGGGGAAAGAAACAGCCACAAGTGGAAAACGTATTTGAACAAATAATAAAGGAGAACTTCCCCAGTCTGGCAAAGGAAATAGACTTTCAAGAAATCCAGGAAGCTCAGAGAGTCCCAAAGAAGTTGGACCCAAGAAGGAACACACCAGGGCACATCATAATTACATTAGCCAAGACCAAAATGAAGGAGAGAATCCTAGAAGCATCAAGGGATAAGGGGACAGTCACCTACAAAGGAGTACCCATCAGACTGTCAGCGGATTTCTCAAAAGAGACCTTACAGGCAAGAAGGGGCTGGAAAGAAGTATTCCAAGTCATGAAATCCAAAGACCTACAGCCAAGATTGCTTTATCCAGCAAAACTTTCATTTAGAATGGAAGGACAGATAAAGTGCTTCTCAGATAAGGTCAAGTTCAAGGAGTTCATCATCACCAAGCCCTTATTATATGAAATGCTAAAGGGACTTATATAAGAAAAAGAAGATGAAAAATATGAACAGTGAAAGGACAGCAAACACACAGTTATTAACAACCACACCTAAAACAAAAGCAAACCAAGAGGACAGCTAGATCAGGAGTGGAACCATAGAAATGAAGAACACATGGAGGGTTAGAAACGGGGGTGGGAGGGGGAGAAGGGGGGAGAAGGCACAGAAAATAGCATAGATGGTAGGTAGAAAATAGATAGGGGGGAGGGCGAGAATAGTGGGGGAAATATAGAATCTAAAGAACATGAGACACGTGGTTATAAACTAAGGGGGGGGAGAATGGTCGGGGAGGGAGTGTGTGGGTGGAGGGGAATGAAGGGGGGAATAGAACAACTGTAATGGTATAATCAATAAAATATATAAAAAAAGGCAAAAAAAAGTGGTTGAACCGGTTACACTCCATATTGGGGAGGTTTAGGCACAGACTTTAGGAAGTTACAGTAAGCACTTTCTACCTCAATTCAGGGTGAGGGAGTTTTAGCAAAAGCAAGTCTCAAGGTGGCCTAGGCACAATGCAGGCCTGATTCGCCATGGGAGAACCTATCTGTAGGTGTGGGTCCTGTGCATCTCCGAGTGGGAGCTTGGCCCATGCCACGCAGAACAGTCTCCTATAATAGGGGTGCATGTATTCTTTTGAGCCCTGGCTGGTGTAGCTCAGTGGATTGAGCACGGGCCTGTGAACCAGAGGATCACGGTTCGATTCCCAGTCAGGGCAGATGCCTGGGTTGCAGGCCGGTTCCTTGCAGGCCAACTACCAGCAGGGGATGCATGAAAAGCAACCATACATTGATGTTTCTCTCCCTCTCTCCTTCCCCTCTAAATATAAATAAATAAATAAAGTCTTTAAAAAAATAAATAAAATTTTAAATTCCACTTAATACAATAGTGTCAAAAGCATGAATGCTTGGGATAAATTTAACAAAAGATGCAAAAAGCCCTCTACATTGAAAACTATATAACACTGAGGAGAGAAACCAAAGACCTAAATATACAGAGAAATCTACCATGTTCATGGATCAGAAAGCTCCATACTGTTAAGATGTTAATGTCCCTAAACTGAGCTATAAATTCAACTCAATCCTGATAAAAACCACAGCAGCTTCTTTTTGGTAGAAGTAAATTAATGATTCAAAAATTTATGTGTAAATACAAAGAACTTAGAACAACCAAAATATCCTTGAATAAGAACTAAGTTGGTGTAATTGTACTTCCTTACTTCAAAGCTTGCTATTATAAAGATATAGTAATCATGATAATGTAGAATTGCATTGAGATAGACAAAGAGAACAATGAAGCAGAATGAAAAGTCCAGAAATAGATCCATTATTATATAGTCAATAGATTTTTTTACAAAGGCACCAAAGCAATTTAATAGGAGTAGGAAATTATTTCCAACAAATGGTGCTAAAGCCACAGGACACATATAAGCCCTCAAATCCTACCTCACATTATTTTCTTTCTCTTCTTACATTATATTTTATTGCTTATGCTATTACAGTTGTCCAAAATTTCCCCTCCTGTCTCCTTTCATCCAGCCCTCCCCCCACTCCCTCAGGCAATCCCCACACCATTGGTTAAATCCATGGGCCATGCATATATGTTCTTTGGCTACTCTACTCCCTATACTGTACTTTACATCCCTGTGGCTATTCCGAAAGTACCAGTTTGTACTTCTTCGTCCCTCACCTTTTTACCCATCTCTCCCGACCCTCCTCCCATCTGTCACCCATTAAAATGTTCTTTGTATCTATAATCTGTTTCTGTTCTGCTTATTTATTTTGTTTTTAGATTCAATTGTTGAATAGATATGTGTTCATTGCTATTTTATTGTACATATTGTTCAAATTCTACCTCACATTATTTTCAAAATTTAATTTGAGATGGATCACATACCTAAATGTAAAAGCCAAAATCTTGGGTCACCCAAAGATGTTATTAAGAAAACAAATAGGCAGGCCAGAGACAGGGAGAAAATATTTGCAATTGATATATCTGATACAGATATTTAATAGTAAAAATGATCAATATGTTTAATAAACTATAACTCAATAATAAGAAGGCAAATCTCCTAATCAAACATTGGCAAAAGTCTTACACCTCAAAAGGGAAGTATACTGATGGCCCATACACACATGAAAAACTGCTTGACATCATCCATTATCAAGGAAATGCAAATTAAAAACACAATGAAATAACCACAAACCCATAAAAATGGCTAATATTGAAAAGGTTGACAACACCAAATGTTGGCAAACATATAGAGATACTAAACTTTCATATACTGCCAACAGGAGGGTAAAATGGCACAAGCATTTGGGAAAATGGAGTGCAGTAGTTTCTTATAAAGTTAGATATACACCTGCCTTACCCTGCAATTCCACTTCAGTTGTGTTCACAAAATGGACTTGTACATAAAAGTTAATAGCACTCTATTCACAAAACAGATGTTCACTAACAGGAAAAAGGGACAAATACTCTGTGATCTATTCATACAATAGAATACTACTTAGCAATAAAAAGGAGAAATGTTGATACATGGAATAACAAGAATAAATTTCAAAATTGTTGTGCTTAGTCAATGAAGTGGGACAGAAAAGAGCACTGTGCCATTATGAAACACTCAACGCTAACTAAAATGGAAAGAATCAGAATGGTGGTTGCTTCTAGGAGATGGGATTGAATGAGGGGATATAGAAAGTTTTGGGGGTTGATGGCTGCATTCTACAATTTGACAGAGGTGTGGATTAAACAAATGTATGCATTTGTCAAAACTGATCAAATTGGACACTTAAGATTTGCACATTTATAAGATGTAAGTTATACCTTTACACATGTAAAGTATATATCAATAAAAAAGGAAAGGGGAACAATGAGATAAAATATTAAGTATGAATACATTTAAGAAAAGAACTGTATGAGGTCTGTCTGAAAAAAGTCCAGCCACTTTTTAATATAATGAGAATGGTTTGCATGACATCCATGTAACCTGGCAGCCAAGGAGAGTGAACTGGAATGTACATGTATGAACAATAACAATCTCACTGTACTAGTCCATGGGGGCAGTAGACACTGTTGAGTGAGCATGTGTACCATCTGACCGACCATTCAAAAATGACTGAGCAAGTTCAGCAACAAGTCTGCATCAAATTTTGTGTTAAACTTAAACATTCCTTAATGGAAACTATTTGGATGATTCAGAAGGTTGCAGCTATGGGCAACTGGTGATTGGCAGCTTCATCACAACAACATGCATGCTCATGTATCATGTCTGCTGCAAAGTTTTTTGCAAAACATCAAATCACCCAGGTGACTCAGCACCTCTACAGCCCAGATTTGGTGTCCTGTGACCTCTGGCTTTTCCCAAAACTAAAATAACCTTTGAAAGGGAAGAGATTTCAGACCATTGATGACATTCAGGAAAATACAACAGGGCAGCTGATGGCGACTGGGAGAACTGTGTAAGGTCCCAAGTGCCTACTTTGAAGGAGACTGAGGCATGATTGTTCTATGTGTGATGTTTTTTGTCTTGGGTCTTCTTTGATAAGTGTCTTTGTCTTTCATATTACATATCTGGATACCTTCTGGACAGACCTTGTACAATGTGAAAGAAATATTTGGCATTTACAGTAGTAACTCAAAAAAGGAAACACAAATATTTATCATGATTACAACAGTACTGGCTGAAGATGTTAAGCAGACTATATTCTATCTGTACTGAAAGGTTAACAGAAAAAAGTGGGTTTTTTTACATAATGACACGCTTTAAGTTAGATTTTCATTTTTTTAATTTTTTTGGCATATTTTTATTTGGTTCTTCTTCTTCTTTTTTTTTTTTTTAGCTTTAGCTGTCAGGCCTTCAGATACTTGTGCCTTGACATTCTCATAATTATTCATCTGACTTTTTAGTCCTCATGAATTTGAATAAGTGGCTATTTTTCTCCTAATTGGTTCCTGGTAAATAGGGGCTCAAATTATATTCTGAAGTAATATTTTTTTAACCTAAACCTGGTACTTTTGCTTGTGAAAGTAAACACTCATAATTTAGTTGCATTCCCCCACCTTTTTTTTCTTGCAAAGGGAAAACTTAGAAATGCCATAGTCCTTGGCTGTTGGGAACCACCCTGCCTAGTTTCAGAAGCTGTAACCCTCAATGGCTAAAGCTGAGTGAGAGACCTTGGGACCATAAGCCACTAAGGAGACAAAGCTTATTTCCCGGGCAGGGGCACTGCCTCTGCCCCCTTTACTTCCCCTTGTTTGGCCCCAAGTGGATGACTGGTTAGCCAATGACAGGTAAGATTCCTCAAGGGAGGGATGACCTAAGACAGGCATGATCACGAAGGGGCCCTCAGGGAAGGACTTGGGGAGCTATAGAAAAAGGAGGTGATGGACCCTCACCCCTTGGCTTTGACATAGCCTGAGTCCTCCTTCTGTCTGCAAGAAGACTCCTGATCTCTTGGCTGCCTTACTTCCTCTGTCTGACTTAGGCCTGAAACAATGCCAGAGGGCGGTGCAGCTCTGGGCATGAATGGGCAGTTCTCTGGGGCAATCAGGCCTAAGAAAGAATGCATAAAATCCTGTGTAACGTGCTTTGCTAATACCCTCAATTTTCTGATAAGGGTCCAAGCATGAAATGAGTTTGTTGACCAAAGTTTAATGGCCCTTTAGCTAACTGACCTGGACTCAGAATAAACCCTCATAGTTCTTTGTATATTATCTACTGCTGGACAATGATTAATAAGCTTTACCTATATTCCTGTGCAAATTGAACCCAATAAAAGCCCATTGAGGAACAGGCTCCTGGCCCTTCTTCTCCTTTGAGAGATCAGCCACCTTTCCTCCCCATGCAGATGATGTTTTGATAAACTTATTCTCATCCGTGGTGGACAGGGGGGCTCTGAAGGTGGAGCCCTCCCACACTTGGCCAGCAAAACACTGTACATCTCACATTCAGCCAGGGTTTAACTTTCTGGCTTGCCAAATAAAAAGATGAGTAGATAGATAGATAATTAACTCAATAATTCAGTTGTTCCTTGTATCTATTACAATAGCACAATTTTTGGGTTTTGATCAGTAGAATAAATAATTAGTACAAATTGCCCTCTGGTGTAACCTTTGCCAGCTCTTTATGCCATGCATAAACATGGCTTTATCAGTGTTTCTTTGCTGCTGCTGCTTCTATATATTCTCTTTGATGTGTTGAAATTTAAGTCTCCAGACTAGAGCAGGAACCAGAATAGCCATCAAGGTAATCAGCAAATCTTCTAAGTGGAAAAAAAATCATCTTCTTCTTTAGTTCATAATGTCTTATTTCACGAAGACTTGCATTGTTTTTATCTTTTTCTTCTCACAGTTTGAATGACAATACCAGTGTCACTACAGTTGTAAACAATATACTAATACCTAATACAACTTTTAGATAGTTTTCAGAAATTACTGGACTCCATCCAAATTTATCTGGCTTATTAAATGTGCTTTTACTATAGTCTGATGCAGTGATTTTTAACCAGTGTGCTACAGCAGGCACACTGGTGTGCCACAAGAATTTTTAAAACAATGTCTGACTATTAGGTCAGGGACACTGACCTCTTTTCTCTTAGATGGTCAAATTTAAAAAATGACAAAAGCCAACACAATGGTAGCCATCTGGTATGATTGTCCTGTCTTGAACCATAAGTATATAGGTCATATGATAGAGTTGCATCTCATTGGTCATGTTGCATAATAAGATTATGTCTGATTGGGTAATTCTTGGAACCAGAAATCCTTATATACAGCTGTAGGCACCTGATTTTTTAAAAAAGTCACTTTGGAGCAAAAAAGTAGTTTATTGGGTTTTTTTGGTAAATTGATAAAATTATACCTATCTTTTTGTCAGACAGGCAAAAGTGTATTTTTGTGCTGCAGAAGTTTAGTAATTTAGTTCATGGATGCTATGAAACGAAAAAGGTTGGAAATTCTTGGTGTTATTTACTAATGTCAAGTGGTCAGTATGAAAGAGTTAAGGAGGATTCTGTGCTGGGAGTCAACACATCAGTATTCTACACTAATCAGTCGTTTGGCCCTAACCCTAATAAAATATAGAAGTTAAATTAGTTGATTTCCAATTACATCTACAGCTTTAATTAAAAATCAAAACAAAATATTTATTGTAGGTTTACTGACTTTTAGGTGTTATGGTTGGTAGGTGTGGGTTGAGGCTGTAGCTTTTTGCTCCTTCCCTAAGTCTGGTAGGGAAGACAGCATATAGTCTAAGGGAGTAAGCGGAGTGCTCCATTGGAATGAGGATGGAAGACAGGCAAAATCAGAATGTGTTGCTGTGAAATTCTGACTCAATAATCCTTCTGGTTCTGGAGGTAAGAGAGCAATATATATGGATTTCCTCACACTCAACTGTTTTCTAACTGCTCCTCATCCTGTATTACTTAACTGTCCCTGTTATTCGACAGGCTTCAGTTACACTGTCTTTCCATTCCTGGAAAGAATCAGGCCTTTTCCTGGTGCAGGACCTTTGCATTAGCTGCTCTTTCTGCCTGGGATGGACTTTCTTCCTTCAGTACCTCTGATAGATGACTCATCCTTTCAGATATCAGTTTAAATGTCACTTTCCTATCACCTATCTAAAAATAGCTCTTTTTAAGCCATCATGTCACTATGTTTATTTCTTTTCAGTGCTTTAATTGAAAATATTTGATTTAATGACTGTCTCTTGACCACTTCCTACAGTAAAATTTAAGCTTCCTAGGGGCAAGAATCTCATTATTCTTATTTTTGCTAAGTGGCTCTATATGCACAGCCTACAACACCTGGCATTTAGTGAGTACTCAATAAATGAATGTCAGGATCCCTGAATGCAAATGTCTGGCTCCAGCAAATACTCTCAGTTACTCAACAGAGACTGCTATAATAAATACAACCTAAGAAGGGGAAAACATTAAACATTCTTTCTCCTTTGGCTTATCCTTTTATCCTTCACAGTCTTAGATAAAAAGGCTTATATATGTTTCATTTCACACTTCATCTGTATATTATAATGCTGACTTGACCATCAGCAATAATAGAAATAAATTTTAAGACTTGTATTAAGATATTGCCTCACTCTACTAAATAGAAATTGTATAGGTACACAAAGGATCACATTTAATTACAATGTAGGGCCAATCCACAGATCACTATTTTCACAGAAATGTCGGTGAAATAGACTTTGCTTAGATTTTTCGCAGCTAAGTTTATGAAGGATATTGAGATGCAATTTTCTTTCGTGTAATGTTCTTGTCAAATTTTGGTATCAGGGTTATGCTGGTCTCATAAAGGAGTTGTGTTTTCTTCCCATATTCTCTGCAAAAGTTTTGTGTAAAAAACTTGGTATTACTTCTGGTTAAGATGAAGGCGTAGGTAAACTCACCTCACTTCCTTGCACAACTACAGCAAAAATTACAACTAGATTAGAGAACAAATATCACCCAGAATTGTCAGAAAATCAAGCTGTATAGAAGCCAAATAACCAAGGATTTAAAGAAACCACATTCATCTAGATGTGTAGGACAGGCAGAGAGAAACACAGAGATGCATGGAGAGGTGCGGAGGGGTGGAGAGGTGTGGAGAGCCACTGAGACAAAAACGAGTGGTCCCACATCCTTGTGTGGTGGATAAAAATCAGGAGGGATAGCTAGGGAGCGAGGGGTCCCAGCCCCAGACCAGACCACCCAGTTCACCGTTCCAGTGCCAGGAAAATAACTCTCCATAACTTCTTGCTGTAAAACCAGTGGGGGGTGGGAGTGGCAAAAAAAACCACTACAGGATTCTCAAGAGGCTCCTCTTAAAGGGCTTACAATGGATTTAGGGCACACGCAGACCACCCCCTCTGGGATTCAGGACCAGGACAACAGCTGGAAGAGCACCCATGGCATATGGGGAGAAACTGAAGAGACTGGAAACAGGGTGAGTGCCTGGAGACAGCTTCCTCCTGGGCCAAACTCCAGAGACCAGACATCAGCACTGCCCCCTCTCCAAGCCCTCCCCCCACACAGAGCCACAGAGTGGTGACGGGTTGCCCCACTCTGGCGATTACCAGAAGCTCAGCGCCATACAACGTACAGCTGCGTTTTTTCTACAATAGGCCATGCTACTAAGACAGGGAGTGAAAGCAGCTCTATCTAATGCCGAGAAACAAACACAGGGAGGCTGCCAAAATGGGAAGACAAACAAATATGGCTCAAATAAAAGAACAGAACAAAATTCCAGAAAAACAACTAAACAGAATGGAGATAAGCATCCTATTAGATGCAAGTTCAAGACACTGTTGTTAGCATGCTCAAAGAACTCATGGGGTACTGCAACAGCATAAAAAAGACCCAGGCAGAAATGAAGGTAACATTAAGTGAAATAAAGAAAATCTATAGGGAACCAACAGTGGAGAGGATGAAGCCAAGAATCAAATCAACAACTGGAACATAAGGAAGAAAAAAGTATTCAATCAGAACAGCAAGAAGTAAAAAAAGAATTATTTAAAAAAGTGAGGGTAGGCTAAGGAGACTCTGAGACATCTTTAAACATACCTTCATCTGAATCATAGGGGTCCCAAAAAGAGGAGAAAGATCAAGATATTGAAGACTTATTTGAAAAAAAATAATGAAAGAAAACTTCCCTAATTTAGTGAGGGAATAGACAGGCAAGTCCAGGAAGCACAGAGAGTACCAAAAAATGGACCCTAAGAGGACCACACTAAGACACATAATTAAAATGCCAAAAGTTAAAGATAAAGAGAGAATCTTAAAAGCAGCAAGAGAAAAGCAGAGAGTTACTTACAAAGGAGTTCCCATAGGGCTGTCAGCTGATTTCTCATAAACTTTGCAGGATAGAAAGGACTGGCAAGAAATACTCAAAGTCATGAAAAGCAGGAACCTACAAGCTAGATTACTCTATCCCGCAAAGCTATCATTTTAAATTGAAGGGCAGGTAAAGTGCTTCCCAGTGAAGATAAAACTAAAGGAGTTCAACAACATCAAACCATTACTATATGAAATGCTAAAGTACTTATTTAAGAAAAAGAAGATCAAAACTATGAACAATTAAATGGCAATAAATTACAACTGTCAACAATTGAACCTAAAAACCAAAGCAAGCCAAAAAGCAGAACAGAAGCAGAATTATAGATACGGAGATCATTTGGAGGGTTATCAGTTGGGAGAGGGCAGGGGGGGAATGGAGAAAAGGTGCAGGGATTAAGAAGTACAACTTGCTAGGTACAAAATAGCCAAGGGGATGTTAAGAACAGTATAGGAAAAGGAGTAGCCAAAGAACTTATATACATGACCCATGGACAAGAACTATGAGGATTGCAGGAGGGAGGGAATGAAGGTACTGGGTGGAGGGGAATGAAGGGGGAAAATTTGGGGACAGCTGTAATAGCATAATCAATATAATATATTTAACATATTTTTTAAAATTAAAAAGATTTGGTACTATTTCTTCCTTATATTTTGAGACAATTCACCAGTGCACTCTATGGCCTAGAAATGTTTGTGGGTGGTAAGGTTCAGTTTAACTGATGTAGGGTGGTTCAGATGTTCTATTTCCTCTTAATGTTCATTTCAGGAAGTTGTGTTATGGAACTCGTCCATTTCCCCTAAGTTGTCAAACATAGGAGGAATAAAAGTTGTTCATATATTCCTTATTATTCTTTTGATGTCTGTAGGATCTTAACTGATGTCCTCTTTTTTATTCCTAATATTGTTAATTTGTGTTTTTTTCCTTATTTTCTTAATCAATTGCTAGGGGCTTATTAATTATATTAACCTTTTCAAAGAACAAACTTGGATTTCTTCATTTCCTGTGTTTGTCTATTTTCTATTCTATTGACTTTTGTTCTTCATTTTTCCTATCTTCTACTCTTCTTATTAATTTGCTTTTTAAAATTGTGGTTAAAAATACACTACATAATATATACCATCTTAACCATGTTTTAAAAGATTTTACTTATTTTTAGAGAGAGAGGAAGGGAGGGAAAAAGTGAAGAGGAGAAATATCAACGTGGGAGAGAAGCATTGATTAGCTGCCTTTTGCGTGTGCCCTGAATGGGAACCAAACCCGAATCCCAGGTATGTGCCCTGACCAAGAATCAACCTGCAACCCAGACTTGTCCCTGACTGGGAATCTAATCAGCAACATTTTGCTTTGCAGGACAATGCCCAATGCACTGAACTACACTGGTCAAGGCCCATCTTAGCCATTTTTAAGTGCACAGTTCAGAAGCATTAAGTATATTCGCACTGTTGTGAAACAGATCTCCAGAACTTTTTCATCTTGTAAATCTGAAACTATACCCATTGAACAGTAATTCCCCTTTCCTCCTACCCCCAATCTTTGGTAACCACCATTCTACTTTCTATTTCTATGAATTTGACTACTTTAGCTACCTCATACAAATGGAATCATATAGTATTTGTCTTTTCGTGACTGCTTATTTCACTCAGCATAATGTCCTCAAGGTTTGTCTATGTGATAGCATGTGACAGAATTTTCTTCCTTTTTAGATAGAATAATATTTCATTAATCTTTCCATGAACATTTGGTTTGTTTCTACTCCTTGGTGCTATGATAAATGAATGTGAGTGTTCATATGTGCTATAAATATTGAGATCCTCCTGTCAGTTCTTTTGGATATATACACAGAAGTGAGATTGGTGGATCATATGGTAATTATAGTCTCAAATTTTTGAAGAACCTCCATACAGTTTTCCCTACTGGCTGCACCATTTTGCAATCTCACCAGCCATGCATAAGTGTTCCAATTTCTCCACATCCTCACTTTTGCCTATTTTTTTAATAGTAAACATCCTAGTGGATATGATGTGATGTCTCGTGGTTTTTATGTGCATTTTTCTGATGATTAGTAATGTTGAGAATCTTTTCAAGTGTTTGTTAGATATTTGTATATCATTTTTGGAGAAATGTCTGCACAAGTCCTTTGTTTTATCAGGTTATTTGATATTTTGCTACTGAGTTGTATGAGTTCTTTATATATTCTGGATACCTTATCATATGTATGATTTACAAATATTATCTCCCATTCCATAGGTTACTTTTTCACTCTGTTAATCCTTTGAAGCACAAAAGTTTGATGTGTTCCTATTGGTCCCATCTTTGGTTCTCTTGCTTGTGTTTTTGGTCTCATAATAAAGAAATCACTGCCAAGTCCAATGTCATGAAGATTTTCCCCATGTTTTCTTCCAGGAGATTTATAGTGTTAGGTCTTATGTTTAGGACTTTAATCCATTTTTAATTACTTTTGTATAAGACGTAAGAGAAGGGTCCAAATTCATTCTTTCACATGTGAATATCCAGTATTCTCAACACTGTTGAAGAGACTGTTCTTTCCCTATTGAGTCATCATGGCACCTTTACTGAAGATCATTTGGTGAGGGTTTTAAATTTTTTTAATAGACTTCATTTTTTAGAGCAGTTCACAGCAAAACTGAGTAGAAAGAGCAGAGCTCCCATATAACTTCTGCTTTCTCTACATGCTAATATGCTTTTTAAAAGCTTCCTCGCGTGAATTTAGATTACTGATTTTAAATCTTTGTTCTTTACAAATACATGCGTGTAAAGCTATGGGTCTCCCTCTAAACGCTGCTTCGGCTGCATCCCATAAATTGTTGTTGTATTTTCACTATCATTTAAACTATTTTTTGGATATTAAAAATTCCACTGATGTCTCTTTTGACACAGAGGTTTACTTTTGTTGCTTAGTATCTACATGTGAATTCCCTGGCTATCTTTTTACTCCTAATTTAAGTCTATTGAGGTTAGTGACTCTAATTTCAAGACTCTTAAATTTGAGACTTGCTTTATGACCCTGCTTCACAAACTTCATTTTGTTATGATGTATCATTACGGTACACTCAGGCTCTCGCCCCCCCCCCCCCCGCTCTTTTGTTGTGGAGAGTGCACTGTGGTGGTTAAACACTGTTTTGAAATCCTAAAACAGAATTCCATCATCTGGAGGTTCTCCAGCCTGACACTAGAGTGATTAGGATGAGGTTAAAGCCAGAGTACCCTTTGGCAGAATCATTGGAGTTTTGGGGAAGGCTTTCCCCCCTCACGGAATGGCAAGGCGGTACGATTTATCTAAGCGCCTTCTACCTCGGCGTGGATCGTTCACGGTCCATGCACTTTTGGAAGGGACGTATGTGGTACCCCAGATTTTTTCAATTGGTCGCTTCCTTAGAGGCAACAAAGCGAACAAGTTCTCAAAACCCAGAAATTCTCAGAGGTAGCTGGATGGAGTTGGAGAAAGGTGGAGGAATGCCTCATCTCTGGATTAAAGACACCACGAAGCCTAAGGCAGCAGGGCCTTGAGTAACAGCTTCATTTCCCCTCGGGGGCCAGTAACCCACCCGCGGAGAGCACCTCCCGAACAAGCCCTCCCCACTTTCGTCCTTCCCTAGCTACTCAGCAGGGAGGAGGTACCAACCCAAAAGAGCAAAGAAGCCAGTCAGCCAGCAACGGCTCATCACGTGACGGAAAAGAGCGAGAGACCGACCTGGGCCACACAGCCAAGGCCCCTCCCACTTTACGACATCTCAGTGCTCCGCCCCCTACGCCGTAGGGTGGAGCACGAGGCCCCGCCTCCAAGCAACCTCTTTCGCACTATCAGGCTGGCTAGTAGGGCGTGGCAAGAGGCCTGGAAGAGGCCGGTGTGGAGGAAGGGAGGGAAGGAAGGCAGAGGTCACGTGCGGTCGGCGGCCCGAGGTCACGTGATAGTGCGCGGGGGCTGGGAGTTCTCCTGAGAGAGGAGTGAAACCTGGGGGACGCGGTGGCGCGGCTCTGACAATGGTAAGTTCGCGGATACTCGCTAGTTTGCCTCCAGCCCTAGCCCGGGAGCGCGCGGCTGGACGGCCAACGGCGGTCCCGGCGTCACGGAAGGGGTGGCGGAGCGCGGCAGGAGGGCGCAGGCTAGCGGGGCCGGTTAGGCCTGTCAGGCGGGCCCGGCCGGGTCGGGGAAGTGCGGGCGGCACCGTCTCTTCCCTGTCTCCGCCAGGCCGTAGCACTGCGGGCGGCGACGCGCTTTTCGGGCGATGTCGGAGACTCTGCCCGCGTTCCTCAATCGGCTGTGGGGGCCCTGGTTGGTTACTCGGACCTCGCCTCTGCGGGGGCTCGCCGCCGCCTCCCCTTCCAAGGTAGACGGCCCTTCCGCTCTTCCCAGGCAACTTCGGTTTCTTTAACGTGGGACGACTCTTACCCTAGTTCCGGACTCGGAGGAAGAGGACGTGGTCACTGTCTTCCAGAATGTCACTAGCTTGATAAATTCTGTGATTTATTTATTTTTAACCTGGATACGGTGACGTTCTGAGAGTTCCTGGCCCCAGTTGCGCCTGATGTTGACACTTGTAGAATGGAAGAGAAAAAAGAAAAAGACGTTGGAATAGGGGACGTTTTTAACTCGAAGGACCAAGTTCCGTGCCCGCTGGTTTTCGTTTACTTCCCCAAGCTATTTCTAGAAACTTAGCGCTTTGGGTTGTTAAAATGGCCTAGGGAGTAGAGGAACGAAAATCAGAGTATTCTAAACACAGTGGGAATCATAAGCGTGGGCACGATGGCGTTTAACTTTGTGTATGTTGGCAATCTCTGGATTTGATCTCTTTTGGCACATTTTATGGTAGTTTTCGTTTATTCGTTTCAATTAGTAAGCATATCTTGAATGTCTGCTGTGTGCTTTCCATATGCTACCTGCTTTACCAAAGCTCACCGGTTCAGTAAGCTGCATGACACTTTTGGCTTGAGACCAAGCTAGATTTATTTTTAAAAGTTATGTAAAGAGAGACATGTTCATTCTTAAACTTGGAGACTTTTTCCCTTTTATTCAACAAATAATTACTTAGGTATATCCAGGTGCCCTGAGCAAGACTGAAACAGCTATTGCTCTTGTGGTTTACAATCTAGAGGGAGATACACACTTGCGTAATTATTTGTTTAACGTGGAAATTACAGTTATGATAAATATTAAGAAGTGTTGAGGGACCTTGCCTAGTCAGGAGGTAGGGAAGTCTTTAATTGAATGTAATTTGCAAAGAAAACTTTAAAAGGCCCTCCTATTTTTTGCTTGCATTTAAAATAGTTACTTCTGATAAGTTTTTGAATTATGTTCATGAGCAGTTTTATTTTCAAGTTAGTCAAACTAAATTCTAAGGCTTTGTAACCTTGAAATGGGCACACATGTAATGTATGTATGAAAATTTGCTGTTTCATTGCTGGGCATGGGCTAAGTGAGTAAGTTTTGAGAGCCTCCCTTCACTCACCTTGAGGTGCATTTCTTTATATCCATTGGACCTACTGAAATTTCTTCACTGAGAGCTAAAAAGCTTGTCTTTTAATGTAGCTCCATGTAGTTTTGCTAGATGATAATATTCACTTTTGGGTTTAAAAAATAATATGAACAATCTTAAGTTAACCTAAAGTCAGTGATGGGAGGTTTAGGCCATGATTAGGTAAGTAAAAACAACTGCTGTAATGTTTTAATGGTCATATATTTCAGGCTAGTTATTTAAAGTATTGTTCCTGAGAATCTCTTGTTCTAAATGCTTACTTGAAGATATCTTTTCCAGAAAAACTGAGTAGCCTATCACTTTAAAGATCTTAAAACTGCCTTCTGTAATTTGAGCAAAAGTCTATGTTAATGCATCCTAATCTTATTTACAATTTTTATTCTTGTTTTTTTCTCAAGTCTCCACCATCCTAACAGTTCTGTATTTTGTTTTCCTTTACATATGAGATGTATTTAATTTGATGGTGAATAATTAAAAGTTTTAATTTTATGACTTTATATTTGAAATGACAAAATACACATTTTTTACAAGATACACATCTTGAAATAAAAACTTTAAAAGTAGAACTTTACATAGAGGATTTTTCCGTGTTCAACTCCTTTTAGAAGGAAAACAAAAAAGAATTTTTTTTCTCAGTTATTTTTTCTTGTTAAATATAAGACATCCACAATTTTTGGAGGCTTTTAGTAAGACTAATTCATTTTTGATACATTGTAGTGATAAAAACTAGATGTCACCCTGGCTGGTGTAGCTCAGTGGATTGAGCGCTGGCCTGCGAACCAAAGGATCGCGGTTTGATTTCCAGTCAGGGCACATGCCTGGGTTGCAGGCTAGTTCCCAGCAGAGACTGCATGAGAGGCAACCATACATTGATATTTCTCTCCCTCTCTCCTCCCCATCTAAAAATAAATAAATAAAATCTTTAAAAAAAACCCTAGATGTTAATGGAGTGTTAAATTCTCATGGTGTCATTAACTAAACCTTGTAAAAGTGTTATAGTTTACTTCTCAACATGCTATTTTGCATATGTAATACTAGGTTGTTAAAATATCTTCCGATCTCTTCCAATCTTACTACTGGGTTGGCCAAAAAGTCCGTATGTTTTTTTCTGTAAAAATAAAAGACACATTTTTCATTTTCACCAATAACTTGATTGATTTGGATATTTCAAATATGTCGACTATCTCCTGCAAGGTATAACATTGATTGTTCTTAATTAATGTCTTGATTTGGTCGTTACCATCTTCAACTGGCTACCTGACTGGAGCATCATCAAGTGGGAAATCTCCAGCACAAACCTTTGTGTATTAGTTTTGACACTTTCCATCAATCACAGCATCTTCCCCATTCATTGCACAGATCTTTTTTTTTGCATTTCAGTTGTGTTTTTACCTTCCTTGAAATAATAAAGCATAATATCCTGAAAATGTCACTTATTTTCTTCTATCTTCAATATATTTTTTAAATGGCTACACAAAAATTTACCAGTTTTGGTAAGTTTTTTTTAAATGCAGGCTGATAATGACAGCTGCACAATACAATCTAACAAAACTGTTTCAAATGACCTTAAAGGTAACTAAGCACTACTAGAGCCATCTTATGGAAAAAACCAAACAAACATTTTGACCAACCAAATATTTTCATTGTGTTGAAAATTAAGTTTACTTTTAGTTTTTAGGTATGAAATATTTAATGGATACAGAAAATAATAAAATAATAATAAAATAGATAAAAGTAATAAAAGATGCCAGTTTTTACATATTATAAATGTTGTAGAATTTTTAATTCTTATGTATTATGTCAAAATAAGACTTATTGTTTAATTATAATCATGTTATTAGTTAATTGTGAAGTTTTATAAGAAGTCTATTTTACATTTTAATTTGTGTCAATTTTAGAGATTTTACTCATTTATTTTTTAGAGAGGGGAAAGGAGGGAGGAAGAGAGGGAGAGAAACATCAGTGTGTGATTGTCTCTCCCCTACCAGGGACACTGCAGGGACCTGGCCGCAACCCAGGCATATGCCCTAGACCAGGTATTGAACTGGAGACCCTTTGATTCACAGGCCAGCACACAAGCACTGAGCCACACCAGCCAGGGTGGCAATTTTAATATTTATTTTTGATTACTTGAACCTTTTGAATCAGTCTTCAAATTCAAAGTTCAGCTTTATGTGTTTGGGTAGATACCTAGGGTGTAATCGCTGGGTCATAGTATATGTTTATCTTTAATTTTACCAGATAATGCCAACTGTTTTCTAAGCAGGTGTTTCAATTTATACTGTCACCAGCACATTGAAGGATTTTAAACAGAATGATCAGATTTATGTTTTTAAGAGATCACTCTGGTTGTTAGGGCAGAGTAAGAAGGGATGTAGGATAATAGAATAGGAGACTGTTCTCTGTAGATACTTATTTTATTTTATTTATTATTAGAGAGAGGGGAAGGGAGGGAGAAAAAGAGGGAGAGAAACATTGATCAGTTGCCTCATGCACACAACCCAACCTGGTTACCCAGGTATGTGACCTGACCAGGAATTCAACCAGTGACCTTTCTCTTTGCTGGATGACACCCAACTACACTGGTCAGGACTGTACATTTTTTTTTAATACTAGAAAATAAGCTTTTGTTCATGGCAATAATTCACAACTGTATCTGATATTGGAATTACTAATAGATTTTGTATTACTAATATGCTTTGGCATTCATAGGCAGTTTGTCTCTTACAGTTCGGTCATTTTTAGGATTTACAGAACAAGGCTTATACATTTTCTTTGTAAAAATTCACAGAAATTTAATTATTCTCTCCCATTAGAGTGAGTTTTATTCCAAGGGCTTACACGTCCTATTCAGACCTATATAGCAGTAGATTTTATAGGAAATAGTACATTGTAATAATTCATTTGGATTTGTACAAGCAGTTTGGATTTATGAGTTCTGATATATTGAAAGGAACTTACAGAAGTATAACTAAAGGTAACTTTTCAAATCCAGATGTTAAGAATTAGTTTTTTATGCCCAGACTGGTTGTAGCTCAGTGGATTGAACAAGGGCTTGTGAAGCAAGGGGTTGCTGGTTCGATTTCCAGTTGGGGCACATACCTGGGTTGTGTGCCAGGCCCCCAGTTGGGGGGCATGCGAGAGGCAACCACACACTGATGTTTCTCTCCCTCTCTAAAAAAAAAGAAGAAGAAGAAAAAAGAAAATTATTTTTTATTTCAGGTATAAATAAAAAATTTGTTGTATTTGCTTACAGTATATTGCTCTGTATAATGCACACTTTCTTGCTCAAATTTTTGAGGGAAAATAAGGATGTGCATTATACACAGGTATAATGAATACATACTGTGGGTATAATAATCTGGTGTGTGATGCGCACAAAAACATAGATGAACATTATACATGGCAAAAATGGTATTTATAGTAGTTACCTATAGAAATGATTGAAATTATAGCATGTTTAACATTGTGTGGTTTTGGTTTTTTTAATAAAAATCAACATGAATTTATCCTCTTAAGTGTACAGTATTAACTGTAAATTTAAGTTATTTCCTGTGAATTCACAGATTTGCAGACTCTTTAACTGTAGGTCATAGGTAATTAAACTTGAATTACCAAACAGTGATTGACAAAACATGACCATTATGAGCATTTTTCTTTATTTCAGAGTTTTCTTGGTGGCTTTTTTGGTCCCATTTGTGAGATCGACGTTGTCCTTAATGATGGGGAAACCAGGAAAATGGCAGAAATGAAAACCGAAGATGGCAAAGTAGAAAAACACTATCTTTTCTATGATGGAGAATCTGTTTCAGGAAAGGTAAATTTTTGTTTATAGGATACTAGAATTAGTCATCAAAGTGGTCTGTGCTGTTTCTGAACTTGAATGATTTTATTGGAGATGGAATTCTTTTAGCTAAAATTCTTGATTCATTAGAACATTTGCAGGAAAGATTCTTTTTTAAAAAATTTTATTTATATTTTTAGAGAAGGGGGAAGGGAGCAAGAAAGAGAGAGGAAGAAACATTGGTGTGATAAACATTGCAGCAACCCAGGCATTGTGCTCTGACTGGGAATTGAACTGGCAGCCTTTTGCTTTGCAGGATGATGCTCAGCCAACTGAGCCACACCAGTCAGGGCTATAGGAAAGATTCTTAAACTGAAAGGGTTACAGGGGCAGAGTCCAAATTAAATTGTATGCAAAATTTTGTGTGTTTGTGACTATCTGCTTCAGACAGTTTCTCCAGTGGGGCTGCAATCCATGCAAAGTTTATTTCTTCTGTAACATAAAGTTGAGTTACAGAGATTAAGGATAATTCTCTAGTATACCTTTCTGAAAGTTTCTTTCTTATTCTTTGTAGCTTATCTTTCTGTACTACTGCCATTGCATCTCTCATTTCTTTGTACCCTGTAGAGGACTCAAGTACATTTAGAATGTGTCTCTACATGGTCAGATACATTTATGATACCTTCTATGTTTCACTTTCTCTCCTTTTCCTTATCAAATTATATATGAGAGAGATTCTTATACTTCAGGCAATATGATCACTATTCATTAGTCTGTGATACTGAGGAATGGTCATACCATAGACAAAATCAAGCTGTAAAGCATTTGAAATAGTTTTTTTAAGGTAACATATGAGAGGTTTTTTTCCCTGCTTGTTAAAGTAATAACAAACACATGTTGGTATGGAAAATAGCTATAATCCCATCATATGGAAAGACTTCACTGTTAAAATTTGGGTGCATTTCTGCATCAATTAATGTTTATGTGAAGATAGTATATTAAGCATACTTTCCCCTATTATTGGATATTTAAGTAGTTTTTATTTTTCAGATGACTTGTATAATCTGTCACAATTGTAATACATCTATATATGTAAATTTTCCTCTAAATTTCTGTAGAATAAGTTAATAGAATGAATCCCTGGAAGTGAGTTTTTGGACCAGAAGATGTGAACATTTGAAGGGTGTTGACATATATTAATCTAGAAAATTTGCATCAAATCACATATCCATTATAATGTCTTTTTTCACCCAGAGGAACATTGAATATGATCACTTTTTAATCTTTGCTATTGTGATAGGTAAATGATATTATTCTTATAATTCTCATTTGTTTGGTTAGTATTAGGGATAGGTTTAACTTAGGTGTATTAGCCATCTTACTGCATTGGCTATTCTGGCCCTTTGCCAAATTACTTCTATTGCCAATTAGCATTATATCTGAAATAAATATTTAGGTTTTCAACTTTAGTTTTCTGGTACTCTTCCTTTAAAAAGAGAGAGGCAGAGAAGAGGCTTAAAAAGAGCAGAAAAAATTATCAAAAGGATGGAACATGTCAAATAAAAGAAGAGTAAATGAAATGGTGTTTGGTCTATAGAAAAGAAGACATTCATGTGGTGGGGTTGGAAGGGTAGGGATACCAGTATAGTACCAGTCTGGTCTTTCTAAGGAAATCTTGAACCTGCTAATACCTCAAATATTTAATTTATAGACATGACAAGTAAATATCTCTACTGCTAGGTTAAAAGCTTTTGAAGATCCAGGAAGTCAGTGTGTGCTTGTGTATTCTCTGTAAAGTATAGTTTATTTATATAATAGACTCTCACTGAATATTTGACTTGTTTATTTACAGTTTTTTAAGTCTAGTAGGGAACATTCTGTCTGTTTTAAAGTAATCTTATGTCATCTATGCCAATTAGGCTGATGTTTATGGAATAAATGAAGGAAGAAGAGAATACTTAAGGAAATACAGCTACCTCAGTATGGTTTTTAAAAGAACAGCTGGCATTCAAATTACATTTTGGGGATTGTATGTAAGCCTAATCAATAACTACTGAGTACATTAAAAAAAATGACAAACCTCTTACAGGTAAATATTTTGCTCAAAGGATATTATATCTGGAATTTGATTATTTATTCACCTGAGATTTTTTTCATTTTTAACTTTTTTATTATTAAATAAAACATATAAAAAACCACAGGAAAAAACATTATGTAAAGCATACAAGTATTTTCTTATAATGACCATTCAAGTCAAGAAGAACTTTGCCAGCTACCTCATACGTTTCATCCCAAGCACAGCTTCTTCCCCTCAAAAGCAACCACTTTGCCGACTTTTAAAATAATAAACTATGTTTCTTAATTGTTTAGTCTTGCTCCTTTAAAACAAATTTATGTGGCATTTAAATCTCTTTTAATCTCAGGTTCCTTCTTCATGCCTTTCTTTATAATTCATTGTTGAAGAACCTGGGCCATTTGAACTGTAGAGTTCTCTATAGTTGCATACTCATGGTGTAGTTATTGCCTGTTAATTGGTAGCTGGATCCAGAGGCTTGATCATATTCAAGTTTGATTCTTTTGGCAAGAATACAGGTGATGGTGTGTTTTTTTCATCAGGGGGTATGGGATGTCTAGTTTTCTGTTTTTCTATTTTCTTCTTTTTTGCAACTCCTGTGCCTTGTCCTGCATACCTCTAGAACAAGTCATTAAGTATGATTTATGAGCACTTTGAAAGTTTTACAGAAAAAGACGAAAACAAGCATTGGTTATCACTGAACCAGCATGGGTCATTAGGAACATGTCTTACCACACCAGCCTGGAGTTGCTGAAATGTCTGGGTATAGAATTGGGAGATTTAGCCTTGACTTAACCACTGTCTTAGTAGATAACTCTGGGTAGTCATTTAACTTTCTGGATCTCATTTGTAGATTGAGAAGGCTGGACTGAATCATTATTGGTTTCCAAACCAATTCTCTGCTTGAAAATCCTTCATATATTAGATAAAATCTTGGAGACCTGGGAGGTCTGACATCCCACCCAAAGCAAGAAAAAATTCCACTGAACCACACCAGCCAGAGCAGAAATTTTCTTTTTAAAAAAATAGCCTTATTGAGTTATAATTCATGTCACAAAATCCACTGTATTGAAGTGTACAATTCAATGATTTTTACTACATTTGCAGAGTTGTGCAACCATCACCACTATCTAATTCTATAACATTTTCATCACTCCCCCAAAAAACCATACCATTTGCAATCACTTCCTTAGTGCCATAGGCTGATTATGTGTGTTCTCCAAAGATTCATGTATTTAAACCTAATAACCAATATGATGGTATTTGGAAATGGGGACTTTGGGAGATAATTAGGTCATGATGGCAGAGTCCTCATGAATGGGATTTGTGCCCTTATAAAGACTCCCAAGAAACCCCATGCACTTTCTGCCACATGAGGACATGGTGAGAAGACAGCCATCTATGAACCACAAGGCAAGCTCTCACCAGAAACGAAATCTGTGGGTGCCTTGATCTTGTACTTCCCAGCCTTCAAACTGTGAGCAAGAATTTTCTGTTGTTTATAAGCCACCTGGTCTATGGTATTTTGTTACAGCAGTCCAAATGGACTGAGACACCTATTAACCAACCACTAAGGTACAAATCTGTTTTCTTTTACTATAAATTTGCCTATCTGGGACATTTCATGTAAATAAAATCATTATGTGTATCTAGCTCCTTTTATGATGTTTTCAATCTTCATATCTTTAAAATTTTTTCGTAAAATATATGTATAAAATAAAATTTGCCATTTTTATCATTTTTAAGTATACGATTTGGTGGTGTTAATTAAATTCACAATTTTGTACAACCATCACCACTGTTCCCAGCATTAGTTTCTCAATTCGAACAAAACTTTGTACTTATTAAGGAATAACTACCCATTTCTCTTTTCTCTCAGTCTCAGGATATCTCTGATCTACTTTATTTTTCTGTAAGTTTGCCTGTTCTAAACATTTCATATAAGTGGTCATACAAGATTTGTCCATTTGTGCCTGCCTTATTTTATTTACCATAATGTTTTCAAGGTTCATTCATGTTGTAGCATGTATCAAAACATTTTCACTGAATGAAAATTCTAATATATAATCATGTGATATGTGGCTATGCCACATTCCTTGTTTCATTGATCAGTAAGAACATTTGGGTTTTTACTTCTTGGCTCTTATGAATAATGTACTTTTGTGAACAAGTTTTGTGTGAATATGTGTTTTCATTTCTCTTGAATGTACACCTTGGAGTCTAACTGCTGGGCCATATGTTAACTCTAACTTTTAGAGGACCTGCCACGCTTTTCCAAAGCAGTTGCACTTTGCACTCTCCCCAGCAATTTTTTAAGGTTTCAGTTTCTCCCATTTTTGACAATGTTTATGATTGCCTATTTTTTGTTATGGCCATCTTGGTCGGTATGCAGTAGGGTCTCTATGGTTTTGATTCGCATTTCCCTAGTGACTAATTATATTGAGCAGCTTATTGTTTGCTTATTGCTGTTTGTATATCATCTTTGGAGAAGAGTCTATTCTTATTCTTCGACCTTTTTTTCATTGAATTATTTGTCTTCTTGTTTTGTGTTATATATGTATGTATGTATGTATTCAAACTGTTATTGGGATGTTTCCCCACTTGGCTTGATTCAGGTGCCTTTAGTGCTCCTTCCTTCTCTAAGCCTTGCTTTTCCTTCTGGAGGACAGGTGAGCAGTCAACACACAAAACTGTTTGCGCATGGCCAAAGATAGTGGTGATTTTATAGCATCCTGGGCATCTCACATCCATGAAGTAGGAATTGGGGCTCTGCACCAGGTGCTTCTTGTGTGCTTCTTTTTCTCTTCTGGAGAGAGGTGAAGGAGATCCTTAGTGAGAGGTTCTTCTTGTGGGGAGGTCATCATCGCTGGAAAGGTGTCTTTGTTGACTTGTCAAGTTCTTCATATAATTTGAATACTAGTCCTTTATCAGTTATGTTTTACAAATATTTTCATTCTATGAGTTGCCTCTTTCATTTGAAGCACTAAAGTTTTACATTTTGATGAAATACAGTTTTTTTTTGCCTTTGCTGTTTGTGCTTTTGGTGTCATCTAAGAAAACACTGCCTACCCAAGGAAATGAAGATTTACACCTATCTTTCCTTCTAAGACTTTTGTAATTGTAGCTTGTACATTTAGGTTTTTGATCCATTTTGTGTAATATTTGTATATGGTATAAGGTAGGGATCCAGACTTCTGGCCAAGACAGAGGCATAGGTGGAAACACTGTACCTCCTTGCACAACCAAATTTAAGGACAACAAAGATTTAGAAACAAAACCACATCCAGAACAGACAGAAAATTGAACTGTACTGAAGTCCAACAATGAACCATTCATCCAGACCAGTAAGAGGGGCAGGGTCCACGGCCGGTGGAGAGGGGTCTGGGCAGGAAGAGGCGGTCGTTAGCAGAACCGGGTGCGGGGACGATTCGAGCAAACCCAGTGAGGCATGCAAGATGGTTGGCTGACCATGGACACACATTGGAGCACAGATAAACCAGGCAAAAAAAGGGCAGTGAGACAGACTGCAACCCAGGGCCCCAGCAAGGAGAAATAAAACCTAAAAGCACTGATTGGAAAAACTTTGGGGGGTTGAGGTGCTGGGAGAGGCTCCCAGCCTCACAGGAGAGTTTGTTGGAGAGACCCACAGGGTCCTAGAGTGTACAGAAGCCCACCCACCCAGGAACGAGCAACAGAGGGCCCAATTTACTTGTGGGAAGCAGTAGAGGGGACTGAAATCCAAAAGAGAGTGGAACAAGTGCCATTGCTCCCTCTCTGACCCTGCCACCCCATACAGTGTCACAATCCAGCAACTGGGTTGCCCTGCCCTGGTGAGCACCTGAGGCTCTGCCTCTCATACATAACGGGTGCAACCTGACCAAAAAATTATGGCTCAATTGGAACAGATAAGCCCCAGAGCCAATACTTTTAAGCAACCAAGAGGCAGCCAACCTATCAGATGCACAGTCCAAAACACTGATGATCAGGATGCTCACAGAACTGGTTGATTTCGGCCGCAAATTACATGAAAAAATGAAGGCTACACTAAGTGAAATGAAGCAAAATGCAAAGGGAACCAATAGTGATGGAAAGAAAACTGGGACTCAAATCAATGGAGTGAACCAGAAGGAAGAAAGAAACAACCAAACAGAAAAGAACGAAGAAACAAGAATTCAAAAACATGAGGAGAAGCTTAGGAACCTCCAGGACATGTTTAAATGTTCCAACATCCAAATTATAGGGGTATCAGAAGGGGAAGAGGAAGAGCAACAAGTGGAAAATTTATTTGAACAAATAATGAAGGAGAACTTTCCCAATCTGGCAAAGGAAATAGACTTCCAGGAAGTCCAGGAAGCTCAGAGAGTCCCAAAGAAGTTGGATCCAAGGAGGAACACACCAAGGCACATCATAATTACATTAGCCAAGATTAAAATGAAGGAGAGAATCCTAGAAGCAGCAAGAGATACGGGACAGTCACCTACAAAGGAGTTCCCATTAGACTGTCAGCTGATTTCTCAAAAGAGACCTTCCAGGCAAGAAGGGGCTGGAAAGAAGTATTCCAAGTCCTGAAATCCAAAGACCTACATCCAAGATTGCTCTATCCAGCAAAGCTTTCATTTAGAATGGAGGGGCAGGTAAAGTGCTTCTCAGATAAGGTCAAGTTCAAGGAGTTCCTCATCACCAAGCCCTTATTATATGAAATAAGGGACTTACTTAAGTTAAGGGGACTTACCTAAGAAAAAGATAAAAAGTATGAACAGTAAAATGACAGCAAACTCACAGCAAACAACCACACCTAAAACAAAAGCAAACTAAGCAGACAGAGCAGGAGCAGAGCCACAGAAATGGAGATCACATGGAGGGTTTGCAACAGGGGAGTGGGAGGAGGAGGTTGGGGAAAAGGTACAGAGAATAAGTAGCATAGACAGTGGGGAGAAAATAGGGGGAGGGCAAGAGTGGTGTGGGAAATGTGGAAGCTAAAGAACTTATACATGGACATGAATGAAAGGGAGGGGTGTGCAGGGTGGAGGGGAATGAAGCGGGGGAAATGGGACAAGTGTAATGGCATAATCAATAAAATATATTTTTTAAAAAAGGTAGGGATCCAGCTTCATTCTTTTGTGTGTTGTTATTTATTGTTCCAGCACTATTTGTTGAATATTCTTTCCATATTGATTTGTCTTGGGACTATTGTAGCACACACATTTTAGAGTTAAATTTAATTGCTCTTTGTCATAAATGTTTCGGAGAGTTTTTGAGGCATTCCTTAAGACAATTGGAAATATTTAGATTATCACAAGATAAATAGGGAATTTTAAAAAGCTACTCAGATTCTTTTTATCCTTAGAATATTTACTGCTTTTGCTCATGTGACAAGTCCTCCTTGAGTCTACAACAGTTGGACTGTATTATTGTACCATCTGGGTAATTTGAGAGAGTTTTGGTGACTATGTGATTAATTATTGAGGTACATTTTTTTTGAATTGTGAAAACATCTTTTGGGTCCAGCCATGCCCTTTCAAGAAAGAGAATAAGGAAGGTTTCTCTTTTCCTCTTTGACAAACTGTTCATTGAATTTTGTGTCAGTGTGGGATGTCTCCTAGTGTATCCCGGAACCCTCGGGAAGTCCGAGGTGGTGAAGTGGCAGTGGTGATGAGTAAATTGTCTTGAAGTGATGGTACCAGGACCTAGCCACTTACAGTGAACTCTGCATCTATTCCTTATGGGAAAAGTGAACAAAGCCTGAGATTTTAGTTTAGATCTTCAAGCAAGGAATAATTACTGTAGTATCTCATGTCAACATGATATGGACCATATTCTTCCAGCAGCATTTGGAAGCTAATCTTGGATAACCACAATCTCCAGCAACAGTAATGTACAGACATCTTGGTGTCCACTGTAAATGGCCCTATAATTGGCATGTAATATACTGAAATGTATTTGACTTAATATAATATAGATGAATTTTACCCCTTAAAAGCTTTGAGATTGGTTTGTTAGAGCTGTTTTCATGGCCTTTTAAATATATGTACATAGCCTCAAGTTTCTATACTGTAATTAGTTATTAATAGCAAAAGGAAAAATAGTAACTTTAAATTGGAGAAACCTGAAGGGTCACCTTGACCAAGTTATCAAAGTGAACATCACCAATATTAGAACAAAGTGTTGTCATGTGCTTCCTAACAGGATACACTGAGAAGGACATGACTTCTCTTCTCTGGCGTTCTTGCCCAAAATGCGTAAGCTGAGTCTGATTGTGATAAAACATCAAACAAACCTAAATTGAGAGACATTCTACAAAGTAACTGACTTGTATTCTTAGAAAAAGAAGGTCAAGAGAGGAAACAACTGAGGAATGTCCTAGATTAAAGGAGACCAAAGAAAAATAACTATATGTAATGTATGATCCTGGATTGGAGCCTTGACAGGAGGAAAAAAGAATATAAAATACATTATTGGGACAGTTGATGGAACTGAATATAGACTATGGAATGTTAACTCTCCTAATTTTGATAATTACAGTATGACTATAAGAGAAAGTCCCATTTCCTTAGCAGGTACATGAAGTGTTTAGGGGTAGCGGGGCATGATGTCTCCAGTTATTCTTAGTTGTGAAAATAAGTCATGTATGTATGCATGCATATGTGTATATATAGAGAAGATGATAAAGCATATGGGACAAAATATAAACACCTGATGGGTCTGAGTGTGGGATTTCTTATGCAGTTTTTGCAACTTTTCTCTCAGCTTGAAATTACATAATTAAAAGTTACAAAAGTGTGACTGAGTTGGTGTTAAAATTCTGTACCAGTTCATGTCATAATTTCATTTATCCTTTGCAGAATAGCTTTTAAGCCAGTATACCTAATTATTCCTTCTTATTCCTTCCTGGAATCTTAAGATTCCAGAATAGTTTGAATTAGGCTTAAAAGCAATTATCTTTTAACATGAGTGGGAATCAAGGACAATTTCAGCATGCAAGCAGTTTGGTGGGAAAACAGAACAACTTTACATTTCTATCTTTTGTGGTTTCAAAGTTTTTTTTTTAAACTGTGAATTTTAAAAATGTCAGATACAGCCACGTTCAAAGATATTATAAACTTGCCAAATAGGCTTTTTTTTAAAGATTTTATTTATTTATCTTTAGAGGGGAAGGGAAGGAGAGAGGGAGAGAAACATCAATGTATGGTTGCCTTTCGTGCGTCCCCTGCTGGGAGTTGGCCTGCAGGGAACTGGCCTGCAACCCAGGCATGTGCCCTGACTGGGAATTGAACCGCGATCGTCTGAGTCGCAGGCCCGCGCTCAATCCACTGAGCTACACCAGCCAGGGCAGACATTTTTTTTAAAGGTTGTATTTATTATTTATCTTTAGAGGGGAAGTGAAGGAGAGAGGGAGAGAAATATCAATGTATGGTTGCCTCTCATGAGTCCCCTGCTGGGAACTGGCCTGCAACCCAGGCATGTGCCCTAACTGGGAATTGAACCCTGATCGTGTGGTTCGCAGGCCTGCGCTCAATCCACTGAGCTACACCAGCCAGGGCCCAAATAGACATTTCTTAAAGTATGCTTTTTTCTATGTGCTTTATTAGTACAAATTAAAAAATAGTTCTAATTACTGCTTGGTATATGAAATAGCTGGGAGTTATGCTTGTTTTATTTGTGGTTCAAACCTGAAATTTAACTTGTTTACTGTGTGTGAAACATATTTAAGTATTACCTTTTTTCCTTATTTTTATGACTTTGAAAATACTATTTGCCTAATACTTAAAAAAATGAAAAAAACCCTTGAGAACTACAAAGAAGAAAACAAAATTACTCATAACCGTACTTTCCAGAATACTCTTAACTGCTGCAAAGAGTATTTCTTTTCTGTAGTTGAAAAAATTATGTAATTGGCATGAGTTGTATATAGTTTGACCATGCTTCTTTCATGTAACATATCATGCACATCTTCCCACATCATTAAAAATTCTTTGACCATATTTTTTAAACTTTAATAATATTTCATTATAATGATGTACCACAATTTAATTATTTACTTATTTCTCTGAGATATTAATTTCAAAGGCAAGTAACTAACACATCCTGGTTACAAATATGGAAGATATAGAAGAGAGATTATTTTAATTTAAATAGTTTGTAACAGAAGTAATTGGGCCTCTTTTTTATTGGTCTTTAATTTCCATTATCTTTTGAGAAGCATTGTTGGAAGGAAAAGCTTTCAACAGTCAAATTACTATTATTTTTTATAGTAAAGCATATGCTTTTTTTGTTTGTTAGCTAAGCCTTAAACATTTGGAATTTTTAAAAAATATTTATTTTTAGAGAGAGGGGAAGGAGGAGGAAAGAATGGAGGGAGACAAACATCAAGCAACTGCCTCGCACTCACCCAACTGGAAACCTGGCCCACACCCAGGCATGTGCCCTGACTGGGAGTTGAACCAGTGACCTTTTGGGTGGCAGGCCGACGTTCAATCCACTGAGTCATACCAGCCAGGGCAAGAATTTTATTTTTAATATGTATGTACTTCACAGATATTTTGTCAAGTTAAAAATTTATAAATTTACAGTTTTCATTTGGCAAATATGAATTCAGGGATTTTGAGATTATGTATTTTGCTTCATAAGTATGTAAGATAAATCACATTCAAAATTTAAATCTTTAAACATTCTGTCTTTAGGATGAGTAGCAGACTCAGGACAAAAATTGCTCTTAAGGTTAGAAATCATAACAATTCAGCCTTGGGTACCAAAATCTGAAAGTGATCTTTTAGGTCAGTTCTTGGAATCAGTGATTTACCTTACGTTAAAATGCTATTGTAGGATTGTTAAACTATTTGACCAGAAAACACATTTGAATAGTTGAAAGTTTTCCCTTTTTTTTTTTGATTGAGTCTTTATAGCTCTCCAGCTATAAGAAGGGTTCCTTCCTAGCAAAGCTTTAAGTATACATGTAATAGGTTCATTAGTAATTGTATATGAGTAAGTTATACATTCTCTGGTGCTATAAAGGTCATCGTGATCTAGGTATGTGGTGGTGTCTCCATTTTCAAAAATAAATACCTGAAATATTTACACATTGCATTCATCTGGAAGGAATCAATTGGTAGGCCCACTCAAAAGATTAACATCTCTTACAATTTCATGTTTTGGCAGGTAAACCTAGCCTTTAAGCAACCTGGAAAGAGGCTAGAGCACCAAGGAATTAGAATTGAATTTGTAGGTCAAATTGGTGAGTTGTAAAATAGTATTACTTTTTTTCTTTGATAATTAGAGGGTTGGATTTGGCACTTAAATAATTGAATTAGAGCTTAGCTTTGTGGAAGGGCTTGATTTTGCATAATAAAAGAGGATTTATTTTATAAACATTAAATTGTGTTTTAATTGTATTAAATGATGTCTGATTCATCCTGCTTTTTATTATTAAAATTAATAATTAAAAATGAAAGTTAACCGGCCTTGAAAAATAATTCAGGTAAATTAGTTGACTCACTGAAATTTCTTCCATCTGCCTACATTTTTTTCACCAGCTTTACTCACAAGTATGTGTCACCTTCATCTGTCACTTTCTAATTACCTATGCCATTTGTCTTTCTAACCTAGCATGTACTTGTAGCCACTCACCTGTCAACAGAAACTTCCATGTGAAAAGGAAAGGCATAATTTCTTCTTGACTTAGATCAACCTCTGTACATTCCATACATATATTCAAAGACATTTTTGATTTCACAGGAGTTTATAAATCTTTTGGTACTGCAGATTCAAAAAATAAAAAATTAGTCTTTATAATGCTGTATACATAGCTAGTTTTAAATCTAGCTTTCTAACTTTTATTGTGCATTCTTAAAGCATCAAACGTGGTATAGGTACATGTTTATTTACATGTCTGCTCTAGATGAGATTTTGCTTGAGGGCCAGATTTTAGTAATTAACTGATAGTTGATTTTAGTTCTTTTGTGTTATTTATATATATATAATTTTATCAAGATAATATATTTGCCTAACTAAAGCAAAAAACACTTTTTGCCTTGAGGGGAGAGGGTTCGAATAATTGCTGGAAATGTGTCTTTTAAAAACAGCTTCCTACTGGGCAAACCCTAATTACATTAAGGAAATTAATTCATTTTTATTTGCTTTGGAGGTAGAAATTTGGGTTTTAATGAAATGATATTAAATATATATTTTTTTTCCTTTTTAAAATCTAGAACTTTTCAATGACAAGAGTAATACTCACGAATTTGTAAACCTAGTGAAAGAACTAGCCTTACCTGGAGAACTGACCCAGAGCAGAAGTTACGATTTTGAATTTATGCAAGTTGAAAAGCCATATGAATCTTACATTGGTGCCAATGTCCGCTTGAGGTATGAATAAGGTGTAATAGAAACTATACAGAGTCAAAACTATAAAATAATAATTATCAGAACTTCTATTATAATTCTGGACTAGAAGACTTAAAGAGTTTTAAAAATTCTGTCAAACGTTTTGTTTTGTCTGGCTAATGGTGATCTGAGGTAATAAGAGCCTTCTATCATTATAGATTTAGGGAACCTTGTTATGAGAAGTTTTAGTCTTACATTTCCTTTGTATGAATTGTCCCTTATATTTTATTTGTTGTGTAAATGGAATTACTCTCTGAATTCATTAGTTTCCCAACAGCTCTCATTTATCATTTACTATGTGGTTAGAATGGTCTAGAGGGATTTGCTCCAGTAGGCCTGATGATAGCACTCCAAATTCATCTGAAAAGTGTCTACACTAGTATTGAAATTGAACTGTGGGGTTTTTTTGTTTTTTGTTTTTGTTTTCTCCTTGTAGGGGCATTTATTTAAAATTAGAACTCCTTCTTGAAGTAAGTTAATTGCAAAAGAGTTCTAGCAACGGGAAAGCTGAGTTAAACAGTTAATGTTTGGTTTTTTAAAACACTGAACTTTATCATAAGAGATTTAACTTGATCTTTCCATTAACTTTGTAGGTATTTTCTTAAAGTGACAATAGTAAGAAGACTGACAGACTTGGTAAAAGAGTATGATCTTATTGTTCACCAACTTGCTACCTACCCTGATGTTAACAACTCTATTAAGATGGAAGTGGGCATTGAAGATTGTCTACACATAGAATTTGAATATAATAAATCAAAGTAAGTACCTTTCACAAACACGTAACTTAAATGTTTGGGGAAAATTAAGAAGTAAGCTTTTTAGGTTTTTGTAAATTGGTCAAAATGAGGGTAGAATTGACATTAACCTGATTTAACAGACCAACAGAATCGCTGAGCTGAAAGAAACTTTAGAAGTTTGTTCTGGTTTCTGACACAGTGCAAGTGCCTTTCATATTCTATCCCAAAGAAGTCTCTGCCTGGTCGTTTTTTGTAGAGCATCTTACCATCTCAGAAGGTAGTTAATCCCTTTTGTCCGTAAAAATTTACTTGACTGGCCTGACATCACTTTAGCTTGGTCATCTTTTTAACACTAAATAAAAACACTTTTTTTTCCTGACAATCAATTAATACATTTTCATTATTAAAAATTTTAATAATGTGGGAGAGTGAAAAGAAGTAAAAATATCACATATTTCCACCTTTATCTATATATAGATAGATAAAGGTGGAATATATATATATATTTAATTAAATGTATATTTATTTAAAGATTTTATTTATTTATCTTTAGAGGGGAAAGGAAAGAGAGGGAGAGAAATATCAGTGTATGGTTGCTTCTCGTGCATCCCCTGCTGGGAACTGGCCTGCAACCCAGGCATGTGCCCTAACTGGGAATCGAACTGCAATCCTCTGGTTTGCAGGCCCACGCTCAATTCACTGAGCTACACCAGCCAGGGCTATATATTTTCTTATTAAAAAAATATTTTTTTTATTTATTTTTAGACAGAGGGGAAGGGAGGGAGAAAAAGAGGGAAAGAAACATCAGTGTGTGGTTGCCTCTTGAGCACCCCCCCACTGGGGACTTGGCCTGCAACCTAGGCATGTGTCCTAACTAGGAATCGAACCAGCAACACTTGGGTTTGCAGGCCGGCGCCCAATCCACTGAGCCACACCATCCAGGGAATATATTTTCTTACATGTCTTTCCATATGGGAGAGGGAGGTATGTATTTTTATATATGTTGTACTTTTACAGAAATGATCTCACTTTTGTTTAGTTTAATGCCTTTATAACTTTATTATGGAAAATTTCAAACATGTTCTAAGGTATGTGAATATTATAATGAATCCTCATATACCCATTGCCTAGCTCCAGATTTGTTTTGTCTGTATTCAGCCTTACACTACCCATAGACAATATAGTAGCAAATTCCAGATGTAAAATATCATTTATAAAAATTATGTATCATTTTAATATAATGACTGTACTGTTATATCTAAAAATATTAATAGTTCCCTAATGTCTTCACATATCCCGTTAATGTTCACATTTCCCTACATTGTTTCATACAGTTTGTTCAGATCAGTATTCAGACAAGATTTGTTCAGATTCAGTGCGTCTAAACACATTGCATTTGGTTGTTTGACTCTTAAATCTCATTTATATGTTTTTCCTGTTATTTTTTTATTAAAGTTTATTTGTTGAAGAAGTGGATGTATACATGCTATTATCCCCTTCCTGTGCACTATTCTGTTATATGACTTCTATTCGTTGTCTCTCCCCAGTTTCTATCACCAAAAAAGTGAAATGCCCGTTTCACTTTTTCACTAGTTTTTTCAATAAAATAAGACATTTTTCATTTTCACCATAATTTCATTGATTCGGATATTTTGAATATGTCAGCTATCTCCCACTATTGGCTTCTGGTGGTTAGAGGCCAGGGTGCTGCTAAACATCCTCCAATGCATAAGACAGCCCCACAGCAAAGAATTATTTGGCCAAAATGTCAATAGTACAAAGAAACTTGCAAACCACTTTTGACATGATCAGTCACAGCACCTTCTGCATACACTGCACGAGTCTTTTGTGTGTGTGTGTTTCAGTTGCATTTTCACCTTTCTTGAAGTAATAAAGCATAATATGCCAAAAATGTTGCTTATCTTCTATCTTCAGTATTAAAATGGCTGCACAAAAATTCATCAGTTTTGATGTGCTTTTTAAAATGCATGCTGATATGACAGCAGTCACAATACAGTCTTAACAAAATTGTTTTGAATTAAGTTAAAGACAACTAAGCACTGCTAGAGCCATCATATGGAAAAAATGAAATGGACTTTTTGACCAACCCTATATATTGTTGGTAAAATTATCAGATAGTTTAGGAGTTTAAAAACTTGAAACTGGGAACCTCCCTTCACAGATCCAAACCTGGGAAGAAGGCTTAAAAAACCTTCTGGGTATTGTGGGAATTCCCAGTTTTATTACCACTTCAAGTTACTGTCTTTGATTATTAGATACTACAGCAACAAACTCAACTAGGAAGTCTCTCTTTGAGTCCAGGTGATTTGTTAGCTACACTATTCTAGCACTTGGAGTTATAATGATATTAAACTCTTGTGTAGAGTTTTTATTGTTCAGAAACAATTCCATACACCAAATGAATATTTCAAGCATAAGAATCTTAACTTTCCATGCTTAAGTTCTTTGGAAACTAAGTTAACTTCTGAGTAAGGACTAACAATCAGGCTGTTTTCCTTCTTAGGTATACTGATAGTCAGGTAAAAGTTTGATTCCTTATTTTTATAGTACAGTCGTTCACTGTATAACGACATTTCATTCAACAACACACCACATAGACCAAAAAAAGTGGTATAACATAAGCCTCAGTGAATAGTGGGCTATACTATCTAGGTTTGTGTAAGTGCACCCTATGATGTTCACATGACAACAAGATTGCCTAATGATGCCTTTCTTAGAACATATTCCCATCATTAAGTGGTGCATACTGTAAATTGATTAATATGTTTTGAAAAAGAGGAACATAAACAATAGAAATAATTATTTTGACTATTCTTAAATAGTTACTAATCTAAAAATGTTCAATAAAGCCTTCAGGGCATATTTCACTCTTTTTCTTTTTTTTTTTTTAACGATGTAGTAAATGAGATATATTCTTTCCCCAAAGGTATCATTTAAAGGATGTGATTGTTGGAAAGATTTACTTCTTATTAGTAAGGATAAAAATCCAACATATGGAGTTACAACTGATCAAAAAAGAGATCACAGGCATTGGTAAGTTGAAACAATATTTGAACGAAAATTCCTGTTTTAGTTGAGATTTTAAAATATTTAAACATAAAATAAATATTCACACTGGGTACTAACTTTGGTACTTAATATTGCTGGCAGTAAGTTACTCGTTTATGTGTTTTAAAAAAGTGACTTTTCAATACAGCAGTTCCTGTGTATCTGTGGAGGATGCATTTTAAGACCCAGAGTGGTTACCTGAAACTGTGCATAATATTGGACTCAGTATATACTTTGTTTTTTTCTGTATATACAAACCTATGGTAAAGTTTAATTTATAAATTAGGCACAACAAGAGAAACAGTAATAATAGTAAAATAAAAGAGCATATTGTAAAATATGCTTTTAATAGTAAAATAAAAGCAGCATGACAAACTCTGTAAGGAAGTTCCTAACTATAAGGGCATTTCCAGTTCCTTATAACCCTGGCTGTTGTCTCTGAGACATGAAATCTGTGGATCCTTGGCCAGGGCAGCCCTTCAGGAGCTCCTTACTAAAGGACTAAGTAAAAGTTAAAGAGCATATTATAATAAAAGCTATGTGAATGGGGTCTCATTCTCTTTCCAAATATCTTTTTTTAAAAGGTATTTAGTTATTTTTAGAGAGAGGGGAAAGGAGAAAGAGAGGGAGAGAAACATCAGTGTGTGATTGCCTCTTGTTCGCCCCCTACTGGAGACCTGGCCTGCAACCCAGGCATGTGCCCTGACTGGGAATTGAACTGGTGATCCTTTGGTTTGCAAGTTGGCACTCTAATGAGACACACCAGCCAGGGCTTCTTTCAAAATATCTTACTGTACTGTACTCACCCTTCTTTTGATCATATGAGAGAATACAATGTCTATATGATGAGATGAAGTGAAGGTGAATGACGTAGGGTTACTTGAACACAAGCCCTGTGACACTGTGACAGTTGATATGATAAATGAGATGGCTGCTATGTGAGGAATAGGCAGCTTATACATCATGGATACACTGGACAAAAGGATGATTCATGCCCAGGCAGAATGGAGCAGGTTGGCAGGATACTCAGAACAGCAAGCAATTTAAAACTTATGAATTGTTTATTTCTGGAATTTTCTAGTTAATATTTTTGGATCATGGTTGACAGCAGGTAATTGAAACCACAAATAAGGGGAGAGAACTACTATAGGTAATGAATTCACATGATTCAGAAATAAAGTATAAGAGACTATACAGTAAAAAGTGTCCTGTTTCTGTATTCCAGCTCACAGGTAATATGTTTATAAGTTTTAAAATCCTTCTAGACTTCCTTTTTATCTGATATCTTATTGAGGCAGCAGTGGTAGCAACTGCTCTTTGAGTTTCCCTGTGGATGACAAGAAGAAAGATGTCAGAAAGTCAGCCAAGAAAGACAAAGACCCAGCGAATAAATCTGAGGGCACAGCCAAACAGAAGAAATGGTCGTCCAAAGGCACATTTGGGGAGAAGCTCAATAACCTAGTCTTTGACAAAGCAGCATGACAAACTCTGTAAGGAAGTTCGTAACTATAAGGGCACTTCCAGTTCCTTATAACCCTGGCTGTTGTCTCTGAGACATGGAAATCTGTGGATCCTTGGCCAGGGCAGCCCTTCAGGAGCTCCTTACTAAAGGACTTACTCAACTAGTTTCAAAGCACAGAGCTCAAGGAATTTACACCAGAAACACCAAAGGTGGGGATGTCCCAGCTGCTGGTGAAGGTGTGTGAACAAAAGGTCCCACAAGCTGTACATTTTGAAAAAGGGACCTTTGTTAAATAAAAAACCTCCTAGAGATTTATGCACATAGGCCCAAGTATCTCAAGTTAAATGGTTACCTACAATACAAACTTGCTTTTTCACTTATATCTTATGGATCTTTTCATATCAACATGTAAGAATGGACACGTCATCTTTTTTTATAGTACTACATTTGGTGTATGTAGTAGAATTTAATCACTCTTATATTGGTGTACATATAGGTTGTTTCCAGTCTTTTGTTATTAAAAAAAATGTTTTAGTTAATCATGTCATTTTGGCCCTGGCTGGTGTGGCTCAGTGGACTGAGTGCCTGCCTGTGAACCAGAGGGTCATTTGGTTCGATTCCCAGTCAGGGCACATGCCTGGGTTGACGAGGGCCAGGTCCCCAGTGGAGGGCACACGAGGGGCAGCCACACATTGATGTTGCTCTTCCTCTCTTCCCCTCTTTCTAAAAATAAATAAACAGATAAATAAATGAGTAAATCTTTTAAAAATGACATTTTGGATGTGTTTGTGTGTATGAAGAATAAGTGGAATTGCTGTTGCAAAGGGTATCTTCATTTTTAATTTTGATACATAATACCAGTTTGTCCTCTTTAGGGTTTGTAACAATTTGCACCTACCAGCAGTGAATGTGGAGGAGTGCCTCTTTTTCCTCTGTTCTCACCAGCACAAGGTCATAAAACTTTTAGCTGATCTGTTGAGTAGAAGGAAGAAATTCCCCATTTACTTTGAATTTAGTTTTTCATTCTGAGTGAGAGTAAGCATCTTTTCATGTGTATAAAAGCTATTTACATTTCTATAAATTGCCTATCCATACCCTTTGCCCCACTCTATTGGATTATTAGACTTATTTATAGAAACTATATGTCAGGGAAATCAATCCCTTTTTCTGTTAACAGCAAAAAATAATGTTCTTCTCCAAGATTGTCTTGCTATGGTGGTTTACGCCACATAGAGGATCTTGATATTTATGTAATCGTTTATTAGTTTTTCCTTTCTGGAGTGTGAGTTTTATGCCAGAGTTTTGGACTCTGGTTTTTATGGCAGAATTAGAAAGTCCTTTTCACACCAAGATTCTAAGAATAATTTTCTTTACTTGATTCTACTAAAATAATTCATTTGAGTTTGGGAATTTTGTTTAAATCATTTTGAATTTGTCCTGATGTAAGATCAGAGGTATGGATTCAACTGTACTCCTTCCAGATAGCTAACCAGTTGCCTCCAAAAAAAAAAAAATCTGAGCCCTGGCTGGTGTAGCTCAGTGGATTGAGCACGGGCCTGCGAACCACACGATCAGGGTTCAATTCCCAGTCAGGGCACGTACCTGGGTTGCAGGCCAGTTCCCAGCAGGGGACTCATGAGGGGCAACCATACATTGATATTTCTCTCCTTCTCTCCTTCCCTTACCCTCTAAAGATAAGTAAATAAAATAAAATAAAAATCCTTCCCAAGGATGTGTTTATTGATTCTAGGGAGGGAGTAGGGGGTGGGGAGAGAGAGAAACCAACAGAAACATTGATCAGTTGCCCTTGTACCCGTCCTGAGCAGGGATTGAACCTGCAACCTAGATATGTGCCCTGACTGGGAGTCGAACCCACAACCTTATGGTACATGGGATGATGCTCTAACCAATTGAGTGACCCCACCAGGGCCATAAACTGCTTTTTAAGTTTAATTAGTATGCAGAATTAGTTTGTCCTTTAACTTTGTTGAGGTGTTTTTTTTTTGCTGAAAATAATTTTGGGCAACACTTTTTAAGAACTTATACTGGTAGAAATTATTTAAGAACTTATATTGGTAGAAGTTATTACTACCAATTGGTAGTAATAATTACAAACATCTATGACTTCTTAATCTCCATATTTCACCTACTAATAAATGTTTAAATGATACAAAGACATTAAAACCAAACTCAAGTTTCCATTTATTGTTTTTTTAAATTGTCTATTGAAATAGTTTTTCTGGGTATAAAAATTGATTATAGAAATTTTTAAATAAATAATAACCTGTACTTATAATCCAGAATAGACTTTAATCTTTGCATGTTGTATATTTTACAACATTGGGGTCATTACTGTATGTTTTGGTATACTTTTTTACTTACCATGTCATCGACTTTTTAAAAATGTCTGGTGCTTACTTCGGCAGCACATATACTAAAATTAGAATGATACAGAGAAGATTAGCATGGCCCTCGTGCAAAGACAACACACAAATTTGTGAAGCATTCCATATTTTTTTACCCAGTTAAAAAATAAATAAAATACCTGATTCCACTACTTTTTTAGAAGGCGAATCCACAAATTTAAAAGAACTTTATCTCAATCAAATATATAGTTTATGTTGAAGTTAACTTTAACTCCAGGAGAAGACAGTTTGGGTGTTGCAGAAAAACTAAGAAGTCAGTTGTTGGTCCTGATGTGTATTGCTAGTTCTCAATTTGGAAACTATAGAAGGAACTCTGTGAAGATTACCTCATATATAATTTTGGGGAGGAAGGGAGTGAAACATTCAGTGAGTGTTATGTCTAGATTGCGAAATAGAAAAGAATGATCAACATTTTCACAAAATGGAAAGATAAATTAGTACTAAAATAATGTAGAAAAACAGGGGAAAAGTGTTAAGACTGGGTATTATATTCTGGGAATATTTAAATTAATATCATTTACATTATTTCACTAGGACCCAGTACCACAACAGAAACAGAAACAATCGCTAAATATGAAATAATGGATGGTGCACCGGTCAAAGGTAACACACTTTTCATTTCTTTTGTATAATAGTGCGAACAGCAGCGCTTGTCTGAAAGTATTTATGCAGTGTGAGAATATTTGTGAATCCTTAAACGATTCCTATGATAGATGGTTTTCAACATCATCTTTGTATGTATACTGAGAAGACTGTAATAGTATTTCCCAGTCTGAAATAAAGTTTGATTTTTTTACTCAGTTTAAATTTAGAATTTAGAAGATATGTATATCTTTTCTCTTGTTTTGAATTTATAATATTTTGATTGTCTTCTGTTACAGTATTTCAACTGTATAAATCGTTTTTATTCTTGCTGAACATAAGATGCAGTATAGGTTTGCATTGACGCTTGTGAGATTGTAGAGTCCTTATAGCCCCCAAGAAAACAAGCAGTTCCATTACTAGATAATCTTCAATGTGTAAAGTAGTGAAGCCAGTATTTATTATTTTTAAATCTTGTCCTTGTCTTTTTGTTACTGTTAGTAATTACTTCAAAAAGTAGCTATCATTTTGAGTGCCAGTTACTCTCAGGTGCTCTAAAGTTCCCTACCACCCTTTAAGTTAGGTGGTGGTATCCCTTATTTTACAAATGAAACCAAGATGCAAACTGGTTAAAAAACCTGTTAAAGGAGATAGTGTAGGAGAGGCAGAATTTTACTTATACCCACCTTAGGTTTTCACCTGGTACTGTTTAAGAAAAAGATTAATAAGAGGAGAGCAGAGTTTCTTTAATGCATGAAGTGCACACTGTACAGGAGTAAACCTCAACAAAAACAATGTAAGTCAAAACCATGGCTTAGAATTTCAGCTTATATAGCATCTTCGAAAGAACAGTAAATTTAGAGAGAAATGACTAGACAAGCAAATAATTACCCTTAGGAAAACAGAAGGTATGAGAATCTGATTAACAATTTTTTGGTAATAAAAGCATGTCATCATTCTGAACATGTTTGTTGTTTTGGATGAATTAGTAATAAGTATTCAAGAACTTACACACATGATTAGAAATTATGGTCAACTTCATAAAAGTAGAAAATAATAAAACTATTACAAAGCAGCACTTATCAGTGTTCTAAGCTTTTTACATCTAGTGTTAACCCATGTAGTGCTTACAAATTCTCTACAAGAAAGGTGTTACTGGCATTCTCCATTTCACAGGTGAGGAACTTGAAAAATTGTCAAGTGATGTCGTCAAGATCACACAGCCAGTAATGATAGAGTTGGATTAGAACCCAGGCACTCTGGCTCTAGAATAGTGGTTCTCATCTAGGGGCAGCCTTGGGTCCCCCACTTACTCTCCCCCCTGACATTTGGCAATGTCTGGAGACATTTTTGGTTGTCACACTTGAGGAATGCTACTGGCATATAGTGGGTAGAGGCCAGAGGTGATGCTAAACCTCTTACAGTATGTAGTACCTTACCCACAACAAATAATTAACACTCAAAATGTTAATAGTGCCAAGGCTGAGAAACCCTGGTTTAAGGTTTTAGTTATGCTGCCCTCTCATGAGGAACTGAAGCACTAGTATCTCCTCTATAATGATTAGTGACTATCTATATTTAATCATCTTTTAGAATTCAATGGAAATTGCTTTTCTTTCAGGTGAATCAATTCCAATAAGACTATTTTTAGCGGGATATGACCCAACTCCAACAATGAGAGATGTGAACAAAAAATTTTCAGTAAGGTACTTTTTGAATCTAGTCCTTGTTGATGAGGAAGACAGAAGGTACTTCAAGCAGCAGGTATGGTGCCACCCGGCTGGTCTTTTGTTTAATGAAAGTTCTGAAAATACATGAACAAACTCATTTTTCTAAGCTCTATTGTATTGAACAAGGGGGTTACTAATAAGCAAAAACACTGAGATATTATGATAAGGAAGTAGGTGTGAATAGAGTTGTATAGTGATAAATCTCTTTCCAGTCGTTCTGCAAGACTCCAGAATGGGTTACAATTTAGCATGGTTTTCATTTATCTCTTGAATGTTTTTTTTTAAATAAAAATAATACCCGCTGTTTAAAAAAAAAGGAAAGAAAGAAAAATAAATGAGGCAACGAACGGACTGAAGTAAAGGTCATCGAAAATCCCACCTTTGGACTTCCGACCAAGATGGAGACATAGGAGGAAACACTGTGCTGCCTCCCTCACACAACCAAAAGTAAGGGCAACAAAGATTTAGAAATAAAAACACAACCAGAAAAGACAGAAATTTGAACTGTATGGAAGCCTGACAACCATTCATCCAGATTGGTAAGAGGTGTCATGGTAGGAAAAGGTGGTGGCTGGCACACCTGGATGCGCAGGCAGCGTGGGGCTTGCAGACCCCAGGTGCAGGGAGGAAATGAGCAGACCCAGAGGCACACAAGGTGGTTGGCTGACCAAGGTCACACATTCCCATGCAAGTAAACCATGCAAAAATGGGCAGCCAGACAGACTGCACAACCCAGGGCCCCAGTGCCAGGAAACAAAGCCTAAAAGCACTGTTTTCAATCAGTACACACATGGAGGTGCCAGGAGAGACTCCCAGCCTCACAGGAGAGTTTGTTGGAGAGACCCACAGGGTCCTAGAGTGTACAAAAGCCTGCCCATCTGGGAACCAGCACCAGAAGGGCCCAATTTGCTTGTGGGAAGCAGCAGAGGGGACCAAAATACAAGAGAGCAGAACAAGGGCCATTGTTCCCTCTCTGACCCCGCCCCCACATGCAGGGTCACAACCCAGCAACTGGGTTGCCCCGCCCTGGTGAACACCTAAGGCTTCACCCCTCATATATAACGGGCGTGACCTGACCAAAAAATTATGGCTCAATTGGAACAGATAAGCCCCAGAGCCAATACTTTTAAGCAATCAAGAGACAGCCAACCTATCAGATGCACAGTTCAAAATACTGATGATCAGGATGCTCACAGAACTGGTTGATTTTGGTTGCAAATTAGATGAAAAAATGAAGGCTACACTAAGTGAAATGAAGCACAGGGAACCAATAGTGATGGAAAGGAAACTGGGACTCATCAATGGAGTGAACCAGAAGGAAGAAAGAAACAACCAAACAGAAAAGAACGAAGAAACAAGAATTCAAAAACATGAGAGGCTTAGGAACCTCTAGGACATCTTTAAACGTTCCAACATCAGAATTATAGGGGTACCCAAAAGGGGAACAGGAAGAGCGACAAGTGGAAAACTTACTTGAACAAATAATAAAGGAGAACTTTCCCAATCTGGCAAAGGAAATAGACTTCCAGGAAGTCCAGGAAGCTCAGAGAGTCCCAAAGAAGTTGGACCCAAGGAAGAACACACCAAGGCACATCATAATTACATTAGCCAAGATTAAAATGAAGGAGAGAATTCTAGAAGCAGCAAGAGATAAGAGGACAGTCACCTACAAAGGAGTTCCCATCAGACTGTCAGCTAATTTCTCAGAAAAGACCTTCTAGGCAAGAAGGGGCTGGAAAGTATTCCAAGTCCTGAAATCCAAAGACCTACATCCAAGATTGCTCTATCCAGCAAAGCTTTCATTTAGAATGGAAGGGCAGGTAAAGTGCTTCTCAGATAAGGTCAAATTCAAGGAGTTCCTCATCACCAAGCCCTTATTATATGAAATGTTAAAGGGACTTATCTAAGAAAAAGAAGATAAAAAATGTGAACAGTGAAAGGACAGCAAACTCACAGTTATTAACAAGCATACCTAAAACAAACGCAAACTAAGCAGACAGCTAGATCAGGAGCAGAGCCACAGAAATGGAGATCACATGGAGGGTTAGCAACAGGGGAGTGGGAGGAGGAGGTTGGGGAAAAGGTACAGAGAATAATAAGTAGCATAGACGGTGGGGAGAGAATAGACGGAGAGGGCAAGAGTAGTGTGGGAAATGTAGAAGCTAAAGAATTTATGACACATGGACATGTACTAAAGGGGGGGAATGTGGTGGGAAGGGGTGTGCAGGGTGGAGGAGAATGAAGGGTGGAAAATGGGACAACTAATGGCATAATCAATAAAATATATTATTAAGAAAATTGCACCCTTGTGACTGGTTTTTCAGACAACATTGTGTGTTTCTTGGTCACACAATGCATGTTCTTTACTTTTTCACTCAATAGTGTCTTGAATATATTTTATCAACAAATATAAATTTCTATTAACACTTTAATGATTGAATTAACTTGATGGATTTGGGGGTTTCTTTTTTTTCCTTATTGATTCTATTATAAATGTCCATGAGATGACCCAAATTTCATACTTTCTTATGTAAAATGTTTATTTTGAAATGTGTTCTCATTTTGAAAACAGAGCCTTTGGTGAATTTTGAGTGAAGATTGTGATTAGAATGGTGGGTTGGAGGGTTTTTTTTTTCTCATATTCTGAACCAGATTTATAGGTATTTGAATGTCATTTGAGTGTTCAAATCAGTTATGTATTTTGGCCTTATTGGATAAGTATATTGCTTCCCATGGACATTCATTTGGATGTTTAAATTCTGATATGTTGGTTACAAAAAAAAGCCTGTCATGACTTTATGAAGCAAATAATTTTAGGAATTCAGAAGGGATCTCAGGATAGATTAGGGTCAAATCTAGAGAGGCTGAGGAATAGAGTGATGAAGAACGCATATATAGGGGACTATGTATGTAGGGCAAGCTTATTTGGAGTGTGTTGGAGGCAGAGTATCTCAGTTTGGCTGGTGGAGAGGTGGAGGTTCTAGGGAGGGAAGGCAGTGATACTGGCACATTGGATAATGGTTTTGGAGCTCCCTGAATGCCTGCTTGGAGGTTATCCTGTAGGCATTGAAGGCATTGAGAACTGTTGAAGAGTGGTCAGGCAGTGTTTTTGATTGATCTGGTAGTGATAGGAAGGACGGATTAGAAGGGGCCTCAGGCAAGCAAGGCAGTCATCTACCAGGAAGATATATTAATATCTAAGATTGAAATGACAAGGACGTGAACTTAGATAAGAGTAGTGGAACAGTAAACCAAAGGACACATTTAGTGTTTAAATCAGTAATAGCTAGAATGTTTGTGTCCATTGGGTTGGTGGTGGTTGTGTGCATGGGAGCTGGTGCCGGGGAGCAGAGTGGGCAGAAAGGGCATTCCAGGATCAGACTGAAGAAAGTGGGTAGGTCAGGGCGTTAGTAGGAAAGAATTTCATTTTGGTTAAAATTGAAGTGGCAGTATTTTCAGTGTGAAAATTTAAGGTGTAAATAATATAAGAACATTAATTTTTGATATCTTGCTGCTTTGTTTTTAACTAGGAGATCATTTTATGGAGAAAAGCTCCTGAAAAACTGAGGAAACAGAGAACAAACTTTCACCAGCGATTTGAATCACCAGAATCACAGGCATCTGCTGAACAGCCTGAAATGTGAACTGTATAGGAGACAGAAAGAAAAACAAAAAACTCTTAACAACCATTGAGATAAGTTCGGCAGTTTAAAGATGGTTGCCGCATGTAGGGGGGAAGTACCAGAAGTCCATGTATAATAGTCTTCCTTTATCTTATAGTACTGCATTTATTTTATGATATAACTAAATATTCTTCATGTACATACATTTAAAAACGTGCTTTCTTTGAAACACTGGAACTTTCTTAAGTGGCTGGTTTCTTTTTTTTACAGCACACTTTGATTTGATGATAAGCACTCATGCATCAGTATAAACATTTTCATGACTAGGCTGGTACCTGTAATTTTGCTTTCTTTCTGCATAACATTGATTATAAATGCATTTCTCATGCTTGTGATTACCTCTTATTGTCTATATGCAAAATTATTTTGTGTTCAAATAAAATTAGAAAACCTGAGTGGCCCTTATATCCCACAGAGATTTAAAGTATGGCATCTCAGTATTTTTGTATTTTACATTTTATGTTTTTACAAATGTATTTGAGAAATGCATATGGAATGTTTCACTGTAGGTTCTTCTGGTCTGCTGTTCCTTAGCTTCCTGAATTTATTCTCTTTGTAAATTTTTTCCCCAAGGGGTTATGTGGCATGTCATTGCGGCCTTTTTAAAAATTTTTTATTGGCCATGTTAAGTGACTATTTGGCCACTACTATCCAGCAGGTCCATTGTACTTTCTGCAGTGTGGAGTTGACTCTATGTTGGCATTTTAGAATTTGTCAAAACTACATTAATTTTTCCATTAATACTTTGAAATTATTTTTAATTTAAGGAATCTTTTTACTACATACAAGCAAATACAATTTTTTCACAAAGACTCTCTTCCCTTTTCAGGGGAGAATTTGAGGATGATGGGGGCGGTTGAGGTGGACCTGTTAATAAGCATGTAGTTATCCAGATCTGGACAATATCATGTTTGTTAAATTGGAACTTTGGCTTGTTCAAACTCAAATTTAAATTTAATACTAATTTTAAATTAGTATCCAATCTAATACTAAATTTAATACCATTCTGCTTAAATTTTAATACTACATTCAAGTCATTTGTTCACAGTCTGAAAAAAGGCCACAGTCATGAGCGGAAGGTCCGATCTCAAATACACTAAGTGTGGGGTGTAGGAACTAAAACCTGAAGCCTGTTGTGTGAAACTACTTTCACTTATGGTCAATTGGTTTTTGTACCAATACTTTTTATACACTTCCATGCAAGTCTCGTCAGTTAACCTTACTTTATGAGTAAGCTAAGTAACCCAAATTACATTTCTTTAAACTTACCTTACTACTACGGCACTTTCATAAAGTGGTCAGTAACAAACTTCTTTACTGACAAAAGGTTCCATGTACCATGTGCTGGAGCATCTGTTTTACATGTAGTTACCCGTGAATGGTAATGTTTTCCTTTCATGTAAGTGCCTGTTCACAGTTTCGAAACTTAAAAATGCCAAATATTTTCATGGTCACCTGCATGTAGTAATCTAGAAAATTTTCACAGGAAATTTGAAAACAAACTGTATTCATCCAGCCTCAAATTGTGAGACCATGATGTATAATAAAGAATTTGAGAGATAAACACGTCTCTACAGTCAATATTTGACAAAGGGGGTATGAACATTCAATGGAGTAAAAATAGTCTCTTCCATAGTGATGTTGGGAGAACTGGACTGGTCCATGCAAAAAGATGAAACTAGACCACCAACTTATACCATACACCAGAATAAACTCAAAATGCATAAAAGACTTAATTATAAGTCATGATACCGTAAGAGTCCTAGAGGAGAACTTAGGTGACTAAAAACTTAGGAAAACATAGGCAGTAAAAATTCACACATCCCATGTAGAAATATTTTTGCTGATATATCTCTTAGGGCAAGGGAAATGGAAAAATAAATAAGTGGGACTACATCAAATTAAAAAACTGCACAGCTAAAGAAACTATTAAAAGGAAACTGGCCATATGGGAAAGCACATTTGCCAGTGATATGTTGGACAAGGGTTTGATCTCCAAAATATATAACAACTCATACAACTCAACACCAGGAAGACAGTCCAATTTGAAAATAGGCAAAGGACTTGAACAGACACTTCTCCAAGGACATATGACCCACAGACATATGAAAAGATGTTCAACATCATCACTAGGTGTGATGATGTGATAAAACCACAATGAAATATCACACCAGTCAGAATGGGGATCATTAATAAACATGGTGAGGATATGGAGAAAAGGGAACCCTAGTGCACTGCTGGCGGGCACGCAGACTGGTGCAACCACTGGAAAATGGGAATTTCCTGAATAAAGTGGAACTGCCTTTTGATCCTGCAATTCCACTGCTGGGAATACACCCTAAGAATCCTGAAGCACTAATTCAAAAGAATTTAGGCATCCCTATGTTCATAGCAGTGAATTTACAATAGCCAAGTACTACAAACAGCCTAAGTGCCCAATAGTGACCGAGTGGGTCAAAAAACTGGTACATTGACACAAAGGAATACTACCCAGCAGAGGGAAAGAAGGAGCCTCCTACTTTTGCAACAGCATAGATGGAACTAGAGAATGTTACGCTAAATGAAATTAGCCAGTCAGTGAAAGACAAACACCATATGCTCTCACAAGAGGAATCTGATGGACAAAATAACAGGCAAAATATAACCAGAGACATGGAAACACAGAACAGACTGACAGTAACCAGAGGGGAGAGGGAAGGAGGAGGAGGATGGAAAGAAGGGGAAAGGACTAGTCAAAGAACCATGGATATGGACAACAGTGTGGGGACTGACTGTGGGAGTGGGGGTGGGCGATGGAAGAGAGTAAAGGGGGAAAAATTTGGACAACTGTAATACAATAACAAACAGCCTGACACACACTGAGCTTGCTATTTTAATGATTAAAGTGGCACCAGGTGTTGGACTGCTGGGGTCAGACTGGACCTTGGTTCACCAACCTCAGTACTTGATTTCTGGCTAAGATTTTAGAGCTAAGACTTGAACTATAAAAGAAAGTTTACTGGAAAGCCACAGTGTTAGAGGTGAGTTGTAAAAGAAATGCTCAGGAAACAAGTTACAGAGGCAAAAGAAGGGCCCTTGGAGCTTAGGAGAAAAATGCACCTTAGGGAAGGTAGGAAAAGGCCCAAGAGAGCCCCCACTAGATCCTTGATCTTGAAAGTGTTTATTTGGAGGTCTCAGGGGAAGACCCCAATGGAATATTCACCAGTTTTCCAGGTGTGTCCATTCAGGGTCATGGTCTCCACTGATTGGTGCCAGGGGGACAGTCATCAATGCATCTTGTCCTGATGTTAATCATGGCCTGGCTTGTCTGGTGTTGCTGCTTTTCTAGGCCTGTAGCTGAAACAAATGAAGCCTCGATGTCATCCTTAGGGGTTAATGCTTAAGGGAGTGGTCCTGCAAGGGCCTGCATGGGAGTCCCACGAGGCCATTCTTCAGCCCGTTCCTCCTCCAACGGGGTCTACTGCAGGACTAGCAACATACCGGGGGAGGGAAAGGACAGGGGAGGGTCCAAACCACATAATCAGAAATATGAAAGGTCAGGGTGCGGGCAGGAATCTAAACTGCATGGTCAGCAATATGCTAGGGGAGGAAAGATTACCTTGGGAGTGAGCTCCTTGCTGTCCCAGTTTTGCCAGATGCTAAGCACCTGGGGCTTTCTGCCCTGGTGACCTGCACCTGGACTGTCCTTGCTTTGCTCATGTCTGACTGCCAACACAAAAATAATTCTACTCTCCAATCTCTTCTCATTGTCAGATTTATCAGGGTGGTCAAGATTGCTCAACAGTTCAGAGAGGTATAATTGTGACAATTTTTATAAATATTGTCAGTTTCAATTTTCAATAGCTATACAATGCTTTTAATTAGGTGGCTTAAAACACTGTCAAAAATAGGATGCTTATTCACCTTGCTTGAGGCTTTGTTGCGTAACCAGTTTGAAAAATAAAAATTTAAATTTAGTATTTGGTGAAGTGAGCAAAACTCGGCCAGTTTATTTTAAGTGAACTGGAAAAGAAATATCTTTACAGGGTATAATATCTAATGTCCTAGCGGTTCTCAATCCTGGCTGCATATTTAAATCACTTTGGCAGTTTTTGAAAATAACCAGGCCAGTTCCTACCCAGACCAATAAAATTAGAATTTCAGGGGCTGGGACATAAGCACTGAACAAAGTTACCTAGGGTTGAGAACCATTCAGGGGTGTCCGACCTGCGGCCCAGGATGGCTATGAATGTGGCCCACAAAATCGTAAGTTTACTTAAAACCTGGTTTTTGCTCATCAGTTTCCATTAGTGTTTGTGTATTTAATGTGTGGCCCAAGACGACTCTTCTTCCAGTGTGGCTCAGAGATACCAAAAGGTTGGATACCATTTAAATATTTTTTCTCACTAGTGAAGAATTTTCATTGTTTTGAATTGTTGGGGAAGAAAACCTTTTTCTCTACCTCTTCTACATTTGGGAGCCTGCTTATTAAACTAACGAAAGACAGATCAGCAAGAGAAAAAACATTTAGTTGAGCGTAAGGAATTCACAACATGTGATTTAAATGGGTGGTTAGAATTGGGGGCTTAAATATCATTTCATTGATAGGGGAAGGGAGTGAAGGACACTTACAAATGACTTAATAGGGGAATTAGGGAGGAGAAAGGACACATAGGGAACAGCAAATGACTTTTAGGAAAAATATATGGGTTCTTAGGAGAACAGATGGTAGATGTAACAGTTTTGTGACAAAGCCTATTTAAGTATGATGTGGACTTCTGTGTGGCACGGGAGTTTCCTGGTTGCTCCCTGAGATTTGTAACAATTGAGTTCTTTTTGGAGGCTCTGCTTTTAGGAAGATAAGGGATTTCAGTAGCTCAAATGCTTTCTCAAAACTTTTAAGCCACGATGGCATATTCTGGAACCATTCGGTATGACTCAAGAAGTTGGAATACTCAATTTTAATAACCATGTGAGTCAGTGGTCTTATATTTAATTATGTTCCTCTTATGTTCAGCTGAATCTGCAGCATAGTATGTAAAGGAAATCTCCAAAGGTTTATACCAGCCTGGATTACAATGCAACATATTTTAAGTTTCAAACCAGATAAAGGCACAGTGAGGAAAATGCATCATTAAATATGTATAATTCATCCTTTTTTAGGCTTGCTGTCCAGTTATGAATGTAATTCTTATGTCACTTCCCTAACTAAAGTCTCACAGTGCCCACTCCAGGATAGTTTAAATTCCCTATTACAAAACACCTTCAGCACCTCCTCCTTCCTGCACCCCAGCTAACTTCTCGTAAGGCTCTCCTGGCCACTCTGGCTTGACACCGTCTCCAAGTCACAGGGATGCCTGTTTGCTGTGTAAACACCAAGGCACGCTGTGCACACCTCCAGGAATGTGTTTAATACACTTTTAAAAGAGGTAAATTCAATGAATTTTAAGTCTCTTTTAAAAAAGGGGGTGGGGAGAGAGGGGAAGGGAGAACAAAAATCATTGCAGTGAGAAACATTGACCAGCTACCTCCCATCCGGAGACTGAACCCGTATCACGGGCATGTGCCCTGAGAATCGAACCCATCTTTCAGTTTACCCAACTGAGCCAGAGGGTCCATGGTGGATTTTAAGCCTCTTGAGGGCTCAGCCTGTTTCATTTGGTATACTCTGTGCTTATCATACATACTCAATATCTGAATAAATGGATGAACCTAATTTTCCTAGTGATTATAAAATTAAAGGTGTACCTTAGCAAAATTTTGGTTTACCAAAAAGTTGTGTTTTTTTTCCCGTACAATGGCTCTAGTAATGCTTAGTTGTCTTTAACATCATCTGAAACAATTGTTAGATTGTATTGTGACAGCTGTCATATTAGTGTGTTTTTTAAAAACTTAACCATAATTGGTGAATTTTTGTGCAACCATTTTAATATTGAAGATGGAAGAAGATACATATTCTCAATGTATCATGCTTTACTATTTTAAGGAAGATAAAAATGCAACTGAAACGCAAAAAATGGTTTGTGCAGCATATGGAGAAGGGGCTGTGACTTACCGAGCGTGTGGAAAGAGGTTGGCGAAGCTTCTTAGTATTATTAACATTTTGGGCAAATACTTTGCTGTGGGGCTGTCTTATGCATTGGAAGATTTTCACCGGCAACCTGACCTCTACCCACTAGAAGCCAAGAGCAGGAGATAACTGACATACTCAAAATATCCAAAGCAATTAAGTCGTTGGTGAAAAGGCGAAGTATATCTTTATTTTATGGAAAAAACTAAACGGACTTTTTAGCCAACCCAATATACAGGCTCAAATGTAATAAAATTACTCTTTATCTTTGATTTTTAAAAACTATGCTGTGGAGAGGAGTATAAGGGGACTAAATAGTAATGAAAATTTAAAAAAATTAAAAAGTATTGTCAATCAAAGGCACATAGCAAATTACTGAATATTATTGGAATCCCATTTGACACAATTACTTACTACATGACACATTCCTTCAAGCTGCAAGAACTTGATGTTTTAAGTATAAAGAGAGGTGGAAAATCTAACAACATAATTTTGAGTTTAATACGTTGCAACCTCATATGACAGTATCCAAACAGTGCAAATGAAACTAAACTTTGGCTGTGTGCAGAGGGCATATTTTGCCATGAGGTTGTGACATACCGGCTGCTTGAATGAAGTACACAAACTGATCACATGAAGTACTTACACACGTACCCTAGAAGCGGGTTACCTTAGAAACTGGAGACCAATGAAATACCTTGGCAATGCTGCGGTAGAGCAGATCAAGTTATGTTCTTTAATGCTACGCTATTAGAAAACGAAAGTTAACACTCCAAGAAACCTTTGGGGAAATATTTTCAGCGTTCCAGCGAGCAACCCATGTTCACAAACGGCACTGCTACTACGGTAACTTCCCCCAGCGGTACCCACGTGCCGCTGACCACGTGCTTCTGAACAGGCGCCCACTGACCAAGCCAGCTTGCTTCACGTGACCCACTTCGCAGGCCCCCTTTCACATCTGTGACACTCCCAAAGGTGCCTGATTATTTTCTGGGATTTTGTTTGTTATCTTAGAGACAGCTGGCCCCAATATCTAAATTAAAAGAGATAACAAGAACCTATCTTTTTCTGATTTTCATCGCCAATCTTTTCTTCCCCCTTTTGAGCAACCTTATGGCAGGCACTTTTTCTTTTTGACAGGGCATTTTCCTGGGCGCCTCCTCGGCTGGGTCCGGGCCTTTCCGGAGAGTAGGCGCTGCTGGTGCGCGTCATGCCCCCCGCTGTGTCCCCGTGCTGCTCCAGCCAGTCTTTTGGGGGGCCTGCGGTCTAAATGTCATTCTCCCGGTGTGCCCTGCTGTGGGCTCGGCTCCCGGTGGGGCGCCACGCTGGCCACCGGGCAGCTGTCTGCTCTGCTTTTCGTGCCCACGTGGGGCTCTTTCCTGGAGCTCTGGGGCGCGTTCCCGCCGTTGCCTCCGCCTCCTCTTCTTCATCTGGAGGTTCCAAAGCCCCGGACACGTCCTTGTTTGTGCCCCTGACTGTGAAACCTCAAGGCCCCAGCGCAGATGGCGACGTCGGGGCCGAGCTCACCCGTCCCCTGGACAAGAGTGAGTGCTGGAGCTAGCGGGGGCTGTGGGGTGGTGCCCGCTGCGCGGCCGCGAGGGAGCTGCACGCCCTTCCCCTGGAGACCCGAGGTCCCCTCCAACAAATTTGCCTCCCTAGTAGTTTGTGAGCCCCTAAAGGCTTGGGACTGTGTCCGATTGATCCTTTCATATGCCGGCCCAGAAGTGGTCTTTTCCGTTTCACTCTTCTCTCAATGGTTTAAATCCTCTAGTGATGGGGCGATTCACTTTTTTTGAGTCGTTAGTTGGACGACTGAATTTTCTCGCATCTTTTGTTCCTCTCTCGCTGCCCAGAATTACTGCCTCTGAAAAGGGACAGGGAAGTGGGGTAGTGAAAGCCAGAGGACTTCTTTCAGTATTCTTTGTCATTGACTGGGCACTGACGCAAACCAGACCCTGCGCTGGGCTGTGTGGTGGTTGTCAAGAGGAACCAGATTCAGATCCAGATCTCTCTCGTCCCAAAACGTTGCGAGTGTCATGGGGAGGAAGGACCTATGTGGATAACCAACTGAAGATGATATGGGTGTCCTTGCCGGAGGTGGTCGTCTTCGTGATCATCTGGGGCTCGAGAGAGAAAGGAGCCGCTTAGCATCAGCAAGAGATAGTGGGCCTTGTCCCGCAAAGTAACTGGGTGGATTTGACAGGCAGGCGTGTACTTGTTTACGAGGGGAGTTTTAGATTATAGAGCTGGGTGATTGGGAAGGTGCGGCAGTTTGCTCCACCCAGATGAGGCTCTGGGAGAATGGGGGGATGCTCTAGCTTCACAGAGCATCTGCTCTCCAGGAACTCTCTGGCATTTTGCTTCAACAAGCAACATTCTGCCTCCTATTGTAGCTTTTCCCCCCCAAAGTTATTTTTTTAGACAGAGGAGAAGGGAGGGAGAAAGAGAAAGGGAAAGGTCGATATGTGCTTGCCTCTCACATGCCCTCCACTGGGGACCTGGCCGGCAACCCAGGCACGTCAAGCCAGGCCTGATCTGGCATTCGAACCTGCAACCCCCTGGTTCGCAGACTGGCGCTCAATACCAGCTAGGGCTGTAGCTTTATTTGTTTACATATAAACGATTTTATTTATTTTATTTTAGAGGGGAAAGGAGGGAGAAAGAGAGGGAGAGAAACATCAACGTGTGGTTGCCTCTCTCGGGCCCCCAACTGGGGACCTGGCCCTCAACCCAGGCGAGTGCTCTGATGGGAATTGAAACAGCGACCCTTTGCTTCTCATTCCATTATTGTTCAGTCCACTGAGCCACCGCCAGCCTGGGTTGTAGCTTTAAAATACAGAGTACAGCACGCTATGGGTCAGACCTTATTTTTCAGGACAGGAGTACAATATTTTCACTAAAAATGTAACGGGTGTCTTGCGGTATGTGTTACTCTTTAACTAGTCCCTCCAAAGCTACACTGTTAAGCCCTTTCATTTAGCTTGGAATTGGGGGCTACATTACTTTGGTACTTTTAATAATGTAAATATTTATTGTGTTACTATTTATTATTTATTTTTAAATTGTGACAAAAAATCAAAATTTACCACCATAACCATTTTTTAGGGTACAGTTAAGCGGTGGTGTGAGTATATTTGCATTGCCGTGAAACACATCTCCAGAACTTTTTCATCTTGTAAAACTGAAACTCTAAACTTATTTTTTTAATTTTCCCATTTTTAGTATTTTTTAAGAAATAAATGATTTGCGTGAGGTAAATTTATTAGATTTAAATGTAGAAAAATACTTATTTTGCGTAACTATTCCAGTTTACCTGAAAGTGTAAATGTCTTTGACCCTTGCAGTGAGAAGACAGAATGGAGACAGATTGTTAGCACCAGGCTTTCTTCTGGTGGAGAATCCTTACGTACCTCCTTGAGACAGTGTGCGCTGGGTGATTTTTCATTTCCTTTGGCTAGGGTTAATTCAGATGTTGACCTTACTAGAACGATTTTTTAACATTGCAAGAGGGGCTGCAAAGAACAATGAGATACTACAATTCTATGTAGCCACGGGAGTAAGCTATCAGAGTTTCACGTAGAGATTGAGACAAGAAGCTGTCACTTCTCAATCAGTTGCCTGCCCTTGATCCCAGACATTGGTGTCTCCAAGACTGTCCTTCAGTACCTTGCCATCATATTCTGCGCTCTCCCTAGGGAGGCTCATTCTTTCTCCTTTCTCCTCAAGTTGGTGTTCCTTTTAGACCTTCCTTTTTAGCCTGGACCCTTCTCATTCTCTCTGGACCTGTATATCCAGTTTCCTACCAGGTGCTTCCACTTGGATTTCTTACATGCACTTGACCTTCACATGTCCAAGACAACTTACCTTCTCCTCCACTTGCTTCTGCTCCAGGCACTCCGGTAAAGAACCTGGTAGTCTTGGTTCTTCCCATACCTTACCGCCTGTATCTAACAATCAGAAAGTACAGTGGACAAGTCTTGTTAATTTTACATCATACGTATGTGTTGAATTAATTCACTTTCCTCCTTCTCCACTGCAACCAAGCTACCCTAAATAACCCGGTTCTGTCTTTTGGTGGGACTGTTGAAACAGCCTTTACATGTCTCTGCGAACACCTTTGATCTCCAATCCATTTTTTACCTGTAGTCAACAAATTCTTTTAAAAAATATCTAATCATGTTGTTCCCCTGCAAAAAATTGTTTAGTGCATTTCCATTGTCTCCAGTGTAGAGTGGTTCTCAATCGCTGATACGGATGTAAGGCCCTGCCTGATCTGGCCTGAGTACCTCCCCAGCTTCATTGTGCGTCCCTCTCCATGTTTTAGCCATGTCGATAAACTGTGTAGTTTGGTTCCAGGGCCTTTTACTTTCTCTGCCTAGGATATCCCTGTGATTCTTTCATTTTTTTTTTCTTTTTTTTAAAGATTTTATTTATTTATCTTTAGAGGGGAAGGGAAGGAGAGAAGGAGAGAAACATCAATGCATGGTTGCCTCTTGTGAGTCCCCTGCCGGGAACTGGCCTGCAACCCAGGCATGCGCCCTGACTGGGAATTGAACCGCGATTGTGTGGTTCGCAGGCCCACGCTCAATCCACTGAGCTACACCAGCCAGGGCCATTTTTTTCTTTTTTTAAGAAAGCAGTGGCTTGTATCGAGTGTTTGCTAGGCAGATACCATTCTAAAGTTGTGACTCATTTAATCTTCCTAACAACCCTTATGAGGGAGACACTGCCTTTATCCCCAGCAAATACTTATTACATGTCTACTGTGTGCCAAATGCTGTTCTAGTCACACAGTAGGTGATATGTGTACACATACACACATATTTCCTGGTTGGTTGTGACACACATAGCCATGCAGATTTAGATTGACTGACTTTAAATAGACAGATTGTGCATATTTATGTAATCCAGCAAGTGAATGGCCTGATTTACAATGTACTTACCTTTTCTGCATTTCCTAATTTGTAAAACAAGAATAGTTTGCCTTGGTTGGTGTGGCTCATGGATTGAGCACTGGCCTGTGAACCAAGGGGTTGCCAGTTCGATTCCCAGTCAGAGCACATGTCTGGGTTTTGGGCCAGGTCCCCAGTGAGCGGTTAGGGTTAGCGAGAGGCAATCACACATTGATGTTTCTCTCCTCTTTCTCCCTCCCTTCCTTCTCTCTAAAAAATAAAATAAATAAAATCTTAAAATATTTCTCTGCTTACATCTCTAGATTGTAAAAATTACCATGAAATGTTTGGCAAAGCATTTTGGAAAGTATAAAGGGATGTATAAATGTACAGTAGTATTATTTGTACTAAACATTTACTATGTTAAAAATGGAATTAAAAGTTTTTGGGCTGCCAGCCTGCAGTAGAATCTAATGTATGGGAACCAGGAAAACTATTCCCCTAGGGCCCCAAATAACCTCCCCAACCTACATAATATAAGTTGATGTGAAGATTTAACAAAATTATGTATTTTCAGGTTATTTTATAAATAGAGTCTCGCCCTGGCTTGTGTAGCTCAGTGGATTGAGTGTGGGCCTGCGAACCACACAATCGCGGTTCGATTCCCAGTCAGGGCACATGCCTGGGTTGCGGGCCAGTTCCCATCAGGGGACTCACAAGAGACAACCATACATTGATATTTCTCTCCTTCTCTCCTTCCCTTCCCCTCTAAAGATAAATAAATAAATAAAAATCTTAAAAAATATTTTAAAAAAATAAATAGAGTCTCCCCCCATGCCCCCACCAAGTCTCTCTCTTTTTAGGCTGTTAATAGCTGGTATAAAATCTCTCAAATATACTTCCACTTATAATCGGCTATCTGTGCCAGAGCAAGGTTTTTAAGGTTTTTGGACAGTCTTACGAATTTTTAAGTGTTTAGAAGTTCCAGCAGTGAGTTGCAGGTAACTGCTTCCATGGCAGGGCAGCCCTCAAGTGGGGCATTGAAGGAGGAAGGTAGCACTCAGGCATCCCGGTCGCCTGGTGGGCCCTGGCTGACTGCAGGTGACAGATGTGCTACCGGAGCATGATCTGATTTTTGATTGATCGCTGGTGTGTTTACAGGTGGCAGCAACAAATAACATTCATGGTGGATGTGATTAGCAATTGTGACTCCTGCGGAAGGGATCGGATTAATTGAGGCAGGTTGTAGTCGCTTCCTCATAGATTCTAGTACTGCTAGGAGGGCAGATGCAGATTGGACCTTGTTCCTGGGCAAGAGGGTTGAAGCCTCTCACACAATCATGAGGGGGCTAACTGGAAGTTTTGGGGAAGCTTCCTTGTCAAAACACCTGGACTGATATGTTCTGACATTGCACTTGTGAAGCACAGAATCAGGGTGTAATGCTAAGGGAGGGGGTCAAGGTTATGGAGGCAGGCCCTGTATAGGCTGTTAGATGACACTTTTCTGACTTGAGTCCATGTAGCTTCCTGGATGAGAGTCATGCTGTTAGCTGCAAGGGGAACCTTAGAAAAGAGCCTACTGAAGTTACTGCCATTTGATGGGAGTTTACCAGGAACAGACACTGGGGGGTGTAGGGAATAGCTAGGGGTTCTCAGTCTTCATGCTGCTGTGATCCCATCCCCTGAGCAAGATGCAGAAAGGTCATCGATTCCCAGTCAGGGCACATGCCTGGGTTGCAGGCCAGTTTCCGGCAAGGGCCAGTTCTCTGCAGGGGATGCACGAGAAGCAACCATACATTGATGTTTCCTTCCTCTCTCCTTCCCTTCCCCTCTAAAGATAAATAAATAAAATAATTTTAAAAAAAAGATGCAGAAAGGTCAGAGGCATTTGGCCTAGTGCAGCTGTCTGCTGCAAAAGTGGCAGTTTCAGCAAATCTGCTACAATTTATAACTCCCTTTGTGATAATATGAAAGGTTCAGCATGAATTCCTACCACTATTAGAAACCTTGGGCACACATACTCTGTGTGCCCTAATATTCAATGACACAAGTATTTTTTTGTAGTTTAAAATATTTTTTCTTCGTTTTTGCTTCAACAACACCAGTATTATGATGCGCTGCTGAGTTGGCTCTTGATTCCTGGTGACTCTGAATGAGTGATGTTGCCCGGTCTTGTCCACAGCGGCCCTGCTTAGCTCCCATCGATTCGTGCCTGTGGCTGCTTTGGCGAAGTCAGCCCATCTCATGTTAGGTCTTCCTCCTTTTCCGCTGCTGTTTATTTTCCCAGCACTATTGTCATTTCCAAAGAACCTGCCTTTTCATGGTGCACCTGAAATAAGACAGCTTACTTCATTTTTGTCGTTTTTGTCACCACTGATGTTTCAGGCTTAATTTGCTTGTCTTTCTAGTGGTCCAAGGTGTTCATAGAGCTCACTTTCAACACCAAATTTCAAATGAATTACTTTTTTTTCCCGTCAGCCTTCTTCACCGTCCAACTTTCACATCCGTACATAGTAGGTGGGAATGCGAGGGTGTGGATGATCTTAGCCTTGGTCTGTAGTGAAACATTTTTGTTCTCCGTGATCTTCCTGAATTCTTTTATGACTGCCCTTCTGAGTGTCTGTCTGCCTTCTCTTGATTTCTTGGCTGTAGTCTCCATTTGAATTGATGACTGAACCAGGGAAAGCAAACATTTTTAACAATTTCAATGTCTTTTTTTTTAGTGGAAGAGTTTACCAGTGAAGCAGTGAGACCGAGAGAAGGCTGCTCGCCAGGCAGAGCAGCCACAGTTTCGGTGCCTTGTCTGTGTTAAAGTGGTGGACTTCCCAGGCCTGGCTGGTGTAGCTCAGTGGATTGAGCGCAGGCCTGCAAACCACACGATCGCGGTTCGATTCCCAGTCAGGGCACATGCCTGGGTTTCAGGCCAGTTCCCAGCAGGGGACTCACAAGAAGCAACGATACATTGATATTAAAAAAAAACAACACCAACAACAAAAACCCCAGTGCAGCTGGTTTAGAGTTCATAGTGGGTCTTTTAATTTTAGCAAGTGCAGTTTTGAATCCCGACGTAGCCGTGTTGAGCCTCAGGCTGTCACTGCAGGCGGCTGGAAGAAACTCGGTTACCTCGTTAAAAGTTGTGACTGGCATTTCTGCTGTGGCTGAAATCCAGGGAATGTCTAATTTAATCACTGTTAATTTTAATGAGAAGAAAAAAATCAGGTCATTCTGTTAAGAACAATGAAACCATTAAAGCTTAATTTTTATGAAAAACAAACTGTTTTCATATGCTTCTGTAGTAGATTCACATTTTTCAGCGCTATTTCCATTGTTAATGTTTTGTAATTATCTTTTAAAAACTAATAGCAGATTTTAGAAAATCCTTCAAAATAAAGTATTGATACAGAGAGCCCTTACATTTTTGTGTGGGTACTATTCATTTTTAAAAACAGCTTTAAGATATTTACATACCATAAAGCTTATCCATAAAGTGTACAATTAAATGGTATGTTTGCAGGGTTTTACAGCTCTCACCGTATTTTAATTTTAGAACATCTTTACCTCCAGGAGAAATCTCCTGCCCAGCAGCAGTCACTTCCCACCCCCTCACCCCACTGCCCTCNATTATCTTTTAAAAACTAATAGCAGATTTTAGAAAATCCTTCAAAATAAAGTATTGATACAGAGAGCCCTTACATTTTTGTGTGGGTACTATTCATTTTTAAAAACAGCTTTAAGATATTTACATACCATAAAGCTTATCCATAAAGTGTACAATTAAATGGTATGTTTGCAGGGTTGTACAGCTCTCACCATATTTTAATTTTAGAACATCTTTACCTCCAGGAGAAATCTCCTGCCCAGCAGCAGTCACTTCCCACCCCCTCACCCCACTGCCCTCGGCCCAGGCACACAGACCCACAGTTTCTGTTGTCCAGCTCATGTAATATAACGTGTGGGCTTTCCTGACTAGTTTCTTCCACTTAGCAAGAGAAACCTCGTGTTTTTTAAGCATTTTACATTGAGTAAAGTAGTGTTCTTGCATAACACCGGAGTGTTAGTCACAGGAAATGGATTAATTCTAAATAAATTTGATGTTTAGATTGAGTTTATAGGTCAGCAGAATTTCCTCAAGAAATTGCCTGTGCTTTATTCCAGTCTTTTATTTGTCACTGTTTTCCACTATTGCTGCCAAGAAACTGTTGCCCCTGTTATGGACGCTTTGGTGCTGGGGGCTGGCTCTGTCCCATAGGGTCCAGGACCTTCAGCGTGTCAGGCAACCTCCAGGTTGTGCCCAGGAAAGAGGCCAGGGCATGGGCTCTACCATGGAACAAGCAAAACATACGCGTTCAGCTGGAGAGTGAGTTGAGTGCGTAGTCATAGAGTTCTGGGGATTTTAGGTGTTTCCAAGGGTGGAGGGGTTGTGGTGGGGAACGTGGCACCAAGCTTTGTGGTGCTACGTTCTGACTCTGCCTCCCATTGGGAGGAGGCCTTTCCATGCCACAGGGATCCTGTGGTTCATTATTTCCCTTTGACCCTGCCCAGCGGAGGGGGCTCTGGTGAGACGGTGTTGGCCTCTCCTTCCTCACGCTGCTTGTCTGGATCTTCCCCCAAATGTCTGCCCTGCCTTACCCCCTCTGGGTACAAAGTAAAAGAAATCCAGAAATGTCAGGATGACAGCCTGTGATAAAGAATATGTATGTATCACATTTAGTGGGCAAATATAGTGGCTAAATTCCCTCATTTTGCAAATTTTTGTTAGTGGATGGTATATTCAGGGTTAATTTCTTCAGCCAGTGTTGGATGTATTGTGGCTAAATTTCTTCAGCGAGTGTTGGGTGTTTTGTGGCTGTGTGAAAACACAGCTGGGGGGCAGGACTGTGGGCTGCCTGCCCTTTCTGTGTATCATGGGCAGAGACTAGACCTTCGGTTCTGGCCCCGCCTTTCTGTTGGCAGTGGAAGGGCACCAGGTGCGAGACTGGCGGGGACACCCCGGAACTTGGTTCCGCAGCCTCTTTACTTGAGTTCTGGCTAAGAAAGAATTCAGAACCAAGACTCAGACTGTAAGAGAAAGTTTACTTAGAAAGTCACAGAGGTAGAAGTGAGCTGTAGAAGAAATGGGTTCAGGAAACAAGCTGCAGAGGCAAAAGAAGGGCCCTTGGAGTTTAGAAGAGAAAAGGGCAAGGAAAATGCGCTTGGGTTAAGGGGTGGGGAGAGGTGAGGTAGTGAGAACCTTATTGGGTCCTCTGTCCTAAGGGCTTTAAGGGTGGGGATTTTAGGGGTGGTTCCAGGGGAGGATCAATAGAATATTCATGAGCTTTCCAGGTGTGTTCTTTCAGGGTCATGGTCTCCACTGATTGGTCAGTGCCAGGGCAGGAGGTCATTAATCAGTGCAGATGGTCCTGAGGTCAGCCCTGAGTTGGCTTGCCTGGTTTTGCTGCTTTTCTGGGCCTGGAGCTGAAACACAGCTGAGGCCTAGATGCTCCCTAGGGGTTAGTGCTGAAGGGAGTGGTCCTGCAAGGGCCCCGAATGGGAGTCCCCTGAGGCCACCCTTCAGCCCCTTGTTACTCTTCCAAGGGGGCCTACGGAAAGACTAGCGACATGCTGGAGAGGGGAGGTCAGGAGAGGTCAGGAAAGGGTTTGAGCCACATGACCAGCGATACGCTGGAGGAAGGGTCACCCTGGGGCCAGGGTCCTTCTTTTCCCAGGTTTTGTGTTTTTATTTTAAATCCCCATTTGTGGATATGTTTATTGATTATAGAGAGAAGGGGAGAGGAGAGAGAAACACTGATTAGTTGCCTCCCTTACACACCCCCACCAGGGGTTGAACCCGCAGTTTATTTGGCATATGGGACAGTGCCCCAACCAACTGAGCCCCTGGGACTGGCTGTTTTCTCAGGTTTGCCCATTGGTAGTCACCGGTGCTTTCCACTCTGGTGATCTTCCCTGCCTGGCCCGTGCTCCTTGCGGTGCTTATGTCTGTCTGACTGCTTCCCACATTCCCAGGAATGCCGCGTGTGTGTCTGGATCAGTGACATGTTTATCTGCACAGAATAGTGGCAACAGTATTTTAACATGTTTCATGGCAGCACAATCTCAGCTTGATTAATGTAAAATATTTTGTAAAATACTGATTCATAGTGGCATGCTCCCTCAGCAGGCATCTAATTCACCTTCTCCTGCAGTACAGTCATTTCTCTGCCCTTGTCTTTGAAACGGTCATCTAAGCCTTGTTTGAGTGCTCGCAGTGCCAATGAGCTGGCATTGTTGTGAGGCCGCCCCTTTTCATTGTTCTAATTGTTCAGGAAGCTCTTGTATAAATTCCACTGAGATCTGCTTCCCTCCCTTCCCGTTGACTTTAGTTGTTCCATCCAGAACAAAATAAGTGTAATCTGTTCTCCCTAAAATCATGTTCTTCAAACTAAGATCATCCCTGGCTTCATTAGTTATTGGCATAAAAGTGTAATGGTCTGGTCCTTGCAGTTTTAGTCATCTTTCTAGAAACCGTTCAGCTGCTCACTGTTAGCTGTTGATAATGGTTGTAAGTAGACACAATGGACCATGGTTATCTGAAAGCCATGGATGAGGCTGGAGGCAGCGTCTAATCTGGAAGCTTCTTGCTGGTTCCTGTGCATTGCAACAGGAGCAGTGTGTTGCCCATGGTGATTGTTTTCCTAGGCACTCCATCTCACTGCTGAATCACAAAGAGCTTGTGACCAGGTACAACTGAGTTTTCCCAGCTCTCAGTAGTGCTGCCTTGAGTGCTGTGACTTTGAGTCTCATTCGCTTTTTTGGCATTTCTCTATTTGGAGAACAAGGGCTAAACAAATGATAAATTTTGTTATCTTTCTTTCAGATGAAGTAAAGAAGATCTTAGACAAGTTTTACAAGAGGAAAGAAATTCAGAAACTGGGTGCCGATTATGGACTCGATGGTAATGCTGATTACATTCCATTAGAGATATTCTATTACTGTCTAGGTTACAGATTTGTCAGTGTACACCTTGCATGGCCTGGATACAAGGACACATTGTGACCTGGAGGGTGTCCCTGACCTTCGCTTCTGTCTGAGCAGGAGATTGACAAGATGTACCTGGTGAGGCAGACGTACAGCATAGGAGCTGTGTGTTAGCTTTCCTTCGTGTTGTGCTGGGATTTCAGTCTAGCCCAGATCTGATAAATGTTTTAAAAAATGCTTCAATTAATTAGGTGTGTTGTGTGTATATACTTCTAAAAATGAGAAGTGAAGTGAGAACTCAGCCCCACCTGTTCTGACTCTGCGTCCCCCACAGCCCGCCTCTTCCACCAGGCCTTCGTGAGCTTCCGGAACTACATCATGCAGTCGCACTCACTGGACGTGGATGTGCACATCGTTCTGAATGACATCTGCTTCGGCGCAGGCAAGTGTGGGGGGGTTGTGCAAGTCCCGCTGAATATACTGTTTCCTCCCTTGCTTCGAGCTTATTTCCCTAGTCGGGGCTTCTTTGTTTAGAAGAGGCCTTGTTAACATTCTCCGTAAATAATTCTCCATAAATGCTGGCCTAGGAGGCTGTCTAGGTCCTTTTGCTTTTATACGGTCCCTGAGCTAACTATTCAGTCACCCATATGTCTTAGACTGGAGGTAGATTGGCTCTGGCAGCCTCTGCTCTTCACTGTGTGTTAATGGTCACAGTGAAACAAACTCTCACACGAGGTGGAATTAATACACAGCAGATTCCAGCTGTTTCTGCCAGTGCCTTCTTCCTCATGTCAGGACAGAGTTCTTGACATAAAAGAAAAAAAAAGTAACATCATTGTTTTGTCCCCATAGGCAACTTGGCTTTGGTTATGTATTTAAATCTGTTTGATAATTAGATGTTGACCTGTACCAGGCACTGAGGTGGAACCTGTGTACAGAGAGGAATGGGACGAGGCCTCACCCTCCTCAGAGCCTCGAAGGGCTGGAGGCTTCTTGCTGGGGAATCAGTGCACTTCCGTGTTTCGTCCCTCAGTGGTCTGTGGTTTACAAAAGGTTTGCACCTGCGTTTCTCTTCCATTACCACAGGCCTTTTCTCTAGTATATATCTCTAGGTTATTTTTTTAAATTTAACTTTCTCCAATACTCATCTTTTCCTGCTTATTTTGGAAGAGTAGAGCATAGTGGTTGGCAGCCATTTTCCCTTTTTCTAGAAAATACAAGTGAAAATAGAGGAACATGTAACAGAATGCAGGATCTCAGAAGAGGGTAGAGTTTCTTGCTCCAGAGTTTTTCTTTTTATCCTGACATTGTCCCCCAAACTTAGCTCATTAAGAAAAAAGTTTTTACCAAGTGTAGTTATGGATAATGTGTAGATTGTGCCTGTTAATTAGTGTTTTATTTTCCAGCTCATGTGGATGATTTATTTCCATTTTTCTTGAGACACGCAAAGCAGATATTTCCTGTGTTGGAGTGCAAGGATGATCTGCGTAAAATCAGTGACTTAAGAATACCACCTAATTGGTCAGTTCCTTCATTTCTGGATTTGAACTTTTTGGTTTTTAATCTTGTGAGAGTAGTGATGATGACGATTTTTTATTGTATGCTGGATGATAAATCATAAGGAGTCTGGATTGTTTTGTTTTCCCTAGAAAGAGGCAGTTAATTCTGGCAGGCAATTAACCCATGTCTTCTCTTTATCCTAATCCAGCTTGGTTTTAGGTTTTACTATTACAGAGCTACAGTAGCTTACTTTAAGGTGTCCTTACAATTCACGTGTGCCTGTCTGTGTGTCAGCGCATGCCTGGGTGTTAACACACTCCGTCACAACCACCAGGACTAAACTCCAGTATCTCCCAGTACTTTGTCACCTCATGGAGACTTTCTGCTCAGACCCTTAGCAAGCTGTTCTCTGCTAGGCTGTGCATGTGTTCAGCGCAGCCCTTGGCCAGGTGACCCACAGGAAACTCCCACACAGAATTCAAGGCTCCCCTTGCACTGCACCCTTTCTTTTCTTCCACACACTGTCTTTTAAATTTCAGTTGCTTCAGCAACTCTGGACTTGATCTCTGCTGCTCAGCTCAGTGGGACTATTGTACTTGGCTTGGGTTCTACCTCCCCGTGCCCTGCTGGGGTGCATTATGGCTTAGCTCAAGTGTTCCCTTCTCCCAGGGCCTGTAGTCCTGCATGGCCCATTGTTTGTGTCCCCAAGCAGCTGCTGCGTATATTTTGTCCAGTTTTGTACTTGTCTGTGGTGGGAGGGCAAGTCCAGTACCACACACCATGGCCAGAGGCAGAAGACTCAGTCATTACATTGTACATGTTGAAATCCAGAAGCCTGGGAATATTTGCTTACAAGGTCATGTGTTTAGAGCTGTGGAAGTGATGTGAACATATTTATGCAGCTAATAGTAGTTTAAACTTACTTGAAGTAACTACTGAGGAAAAAGGATTTATACAATGGCAAAAATATCGAGGAAATTAATTTGCATTTGGATTTTTCTGTCCTCTAGTTAGTAAATGTCGTTCTTGGAAAGTCATCATTTTAGTGTGGATATAAAACTTGTCATTTAAGTTTTTTAAAGATGTCATTTTGCAAATGTTAAAAATTGGAACATTTTTTATTGCAAACTTTGCCAAGGTGGATTTTGAAATTAGTAAGATTAATCTGCCTACCTACTCATCTTTTAGGTACCCTGAAGCCAGAGCCATTCAGCGGAAGATAATATTCCATTCAGGCCCCACAAACAGTGGAAAGACGTATCACGCAATCCAGAAGTACTTGTCAGCAAAATCTGGAGTGTACTGTGGCCCTCTGAAATTACTGGCACACGAGATCTTCGAAAAGAGTAATGCCGATGTCAGTGTGTTGCCAAATATTTGCTCCTTGTTAATTTTGTGTGTGGGGGAGAGGGTAAGAATGGAGACAGGAGGGTGGTGTGCCTGTGCAGTATACCCTCCGGTGACCAGAATTGCCATATTTCTATGCATCTGACCAGCCGTCAGCTGTAAGATGTGCCACCTGAAAAAGTGCTGCCAACTAAACTCTGACATGCCATCATTTGTTAAGATGTATCCTGATTTCAGAGATACTGAAATGTGAAAAAAATGTGTGTGTTAGAATGGATGCAGTACAGGGTTACGGAACAGTTCACGTATACGGAGATAGGTGGAGAGTAACACAAATAACCTGACCCCACCATCCAGTTTCTAACATTTTGCCATACTGTTTTTTTTTTAAGAAATAGAATATTGATATATTCTATATATATATAGAATTAAAAGTTCAGTTGAAAGTCTCTGAACTTCCTCCTTTGACTCCTCAGAGTTTGACTCCTCAGACACAATGTGACCACTATTCTGTTAGGATGTTTAATTTACCTTTAGGTGAGAACTCTGATGTGATCAATTAGAACTAATGACAAAGACTGAAGCCACCATTTCAAACCTGAAAAGGACTGAACGCCCCATGGTCCAAGGCATTGATTTTGTTTTGTTTTTTCTTTAAAGATTGTATTTAATTATTTTTAGAGAAAGAGGAAGGGAGACAATGGGAGGGAGAGAAACAACAGTGTGCGGTTGCTTCTCGTGAGTCCCCAACCAGGGACTTGGCCTGCAGCCCAGGCATGTGCTCTGACTGGGAATCAAACCAGCGACCCTTTGGTTCGCAGGCTGGCACTCAATCCACTGAACCACACCGGCCAGGGCCCATTGGTTTTTATAACGGGGCTAATATTGTGTTCATGTTTTATGATATGATGTCTATAATGTGAGATTAACCAGTTTTGGTAGGTAATTTACCTTCTCTATTTTTTGTTTTGAATAATGTATGTAATTTTCGTACACAATTGCCTCTTTATCTGTAAATACTTAAAAAGTACTTTCTCTTAGTACTGCTCTTTAGAATCTCTTAGAACAAAAATTTTCTTTTGCATAGCCACAGGATATCTAAAGCAGGACATTTAATATTGATAGACTGTTATTATTTGATCCATAGTCTGTATTCCAGTTTTGCCAGTTGCCCAGTAACAATAATAACACTCCCCTTTTACCCCTGCCTCAGCCTCCCCAACCCCTGGATTCTGTCCAGGCTCTCACACTTCTTTCGTTGTCTTGTCTCTGGTTCCCGTTAGTCTGAGACAATTTCCTCGTCTTCCTTTGTCTCATAGCCTTTACATTTTGGAAGACCACTGCAGGTCCGTTGTGTTGCAACCTGTCTTTAAGTTTGGACGTGTCTGATGCTCACTCATGGTTGGTTTCAGGTCCCTGGAGGCCGGCTGCCCCAGTTGCCTGGAGTTCCCCAGGTCTAGCACCGGGTTTCCATCCTCGGGAACTCTCATCCTGGGCGACCAAGGGGGTTGATCACTGTGATACACCATGGCATGGAGGAGTGGTATTAGGAAGACTTCACATGCTTGTATTTTCTTTGTAATATTCTTGAATATAGAGACATTGTATGTTTCATAGATAAACTGAAACAGTACAGAAACATACAAAGTGAAAAAGTGAAACCGCTGTGATTTCTCATGCTTTTGTTACCTGAGAATTTAGCTGTCTTGAGATGTTTCCGAGTTTACATAAGTTTTGTAAGAGAATAGCTTTTATTTTTTATGAAAAAATTTTTTAAAGGATTGTGAATATTTTGTTTTAGCTATTAGACAAATGAACTTGATTGTAATGGAGAATATTCTGTTAAACATCCAAAACTACTTTTTGCTGTTGTTTTCAAGGTGAAAATAATTCCAGGTTTGTTTGTGTTTTGTCGTCCTAGGGTGTGCCCTGTGACCTGGTGACAGGCGAAGAGCGAGTGACTGTGGGTCCGGAGGGGAAGCAGGCTGCCCACGTCGCCTGCACTGTTGAGATGTGCAGTGTCACCACTCCTTGTACGTGCTCGCCATTTTTAAAGACTTAGTGTTTTTTATTTTAAAATATTGGTCAACATATAAAATGCTTTTTGTGAAAAAAATTTTAATTTGAGACAAAGAAGGGAAGTGTACAAGAAATACTCATTATCTGCTACTACTAATAAGCGCCCAGAACTTTCTGTCATGTTTGCTTTTGAACATTCTCTCCCTTTTTCTCTTAAAAGATATGTTAACAGGTATGAAGTTACCTTTGTACCAATCCTCAGTTCAATTCTTTCCCCCTCTCTTTTTTTCGGTATTATTTTATATTACTTTCGGGGGTACGGCATAGTGGTTAGACAATCATATGCCTTACAAAGCCTTCCCCCTGATATGTCCAGTACCCAAATGGCACCATACACAGTTATTACACTATTATTGACTATATTTCCTTTACATTCCCGTGACTGTTTTGTAACTGCTGATCTGTACTTCTCAGTCCCTTCACCTTTTTCACCCAGTCTCCTAACCTCCCTCCCTCTGCCAGTCATAAGTCTGTTCCTTGTATCTGTGAGTTTGTTTCTGTTTTCTTTATTTATATCATTCTTTAGATTCCACATATAAATGAAATCATATGGTATTCCTTCTCTGACTGATTTATTTCGCTTATAATGCCCTCTAGGTCCATCCATGTTGTTGCTAATTGTAAGATTTCATTCTTTTTTATGGTTGTTTATTATTATTGTTGTTATTTTTTTAAAATATATTTTATTGATTATGCCATTACAGTTGTCCCATTTCTCCCCCTCCATGTCCCTTCACTCTGCACACTCCTCCCCCCTTTAGTTTATGTCCATGTGTCACAAGTTCTTTAGATTCAGTGTTTCCCACATTGTTCCCGCCCTCCCCTCTATTTTCTACCCACCGTCTATGCTGCTTATTCTCTGCACCTTCTCCCCCCTTCTCCTCCTCCCTCTCCCCTGTTGCTAACCCTCCATGTGATCTCCATTTCTATGGTTCCACTCCTGATCTAGCTGTCCTCTTGGTTTGCTTTGGTTTTAGGTGTGGTTGTTGATAGTTGTTGATAGTTGAGTTTGCTGTCCTTTCACTGTTCATATTTTTTGTTTTATTTTTCTTAGATAAGTCCCTTTAACATTTCATATAATAAGGGCTTGGTGATGATGAACTCCTTCAGTTTTACCTTGACTGGGAAGCACTTTATCTGCCCTTCCATTCTAAATGAAAGCTTTGCTGGAGAGAGCAATCTTGGCTGTAGGTCTTTGGATTTCATGACTTGGAATACTTCTTTCCAGCTCCTTCTTGCCTGTAAGGTCTCTTTTGAGAAATCAGCTGACAGTCTGATGGGAACTCCTTTATAGGTGACTGTCTTCTTATCTCTTAACTGCTTCTTATCTCTTCCCTCCTTCATTTTTATCTTGGGTAATGTAATTATGATGTGCCTTGGTGTGTTCCTTCTTGGGTCCAACTTCTTTGGAATTCTCTGAGCTTCTTGGATTTCCTGGAAGTCTATTTTCTTTGCCATTGGGGAAGTTCTTTATTATTTGTTCAAATAACTTTTCCACTTGTTGCTCTTCCTCTTCCCCCCTGGTACCCCTATAATTCGGATGTTGGAATGTTTAAAGACGTCCTGAAGGTTCCTAAGCCACTCCTCATTTTTTTGAATTCTTGTTTCTTTATTCTTTTCTGTTCGGTTCTTTCTTTCTTCCTTCTGGTCCACTCCCTTGATTTGAGTCCCAGTTTCTTTTCCATCACTATTGGTTTCCTGTGCATTTCTCTTCATTTCAATTAGTTTAGCCTTCATTTGTTCCTCTAATTTGTGACTAAAATCAACCAGTTCTGTGAGCATCCTGATCACCAGTATTTTGAACTGTGCATCTGATAGGTTGGCTGTCTCTTGGTCACTTAGAAGTATTGGCTCTGGGGCTTTGAGCTGTGCTTGAGCCATAATGTTTTGGTTTGTTGGCACCTGTTACGTATGAGGGGTCGAGCCTTAGGTGTTCACCAGGGCAGGCAACCCAGGTCTCTGGGTTGTGACGCTGTATGTGGGGGCGGGGTCAGAGAGGGGCAACGGCCCTTGTTCTGCTCTCTCTTGGATTTCAGTCCCCTCTGCTGCTTCCTGCAAGCAAACCTGGCCCCCCTGTTGCTGGCTCCTGGGTGTGTGGGCCTGTGCGCCCTCCAGGACCCTGTGGGTCTCTCCAATAAACTCTCTGTGAACCTGAGAGCTTCTCCTGGCACCTTGACCCTGAAAGTTTTTCCAATTGGTGCTTTTAGGTTTTAATTCCCGTCGCTGGGGCCCTGTGTTGTACGGTCTGTCTCACTGCTCCCCTCTGCGCCTGGTTTATCTGCAAATGTGTGACCACGGTCAGCCAGCTGCCTTGCGCCCTCACTGGGTCTGCCCGTTGCCACCCCGCACCTGGGATCTGCCAACTGCTGCCTGCGAGACTGGGTTGGTCCGGCTGATATTTCCTGCCCGATCCCACTCTGCCAGCCGCTGACTCCGCCCCTCTTACTGGTCTGGCCGAATGATTCGTTGTTGGACTTCCGTACAGTTCAATTTTCTGTGTCTTGGTTGTGTTTTTGTTTACTAAAACTTTGTTGTCTTTAAACTTGGTTGTGTAAGGAGGCACAGTGTTTCCACCTATGCCTCCATCTTGGCTGGAAGTCTCTATGATCGTTTATTATTTATATTTTTGATATATTTTTTCTTCCTCCTGCTCCTAAGGAAGACCCTTTAACATTTCATATACTACTAGTTTGGTGATGATGAACTCCTTTGGCTTTTTCTTATCTGGGAAGCTCTTTATCCATCCTTCAATTCTAAATGATAGCTTTGCTGGGTAGGGTAATTTTGGTTGTAGGCTCTTGTTTTTTATCACTTTGAATATTTCTTGCCAGTCCCTTCTTGTCTGCAGTTTCTTTTGAGAAATCAGCTAACAGTCTTACAGGAATTTCCTTTTAGGTAACTGCTTTTCTCTTGCTGCTTTTAAGAGTCTGTCTTTAATTAACCTTTGGCATTTTAATTATAATGTGTCTTAGTGTGGGCCTTTTTGGGTTCATCTTGTTTAGGACTGTCTGTGCTTCCTGAACTTGTGTGTCTATTTCCTTTACCAGATTAGAGTGGTTTTTCTGTTATTATTTTTTCAAATAGGTTTTCCATTTCTTGCCTTTTCTTTTTCTACTGGCATCCTCATGATGTGAATGTTGATACACTTGAAGTTGCCTTAGAGGCTCCTTACACTAGCCTCATTTTGGGGGGATTTTTTTTGTTTGCTGTTCTGATTGGGTATTTTCTGTTTTCTTATATTCCAGATTGCTGATTTTATTCTCTGCTTCATCTACTCTACTGTTGATTCCCTCTAATTCTTTGCTTCAGTTACTGTATCCTTCATTTCTGACTGGTTGTTTCTTACGGTTTCATTGTCCTTTTTTGTGCTGTGAAAGTTCTCACTAAGTTTCCTGAGCATCCTTATAACCAATGTTTTGAACCCTATATCTGGTTTGCTTGCCTCTCTGTCAGTTAGCTCTTTTTCTGGAGATTTCTCCTGTGTTTTGCATTTGGGACCTCTTTCTTTGTCTCTGCATTTCAGCTACTTCCTTATGTTTGTTTCTATGTATTAGGTAGAGCTCCTATGTCATCTGGATTTGGTAGAGTAGCCTTGTGTAGTAGATGTCCTGTAGGGCCCAGTGGCGCAGCCTCCACAGTCACCCCAGCTGGGCCCTCTCGGTTCACCCTGTGTGGGCCAACTGCACTGCCCTGTTGTCGTTGAGCCTTGATTGCTGTTGGCATCACTGGGAGGTACTGACCCCCAAGCTTGTCGACTGCAAGGACTGGCTCCAACTGCAGCAGAAGACCTGCTGTGCAGGAACCAATCCCATGGTGCAGGACTTGCTTCAGTGGGCTTTGGTGCTCACTGCGTTTGCCCCTTGAGTGTGTCACTCATGGAGGTGGTAGGGTTGTAATTGGTGTGGTCTGAAGCTGTCCACCTGGTGTGGAGACTCCCAGGAGGTACAAGGTTAGCCACTGCCTGTGCCCTGCCTGGGGCTGCCCAGCATGAGCTACAGAGCTGTATGCAACTAGCTGCTACTAGTGCTGGGCTTGGAGGTACCCAGGAGAGGCCAAGCTGCAAGTGAAGCCCAGTTGCCCCTACTGACAGGCTGGGGCCACTTAGTGAGAGATTCAGGGCAAGCAGAGGCCAGATGCTGCTTGTATGAGAGATTTTAGGGAAGTCTGAAACATGAGCAGAGAGAGGCCATTTGTATGGAAAACCACTGGAAAGGGCTTGGGTGGGCCTGCAAGTTGAGTTGGGCAGGGTGTCGGGGAATTACCAGGTTGGGGTTACCAGGTTGATGGGGTCTCAGTTACGGTGCCCACCTGCCAGCTTTGTGTTGGGGAGGCTCAGAAAAAGAACAGTGGCCTCTGCCAGTCCTTCTGTTCCTGCAAAGGTGCTCCGCCCAGCTCTCACTCTGGTGCCAGACTCTTCAGTTCCTTTTCTGTGCTATATAATGTTCCACTTTATGACTGAAATTGTACATTCCTCCATTAAAGGATATTCAAGTTGTCTAAAGTCTTTCACTATTATATATAGTACTACAGTAAACCATTTAAGAAATTTTGAAAATATTTTAAATGAAAATTAACTTTTTCTTATTATATAAGCAATCATATCTTCTTATAAAAAACATAAAAAAATACAAAGAGAAGAAAAGTACATAATTTCCCAATCCCATCCATTTGGAATCAACAAGTATAACTTTGTATATATTTTTCAGATATTTTTCTGTCTGTGTTTGTATTATATGTCCATTGTGGGTGTGTATATTATAAAATAGGGGTTATATATTATGTGCTATTATGTATTAGAGCACATTATGTACTATTTAGTAGTGTGCTTTTTTATTTTAATATTAACTTTCTGAGTAAATGGATAGTTTTTAAAAAATTACTTCGTTCTAAAAGTAGTACATGGTAAAAATTCAGGCAGCACAGAGGTTTGTAAATCAAAATTCCGTCTCCTCATCCCGCTTTTCTAATCTTGTTTGTATGTCCCAGATGCAGTAAGCAGTTTTTAATCTAGCGGTTTTTCAGTGTAAAATTAACTTTGTTTTCTAAGTGTCATTGTGGGCATATTACATTTTAAAACATTTTAATGTGCTCTTTATTCCTTGGTGTTTTGGGAAGAAAATTGTAATTTATATGACTTAAAGAAAATATAGTTTGGGAGCATTTTGGCATTGGGAGATAAAATGCGGCACTTACTTTTACCGTAGTGATGTACTTAAAGCTCTCGGAGTGAGCGTGGCTGGAGCTCAGCGAGTCACACTCCCCCTGGACTCTGCTCCTCGCAGTCTGGGTCCCTCCGGTGGAGGTGCTTCCTGTACTGCGAGGTGGTCTGCTCCTGGTTCCTGGGAGCAAGGATATGGCTTTCTTTTACTGCTGCGTAGGTGTGTTACTGCATTTTGCTGTGTATAATGCACACCCATGGTTTTGGCACAAAGTTGGGGAAAAAAATGTTTTAATTAATTAATTATTTATTTATTTATATTTAGAAATAAAACCCATTTTCGTTTTCTAGGGTATTTTTCACATGGATACCATTTCTGCTTTCTACAGTTACACTTTTAACACATAAGCATAAAAGAATTAAAAAAACTTACATAGATACAGAATTAGTACTACCCATATATAGTGTTCATCCTTACTTTTCCCTCACAATTTTGGGCAACAGAGTGCGTGTTATACACACCAAAATACAGTAGTTCTCGTTAGACAGATTCTCCAGGCTGCCTCTGAGATGGCAGCAAATAGAACAAATGACCCTGCCTCGTTATGGGTCTGGGCTATGGAGCTAGATGGCCCCGGCTTGAATTCCATTCCTCGGATCTCACACTAAATTGTACCTATTGTGCTTTTGGGCCAGTGACTTGACTTCTCTGGGCCTCAGTTTATTCTGTAAAATGCCGATGATACTGATTTTGCTCTTATATTTGTTGGGAGGATTAAAGGAAATATCATTGTAAAGCACTTAGTGATCAGTGATGATGAAAGCTTGAATTTTGGTGTTGTGGTCTGTTTATCATGCTATTTAAGTAGCTCATAGTGCTCACGATAACTTTTTACTTTAAGATGAAGTGGCCGTGATTGATGAAATTCAAATGATTAAAGACCCCGCCAGAGGATGGGCCTGGACCAGAGCACTTCTAGGTGGGTGGTCCTGTTGCTGTGAAACCTGTGTTCTGTGACTGAGAGGCGTTTACCTGCTCGCCCTGGCCATGTAGGGCCAGGTGGGTTCTTTCTTTTTGACGCAAATCAACAGTTGAGTCAGCTCAGTGTTAGTTTTATTTTTCAAATATTACTTAAATAATGGGAAGTTCATTTTTCTACTATAAAATTAGCATAACCATTTAATTAAAGTTAAAATGTTCAAATCTCATCATATTTACAACAACCACTATTAAGATTTTGGTGTTTCATGCTAGTTTTGTGACTATGTAATTTTGTATTTTGGTTTTTCAGTTATGTTGTTTCAAGCATTTTTAAAAGAATTTGTTTGTTTACTTTTTAGAGGAAGAGGCAGAATGAGAGGGAAGAAACATTGGTGTGCAATAAATACATCAATAGGTTGCCTCTCACACACCCCGCAACTGGGGACCTGGCCTGAAACCCAGGCATGTGCCCTGACTGGGAATCGAACCTGTACCTTTTGGTTCTCAGGCCAGCACTAAGTCCACTGAGCCACACCAGCCAGGGCTGTGTCAGACATTTTTTTGGTACCACATCATAACATTGTATATTCTCCATTAAAGAGTTGTAGTGTAATTTTTTCCAGAGTTAACATTTTCCCCTATTATTAATAATGCTGCAGGAAAAATCTCTCTGGTCATAGCTTTTTAAAATTTTATTTTATTATTTCTTTAGGATAGCCCCCTAGAGATGGAATTCTCGAAGTCCATGGACATGAATAAATGTTTCTACTATTTGATAATTGGAGTGAATGTTTTGTCAGCATGTTGTAGCGCAGGTGTTTTTAAATTTAAAAACAAACAGCTGTGCTCTTTCTTCAAAGAGTATTAATTGAAGCTTTAATGTAAAATAGATGAAAATAGATTTGCTAAGGGGTAAGGAGCATGGTGTTCCTTCTACCCTCCAGCCCCCAGCCTCTGAGGCACCTCAGTGATTCCATGGAAGCTAATTTGAAAAACACAAGTATGGGGCTAATGTCCGGCGCCAGTGATGAACTGCTGGGCTCTCGTCCTGGCTGGCATCACCTTCTAATAGACTCAAAACCTTGGCTAAATCGATTTAAAAGCTTTGAGATCTGTAAAAATGGAGTTTGTTGAGGTTTGAATCAGAGCTAATATTTATGAAAACACTTGGTGAAGTTGTAAGGCAGTAGTAGGTAACAAACTTAAATATTTTTGTTATATAAAGTGTTGGTTATTTAATTTTATATCTTTAAAGTTTTAAAAATTGTGATTTTACATTCAACAGGACTCTGTGCTGAGGAGGTCCATTTGTGTGGAGAAGCTGCTGCTATTGACCTGGTTACTGAGCTTTTGTACATGACTGGGGAGGAAGTGGAGGTACTAGACTCCGTGTTTTGTCCTCAGCGTGGCGTTCAGGTCACCCAGAGTACCCAGACAGTGGCTCTAGAGGCCCCAGGTAGTGGCAAAATCTGGTCTTAACTACAAGGAAAGCTTCATTTCCTCATAGTCAACAAGATCGTATGTATTTGGTTGAACCTCATGATTTGAAGTTCTGACCAAGTAGCCATCACACCGTAAGTCTTCCAGAGTACAGGAGGTTCTTTGTATTCTCTTGACAAAACCTTCTGGAGTTTCAGGAGGTCTCTTTAGAATTAAATACATCAGCAATGTTGGAAGTTTGAGGCTCAGCAGAAGTTTGTGGTTTATGAAGTCTCACTGGGGCTTTTGATATATATATATAATTGCTAGAGATAGTTTATATCTCTTTCCAAAATTCCTAGAGTAGGAAGTAACTGGTTTTCTTTCTTTTTTTTTAAAAATATTTTATTTATTTATCTTTAGAGGGGAAGGGAAGGGGAGAGGGAGAGAAATATCAATATACGGTTGCCTCTGGTGTGTCCCCTGCTGGGAACTGCCCTGCAACCCAGGCACATGCCCTGACTGGGAATCGAACCGCGATACTCTGGTTCGCAGGCCCGCGCTCAATCCACTGAGCTACACCAGCCAGGGTGTAACTGGTTTTCTTTTTATCTTACTCTTTATTTTCTTTACCTGAGTTCTGTAGTAAGATAAAGAAATATTTAAAAATTGATCCATCACTTCAGTTTTGTGCTCAGCTTTCAGGGAGAGGTAGTGGAATGTAACAAGATATTTTCAGTTTTAGTCTTGGTTTTGCTATTGTTAGCTTTGTGTTCTTAGGGAAACCACATAAGACTAGAACTGGAAAAAAATCTCTTCACGTTTGATCTTTTATTGAGCTCTATTTTACTCTTCTATAAAACGGAAGTAATAGTTAATAACCCTTCTTACTAAGTTGCTATGAAAATCAAATGTATATGAAAGTGTGTTGAAAATTTATGGAACATTCTCTAACACTTTATTAATTTAGAGTTAGCATTGTGAACTGATGGTAATTTTATTACAATATTAAATGTGTTTCTGTATTTCCCCTTGAAAAACATTGGAGGTTGTCAGGTTTTAACTGCTCTCGAATGTCTGTAAGTTGAAGTCGAGTTAGGTGTGTTATTTCACAGCATCATGTCTTTTAATATTAAAGGTTCGAGACTACAAGAGGCTTACCCCCATCTGTGTGCTGGATCAGGCACTGGAATCTTTAGACAACCTTCGGCCTGGGGACTGCATTGTCTGTTTCAGCAAGAATGATATTTATTCTGTGAGTCGCCAGATTGAAATTCGGGGATTGGAATCAGCTGTTATATATGGCAGTCTCCCACCTGGTAATTACTGGCTTTCATCATGACAGAATATGAAATCTTATTTTTGCCATTCATGTTGAGATATGTACCGAAAACACAGTAAAAGACATTGAATTAAGATGTTTGATATATCAGTAATTTGTTATAGGTCATATAAAAATGTTTCTCTAGTTCATCTTGGTAGGGATAGAAGTATTTCAGTTATTTCTAGCACTTACTATTTTATTTTATTAGATGATATTTTAAATGTTGAGCTGATGATTTTCTTACAGAAATGTCATTAGAATATGAGCTTGATAATACTCTTCAGACTGGAGTCCTGAAATCCATTACACGTCCTCAGCAGTGATAGAGCCAGTGTGGGGTGGGCTCGCGTTGCTGTGCGTGGGGTAGTTAACACAGCGGGAATAAAGGACAGGTGGCTCTTGGAGGATATTAAGAAATAAGTTTGAAACAGTAAGAGTTTTATCCATAAAAATGGAAAGTAGAAGGTGAGGAGTTCCAAGATATACTTAGTGTGATCCAGTAAGAGATTGAGAACACTGATTTAACATAAACTTCTTGTTTTAGGGACGAAGCTTGCTCAAGCAAAAAAGTTTAATGATCCTGAGGATCCATGCAAAATCCTGGTTGCTACAGATGCCATTGGCATGGGACTTAATTTGTAAGTGATTTTGTTTATAATAATTACGTACATTCAGTAGGTTACATGGCAAATAAAAAATTTCTAATTGGTGTTAGAGTGACCGGAGACTTTGATTTAGGAGATGGGGATTAGTATATGGATCTATGACCTGTCTTGCTTACACCTAGGTATTGAGGAAGGAAAAAGAAAATACCACATAGCACTAGGACTTTGGGTGCTGCTCCCTCTTCGACTGCTGCCCTGTTACATTACCTTACTTGTAGTTTTTCAGTCAGTCAGTTGTGTGAGGGCCTACTGTGCATGTAGGGCTAGTCGTTATCTGTAGGGGTAACAGTATTAAGCCTAACCATTTCTCTCTGGGAATGAATCAGACAAGCTATCTAGCCCCAGCTGGTGTGGCTCAGTGGCTTGAACACGGGCCTGTGAACCAAAAGGTTGCCACTTCAGTTTCTAGTCAGGGCACATGCCTGGGTTGGAGGCCAGGTCCCCAGTAGGAGGTGTACAACAGGCAACCACCCATTGATATTTCTCTCCTACTCTTTCTCCCTTCCTTCCCCACTCAAAATAAATAAATAAAATCTTAAAAATAAATCCAAAGCTTTTGACAGCAGCTAACTTTTTCTTTTAATCCTCACCTGAGGACATTTAGAGAGAGGGGAAAGGAGGGAGAAAGAGGGAGAGAATCACTGATACCGAGAGAGAAACATTGATTGGTTGCCTCTCGTATGTGCCCCGACCTGCAGCCTAGGCATGTGAACCCGCAACCTTTCGGTTTATGGGATGGTACTCCAACCAGGTGAGCCACACTGGCCAGGGCAATTGCAGTCAGCTTTGAAAAGCAGCCTGAGGACACTTTATGTGATGTATTTGTTAAAAAGTTATTTTCTATAGCCTCATTGAAGTATAATTTACATACTATTTACAGTTCACCTATTGTAAAATATAAGTTGATGAATTTTAGTAAATTTACATGGTCGTTGAAAAATACTGTTTGAAGGGAAGACAAAGAATTACCAACCAGCTTTTTCCTTATTTTGAAAACAGCAGGAAGAATTGCAAATAGGCCTAAACTAGAATTGAGTGAGCGCTTCTGTAGTGACCCAAATGATGGAGAGTTTGTCATCTATGAGATCACCTTTATTTCTGTTTCAGGAGCATAAGAAGAATTATTTTTTATTCCCTTATAAAGCCCAGTATCAATGAAAAGGGAGAAAGAGAACTGGAGCCAATCACCACGTCTCAAGCCTTGCAGATTTCTGGCAGAGCTGGTCGGTTCAGTTCGAAATATAAAGAAGGAGAGGTTACCACGATGTATCGAGAAGACCTCCGTTTGTTGAAGGAAATTTTGAACAGGCCTGTGGACCCTATAAAGGTAAAGTGTAACGAATGTGTTAATGACTTCTCTTTGGAGGACAGTGACTCCTTTCTTCACCCTTCTTCCAGACTCTTGCCTCAGACACTTGCAAACAAACAAAATAAAAATTTTATGCCATGAAAATTATGTCAAGAAAGCCCTCCTTTATTGCTTTGGAGAGGAATAGAGATCCCCTGGTCGAGAGTGGTGTGGAAGTGAAAGATCCACAGTGAGCAAGTTTAGTGAACCTGACTTGCCGTTAGTTCTTCCTAGTCTAGTGGCAGGTGGGGTTAGGGGCTCAGTTGCTTCAGGTGGGCACACAGCCACGTAAGCGACTGAAAGGTTGTCGGAAACTTGTGTGTGGGACACCAACAGCGCTAAACACTGCAACTCGGAGCCGGTAAGGACAAGGTTAAATTTTGGTTAGTGTAGTTAATGAGGCAGAAGTTTCAAATTTCAGACAGACTAACTTAAATTTAGAGTTGCCTGGAAAATGTACTAAATGTGGCTCTTCACCTTTTTCAGTGACCCTAGGCAAAGGGGATTATAAATCAGATAGTGCAAGGAAAACTTCCTGGAGGAAAGCTGAGGGTGAAATCATCTCTGTAGCTTCTGTTAGGAGTGCACTTGGTAATGGTGCACCATTTCCCTCCTGTGTCCCTCGTTTCTGGTGCTCCTGTTCTTCCGACCGTGACTCAGACCTCTCCTTTCCTCTTTCCTGTTCCCTTTCTTTCGTTTTCTGGCTTATACTTACCTGTAGGCATTTCTTAACAGTGCAGTGTACACTTACAGAGATAGCCAACCTCCAGTTTAGACGTTTTTTCATGTACTTACGTATGTATGTATGTAGGTTTTAATATCCTGGTTAAAGCAGTTGGTTTTTCCTCGTTCGGTTTTGTTCAGTAAAGAGAACTGAAAGCTTGGAAAGCATTTTGGTACTTTTATCAGATTGTCATAGATTTTAGAAATATAACCAAAATGTGAGTAAAAGATTGACTAATTACTCAGTGGGTGTAATTGGTTGCTTTTACTAAATCATCTCATTATCCTTCCTAATTGGTAATAAGTGGGAAAATGATGATGCTTTTCAGTATTTTACTTGAATTCTTATATAGGACTTTATCTTGAAATAACTTAGCAAAACTTATTCTTTTTTTAAAAATGAGCTTATGATTGTTGTTTTTTTCTTTTACTAAAGGCAGCTGGTCTTCATCCAACTGCTGAACAGATTGAAATGTTTGCCTACCATCTTCCTGATACAACACTTTCTAATCTCATTGTAAGTAGAAAACCGCTCTTAAATCTCTTTTCTAAAACTGTTGACATGTTGCCTGTGGTAAACAATGCTGTAGTGAATATATGGATGCACTTGTTTTTTAAAGATTTTACTTATTTATTTAAGATTTTATTTATTTATCTTTAGAGGGGAAGAGAAGGAGAGAGGAAGAGAAATATCAATGTATGGTCGCCTCTTGTTCATCCCCTGCTGGGAACTGGCCTGCATCTCAGGCATGTGCCCTGACTGGGAATTGAACTGCGATCCTTTGATTCTCAGGCCCATGCTCAATCCACTGAGCTACACCAGCCAGGGCTGTTTATTTATTTTTAGAGAGGGGAAGGGAAAGAAACACGGTGTGTGTCTTTCCTAGAAGGAAAGACTCATCAGTGTGTGGTTGCTTCTTGTAGACTCCCAACTGGGGACCAGGCCTGCAACCCAGGCATGTGCCCTGACTGGGAATCGAACTGGCAACCCTTTGTTTTGCAGTCCAGTGCTCAGTCCACTGAGCCACGCCAGCGAGGGCCCCAGCTTTTTGTTTGTTTCCATTTGTATGAAATATCTTTTTCCATCCCTTTACTTTCAGTCTGTGTGTCTTTTGATCTGAAGTGAGTCTCTTGGAGACAGCATATGTATAAGGGTCTTGTTTTCTTACCCATCCAGCCACCGTGTGTCTTTTGATTGGAACGTTTAATCCATTGGCATTTAAAGTAATTGTTGATAGATATGTATGTATTTATTGCCATTTTATTATTTGTACATTTTCCTTTCCCCCTCCTCCTCTACTTCTTCCTGTTTTTCCTCCTCTTCTTTTCTTTCTTCTTCTTGACCCTTCAACATTTCTTGTGGTCCTGGTTTGGAGGTAATGACCTCTTTTAGCTTTTTCTTGTCTGGGAAGATCTTTATCTGTCCTTTGATTCTAAGTGTCCATCGATAGGTGACTGGTGCGTATATGCAGTGAAATGTGACTCAGCCATAAAAAAGCAATGAACGCTTGCCATCTGCAACAACATGGATGGACCTAGAGGGTGTTGTGCTGAGTGAATTAAGTCAGACAGAGAGAGACAAATGCCATATGATTTCACTTGTATGTGGAGTCTAATGAACAAAATAAATGAACAAGCAGGACAGAAACAGACTTACACAGAGAACGTTTTGACGGTTGCCAGATGGGAGGGGGTTTGGGGGCATGGAGGATAAAGCTGAAGGGATTAGGAAGTAGGAATTGGTGGCTACAGTCACAGGGATGTACAGTGCAGCATAGCGCACAGTCGGTAGTGTCACAGTAACTGAGTGCTGTCAGATGGGAACTAGATTTATCAGGGTGATCGCTTCACAAGTTACATAAATTCTAATCACTGGGTCGAACACCTGAAACTAATACAACATTGGTTGTCAACTGTAATTGAAAAATAAAAAATTGGAGAACTTGAGCTTTTGCTGTCTTGCAACTGCCATCAGTTTTGCTGAAATTCATAAAAATTATCAAATAAATAAAAATAAGAATTAAAAAATTAAAAAATAAAAACATAAATAAAATGTTGGTATGTCAGGTAATTACTCGTTAACCTCATGGCCATGAATGGATAGTCTGTTTCTGTGAAGTTGCTATTTATGAAGTTTACATTGAAAGTGAAAACTTTTGAAATCTAGGACTTTTGTCTGAGTATTTTAGGTTGAGGAGGCAACAAATAAAAGCAGACCTTTCTAGAAGTCTGTTATGAGTGGAAAAAATGGCTTTTTATATTTCCAGCCAAGGTGGAGGCATAGGTAGACACACTGTGCCTCCTCACACAACCAGAAGAAGGACAACAAATTTAAAAACAAAAAACAGCCAGAACTGACAGAAAATCGAACTGTATGGAAGCCTGACAACCAAGGAGTTAAAGAAGAAACATCCATCCAGACTGGTAGGAGGGGCGGAGTCAGGCAGCCGGTGTGGAGAGGACTCACAGCAAGGCGGCGGCTGGTTGGAAAGCAGTAGCTGGCAGACCACAAGAGGTAGCAGGTTGCAGACCTGGCAGTTCCACATTTGTGTGCAGATAAATCGGGAGGAACAACTAGGGAACGAGACAGTCTGCACAACCCGGAGTTTCAGTGCAAGGAAATAAAGCCTCAAACCTCTGATTGAAAACACCAGTGGGGGTTGAGGCAGCAGTGGGAGAGACTCCCAGCCTCACAGGAGAGTTCACTGGAGAGACCCATGGGTCCTAGAATGTATACAAAACCCACCCACCTGCGAATCAGCACCAGAAGGGCCGGATTTGCTTGTGGGTAGCAGGGGAAGTGACTGAAACCCGGCAGAGAGCTGAGCAAGCGCCACTGTTCCCTTTCAGACCCCTGCCCACATACATCGTCACAACCCAGCAACGTGGGTTGCCCCGCCTGGTGAACACCTAAGGCTCCACTCCTCATCATGTAACAGGTGTGTTGAAACAAAAAAAAAAATGGCCCAAACAAAAGAACAGATTAAAGCTCCAGAAAAAATACAATTAAGTGACGAAGAGTAAACCAACCCATCAGATGCACACTTCAAAACACTGATAATCAGAATGCTCACAGAATTGGTTGACTATGGTTGCAAATTAGATGCAAAAATGAAGGCTACACTAAGTGAAATAAAGGAAAATGTACAGGGAAAGAACAGTGATTGGAAGGAAACTGGGACTCAAATCAATGGTGTGGACCAGAGGGAAGAAAGAAACATTCAACCACAATGGAATGAAGAAACAAGAATTCAAAACAATGAGGAGAGGCTTAGGAACCTCCAGGGCATCTTTACATACTCCAACGTCTGAATAATAGGGGTGTCAGAATAAGGGGAAGAGCAAGAAATTGAAAACTTATTTGAACAAATAATGAAGGAAAACTCCCCCAATCTGGCAAAGGAAGTAGACTTCCAGGAAGTCCAGGAAGCTCAGAGTCCCAAAGAAGGTGTACCCAAGGAGAAACACACCAAGGCACATCATAATTAAATTACCCAAGATTAAAGGTAAGGAGAGAATTTTAAAAGCATTAAGAGAAAAGGAGTTCCCTACAAAGGAGTTCCCATCAGACTATCAGCTGATTTCCGAAAAGAAACCTTGCAGGCAAGAAGGGGCTGGAAAGAAGTATTCCAAGTCATGAAAGGGGACCTACATCTGAGATTACTCTATCCAGCAAAGCTATCCTTTAAAATGGAAGGGCACATAAAGTGCTTCCCAGATAAGATCAAGTTCAAGGAGTTCATCATCACCAAACCCTTATATGAAATGTTAAAGGGACTTATCTAAGAAAAAGAAGATAAAAAGTATGAACAGTAAAATGACAACAAGCTCACAGTTATTAACAACGGAACCTAAACCAAAAACAGGAAGAAATTAAGCAAATAACTAGAACAGTAACAGAATCACAGAAATGAACACCACATGGAGGGTTATCAACAGGGGAGTGGGAGGGGGAGAGAGAGGGAAAAGGTACAGAGAATAAGTAGCATAAATTGTAAGAAGGTAGACAGAGGAGGTTAACAATAGTACAGAAAATGTAGAAGCCAGAGAACTTATATGTATGACCCATGGACATGAACTAAAGCGGGGGAATGTGGGTGGGAGGAGGTGTGCAGGGTGGAGGGGAATAAAGGGGGAAAATGGGACAGCTGTAATAGCATAATTAATAAAACATTTTTTTAAAAGATGGCCTTTTGTAGATTTGAGTACCTTCATGTCCAATTAGGCAGTCCAATAATTTAATCTATCTTCCCCCTCCCCCCCAGGATATTTTTGTAGACTTTTCACAAGTCGATGGGCATTATTTTGTCTGCAATATGGATGACTTTAAATTTTCTGCAGAGTTGATCCAGCATATCCCGTTAAGTCTCCGAGTGAGGTATGTTTTCTGCACAGCACCTATCAACAAGAAGCAGCCTTTTGTCTGCTCTTCACTGTTACAGGTAAGCCTGTATCTTTAGCATATTTTGAGTTATTTCAGGTTGAGGTATTTTTTCCCAAACAGTACTTTGTTACTCCAAATAAAACAATTGGGGAATATCCTTTAACATGAGACACTATGTAAGAACTTGAAGAGAAAGTGATTCCCTTTTTTTGTACGTGATTTTTTTGGGGAAGGACAACCCTTGCTTTGTATTTGGGCTTATATGGTAGCTTCTGTGAAGAAGCGAAAACAAAAGTAAATACAGTTTTTCAAGAGAAGTGGGGGGCCTTGACTAATGCTACACTTTTTCCTTAATGGTGTGTTGGTAGTGTTTTTGGAGGGGAGGGTGACTGGGGGTTTAGTAGTGGCAATAATAATTTGTTTTCTTAACCATAAGGCACTGAGCCAGGGATTGCTGTCTTGTATGAGTTTGGTGTCAGTCAGGGTTACAGTACCTTTTCTTTTTTTAACACAGAGGTAGTTGATCTTTTTTTAAATCCTTATCTGAGAATACGTTTATTGATCTTGGAGAGCAAGAGAGAAACGTCAGTGTGAGAGAGGAACATCAATTGGTTGCCTCCCATACACACCCCGACCAGGGATTAAACCCACAAGTTTTGGGTGCACAGGACAATGCTCCAGCCAACTGGTCTACCTGGCCAGGGCCTGATCCCTTTTCTTTTAACTCATTTGAGTGAGGATACAAATAGCTGACTTTTGAGGAGCGCAGGATCCGCCAGAACAAGGGGCCCAGGGAACGCAGTGGGAGCTGTGTCCTCTGACCTCTCTGTACCCTTGCTGTCCCTGTTGCTCTGCTGGGAGCGCCCTCACCCCCACACCTGACCCACGGTCTCCTCTTTGAACCGTTTTCTGACTCTGGTTGTCTTTTTGCTGCCTTGTCTTGTATAGACCTTAATGTTCTGTATGTTAGCTCAGTTTTTATCCACTCTGTTTCTAAATTTATTTTAAAATTACATAAATAACATATAAATACTTTCTCTGCAGAAAATTAAAACATTACAGGTAGGATAAGTTAGGCTACCCAAGTTTAGCTCCTGTGACATAACTGTTATCAGCGTGTGTATATCCTTGCAGACTTTTTCAGTTGCATTTTCCTACCTAGATATACTGGTTCATGTGGAAATTCTAGTTTTGTTTTGTGGGTGTGTTTTTCCGTAAATGTTATGATAACTTTACTCTGCACCCTGCCACTTTCTTTTTCCCTTACTAAGTCTTAGAGGTCTTCCATGTCCAGGTATTTATCTAGAAAATACATTTCTTTCTTTCTTTCTTTTTCCAGATTTTACTTATTTATTTCTAGAGAGAGGGAGAGAGAGAAAGAGAGAGGGAGGAACATCAATGTGTGGTTGCCTCCTGCCCGCCCTCAACTGGGGGCCTGGCCCACAACCCAGGCACGTGCCGAGAATTGAACCAGCGACCCTCCAGTTCACAGGCCAACACTTAATCCACTGAACCACACCGGCCAGGGCCCAGAAAACACGTTTCTTACATGTGCTCCCCCTCCCAGAAGCACACCCATACCTTTTCCTTTCCCTTCTCCTCCCTTCTCGTCATGCATCCCTTAAACTCGAAGGCTCACCACGAGGTTTGCAACCAGGGAAGCAACGGGCAGCAAAGCCCCTGTTCAGGCTAAGCCCCTGGACCTGTCTCCAAGGTCCCCTTTGTTGCTTCTTCTATCCTAAGCCCTTCCTTGTTTCACTCTTCCCAGCTTTAATAAACATACTCTCAAAAATGTATATTTTTATGTGTGTGTGTGTGTGTGTGTGTGTGTGTGTGTGTTTCATAGAACTGGCATTTGTTAGTGAGCTAGCAAAGGATTGAAGTTACTGGAACAAAGTCTTAGGTGCTGCACACCGACCTGGATGGAGCTTGAGCCCTGACCCCCTTACACCGTTCTTTGAATTATTTTGATGAAGCAGAAGCATCTTCCTAAGGATTAAGGACAGTTTAACAGTTGCTTATGTGTTTTGCGTAAAGATTAGAATGTGAAATCTAGAGATTTTTCCCTGCTCTCTCTTACTGTGGGACTTTAAAAGAGCTCAATCCCATTGATGGCCTCTGAGGCCAGTGGTTTTGTAAAAAGAAGGAAGTCATTCCCCCGCCTTTAAAAAATTTACCTTTATAAAATATTTAATGTTCTTTAAAATACAGGAAAGTATAAAGAAGGAAAAAAACAAGCCTGCTTATCGAAACAGAATCACAGTTAACATTTTGTTGTGCTTTCTCCTTTTTTTTTTTATCACTGACTTGAGTGAATTCTGATTCTTTCACTCAGCTCTTTTTTCTGTTTCTCTCAGTTTGCCAGGCAGTATAGCAGGAACGAGCCTTTGACCTTTGCATGGTTACGCCGATACATTAAATGGCCATTACTCCCACCGAAGAATATCAAAGACCTCATGGATCTGGAAGCTGTGCATGATGTCTTGGATCTTTACCTGTGGCTAAGGTATTGAATTTTTCCTCTATATGCTCTCATTTTTCTAAGTAATAGGGCAAACCACAGGTTTTTATCAATGGTATTTTGCTCCTTTTAATTAGGCACATATTTGGAAGGTGCTCTATATTATGTTTATTGTCCATAAAGGCAGTTGAGCCTGGTTTATCCCCATCCAAAAATGACTTAAGGCGTCTGTATTGATTCCAGTGAAGACAGGTAGGTGAGAAGGTCCGTTAGACCCTTGATACTCAAAAGGCGGTCGGAGGACCAAAAGCATTGCCGTCACCTGGAAGCTTGTTAGAAATAGAGAATATCAGACTTACTCAAATTCTGCATTTTAACAAGATCCCCATGTGATTCATTTACACATTAACATTTGAGAGGTGCAATTCAAATCCTCAGTTAACATCATTGATGCAACTTTCAGTTTAAGAGAAAGAATATATAACAAAACCAGTTTTTTTACCATAGGCTAGTCAGTACAAACAAGAGTTAAGTTCCTAGGGCAGCTCATCAATGTTACAGGGGAACGTAACACTGGTGTCCGACAAAGTGGTTTTATCCGAGGACCTGCTGTACTGCTCTAGATCAGTGATTCTCAGTTGGCAGGCATGTCCCACTGAGGGGAGCGTAGTGGAGTCACTTAAGGGAGAGTGACAACCTGTCCTCACAATGATATATTTATTGCTTGATGTATTGGGGCAGAAATAAAAGTTGAGCCAAGACATTGGACACATTTTGCGAAAACAAAACATTTGGAATTAATCAGTGTCAAGATGTAGTTCTGTCATTGAGATTAACTGTGATAAGAGCTGTTGCTATAATGTCATGTCTTTTTCCCAGCTATCGGTTTATAGACATGTTTCCAGATGCCAGCCAAGTTCGAGACCTCCAGAAAGAGCTAGATGGCACTATCCAGGACGGGGTACACAACATCACCAAACTGATTAAAACTTCAGAGACACAAAAGCTGTTGAACTTGGAGAACTTGTCAGCAGAGAGCCATTCTCGTTTGCAAGGACCATTGAAGAGCCAAGCGAGAAGGACACGCACGGCCAAAACTTCAGGGAGTCAAGCTGCCGAGCCACCCGGCCTGGGCGCGGCCGAGAAGTCCCTGGCTTCCAGACTGGTGCGGCAAGGGCTCCTCACCGCGGACATGCTGAAGCAGCTGGAGAGAGAGTGGCTGACGCACCGCAGCGAGCGTGGCAAGGAAAGAGCAGAGTCTGGGGCTTACTCCAAAGGGTCCAGAAGAAAGAAGGGGCCTGATTCAGATTAGTGTTATTTTATTTTTATTTTTCAAATAAAAATCTATTTTAAAATCCTTTTCCCCCCCTCACCTGCATTTACTGCTTTCTAGTATTGTGGCTCTCTCTTATTGGTTTTTTTTTTTTTTTTTTGCACAGAAAAATGCACTCTTAAAAGATGAGCGAACTGGGTTTTTTTCTACTTTTTGAAAATACGGGTGTCTTACAGATTTTATTTAGAGGTTATATAATGGCCACTGTAGTACAGCCCTAAGACAATGCACTATAAGGAACTGTGTGTGGTAATAAAATCAGTTTGGTGAGCTGTGTGACCAGTTTTCTACACCGTTGCTGAGGATGTCGTGGATGAAGTTGTCTGACAAAACCATTGCTGTCTGTCGTACCCACGTACCAGAAGGCTGTTGCAGGTGCTGGAAAGATGCAGTAACCAGGCATAGTGTATGGAGCTTTTGGTGTGGAGGCGTGGAGGAATAAGTCAAATAAATGATGTAGAAGAGTGAGGGTAGGGATTGTTGTCCGTCTAGCTCACTGCTGTATGTTCACTGCCTAGATTATAGGACAGTCTGTTAAATGAATGGATGTGATTTCAGAGGTAACTACCAGGCTAAAGTAGAATAAGGGAAGAGAATGACAAGTGGTAGCTGTGGGCTATTTTAGGTAGAATGGGTGGTCCCATGTCCACAGGTCGGTCTGGTGCATGGTGGCCTCCATCTCTCCAACAAAGGTTTCAGCCCTGCTTAGAGATACAGCTACAAGGAGTGTAAGGGCATAGGCTTCGGAGCTGGACAGACCTGAGTTTGGCTTCTCATCACTACCAGCTCAGTGCCCTGTGCTCTCTGGGGATTGGTCTCTGCATCTGAAGATGAATGGTAGTGCCTACTTGGAGTTGGTCAGGGGTTTAGATGTGATGAGTTGCCATCTAGCACAGCACCTGATAGACAGGAAGTGTTTTGCAAATGAACCTGAAGGTTTGATTTGTTCTGGGCTGTGAATTGACCTCTGAAGTCATTCTAAGAACTGCACTAATTTCTTGAGCAACTGTTAAACAGGTTGACTTCAGACTAGGGATTAAACTGATTTAGTTGAAATTGGGTCAAGGAACAGTCAGTTTGCCAAGCTAGTCATCTCTTTTTGTATTTATCTTTGGTAGTTTTTAAATATTTATTTATTTTTAGGGAGAGGGGACAGGAAGGAGATAGGGAGAGAAACATCAATGTGTGGTTGCCTCTCCTACGTCCCCCACTGGGGACCTGGCCTGCAACCCAGGCATGTGCCCTGACTGGGAATCGAACCAGCGACCCTTTGCTTCACAGGCCCGCGCTCAGTCCACTGAGCTACACCAGCCAGGGCTCTTTGGTAGTTTTGAGTTCAGATGTTTCATTTAATTGAGATAACTGCCAGGCTAAAGTAGAATAAGGGCAGAGAATGACAAGTGGTAGCAGTGGGCTATTTTAGGTAGAATGGGTAGTCCCATGTCCACAGGTCGGTCTGGTGCCTGGTGGCCTCTTTATTCTTGGTAGTAATCTTTATTCTTCTAACCTTTGCCTTTGTGGCAATAAAGGCTGACCAGGTGGCACTGGCTACTTGTTTGTGGGTAAACAGTGGCGCAATGCCCACCAGGGCATATTTCATTAGATACTCTTCATTGGACTACTTTGGTTCTAGAATTAGCTTTTCCCCCTGACTTACACCATAGCAGACCTACTCCATTCTTGTCCAGATGGTCTCAAGAAATACCCATGAATGAACAGGATAATGGATTTGGTCTTACTGTATTTAAGTGATGAGGCACATTACTTACAGGGTTAATTCTCCCACTTTCTCCACTTTGGGGGCCAGAGTTGGCAAGTCACAGAAGACACTTAAGCAAGATGCTTGCAATCTTTGCCTAGTTAAATGTTAGTGAAGTCTCAGATAAGAGGAGTGGAGGTGGGCAATGCTGTAAAGCAAGGGCTGCTTGAACACTGGAACATAAAGAATATGAATAGTGATAGTTCACCTTTTACAGTTCCCTTTTTTCGGGGAGGGAGAGCTCTGGTGTGATGGACCACAGAAGAAGAGACCACAGAAAGATGAAATGGGATGAAACAAAAAAAGGAAAAGTCGATTGGAGTGGCTCTGCTGAGGGCTTACAAGGTCACTTGGAAAACAACTTGGTCTTAGCAGCAAACTGGTCCTGCTGTTAACTCTTTGAGGGCTGGGCTAGCTGAGTCCCAGACGTGTTTCACTAAGGTCCTGCTCTCAGCCTTTTTAAAACAGAACTCTTTCTCTTGGAGGTTTCTAACAGGGTTTGAAGCCCCCTTTGGATTGTGGATTCAGCTGAACCTCAACGTGGGGCATGGACTGAGACCTAGATGTTGACCTCAATTCCATAGGTACCGACGTGGCTAATTGAATAAGATGTGGTTAGTATGTAACTAGTTAGGAATAGTAACCAATGACTTACAGTGTTGTGCACATTGTATTTGTGGACAAGTGTAATTCTACAAAATGAAATTGGGTCTTTTGAAAAATGCCTTCTGTGAATCACAAACATGCAAAACCATCGTTGCAGATCACCAAAGTCTCTTGTGGCTCAGAACTGGGCGTCTGTAGTTGGATGCAGTCATTCTGTGTCCAACTCAAAACAAACCTGTTGGAATGTAATAAAAAGTTGTGGTTTGCTAAAAGACAAGCAAATGATAAATGAAACAGGTTATTTTACTGTTGTTTCAAAGCTATACAATATATAAGGTTGAACAGAGAGAGCAGTGTTTATAAACATGCTTCTGAGTTGTCACTATTACTTAAAGCCTGTCCCTTAACATAGTGCACACAGAGACAATAAACAATACTTGTCTTTATGGGGGAAAAACGCCAAAGGGGGGAAAAAAAAGTAGGGTGGAGCTTTGAAGACTGACTTTGTGAAGCCCCTTTTGGCATACTTTGGTAGAGGAGGTGATTGTGAACTTGGTCCTTTAAGTCTACACTCTAAGAATCTATCCACAGACTCAATATAATGTGTTCCTTACCCACTCCACACCCGTGCAAAGCCCCTGGTGCTTATGGAGGCTTGGGAAGGGCTTGTCACCCAGGACTGCTCTGAGCCACCTTTGACATGCCTGTGCAGTGCAGGGAACTAGATCGGCCCTCGCCGGAACACATCTTTTCCCAGGCACCTATAATCAAGTTGAAATAATTTTTTTACAAAGGTTCCTTAAATAATTCAAAATCTTCATAAATCACCTTTTCTTTTTTTGTTATGTTGTTCTTAAATGATTTTTTTAAAAAGATTACCCATTTTTAAAATCATGCCATGGTAATAAGTACCAATTAGCTAAGACACAGTGCATGGTAATCACGTGGTTTGCAGGGTATTCAAATTGTTTGGTAATGTCACAGAGTCACAATTTGTGTAATTATAGACTGGGTGGAACAGATATTACAGATAATTACAGAGATCTCCCAAGACTATTGTTGATAATGCACATGTGATTGTTTTTGTTCATTTATGTGTGTTGTAACAACTCTTTTAAAGTGTTGACATGCACTGCATATCGTACTTTCTATTCCTTAATCCATTTAATGGGAAATAAATCTCATAGAATGCATCCAGAAGATATTACAATTGTCATATGTTTAAACTTTTTTAAAATATGTTTTATTGATTGTGCCATTACAGTTGTTCTATTCCCCCCTTCATTCCCCTCCACCCTGCACACCCCCTCCCCCACCTTCCCCCCTTTAGTTTATGACCACGTGTCTCAAGTTCTTTACATTCTATATTTCCCCTACTATTCTAGCCCTCCCCCCTGTCTATTTTCTACCTACCATCTATGCTACTTATTTTCTGTACCTTCTCCCCCCTTCTCCTCTTCCCACTCCCCTGTTGCTAACCCTCCATGTGTTCTTCTTTTCTATGGTTCTGCTCCTGATCTATCTGTTCTCTTAGTTTGCTTTTGTTTTAGGTGTGGTTGTTAATAACTGTGAATTTGCTGTCCTTTCACTATTCATATTTTTTATCTTTTTCTTAGATAAGTCCCTTTAACATTTCATATAATAAGGGCTTGGTGATGATGAACTTTAATTTGATCTTATCTGAGAAGCACTTTATCTTTCCTTCCATTCTAAATGAAAGCTTTGCTGGATAGAGCAATCTTGGATGTAGGTCCTTGCCTTTCATGAATTGGAATACTTCTTTCCAGCCCCTTCTTGCCTGGAAGTTCTCTTTTGAGAAATCAGCTGACAGTCTGATGGGAACTTCTTTGTAGGTGACTGTTGCCTTATCTCTTGCTGCTTCTAGGATTCTCTCCTTCATTTTAATCTTGGGTAGTGTAATGATGATGTGCCTTGGTGTGTTCCTTCTTGGGTCCGATTTCTTTGGGACTCTCTGAGCTTCCTGAACTTCCTGGAAGTCTATTTCCTTTGCTAGATTGGGGAAGTTCTCCTTTATTATTTGTTCAACTAACTTTTCCACTTGTTGCTCTTCCTCTTCCCCTTCTAGTACCCCTATAATTCAGATGTTGGAATGTTTAAAGATGTCCTGAAGGTTCCTAAGCCTCTCCTCATTTTTTTTTTGAATCCTTGTTTCTTCCTTCTTTTCTCTTTGGTCATTTTTTTTCTTCCTTCTGGTCCACTCCCTTGATTTGAGTCCCAGTTTCTTTTCCATCACTATTGGTTTCCTGTGCATTTCCCTTCATTTCAATTAGTTTAGCCTTCATTTGTTCCTCTAATTTGTGACTAAAATCGACCAGTTCTGTGAGCATTCTGGTCACCAGTATTTTGAACTGTGCATCTGATGGGTTGGCTATTTCTTGGTCACTTAGAGTTACTGGCTCTGGGGCTTTGAGTTCTTGAGCCATAATGTTTTGGTTTGTTGGCACCTGTTATGTATGAGGAGCAGAGCCCTTGGTGTTCACCAGGGTGGGGCAACTCATCGCTGGGTTGTGATGCTTTATGTGGAGGCGGGGTCCAAGAGGGACAGTGGCAGTCCCCTCCGCTGCTTCCCGCAGCTGAGGCCTGCATGGTCTATCTCACTGCTCGCTCCTTTTCCTGGTTTGTCTGTGCGTGAATGTGTGATTGCGGTCAGCCTGCCACCTTATGCCCTCACTGGGTCAGCCTATTGCTACCCCACTCCTGGGATCCGCCCCACGGCTGCCTGGGCACCTGGGTCGGGGGATCCCTCCTGCCGGACCTGCTCCGCTGCTGGCTCCGCCCCTCTTACCTGTCTGGTAGAACGGTTCATTGTTGGACTTCCATATAGTTCAATTTTCTGTGTTTTGGCTGCGTTTTTGTTACTGAAACTTTGTTGCCTTTAAACTTGGTTGTGAGAGGAGGCACAGTGTTTCCACCTATGCCTCCATCTTGGCGGAAGTCCTTATTTTCTTATTAACAGCTACATTTTCATTTTCTTCACATGTTTATCACTCACTGTTACCCTTTCCAAATTTGTGAGTGGGTATTAGTCACATTCTATCTATAAAATTTCCTCTGCATGTAAGTATTCGAAGTAGCGCACAATATAAATTCAAAACAAAGCTCGCTTTTAAGTGAGAACTCTCCCATGACCCACACTTCTGCACATTAATTTGTCTGTATATACATAAGCCAAATACGCTTGTCATTTTTTAAAAATTGAGTTTTGTGAAAGGAATCTATGCACCTCTTTGAAAACCAGAGACAAGCACTTCCAACTCCTACTATCTAATTTTTCTAGCACCCACCTCATCGACTATGTAACACGCATCCCCTATTGCCTCCCAAGTCATCACTTGAAGGCCTTAGCTACCAATTTCCTATTGCACCAGGTGAGGATTTAGTTTTCTTAAGTCACCCCATTTCTGCACTTCCCTTTCGATATAGCTATTAATTCCTTTTTGTTGTTACATCAGTATTTAGACATTATTATGCTTGTGACTTTTATGCTACTTTCTAGGCAATTTCGGTAACTTTGTCCTCCAACCTGTGAAATTTTTGTTTATCATAGTTTTAGTTTCATAGACTTCATTATTGTTAACTGGTAGCTCCTTTCTTCATTTGAAAAATAAGAGGAGTAACAATAAACAGGGTAGTGTCTACATCGGAGAAGAGATCCAGAAACACCTTTGTAAAGAAAGAGTCATTGAATTTAGAAGAATAAAAGGGAGGGTGGCATTGAGGGAGAGAGAAGGTACGGCATTGGCTGCTGGCGTTCTCGCCGCTGCCCGCCGGCGGCTCTTGGTGGAGCAGGTGCTGTCGGCCATTGAAGAGTTCCCTTGAGGCGATGGAATAAAAACCTCTCATGACTTGGTCTCTGAGGTTCTGCACAGTAATTTAATTTTAGTGCCACCTGGTTCCTGTATTATGATTTTTTGCTTAGTTACAGTCTAAGTTGACATAAATGATTTCAGCTGAATTATCAATTCTGCCTCCTGTTATTTAATTTTTAGTAATATCAGAACTCATGTATTTTCACATATTCTTTGAACTCTAAATTTTGTCTTGATCTTTAAACTTTTTAGCTTACCTTGCTTGTTTTCCTGGGCTAATGCTCTTCTTCCCTTCCCAACTCAGCATGTAATATCTTGTATCGTTATAAAAGACAACCCCAGTGTAGTATTTCTTTTTAGCTGTTGAACTTAAACTGCTCAAAACCAATTAGTTTCTGTAAATTTTTTTTTATTTTTTATTTGTTTGTTTTAGCATTTCCTCACTTTCTGGTACTACAAGATACTTCAAAGTCATCTTGTATATGTGCCCTGTCTCAGCTCTAGAATCCACCGTTTCTCCAACAGCACCCCTCCCCCCTCTTTTTAAAGAGTCAAGTTAGAAATCAAGGTCTGGGCACTAGGTGTGCTTACTGCTACTGGGTGTCCTTGCCTCTAAGGTTTCTCAGCTGACAGCAAGGAAATATATGTATGTGAATGTATTAATCTATGTATATATACATATCTGCAAATATTTATAATACACACACACACACACACACACACACATCTCTATACTAAGCTAAACACGAGTTTGTACTGATGTTCTCAACTCTAATCCAGCAATGTAGGGCATTCTAGCCTTTCCCCTTGCTTGTATGTAACTTCCCACTCAAACAGGGAAAAACCTACCTGCCACCATCCACCCTCGGTCGCTGAATCATTCAGTTCCGGCATACACGTATAGTGCCATCTCCTGGGGAAAACAGCTTTACCAGCCAGGGTGCAGTGCTCCGTGTGGTTCCTTTTGCCTTCAGTCTGGCTGACTCCGCTCACGTCCGAGGTCAGGTCAGCCTCTTCCCATCCTCTTCAGCGAGGCCATTTCATACACTTAACAGCACAGTTAGGTTCTTTTGTCAGTCTGTATTACACCCCTGATCCCCTAAGTAGTATGTTTTAAATTCACATACTTTAAAGTTCATCGTCCGTGCTGTAAAGTTCTGTGGGTTTTGACAAATGTGCTGTGCCCTGTATTCATGGTTACAGCGTCACACAGAATGGTTTCCCTGCCCTACACTCCCCTGTGCTTCACATACTCAGCCTTCGCCCCTTCCCCAAACTCCTGGCAACCACCGATCTGTTCACAGTTTCTGTAATTTTGCCTTTTTTCATATCTGGTGTTTAAATTTTCGTCTGAGGCCATTTAGTTTCACCAGAGGGAAATGGATCCCCAGCTCTGCCGAGCAAGGGAGGGAGGAAAGGGATGTGTACAGATAGGTGTGTGCTGGTAGGAGCCAGACGGAGAAGATTGGTTTGGGGACACAGTGTTCAGCTTGAGGTTTTCACTTTCTGGCTCTATTTATAGTCTTGTGCTTGCTCCCACTTCCCATGGTGCCTAGTAGTCCCAAGTCCAGAGGCTGATGAGTTCAGTTTCTCCAGAGAATAAACACAGTCTCTTTCCTGTGTGGGGGTGGGGGGTGGGGGATGTTGGTGGTCACTCATTGCTCTAGGTGGAGGGGCACACACCTGGGGCCTGACTGCTCTTTTATTTAGACTTTTTAACCAATCTCCTGTTTTCAACTCTGTGTTGCCTTCCATTTTTTGGAGGCATCTGGGCCTCCAATTCCTGAGCCTTCTAGAGTTACAGACATCATTGCTCATGTCAGCGGAATCACTCTCTGCAGGCACTTGGGTTTCAGTGTTTCCTCTGCTTAGCCATTACTTCTCTGTTTTCTGTCTTCCAAAATTATGTTAAGATCTCAAATCCATCACTGTTTACTTTTTCTTTGTCTTGGTGGGTGTATGCCTCTTTTAATCAGAAGTCTCACTTGCTTTTAGAAGTTTGCTGTTTTGTACAACTGTTATTATAATCACTCTCGAAATTTTTAAAAGCCACATTTCCTTGTATGGCTTGCCTCTCCTTGATCTGTGTTTTGCCAGTACAGCTCTTAATGTGCAATACAGTCAAGATAAGGAAAATAATTATGTACAGTTGATTTCCACATGAGTAATGCTTGGAAGTGGACCTATAAAAAATGATCAGCAGTATTCTTTTGAAACTTGCTGAGGTCAGCATTCCTGCTCCCTTTGTGTTCTCCCAGTGGCGACACCCTGGGAACCGTCACTCCTGGCAGGGTTTGGGTGTTTCTACCCTGACTTCTTTGAGGGAAGTGTGTGTTCTGACGCTGTCTTCCTCAGCCTTTTGTAGCAAGTGGAATACCAGCAGGCCAGGCCAATTCATATTATGGACCACTTAACTTTGGACTTGTTATTACAAAGAATATGGGACAGAATCGAAGCTCTATTTTCTTTAGTACAGGAAGAGAATATTTATGAAAGTCTTAATTGTTTGTATAATTCCAGTAAGTGGAACCGGTAGCTTCTAATGGTTTATGGTTATGTTTTACTGAACACACTGAAAGGGCTGCATGCATTTTCTTACCTGAAGGGACCGAATGGAATGAGTTGAGAGCTTGTTTGGAGGTTCTATCAGGGGAGCGCAGCGACTCACATACCCTTGACCGAAGACCGGCCCTCTCCTCTAGTTGGGAAGGCCATCTTCTTCGACAGAGCGCGCAGCTTTGGGAGGGACGCACATGGATCGGTGAGGGAGAAAGGGGACACCCACCTAGCCAGCCAGGTCAGCCTAATCAACCCTGGCGATCAATGGGGTGACTGATGTCGCAGCCAAATCACCCTCACATCCTGGAATGAGTTGAAATAGCAGTTTTAATAAGGGGTCCCCAGCCAGGTGAAGGCTTAAAGAGATGCCTTTAGCATGCCCATGGTGGACCACACAGCTTCCTTTATGTGACCTCATTTATCACTCATTCTCAGTGACCACTGAGGTAGCTATGAACCCTTTGCAGATATGAACTTGGAGCCGTCTTCCTCGGTGAGGGCAGAGCCAAAGTGGGAGTCCAGGGCCCGTGCACTAGCCACTGTGCACCACCTTTGGGCTGGGTGTCCCAGCTTAGGCTGATGTTTCCCCTGTGCTTTGCTTCCAGGTCAGTGAGAGTCAGTGTAGCACGGTGATTGCACATGGACTCTGGAGCTACACCACCCACGTAGGAATACCGATTCCACCAGGTTCCAGTCGGGCTCTGTGCCTTAGTCTCTCCACCTGTAAGATGGAGAGAGTGATAGTGGGAATTAATATTGTAGAACACCTAGTGGACACTATACAAGTGCTTACTAAATAGGTAAATGGTATTGGACGTCTAGTCCTCTCCCCATGCTCACTACCTAAAGGAAAGCAAGGATTGTGTCCTCTTTAGGCCTTGCCGAAGGGAGAGCTGGGTGGACACAGGTGTGTGTAGAGGTGAGAGCGTTTCCCTTCCTACATGGAAGATTTGGGGCGGATGGGTAATACGCTTGAGCTGAAATGTCACTGGGCAATGCCGGCCATCAAGTACTTCCTGAGCAAAATCTAAGATATGCTCACCCCTTGATGTCCTTGAACAGCTCCATAGAGCTTTAAAATGGGTGAAAAATTCCAAGGGTTGGACTGAAATCATCAGACAAGAAATGGTAAAATAATGGAGTTATTTCTGTCTTTGTTCCACAAAGTGAGGCGGCTGAGCCAGGTGACTCCACATGTGTTCGGTCTTGGTGGTCATGAGCTTCCCGACTTAGCAGGCGGGCGCAGACCCATGTGAGGCAGATGCTGATCTGCTTAGAGAGAAAAAGCGGAATGATGGAGCAGATGGAAATTCTCCAGTGTTTTCTGCCTGGTGAAGATTCTCAAGGCTGCCTTTCTGTGCAATTGTGGAGATCTCTGGCTGCAGCTCTGTTTCCTTTTGTCTGCTGGCCACAGTGACCTGTATCCCTGCGCTGAATCAGTCAATGGCAGTTGGTGCCACACTGCTCCGCAGAGGCTACTGTCTAAATGGAATTAAGGCAAGTACCATTATCGGTATGTTTTGCTCAGCCTGCGTAGGCTCCAGCACAGAGCGCCTGTTTCAGAATACGGATAATTGCACGTATTTGGGAACCAGAGAGTTACAACCAACGAAGGTTGACCTTTGTCTGCTCTTGTAGTCACCAAGGAAAAGGAGCCAAAAGGGTTCAGAGTCTGAGGGTTAAGCAGACGGAAAAGGGTTGGGTTCCTCAGTCTGGGAGACGCTGACTGATATTTATTTCTCAGATATCAACCTAGAAAAGTATCAAGTAATTTTAATCATCACCACAGACTTAACACTGGACTTCAGTGGCTCATCCACCCAGTGGACTGGTTGGAGATTCAGTGGCATTTCGAGGACAGTGTTGAAGGTTCTCTTACCAGACAATTGGTTGTGATTATTCTGATTAATGAGATTATGCAGTAGAAAAGCAAACAAAGCCGAGGCTGCCCAGCTGACCAGGAAAACCTGTTTCTTCTCTTCCCTTCTATTTGAAGAGGAGCTGTGGTGTGGGAGCAAGTGGAGGCGCCGGCTGGTCTTCATTAACCTCTGGTCTGTTGCTAATTTTAGGAAGCATTTTATTAGTATTTGGGAAGTGTGGTCAAGAATTCCTTCACTGACCTTTCTTCCTCCACTGGGAAGACCCTGTTGAAGTGATGTCTGTATTTAGTTTTCCGAGTAGTTGGAATTCTTGATAATAACCCAGCAGAATGCTGCTGCCTCCTGGTTATTGATTGAGCATTTATTTTCAAGAGAAAGAACAGCGGCAACATTATGTACAGGATCCAGCGGAAGTAAGGCCTGCTTGTTGGTAGGGTAATAACACGGATGTGATGATTTATTTGAACATTTCACCTAAAATGTCATACAGTGTGCTTGAGTGTGATGTTGTTATGTTACAGAAAGAATTACATGCTTATGATTTTGTAAGAAAACAGGGGCGTTGTTTGTGCCAGATTCTACATTAGTTAAGAGCTGAGCCCTGGTATTGAACTCCTGGGTCTGAGTCCTTGCTGTACCATTGCCCAGCTTTGAGATTCTCAGTAAGTCACTTAACCTTTCTGGGCCTCAGTTTTCTCATCTAAAAAATGGGGCTAGTAAGTGCTCCATCCAAGTTAGCTGCTGTGAACCCCGTTGTTACTGTTACTGATTTTGTTACCTGACTGATGATGGGGGAAGAGCACGAGGTCTGTTGAGCGCACACGGCCGCCCCTTTCTGGGTCTTCCTCTCAGTGAGTGTGAGTGAGAGCACCCGGTGGGAACAGCAGACGACAGCGCCGTGGCATAAGGCGTCTCCCACCTGTAACTTCAGTTCTCTCCAGCAGCTGCTTCCCAGGGAACACTGGTGATTTCAATTCATTCTTTCTCTTGCCTATTCTTTTTTCTGGGTCACTACCTTCAGATTTAAGATTTTCAGGCTTACCATTGTGAGCAGGTAAACCTTCATTGATTATTTTCCATGACCATGGACTATTGGCCGAGAGATCTGATCTTTGACAAATGGAGGAATTTGTTCCCACGCTCTTGAACTCCCCCTGACCCAGGACAACGTGTAGTCCTGAGTAAGAGAGTGCGGTGGCAGCGGAGCGGGGAGCCCGTTAGCTGCACTGCTGGGTTGAGGAGAGAAGGACTCAAGGGGAAAGCCCGAGAGTGGATATTTGCAGGGCAGCTGAGCTGGTTGAAAGTCGGTATTGTTTAACTCCCAACTTCTCAGAAGATTTTCCTCGGCTGAGTGGGCTTGGTGGAGCCCTGGCTTGAGAGTGTTGCTTAGCAAAGAGATTTTGAGACACCAGTCTCGGAGAGTCCAGCACTGGATCCCCTGCCTCCCCTTCACCCGCCCTCAGCTGCCATCCTGAGCCTCCTATTAGATAATCGAGTGTGCTGGAGGGAGGGACCAGTGAGGGGGCGAAGTTTAATCATTGAACTGAGCAGCCTGGAAGTATTTAACGAGTAGCACTGAGTTCCCCAGAGGCCTCCAGCCTGAATTGGAAGTGGGCAGTACTCCGGAGACGGGAATCCACACGGCACAGATATCTCCGACTGACTGAGGAGAACCCAAACTTGGGAAAATGTTTGCGGTGCACTTGACGGCATTTTACTTCACCAAGCTGAAGGAGGATCAGATCAAGAAGGTAAGGAAGGACTCAGGAGGCTGAGCGATGTCTGGTTCACTTTTCACTGACAAACACATACTTCCACAAGGATTTAAGAGAGCTTATTACAAAATATACCGGTGCCCTGGACAGATACTTCAATTGGTTAGAATGTTGTCCCACTATGCCAGGGCTGCGCATTTGATCTCTGGTCAGGGCACACACAGGAAGCAACCAATAAATGCATAAATAAATGGATCAATAAATTAATGTTACCCTCTCTCTGACTCCCTCCTCTCTCCCCCTTTCTCTCTCTAAAAATCAATAAATAAAAATTTTTAAAAATCATACAGGGCTGCACTAGACCAGTAAAAAGCTCAGAGGGGGAAGAGGAAGTGAATCTCCCATAGGCTGGATGCTACACACTGTCCTGGGTCCTCAGTTTCACTCAGAACTTCTGGCAGATGGCAGATGGGAAGGGGATGAGGAGAAGTCTTTGGAAACCGGGTACACTGTGTGATGTGGGGAATGTTTGAGGGGAAGGGTAAAAGGAAAGGAGAGTCATTTTGAAAGAAATCTTGAGAACTTGTAATTTACATGATTTTTCATGTGCTTGAAAATACGAATACAGCACTGAGAGGGACGTATGTTTTAATGTGTGGTAATTGAAACCCTTCTCTGTACGTGCCGTGTGCTATAAAAGGTGGACGTTATTTGGCCACTTCACCCAAGAAAGCTGCCTGCCAGATTCACTGCAGGGTGGCTGGTTCAGAGTTGCCCAGGCTCCACCAGGGGCCGTGGGCACTCTCCTGTCCAGCCGGAACCACTCAGACTGCCACAGGCAGCCCTCCCAGCGGGTGGGCGTGGCCAAGGTCACCCAGGTGTGTAAGGTGGTGCTGAGGGAGGTGACGGGAGTTGCTGCCTCCTGCTCCTGCGTCCCGATGCCTCTGGGCCTCTCAGACAGCGGAAGCTGGTCTCATAGCTCTTGTGTTTGGTGGGATAAACTCACCAAGTCTAGTTCATTAGAGAGTTGGGTTGGAGGTTATAGCATATCTTGAAGGTAAATCCATCAGATGTAACCTGTCTTAATTTTCATTTGTTGATTAGATTCGCGAAGTCCTTTGCTAGCTTCCCCAGGAACTGGAAGCGTGCTCTACGACACTGCTTAAGGCCCGCTTTCTGGTGTTAGCTGCGTAGTAAGGGTGGCACCTGCACAGTGACTCTCCAGCCCCTGGGGGCAGTCTTGGAGCCTCGGCACCTGTGCTTCTGCAGATCAGTGTCCTTTCCTTGAGCCTCTGTGCTGGCTAATCCTTTGTTACGTCCTAGCACCCGGCAGACGTGTTTGTCCACCACCAGCTCAGGTGCAGGCTCCGGAGGCCCCTTGACTGGAAATGCAGCCATCGTGGATCTGTGCCAGGTTTTCCTGGCGGCAGGGCCAGCCTTTGTCAAGATCTGCCGTTGACCATTCCTCTCCCTGTGGCAGGCAAGACAGCTGGTGAGAGTGACTGGCATAGGGAGAGTCAGGAACGCTTTATAGCCACCTCGAGCAGGGGGCTGCACAGGTACCGGGAGTGGTCGGAGGCTGATTTAGGGCTGCTGGGGTGCGTCACAGGGTCTGAGAACGTGCCTGTTCCCTCCAGGTGGTGAAAACGCACCTGGTCGGAAGGCGCAGGCGCTTTCTCCCTCCGGGGTCAGTCCCTGCTTCCTCCCCTAGAACTGCCGAGGTCCTGAGCCGAGCTCGCCTGCTAGGGTTACTGTTCAGGCCCTGGAACTACTTTTTAAAAATTCTCTATACCAGTATTAAAACAAAGACGAAGTAAAACATAAAGGAGGGAAGGAAAGAAGAAAGGAAGGGAGAGAGGGAGGGAAGAAAGAAACTGCCCTGACAACTTCCCTTTCAGTTCAATATATTGATAGTGTTTGACCTATGGATACCATTGGGCTAGAACTGGTCACTGGCCTGTGGGTTGTTCACTCATAAGAGAAGGACTAGTGAGGTTTTCACAGTGTCCTTTTTACGGTCTAGAAAGTCAGCATTCCGAGGAGTGGAAATGTTCCCTTTAATCCCACCCCCTCACAGCCCCGTCAGATTTGCCTTCTCTCACGGTCTGTGTGTTTGCAGTTACATGGGACATACAATTCCGAACCTGTGCCCTTCACTTATTTTTACCACTTATGTGCATTTCTCCATTTTTTTTTTTTACAATTACTTTAACATCTTCCATCCTAATGTTCCATCAAGTTGGGTATGCCATAACTTAACTTTTCCTTTTTGTTGCACTGGCTACTTCAGAAACATTTTTTCTTAACAGTTTAAAATTGCTGCCATAATGATTGGTCTGTATTTAATGTTGGCCACCTTTGGGCTTATTGCCTAAGGATGGCTTCCCACAAGTGACCCCACCAGGTCAGAGTTGAGCCTTTTTATGGCTTGATTCACAAGGCGGGACCTTTGGATTACGTGAGTGCGGAAGTCCCTTGCAGCCCCCACACCTGCCATTCTGTAAGCTCCGCACTGATGTTTTACAGTTTGTTCTTCCTCCAGTAAACGTGCTGCTGCCTCTTTTGTATATAAGACATCCCAGGTGTGGTTTGTGAGTTGCTCCGAAAGTGGGCTTGGTTTCTGCAATTCAAGCACCTGGCGCCTTGGCGCCTACAACATGTGTGCCTAGTTCCATGGGCCCAAGAGTCGCCCATTTGGGTTTGTACTATAGGGTTCCCCCCAGTGTAAGTTCCATCCTTCCCTTCTAACTCTGTACCAGGTGCTGTGGAAGGTACAAAGAATAAATAAGAAATTGTTTCTAAGTTGACGTTCTTTCTGTCCTAACTCGAATTACTGAAATAGCAAGAGCAGTAACCCAAAGTCCCGAATGACTGTTTAACTGCAGCTCCAAATTGACACGAATGGGCTCAAAACCGTTACACACAGAAGGGGTGACATTAAGCCGATGCCCAGGGAAGTTCTCCAGGGCTGAGTGGAAATGAGCAGTAGGTGTAGGGGCTCCGTGTGCTGGGCCTTGGGCGATGAAGGGAGCAATCTTCATTCTTGTGTAGCGTATCTCACCCTTCCCAAGCCCCAATTACTTGGGTCACGTCTCTTTCGTTGGTTTTCTCTGTGTGCATGGCAGTGCCAACCAATTAGTCGTAAACAGACTCAGGGTGACAGAAAGTCCTTAATGAAGCATGACCTGGTTCCAGCCTATCTTCTCAAACACACTGAAAGCCCAATTGTCCTGTTTTGTTAATGGCTCTCTAACAGTTTTCTGGCACCCGAGTTCCTGGAGCCGTGGGCTTTCTCTGGCTTGGGCGTCCGTGTTGGCCCCAACTGAGCCGGGACGCCTGCCCTCTGGGCCTGGCCGATGGTTGGGCACCTGTCCTGTAATGAAAGTCATGTGGTCCCTGCACTTTTGGCTTAATTTGTCTCTTGGGCTTGTGGGTCCTGCATGGAACGGTGAAGCAAAAGCAGGCCACATGGTAAGGACTTGGGAGACTGCATTATAGTCCCAGTGCAGCCACTTACCGATGGCTGCCCGAGTGCTGCTCAGTGGCCTGAACCTTGGAGCCCTTATCTCTCAATTAGGGGCAATCACACTGCCCTACCTGACTGCCTTCAGAGGGATGTCACGGATTTCNCAATCTTCATTCTTGTGTAGCGTATCTCACCCTTCCCAAGCCCCAATTACTTGGGTCACGTCTCTTTCGTTGGTTTTCTCTGTGTGCATGGCAGTGCCAACCAATTAGTCGTAAACAGACTCAGGGTGACAGGAAGTCCTTAATGAAGCATGACCTGGTTCCAGCCTATCTTCTCAAACACGCCGAAAGCCCAATTGTCCTGTTTTGTTAATGGCTCTCTAACAGTTTTCTGGCGCCTGAGTTCCTGGAGCCGTGGGCTTTCTCTGGCTTGGGCGCCCGTGTTGGCCCCGACTGAGCCGGGATGCCTGCCCTCTGGGCCTGGCCGATGGTTGGGCACCTGTCCTGTAATGAAAGTCATGTGGTCCCTGCACTTTTGGCTTAATTTGTCTCTTGGGCTTGTGGGTCCAGCATGGAACTGTGAAGCAAAAGCAGGCCACATGGTAAGGACTTGGGAGACTGCATTGTAGTCCCAGTGCGGCCACTTACCGATGGCTGCCCGAGTGCTGCTCAGTGGCCTGAACCTTGGAGCCCTTATCTCTCAATTAGGGGCAATCATGCTGCCCTACCTGGCTGCCTTCAGAAGGATGTCACGGATTTCGGGGTGGGGGGGGCACACTTGAGAGCACTTGTAGCCTGCAGTGCATGTTCTTAGCCTTCGGTAGAAGTGTGGGAGGTGGTTCACCCAGAAACAGGCTGGGGTCAAGTCTTGGCGACCTGGATGGATAGACATGTCACTCAATACAAAGCAGGGCTGGCAATACAGGGCACCAGTGCTACTGTCCCTTTTCTTGCCTTGGACAATAATCCATCCCCGTGAGCCCTGGGAATCCAGGCCACCCCGACCGAATGATTAGTGTGGGGGAGGAAGCTGTTCTTCCATTCTTGGTGTGACACTATAACCTTCAAGTGGACTGAGGAGAGCCGTAGTGATTTTTATAACTTCCCTATGTCAAGGGGTCCTGTGACCCAGCTTCCTGGTTACTTGAGTGGCACCTACTCATTTCCAATAGCAATTGGGGCTGGCTTTAGGAGTTAAACTTCATTCTAATTAGAATAACCTCAATTAAAAACAAAGTGGAGATGTACAAGATTAGAGTTTAGAGATTGTAGTTGGAAACTGATTTTGGCTCTGAGCTTCCTAGCAGCCCATAAACGGAGGGAAACATGTTCGGATGTATATTGTCATCATTGGATGAAAGAAAGCACCTGTGTTTGGGAATTCAAGGTTCTAGCTGTAGCTAGTCTTCCCTGGTGGAGAGGTGATGGGATGATGGTGAGGGGTCTGAACTGGGGTTTAGAAACCCGGCTCTTTCTTAGTTTTTGCCTCTCCACTGTCCCATCCGAAAAATGGGGGGATCATTTCTTCCTCAGATCTTGCCCTTTGGAGGAATAAATCCCACCTCTTCGATTCCACTCTGTTCTCCCAGCCCCCCACCTTGTCCCCAGCTTAATGAGGGGTCAGGCAAGGAACCTCCAGGAATCTGCATCACACAGTCGTCCCATGCAGCTTCATCACAGATTGGGGATGTCCAGCGGGCAGCTTGGTCAACCTGGTGTGTTTCCAGGTGGACAGGTTCCTGTACCACATGCGGCTCTCCGATGAGACCCTTTTGGACATCATGACTCGGTTCCAGGCTGAAATGCAGAGGGGCCTGGGGAAGGACAGCAACCCCACGGCCTCAGTGAAGATGCTGCCCACCTTCGTCAGGGCCATTCCAGACGGCTCCGGTGAGTGGGGCTGGGGGCTGGCTGCCCAGGGCTTTCCCCAGCATTGGGGTCCCGGGGCTCCAACCAGGCTCCAGGCTCTGGGGCTCTTGAAGGAGCAGGGACTGATGTCTGAGGGGGTCTCAGGGTCCTTTGATTAGATTGGCCAGGTTCTGAGCCCCTTTGGAACAAGGCCTGGGTCAAAGCAGTTTGACTCTGCAGTTTGAGAGGCCCCTGGGAACTGGGGTGAGGAAGACCATGTTCCCTTGCTAACAGGTAGGTGTGTGGGGTGGGTAGTGCACCACCCTGGAGGAACATGAGCTTTGGAGAGAGACAGTCCCGCTTTGAAGTCTTGCCCGGCTCCTGACACTGCTGTGAGGGTGCTGAGGGCACTGTGGTCCTTGGCGGGTCAGCCAGCAGTTGGGAGGAAGCACCTGAGTCATGGGGTGTGTGTGGTGGGAGAGGCACCGGGGCAAAGTCCTGGCTTCCTGTGTGGTGGCGGCTCCACCTGCAGAGGTGTGTCCACGGAAGCATCAGAAAGTGGCCTTTGAGGGTCTGGAGGCTGCTGGGTGGATGTGCCTTCCTGGCCCTGGCCGCCTCAGGGAAGGCTTAGAAATGAAACTGTCCAAGTTTGAGAAACTGCGCTTCCTCAGGCCAGGCAACACCTCCTGCTTTCTTCGCTGTCTCCTCATCACACAGTAAATCTTAAATAACTTTTACCAGGGGTCCTGTTGCAGCGGGGTCCGAGTGCAGAGGTCTTGGCAGGTCCCAGGACCCCTGCACGCCTGTCCTCATCCGTACAAGGGCTGTGGCCAGTTCGTGCTACCAACTTGCAGGGCCGCTGGGGCCAGATGAGGTTATGTGGCAGGATTGTTTTAAAGTCTCCAAAATGTACCAAGTCCTCAGTGACTCTTGTGAGCTGGCAGGGTAATTTCATGACTAGTAACTATGGTGTAGTTTCCGCTCCGTTGGTCCGAGCCTGCCTGATGGGGGCATAACTGTCTGAACCCTAGTTGTCTCCCCGTGTTTCAGCCAGGGAGCTGCACCTGACTCCTCTCTCAAAGTGCCTTCAAAGTGCCGTTACCAGTGGTCCCTTCTCCTTTACCAGTCCTGAGGGAGGTGCCCGTCACCTGATTTGGAAGGCCTGGCACCAGCTACCTCTCTTCGTGGTCTCTTCCTCCAGGCAGAGCCCTCGGCCTCCTGGGGCACGGGGTGAGCCTTGAGGGGGAAGCCCCGGGGCCTGCACTGGGACGGGGCCCCAGGCTTGGGTGAGCTGAGACTCACCTGGGGAGATCCCTCAACATGCAGTGTCCCAGGCCTGTCCCCCTGGAGATTCGGAATCTCCACGGGCCACACACACAGTCACCGTGCGCCTCTGGGAGAGGCTGCACCAGGGACTGGGGAGCAGCAGGCGGCCAGGCCCCGACGGTGGCTGAGGGGGAGGAAGCCCGGGTGTCGCGTGGTCTGCACGGTCACAGGAGCATCACCCGCAGTAGGTAGATTGTCAAGAAAGCCTCACCCTCTTGGGAGGTCATTTAAAAAAAGTTATTATTCTTTAATTTATTTTTAGTTATAATTAACATATAGTTTCAGGCATGTAACACAATCATTCGATATTTGTGTATATTGTGATATGACCACCTCAGCAAGTGCAGTTTGTATCCGTCACCACGCAGGTACACATTTTATTTTTCTTGTGATGAGAACTTTTAAAAAATATATATTTATTTATTTATCTTTAGAGGGGAAGGGAAGGAGAGAGGAAGAGAGACATCAATGTATGGTTGCTTTCTCGTGCATCCCCTGCTGGGAACTGGCCCCTGCCGGGAACTGGCCTGCAACCCAGGCATGTGCCTTGACTGGGAATCAAACCACTGTCGTCTGGTTCACAGGCCCACGCTCAATCCACTGAGCTACACCAGCCAGGGCTGTGATGAGAACTTTTAAGATCCACTCTCTTAGCAACTTTCAAATGTGCAATATAGTGCTATTAACTATAGTCCCCATTCTATACATTACCTCCTTATGATGGGAGGTCCTAATAGTTTTAATAACAACTGTAAAGCCCCTGATGACCCCACTCCTTCTGGGCAGGTCCTCACCCCCCCGCCCCACCACCGTCCATGAGTCTTTCCTCTGGGGTCAGAGTCACAGAAGAGATTACGCCACATGGTTCCCACGATGTAGCATCTTGAATTCCGAGGGGAGCGAGGTGACTGCGTGGTGATAGTGGCACTGGTGGCCGGAGAATGAATGAGTCCATGCCAAAACTGTACCAGGTCTCACACACCACTTCCCGGCTGGACACGGCACGAGAACCTCTTTTATTCAAATCCCTTGGTCTATCCTGGTTGGTGCCAGAGGTGTTTTCCTAAAGTCTCAGCCAGATCTTGGTGCTCTTCTACATAAAACCTTCCCGTGGCTCATCCTCACCTTCTTGGTAAAGCCCAGGCTCCGTGGGAGTGGGGTGGCTTTTCAAAGTCCTGCCTCATTTCTGTCACACCTCCCTCCTTCCTCAAAAGCCCAGTCGCGCCCCCCTCGGCCCAATGTGAGCTCATTTCTCCATGAAGTTTCCTCTTCCCAGGACCTCGGCTCCTGTCTGGCTGCCCTCCCATCCTTCAGCACTCGGCTCTGTGTCGCCCCCTCCGGGTCGTCCACTCCTGCCCTGGGTTGGATGCCGCTCCCTGGCGTCCCACCGTCAGAGCACTTGCCCTCCTGTGTGGAACTGGCTGACTGACTTGTCCGTATTTCTGATGATGGAACCCACAGACTTTCATCTTTGTGCCTGGTCTGCTACGTGGCACAGAGTCGTGCTCAGTAAATTCGTACACAGACTGTGATCTCCCCTAATTCCTATGTGAGGAGAGAACGTCTGTGAAAGCAGCTGTCACTCGGTACATGATGAGGGCTAATCAGGTTGCTCAGGTTCTTGGCTTCCCTCCTGAATAATAAATGGCCCCGTCAGGCTCCTTTGGGGGATGATCTGGGGAGGGGAGAATCTCACTTTCCAGGTGTCTCCACAGAAACAAAGGTCAGGCTGGCTGGGTCTGTAAATGAGGGCTCTAAACCTTTGCTACTCTAACAGTGGCCCACTGACCAGCAGTGGGCAGCCCCTGGGACTTGTTTTTATAAAAATTTTATTTAGCCCTGGCTGGTGTAGCTCAGTGGATTGAGTGCGGGCCTGCGAAATAAAGGATCACGGTTCAATTCCCAGTCAGGGCACATGCCTGTGTTGCAGGCCAGTTCCCAGCAGGGGACACACAAGAGGCAGCCATACATTGATATTTCTCTCCCTCTCTCCTCTCTTCCCCTCTAAAGATAAATAAATAAACATTTTTAAAAAGACCTTAGAGGAGAAAGGAGGGAGAGGAGAGAAACATTGGTGTGTGGTTGCCTCCTATGCGCCCCCTGCTGGCGACCTGGCTTGCAACCCAGGCATGTGCTCTGACTGGGAATCAAACCTGCAACCCTTTGGTTAGTAGTCTGGGGCTCAATCCACTGAGCCACACCAGCCAGGGCTGGGGCTTATTTTGAAGACTCCAAATCTCAAAAGCTCAGGCACCACATCCGATAAATCACAGTCTCTGTGTTAACAGGATTCTTGGGAGAGTCACCTGCACACTAAAGCTGGAAGAGCAGCCCCAGGGCTGGCCTCTGGCTCTTTGATCGCCAGGAGCAGAGGCCTGTTGTATAAGGACACATGACAGGGAATGGAGACACACAGGATCCTGTGGGACTCTGAGGGTGAAGCTGTGGTCCCTTCAGGCCTCCAGGGAACTGGGACTCAAGGATTTTCTGCTGTGGTTTCAGCCTACATCCCTGTGGCCACTCCAGCTACCCAGTTACCTCCAGTTTTCAGGATGCTTCCATTTCAATTTTTACCACCTACCAGCAATTTCCCTCTGTTTTTAAAAAATATTTATTAAAAAAAGGATTTTATTTATTTATTTATTTCTAGGGAGAGGGAAAGGGAGGGAGTAAGAGAGAGAAAGAAACATCAGTGTGTGGTTGCCTGTCATGTGCCCCCTACTGGGGACCTGGCCCACAACCCAGGCATGTGCCCTGACTGGGAATTGAACCTGCGACCCTTTGGTTCACAGACTGGCACTCAATCCATTGAGCCACATGAGCTGGGGCCAGGGCTCCCTCTGTGTTTTATTTCACAGGATGGGAATCTGAATTGCCAGCAGGCAGGCCCCTTAGATCCATGCATCAGTGTCTGGGGTCCCATGGTACAGAACGAGACCACTTGGTTGCCGGGGTTGGTGGGCGTGGTGTTTCACTTCCCTGTGCCTTCGGTATATATGATGCCTCATGCTCGGTACACATAGCCACTTTCGGGCACAGACAATTCTTTAGAAAGGCTTGCTGGTTCAAGAGTTCGCACACCTAAGTTCTCATCCCATGTCCGTGGCTGACGCTGAAGGCTGTGGCAGGGGTCCCGGGAAGGAATGCTGTCTGGGTCCTGAGCTGAAGTCATTAGGGTGGGCTGCCTTGGCTCAACGTGTGCGTCATTTCCCCTTTTATCAATAGCATCTGTCGTTGCTTGTCTGGGTGGTGGTACATTTTCTCATTTTGAAGTGACTCTGGCCCCAAATACTGAGCATACTTGACCCCTTAAGGGCCATCATTTGGTCCCTGCCTCCAGCCCCCGTCCCCCGTCTGTCCTGGAGTGTTTTCCCTCCGCCCATGAGACAGAGGCTGGCATGGGGCCAGTTTCTCCTCCCTGCACTGCCTGCTCCTTTTCTTCCACCCCGAATCTGCGTCCCCCAGGCTTGGAGCAGCAGCTCTCTCTCCCATTTGTGGCCTGGTAATGCTAGAATAGGCCCCACCCTCGGGCCCATCTCCTATCAAGTTTGCGTTTGCCTTCTCCATAGGAATGCAGGTATTCCCTGCAGCCCGGCTCAGTGGGCGGGGCTGTGAGAGACTTGGCTCCCACCCCAGTTCCACCCCTTCCCGCTTCCCTGGAGGGCTCAGATCAAAGGCTGCGCCTCTGGAGTCTCAGGAAGCGTGCAAAAGGGTGCCTCGCTCTGTGGGGTGGTTGGGAGACCGATGACGTTTCTTACATGTCCAACTTCTCATGTAGATCTTGCCATATAGCAGACCCTCAATAAATGATAACTTTATTTCATTTGTTTTTAAATAGAAAATGGGGAGTTTCTTTCCCTGGATCTTGGAGGATCTAAGTTTCGAGTCTCAAAGGTGCAAGTCTCTGAAGAGGGGAAACAAAATGTCCAGCTGGAGAGTCAGTTCTACCCAACGCCCAACGAAATTATCCGAGGGAATGGCTCAGAGGTACCAGGGCAGGGGCTCTGTGGTGCGGAGGGAAGGCCTTGGCTCACGTGTATGAGTGGCCGGGCTTCAGTCCAGTGTCCTGTGCGCTCTCCCCTCTGCAGCTGTTTGAATACGTAGCTGACTGTCTGGCAGATTTCATGAAGACCAAAGGGCTGAAGCAAAAGAAATTGCCCCTCGGCCTAACCTTTTCTTTTCCCTGCAGACAGACTAAACTGGAAGAGGTAAGCCTGGGGTTGGGGAGGGAGGAAGCGGCACAGGATTTGGAGTTTGGGGCTGGAGAATGTGTGGGAGTCAGGCTGGGAACTGGAGGGGTCAGCAGGACTTTCCTTGCTGTCTTTGCTTTTCTTCTTGTAAGCAATGACTTGGAAACAGGAGGCAGAGAGCTGGCTAACGTGGCTGCCTGGATTGCACGCTCCACGTGGGCACAGCATGGGGAGGGGGAGAACGGCGTGGCTCTCACCCCTTCGCTCAGTAGGTCTCAGACCTGGCAGGCATCAGAATCTCCTGGAGGGCTTGTTAGATGCGGGTTGCTGGGCCCTGCTGGGGTGTCTTAATCCGTGGGGGCTCAGGTTTGCGTTTCTAGCAGGGTCCCTTATGATCGGGATGCTGCTGGTCTGGGGACGACAGACAGCTGACTAGGACGGGAGTGGGAAGGCGTGGGGAGCCTCACCTCTACACGAGCCCTTAGGGGGAGGATTGTGGTGGGGTCCCTGGAGGGACAATGTTGAGCAGATGCCACACTGGGAATGTAGTCTCAGCTGTGCCACTAGCCAGACGAGGGCTCAGGAAATTCATCTCTGTGTGTCTCGGATGTTCAATTTGTAAACAGGGGGATGTCAAACCCAATTTTATGTAAATCTGTGAAAATAAATAAAGGTCCGTATAAGAGGAGAATAAACTTTCCGAGACCAGGGAGTTATGGTCAAGGGGCAGGCTTTCCCAGGCTTGTCCGGGGTGGGAGCCCGTGATCATGACACCCAGCTGGTCACGATACCCAGCTGACAGCCACGCCACGGATGACCTTGGTAAGATGGACCGCCGGGGGATGTGTGTGATACCTCTGACTTATAGGTATCAGAGAGTGGACAGGAAGTGGGTTTTCACCTCCCATGGACCTGGCTTTGAATCATTGTTCAGGAAGGTTGTGTTTCCTGGAAGTTACTTAACTCTTTGAACCCCTTGTTTTCTTATCTGTAAAACTTGCTAGGTAATACTTACTTGCTGCGGCAAGGTAAGCCTCAGACAAAATGCCCACAATCCTCAACACTGTTCCTGGTGTGTCCGTGGTCACTGAAAAGGAGGATGATTGTCCCTGATTCAACAGATGCCTGGGAGAGCAGGCACTGTTCTACATCGTTCTTCCTCTCCACCCCCAGGGTCTGGAGCACAGTGTCTTGTGTTTCTTAGGTGTCTGATAACTATCATAACTGTCTGACAATTGAAGGGTATAATCGATCATTTACTTGATTGCATTAAATGAGTATTTACCATCATCTATCCACACAGGGAGTGTGGGACCGAAAGTTCAGGGACTGAACTTTACTTTTTTATTATTTTATAAAGAAAGGATTAGGGAGCCCTGGCTGGTGTAGCTCAGTGGATTGAGCACTGGCCTGCAAACCAAAAGGTCACTGGTTTTGCGAAATAAAGGATCATGGTTCTATTCCCAGTTAGGGCACATGCCTGGGTTGCAGGTCAGTTCCCAGCAGGGGACTCACGAGAAGCAACTATACATTGATATTTCTCTCCTTCTCTCCTTCCCTTCCCCTCTAAAAATAAATAAATTTTAAAAAATCTTTAAAAATAAGGATTAGGGAAACACAGTAGAGGAAGGTTTCAGAGAATGTAGGAAGAGGTGGTGGGGGGGGAGAGGGGACCTTTGCTCTGAAGTGTCCTCTCTTTCTGGTTAGTGCCACACCTCTTATTTGAGCTCTGGAGATCCCACAGAGAAGGAAGAAAATTCTCAATCTCTGTGGGAGTCAGTTTGACTTTGAGAACCAAACTTGCATATTTTCTTTAACTTGGGGTGAATGTATGGTTTGGGCATTTATCTAAGTTAAATGCCCACAGCATCTAATAATGATAATAATGTACCTCAGATTTGAACACAGTGTCTTACACTATGCTGATACTCTATATTTGAGAAAGATTGTAGCTCAGAGAGGTTAAAAGACTTGCCCGAGGCCACACAGCTAAAGCGATGCCACCCAAGCTTGCGCGCGCCTGATCAAACAGCCTTTTCAGAAAGACACGGTTCTGGGACTTTGATTCAATGCCGACAGGGGCCCGAAAGCATCCGGCTCATTTTGTGTCATATTCCAGTGAGGATTTTCAAGGAACGTTTGAACTCGGGAAGGGTGCTGGGTTATACTGAGGAAGTGAGAAATGCTTTTAGTCACCAAAGTCTGGTTGAATTACTTGTAATTTATACAGTTTCCTCCCAAACTGCCTCTCCGTGAAGTCGAAAGTGAGGAAAAAACGCTTTAGACACAGGGGATGAATTAATGAGAGTAACTGAGTGTGGGCGAGGCTGGCTGGCGAGGAGCAGGTGGAGATTTCGTGACGCTAACTTCCAGGCTCTTGGAGAAGGTGGTCCGATAGGCCGAGTTCGTGTGGAAGGAGGAGGGGAGGGGAAGCCTTCATAAAGAGGCCTGGCCAAGGGGTCTTTGTGGTGAACTAAAACATGATCAAAGAAGGGGAGGACGTGGAACTGGAAAAAAGGGTGTCACTTGTTTATTTTGTCTCTGTTTTGTTGTTTTTTCGTGAGAGAACAGAAAAGTCTCAGCTGAAGAGAAATTTCTGTGTGTGTGTGTATGTGTATCTAATGACAAAATGGTAGTGTTCAAGATAGGAAAAACAAAAAGAGAGAGGGAGACAGAAATGGAAAAGTTTAGGGAAGAAAGTAGAAGTCATCTGTAATCCCCACCTTCAGAGATACCCACTATTAGATTTGGGTTTTCATGTCCATATTAGATGATGTTGTGCTGTACAGATAGTTTTAAAAAACACAGTTGTAGGTACTGCTTTTTTCATTAGAGAACATCACAAGCATTTGTTCCTTACGCCTCTAAATATCCTACCCCCAACAGGTTCCACGTTGTCCCTAGCACCTTTTCAGTGGGAACGCCACCCCACCATGCCTCAGATGAAGCAGGGGTTGCTTTCATAGCCTGTGAAAGCAGAAGTTAGGGAGAGTGGCCACTAGGTGGCGCTATGGTGCAGGGAGAAAGCCTGGTCGAGAGCTGGGAGTCCCAGGCCTGCGTTCCCGTTGAACTCTGCCCTTCACTCCCTGTGGGACCAGACCGATTTCCTTCCTCTCTGAATCCCAGCGTCATTACCCATAAAGAGATAGGATTGGGAAGATGTGGTCAGGGTATCTGTGAGTTTGGGCTCAGCTACTCTGGACTGTGTGGCCTTCTGGAACCCTAAGTCTCCAAGACCTCGTCCGGTCTGAAAAATTCTGATTATTTGCTAGTTTAGATGTGAAACTCTTGGGAAACACCAATTTTAAGCAAATACCTGATAATGCAAATTGAGAACCATTTCTGTAGAACTTCTGAAATTAAGTTCCCGAGGGAGTTCTACAAGGTAACACCATGTTAGTTGTGTTTTGTGGACCTGGCAAACCATACGTTCTGCACCCAGATATGTATCTAGCACACACCAGGTGCTTCCATCAGACCATTCCTATGCTGGGGTCAGGGAAGTGACGTTTCCATTTTACAGATGAGCGAACGGAGCGTTAGAGAGGTTCGATGGCTTGTGCGACCTCTTGTGATTCCAGGTGTCCTGACTCTTATCTATCATTCTTTCTGCCACTACGTGTAACGTTTCAAACTGCTCAGAAGGCAATAATAAAGATGCTTAAATTAATAGAAAAAGCCTCTGAAGAGATATTGAAAGAATTGGGGTGATTCAGCTCAGAGAGAAGAGGTGGGGTGCACTTTAAACATAAAATTCCTGCAGCGCATTTTCAGAACTGAGTGCCCTCTTTGTTTAGACGGCCTCTGAATTCTTCCCCCAGGGTGTCCTGCTTTCCTGGACCAAGAAGTTCAAAGCCCGGGGAGTTCAAGGCACAGATGTAGTGAGCTGTCTAACCAATGCCTTGAAAAGTCATCAGGTGAGGATTTTGCCTCAGGGTGCAGAGGTCTGCCAGTCCCCGTCCCTTTTCCTTGGGTGTGGGGTCTCACCTGGTGCCTGCCGGGGAAGGAGGACCAGAAAAGGAGCTGATCTCAGGGCAGGTCTCACGTGGTACAGATGTGGCTATTTGGGTAAACCCACTGGTGAGCCTCGGTATGTGGAGCTTGTTCCTGTTACTGCTGAAAGGTGGGCCCCACTCCGCTAGGGCCTCACCAGCTGCCTTGGCCCCCAGCGGGTGTCTTGGTCAGACCCCTGCTGTATGCAATGCTCCAACCCCCACCTCTCCTGAGGCTGAAAAGATCACGGTCTTTCCAGTCTGGTTCTCTATTGCACTTCCACTCTCTATTCGTTGAGTATCTGTATTTGTTTAATAACTTTTATAATAACCTAAAAGCAAGACACGCTCCTTGCTAGTTGCAGAGTACACAAATAAACCTAGATTAGTTGCTACCCTGACAGTGCGGGGACTGTTTTGATGGACGCGCTGCCCTGCTAGTTCCTTGGTAGTCTCTGTCTCTCTCTTACAGTTTCGCTTTTCTTTAAAATGCTCCCCCAAGCCTTGGGGAAGAGCAGTGCAATAGCCCAGGTTGTCTTGGCAGAAGGGAAACCCAGGCCCATAGTGCTGTCCATGGAAAGGACTTGGCTGACGCTGCCTAAGGTGTCCCCACAGTGAGGACTTCAGTGTCTTCTCCTGGAAACATCTTTGCTTCCTGGATCAACACGCTTTCCTCGGAGTTCCTCAGACAAGAGCTGGAGCCCCATGGGCCGCCCCTCACATTTCCATTGCACAGAGGCCTTCAGCCACAGAGCAGGAGGAGCATGGGTCCCCTCTGCACCCCTCTTTCACTCGCCTAGACCCCTGAATTGTGACAAAGGCTTGGCTTCCATCCGGCAGACCCAACAGGCAGGATCTAGTGATTTTCTCAACCAGCTGCCTTCACTGCTTTCCGGTTCCCTGTGGGGAAGGATGAAGGGATAACACCCCCTTCCCGCCCGCTGATGCCTTCTGGGGCTTGTGTTCTGACAGGACCTCGATGTGGATATCCTGGCCTTGGTCAACGACACCGTGGGAACCATGATGACGTGTGCCTATGACGATCCCTTCTGTGAAGTTGGTGTCATCATTGGTACTCAGTCTGACTTGCTTTTTGGAGATGGGGGAATGGGGCTGGTTTAGGGTTTAGTTTCAGCAAACTCTGAGTAAATTCTGTGGGAAGGGCATTGGGGCTTCCTACCTAGGAGAACATGAAAACCCAGTGCACACAGACATCCATTCATTCAACGAGTATTTCCTAGGTGTCCACCGAGTGTCAGGCCCTGTCTCTGCATTGGGTTCTCAGTAGAGTTAACACTCAAAGGCTCCTGTGCTCATGGAGGTTTCAGTGGGGAGATGGGTGGAAGGCAAACAAGGCCTAAATAAATAAGACAGTTTCCGGTGGTGCTGACTGTGGTAAAGAAAAGAAAGCAGGGTGCGGTGATGGAGAGTGAGTGTGATGGGTGGTCAGGGCAGGACCCTTGGAGGGGTCCATTTGAGCAGGACCTCAACGACAAGGAGGAGGGAGCAGAGTGGAGATCAAGAGGCCAGTCCTTGGCAAAGGAAAGAGGAAACCTGTGTTCTCTGCGGTGAGAATGAGTGCGGTGCTCAAGGAACCCTGAGAGGCTGAGTGGGGCCTGAGTCAGAGCGAGTGAGGGCTGAGAGTAGCCCGGTGTTCAGGTTAGAGAGAGGGGATGGGACTGGACAGATTGCATAGGTCACAGACACAGTCACTGTGGGATCTTTGGCTTCTACCCCAAGGAAGACACTGGAGGACACTGGGTGGGGGATGACAAATGGGGTGGGCATTTTTAAAAAGCTCATTTTGGCTGCTGTGTGGAGAATTGACTATTTGGGCCAGTAGTGGAAGCAAGGTGACTGGCCAAGAGATGACTGCACTGGGTAGGCGAGACATGGTGGTGGCCTGCACCAGGGAGGTGGCCGTGCAGTGGAGGCATCCAGTGGATGGTCCCTGAGCTGGGAAGGGAGGGGCCCTGCTACAGGGGTCCGTGAGAAGGCAGCGTGGGGGGAAATGAAAGCCTAATGGGTTGATTAAAAGGCTGTTCTTGTGTATCCCCTTCCGCCTCCTCATTCCTTTACCACTTACTGGGAAACGTTTTCTGGATTGCTTGTTCTTGACTTCTAACCACAATCTGCTCAGCCTGACTTTCCCGAAGGGCAGGATCTTTATACCTCAGGCGCTTGATCTGCCTTCCTGTTTCTGGAGCCTCAGAATAGGACCCGCACTTGCCAGGCCGGGCACCCAGCCACTGCCCACTGTGTCTGTCCTAGTGACTATGTCAGGTAACTCAACACAGTGCCCATGGTTACACGTGTGTGCCATGCCTGAGCCATGTCCATACTTTCCTGAGAAAGTTTTTCCCACATCATGTATTACATTTGTCTCTCTGCATTTCTTATTTCTTATGTTGGCTCTAAAATCCTCAGCCCAGCCCTGGCTGGTGTGGCTCAGTGGATTGAGCGCCAGACTGCACACCAAAGGGTTGCAGGTTTGATTCCCAGTTAGGGGACATGCCTGGGTTGTGGGCCAGGTCCCCATTAGGGAGCGTGTGAGAGGCAACCACACGTTGATGTTTCTCTCCCTCTCTTTCTCCCTCCCTTCCCCTCTCTCTAAAAATAAATAAATAAAACGCTCAGCCCAGGGTTTCAGCCAGGGGAAGACACTTACATATTTTTAAGAAACAGCTTTACTGAGGCATACAAATTTTCTCATCTTAGGTGTACAGTTCAGTACATTTTAGTAAGTTTAGTTGTGTAACCATCACCGCTACTTAATTTTAGAACACTTCCTTCGTCCCAGTAGGTGCCAAACAGACAGTGCCCGTCCGCAGTCACTCCCTGGCACTCAAAGGTTCTAGGCATTTCCTTGGAGTGATTTTGTGTTGGAATGATGGCATTTTGCTTTCTTATGTGGCAGCTAATCACTGTCAAAGATTAGGATGTAGCTGATGCTAGGAGCAGTTTGTGGCAGTTCATGAATAAAGCATATCTTTACTACCAAATAGAGAAGAGATGAAGTAGCTTAGGAAAAGGATTTTAAAAATTACTGTGGGTTAGCAATTTTTAAAAAAATGTTAGGTTCACGCATCCTCCTCTGTAAATGTGCTTTGTCAGCTCTCATACATATTCAGTAGGGACTTCCTCACGATCGACTTCATTCATGACAGCAAACCACCGGCAGCCCGAGAAGTGTAGTCTTCACACGTCAGCTTTATTCCTATGAACTCCCTGGGCTTGCGGGAGGGGCTGCCTTCCTCAGCGAGAAGCAGCCCAGCCGTGGAGCCGAAGCACTCCGTGCTGTATTCAGGGAACTCTCAGGCAGCGGAGGGTTCTCCCTGCCTTCGCCCGGCCCGGAGCCCTTCCGTCTTTGCATCTCCTCTCCCATCCCTTGTTCAGGCACTGGCACCAACGCGTGTTACATGGAGGACATGAGCCACATTGACCTGGTGGAGGGCGACGAGGGGAGGATGTGCATCAACACCGAGTGGGGGGCCTTCGGGGACGACGGGGCCCTGGAAGACATCCGCACTGAGTTTGACCACGACCTGGACCTCGGCTCTCTCAACCCAGGGAAGCAACTGTGAGTGCCCTCGTGCTGTAACCCGGCCATCAGCACCGGGTGCGGTGGTGATGCGGTCCTGTAAGGAAGTACCCGCCGCTCGGGACACGTTATGCCTGGGGGGCTTCTTAGTTGCAACTAGTTCTCCGTCACAGTGAGTGTATGAGGTGAGGTTCGTATTCTAGTTTCATGAGCAGATGAAGAAATGAAGCCAAGGAAGTGGAGCGATTTCACTTTGATTATAACCAAATTCTAATTCAGTCCATGTTTTTGGAGCACGTGTGTGTGAGAGGCAGGGGAGGTACAGCTGTGAACCAGATGATGCGGGTCTTGCCTTCTTGGTGCATTTGTACGCGTGGCCACAGAACAAACCAGTGCAGCCGGAGGCCCGATCACCCAGCACCAGCGGGACTCCTTCCCAGCCTCGGGTCTCACGGGCGCCTTCTCAGCCCTCACCCCTCGCTCGCTCGCCGGCAGGGGAGCTACTGAGGGTCCGGCTCGGCGCCGTCTCGCTCCCGAGGGCAGCTCCACACGCCGCTTGCCTTTCCTTGCTACACAGTGTCTCGTACGTTATTCCAGCTCCTTAAGTGCTGAGTGGTAAAACACTAAAAGTTAAAAAAAAAACAACTTCAGACTTATAGAAAAGTTGAGAAAATCATACAAAATTGCTGTTCTTTCAGATTTTTTTAAACAGTAACATTCTCTCTCTGTTTGTATATGGTTATATACATATAAAACACACATATGTGCATAAAATACACATGTCTGCATAAAATTATTTCTCTGAACCATTTGAGACTACATTGCATACATAATATCCCTTCACTCCTTAATACATCAGAGCATATTACCTGAAAACGAGTACTTTTTCCTACGTAACAGAAGTATACCTATCTAAATTAGGGAGTTAACACATAATCTAGATGGGATCTGTTTTACAGACCTCATTCAAAGTTCACCCGCCGACTCACTACTGTTCCTTCTGAAAAAGGAAACAGTTGTGCGGGCCCCTGGTCCAGGCCAGGGTCACACACTGCAATTTGCTGCCCTGTCTCCTTAGCCTCCTTTAACCTTGAACTCTTGTGGGGGTGTCTCTTTGTTTTTCATGACCCTGAAGCATACAAAGCCACTCATTTTACAGAATGCCCCTCGATTTGGGTTTGTCTGATGTTTCCTCACGACTAGATTCAGGCAGTGACTTTTCGGCAGGAATATCCCACAGGTGGTGTGTGCGTGTCCCTCGGTGCCTTGAATCTGGAGGCCCGTGTCTGTCCCGTTACCGGGGATGCGCTTTGAATCGCTTGGTTAGAGGGATGTGCGACAGGTGTCCCCACCATAAGGGTGCTGTGATTCCCTCCACGATGAATGAGTATCTGGTGAAGAGATGCTGTGAGATGAAGTACATATCCTGTTGCTCATTAAACTTTCATCTTCTAGTTTGGGCACCCACTGATGGATTTCTAAATCCTTCATTTCCTCTGTCGGTTAGTTGTTATTCTGCGGTAAGGAAGAGGCTCCCCATCCTCTCCATTTGTTTCTTTAAACTGATATGGATTCATGGAGTTTTTTAAATTTCATGGGTTATAATTTCTTCCCATTTTTTTAAATCAATTTTTTTTTATATTTGGCCAGTGGAATCCCCTTTAAGCTGGTCCCTGCATCCTTTGACGTGTTTCCATCTCTCCTTTTTTTCTGGCCCAGTCAGATGCTCCAGGTTCATCATGCGTTTTCCCAGCCCCAGCCCTGGGATCCACCATTTCTCCAAGAAGTCTTGGTGAATAAAAAGTTTAAGTACCTCGGAGAACGTATTTAAACACAGACATGCCTGTGTGGGAGGTGCATTTCTGCTTCGGATGTGCTCCCCAGCGCACACCCAAAGCTTCACCAGTGGTGCAGAGCGGCCATAGCCCAAGGAAGGGCTGCCCATTCGTTTTGGACTTTGTCGCCCTGCTGTCCCCATTTCACTTCAAATAATTTCTACTCCCCCAAATCCAACCTGGATCTATTTTGTCTTTTGCTTCTGCTATGTCCTAAGATTTTTTAAAAATATATTTTATTGATTATGCCATTACAGTTGTCCCATTCCCCCCTTCACTCCCCTCCACCCTGCATACCCCTCCCCCACCATCCCCCCCTTGCATTCATGTCCATGTGTCACAAGTTCTTTAGATTCTGTATTTTCCATACTATTCTTGCCCTCCCCCTATCTATTTTTTATCTACCATCTATGTTACTTATTTTCTGTATCTTCTCCCCCCTTCTCCTCCTCCCACTCCCCTGTTGCTAACCCTCCGTGTGATCTCCATTTCTATGGTTCCACTCCCAATCTAGTAGTCCTCTTAGTTTGCTTTTGTTTTAGGTGTGGTTGTTAATAACTGTGAGTCTGCTGCCCTTTCACTGTTCATATTTTTCATCTTCTTTTTCTTAGATAAGTCCTTTTAACATTTCATGTAATAAGGGCTTGGTGATGATGAACTCCTTGAACTTGACCTTATCTGAGAAGCACTTTATCTGTCCTTCCATTCTAAATGAAATCTTTGCTGGAGAGAGCAATCTTGGCTGTAGGTCTTTGGATTTCATGACTTGGAATACTTCTTTCCAGCCCCTTCTTGCCTGTAAGGTCTCTTTTGAGAAATCAGCTGACAGTCTGATGGGAACTCCTTTGTAGGTGACTGTTGCCTTATCTCTTGCTGCTTGTAGGATTCTCTCCTTCATTTTAATCTTGGCTGATGTAATTATGATGTGCCTTGGTGTGTTCCATCTTGGGTCCAACTTCTTTGGGACTCTCTGAGCTTCCTGGATTTCCTGGAAGTCTATTTCCTTTGCCAGATTGAGGAAGTTCTCCTTTATTATTTGTTCAAATAAGTTTTCCACTTGTTGCTCTTCCTCTTCCTTTTCTGGTACCCCTATAATTTAGATGTTGGAATGTTTGAAGATGTCCTGGAGGTTCCTAAGCCTCTCCTCATTTTTTTGAATCCTTGTTTCTTCCTTCTTTTTTGTTTGGTTGTTTCTTTCTTCCTTCTGGTCCACTCCCTTGATTTGAGTCCCAGGTTCCTTTCCATCACTATTGGTTTCCTATGCATTTCCCTTCATTTCAATTAGTTTAGCCTTCATTTGTTCCTCTAATTTGTGACTAAAATCAACCAATTCTGTGAGCATCCTGATCACCAGTGTTTTGAACTGTGCATCTGAAAGGCTGGCTATTTCTTGGTCACTTAGAATTATAGGCTCTGGGGCTTTGAGCTGTTCTTGAGACATAATGTTTGGTCTGTTCGCACCTGTTATGTATGAGGGGCGGAGCCTTAGGTGTTCACCAGGGCCGGGCGACCCAGTTGCTGGGTTTTGACCCTGTATGTGGGGGTGGGGTCAGCGAGGAAAGAAAATGGAGCTTTGTTCCGCTCTGCTCTCTCTCAGATCTCTGTCCCCTCTGCGGCTTCCCACAAGCAAATTGGGCCCCTCTGATGCTGGTTCCTGGGTGTGTGGGCCCGTGTACTCTCCAGGACCCTGTGGGTCTCTCCAATGAACTCTCTGTGAGCCTGGGAGCCTCTACTGGCCCCTCGACCCTGAGAAAGTCTTTCCAGTTGGTGCTTTCAGGCTCTAATTCCCATTGCTGAGGCCCTAGCCTGAGCGGTCTGTTTGCTCCTTCGCTTGGTTTATCTGCTCATGAATGTGTGACCACAGTTAGCCAGCCGCCCTGCACCCTCACTGAGTCTGTCCATCGCCACCCCGTGCCTGGGATCCACCAACCGCCTCCGCCTCCACTCCTGGGCCAGTCAGACTGAACGATCTTTCCAGCCCCACCCGGCTCCGCCGCTGACTCTGCCCCTCTTACCAGTCTGGCTGCGTGGTTCATTGTTGTCGGACTTTCGTACAGTTCAATTTTCACTGTTTTGGCTGCATTTTTGTTTCTAAAACTTCACTGTCTTTAAATTTAGTTGTGGGAGGGGGCACAGTGTTTCCACCTACGCCTCCATCTTGGCTGGAAATCCCTGTCCTAAGATTTTTGATCATGAAATTGATAAAGTTGATTAGGAAACAGGTTTCCTTGATATTTCTATCTTATTATATTTGGAGAATCAAAATATATTTAATAGTTTATCCGGGAAATACTCAGTAAGTGCTTGGTGGGTGCAGACCAGAGCCCAGGTGTGAGGACCTTCCACCCACCTTTTCATGGAACCTCCCGGGACCGTCCAAGGCCACTTCACAGACACAGCATCCTTCTCTCTTGGGCGGAAGCTTGGTGTAGGAGTTGGAAGCATCTGAAATTTGGATTTGTCATGCTATGATTGAGAGAGTACCTGAGTCTCTAAAGTTGAGGTTCCTAATGCCTAATATGAGGGTGATACCCCCATGGCCAGGGGTGACTGAGTTATGGATTCTTGGAGTCCAGCACTTTGTGAGCTAAAGAACCTTCGATCTCCTCTAGCTTCGTCCTCCCCTTTTTCAGGCGAGGAGAGGGCACCCCAAGCTGGAACGGGGCCAGAGGGCTCCTGACCCGTGGCACGGCTCTCCCCCCACATGTGCTCCTGGCTTTGGGGAAGGATGCTGCATAACCAAAGGCGTTTCTGCCGTGATCTGTTCACCAAATTGCAGGTTTGAGAAGATGATCAGCGGCCTGTACCTAGGCGAACTGGTCAGGCTCATCTTGCTGAAGATGACCAAGGCAGGCCTCCTGTTTGGCGGCAAGAAATCCTCCAGCCTGCACACCAAGGGCGCGATTGAGACCCGGCACGTGGCTGCCATGGAGAAGTAAGCTGCTGGTTTGGTCCCTCCCACCTTGCTCCCGAGGGGTTAGTTTCAGGTGGGCAGCCAAGGTGTGGCGTTCTCACGATGGTGATCGTGGGCCCAGAGAAGTGACCAGATCTTCCTTCTTCACTGGGCTGGTTTTAGACCTGGTCACAGCTTGAGGAGGGTTGGCGATGCCTGCCATGGCTCGGATGCAGCTTCTTGCTGCTGGTCTCATCAGCCTGGGATTCTTCTGACGGAGGTCTGCACCCTCTTCATGTTGCCTTCTGCCTCCCTAAAATGGTGATTTATGAAATTTGTAGGATCATAGAACCCTTTGAGAATCTGACTCAAGTTCTGGACCAAAATGTATATTCACGCACAATTTTGCTTATATCAGGGCATCTTTGGACCCATTAAATCCCACACATGGAACTCAAGTTAAGAACACCTGCTACAGCAAGAGCCTTCCCCATCTTGTTCTCTTGGGGACTGGCTTTGGCTTTGGTGATCTGAGGCCTCGTACACAGGTCCCTGCAATAGGGTCTGGCCCTGGTCAACTCAGGGTCCTCTTCCTCCAGCTCAGAAACCCCAGCATTGCCTTGAGCTTTGTAATCGGTTTAGATTCCAAGCTCAGTGAAATGGTGTCTGGCTCTCAGAGTCTATATTTGTGCAGAGCTTGAGGGACTGAGCTCTCAGGGACTGACTGAGTTTCAGCAAAAGGTAGTATAATACAAGGTGGTTAAAAGGGTGGCCTCTGTAATCTAATTGCCTGACTTCAAATTCTCGCCCTTGTACTTACTAGCTGTGTGATGGTGGACAAGTTACATACCTTCTCTGTGCCTTAGGTCTCTCTTTTGTGCAGTGTGGTAATGACAAAATTTCTCCCAGGGTTGTTGTGAGGATTAAGTTGATACATATCAGATCCTTAGACAAGTGCCTGGGACATAGTGAGTGCTCAGTAAACGGTGGCTCCTATGACTGGTTTTTATATCATTATAATTATTACATGACTATGTGCCAGCCTGTTTCTTTTCACAGTCCTGAGAGGTGAGAAAGCTGGCTCTCTGAGGGGTCCGCCATGGGATGGAAAAGGGTGGGCCTCTCATTCCTATCCTCTGGCCAGGTATAAAGAAGGCCTTGCCAACACAAGGGAGATCCTCACGGATCTGGGCCTGGAGCCTTCAGAGGCCGACTGCGTTGCGGTCCAGCACATCTGCACCATCGTCTCCTTCCGGTCAGCCAATCTCTGCGCTGCCGCCCTCGCAGCCATCCTGACACGCCTCCGGGAGAATAAGAAGCTGACGCGACTCCGGACCACAGTGGGCGTGGACGGCACACTCTACAAGATACACCCTCAGTAGGTGCTGCCTGCAGCCCCGCCCCCCACAAACATGCCTCCCCTGGAACAGAGTTCCTGGATTCTTTCTAAACTAAGCTGCTTCTCTGGAACCAAGCATCTCCTGTTGGTTCCGAGAATTCAGGGGAAAGGCTGAATTCAGAGACTGCCCCCCCCTAGCTGGCTGGTTGCTTTGGGGAATTAGTCTTAGAGAAATATTCTGCAAAAGCCTCTAATTACCTGACTAGCAAAGCCAATCATTTCTGTGTTTAGCCATCTGGCCACCCATCCATCCATCTATTCATCCATCTACCTATTGTTTTTGACTACCTACTGTGTGGTAAGATTGGAAAAACACACTCAGTTATAGATGGGGAAAAACTGGGATGACAGAGATTGCCAAGTTCACATGAAAGATACTGGTAGGAAAACATGTGGAAATGAGAATTTCCCAGGAGGGTGTACCAAAGCCTCTCTGGCTAACGGGTGGTATTGGAAGTCAGGTTGGTACCCCTGGAAAGAGCTGGGGACAGAACCTTTTCCCCCTTTGGACAGAGATGATGTTTGGCCAATATATCATCTGCATGGACATAATATATAATATGCATGGACATGCCTCATTGGTTGAAATATTAGTGCTAAAATAGCCACTTCTTTGAGCCTCCCGAGTGTCCCGTCCACTGTCCCAGCTGCCCAGTCCCTCCCGCAGTCATGCCCTGCCCCTGCACCATCTAGCAGCTAGAGGACTGAGTCCTGGCCCAGCAGAGCTCCCCAGGCCCCCACTCCACTGCTACACCTGTGTCTGCTCCCGTTGGCCAGGCCCGGGCCCTTGTAATCTTCACGTGTTTTGCCATCACCCCTGCTTTCAGATACCCCAAACGCCTGCACAAGGTGGTGAGGAAACTGGTCCCGAACTGTGACGTCCGCTTCCTCCTGTCAGAGAGTGGCAGCAGCAAGGGGGCAGCCATGGTGACAGCGGTGGCCTCCCGGGTGCAGGCCCAGCGGAAGCAGATTGACAAGGTGCTGGCCTTGTTCCAACTGACCCGAGAGCAACTTGTGGGTGTGCAGGACAAGATGCGGGCTGAGCTCGAGTACGGGCTGAAGAGGGACACCCACCAGCTGGCCACGGTCAAGATGCTGCCCACCTATGTCTGCGGGATGCCGGACGGCACAGGTGGGCTGTGCACACAGCTCTCTTTCCTGAAGGGCCCCCAGGATCCCCATAGACCTCCTTAAACCCAGTTAGGTTTTTCTAAGAGCTTTGGATTTAAGTCTGTGATGTCAGGAGGGGGAGTAGGGTAGAGGGTCAGTACTCCTTCTGAATCTCTTTGCTGTGGTTGCTCTGAGGCATTGGCGATGAAAGAATACTTCAGTTAGGGTGTGTGTATGTCTGTGTAGTTGGGGCCATGGAGTGTACCCCACTTTGTTGGCAAACCAAAGACCCAGATGCTGTCCTCAGGAGCTGCCGTGTAGACACTTGGAGTTAACTGGCTTGTTTTCCTGCCGGTTTCTCTGCCTCTCTTCTCTCCCGAGGCTTGGCTGTCTCCCTTCTCATCACTTCCTGCCTCCGACCTCGACCCCTGATCCTTCTCCCGGTCCTCTGCTTGGCCGAGGAATTGCTCAACAGTGGGGTCAGTTTTTTAGACAGGCCACTTCCCCTCTTCGGACCTCAGGAGCCACACGCATCCTGTAGTTTGTTTTTTAACATATTACTTCATCCTCACAACCACTTTGCATGTAACATAAAGAGAGAATGAGGCTCATTTCATGGATGCCAAAGCAGACTCAGAGGGGCTAGATGGCATTTTTAAGGTCACGTTACTGTACTTTGGATCTCCCGCCCCCAAAAAGAGCTTTTCCAAAGCCAATATCCTTTGAGTTTACATGGGGAAAAAACTGAAAGCGATAAAGGTCCTGTTCATTTACTCATCCCTTCCTCCCTTTTATCTTCCTGCTTTCATCCCTCAAAGTTTTGTTAAGCAACTGCTCTGTGTCAGGCTCCGTGCTAGTCTGGGTGATATAACAATGAGGAAAACACAGTCCCCATCCTCATGCAACTCCTGTTCTATTGGGCTGGCAGACAATACACAAACACTATACGATGCCATGGAACGATGGGGGTCATGAAGAAAGAGCAGATAAGGGTAAGAGTGATGTCTTTGGTAAATTCAAGGAACAGCAAAGTGATCCGTGTGGCTACAGCAGAATGAGTGAGGCAGAGAGCAGAGCGAAAGTCTTCACAGAGCAGACTACGATGCTCTGCAATGTTGGAGAAGTGAAAGGCGGTGGTTGGTATTGAGGGGTGAACTTGATGTGGTTTGTTAATAGTCAGATGGGGTCTGGGAATCTGGGGAGGGGATGAACAGTTCCTCTCGGCCACACAGACAGGATGGAACCACCCTTCTGAGTCCTTGGCAGTCAGGACAGCCTGGCCTGATTCACCCTCAGGGGCTCTTTGGGTATCAGTATCAAGTGTGGCCTCTACAAGACACCAAGAAGCAGACTTGTCTCAGACAAGTGCCACCCAGTCCTTTGACACTGTGCTCGGTGACCTCCATGTCCCTCTGGCCCCTGAGCCCTGGAGGGCAGGCTCTGAGTCTGCCACTTTTCTTCATCTCCCCTTCCTCCCAATGCCTCCACACGAGTCCTGCTCGATGCATGATGGTGGAACGGAGCCCTCGCTCTCTCCACTGCAGAGAAAGGAAATTTCCTCGCCCTGGATCTGGGGGGAACGAACTTCCGGGTCCTGCTGGTGAAGATCCGAAGTGGACGGAGGTCAGTGCGCATGTACCACAAGATCTTCGCCATCCCTCTGGAGATCATGCAGGGCACCGGCGAGGAGGTAAAAGTCAGGCTGGGGGTTCTGTGCTCCGTGGTGCCGGCCTGCCACCCTGTGTCACCGCCAGCCTGGTATGACTGCCACTCTCTCCCTGTAGCTGTTCGACCACATCGTGCAGTGCATCGCCGAATTCCTGGACTACATGGGCCTCAAGGGAGCCCAGCTGCCTCTGGGGTTCACGTTCTCGTTTCCCTGCAGACAGACGAGCATCGACAAGGTGAGACAGCCGCCAGGGCACAGCCCGCCCGGGGGCTTCCCCCTCCACTAGGGGGGGTCTCAGGGTACCTCTGAGTCACTGTCATGTCATTCAGGGGTCTTAGGTCAGGGCAGCTGGAGAAACGTGACTGAGAATTTTAATTATTTAAATTTTCTATTATGTTGCATTTTTTGTCATTCCTTTTTCCATTGCAGTTCACAAAAGTATTGAGGGTAATAAACAGTAAAGGGACACGTTCACGAGACCACCATTAAATGAGAGATTAAACCACATAATGGAGAGGTAGGCAGAGGTTAGGCCACTTGGAACACTTTAGCAGAGAGCATGAGTGTCTGTCTGGGCAGCCCTCGTGAACCGGGAGCACGGGGGCTGCAGGGTTTTTATCGTCCGGCGAGCGCGAGCGAAGGCTCACCGGCCCATCTGGAGAAGTGCTCCTCTTTCCTGACACTACGCTCTCGGGGGAATTTGTTACCTGGACACTTACTTAACTGACATTGAAGAACACCCAAAATAATAATTTTAATGTGTTCTTCATAATAATTTAGAAACATGTATCACAAGGTCTTTCTTGAAATTCTGGGGTGGAAGCGCCATTCACCAGCCTGTGAGTGTGGGGCCCTGTCTCTCTCTGACAGGCTCACACCAACCAAGGCATAGAAGCCGAGCATCACTCCTCAGCGTCCGGGGAGAGGGCTGCTCAGCACGGCCAGTCAACCAGAGCACTCGCGACAGTAGTAATAAGGAGGGCACCGAAGACTTGTTAGGGTTTTGTTTAATCCACTCAGTGTCTCCATGAGCTACACACTGTGTTTGTTTTGCTGTGTTTTTATTATTTTTAATGATAGTGGCAAAATATAGCATAACATTTAACACTTTATTTTTTAAAAACATTTTATTGATTTTAGAGAGAGATAGGAAGGAAGAGAAAGAGGGAGAGAAACATCCATCTGTTTTTCCAGTTATGTGTGCATTCACTGGTTCATCCTGACTGAGGATTGCACCCGCAACCTTGGTGTATTGGGATGATGTTTTAACCAACTGAGCTACCTGGCCAGGGCCAACACGTTGTTTTTAAGTGGAGAGTTTCGTGGTATTAAGCACGTTCACATTGTTGCACAACGATCATCATTGCCTGTCTTCTGAACTTTTCCATCATCCCAAACTGAAACTGCACGCCCACTCAGCAGTAACTTCCCATCCACCCCTCCGCCCAGCCTCTGGCGACCACCCTGCCACTTTCTGTCACTGTGGATTGGGCTGCCGCAGGTGGCGTCATGCCACATCCTTTTTGTAACTGTCTTATTTCACTTAGCATAACGTCCTTGGGGCTCCTTCCTGTTGTAGCACATGTCAGAATTTCTCTCCTTGCTAAGGCCGACTAACATCCCACAGCACACATACACACAGGTTTTAATCACTGTTTTGTAGTGGGGAAAAACGGAGGCACAGACAGGTTCAGTGAGTCGTCCGAGGTGCCACACTCATAAGTGGTGGCGGAGCGGCCCCACCCGCACACTGGCGGGGGACCGGGCTCAGAGGGGCACGCTCTCCACGCCAGTGGTTATGAACTGTTGACATTTTGGCTCTAGCGCACAGCACACCTGCATGGATATAATCAACGCCCCCCCCCAAATTAAATAATATCCTTATTGTACGCATTACACTCTGTTTTCTCTCCTGCTTCATATTTCACAATGACATTGAGGCATGCAGGGCTTATCCAATAGGGAGGTGCAAAGTGCGAAGGGAAGTGAAGCTGACCAGGGCTCTGAGAACGCTGTGGAAACCAGCAGGTCGAGGTGCACCCCACCCCGCCCCACGCCACTCACTCAGAGAATGGAGAGAGAGGGGTGCACAAGGCTGCACTATCTGGTTACAAAGCCGAGTTCTCAAAATTAAAAATGCCAGGATGCTAAGAGCCAGAAGATCCACTCCTCAAGATTCCGTTTCTTAAACACATGCCCAAGGGGAAATGAATGCGGTTGTTCACTACCACACTGCTTTTTAGTAATTTCTAATGAAAAATTCGAAATAACCCAAAGAAAGAGAAAGAGACTCTTTGGCAGTAGAAAGGGACTAAATAAATAAATGATAGTATATCAATCATAAGGAATCTATTGCTTGGTTTTTATTTAACAAACACAACTATAGTGCTTGCTCTGTGTCAGACACTGTTCTGAGAGATTCCCAGATGTTACCTCCCGAACTGGGGGATGGCAGAGTGCATGAGTTAAGGGTATGCATGGGCCTGGGAACTCATTGTCTCAGTTTGAATCTTGGCTTCTACGCTTATGGGCTGTGTGACCTTGGGCAAGTTTGGTTTACTCACTTGAAAAATGGAGATAAAAGTAGTACTTAATCTATAGTTAGGTTTAGTGGATTTTTAAAGTTTTTGTGTAATTATACTTGAGGAATATTTTGCTCAGTGAAGGAATATGTCAGATCTGTGTTAACTGACCTGGAAAGATCTAGAAGGTTCATTATTGAGTGAGAAAAACAAATTGCAGTAGTCCACACACAATATGAGCTTATTTAAAAATACATGCAAACAGAAAGAGGTCTGGAAGCATTTCTATCAGAGAGATCATAGAGGCTAGCTAGCTCTCCGGTTGGGGGGATGGGGAGTTATAGGGGACTTTAATTTTTTTTACAGTGGTAATGCCTGTATTACTGCTGTCATTAAATACACAGTGCTGGGGCAGGTTGTGGACCCACGTGCGGCTGTCCATGGTTCTGAATGATCAATGGGTACCAGGGCACAGTTGCTCCTTTTGACCCAGAACACTGGGAGTTTTGACACAGAACTCCCAGAAGTTCTGACAGGTTCATGAAGATGCAGCTTAAAAGGAGGGGAAACCAATGGAGCAAAGCCACTGATGGCTGGGGAGAGAAAAGAGACTTCTAAAACATTGTTTTTGTGTAATTGCAACTAAAAAGAGATTTTTCAGTTGGGAGTACATCTCTAATGTCCTACAAATATCCTCCAGGAAAGAAGAAAGGGAGCCCAGCTTTCCAAGGGCTTTGGAGAGAAGGAGGGAGGCTGGGGTTGAGGGCCTCAGGTGAGGTGCTGTCCAGCCCCTGGGCCGGGAGCACTGCTGTCCCAGGAGCTTTCCTGGCCTAGACGGCACAGCTCCATGGGTCCTCACTACCTGCTCCCCAGGATCTGAGGCCTGAGGCTAAACTAACGGCTGCTCTTGGCTAACAGGATAGCCTTTGCTTCCTTTTGAAAATTAAAAATATTTTTTAGTATTATAAAAAAGTATGCCTGCTAATTTTAAGAAAACTAGAAAATACAGCCAAAGAAGAGAGACTAAAAAGCACCCATAATCTTGCACCCAGAGAAACAACTATCCATCCTCTGTTTCAGATTTTTTGCCAAGGGGGAGAGAGAGCACTAGACTTATTTTTTAAAAGAGTAGTAGAATAATTCACCATCTGCACTTGTTTAATGTGTGTTCACCTAGGAGTGTATGGTGAACATCTTTCTCTAACATCTAACCTTCTCTTGCAGCATGAGTTTTTATGGCTGTACAATAGTTCCTGTACTGATGTGCAGGATGATAGACCCATGTTGCTGGAATGATAGGATGCCTCTGGTGTTTTACTGTGGAACAATGCTTTAATGAACATTCTGTAGCTTTATCTTTAATCACATCTTAATCTGTCCTTGGCTACATTAGCAGTGAGGTTACTATGATCCAAGCCTTTGCTCTGTGTTGTCATGGCCAGGGGACACCAGTTGACCACTGACGAGTATGAATGGCTGTGATTATCTCCCTCAGCAGTGGACCCTGTCTGAGCATCCTCCTTGGTAATGCCTCTGGGCCTAGTGTTAGGGCTGCAGAGATGCAGGCAGTCAAAAGCCCACGTGTCTGACTACCTACTAAATGTTGAGGTTGTGCAGCAGTCCCAGAAAACTACTGCTCAAGTGAATTTCCCCTCCCTCCTTTCAGGCAACGCTTATTGAGTGGACCAAGGGCTTTAAGGCTACTGACTGTGAAGAAGAAGACATGGTGGACATGCTCAGGGAAGCCATCAAGAGGAGAAACGTACGATATGACGTTGAGGCTCATGGCTGACCCAGCGTCTCCCCCCAGGCCCCTGCTCTATCGTCCTATGTCCAGTCCTCTAACTCTGCGCACCGTCCCTCACACCCAACCCCTACCCTGGGTTGATACGCCCCTTCTGAGTCTGCTGGGTTTGCATGTTCTACCTACAGCAGAGCTGCTTCCTTTGCAGGAGTTTGACCTGGACATAGTTGCAGTTGTGAATGACACAGTGGGGACCATGATGACCTGTGGCTATGAAGATCCTAATTGTGAGATTGGCCTGATCGCAGGTGAGTGGTCAGACATGTCCCATCGGCCTACCTCCATCTGATTCTTGGAGGTTCCTTTGTAACACAGTGAAGGACAGGGGTCCATCCTTCTGTTATGCAGAGGCTCTGAAGCTGGCTTAGTCCAAGGCAGAGATGAAGTTAAGGTTCTGATTCCAGGTTTTCCAACTCCTAAATCTTTACCTAATATTTTCTTCATTAAGGGTACTAAGCTGAGGTTATCCTTTCTGTTGAAGAAAGAGAATGATGTAAAAAGAGGATTTTCAGATTAGGGAGCAGGTTATCCTGGGAGGAGGGAGCCCGAAGTTGAGTCCTGTTGGCCTGAGGCTGGCTCCTCTGTTCTCGGATCTTCGCTGGCTCTCAGGGTGCACAGGATGGGAAAGAGTTGGAAAGAAACCTGAGAAAGAAGAAGGGAAAGGCCTGAGCTGATATAGGCATTTTAAGGGTCTTTGGGAGAACTCTGGCGGTGATTGAAGACCAGGGTGGATTCCAGGGGGATGACTCATTAAGAACTGGGGAAAAGGGTTGGAGTTGACCAAGTGGAGATGGGGGTGAAGGGCATTCCAACTGACAGGCACAGGTTGAGTAATGACCATCTGCAAACGTGGTTTCAGTTGGTTGTCTGGGGTTCCTGGAGGTGAGTGGTGGGTGGAACAAGAAGATGGAAATATATGCAGATGTCTTCAATGCCAGGTAAGAGGTTTCATTTGACTCTAACCCCTACCTACTTTGTGACCTTGGGCAGTTTACTTATTCTGTCTGGTCTTGAATTTTCTCATCTATGGGAGGAGTTGGGCTAGATCTAGGAGAGAAAAGAAGTGAACTTATTTAATTAAATATAATAGTTGCCTGGACTGTTGTGTTGAGAACAGTTTGGAAGCCAGGTCATGGGCAAGGGAGAAAAGAGTGGCTTATAGATGCCAAACGTTTGCTTGTCCGAGACTAGGTTATTTGCTCTGGTTGGTGTGGCTCAGTGAATTGAGCTCTGGCCTGCAAACCAGAGGGTCACCGGTTCAATTCCCAATCACGGCACCTGCCTGGGTTGTCCCAGTGGGGAGTGTGTGAGAGGCAACCACACAGTGATGTTTCTCTCCCTCTCTTTCTCCCTCTCTTCCCCTCTCTCTAAAAATGAATAAATAAAATCTTAAAAAAAAAAGACTAGGTGATTCCTCATGGTCCCTTGCAGCTCTGACTGGTAACTCTGTGACTATTTGGAAGCTCACTTTGTGTGTCTGTAGCTTAACAATGGTGATGATGATAATGATATCATCATTTATTGAATACTTAATGCATGCAGGAAACTTACGAACATCATCTCATTTTTATAAATTACAAATCGACAAGGTCTGTCCAGAAGGTATCCAGCCATGTAATATGAAAAATAGAGATATTTATTAAAGAAGATACAAGATATAAAGTATATTGTACATGGGACAATGATGCCTCAGTCCCCTTCAATGTAGGCATCTTGGGACCTCACACAGTTCTCCCAACTGCCATCAGCTGCCCATTGTATTTTCTTGAATCTTACTGAAGGTATGAAATCTCTTCCCTTTCAAACATGATTTTAGTTTTCAGAAAGGCCAGAAGTTGCAGGGTGCCAAATCTAGGCTGTAGAGGGGCTGAGTCACCTCGGTGATTTGATGTTTTGCCAAAAAACTGCATGAGACTTGATGCATGAGCAGGCATGTTGTTGTAATGAAACTGCCAATCCCCAGTTGCCCAGAGCTGTGGCCTCTGAATCACCCAAATAGTTTCCACGGAGGAATGTCAGGCACAATGCAAAATTTGATGGAGATTCGTTGCTCTACTTGCTTAGTCATTTTGAATGTGATGGCTGCACAGTACACACATTCAAAGGTGTCTCCTTCCCCCACTGATTAGTACAGTGAAGTTGTTGTTCATGCATGTGCACATTCAAGTCCACTCTCCTTGGCTGCCAGGTTACATCGATGTGCAAACTGTTCTCATTATAGTAACGATGGCTGGTCTTTTTCTGGATAGACTTCATATAAGGCAGGTATTATTTCCTTTTCATAGATGAGGAAACTAGACCTCTGAAAGATGAGATACTTGTCTAAGGTCACTCAGCAATGAGGGTAAAGCTGGAATCCACACCAAGTTGTATCTGACTCCAAGCCTAAATTCTTGTCCCCTGCACTCCACTGCTTCTCTAGGACCTGGTGGTGTCTTCCAAAGACTAAAGTCTCTTCACCATCCCTTCTAGGAACGGGCAGCAATGTGTGCTACATGGAGGAGATGAGGAACATAGAGACGGTGGAAGGGGACCAAGGGAAGATGTGCATCAACACAGAGTGGGGAGGATTTGGAGACAATGGCTGCATAGATGACATCCGGACCCAGTATGACAAGCAGGTGGATGAGGGGTCCTTGAATCCTGGCAAACAGAGGTGAGAATGTGGACGTGTACCTTTCTGCAGGCTGTGCATATACAGCTTTACCAGATCTGGGGGGTGGGTGCTACTTTCATATCATAGACACTATAGCTTTGTATACTGTTTACAATTCACTATCAGATGTCAGCATGCTGTCTTATTTGAACAAAAGCAAAATGTTATGACAAATTTCCAATATAAAGAAGGGTTGCCTTTTTCTTTTTTTAATTATATTTTATTGATTATGCTACTACAATTGTCCTGGTTTTCCCCATTGTCCCCCTCCACCCAGTACCCCCCACTCCTTCAGGCAATCCCCCCACCATTGGCCACTCCATCTCCTGTACTGTACTTTACATCCCCATGGCTATTCTGCAACTACCCACTTGTACTTCTCAATCCCCTCACCTCTTCACCCATTCTCCCCCTCTTCCCCTCTCCCATCTGGCAGCCTTCCGGACACTAACTTCTTTTCTCTTGCTTTTAAGAGTTTCTCTTTATTCTTAACCTTTGGCCATTTAATAATGTTTCTTGGAGTGGGCCTCTTTGCATCTATCATCATTGGGACTCTCTGTGTTTCCTAGACTTTCATGTCCATTTCCTGCACCAAATTTAGGGAAGTTTTCTTTCACTGTTTTTTCAGATAGATTTTCAATTTCTTGCTCTTTCTATTCTCCTTCTGGCACCCTATGAGGTGAATGTTGGATCTCTTAAAGTTGTCCCAGAGGCTGCTTATACTGTCCTCATTTTTAGTTATTATTATTTTTTTCTTGTTGTTCTGCATGTTTTTTTTGCTTCATTATGTTCCAAATATTTGATTTGATTCTTAGCTTCATCCATTCTTCTGTTGTTTTCCTTAAATTATTCATTATTTCAATCAGTGTATCCTTCATTTCTGACTGGGTTTTTATGCTGTTGTGGTCCTCACTAAGTTCTTTGAACATCCTTATAAACAGTGTTTTGAACTCTGCATCTGATTGCTTCTCTCCATTTTGTTTAACTTTTTTTTTAACGTTCTGGAGTTTTGATCTGTTCTTTCATTTGGGCCATGTTTCTTTGTCTCCTTATTTTGGCAGCCTCCCTGTGTTTGTTTCTATGTATTAGGTAGAGCTGCTATGACTCCCTGTCTGGGTAGCATGGTCTAATGTAGTAGGTGTCCTGCAGGGTCCAGTGGTATAGCCTCCCCTATTACCCTATTTTAGTTACTTGAGGTATTCCCTTTGTGTGGGCTGAGTACCACTTCTTCTTATAGTTGAGCCTTGGTTGCTGTTGGCAGGTCAATTTGAGTGATTTACGCAGGCCAGTCATCTGCAAGGATTGGCTATAACCCCTGGCCACTAACCTCTATTCTCCAGGGAGGATCAGCTGTTCAGGGGCAGGGTGGTGGTGCTCCACTGTGGTCTGTAGCTGTCCACTGGGTGCATTGGCCCTGGAGTTTCCCTGGTGTTCCAGGCCAAGGTCAGTCCCCACCTATGTTTTGCCTGGGGCCCCCTGCCTGAGCTGAAAAGCAATCTGAAATGACTGCTACTTGTGCTGGGCTTGGAAATTCCCAGGTGAAGCCAAGCTATGACTGTAATCTGGTTGCTGCTAGGGCTCACTGAAGCCCGCTGTTGCTTGTTTGGTAGGATTTAGGAGACAAGACCAGCCATTCTTATGGAAAAGCAGCTTGTGTGGGCCTGTAAATTGGGTGGAGAAGAGACTCTGGATCTCCAAGGTGGGTTCCACAGTGTTAGCCAGGTTGGTGGAGTCTCATATATGGCATCAGACTGCTGGCTCTGTAGGGAGAGGGTTCAACAAAAGGACAATGGCCTTTTGTTGAACAATGGCTTGACCTGATGCCAGACACTTCAGTCTCTCCCTGGATACCACTCGTGCCCTTCAAAGCTGCCGTCCCAGTGCTGGAGCTCAGAGGGCGTGAGTCTGAGTAGATGAGTCTGTGTGTAGGTTCCCCAAGAGGAACTGCGTAGTGCTCCACCAGCCATCTCCACTGATTCACTGGTTTTTGCAGCCAGAGCTTGTAGGGACTTACCTTCCTGACACTGGAATCCTGGGCTGGGGGCCCGGTGTGGGTCTGGGAGTCCTTGCTCCTGAGATATCCCTGAATTTTTATCCACAGGTGTGAAGCTGGCCCATTCTGGTTTCACACCCCTCCTACCAGACTGGATGGATGTGGTGTCGATTGCATAGTTGTCAGACTTCCATTCTGCTTGATTTCTGGTGTTCCCGAGTGATGGTTGTTCTATAATTTAGTTGTAATTTTGATGTGGTTGTGGGAAGAGGTGAGCCATGTCTGTCCACATCACCATCTCGACCAGAAGCTGGGTTGCCTTTTTGTAATTTCCAGAAGATACCATAAGGGCTAGTAGTGGCTTTGGAAGTGAGGCGGAGACTGTCAAAATGTCCATTTACTGTGGGCTGGTGTCACAGAGCAGGAGTATGGTGACTCCATGGGCCCTCTCAGGATGGGCTTCTGGGAGGTCCAATTCGGAAGTCCAAAGCCTCAGACTTTCCAGCTGGCTGCCAGGTTGCTGACCACTGCTGTTCTGGGGTGAGGAAGTGGCCACAGGGGAAAAAGGGGGTCCTAATTCTCAACTGTGATGTCATGTTGCAGCATGGGTCACAATCGCCTGTGAGGTGAATTCCAACTACTAATCATACTAAAAATCCTGAAAATAAAAAATAGAGTGCATTTTCACTCGCATTCCCACAAATCTTCTTGAGTAGGAGAGAAAGGAGTGGGTAGGGATAGAGCTATCATGCTAGAAGTGGATGATTAACCCGGGCTTGTGCCTTAGAACTGGGGCTAGCAAACCTTTTCTGTAACGTACCAGAGAGTAAATGTTTTACTATCAGGTCACAACTAAACTCAGTGTCTTAATATATAAAATAGGATGGAAATGCAGATTTGTTGAGATGGGTGGTAGCCAAGGGAGGAAGTTGAGTGGACAGGAAATGTCACGGAACGGGAGGCCTGGGCCACAAACGTCCTGGTGACCGTGGCACTGAGAAGAAGAAGCCCTGTGATTCTTCAGCTTCCTTTGGCTCTAGTCTTCGTGGCTAGAAGGCAGGTGAGTTGTAGTTAGCCCAGAAGAGCCAGGGATTGCCCCCCACAGAGAAAAATTTGATAAATGTATTTATCTTTGAGTCCGGAGTTGGGGCATCTGAGTATCATGGCTCTTCTCATGGGGCAAGTCCCTTCTGACCTCTTTTTGTGTCTGAACCCACTGGAGACTTGTATTTCTGGAGCGAGAATTTAAGGGGACAGAACATTTGAATTTGCTGCCATAGTTGTTTCATCTTGGTTCCTTGGTTTTGCATTGGAGCCTAGGCAATGAAGAGAAACACCCAAGTGCAGCACTCTCAGGTTTCCATTTGACCTTGCCGGCCGTGGGGGTCCAGCCCTGCTTCGTTGTGCTTGGTAACTCACACATACCTGTGCAGAGTGCCTGGTCAGTGCCTGTTGGTGACAAAGCACCTTCTCTTGCTCCTTCCCTGATGTTGCTCATAGCCTGATAGAAAGGAGACAGGGAGATAACATTTTTTGAGCTCTCCTGGTATGTGCAGTCAGTTAAAACGCATTCTCTCATGCAGCAGAATCTCTAGTGGGACAGATTTTTTTCCAAGTATAAAGCTATGAGAATCTCCAGTGGAACAGATTTGTAATACAAAGCCAAGGAGAATTGGCTTTGGGGCCAGTAGGGGAACTAGTTTGCTTAGCCCTTACCGTATGTCAGATACTTGCCTCCCAATAGTCTTGTGGGGTCAATGTTTTTCCCCCTGTTTTATTGATGATACCCTAGTGCTTGCTCAGGTCATGGCCTTAGTATGTTGCAGAGCAGGGACATGGCTCCTGGTCCACACGGCTCCAAAGGCTGGCTTCCTTCCCCACCTTGTTGCATTTCTCTGGCCTGCTGCTTGCTCTGAAACACTCCGAGCCAGGCAGCTGGCAGATGCCAATGGTGTGCCTTCCACAGCCCGACCCTGTGGTCTTCTGGGAACCATTCATCAGCGCTGATTTTCCCGCTCTCACCAGCCTTATCCTTCTTCCCCAAACAGGTATGAGAAAATGACCAGTGGGATGTACCTGGGGGAGATTGTGCGGCAGATCCTGATTGACCTGACGAAGCAGGGTCTCCTCTTCCGTGGGCAGATTTCAGAGCGTCTCCGGACCAGGGGCATCTTCGAAACCAAGTTCCTGTCGCAGATTGAAAGGTAACGTGGGATCGCGTTTTCCTGCTCAGTGTGAGAGGCCTTGACTCAGTGTGCTGCTGTCATAAAGGGTGAGGCAGATCTGAGATTTAAAAATAAGGCAGAAAGGCCAAGAGGAGGCAGGGGGTTGCCTCCTGGGGCTTCCCCCAACTCCAGCTGCACCAGGATCACAATGCAAGGGTGTGTACACAATCGGGGTTGGGGGTTGGGGGGGCCGGCCAGCAGCCTGCCCGGGCCCGAGGTTCCTAAACTGTTACACAGGAGTTAGCTTAGGCCAGAAAATGATTTTTGGGGGGTTTATGAAAAGAAAATGGGTCCATAATACTAAGGAAAAGTCATTTAAAAAATCACCCATATGCGCACTACTAAATACAGCTGCTTTTATTTTTGTGAATTATATTCCCTTTCAAGTTCTTGAATATTTGTTAACATATTTTCATGATTTCAGTCACATGATGCATATTATTCTGTATATTGTTTATTCAGTGTTTATTCATGCAAATTTTCATTTACAATTCTGATTTTTATTTTATTTTTTATTGTGAAAAATTTGAAACATACACAAAAGTAGAAGAAATAGGAAAATGAGCCCATCTTTAACAGTGATCAACTCATGGCCGAACTGGGTTCATTTACATATTCCTGCTTCCCCGCCCACAAACTGGAGTCGTTTGAAACAAATATCACCTTTTATGTCAGTTCCTCTATGACTCTCTTGTATTATATTTCTAAAATAGATCCTTAAAAAAGAAGTGCCATCATCACACCCAAAATAGCTAATGATAAACCTTAATCTCATAAAATATTCCATCAGTGTTCCCATTCTCCAAATTGCCTAGAAATAATGGTTTTTACACTTTATTTACCTCAGTATCCAAATAAGGTCCATACATTACATTTGGTTGATATATTTTTAAATATGTTATTTATTTATTTTTAGAGAGAGGGGAAGGGAGGAAGAAAGAGGGGGAGAAAAGCATTGATGTGAGATTGGTCGCCTCTTGCCCTGACCACAACTGGGGACCAAACCCACAACCCAGGCATGTGCCCAGACCACGGATCGAACTGGTGACCTTTCACTTTGTGGGACAGCACCTAATCAACTAAACCAGACCAGCTGGGGCAGTTTGGTAGATATGTTTTCAGAAAATATTTTTTAAATCAATAGATGTTCCCTCCCTCTCTTGTTTCCCATGTAGTTGACAAAGAAACTATCCTTTTATCCAATGAGTTTCCTGTGTTAAAGATTTTGATGATCGCAGCCTTTACTATGTTCTTCTGTCCCTTATATTCCTTGCAAACTTCTAGTTAGACCCAGGCACATGGTTAGATTCAGTGTTGAGTTATAGACAAGAATATTTCACACGTGTACTGCGTTGTCTGTCTGTCTCTCTTACGGCGTAAGCAGTTACTGATGCTCACTGCTTAGATCTGTCACTTCACTGGAGATAGTAAAGTGATAATGCCCTCACTCTGTCTGCGTTTATTCGCCGGGATGCTTCTGGAGAGAGAAAGACTCCCCCAGATCAGTTCTTTGGTGTAATTATTTTAAATGGCTGCCTCATGTTGCATTAGGTTGCTGTACTATCACTAAACTCCCCCTTTCGTACAGGATGGCTAGGTTATAATTTATAGATTTCTACCATTCTGCATAACACCATAATTACTGTTTTTGTACATAAAGCCATTTGCATCTCATGAATTACTGCCTGAGGAGTAGAAGCGTTTGGTTAAAAGAGGCCCTTTCCTATGAACACACTTTTTAAAAAGACAGTTCCACACCCCACTACCACCAGTTATGCGCAGATGTGACAGTTTCACTGCTTTTCCTACCAGCCCTGGTTGTTATCGGAGTTTGTGTGTTTGGGATTTTTCTCAATTTGCATTCCTTCATTTAATTCTCCTGGTCTTTATGGCAAGGTGCCAAGAAGCCAAATCATTTTGGGGGAAAAATGAAACTTTTTAAAAAGAAGATTGTGTTTATTTATTTTTGGAGAAGGGAAGGAGAAAGGGAGGGAGAGAAACATCAGTGGGTTGTCTCTCAGGGTCTGAGCCTGCAAGCCAGGCATGTGCCCTGACTGGGAATCAAACCAATGGCCTTTCTCTTTGTGGGATGATGCTCAACTAGCTGAGCCATACCGCTCAGGGCAAGAAAACTCTTCATAAATGAAAGCAGTGCACTTGCTGAGGGAAATCGGATGGACCGTTGCAGAGCTCTTGTTGTTTAAGGAGGTGGTGGGAGAGTCCGCAGCAGCAACAGCAGCAGCAGCAGCAGCAGCAGCAGGAATGATTTTATTGTTCTGAAATGTTGATCAGCAAACATTTGGCATTCTTTTTTTGGGGTCTAGTCTTCAACTCATCAGATCCAAAAGTGCAAGTTAAAAATCATTACCTTTGGTGACAAGAGGGGTCCCCTTTTGTGTGGAAGGAATAGTTTCTTGCCTGTGTGCAAGAGAAAAACAAATCGACTTATTTTGCCTTGCTTTTCTGAATACAAAGAAAGTTGTTTCTGGACAAAGCAAGTTGTTAGGACCTGTATGTGTCCACAGATATTTGCACCTGCCACCGAAGGTGTCTGCTTCAAATGCTTTGATTCTTACAGGCTTTAAAAAAAAAATTAAGCCTTTAAGGAATAGAAGAATATAATCCCCATCTAGTGCCAGTGGGGAGACGGTAGGTGCTATGCTGACTGTGGCCCGTTTCAAAACATGTTGTTGAATGGGCGGGACAGTGATTCTCAGGGGAAGAATCCTGAGTTTACAGTTTCAGAGCCTGAGCTTAAGATTCATCTCTACCACTTACCTCGGTTGTGCTGTGTGGTCTGGGGCAGGTAGCTTCACCTCTCTGGACCCTGATTTCCTCTTTGTAAAAAAAATGATTGCTCTGCTGCTTAACCCCAAGGATTGCTCTGAGGATCGAGGAAGGGAACGTATATGAAAGAACTAGGTAGACTGTGAAGGGCTACACTATGGAAAAAATTTTATACGTGCTAATACAACCCCACTTTTTTCTTCCTATACAAATATTGCTCAGCCATAAACAAAAGAAAGAAAATAAGAATTACTGGCAATTCTATCAAGCATCTGAATAGATTTTCTTCTGCTTTTTATGATTGTTGTTCAAGAACAAACATTATTTAAAAATGAAAACAAACCAAGGTCATATGGCACATAGTATTTTTATAATTTATTTTTTCACTTAATACATCATGAGCATTTTTCATAGCATTAAATATTAACTCATCTTTTAGCCAATAAAGATTTCATTGCCTGGCTACACCCCCATTTACCTGTTGAATCTGCTACATAATCCCAGAGGTTGTTTCTCAGTTGTTCTCTCTTGAGCATGCTCCTCTCCTCTAGGTGGTACGTAAGACAACCGAGGCTACAACTTCCCATTATTTAGCTGGGGTGTCAGAGCTCTCTAAGTTCACTGTGAGATGAGCAGGGTGTAGAGTCAAGGCTCACGGGTCCCCACAAAGGCTGCTTCTCTGCATGGCCTAGCAGGTTCCCATTTACTTAGATGCTGACTATACATCGTGTGGTCATTTATTCATTTGCCCATTGAACGTACACAGCCCTGACTGACTACTATTGAGACTACAGTCTTATCCTCAAATAGCATGTGGTCTAGTTGGGGAGAGAAAGCACAAAATCAGAATAGTTGCAAAAGGACAGTTGGCCAGCTGAACGGGGCCAGAGTACCAGAAGGTACTCAGTGGGAAGGCTGGCTAGATTTGGTGTGAGAAGGCGTATGTTTGAATCCCTGCTCTCTAGTCTCTCTGGGCAAGTCTCTAGCACTCTGAACCTCAGATTCCTCTTCTGAAAAATGGATACTTGATGTATCTGCTGAAACTAGCGATAGCTCCTAGTGAGATAATAGATTTGAATATGTCTAAAATAAGAGATTCTCACACTTGATTTTTTAAGTATGATGGGACTTCCTGGGGGTGGCATTCTGCTCCAACTTAGCCATGGTCTGGATCATTTTCTTTCTCTTTCTAGGACATCTAGGGGTGGGGGGCTGTGAACCGTGGGGGGCAGATTCCAGGGCACCCAAAGCAGGTCCTGACGTCTCGTTCTGCTTGCCTGCAGCGACCGGCTGGCCCTGCTCCAGGTGAGGAGGATCCTGCAGCAGCTCGGCTTGGATAGCACGTGTGAGGACAGCATCGTGGTGAAGGAGGTGTGTGGAGCTGTGTCCCGTCGGGCTGCCCAGCTCTGTGGTGCGGGCATGGCTGCCATCGTGGAGAAAAGGAGAAAAGACCAGGGGCTTGAGCGCCTGAAGATCACTGTGGGCGTGGACGGCACCCTATACAAGCTGCACCCTCAGTGAGTGCCTGTAGAGGGCGGTGGTGGGAGGGTGCTGAGGGGGAGAGTGGCCCTGGTTGAATTTGACAGACAGGGTTGAGCCCTGGTGGCTCTGCTTCGGAGTAGCATGAGGTGGGAATATTTGCCCTCCCCTCTGAAGCCCAGCTTTTTCATCGTGAAAGGTGGGCTGTAGTAGCCTCTGCCTCATAGAGCTACGTGAAGGTTACGGGGGTTAATATCCGTGAGGTGCTTCACACAGTGCTCAGTAAATGCAGCGCTGATTATTAACACATTCCCATTGAATTCTCAGGGGAGAAATGAAAACTGACTATAAACACACAATATTGTCAAGTAGGAGCTGTTTGTAATTTTCTTAGCTCAGAATAAGTGGACAGAAGGATTAAGAGCCCCGTCAGGCAATATGAGTTTGAATCCTGGCTCTTCCGCTTAGTAGCTGGGAGGCCTAGAGCCGGTTTCTTACCCTGTTAAATGAGGACAAAAATCATACCTGCCTTGTAGATTGTTGTGAGGATTAAGTTAAATAGTTTATGTAGCATGCATGGAACATCACAGAAATCTCAATGACGAATGCTCAATGACATTTTGAGTTTTATGTTTTGTTTTGGTGAAGAGGAAAACTACTAACAAGCCTATACAAATTTCTAGTCATGTGGAAATGGACACATGAACATGTTATTGTAATCCTTGTTCCTTAGCCCTTCCGGTGATGCTAATTGTCCGAAATAACCGAGTGGTATCTTCTCTTGCTTCTTCCTTGGGGTCACGTATTTTTGTTGTGGTTCCTACAAGCCCCTCCCTTGAACCACAACTTAACTGAGGAACAAAACCACATGAGCATAGCAGTAAGTATAGACAAAGCATTTGGTAAAATCTAACTTCTTTCAAGATGAAAAGTACTCAGCAAACTAGGAATAAATGTACTCAGCAAATTTCCTCAACCTGGCAAAGAACATCTACAAAGAATCGTGAAAGACTGGGTGCTTTTCCCTTAAGATCAGGAACAGGACAAGGACGTCCACCGCGCCACTGCTGGTCAACATTGTACTGCTTCTAATGCCGCCTCTAGGTGGTTCGTGATTTTTGTCCATCAGTCAAATCTTGATTCAAGAGGAGGTTTGTAAGAGCCAGACTCAATATGTGTGACCTCAAGTGGAAAATCATGGGTAAGTCTAGCCAGCACTGTTAGGCAAGAAAAGGTAGTAAAAGGCATCCATATTGGAAAGGCAAAAATAAAACTGTCTTTATTCACAGATGACATACATGATTTGGTGTATAGGAAATCCTCAGGCATCCACACACACAAAATTGTTGGAACTAGTAAACAAGTTCAGCAGGGTTTCAGAATACAAGATCAATATATAAAAACCAATTATGCAGTAGCAATGAATAATCCAAAAGTGAAACTTAAGAAAATAAGTTTATTTACAACAGCATTAAGAAGAATAAAATACTGACTTCTGGCCAAGATGGAGGCATAGGTGAAAACACTGTGCCTCCTTGCACAACCAAGTTTAAAGACAACAAAGTTTTAGTAACAAAAACATAACCAAAACACAGAAAATTGAACTGTACGAAAGTCCGACAATAACGAACCATTCAGCCTGACCAGTGAGAGGGGTAGAGCCAACAGCTGGTGGGGCAGGGTTGCACAGGAAAAGGCAGCCGGACCGACCCAGGTGCGCAGGCGGCAGTTGGCAGATCCCAGGTGTGGGGTGGCAATGGGCGGACTCAGCAGGGGCGCAAGGTGGCTGGCTGACCGCAGTCACATATTCACACTCAGATAAACCAGGTGAAGGAGTGAGCAGTGAGACAGACCGCACAATGCAGGGCCCTGGCGATGGGAATTAAAGCCTAAAAGCACCAGTCAGAAAGACTTTCAGGGTCAAGGTGCCAGGAGAAGCTCTCAGGCTCAGAGAGAGTTTGTTGGAGAGACCCACAGGATCCTGGAGGGTGCATAGGCCCATACACCCAGGAGCCTGCACCGGGGGACCCGGTTTGCTTGTGGGAAGCAGCAGAGGGGACAGAAATCTGAGAGAGAGCAGAACAAATGCCATTGCCCCTCTCTGACCCCACCCTCACACACAGCATCACAACCCAATGACTGGGTCGCCCCACCCTGCTGAACACCTAAGGCTCGACCCCTCATACGTAACAGGCACAAACAGATCAAAACATTATGGCTCAAGAAGAACAGCTCAAAGCCCCAGAGCCAATATTTCTAAGTGACCAGGAGATAGCCAACCTATCAGATGAGCAATTCAAAATACTGGTGATCAGAATGCTCACAGAACTGGTTGATTTTAGTCACAAATTAGAGGAACAAATGAAGGCTAAACTAATTGAAATGAAGGGAAATGCACAGGAAACCAATAGTGATGGAAAGGAAACTGGGACTCAAATCAAGGGAGTGGACCAGAAGGAAGAAAAAAAATGACCAAACAGAAAAGAAGGAAGAAACAAGAATTCAAAACAATAAGGAGAGGCTTGGGAACCTCCAGGACATCTTTAAATGTTCCAACATCCGAATTATAAAGGTACCAGAAGGGGAAGAGGAAGAGCAACAAGTAGAAAACTTAGTTGAACAAATAATAGAGGAGAACTTCCCCAATCTGGCAAAGGAAACAGACTTCCAGGAAATCCAGGAAGCTCAAAGTCCCAAAGAAGTTGGACCCAAGGAGGAACACACCAAGGCACATCATAATTACATCAGCCAAGATTAAAATGAAGGAGAGAATCCTACAAGCAGCAAGAGATAAGGAGATAGTCATCTACAAAGCAGTTCCCATCAGACTGTCAGCTGATTTCTCAAAAGAAACCTTAAAGGCAAGAAAGGGCTGGAAAGAAGTATTGCAAGTCATGAAATCCAAAGACCTACATCCAAGATTGCTCTATTCAGCAAAGCTTTCATTTAGAATGGAAGGACAGATAAAGTGCTTCTCAGATAAGATCAAATTCAAGGAGTTCCTCATCACCAAGCCCTTATTATATGAAATGTTAAAGGGACTTATCTAAGAAAAAGAAGATGAAAAATATTAACAGTGAAAGGACAGCAAACTCACAGTTATTAACAACCACACCTAAAACAAAAGCAAACTAAGTGGACAGCTAGATCAAGAGCAGACCATGGAGAGTTAGCAACAGGGAAGTGGGAGGAGGAGAAGGGGGGAGAAGGTACAGAGAATAAGCAGCATAGATGGTAGGTAGAGAATAGACAAGGGGGAGGACAAGAGTAGTATGGGAAATACAGAATTTAAAGAACTTATGACACATGGTCATAAACTAAAGGGGGGGAATAGTGGGGGAGGGGGTATGCAGGGTGGAGGGGAATGAAGGGGGGAATGGGACAACTGTAATGGCATAATCAATAAAATATATTTTTAAAAAGAATAAAATACTTAGTAATAAATTTCACAAAACAAATATAAAACTTATACATTGAAAACTATAAAATATCATTGAAAGAAATTAAAGACCTATATAAATGGAAAGACATCTGTGTTAATGGATTGGAAGACTTAATATTAAGATAGCAATACTTCCCCAATTGATCTTCAGATCAAACATAACCACCATCAAAATCCCCACACATTTCTTTGCAGAAATCAATAAATTGATGCTATCATTCATATGCAAATGCAAAGAATTCAGAATAGTCAAAACAATCTTCAGAGTAGAATACAACTGAAGAAGCCATACTTCTCTATTTAAAAACTTACTCTAAAGTTACAGTAATCATAACATTGTGGTACTGACATAAAGATTAAACATATAGACCATTGGAATAGAAGTTAAGGATCCAGTAATAAACCCACACATTTATGGCCAGTTGATTTTCAACAAGGATGCCAAGGCCATTCAATGGGGAAAAAATATTCTTTTTAACAAATGGTGCGATAATTGGATCTCCACGTGGAAAACAATGAAGTTGGACTTCAACCTCACACCAAGTATAAAATTAACACAAAATGGATCAAAGACCTGAATTAAGAGCTAAAATTATACAACTCTTAAAAGAAAACATAGGTGCAAATCCTTGTGACTTTGGAAAGGCAGTGCTCTAAAATATGACATTAAAAGCATAAGCAACACAATAAAAAATAGATAAATTGGACTTCATCAAAATAAAACATTTTTATACACTGTAGAAGTTGCAAAGAAAGAATATTTGCAATCATATATCTGACAAGGGACATATATTTAGAATATATAAAGAATACAAAACAACTCAACAATAAAGACAAGTAATCTGATGAACAAATGACATCTCTCCAAAGATCTACAAATGGCCAATAAGCACTCCAAAAGGTGCTCAGGGTTATTTGTCACTAGGAAGATGCCAATCAAAACTGTGAAATAGCATCTCACACCCACTTAGGATGGCTATAATAAAAAAGCTTGACAGTAACAAGTGTTGGTCAGGATGTGATAAAATTGGAGCCCTGATGTATTGCTGATGGGAACACAGTTTGGCGGTCTCTAAAAAAGGTAAACATCCCTGGTTGGTGTGGCTCAGGGGATTGAGCACCAGCCTGTGAACCAAAGGGTTGCTGTTTCGATTCCCAGTCAGGGCACATGCTTGGGTTGCCAGGGCGTCCCCCAGTAGGGGGTGGGTGAGAGGCAACCGCACACTGGTGTTTTTCTCCCTCTTTCTCTCTCTCTTCCCCTCTGTCTAAAAAAAAAAATAAGTAAAAAAATTTTTTAAGGTAAATAAAAAGTTACCATATGACCCAGCAATTTCATTCCTAGGTTTACTCAAAAGAATTTAAAACATGTTCACACAAATACTTGTTAGTGACGTTCACAGCAGCATTATTTATAATAGCCAAAAGGAGAGACAACCCAAATGTCCATCATCTGATGGACGGGTAAAAAAGTGTAAGATAGCCATGCAATGGGATATTGCTCATAAAAAGGAATAAAGTGCTGACACACGCTACAACTTCATTAAACCTTGAAGAACATGATGTTATGTGGCCAGGCACAGAAGGCCACGTATTACAGGATTCTATTAAGTCCAGAATAGGCAAATCTACAGAGATAGAAAAATTAGTGACTACTGGAGGCTTTGCGAGGGTGATGTGAGTAGAGAATGATCAGTAATGGGTTAGTAATTAGTAATTAGATTAGTAATTAGGTATGGGTTTCCTTTTTAGGATGACAAAAGTGCTCTGGGATTAGACAGCAGTGATGGCTGCACAACTTTGTGAATGTACTAAAAACCACTGAATGGTACACTGGAGGGAGGGAGACAGGGAGGGAGGGAGACAGGGAGGGAGGGAGGGAGGGAGGGAGGGAGAGAGAGAGAGAAAGAAAGAAAGAAAGAAAGTTAGTTAATTGAGCAATGACTGCCAAGCCATTTTCTCCTACCTCCTGGGAAGTTTGGGGCTAAGTACCCTTACTGTGCCTCCAGAAATATTCCAGACATTCTCTTACTAAACCAGCAGAGCCCCAAGGAGCACCAGTGGTTGACCAGAGTCACCCACTGGCCCTGTGTTGGAGTTGCATTCAGAACCTGCTCTGGCATGCTGGCCCTCAGAGATGACCACCATCTGTACCATTACAGTAACTCAGGATCCCAGGATCTTCGGCCCAGATGCCAAGGCCTTTGGTAAACATACGTGATCCCATAGACTCGCCTGGTAACTGGCTCCCAGGATGTCAATTCCAACAGATTTAATATCACAAGTGGTAGTTGTGAGAGGCTGAGTGTTTGTGGTTAAGGCTGTATGCTCTAGGGGGAAGTTAATGGAGGGAGAGATGAATAAATGGGTGGATGGATAAAGCAAACAGGGCAAAATTTTAACTTTGTTGAGTCTAGGCAGAAGGTATAGAGGTACTTGAACTATCCTTTAAGTTTGAAAATTTTGAAAAAAATTTGGGGAAGCCCTGGCTGGCATAGCTCAGTGGATTGAGTGCGGGCCTGTGAACCAGAGAATTGCAGTTCGATTCCCAGTCAGGGCACATGCCTGGGTTGCAGGCCAGTCCCCAGCAGGGGATACATGAAAGGCAACCATATATTGACATTTCTCTCCTCTCTCCTTCCCTTCCCCTTTAAAGATAAATAAATAAAATCTTTAAAAGTTTTGGGTAAAATTTTGAACAAAAAAATGTGGGGTTTGGAAAAAGACTGGCCTGGTCCAAATCTTAATAATCTGACTAGTTGTGTAAATTTGGACAAGTTTCTTAACTTTGGAGCATCAATTTATTTATGTAGTAGAGATAGCAATAATTATTTTCAAACTACTATTTGTTACACTTTGATATTCTGTATGTCAAACATCTCGAGTATTCTTTGGCATTAGTATCATTCAATAAAAGGTAATATGAAAACAGCTATTTATGAAACTGTAAGCTCTTCTGGAACCTTGAGAAGCAAACTGGAAGCAACAAACTAATTTGAAATGATTTATTAATATGCTGATTCCATATGTCAGTGCTGATGAAGGTTTTCTTTTCTCTATTTTATAGCTTTTCTACAATACTGCAGGAAACTGTGAAAGACCTGGCCCCTCGGTGTGATGTGACGTTCATGCTTTCGGAAGACGGCAGCGGGAAGGGAGCTGCTCTGATCACCGCTGTGGCCAAGAGGGTGCAGCAGGCACAGGACAACTAGGAAGCCCTCCTGGTTGGCCCCATGCACCTTGGGTTCTGACCAACCTTTCCTCCGGCAGATGAGTGGGTCCGGGACCAGCAGGCAGGCTTCTGGCCAACTTCGCCTTCTGGGTGGCCGAAAGAGAACCCCAAGTTCTTGAGTACTCTTAGCTTTTTGTTTCTGATTTTCAAGGGCGGTGCATGATATCTCTAGTTGGTATATTTGGGCTCAGGATGAACCAACTTGTAAAATCAAAGTGTGTGGCTCGAGACATCCCCTTTTAGCAAATTTCTCAGTCGAGAGCCGACCTGTCAATTCTCTAGGGCTTTGGGTCTTGTGGCCGCTGCACGTGGCAACGTATGCCTGATCTGTGCCTGTGGCCCGGCTGGCTGAGCTCCCACGGTTGTTCTTCAGCCTTTGCTGCAGTGGACTGGGCCCTCTGCTTGCGGATGCACACTCGAGAGGGCTGGGGACTCGGGTCGTAAGCTGGAGATCTAATCTAACTTGTCCTTGACTTGTCACGTTGACTCCAAAGACTGGAATATTCCGGATGTGGAGGGCGGGACTTCCAGGGAGCCTGTGGGAAGCTGGCCTTGCTCACAGGGAGCAGTGTCGGCACCCTGCAGGACTTTTTCTCAATGTGTGTGTGTTTTGGGGAGGGGCGTCTTTTGGGGCACCTTTTTGTCATTTTACGGGTAGTTTGTGCTGCTATTGTTCATACTAGTTTTGAGGACTATTGGGTATAGGAAATCCAGTAAATGAATAAAAAGTTTTATACTTCCTACGAATCTTTGCATGAGGTATTACTGTTTCACCGGGGAGGCTGGCTTGGCAACAGCATGCTCCTGCTGGTGGAATAAAGGGCACAGAGTTGCTGAGGGCATCTCTCCAGTCCCGCCTCCTCACCAATGGGGGAATATGCGGAGGATCTTCTACAGTACCTCTAACAGATTATCCAAATTTCATTTGAGTGCATACTTCCAGCGACTCGATCGCGTGTCTAAAAGAGCGAGAGGGAGGCCCCCTGGAACTGGGGACAGGCGAGGGAGTGAGGTTCACTGGGGAACGTTTTTCTTCACTCATTCAGTAAACAGATACTGCTGTGGGCGGGTGCTGGGTTAATCAAAATGAACCTTGTTGTATTTTAGGATCGTATCTCCCTGGAGAGAGGTTGTATGGATTTATTAAATTTATCTTTTTGTATTTTAAGGTTATGTCTCTTTGGGGAAATGTTTCATGGTCAGATTTTTGACTTAGCAAACCCCAAACCTTGTTGCCCTTGTCATCTTTCTGCAGCTCCCCCATTCCTTGGTAAGACACCTCCAGCTCCCAGCCCGCCTTTCCCCTGGTTCTGCTGGGGGTCTCTCCCCATGCCATCTGCTTAACAGGTGATCTGGCCCAGGTTCAGGTAGCCACACCACCACATTCTCCCACAACCTGGTCTCTCAGCATGTGTTTGGCGAGATGGCCAGCTGTGGTCTCTGACCCAAGGTATCCAGGCAACTTTGCCCATTCTGACTGATTGATGGCATCACAGAATCCTTGAACTGGAATGGAACTAACTGCAGAGAAGGCAGACAGCGGCTTGCCATCCTCGGACAGGTCCACCCTTGAAACACCTGGGACGATGGAGGGCTAACTTCTCAAAGCTTCCTAGGCAAGACCAGTCACCACACCACACAACAAGGTAAATGATCCTCCCGTGAGCCCCACAGACTTTTCCTCTTGGGAAGAGCATCTTCGTCTACATTTCCTGGTCCTGTGCTTACTTTCTCCCTGTAACTTTGGCTAACATGAACATAACTTTAAGAACTACATTTTCTCCATGACTCTGACTCTGCAGAACAGGTGACCTCATTCCCGGTGGTCTGTCTTTAGTTGGCTAATGAATGGCAGTTGGGGGAAGTGAATTTCTTGCACCCGCTTCCCTCCATCCCCACTGTCTTGGCAGCCCCTCTCTTGCGGTTGTACAACTGAAACTCCTGGTAAAGCATATTTTATTAGAAGAAGGTGGGGACTTGGGAGAAGTTGGATAATAAAAGAGGGATCTGATAGCTCATATTTGGGGTGAACTAGGATGGACAATTAGGGTAGAAGAGTTTAATTCATTTTTGGTCCAGCTAGGGACAGAATGAAGCTGGGGAGAAAATGAAAAATACTTAAAAAATTGTATTTTAAAAAAATATGAGAAAGAAAGAGAGATAAAAATAAAGGTACATCACTGAGAATAGTTTGGGGAGACTGGTCTAAAGAGCAGAGACGCACTACCACCACGAGAGGCAATTCCAAGGGGTGTCATTCACACCACAGTCTCTGCATGGCCCTGTCTCCACTGACTCACCTCTTTGGCAGTTAACGTGGTCTAGTGCAGCCCTTCCCAAAGCATGGTCTAGGATCGACGGCATATCCCCAAGAAGCCCTTTTCTGGAGTAACCTTTTCCTTTAATTCTCAACCAAAATGGCTCATTTCTCCACCCCACATTCTGCAGAAGGGCCTTGGATTCCAACAGTTCCTGAAGGGGACACTTGTACCCTCCGGTGCCGCCTCTAATCCTCGCTCCAGCTCGCTTCTTGTCTCAGCTGCCCTCACAAGTCCTGTGGCTGCTGCCCCTCTCTGTTTTGGCTGATACATGGAACTCTGCCTTCCTCTTTGATTCTCCGAAACACCATGAATTCACAGCCAATGTCTTGGAACAGACTTAACCAAAGCTTTGGGGATGATGGAAGGGACTACTTCATGGAATAGGCAACCCTGTCAACATGAGTATTGGATAACGAAGTTCTGTGGCCATCCCCACCCCAGAGACTTTTCTGCTGCCCATCTTTCTCCGTGAGCTCTACTGGCTCCCGTGTTGTACAGATTCTTCCCACGTTCTCTGGAGTCCTCTTTCTTGTCTTCTCTTCTCTGAATTCTGGACAACTCACATAAAATGAAAATTTTATCTTGCTTTAAAAAAAAGATTTATTTATTTTTAAAGAGAGGGGAAGGGAAGGAGAAAGAGGGGGAAAGAAACACCAGTGTGGGAAATAAACATCCACCTCTCACATATCCCCAACTGAGGACCTCGCCTACAACACAGGCATGTTCTCTTACTGGGATTCGAACCCATGACCTTTCATTCGCAGGCCCACAGGCTAACATGCAGTCCACTGAGCCATGCCATCCAGGGCTCTCCTGATTTATTTTACAGAGCAAGTGACTCTCCTATGATATCAGTCCACTCTCCTGCCAGCCCAAAACCTCACCTTTGCCCACCGAAAAGGCCCCTTGAGGTGTTTGAATAAAGAGGGATTTTCTCTTTAAAAGGAATTATTCTGTTAGAGTCAAACCACAGCAAACTTTATTCCTTGACATAGAGTAAACTACGTATTTAAAGTATATAATTTGATATATTTTGCTGATATCACCAACAAGATATTGAACATGTCCATTACCATAAAAGTTTCCTTGTGACCCTTTGTGACCCCTCCTTCCTCCCTGTTATTTCTTCCCCCACACTCAGGTAACTATTAGATTTGTTTCCTGTTTCTATAAAATTTAGTTTGCATTTTCTAGGCTTTTATATAAATGGAAGCATATAGTTGGTTCACTTTTTTAATCTGGCTTCTTTCACTCAGTATACTAATTTTTTTTTTATTCCTCACCCAAGGACATGCTTATTGATTTTAGAGACGGAGCAGTGGAGGGAGCGAGAGAGGAGGAGAAACATCCAGTGACCGGTTGCCTTTCCCGTGCACTCAGCTGGGCACTGTTCTCACACGTGCCTGGACTGGCGATGAATCCACAGCCCGGCCATGCGTCCTGATGGGAACCAAACCTACAACCTTCCAGTTTTCAGGATGACGCTCCAACCAGCTGAGCCACAGTGGCCAGGGCTTAGTGTACCTATTTCCATATACATTCATGTTGTTGCAGGTATCAAGAGTCCACTACTTTTATTGTCGAATACTCTGATGCATGGATATACCACAGTTTGTTTATCCATCCACCTATTCATAGGTATTTGCGTTGTTTCCAGTTTTGTTTATTGCAATTTAAGCAGCAAGAGTGTTATATATGAGTCTTAGTATGGACATGTACTTTTGTTTCTCTTGAATTAATACCTAGGATTACAATAGCTCGATCTTTTGGTTAAATTTTTATACAAAAGCAAAACTGCTTTTTAAAGTTGTTGAACCATTTTGTAGTCACATCAACAGTATAGGAATGTTCGAGTTTCTCCCCATATTTGCAAGCCCTGGATTGGCTGGTCATTTTCATTTTAGACCTTCTAATAGTGGGTAGTCATGTGTAATTATGGTTTAACTTATGTTTCCCTGAGATTTATCATCTCATCATATGTTTATTGACCAAATGCTTTCCTTCTGTTAAATGCTCTCTATTCATCTCTTTTGCCTATTTTTAAACTGAACTGAGCCTTTTTTATTGATTTGTAGGAATTCCTTATATACTGGGAAGAACAAAACTGGATCTACAGTTATAAATAAATAATACAATAATTAATACATTACAAAAATAAACGCTGTCTTGCATACTCACAACTATGAACCTATTGTTGCCCACCCTAGTCCATTGACAGATTTAGGTATTTCAAATATCTTATCATTTATAGCTTGTATTTTTATTTTCTTTAAGCTTTTGATTAACATAGTACTAAATTTAATACTGTCAAGAGTCTCATTCTTTTTTTAAAAGTTAGCATTGTTTTGTGTGACTTATGTAACTAATCTTCCTTTACCCTCAAGGTCAGAAAGATTTTAATAGTATTGTCTTCTAAAAAAATTTAAAGTTTTGTTTTTGACATTTAGTTTTTAGGTTAAGTGAGGATGATTTTTATCTACGGTATGAGTCAGAAACAATTTCATTTCTTCCCCATATAGATAGCTTTGCAATCTATCTCTTAAATAGTCCCTCCTTCTCCACCAATGACATGCCAGCTCATTAAATTCCATAAAAAACAAATTCCCTGTGGGCACTTATACTGACGCTGCATTGTGTCTGTAGATCAGTGTGGGGAGAGCGACCTCTTTAAGGTGTTGTTTCTTCCTAGCCGTGGCCTAGGGACGTCTCCCCATTGATGTAGGTCTTCTCTGAGGTTTTCTGAAAAGTGAAGTAATTTTCTGCATAGGTCTTGCACTCTTTTCTCCTTAGATGTACTCTTAAGTAGTTTATAGTTTTGTCGTGAATATAAATGAAGCCCTTTAAAAAAGTGTTTTGTTCCTAACAAAGGAACAAAAATATACAATTTTTGTTGGTTGCTGGTGCAAAAATATACAATTGATTTATATCATTGATCTTATATCCAGTGACATACTTATCCATTACTTTTATTAATCTTTTTAACTCCCCTCCCCTCTCCCTGGTAATTACTAATCCGACCTCTGTATCTATGATTCAAGGTTTGGGGCTTTTTTATATTCCACATATAATTGAGAGTGTACAGTCTTTGTCTTTCTCTGACTTATTTAGCTTTGCATAATACCCTCAAGGCCCATCCCTGTTGGTGCAAATGGCAGGATTTCCTTCTTTTTTTGTGGAAGAATAATATTCCATTGTATATAAATACCACATCTTCTCTATCCATTCCCCCACTGATGAACACTTAGGTTGTTTCCATGTCTTGGCAATTGCTAATAATGCTGCAATGAACATGGAGATGAAGATAACTTATATAAGAGAAATGATTCTATTAAATAAAGAGCAAGAAATGATTTTTTTAGATAAATACCCAGAAGCCCTGTAGGACTATTTTACTGTCTATTTTTTCTCTTATGTATGGGTCACATTTTTCTATTTCTTTGTATTAGTATCTGTGTCTGTCTGTCTATCTATCTATCTATCTTTGTACATTATGTATAATAGCCCTGGAGTCTGAAGTAGATTATATTTTCTCCCAGGGAGAGAACAACCTTTTCTTCCTTGAGGCAGCTAGATGGTAGACTCATTTCTTCAATTTCTTCAGACTCATTTCAGTCTGATACTGAGCTGGATGGATTTACCTTCAGTTTCAAATATCCTGAGAGTGATGTCTGTCTTGTGTTTTTTACAGGCCTTCCCTTTAAGCAGACTTCTCTCTCCCAAACATAGTAATATCTCAGGAAACCTCTCTCTGAACGTCCTCTAGCCCCCAGTCTCCTCTGCTGCTCAGCACTCAGCAAGCATCCCGTGAGGGAGTACTGGCCGGCGGGGGAAGCCAGCCGTGCAGTTGAGCTTTTCCAGACTCTGCTTCGTCAAGGCAGCCTGCGTGGCCACGCAGGGCGGCTGGCTTCTCGTTGTCTCAGAGCAGGCTGGCCCCACACTGACAGTCCAACAGTTTGGGCTTTCCTGGCCCTGCCGAGGCTCCGCGACTGCCCTCTGAGAGGGGACTGCCCACCTTGGATGGGTTCTTTCTGCTGTGGAATTCAGTTCCATTGGCCTTCTTTGTACTCATAGCTTTCCAATGTCTCTAAAAAATATATAATTTTTTCAATTTATTCATTTGTTTTCTAATTGTTACCATGAGTACAATGATTGGCTTCTACATTCCACATCCTAACCACCAGTTTTAAAGACTTTAAATTCCCATTAGGATTTCTTGTTTCACTCAGCTATTCAAAAGAGCTTTTAAGTTTGTACTTTTGTACTTTCCAAAAATATGAAATTTGAAAGTTTATTATTTTATAATTAACCTCTAACATAATTCTGTTTTTATCATTGAATATTGTCTATATCAGGAATTGGCAAACTTTTTCTGTAAGGGGCCATAAAATAAATATTTTCAGGTTTTGTGGGCCACATGTTCTGCTCCATTATAGCATGAAAGTAGGACAATATGCAGGTGGATTCATACGGCTGTGTACTAGTAAAACTTAATTACAAACACAAGTGGAAGGCTGGATTTGGCCTGTAGGCCATGGTTTACTAAGCTTTGGTCTATACTATATTTATTATTTGGAAATCCATAGGCTTGTTTTATAACTATTTCATGTGTACTTGAAAAGAATACGTATCCTTTATTAGATAAAGACTTCTATGTATGTCTACTGGATTAAACTTGTTCCCTTGTTGGTCAAATCTTCCATATATTTGTTGATTTTGTTCGTTTGGCCTAACAACAGAGAGAGGTGTGTTTAAATCTCCTCTTAAAATATGCAGTTGTCAGATTTTCCCTATAGGTCTAACTGGGGGGGGCATAGGGGGGTCCTCTGCCCGCAGGGCCCCCCACCTCTGGCTACCTTGCATGAGAATACCAAGACATGATCTACTTAGGGAGGAAAGGTAGTCAATCTCCCAAAGAAGGGCCAGGAGCCTTTTCCTCACTGGGCTTTTATTTGGTTCAATTAGCATGAGAATACAGGTAAAGCTCATCAATCATTGTCAGACAGTAAGGATCAAACAATAGATAGCATACAAAGAACTACTAAGGCTTATTCTGAGTCAGGGTCAGTTAGCTAAAGGGCTACAAAACTTTGGGAAATGAACTCATTTCCTACTCAGACCCTTATCATTTAATTGAGAGCATTCTTAGCAAAGCAGGTTTCACAGGATTTTATGCATTCTTTCTTAGGCTTGATCTCCCGGGGAACATGCCCTTTCCAGCACAGAGCTGCACCACCCTTTGTCATTGTTTCAGGATTAAGTAAGGCAGCTTTTAGGAGATTAGGAGACTTCTTACAGACAGAATGAGGACTGGGGCTATGTCAAAGCTGAGGGGTGAGGGTCCATCACTCCCTTTTGCTATAGCCCCCCCCAAGTCCTTCCCTGGGGGCTCCCAGTGATCGTGCCTGTCTTAGGTCATCCCTCCCTTGAGGAATCTTACCCATCATTGGCTAACCAATCAAGCACTGGGGGCCAGGCAGAGTGAAGTAAAAAAGGCAGAGGCAGCGCCCCTGCCAGGGAGATAAGCTTTGTCTCCTAAGTGGCTTATGGTCCCAAGGTCACTCACTCAGCCTTAGCTATGGGGGGGTTTCAGCTCCTGAGACCAGGCAGGGCAGTTCTCAACATTTAACAATTTTTGCTTTAAATATTTAGAGGCCAATTTATTAGAAATTTAATATCTTCTCGAGGAATGGAATTTTTACCATTCTCATTCTGCCCCTCTTTGTGTAAAGATGCTCTTCATTTTAGTATTCTGTATTATGTGGTATTAAGTCACCAGCTTTCTTTTGGCAACTATTTCCTGGGATGGGGGCGGGGATCAGTGGATATATCCTCTCCCTGAAAAGACGAGTATTTTAGCACTCTCTCATGTGCTGTGGTCTCTCCTAGCCCTCCGGATGGGTGATGGTGCCTGAGGCGAGTCAGACCTTATCCACTTACCCAGGCAAGGCTTATGGCCTGGTGTGAGTCCCTGGGCCCTGGTACTGGGGTCCAAGACATTCCTGCCCCTAGTGAAGGAGCAGAAAGGATTATCTCAGGTTATATACAGAGAGGGGCAGAAGGAGATTTTCAGTCACTCTTCTCTTAAACAACACCATTTTTCACCTACAAAAACAGACATTTTGTATGGTACAGTCAACGCACATGGATATAGTTGTTTTCATTTGAGGCAGTGGTAATGAAAGTGGAGCTCTACACGTTACTCTGTATCCAGGTTTTTTGGTTTAACAGTACATCATGGATAACCATTATGCTTTATGTCATTTTTTGTTTCTTATAAACATAAAATACTGTTCATAAGGTATCACAGTGCTGATAAAAAGTTTGTTTTATAGTGAATGGTGGAGGGACAGGGGCCAGGACTGGGCACAAAAATAAATATGATGGTGGGATTAGGGCTGAGGGGGCGGAGGAAAGGAGATTGACATTTCCCAGGGAAACTGACAGGTTAGCCAGCATCCCAGGTCACGTCCATCTTCTTAGAATTGCTCCACATGTCCTCTGGCTCCTAAACACCTACCATGAAGTGCTTATTGCTCACGTTATGGCTGCCTGGCTCTCTACTGCTCGTACTCATGTCTTAATCTGTGTTTTGTCTGTCGGCTCTGCCCTGCACCCTCCTCCCACTGCTCACCCACCCCCTTTCCCTCCTGTGCCTGGTACCCAGAAGGCAGCACTCACTGGAGCAAGTGGGACATTCCCATTTCTTCTCAAACAGAACTAGAGCTACGTGGTGAGTCTCTGGGCCTCAGATGCCAATGTGTCTGGATTTCTGAGTCTGCTTGTGAGGTCAGAGAATGCTTCTGGGGCAAGAACAGGGGAGACTGTACAGGATTAAAGCTTGGATCTGAACCAGTGGACCATGTCTGGAGTTTTTGCACAAAAGAGAATTGAACTGTAGAGCAGCTTGGAGGGTATTGTGATAGCCCGGTGCCCTGTGCCTCCGGGGACTGGAGCCCTGTGGGAGTACATAGCTGGCATTTTTTTGCTTGAGATTAGGAAGTCTTTTGCTTCCTCTGTGAAGAGGCTTGAATTCAATGACTGTTGTGGTAGGATGGAGTCTTTTTTTTCTGGTAAAAATGAAGCAGAAGCTTGGCTCCAATTGTTACAGGATGGTAGGCAGATGAGTGCTCTCTCTGCTGGTGGAAAGCCCGTTTAAGAGCATGTGGTCACATTTTTGTCTGACATTATCAAGAGCATAGAGAGGCTGTGATCCAGACTCAGACGGGTGAGCCTTTCTCCTGATGGGATTCTCCAAATGCCATCTTTGCAGCAAGAAGTGTCACAACCCCATTTCATAGTAAGTTTCTTTTGGTGTCACGTTATGGTTGACAAATTTCCTATTATGACTCAAGGGCTGATGTCATTTCCAGGTAGCGGTGTCTCTGCTGGGGAAGCACTGATGGGCGTGGTGAGATGACTGGACAGAGAGGCGGAGCTTTGTGTTGTGTTTCTCCCTGGGCGTCAGTCTGCCTGTCTCTGAGATGGACTGACCAGCTCTCTGCCCTGTTCCTCCTATTGCAAAGGATGCTGGGAGAGCATGAGGGTACAAGTTGGAAAGAGAATTTAAGCTGCTTATTTACTCTACCCCAGTTTGTTTTCTCTGAGTTGGATCTTTCATTAGTGTGTTCTTTGGAGTAGAATTGTCTAGGGTTGATGTTATTTTCTCTACTGAAGAAGAAATTGGGTAGTGTCCAAATGCAGGCAGGATGGGATCCGATATGCAGAATGGTTCAATGGACGCGTGTGTGACCGTACAGCTGGCTGGGTGTGATGAGGAACCTCAGAATGACATGAACATGTTCTAAGGACTGTTTCCTCCAGAAACGAAGTAGGTCCTGGGCTGTGAAGTAGTTAATACCTGTGTAAAGCACTGACAGTTTAAATACACAATCCAAAAACATTTCTTCTTCATCAGCCAAATCACAAAGGCAGGATTTGCCGCAAACCACACGGGAGAGGTGTCACTGAGCTACGGAGGCTCGGGTCCTGTGAGCTTTATTGAACTTTCTCCAGAATGTGGACCGGGCTGCAAAGCCACCCTCATGTCAGCAGGCCCAGCCGAAGGACACATGTGCTTGAAGTTTCTATCATGGTCATGTTGCTTTAGTAAACATATTTCTAAGTCCAGGGTCATCTCTTATACTTTGGTGGGTCAGTGACTGTCTCTTCACTAAGAACCATAGATAAGCAGGATTGTCATCCTTGGGAAGTTGAGGGGGAAGGAGGAGAGTTTCTCTGTAAGAATTCAGAGAAGGAAGGCCAGCGGAAGGCAGTCTGAGGAAGGCAGCTTTCGTCTCAGACGTAACTAGCCAGCGACGGAAAAGGCTGCCTTGAAGGGGGAGGCGCCACCTACAGGGTCTTGTCTTAGCCGGGGGCACGAGCAGGGGTGGCGCAGATGTGCCAGCTTCTTTCCAGTTCCCAGAGAATATGCTTTTAGCTCCTGGAGTCTCGCCCCATGGGCAGTTAATCTCCAAACTGCTGAAATTCCTGTATTTTATTCCCCACTTCACCAGATAACTTGTCGTATTTCTCGCTACAGCTGCAGACCCCTGTCAGGGCTTCTCTCAGAATATCAGCTGTGAATTCCCCTTCCCTGGAGAGCAGGAGAGAGTAAGAGAGAGCCAGGACTATTATGCTTTAGTGGGTGAACCCCCTGACGGCCGGCGTCTGTTAGAACACGGCTCTCAGCTTCAGCAGGTCACGGAGCGGCCAGGAGGGCTTATTGAAAACAAACTGTTGGCCCTGTCCCAGATTTCAGTGTAGGAGGTCTAGGGCCTGAGACTGGGCATTTATAACAACTCCCAGCTAATGCTGCTGCCACTGGTGTGCCAGAGACCGCACTTTGAGAACAACTTCCCTAGGGCACGAAGACCCTACCCAGCCCGCTCTCACTCAGTAAGGCCCTCATCTGGAAAGGGTGGGTTAGTAAGTATTGGGGTGCCTTGTCCTCCTTCTCCACAGCTTTCTCTTCTCTTTTATCAAGGTCCACTTGTCCCTTAGGGGCCTCCAAAGAAAACTCTGACCCAGACCAATGTGTCTCAGATCCAAAGTCACTTCCTCCAGGAAGCCTTCTATGAATACCCAGGATTAGACATCATGGCTCCTGATAGTTACCACACACACTTCATAGTTTGTAACTGTTAATTCATGTGATTTCTTAATTCAGACCCTTCTCCCCCAGAGGCTATAAATTCTACAAAGGGCAGAATTAAGAACAGTGGGAAAGATTTCAGGAACTGCTATAAAGGACACATGGACAAAACCAGGGGGGAGGGTGGACGCAAGGGAGGGAGGGAGATTTGCGGGGGTGGAGAAAAAATACAACTGTAATTGAATAACAATAAAATAAGTTAATAAAAACAAAAAAAGAACAGTAGGAAAGAAATGAGGAGATTAGGTGGGGGAATGGTGGTGTGTCACCTAAAGGATTGTGGGAGAACAGGGGGTTTTGTCTACAGGGAAGAAGGAAGGAAGGAGGTGGCCTGGGACATTAACTGGGACTTCTGGCTCAGGCCTACCCCAGCTCTGTCTAGTACCAACCAGAGGTTTTTCTCCACTATTTTTTCTACCAACTTGGGCATTTCATTTCTGCAGATTTTAAAACAGGAGTTGGTATTGCTAGCTCTGAGCTACTTACTAGCTCTGGGGCTCAAAATAAAGAGCTAAAAGCCACAGGATGAGACAGAGCCGAGTTCAAAACCAGTTCTGCTACTGCTGCATTCCTGTGAGCACGTGACTTAGCTTCTCTAAGCTTCAGCTTCCCCGGGCATAAGCAAATGGTTCCCACTTCTTTGTGTTGCTCGGAAGCTTCTGGAGTCCATGCATGGGCAGTCCTAAGCACAGTGCCTGGAAGACAAGGGCTCAATGGACATGAGCTACCATCATCATCATCATCTTCATTATCCTCTTCACCATTGTCACCATCCCTGTCTCCTCCCCCACCCCGCCCACACATGCAAGGTTTCTGTGAAGTTCCAGTGGGACAAAGAACTCCATAACCGTAAAGCACCATCTGAGTGTCAAGGGCATCCAGGTGCCCCACCCCCACCAACAAGGCTGCAGTAACACACTCTTCACTGGAAAACTAAGGCCCATGCCTTTCCTTTTACAGGATGCCAGTGCAGACTTCCCCCCTTCCAGTCCTTCGGCGGCTCTTGATACTATGACAAATGCATCTTTTGTCCTTTTCTGTTCTCAGGACTCCAACTAACCAACTAAAGAACTATCACTCGGGGCATTGTTCCCAAGGAAGAGAAGGCCCGAGACACCCACCCACACCTGCCCCGTGCCAAGAATCTACAGCTGGATTGCAAGCTCAGCATATGTTGGCCTTTTGGAAAAATGAGAATGAGACTAAGTGAAGAGCCAGCAGAGGGGCCTCAAGTCATCCCAAGGCAAGTGAGTGGGTGGCTGTGCCATGGTGGTATCACTCCTCCCGGAGCCAGACCCTCCCTGGCCTTTGCATTAGGTAACTTCTTGTCCTTCTCTGTAAAATACGATGATGAATAGAGAGATCCCCAAGTCTCATAGTCTCCAAGGGTAGATCCTTGAATTCAAATACACATACTTTACTGATGAGGCCCAGAGAGATTCAAACACTTTCCCAGGGTTACACGGTGATCTATAACTGGACCCGACCTCACACCAGTTAGGTGTTGTTTGAAATAACTGGGCTAGTGTAATTTTTTAAAAAATACAGATGCTGTGCTGGTATTCATCACAGCTTGATAAGTTGTAAAAGGCCTCTTTCCCCTGAGTACTCACTCTCCCATCTGTATTAACCTCGGAGCTGAGCTGATGCTGTGCTGTTGAGGGTGCAGGAGCTGGAGCCAGCCTGCATTCATATTTCAGCTTTGCTACTTACCAGCTACATGACCTTGGAAAGTTACTTGACCTTTTTTGAGCATCAGTTACCTTATCTGTACAATGGGATATATTACTTATGAGGGGTTCCTATGAATTAATGCCTTGAGTTATTTGTAGCAGTGCCTGACTAATAATAAGCACTCAATAAATGCTAGTTATAATTATCTCCAAGTGAGTTGCTTAAGGAAAAGATGGAAGTCAATTGATTAGAGAGTGCATGCTCTCTGAAAAAGAGCCTAAATCCATACAAAGAAAGCGTAGCTGGAAACAAACAAGGAGTCTGGCCATTAGCCAATGCAAATGAATTGTAGATATTTCTATTATTAAAATGCTGGGATATTGGGATCCCTAAAGTTAGGTAAATTACACAAGAAATGAAACATCTATTTAAAAAAACTTTTTTTAGATTTTTATTTATTTATCTTAAGAGGGGAAGGGAAGGAGAGAAGGAGAGAAATATCAATGTATGGTTGCCTATCCTGAGTCCCCTGCTGGGAACTGGCCTGCAACCCAGGCATGTGCCCTGACTGGGAATCGAACCACGATCGTGTGGTTCGCAGGCCCACACTCAATCCAGTGAGCTACACCAGCCAGGGCTGAAACATCTATTTTGAAGTTATGTTAAGAAGGTGCCTGTCCCAGCTTGTTTTGGGGGGGACAACACTTAGTTTACACAGATGCTTTAGATTCTGAGGACACAGTTCTAGAGAGATCTGTGGAAGTCCCAGAGAGGGGACCATGGGCTCCCAGGGTGGCGGAGGGGCTGGGCAATGGTGGCCAGTGGAAATGCCATCAATTTCTGCATGAATTCTAGACCAAGCAGTCTTTTGCCAAAAAGCAGAGCTGCTTTGAATGACTCAAACTGAGTGCCCTGAGGTAGTCCTGAGGGCTCCTCTCCCCCCTTCACTACTGTAATTTGGGTGATAGTAGATAGTGAGCTATGGAAGGAGGGGATGAGAACGGTCCTTTCTCTCATACAACAGATCAGTGGGGACTTAAAGAAATAAAGGTCAGTGGGAAAGATGTAACCTTCTTTTCTCTGTAAGGTTGCCTTGGTGATCCAGAGACTAGACCGGCAAACGGCTTGGGTACCAGGGAGGAAGGCAAGAATGCATGTAGACTTTGTTGAGGAACTGCTTTGAATGCCAGTGGGCAGCTCGGCTTCTGCAGGCTCTCCTTGCAGAGGGGGCTGAGTTCACCTTGCTGCAGCATTCTGGAGGCTGAGGCTGGAGGAGTAGAGCATGATGTGACACAGACTCCAGAGGAGAGGCAGCATGGGCAGTGGACAGGAAGTGGACTCTGGAGTCCATAATATCTGAGCCCGTGCTTGTCTCCCATGTCCTGCCGTGTGACCTTGGGCAAGTCCCAGTGCCCCTCTGAACATCAGCAGCCTCATCTAGAAAATAGAATCATATTATTCCCCTTGTCATGGTTTACCAGGATCAAAGGATGGAACAGAAGGAGTAAAATTCTCACTATTTGCAGATGACATGATGGTACCTATATATAAAAACCCCTAAATATTCCACACACAAAAAATGGTTAATAGTACTAAATGGATTCAGTGAGGTAGCAAGATACAAAATCAATATATAGAAATATATAACATTTCTATAATGTTTCTAATAAGAAACTATCAGAAAAAGAAATTAAGGAGATATTCTCTTTACCAATTGCATCAAAAAGGATAACATACCCAGGAATAAATTTACCCAGGAAAGTGAAAGACCACACTGAAAATTATACGACACTGATGAAAGAAAGTGCAGAAGACACAAATAAGTGGAAAGACATTAATTTCATGCTCATAGATTAGAAGAATTAATATTGTTGAAGTGCCCATACTACCCGAAGCAATCTACAGATTCAGTGCAATGCCTATCAAAGTTCCAGTGGCACTTTTCATGGAACTAGAACAAGTAATTCTAAAATTTGTATAGAAGCACAAAAGATCCTGAATAGCCAAAGTAATCTTGGGAAAGAAAGACGGAGCTGGAGGCGTCATACTTCCTGATTTCCGACTATGCTACAGCTATAGTAACCAAGACAGTATCATGTTGGCATAAAAGCAGACACACAGATGATGGAACACAGTCAAGAGCCCAGAATCAAACCCACAAGTAGATAGACAATTAATGTATGGCAAAGCAGCCAAGAACGTACAGTGGGAAAGGATAGTCTCACTAATAAACGGTGTTGGAGAAACTGGATAGCCACACACAAAGAATGAAACTAAACCAGTCTTAGCTCATATACAAAATTTTAAAAAACTTAAAATGGATGAAAGATTTCAATGTAAGACCAGAAACCATAAAAATTCCTAAAGAAAACATAGGGGGTAAGCCCTTTAACATGCATTTTAGTGACATTGCTGTGGATCTGACTCTGAAGACGAGGGAAACACAAGTAAACAAGTAAGATCACATAGAAGACAAAGCTTCTGTGCAGGGAAGGAAACCGTCATTGAAAGGAAAAGGCAAACTACCAAACAGGAGAAGGTGTGTGCATAATCGTACATTCCACCAGGGGGCCAAAATATGCAAAGAGCTTATACAACTCAACAACAACCCCCCCCCTGAACAATCTGATTAAAAAATGGTCAAAAATTATACTGATAGGAAAAATAGACATTCTTTCAAGCAAGACATGCAGATGGCCTATAGGGCCATAAAAAGATGTGTTTAGTGTCATTGATTATTAGGGAAATGCAAATCAAAACCATAGGGAGATAACACCTCATGCCTGTTAGAATGGCTGGTATAAAAAAAATAAGAAATAACAAGTGTTGGAGAAGATGTGGATAAGAGGAACCCTCATACACTGTTGGTGGGAATGTAAATTGGTGCAAACACTATGGAAAAGTTTGGAGATGTCTCAAAAAAATTAAGAACTACCATAGAATCCAGCTATTCCACTTCTAGGTATTTACCCAAATAATACAAAGACATTAATTCAACAACATGTATGCACCTATGCACCCCTATGTTCATTACAGCATTATTTACAACAGCCAAGTTCAGAAACAACTTAAGTTCCTACCAATGGATAAAGAAAAATACACACACACAAGGTCTGTCTGGAAAAAGTCCAGCCATTGTTAATATAACGAGAACAGTTTGCGTGATGTGACGTTAATGTAACCTGGCAGCCAAGGAGAGTGGACTGGAGTGTGCCTGTGTGAACAATGACAACTTCACTGTGCTAGTCAGTGAGGACAGTAGATGCTGTTGAATGAGCATGTGTACTGTGCAGCCATCACATTCAAAATGACTGAGCAAGTAGTGCCAAGAATCTGCACCAAATTTTGTGTTAAGCTTGAACATTCCTCCATGGAAACTCTTTGGATGATTCAGAAGGCCGCAGCTGTGGGCAACTGGTGACTGGCAGCTTCATCACAACAGTGCACCTGCTCATGCATCACGTCTCCTGCAGAGTTTTTTGGTGAACCATCAAATCACCCAGGTGACTCAGCCCCTCTGTACAGCCCAGATTTGGTGCCATGCAACTTCTGGCTTTTCCCAAAACTAAAATCACCTTTGAAAAGGGAAGAGATTTCTGACTGTTGATGAGATTCAAGGAAATATTACTGGTGAGCTGACGGCGACTGGAAGAACTGCATGAGGTCCTAAGGTGCCTACTTTGAAGGGGAATGGGGCGCCATTGTCCTGTGTATAGTATTTCTTGTATCTTCTTCAATAAATGTCTTTGTTTTTCATATTACCTGGCTGGGTACCTTGTGGACAGACCTTGTATACACACATGTGCACACACACATACATAAATTATATATATATGGCTCAGCCATAAAAAATAAGCAAATTTTTCCATTTGTGACAACACAGATGAAACTTGAGGGTGTTATGCTGAGTGAAGTGAGTCAGATGGGGAAAGACAAACACCGTATGATCTCACTCAGTGTGGAATCTAAACAAGGGAGATGAAACAAACAAACACATAGATGTAGAGAACGTGTTGGTGGTCGGCAGAAGGAAAGGGCAGTGGGGGACACACGAGTGCAGGGGTCAGTTGTGTGGTGATGGACAGTAACTAGACTTTCGGTGGTGATCACTTTGTAGCGTATACAATGTCAAATTACAATGTTGTGTAACTGAAACCTCTATAATGTTTTATATCAATTTTATCTAAAAGGAAGGAAGTAGGGGAAGGAGGAAGGAAAAAAGAGAAAAAAGAAAAGGAAAGAAAAGAGTCTTGCTATGAATAGTAAGACACTCCTTTCACCTTTATTTTAGGAACTGAAGATATTTGAGGACAAAGTAATATAATACATATAAATATATGACATTGGTAATATAATATGTATTATAAGAAAAGATTCTCCCATTGTCCTTATCACTTAGGAAATCACAAGGGTTTTAGGAGCTGTGTACCAGGAACGGGGACAAAGAACAAATATGTATTTCTTTTTATAAGTCACAGCAGTGGTTCTGCAGATCTGAGCCAGGTTTGGCTGGTCTTGGTCAGGCTCACTCCTGCAGCTCAGTCAGCTCCCTGGTTAGTTGGGGGCTGGCTGGCCTAGGATGCTCAGGTGGGATGGCTTGTTTCTGCCCCATTGTACCTCCTGCGGGCTAGCTGGAGCTTCTTCCCACGGCAGCAGTAGCAGGGGTCCTAAGAGCAACAAGAGAGAGTAAGCACCCCCGGGCCTAAGCACTTTTTAAAGTTTTTTTTCTTGTGACACATTTACTATTGTCCAGTTGGCCAAAGCAAGTCATTGGTGAAGCCCAGGTCATTGTGTGTGGGAACTACCTAAGGGCATGGGTCCAGAGGCAAGTCCCTGGTTGCAACCATCCACCAGGCCTACAGTGAGCAGGGGAGAAGGTGAGTGCCAGGGTTCCAATCTTTGTTCAATCTGAGCTTCTGGACCATGAGCCAATGCTGGTGTTCTTACTTTGAAAAGCTTTCTTGGATTCCCAAATATATATAATTCAAAATATAGTTCCCCACTCTTCTGGCATCCCAATGCCCTATAATGGCTCTTGCCCTGGCCACGTAGCTTAGTTGGTTGGCGCGTCCTCCCAATACACCAAGGCTGTGGGTTTGATCCTTGGTCAGGGCACATACAAGGAGCAACCAGTGAATGTGTAAATAAGTGGAACAACAAATCAATGTTTCTCTGTCTCTTTCTGCCTTCCTCTTTCTCCCTAAACATCAATACATAAAAATTAAAAAAACATTGCTCTTTAATTGTTACAAGCTCTGCAAAGACAGAGTTCACATCCATCTTATCCCCTATTATGCTCCTAACATCTAGTACTGAGACTGGCATGCAGTTGATGGCAAATAAATGGACATTTATTTAATTTATCTTTCGAGAATTGGGTTTTCTTAATGTTGTTTTTTTTTAATAAGGGGGTTATATTTGGCAGCCTGATATCTTCACCTGAGCTTCTCGGGGTTAGAATAATCTCATGTCCACCATCAAATGATTAATGTAGATAAAGCAAAACAAAATCGCTATAATAATAAAATAATAGCTATTTATTTAGTACTTACGGTTGTCGCTTTTTAAGTACTTACTGTATGCCAGGCTCTTAATCTGTATTCCTGATCTGCAGCACCCGTCAGAAGTATTCCCAGACTCTACTAACCCTCCAGATTCAAAGACTGCCACAGGCCACACTGGGCCCCAGTCTGCAAGGCTCTGAGACAGGAACCACAGTTCGGCACTGGGCCACATCTGGTTCTTTTCTGAGGAAGTCTGTGCAAGAGCCCACACACCCAGCAGCTCAGATGGGAGAGACAAGATCTCACTGGGCAAGTGCAGGATTCCTCTTGGCTTTAAAGCCTCCTACCCCATGGGAGCCAAATTCTCTTGTAACAACTCCACAGGGACACCTTCCAGGGACCCTGCAGGAGACAAGATGAGCCACTTCACTCAGGGAAACCCAGAGCTATGGCATCCCATCTAGTATTTGTAGTTCTTCCAACACAGAAGCTGTCTACCAACCAGGGATCATTTTTATCATAAGAATTATTGCTCAGTAATATATTTGACCAGGGAAACAGAACGAGAGAGTCAACCTAAGGACAAATTCTAATGCAAAAGGAGAAAAGATGACTAATTCTTAGCTACTGTGACCCCGGTTTTGCAAACAAAACAAAACAAAAACATAGGCTCAGAAAAGTTCATTAAACGGCAGAGGAAGGATTAGAACCCAGGTCCCAGGCTGCATTGCTATTTTAACTGTTAGCCTATCCAGCATCCTTAGAAAAACATCTTTTTATAAAAACCAAGTTAAACCATAAATACAAAGCAAAACATAAATTATGTTTAGATCACATTTCGCTTTGGACTGTGCCAGTTCTTGGAGTTTCTTTCATACGCATGGGCTGACAGAGCTTGCCCGTTCGTCAGGCCTGCGGGGCAAGCTCGTAGCAGAGATGGAGACCAAACTGAGAAGCTTTACACTCTCAGCCAAGGCCCTGCAAACCTTTTCAGTCACTCACTCTGTCAGTAAGATATTATTTGCAGGTATACTCCCCATTATTATTTTGAGATTATGTATAAAGATTTATGATTCCAGATGCATGAAATGTCCAGACTGGGCAAATCCAGAGAGAAAGTAGATTAGGGGGTAGCAGGAGGGGTGAGTAGGGCGTGGCTGGCGATGGGTACAAGGCGTCTTCGGCAGGCAGTGAAAACGTTTGGAATTAGACGGTGGGGATGGTTGCACAGCCTTATAAATGTATTAAAAACCACTGAATTACATACACACTTTAAAAGGTGACACTTTTGAGGATGGGAATTATATCTCAAAAATATATATACATTTAGTAATGTACTAAAATAATCTGTACATTATAAAGAATAGCCTAAAAACTTACAGGGTGAGAATTTAAAAAGTCATCAATAAAACTTCTGATGTTGTCTTCCTTCACTCCAGCAAAATGTTTTGCATACTTTCTATAGACCCCTTGCTTTATTATTTGTTTATTTAAAAATAATTTTTAATTTCTCAGTTATAGTTGATATATTAGTTTCAGGTGTACAACCCAGTGATTAGACATTTATATAACTTAAAGTGACTACCTTGCTAAATCTAGTAGCCAACTGACCCCATACATAGTCATTACAATATAATTGACTGCATTCCCTATGCTGAACTTCACATCCCTGTGACGATTCTGTTACTACTGATTTGTACTTCTATATCCCTTTATCTTTTTCACCGTCCCCCCCAACCTTCTCCCCTCTGACAACTATCAAATGTTCTCTATCTATGGATCTGTTTCTGTCCTGCTTGTTCATTTATTTTTTTTTAGATTCCACATGTAAGTGAAATCATATGGCATTTGTCTTTCTCTGTCTGACTGACTTCACCCAGCACAGTCCCCTTCAGGTCCACCCATGTTGTTGCAGAGGGCAAGATGTTGCTTTTTTACGGCTGACTAGTATCCTGTTGTATACATATACCACATCTTCTTGAATCATTGATCTATTGATGGATGCCTAAGTTGCTTCCATGTTGTGACTAAATAATGCTGCAATGAACATAAGGATGTATATGACTTTAAGATTTATTTTGGGGGGTTTCTTTTGATAAATACCCAGAAGTGGATTTGCTGGGGACTTCTTTATCTCTTATTATTGCCTTTGCTTTGAAGTCTATTTTGCCTGATATAAGCATTGCTATCCCAGCTTTTTGTTGTTTGTTTCTATTTTCATGAAATATCTTTTTTTATCCCCTAGTTTTAGTTTACCTGTGTCTTTAGACTTTAAGTGAGTTTCTTGTCACAGGATATGTAAGGGACTTGTTTTGCTAACAGTTCAGTCACCATATGTCCTTTGATTGGAGTTTTTAATCTATTTGCATTTAAAGTAACTTGATACATATGTATTTAACGCCATTTTATTATATATCTTTTTTTCTTCTTCTTCTTAAAGAAGACTCTTTAACATTTCTTGTAATTCTGGTTGGTGGTGATGAACTTCTTTAGCTTTTTCTTGTCTGGGAAGCTCTTTATACATCCTTCAATTCTAAATGATAACTTTGCTAACCCCAACACACCCACCAACCCAGGCTTTCCTATTTTGGAAAGCTATAAAAGGTTTTGATTTGATTATTAGTGGTTTGAATACCATTTTATGTTTATCAAATTACTTCTATTTCTTCTTTAAAAAATTCCTGTTGACATGTATATCTTTTTCTTGTTAATTAGAAAAGATTTTTACAGACTACTGATAATAACTCTTTGTTATATGTGTGGCAAACCTTTCTTTTTCGCCTTTTGTTTCTGACTTTTAAAGTTATTATATAGTAACATCTATACATAGTTTTTTGGTTCTGATATGTTTGTCAAGCTTAGAAAGTTCTCCCAAAACCCAAGGTTATAAAAAGACTTTACATATTGCATGATGAAAATAAAAACCCCAAATAACTTAAAAAAATAGCCCTGGCTGGTGTGGCTCAGTGGATGGAGTGCCGGTCTGCCCAAAGCAAGGAGTTGCTGGTATGATTCCCAGGCAAGGCATGTACCTGGGTTTCAGGCCAGGTCCCCAGTAGGGGGTACTTGAGAGGCAACCACACATAGATGTTTCTCTGCCTCCCTTCCCCTCTAAAAATAAGTAAGTAAAATCTTTAAAAAATACTTTCAAAAAAATAAATGATAGCTTTGCCGGGTAATTTTTTAAAATGTTTTTTTAAAATCTATTTTATTGCCCTGGCTGGTGTAGCTCAGTGGATTGAGTGCAGGCCTGCGAACCAGAGGATCGCGGTTCGATTCCCAGTCAGGGCACATGCCTGGGTTGCAGGCCGGTTCTCTGCAGGCCAACTCCCAGCAGGGGACGCATGAAAGGCAACCATACACTGATATTTCTCTCCCTCTCTCCTTCCCCTCTAAAGATAAATAAATAAATAAAATCTTTAAATATATATATATATATATTTTATTGATTGTGCTATTACAGTTGTCCCATTTTCCCCCCTTTATTCCCCTCTGTCCAGCACACCCCCTCCCACCCACATTCCCCTCGTTTAATTCATGTTCTTAGGATGTACATATAAGTTCTTTGGCTTCTACATTTCCTATACTATTCTTAACCTCCTCTGTCTATTTTCTACCTACCATTTATGCTGCTTATTCCTGTACCTTCTCCCCCTCTCTCTCCCTCCTACTCCCCCACTGAGAACCCCTCTTGTGATCTCCATTTCTGTGATTTTGTTCCTGTTCTAGTTGTTTGCTTAGTTTGTTTTTGTTTTTTTTAGGTTCGCTTGCTAATAGCTGTGAGTTTGTTGTCATTTTAGTGTTCATATTTTTTATCTTCTTTTTCTTAGACAAGTCCCTTTAACATTTCATATAATAAGGGCTGGGTGATGGTGAACTTCTTTAATTTGACCTTATCTGGGAAGCACTTTATCTGCCCTTCTAAATGCTACCTTTGCTTGGATATAGGTCCTTGCCTTTCACAACTTAGAATACTTGTTTCCAGTCCCTTCTTGAATGTAAGGTCTCTTTTGAGAAGTCAGCTGACAGTCTTATGGGCACTCCTTTGTAGGTAACTCTCTGCTTTTCTCTCACTGCTTTTAAGATTCTCTCCTTATCTTTAATCTTGGGTAATGTAATTGTGATGTGCCTTGGGTATAATTGTGTATTCCTCCTTGGGTCCAACTTCTTTGGTACTTTCTGAGCTTCCCTAAAGGTCTATTTCCTTTGCCAGATTGGGGAAGTTCTTCTTCATTACTTGTTCAAATAAGTTTTCAATATTTTGGTCTTCCTCTTCTCCTTCTGGCACCCCTATGATTCAGATGTTGGAATGTTCAGAGATGTTCTGGAGGTTCCTAAGCCTTTTCTCATTTTTTTGAATTTGCATTTCTTTATTCTGTTCTGGTTCAATGTTTCTTTTCTTCCTTCTGCTTCAAACTATTGATTTGAGTCCTGGTTTCCTTCCTGTCACTATTAGTTCCCTGTAGATTTTTCTTCATTTCACGTAAAGCAACTGTTATTGCTGCCTGGGTCTTTGTTATGCTGTTGAAGTATCCAGTGAGCTCCTGGAGCATTTTGATAACCAGTGTTTTAAACTGTATCTGATAGGTTGGCTATCTCTTCCTCGCTTAATGTATTTTTTTCTAGAGCTTTGATCTGTTCTTTCATTGGGGACATTTTTTTTCATCTCCCTGTGTCTGTTATGTAGTGAGGGGCAGAGCCTTAGTTGTTCACCAGGGCGGGGCAACCCATGTCAATGCATTGTGACGCTGTATGTGGGGAAGGGGTCTGAGAGGAAACAATGGCATTAGGTCTGCTCTCTCCCAGCTTTCAGTCCCTTCCCCTGCTACCCACAAGCAAATTGGGCCCTTCTGGTGCTGATTCCCATGTGGGTGGGTTTGTGTACATTCAAGGATCCTGTGGGTTTCTCCAACGAACTCTCCTGTGAGGTTGGGAGTTTCTCCCGCTGCCACCTCAGCCCCCACAGGTGTTTTCAATCGGTGTTCAGAGGCTTTATTTCCCTGTGCTGGGACCCAGGGTTGCGAGGTCTATCTTGCTCCCCAGTTGTTTCTTCGTTTATCCGCATGCAAATGTGGGACCTGGTTCGCCAGCTGCCGCCTTGCCCCACCCTCCAGCCACTGCCTTTCCATTAGTCCTCTCTACCCAGCTTCCTGTTTCCACCCCTCCTACCCGTCTTAACTCCTTGGTTGTCGGACTTCCATACAGTTCGATTTTCTGTCCTGGTTGTTTTTTTGTTTTCAAATTGGTTGTTGTCCTCGTTTGGGTTGTGTGAGGAGGTACAGTGTGTCTGCCTATGCCTCCATCTTTGCTGGAAGTCAGTGGGTAAAGTAATCTTAATCCTAGGTTCTTGCTTTTTATCACTTTGAATATATCATTATTTTATTCCAGTCTTCTTGCCTGCGAAGTTTCTGTTGAGAAATCAGCTGACACTCTTATGGGAGCTCCGTTGTAGGTAACTAACTACTTTTCTCTTGCTGCTTTTGAACTTCTCTTTGTTTTTTACCCTTAGCATTAATTACCCAATGTGTCTTGGGCCTTTTGGGGTTCATCTGTTTGGGGCTCTCTGAACTTCCTGGACTTATATGTCTATTTTCTTCACTAGGTCGTTGCTTTGCTCTCTCTCTTCTCCTTTCAACACCTCCATGATGTGAATGTTGGAATGCTTGAAGTTGTCCCAGTGGCTCCTTATACTATCCTCAGTTTTGGGGGGGTCCTTTTTTTTCTGTTTTGATTGGGTGTTTTCTTCTTCCTCATATTTCAAATTGCTAATTGATCCTCTGCTTCATCTACTCTACTGTTGATTCCCTTAATGTATTCTTCATTTCAGTTATTGCATTTTTCATTTCTGACTGTTTGTTTTTAATGTTTTCTATCCCCATTTTTATGTTTCCTATTTATCTTTATTGAAGTTTCACTAAGTTTGTCTATTCTTTCTCTAAGTTCGTTGAGCATCCTTATAACTAGTGTTTTGAACTCTGTGTCTAGTAGATTGCTTGTCTCAATTTTGTTTAGTTCTTTTTCTGGAGTTTTATTCTATTCTTTCATTTGGGACATGTTTCTTTGTCTCCTTATTTTGGTAGCCTCCCTGTGTTTGTTTCTGTGTATTAGGTAGAGCTGCTATGTCTTTCAGGTCTGGTGGAGTGGCCTTGTGTAGTAGGTGTTCTGTAGGCCCAGTGGCATACCCTCCTTGTCATCCTATCTGGGCACTCCAGGTGCATGCTCCCCCCCACCGCCCCCCCCCCCCCCACTGTGTGCACTCTCATGTTTTATTTGAGCCTTGATTGCTGTTGGCATGTCAGTGGAAAGGATTTACCCTCAGGCCAGTCACCTGTGAAGACTTCCCCCAGCCACAACGGAGGATCCTCTGTGCCTACCCCACTGAGCAGGACTCACTTTATCAGGCTTCTGGTGCCTGCTGAGTTCATCCCTTGAGTGTATCATTCATGGAGGTGGTTGGGTAGTGCTCTGGCTTGCTCTGAAGCTGTCTATTGGGTGCTCTGGCTCTGGAACCTCCTGGAAATTGCAAGTCAAGGTCAGCTGCTGCCTGTGCCCAGCCTAGGGTCACTGGCATGAGCTACAAAGGAATCTCCAGGTGGCTGCTACTTATGCTGGGATTAGGAGTGCCCAGGAGAGGTCCAGCTGAGGACCAAGGCTGGCTACCATTAGTTCCAGGCCTGGGCCACTTAACAAGAGGTACGGGGTACACTGAAGCCAGGTGCTACTTGTTTGAGAGATTTTAGGAAAGTCTGCAGCATGAGCCAAGACAGGCCATTTTTATGGAAAAGCCACAGGAAACAGATTAGGTGGACCCAAAAGTTGGGTAGGGCAATGTCTCAGGGAATCACAAGGATGGGGTAAACAGTGTTAGATTGATGGAGACTCAGATGTGGTACCTGCCTGCTGCCTCTGTCGGGGGGAGGTCTTAGAAAAGGAACAATTGCCTCTGACAGCACTTCTGTCTGGAAGAAAGCTGCCCCGCATTTCTCACCCTGATACCAGACAATTCAGACCCACTATGTACGTCCCTGGTGCCCTTCAAGCTGCTGTTCCAGCACTGGACTCAGAGGGCATGAGCCCAGGTAAGTCTATGCGTGGGCCCTTTAAGAGGATAGCCTGGAACTTCAGAACCCTCTGTGTCACTAGCCACAATTTCGACTTGGCTGGTTTTTACAGCCAGAAATTATGGGGAAATCTCTTTCTGGCAGTGGAACCCTTGACTAGGAAGACTGGTGTGAAGCTGGGACCTCTTGCTCCTCAGTGGGCACCTCCACAGCTGAGATATCCCTCTTGAGTTTTAATCACCACACATGGGTGTGGGGCCAACCTGTTCTTTGCTTCCACCCCTCCTACCATTCTCAGTGTGGCTTCTTCTTTATATCCTTAGTTATAGAAGTTCTGTTCAGCTAGAGTTCAGGGGGTTGTGAATGATGGTTCTTCTGTTGTTTAGTTGTAACTTTGATGTGGTTGTGGGAGAATGCAGGTATCGCATTTACCTACACCGTCATTTTGACTGGAACTTTTCTCTGAACCCACTGTTTTAAAGTACCTCTGAATAGGCTACATCTCCAGTTATAAGCCATTATGGCACTTAGATCCCTTTGTACTTTCATAGCTGTTTGAATTTCAGTAAAATTGCTAAACAACAGTTCTCGTGAAGTAACATATATTGAGTAACATCACTAGGTGCCCACCCACTAGGTACCTGTTTACAGAAACACACATTACAATCCTATGTGGCTCTAATATTACTGTCATTATTCCCATTTTACAGTTGAGAAAATGGAATTTCAGGTATGTTATGTAACTTTTTCAGAGTTGAAGGTATTATGTGGCTGCATTACCTTTCAATGAAGCCAAAGGCTGTGTTCGATGCCTGTATTGACTTCTAGGCTGCGTTCATTATGTACTATGTTCCTGTACCCTGGGAGCTTTTCCTCTCATTGAGGAGGGTGTGTGATTATCAAGGAAATAAAAGAGTACTACCAGTACTTGTAGTTCTTTGAAGAATATGTATCGCCAACCTCTGTGTCTTCGCTCTTCCAGAACGCTTTGGGATGAAGGGATTAAGTATCAGCTTTAAATCAAGTTGTGTTTTGTGCCTTTGAATTGGGCTAAGGAGAGTTTGGGACGTTAGGGGTGACAGGTATCCTGCCAGGACCAATTCTGGCTGGATTCACCAACCCTGAGCTGCTGGGTTTCCGTGGCAGGGTGCCCAGGGTTTCGCCAGTATAAGAACGCTGAACTCTTGGCTTACTCTCTTAGAGCTGAAAAGGCCTTAAATAGCAGGGAGGCCTTTGGATTTGTGGCAACAGGCTAATTGTTAGGCAAATCACATTAACAGCTGATAAGCTGCTCAGAATATGGCAGAGACTTAAAAAAAGTGCAAGGAATTTTGACTTATGATATCTGACATTTATGAGTAGGGACTCTTGAGTCAGCCTTTCTACATATGAGCTATAAAATCTGCACCTAGTTTAGCCAGTGAAATTAATGGGATCTATGTTTAATGATGTGGAAAGATTTTGATAATACATTATTCTATGGGGGGAAACGTAGATTAAAAAGATTTTTTTAAAGTATATTTTAAAAGGGACACATTTCTATTTTTGTATAGTTATCGCTATGTAGTTTTTCAGAGAAAAATATCAGGAAGGCTATATACCAAAATGTGAATAGAATTTATTTCTATAGGAGTAGAGGTGATTTTCATTTTTAAACTACTTGCCTGTATTTTCCAGCTATTATGGTGATGAGTTTGCATTGCTGTTATAATTACAAAAGTAATGTTTACCCAGAGATCCTTCTTACCCTTTTTCAGTTAGACGGGGTAAGACAACAGCACTGGGATGAAGATCACACTTCTGAAATTTTGGCCTTTTGAAGCTGTTTTGGCTAACTTCCTTTAAAAAAATTTTTTTTTAATGAAGGTTTATCTGAACCAAACTGATGACATATGCCAGGGAGCAAGATCTTAAATACTGCAGAGAATAATAGTTTTGGAGCTTCTTTTATGCAGTTGAAATTCAGGAAGGAAAAGATGTTGGGAGGACTGGATTACAGGACAGTTAACAAGATTAGGTGCTCTCTGGAGGGTTACCGTATTTTTCAGATTATAAAATGCACTTCCCCTTCCCCAAATTTGGGAGAAATAATAGTTGTTAATGCTGCTGTTGAGTTCTGTTTATGTTATTTATGTTATTAAATATTTTACCCCATTTTTAGCTTCAAACTTTTTTTTCTATTTTCCTCCTCTAAAACCTAGGTGCATCTTATGATCTAAAAAATACGGTAATGCCCTTCCCCCCAGGGGTATTACTTCTGGTATTTCAAAGGTGTGTTAACCTAGATGCATAAAAACAATAGACAGAGCAGCTTAAAACATTTCACTAAAGAAGTTGTAGGCCTGGGACCTAACTACCCACCATGACCTGCCCAGTTAGGAATTTATAATCAGACCCCCTAATTTTCATTTCTATTTGATTTTCTCCTCAAAGCACAGCCCCTTATTAGACCTCACCTTAAGCACAGGAGACACCACCCGCAGACAGGCTCCAAGGAATTTCTTCCGGAATAATATCCTGCCAGAAACCTTATTTCTGGGTGTTACTTAGGGTTACAGATTTTTCTGGACACAGGCCTCCACTCTGTCCACAGTCTTCTGTATCCAGTGTTCAGGCTCCCACCTGGTGAAGGTTTGGATGAGACGGATGAACCCCTGACACTGCCTTTGAGCTTTGCTTTTTTTCCTCCAGGTGTCCCAGCCCCTGCTGCTGAGAGCAGAAGAGAAGAAAGGACCCAGGGACAGCAGGTATCCTCCAACCATGGGGCAGACCTGCCAGCGAGCATGCGTAAGATCTCCCCCAGCTTTTCTCTGACTTCCTATGGTCACAGCACCATGGCCCTCCCAGTGTACCCTTTCTGGCCAGGTGTTCTGTTGGGGTTTTAGGGAAACTCAGGCTGAGAATGCAGCAGGGACAGGTTACAGGGCAAGGTGGAACCCCTCAAATCAGGCCTCTAGCTCCCTGTGCAGGTGCTCAAATAGGCCAGGTAGGCCCTGACTGAGGAGTCACTCACATCACCCCTCCAGTTACTCACTTCTTAGCTGGTTATGCCGTGAAGTCACGAATGTGTGCTGAACCCAGGAGTGTGGCCTTTCTAAGAGAAGCCTTCCCTTCCCAAATTTTCTGTTGCCAGGGAAAAGCAGAGCTTTGCTTCTGCCCTGGGTGTTGAACAAACCCTGGAAAGTATTTATAGGACAAGTTATGTTCTGAGTAGCTGGCCCATTTTAAATTAACCTATGTGGCTGATGAACCATCCATCTGGAGTAAGAGCTACAGGTGCTCCCTTTTTACACTTTGGGAAATTGAGATACGGTATAGTTTAAACCAACGACAAAACACAGGGCCAGGATTTATAGGGTGCTCTGGGGACAGAACTCAGGGCAACGTCTCAGTCATGGCCATGGCCTGTTAGCCTTGTGAGGACTTTCGCCCCTCTCAGCCTCTGGGTGACTGTTTTTTCCCAGTTAGCATCTGAAAGTGGCAGGAGGAGTGTAAACTCAAGCAGCTGCTGTCACCTGCAGGCAAGGACTCTGGGCTGGCCCAGAGCAGCTGGCGACTTTCCCTCAGGCCTGCAGGATGGTTGAAAAACGCCCCCTTCATCCTCCCTTAGAAAGGCTTTGCAAAGCCAGCTCAGCGTCCTTCCTCCTGCACGTGACTTGGACAGACTTGCGTTCCATCCCATTTCTAATGCCCACATGGCAGCTCAGTCTGGTTTCGTTTGCAGAGCCCGAAGCTCCCGTTTGGGTTACAGTGGAGAGGCCACTAACTACATGAATGGGAAGACTCTCCATGGCCCCTGGGCCTCCTCTGCCTCTTCCTTCTCTTCTCCTTTACTCACCAGGGTGAAAAGTTTTGCCTGCCCTGGAAATGAAGAGCACCTCCAAACCAGGAGGTTTGTTTGAGATGTCATTGCCACTTCTCATGGTCTCCCCTGCCCCCTTCCTCGGCCCCTGCTGGCCCCTGCCTAGCTTTGCCAGCCCCGGGCAGAATGCCACTGAGAGTTTAAAGCAGGTCAGGCCAGCCTTGGAGAGGTGGCACAAAGCAGCCAGTGTCACGGGTGCCACGTGGCAGTCAGTAGGCGTGGGCACTGGCATTCAGTGGTTAGTGTCAGCCCATGGGTCTAGTGCTGGTCCTTGGGGTTCCAGAGAGAAGAATGTAGGCTCTTGGGTCTTGGACACGAGATGGAAACCCAGGAGTTGGAAATTGCTTTGACCCCTTAAGTAGCCCCTGTAAATCCATGATATTTACCGTTGCTACTGCCATTTAATAAGCAGCTACTCTGTGCCAGCCACTCCACTCCACACAGGCTCCTTTAACTTCCACAACAGCCCGACAAAGTGAGTGTCATTCCCATCTTACAGGTAGGGAAGCTGAGGCTTAGAGAAGTTACATTACTCGCCCATGTTTGCATGGCTGATCAGTGGCAGCTCCAGGGCATAAACTCAGGTCTCCCTGATTCTAAACCCGAACTCTTCCTCCCTCCACAGCAAAGCCGAGGCTGAAGGTGAGGCGTGCTGCTGCAGTTATAACCTCCTAAAGACAGTTATATTTGGAGTTGTTCCAAGCTTAGAAATGTTGTACTCTGGATATTGATCCTTGCTCTCAATCCAAGGAAGGGCCCCAAATCCTATGGTCCACTCAGTTTCTCTCTCCCTGGTTCCCTGGCTACTCCAAGCCCCAGGTAGTGATTTTCACTGCTGCCTTTCGTTTAATTCTGATGTAGGCCTATCAGTGTCTGCAAAACGTCATTAGAACCCTTTCACAGGAAGTTCGTTCTCATGGGAATATCGGTGTAAGGACTGGACCGTGTGGGCCCTGGGCACATGGAAAAAGAGCCTAGATTGTCCTGGTCACTCAGCTGTCTGGGATGCCTTCCCTAGCTTCCCTGGGACCACGGTCTCTACAAAGCTTCTTTGACTTAGGGCCTACTCAGAAGAGGGCATGGCTTTTCAGTTCACGAACAAAAGACATTTATCGAGCACCTGCCCCGTGTGAGGCAGGGCAACCAGAAGGGCTGAAAAGATGGCCCCTGCCTTTCAGGGAGGGTACACGGGTTACCTCTGATTTCCACAGGCACACTTGGCGCATCTGTGGATTGCTAGGCAGCCTTTTAGAAAATCTCATCTCTTTCCTTGCAAAGGAGGATTGCCTCCTGTGCTCTGTGGTTCCGGTTTCATCCTCTCTCACCAGGGGGGGTGGTTGCAAGGATCCCAAAGCAGCAAGCGAGGGCAAGCACAGAGGTGTCTGCACCTCCGCCAAAGCGGCCCCCACGGCCGGTCCCAGGATCACTGTGGTGCAAGACTGGGTGAGAGCGTAGGTTTAGGAGGGAGAATTGCGGTGGCTGTTTGTTACAAACATTGTACTACACCCTGCTTACCCCTCCAGCTGCCACCACAAAGAGGTCCACGTGGGCCTCTCTCCTGATGGATGGCGGCTTCTGAACCTGTGAGACAGCGATGAAAGGACAGAAGGCTGACTCACCCCTTCCCAGACCAAGGGCTGGTCTGTGCTTGATAGGCCTGTTCCCTCCATGCTCGTCCGGGGAGCATTGTGTGCTGCCATCCTGGGGACACGTAGGCACCAACCATTCAGCAGGGACAGGGCCTAGTTCCCAAAGCTTCCCTGCCCTCCTCCCTGGCACCTCAGCCAGCACAGTGCTTTGGCTGTTGATACGTCTGTCTTCTCTGGTGACTGTGGGCCCTGAGAGCAGGGTCACTGCTGTTCTTTACCTTTGAACCTCCCTCTCCTAGGACAGTGCCCGGCACACATGTAAGCCCCGAATCAATGTTTATGTGAATAAGTTCATGAACTGGACATTCCTGAGCTCTGCTGCGGTTCATCCAGAGAACCATGAACTGTGTTAAGAATTTGCTGAGCTATTTCAAGGTTACTTGTAATTACTTTTGCCTCCTGAATATGGTTCATTAGTTATAAGCATCAGTATGCTGTGATCAAGTTTCTAAGATGCCTTTGTAATACTTTATCTTGTCCTGTCTTTCTTAAAGGAGATGGGATGTCAAAAATCAATCCGGCCCCACATTAGTGAAAGCAAGGTAAGAAGCCTAAATGTCTTTCTATTTTCCCCATCACATTTTCTGTAAAAGAGGTACGATGGTGTAGCGGTTCTGTGTGGGAATTCTGATCGTGGTTTTTGTGAGCCAAGCTGCCCTGCGCTCCCACGGTGAGGAAGAGCACTCACCTGTAACCTGTTCTCTACCTGGCCCAGCCTACTCTACAGGGCAAGTGCTTTTTGAGGGGGTCTTGGTCACTAGGCTTCCTTCTTGGTCCTTCCCTGCCTAACAAAATGCTAGATATCAGGGCTGAACACAGGGCCCTCCTGCCTTGGAGCTGCATGGCCCCCTGGCTGGGAGAGACTCTGGGGGAAAAAATAGAAGGGTCTCTCCCCTCTCATTTCCAATGTGCAGAATTGGGCATGCAAGAAACTTACCGTCCATCCATCTGCACTTGAACATGGACAAGTTTTAGATATTTCCTATTGAAATATTCCATAGGGTCCCCAGTAAGGAAGGTTTCTGTGCTACTGGTGATGGTCCTTCAAGCCCTCTCCTATTCCTCAAACTGGCACATTTAAAATTACAATAGAGTGGATCTGATGTGGGTTGCTTCATGCAAATATGGTGAGATAGTGTTTAAGATCCTACTTTCTGGAAAAAGTAAAGAAACTCTCTATCCTCTTGCATCTGAGTCCATTACCTTGTCCCAGGTGAGGCCCAAGGCTGGGTCTAGGTTTATAGTCACTTCTACCCTACTCCTCACTACTCCTCACTACACTGATTGAGCAGTTATGTTCTTGTCCTTTCAAAAATGAATAAGGCACAGTCTCTAGCCTCCAAGGACTTATGGCTGAGAAGTGAAACTCAATATGAAAAAAAAAGTTACAACATAGGGTGACATGTGGCTTAGGGTGACAAGAGCCAGATGAGATGAGGGATCAGCCCTGTCTTGTGGAGATAAGGCAGGTGGGATAGAAGTAGTGAGATTTGCAGAGGGTCTTGAAGCAGAAGAAGGAATTTGCAAGGCTGGGAAGGACATTCCAGCCAGAGAGAGCAGCGCGTGCAACAGTGGGGCCTGCGAAGGGGGCGGGGAGCCTGGAGAGGCTGACTGGTGTGGTGCTGGTGGGGAAGGCAGGAGGGGCTGGCATTGTTGGTTATACGGGAAAGGAATCTGTCGGGACCCCTAGGATCTTCTAGGCTGAGGAGTCATAGGTGACAGGAATTTTTAGCCCCATTATAATCTTATGGGATTATTGTTTATATGTGGTCTACTGTTGACTGTGTTCCCATGTAATCATCACCCAGTCCAAAGCACAGAACATTCTCATCACTCTCCGAAAACCTCCTCATGCTTCTTTCAAGTTACTACTTTCCTATCTGCTGTCCTGAGGCTATAACTATTGTGACTTTTTTTTAAAGATTTTATTTATTTATTTTTAGAGAGAGGAAGGGAGAGAGAATGAGAGGGAGAAAAACATCAATGTGTGGTTGCCTCTAGAGTGCCCCACACCGGGGAACCTGGCCCCCAACCCAGGCACGTGCCCTGACAGGGAATCGAACCAGTGACCCTTTTAGTTCCTCAGTTCAGTGCTCAATTCATGGAGCCACACCAGCCAGGGCTGTTGTGACTTCTGTCACCATAGTTTAGTTTTCCTGTTCTTGAACCTCATATAATATAATCATATGCATGTACTCTTTTGTACTTGGCTTTAATGTTTTTAATTGCTGTATGAATCATGCATTCATTCTCACATGATCTTGTATATAGAAAATCCTAAGGTATTCATATACACCCCTCTCAAATTATTAGAATTAATAAACCCATTCAGCAAGGTTGCAGGATACAAAATCAATGATAAAAACCAATTGTATGTCTCTACATTTGCAATGAACTATCCAAAAATAAAGTTAAAAAATGTATTTATATAACATCAGAAAGAACAAAATAGGACTAAACTTAAAGGTGCAAGATTTATATTCTGAAAACTATAAGACATTGAGAGAAATTAAAGATTTATATAAATGGAAAGATATCCCATGTTATAGATTGAAAGATTTAATATTGTTAAGATGGCAATACTTCCCAAATTGATCTACAGATTCAACACAATCCCTATTAATATCCTAACTGGCTTTCTTGCAGAAATTGACAAGCTATTCCTAAAATTCATACAGAAATGGAAAAGATTCAGAATAGCCAAACATACTGATTAAGAAGAAGAAAGTGAATTCAAATTTCCTGTTTTCATAACTTATAAAGCGATAGTAATCAAGACAATGTGATACTGGCTTAAGGACAGACGTATGTATCAATGGAATAGAATTGAGAGTCCAAAAAACAATCAATTCCAAGATGAGGCTCTTCAGCAGACAGTACCAGGACAATTGGCTATCCACATGCAAAAGAATGAAATATCACATACCATACCTACCTCATACCATGTACAAAAATTAATTCAAAATGGATTAAAAATTTGAATGCAATAGCTAAAGTTATAAAACTCTTAGAGGAAAACATAGGTGCAAGTCTTTGTGACCTTGGATTTAACAATGATTTCTTAATATGACATCTGTTATGGGCTGAATTCTGTCCCCCCAAATTCATATGTTGAAATCTTAACTCCCAGTACATTGGAATGTAATCATATTTGGAGATTAGGTCTTTAACAGTGTAATTCAGTTAAAATGAGATCTTAGGGTGGGCCCTAATCCAGTCTGGTGGGAGTCTTTCTAAGAAGAGGAAATTTGGACAAAGAGAGACTTCAGGGGTATGTGAACTCAGAGAGGAGACCATGTGAAGAGGGCAGCCATCTGCAAACCAAGGAGGGGGCCTCAGAAGAAACCAAACCTGCTGACACCTGGATCTTGGACTTTCCACCTCCGGGACTGTGAGAAAACAAGTTCTGTTGTTTAAGCCGCTCAGTCTGTGGTATTTTATATGGCAGCCCTTGTAACCCCTAAAGTGGAAACAACCAAATGTCCACCAACTAATGAATGGATACACAAAGAATGAAATATTACTCAGAAATAAAAAATAATGATGTTTAGATATCTGCTACAACATGGAGGAACCTTAAAAACATTATGCTGAATGAAAAAGCCAGTCACTAAAGATCTCATACTTTATGATTCCATTCCTATGAAATGTCCAGGATAGACAGTTCTGCAGAGACAAAAAGTAGAAGAGCAATTGCCTGGGGCTTGTGAGCATGAGGGCTTGGGAAGTAACAGCCAATGGGCACAGGGTTTCTTTTTGGGGGTGAAGAAAATGGTCTAAAATTGATTGTGGTGATGGTCTCACAACTCGGATTATATTAAAAATTATTGAGTTGTGTATTTTATTTAAATGGGTAAATTATATAGTATGTGAATTATATGTCAGTGAAACTGTTACCCCCCACTCCAAGAAAGCATTCCTTTTTTCATAGCTTAGAAGTATGAAGTATGTATGGCTATACCATAGTTTGTTTATCCACGCACCTGTTTGTGGACACTTGGATTGATTCTAGTTTTGAACATTTGCATACAAACCTCCGTGTGGACATATGATTTCATTTCTCCTGTGTAGATACCCAGACATGGACTTGCTAGGTCCCGAGGTAGGTGTACATTGAACTTTGTTGGAAACAGCCCAGCGGTTCCAAAGTAGGGGTGTCATTTCACACTCCCATCTGGCTCATCCATGCTCATGGCTTGTGTTAGGTTGTTCTCTACCACAGATAGTGTATTAGTACTGTAGTGTGCTTTTACTGTTGTAAATCAATATACAGTGGTACCTCCGTACTCATCGTTAATTCGTGCTGGAACTCCGGCGAGTGCTGAAACTGACGAGGACTGAACAAGTTTTTCCCATGAGAAGTAACATAATTAGAAATAATTCATGAAAATTCTCCAGAACGTTCACATTTTACTGGGCTAATATTAAGGAACGAGGTTGTTTTGTAATACAGAACCTTAAAACTAAGCAGACAAGGATAAAAAAGCAGTTAACTGCATAAAATAAAATAAAATTTAACTTCGCTGTGTCTGCACGGAGAGGAGTTCCTGGCATAGCGGACCGGACCGTGGCGAGGCAGGGAGATGCTGGAGGAGGAATCCTCTTCCCGGACAATCGCAGGCGGTTTCTCAGGGGTTTCTTCTGCTTTTTGTCTCTTGGCTTCACTTCTCTTGTCAACACTTGCTGACACTGTTGGACACTCAGATTGAGGGAGTTTCACTAAAAATCTAACAAGGGAAACTTGTTTCTGTCTATGTTTCAAAACATTTCTCAAGGGTAGCCCTGTTCATTGACTAGGGCCGCATTTCCGCTGGCTAGAGCTCCGTCTGTGGTACTTTCTCACAGTTTTGAACCATTTACCTTATCTTTCTTTCATCAGTGCGGTGGGTGGTTCCTCCCTTCCCTCCTGCTCCCCTGAGCAAACTCCCCGAGCCCCTCTCAGTTGCTGCTCCTGTTGAAGTTCCTGCCACTGCTCCGTGCTCAGCTCTGCACCCCACCACTAACTCTTCCACGTCTTCGTCACTGACCTTCCGACCCACGGAGGCACAATATGCTCCACTATTGGGCTACCAGGATCATCCTCAAAGCTTTCAAAGTCCCTTGGAATTACAGCTCTGGTCACAATTTCCTCCGGGCAGAGTTCATGATCTTGCAAGAGACTTCACACCAGGCCCCATCTATGAGAGTAACACAGTGGAGGACATGAAAATAGTCCTTCCAGAATTTGCTGGGTGTCAAACGTGTATCCAAGGTTACTTCAAAACAACCTCTGGAAAAGGACCTTTGTATAGAGTTTTTCTGAAGTTGGAAACGGCAGGTCTGGGGGCTGGAGCAGAGGAGCCGTGTTAGGGGGCCAGGACTTCGCCGTTCTGAGGCTGACCTCCCCCGTAAATTGTCCTCCCAGCCTGGAGGGTGAGCAGGAGCGCTGTCTGGAGTTAACGAAGCCCTCAGAGGCAGTTCGTTTTCCTGCAGATGTTTTTTTCACACTGGGACCAAAAACTTCATTCGTTCACTCTGGGAAGAACTGCCTTGTCACCCAGCCTTTAGTTCTGGGCCCCCACGTCACACTTAACTTGCTTTTTATCACATGCTCTGTCCTGAAAACTCGTGGGTTTTCATTGTGATGCACTAGCAGAGGCTTCAGCTTTAAATCCCCGCTAGCATTCCCACACAACGACAGAGTTAGCTTGTCCTTCTTCGGCTTGGGCCCTGGCAATACCTCCCCCCCTTGAGTGACGTAGCTTCTGTTAGGCATTTTCTTTCACAACAAACCAGTCTCATCTCAGTCAAACACTTGCTGACACTTGTTGGGGGACGAAACCCTCATTCTCTACACAATCCCCGACCTCACTGCCACAGCTTTCAGCACCTTCTTTGTTGGCGCTGGCTGCCTCTCCGTGCCTCACCACACTGTGGAGGCCAGGTCTCTACTTAAAGTTACTGTCCATGGCTGGCTTTAGACACTTCGGTGCTCTCCCCACTTGTTCCAAGCTCGGCTTTTAAGAGACCGGCATTCATTGCCTGGCTTTCTTGCAGACCATTGCCTCAGAAGTGCTGCCACCTGCTAACTGTTTGTCATTAATCCAGATGTAGAGCAATTTTTCAGCTTCTTCCACCATCTGTGAACATTGCTTACTCACAGACTTTACACCTTGAGCAACACTCGCCTTAATTGCTTCCTTATTTCTCACTGTTCTCAAGATCGTCGTTCTTGCCATCTTGAACGTAAGAGCATTTTCAGTCGTACCTACACTACTCTCACACTTAGCTATGATCCCTTTTTTCTTTTTTTTTAAAAAATATTTTATTTATTTATCTTTAGAGGGGAAGGGAAGGAGAGAAGGAGAGAAACACCAATGCATGGCTGCCTCTCGTGAGTCCCCCGCCGGGAACTGGCCCGCAACCCAGGCATGTGCCCCGACTGGGAATCGAACCACGATCATGTGGTTCGCAGGCCCGCGCTCAATCCACTGAGCCACACCAGCCAGGGCCCTTTTTTCTTTTTGACTGTCGTTCTTGTTAGCTGCCTTTTAGGTATAGTGGCATCACTCTTCTGTTTTCAGGCCAGTGCTCAATTCATTGAGCCACACCAGTCAGGGCGGTGGTGCCACTCTACTTTTTGCGACCCAGGATTAACACTTAAAACGCACAACATACAAGACAGCAGCGATGAATATGTGGGGGTTCTGTCCTGTTCGTGAGCTACAGTGAGACAGATGCGTCGACCTCCGTTTCAACTGAGTGAGTGATGAGGCATCTTCTCTTGTGGGGCAGCATCAGGACTCACAAGTTCTGGCAAGTGTGAAGAGTCCCGAGCAAGCACGGAGTGCTGAAACATTTTTTTTTTTCTCATCAAAATGCAATGAGTACAAGGTTTGATGGGTTCTGAAACTGAAGAGTACCGAGGTACTACTGTACATATTGTTGAGATACATGATTTTTATTAGAGTGGTTTTGAACAAATTCCATAGCCTGGGGCTCGGAGAGAGTTTCTGCTGTTAAGGGCTTTGTATTAGTTTTCCAGGGCTGCGATAACAACTTCCCACACACCTAGTGGTTTAAAATATCCAAAATTTACTGTCTCACCCGCACGTCTAAAGTCAAGGTGTCCTCAGTGCCTGCTCCCTCCACAACCTCTAGAGGAGAATCCTTCCTTGCCTCGTCCACTTCTGGTGGCTCCAGAGGACCCTTGGCTTGTGACTACAGAGCTCTCTCCAATCTCCGCCTCCCTTTTCACACAGGATTCTTCTTTTTCTCCCTATGTCTTCTCTTTTGCCTTTTATCAGGACGGTCAGTGGATTTAGGGCTCACCGGTAATTCAGGATCATTGTATCTTGAGGTCCTTGACTTAATTATGTACACGAAGACCTCTCGAAAGTAAGGTGGTGGGGGCCAGAACATATATCGATGGCAGCGGGTGGGCAGGGGCACCACTCTAACCACTACAGGCCCGTTTTAGCAGAGGGAATGGGGAGCAGTGGATAGATTCAAAAGAGTTCTTAGATTTGCTGGGTTTGTTCCTGAGATGCATTTATAGGTAGACTTGATAGGGTTTGGTGGCAGGTTAGATGCGGACACTTGAGAGGGAAAAAAGCTCAAGGATGATGTCCAAGCGTCACCCGCTTGGGTGACGGGGAGATGGTTCTGCCCGGAACACCCTTTTCCCAGGTGCCGACAGGGCATGCACCCTCATTTTATCTGGTTTCTGTTCAAATGTCACATCCTCAGAGGCCTTCCCTAAACTATCCTAAAACCATGCTTCTACCCTCTACACGTTCAGCCTGGGAATTAGATTTGGCTGCTGGTAATAGAAAACCCCCAAATAGCACCCAAGTGCGGCGAAAGACGGGAGTGTGAAATGACAGCCCTACTTTGGAACCGTTGGGCTGTTTCTAACAAAGTGCAACGTACGCCTACCTTGTGACCTAGCAAGTCCATGTCTGGGTATCTACACAGGAGAAATGAAATCATATGTCCACACAGAGGTTTGTATGCAGATGTTCAAAACTAGAATCAATCCAAATGTCCACAAATAGGTGTGTGGATAAACAAACTATGGTATATCCATACATATGCATAACTCATTGGAATTTTATTTTTCTGTCAAGTTCTAGAAATCTGGAGGTGTCAGTGAAGGCACCTTGGTGACAGGGATACAAGCTCTATCTGCTTTATTTTGTTGCTTTGTTTTCAATGGCTGCCACTCCCAAGATTAGCTCATAATCCCAGGTGGCTTCTGGATCTTCAGCCAGTCTGGGTGTATTTAAGCCAGTAGGAAGGAGGAAGGAAGGCGACAGGGAAGATTCCTGGAATTTACCATAAGACACTCTCCTCTTTTTAGCCAAACTTGGTCACATGGCCACACCCAGTTGCAGGGGAAGCTAAAAATGAAGTCTTTATCTGGGGGTGGGGGTGGGGGTGGGGGTATCTGAATTCAGCTAAAACTTGGAGTATTCAGTACTTAGGACAAAGGAGAAATGGAAATTGTAGGATATAGCTGAATGGGCTACACCATGTTTTATTTTTCCTTCTAGCACCTGACCTACTCTATATTTAATTTGTGATTTGTTTCCTGTCTCTCTCTGCCCTCCGGAATGTGAGCAGGGACTCTGTCTTGCTCACCAGTGGTTTCAAGTGACTAGGAAGTGCAGAACAGATTAGCTACTTCACAAATATTTGTTGAGTGACTAAGTGATATGGCAGGGAATTGGGAGGAAAAAGTAAGTTTAAGATAAAGCAAATGACTGTGATAGGAGCCATATTGAGTCTCGGGGGCCTATGGGATATCTACGAGTTGTCAATCACAGGCAGCTGGAAATGTGGGTATGGAGCTTGGGGGAGAGAGAGTGGCCTGGAGCTCTTGACAAGAGTGGTTCTTTTGGTAGGGCACATTGGGAGGGACCCACAGAGGACAGTGAGAGAGGAAAGCACACTCAGCCAACCAGATGCCCCCACTGCACCTCCCTGGGAGGGGCAATTGCTTCCCCACCTTCCTATAGCCCCCTCTGGTCATGTGGACCTGTCTCACTCTTCGCTTGGTTTGAGAATGCCCGTTGTAACAGGGCTGTGCAGGGCCAGGCTCCACGTGCCATGGTTACAAACCTAACCAAGTACAATTCGGTACCCTAGGGAAAAGGCTCTGTAACGTGGGTCCTTGAACCCATCTATGACTGAGGCAGCATTGGGCCTGGCTGGCATAAGAGAAATAAGGACAATATGGTCAAGTGAATATTTCACCTTGTTAGAGCGGCAGGGTGACCTGGAGCCTGGCTCTTCTACGCAGGAGCCATGTAACCTTGGAAAAGTCACTTAACCTCCTTGTGACTCAGTATTCTCATCTATAAATGCAGATATAACTAGTGTCTACCTCAGTAGGTTGTTCTGAGAGTCAAATAAGTTATTGATATAAGTGAGAATTTAGAATAATACCTGGTAGGTAGTATGTTCTACCTAAGCATTAGCTATTATTATTTAAAAAGCCAAATGTATTTATTTTTTAAAGATTCTCTTTTAATTTTTTTAGATTTTATTTATTTCTTTTTAGAAGGAGGGGTAGGGAAGGAGAGAGAGAGAAAGATCAGAGTGTGGTTGCCTCTTGCACACTCCCTACTGGGGACCCAGCTTGCAACCCAGGCATGTGCACTGTCTGGGAATTGAACCAGTGACTCTTTGATTTGCAGGCCAGCACTCAATCCACTGAGCCACACCAGCCAGGGCTAAATGTATTTAGTTTAAAAAACAGCCCTTATTTTTACTTTTCTGGGTTAAAACTTCTTTTCCTTTAGAAACTTATGATGGTAGGAGATGGAAATATAACTTTAAAAAATATCCTTCCATAGCAAAATAGAAGGTCAGTACCTCGCTTTTGCTTGTTTGTATCTTTAATTTGCTTGGCTATGAAACCCCATGGCCGGGGACCTGAGGAGGTGCTGTCATAAGCAATTCCCTCTGTATTTGGGTGGTAATTCTAAGGGGCAGGACTAAAGACCTTTTGTTGGCCCCATGATGGCGGTCGTGTGTGGGCACTGGGGAGAACTATGCCCGAAAACTCGGGGTAGCCAGCAGGGTGGTTTGGGAGTGATTTGAGGTTGCTCTCTTCCACAAGATGTGGGCTTCCTTTGGGGGAGAAGTGGGCCTAAGATAAGAAGCAGGGCTGAAGCCAGGCAGGTCTCAGCAGTCTGGTTAGCCCTTTCTTCTTTTTTAAAAATTTATTTGAGAGAGAGAGAGAAAGGGAGAGAGAGAAACATCAGTTTGCTGTTCCACTTATTTATACATTCATTGGTTGCTCCTGTTAGGTGCTCTGACTGGGGATCGAACCCACAACCTTGGCAATTTGGATGATGCCCTAACCAACTGAGCTATCTGGCCAGGCCATTTTTTTTTTTTAAAGATTTTTACTTATTTATTTTTAGAGAGAGGGGAAGGGAAGGAGAAAGGGAGAGAAACATCAGTGTGTGGTTGCCTCTCACACACCTCGTACTCGGGATCTAGCCTGTGACCCAGGCATGTGCGCTGACTGGGAATTGAACCAGTGACGCAGGCCTGCACTCAATCCACTGAGCCACACCAGCCAGGGCCCAGGCCATTATTCTTCATATGTAGGAGGCTTGTCAGGTTCAGAAGCAATGGAAAGAGGATGAGATGTCCACGAAGTGACAGCCAGATTGGCTTTCTTTGACTCCCCTGAGGGGCTGTCATCCTCAAAGAGGAGTAGAAGTCTTCTTGGGACAGAAGCTGTGAAGGGTGTCTTTGGGGTCAGGCTCTTTCTTGGGTAGGTAAACAGGTCAGTATTGAGAAGAGGCAGGCAGGCAGGCAGGGGCCTGAGAAAGTTGAGACTTGGGTGAAGCAAGAAAGATGCCTAGGGTGCGGGATTTGGGTGCAAGGTTTAAATTTTTCACACCTAGGCACCTCTCTTGATTCATCTTAATCCTGGCCCCAATGCCCGAGGCCTTCTTCCTATAAATTCCAGTTATCAGCTGAAAATGTAAATGCCTACAGGGGCCAGTCAGCAGTGCCGTTATCAGTGAAGTGGGTGGGCTGAGTGGGGTCTGGGGTAAGCTGCAGCAGCCCCGCCCTGTCCGAAGGGGGCAGTGGGCCCCAGTTCTGGCTGATTGTTGCCTTAATAACTGGGCTCTGTGTGGCTAGACCTCAGATACCAGAAACCTTTTTTCTGAAGTGAAATCTAACTTTCAAGTGTTGGCTCACATTTATAAAACATTAGGTGGGCCAAATAAAGTACGCTGTAAGAGCATGTTTTAGCCTGATGGTGGGTTTACACCCTCTGGGACAATGTTGTCAGAGGACAGAACTTTGAGCGAATGAAACGGGAAGGAGACGAGCTAAGAATGTCATTTTACAAACCCAGCATGTCCAGGGGCTGGGCTCCTGTGCCTTCTCACCAGCCTTCTCAATTAGGAGACAGAGCTGTCCGCAAAGCTAGTGAGGAAGTCACAATTCATCCCAGGTGATCCGGAGCAGCAGAGTGGCTCAGACCCCGAAGAAGGCACCATGAGCCTTGTCTGAGACAGACGGCTAAAAATAGCATGGGTCGCCCTGACTGGTGTGGCTCAGTGGATTGAGCATGGGCTTGTGCAGCAGGGGGTCACAGGTTTGATTCCTGGTTGGGGCACATGCCTGGGTTGCAGGCTGGGTCCCCAGTAGGGGACACATGGGAGGCAACCACATATTGATGTTTCTCTCCCATTCTTTCTCCTTCTCTTCCTCTCTCTCTAAAAATAAAACAAATAAAATATTTAAAAAAACAGCAGGGGTCAACTCACTTCAGAAATCTCCTCCCGGGTTAGGATCAGAAAGTTAGGATCAGTCGTTCTCATTTCTGGCAGCACGTGAGACTCTCCTGGGGAACTTTTAAAAGGTGATGTGTGGATTGCATCCCAGATCGATTCAGCCATCATCTCTGGGGCTGGGGCCTGGTTATCAGCATCTGTAAAAGCTCTCCAGACTAATTTTTTGTGCAGCCAGCTTGTAAACCACAGCTCTCCCTTCCAGGTGCATCTTTTCAGCATGTGCTATGTATGATGCTCCCCCTGGCCCCCCAAACTGTGTCAGATTCCAAGATGCTGCCATGATGCTACCATGGTTGGGCACTGGCCTTAATTTTTTAAAAATATTTTATTTATTTATGTGTAGAGAGGGGAAGGGAGAAAGAGAGGAAGAGAAACATCAATGTGTGGTTGTCTTTCACATGCCCCCCCAACTGGGGACCTGGCCTGAAACCCAGGCACGTGGCCTGAGAGGGAATCAAACCTGGGACCCTTTGGTTTGCAGGCCTGTGCTCAATCCACTGAGCTATACCAGCCAGGACTAATTTTTCTTTTTTCACTTTCTCTTTGAGACTTTGAACAAACTTTGTAGCCTCCATAACCCTCTGATTAGGGGGGATAGTGTTATTTGTCCTTCTAACCTTACCAGCCTGTTATCAAAAGAAATTAGGGAATAAATAAGAAACCGCTTTGTAAACTGTCAACATTACATAAACATTGTTGTTACCAGTGTGCTCCCAGGTGCTGGGGTACAGCTTTGATCCACTGGGGAGAATTTCTGAGTAACATCCCTAGTGCCATGGGTGAGAGGGGAGTGGGCACACTGACTTAGCTGCAGCCTATATCCTCTTACTAGCAGGCACATTTTGCAGGGTGGCAGCCTGGCATTGTCTGACCCCACCCCACTACCCTAACTTGTAAGAGGAAGCACAGTAAATGAACAGAGAAACTTAGGAGACTTCAGGGAGAGGGGAAGACCATCTGGAAGGCGAGGGAAGGAGACATACAGACATACAGAAAAAGACACGATTGAGGTATTTGCTGCTCTTCCTAAGAGCCCAGACAGTAATCAGCGAGGGGTCTTAGCTGGGGTCTAAGAGCTGTGTGACAGCAATAAGAGGCCGGATAAGAAAAGGCATGAGGTGACAGAGGGCACACAGGCCCAGCTCTGAGCACAGTGTGGTGCACAGCAGTGCAGCATGGGCTTTGGCAGATAAGGCTGGCTCCCAAGGAGACAGTCAATGATATCAGGCAGTTTGTCACTACTCAGCGTTACTTATCTGAGGCCCCCCAGGCTGCAGTGAGGTGGTGGGAAGGATGGACAGAGCACCAGCTGGGCATCAGAACTGGGTTTGAGTCCCAGCTCCAAATTCCACCACAACCCGACACTGGGCAAGATGGCCCACCGGCTGTGTCTGAAGCTCCTCATCTGTAAAGAGAAGTCTTGGTCTGGATCTATATGGACTGTGATTACTGTCTGAGTTTGCCCTGCAGAGGTGCTGAGGCCGGGGAGTCTGGGGTGAGTAGTCATGGTCAGGGAAGGCTTTATGGGGAGCGTGGGTGAGCTGGGCTGATGCAAGACAGACACTTGGTCAGGCAGAGGTGAATGGAGCAGGGAGGGCAAGCAAGAAAATGTGAGCAGGGCCTCAAATGGAATAGACACGGGGGAAGCTGAGAAGTGGCCTTGCTATGACCAGAGGTGAAGGAAGAGATAAGTAGGGAAGAGTGGAGTCAGATTACAGAAGGCCTCAGATGCCAGGCAGAGATGTTTAAATTGGCTCCGTCAGGAAGGAGGGGGCCATCAAGGGACCTGGGGCCGGGTTGTGATGTGATTAGGCTGCCTTTTAGCAGGAATAACATGGCCTGGCCCCCAGAGTGACTGGGGTGGTGGGAAGCCAGGAACCAGGAATGGCGGCCAGAAGACTCTTGTAATATTTCTGGCATAGAGTGGTGAGGACTAGGGGTTGGAAGGAGGCAGTGGGTCAGGCCTGGAGATATTTCTCAGGAAATACTGAAAGTCCTTGGGGCCATGCTGCATTTAAGGGGTGAGTCACCTTGAGTAGTTTTTCTCTCAAAGGCCGGGGAAGAACGGGCTTTGGCAGTCTCCCTGCCTGCAAACAGAACATGTCAGGCAGCTTGGCCATTGGGAGGGTGCCCTTCACTCTGGCTCAGCTCAGGGACCTCAGTTGTAACTGTGGTGATGCTAGCAGGGGTCTGGGTTAAGGGGTATGTATGCTCTGGATTACTGACTGGGCTTGGGCTGGGCTCATTCCATATTAAGTGCCAGGCCCTATGGTTAGGTTTGGGAGCAGAGTGTCTACATAAGAACATCCAAACCTGTACGAAATTTTTCTGAGTTTATTTGAGCCAACTGACGACATATGCTGGGAGCAAGATCTAAAATGCTCTCAGAGAAAGTAGCTTTGAGATTCTTTTATGCATTTAAATTAAGAGAGGGATTGGAGAAAGCAAGGTGAGGGGAGGGGTGGGTCAGAGAACCCTTGCAGGGTTATTACTTCTGTTATTTCAAAGGTGTGTTACCCAGATGCACAAGAACGAAGGACAGGGCTGGCTTAAAACTTTCACTAAAGAAGCTATAGGCCTGGACATGACTGTGTACCCTGAGCAGCCCTATTAGAAATTGATGATCAAATCACCCAGTGAGGTTACTTTCTGTAGACCCCCTGCCCCATTTTTTCCAACCACAGGAGAATTAGCAAAGTACAGTTCTTGACCCTCAAGGAGATTCCAGCCTTGTGACTCTGTCGGAGTCACATTTGCAGGACTCAAATGGCCCTCAGGAACAACCAAGTTGTTCTTATTCACCCAACTTTGCTTTCTGGCCACGTAGGCAGTGCAAGTATCTGATGGATGCCAGAAAACCTCTCTGTTCCTGGTGTACAATGGTACTATCAAGGGGCAAGTCCAGGTTTTGTGGAGCTTAAAGCTTGAACAATTTCAGGGAGCCGCTTTGAACAATAGCTTGAAACTGCAAGTATAAAATTGCTAGGCCTTCTCAGGAGGCCTAGAATGGGGGAGATGCAAGTGAGAAGCCCTGAAATTTAAACCTCATCAGCTCCCTAGTCTATCATGTAATACCATTTATTAAATATATAAGTGGGTGTTTAATTCGTGGTATTCCACAACAACCCGTGGGGCAGCGAGCATTAGTGTCCCCCCATCTTACGGATGAGGATGCAGGCTCAGAGAGATGACTCAGGGTGTCAGTCATAAAGCCGGGGGGTGGCGGGGTGGGGGGGTGGGGGGGTGGGGCTGTGCTCTGGATTGAGGGATCTGGCCTCAAGGGTCTCTTTAGTCCATAATGGCAGAGGTCAAGCCCCTGAGGTTCCTGAGGGCAGTCCTGGACCTGGGCCGTCTATCCCAGTTGCCACTTTATCTTTCCCAGGCTTGGTCAGGGGCCCTCAGGATCCACGGCTGGGGTAGAGGGAGGGGGTGCCATCTAGTGACCTCTAGCCATCTCAGGGCACCACACGGTGCATCCTTGGTCCCGGGATTGTTGGCTGATACAGGCAGAGAGCCACATACAACTGGGAGGACTGCAAACCCAAGGGTGAGCACTACTGTGAAAACAGACCCAAGGTCTAATCCCGGATCTACAACTTCCTGCTTGTGTGAAGTCCCACAAGATGCATGGTCTCCCAAGCCTCGAATTTCTAATCTGTTGAATCAGGGTGGTAACCACGTTATATTTTGAGTTTATTACATGTCCTCTTCTAAGGCAGCAGTGATCCTGGTGGTGTCCTGAACACAAACACTCCAAGAATCCGAAGATTGCGATCAGTCCTAGTAACAGCATAAACACCTGACTCAGCTCATCATTTCCCATCCCCCATTTGAGACTAGCTAACTTCCTCTGAGGAAGTCAAAGAGATTGTACCTAGGAAGGGTCACTGAGCCCTGGTGCCCAGGAGGAAGTGGAGGCCTGGAGGATGGGAACTGGCAGAGACGTGTGGCCCAAGTCCCGCCCAACAGGCCTGCACCCTGGGGGTGCAACCGGTGACTCTGGAGGGTGTGTGTGGCAAGTAGTTCTCCTTTTAGCAGTACAAAGCCACCAGCAGGAGCTTAGGTGGCGCTGGCCAGAGGCATCTTAGGACCAGCTGGCGGGATGGGACGGCATTATGCTCTGCGCGTGGGAACCCTGGTGGGGTTACGCGCTTTGCCCTTTGGGCCCACGAGGGCTGGCTGGCGCGAGATCGAGGGCCAGGACCGCAAAGCTTCGGGCTCCCGCTTCCGCCTGCACAGGCCCTGCTCGCTTTCCACGCCTACTTCTACCAGCCCTTTCGCGGCGTTTCCCCAAACACAGAGCTCCTGGGGCGAGCCCTATTTTCGAGAAACGGGACCGCCCCACTGGGCTTCAAGCACCCTCTGGCCGCTCTCCCGTGCAGAGCCGGGCAGTGCCTCCCCCACACCCAGCGCTTCTCCTCGGCATCCCACCCGGCCACACTGCCGCCACGCGTGACTGTACGAGCCCCAGAGTATCTTCCGCCCCGCACTGGCTCTCTACGTGGGAGACGTGCGAGGTGATGCAGTGCCAGGGAGGGGGGATTTCACAGCGTCGCCCGTCCCCTTTCCGGCGCCGGAGGGAGTGGCAGCTGAGCCGCGCCTCCCCCCCCCCCCCAGCCCACCTCCTCCTTGGCCCGGACGCCACCGCCTGGCGCTGCTGAGGCGGGTGGCAGCCAATAGGCACCGAGGAGGTGGGACTGCTGGCGGCTGTCAACCTCCCGGGAGACGGGAACGCGGAGTCGGAGCGCGCGAGCGGCCACCGCGCCCTGGGCCTTGGGGGAGGAGCCGCGGGAGTTGGGGGAGGAGTCCCCGAAAAGGAGCCGGAGGACCACTGCTTGCCTAGGCTGCGGAGGACAGACGCTGGCCCCAAGCCTGCCTCCCCAAGCCCCCGATCGCCAGCATGATTGCCGCTCAGCTTCTGGCCTATTACTTTACGGAGCTGAAGGATGACCAAGTCAAAAAGGTGAGCCCCGCCCACGCGGCGGCCCTGAGCTCTGTCCGCAGCGTTGCATTCCGGCATCCGTTTTCCGCCGCAGCCTCCATCCTCCCGCGCCGGGCCTTCCCCAGGCCCGCATTGGTTGGACTGCAGTCAGTGGGGAAAGGCTTCGCCCTTTGATTCTCCAGGGATTGTCTCCGTTTGCGTGTGTGTGTTCGGGGGTGGGGGGAGACCCCTGAAACTGGGCTGCTTGCTGCAGTGTCCTTGAAACGGATTGTGGATGTCAGATGGGGCCACGGGCTATGAGGGGAGGTAGCCTGTTTGGAAGGGTCTGAGCCCAGTGGGCGGAGGAGCAATCAAAGAGATGCTGGGGAGGTGAGCGCGCAGCAGGCCTGGTGCTGGCTCGAGGCCAGACATCCTGTATTTTGGGTTTTGGCGGATGGCATCGGGTACTCAGGAGAAGCTGTCACGCCTGCTCTCCCGGCTGTTGCTGCTGCTCCTTAATCTGAGGACGGAGTGGCTAGCCTGGCTTTCCGGAACGCTGAGGAGCTCAGAAGCCACCGGAAACTTTGCTCATAGGCCTCAGGACTGGAGCGGCATGTCTGAATGGAATTTTTTACTCCTCTACGTGACCGCCCTCTTAAAGCTGTAATTTCCAGTTCAGGGAGCTCAAATAAGAGACTGGTCTTTTGAGTTGGATGAAGGCTTTGACATGTATGCTGTGACATGTGTGCACTTGCACGTGGTTGCATCTTCCAGGTGTTGTTACCTTAGACACCTAACAGAAAATACTGCCTGCTGGCGGGTCTTAAAGATGTATATCCCTCCTCTATGCCAGCTTTGCCAGCAAGAAACAGGCATTTTAAAGAAACAGTTTGGGCTGTAGGGAAAGGTCCATTTTATCAGTGTCAGGCCTAGCGTGCGTACTGACCCACTCACACCATGAACGAGTGGCATTGTTGCTGGGGAAAGCCGGGATAGACAAGCAAAGCTGGCCTCACTTTAGAGTTCAAACCAGGGAGTGCTACCTACAGGTGAGAGGCAGGAGCCACAGGCCTGGATTTCCTGCTCCTCAAGCCGCAGAATGTTCAGTCTCTTCCTATCCACCTAAGATAACCTCTTCCTCTGTCACAATAAAAAACAGGCCTGTTGGGGGTGACCTCATCAAGGTCATACAGTGAGAGGCAGAGCCAGGGTGTGACCCAGGTCTCCGCCTCTTCACCGGGAACTTGACCAGCCTCTCCTGGAAATGAGCTGCTGGGGGGGAAGTGCTGAGACTAAGGCTCTGGGGGTGCTGCTTGGATCCTGGATCTAGTGCTGAGTGGGGATCAGAGTGGGGTAGTAAGGAGACAGGCCTGGGAGCCTGCCATGGTCTCTCCTGGCTGTAAGTGACGCTGAGCGCAGGGAGCTGTGCATGCCAACACGTGCATTTCAAGAGTTGTATGTTAGTGACATTCTTCCTATTTCACAGTGAGAATTAAGGCCTGAAGGATCTCACTGTTCTCTGCCTGCATGTACTGCCTCTAGCTCAGCATAGTAGATCCTTGGGGTGGGAGCTCAGATGATCTTATAAACCAGTGGCATCCACACCCACCACCGCCTGTGTGGCCTCCAGGGCTGAGCTGGATTGAGGTTTGGACTCTACTCAGCCAGACCTGTTTTATCAAGGACACATTGTCTAGTGTGGCCCTAGAACCCTCCACTCCCCATGATGGCCCAACTCAACATTCTATCCCCCAGGCTCCTGAGCATGTGACTTCTGAATCAACTGATCTTCAAACCCCTCCCCCTCTGAGACTGGAATTCTGACATTCCCTCCTGGCCCTCTTCTGGCCTCAGAACCTTTCTGGAGGGCCTGAGGCCAAAGTTCTACCAGATAATATCTGGTCAAGGAGATTCTTAAAAACAACCTGGCTTTCTTGCATCCTCAACTTCTTAGGCTGCTTTCTCTGGCTGGAGTATGGATTCTCGCCAGGGGACTGATCACCTTGGCTTGCATCATGGGCCGTGTGGCACCGCCATACCTGGGTGTGACCCCGAGACACTGCCTGAGCCTCCTGAGCTCATGGCAGGCACTTGTTCTGAGGGCCTAGTCAGCCTTCCCCTCTCCCACCTGTGCAGATGCTGGGGGGAACTCCGTCTGCTTTCTGGGGGCTCAGGACTTTATGATTAGAGACCAGCCCCTCCTACTCACCACAGATGGTGGGGATGCATGACTCCAAGCCCTGCTCTTCCTGTGGGAGCTGGGTCCTACCTGCCACCTGACAGGGACCTAGTGAGACAGTCCCCTCCCCAATCTGCAAACGTGGGCAGCCATAATGATTCAGCCCTTCAGCCCTAGGTAGCCTCCAGGGCTCCAGAGATGGCTCTGGCATCCCTGACGAACCCTCACCCATCTTCTCACCCTCTGGCCTAGGGGTAGGAGGAGGGAGGATGGGCATGGTGCCAGGAGATGGCTCAGGACACAAAAGTGATCACGAAAAGGGTATTATTTCTCTACTCATTGCCTATGAGACATGTCAATAATTCAACTTTGTAAATCTGTCCTGGTTTGAAACAGGCCAAATGTTTGGCTTCCTGGCATGGAGCCCTGTTTCATAGGCTGGCTGCGTAATACTGACTAATGGAGTCCTGTGGAAGGGGTATCCTGGCAGTAGACCGAACTAAGCACAAAACATTTTCCTTTCACTCTTCCAGTGCTTTTAGGAAGAAAAGGAGGCACAAGTGTGCTTGTAAAAGATTCCATTCATCAGAACCCCAGACATCTGCTAATTCTGCAGCCATAGACTGGGGGTCCTTTGACCTGCAAGTAACTTTTAACGTGCCTCTCATCTCACCAGCTTCTTCCACTTGGTTTAGCCATTAGGAGCCTGTAGGAGGGTGAAGTATTGCATAGTCCTCTGCTTATTTAGGGAACGAAGGTGAATCCATCAAGCTTAGCAACTTGGCCTCTAAAGAAAGACTAGACTTTCTTTTCTCCGGGGTTGTCAGAATTGTGAGCAAATGCCAGTGGATTTTCTCTGGGCGGGATTCCCCTGGCCATAAGCAGTCCCCTTTGCAAGTGTGATTAGTCCCAAAGGCCAAAACCCAGGACTCTCCAGAGTGCTTGGCCAAGGATGCTGAGCAGTTAAAGGGCCACCCAATGTCTATTTTCTCAAAGGCCTGTGTCCCAGCTGCAAAAGCAAACAATAAAAAAATGCCCCTTATTGCTCAGGGGTGAGAGAGATGAGTGTTAGAAAGTTATGAAAAAGGTCTTATGCACCTTTTGATAGGTTGCCTCTCACATGCCCCCAATGGGGCTGACCCACCAGATGCATGTGCCCTGATGGGAAATCTAACCCATGACCTTTTGGTCTACAGGCCAGTGCTCAGTCCACTGAGCCACACTAGCCAGGGCTTTGTGCACCTTTTGGTATGGTGTTATACAAATACTCAGGAAGAACCCCTCACGTCTTTGTGAACATTCATTTTATAATAATCCCTGTCCTCTGTAACTTAGATGTTCCTGGGAGTTCTCCCCCAAGAAAAGCCCTAACACTTCATTTGGTTTGATAATTTGGGACTGTCGTGAGGGAATAAACCGAGAAAGTGGGAAGGTCTGAGGGACTGTCACATCTGGCCATCTGTGCTGTCTGCCCACGCTCCTGCTGTTTGCTGAGAAGGCAGGGGCAGCTTTCTCCTGAGAAGACTGATTTGGCACAAGTAGTGCCATCTGCAAGTGTGTGCGTCTGCAGTCAGGGACTCCTGCCTGATAGAATTAGCTGCTGGAGTCAGCTCTGAGGATGCCCCTGGAGGTCCCAGGGGAGGTACTGGGTGAAGGGCAGCCACACACCTCCATCTCCAGGAAGCCGTTGGCAATGCCCTGCTGGCAACTGCTTGTTGATTTGAGCACCTTTACAATCAAATTTGATCGTGGGAATTCAATGGTTTCTTCAGAGAATGTTTAAGTCCTTTATTATGTGCAGAGTACTGTGCTTGGTGGGAGGCAGGAGACAGCTATGAACCTGGTAGAAATGGCCACTATTCTCATGGAATATCAATTATTTGGTGTCTTATGATAAGTGCAAAGCATAGAATGCCAGGAGGGCAGATAGGGGCCAGTGGTCAAATCCTGGGTGGGAAACCACTAGCTTAGAAATTGCTTAAAGCCAGGCTCTAGATGTATAAAAGAAAATACTTAAAGACTTTGTAAGGGAGAATCAAGTGGATAGTTATCAAAATGCAGTTTTTCTTTCTCTCTTTTTAATGGTTTGAGCATCCAGAAACACTTCATGGGTGTCTTATCAGACTGTGTACATAGGTGTGTGTGTGTGAGAATGTTTGTGTGTCAGGACCTGAAGCATTAGCTGTGCGTCCCAGGGCCACTGTTTAGAAACAGGCACTGGAGTTCCAGAGCAGATAAGTGACTCTTTCAAGGTCTGAAGAAAATCTGAAATGGCATCCAGAGGGCTATTCTCGCTCCCTCTGTTTCTTTCCTCTAGAAAGGCTCACCTTTGTTGCTTTTAATGATTTACTTTGGAATATGTATTAATGTGTATAACACATGAGTTAATTTTTTATTATGGAATAGTTGAGGCGCATAAAAAATATTGGGGTTAGCATAACAAACACCTGTGTACCTCCCTGCTCCTTATTTGAGAACTCAGGGCACCATGATTGCATCACAGGCACAGCTGGAGCCCCTCTGCGCCCCTCCCGTCTTCAATCCCATTTCTTTCTCTGTCCAGAGGTGACCTCTGTCCTGAATTTGGTGCCTGTCATTTCCATGCATGGTTTTATACTTTATTACATTTCGTGAGCCTACAAGCAGTATGCAGTGTTACTCGACATGCCTTTGACCTTTTGTCAACAGTGCTATACTGGTGTCACCTTCGGCAGCACATGCTTTTGTTGGCTCAACTGTATGTATTTGGGATTTTCCATGTTGATCCAGATAGCTCTAGTTCATCGATTTCAGGGCTGTGTGCTTTTACATTGTGTGAATACACCACGATGAGTGTATCTGTTCTTCTGATGGCCTTTGGGGTTTTTAATTTACTTTTTTAAAGTAATTAATTGATTGATTTTTAGAGAGAGAGGAAGGGGAAAGGGTGGGGGAGAGACATGGATTTGTTGTTCCACCTATTTATGCACTCCCTGGTTGACTCTCGTGTGTGCCCTGACTGGGATCACACTGGCAACCTTCCCAAATTGGGATGAAGCTCCAACCAACTGAGCTACCTGGCCAGGGCGGGATTTTAATTTTTCAAGCTATGGTTTCTTGCACATCTTTAGTACACCCACTCGTTTCTCTAGGCGCTAGGCTGTTTGTCTAGGGTTGAAACTGCTAGGTAGAGAGGAGTGTGTGCGCCTTCCCACTTGGCAGGTTTTGCCAGGGGGCCGTCCTCTGTGGTCACATTCCCGTCAGAACTCTGTACAGGTTCCTATTACTCCACACCAACCCTTGGGACAGGCACACCTTTAACAATGTTTGATAATTTTTAAAGACTCTCTTCTCAGTTATTTCCATTCACATTACAGCATTCAAGCTTAATTTAAAATTAGCCATTTCTTAGCTTACCTTATCAAGCAGAGCCCTTGTTGCAAAGTATTGCTGAATGAAGTTGACAGGTCTTACTGGGGCAGCCCCACTGACAGCTGCTGCTGTTGCTGCAATGTCTGCCTGGTACCCAGGAGGTGCAGTAGATGCAGGGAGAGGCTTGTGAGGACTCTCTGTGGCCCTTGTGATGTGGCATGAATCTGTTTAAGTTTTTCTGGGAATTAAAACATACACGAGTGCGCGTTTGCCCGGACGCCCTCTTCCTTCCTGGGTGGATCCGACCCAGGCAGGGCTGGCCGGTTTATCAGTCCCTTCTGTGTGCTCAGCTCTGTTAGAGAAAACTCAAGCCAGCAGCCTCCCAGACTGTCCTCCATAAAAGGAGAGGGCAGCCGTGTCCCCGTCTCGGAGGAAACCGAAATGTGAAGTCTGCAGCTCAGCCCTTTGCAAACAGAAGCCCAGGGAGAGGTCTGTTTCTGCACGAGGCAGAAAATGTCGGATCGTGTTTGTCTGGTTCCAAGCTTGATTACAGGCTTGCAGACCCTGGGACCTGGAGGGCACCTCAGCTGAAAGGGTGCGCCGAATGCCCGCTACAGGCCTGGTTTTTTCCCTGTCATGGGCCTTATTTAATAATTAGTAGTATAACACTAATCGAAGCCCACAGGTAGTACTTGCCACATTTCCTGGGAGGTTTATGCTGAAGGCATCACACCCCCACAGCGCCCCTGTGAGGCGGGCGCTATTGTGATCTCTGCTTCTGGACCAGGACTGGGGAACACAGAAAAACCAGCCAGCGTTCAGACCCAGGTCTGATGGCAGAATCCTTGCTTTTATTTTTTCATCAAGATATAATTCATACACCATAAAAGCTGCCGTTGTAAAGTGTACAATTCAGTGGTTTTTAGTGCATTTACAAGATGGTGCAGCCATCCCCACCATCTAATTCCAGAACTTTTTCATCACCCCCAAAGAAACCCGTCAAGCAGTCACTCCCCATTCCTCCCTCCATCCGGCTGCCCCTGGCATCTCCTAGTCTGCTCACCTCCCCCACCTTTTAAAAATGGATCTGCCTCTTCTGCACATTTCATATAAATGGAATCCCACAACATGTGACCTTTGTATCCGGTTCCTTTCACTATGTGTGTTTTCAGTGTTCTGTGCTGTAGGATGTATGACTGCATCGTTCTTTTTTACTGCTGAATAATACTCAGTTGTATCAGTATACCACATTGAGCTTATGCATTTGTCAGCTGGTGGGCATTTGTGGGGCTGTTGTGAGTAAGGCTGCTGTGAACCATCGCGGACACCAGTTGTCTGTGTGGCCATACGCTTTTGTTTTCTTGGGCATATGCTTAGAAGTGGAGTTGCTGGGAGAGCCCTGCTTTTTATCTACCTTGTGGAAGGCATCGTCTCCATTTAGAAATGAGGAGACTGAGGCCCCCACTTGGTGAGGTGACTTGTCAGTGTGACCACACAGCTCATAAGTGGTAGTGACAGGAAGGCTAGTAGGTCCCCTGACTCAGAAACCTACTCTCTCATTTTGTTTAGGAAAACAGATCTAAGAAGGGACAGAGTGGGGGGGGGGAGGGGCAGAGCTGGTGCAGGACCCTCTAGGGCCCTGACCCCCATCTCTCCTTCCTCCCCAACATCTGCAACCCCAGCACACTAGCTCGTGGCTCTCAATCCCCTCCCTCTCACCCCTCCCCCACTCAGCTGCCCGGTGTTGACCAGCTTCCTCTGCTTGGGAGGGAAGTCGGCCCAGTAGAGTCATTTACAGTTAAATGGTAGGATTTCTCCCCTCACCCTTTCCATTTGTTTGCCTCCCCCACCCTCATTTGCATTTAAAAGAGGATCCCCAGGGAGGGGGCTGCTTAACCGGCTGGAGGACTGCCTCCTACTCTCCAGAATGCCCACTCCTAGCATTCTTTTCCAGCCTCTGCCTGGAAACGTTGTAAGCAGCTGATTTCCTTGTTTGATTGGCCCTTGGGGTTTGCTTTCAGCCTGTATTCAGTCTGATTCATTTCTCTGGTGTTTCCTGGTCCCTCCCGGGACCCCGTCTGGTGGGTGGGCTGAGTGGAGTAGGAGAACCAGGCCATCACTGTGATGATGACACCGTCTCACTTTTGCAGAGTTCCCTTCCATGCACAAAATATTTTCACATACTTTATTTAGTCGAGTCCTTACAGCAAGCTTGGATGTAGGTATTTCCTCCTGCATCTGACATGTGGGGCAGGGAGCTTCAGGAAGTGGGACTGTCATGATCTTGAGGGCCAGAGAGCAGTAGGGCGGGGATGGGGACACAGGTCCCTGTGACACTGGTGGGGTAGCTCTCACCAGCCTGCAGATCCAGGACTGCTGGCTGGGCAGGGCTTCAGACTCGCAAAGCAGTGCCTCATAGTGATCTCCCAGTAGAGACCATCCCCAAGGCTCCCGTGATGATAAGGTGACTGGAGTGACAGCGAGCTGTACTGTCCAGAACTGTAGCCAGCAGCCACGGGTGGCTGTGGAACACTTAAAATATTGCCAGTCTGGTTTGAGACATGCTGTTAAATATAAAATACACACAGGATTTCAAAGACTTTGTATGACAAAAAGGTATAAAATAGCTCATTAATACATTTTAAAATGCTGATTATACATAGGGATAATATTTTGGATAGGCTGGGTTAAGTGTTGTTAAAATTAATTTCACCCAATTTTTGAAAAATGTGGCTGCTAGAAAATTTGAAATTGCACATGTGGCTTGCGTTTATCCTGTTAGACAGTGTTCTACCAGACTGTGGGTTTCATGGCCCAGAAGTTTGGACCGCAGCCCTCTGCATTTACAGCAGCGGGCTCCTGGGCTCCTTGGGCCTGTTTCCTCTTCCGTACGACCAGGATGCTAGAATCCATTACCTCCAAAGGATCCCTCTAAGCTCGTTGAGCAGTGTTGTTTGCTTCAAGCTCTCTGTGCCTCAGTTTATTTACTTGTCAGATGGAGTGAATGAGTCCTGCCGTACTATCTGCCCATTTATCGAATTGGAGAATGGATGGAGAAACACTTGGAGAGCGGACAGAACTGCATAAATGTTAGGCAGCACCACGGTGGTTCCCCCAGAACACACCCGTAGGCACCGCAAGAGGCATGGAGGGAAGTACAGCTTTCTCAACAACAGCTTAGGTGGCCAGGGCCCCGAGTGGGGATAGTGATCCTGGGTCCAGTTCTGCCTTGACCCCCATGAGCTTCTGGAAAGCCTGTGTTCGGAGGAATCAGTGCCATGGAGCTCCTGAGCCATAGGTGAGGGCGAGGGGGTAGTTTTTATTCCTGCTGTTTACTAATGAGAAAACAGAGATGGAGGTGGCTTGCTCAGGGCCGGAGAGGGAAACTACAGCAGGAGGAGGCCTGAGGTCTTCTGATTTCTAGCCAGGCCTGCTCCCACCTCTGCAGTGCAGTTTGCAGCTCGTGGCATTAGGGTCTGGTTGTCTCAGATGAAAGCAAAACTGTCCACTCTTTGGATCCTCCCTTCCCTCCTGGAACCTGGGAGTTGGGGACTGTGAGTCTGGAGGCTGGCCCTCTGGCCCCAGCCATCAAGGCCCAGAGTGAAGCCTGCTGTTCCTGCCCTGCCACATTCCAGGGCTGTTTATTCCCCTTGAGGGACTGGGTGCCTCCTTTATTTTTAGCTAGTTCAATATGACAGCTTCGGTGTTGGGCAGCAGCTTGGTCTCTCTCACCAACCAGGAAACACCTATTAGTGGATGCCAAGGTCACTACGAGGACCTTAGGCATGACCTCAAGGCCTCCCCTTGGTCTTTCTGGCCAGAGCAGTCTGGATAAGGGAAGGACCAATGAGTTTGGAGTCTTCAGCTAGAGCTGCCCTGGTTGCTGGGTGCTTGGGTACTTTCACTTGACTTTGTGGCCACAGGTTCCTCCTGTGATACGGGGCCAATAATGCCCAGCCTGTGAGTGTGCAGATTGGATCAGGGCGGTTGGTGTGCCCAGCCCGGCCTGGTAAACTAACCGTTATATCTTGTTTCTTGGAACCTCAGTTTCTGCATCAAGAATGGGAATCCCTTTATTCTGCCTGTTTTTGTGTGTGTTTTTTTCCGGAGTAAAAAAGTGTTGTACAAGCAATTCCTAGTGCTTAATAGTGAAACAGAACTTACAGTTCAGAAACATAAATTAAATAAGGGAGAAGCCTCTGAGAGCTGTGTCTGGACCTTGAAAAAGAAACTGGGGGCCCCTCACATTGAACTTGCCAGAGGGACCCTTTTGCTTTGGTGCTGTTTGCACACACATCTTTCACCACAGAGCCTCTAAAGTGGAATTTGTTGCTGTGCATTTCCTCGGGTGCCATTTGGATTCTCGGGTGCCATTTGGATCCTCGGGTGACATTCGGACCCTCAGCAGTCTCTGGGAGGCTTTGGCGGACTGAGAGTCCTCAGAGGGCTCTGTGTTTCTCAGGGCCTCTGCCTCGAGATACAGATGTTGTGGGAGGGAGGGGGGGTTAGACACCGCCTGGAACACCCTGTTCCTCAGAGAGAGGCTGTTGGCCCCACGTAGGTCACCATGAGGCCAAAGTGAGGGGCTGGTGCTGGTGAAGGGCTGGGCCATTCAGGGAAGAGGAGCCTCCGGCCTTATCTGAGCCAGCAAACCCTTCTGAATTCCCGGGCTAGGCGTCACCAGGGGCCTTCCCGCCCAGCAGAACAGCCACCCAGTTCAACCGAGAAGCCACGCTGAGGGCTCTAGAGGGACACAGAGGGCCTGGAAGGCATGGCCCCTGCCCACCTGGCATTTGGGGTCTAGCAGCAGGCACAGACCATGCATGCGTTGCTTCAGTGCCCGGGAAAGACTCTTACTCGGCAACGCGTCCATCAGGGCAAATTAATTCCCACGTAGTGACACCAGAGGCCGAGGGGATGCCGAGGAGGGGAGCAGCCGCTGTTGGGCAGGGTGCATCATGGCATGCCCTTTGGAGAAGGTGAGTGTGGACTCGGGCTTTGGAGAAAGAAGGAGCGGGGCATGGAGAAGCTGTGGACAGGCCAAGCAAGCAGAGTGGACACTGGGTCTGTGAGGAAGGACATTTGCTGGTGAAGAACCACTGTCAGGCCCTGGCTGCCTGAGGGAGGGCAGCGGTGAGCTGGGAGTAGCTGGCTTCTTTGCGGAACCGCAGGGCCCAGTGCCTCCCTTTGTGGCCAGCTCCCTCCCTGTGACCAGCTGGCTAAGAGCTAGATAGAAATTTAGGTTCCTTCGATCACCACCCGCAGCCCAAGTAGCCGTAGGCAGCAGAAAAAGGGGCTGGACGCCTGCCGAGGGGCAGGCCAGGCCGGGGGGGTTAAGTGGCAGACACCGCAGCAGAGGGTCTCTTTGGGCCAGGATGTGTGGACTTGCCTCGGCTTCTGTACTTCCTTCCCCAGGTTGTGAGAAGGGAAACGTGAGAGGGGAAACAAACAGATTGGGCAGCTTATAGCCGGTGTGAGGTGAACAAGGCTTCCTAAATCTCACATTGCAGTGGCGTTCTTTTGCCATGCTGCTTCTGGAATGGACAGAGCTGTGGTGTTAATGCCACCAGCATCCCCATATCTCTGCTCCTGGGACCCCTGGCCTGGGTTCTCCCTGGGCTGAGCAAGAAAGGCACAGAAGAAGGAGCGCAGGACCAGTATTGGAGAACCCGTGTCCACTCCACTTCCTTGCTGACCAATGAGTCATCCTGGCCAGCTGGAGAACCTCTCTGGTCCCTGGCTTTTCCTTGGGGTGTTCCCAGTGATGACACCTGCCCTACTTCTCTGGACAGGATGGTCGAAGGGCCACCATGTGAAAGTGCTGCGCGAAGCAGAGAGCCCTTTATTGGTTAGAGTCACGAACACACCCACATTGTGGATGGAACCACTGCGGCTCCTACAGGGTGACAAAGCCGGAGTCAGACGTGGGTGTGTGCATCGTCTCGCTTGTGGAGGCAGGCAGGGCACCGGGGATGTCTAAGTATGGCTGTTAGGAGCAGTTCCCAGAGGAAGTAGGAAGGTAGAGGTAAGGTTTCAAAAGAGAGAGTGTTTATGATATAATTCTGTTTTTGGAAAATGAAATAAACCAAGTTCTGTATGTGTAAGTGTTTGTTTATGCAGGAAAACTGAGGCAGGACATGAAGCAATTAGCGGGGCCGTCTTTCCTCGGGAAGACTGGGGAGAGAACTCATACTTTTTACTTTTATGCATTTATGTGTTTGGATATCCTTTAAAAATAAATGTGTATTACTGTTCTTACGATAACTTAATATTTGTTGTTTTTAAAAATTAGTAAAACACTGCAACTTTTGCCAGAATCTTTCATTTGCGATGGTTTTAGGCATAGTGCTGCCTACCTTTACTTTCTCTTCTACAAAATGGGTCAATAACACTTGGAAACCAGTGCATTTTTGTCCGTGTTTAGGTAGGAGGAGTTCGACAGGTGAGGGAGGGCGCCGGCCTCCCGTGAGATCGTTTGGATGGCAGGTGGGAAGGGTTACCTGATGCCGACTTTGTTCTTGGAACATCATTAAAATTCTCCCACAAGCTGTCGGAGGTGACAGCTCATCTTAAGAGTGAAGAAAGCAAAACTCAAAGACGTTATGTGACGTTAAGTCACACAGCTATTTAATAAATGGCAGATCTTGGATCTGAACCCAGCTCTCTTTGCCCAGGGCTGCGTGTTCTTTCTTCCGCATGAGAAAGAATAGAAGTGTGTAAGGGGGAGCCCCAAGTTAGAGGGCTGCCGCATCCAAACCATGTGACTTTTTCTGAGTCCTGGGTCTCCATTTCCTTTGCTGTAAAATGTTGATAGTGTCTTTCCTGCCTACTTCACCTGGGCGTTGTGCTGGGAGAGAGGGAGCTAACGTATGAAGCATCTGTTTCACGCCCAGCACCTGGCACCTGTGAGCTCATTGCATCTCTTTCTGACATCCAAATGGGCAAATATGGGTGAAAGTCCTGTGTATAAATGAAAAAGCCCTCTGCAGGTGTGACCGTTATTAGACTAATACCAGTCACCCAGAACCTGTTCTGACCTGAGTCAGTCTAAGAAAGAGAAGTGAATCCTGTGTTGAAACCTCTGCCCTGCCCTTGAGCAAGAGGCCTTCTTCCCCCTTCACTGCCAGCTCCCCAATTTCCTTTTCAGGAACTTCACTTGGAAGGCCTGCACCAGGCACCTTCAGCCACACCTGTGGCTCTGCTTCATTCTTGATCCTCACAGAGAGGATGAGAGAAGGAGTGAAAATTTTCCATGGCTGTACCCGCTTCCACAGCGGGTCAGTGTGCCCGGGTCACCAGCGGTTACACCTCCCGCGGTGACGGGTCTGTTCACTTGGGCATGTCTGGTCTTGAATTGATTTACTGTGCGCGTTCTCTCGGGAGCAGGAGGGGCTCGAGGTTGACACAGAGATGTTTGAGTTTAGCACAGTGCAGGGCCACTGGGTTTGTTCATTAGCTGACGGCTCCGGACCAGGGGCCTTGGCGAGGCCGTGTTCTCCCTTCTCACATCTTCTGAGCGGCCTCTGCTGTGATCCCGCGTCTGGCTCCCAGGCTCTTTTGGTCCACAAGAAGGACAGTCCAGGACAAGGACTTCATAGTATGGGTTTGGCGAAAAAGTCCATTAGGTTTTTTCATAAAATAAAAGACACATTTTTTCATTTTCACCAATAACTTTATTGATTTGGATATTCTGAGTGTGTTGGCTATCTCCCATGTGGTATAGCATTGATTGTTCTCAGTTAATGTCTCTGTTTGATCGCTATCAACTTCAACTGGTCTACCCGACCTTGGAGCACCGTCCAGTGAGAAATCTCCGGCATTAACCTTCACAAACCACTTTTGACCTGTTCCGTCAGTCACAGCACCTTCTCCACACACTGTACAGGTCTTTTTTTTTTTTTTTTTCAGTTTTCAGTTACATTTTTACCTTTCTTGAAATAATAAAGCATAATATGCTAAAAATGTTGCATATTTTCTTTTATCTTCAGTATTAAAATGGCTATACAAACATTCACCAATTTTGATAAGTTTTTAAAAATGCATACTGATATGATAGCTGTCACAGCACAATCTAACAAAATTGTTTCAAATGAAGTTCACCTTAGTGCTACTAGAGACCTCTTATGGAAAAAAATGAATGACCTTTTTCTCCAACCCAATATTTGGGCAAAACTGCCCACCAAGTGCAGCTGCCCTGGCTCTCGCCCTCTTGAGAAGGGCTCTTCCCTTCAGGTGAAAGACACCCTGGAGGCCAGACCGGGATCCTCATCGGTCTCAGCCAAGAGTCTTCAAGACTCTGCTTCTTAGCTTGTGGTGTCTGGGGTCCTGGCACCTCCCACATGTTTCCCACGCCAACCAGAGTCTGGCATGCTTGTGTGCAATGACAGCTGTCCTGTGACAGATGTTCCAAAGGCCAGGGCTTGCAGCTTGAAGCTGCCAGAAGAGGTTCTGTGTTGTGCCCTCTGGTCACCAAAATGTAGGCTGGGAGTTGGAGGCAGGGGAGGGATTGTTTGGGCCCCGTGTTTGGCCAGAGCAGTTGGAAGGCGCATCCTGACAGAAGAGGGTGGAGTGGGGAAGTGGGAGTGGGAGGGCGGGGGGAGAGAAGGAGATCTGGACATGCAGTGAAGAGCGAACGGAAATGGAAAGGCTGAAAGGACTGCAGACTTTGCCAAACCTCAGTGACCAGAAGTTGTCCGTGTCTGGGTCTGCACCCTCTGTCATCTCACCCATCCTGGGCTCTGGCCACACCTTCTGTGAGGAGAAATAGCAGCTCTGCCACTAGGTTTCTTATGGGGCACAGCCACACCGAGGTCGGGACAAGCAGGCAGGAGTGGTTTCCCTACCTCCTTCCACCACCAACATTCTCAGCCCCCTTCCCAGGCAGACAGAGGCAGCCAGCCCCATGCTGGTTTGAATGAGGGGAAAGAGGCCCCTTGTTCAGCAAGGCGCACAGAGTGTTGGTGGGCACCTGGGCAGCCCCAGCCCAGGCTCTCTGCTGATTCTGAGGCTCCTCCTGACCTCCCGAGGAGCAGCAGAAAGGGCTCCCTCCCTTCAGCTTATCCATATTCATGGGAGATCCAGGATGCCTCAAGTTCAACTAGCTTGCATCCTCTTTTTGGTCCCATCTCCTTTCACATCTCTTTGGAGAGGGGTTGTACCACATGAAGATAATTCATGAACCTAAGGCAGAGGAGGTACGCGCTCCCCCAGACACTCGGGGGAGGTTTTTCTCTGTCTCCAGCCTGCTAGGCTCTATTTGGGTTTGGCTTGGCTGTCCAAAAACACTGGGAGTTTCAGATCAGTGGCCCTGTGGCGAGCGGTGCCTTGAGTTCGGAGGCAGGATGGGTGTGGAGTAATGGAGAGCCCTGCCTTTTCTAGAAGCTTCTCCCTGTCCACCTGGAAGACCTCAGCAGCTTTGCTTTGGCCTGTCCTCCACTGAGCAGTGGCATGGGCTCCCCCCGGGATGGGGATGACTGTAAGGGTAGTGCTAGACTTGCAGGTACGAGACCCAATTCCCCGCTGTGTGCTTCGAACTAACCACTTAGCTTCTGCATCTGTAAAGTGGGGATTAGGAATGTCTCCTTGATAGGGTCGCTTCGAAAGTTAAATGACATACTGGATGTAAAATCATTTGTAAAACCATGATATAATGATAAAGTATTTATTCCAGCATCAGTGGACTTTCTATTTTGTACCAGGCAACTGGGTGAGTTCCAAAGATCTATCCGGCATGTTTCCTTTCCCTGGGGACTCACATGTTATCAGAGGAGATGGAAATGTGAACAGATAACCGTAATGTAGGGTGAGGAGTGTGGCAGTCGAAACATGTCCGCAGTGCTGGGGTAGCAATGTCGCTGTTCCCGCATGGGCTTGCTCTTGCTTGCCCACTCCCTACCCAGTTTACAGCTTGATCTTTTTGAAACGCAGATCTTGTTTGGGAATGCTCGTTAGAGGCATCCCAAGGCTTGCTGTGTTTTGGAGTCAATCTAGATTTGTTTACCGTGGCTGCACGGGCTGGCTCTTGAAAGTCTTTCCCGTTGTCTCACGCTGTGTGCCTGATCCGTATGGAATTTATTTCTGTTCATTGCGCAGACCACCTTCCCTTGCCTTTGGCCTTCACACATGCTCTTGCTTGTGCCTGGATGCACTCTTCTCTGGCTTGCGTGCAGCAGACCCCCCGGCTGCTCCTGTGGCCACTCACGCACACTTGTATCTTGGCCACCTCGCCCTCCTGAGACTGTGGGTGCAGTGGGGGCTGGGACTGCTGATCCAGTGCTGCCAACCTTGGGGGTAGAACAGAGCAGGTCTCCTTGTAGGGTCATAATTCTGGCATTTTCTACCTGAGCTCTTAGCGGTTTCTGATTGCTCTTCTTTGCTTTGCCACTAAGGGGAAAGGAAAAGGTGGTTGTAGGAGAAGTGATCGGCGGTGGGGGCAGGATTGTCTCTGGCCACAGAGGACACTGGGGGACTCCAGCCAATGCCTTGATTGTCAGTGAGGCAGGAGGGGGCAGGGCCTTGGGGAGCACGAGGCTTGGAGAGCAAAGCAAGAGGGCTGCCAAGGAGCAAAATATGCAGAAATGACCTAGGACTGGGGACTCTGTGTCCTTGAGCCAGGACATTGCCAGCCACCCTGAAAAGTGAGCGTGAGATTCCATTCCCAGAAGCAAACCGATGTCAAGGTCTTTTTAGGCTCTCTGGGTCCTAAATCCATCTCTCTCTCCACCAGGAGCCTTCTGTGTGCGAGGCTGCATGTGAGGCACTGGGAGGTTGAGGTGAACGGAGCAGACACTGTCAAGGTGACAGATGCCGAAAGCTGTGATCCAGGCTAGACCTTGGCGAGACATCAGTGCTGAGGGAGGGGTTGTCTCTAGCTGGACTCAGACATCTGCAGGGGGAGTGGTATTTGATCTGCACATGGAAGGGTAGGTGAGGTTTGGGTATCTGGGAAGAGAAGGAAGAACATTTTAGTAGGAAAGCCCAGCCCCCACCAGGAGAGGTAGAGGAGGTTTGGCACGGAGCCACACCTACGGAGCACAGGTGTCTCAAACACGGGAAGGCACTACAGGGCTTCTTAACAGGGGTTGCAGTTTAGGAAGGCAAGTGTGGAAGCGGTGGAAGAGGATTGGTTGGAAGGTTGAGGGACTGAGGATGGAAAACTATTACAGTGCATGAATGAGTAATCAGGAATCAACAATGTATGCATGTGGTTATCAGGGCTTCCTAAGTTGAGGATGGGCACAAAGAAGGAACTCCGAGTGGACAGGCACCGTGAGGACAGGCATATAGGCCAAAGCCAGTCTCATAGTATGTGCCCAATAAATACTTTTTGAGACAATGAATGGGAAGACACTATGAAAGAAGAACAGCCCATGACAACCCAGGGGGCCTGAGGTTAGGAGCCTGGGAACTTTGAGGAGAAAGGGGGTCCCAGGAGGAGGAGCAGGTTAGGTCAGTACATTGTGTGACTTGGACACGTGGTCACATCTGCCCTGGTTCAAGGGCATGGGAGCTTGAGAGGCTCTCTCCAAACCTTCTGGGGATGGTGAAGTTAAGGTCTCTGCTCTAGTCCTGTTGGCCCATGTTCTAAAGGGCTCTAGCCGTTCGGCTACTATTTCTACATACCTAGAAATCACACCCAAGGAAACCATCAGCCCACTGTCTCTTGTTAGTAGGCTGATGTCTATCAAGCACTTTCTGTGTCCTTAGCACTTCTCCACCGCATTTAATCTTGCAGCATTCTGTGAGTTAGGTCCTATTAATCATCTTGGTTTTTCAGTTGAGGAAGCTGAAGTTTAAATGCCTGTTAAGTGATGGGGCTGGGATTTGAACCCCAGGTTGCTGACCCTGGAGCTCTCCTTCACCTCTGTAGCGCTGCCATTCATGTGAGGGTGAGCCAGCCACTTGTCATAGAGGGAAGGAGTTGTGTGGGAGCTTAAGTTGTGTGGACATGTCTCTGGCATGTCCTTGGAGATCAAAGGGTAATATTCGAGGCTTGAAAGAGGTCTTGGAAATATTTGGTTCATTTTACAGGGGAGGAATTAGGGCTCAGAGCCCTGCCGTCACAAGATGGCATTTGCGTGACTTCACATCTTGTGACGTGCCAGCGTAGGTGGTCAGGTGCTCGCTGGAGCCGGATGGTCTTAGGCGAGTGGGAACCTCCTGTGCTCTGTTCTTCCCCAGCTGAACTTGATCTGAAATGACCTTCCTCATACTCCTTCTCATCCTTCCCCCAGATTGACAAGTATCTCTATGCCATGCGGCTCTCCGATGAAACTCTGATAGATATAATGACTCGTTTCCGGAAGGAGATGAAGAACGGTCTTTCCCGGGATTTTAACCCGACAGCCACAGTCAAGATGTTGCCAACGTTTGTGAGGTCCATTCCTGATGGTTCAGGTGAGTCTCTCATCCAGAGATGGCTCCAAGGGCTGAATGCGCTGTGGAGACATCCTTCCAACTTTCATTCATTCCTTCACTCATTCATCCACTCATTCATTCATTCACTTACCATTTCATCTATCTGTTCCCCTGTTCATTCTTTCATCCATCCATCCATCCATCCTCAATCCATCATTGATCCATCATCGATTCATTCATCCATTGTAAGTCTACTGAGCATCTACCATGTGCCAGGCACTAGGGATACCGTGGTTAGACAAGGCTGACCTGCCCTTATTGTCCTGTCTAATGGCTTGTGATAAGTAGGGGTAATATTGCCCTGACTGCTGTGGCTCAGTGGATTGGGCAGGGTCCCACAAACGGAAAGATTGCTGCTTTGATTCCCGGTCAGGGCACATGCCTGGGTTGTGGGCCAGGTCTCTGGCTGGGGACGTGTGAGAGGCAATCAGTTGATGTTTCTCTCGCACATCAATATTTTTCTCCTCTTTTCCCTCCCTTCTCCTCTCTCTAAAAATGAATGAATAAAATATTTTTTTTTAAAGGAAAGGGTAGTATTTATGGATCTTGCAGGTGCTGTGCAAGATCTTAGAGATGCTTATGTGCAACTCCAGAATGTGAACAGTGAACAAGGAAGAGTTTGTTTTAGGAGAATCTCTCCATTAGCGCATCAAGGCCTCCCTACAAAAAAAGTAGCAATCCTAGTGACCAGGTGGGTCTCAGCCTCAGAGGGGAGATTCAAGTCCACATCTGAACAAATTTCATAGATGCTAAATCTGGGTAGCCCCCCAAAGCAGAGAAATGGCAAGGGGAGATAGAGCTGAAGGAAAAAATGACCCTGTTGGTGTGTGTCTGTGTGGCAAATGCCCCGCCCCATAGTGGGGAGTTGGGGGCTCAGTCCCTGCACTGGGCAGACTGGAGGCTGAGTAGCCTGCTCAGAGGAGGCTGTTTGTCCAGCCACCCCACAGTTAGTAGTTTGCAGGGGTGGGTGCTGTGCCTGCCCCAGTTTGGGCAGGGACCCGCTCTGAGCTGTGTTCTGTGCTCTGGGCTGCAGTTCTGCTGCATGTGAGAGAAAGAAGAAAGTTTCTCCTGGGGTTGTGAGTATGCACCCTGAGAGGTCAGCCCTCGCTCCATGCTCTGGAGGCTTGAGTAAAACTGAGATTTGGGGCATCTGATGTGCAGCCTGGGAAATGGATGTCAGGAAGTCTGCAGCTGTTGCAGCTGATGTGCATGGAAGATGGGCGAGGGCAGGGCTTGTGAGAAAGTCCTGCTGTGCCCGCAGCCAGCCTTGATGAGTCTTGGAAGATTCAGATGCTAAGGACGGGCATGTGCTGTGCTTGTTCTGTGGCCACTGGTGGGCTGTATGTACTTCATGCCTGCACATTGGCATTTGTATCTCTGATGGTTCTTAACTATCTACCTCACCTCCGTCCTTTGGTTTTCCTTAAGGTCTTGGTTACCAGCAGGTTCATTTTAATAACTACTGAAGAGATTCTGGCCATCAGAGTGACCAGACTATAGTGTACCCTGGGTTTTGTTCTGATATTGCTGGCTTTGCCACTCACTCTGGCTTTTTCCCAGCTCTGGATGGCACACACAACCAGCATTAGCTAGTGTAGTCTTGCAGTTCTGTAGGTCAGGCATGGTTGTGCCTGCTACCAGCTGAGAGAGGAGGAAGGGGAAGGGGAGGTAGGTGGGCGTGCCCCCCTTCTTCTTGGAAGAGCTCAGAAGGGTACCTGATATTTTGAGGGCACCTGATTCTGTGTGACTGCCTAGGGCTAACGCATCCGTTTCCTCCTGACCTTGCTTCAGCCAGCTCCCCATCCTAGGACCGGATATCCGCACCGGGTGCTCTTCCTTACTCTTTCCCAAACTGTTTCCAGGTCGAGGGGCTCAAGAGTGTGATCCAAGTACACTAGGCAACTAGCTGTTTGCTCCCATCAACTACTCTTCCAAACAAGGCTCAGAACTCAGACTCACTGGGAAAATCAGCATTTCTGCAGCCCTGCCGAAGGGATTCCTGACAGACACCAATGAGTATAGACTGGGACGGTCCCACAGGGAAGGAGCATGCTTAACCTGGCTTACCTGCCATGCCCTGAACTTGTTTGAGCTTTTCCCCCATATTTTATTTGTTTCGAGATAATTTATTATTTGAGTATCTCTGGAATCAGCAGTGGATTGTACGGTAATCACATGATATAATTATTATTGGCAGCATTTTGTCTTATGTAACACAATGACGTGTCTCATGATCAGTTGTATCTGAGGTGTGATGACAGATGTGGCACTGCGCCGGGCTGGGATCACTGTCCTACAGTTACGGGGTGGGAGGCAGGAGCCTGGGCCTCGGGTCTTTTGAGTCTCCGTCTTCTCTGGTGTGGATGGGGCTGGATGTCTCTGGTGTCTTAGGAGCAGAGCAGTGTTGAGAGCAGAGGGAGAAAGAGGAAGTGAAACCGGAGTTCTGAAGTATGCGGCCCCTCCCTCCAGTGCGAGGGCCTGGGTCTGCCCGCCTGCACTCAGTGCTCTTCCCCTATCACCACCCCCCCCCAGCCCTCCTTTCACCCCACTGAGTGTTTTTTCCACCCTGTATTAGTTTCCAAGGCTGCCATAGAAAGCACCACAAACTGGTGGCTTTAATATGAATGCACTGTTTCACAGTTTTGGAAGATCGAAGTCCAGGGTATCAGCAGGGCCATGCTCCTTCTGAGAGACTCTTCCTTGCTTCTTCTAGCTTCTGGTGGTGGTCTCGGTGTTTCTTGACGTTCCCTGCATCTCCACAGGTTGCCTCTGTCAGGACGTGGTGTTCTCCCCGCGTGCCTCTGTCTCCACATGACATTTTCCTCTTAGAAGGGTACCAGTTGGATTAAGGTGTGCACTAATGACCTCATCTTAACTTGATTGCATCTGCAAAGACCCTCTTTCCAAGTAAGGTCACATTTATAGGTGCCGAGGGTTAGGACTGCCACATATCCTTTTGGGGGACACAAAGCAACTATAACACACCCAATAGCCTTTTCCCTGTGGCTGTTCCTGATTTCCACGGGTGGGTTCATTCATGGGTGTATTCCGTTCAGGTGCCCGGAGCCCGCACACTTCTTGGAACGGCCCCTGCAGCCCTCCACTGGCACTGACATTGAAGCCAAGGCCTCTGATAACCGACCCAAATCCAGCCCCTGTCCCTGTGTGACCAAAGTGCCTCCAACCTTCACCTCCCCTGCGGTACTATCAGCCAGGAACCAGGAGGTCCCTTGGATAGTTAGAGTGCCGGTCTCCTTCATAGTAAACCCAGCGCTGTTCCCTTTTTGAGACGTTAATTACTGCTTCAACTCTGTAATTAGTCACAGTAGAATTGGTGGTGGTAATCCCAAACCACTGAGGGAAAAGTTGGGCTTGCCTGGGGGGGAGTGGGGGGGTGGGGGGGATGTTCCTGCCCCTAAGTGGTGACGTGACGCCCAAGTCAAAGGGAGAAACGAACCTGTCTTTTCCTGCTGACTTTCACCTGGTGGACTGAACATTGCTGGTTTTCTGTAAATGTGTCAGCCCATTTTTACTAATTTTTTTGCCTTTGGACATTTTTTTATGGGTAGTGGTTTTTTAAAAATTGCTCTTCAGTAATCCATATATTAAATATTTTAAACCCTAAAGTGGCTTTTAGCTGCTGCATACCCTTTTTGGAATAGGAAGGGAATGGGTAATAAATAAAAGAGGAAGATATCAAAGCCTTTCACTCTGGTGACTGGGCTGAACAGACGTCTCTTTTCCAAGCTGCCCAGTGTCCCTTGTGTCTCTGTTTGATTTGTAAAACCTCTCCTTTTTCCCCCTCTCTTCTTGTTTATCCTTAAGGATATTGTTCCCTGGCTGGTGTGGCTCAGTGGATTGAGTGCTGGCCTGTGAACCAAAAGGTCGCCAGTTCTATTCCCGGTTAGGGCACATGCCTGGGTTGCCGGACAGGTCCCTAGTTGGGGACATGTAAGAAGCAACCACACATGGATGTCTCTCTCCCTCTCTTTTTCCTTTCCTTTCCTTCTCTCTAAATAAATAAATAAATAAAATCTTTTAAAAAGATGAATATTGTAAATACCAATTATATTGTAAGCTTTTGAGGGCAAATCGAGTTGAATTATTTCTTTGTTTCTGCTTCATGGTTCCTAGCACGCTCTATCCAAAATGGTAAGTTTAAAAATATTTCATTTATGGTGTGGTCACTGTTAATTTTTTGAGCCTCCAAAGTATATAGGGCTACTTTCCAGCAAAAGCGAGGAAAGTATTTCCTTTATTTTCCCGCAACATTTGGGCTGGTCCCTTATCTTTCTCTGTCTGTTTCCTTGTCTGGAGAGATGGTGGGATCACCTCGAGGTTCTTTCCATCTATGAAATCTCCTGAATGGCTAGTGTTCTAGTTTTGTTTTGTTTTTTTACTCATCCAGTATCTGGATTGCAGATAGGAGGGAGAGCCTTCATATCTCATGTGCAGAATTAACTATTGAGCAAGGCAAAGGTAGGCATTTCACGCAATTGGGGTTTTTGTTTGCCCCGTATTCCAGCACAGGCCTGGACTCAAGAGAGACATCTGTCCCCATGTTTGTTTTCTATCATTTGCGGGTGATAATGGCTGTCATTAGAAAGTGGAGAGTTGCCAGGGGCCCTTCAGATGCTTTGTTTAATGAGCCTTCTCTGGAAGAGCAGTTCTCCTGGCTGCAGTGAAACGGGACATGTGGAAAGAAGTTGTAAGTAGGAGGCACCAGGAGCAGAAAGGAAGGTTGAGGCCAGAGATTTGAAGAGGAAGTTGAGGGAATGCCCGCGGCTGCAAGAAGAGGCTGAAATGAAAAGAAAAACTAAACAAATAAAAGCTCAGAACACTGGGTCAGTCTCTGGCTCTGCTGCTCACTGTCTGTGTGACCTTGTAGAAGTTGCCTCACTTTTCTAAGCCTCCATTTCCTCCTCTGTAAAATGGGCATGATGACCCTTTTCCTGTCTGCCTCAGGCTGTCCAGGGGATCAGGTGACAGTGCTTTGGAAACTGCACACCACCGTGGAGTTACCGTGGCCCTCCTCTCCATGTTTGTCTTTGTCATTTAGTAACCGACTGTGTAAAGATTCTTTGGGTTGGCCCTTCCCAACCAATGGGGCCAGTGAGAGGACCCCCGCTCATCAGGCCTAAGTATGTATATCTAACCCCGGAGGAAAGATTCAGAAGTTTTGAGAATTCACCGTCATGCCTGTTATATTGTGGGCAGGGTGCGGCAGGTAAAGGGGGAAGCAAAGACAGGCTGTCTCATCCCTACCCTGATAACCCCACAAAGTGGGTGATCCCATGGTCGGCAGCTCTGATGCCTCTGCAGTGGGCGGGCGGCACACCACAGCTCTGAGTTGGGGAACCAACAAGAGGTAAAATGGGATGATAGACCCCCTTTGTTATGAGGGTGAGTATTTGGGGGGCTCATTCTCTAATGAAGAATATTGAACTTGGGAATTTTCTCGTTATAGCTGAAAGAAATCTAACTCCAATTTGTATAAGCAAAAGAGGTCAAATTCCAGGTTCATGTAACTGGAAAAGCTAGTTAGAACCAGGAGTCACCTGTGTCTTGTCTTTCAGCCTCTTTGTTGGCTTCTTTTGGGGGCCACCTCTCCCTCCTGGTGGTGATGGCCCAGCAGCCATCGCTGGCGCCTCCCCTCAGAGCTGGTGATCCCATTGTCTTGGAGGCAGTGATGATCGTCGGACATGGGTGGTGTGCCCATTCTGAACCCGTCCATCCTAGTTCCAAGATGGGTGTCTCTGGGTGTTCCTGGGTCATTCATTGGTCCCCTGTAGCTAGAGCAGGGGGTCAGCCCCACCCCCAACCTCAAATATAAAACAGGAGGGTAGTTTTCTGGAGATGCTAGGCAGTCAACAAAATTTTCCAGGTAGCTTGTTGCCCTTACACGACGTCATTCCTTGTTTGGGTGGTGGAGAGGAGGGCCGAGCAGACCCCGCTCCGCCCAACCCAGGCTGTTCTCACCACACTGGCAGCAAACCCTGGACTGGTGGCCACTCTGTGCAGGAGTTGGTGCTGCGGGAGGGAGGTAAGCGTGTCAGGTTGCCCCTTCTTTCAAGTTGCATATCATCCAGTGGAGGAAAACAGGACATAACCCATAGAAAATAACAAGCATTATGGGGTTTGTGAGGACACGAGTGACTAAGAAAAGGGAGGGGCTCTGGCCTTGCTGCAGGTGTGACCATGAGCAGGTCATTCAGCTGATTTGGTTGGAGCCTCCTAATCCATAAACTGAGAAAGCAAGTTAATGTTTGTCCCATTTCCTGAACTCAAATGTAATCACATATAGAAGAGGTGCTAACTGCTATTTCTTTTAGCACAAACACCTTGGAATGAGGGTCACCTGTCAGGGAAGGGTCAGGAGCTGTGCTGGGCTGGGCACGGACCCTCTGTAAACTGCCTTCAGGGCGAGGCCCCGCATCTGCACTCCCACGTCCTGGTGTGTGGAGTGCCCAGCGTTTAGCATTCTCCTGACATCTCAAGGCCACCTGTTCTGGTTTCCTTTTCTGACTCTTAACTCCTTAGGGCCCCATTGACCTGTGCTTGTTTAAAAAAGGAGCAGCAGAGAGCTGGGGCAGACAGTCCATGGCAGGAGGCGGGGACGAGGCAGGGGTCTTTGCAGAGCTGCAGAAGTGTGGGCTGGCCCCAGGCACCCTAAGGCCAGGTTCCTGCTGATCACGGGCAGCCACGGTCATTTTCACTTACCCTGCTTGAAAAACTTTTGGCCTGGGCCCTGTAAAGATGCTTCCTGAAACCTGACCCCTTCCTGCACAAGGGGCCGGAAACTCCTACCTGCTGTGTCAACACTGACACCTTGGAGAAGGTGTTCCGGTCGGTATTTCCCTGTGCACAAGTGGTTTATAGCTGTTTATCAGACTGAGTTTTAATTATCTTCACTTAAAGGACAAAGCAAAACAAAACCAAAAATTGCAAGGAGTCGTGGGTGTTGAAGACCCCCAAAAAGGAATGTGGCCATTCCTGATGTGCCATCCTTGGGATCCTTGTCCCCATGGTCTGTCCGGGAGGCAGGTCTATCCATTGGTTGTGGATTTGGGCTTTGGATTTGAATTCCGACTCAGCTGCTTGCTGGTTGTGTGCTGAGTCACCCAACTCCTCCCAGCCTGTATTTGCACATCTGTAGAATGGGGATCATAATAGTACCTACTTCATAGGGTTGAGAGAGCCAGACACATCATTTGGTGCGTCTGAGGCATTTCATGACTGGAATATAGAAATATTACCATCTGCTCACTGAATGCCAGCAGATGGTAATGTAAAGATGATATTGTAATAGTACATCCTCATGAGAGGGGCCTCCTCATACCGAATTCAGTTGTTGTACCTGGTAGTAGTATTTCCCACAAATCTGGGGCACCTGCTCCCTCGGCCCCTTTCATCTGGACGATAGAAGCAGCTGAAACCAGCAGCATCATACAATGGAATGCAGCTCAGCCATAACAAAGAATGAGGCACTGATCCGTGCTGTGACATAGACGAACCTTGAAAATACCGTAGGCAGAAGGAGCCAGCCACGGTGGACCACATGTGGTGTGAGTCTGTTGATCCGAGCGCCCAGAGCAGGGAAGTCTGCAGAGACAGACAGCAGATTGGTGGCTATTGCTGGATAACGGGGTTGGGAGGAAATGAGAGTGACTGCGAACGGGTGTGGGGTTTCTTGGTTGGGTGGGTGAAAGTTTTCTGAAATTAGTGGTGATAGCTGCACAGTTCTAAATACGTACCAAAACCCATTAAACTGTACACTTTCAAAGGGGTGAATTTTGTGATATGTGAATTATTTATCAATAAAGTGCTTATTTAAAAAAACCCAACCTATCTGGGGCATAACTGCTTTCTGCTTAATGAACAACAAGCAGGGATACCAGAATTGAATGAATGAATGAATGAATGAACCCCCACCCTCTGTCATTAAGCAGCCTCCAAGCATTTATTGAGCTGTCCTGGGTGTCAGAGGCAGGTGTAAAGAATCCTAAGTTGCTTTTTCCCTCAAGGAACTTGAGAGAGAGGACCAGAACAGTGATAATCAGTGTAAGAGTTCTTTGTCTTGTTTATTTATTCCTTTACACTCTTGTTAGTTCAAGTATTTGTGGAGCTCTTACTGTGTGCCAAACACCACTTAAAGTTCAGACACGGAGCAGTGTGTCAGAGCTTACAGCTTGGTGGGCTCGAATACGTAGATGTGCTGGCCTTCTAAGAGAGAATGCTTTGTTTTTTTTAAAAAATCTGTTGTTACTTAAACATAATAATAATGAAAGAGCTTAAGGGATCCAGAAGAGCCAAAATAATCTTCAAAAAGAAGAAAACAGTTGGAGGACCCTTACTTCCTGGTTTCAGAATTTCCTGTAGAGCCACGGTAGTCCTGACAGTGGTGCTGGCACGAGGAGAGGCCGAGATCAGTGGGTCAGAGCTGGTCGCGCAGGCTGTCGGTTTAGCTCAGTGAAAGTTGGGGTGGGGGAGTGGAGAGTTCAGAAGTAAATCCACACATTTATGGTCACTTGGTTTTTTTAAAAGAGTTTATTTATTTATTTTTAGAGAGAGGGTAAGGGTAAGGGAGGGAGAAAGAAAGGGGGAGAAACATCACTGAGAGAGAGAAACATTGATCAGTTCCCTCTTACAAGCACCCCAACGGAGGACTGAACTCGCAACCTAGGCACGTGCCCTGACCAGGAATTGAACCAGTGACTTTTCAGTTTGCAGGATGACGCCCAACCAACTGAACCACATATGGTCACTTGATTTTGGACAAGGGTGACAGACTACAGTGAGGGGAAGGATAGTCTTTTCAGCAAATGATGTGGGGATAGCTGTCGATGGGCAAAGAATGAGGTTGGGCCTCTGCCTCATATTGTGTACAAAAATTAACTTATATATAAACAAATTATATACCTAAATGTAAGACCTAAAGCTATAAAATTCTAGAAGGAAGCATAGGTATGAATCTTTGTGACCTTGGATTTGGCAATAGATTCCTAGATAATGACAGCAAAAGTACAAATAACAAAAGAAAATATAAATTGTACTTCACCAAAATGAAAAACTTTCGTGCCTTAAAAGTCACCATCAAGAAAGTGAAAAGACAACTGAGAATGAGAGAAAATATTTGCGAGTCGTGTGTCTGATAGGGGCGTGTATCTGGAACATGCAGAACTCCTACAATGTAACACCGAAAAGACAACCCAATTTCTAAAATAAACCAGGGATCTGAATAAACATTTCTTTAAAGAACGTACATGAGTGGGCGGTAAGCACACAAAAAGGTGCTCACTGTCATTAGTCGTCAGGGAAATATGAAATAAAAATAATATGGATAATATCAAGTGTGGAGGGTGTGAAGAAAGTGCAACCTCCGCGTGTTACTGGTGGGTGTAAAATGGTGAAACAGAAAACAGTCCACACAGCAGTTCTGCTCCGAGTTATGTGCCTGAGGGAAATAAAAATAAACGTCCACACGAGAACTTTGCACAAATATTCGTAGCGGCATCAATCATAATAGTCAGGAGGTGTAAACAGCCTAGATGTCCATCCGCAGATGAATGGGTAAATGAAATGAAGTGTATTCATACAGTGGAATATTATTTGGCCATAAAAAGAATGAAGTACTGATACATGCTATATGACGAACCATAAAAATATTTCCTAAAAAAGATGTATTTTATATTTTGCCAAGTGTGAGAACTTTGTCACAAAAGGCCACGTATTGTGTGATCCCATTTATACGAAATGTCCAGAATAGGCAAATCAGTGGCGACAGTTTCGTGGTTACCTAGGACCATGGGGGATAAGGGACAAGTGATAGAGGGTGCAGAATTGCTTTTTGAGGTGATGAAAATGTTCTAAAACTGGTGTGTGGTAGTGGTGGCATAAGTGAATATACTAAACACCATTGAATTGTACACTTTAAGTGGCTGAATTGTATGGTGTGTGAATTATACCTCAATAATGTTACAAAAAGACGTTTTCCTGGGAAAACAAGATGTCTCAAGCAGGCCTGTGTTTACTGCTTTAGGATTGAGGGCTTAGAGGACCACTGGGGCTCAGCCTGGGAGGAATGCCTGTCACCTCTGGCTTGTTGGGACAGTGGGAATGCCTGTCACCTCTGGCTTGTTGGGACAGTGGGAGTGTCACGATAGCATCAGAAGTGAAATGAACGGATTTTAAGTGATGTTTGGGGGAGCATGTATGGGATAACTAATGAGAAATAGGGTGATGTTTGATGGCAGCTTAATGGTTTGGAGCCCTGCCTATGGCCATCCGCCCGAGTGCTGTGTGGTGGTCTTCGCATGTAGTCCCGTCGTCTTCCTCTGCCCTGCGGGGGCGTGGCCCAGCTACCACGGCACACTTGGGCCCGACGCATGAGACGGTATCGGGCCAGTTTGCTCTCGTGTGATCCAGAGGGACTTCTGTTTAAAACATCCCCTGGTGGAAACAACCCGAGTGCCCACCGACAGGGGAATAGATGCACAAAGTGTGATGTGCACACAGTCCAGTATCGCTCAGCCCCAAAGGGAGTGCAAGACCAACGTGTGCTCCATGCTGGCGTGCGTGAACCTTGGAGATTTTATTTTTATTTTTGCTTAATCCCTTCACCTTTTCCACCTGAACTTTTGAGATTCTATACAAAATTAAATAAGCTAGACACCAGAGGACAAATATTGTATGGTTTCACTTGTATGGAATATCGAGAATAGGCAAATTCATGGAGTCAGAAAGTAGAATAGAGGTGACCAGGCAGGGCCTAGAGGGAGGGGGATGGGAGTCATCCCGAATGGTTATAGAGTTTCTGTTTGGGGTGGTAAAAAGTTTTGGAGATAGGTAGTGTTGATGATTGCAGAGCACTGGGAGTGTATGTAATGCCACTGAACTGGACGCTTAAAAATGGTTATAGTGGTAAGTTTTATGTATGTTTTACCACAATGAAAAGAAAAGTCCCCTGGGGAATAGATGGAGTTCTGGCCTCACTGTAATCGGTATCTGAGCTGCCATGGAGGGAACCCAAGTTGCAGGACACCCTCAGAGGTAGGGTTTCTGTGGGGTGCAGTGCTGTGTTTATTTTTAATGTATAGAGAGCAGTGCTGTTTTTGACAAGGGTAAGGAATTCGAGAAAGATGAGGTGGGACTTGGTACTTGAGTCAGTACTTTCAGTCCCCTGTTGCCAGGACTGAGAGTGACTGCTGGAAGGTGTCGTGGGCTGGGGGCACCAGTGAGGTCTGCGTGAATCCTGCTTCCTGCTGGCAGTGCTGTACGAAGGGGGAGGCGGGTGGCCAGACGCTGGGAGAAGCTGCAGAGTGTGGGGCCTTCTTGTAAAACTTGAATCTGATGCAACACCCGTTGTCTCCTTGAACAGAAAAGGGAGATTTCATTGCCCTGGATCTTGGTGGGTCTTCCTTTCGGATTCTGCGGGTGCAAGTGAATCACGAGAAAAAACAGAATGTTCACATGGAGTCTGAGGTGTACGGCACCCCGGAGAACATCATGCATGGCAGTGGAAGCCAGGTGGGTCCTGCCCCCTCCAGAAACCGAGTCCCGAAGCACTGGTGTCCTGAGCCCAGGAAGGTGTCGTCACAGGTGTATGTGGAGAGGGACTCCTGGGTGGAAGGGTGTGGACTCCTGAAGAGACCCTACTGCTTGGTAAACTGGTGGGTGGGAGGGCTGCAGGGACGCTCACTAGGGAAGGGGGGGCAAGGGGGCGGCCCAGCAGCTGTTGGATAAAGGCCTTCGTCCCATAAGGACCCTGGGGTTTGCTCCTCAGCACAGGTTCAGGAGAGCTCTTGGCTCCAAACTCCTGAGTCATTGGCCTCCTCACCCACCTCACCCAAAGCCCAGGCCTCCTAGGGAGTGGCTGTCACCTGTGGGGCAGTGGGAATTTTAGTTTTGCAGCCCCAGGGCTAATCGAGGAATCCTGGCCATCCCATTTAATAGCCTCCTGTGAGTAGTTGGTTGTCAGCATTGAAAGCAAATAGGGCAGCACTTGATTGGGAAAGCACCACCCCCTCCTCTCGCTTGGTACCTGAGCCCCACCCGCTGCCTTTGCTGGCAGAGGGGTGAGGGGTGGGAGCTGTCCACCCCCTCCTGCCTATCTGGTTGCAGTGAGTGCTGTGTCCCCAGCTCGCTGAGGGCCCTGTGATAGCCCTGGCTCAGGTTTTCTGTCCTAAGCCATCCATCTGCGTCTTGGAAGCCTGTACTCCTTTAGATGTTCTAGCTCCTCCAGTTTGTGCCTCGCCTCCTTGGTTGTGGCTGCCATCCAGGATGGGTAGCCAGAGATCGCCAAATATTTGCGTTAGGAGGGTGTGTTCACGGCAAGGTCCATGACTAAGTTCTCCAGAAAACCCATTTGCTCCCGGTTAGACTTTGAGATGGGGCCCAGCAGTTACCCCTGTTACCTCCACTACGTGGACTGGAACCTGGAGCAAATACTCTGCCTTTTCAAGGAAAGGGCTGGTTCTGGCCTTTAACCTGCTTCTTGTGGGGTGGGGGTGGGGTGGTTAAGAACTTTTCAAACTGTGACACTGTCATTAGGACGATGAATCACTGTTCAGTCAGCCAGTGAAATGCGTGTATCACTGAGCAATGTCTCTGCCTGGAGGTTTGTTTTCCCGCCTGTCCCTCCATTCCAGGGCCGTAGGAACCGGCCCAGTCATCTACTGTGTGTGCAAAGGCTGCCAGTGGCTAGGGCTCCTAATTCTGCCCAGGGGTGGCTGCATCGCTCCTCCTTGCGGGTGGCCGGCAGCTGTGGGCTGGCATCCTGCTCCCTCCATTTGGCAACAAGCACTGACCTGTCGCACGTTCTTCCCATGGTCTTTGGGTTGAGCCACCTCCACCTGCGGCCTTCACCTTCGTGCTGCAGACATTCCCCTGTGCTTTGGCAGGGTTCGTAAGTCAGGGGAATGTCTCCCGCAGGTACATACGTCCTACGTTCACTTCCACAGCACCTTTTGTCTTCCAGCCGCCTCCGGGGCCTCGGCTGTCCCAGCCTCTGTCCCCATTTTCTCAGCCCCAGGAGCACTTTGTCTCCTGCTCGGTTGTTTCTCTGCCCCTGCCAACCAGGTTGCAAAGAAAAAATGAGGATGACGATGACGATAATGATGTATTTATTATAGCACATACATTGCGTTTGTCATATGTGAGGTACTGATGGAAGTACTTTATATCGATGAACTCATTTAATCATCCCAACAATGCTTTTCAGTAGATATTATTATTCCCATTTCACAGATGAGCAAATTTAGGCCCAGATGTCAAGTGATCAGCCCGTTGGGTCTCATAGTTTGTAAGTGACAGCTGGGATTTGAACGCAGGCAGTCTGGGTCCGGATGTTATAGTTTTACCAACATGGAACTCTCGTAGTCTGGGTTTTGTGTTTGTCTTGATTGTTTTTATTTATTAAAATTTTTTTTTTGGTGGTGAGGAAATGTGAGGGCTGTGGGCAAGGAGGAAGGTCCAGGGTCTGAAGGAGGGTTGACGGTTGAAAAACAGGGATGAAGCAGGAACCTCTGTTCCAGAAGTCTGACGTGAGGTTGGAGATGAGGACCGGCCGGTCCGTTCTTGTGGGACCTCTCATCCGTCTACACGGCTTCTGGAAAACCAAGGGCCCTGTGTCGTCCAGGAAGTAGCGTAGACTGTGAACAGGGCTGAATAATCTTGGGGTTGTGATCTCATCTTCTGAAATGTGTGGGAATTCTTAATTGATTTTTAAACAATGTGTTTGGAAGAATATTGAACTAGCAGCAAAGTTTTAAGATAAGCACAGAGAACTCCCACATCGCCCTCAGTCCAGACTGCCCGTTTGCTTCCCTCTCTGCCCCCCGCCCCGCCCCCACATACACCTTTACAGCGTCTCACATCTCAGTGCCGTTCTCAGCTTTAATAATTTTGGAAGCATAAATGCCACCTTAAAACATCACTTCTCTTTTAATTTTGGGAATTTGGAATAAGAATTGATTCGATTTTTATTGTAGTCATTGTTTGCCATCCTCGTCAGAAGAACTGAGTCTGAGTGTGGGAACCTTTAAAATAACTGGCATGTTGTTAGAAAAGAAAAATTAATGTTTTTTGGACTCTAAAATTTTGAGTCCGGAGAGCCTGGGTCACGTCCTTTCCCTATGGTCACAGACATAGGTGGCCTGAGGGGAGCTTCCTGTCTCCTTGAGCCACCGGATTGTGGACATTCCACAGCACTGCGCTTCCTTCTTCACAGAGCACTTCAGACTGTGTTTAGCTGGGCTCAGGGCTGGTCCGTGCTCCCCGGCTGTGTGCTCCCTCTTGCTTCCTGCCAGCAGCCTGCCTCGCTCCTGGCCTCTCTCTTGAGGGCCAAGGGGGGGCCTGGAGCTTCTGAGTGTGTATGACGTGGCGTGTGCTGATGGACTTAGTAGTGGGTTTATAGCTCTCAGAAATATAGGTCGCAGGGAGCTTAGCTGGCTCCTCCAGGGAAGGTGGTCACGTGTCTCTCCTTGGTCAGTACTGCCTGCTGCAGGCGGAGCCTGACTAATAGTGACTCAGCAGCAGAGGCTCCTACATCAAAATGGACAGGTTTTCCTTTACCCTGGCAGTAAAGTCAGACTTCAGAGCTGGGTCAGGGATGGAGCTGGGCCACACACGTCTGGTCCCCTGTCAAGGACACCCCTGCAGGGAAAGACTTGAGGCAGATGGCCTTGTCTGGGGGCAGGGCTGGGTCTGCTTCCTGTGACTGTGTGGCTTGACCTTGCTTGCCAATACCACCTTCTTTAGGCTTCAAGAAGCTCCATAGTTGTGTTAATTCCACACATACGGGAGGTCCAGTGCTCTGACAGCCGTGTGAAAATGATAAGCCGGGGCGTAGTACCTAGACTGTAGAGGCATAGAGCTAAGGAGAAGGGAAGTTCCTAGTCCAGCTTAGCTCTCCTCTGGTCAGAACACATGGGAAATAGTATATTCAGTTCTGGGTATGTTTTAGAGGTGAGGAGAGGTGTCGGATCCAAAAAGATTGCCTTATAGGAGGTGAGCCTCCCATCACAAACAGTGTTCATTCAGAGGCTGGGGGAACAGTTTGGGGCTCCTTGTAGGACCTAAGAGGTGCGTGTGTATCCCGGGCAGTGTGTTGTGGGGTAGGCAAGCTGAAATCGCGGTCCACCAAATAAATTATGGTGTTTCCACCCCACAGAACACTATGCAGTGGTGAGAACGAACAGTCTGCAAAGACACAAAACAGGGTGGATGACTCCATGCACATGATGTAGAGGGAGAGAGGACATTCATCAAAGAGCCCACGAGGTTATTCCACGGACATACAGTAGACGGGCAGAACCGGTTGAATGCGTTCAGGCAGGCTGGCGACTGCCCGTGTGGGGTCGGGTGCAGTGGTTTTGACTGGAGTGGACTCGAGCGGGGTGTCTGGGCCGACAGTGTTGTGTTTCCTGATCTGGGGGCCGGTGACCTAGGTGGGGGCGGCTTGTGAGAAGGATCCAGTAGACTCTGTACTTAGGGTGTGGGCACTTTTTTTTGGTATCCCGCTTACACTTCAGGAAAAAGTAAAAATACAAATAGCCTGAAGATCACTAGCTCACTCAAGGGGGCTAGTGCCCATGGCTCGGCTCGCGGAGCCTCTGGAATCTGCACATAGAGGTAGACAGAGAGGGACACCTGGGGGACAAGGGAGATGGGGCGGTGCCTTCTGAGAAGGGGCCAGAGGGCACTCCACCTGGGCAGCTGATGGGGACGGCGTGATGTGGAGTGATGAGTTGATTTCTGTTATTTAAAATTTTTTAAATTATTAACTACTTTTCATATTTTTAAATGTCCTCAATACCCTGATAATACGTACTAGTGACCGCTGAGAGGCCGGCTCTGTTGGAAGGGTCCCTGCGCTGTGGCCGCCCACCGGGCGGGCTGCGATCAGGGGCTTTTCTCTGCCGCTCACACTTGGTACAGCTTTGCCAGCAGGGCCAGGGGTGCCGTGTCATTTACATTTTTCCTGAGGTGCTTGTCCCCTCCTGACTGTTCTCTCATGCTTCCTCCAGCTTTTTGATCATGTCGCTGAGTGCCTGGGAGACTTCATGGAGAAAAGGAAAATCAAGGACAAGAAATTACCTGTGGGACTCACATTTTCTTTCCCTTGTCGACAATCCAGAATTGACGAGGTAAGGACACTCTGGGATTTCCGGGCTCCATAGACGACCCAGAGTGGAAAAGCTAATGAATCCCTTTTCTGGACTGCTTTTCCCTTTTATTTATGGGTTGGCTTGTGTGTCTTGTTTTGTTTAAGAAACTTTGTTGACATTAATGTGAGGTGACGATATTATTTATTTTTTCAATTACTTTAGTAATTTTGTATTTTTGGAAATGAATTGTGTTCTTTGTGGCCATCAGGCGGAGAGAGCGTGTATTAAACGTAAGCCTGTGATGGAAAAAAGTGGGCATAGTGGTGGGGAGAGGTCGGGAGGCCCTTGGTGTCAGGGCTGTGAGTTGTGGCGTTTGTGTGCTGGGAAGCCTTCCTCACTAGAGTGCCGGTTAGGGCACAGCCTCAGGGGCCAGGGCCACGTCTCCGTAGTCTCCAGAACCTCTGCTGGTCAGAGTTCCGGCCCCAGAGTGGGCCTCGGTTCTGGGCCTGCAGGTGGCTGGTGCACCCACCCACCTCGGTTGCCGCTGTTTCCTTCACCTTCTCCTTCGCTGGCTCAGCAAGGCAGGACTCAGGCGTCCCATGTGCCAGTATTACAGAGCACTGTGGGAATGCAAAACCAGTATTTGCCACCTCATTCGTTTTCTACGTAGAGAGACAGAGCAACTGCTCCTGCCACACACGCATAGAGCAGCCTGGGGACAGACTCTTCATAATAGGAGCTCTGAGAGTGGGCACTGTTGAGGGTCCACCCGGTGTTCTAGTGTGCCCTTCACAGTCTACACACATAACCTTCAAGTACCCCCTGAGCAAAGGTATGATCCCCACTTTACAGATGAGGAAGTTGAGGCTCAGGGAAGTTAGGAACCTGCCCGAGGCCATCCAAGCCAGAAGCAGCAGAGCCTGTGCGTGTAACCAGTTCATGGTTCTGCAGAACTGTCACATTTGGGTACAGGTGCCCCCTCCATGCTTCTGAGCAGTAGCCCTGTACCTCTTTGTTCAGTGGGGTAAGTGCCATCTCCTGGGCTCTGCCTCATGCCTCTGGGGCCCTTCCGTCTACATAATTTGTGCAATCGCAGTGTCAGCAAAAGGGGCCTGGGAGTGCAGCCAGCCCAGCCCCTCATCCACAAGGTCTCGGGGCTTATTAAAGGCACATCTAGGACCAGAATCCCAGGCCCCGCCTCCCACCCAGTAGACCCCGCCTCCCCGCCCATGTCTAAAGGCCTCTGAGATGTTGCCGTCTCCTCTTTTCTCTCTCTTTCTATCTGGTATTATGATACCTCCAAGGTATTCAGATCACGTTGGCCTTCAAGGTGTCTCCCCAAACCTTTCACAAAGTCTGTTGTGGGTACTACATGTCACTTGGCCTTTGAGAACTGAGATGTGACAGTCACACTCCCTGGGCAGAGATAGTGTGAGACACCCACTTCCACTGGGAGAGGTGGAAATGGAGCTGCTGTACTCAGTTGCTCATTCATTCGCAGCTACTGACCGAGCGCCATCCCTATGTGGGCTGGGCTAGGCCCTAGGAGAGACCCTGAGCAGACAGTCTTGTAGGGAACAAGGCATTGTGGGAGTGGGGAGGGAACGTCCATGGGGTCACAGTATCCTCACAGGGTGCAGCAGATGTGCCTGGCAGAGGGCTACTGTGGGCAGAGAAGGAGCCTGAGGTGGGGGCCCCACTGGCAGGCCTTGACCCCCCACTTGGGGGGTTTCCTAGACTGGGCTGCACTACTTGCCAGGAAATCATTGGGTCACAGACTCTAATTACCCACCCAGGGGGCCTGTGCCCACTCCTCCAGGCTTCCTGGGACCTTCACGATTGTCCAAGTCTAGACTAGCTTCCCTACCCCACAGATGAGCATAGAGACCCTCAGAGGAGTTAGGGGAACTGCCCACAGGGAAATGAGCAGGACTGTGGGAATAGGACCCAGCCTCCTGATTTCCAACCCCATGTTCTTTCTACAGCACCATGTTCTCAGAATCAGATTTTGGGGGGGAGTGGGAGTTGAGGGGAAGAGAACAGTGTCAGGGGCTTTTGGAATGCCCAGTTTAGCTGCAGGCTCCTGCTGAGCAAAGAACCACGAGTTCTCCCAAGTACTTGCCCTTCCCACACACCGTGTAGGCTGCGTGGCTTCCACAGTGAGTGCCCTGTGCCCGGGTCACACACAACCCCCAGCCGATGGCCTGACAGCAGCTCTTCCCAATCTGCCGCGTTACTCACAGCGACTTTCTCCATTCAGAGAAACACATTCAAGTATAACAGCTACTTTTCTTCTCTAGTATCTTTAATATTTTTAAAATACAAAAGCAATCTGTAACACTATTGAAATAATATAAAGATAATGCAAAAAGTAAAATTTCTATCCTTTTACATTCCCAAGTGAATAACCATTGGCGATCTCTGAGGTTTCTCCATTGATGTACCAACAGAAATGGGTCATATTGTAGAAGTAGTGGAGTCGCTGCTTTCAGACAGGGGTTAAGTTCCACAGTTTGGGAAGAGACATAAATCACCGGCACATGGGCTGTTATTTTCCTTAAATCTCGAGGACCTGCCTCTTTGAAGCTCCTTAGCCAAGAGTTATCTTAGCATGTTCTCGTAGTTTGGCTCTTGCTTTTCTTGGGGCTGTGGAAAAGAGATTTGTTTTCAAAGTGGGGAGCTGTGGTCAGGTAATGACTGGATTTCCCCTGGTCACTTTTTCCATGAAATCTGGCTGAGTAGGTGACGTCCACTTGGATTTGCACACCGGGCAACTCCCCTGTAGAGGCCAGGCACTTGCCGTGCTCTGGTGTACACGTCAGGGCTCTTCCCATGGCAGCCACCAGAGAAATCCATTGTGTAGGTGGATGAACAGGAAACGGGATAGCCTGGTCCTGTCACGCAGTGCGATCTGGAGCCAGCCACTCGGTCCCTCTGGGCCTCTGCTTTGTGACTGTCGTCCGCAAGGGCCTGGGGCTTCTAGGGGCCTCCCGTCCTTCTCTTCTAACCCCACCCATCTGCTCTCCTTTATAGGGCATTCTGATCACCTGGACAAAGCGATTTAAAGCAAGTGGAGTAGAGGGAGCGGATGTGGTGAAGCTGCTTGAAAAGGCCATCAAAAAGCGTGGGGTAACTTCTCTCTAGGTTTTGGCTGTGTCGGGGGAGAGCTGTGCTCTAAAACACACCGAGGCCCTTTTGGAGGTGGGAGTGGGCAGTAGTGCATGACCTGAGGTGTCACGCGGGAGGGGGTCACGTGGGAGGGCGTCACGTGGGGGGAGGTCTTGAAGGCCCAGGCAGTTGAGCGAGCAGTAAGAGTCGTCAGTCCAGGAGGCTGGGGTGGTTGAAACAGCTCTTTGAGGTGCTGCCCAAGTGAGCCAAGCCCTTGTGCAAGGGTGGCCCCCTTCTGACAGAGGAGGGCTGGACAGAGAAAGGCTGGACGTACTCGAAGGGAACCAGGTGGTCAGGTGCCACCTGCCACAGCTGAAACTGGGACCCGGGAACCAGGGTGATCCGCACATTGATTTGCAGAGAGCTGTGGCTCTGTGTGTAAAACCCACTCTAATACAATCTTTTTTATTATTTTTTTCAATCATCACCTGGAGACATTTTTTATTGCATTTTTAGAGAGAGAGGAAGGGAGGGAGAGAGAGGAACTTTGATGTGAGAGAAACATTGATTGATTGCCCTCTTGTGTGCGCCCTGACCATGGACCAAACCCACAGCCTGGGTGTGTGCCCTGACCAGGAATCGAACCTGTGACCTTTTGGTCTATGGGACGATGCTCCAACCAACTGAGCCACACTGGCTAGGGCCGCTCTGAGAAGAATCTTATGCCAGATAATGAAGGGGACTCTGCAGTTTCCATCATTCAATCCACTTGATCCAGTTAATTTGAGGGCCAGCCATGATGAAAGTAGCACCAGCTGCAGGAGCCACGGTGGCCGTGAGAACTACTGTCTGTAAAAGTTGTGATCTCTGCTCCCATGTGTGAGTGGAGGTGACGTCCTCTTATCTGTCCCCAGGATTACGATGCTAACATTGTGGCTGTGGTGAATGACACGGTAGGGACCATGATGACCTGTGGCTATGACGATCAGCAGTGCGAAGTGGGCATCATCATTGGTAATTTCCACCCTGTTCTCTTTCCCTTCCTGCAGGTGGTGTCTCCAAAAGGCACCGCCTCCTGTCTGTGACTTCATGTGGTTACAACTTGATCTCGTCTCTCTCTCCAAGGCACTGGCACCAATGCTTGCTACATGGAGGAGCTGAGGCACATTGACCTGGTGGAGGGCGACGAGGGGAGGATGTGCATCAACACCGAGTGGGGGGCCTTCGGGGACGATGGGTCCCTGGAAGACATCCGCACTGAGTTTGACCGAGAGATAGACCGGGGGTCTCTGAATCCTGGAAAACAGCTGTGAGTCCCACCCACCTTTCCTTACTAGTCATACGTATGGCTTAGGGGACACTTAACATAAGATTTGGGGCCCTGGCTGGTGTAGCTCAGTGGATTGAGCACGGGCCTGCGAACCAGAGGATCACGGTTCGATTCCCAGTCAGGGCACATGCCTGGGTTGCAGGCTGGTTCCCTGCAGGCCAACTCCCAGCAGGGGATGCAAGGCAACCATGCATTGATGTTTCTCTCCCTCTCCTTCCCCTCTAAAGATAAATAAATAAATAAAATTAAAAAAAAATTAAAAAAAAAAAGATTTGGGGTGGGAGTTCAGAGGGGCAGGAAACCAGGTGATCACAAGGGGGAAAAAACCCATCAGCTTCACATTAGCTGTCAATCCTTTGGAGAGAGACACAGTTGGGGAGCCTGCAGTCTGGCCCCTGCAAGCTCTGAGATTCCGGTGGAGGGTTGCACACAGGCCGTTCCAACAGGTACTTGGGGTGGTGTCTGGGCAGGTCAGACTCCGAAGGGCTCTCTCCTGCCAGGGATCCTTAGCACAGCCATGGCTGGGATGGACCTGTCTGGTCTTGTCAGGAGCAGGAACAATGAGAGCTGTGTTTCTCTGTGCTCGTGTTGATGGATGAGGGAGGGCCGGGTGCTCAGGTCCCAGTAGCATCCCTGGCTCCTGGGTCTGGCTCTGAATGGAACAGATTGTTTTGCTGTGTCACAGCCAGCTCTGGGTGTGCCAACTGGGCTCCCTCGGAGGCCAGGCCAGCCGCCCGGATGTGGACCTGCCTCTTTGATCTGTCCTGCTCGGGGCTTTCTCTTGGCCTCTGGACAGCCAGGAATCAAGCCTGAGTCTGGCTCTGGATGGCATTGAGCCCCAGTTTGTGGCAGCCTGTCCCCTGCAGCACTGGGCTCAATGTGACTGCTGCTGTTACAGAGTGCACCCCTCCTCACACCACACCTCCCAGGGAGGCGAGAGGGCGGATTCACTCTGTGACTGGCGTGTGGCTGAATGTGGCCAGGGAATTGAGATGTGCTGATTGGCTTTAAGCTGTTCAGAGCCCCTCCCCCGGAGTTGAGGGTGAGGTCAGTGGGGAAGAATTGGGTTCCTCAAAGCAAATCTTCTTAGTCCTTTTGGCTTGAGAGGGAGACCATGAATGCCAGGGAGGTGACCTGTGACAGGGTCCCATGGGAATGGCTGCATTTCAGCCCCATCATCTACTTGGCACTCCCTCTGAGAAGACATTTACCCTCTGACCTGGGAAACTGAGGGAATGCTTCCTGGCCACCTCCTTCCCGCAGCCCTTGGCTGTCTTCCTGAGAGAGTGATGGGGATGAAAGCCATTTAGAAAGTGCAATGTGAAGTTTTGTAAGAGATTATTGTATTCTGCTCATTTCCAAATCCTAACATTGCCCCCAACTGCAGGCTGCCTTCCCTGCCTGCCCTGGGGTGCTCTCCTGGGGACAGGTATGCACTTTGGGTGACCCCCGCCACCCCCTTGTTAGTCACACAAGTGCCTGGTTTTGCCTGCTAGCGGGGCTGTGAGCTGGCGAGGGGTGAGGCCTCGTCTCCTTCTGTGTGTGACCCACTGCCCACGAGCTGGCCCAGCAGTGGGTACATAGGAAGGACCTGACAAGCCCGGTGCTTTTCTCTTGCAGGTTTGAGAAGATGGTCAGTGGCATGTACCTGGGGGAGCTGGTTCGACTGATTCTCGTCAAGATGGCCAAGGAAGGCCTTTTGTTTGAAGGGCGGATCACCCCAGAGCTGCTCACCAGAGGGAAGTTCAACACCAGCGATGTGACAGCCATTGAAAAGTAGGTGCCCCCTCTTGAGGCTCTTGGGTGGGTCCCGGGGGCAGAAGAGCGATGGGACCCTTGTTACCGCTTGAGTCCTGGTGTGGTGGGGTTCTCCCTTAAGAGCACCAGGGCTTTCTGGGTCCATCTCTCCTCTCTTCGCTGTGCCCTCCTGGGCTGGTCTCCCTGCAAGCGCCTCAGTGAACTCATTAAAGAATGTTCTAGTTAGCAGCGTATACTTCACGGATGCCTTAGTTACAGAAGCAGCCTCGTGTCCTTCACTCTGCCCGTCCTCTTTTCCTCTTGCCCCCACAACAGGGTGAGATTAAAGAGCATTCTAGTAGGGAACAGGAGCTGATGGAGCCTGGCGTCTGGATTTGGAATTCCTCCTTGGGACATCGGGACCTTCATTGGACTAGGCTCCAGGGAACCCTAGTGACTCAAGATAATTAGGTGTTCCCTGAAGAAAGGGTTCTGTGGCCCATAGCATTGGGAAGTACTGCATATTTGTCCTCCCTTAGAGATTTACAGTGTCATTAGGATATGAAAGAAAACCCCGTTCACTTTGGTGAATGGCCAGAAGAAGCCGTTCCCTGGCATAGGTTTGAGAAATATTTGTTGACAGAGGAGACAGGACAGATAAACACAAAACAACAGTGTCCAGCCAGCAACCTGACTGCTACCTCTTGCCTTCAACATAAGAAACCCAGACTTCTCTGCTGAGACTGGCCTTCACCCTGAGAGGGAGGAAGGTGAACTTGATCTTGTGGCACCTTGACGTAGTTGGGCGCCTCCGAGTCTAAAGGACTGCCTGTCTTATGGCTGGCATTCGAGTGCTCCCGGATTTGATTCCTGGTTCGGGAGACTCCAGGTAGCCATGGGGGCCACCTGCTTCAAAGGTAGGCCCACCTTCATGCTAGAAATGCCTTTTCATTTCTGCACTAAGGGGTTATTCCCATGGCCCCTGACGTGGTCCTGGAAGTTCAGAGGAGCCAGTGGCTTCAGAGCCTAAGCTCCTGGGAGAAGATGCTCATCAGCTCCCTTTGTGGTGAGGAGGCAGATGGAAGTGGAAAGTTTATCTGGACCTGCTTTCTGTCACGTGATGTGCTGGTGTTCGTCCTAGGATCGCTCTCCTTCGGGAGGGATTGGGGCAGAGACAGGGAGCAGGGAGCAGGCAACTGAGTTTCCAACCGTCTTCTCAAGTCTCCTGGTCAGCTGCTGGGAGGGGAGGCGCATGGCTTGTCTTCAAAGTCATTGACAAAGCCAGGAAATGCCTGCCTTCCTCTTGGCCTGTGTCGGGCGTTGGCTCTTTGGTGACCAAGAAACAAAAACCCGTTTGAGCTCTAGCTCAAGAAAGCATGTGTACGGCGACAAAGACTGTCTTCGAAATGCCTACCGAAAACGTTCTGCCAGGGCAGAGGTTAGAAGCTTTCTCTTTAAAATCAGTGATGAGAGTGTCACTGTTTTTGTTTGACATGGCCCTGGAGTCTTAACTAGTGTTTAAAAAATAATAAAGAAGTGAAGGAAAAGAAATTACAGGCATGAGAATTGAAAAAAGAGGAGGTGAAACTGCCACCACTTGGAGATGGTAATGGTCTGTATGAAACACCAGAACAGTCTCGGCAAGTGAGTAGGATAACAGGGCAGGTTAGGGAGGTGTCTGGAGAGAAGATACAAAAGTCAGTTCAATTCCTGTATATTGGCAGTAATGGAAATATGTTTAAAATCAACCTTTATTTTAAAATATGTTTACATTTACAGAAAAGTTGTGCAGATAGTACAGAGTGGTCCCACAACCCCTCACACAGTTTTCCCCATTGTGAACATCTTATTTTACTTTGGTACGTTAAAGAAAAAAAGAGAGACTATATGTATTTTTAAAAGACACCATCTGTAATAGTAACAAAACTATAAAGTACCTTGGAATGAATTCAACAATCGATAGAAAAGCACGTGTGCAGAAAATGAAAACTTGACTGTAACACACCAAGGGAGGATGTGTAGGCGTCCAGGGGAACTCAGGCTGGAAGAGCAGGCGACCCCCCAGGCGCCCCCCAAGCCCTAGGGCACAAGCAGCTGTTTGTCCACCTGTTCAGAGGCCACACGGTCTTGCCTCGCCACTTCTTTCTATGTGCACGGCGTAACCCAACGTTGCACAGTTTTTCCTTCCCCTACCTGTTTCTTCTTTACGGGGGAAAACCCTTCTCACACTCTTTTCAGGTGTTCTACTGCCTTCAGACCACGCCATCCACACGTGGTGAATGGCGTTCACCTTTCCAGGACCTTCGGACCTCAGTGCTTTTCACTGCCTGATGAGGTCACTAACTCACAGGTATTGGCCTCTGACTTCACAGGAATAAGGAAGGCCTCCACAATGCCAAAGAAATTCTGACCCGCCTGGGAGTGGAACCATCTCACGACGACTGTGTTTCAGTCCAGCACGTGTGCACCATTGTCTCATTCCGCTCTGCCAACCTGGTGGCTGCAACGCTGGGTGCCATCTTGAATCGCCTTCGGGATAACAAGGGCGTCCCCAGGCTGCGGACCACGGTTGGTGTCGACGGGTCTCTTTACAAGACGCACCCACAGTGAGTCTGCCCTTCGCTATAATTGACACTCAGTACCCATCTGGGCTAAGGACCTTCTCTGGGGGGTCAGGCTTTTGTACCTAGTGAAGGTTTTTGTTGGCAGACAAGACAATACCCAGTTCAGGGCAGCAGGGTCAGAGTTGCCCACTTGGGAAGTATCCTGCCCTCAGCCATCTCTCACTGGTGTCTGCGCTGCACTGTCATCCCTCCTCATTCCCCTAGTCTCGTTAGAGATGTGTCTGTAGCTGCCAAGGGCCCCAGGTCTGTATCTTCAATTCTCTTTCTTGTCCTCGTTTCATCAGGGACTTTTGTCCTTATTGTAGCTTGGGCCACAGATGCAACACCCATGTTTAGGAGCTCCTGTGAATCGTGGGCATTACCTTCTCCCATGGGCAACTTGGTGACTTTGCATCTGAGAGCCAGAGAGCTGTAAGCTGTAAGCAGTCCCCACTGAGGATAGGGGCCTCCTCACCCTGTTGCCTTCTTGGGCGCCTCAGCTTCACAAGCCTAGTTTGGCCACTTAAGGACGTGGCTTTACCCTTTTAAAAGGCTGAAGCTGAATCCTAAGTCTTTGTACACTAAGTTTTAACGATAACTGCCTATGACATGATTTTGTACAGGATCTCGGCTATTTTTCCCGCTAGATCTATAATGTGCGTGTGAAGTGGCCTTGCAGGTAGAGACTGTACCTTCACACCCAGGTCTGGGGACAGTTCAGTGAAGGCTGGCTTACACTGAAATAGCTCTGTGTCACTGAGGGGGTAGGCTTTGAGCAAGTTAGATATTATTGCATGTCAGGGAAGTAATTTTATTTATTTGCATTTTTTTAAGTATTTGTAAATTCTTGACAATGAAGCTAGCTATATTGGAGGGGGTATTTCTTGGCAAAGTTTTAGAAAGAAGACATGTGTGAGCTTGCATTTAAAATGTTTTCTAAATTGTGATAAAAATGCATAATGTGAAAGGTACTGTCCTAACCATTCTTGAGTGTGTAGTTCAGCAGTATTAAGTGCATGCGTGCTGCTGAGCAACAGCTAACACCAGCCATCTTCAGAACGCTGTCTCAACATCACATGTAAAGGAAATAACTTCAGTTAAATGTTTATTTCAGAAGCAACACATGTTTGGTATAGAGACTTGAGATAATTCAAAAAATTACACGGACAATAGAAGTCATGTTTAGTCCCACCCCCTGGAGTGTTACCGTTTTGGGGTTTGGGCTCCCCGTTTCCTTAGGCAGGCAGCTGTCCACACTGACAGCAGCCCACAGCCTGTGGAACAGTCTCGGTGGGTACCGTCCTCATGTCCTTTTCTGGCCACTAAACAATGCCCAGACTTGGGGGCAGGAGGAAAGGGCTGGGTGAAAATAAAACACAAGAGTGGTTCTTTATTAAGCCCTTTCTCTTCAGTGTCAGTTACCAATCTAAGCATTTAATGAACCCATGTAGTTCCCAGCAGGTTACTGTTGGGCAGACACCATCACCTCGTTGACTCCAAGCTGGGTCGTGGGCCCAGGGTCACCTGGTGTGGAGCTGGTGGGGCTCACTCCCTGTGTCTCCAGGTCCAACTTTTGGGCACTGGGCTCCTGAGCACTGTGCTGTGTTATTACCTCCTTGTCATGCTGGGGGCAGAATTCTTTTTGGACCCTGAATTTCTGTATTCAATACCCATGTAATAATGAGAATCCTCTTTTTTACGTGTGACTGGATGCTTTTACTTGTCTGCAGTTGTTGACTTTCTTAGAGTAGATGTGTATGGCTTATGCAATGAGGAAAACGAGTGTAGAAAATGGAATGAAAGTGTGGAAAGGAAAGAAAGGAGCGCCGGAGGTTCCTGGCGGTTGGCTCAGTCCAGCTGTTGTGGCTGCTACCCACAGGTATTCCCGGCGTTTCCACAAGACTGTGAGGCGCTTGGTGCCCGACTGCGACGTGCGTTTCCTCCTGTCAGAGAGTGGCAGTGGCAAGGGGGCAGCCATGGTGACCGCGGTGGCCTACCGCCTGGCTGAGCAGCACCGGCAGATAGAGGAGACCCTGGCCCACTTCCACCTCACCAAGGAAATGCTCCTGGAGGTGAAGAAGAGGATGCGGACTGAGATGGACATGGGGCTGAAGAAGCAGACGAACGATAAGGCCGTAGTCAAGATGCTGCCCTCCTTCGTCCGGAGCACTCCAGACGGGACCGGTGAGGGCCCCTCCTGGGGGCGGCATGCCTTCCTGCCTCTCATACCAATGACCAAGTCAGCGGGGCCACAGGGAGGCTGGCTGCTCCAGTGATGTGGTTACTCTGGGGCTGTGTGATTTGGGGAAGAGCTGGACACTCACTCCAACTCGCTTTTCCCTTGTTGCCCGTGTGTGCCTTAGGGCAGTTGACTTCCTCTGGTCAGGCCTCCTGGGCAGCGCCATCTCTGAAACCACAGCCCACTAGCAGTTACCAAATGTTTTTAAAAGAACAAAAGCTGGAAACCCCGCAGCACTGAGGTGTTCACTTACAAACGTGGTAAACCGGCAGAAGCATAAACACCGAGCGCCCCTTCTAAGTCCTGATGGGGTGTGCATGAGGCAGACGGGGTCTTTTGTCCCAGTGCGGCTCAGAGATTGTGGTGGTCAGTGACTTAGTGGCCACCCCTCTCTAAGCCTGACCTACAGCTTCTCTCCTTTATTTAATATGAAGGTTTCCCCCTTGAAAGTCTGTAGTCTTAGGGTCACTGGCTGCTGTGAGGCAGTTAGCTGTTTTTGACATTCTTTTTTTTTTTTTTTTTTGGAAGTTATTTATTTATTTATTTTAGAGAGAAGGGGAGGTAGGGAGGAAGAGAGGGAGAGAAACATCAATGTGAGACAGAAGCATTGATTGGTGGCCTCTTGCACACGCCCCAGCCGAGACCAAACCTGCAACCCAGGGCCTGTACACTGACACAGGGCGTGTGTGAGGAATCGAACCAGTGACCTTTTGCTTTGCAGGATGATGCCCAACCAACAACTACGCTGGTCACAGCTGTTTTTGACATTCTTTATGTTCTTGACTATGACAGAACACGGTGACTTCTTGGCCCTGGATCTTGGAGGCACGAATTTCCGTGTCCTGCTGGTGAAAATCCGCAGTGGGAAGAAGAGGACGGTGGAAATGCACAACAAGATCTATGCCATCCCCACTGAGATCATGCAGGGTACTGGGGAAGAGGTGAGATGGTTTTGCTTTTACACCACTGTGGTGTGCAAGTGTCACACACACGGCCCGTGGCAGCGATGGTCCCTGAAGCCTGCCACGTGATGCCCACAGCTGTGCAGTTGTGTCCTCGTGGCCGGAAAGCATCAGGTCCTTTCAGCCGAGCTGGGCTTATGATGCTCAAGGGCTGCAAAGGTCCCGGAGAGGGGGACTCACTCTGCCTGTGTCAGGGTTTGTGTCTCTGTGTGCATGTGTGTGCGTGCACACGTGTGCCTTTGGACTGGTGCACCGAAAGCACAAAACCAGAGAGTGCACAAGGAATCTCTTCTTCTCTCCTAAAGTTGTTTGACCACATCGTCACCTGCATCTCCGACTTCCTGGACTACATGGGGATCAAGGGCCCCCGGATGCCTCTGGGCTTCACATTCTCGTTTCCCTGCAAGCAGACGAGCCTGGATGAGGTGAGAAAGACGCTGGGCAGCCTGACTGTCCCAGCCGGTGTGGGCTGGCCCTGGAGGCCTCCTCCAGCCTCATTGTCTCCCCTCCTTAGTGGGTGTGGCTTAGAGGTCACCATGGGTAGACCCAAGCTTTATGCCACACACTTATGCCACACACACCCCCAATACATCTTAAGACCTTTCTTTGGTCATTTAAAGCTTTTATCTTTTCTGGGAAGCCTTTGTCCTCCAGACAGAAATAATCTCAGCTTCCTCTGGGTTCCCTGTTCTTCTAATGTTGCTCATCATAGTACTTTTTACAGTTGTTAGTGATTGTGTCTTTTCTGCTCTGTTGTGTATTTCTTAAGTGAGGACCGTTGACCCCCACATGCCCTAGCACAGAATTCTGTCAGAAGAAATACTTAATAAATAAATGTTTGTTTAATAAATGGGCTGCAACAGGGTCCAAGATCAGGGCTTGAGCACCTGCTGAGTACTAAGAGCTGGGTAGAGCTGAAGGCTGTGGTGTCTGTCCTCAGGGCCCTCAGTCTGGAGGGTCCCAGCCCTACACCAGCAGTCCTGCGCTGCGCTAAGGGCTGTCAGTGGGTGGGGGCATATCCTGTGCAGAGGGAACCGGTTTTGCAGTCACAGGGGCAAGACCAAGCCTGTCCTGCTGGAAGAGCCACAGTGCCTCTGTGTGTCACGAGTGGATGTGCGGCCAGGGAGGAGGCCATGGAGGTGGTGTTGCCTCACACTTGGCCTTAGTCAGGGTTTGATTATATGATTGGCCAGAACCAGGGAAACTGGTAGGGCCTCCTGCCTCTGGAAGCCAGTTAACGCAGGCACTTGGGACTGTTTTCCTCTGAAGGCCTTGTAGGTGTCAGCAGTCAGAGCCACATGAACTTGTTTCTTGCAGTTCATCTACGCACCTCCGTCCTGTACAACTGCAGCCCAGGCAACCCTCAGTTTTACTTTAGGGAGCAACTGTGTTAACTAAACATTGCATTTCTCCACTTAGGTTGTTGGCAGCCTGTTCTTCAGGGGACCTAGTTGGATACATCTGGGGCAGCACCTTTAACCTTCTATGCCTCAGTTTCTCCACCTGTAAATGGGGGTTATAAACCAGACTGCCGTGAGGCTAGTGCAGAGGGGTTGGGCCTGTTAGTGGGGGGGGGGTTAGTATTAGTACTTTATTAGTTTGTGCCTCAGCTGTTCCAGCATCATCTCACTGTAAATTGGTAGCAGGGAATGGAATTTTGTGTTGAGGGTTAATTGCCCAGGGCTCTGCTGATACCTTTCCTGTTGCAGGGAATCTTGATCACCTGGACGAAGGGGTTTAAGGCAACCGACTGTGTGGGGCACGACGTGGTCACCTTACTAAGGGAGGCGGTCAAGAGGAGAGAGGTAACTATTACAGAGATGTTGTTAACAATCTTTACTGTGCTTTTGGGTTGTAACAATCATACTTGCTGATCATAAGACTTTGCACAATGCAGGAGCATGTGACCTGGGTAGAAAGTTTCCCCAACGGTCAGCAATAAAACAGGCGAACGGTTTCAAGTTGTTAAAGGATAATTTGCCTAAAAAGGTAAAATCATAACTCTCCTATGGATTGGAAAAGGGAAAAGCAGTCCCTGACAGCTGGGCACAGCCTGGCACCCAGTCAGACCACCGTGTCCTCCTATGGGACACAGATGTCCTCACGGCCACTCCCTGACCGCGCTGGAGCTGGACAAGGATGAGGGTGCTCCCACGTCATGGCAGAGCTCAGCGTGCACTCGGAGGGTGGCCCTGTGTGCTGAGGGCGTCCGCCCCAGACCAGGGCCCTGCTCCTCTGAGCCTTCCCTGGAACGACTGGCCCAGGCTCAGGCCCCATGGTCAGCGCCCTGACACCCTCAGAGCCGCCAGCAGGGGTGTGTGCCCCAGGGCTGCAGTCTGTCAGTGGTCTGGCCTTATTCCCCCGCAGCTATTTCTGGTGGCCTTCGGCTGGACAACACTGGCAAAATAGAAAACGAAAGATTCCCAAGATTCTGTTTAACTCATTAATTCATTAGAGAAATCAGTGAGAAGTTTAAATACATTAGTTCAAACGTTTCCAGTTTACAAGAGCAGACTGATACATAGGCAGGCAGACTGAAAGGAGTGGGTTTGAGAGAGGGGTTGGCTGCACCTGGAAGGGGTGCTGGACAGCCGGTAATGTGCCGTTGAGAAGAAACCCCATGATCTAATTTGCCCACCTCACAACTCCTTTTTTAAACACGATTTTATTTATTTACTTTTAGAGAGAGGGGAAGGGAGGGAGAAAGAGAAGGAGAGAATCGTTAATCCATGAGAGACACATTGATCAGTTGCCTCTCATATGTCCCCAGTTGGGGACCTGGGCCACAATTCAGGCACGTGCCCTGACTGGCAATTGAACCAGAAACTGTTTGGTTCTCAGGCCGAGGCTCAGTCCACACCAGCCAGGCTGGTGTTTTCCTCATTTAATATGAAACGGGCATCGTCTCACGTCACAACATGCAGACCAACCTTGTTCTTTTTCTTGGCTACACAGGATCCCTGTGTTTGTCTGAACCGTGGTTTCTGTAACTCCTTTTCATCTATTTTTGGGTTGTTTCTCTTTCTGACTCCTGCAAGTCATATAGTACATACCCTTGTACGGGTACCTTTGTGTTCCTGTGTGGCTGTTTCTGAAAGACAGATTCGTAGAAATAGACTTGGTATTCTCATTTTGACCTCTGAAAGGCTATAATGCTTTAAACTCCCAAGCGAAAGAGCTTTCTGGCTAAGTCTTTTGTCCATTCAACAGTTCCCTCTAGGTGGCCTCTTTAGAACTCAAAACCATCTGTGAAATGGGCAGAATACTTCCATTCTTTAGGTCTCAGACTTGAGACACATCATTAATAGTAGGTGTTTCCTCAGTGAAGGAGCATTTAATTGCCTTTTAGAGGCTGGTAAGAAAACTCTTTCAGATGGCGCCCCGGCAGCTCTCTCTGACTGTGGTGCAGCCCCGTGAAACTGTGGGATTCAAGCCAGGCTGTGCTCTTCCCTCTACAAAAGCTAAAGCTTGTCTCTTTTTTTCCAAAGGAATTCGATCTGGATGTGGTGGCCATAGTCAACGACACGGTGGGCACCATGATGACCTGTGCTTATGAGGAGCCCACCTGTGAGGTCGGACTCATCGTAGGTGGGTGTCCTAGAAGGTGTCTCTCTTCGGGGCAAGGAAGGCTGGGTTTTCCTGTTTTGTGGGGCCTCGAACCTGCAGCTCAGCCCTCTGTGTGAGACAGCATATCTGTGCGGTCCCCTTACCACCTTCAGAGTTGTATCCTGGACTAAGGCTCTGTCCCTCCGGGAGGTTCTCCCCGCCCCAGCCCCCAAGTGCTGAATGTGACCCTCAGACTGTCAGGAAGGTAGATCTCCAGGAATGAGGACTCAGACGGCTCACGGGTGCGGTGGAAGGTGTGGGAGCTCCTGGAGCTGGCCTGGCCTCCATGGCAACCCTTGAGCTTGTGTGGAGAAGCCCCAGTGGGTGTTGCCAGGCCTGCCGTTGGGAAGGAGGTGGAGCTCTTCTGTCCTGACTGTGGGAAATCTGGAGAATGGTTTGGGGTGCTCTTTTGCCTTCAGCAGCCACTGTCTGTGAGCAGTCCCAGTTGCCGAAGTGGGTTGGGAAGGGTTATCCGTTGGCTCTGCCGCTGTTCCCTCATAGCCCAAGCGCCTTGTGAGCACGCAATCCCCGGAGCATATTGATTTGGGCTGTTGAGGAAACCCTTGGTCTAATTGAACCTGCTCCGGGTGTCAGGGATGCTGGGGAAAGGCCCCCGTTTCTTAGCGGACATCTGCAGACCCGGCCTGGACAGGGAAGGGTGCCCTCTGCTGCCGCCTGGTCCCTTCTCGGAGTGTCTGGGATAAAGCCCCAGCAGGCTGCCTGCCAGTGCCAGGAAGACCTTTTCACTTGTGAAGCCATTTTTGGCTCCTAGGGAAATAGAAAAAACTAGGGAGCAGCTCTGGGTGCAAGGTTTTGAGGGGCCTGGCTTTGGAGCTCATTTGCTGTCTCTTCTTTCTTTTGCAAAGCTTTGTTTCTCCACCCAGCCCCTCCCAGTCTTCCCTTATGAATGGGCCTGGGTGTGAAATACAAAGCCAGAGTGACACAGCACATTCCCCAACCCCCCCCCTCCAGGTTCCAGGCCAGGCCTCACCTTCCGGCCTGGAGGGTCAGGGAAGCCCAATTAGCTGTTTCTGGCACCAGAGGAGTGTGGGGCGGGGGAATGGAAACAGAGGAAGCGGAAGGGCGGGGCTCTCCACCGCTCCCGCTGTATTCAAAGCCTCTCCCGCTGTATTCAAAGCCTCGTTTTCCTTCCTGTCAGTTGGTCTGCTGCTCAGTACTTCCATGGGCAAAAAGTGTGGTTTTCATGTTTTGACTTCCATTGCTCAGTTTTACACTCTTTTTTATAGAACTCCTTGATTAATTGGTAGGTTTTTAAATTTCCAGTCCATTCACCGAGATGAGGCCAGTGACCACCAGCTTGGATACTGTGGCAATTAAAACTGCTGCGAAAGCTTTAGGCCTCTCCTTCTCGATTTCTATACTTAACTCCCCATGGGTGAGAACAACAGACGGTTTGTGGTCCCACCCAGTCCTTGGGGGGCCCACAGGCGGAGCAGCCCTGCTCTGGGGGAGTTCAGGGTTGGGAATCAGAGGCTCCCGAGTCCTGGGACCCAGTGGTCACAGTGTGTGGTGCATCCAGGGAGGTGGGCCTTGGAGAATTGTCAGATTTTCAAAGAGGTCTGTGATACCAGAACATGTGGAATCATCACTTTAGAAAGGCACCCTTGGAAAGCGAAGGACAATGTCCTCCAGGGTCTTAACTGTGGGCTTCGTTCTGGGACACTCGGGAGAGTTTGCTGAGCAGGCAGAGTCCATGACCATCTTTGGTAAGAAAAGACCAGGGACACCCATGGTCTGATAGTAGACAGCCCCTCAGAGTAATGTGTGTGTGTGTCCTGTGTGTGTAAAGAGAGAGAGAGGAAGATGGAGCAAGAGCAAGAGAGAAATATCCTTCCAGTGTGAATGTGTCTAACTGTTCACTATTGAAGATACATTTCTTTATTGTAAGAACATCTATTAAAATAAAGATAGCCCTGCCTGGGCAGGTAAACAGATGAGACGCTTGGTATTGACGTCTTACTATAAGGTAAAAATTCTCCCTGGATGGTTTGACTCTGACTCTCTTTGTATATTCTGAGATTTTTCTGGAAAACGTTAGGAAAGCGAAGCTATTACTTTGTTCATCTCAGAAACGTCCTCTGTCTGGAATCGCGGGCCATGGGCCCAGTTGCATGTCCAGTCGTCCCCCCTCGTGTGTTCCAGGGACTGGCAGCAACGCCTGCTACATGGAAGAAATGAAGAACGTGGAGATGCTGCAAGGGAATGAGGGCCGGATGTGTATCAACATGGAGTGGGGTGCTTTTGGGGACAACGGGTGTTTGGATGATATCAGAACACAGTATGACAAGCTGGTGGATGAATATTCTCTAAATGCTGGGAAACAGAGGTAATTCTGCCGATCGGAGGAGACACATAGTGGGTCAGGATGGGGAGGGTGTTCTGCCTGCTGGTAGTCGAAGAAGTTTCTAGTAGTAGGAGTGGGGTTTACACAGAGGTTCTGACACTGGTCCCTCCCTCGGGTTTCCTTCTGACCTTGGCGTTTGGCCCCAGGGGAACAGGAATGAGGGATGGGCCCCTGACATGGTACAAGAGGGCCCAGGCTGCACGTTGATGTCCTCTTCAGGTGCCTCTTCTGGGGACAGAGTGGGGGTGGCCACAGCACGTCCATCAGGGACCGTGTTCAACCTGGAGCATTCTAGCCTTTCCCCTGTTGTTTCTTCTCCCATCAAAGTAATAGAAACCTCTTGGTCAGTAGTTTTTGTCTTGTTTAGTGGATGTAAAACACACTTGACCTGTAGATGTCAAAGGGCAAGGAAAATTCTATCTGGCCAGTGGGTTTGGGGAGGGGCATGGGGACCTGTGGTCAGGGTTGAGGCAGGAGGCTCAGCTCCATTCATCCTTCCCATAGCGGAGTACCTGGGCCACCTAGTGGCTGTTTGGAGCTTTACAGCTTGGGTCTCAGGGACCCTCCCATCTCCAGCTCCCAGGATTCAGGCCATCCTCTGCGGGCACCAGGATGAGTAGGTCTAAGTGGTGTCCCCAGGAGCAGAAAGAAGTGCTGGGTTGTACCTCTCAAATATAAGTTGTTCCCCAGCCACCCTGAAGATGTTTGACTTTTTCAAATACCACTGGTGCTGTTATTGAAGTTTTTCCCATAAATTACCTTATATTCTTAAATTTAATGAGGGAGAAAAAAACCCCAGGAAACCCAATATTACCATAAATAGATGGCAGTCATAAAATCAATACAGCAAAAAACGTTATCCAAGTCTAGCTACTGTTGCCTACCAGCGGCTCTAAACGAAGGCCTTGTTGAAAAGGGCTGAAAGTCGCATCAGCACCACACTGAGGAGGCCGCCTGGATGGGCTGAGAAGAGCCGGGCGGGAGCAGTGGTCATAGTGCCGTTTCTTGTTTTTTCTGTGCACCAGCTGCAATCTGGAGCGGACTCTTCCCTGCTTGGGGTCGCTGGGACTGGGCAGGGGTCATGGAAGCATTTAAATCCTTGGTCATTTCTTGGGGTCCTTGAGTTTGGAGAAGGCAGGAAATAAAACCCCCCAAGACTAGGCCCTCGGGAGTGCCGTGGCTGCGTGAATCCTCCAGTCTGCATTGCTTTATCAAGCCTGCCACGTGCCTGACCAAGTACTCTGGGGTTTTGCAAAACCTTCCAGAAATCTAGTAGGACATTTCCCCTTATTGTCTTCTTGTCGCTCCCAGTCTCAGCCGGTCGTTTGCTTATTCTGTAGATATTTATTGAGCACTTGATGGAGAGCCCAGCGCCTTGTGGTGCTGGGCTCTGGGACTCCATGCTGAACCAGACCATCACCGTCCGTCTTCTTGAGGCTCTTGCTGCAGGGGTGATGAGAGGCAGGGACCTGTGCAAGCTGTGAGGGAGAAGGGGCATTGCAGGGCCTAAGATGTGTAGATCAAAGCTGGCCTTGGAGGGGCAGATGGGCCTCTGGAGAAGTGATGTTGGAGCTGAGAGCTGGAGTGGGGTTTTTCAGGCAAAGGCCCAAAGTTAGGGGAGGAGGGAAATGGTCCAGCACTTAGACATGGCTAGGGTTGAGGATGCCTCAGTCCCTTCTGGCCTCACTCTCTGCCTCCTCTGGGAGCACAGGGCTGGGGGTGCGGACTGGGGATGCCCCTGAGGGGCAGGAAGACGCCCACGGTAACCGTGGGACTGAAGGCTTCACATAAACGCCCAGGCCCCTGCTCCTGTTTCAGGTTTGAGAAGATGATCAGTGGCATGTACCTGGGTGAAATAGTTCGCAACATCTTGATCGACTTCACCAAGAAGGGATTCCTCTTCCGGGGGCAGATCTCCGAGCCACTGAAGACTCGGGGCATCTTCCAGACCAAGTATCTCTCTCAGATTGAGAGGTGAGTGGGGAGGGGCTTCTCTGTAGGGGCCTATTAGAGGTTGGCAGGGCCAGGGGGTCACCAGGCACCCGAGGGGACAATGTGGCCATTTGTGAAGAGATTTTTTTCTCCTATAATTTTATTATAAGTTACTTTCTTTTTACTTGTCCTTTATGTTTGTCATTATATTGATTTCTTTGAAATTGTGTATGTAAATAGGTCATTGACTCCATTTCAGGATAATGAATATAGTGGAGAACCTTTCCTCTGTCCTCCTAGGTTCTTTCAGCTTGTCTAATAATTAAATCTACGTGAGACAGATAAATAAGACGTAATCAGATTTAATTACATGTGAATGGTACGAACAGGGACCCCACGTACATGAGAGGGTCAGAGACAGAAAATTAAAATGAGGCATATAGGAAATCATAGAGAAAAAGATTGAGTCCTGACTGGCGTAGCTCAGTTGGTTGGGCATCCTATAAACCAAAAGGTTGCCGGTTCGATTCCCGCCAGGTCGCATGCCTGGGTTGTGGGCCTGGTCCCTGACCGGGTGCGTGTGAGAAGCAATCAATTGCTGTTTCTCTCACACATTGATGTTTCTCTCCCTCCTTTCCCCTCTCTCTAAAAATAAGTAAAATCTTTTTAAAAAGAAAGAAAAAATTGACCAGTTTTGCTAATAGCATCTGTAAGTTAAGAGAATCATTAATCAAACTTGTACGGCAAATGACAAACTGAGGAAAACATTTGCACTGCGTGGAACAAGATGCAGACTGCGGCCCAGCTGGCAGGAGCATGGTTGCATCTGGTCCTAAGGCCGCTCCACCTTGCTGGCTCTGGGCTTTGAGCGAGTTCCTCAGTCCCTCCCGGGCTCAGTTTCTTCATCTTTAAAGTGGGAATAATTATACATGGTTGGTTGGTATGAAGGGGAAATATGGTAATGTATGTAAAGCGCCTGTCACATGGTATGTCCTCAAGCAAGGCTGGCTGCTCTTATCACCATTTTGTCATTGTCATCAGTCACCTACAACTCTTTTAATTGAATAGGAACGAGACAAAATATCCCAGGAGGCTAAAAGTCCTTATTTAATAGTTTGTTCATATGGCCAATAAATGAATAGAAAAAAAAAGGTCCTACTCACTAAAGAGAAGAATGCAGATTAAACTAGAGTGTGATGCCATTCTTACCAAATCATCAAATGTTTTAAAAAGCGATGCTTTCCGCCAGGGACTGGTACAGTCAGATACTCTGCTGGAGAGGGACAGATAATGCAACTTTCTGAAAGGTCCTTGGCAACCTGTGTCCATATATTTTGACCCAAAAGTGTGTCCTAAGGGAAAAACTCAAGTTGCACACAAAGATTTATAAGTAGGCAACTTTATCAGAATGTTACTTTGTAACAGCAGAAAGTTACAAACAACTTAAATTTCTCTACACTGGCTGAGTAAGTTGCGGTGCATCCCCAGAGTGGAATGCCTAGGTCTCTGTTTTTAGTCCTGCTGTTAGGTAAGCAGGTGGGAAGTTGCTCCGATGTGGGAAGTAGGAAAAAGCAATAAGGAAAAGCACACGTCAGGGACAAGACCATTTTGCGTATCGTAAGAACAAAGACAGTTTAGTGATGTTCAGAAAAAAACAGATTGGAAGGAAGTATATTAAAATGTTAGTGGCATTTCCCCCAGTGTTGGGATTGTGGGATAGTTTTAACTTTCCAATATTTATTTTTTTAGACTTGCCAGATTTCCTACAATTTAACATGTAATGCTTTGGGGACCATTTAAAAAAATAACAAATCAATGTTACTTTGAAGGGAAAAAGCCCCATGAGCCCATTCATGGATAAGTACAGTGAGTTGGCTCCCAGGCTGCTCTCGTGGGTCACACTTCATTCTGCCTCCTGGCTTTTGTCCGCCGCAGTGACCGGTTAGCGCTGCTCCAGGTCCGGGCCATCCTCCAGCAGCTGGGCCTGAATAGCACCTGCGATGACAGTATCCTGGTCAAGACTGTGTGCGGCGTGGTGTCCAAGAGGGCCGCGCAGCTGTGTGGCGCAGGCATGGCCGCCGTGGTGGATAAGATCCGGGAAAACAGAGGGCTGGACCGTCTCAACGTGACCGTGGGGGTGGATGGAACACTCTACAAACTTCATCCACAGTGAGTGGGGCTTCCGGTTGGCGTGGGCAGAGCTGCCTGGGCTGGAGAGTTCCTTTGATGGTGATGGGACACGAGGATGCGATTCCCACCAGGACAATTCCTCAAGGGGCGGGGCTGATCTGGGATGAGGCAATGGGCTGCTCTGAAGTCTCCCTGAGAGGCGGAGAAGGGGCTGTACTTGGCCAGCATCGAGACATGTCCTTGCCCTGCTCCCTAGTGGGGAGTAGGAAAGGAGGTGGGGATGGGTGTGGGCTCACCCGTGTGGGCCTGGTCGGTGCAGCCTGGCCAGGAGCTTGTGTCCAGTGAGTGGGGGGAGGGAGTGAGGCGAGGCAGTTGATGGCTCGGGGGCTTGTGCACCTGCTGTTGGTGCTTGGGAGGCAGGAGCAGTCCTGGCCCTGGGCTTGTAGCAGGGAGGGGGTGGGGGTAACGTCTTTCGTTCCAGTGCCCTACCCTCCTCCATGCTGGGGAAGGGTGTGTGGCCCCATCTGCTCTTTGATCCACCGAATTGTCCCAAATCTTGGTTCTTATGAATACAATGGCCATATTACTTATTGTCTAAACTCTGGGATACTTTTGCCAGTGAAGACTGTGCTATTTATAATTACGCTGGCACCATCCCAGATAAACCAGGCCATGACGTCACCCTACTTTAATGCAACGTCACCCAACTCATCACAGGCATTACCTTACCTCAGGGCCGTGGGCTGGACCATGCATCTTGGTCCATTCTCACTTTTATCTCCCCACGCGATAGCTGTGACCTTCCTCACCTGGGGCAGCACACAGGCGTGGGTTAGAGCTAGGCTTCGGAGCCATACGCACTCGGACTTAACACTGGCACCCCCCTTTGGAAGCTGGGTTCCATTGCTCGACCTCTGCCAAGTCTCTTCCTCCTGGGATAGTAGCCAGTGGTAGGACCAGAAATTATGCCTGTGAAGTGTAGGGTACCTGCTAGGTGTTCAACAAAGGGCCGTCCATGTTACATCTAAGTGCCCTATTGTCCTGACCATTCTCAGCCTGGTCCTGTCTCCTTTTCAGCACAAAATGCAAGAACCTCGAGTCACCTCTCATTCAGAGATTACCTTTCACCGGGGGCTGCCTGCTGTTGGCTTCAGGTGCAGGGAGGCAGAGATGGTGAAGGGCCGGGGGCCTCAGCGGGCTGCCGCTGTGGGGATGGTGTTTGTGCCCATGTAGTCTGCTGAACTGGCACGCCTCAGTGGCCCACGCCCAGGCCTTTGCACCCTTTTCGGGTTTGGTTCCCTAGGAGCTTCCAGGTATGTCTTTGAGGATAGGTGTGTCTGCGTGTATATTATTCACGCTCTAGCCCTTATAAACTGCACAGAGCAGTTTGTTTTGGGGATGCTCAAACTGAAAACTGACAGTAGGTCTGACTGTAAGTTCACTTCCCCTGCCCTCAATAAGCCACAGCTGCTCCTAGGCGGCCCCTCCCATCTTGTTTGCCTCCTTCTTATCAGGTCCCTTTAGCATCCTCCGGTGGGTCTAGCACCTCTTCTCCTACCTACCTGTTTTGCTCTTGTCTTTTCCAGCTTCTCCAGAATCATGCACCAGACCGTGAAGGAACTGTCACCAAAGTGTAATGTGTCCTTCCTCCTGTCCGAAGACGGTAGTGGCAAGGGGGCCGCCCTCATCACAGCAGTGGGCGTGCGGCTCCGGGAGGACACGAGCAGCTAAGAGGCCTGGCCCCCCAGCCTGCTGCCCTTCCAGCACTTACCTATCTCTCCAAGCGGCGACCCCCGTTCTCCCAGCCAGCGGTGCTGGGAGACGCCAGCACCAGAGCCCGCCACTGCCACAGCGGGGAGGGAAACGGAAGCCAGCTCATGGCTCATAGCATAGGCCACAGGATAGAGTGTGTGCTGCTGATAATCTCTCACCTCGGGGTCCCTCCTCACCTGTCCCGCCACTCTGCATGATTTGATTCCAACCCGGCCATGCGGCCCCCAAGTGTGAAGTTTTGTGGCGCCCATTTCTAATTTATGCATTTGTCCAACAGTTATTTATTGGCCTGAGATGAAAAGTCACACCGTCTCACAGGCCTCACGGGCATCTGTAGCCCATCCTGGGGGACGACGGATCCCCTGTGTAAAACTTATTATCACCAGCAGACACTGCCCGGGCTCCTCCCAGGGGTGCTCGCCGCGCCCTCCTGTCCCAGCACCCACTGCTGTCTGGCGTCCAGAGCTTCCCGTCTGGGCATGTCCATGCCACTGGATCGCGTGTCGGTGGACCTGGGCATAGCCACATTGTGACTGTCTTGCATTCTATCTCGGGTGGGGGGAGGTGGCCACTCCTGTGGCAGAGTGTCTTGTCTCTATTTGCCTAAAAGGAACCAATCAACAAAATAGTGCCCTCATTGGAATGTCCCATCGCTTCTGTGAGCCATGTCGTATGACCTAGTAAACTTTGTACCAATTCAAAGACCGGAGTGATGCTTAATGGCTGGGGAGGCAGGGGGGCATCTGGGGATATGGTATAAACCAAACCCTGGGGGTTTTTGTGGCCTCCTGGGTCAGGGGGAGAACTGAGATGAAGATTGTTCTCCCGCCCCAGCCTTCCTTCAGACTTCCTGGGGACTTCTGTCCTGTCCCCGCGAGTGTCACAGACCAGCCCCCTCCCCCTGTCTCCCAGCACCTGCCCTTCTCCAGCCCCAGGGTCCCGTCCTGGGGAGAGGCTCCTGCAGCCCCCACCCCAGCACCTTTAAGGTGAAGAGACATCCTCCGTTCTCCAATAGCCTGGCCTCTGCACTTGCAGTTGGAACAAAGACAACGTCAGCCTGGCTTCCGGGGACTGTTCGAGTTTGACGAGAGGTGAGTGCAGCTCTGGCCTCCCCTGCCATCCACAAGCAGAGCCTGCCCTTCGCCGCCTTCTCCACCAACTCCAGGACAACGGATGACGTAGACCCCCCCACCCGCCCTAACACAGATGAAGTCTTGTAGCCTCCTGGGGTGGAGGATTGCTGCACTCTCTCCTCCCCCCTCTGAAGGAAAGTGGCCCTCACCTGACCCTTGCGTCCCTGCCCCACCATTTTGGATTCCCCCCACTGCCCACCAGCGGATCCCACCGCAGTCCACATTATGGTGCCCTGTCTGTGACGGAGGTGCCACGTGAGTCTCCTGAACATGGCCCCAGCTCTGGGCAGCCTTCCCCAGGACTGGCTGCTTCGTTTGGTGAGACCAGAACCCCTTTATTTGGCACCGCGGGTGCCCGTGGTACAGTGATTTTCGTGGAGCACACCTGATAACATTGAACCCTCTTGGTGTACACTTAGTGTTACACGGTTCTTCTGGGGCTTGGAGGGGCAGGTGGCAAGCAGGGAGAGGTGCATCCTTGGGCCAGACCCAGAACTTCTCTGGGTTGGGACAGGGGCGGTCACCTTGCTGTGAAAGTGAGGATGAGATGTGTCGCTGCCTTGCAGGAGCCACTCATGTAACGCAGCCGGCACGGGCGTAACAAAACCAGCAGCGGCTGCTGTTTGTTAAACACTTAACCTCTGTTTGGCCTGAGAGCACGTAGCCATCTCTTCGTCATCCCCACAGCAAACCTTGCCATGGGGAGAGGAAGAGCTGAGGGTCCGAGGGACTCATCTGAGGCAGCACAGCTGAGGCCCCCTTTGACTTCTCATCATCAATACTGGGCTGAGTCTGAGTGTTCAGATGCCGAGGCAGAGAAGCCTCATGTCTTGAACCCGATAGTGAATCAGTGTCTTGTTGGCTGCTGCCCACAGGTGTGTTTTGTTCTGTTCCCCCAACGTTTATAAAAACGAGCCAACTGTCACAAGCCCGGAAGTCTCACAGATTGGGGTTTCTAGCTTCTTTGGAAAAGACTTAGAAGATGGGGCGACAGTGAATTCCCCTCACCACGCGGCAGCATTTGTCTCAAGCTGATCCGCTGCTGTCCCTTTGGATCCCTGTGTCCTCGGGTTTGCCACAGTCCCCACTGTTCCCTATCAGCCCAACATTGGAAGCCAGTCGCCTTTTACCATTATAGTGCCAGTTTTTCTTTTATACTGGATCCAACTTAATTGTTGCTTTGTGTGCCCCAGGAAGGCACCTGGGCTCGCAGCTCGGGCTTCGACAGGTGTTAGCTCACTCTGTCTCCCTCGTCTCATTGGGTCCCCTGAGGCACTGTCTGAGAGGGCAGGCCGGATCCTCCAAGTCAGCATCCCCCGTAGAGTGCCCGGTCCCCTCTTGTTCTTCCATCGATGTGTTGAAGGGTGAGGCGTGGGCCATTTTCGGATCTGGTCTCTTCAGATCTGCTCTGGGACTTCTCAGGGTGCTAAGCCTCACCCTGCAGCCAGGCACAAGGCTTCAGGATTCAGTGGGCACCCTGTGTGGGGGATCCCCAGCCTGCCCACTGGTGGCCTCAGATGAGGCCACATCCCCGTTCACGAATAAAGTCTCTTTAGTGTGACACCTGTTGACCCTCCTGGTCAGGGATGGAGTGTGAGTCAGCTCCATCTTGTCCTCCTCGGTTGGCGTGACCCAGGGGCAGCAGCGGAAAGCAATCCGGAATCCAGAGCGAAACCTGGGGGTGGGAGGTCAGCTTCAGCAGCGGGTCGGGGAGACAGTTACAGGGGCTGTTGGGGGGCTGCAGAAGCCCCTCTCCCCTCCAGGAAAGTCACTGTCTCACTCCCAAGCACCTACTACTGTTTGGGGTCCCTGTCAAGACACAGTCTTTAGTGAATTTAATATTTGGAAACAGCCAGAAGTCATCTGGAGCTAAGCCTAGTGGTTGAAGTGGGTGATTGAGCTGAATTACACCGTTTGTTATTAACAACAGACAAAAAGAAACCAAGTACAAATTATACAGAAACAATGAATTTTCTTGTTTGACTTGTTAATTGGCTTCTACAGGAATATTCATAGAAGTCTTAAAAAAATAGGGCGTTGGCAGAGGGAGGAATAAGGATGCTCTCCTAAAGGGGCTGCTTGGAAGGAAGATACACACTTGGGGCTGTGAAGTTTTGGTACATTTGCTTAAAAAATAAACAACTCTCCCCATGGCATCACCAAGACAAGAGGAAGCAGATAGGAAGCGGAAGAAATCAGTAGAACAGAAATAAGTGAGGAATACTGGCCTGTCAGAAAGGAAGAGAAGTAAATGAGAGCCTGTGTGAAGCTGAGCGAGGGACAGAACTGTCTTGTCTGTTCCGGGCGGCAGGGTTCCACGTTCCAGAAGACAGGCCTGCCTTTGGTTCCTTGCCTCACAGCTCTACGAGATTCCACGGTGTGGCCCAACAGATGCCTTTATTATGGGAGCTGAGTGGCCTCTGGCCCTCACACCCGCGGTCAGCATGTCCCAACCTGAGCGGACCCCCATTTTCCCTGTGCCCCTCCCTCACCATCCTCCTTGCCCCAGTTCCTGACAGCTGATGGCCTTGTCCTTCCAGTTTTCAGGCCAAGAACTTGGGGGTCACCCTTGATTTCCTCTCGCGTGCCACCTCCCCTCCATCAAATTCTGTTGGCTTTACTTCAGCAATAAGCAAATTCTGACCCCTTCTCACCCTCATCTAAACCCACCATTTCTCGCCTGGATTATTGCAGTAACCTAACCATTGCCTCGCCGTAGTCCAGTTCCAACAGCCGCTGCACTGATTCTTCTCTTTTTTAAAAGATCTTATTTTTAGAGAGAAGGGAAGGGAAGGAGAAAGAGGGAGAGTAACATCAATGTGTGGTTGCCTCTCACACACCCCCTACTGGGGACCTGGCCCACAACCCAGGCATGTGCCCTGACTGGGAATCCAACTGGTAACCCTTTGGTTTGCAGCTGGTGCTCAATCCACTGAGCCACACCAGCCAGGGATGATTCTTTTTAAAGGAAAGTTGGAGTCTGTGCCTCCTCGGGTCAGAGCACCAGCCCAAGTCCTTCCCTTGACCCCAAGGCCTTTGCCTTGGCTGTTCCCTCTGCCCGGCACTCTTCCCCAGACAGAGCCCACTCAGTCCTCAAGTATTTGCTCAAAAGACCCCTCAATGAGACCTGCCCTGACCATCCTGTAAAGCTGTGCCCCATGCCCGCCAACCCCCGCCCCCCCACCCCCACCCGGCCCTTCCAGTGCTCCCTCACCCAGCTCTCGTTTTCTTTCTGTTTTTCTGTAGGACTTACCACCTAAGACACTATGTGGTTCATGTACTCGCTATGTTTGCTTATTGTCTGTCTGCCTCACTAGCAGCCAGCTCGCTGAGGAGAGGAGCGTTGTTTCTGTTCACTGCTGTCTCCCAAGTGCTGGGACAGTACGGGGCACGCATGGCCCCTTGTCCCCCTTCAGAGCTAGTGTCATCAAATACTGAATGATTCAGAACTTATTTCAGGAACGTGGAGAGTCCCTTGGAGAAATGGAGCCCTGGAGTGCTGTTCATCTCCCAGGAACTATGTCCGTGGGTAGCAGGAGAGGGGCCCACACACAGACACTGAGGGCTGGGGGCCCCTCCCTCATGTGACAGTCTGTGCCTCCGAGTTCTCACACCTACGAGCTGCATGCAGGAGAGATGTGCGACGTGAGGATAAGGTTACAGGCCTTGCAGAGACAGGGAACGCCGGCTCCACTGCGGCTCCATTGCGTGCTGTATGAGTTCAGGAAAGTCTTCCTTTCTGAGGCTCAGTTTCCTCATCTGTAAAATGGGAGCAACACCTCCCCCCTCTATTATCTACTTACATTGCAGGAGACAATGGAGGGTTCTGGCACCCATTAAACGCTAAAAAAAAAATTACAGTTTTCTCACTTCCTTCTGGCCTTGCTCAAGTGGGTAGGAAGTTTGAACACAAAGACCCCAATGGCAGGAGTGGCCTGGACTTGTGGTCAGGGAGGCGGTAAAAGGCAAGCACAAAGCGTCCCGAGGCCAGTCTCGCCCATATCACTCTCTCCGTAAGGCCAGGACTCAGTATGCCCCCCTCATCTCCTTTGACCTGGCCCCCGCTTCACTGTTTGCTGAGGCTGCATGGCCTGCTCTGCAAGAAGGGCTCCTGGGCCCTGGGGTTTCTGCCTGGCCCAGCACCTCCCACCTCTCTGAGTGTCCCAGGACGAAGGCCAGCCCCTCCCTGGGCCCCTGCTTCCCCAGAAGTACAAAAGCAGGGAGCACCAGGTGGCATCCCAGGGAGCTGTGAGATCTGATCCTGGCTGCATCCTCCCTGGCTGTCTCAAACTTGCTTCCCAGCCGCCCCGAAAGCCTCTTGAGGGCAGGAGAGGTACTGCGATCTTCCCGGGGACAGATTGGCTGGCTCTGGGTCTGACTGAGAGTTGCATACTGTTGGGGTTGGGACTGTTCTCGCCCAAGGAAAGCCCTTGGTTCTTCCTCATTGCAGGAAGCTCTTATAAATGTCACGACTGCCCTGACCAGTGTGGCACAGTTGGCTGAGCGTTGTCCCACAAAGCGGAAGGTCGCCAGTTCCATTCTGATCAGGGTACCTGCCTGAGTAGTGGGTTTGGTCCCCAGTGGGGTGCGTGCAAAAGGCAATTGATCAATGTCTCTCTCATGCATCCATGTTTCTCTCTCTCTCCCCCTTTCTCTAAAAATAAATGAATAAAACCTTTAAAAAAATGCCAGGACACATCCTTTACCTGGCTCTTTCCTCCCTCCCTTTCTGTCAGTCCTTCTGCCTCTCTCTGACTTTCCCCCTTCTTCCATCTCTCTGTCCCTACCTTCTCTCTTCCCCTTGTTCCAGATGTAGCCCCCAGAAGACAGCAGGAGCAGACAAAGGGTGAGAGCACCGAGGGAGGGGGGTGGTGGGGGAGGCCTCACACCAGTGGGAGGATCATGCTGTGGGCTCACAGTTAGGGTGGCCCCTGTGAGGGTGGGAGGCACAAGGGTACGGACTCAAGATGCACAGGGAGGTCCAGATGGGGCCAGGTTCCAGATTGGCGCCCTGAGGGCTGAGGAGGGCCCAGGAGGAGGGCTCACCTGCGGTTGAGGCAGCAATAGATGATGGGATTATACATGGTGGAGCTCATGGCCAGCCAGAAGAGTGCCAGGTAGACTTGCTGGATGAACTTGTGGCAGTAGATGTCCTCCTGGAAGTTGCCCAGTATGAAGTAGAGGTGGTAGGGCAACCAGCAGATGGCAAACGTCACCACCACCAGCACCATGGTCTTCACAAACTGGTCCGGAAGAGGTTCAGGTCACTTTTTGGCCCGGAAGCTCCAAGCCCCAGTCCTCCTGGGGCAGGGGCAGGGGCAGGGGCAGGGGCAGGGGCAGGGGCAGGGGCAGTCTAGGAAGGCCTCAACCAGCAGGTCCTGTCTACCATTATGGCCTCAGTCTCCTGGACACTTCTGAGCCCTCCCTGTGGGGGGTTTTGCTCAGCCTGGTCCCTCTGCCCCCACTGCCATCCTTCCTTTGAAGTCCTCAGTTCTCAAAGCCTAACTCAGTGGCCACTTCCTCTAAAACAAATCCTGGATCCCTCATGGAAGAGCATTCTCTCCTAACCCCTCCTTTGGGGAGTCCCTATGCCAGCTGTGGGGGGCCAGTCCCCCTATCCCCACCCCCTCCTTGGGATCTGCATCTGCACAGCCTTTCCATCCATGGGGAGTGAGGCTCCACCCTGGGACCCCAGCCTCTCTCCAGAGCCCAGCTGACATTTCCCTCATCCTGGCTGGTTTTAGCAGGTGCGCTTGAGCTCAGCACAGTACCCCACAAGGCAGAGGAGACAAGCCAGGGCTGGCGAACAGAGACCAGCTCTCCATGAGGGACAATGAAATGGTGTCCTATGTCCAACTATCTCCTTGAAGTGCCCTGAAAAATTCCGAATAGTAGATGAGAAGTTGAGACTTTAATCTGATACATATGATTAACCCATTACCTCTCCTGCTCGCCTAACAGGAAGTAGGCAAGGCAAAGGCAAGCCTCAAACACTGTATCAGGATCCTTGGGGACCCTGGATGGCAGGGAGGAGGGGGTGGGGTGGGGAAACACTGGCACTTCTTTTGGAAATTCAAGACAGACATAGAGTCTCCATAATCTCCGAGTTCTGCGGCTCTAGCCTTTGAGAATTCTCCTGTGATTCTTTCAAGGAGCCTNTCTCCTTGAACTGCCCTGAAAAATTCCGAATAGTAGATGAGAAGTTGAGACTTTGATCTGATACATATGATTAACCCATTACCTCTCCTGCTCGCCTAACAGGAAGTGGGCAAGGCAAAGGCAAGCCTCAAACACTGTATCAGGATCCTTGGGGACCCTGGATGGAAGGGAGGAGGGGGTGGGGTGGGGAAACACTGGCACTTCTTTTGGAAATTCAAGACAGACATAGAGTCTCCATAATCTCCGAGTTCTGCGGCTCTGGCCTTTGAGAGTTCTCCTGTGATTCTTTCAAGGAGCCTCCTGTAGTTCTGTGGGACTTCTTAAATTCACTCAAACGCTGCATTACTCAAAAAGTCTAAGACTTTGAAATTGTCATTCTGAGGTTTTTGGAGGTATTTGAAATTCTGTGGGGCTTTAGGATTCCACGATTTTCATAACATTCTGGGAAGTTTCATTAACTTTGTATTTGACCAAAGACCTGGGGCAAGTAGACCTGCCAGAGAGGAACAGATTCAGGCTCTGGCCAGGGACTTGGGACCTGGGCAAGTTACTAGCGGCTTCTGTGCCCTGCAGCGCCCCCTTGAGGGCAGGCCTTGAGCCCAGAAAAACGTCACCGGAGGCGAGGTCAGGCCTCCGGCCCCGCCCTTCCTGGGCCCGCCCCCCCGCCCCCCGCCGGAGCCCACCTTCTTCTTGGCCTGGAGGTAATTCCTGTTGGCCCCGTGCGCATGGTACCCAGGGACCGTGCGTCTCCAGAGTGTGAGGCCTATGACGCTGTAGGCGACGAACATCACCACGAGAGGCAGGAAGTAGATGAGGGCGATCACTGTGAGATGGTACCTGGAGGGAGAGCCAAGGGCCTTGGCACCTGCTGTCCGGGGTGCCTACTTCCTCAGTCCCCTGGACCTTGTGAGTGCCCCTGAGCCACCCTGGAGTCGCCCCCCGCGCCGCCCCCCCCCCCCCGGCGACCCACCGTGGGCAGCCTCCCGAGACCTTAGCTTGATTTAAAGAAAATAAATAAACAAAAGCGACATTAGCTAGCGCGCGTGCTTAAATAGGGCTTTTCCTGCTTCGAAAGAGACACCAGTGTTATCCCTGCATCCGTCTAAGTGATAAAGCACCAAAACAAAGAAATAGAAAGGAAAAAAAGTTAACAAGTAATAATACATTGGTTTAAAATTTAAAATGCCATGAAGCACAAAGGAGGAAGTAAAATTCCTTATCCACCCCCAGCACTATTAACAATTTGGAATATTTTCTTTCAGATCATGTGCGTGTATATGTATTGCCCACCCATCCCCCCCGAGAGCTGATGCTCTGTACCCTAAGTTCTTACTGGTCCCCTTCTCAGGAAAAAGAGGCCTGTTAAGGTGGAGAAACGCTGCCTCCCAGTGGCCAGTCATGAAACATTCGGCTCTCCCTCCCGCCCCGAGCCAGAAACCCGATCGCTTCCCTACACAACACGGCTCCGGAGCAGTGAGTCCTTCTGAGAAGGTGGGGTACAGGGTAAGGGCGAGACCCGGGCAGGGCCTGCCCTCGAAACTCAACAGTTGCCAGGAACAGGCTTCTCAAAGGAATGGCGCCTTCCCCAATACTGAAGGCACAGAGCCGCTTTTCCGGCTGATGCTCAGGACAGATGGAGACCAGGCAGTGGTGGCGTTGGGGGAGGGATGTTAAAGGAGGTGGAAGTGGGGACTGTGTTGCTATGATGATCTGGCGGCGCCCCCCCCCCCATCTCAGAACATGCACATCCTCATGCTAAGGGCAGTGGGTGTGGAATGCCTACACAGGTGGCATCGAACGCTCATGTGCAAGCATCCGTGCACTCATTTAAGAACGGACACATCCTGATTTCAGTTCGGAGTGGGGAGCAAATTGGGCTGTGAAGCGGCACTGCCTATATTTAACTCCTTGTTTCAGCCTTTACTATCTGTGTGTGGTCTTGGACACCTCACTTAGTTTTGTTTTGTTTTTTAGCTGTAACTCCAGACGGGATCCAAAAAGGAGTTTTAACCATCTCGTCTCTGAGTTTTATGGAGACTTACTTCACCCTTCTATGTTAGCCTCCTAAGGCTCACTTAGTTTTTCAGTGCCTCAGTTTCCTTATCTGAAAAATGGGAAGAATAATAATACATACCTCTTAATGTTAGGGGAATTAAATGAGTTCATACATGTAATATGCTTAAAGCAAACCTGATACTTAGTGATGTCACTTTTAGCATGCATGTGTACTTACATAATCCCAAGTACACTCACAGACACATGTGCATGCCCTGCACACACATGCACATGTGTGTACATGCACACACACACCATGCTTCCCCCACCCCCTTCCCAGCCTTACAGAAGGAGTATCTTGCCACCATTGTCTTCGGGCCAGGCCACTACGCACTTAGTGGCTCCCTGGTCCATGATGATGGTGGAGTAGAAGCACTGTGGGAAGGCGAGGGCCAGGGCCACCAGCCAGATGCCAGCAATGACCGCTCTGGTGCCAGGGGCTGACAGCCGTGGCTGGAAGGGGTGGACGATGGCCATGTACCTGTGAGGAGAGGGCAGTATGAGCAGTGGGGGCCTTCCTGTCTGACCTCCCTCTCCCCCACTCTCTCCTCTACTACAGGGCCACACCCCCTAGCCCCATGCCCCACACTGCTGCTGGTGACCTGCAGAGAGCCAGCTGGGCTGGTGACGTCCCACAGCCACATGGCACCCTAGTGAAGTGGCCTGAACCTCACAAGGCCCCCACTACACCATCGTCCTCTGAGTATGGACTTGCTCTCAGATGGGCACAAGAGAGTGGTGTGGCAGCACCGGAAGTCCACCTCTGGACATTTGTCTGGAGCTCTGCCCTGACAAGCCTATCAGCCCTAGGCCAGTCCCTCTTTGGTTCAGAAACTTCAGCAGAGCCCAGCAGTTTCCTGGACAAAGCCCAAAGCAGTGCTGCCCACCAGCTTTCTGCAGTGGTCAAAATATTCTATATTTGTACTGTCTTGTTCAACAGCCACTAACCACATGTGACCAATATGACTGAAGAACCAAAATTTTAATCTTAATTAATTAACTTCTGGCCAAGATGGAGGCATAGGTAGACATACTCTGCCTCCTCAAACAATCAAAATAAGGACAACAACAATTCAGAAAAAAGTAACAACCAAAACTGAAAAAATTGAACTATATGGAAGTTGGACCACCAATGAGTTAAAATAGACACATTCATCCAGACCAGTAGGTGGGGCGGAGTCGGGCAGAAGAGCGGAGAGGGGTTGCGGAACAGGAAGCGGTGACACCGGGCACGCAAGGCACCCAGGAAGTGCAAAGTGGCGCCAGGCAGACCCTGGGCACCCAGGTGGCGGCTGGCAGACCCTGGGTGTGGGGGGGGCAACGAGCAGACCCAGCAAGGCGGTGACTGAGAAGTGGGGCACCGTGTGCAAGGTGACTGGCTGACCGTGCAGCAGTCCCACATTCACACGCAGATAACTGGGGAGCGAGACAGATCGTGCAACCCAGGGCCCTAGTGCTGGGAAATAAAGCCTCAAAACACTGAATGAAAACACTTGTGGGGGTTGAGGAGCCCGGAGAGACTCCCAGCTTCACAGGAGAGTTTGTTGGAGAAACTCCCAGGGTTCTAGAACGCACACAAGCCCACCCACATGGGAATCAGCACCAGAAAGGCCCAGTTTGCTTGGGGGAAGAGGAGGAAGGGACTGAAGTGCAACAGAGAGTGGAGCAAAGTGCTATTTTTTTCCCTCTCAGACCCCGCCCCCACATACAGCGTCATAACCCAGAGACTTGGGTTGCCCCGCCCTGGTGAACACCTAAGGCTCCGTCCTTCATAGGTGATAGGTGTGAACAGACTAAAACATTATGGCTCAAGAAGAACAGCTCAAAGCCCCAGAGCCAATACTTCTAAGTGACCAAGAGATAGCCAACCTATCAGATGCACAGTTCAAAACACTGGTGATCAGGATGCTCACAGAACTGGTTGATTTTAGTCACAAACTAGATGAATAAATGAAGGCTAAACTAAGTGAAATGAAGGGAAATGCACAGAAAACCAATAGTGATGGGAAGGAAACTGAGTCTCAAATCAAGGGAGTGGACCAGAAAAAAGAAAGAAACAACCAACAGAAAAGGATGAAGAAACAAGAATTCAAAAAAATGAGGAGAGGCTTAGGAACCTCCAGGACATCTTTAAATGTTCCAACGTTCGAATTATAGGAGTACTAGAAGGGGAAGAGGAAGAGCAACAAGTGGAAAACTTAGTTGAACAAATAATAAAGGAGAACTTCCTCAATCTGGCAAAGGAAATAGACTTCCAGGAAGTCCAGGAAGCTCAGAGAGTCCCAAAAAAGTTGGACCCAAGGAGGAACACATCAAGGCACATCATAATTACATTAGCCAAGATTAAAATGAAGGAGAGAATCCTAGAAGCAGCAAGAGATAAGGGGACAGTCACCTACAAAGCAGTTCCCATCAGACTGTCAGCGGATTTCTCAAAAGAGACCTTCCAGGCAAGAAGGGGCTGGAAGTATTCCAAGTGAAGAAAGACAAGGACCTACATCCAAGATTGCTCTATCCAGAAAAGCTTTCACTTAGAATGGAAGGGCAGATAAAGTGCTTCTCAGATAAGGTCAGGTTGAAGGAGTTCATCATCACCAAGCTCTTATTATATGAAATGTTAAAGGGACTTATCTAAGAAAAAGAAGATAAAAAACATGTATACTAAAGTGACAGCAAACTCACAATTATTAACAACCACACCTAAAACAAAAGCAAACCAGGAGGACAGCTAGATCAGGAGTGGAACTATAGAAATGAAGAACACAAGGAGGGTTAGCAACAGGGTAGTGGGAGGAGGAGAAGGGGGGAAAGGTACAGAGAATAAGTAGCATAGATGGCAGGCAGAAAATACACAGGGGGAGGACAAGAACAGTATGGAAAATGTAAAAGCTGAAGAACTTAAGACACATGGACATGAACTAAAGGAGGGGAATGTGGGAGGGAGGGGGTGTGCAGGATGGAGGAAATGAAGGGGGGAAATGGGACAACAGTAATAACATAAATAATGAAATATATTTTTAAAAATAATTTTAATAAATTAGAACTTAGGGCCCTGGCTGGTGTAGCTCAGTGGATTGAGCGCGGGCCTGTGAAACACAATATTGCGGTTCGATTCCCAGTCAGGGCACATGCCTGGGTTGCAGGCCAGTTCCCAGTAGGGGACTCACAAGAGGCAACCGTACATTGATATTTGTCTCCTTCTTTCCTTCCCTTCCCCTCTGAAGATAAATAAATAAAATCTTTTTTAAAAAAAGAACTTAGGCATATACGAGGTCTGTTCAGAAAGTACCCATCCACGCACTATGAAAAATCGGGACATTTATTGAAGAAGAGACAAGATACAAGAAACATTGTACTTAGAACAATGATGCCTCAGTCCCCTTCAAAGAGGCACCTTGGGACCTCACACAGTTCTCCCAGTCTCCCTCAGCTGCCATGTTGTATTTGCCTGAATCTCATTGATGGTCTGAATTCTCTTCCCTTTCAAAGGTGATTTTAGTTTTGGGAAAAGCCAGAAGTCTCAGGGCACCAAATCTGAGCTGTAGGGGGCCGAGTCACCTGGGTGATTGGATGTTTCACAAAAAAACTCTGCACAAGACGTGATACATGAGCAGGCATGTTGTTGTGATGAAGCTGCCAATCCCCAGTTGCCCACAGCTGCAGCCTTCTGAATCATCTGAATAGTTTCTGCAGAGGACTGTCCAAGTTTAATGCAATGTTTGGTGCAAATTTGTTGCTTTACTCGCTCAGTCATTTTGAATGCTATGGCCACACAGTACACACGCTCACTTAACAGTGTCTACCGGCCCCACTGACTAGTACAGTGAAGTTGTCCTTGTTCACACATGTGCATTCCAGTCCACCCTCCTTGGCTGGCAGACTACACTGATGTCACACAAACTGTTCTACTTATATTAAGAATGGCTGGACTTGCCCTGGCTGGTGTGGCTTAGTGGATTGAGTGCCAGCCTGCAAAGCAAGGTATCGCTGGTTTGATTCCCAGTCAGAGCACATGCCTGGTTTGCAGGCCAGGTTCCCAGTAGGGGGTGCACAAGAGGCAACCACACATTCGTGTTTCTCTCCCTCTTTTTCTCCCTCCCTTCCCCTCTGAAAAAATAAAATGAACTCTTAAAAAAAAAAGAATGGCTGGACTTTTCCCAGACAGACTTCATATGGCTATGGCTACCTTAACAGACAGTGCAGGGCCTGACTTTTAAACGTGGCATTCAATGACCTCTGCAGATGGCCAGTGCGCTCGCCAGCCTCTTGTGTCACTGCTTCCCACACCTGGCGCACTCTGGCCATGGAACAGCCCTGTTGTCCCCCGGCTGCTGGTACAGTACACAGGATTACAAAGACAACCAATTATACTGCAATACCATCATGAAAATATAAAACAAACTTGGAACATAGTAATATATCCACTTCTTTTTTTAAAGTATATTTTATTGATTATGCCATTACAGTTGTCCTATTACCCCCTGCATTCCCCTCCACCCTGCACACCCCTCCCCCACTATTCCCCTCCCTTTAGTTTATGTCCATGTGTCTCAAGTTCTTTAGATTCTATATTTCCCATACTAATCTTGCCCTCCCCCCTATTTTCTACCTACCATCTATGCTGCTTATTCTCTGTACCTTCTTCCCCCTTCTCCTCCTCCCACTCCCCTGTTGCTAACCCTCCTTGCGATCTCCATTTCTGTGGTTCTGCTCCTGATCTAGCTGTCCTCTTAGTTTGCTTTTGTTTTAGGTGTGGTTGTTAATAACTGAGTTTACTGTTGTTTCACTGTTCATATTTTCCATCTTCTTTTTCTTAGATAAGTCCCTTTAACATTTCATATAATAAGGGCTTGGTGATGATGAACTCCTTCAACCTGACCTTATCTGAGAAGCACTTTATCTGCCCTTCCATTCTAAGTGAAAGCTTTGCAAGATAGAGCAATCTTGGATGTAGGTCCTTGCCTTTCATGACTTGGAATACTTCTTTTCAGTCTCTTCTTGCCTGGAAGGTCTCTTTTGAGAAATCCGCTGACAGTCTGATGGGAACTGCTTTGTAGGTGACTGTCCCCTTATCTCTTGCTGCTTCTAGGATTCTCTCCTTCATTTTAATCTTGGCTAATGTAATTATGATGTGCCTTGATGTGTTCCTCCTTGGGTCCAACTTTTTTGGGACTCTCTGAGCTTCCTGGACTTCCTGGAAGTCTATTTCCTTTGCCAGATTGAGGAAGTTCTCCTTTATTATTTGTTCAACTAAGTTTTCCACTTGTTGCTCTTCCTCTTCCCTTTCTGGTACCCCTATAATTTAGATGTTGGAATATTTGAAGATGTCCTGGAGGTTCCTAAGCCTCTCCTCATTTTTTTGAATTCTTGTTTCTTCATCCTTTTCTGTTGGTTGTTTCTTTCTTCCTTCTGGTCCACTCCCTTGATTTGAGACACAGTTTCTTTTCCATCACTATTGGTTTTCTGTGCATTTCCCTTCGTTTCACTTAGTTTAGCCTTCATTTGTTCATCTAGTTTGTGACTAAAATCAATCAGTTCTGTGAGCATCCTGATCACCAGTGTTTTGAACTGTGCATCTGATAGGTTGGCTATTTCTTGGTCTCTTAGAGTTATTGGCTCTGGGGCTTTCAGCTGTTCTTCTTGAGCCATAATATTTTGGTCTGTTCACGCCTGTTATGTATGAGGGGCAGAGCCTTAGGTGTTTACCAGGGCGGGGGCAACCCAAGTCTCTGGGTTGTGATGCTGTATGTGGGGTCGGGGTCAGGGAGGGGCAATGGTGGTCCCCTCTGCTGCTTCCCGCAGCTGGAGCCTGTGTGGTCTCTCTCTCTGCTTGCTCCTTCACCTGGTTTATCTGCACTCGAATGTGTGACTGCAGTCAGGCAGCCGCCTTGTGCCCTCACTGGGTCTGACCATTGCAACCCCACACCTGGGATCTGCCAACCACCCCGGTGGGCCTGGGTTGGTCAGGGTGCTTTTTCCTGCTTGACCCCACTCCCTCAGCTGCTGGCTCCGCCCCTCTTACCGGTCTGGCTGAAGGGTTCATTGTTGTCAGACTTCCGTATAGTTCAATTTTCTGTGTTTTGGTTGCATTTTTGTTACTAAAACTTTGTTGTCTTTAAACTTAGTTGTGCGAGGAGGCACAGTGTTTCCACCTACGGCTCCATCTTGGCCGGAAGTTTATATCCACTTCTTTATCAACCCACTTAACAACAAATCCCACGTGCAAAATAAGGCCAATTCTGACACCTGGTCTAACATTACAATCTGCCCCCTGCTCCCAACACACACCCTCGAGCGCCTCGGGCCCCCGCTACCCTTCCCAGTACTTTCCCATAGCTCTTGTGATCTCAAACTACAATACATGTTTGTGCATGTGGTTATTATTTAAATTCTCACCAGGGAAGGCATCTTCCACTGTTTTTCCACCTTGATTCCCAGAACAGTACCTGTACATAGCAGGCATTGAACATATGAATGAACGAAGAAATAAATGGACAAGTCTGCACTATTCCACCTGACCGGGGCCAGCATCCTCTCACCTGGATCACTGCTCAGCAGCCTCCCGCCTGGTCTCCTGGCTCCCTCCCACCCACTACCGTCCTTTCCCACACTCCACCCCCTTTAAGAAGGGAGTTTTCATGAGGTTGTGATTCTGGGACAATTTTTCCCATTGGTGTGCCTTCCGCAGCGCTTGACACAGAGGGCACACTCAAGCACTTGTTAAGAGAAGGGAAAGAAAATCCATCTTTCAGACCCATCGTGGGTGTTAGGTGTTCTTTGTGGTGATGGAGCGGGTGGTGGGTCTGGGTTCTGGGCATCTGGCCCCACCCTTGTCTCGCACTGGCTGACTTCTGGGGATCCTGACCATCTCCCCAACCTCGGTTTCCCTGGGTGCAGAATTAGAAAGTTGGCCCAGATGAATTGCTTTTAAACTTTCTTTTTGTTTTTTATTACTTAAAAATTACTATTATTATTTTTAGCCCTCACCTGTGGATATGTTCATTCATTTGTGTGAGAAACAGAGGGAGAGAGAAAGAGAGAGAGAAACACTGATGTGAGAGAGAAGCATCAATCTGTTGCTCCTCCTACGTGCCCCGACCCGGGTCAAATCCGCAGCCCAGGTGCTTGCCCCGACTGTGGTCAAGCCCACACCTTTTGGTGCGTGGGACAACGCTCAACCAACGGAGCTGCCCGGCATGGGTTTTTTTCATTTTTAATTAGTAGAAATAAATTTCTCAAGTGAAATCTTCAGGGAAATTCTATTAATAAAATAGCCAAGAGCAGAGCAGTGAGTTGCTGGAGGCAAGGGGTTGCTGGGGTGGATGGGTTGGGACAGTGGACGCGAGCCTCATCAAACCATCAGGAGGAGGAGTCTGGGTCTCTCCAGGTCCCGGCTCCCGCCCCGCCTCCCACACATGCCTGGTGTCTTCAGCTCTGTTTCTTTTTGTTTGCTGTCTGTCTCAACCACGCTCCCTCGGGGCCACACAGCCCCCCTTCCACATTCACATTGGGACCTGCCTGCCCCAACCAGCTTTTAAGAGTCATGCCCTGGCTGTGGTGGCTCAGTTGGTCGGAGCGCCATCCTGTCCCACACAGACCGAGAGGTCTCCGATTTGGTCCCTGGCCAGGGCACACACCCTGGTTGGGGTGCATGGGAGGGGGCAACCAACCGATGTTTCTCTCTCTCACATCGAGGTTTCCCTTCTCCCCTCTCTCCCTTTCCCTCTCCCTAAAAGCAGTGAAAAAATGTTCCCACGTGAGGATTAAAAAAAGTTTTAAAAAAGAATTCCCCACTTGCTTACCAGTCACTGCTCCACCCCTCCCCGACCCACTCTCTGCAAGTCGTATCTGCAGCCCTGAGAGCAGCTTTGGGAAAATGACTGGCCCCATGTAGTTACATGGTGGCTGCATGTAGTATTAAATTTTCCCCTCATGTAATCTGTCTGGGAATAGAAAAACCATGTAAGCAATTTCCTTGTAGTAAAAGAAAGCCCTCATAGTAAAGATCAACCACAGGAAAGAACCACTCCAAAAAGTTCCTAAAATACTGCCACTCTTGCCCCACCGCCTTGAACTTGAAGTTCTTTCTGTGTCTAACCTTAAGCTTACCTGCTTCAGTCCCATCAGCCTCTGCCTTCCAGATGCATAGCTTTGCACCGTGATCAGACTGGGAGGCAATTCCCCGGGTTCCACACCTAACTCGCAGTGCAACTTTGGGCAAGTCACCAGCCCTGTCTGAGCCCCAGCAAAGTGAGCCAGCTCCCACCAGCTTCTCCCAGCCCCCACTGCCTCCTACCTGTCTGCAGCAATGGCGGTCATGGAGTAGATGCTGACGAACATGGCTGTGACAGGGAAGAGGTTCTGGAAATAGCAGAAGGTGCGGCCAAAGTACCAGATGTTGTGGCTGGCGTAGACGAAGTTGAAGACGGCGTTGAAGGCGGCCATGCAGAGGTCGGCCACGGCCAGGTTGACAATGAAGTAGTTGGTGACTGTGCGCATCCTCTGATGGGCCAGGATGATCCAGATGACTGTTGCATTGCCCATCACGGCCACCAGCACGAGGATCAGGTAGGCTGCAGCCCACAGTGCCAGCTGCCAGCCGGGCATGGAGAAAGTCGTGATGCCTGTGGTGTTGCTCTCAAGGTCAGATGAGCTGTTGGTATCAGCACAGGTTCCCATGGCTGCCTCTGGGCCTGGGACGAGTGTCTGGCTCCTCAGTTCCTTCTGGACCCAGGTGCTCTGCCTGGATATGCTACAGGAGAGGACTCCTCCGCGACGGGAGTGTACAGGGCAGAGAGGAGGAGGTAGAAAGCCAGACACGTCAGGGAAACCGGTGGTCACTCCCAAGTCTCAAACAGACATGAGTCAGGCTGAGCAGAGAGCGGGTTCCAGAGCCGTTGGCATTTCAGATTCTCATGTCCCGGCCTGACTTCTCCAATGTCACATGGAAATCTAGAATCCAAGACCCGGTTTCAAAGCAGGAGATATCCTTATTAATTAGGAGTCAACCCCTTCACTGCAGAAATGGAAAGACGTATTCCAAGGGGGGATGTGACCAGCCCAGGCCACTCAGCAAATTGGTGACAAGTCAGGACTAAACCCAGGTCCCTCCTAGCACCACTCAGAAACTGCTCTGGACCAGACGGGCACACAGGCAGTAGCCTTCGGATCCCACTGGTCGGCTGCACAGCCGGCTTTCTCTCCGGGCTTTGGGGTGCCGACGGGCTGTGGCCGGGCTGCCAGCTCTCAGAGCGGCTGCCTTTCCCACTGCTCTCCTGTGCGGGCCAGTGAGGGCCTTGGCAGAGGTGGTGCCTGCTCATGAGTTGGGGCTCTGGCTCCCGCCCCTCATTCCACCCCTGCTTGGATGGCCCAGCCTTGTTTCTGGAGGAAAGATTTAGGACTGGCTGCCAGGCAGGGAGACCGAGGGGAAAAAGGGGCAGCAGGGGTGGGGGCTGGCATGGAGGGCGCAGTCCTTGGTGGGGTGTTTATATTCGCCCTGGGCCAGGAGTTGCATCTAGAAAGTGATTAGGGGCCTGTACTTGGGAGCCAGACTGAGTGTGAGTGGGTTTCCCTGACACCAGACATTGAACTTCTGCTTTCCTAGCTGAAAAAAAAAAGGAAAAAAATGTGTACATCCCTTGGTATGCAGCAGGTTCTTGAATAATGTTTCACTCAATGTTGTTTCATTATAACATTGATGGGATGTCATAGGAGCTTAACTTTTGTTTACATCGATTAGCTTAGTGTAAAGTTGGTTTTATTATTAACGTTGTTTTGCTTAAAGTTGCAGAAGTTATTGATGATGATAAATGAAGACTTGTCATATTTGTGAGTTTTAAATAAGATGATGCATGTAAAGGGTACTAATTAGCACAGGGGCTGGCCCAAAGGAGCCCCCCATAGAGTTGGGGGCTCTGCAGAGAAGACGGAACTCCAAGCCCCTCTAACTAGCTCTTAAATGATGCTGATGGCGCTGGTCCTGGGACCTCACTCTGAGAACCACTCTCACAGGACAAGGACAGGGCTCACTGCCTCTTCTGTGAGCCCTGGGAAGGCTAGATGGAGCTGCTCCCCAGGGGCAAACACACAGGAACCTGCTCTTGGCCTTTGACTGTGTGCATGTGTCGGCCACTGAGTGAAGCTGCAGTACTGTTCCTGAGAGACTGAACACGTGTGGCTGTGCACACCTGTGTGTGTGTGAAACCTGAAGGCGGCAGAGTGGGTCCCTCATTAAAGCAGAGGGGGGCTCTCATTCCCTGGCACTGGTGGCCTTGCTGTGCTCAGCATGTGGTTGGTCTGGGAATCCAGCCCTGCACCTTGGGGAGGGTCTGCTTCCTCGGCCCTTACTCCTCCAGTGGCTGTGTGTACTGTGGGGCTCTTGGGACTCCTGCCTTCCCAGAGTCTGCTCTGGACACAGCGGGCTCTGGGCCTGGCCAGGCCACGGGGTGGGGGCCTGCTGCCTCTATGGAGCGAGCCACCAGCCTCTGTTTGGATGTCTGTACTTCGCTGAAGGGCCTCTGCCTTTGATCTTTGGTGGCAGCAGCAGCAATCGCTCAACTCTGGGGCTTGTTTCAGTCTCCTGCTCTGCTGGCCGGGGTTCAGAGGCAGAATGTGTAGAACAGGATATAAGCACAAGACAGCTTTCTCTCTTTGCTGTTCTGCTTCTTGCTCCCAGGCAGCCAGAATTTGCTGAGCTTCAGGTGCAAGCACAGCGCAGGGCTGGGACAGTGGAGAGAGTATCACGTCGTAGAAGTCCATAATAGGGCAAGCCCCCAGCCCCCCTTCGTCCTGCCATGGCCATTGCCTATGTCACGGGGGGGTCTCTTTTGGAGCTATTAAACCTGAGTTTTGATTCCCTGCTTAAGCCATATGCTCTTGCAACTTTCCAAATATGTGCCTGTAGCTTTAAGGAAGGAGAGGGTGGGGGTCGCCGCAGACTAAGGGGCTACTGATCAGCCTCCCTGCTCAGGGTTGACCTGCTGAGTATGTTGCTTTACAATGGCCTTGAAGGCTAGTCTTTGGGAAAAGAGAAAAAATATTTGAATTCTTTTAGCTCCTATGGGCACATGAAGACTCTGGTTTGCTCATTGAGGTTTGTGTATGGGACATCCCCTCCACTAGCAAGTGGAGGGGGAAAGGCTGGCCATTGGTTCTCCCTGGGATTGGCTGAGCTGATGACACACAGGTTGGGGAAGTCTAGGAAGTGACTTTGGTTCAGAGCGTAGAGTGCAGGGCGTTTATTAGGGGTCGGCACCTGGGGAAGGTGCGGTGGGTGGAGGAGGAAGTTGAGCCGCCATGCGGGAGACGGCAGCCTTGGACAACCCCATGGGTCGCTTGGACTAGAATGGCCCTTTAGAGTTGCCCTGTGTCAGGCAAAGGTGGCCAGTCTTTACACTTCCACAACGACCACTGGGTGTAAGCTGCCCCAAGGAGGTGCATGGTCTTGTACAAGGCAGCTCTTTGCAGCTGAGACGATGGCAGAAGGACGCAAGAGCCGAACACGGTCCGCTTAGAGCACGCCCAGCATGCCGTAGAGTCTGGGAGCCCATGTCAGTGTCAGCCACGGCTGAACAGCAGCCTCCCGGTGTGCGGGGTGTGAGCTCACCGGTTCTCCTCATTGGTTTGTGCTGTCCTGGCTCCTGGGCTGGAGGCCTGAAGACTGGAGTTGAGAGATGAACTGTTTTTTCAGGGAGGAGAAGGTGGGGGTAGCTGCAGGGATGAGAGGGGTAAATGGAGAGAACAGAGGACTCCCGGAAGCGTTGAGGACCGGGTGCTTCTCCAACAGTGTCTGAGAGAGGACGCTGCTGGGCTTGGGCCACTTGCTCACGGCCGCAGTGAGCCCCACGTAGTCTCACGGGCCTTAGTGCTGGAAAGTTCTGTGGGTTGTCTAGTTGCCACATAGTTCGCTTGGACTGGGCAAAGTGAGGACGAGGACAACGCAGAGAGCTTTTTATTCAGCTAAGTGAATCCGTTCGGAAGGCTCAGTCTTCCTTCTGAGCCCTTTCTGCTTTGGGGGCTAAAATGCCCTTTCTTTCATGAAATAATGGTGGTGGCAGGAGGTAGTTAGACTGGCTTTCTTTTCTCTCTAAAATTACTAACTCAATGGAATAAAAAGTTGGTGACCCATATGGTTCCCTCTGTTAGGTTTTTGATATTTTATTGGTCCACGAAATTAAAGGATCCAGGGCCCCCAATTTAGTTTCTCATTTAGAGGAGGGGAGAGGGAGCCCCCAAGATCAGAGGGCTCGCCCAGGTCCCATCGTCAGTGAGGTGGGGCCACGCTTCTGCTCACTCCCTCTGCCCTCCACCGCCTTTCCTGGGCTGCTCGCCTCCTCTGTCCCAGACCCAGCAAAGGCCCCTCCCTGCGGCCTGGGTGGGCAGCTGCTCCTCGGGGCCTGGGCTGGGTCCTGTTTGGGTCCTGTGTCTAGGAGAGTGGCCAATGCATCACAAGTGCCCTATACGTGTGGGCTGATTGACAATGAATAAAACTTAAATGATGACTCAGGGATGAGGGATAGGAAAACTTATAAATATATCAGGTATCTATGTACCTACTTACATCTGACACATATAGATATGAAAACCCTGAACTGAAGGGACTACCCCTGATGGTGGGATTTTAGGCAACTCTGAGTGGGCAGAGCAGTATAACACCTGGCATATTGGCACATAGTAGATACTCAACAAATATCAGGTGTGTAAATGAATAACAAATAATGAGTAAAGTTTAAAATATCATCCTGCCAGGGGTGAAGGGAGTAGCATTCTTGTTTTCACAGGACCTAAAGCTTAAACGGAAGGCACATGTCTGCGTAGGATGGGGGGCTTTGGGAAGACATTCAGGTCTCCGTAGCATTCCAGGATTTATTCTCCATGGACAGGCCCCCTTTGACTGTGAGCTAGAGGACTGATTCCCCCCTGGCCTGAGCACCTGTGGCCCAGAATCTGGGGCTTCAGTGGAGGGGGAGCACTGGCCCCCGCCCAGAGCAAGGGCTGCAGCTGACACCGTTTTTAAACACTGCGAGCGTGCCGGGGTGGTGTCTCACCCTGAAAGCCTGAAGTTTATCTGGCTGGAAAGGAGAGGCTGCCAGTGTTTACATCTGCTGTGGTCCTGGTGTACACAGAGCTTAGAGCTCTTAACATGAAACAAGTTCATTTCTCAATGTCAGGCTCCAGCAAAATCTGCCCATTTATGGCAGGCAGAGGGGGAAGTAGGTGAGGCTTGCCCTAGGAGGAGGCACCCCAACACCTCCTTGCTGATTGGATAACTGGGGGTCATCCCAGAGGCAGCCTGGGTGCAGACAGAGGGAACTTGGTGTCTGCCCAGGGCATTGGCGGGTATGGCAGCAAGCTCTGTGGCGTGGATGAGGGAGAAAAGGGGGCTGGCAAAGGGTCAGTCCAGCCCTGGGCCCTGCAGCAGGTCTGCTGACTGGGTAGGTGCCCCGATGGCCAGCACAGAGTTAGGAGTAAAGGTCACATCTCTGCCTTCCTGAAGCTCCTGGCCAAGTTGGGGGCCAAGTCCCAGTGCAGCAGAGAGAATTCACCATAAGCTTCAAGTTTCAGACGAGGGAGGAAGAGGCCTTTGGGGTTTTGAAGAGTGAGTGCCACTGCCCCTTGAATGAGTCCTGGAAGTAATGGAGGGGGGGACATGGGAATGATCACGACAGAAGGGTTGGACTAGGCTGGCGGGTGCCCAGGGTCTCTGCAGGAATGGGACAGGAGGGGTAGCAAGTATAAATTTCAGTTCACAAACCCAGGGTTGCAAGAAAGGTCTTATTTCCTTATTCTCCAAAAGTTGACTTAGTCTTGACTTCTGGTCTCCAGCTTATTGAGCTGCAGGGAAATCCAACTGGGGCTGTCCAGCAGCAAGGCATCTGGGGTGGGGCCTGTACTGGTCATTAATCCACACAGGTCACTGTGCTGGTGCCTCTCCTTGCTTTTGCAGGGTCCTTGAGATCAGGCGACTGTTGTTTCTGAGACGCGTGTGGGACCTCGGAACTGGGAGCTTAGCTGGGGATTGGGTCCCAGAGGTCCATCTTTACAGAGTGCCCCTCATCATGGTCATTCCTCCCAGGCCCTGCCTGGGAGAGAGACTGAATACTCACTTCTCCAGCCACACAGTCAGTCCTCCCCCAGCCCCAACTCCTCAAGGAAGTCCTGCTTCTAGAAAGCACAGCCTGTTCCTCCAAACCCTACTGTCCTTCATGCTTTTCCATGGTGTCTTTGATAAGGCCAGAATATCAGCTATAAAAAAACTCTCTGCTTTCCTCACGGTCTCAGACATCTTTAACTGTCAGACCTTCCTAGGAAGTAAAAAGAAAATATTGGCACTCTATCCTTCAAGGGTGGCCAAGAAAGGTAGAAAAAAAACTGAAGCTAAGTTTCCGTATTAAAATGATCAGAACATCCATCTTTTGCTCCAGAGATGAGGCTGAAAAGGGAGAGTGTGGGGTAATGGGAGAGCCTTGAGTGTTTTGGGGGGGACTTTGTCACCAAAGGTTGACAAAGGTTGTCCTTCAAGGACCCTTCGGTGCCACCTCCTTGAAGAGACACCAGCTCTTTGGGCCACTGGGCCTTTTGACCATTGGTCATGACCCTGTGGGGGGCACCCAAAATCATTTGCAAAATATGTCTCTGCCTACCCACTTCGTAGTAGGGAAGCAGGGCCTGACCTCGTCACAGGCCTGGCTCTAGAGCTCGCTGGCCCTCACAATGTCATCTTGGGTCACTCAAGTTTAGTTCCACTAAGATGACACAGAAGCTGGGGGATTCTGAAGACCCCCTGACCAATGGGAAATGGGGTTGAATAAAGGTGTTATGTGCTTTCAACTCACATTGGAGCCCCATCTAGTCCTTATTATACCTTGTTATAAAATTTTTTTTTCACTCAGCCAAAAACTGTGCCTGGATCTGTAATCTCTTTTGTCCATTTCCACCGAGTTCAGGTCACTGTTACCGCCAGATTTCCTGCAACAGTCTCTGTGCCCCATGCCCGTCCTCCAGCTCTGCCCCAGAGATTTTTTTAAATGTATTGATTTGGGAGAGAGATAGGAAGAGAGGGAGGGAGTGGGAAGAGAGAGATAGAGAGATAGAGAGATAGAGAGAGAACATCAATTTGTTGTCCCACTTATTTATTCATTCATTGGTTGATTCTTGTATGTACCCTGGCTGGAGATTGAACCCGCAACCTTGGTGTATTGGGACAATGCTTTAACCAACTGAGCTACCAGTCCAGGGCTTACACAGGGGTCTTTTAAAAACACACATGTGACCATGCACTTCCTGCTTAAAACCCTTCAATGACTCCCCATTGGTCTCAGGGTTGAGAGGGAAGCAGCCCAGTCCTTTACCAGGCCTGACTGCTACCTGTCCCTCAGGAGCACTTTCCCCTTCCTTCTTTTAGCAGCAGAGCCTCCCTGAGTGTTAGCTGCCTCCTGGCCACCTCCTGGCTGCCTAGCTCAAGACTGCATTTCCAAGGCCCTCCCCGCACTTTCCAAGTTAGACGTGGTCACACAATTAAGATATGGCCAATGGGATGTGGGCAGAAATTTGTATATTTTCAAGTTCTCATCCTTAACGAGGGCCTGATTGCCCGTCATGTTCACTGCCCCCTTCCCACTGTAGGCAGCTGCTGTCTTTCATCCAGAGAGGGAAGCCATACGTTAAGGACGGCAGAGCCCAGGCTGTTACATGAGAAGGAAAAACAAAACAAAACAGAGCAAACCTTCTCTCTTATTTGAGACACTGTATTTTGAGGTCTCTCTATTACAGCACTTAGTGCTAAATAATAATACACTAGCCTTTAAGAACTTTTTTGACGCTTGCCCAAGTTAACTACCTTTGTTCTTTACTCAGTAGCAGTCCTGCACTTTCCTCCTTGTTAACACACTGATCTGTCATACCTGTTCAGTGCACTTTCCCTCCCAAGCTCAGAAATCCCGAGGCAGGGAACCATGCCTGTCTCGATTATGGCCACGGCCTCCGTCCCCTCCACCATCACTGGCTCGCAGTGTATGCTCAGTGGTATTTTTTGACGATATAAGTGAGCGATTGGATAAGTGAATGAACACACTGAAGCAATTTGGATGTCATATTAGGGATGCTTCCTTGCTGTAAGAAAGAGTGACTTAAACAAATAGGTGCTTATTTTTCTCACATAACAGGAAGTCTGGAGATAGGTGATTCCATGCTGAACAGTCCAGCAATATCGAAATTTCTATGAGAATTTTGAGTTTTCTCATGGCCTTTCACCTCATGGCTGTAACAGTTCCAAATATGATGTTCTTCCCTGGCAGCATCCCATCCCAGGAAGGGGGCAGGCGGGGGGAAAGGAACCACTCCGTCCAGGCCTGTCTCTTTTGTCCGGGAGGACAGTCTCTCCCGGGACCCTCCCGGCATATGTCCCTTACATCTGCTTGGGCAGACGAGGTCATGTGACTGTTCCTAGCTGCATGGGAAGGTGGGAGAGGGAACATCTTTTTTTCTTGAAAACCCAGCTGTGTTCTGGCCTTGTGGTACTGGTGGCAAGAAGCCAGTTCTGAGAGCCTTCGCCCCTCCTTGCCCACAGAGTCCTTTTATGGGAAGTCCCAGGGACCACAGGGTATTGTGATGTGGTCACAAATGATCACACATTGTGCTCGATGCTGGAGAACATCACTTTCTATCCCTTGAAAATCTCTCCTTAACTGTGGTCCACCCAGGAGACTGCGCACTGCCAGTGGGCTCGGCTGTTTCCGTGCATTTGGGTGCCTGCCAGTACTGTGGCCACAGTAGTGGCTACTGAGTGCCAACCATGTGCCTGATGATTGAACAAGTTACGCAACCTCTTTGTGTCTCATTTTCCTTGTCTGTAATATGGGGCTGGTTATACTACCTCATAGGCTTGTTGTGAGAACTATAGTAGTCATACAGGCAAACTGCTTAGAATAGTACCTGGCACATAGTCCTGGCTGGTGTAGTTCAGTGGATTGAGCGCGGGCCTGTGAACCAAAGGATCGCAGTTCGATTCCCAGTCAGGGCACATGCCTGGGTTGCAGGCCAGTTCCCAGCAGGGGACTCACGGGAGGCAACCATACATTGATGTTCCTCTCCTTCTGTCCTTTCCTTCCTCTCTAAAGATAAATTTAAAAAAAAGAATAGTACCTGGCACGTAGGGCTAAATACATGTTTGCTGTTAATTAAAAAATATATGTATATATATATTTGAATATTTTATGTATTTATTCTTAGAGAGATGGGAAGGGAAGGAGAAAGAGGGAGAGAAATGTAATATGTAGTTGCCTCTTGCACACTCCCAGATGGGGGCCTGGCCCACAACCCAGGCCTGTGCTCTGACTGGGAATTGAACCAGCAACCCTTTGGTTGACAGGCCCGCACCCAATCCACTAAGCCACACCAGCCAGGGCTGCTGTTGTTAATTTATTACATCCCAATTTCTCAGATGGGAATATAAGCTCATAAAGGTTAGGTCACTTGTCTGAGGTCACACAGTTGGAGGAGCCAACAGTCTAAATCTGGTCTGACTCCACGGAGTGTGGCTGCTCTGATGACAAGCTTTTCCAGAATGTCCCACAGGTGAGTCGTTTTGCCACACACACAATTTATTTGTCCTTGTAGGGCCCAGGTGGAATGCCACCTCCTCCTGGAAGCCTCCCAGGGCACTGCTATCTGTTCTTCACTGGCACTTGGCAGGCCTTTCTAGAAAACACAAGCGCTGCCCCTTGTCTCTTCTCTGGAGGGCAGAGAGTGCCAGCCTTGCCCCCCCTTGTGGTCATTAACACAGACACAGTCTTAGCCCTGGGTGACACATGTCCAGTTCTGGTAAGGACACTGATACCCAGACAAGGCACTCACCAGAGGCCACCCAGCCAGTACCAGCAGAGATGTTCCTGGTGCTCAGGCCTTCAGCAGCGCCCCACGCAGCGCCCTTTTCTTGCTCAGGTCTCCTCCCTTGTGCGAGCACTTGGTAGAGACAGCAGCTCGTCCAGAGGAGACACTTACAGTTGGGTTCATCGGGGGGCCCACCTGGAAGATCCTGGCCTGAGCATTAACAAGGAGACTGACCATACACCCCTCACACCCCTCAACCTCTCCCTTCCCCTTTCACGGCGCCCTTCACCCACCTTTCGCCTCCACCTCTCAAATCTCCTTGCCCCTCAAAAAAAAGAGGGAGACCATGTCTTCTTACTCATCTCTAATCTCCCACCATCAGCCCCCTGCTCCTACCTGGGCTCAGTTCACCTGCTGCATGTGTGCAGCCTGCACAGCGTGTGCTTCCTAGGGCTTGAGCGCCTGTACTATACAGTTGGCAACACTAGAGGGCGACCTCACCACTTTAATCCTTTTGACCGCAAGGGCTTTAAACAGCCACTCAGTCTGGTGATGGTGATGACGTCAACCACAATGACCACAGTGACCACGATGACCATGAACACAGCCAGGACTACTATGGTATTTATTGAACAAAACATCCTGTAATAAGCATGCATCATCTCTAATCAGCAGGTCTTCCCACGCCCACCCCTATCTCCTGCTGTGTTCTGCATCCCAGGAAATGGACCACTTCTGCTCAATTACCCAAGCCTGGAACCTGGGCATCAAATCACCACCATCTTCTTTCTTGCTCACTCCCTCCCAACTATCACCTACTCCTGTCCATTCTGTAGCTTGAATCTTAACCTTTCCATTTCTCTCCACTCTCTCCTGTTCTTGCCTGAAACCCTGGTGTAGGCCAGCAGTTCCCGAACTTTGCTGCCTTTAAGAATCACCTGGGGAGCTTTGAAAATGCCTGATGCCACGGCACACCCCAGACCGATTAAGTCGGGATGTATGGGTGTGGGAGGCAGGCCTTAGTGCTTTCTAAAGACCCCAGGCTGTTCCAGCTTCCTGCCAAGCGTGGGAGCTACTCTTTCCTTGTTCTGAGACCCCCTTCCACACCCGCTCACCCCTGCAAGTTCCAGTTTGTCTGACAGGTCTCTCTTTAACTTCTCTGACTCCTGGAAGCCTACCTATAACATACCCAGATCCAAGCAAGTGCTCCTCCCCATCTCCACACTCACCACACCGTATTGTACTTGCTTTTTCAAATGTCCACCTTCCCTGCTTACACCGCCCCCCGCTTTCCCACTGAGAGAAAGGACTGTAGAATACAACTAATTTTTACAACACAAGAGCTACATTTTATTGTTCTTTTTAAAAAATTATTTTTATTATTATATTGTTATTGGTTTTAGAGAGAAAGAGGAAAGCGGGGGGAGAGAGAGAGAGATACATTGGCATGGATGTGCAATTCATTGGTTGATTCTTGTATGTGCCCTGACCGGGGATCGAACCTGCAACCTTGGTGTATGGGGATGATGCTCTAACCAACTGAGCGACTCATTCTTGTGATTTTGAATTTTGTCTCAGGTTTCTATTTTTACAGTTTTTCTGTTTATTATGATCAAAGCATAAAGAAATACCTTTCCTCTTTAAATGTGGATGTACATGTAGAGATGTCTGTTCTTAATACTTTCAAAACCATTTTTTAAACCTTTTTTCTGCTTAAAATTCCCAAACTGTGGCTAATATCTGCCCAGGGGCTTTGAGACTATGGACAAATACACAAAATTCTCATGGTTTATGGAAAAACGAAGCCCAAACCATTTTATGCGGGAAGGGAAACCAAGGAACAGATGGGCTGAGTTCAGGTTTGGGTGTCTGTGCTGGGGTCCTGCCTTTGCCTGGAACGGCGGTGGGAAGAAACACCTGGGCTGTGTAGGGAGCCAGAGTCCGGCCTTGCTCCTCCTACCATGGTTGTGCAAGTCAGCGCCCGGTTTCACAAAGGAAGAATCTCAGACCTAAGAGCCGAATTCACCACCAGAGGTCTTACGAATAAGCAGGAGAGGCAGAATTCAAATTCAGTCCTTTTCGCTGTGCCAGGATGGGTCCGAGGGCCCAGACTCACTTTCCTTTCACTCTTTACAATTTTTTGAATTTAATTTTATTAAAGTAATACACTTATATAGTATAAGATGCTAGCTAACACCATGAGATATAAAACTGTAAAAAGTGGTCCCCTGTAAAGGTCCTGAACCCAATTCTAGTCCCCTGGATGCAACTGATTTCAATTCTTTCAGCTGTTTTTCTGAGATTTATGTCCATATGTCTTACTACCACAATAACATTGCTACTTCTTGACTTGTAAATTTGTTATTGCCTTTTGTTTTTTTTGAATGAGGTGACATATTTGGCTGGTTTTGTTTCTAATTTCTTAAACTGAAGGAAGTCAAACATTTTCCTTCTCCTGTTTTAAATTAGAAGAATTTAAAGCCGTGTTTTCATTGAGTACAGCTTTATCACGACTCCTAAGTTTAGATGTATATTTATTTCATCATTTTCTAAAAACTTTTATTTTAATTGCAATTTTCTCATTGATCTAAGAGTTATCTTAGAAGAGTGTTTTATAATTTTTAAGAAGTGCAAAAAATGGGGGGATCGGGTTTTTTTCTTGTTGATTTCTAGCTTTATTTGCCTGCATCGGCACATGTTGCATGTGAAATCACTGCTTTTTATTAAAGTTTCCACTGTGGCCATGTACACAACTAATTTTGGTAAACTTTTCAGGGACATGTGAAAAGGATGTATATTCTTTATTTCTAATATTTAAAATACTAAACATGTCTATTAAATTAAACTTGATTGTATTACTCAATCCTTTTCTATATGATTATTTGCTTGCTTGACCTACCCAGCTTTGAAAGCAGTGTACTGAGATGTCCAACTGTATCTTTTTTATGAAGTTTGTCTGTAGACCTAGGGATTTTTACCGTACGTGCTTTCGTTGTTGTGCTGTTTGGTGCACGCGGTCCGCAGCTTTCCCACAGGTGTTGAAGTCCCAGCCTGCATGACCTCACCCGCCATCTGCTCCGGTCTTGTACATCTTGTACATCGTGTGGGTACCGATGCCGTGACTCTAGATTTCTGTGTGTTCGCTGGTGCCTGCTATCTCCTAGCTCATTCCTTTGTTTAAAACTTTTTCTTTTTACTTCTGTTGGTATGTTTCGTGTTAACAACATAGAGCTAGCTTTTTGTAATGTACCAGATGGTCTGTTTTTTGATAGGAGTGTGAACCCGTCACATTTGACGTTGTAAGTGAACTACTTTATTTCTTCTGTTGTATTTTACACTTATCTTTATTTAGCGCTGTGTGGCTCCTTTCACTCTATTTTTTTTCTTTTTGCTTATTGGTCAAATTCTATAATACCTGCTATGGCATTTCTATTAGCCATAATTAAATTTTTAGTACTCTATTAATACATAGAGATTAAATAACTACATGTCTCTAATAAGACATTTCATCTACCCTCTCTTTTACAGGATAAATAAAACTAGAAAGCTTTGTCTTCCCATTCTATTCTCTCCACCCAAATCCCTGGGTTTTGTTGAGATCATTTAGCTTTTTTTAGTCTTGAGCTATTTTTAAGCATAGACCTTCTATTCCAAAAGTTCTCACTTAAAGTTTCGTTTTAAAAAAATGTACCCAGCCATGCTGTTGTGATCCGTTTAGATTTAGCTGTGCCTGTTGCTCACCGCTGTGTTCTGTCTTCCCTCCATCATGAGATTTCTGTTCCGATTTAAATTTCCACTTGGTTAGTGCACTTCCTGGGGGATTCTACTTGTGAAGGATGGGTACATGGCTAGTTGCATGTATTTTCTCTAAGAATTTGCATGTCCAAAAATATTTTTCTTTTGTCTTTCAAGTGAACGATAGTCTTAGCAGGATATAAATTCTTACATTATGTTTGTTTCCTCTCAATAATCTATTGTTTCCCTGTCTTCCACATTCAGGAGCTGAAAATGAAAAATCTAACGTTTGTCTGATTCTCTTTTAGGGAACCTGCTCTTTGTACCAGACAATTGTAGTCTTTTCACTTTTCTCAGTGAAATTCAGTAATTCACTAATTTATACCATCTGTATATGGTATACGCATGGTAGTTGGTGAGTCCTTTCAGTTTGGAAGCAAGTTTTTCCTTCATGGGAAACTTTTTTTTCATGATTTCATCAATTATTTCTTATATCACTTAGGAATGTTTTCAGGTGTAAGTAGCAAAAACATTGATAAAGTGGCCCTGGTGTGGCTCAGTGGATTGAGTAAGGGCCTGTGAACCAAAGGATCATGGTTCGATTCCCAGTCCGGGCGCATCCCTGGGTTGCAGGCCAGTTCCCAGCAGGGGACTCACGGGAGGCAACCATACATTGATATTTCTCTCCTTCCCTTCCCCTCTAAAGATAAATAAATAAAATCTTTAAAAAAAACCACTGATAAAGTGGCTTGAATAAGAAGCTGCTTATTTTTCCTATTTTACACAAAGGCCATGGGTGGGCAGAGCTGCTGGCTCCGCGCCAGCTGCCCGGCAGCGCGGGGTCTGTGCCGACAGCTCCAGTTTTCTTGGGCCTCTGCCTGTGGTCACAGGGCAGCTGCTGCCACCCCAGGAACCGCATTTGCGTTCCAGGTAGGGAGGGCGCAGGAAAAGCATTGGACTATTGCCCATGCACCCCATGTTAGAAAAAAATAATCTTCCTGGACGCCAAGGTCATGGGCCAGCACGGTGTCATACAGCAAAGGAAACCAGGAATAAGTGTATTTCGCATGTCCAGCCTCCACGGAGGAGTCTGGGAAGGAAGGAGGAGGTTGGGAGTGGGGTTGAGTTAGTCAGCCAATGGCTTTTGCCATGCTTCTTCCTCTTGGATCTGGCCTGTACATCTCTTATCTTTTTATTCTGCTTTCCACCTCTTTGTGTTTTTGCTCTGCATTGAGAGATATTTCTCTCACTTTTTCTTCTAGACCGCAGATTCAATTCTCAGCACTGACTTGTATTGAATTGATACATTTAAAAGACATACTTCTTTAGTTTGCAAGAATCTTTGCACTTCTCCAATTACATCTTCTTTACAGTTTCCATAACATTTTTCTCTTTATTTAAAACCTCCTTCTGTCTTTCCTGCTGATTCTACCTTGAGTGTTCAGCTGGGGCTTCCACTCTTACGATGTGGAGTGCTTTTAAACAGGTGTGATTATTCTTTACTTGCTCATGTTTTTTTCCCCTTTGTCCTCAGGCCGTTGATGTTTCTGCAAGACCAAACCAGTAAGTGGTGGAAGGCATAGCAGTTTCTTCTCTCCTGACCCTTTGGCAAAGGAAGGGTCTGGTAAACAAACACTCCTTAACCTCTCTCTATCCTAGGTGTCCCCGGATGCTCACTGGCCAGCTGGGATCCGTTGGCTGGACGGATCATGGTGGTCAGCTAGGTGGGGCAGGCTTTTCAAGGACCACAGAGTCTGCAGGCAACCCATCCTTAAGAAGAGTTAGGGTTCCATTGGCAGGGTCACTTCTGGGGGCAAGCAATTTCCTTCCACCTGGTCCCAAAAGAAAGGTGAGCCTTCTCTCCTATCACTGGTCCTTCCACTCTAGCCCCGGAGTAGACCCCAAACCCATCCTTGCTCTGCAGACACAGGGGCTTTCTGTGGCCTCTGTTGCTCTCTCTAGGCCTCCTGGTTATGTTACACAGCGAGGGAGTGAGCAGACAGGGGGAGGGGGTAGGAGACGTGCAATGCTCAGTCAAGGAAATTTTCGGAATTGCAACTGCATGCAGGATGGCTGCCCACCACTTCAAAAGCCAGTACTAGAGAGGCAGGTGTTGATGTAAGGAAAGTGGTTTTATTCAGGTGCCGGTAACCCAGGAGACGGGGGACTCTCACCTCAAAGCCCATCTCAGCATCTCAGGCGTCCTAGCCAGTTTACATAGGGGAACCGAGGGAGGAGTGGGACTAAGGAGTTTCTGGCGATGTGCAGTTTCTCGGCTCTGCTGTTGGCTGTTTCAGTGTTATCTCCTGTACTCGTCACCATGTGGTTCCACCGACTCCGTCTGCAGTTTCACCTCCAACACCTGGGACAGGGCGTGCAGACAGCATTTCTGCTGGTTCTGACGTGAGTCGCTGGAGCCCAGTTCGTCATGGTCAGGGCCATTCCTTGGTTAAGCAGGAGCTGCAACTGCTGATGTCTACACAATACTTCTAAGGACACTTCAAATACGTGAATCTTCTATGAGGGTGTCAGTACCTTTTATTCTAATTCCATTGCAGGGTAAGTCAGAGTAGTACAAAGCTTTTATTCCCTGTTACAGATTCACTTGAATCAAGTTCGCGAAGGTTCTGCTTTAGTTTAGTATCTTGGGTATTGTACAAGCAAATGTCGCAAATCTGGGTGTGACTTTCTTGTTCGCTAAAACAGGTGTAGTGAGGCTTCTCTGGAGGCGTTCTGTCAGTAACCTGAACAATGTGAGTGATGTCAAACCGTGGGTTGTGACTCATGTTAAAACAAAGGGATAGTGTGGAAAATATAAGCATGCATCATGTGGTATTTCATGCAATCTGTGCTCAGCTGTGTGCTTTGTGTGTATGTTGGGCTATAATGTGAAATACATTTCTGGCTAATATTATAAAATGTATGAGCAATGCTGAATTAGAGGATGTTCTGGGGCAGCTGATTTGGCTTTGGAAGATGGTAAAATTAGAGGAGGATTAGATTTTTTTATTTTTCTTTTTTCTTCTTTTTACTAAAAATATACTCACCATGACTCCCTTCACCTCCAGCTGACTTTAAATTGCCAGAAACCAAAAAGTAGCCTCAACTCACAGTGGCCTTTGGCCAACCCGCTCCTTGGCTCCCGGAAGTCCAGGCTAGGCTGGTTACTGTGCAGCCAGTATGAAATACTAAGGGCTGCCTCCTGGGACGATGAGAAAACGTTGCTCTAGAGTGTGAGAGGGAAGCTTGAGGAGGCAGAATAGGAGGTGGAAGCCAGAGCCAGGTTCTGGTCCCTGCACAGGTCCTGAAGGGCTCTGTGACTCTGGATGTGCTCTGTGAGACCAAGTCACCTCGTGTGTGAGGGACAAGTCTTTCTGTCTTGATTCCCACACAGAGCTGTTTGCATGACCCATGGGAGAGAAAAACTAGGTCAGCCAATACGTTAGTAACAGAAACCAGTATTTTACCGGTATTTTGCTGATGGAAGGCCTTTTGTGTTTTCTGAGCAGGGCAGAGAGGGGTGTGGGTCTGCAAGCCAGAAAGTAGGTGCTGAAGCTGAGCTGGGCTGTTCAGCCAACAGGAAAGAGGAAGCTGAGATGCCTGAGGGAAGATACAGGAAGTAGAAAGGCGCCAGAAAGTCAGTGGGAACAGAACGGATCCCCCTGGTGACCCGACAAGTTTGTCTTCACATGTCGGGGTTGCTGGACTTCTGGTAGAAGCCTAGACAAGAACCAGAGTCTGCGGCCTGAAACGGGCTGCAGGCAGAGTCAGCCCTCATGGCCAAGGGCTTCCATGTTTAAGGAGCAGCTGCAGGTGCCCAGCACCCCACCAGGCAGCCAGACACCATGGTGGTAAGGTGGTCTTTGCCTCATGGTGCTGAAGATCTCGTGGAGAAGGGGGGTCCATCCAGGTAAATCCAGGAGTGCTGAGTGCTTTAATAGGTGGGCAAAAGTGCTTTGTAAACGGTAAAACATGAAGTCCACCCTTAAGGGCTGCTGGGGCCCCACAGCGACTGGCATGTGGCAGGGCTCTGTGGCTGGCAAGCTTTTCCTGGCACATGCCAGTCGGGAGTTTCTCAGGTCCTGGGAGTTTCTGAGTGTTGAAGGTTTCTGAGTGTTTCTGAGTGCTTCCAGTCCTTTCTCCAGTAGCGATAGGATCAAGCCCAGGCCCGACTTCCATGTTCCCCAGCCCCCGTTCTTGGCACCCTTGGATTGCTGGGAGCCTGAGGCTTCCCTCCTCGGCCAGCAGCACCCCACCTTCTGGAAGCAGCTGCCCTTTCCTCCTGAGTGACAGGTGAAGCTACAGCTGCAGGTGATGCCTGGCTGCCCTGCCACTGCCAATCAGTCCCACAGGCCTGGCCCAACGCCCCATCAGCCAGTCTTCCCGGCTGCTTTCCCAGAATGCCTGGCTGAGCCCCAGCAAAGCCAACCCCTGTGAGCGGCTCTGTCAGCCCTCTGAGAGACCAGCCTGCAATCTCCTCGGCCGGGAGGGCCTGCCCCTGTGGTGAGAAGAGGCGGGAATGCCATTTTCTCGGCCCATCAGCCTTGGCATCGCTCACTTAATCTCTGACTTACTGGAAAATGTGCAAAGGATGCGAACAGAAAATCTGTAGAACTACAAATGGCTAATCCATATGTAAAAATACACTTGACCTCACTAATCATCAGGGAAATGCAAATTAAAATAAGAGAAGACTTTTATTTTGATAAAAAGTTCGGGTGCTATACACTACACATGTAGAAACGGGCATGAAATGCAAACACACACTGTGAGCAATGCATCCACGTGTGGGGCTCAGACTCATGACCGCTAACGATACGCCCAGCCCGGCACTCCTTGAACCGCCTCTGCCGGTCCTGGTTTACTGCTAGTGCCCGCAGTGGCCTGGGGAAAACTTCCCACCTCTCTCTTTTCTCATTCCTAGTGGGGTGTGCAAACACCTCCTGAACCAGCGTGGACAGGTAGGGGGCTGTAAAAAGTTTCACGGAGAAAGCTAGCCGGAGGACACGTGTCTTGGCGGGGTGGATGGCAGGCACAGGGGCAGAGCCTGGGCTATGAGGGAGGGGTGGCTCTGGGGTCTCCCAGGTGTCACCCCCTCCCTGGCCGGTGGTTGTGGTTCATTCCCTGCTGGACTGGACAGGAGCGTGTCAGCCGTTGGCAGATCTGCCTCACGGTTATTTAGTGCCTGCTGTGTTCTCGGTACAGCGCTCCATAACTTCATTTGCTTCCTTGAAGGGCCTCATTTCACAGGTGGCATGGGTGTCCTGAGAGGGTAACTAGTGTCCCCAGTGTCCTCATTCAGAGTTGGCTTCCATGTGGGAGAGCTGGCATGGGACCCCCGCCCCCGTCCTGACTGAATGAAATGTTTTTCACAACCTAGTGCTGCTTCAGGGAGCTCAGCCCTCCTTCAGCGTGTCCCGTTGGTCCTACTTCTGTCCCAAGGATCCCTGTGGAGTGTTTCCCCTTCTCCCCCATAGCAGCCTTCAGGGGGCTGAGGACACTGGTCCTACCCCCTGAGTTTCCCCTCCTACCCCTCTCGCTTTTCCTCCGAGCGCACTGGCCTGAGGCTCTCTCACCACTGGCTGCTCCCCTCTGGACATCCGTGAGAGGGTCGGAAGGCTGGAAAGAAGCAGGATGACTAGCCTGTCTTGGTTTCGTACAGGACTTTCTGGTTTCGGCACCAAATGTTCTGCATCCCAGGAAACCCCTCAGTTCCAGGCAAACTGTTATGGTTTCTAGGAACTGTTCCAGTTTTAAAATGGGACATACCTCCCTGGCTGGTGTGGTTCAGTTGGTTGATTCCTATGTGCCGGGCGGGTTGAGGACACATTCCTAGGTTGCAGGTTCAATCCCTGGCCAGGTGCATACAGGAAGCAAGGCAACCAATTGATGTTTTTTTCTCTCTCACTTCCCCTTCCTCTCTCTAAACATCAGTAAACATATCCTTAGGTGAGGATTAAAAAGAACTTGGACATACCATGTGTCACAACCCACCCTCAGCTGTGGGCACACCAGGTGACTGGTCACCCTAGAAAGAAGGGATAAGAGGGAGGACGCATCTTGCCAGGGCATCTGTTTCTCCTCCTGAGGGATGCTGAGGGTGCGAGGTCGGGAAGGAAGGGGCCCTGTGCGCCTCTGTTGCCAGGGTCCCAGGGCAGGACCACGGTGAGGAGCATTCGCTCCAGTTACCTGGGGGCCAAGTGTGAGGCCAGGACACGGCAGGTGTCCGCGTGTCTGGAGCTGAGACTCACATTTGCAGCCGGTCAGGGGTCCTGGGAGAGCCGCAGGTGCTGTGCTGGACGGGCCGCACCTCATGCAGCCTTCAGGGACGGGAGCTGCAGGATCCGGTCACTTGATGACTAATGAAAAGGTCCCAAAGACCGTGGGGACACCCAGGCTGGGAAACCAAGTGGTGCAGGAAGGGATTGGACACCTGCTGGTTTCTCATTTCATCCCACCTTCTTCTCAAAACAGAGCCCTCCTTTCATGTAGGTGAGACCTCACACCCTGCCCATGGGAAGGCAGTGCATTTTGGAAAAAATCTGTGATTACATTGAACTTACCATTGGGTATCCCTCTCCATTCCTCCTCCCCTGCCCAGTCACATCATGAAATAGAGTTTCTGTTTCCTCCTCGCTTGGTTCCCAGCACCCCAGTACTGAAGACCCCCGGGCTGCCCCTAATGCATGCGTTCATCTATCACCCGAAGGCAGTGTGCTTTCAGGGCCTGTCCCCTTCCAAAAGGGCTCACGGGGCACAGTAAACTGGGCTCTGTTAGTCCCTGACCTCACTCCCAGCCCTGGGACCCCAGCTCGGACTAGCTCTGACCTGTCCCCAGCACTTTCCCCAGGACTCGGCAGATGTCTCCTTCTGAAAGACAAGAACAGTTTCTCCATAGGTTTTACTCTCACGTGACACCACTCCTCTGACCTCCACCCCATCAGTGGGAATGGAGGCCCAGAAAGCCTTGCTGGAGTCTCAGAACTAGAGGAACCTGACTTAGGCCCACCCCCCAACAGACACAGCCTCTGTGTGTGAGGATCAGTTCCCACGCTACTCAGTGCCTTTCCACATCACTTTCAGTGACTGCGCAGGGCTCTATGGCCTGGCGGTGCCATTATTTGGCGCTAGTTCTTGTGACTGGTCTATTAGGTTATTGACATATCTCTTCCCCAGCCCCTGCCACGCACACCCACAGCTGCTGAGGGCATCTGCTCTAGACAGCTGGTCAGGCGCAGCCTTGCAGCATGGGACAGTGGGAAGGGGGGCCTGGGCTGACCTCCGTGGGAGGACACATTTACACACCTGGTCCGGGATCATGTCTCAAGAAGAGGGTGGGGAAGGCAGAGCACAGTGGGCCTCCTAGGACCAGAGTGGGCCCGCAGGTGATTCAGTCCTGTTTGCCTGGAACGAGGCAGAAAGTCCCCCGAGGTTTTGAAAGCCCCAGAAACAGTCCTGGAGTTGGGGGCTAGAAGGAGGGGTGTCCAGCAGCCAGGGGTAAGAGAACAACTATGGGGTGCAAAGAGAGGGGCTTGGGGCAGTTAGCCTTCCCCAGGGTGGTGAAGGGGAGTGGGGAGAGGGGCCAGAAGGAGCAAGCCTTTTAGAGGCAGCTCTTTAGGGATAAAAACCACTGGAGTGACCCAGGCTACTCTGGGAAATGAGCGTTTGGCTTTCCCTGGGCTCTTGTCCAGAACCCTCTTGGGCCCCAGAGTCACCAGTGTGGTTCCTCACCCCGTGCAGAGCCCTACAAGGTATGGTCACGGATAGATCTGGTTATCTGACAATCAGAGCAGAGACAGTTCTGTAATTTTGCAAAGTCAAACAGAGAAATAATCTCTGTTGCTTTTCATTTTCCTCTTAACTACACAGCGTATAACTCTGAGGAGGTCACTTTCAACTCCAAAGAAATTAGGAACGGGTCCCAGGAGGCAGCATTTCCCAAAGGACCTTCCGAAGGATACTAGTTCTTTGAGATGTCAGTAGCTGGTGTCAGGGAAAATCGAGCCATATGGTTAAATATAGCTGAGAAAGGCTGAGCATCCTTTCCTCCTAGAGACACACAATATCCATTCTCACGTTAAAGGCCGTGAAGAATCCCGCAGCATTGCCAGACTTGATAGATCCTTCTTCTTCTTCTTCTTCTTTTTTAAATGCTTAAAATCTCCTGGAAGTACAATCTTGCAGCGATCTCCTCCATGTAAAGTTTCAACTCTAACCAGTATTAAACTCAGTACCTGAGCTGCGTGTATTGCCCGGGGTTGCTTTCCAGAGTCCATAGTTAAGTTGTTTCTTTCTAGTGTAGCTGCAGCCACAGCTGCTTGAGAGTAGAAGGCACACTGTTTGCTGGGTCGCAAAGCACTTCAACTTCCTGATGGAGGGAAGTCCGTTACTTCTCTGAACTTCGGTTTTCTCATGTGTTCAGTGGGATTCACCCATCAAATTCCATGGGTTGTGAGGTATTAAGAATTAATTATGTGAAAGCCCACGGCTCAGTGCCTGACGTTAAATGGATAACTGGCAGGGAATAATGGAGATCACTGGGAGTTAAAATGAGGCGGGAAGGAGAGGTGGCCTCAGATCAGCTAGGAGTGGTACTGGACAGAGTCCAGGAAAACCTGAAGGACAACTGAGAACTCTTCTTAAGAATGAAAGCATAGACTAACAGGGCAGTACTTCATGGGAAGAACTGGAGGAAGATGAGCAAAGAGGGGAATAAGTCTCTGAGTTCATGGGTTTTTTTAAAAAATATATTTTATTGATTATACCATTACAGTTGTTCTATTCCATCCCTTAATTCCCCTCCACCCGCAAACTCCCTCCCTCACCATTCTCCCCCCCTTAGTTTATAACCACGTGTCTCAAGTTCTTTAGATTCTATATTTCCCCCACTATTTTTGCCTTCCCCCCATCTATTTTCTACTTACCCTCTATGCTATTTTCTGTGCCTTCTCCCCCCTTCTCCTCCTCCCACTCCCCTGTTGCTAACCCTCCATGTGTTCTTCATTTCTATGGTTCCATTCCTGATCTAGTTGTCCTCCTGGTTTGCTTTTGTTTTAGGTGTGGTTGTTAATAACTGTGAGTTTGCTGTCCTTTCACTGTTCATATTATTCGTCTTCTTTTTCTTTTATAAGTCCCTTTAGCATTTCATATAATAAGGGCTTGGTGATGATGAACTCCTTGAACTTGCCCTTATCTGAGAAGCACTTTATGTGCTTCCATTCTAAATGAAAGTTTTGCTGGATAAAGCAATCTTGGCTGTAGGTCTTTGGATTTCATGACTTGGAATACTTCTTTTCAGCCCCTTCTTGCCTGGAAGGTCTCTTTTGAGAAATCAGCTGACAGTCTGATGGGAACTCCTTTGTAGGTGACTGTCCCCTTATCCCTTGCTGCTTCTAGGATTCTCTCCTTCATTTTAATCTTGGCTAGTGTAATTATGATGTGCCTTGGTGTGTTCCTTCTTGGGTCCAACTTCTTTGGGACTCCCTGAGCTTCCTGGATTTCCTGGAAGTCTGTTTCCTTTGCCAGACTGGGGAAGTTCTCCTTTATTATTTGTTCAAATAAGTTTTCCACTCATAGCTGTTTCTCTCCCCCTTCTGGTACCCCTATAATCCGGATGTTGGAACGTTTAAAGATGTCCTGGAGGTTCCTAAGCCTCTCCTCATTTTTTTGAATTCTCATTTCTTCATTCCTTTCTGGTTGGATGTTTTGTTCTTCCTTCTGGTCCATTCCATTGATTTGAGTCTCAGTTTCCTTTCCATCGCTATTGGTTTCCTGGACATCTCCCTTCATTTCAATTAGTTTAGCCTTCCTATGTTCCTCTAATCTGTGACTATAATCAACCAGTTCTGTTAGCATCCTGATAAACAGTGTCTTGAATTGTGCTTCTGAGAGGCTGGCAATTTCTCTGTCGCTGAGAGTTATTGGCTCTGGGACTTTGAGTTCTTCTTGCGTCATCTTTTGGGCTGTTCGTGCCTGTTCTGTAGCAGGATCGGAGCCCTAAAGTGTTCACTAGAGCAGGACGACTAAGTTGCTGGGTTGTGACGTTGTATGTGGGGGCAGGGTCAAAGAGGAACAATGGCGTCCCGTCTGCCGCCTGCGGCTTCGGCCCCCACCAGTGCCGCAGCTGCCACCATCACCGGGCCCACGCGTTTCGTCCCACTGCATGCGAGTGTGCCACCGCTGTCAGCCCTCGCCCCCTGGGGCCTGCGTGGTCCGTCTCACTGTGCGCGAATGTGCAACTGCGGTCAGTCTGCCCCACACCCCAACTGGTTCCGGGCTGCCTGTGCACCTAGGTTGGGGGATCTGTCCTGCCAGATCCTGCTCGCTGCTGGCTGTGCCCCTCTTACCAGTTAGATGTAGTTGGACTTCCGTATAATTCAATTTTCTGTCCTTTGGCTGTGTCTTTGTTCTCCAAACCTTAGTTGTATTCAAACTTGGTTGTGGGAGAAGGCACAGTGTTTCCACCTATGCCTTCATCTTGGCAGAAGTCCTGAGTTCATGGGTTTTGTTTGTTTTCTGGCTCTAAGACTGTACTGGTTAGCTTTTACTGTATAAAAAAATCTCTCTGGAATTTTGTGTCTTAGAACAACGCTGACATCGTTTGTGATTCTCTAGGTGGGCTCCTTCAGCTAGTTGTGCCTGGACTCAGTCACGTGGATACAGTCACCTGTGGGAATGATGGGCTGGATGGTCTAAGACAGTTTCCCCCAAATGTCTGGTAGCCAGTGGCTGTCAGCCAGGGGCCTTGGCTCCACCGCTGTGGTCTCTCCAGCAGACTAGCTCAGATTTGATGTAAGGCAGTAGCATTCCCAGAAGGCACAAAGCAGGAGCTGTAAGCCCTCTTGATTCCTGGGCTTAGAAATCAAACACATTCACTTTAGTCACATTCTATTGGTGAACCCAAGTCAAAGAGCCAGCCTGGATTCAAGAGGTGGAGAAATAGATTGCACCTCTTGTTAAAAAAGGTCACATTTGCTGAGCCACATCACCAAGCTAAAATTTAGTAACTAACCTGATTGGAGTTCTAGCCTCTTCCAGGGGTGGGATTTTAATTCAACCACTGTGGAATCCCAGATCCAGGCTAGTGAGGTGATCTGATTGACAAGACCTCCTGCCTGCCTCTGAGTTGTCCTCGCCCCAGGTAATGCCCTCTTTTCACTTCTCAGTCCTGGCCTCTTCTGCACAACCTCCGTCTTGCACAACTCCTCGGAGCATTCTTCTAGTTCTTGAATCGCTTATTAAAGCCAATTGTATCTTCCAACTTACTTGGTTGAATTTTGTTTTTTTAATGTGTATTTTATTGATTATGCTATTACAGTTGTCCCATTTTTTCTCCCTTTATTCCCCTCTGCCCTGAACCTCCCCCAGGATCCCTGCCCCATGCCTTAGTTCATGTTAATGGGTTGTACTTGTAAGTTCTTTGGCTTCTCCATTTGTTATACTATTCTTAACTTCCCCCTGTCTATTTTGTACCTGCTAGTTATGCTTCTTATTCCCTGCGCCCTTTCCCCCATTCTCCCCCTCCCGCTTCCCACTGATAACCCTCCATGTGATCTCCATTTCTGTGATTCTGTTCCTGTCCTAGTAGTTTGCTTAGTTTGCTTCTGTGTTTTTTTTGTTTTTTTTTAGGTTCAGTTGTTGATAGTTGTGAATTTGTCATCATCTTACTGTTCATAGTTTTGATCTTCTTTTTCTGAGATAAGTCCTTTTAACATTTCATGTAATAGGGGCTTGGTGATGATAAACTCCTTGAACTTGACCTTATCTGGGAAGCACTTTATCTACCCTTCCATTCTAAATGATAGCTTTGCTGGATAGAGCAATCTTGGATGTAGGTCCTTGCCTTTCATGACTTTGAATACTTCTTTCCAGCCCCTTCTTGCCTACAAGGTTTCTTTTGAGAAATCAGCTGTTAGTGTAATGGGAACTCCTTTATGGGTAAATCTCTCCTTCTCTCTTGCTGCTTTGAAGATTCTGTTTTTATCTTTAATCTTGAGTAATGTAATTACTATGTGTCCTAGTGTGTTGCTGCTTGGATCCAATTTCTTTGGGACTCCATGAGCTTTCTGGGTTTGCAAGTATGTTTTCTTTGCCAGATTAAGGAAGTTCTCCTTCATTGTGTTTTTGAATAAGTTTTCCATTTCTTGCTTTTCCTCTTCTCCTTCTGGCACCCCAGTGATTCAGATGTTGGAACATTTAAAGTTGTCCTAGATGTTCCTAAGCCTCTCCTCGTTTTTTTAATTCTTGTTCCTTCATTCTGTTCCTATTGAATGTTTATTTCTTCCTTCTGTCCCAAATCATTGATTTGAATCCCAGTTCCCTTCCCTTCACTATTGATTCCCAGCATATTTTTCTTTATTTTGCTTTGTATAGCCTTCACTTCTTCCTCTATTTTGCGTCCATACTCAATTACTTCTGCGAGCATCCTGATGACCGGGGTTTTGAACTCTGCATCAGATGGGTTAGCTATCTCTTCATTGCTTGGTTCTTTTTCTGGAGGTTTGATCTACTCTTTCATTTGGGCCATATTTCTTTGTCTTAGCACACCTATTGTGTAATAAGGAATGGAGCCGTAGGTATTCACCAGGGTGGAGCAACCGCTTTGCTGTGTTGTGGTGCTGTATGTAGGGGATGGGTCAGAGAGGGAACAATGCCACTTGTTTGGCTCTTGGCCTATTTTCAGTCACTTCCTCCACTACCCACAAGTGAATTGGGTCCCTCTGGTGCTGATTCCTGGGTAGGTAGGTTTGTGTACATTCTAGGACCCTGTGGTCCCTCCAATGGACTCTCCTGTGAGACTGGGAGTTTCTCTTGCCACCACAACCCCCATAGATTTTTACAGCCAGAGGTTTTGAGGCTTTATTTCCCCATGTTGGAACCCTGGGTTGCATGGTCTGTCTTGCTCCCCATTTGTTCCTCCCAGTTTGTGTGCATGCAACTGTGGGACTGCCCAGTCTATCAGCTGCTGTCTTGGTGTGTGTCCTCTCTGCCCTGGCTGCCTGTCTCCACCCCTCCTACCAATGGAATGTTTCTTCTTTAACTGCTTGGTTGTTGGACTCCCATGCTGTTTGATTTTCTAGCAGTTGTGGTTGTTTTTTATTTTTAAATTTGTTGTTGTCCTTCTTTTGGTTGTGTGAGGAAGCAAAGCATTTTCTACCTATGCCTCCATCTTGCTGGCTTCCTAACCAGCTTCCCTCATGTCCCAGCCCCAGACCCTCTTGTCCATTCTCCATGCAGCAGTCTTCTGAAGCATAAATCAGATTCTGTGTCAGGTCCCTGCTTAAAACCTACCAGGGACTCTTTCACTGAAACTGCCAATAAGTAAATCCACACTGCTTAATGAAGCTATGGGGCTTCTGCCTGTGCCTCTGACCTTGCCTCCTTCTGCTCTCCCTGTGTGCCTTGTGCGAGCCCCAGGGACCTCTCCAAGTTTACCCCCTCTCATGCCTTCTCACTACCTCTGCTTCTTCCACCTGGAAGCTCTTTTCCAAGTTCTTTAGCACATGTCAGTACCTGAGATTCCCCTTTTCATGTATTTGTTTTATGTGTGTTGCATGTCCCCACAACTCCACACTCCTGAACAGAAGAGAATAGATGCTGTTGTCCCTGCTGTTTACAGCCATGTGCCCAGAGCCTGGGCCGGGCCTGACACAGTGGAGCTCAGTATCATTTGTTGACTGACGTGACTGTGAGGACTACAGCTAAGACTGTCAGAGCTAGAAGGGAAACAATCCAACCTCATGGTTCCACACATGGGGAAAGAGAGGCACAGGCACTGTCACTTGTCCAGCGGCACAAATGCAGACTTGTGCAAACTAAGTTGGTCATACACAATCCTGAGTTTCTTTTCCATAAACAGTAGTGGCCACTAAAAGTGAGGGTTACTTATTTCCACCTACAAGCTCCTGGCCTAGTTATCATAGAAACAGATCTCAGAACAAATTCTGTCACCCATACCAATAGGTTTTACAACAAACATTTACTTAGAAAGTAGCCACAAAAACTGGTTCATATAATCTGTTCTGTAATGTCACGGAAGGCCCAGCTCTCTGTTCTTTTAGGTGCTTGACCACCTTGCATGAAAGGTGCACTCAAGGAAGATACAGCATTTGAGGCAGAATCCAGCTAGATTAATGGTTACATCTGCAACCAGAATACCTCCGACATGGGACCCCTCAAAGATTCAGTCCAGTGCATCATTCCTAAGAGAGACTCTTGTACTCTGAACGAGGAATGGGTGGAAACCCAAGCCATTTTAGCCAATCTACATATCTTGAAAACTACTAACTTTGCCAGAGAAGAGCTCATTTGTAATTCCTGCCATGCTAAGTAATAAGCTATGCATTTCACTGATACATTCATTATGGCATTCTCTGTGCTAATCAGTAAAGCTTGGGGGTGGGGGTGGAGGGTGGATTGAGACAAGGAGAGCTTCACAGGCTGCTGCGCTAATTGTGTGTGATTGTGTATATCTCTCTAACCTGCAGGGTAATTGACTTCCAGTTGGTAGTGTGGAAGTATTTACACTATGGAAATTGGTGACAGGGTCCGCCCCCATGGACAGACAGTTATTAAACATCAGCATACTATCGGATAGGCTGAGGGACCTCTGGAGTGTGGCCTTTCAAATATGATGTTGGCCGACCACCTCACCTTCATGACTACCCTACCCCACCCCAGTGATGCTCCATCCTGGCTGCACTTCAGAAAGTACCCAGCTTTTACAGGGCTGCTGATTTCCAGGTCCCAGTAGGTGCAGATTCTGACTTGATTGGTTAGGGGACCCTAATCAGGACACATGTAAATCTCACCAGGTAGTTCTAATCTGCAGCCAGGGTCACATTTACACCTGTATGTCACACTGTCTATGCCACATATTTTAACAGTCTCAAAAAAAAGTTAATGGCAGCCCTGGCTGATGTGGCTCAGTGGATCGAGTGCAGGCCTGAGAACTAAAGGGTTGCTGGTTTGATTCCCAGTCAGGGCACATGCCTGGGTTGCCAGCCAGATTTCCAGTAGGAGATCTGTGTGTGAGAGGCAACCACACATGGATGTTTCTCTTCCTCTCTTTCTCCCTCCCTTTCCCTCTTTCTAAAAGTAAATAAATCTTTAAAAAAAGTTAATGGCAAAACCAGGATTGGCACCAGACCTGCTGGTCCCTAACCCAGAGCTCCTGGCACAAGGAGGGAAATGTTGAAAATCGGTCGCCACTTCTGAGATCACAAGGGTTTGCAAATATGCTGAGGGGCAGCCCTCGGCCCTCGGGGTTCAGGTTGTGGGTGGGGAGGGCCCATGAAGGAGCCCAGTAGCTCAGGGCAGGCTGTGCCAGCCCCAAATTGCTCCAGGCTCCCTCTGCAGGGGTGTCTCAGCTTCATTTCTTAGGGCATCTTGCAGGGTCTCAGATGTGTGTGTGGTGTGTGTAGGCTGGGAGGCTAACCTCCAGGGAGAGGGAGACAGATTAATTCTTCAGAGGACAAGGTGCTGAACTAGCTCTGGGGGTGAGGGGGGCCAGGGGAGGAGGACAGGGCGTAAGACTAGTCTTGCAGAACTCAGTGAGGGAAGCTAGTCCCCCAGAGAGGGATAAGGAATTAGTTTCCTCCTCCTCAAAGGACAGAAAGGACAACTATTAACACTGTGGTAAGATGTTTTCTTGGACCTCAGTTATTCATCCGAAGGTTCCATGTCTCTACCCACAGTAAACACCCTTGCAGGGCCTGCTCCTTTTCTACCAAGAAACTTGACTTCCCTTTAACCCTGCAGGGCAGAGCATTGCTACCTCCCCACACCCAGTCTTACTTTCTCCCTTCTAGAGCAGAGCCCAGGGGGCTGGGCCGGCTAGTGTCTGCTTCTCTCTGGGAGTCTGTGTGTACAGGAGGCTTGGGAGTCTAGGACAAGGGACCTGGACAAGAGTGCCATTCCTCCAGTCACCACCAGGGACCCCACCCAGCACTGCCTTGAGCTCATGACCTCTGGCCAACACACTTAATTATCAAGGCCACAGTCAAGTATTGACTCCCAAGCCACAGACTGAGCTAGGTCTGGGAAGCAAGGAAAGCTGTCAAGCTAGGGCCATCTAGCCGTGGGAGACCACTCTCAGCCAGGCCTGGCACTAAGGAGAGGAGAGGCCTGGTGAGCAGAGGCTGGGTCAGACCTGGGCTGAGTGTGTGCAACGAAGGGGACCCTAACCTGGCCCGAGGATGAGGGTGGAAGAGGGTTTCTCAGAGAAGAAGGCCCCTGAGAGCAGGGTTGGGATTTCCCATGGCCACTGAGAAAGGGATAACCAGAGACCGGGTGGGTAAACGGGGTATGTTACAAAAGGAAACTCAGGACCCAAACTCCGTGGGGCCTCTTAGCCCCGCCCTGGTCTGCTGCACAGCACCTTCCTAGAAGGGGCACTCCGCCGTCCTCAGGCTGAGCAATTCCACTTCCTTATTCCAGTTCCACCCTGCACATTTTAGCACCTTAGCGGTTAGGTTCTGTCCTTGTCCCATAATCTTTTTTCTCTTGACAACAGTGGAAAACGTGCATTTCTATCTACCCCGGATTAGGCACGCTCAATCTTTTCCTGCAGTTCCTCTGTACATATTCTGTCACGCCCCATTAATACAAGCGTTTCCAGGGTTGCAAGCGAACTCATTTGCAAAAACCCCTCCCTCTCCTGTCCGCTTGTTCCCTACCCTTTCTCTGGGTCTTAAGCTGTAGCCCCGCCCCCACCCCGCCCCCTCCCAGAGGCAGGGCGGGTGCCTCGAGCCCATTGGCTGCTGGGGCTAGCTGGTCCCGGCCGCAGCCCGGGCTGTTATTGAGGCTTGGCTGTGTCTGTCCCCGAACGAGCGGCCGCAGGGCGGGCAGCGGGGCGGGCAGCGGGGTAGGCAGCCGCAGGTGGGGCTGCTCGCTGCCAGGGACCTAGGCAGGGAGCCCCGGAGCCCCGCGCCTGGTGTGCCCAGGATGCCGCGCGGGGACTCGGAGCAGGTGCGCTACTGCGCGCGCCTCTCCTACCTCTGGCTCAAGTTCTCCCTCGTCATTTACTCTACGGTGTTCTGGGTGAGTGACCCCAGGAGGGCCTGGGGATGGAGATGGGGGCACACTCCCTGACCGCCCGGTGCCAAGTCCAGCGTTAGGTCCAGACATTGCTGTTCCTGGGAAGGCACGGGCGTGCATGCCTGGCTCCTTGTCTCACTCTTCCTGGGAACCCAGACGACCTAGCTCAGCCTGTGTTTCTGCAAGCTGGTCAGGAGCATTAGAGTTAGTTGGCTACTACGAAGGAGCACCGCCTAGCTCACCTGTGTGCTCTTGACCACCAATCCGCAGCGCATCGCCTGGGCTGGTGCGGTAGGCCATGGTTCCCGCGTCGGCCGCACCCACTCGGACTGCTGGGTATGACGGAGTTTACCCCTCTAGCAGCCTGTGGAGGAGACACGTGGTCGGGCTTTGTGGTGGACTCCCAGTGCTGTCCTCACGGTGTACTTGCTGATGCCCCTGAGTAACATGTTTCCCCACTGCTCCTGGTTTCCTCTTGGCTGGAAGGAGGATGTACCAGGAGGACGTGTGTGCCTTGTCCACACTTGTCCATGGAGTGGTTGGGAGGATTCCACCAGACCTTGTCTGGGGGCAGGGAGGGGGGTCTCTGGCCACCCCTAGGTACTTAGTAACTATTTCCGTGCCCACTCGCTTTTCCTCCTCTTCTGACTTGTTGCTGGGCAGGATGGTTATAGTTGGACATGAACCAGCCTTCAAATTCTGCCAATACCACTTTCTAGCTGAGTAATCTTGGGGAAGTTACTTCAATTCTCTAGGCCATAGTTACCTCATCTGCAAAGGGAGACATTAATTATGTGGAACTTTTTAGGATGGTTGTGGAGATTAAATGAGGTAGGCCAAGTGTAGTGCTTAGTACAGGGACCAGTGAAGCGCTCTCGAAGTGTGAACCTTTTTTATTATTGTGGGCAGGGAAACTGGGTCCTCCTGGTAAACTGCCCCAAGAGGCTGGATTTCTTCATGGATATTTCAAACCAGGCTGACCCCCATCTAGAAAAAGGGACATCTTTCTACAGTCCAATTTCAGCCCTGCCACTGTAGAATAGGCCCCTGCCTCCAGTAAGCCAAGGGCAGACTTCCCCAGAAAGGGGAGAAGGAGTGACTGACCCATTCCCCCTAAACACGCCCACAGTCCTGGTCTCCTCCTCAGTCTCCTGTTGGATCTCTTCTCTCAGCAGGAAATGCTAGATCTGCCATCAGGCCTGGCTTTCCATGTGACCCCCCTGCAGATGTGACCTTGCCTAGTGGTGGAGGGATCCAGATTCCAGTCTTCCAAGTCACTTGCCTACTGGGGGCCTCAGAGCTGTTAAATGACTTACCCATCTGGAAAGCTAGGTGAGCCCAGCTCCCTATCCAGGTCTCTGACACTACATAATGTGGAAGAGAGATGAGCAGTATGTTTGGGGTCAAAGGATGGAGCACAGACCTGTTGGTGGAAACTCCAGGGAAGCAGCAGGGAGAATGTGGGATTGGGGTGGGGGTGATTCGCGCTCTCATTTGGTGGTTGTCTCCCAAGATTGCATCAGAGTTAACTAGAGAGTTTTAAAAACACTAGAGGTGCCTGTGCAGAGGTATTTATTTAACTTACTTAAGGTCTCCGGGTAATTCTAGTGTGTAGTCAGGGTAGAAAACTGTTGGGCTAGGTGGTCTCATAGCCCTCTGCCCCGCCCTGGTGCCGCCCCTGATTCCGATTCTGGGATTCATTGCCTGCTCCTTACTTGTCTGGCCTCAGGAACTGTCCTCTCAGTAGGTCAGAGCTAAAAGAGGGAAGGCTACAATTGATGGGTGGGGAGGTGGGAAAATTAGGGAAGACCAGGAGTCAGAGATGGGGAGTTTTTGGCCTCACCTCTTCTCTCCATAAGTAATCACTGACCAGTCTTTTAACCTTCTTGTACCTCTATTTTCCCATCTGTAGAATGGATAACGGATACTGTGCTTCATACCTTATTACTCTGTATTTTGGATAAGTGATGTGGGGAGAGAGTGACATGTTGGCTAACCAAGTGCTATACAGAAGAAAATTATACTGTTAAACTTAAATTGAACTTTCAAGGCCTTGTTCTGTCCTTGTCCACTGCAGCCCAGAGGAACTTAAAGCCCTTGCTTTGGTTTTTCTCTTGGGGCAGGGAGTGCCTCAGAACTTGGAATCCTCCCTCTCTAGCCAACTGAGCTTGCCTTACCAAGTCCTTGACTTCCCATCACTGGAAGTGTTTCTGCTTGGACACCTCCCCACCCATGCCAAGTACTCAGTCACCTGCTAATTCTGCCGGAGCCGCTCCAGGTGCCAGAGTTTAACTGCAGGGTGGAGGTCCAGTGTAAGTAATTTGTCCAAGCCTGGGTTTGCTGTTAATTGGAAATCATTACAGGAAAGCCCATTAACTCTGGTGCCATCCCTCAGAAGGAGGAACGGTGCCAAGGGTTACTTACTTTGTAAGCCTGAAGTGCTAACACTTTCCTTTCACTCCATAAGTCTGGAAGGGGCCATAAGTTTTTGCCATAACTATGCACCTTCTGTAAGGCTTTTTGCTTTAAAACTTATCCAATAAAAATATTGTTCAAAATATTTTTATTTACTTTTATTATATTTTATTGATTATGCTATTACAGTTGTCCCAATTTTCCCCCCTTTGCTCCCTTCCACCCAGCACCCCCATCTCCCTCAGGCAATCTCCACGTGATTGTTCATGTCCATGGCCATGCTTATAAGTTCTTTGGCTCTTCATTTTCTATACTATACTTTACATCCCCATGGCTATTCTCTAACTACCTATTTGTACTTCTTAATGCCTTCACCTCTTTACCCATTGTCCCACAGTCCCTCCCATCTGGCAACCATTGAAACACTCTCTGTATCCATGAATCTGTCTCTGTTCTTATTTGCTTAGTTTGTTTTTTAGATTCAATTGTCGATACATTTGTATTTTTTGCCATTTTATTGTTTACAGTTTTTTAAAGAAAATATTTATTTAGTTTTAGAGAAAGGGAGGGGGAAAGAGAGAGAGAGAAACATCAGTGTGTGGTTGCCTCTCATGCCCCAACTGGGGACCTGGCCCACAACCCAGGCCTGTGCCCTGACTGGGAATTGAACCAGCAACCCTTTGGTTCGCAGGCTGGAGCTCAATGTACTGAGCCACACCAGCCAGGGCTGTTCATAGTTTTGATCTTTTTCTTTTTCTTAAATAAGTCCCTTTAACATTTCATATAATGGTTTGGCAATGATGAACTCCTTTACATTTTTTTTTTTGTATGGGAAGCTCTTTGTCTGCCCTTCGATTCTAAATGATAGCTCTCTGGATAGAGCAATCTTGGCTTTAGGTCTCTGCTTTTCATGACTTTGACTGTTTCTTGCCATTCCCTTCTAGCCTGCAAAGTTTCTTTTGACAAATCAGCTGACAGTCTTATGGGAACTCCCCTGTAGGTAACTAACTGCTTTTCTCTTGCTGCCTTTAAGATTATCTCTTTATCTTTAACCTTTAGCATTTTAATTATGATGTGTCTTGAAGTGGGCCTCCTTGCACCCATCTTGTTTGGGACCCTGTGGTTCCTAGACTTGCATGTTTATTACCTCCACCAAATTAGGGAAGTTTTCTTTCATTCTTTCTTTCTTTTTCAAGTAGATTTCCAATTTCTTGCTCTTTCTTTTCTCCTTCTGGCATCCCTATGATGAGAATTTTGGAACTCTTGAAGTTGTCCCAGAGTCTGCTTACACTATCTTTGTTTAAAAAATTCTTTTTCTTGCTATTCTGATTGGTTGTTTTTTGCTTCTTTATGTTCTAAATCATTGATTTGATTCTTGGCTTCATCTACTCTACTGTTGTTTCTCTGTAAATTGTTCTTTATTTCAATTAGTGAATCCTTTGTTTCTGTCTGGATCTTTTTATGCAGTTGAGGTCCTCACTAAGTTCCTTGAGCAGTCTTATAACCAGTATTTTGAACTCTGTATCTGATAGATTGCTTATCTCTCTTTTGTTTATTTTTTTCTTCTGGAGTTTTGATCTATTTTTTCATTTGGGCCATGTTTCTTTGTCTCCTCACTTTGGCAGCCTCCCTGTGTTGGTTTTTATGTATTAAGTAGAGCTTCTATGACTCCCTGTCTTGGTAGTGTGGCCTAATGTAGTAGGTGTCCTGTAGGGTCCAGTGGTACAGCCTCCCCTATCACCCAAGCTGGGTATTCGAGGTGCACCCTTCATGTGGGCTAAGTACACTCTCCTCTTATAGTTGAGCCTTGATTACTGTTGACAGGTCAATGGGAGGGATTTACCAAGGCCAGTCAGCTGCAAGGACTGTGACCACTGATGTGGTCTGTAGCTATGCACTGGGTGTAAAGGCTCTGCAGTTTCCTGGGTAGTGCAGGCCAAGGTCAGCCCCAACCTGTGTTTTGCCTGGGACCACCCTGCATGAGCTAGCAAGCAACCTGAGATAGTTGCTACTTGTGTTGGGCTTGGAGATTCCCAGGTGAAGCCAAGCTGGGAATCTAGGCTGGTTGCTGTCAATGCCAGACCTGGCGCCACTTACTAAGAAGTATGGGGGCTGGGGACTCAGTGAGGCTGGCTGTTGCTAGTTTGATAGGATTTAGGAAGTTGTGAAGCATGAGCCAAGACCAGCCATTCATATGGAAAAGTCATGGTTAACAGTTTGAGTGGACCCATAAACTGTGTAGGACAGAGTCTCAGAGGATCTCCAGGGTGGGGTAAACAGTGTTAGCAGGTTGATGGAGTCTCAGAAATAGCATCCACCTGCTGAATCTGTGGCTCTATGGGCCTCTGCCTGCCTTCCTGGGTGTGAGAAAGCTGTCCCCCATCGCTTTCCTCCTTAGTGCCAGACACTGCACTTCCTCCCTGTATGCTTCTGGTGCCTTTCAAACTGCTACCCTGGTGCTGGAGCTCAGAGGGAGTGAGTCTGAGTAGGTGAGTCTGTGTGTGGGTTCCTTTAAATTTTTTTAATTACAAGAGTTAATATTTATTTTTTTAAGTTTATTTTATTGATTATGCTATTACAGTTGTCCCATTTTTCTCACCTTTATTCTCCTCTGCCTGGTACCCCCCATTCCCTCTGGCATTCCTCCCCCTTAGTTCATGCCCATGGGTCGTACATATAAGTTCTTTGGCTTCTCCATTTCCTATATTAGTCTTAACTCCCCTGTCTATTTTGTACCTACCATTTATGCTTCTTATTCCCTGTGCCTTTTCCCCCATTCTTCCCCTTTCCCTTCCCTGCTGATCTCCCTTCATGTGATCTCTACTTCTGTGATTCTGTTCCTGTTCTAGTCATTTGCTTAGTTTGTTTTCATTTTTGTTTTTTAAGTTCAGTTGTTGATAGTTGTGAGTTTGTTGTCATTTTACTGTTCACAGTTTTGGTCTTCTTTTTCTTAGATTAATCCCTTTAACATTTTATATAATAAGGGCTTGGTGATGATTACAGTTAAAGGGCTTGCCCTTTAACTTGACCTTATCTGGGAAGCACTTGATCTGCCCTTCCATTCTAAATGAAGACTTTGCTGGATAGAGCAATCTCAGATGTAGGTCCTTGATTTTCATGGCTTTGAATACTTCTTTCCAGCCCCTTCTGCCTGTGAGCTTTCTTTTGAGGAGTCAGCTGATAGTCTTACGGGAACTTCTTTGTATGTAACTGTTTCCTTTTCTCTTGCTGCTTTTAAGTTTCTCTCCTTATCTTTAATCTTGTGTAAGTCAATTATTATATGTGTGTTTCTCTTTGGGTCCAACTTGTTTGGTATTCTCTGAGCTTCCTGGGCTTGTATGTCTATTTCCTTTGCCAGATTGGGAAAGTTTTCTTTCATTATTCTTTCAAATAAGTTTTTAATTTCTTGCTCTTCATTTTCTCCTTCTGGAGCCCCTATGATTCAGATGTTGGAATATTTAAAGTTGTCCCAGAGGTTCCTAAGCCTCTCCTCATTTTTTTGAATTCTTGTTTCTTCATTCTGTTTCTATTGAATGTTTATTTCTTCTTTGTATTACAAATTGTTGATTTGAGTCCTGATTTCCTTCCTTTCACTGTTGGTTCTTTGTATATTTTTCTTTATTTCTCTTTGTATAGCCTTCACACTTCCTTTGTTTTGCAGCTGTACTCAGTCATTTCTGTAAACATCCTAATTATCAGCGTTTTAAACTCTGCAGCTGATCAGTGAAGTTTTTTCTGAAGACTCTTTCGACTTGTTTGCTCATTTCATGATGGGTGATTTACTAGCACACTTGCCCACACCATCCTGAGTGTTCAGCAATTTTTGACCAAAAATGGTGTGACGCCCATGCCCCACCCTCTCTATTAACCTAATCTCTCCTCCAGTGACCTTTTTGTGTTTCCCTGATGGAAAAAAGTCCTCAAAGGGAAACATTTTGCTAATGTGGAAGAGGTGAAATAAACAACAGCAGAAGCTCTAGAACACATCAAAATTGACAAGTTCAAAAACTGTTTTGAGCAGTGGGAAAAATTTTTTGATAAGTGTATTTACACCAAATGGAGAGTGCTTTGAGAGTGACTGCAGTTTAAACATAGAATGAATACACAATTTTTAATAAATAAATTTCATTTTGGGGGGGTCCCCCTCATACACATGTATGTATTATATTCTTTTTTTCCCACATAAGGTAGCACACTATACACAGCTTAGCTTTTCATTTAGGTTTAAATCCACATAAATTGTGGAGTTCTGCTAGGGGTTGCCTCATTCTGTTTGATGGCTGCATAGAAATCACTGTGGGCTATGCCAAAATTTATGTAATCAGTCTCCAGCTGGGGAACTCAGGTTGTTTCCAACTTCTAGTTACTGTAAACAGTGCTGCAGTGACTGTCTTTGAATGTGTTGCTTTGCACATATGTGTACATGTCTGCAGGGTAATTTCCAGAAGTGGAATTTCTGTTTAAAGGGTATATGAATGTATAATATATATGCAGAAATGCACCAATAGTAAGTGTGCACAACTTGATACATTTTTACAAAGTGAACACACCTGTATGATGAGCCCCTGGGACAACCAACAGAATGGACAGCAGAGGCCAGAGCCTCTCTTGTTCCCGCTTCTAGTCCCTACCCCTTCCTTCCCCTGGGAGCCACTGCTGAGATGTCTAATGGCACAGGACAGCTTGGTCTGTCTTTGCATGTGTGCTACGATGTTGATAAATGTTGTTAAACCGCCTCCGCATGGAGGATTTACCAATTGTAACATTATTTGCTGTATTTCTTTAACTTGATTCACTTTTTAATCTTAAATTTGTTTTTAAAAGGTTTATATCACTGCTACTAATGGGAAAACACTATTCCCTCATTAAAAATAGCAGATGCCGTTACAATAAATACAGTGCGAGGAAAACAAAACGATGTTATTAAATCCTAGTTAGATACTGTGGGTGCTAGTAGGCACCTGAGGCCTGTCCTCTTTGTTCAAAAAGCAGGTAGGTGGACACGTGTTTGAGAGCCTTAAAGACAAACTGGCACCCAAACTGGGATTTTCCCCTGTATGTGGTGGAGAGGGTGGGAAGGGAGCTGAGCGGCACAAACTTGTCTCAGTCCATGAGTCTATGTGAGTGTGATCTCCTTCCCCACACTTGGGGGCCCTCTTGCTATCTGAGGGCACCTCAGGGTCCAGAGAGGCTGTTTTCATGGCCGCTCAGCAAAGCTGGCGTGGACCCACCAGTGTCCTCATTCCCAGTTCATTGCTCTTCTTGGTGGGTTGCTGAGGATGTCTCCATAAGCAACGAAGTCCCCAGAGAGGCACTTGAAACCAACTCTTCCCACCATGCAGGGTGAATCATTCTGGCACCTGTGCCCTTGGCCCACTGGGGACACACCTCTATTTTTAGCACTGACCACAGGATATTCTAGAGATCCGTTTACATGACTGTTCTTCCTCACTGGACTGTGGGCTCCTGGAGGTCAGCGGGGTAGCTCATTCCTATCTCCTTCCGAATGCTGATCTTGGGGCTGGGCACACAGTAGGTGCTCAGGAAAGCCTTGTTGCATTGGGGTGGTGGAGTCCTAATCTGTGTTTTGTAAGTGAGGATTTGAGATGGCGGAGCCTGGATTAGGTGCTGAGCAGGGTGTGTGGTCAGCAGTGTTCGCTTTTGCTGAGGTCTTGAATTTGGTAAGTGGGTAGGGCTGCCCACAGAGACACTGCCTCTCTAGAAAGCACCAAGCCTGTTGCTCTGGTATGTGAGATGTTAACTAATCATTATTATGTTTGGGGAATCTTATAGTGATATTAGGAAGAAAAAAACTTAGAGGAGTGAGTGGGAAGGAAGTAGAGGTGTGTAAGTAGTGAAGGTAAGAAGTGTCAGAGGTGACACTAACTTTTCTTTGCCTTGTCCAAGCATGGGCTCTGTGATCATAGCTTGGCCTGCGAGTCTTTATACATCGCTATTCATGGTTAAGGCTGTGGAGTCTGGACCAGGCTGCCTGGGTCCCAGTCCTAGTTCTGGCACTGAGAGGTTGAGTGACTTAAACATTAGCTTCCCTGTGCCTCGATTTCCCTGTTTGTAAGAGGAGTGATATTAAAAGCTACCTGAGAGTTGCCGATATAATTGCCTGAATTAATATATAGGAAATGCTGAGAGCAATGCCTGGTACATAAGAAGTACTGTGTTAGACACTTAAGGGTTAGCCCTTTTTTTCCTACCTTCCTCTCTAGTCCAGGTGCTGCAGAGCCATAGACTGAGAATGAAAAGGGCCCTTAAAGCCACCTCTAAGTGTCACCTTTTCATTTTACTGAGGGTTCAACAGAAGTCTGGATGGAGAGAGGAAGTGAGTTGCTTGAGACCCCACAGCAAGTCAGTGACAGACCTGAGACCAGGACCCAGGTCGCCTGATGCCAGTTTCTTCTTTGGGCCACCATGACCTTTAGCAGCCATGCCCCTTCTCCTGGAACAGGTGGCACCTCTCTGCTGTCAAGGCTCAGGGGGCGGGGAGGGGGCGGGGAGAGGACAGTGTGTTTGGGAGGAGCTTGCTGCCTGGCCTGCCACGTAAGCGATAGATGAGGCCAGGCAAGAAAACGAGTGGATTCAGTTTCCAGCAGGAACTTCTGACTTTTGAAAAGAGCGTCCTTGTGAAAGTAATATGTGCACATAGTTTTCAGAAATTGCAAGCAATTCAGGTGAGTACAAGGAAGACAGTCACAGTCACCTTCAGTCCTACCACCGAGAGCCACAGTCACACGTTGGCAAACACCCTTCGGGACATCTCCTTGTGCGTATATGTACACGTTTTATTTCCTTACATTTAAAATATTGTGCTTGATTCATTAGGCAGGTCTATTTTCCTCTTGCTCTAGGCAAGTGTTTCAAAGAGAAAACAGTGACACAAGCAGGAAGCGGGGCAGCCTTTGTGCGGGAGAAGTGGTCCCCCTGCCTAAGGAGCTGTCACAGAGAATCTGGAACAAAGGGCCTGGGCTCGGGCCTGGGGCAGAGAGGTCGTGCCCTCCCTCAGCCCGGCTCTGAGGTCTTTAAAAGCCAGGGAATCAGGAAGGCAGCCCTGGGAGAGGTCTGGAGAGTGTTCCAATGCACTCACCCTGCTCATGAGCAAACTGAGACCCGAGAAAGTGTGTTTGCTCTTAGTCCTGGCTTCTCTGCATGATCCCTCCCAGAGGAGGGGTTGTTTTACATTGTAAGGCTGGTGGGGACCCTGCTGCCTTTGTTGTTTGTTCCTGAGAAGCCAGAGTAATGCTGCCTCCTTCTTCCCACTGCCTCTTCTCTCTGGGTGGCTCATAGTGCCAGCCTGGGGTGGGGCTCAGTGAACCAGATAAGGCACTGATAGGAAATTTCTGTACCAGCCGGTTCCACGGACAGGGAATGATGTCTCCTGGGTGAGCTCAGGACACGGGATTGGAAAGAGAAACCTTTCTCAGAAAGAACCTTTGCATCTGAGTGGGTTTGAACTGGCATCTAAGTGGAAGGCAGGAGAGTCCAGTCTTTTTCTTACAGATTTTATTTATTTATTTTTAGAGAGAGGGGAAGGAGAGAGAAAGAGAGGGAGACAAAAATCAATGTGAGAGAGAAATATTAGTTCATTGCCTCTGGTATGTGCCCTGACCCTGACTGTGGACCGAACCTGCAACCCAGCATGTGTCCTGGCTGGGAATCTACCCGGGGACCTTTCGGTTTGTGGGACAACACCCAACTGAGTGAGCCACACCGGTAAGGACAGGAGAGTCCAGTCTTGACCTGCTATTCTTTCCAGGGTGGGGACAATATGTTTGCTTTTCAGTTAATGAGTACTTTCTTGATGCTGACTGAGTGTGCCAGGCACTGTGATAGTTACTGGGAAAGAACTATGAGCAAGAAAGGCTTGGTTCGGGCCTTAGAAGACCCGCAAACCAAGCAATAAGCATAGCTTGTAAGAGGTGCTCCCGAGGAAATCCGGGAGCGGGCAGGATGAGATGGGAGTGCCCACTTCAGAAGGATAGTCGAAGAAGGCCCTTCGGAGGAGCTGGTATTTCAGCTGAGGCCCAAACAGTGAGAAGGAGCCGGCCATAAAAAAGGGCTGCAAAGAGCGTCTTGGACAGAGGGAGTGGTAGGGTGAGCTGCAGGTCCGATGGGCCGCATGACCAGGGACAAGTTACAGACAGCTTCCTGTGCCTCAGTTTCCTTGTCCCTGGAAAGGGGGTAACCGTCGCCCCTCCCACTGGGGCCAGGCTAGGGTGGAGAGACGCCTTCAGGTCTCTCTTAGCAGAGTGTCTTGTGTGGTAAACGTTAGTGCAGATGCTGTGAGAAGCTAGGCAGGAGCTCAGAGCTTGCTGGCTGTGGTGAGGGGGCTGGGGGGAGGGTGGGGGCTGCTGCAGGAGGAGCCGCCATCTTGTACTTGCCTGGCCGTGCTTTGCCTTACCTCATTGGATCCTCAGAACAACTGGGAGCTGCATATACAGGGGCACTTGAGGGGAGGAGTGACTGGAACAACCAACCATTTGCATCCATCCCTGAGATGAGTTGTTTACTGTGGAAATGATGCCTGCTGTGTTTTGTTTAATTTTTCCAAAGGGTACTTTCCCACCAGTGAAGGGTTTGCATCTTGGCCTACAAGAAAGTAAATATTTGCCCCAAGGGTAGAAGGAACACAGTCTCGGCTTGGTCAGGGCTCAGAGTCCTTCCCCTTCCTGCAGGACAGCCCCTCCCAGGATGCAGTGCATGGCCTTGGACCAGTCCCACGGCCTCCCCAAGCTGTTTCCGGTGCTAGGACGGGCTGGGCTGGGTGCAGTGTGGTGCACTGCACAGGTGCTTGAGGTCAGGCGCTCAGCGTCTGTGCACCCTTGTGTGCCAGAGGCTGTGGACCCTGAGGTAGCTTCGCAGTGGGTGGAAGCTAGCCCCTTGCCCACTCTGTCACAGGTTGGGGTGAAGTCTCCTACCTGGGGTGGGGTGGGGTGGGGTGGGGTGGGGTGTGGATTGTAAGGCTGGCATCAATTCTGAGACTGGGTCACTTCTTGATGTCAAAAGACAGCACCTTCCAACCCAGTGGGCATTGACTGTGACTCAAAGCCTTCCACCCAGGGGGTTTGACAAGTACATATGTCCAGACCCTGTCCTCAGAGTCTATGGGTCTGGGTGGGGCCTAGGCACTTATAATATTTAAACTTCCCCTGGTGATTCTAGTGCGCAGCTGGAGTGGAAACTACAGCCCATGGAGGTGCCTGTGAGGCAATCTGATGGGACTGGCCTGGTTTCCAATGCAACGTTCTCTCCAGCTGAATCCTGCTCCCAGCCTGTCCATCAGTCTGGCCAGTCTCTGTGGGTGGGGAAGTTAGTACATTTGGGTGAGGCTCACCATGGAAGGAGTGGGCCCAGAAGGGAGAGAGCCTGCTAGCCAGGGGAGGGAGAGCGGGTGCAGGGGTAGGGAGTTGGCGGGGCCCAGCCTGGGTGAGGAGGGGCTGGTGGAGGTGGGGTGGGACCACGGCCTTGCAGTGTGGAAGGCTGGGCTTCTTCAGGCAACCAGGATGTATCAGGAGTGTGTGTGTGGCTGTGGGGGTCCCATGATTCTAGAATTTTGTTTTCTTTTTGGTTTACCTTTATAACATTTTTTAATCTGGTCTGTGGTTAACTTTGGAACTTGAAGAAGTCTGTAGAAGCAGACTTGAGTTTCTTGAGTCAGGGAATCACGCGCTTGGGAGGTGAGCTGTGACAAGTTTCCTCCCTTTAACTGTGTCTCCAGTTTGAGAACGTCTGATGCGTAGGCATTATGGGGGGAAGCTGGCTGCAATCGCTTGAGTATGGGGGCCTGCCGTTCTGACCCCACAGGAGAGGCACAACAGGTGGGGGGACAGTTTCAGACAGGCGGGATGAGCTCACGTGATGTCATGGTGGGAGCTGGTGACCAGTTAGTGGAAGAATGGGGACTTAGTTTCTGAATCTGACCAGTGAGCTCTGCAGTGGGTTGAATGGTGACTCCCCGCCCCCAGTGGGTATATTTATGACCCAAAACCTGTGAATATGACCTTATTTGGAGAAAGGGTCTTTGCAGATATAATTAGGTTCAGGATCTTGAGATGAAATCATCCTGGATTGCCTGAGGGTACCTAAAATCCAATGACAAGTGTCCTTATAAGAGAAAACCTCACCCCCTTCCCAGAATAAAACATTCTATATTCTCCTTCTGGAGACCTAGAAGCTGCTAGAACCTGGGAAGAATTTGGCCTGTGTCTCGATGCAGAGAAAAAAGTGGCATTTTAAACTCAAGCTGCTTTTCTGCCCCTTTGCCTGATAAAACCAAAGTCTTCTTGGAGACGCTTGCTTTTCTTTCCCTACGTTTTGTAAATGCCTGGTCTTCTTCAAGAACTCTCGTCTAGGCTACTTTTTAAAAAATATTTTACTTATTTATTTTTACACAAGGGGAAGGGAGAGAGAAAGAGGGAGAAAAACATCAATGTGTGGTTGCCTCTCATGCATCACCTACTGGGGACCTGGCCTGCAACCCAGGCATGTGCCCTGACTGGGAATTGAACTGATGACACTTTGGTTCACAGGCCAGCTGGGCCATCTTTTAAAATAAATCTTTTGGAGAGATAATCCTTATCAAAAGGGGGAAAACCTTAGCTATGTCTGATCAAATTAATTTACTTCAGCTATTTCTTTCTAAATTAGTAAATTCCAATAAAAGTTATTGAATGTCTAGTTATTTTGAAATAACACGAAACACTGAGACATAGCCGGCTAGACCCGCTTTTGGATTTTCATTACGAAGTGGCTGTGGAGTGGATTTGCTGCTGCGGATGAATGTCTTGTGCTTTGTGGGAGGTTTCTTCGAAGTGAGAGTGTGTTTGCCAGCGGAGGAACCTGTGTTTCCAACGGTCCTGAGACGTGTTCGAAAGTGAATCTAGGGAATGCCGGTTGCTTACTTTTGGTCATGATTGGAAATCAAGGTTTCTGGAAGTTAAGTTCAAGTGAAGTTGGAAAGAAATTATGGTTTTAATCATAGAAAGCATAAGGCATGGAGATGGAATTTTGAAGGATAGAGATTGAAGGTGATTTATTCTAAAAATGGTTATTTCTAAAGGGATAAGAAAGCTGTGAAAGTGGCAGAACAGTTTGTGAAGGTTGTGAAAGTCTTCAGTTTGTGAAGAAAGAAACCTCAGGCTCCAGTGCCCTTTCCTCCACCCAATTCTCCCTGGTGCCACCCTTCGATGGCTTTGGTGGCACCTGGAGTTGTTTCCTTATACTCCCACCCTCATCGGTGTGGGGAAACCTACCTGTCAGCTGTGTAATAAATCCTTCACCAAGATGTGCTTTGTCAACGCTGAGATAGAAGGTAAGGCTGCCCTCTGGGGAGTCATCCTACATGACTGTCCCCAGGTGACACCAGGGACACAGGGTCCAGAGAGTCAGGAACGGATCACCCTGATGTTTGAAGGGGCCTATTTCTTCCCCTTTGTTTGGTGCTCTGCTGATTGGTAAGGCCACCCTCGGGGCATGGGGTAAACACATCCATAGGTCAACCGGGCTTTCTCTCTCAAACATGCTTTCTCTCTCTCTGCCCATCTGGTCTCTCAAAAGGGCTTTCTACTGAGTCCCCTGTCTGAGTGGGTTAAATCCATTCCCAGGGCATCTGACCGGTGCTCCTATCATTGGTCAGCTCGCCCTCAGGCACAGGGCACACACATCCATCTCTTTGTATTTCTCTGCTGGTGTCTCTCCCCACACCAGGCTCTCTCCTTTCTTGGACAGTAACTAAAAACTTTTTTCTCTTCACTTTCTTCTCTTTGTGAATTCTTTCACAGCCTCTGTCACCAACCACCCTGACAGGAATGACAGCCCATGTCTTGGCCTCAGATTCCTGTCTGCAAAATAAGAGAGTGGGGCCAGAACAACAGCCACAAGATGATTTTAGGTCGTCCCTGGGAGGGAATTTAAAAATTTAATATGTATATGTTAAATATAATGTATATTAAAATAGTACATTAAACCAATGATTTCATAGGTGTTGACTAGGTTAGGTCAAGATTATATTTATTTTAGTAAAAAGACAGTCAATTATTTAAAGAAACATAGCAGCACCTGCCAGTCAGGTGTAAGCACTTAAGAGTCTCTGTATCTGCTGATTTTAAAGAAAGAATGGGGATTCTCAGGTGTTACAGCACCTTTCAGTTTATGAAGGAGTTTCCCCATCTCTTGGGGTCCTCTGAACGACCACAGGGCAGGCATGATCACTCCTGTTTAACAGCACGGGCAGCGGACCCTCAGGAGGGAAGTAGGCTGTCCAAGGTCACGCAGCTCCTGAGCGGGGAGTGCCTCAGCTGGCCATGCTCTTTGCTGGTCGCACCAGCCCAGCCCCAGGGAGGGGGCAGTCACAGCCCTGACCTCCTCTCACTTTCAGCACCAGGGTTTCCTCATGATATTGATTTGTTGTGTTTGTCTTCTCTCGTGCTAACTGTCTTAAAGTGCAGGAGGGGATTGAGGTGGCAGCGACCCTCTCTCTCTTCCCCCAAGCCTCTCCCCAACAGGGAGGGACATGCTCAGGCCCTGTTTTCCAGGAGGCTGTCTTGGATGTGTAATAGGTAGGTTGCTGTCTCAGGCTGTGTTTAGCCCCAGTGAGCAGTGAGACATCTGGCGAGGGCATTACTTCCAGGCCAGGGGAGGCTTCCTGCCCCAGGGCCCTGGGGAGCCTAGCCCTGGCTGTGGCCACGGAGACATCCCAGGCCAAAAGGAGACTTGGGCCTGTAAATAGACCTTCTTGTGGAAGAGATGGAACTTGGATCTTGCTTGTTTCTCAACTTTTTTATTGTAAAAATATGTAAAATGTAGGAAAGGTGAAAGAATGATACAGTGAACACCCATATGCCCAGCAAGCAGGATCAGGAACTCTGACACTTGGCCAACTAAGTGTCAGACTGAGTGTCAGACATCATGACAGGGCACCCCAGGCGTCCCAGAATGCATCTCCACAAAGAGTTCTTGGATATAAACACAGTTCCAAGACTGCACCTAAGAAAATACCAAGGCTACATGAAACTTATTAAATTGTTCCTAATGTTCCCCATAATGCATTAAAAAACATCAGCATCCGACAACATGGCTCATGTATTGCATCGGATCTCATTTTAACAAAAAAGGTGAGAGGCGACTTCTGAGGGCCTGAATGTTCTGGAATCCTGGGGAAGATGGCTGTGTGTTCCTTGTCTGGATTTGTCTAACCCACCAAGACCTACTGGGCCTTGCCCTCTTCTTGCTCAGGGAAGTGCAGAAAGCGAGTAGGGGAAGTCTTGCTGGGCCTGGAAAGCAGTGTGGAGCTGTGGGGGCCCCTGCACGAGTCCTCCCTCGGTGCCTGGATGCAGGACTCCTTAAGTGCTCACCCAGTTGCACCCCCCAGGCCAGGCACTGGGAGAGATGCTCTACAGAGCCGGGAGACCCAGGGCTCACTGCCGGCTACCCACAGTCTGCTTATGAGACCCAACATGCCCCAGAGTTGCGCAATCGTAGATGCTGTGTTTGCAAATAACCAGTGTGTAGGAGGCTTCTGGGAAGTCAGCGTGCCCAGGGACGCATGGGGCAGAACCTCTTTGTCCTGTGGTTCCCATGCTCAGGGGATGGTTGGGATGGAGCTGAGAGCCGTCCCTTCTCTTCTGCAAGATGGAGGGCACTGAACAAGGGGTTCCCCATCAAGTAGGGGTGGTGGAAATGACACTTATATATAAAAAACCCCTTAAACTCACAGAAAAGCCGGAAGAAGAGTTCAAAGAACACCTGAGTGCCTTTGAGTTACCAACTGTTAATATTTTGTCTCAATCCCTCTCTCTCGATGATTTCTTTTTTGCCAGTGCAGCTGAAAGGAAGCTGCAGCCATTATGATCTCACCCTTAGATACCCTAGCATTCAGCCTTTCAGAAAGGGCGTTCTCCCACACGCCATTGTCTTGAAAAATAATCACCATTAAATAAAGCATCATCTGTGCAGCTCACACCCAGATTGGGTTGTTTTCCAGATGCCTTGTGCGGGCTATTTTACCCAATCCAGGATCTACTCAAGGCTCCCCCATTGTTCAGGCTGTGACGAGTCTCCTCAGTCTCCCCCGGTCTAGACCGCCTCTGCGGCTTTTGATTCCCTTGTCACCTCCAGGTCTGTTGATCTGCAGAGCATTAGTGGCATTGCGGATTTGCTTCCCAGTTTCTTTGGGGTGTGGCAGGAGGTGCAGAATACCATGTTAGGAGATGCCTGATGTCCAGCCACCTCACTGCTGGCCATGCCAAACTTGACCGCTAGCCCTCTGTATTGCAAATATGCATTTCCCATGAAAACAAATGAGTAAGCCGTGGGGTGACATTGGAGCTGTGTGACTGACTAAACCGTTGGGTGAAAGAACATTTGAAAGCAAATCCAAGCATGTGACTCCCCTGCTTACATTATTTCAGTGAGTTCCCTATTTCAAGTTCAAAATATATTGAGTCTGCCCACTTCTCGCCACCTCCACGAGCCTGCCATCGTCCAGGCCAATGTCGCCTCCAATCTGGGTTGCCGCAGCAGATTGCTGATTGCTCTCCTGGCCTACACTCACCAGGCTCTTCTCAGTATAGCAGTCAGAGGAGCTCATTTAAAAATCAAAGTCAGATCAAATCACTGCTCTGTAAAATTGCAGTGCCTTCCACCCACTCAGAGCAAAAGTCAGAGTCATCCCAGTGGCTTAAAAGGCTCCACTGATCTGCCTGGCCCTGCCCCTGCCCTCTCACCTCATCTACACCCCTCCCCCACCCCTACACTGTAGCAGCTGTGCCTTGAATACATGGGTGTGTTCCAAGGTCTTTGTGATTTGAATGCCAGCCTCCTTTCCCAGCCTCCCTGGTGTACTTTCCTGTTTTGTTTCTTTATAGCACTCTGACCATGACATACTGTGTGTTTTTCTTGTTTGTCTCTCCCCAGCTAGAATGAGTTCCACCAAAGCTGGGACTCTCATGTTTGGTTCGCTGCTGTAGCCCTCCCCAGCGCCCTCCTAAAACAGCTCTCAAAGTGCGCTCCAGGAATCCTTGGGTGGGTGGACGGGGGTCCGGGAAGTCAAAGCGACACTGAAATGCTAGCTGCCTTTCCCACTCATTCTCTCAGGAGTCTGTGGCGGAGTATTTCAGGGGCCTGTGGTGGCGAAGGGGCGCAGACTGGCTGAGGAGCGGCTGTGAGCATCCTGCTGCCCACTCATTGGCCAGACATGGACATTTGCAAAAACATAAAGCCCATGTTTTAAACATAATCTTCTTTGTGTTTTTTGACATTTTTTAAAGAAAAATATGCTATTTATGTTAACATGTAAATCTATGGTTATTTCTAGATGAATTAAATATTTAAAATGTCTGTTTTAATTTCTTATATAATAAATACAGTAACTGATACATATGATACATAAAAACAAAAGTTCTAGGGTCCTCAAAGTTTTTTAAGAGTCCGAAGGAGCCCTGCCTCTTGTGGCTCAGTGGGTTGGGCGTCGTCCCGCACACCAAAGGTTGCCGGTTCCATTCCCCGGCAGGGGTCAGGGCCTGTGCATGGACTGTGGGCCAGGTACCCGTTCTCAGGTGGAGGTAACCAATCAATGTTTCTCTCACACATTGATGTTTCTTTCCCTCTGTTTCTCCCTCCTTTCTCACCTCTCTCTAAAAATAAAATAAAACCTTTAAAAGAATCCAAAGGAGTCCTAAGACCAAAAACTTTGAGTAGAATGGACTTAATCTGTCAGTAAAGGGATATTAAATGACTGAATACATTTTTTGACTTAACCTAAGAGACCAGGCCCTGGTGGTCTGGCTTCTGTGAGCTTCCCTGGCCCCCTCCCCAGCCCCATCTACTTGTCCTTGGCTCCAGCTATGCTGACCTGCTATCCCTGAAGCACCTTCACGGGCACCCAAAACCCTCGTCCACTTCGGGAATGTTGCTCGTTCATTACATGCATTAAATGCACTCAGTTCAAGCATCACCTCCTCCATCTCACTGGTTTTGCCCTGGGTTAGCGGCTCCTCCTCTCTGCGCACTCGGTTACCTCTCCCCGGCGTTTCCTGTTTCTGCTGCATTGCTGGTGTGTCGTGTTCTTGGTAGACAGAGCTCCTCGAGGGCTGGAACCAGGTCTTATCTTTTCTCTCCCAGTGTCTGGCACACGACAGGCACTTAATAAATGTATGCTGAATCAGTGAGTACTGCCTAGGAATTCAGAATAGGGACTCCCCTTTCCCTGAATTATCCTGGGACCAAAGTGCCTCTAAGGGGAGATGGTTTGTGGCATCTGGTTTGAGTGTTATATCAGTTCTACATCCTCATTGGGGAAGGAGAAGTAACATTAATTGAGCACCAGCTCGGTGGCAGGAACTTTTACTTGGCATCTTGTCTCAGGGGCATTGTGGTTTGTTGGGTCACTGGGGACTGGCATGGGCCCCAACCCCTTTCCATATGGCTCTTTCCATATGGCTTCTGTCAGGACAGTGTGGTCTGGGAGCTGAGCCACCAAGCTTTCTGGGTATTTCTGGGACTAACATGTTTGCATAGTGTGTACAGCCTGTGAAATTGTGCAGATCAAAGACGGTATGTGTGTTGCTGGGTTCTGCCATCCATGCCCTGCATGGAGTAGTTAACGAATATCTGGACTTATCTGTTGAATGGGCATAATTAATACTATAAATATCAGTACCAGTGAGGGCTCTCCATTGTTGATTCCATAGGTGATCAGAAGTGGAGAGAGATCCCTGTAGCTGGGGTGATCCAGGAAGACCTCCTGGGGGAGGAGGACTTTGATCTGAGCTTTGGAGAATGGTTATTAGCCTCTTTTGGCTTTATTAGTTCCAGAACAACTGTTGGTCTCCTTTCCGTGGCTACTGTGGGAGTAAATGCTGAAGGGGTGTGCCTCCATTGAGGCTGGGCTGGGAGGGCCTCTGTGCCCTGGAGGGACTTTCACGTGCAGAAGTGTGGCATTCCCGGACTAGGTAGGAAAGCATGGAGAACTCAGGGGAGGAGAAAGTGCTGGGTCACCCATGTTCTGCTGACGACCCGGGGTCTAGGAGGAGCTGGGTAGGCATGAGTTTTCTGGACTCCTGGAGCAGTGAAGGGACTCTAGGTGTTGTCCTGGCCAACCCCCTCCTTTTTGGAGTGGAGAAACTGGGGCCCAGAGACAGAAAATGACTTGCCCAAGTCGAATGGGACCTAGAAGCAGAGCTGGGATTAAAGTCCAGGGCTCCCATCTGCCTGTGCCGCCCCCCCAACCCCACCATCACCTTCGCTCAGTGCTGCTTCCAGTGTACAATGCTGCCTCCTTTCTTCTTTGCCCTTTGACCTCTGTGGAGTTATGAGCCCTCGGACTGGGTCAGTGTACATTCTTTAAGGCCTGTTCATACCAGGCACTGACACATGTGATCTGATTGCCTCCTCCGCCCTCCAGCCCTAGTTTAGGGAGAAAGAAAGGGCTTAGTTCAAATGTGGGATTTTGTGCAAAGGGGAAGGAATACACCGAAGGATGTGTATATATATATTTCCTTTATATCCAAGAAAAAAAGAATCAAATATATATTTTGGGGGGGGTTCTTTTTTTCTTGGATATAAAACTAGATCTAACATTAAAAAACAAGTGGCAGGAGAGAGTAAGCCCTATTATTGCCCAAATTATATAGAGACTGCCCTTAATTTGTATGTGCCCAACTCGGGCCAGTGTTCCCTGGGAGATGGCATCCTTGGCTGTGTGGCCTCACTGCCTTCGGAAGCTCCTGCTGGAGGTTCCTTCATCTCTTCCTTCCCTTCCCTGATGTCCCCAGAAAGCAGCCCCATCCTTTGCTGCCTGCTCCCTTTTGGTGGCTCCCTCCTTTATTGTGGCTTCTCCTCTCAGCAACTCAGAGGATCAGGGAGAAGTAAGATCATGGGGGACCCCTCTTCCTTCTCCCTTTCCTGAAATGCCTCTTGTCCTCACTTTCGGTCCCATGGGGAAACTCCCACACTGTCTGTGGGAAAGACCCCAGGGCAGGGAAGATGGGAGATGCCTGGCTCAGTTCCTGGTGGACAGGTGTGGGCTCTGAAAGGCTGCCGGGGCTGGAACTGGGTGGCGTTGTCTAGGACAAAGCTCCTTGTCACCTCTGTGAGCCTGTGTCTCTTTTTAAAGCGTCTGGGAAAATGGAGTACCTGGGCCATCTTACCTACTCTTGCCAACAGCTTGCAGCTGTGAGCAGTGGCGCTCTTTCTAGATAGAGGTTTGGCTCAGGGTGTGCTCCTGAGTGTGCCCAGCAGGGAGCAGCTCCCGCCAGCCTTGCATAGCTCTCTAGAGTCCGCAAGCCCATATCCCAGGACCCGAGTCTGCTTTCACCATTCCTAGCCTGTCAGCTGCAGCGGCAACTTTAGGCCTGGGCGCTGTCTGAGGCGGCCTGAGCGTGAAGTCCCCACCCACCGCCACAGCCACATGTCCACGTGGGGAACACTGGCTTCTGTCCTGATTGGCCTCTGGCCAATGCGTCAGCCTGGCTTGAAGGTGGGCCTGGGGCTCCGCTGTGGCTGAGATCTGGGAAGATAATCACCCTGATGTCACGAGAACACAGCCCGGGGAGGCAGGTTCTGACTCTCGGTTCAGAAAGAGAAAGGCCCAGCAAGGGAGAGGAAAGAAAACCAGGGAGAGGAGTGTGTTGGGTAGAGGTGATTTGCTCTCGACTCCTCCTTTTCTCTTGGCTCTTTCCTTGGTTTTCAGAGTAACCGTGAGTCACTCTCACCCTTAAACCTTGGGAGGCCCTGCTGTGCAGCGGGATTGCGGGAGTTCCTTCTGGGCTGACATGCAGGTGAAGCAATGTCATGTCTCAGAGGCATTGCCGCGACGCAGAGGTATTGGGTCCGTCCCTGTGCCGACGGAGGGTCTGGCAGATGAAGTCTAACTCTGTGTGCCCTTCAAGGCTCAGCTCCAATGGGCCTCCTCTGGTTTCCCAGCAGGACGTGGCTGCTCTGCCTCTTGTTTCAGAATGTCCTTATCAGTTATTTGTTACACCACCTCCCACCTGCCTGCCCCAAACTTCCCAAGGAGAGGCGGGGCTTGGGCAGCTCTCCCCTCTAGGGCTTCATGTATTTATTGTTCTCAATTAGAAAGGCCACTTTGCCCTGGCTGGGTTGAATAGCACTCAAGCTCCCAGCTTAGGTCTTTCGCAGCCTGGAATGTGCTGTGTGTGTGTGTGGGAGTCTATTTTTTATTTTGCCATAGGAATGTGGAAGATCGTCTAGGGTGAGAGAGAAGGCGACAAGACAGACCTTTCGGAAGCTTCACCATATTGAGAACAGACAGTATGTGGGAGTCTTTTAAATCAAGTTTCTGTCACCATTGATGCTGGAGGGAAGCAAAACAGACTGGTGTGTCCACTTCGCTTCGTAGAGAGATTTGTTTTCTTAAGGCCGTGTCTCCTACGCCCACACCTGGCTGGAGGGCCTGCTCAGGCGGGCCTGGGAAATACTTCCTGAAGTCTCTCCCTAGCTCTGCCTAGCTATGGAAAAGCTTCAGGGAAGTGGAGAGAGCACTTTTATTAGAGAAATCATAGTAAAGAAGACATAAGCAAACAAGGAATACTGTGCTTATGGGCGGAAGACCTGATTCGGTTCTGTCCTAAGGGGTCTATAGATTCCATGCGGCTGAGTCAAACCCCAGCAGGTTTTTTCATGGAACTTGATGATTCTAAAATGTGTAAGTCACAGTTGAGGCCCAAGACTATCCAGGACACTTCCAAAAAAGACAGGAAAGAGGAACTCGGCCTACTAGATGCCGAGATGTGTTTTAAAGTTCTACTCACTATGCCACGAAAGCTTGTTTAGGGGTAGACTGACCAATGGAAGAGGCAGGGAGACAGAAACTGACCCAGGCACAAATGGAACCTTAGTGTGTGACAGTGGGGTCACGGCAGTGGGGTCACCAGTGGGACAGGAGGACTGGTTAATGAATGGTGATTGTTACGCTGCAAACCAAAGCAGGCTGTCTCAGAGAGTGTCATGGATCAAGGATTGCAATTAACCGAGTTCTCTGCACTTGATCTCCAGTTTTTAAAAAGAAGTCCAGGGTCAAGCAAGTCAAGAGTTGACAGCGAAGTACCAGTGACAAAGACCAGTGAGTGGCTTCTTTGTTGGCAATAGGAGGCAGCCTCTGCAGCTTTCTCAACGGCTGGCTTTATTTGGGGTTGAAGAAAGCCCCATCCCCCAGGCTCAGGCTGCCTGGAGTTAGGACAGGGGCCAAGTTCATGGTGCTGAGCTTCAGGGCCCCCAAAGCCTAGAATACTGCCCCATAGTCCTGGAGGTGGGCTTGGCGCTCTCCAGGGAGACACAGGGGCCCTTATATCAGTTTGGGTTGGGGGCACTATCAGCGCCTTCTGGATCTGGTCTGTCCTGCTTTAGGGGTAGGAGGGGTGAGACTACAGGGACTGAACTCTCTGGGGGGAAGTGGGAGAAGAGATTGTTTTCTCCTGAATGAAGTCAGTGAATGTGAGTTGAACCATCTCTAGCTAGTGGCAGGATGACCAGGTCCAGGATTTTTTTTTATTAAGCATGGTCTCTACTTTCAGAAAGTAACAATGGGAGAGTGGTAAGGGGCAGCGCCCAGTGCGAGACACTTGAGATCTATGCTGTCCAATGTGATGGCCGCTAGCTACATGTAGTCAGATTTAAATTAATTAAAATGAAATAAAATAAAAAATTTAGTTTCTTAGACACACAAGGCACATTTCAATAGCCTGTTAGTCATGTGTGGCTAGTGGCTACCGTATTGAATGTGAGCAATATCACGGAGTGTCCTCTTGGCACTGTTATATTTTGCAAAGACATTTCAGGGCAGTTCTCTCCCAGGTCTTTGCAACAGGCTGGTCTGCAAGTCTTAGCGGCAGGACAGACAGACAGGTTTTTGCTGTGAATCCTGATGCTCTACCTCTCCTATGATCCGTGTCACTCATTGAGCCTGGTCTACAGAGTGGGACTCGTCATTTCGGGGATGTGGGAGGGAGTGTGAAGGTTAAGGGAGATGAGGCAAGTCGAGCACTCTCAGGATGCTGGTAGAGCGCAATCATTCTACCAATGGCATCAGGCTTTACTGTACTACAGGTGAAAAATGAGGCTCAGAGAGGGGAAGTGACACGAGCAAGGTCACTGAGCTAATAAATGGAAGCTCAGAATGCCAACTCCCATGTCTTATCTTGCCTCTACTGCTCCTTCCAGCCCTCATCCGGACAGAGGAGAAGCTGGTATGGAGTGGGCTGAATAGGAGGCAGTCTGCAGGGTGGCTCAGCCCAGAGCCAGGCAGGGTTGGCCTGGGGCAGAAGGGCTGATGGATGTGGGGCCCAGGGTTTTTCGGCTGGGTGCAGGAATGCTGCTCGCCCCATCTTACTTAAAATCTCCCTCAGGCCTTGGAATTTAGCTACTCCCCACATCTCTTCAAGCAGGAAACTCAGAAAAGAGCTTTGTTTTGGCCCGACAAAGCCCTGGAGCCTCATGAGATAGTTTTGGAACAAATGGAGCAGTTCTTGCGGCCTTCCAGGAAAAGCCCATCCTGATTTCTGACAATTCCTTTCTTCTCCTCACTTTTGTTCAAATTCCCAGAGTCGTCAGTACCTTTCAGAGTCGGGATTGCAGCTCACTTCCTGTGGACCGAAGGGGTTTTTCACCTTCTTTGTGCCAGGAATGTTTCACTTAGAAGTTAACAGAAGTAGGGGTGTGACCCTTTTCCCATACCCAGTTGAAAGACCCCCTGAATTTCATCCATAGGACTGCAGAGGTCATTTCTAGCCTCTCTCATTCTCCTCTCCCCGAGTCTTACCCCATGTCTAGTCCTGTGACCCCATCTCAGGGCCTGGAACAGAGCAGGTGCCTGGTTTGTGCCTTTTGGAGTGAAAGAGGGCCATTCAGGTCCCCTGTAAGTGCAGACTTGCCCCAGCTGGGGGTGAGCCGGTCTGTGGAGGGGACCAGTCCCAGATGCTTCCTGAAGCAGGAGGCGCAGGTGCTGAAATGCCTCACAGGGCCTCCTGCTTCCCAGCAGCTGCATGGAGCCGGGCCTCTCCCTGCAGAGGAGGAAGGTGGGTCCCAGGCTGCAGGGCTCAGAGGGCACTTTCAGGCCCTGGGCTGTAGGGCTTCTATGCAGAGCCTGTTTAAGACACCATGTACCTTGCAAAGCCTGGGGCTCTGGGCCTGGCCTGCAGGTTGCCAGCAGCATGTTCTTTTCCGCTTTGGCCCCAAATGGGCATGGCTGTGTGCCCCCTGCCTCCAGCCCTGTTTAGCTGAAGCTGCCCTGCTTGACGAATAGTCTATTTGCTTCCTGTGCAGGAGCTGGAGTGGCTGGCCGCCTGGTGAAAGGCTATAATTAGCAGAGAAGAATGGATGTGATTGCACACTGGCATTGACAGTTCATTTTATATTCAGATGGGAACATAAACTGATGTCATCAGAGATGTAAATATCATTTGGAAATCTTGAAGTTTCTGGGAAGGGTTATGCTGGCCTCTCCCCATGCCCGCTGCCCCTCAACCATTTGAACAAAGAGCCCAAATCAGCCTGAGCTGTGTGGGGGAGCCGCTGTGGGGGTTGCCTGCCAGGCCTCTGGGAGGGCTGGGAGAAGTGGCCTGTGGTGGCTGCGTACACAGTGTGGGGAAGCCAGGAGGCGTGGGTTTGCATTTGCTGTGATTGCTTTCCCACAGCTGGAAATGTGGCGAGGCTGACTAGCTAAGGAAACGCCGAGCTTTGCAACAGGAGGGGGATCCGAGGAAGTTTTGCTTCCTGCCAGTTAGGCTGTTGTGGAGTGGGCCCCGGGGCTCTGGGGAGCTTGTAAAAACAGAAGAAGCCACTGACTGCTTTACAGAGAGGGCTGGGGTCAGTTCTGGCCAGAACTGCGGCCAGTGACAGCTCTCGAGTTTTGGAGATGGTTTCCAAAGCAGGAAGGACACCTTCCCTCAGATGCACGGGGGTGGGGGATGAGGGAGGGAGAGAGGTCTGGGCCATGGCCACCTGCTGAGAACCTTGTTGTTGTTGTTGTTGTTGTTGTTTTTACACAACAGGAAATATAGAACTTTCAAAAGTATATAAATCAATTCTGAAAATATTAAGAGCTCTGCTGTTGGCTCAGTGACAGCATCAGAGTTGCCTTTCATCAGGGTGGAAAATGAAACCCCACTTCTGTTCACCTCAAGTTCACCTCAAGTTCACCTCAAGTTCACCTCATCCTCACATAGTTCATTCACCTCCTACCTGGGCTGTGAAGGCGTCACTTCTCTGTGGGGTTCTTCTTCAACCACGACCCTCAGCTCTGAGGTGGAGGGAGGTTGAGGCTCTGTGTCTGGTGCAAGGTTAGGGTTGAGTGAGTGATTCCTCGTAAGTGCAGTAGTTCGGAAGAGGGTGATGTGACTTTTTAAAGCTGCTTGCCCTTGTTCTCAGAGGACCCAGAAGCTCAAACAGACCTTGAACAACAATTTTGCCATGTTCTGGGTTGTGGAGCATGAACTGACCAGATAGCCTCTGGTTGCTCTTTCTCTATCAAAAGTAGCTTTTATGTCCTGTGCTCTCCATTTTCCTGCGCAGGGCTCTGTATGTGTGTGTGTGTGTGCCCTGCCTTAAAACTTGTAAAATTTACCCAGGTGGGCAAATTTGATGACATCATTTTACTCAGTGTTTGCCTTCAGCACCCCCTGGCCCGTGGGTATTGGACTTTTCTTTTAGCCTGGAGGAGTGGATCCCCATCATCCCAGAAAATGTTTTCAAACCAAGGGAACCGTGTTTAGCTGTGAATCACAGCAAACTGCTGGGCCTGAGGGTGAGGGCCACGGCTTCCTGATAATCCTGCTTTTTGGTGTTTCTAAGTACTTGGTCTGTTTGACTTTTTACATCCTTGCCATTTGTCAAAGCTTAAGCCTCAAGGGCAGCAGGCACTTCCCTTTACCCAGGACAGTCCTGGTACTTTTTAGGAGGAAGTCAAGGGGATCTACCTGGAGGGCGTGCTCTAGCCAGTTCAGGGCCAGGGCAGACTCAAGGGCACCTGTGTTCATGGCTTGCCTTGACAACACCCTGTCTGTACATCACTCACATCCTTTACTGGGACCGTAGCTGACAGCACCGTGGCTTTCGCTCCCACACTGCCTTCTACTCAGTGGAACAGTCCAGTGTCTCTAATGATTTGCCCCTGCCCTCGGAGTGTGTGGCCCAGGAAGTCAAAATCCTCAGCCAGGCAGACAGGGTGGGCAGCATGGGCCTGAAACCCAAGGGCGATCTCTTTGGGAAGCCCGGCTCTCATCTGTTCCATAGACATGGACTGCAAACGCTGACTGTACTTTCTTAATGTCAGGGCCACACTATGTGCTAGGGGGTGCTTGAGATAGCTGAAAACATCCCCCTGGTGTGGAGCTCATATTCTTGTGGGGAGGACAAACGATTAGAAAGAAAAGGAAAAAAGTCATATGTTAAATGCTGGTAAGTGCTAAGGTTGAGAAATGAAGCAGGGAAATGGCATCAGGAATTTTGGAAGGCAGGGCTTTTTTTTAAATAAGGTGGCCATGAGAGGCCTCCCTGTGCACAGTGGTAAATGCGCAAGGGCAGGCAGGAGGTGAGGGAGTGAGCCGCGTGGGTGTCAGGAGGGAGAGCATTCCAGGCCACAGGAACAGCCTGTGCAAAGGCCCGGGTTCTCTGACCCTCTACAGGGCATTTCCCCTGACTCACCAGTACTTTTCCCTGAATTTCCAAATAGGGTCTGTGTTAGTTTGCTAGCACTCGAGTTGTATCTACCTACGCCTCCATCTTGGCCGGAAGTCTGAATCACCTCTTTAAAGGCTCTGTCTCCTAATACAGTCACATGCTGGGGCACCAGGGGTAGGACTCCAGCACAGGAATTTTAGGGGAATCTAATTCAGCCCCTAACAAGTTCCCTCCACGTATGGTCACCTGGGGCAGGCCCCTCCCCGCCCATGACAGGTACACTAGCCCTCAAATAAACTCTTCGGAGGAAAATCAAGGGTCCTCCAGTCCTTCTCATCTCTCACTCCCTGCTTTCTTGCTGCAGCTCATCGGGACCCTGGTCCTGTCTGTGGGGATCTATGCAGAGGTCGAGCGGCAGAAATACAAAACCCTTGAAAGTGCCTTTCTGGCCCCGGCCATTATCCTCATCCTCCTCGGAATCATCATGTTCGTCGTCTCCTTCATTGGCGTGGTGGCCTCCCTTCGTGACAACCTGTGCCTTCTTCAAGTGGTGAGTCAGCCCCACGTACCCCTAAGCTGGGCCCCAAAAGGAGGTGGGGAGACTGAGGCTGTCCCACGGTCTTCAGGCAGCTCAGTTTTTTCAGTCCTGGCCTCGAGCCAGCTCGTCTGGAGGGTGTCCAGGATGAGCCCATCTGTCCACGCTGGCCCAAGAGGCCGGGCCACCTCCACTTCCACATAGAAAGGCTGATCTAAATACTCTTCTTACTCACTTACTTAAACCCTGTGTTGGTCTAGACTCTCAGATGGAATTGGGAGGAACCACACTCAAATAAGAACAAGCAAAACCAAAACAAGTTGGTGGTGAGTTCTCAGCTCCTAAAACCAGCAAACCCGCACTGGGTCCAGGGCTGTAGACAGAGCCCTTGGGCTCTCTCTCCTGCTCCCAGCTGGCTGCCTGGCATTGTCCTCACTCTCTCTTTGCCATGGTTATCAGCAGCCTCAGACCAAAGGAGTCCTTGCAGCTTTTGATCCCAAGGAACCTGTCTTGGTGACTCTGGCCAAACTCCCAGGACTCTGAAGTCCTGGAGTCAAGGGATGGGGTTAGCCCTACCTGCCTCCCTTACTGTGGGGTGAAGGGTGGCTCCTGAAAGCTGGGGGTACCAGTAGGCAGATGCTTTTGCTCTACATCCACGTGTGTGATTGACCTCTTTGTCTTCCTCCCTCGGGAAGTCCCTAAAATCTCTTCTAAGCAGGGTCTCAGGGCTGTCTGAGGCTGAACCTTGCTGACATCAGTTCAGGCAATGCCTGGGTCACGGACAGGGTTCACATCCTCTACGCCTCAGACATCCATCCCTCACCTACTCTGGGGGTCTGAGAAGCCACTGCTCAGGGGCTCTGCCCACACAGCTGGGAATGCTGCCCTACCTTGTCCATTAAGCCAGGCCTGCCCCTCTGGGGCACCCAGACCGAGGACCAGCTTGCCTTGTGGGGGCCAGGAGAGCGGGGTGTGTTTTTCCACCTGTATCCTGCTGAGGAGCCTTGGGACAAACTTCAACAACAGTCTGGCTTGGACAGCTGAGTCACTCTTCCTGACCATTGGCTCCAGAGATGGGCTTTGCCTCAGAATGTCTGTTCACATCCTGTATCCTCACAGGAGGAAGGGGCGACAGGCCCAGGAGCAGTAGGAGCTCCAACGGATGATTCTCCTGATTGTGCTTGACCTCTGCCCCCCAGGTGAATCTCTGAATTCTGTTTTTCAGTTTATGTACATCCTTGGGATTTGCCTCATAATCGAGCTCACTGGCGGCGTGGTGGCCTTGATCTTCCGGAACCAGGTGGGCCTGTGGTGCATTTATCAGCCCCTAGTACACTGAGTACGCACTGTGCGTGTGCCCTGGGCTATAAAACTGGGCGTGTGCAGAGAGCAGGGTATACAGTTCCTCGTGGAGCAATTGTTTTGCTGGGGAGATGGGCTCTGGGAAAGGAAACTGGAGAACAAGAAAACAGGACAGGGTGGTGGGAGAGTGCCGGGGGGTCAGACGGGGAGGACGATACTGAGATGATGGAAAGGAGCCTGCCAGGTGAGGCTCAGAGGGAGCAGAGGTCCAGGCAGAGGGAACCACTGAGGCAGAAAGGAGGTTGGCAGGTGTGTGCACCAGCGTGGACACCACTTGGCTGAAGGACGTGAGTGCTGGGAGGGATGGAAGATGGAGTTGGAGTGCTGGCAAGTGAAGATGACGCGGGTTCTCGGGGCCCATGGTCTAGGACCTGGGAGTTTTCTCTGATGGCAGTGGCTTTGCAGAATTATATGGGGGGGGGATGTGATCTGATTTACATTTTACTCACTGGGAGGCAGCGCGTGGGGAGACCAGGGAGTGGGAGTATGTTTTGGAACCAGTGTCAATAGGACTTCCCTCTGCTGGGACATAAGGGTGAGGGCAGGAGAAAGGCTGGAGGCCCATGTGGCATGAAACCTGCTGGAAGGGTTTGCAAAATCAGGAAGGGTGAGCTGGAAGGGTTCCCAGGACTCTCAGTCTCCCGGGCCTTCCATTGCAGGCCAGGTAGCTTCATACCAGCTGTGTGACCTCGGGCAAACACTTAATATCTTGCAAGCCCCCAGGTTCCTAGCTCATGGAGTTTGGGGCGAGGACTTGATGAGGGAACGCATGTGAAGAACCTGGCATGGTCCTGGCCCCTGTCGGACCTTCATTACATGTTAACGCTTTTGTCCTGAAGCCTGAAGAAGAAAAGGGACTTGCCCAAGTCCTCACAGGAAGTGAGTGGCTGAGCAGGGCTGACTGCCAGCTCAGAGATCCATCATTTCTTTCATAAATCCCTTTGTCTTCCTCTGGCTTTGACAATGGAGGCAGTGCTGGAGGAGCAGGGCCTGTTTATGGAAGCTCAGCTCGCTCTGTCCACTCCCCTGCCTCCACCCCTCACCACCCAGGCCACTTGGTTCCTGGTGCCCCCGGGCATCACTGTTGGGTGGATGCATCAAGGCTGTGGCCACACTGTTGTCAGAAGTCGAGCCCGAGGCAGCAGTCGCGTTCCCAGACCCAGCTTCCCAGGCACCAGCTTGTGCAGATCCTTCAAAGGAGCCAGTGACTGACTCTTGCCAAACTCTCCGTGGGTGCAGCTGGTCTGGCTCAGATGGGAACGGGAAACAACCTGTTCTGCCGGGGTCTCCTGTGTGTGGGCCTTAACCATAGGTCTGTCTGCACCCCCGGAGTCCAGGGGTCTTCCCATTTTGTGAGCCCCAGGAGAGGGGAGAGGAGATTCCCATTATATCAGTAAAGTCTGTAAGGCCCAGAGAGGTTAGGGAGCCCTCCCGAGAGCACACAGCAAGTCAGAGGCAGCTCAGTCTCTTTTTTAAATCTTTTTTTTCTATTTCTCCCACCCCAGTATTATTGAGGTATAATCGACAAATAAAATGATAACATATTTAAACTCTACATTTGATGATTTTATATATGTATCCTTTGTAAAATGATTACCAGTCAGTTAACACATCCATCACCTCACATAGTTAACTTTTGTGTGTGTGAGAATGCTCAAGGTGGACTCTCTCAGCAAATCCTACGTCTGTAACTCCGTATTATTAACTCCAGTCACCACGCCGGATGTCAGAGCCTCAGAACTCATTCATCTTGTAACTGAGTGTTCCTTCCCTTTGACCAGCAGCTCCCCGTCTCCACCAGCCCCATGCTGGCGACCACTTCTCTGCTCTCTGGTTCGGCCGGTTGGACTTCCTTCTCCTTCGCTTTCTTCTCCTTCATCTTCACCCTCTTCTCCTCCCCCTCCTCTTCTTCCTCTCACCCCCCGCATCCCTTCTCCCCCTCCTTCTTCTCACATACGAGTGACACCATACTATTTGTCTTTGCCCGGCTTATTTCAATCAGCATAATGTCCTCCAGACTCATCCATGTTGTCACATATGGCAGGATTTCCTTCTTTTTTGTGGCCAAATATACTATATTATGAGATATATATATATATATATATATATATATATATATATATATATATCATACACAATCCCATGCAAACGCTGCGTTTTTCTTGATCACATTCACCTGTTGACGACACCGAGGTTGCTTCCCTGTCTTGGCTATTGGGACAGTGCTGCAGTGAACACGACTGCGTGGCAGAGGGCGCTTTCAGACACTGAGTTCGTTGCCTTTGGCTGTATACCCAGAAGTGGGTAGTTTTTGAGGAAACTTTGCACTGTTTCCCATAGTGCTTACACCAGTTTACATTCCCACCAACAGTGTACAGTGGTCCCTTTTCTCCTCACCAACACTTGTTGTCTCTTGTCTTTTTCTGAACAGACATCTGTGTGAAACGACAGCTTGTTGTGGTTTCGATTTGCGTTTCCCTGATGATTAGTGATGCTGAGCAGCTTTTCATGTGCTCATTGGCCATTCGTGTGTCTTCTTTGGAAAAATATCTATTCAAGTGTCCTGCTAATTGTTTAATCAGGCTTTTTTCTTACTGTTGAGTTCTAAGGTTTTTAAAAAATATACATGAGATATTAACCCCTTATCAGATATATGATTTGCAAATATTTTCTCCTATTTTGTAGGTTGCCTTTTCATTTTTTTGGATAATTTTCCTTGCTGTGTAAAAACTTTTTAGTTTGACGTGGTCTTACTTGTTTTTTACTTTTGTTGCCTAGGCTTTTGGTGTTAGATCAAAGCATCATTACCAAGACCAATGTCAAGAAACTTACGCCCTATGTTTTCTTGTAGAGGTTTTGTGATTCCAGGTCTTAGGTTTAAGTCTGTTATGCATTTTGAGCTGATTTTGGTGTATGGTGTAACATAAGGGTCTAGTTTCATTCTTTTGCATCTGGATACACTTTTCTCAACACCATTTATTGAAAAGACTATTTTTTTCCCATTATGTATCCTTGGTGTCTTGTTGAAAATTAGTTGACTATATATGTGTAGGTTTGTTTCTAGGCTCTCTATCCTGTTGCATTGATTTATGTGTCTGGTTTTATAATAATACATGCTGTTTTGATAACTATAGCTTTGTAATATAGTTGGAAACCAGGAATTGTGATGCCTCCAGCTTCGCTTTTCTTACTCAACATTGCTACAGATATTTGGGGTATGTTGTGGTTCTATACAAATTTTAGGATTTTTTTTTCTATTTCTGTCAAAAATGCCATGGGAATTTATAGGGATTGCATTGAATCTGTAGATCACTTTGGGTAGTATGGACATTTAAAAAATACTTTTTCTTTCAATCCGTGAACAAGTGATATCTTTCCAATTCCAATTATCTGTATTGGCTTCAATTTCTCCCAGCATTTTATAGTTTGCAGTCTATATGTTTTTCACACCCTTGTTTAAATTTATCCCTAAGTATTTTATTGTTTTTGATGCTATTGTTAATGCTATTGTTTTCTTTTTTAAAAAAAGATTTTATTTATTTTTAGAGAGAGGGGAAGGGAGGGAGAAAGAAAGGGAGAGATACGTCAATGTGTGGTTGCCTCTCACGTGCCCTAGGCCTGCAACCCAGGCATGTGCCCTGACTGGGAATTGAACTGGCAACCCTTTGATTTGCAGGCCGACACTTAATCCACTGAGCCACACCAGCCAGGCCTATTCTTGTTTCTTAATTTCTGTTTTTGGATAATTCATTGTTTGTTTGTAGAAATGCATTTGATTTTTGTATGTGGCATTTTTGTATTCTATAGCTTTACTGAATTCATTAGTTCTAACAGTTTTTTTTTCTGAAGTCTTGAAGACTTTCCATATATGACATCATGGCATCTGCAAACAGACAATTTACTTCTTCCTAATTTGGATGCTTTTGTTTCTCTTATTGCCTCATTTTCTTGCTTTGGCTGCAAACTCCAGTACCATGTTGAACAGAAGTGGTAAGAGTGGGTACTGTGTCCCTTCCCCATCTTGGAGGAGAAGATTTTAGCTTTTCACCTTTGAGTGTGATGTGAACTGTGGACTTGTCATTTGTGGCCTTTATTATGCTGAGGCACATTCTCTCTGTACCTAAATTAGTGAGAGTTTTTATCTGTAAAGGATGTTGAATTTTGTCAAATGCTTTTTCTGCCTCTATTGAGATGACCATATGATTTTTATCGCATTCTGTGAATGTGGTATCACATCACATTGATTGATTTGCAGACGTTGCAGCATCCTTGCATCCCAGGAATGAGTCCCACTTAATCATGGTGCGTGATTTTTTCATGTTGTTGATTTTGATTTGCTGATATATCGTTAAGGATTTTTGCATCTATGCTCATCAGGGATATTAGCCTGTGATTTTTTTCTTGTGCTATCCTTCTTGGTTTTGGTATCAGTGTAATGCTGACCTCATAAATGAGTTTGGAAGCGTTACCTTCTCTTCTTCTCTGTTTCCTTCTCAATACTTGGGAAAATTTTAAGAAGAATTGGTATTAATTCATCTTCAAATACTTGATAGAGTTTGCTAGTGAAGCTGTCTTGTTCTGGACTTTTCTTTATTGGGAGACTTTTAATTCCTGATTCAAGTTCTTCACTCATTATTGGTCTGTTTGGATTTTCTATTTCTTCATGATTCAGTCTTGGTTGGTTGTATGTTTCTAGCAATTTATCCATTTCTTCTAGGTTACCCAGTTTGTTGATATAGAAGTGTTCATGATAGTCTCTTTTTTAAAATATATTTTATTGATTATGCCATTACAGTTGTCTCATTCCCCCCCTCCATTCCCTTCCACCCTGCACACCGCCCACATTCCCCCACTTTAGTTCATGTCCACGTGTCACAAGTTCTTTAGCTTCTACATTTTGCATGCTATTCTTGCCCTCTCCTCTGTCTATTTTCTACCTACCGTCTATGTTGCTTATTCTCTGCACCTTCTCCCCCCTTCTCCTCCTCCAACTCCCCTGGTGCTAACCCTCCATGTGATCTCCATTTCTGTGGTTCCACTCCTGATCTAGCTGTCTGCTTAGTTTGCTTTTGTTTTAGGTGTGGTTGTTAATAACTGTGAGTTTGCTGTCATTTTATTGTCATATTTGTACCTTCTTTTTCTTAGGTAAGTCCCTTTAACATTTCATATAATAAGGGCTTGGTGATGATGAACTCCTTGAACTTGAGCTTTCTGAGAAGCACTTTATCTGTCCTTCCATTCTAAATGAAAACTTTGCTGGATGGAGTAATCTTGGATGTGGCTCCTTGCCTTTCATGACTTGGAATACTTCTCTCCAGCCCCTTCTTGCCTGTAAGGTCTCTTTTAAGAAATCAGCTGACAGTCTGATGGGAACTCCTTTGTAGGTGCCTGTCCCCTTATCTCTTGCTGCTTCTAGAATTCTCTCCTTCCTTTTAATCTTGGCTAATGTAATTATGCTGTGCCTTGGTGTGTTCCTCCTTGGGTCCAACTTCTCTGGGACTCTCTGAGCTTCCTGGACTTCCCGGAAGTCTATTTCCTTTGCCAGATTGGGGAAGTTCTCCTTCATTATTTATTCAGATAATTTTTCCATTGTTGCTCTTCCTCTTCTGGTACCACTATAATTTGGATGTTGGAATGTTTGAAGATGTCCTGGAGGTTCCTAAGCCTCTCCTCATTTTTTGAATTCTTGTTTCTTCATTCTTTTCTGTTTGGTTGTTTCTTTCTTCCTTCTGGTCCACTCCATTGATTTGAGTCCCAGTGTTTTTCCCATCACTATTAGTTCCCTGTACATTTTCCTTTATTTCACTTAGCATAGCTTTTATTTTTTCATCTAATTTGTGACCAAATTCAACCATTTCTGTGGGCATCCTGATCAACAGTGCTTTGAACTGTGCATCTGATAGGTTGGCTAGCTCTTCGTCGCTTAGTTGTACTTGTTCTGGAGCTTTGATATGTTCCTTCATTTGGGCCTTTTTTTTGTCTTGTCACACCTGTTATGTATGAGGGGCAGAGCCTTAGGTGTGCACCAGGGTGGGTCAACCATGTGGCTGGGTTGTGATGCTGTATGTGGGAGAGGGATCCACAAGGGAGTAATGGAGCTTACTCCACTCTCCCTCAGACTTCAGTTCCCTCTGCTGCTTCCCCCAAGCAAACTGGGCCTTTCTGGTGTTGATTCCCAGGTAAGTGGGCTTGTATATATGTTCTAGGACCCTGTGGGTCTCTCCAACAAACTCTCCTATGAGGCTGGGAGTCTCTCCTGGCCCCTCAACCCCCACAAGTGTTTTCAATCAGTGCTTTTAGGCTTTATTACCCAGCACTGGGGCCCTGAGTTGCATGGTCTATCTCACTGCTCGCTCCTTTGCCTGTGCACGAATGTGTAGCTGCAGTCGGCCAGCTGCCTTGTACCCTCACTGGGTCTGCCTGTTGCCACCCACCCATTGCCTGGAATCTGCCAATCGCCACCTGTGGGCCTGGGTTGGTCCATCAGCCACTGCTTTTTCCTGCCGTGACCCCTCTCAGCCAGCCACCAACTCTGCCCCTCTTACTGGTCTGGATGAATGGTTTGTTGTTGTTGGACTTCAGTACAGTTTAATTTTCTGTCTGTTTTGGTTTCTAAATCTTTGTTGTCCTTAAGTTTGGGTGTGCGAGGAGGCACAATATTTCTACCTACGCCTCCATCTTGGTCGGAAGTCCCCATAATAATCTCTTATGATCCTTTTTATTTCTGTGATATTAGCTGTAATGTCTCCTCTTTTTTAATAACATCTCTTTCATTTCTGATTTTATTTATTTGAATCTTTTTTTTCAGGGTTCAGCTACAGGTTTGTCAATTTTATCTATCCCTTTTAAAAAACTGATTCTAAGTTTTATTGATCTTTTTTTATTGTCCTTCTAATCTCTATTTCATTTATTTCTACTCTGATCTTTGTTATTTTCTTCCGTTTACTAACTTGGCTTAGTTTATTTTTCTAGTTCTTCAAGGTATAAAGTTAGATTGCTTATTTGAGACCTTTTTTCTTAATGTAGAAAGAATCACTATAAATATTATTACCGTACACTTCCTTCTTAGAACTGTTTAAGTTTTAGTATGTTGTGTTTCCAGTTGCATTTGTCTGCAGATTTTTTTGATTTCCCTTTTGATTTTTTTTCGGTGGGGGAGCAAGAAAATTTTTAAATTTTTAAAATCATTAAAAAAATTATTTTAAAACCAATTTGTCTCTCCTAATTTCCAAAAGTGTCTCTCCAAAAGTCAGTCTCCCAAACCTGTGTTAGATTCTCTTCAACACAGTCTTGACCCTCATCTCGATCGGAAATCCTGGGAGAGGTTGGGTAGAAGCCATCGGCACTGGAAGTGAAGATAATAAATGCATTAACTTGCTGGGAGACTCGACACCGTGCTCCCTTGTGACTTCTTGTTTGCCCCATCGGCTGTCTTCTCAGTCCAGTCTTGCTACGTGCTCCTCCCTTTTCCTCTTTCCTACTTCTCAGCCCCTCTGCTCTGAGCTGGCAGGGCCAGGGCATTGGTGTGTTTTGGGCAGTACTGAGGGAGGGCTGTTTATTCCATCTGCCCAGTGGGATGCTTTCCTGTGCAGCCTGCGGGGCCCCCAGCTGGCCTACGGCTTCCCAGAGATTGCTGGCGAGTGCTTTCCTGGCTGCTGCCCAGGTCCAGGTCATGGTTCGTGGCATCATGGTTTTAATAAATAATCCCCTAAGTGAACAGTAGTCTGGTTTCCAGTGTGCTTTCACAAAGGCAGTTTTATTTGCCATTTTCTGGTGCCTTACAGGCCGCAGGGGCCGTGACTCCGGTCCCCCTCAGTGAGGAGCTGAGCCGAGGTGGACCCTCCATGGGCTGTTGAGTCCTCACAGAGGGGGACGCTGTGGAACTGGGGTCAGGGGTATCAGTTACCAGTTATCCCCCGACCCTGAGGGAACCGCAGGGTGAGGTGTGTTCCTTCCCCTTGGATGCGGTGGCCCTGCCTGGGCAGGGTCTCGGTGCATCGCCCACAGAGGACCCTCTCCATCATGGGTCTCAGCTGTTCGGGACTCCTGGTGGGCTCTGCTGTCATATCCCTGCAGTACATATTTCAAACAATCGCAAAGTGAGATACAAAACAGTAAGCACAGCAAGATTTCCACAATAAAAACGTAGTCCTGAAAACTCTGGCAGGAAATAGAAGTATGAGCGTACAGACTCTTATTTCCTCTAAGGGGTGGGACTAGGGTGAATGTTCTTTTCTCATGTTTTTTCCCTAGCTTCCAAAGTTTCTTGTTCTCTTGTCATCATCAAGGGGAAAATAACATGTAAGGAAAATAGTGTTCCTTCCAACTACAATGCAATGTGATTTTATGAAACAAGGCAAGAGATGAGCCAATGGTGAGGACAGGGAAGGAGAGGTGCGGCTCATTGGTGGTGGCAGAAAGGGTCAGGTAAGGTGGAGAAAAAGGTGAGGAGCAATCAAGGTCAGCTGCCCAGACGAGGTGACTTCCCAGTTCCATTTTTTTCTTACCAAGAGGAGAAGACCGATTTCTCCGAGCTGCACTGAAACAAATCCAGGCCTGCAGGTTACGTATTAACTCTGAGAATTCACTTGTGGTGACAAATGAGGACAAATCATTAACCTAATGACCTCACATTAAGTTCTCAGGAAGATGCATAGCCCTAGCAGGCTATGAAAGATAAACAGGCTCCTAGGGGCGAGGCAGAAACTCTCCATCCACCCTTGACCCAAGATGAGGTTTTTGCTGTCAGTTATGACTTGACGGTCAAACTGAAGTGGCCTCTCTGCTCATACAGGGCCTATGGCCATGCTTGGGGGAGCAGGTGGCCCTGAAGGCCTGGGCATTAGAAGCAGAAGTGCAGCATCTTGACCTCAGACCAGCTGGATGACCTCCACGACTGGTCTGTGTCTCACCCCTCTTGACCGGCCATCACCCCAGCTTGTTCTTGGGCCTCTCTTGAGGGTGTCAGGGATGCTGGCAGAGGGCGGCTCCTACCTGTGTGTTCACAGTCAGGCAGAGCTGAGCAGGGGCACCCAGAGGGTGCTGGGCTGTACCTGGCATGTCTGTGTCCCAATCCCAGGCCTCCACCCCCTACCACCAGGGCCGGAGGAGGAGAGGCCTCTTTCCTGGCCTTGATCCAAGGGTGCTGCGGTCACACCCAACACCAGGCCAAGGAAACGGCGAGCAGTACATAGCCTGTGGGGTACCGCTCTGGGCCCGACCTTGAGGTCAAGGGCAGGGGAAAAGGAGAGAGCACCGTGGCCCACTTAGCTGAACACCTGAATGTGTATATCCTTCCACCCAGAGCCAAGCAGAGAAAGTTCTGCACTGATGTGATCAGACTCCCACAGCTGGTGTGCCCCGTAGTGGACAGCTGTTTGGGGGTGAGAACTGGAGCCCCAGATACACAGGAACCTGAGGCATAACCTCCCCCAACATGGGGATTGAATCCATGACCTCAGCCAGATCCGAGGATGAAAATGGCAAATATTCCAAAGAACCTTGCGGCTTTCCTCTCCTTTTTCTTCTTGCTTCTCAGGTTCTCTTTGGCCATTGGTGGTCAGAGTGGGCCTGTCTCAGGGCAGGAGCAGAGGCTGGGATCTGGGGGCAAGAGCACAAGCCCCCACCTTCTAGAGGAACCGAGGTAGGCCCGGAGATGCTGGCTTCATGTCGTGGGAACCAGGTTGGCCCTGGTTCCAGCTGGGCTGCCAGCAGCCTGGCCTCCCCAGCCTTGGGTCTTAGAAGCTGATATGGAATCCAGCCACCTCCTGGAAGCCAGGAAACTAGGACACCTCCATCCGCAGAGGCCTGGGGGAAGGCTCCAGCTGCTGCCCCTTCCCTTCCTCCCTCCTCTGCCTGCTCCTCCAGCCTCCTATCCTGGGGGAGCAGCTGCCACGTGTCCCCCACCCCTTTCAATTCCTCATTTATTTAAAAACACCCTAAGCATCTCTGCTGAGAAGGGCGATGCAGAGGCTTTGGATATCTTTAAAAGTAGATTTAAAAGAAAGAACTTAGGGTGACAGCTTGAATCTGGTGGCTTAAACAATGTGCTCTGAAAACCCCATGCCCTTTGATGTTTGCTTACTCTTTGCTTAATTTATCCCAGGCCATGTGGCCTCGAGGCTGGGCCAGCCTTCAGTGAAAGGTGGTTTTCTAGTCCTTGTGGGAGCTGCCCCTGCCCGTGTGACCTGGTTTAGAGCAGGGTGGGGTGGCACTGGGTGTGTGTGTGTCCTCCGGGAGCAGCAGAGGAAGGCAGAGTTCTTTCTTCCCTGACATGCTCTGCAGGGCATACCCTCTGCATGGCTGCGCCAGCCCCTCGGAACAGCCAGACACGGCAGAGCCCTTCACAGTTACGGCTGAACCATGCAGCTCACAGGCCTCGCTGCAATTTCTCTCCCATCCGCTTCACAACATAGGGACCACCTAAATGCCCTACATACCTCCTGGTACACACACACACACACACACACACACACACACACAGTGCCCAAGGCAGTGCATGCATGAAAGAGCCAGCATGACCCAGGGAGGTCCCTGGTAGGAATTGGGGGCAGCTGCCACCCAGGAGGCCTGGCACCATCTTTGTTTCCTGCCCATTTCGGGAGGCCTCCGGTGGGGCCTTTCCGTCCCGCAGGGCCCCAGCTCGGTTTACCAGATGGAAGGCCCGATTTTCACAAAGAGGTCTGTCTTGCAGCCAGTAGTCTTGGAAAATGCTCAGAGACTGAGCTGGTTTGAGGAGAGAGGGCAGGGCTGCTCACCAAAGAGGGAGGGAGGGCCTTTCCCCATCGGGCCTGTGGGCAACCCCGCCGCTGACCCTGCCCTGGGCCTCTTGCCCTCATGCCCCCACCTCCATCTCCGGCACATGACCCAGTGGAGAGCCGGGGAGGTGGCCAGTGGGTTAGGGTAGGTGCAGAAGGACATGGTGGATCAGGACTGTGTCTGCAGTGCCTTGAGAGGATAAGGAAACCAGCTGACACAGCCTGAGGCATGTAGCCTTAGACATGTCCCTGACCCTGACATTGCCCTCTTGTACCTCAGCTCAGCCAAGGGCCCCTGCGGCGTGCTACTCAATGCCATGAGCTCATTCCCTGCTCTACCATGGGTGACAGACTGGCCCCACCCTGGTGTCCTGTTTCTTAGACACCCCAACCGTGTCCCAGCTGGCTGGCCTGTCCCTTCACCACCCAGAGGACCAGGCACCCACCGTTGGAAAAGCCCCAGCTATGTGGACGGCAACAGCTGCTCCAGCCAGCCCTGCACACAGACATACGTGGGGCCGCGGGCTCTGGAGTGCAGAGGCTTTCACGTGGGACAGGGCCGGGCCCAGGCCTCCCGAGGTGGCCGTCCAGTCTTCCCCAGCTCCCAGGCCTGCTCTGTAGTGGCTGTATATCGTCAGCAGAGGGTTTTCTTTCTGGCCGCAAAGGGGCTTTCCCAAGCCAGTCTCCTTTGTCACCTTGGCTTTGAGCAGTGTGTCGAAGGGTTGGCTGGTGTGTGCTTTGTGCTTCCCTTTCCAATACTGCAGATGGGTTGGAGAGAAGGCCTCGACCTGAACCTTGGGTCCTGACCTTGGCTTTTTAAAGTCCGTCAGGCTAGAAGTGTGACACCTTGATTCCAGCGTCAATCTGCCAGCGACCAGCAGCTGATTGGACAAGTCACGTTGCTTCTCTGGGCTGCAGGGTGTTTGCGAGGGGTTCCAGGCCAGGCCGAGGGTTGCCTCCCCATTTTTCAGGGAAGGAAATTGCCTGAGGCTGGAACGTGCCTTAAAGATAGGCCTGCAGGGTCGGTTCACAGGTGGGAAACCGAGAGGGGAAGAGTTGGGACCGGCCGACAGTGGCAGGGCTGGTCCCGGAACCCAGGGCCGTGTTGTCCTAATGTCCCGCAGGCGCCTCCCCCGCGGTCATCCGGCTCCAGAGCTGAGAATGCCCCCTTTGTGCCAGCACAGCCTCTGCTGACACGAGGGCCTCCCTCCTCTGAAAGCCCGATTGTCACTGTGAGCTGGGAGCTGGGCTGCCTGAATTCCCATCCCCACCCCTTCCCGCTCTGATGCCTTTTGTGAAGCCTTTTGTGCTCTGGGGTCTCAGCACAAGGGCCCGAGGACTGCTGGTCCAGAAGGCCTGGCGCGATGGGGAGGGGGCAGTGTGCCAGCACTCTTCCCGGTAGGGGTTGTCCCGCCAGAGCTAGGAGGTGGGCCCTTGCCTCGGGCGAGTGTGGCAGCGAGGAGCAGAGGCCCACGGGGGAAGTCAGGAGACCTGACTTCCCGTCTTGGCTGGGCCCCTAACCCACCTGCTCTGTGAAGTTGGGAGAGTCCGGCCCCCTCTCTGGCCTCAGTTTCCTTACCTGCAGCAGGAGAGGTGGGATAGTAGAGAAGAGCCAAGGGCGGGTCTAGAGGGCAAAGAGCAGATTCAGCTCAGGCCTGTTTCTGGGCAGGAGAAGGAACACCGGGCCCTGGGCACTCCTGAGCCCCCAGGGCCCGTATGGATATTAGGTTTTATCCATAAGACCTCTCCTCTCGGGAGTTCAGGAGTACCAGCTGCATGGCTCTTGGAGCTGTGCACCCCCAGGCAGGGCCCCGCCCTCTCGGGGCCTGGGTTGTTTGATCTGTAAAGGAAAAGGGGTGAATCACTCCTGCTCAGACATGGCAGAGGGACTTGGGCGTCAGATGGACATTAGGGACATAGGGGTGTGTGTGTGGGCGGGGAGGTTGTGAGTCTTCAGGGTGGGAACGGAGCGGGTGCTCTGTGCGGGCAGGGGTGGGGGTTACCTGGGCACTCGGGCACTCTGTTCCAATTGGAACGTCTAGGAAATCTTGGCTTGGACTTGGGGGCATGCGTGGTTCTCTTCTTTCCTAATTTCTCTGTGCAAACAGACCATCGACTTTCTGAACAACAACATTCGAAGAGGGATCAAGAACTACTATGACGACCTGGACTTCAAGAACATCATGGACTTTGTTCAGAAGGAGGTGAGCCGGGCCTTGTGGGTTGAAGATGTGCCTCCCCTGCCCTTTGCTCCCTGCTGGAGACCCTGCTCCAGAGGCTGAGAGTGAGGGTTTATGTGTCTGACAAATTCCCAAAGCAAGGCCGAGTCAGGAGGCCAGGGTGGGCCATGGACGGCCACCGAGGATGGGGCTTGACGTTCTCAACCTGTCCTCCCACATGCCTGGTCCGGAGTGTCCTTGCCCTACCTGTCCCTTTTCAGTTACATGGACCCTCCCCCTGAAACAAAAAGAACAAGGTCAGGTGCAACTACAACCACCCCACAGGATCCTCGGGTGTTCCTCTCCAATGGACAATGATCCTCCTTCCTCGAGATGGGAGTGACCTCTAAGCCACCCAGTTCACAAGTCCCTTCTGCCAAGTCCCTTCGGTGGGGGGAGCTCACTCCCTACCAAGTCAGGGGACAGCCCAGACTTGGTCACTGTGTGAGCAGAGCTCTTCCCTGAGCCTGTCCCCTCACACTGGGGACAGAGCAAGACTTCTCCTTTCCCCCGACGACCCCTCAAGTCTGTCTGGGACATAACCGCAGCTTCAGGCCAGCCACTGTCCTGCCTGGCTTACTGGTCTCATTTAGTCCTCATGCTCAGGTTCCTCTCCTGCATCAGGGACATACTGATGGTCCCTTCCTCTTGGCGTCACTGCGACATTCCCTGGACTTAATTAGTCCTCAGAGCAGTGCTAGGCGTGCGGTAAGACATCAGTCAGTAAGTGTCAGCTGCGGCAATCCTCCTCCTCATGTTCTCCTAAGTGAGGACAAGCAGAGCCCGAGAGCTTTGAGCCTACTCAGCCCTGGCAGCACTTCCGGGGACATGACCTTGGGGCTTCATCCCCTGTGGTGACCCGATCCCCTGTGATAGCCATCAGTGGGGGGCCAACATCTCACTGCACCCAGGGCCATCCGTGGTGGCCACTCCCTTGGCTCAGGGCTTGGACGCAGTCACAACAGGTGCAGCCTCTGGGTGGCCCTTCTCTGCCAGGGATGTGCCTGCCAGCTCTGGCTGTTGGGTGGAGCAAGATGTTTTCATTGGAAGCAGCTCTCAGCTGGCTTGGGGGTTTTATTTCTTCTGGAGTGGGCTGAAGGGGGTGACTTGCGCTCTTTGGGCACTGCTTGGTGGCAGGCCCTGTGCGGGACGCATCACTCACAGCCTCTCTTTGTAATCCTAGCTCAGCTGTGTGCAGCTGGGATGCCTCATCCTGCTTTACAGAGGAAGATGTGTGGCTCAGAGAGGCTGGTCAACTTGCCTGGAGTCACACAGCTGGGAGTGGTGGTGTGAGGATTTGAACTCTGGTCTGACTGGTTGCAAAGCAAATGCCCTTTGCACTGTGCCACAGGGAGGCACTTTCAGTTCCTAAAACCTAATATCCATACAGGCCCTGGGGGGGACAGTAAAAGGTGTCCGGTTTATGTTTCCACCAGGGCCTCCAACCAAATCACTCCCCCAGTTAAACCCTCCAGCGACTTTCCGTCACTCAGAACACGATCCCGGCTCCCTGCTATCCTGGCTCACAAGGCTTTATACGCCTGGCCCGTGTGGCCCCCTCAGCCTCACCCCTCCCACTCCCCTTGCTGTGCTCCACACATGCTCACCTCTGTGCCTGCTGCTGAAATACAGCTCATTTCTGTGCAGGATCTTTGCACATGTGGCCCTTTTCCTACTGTTCATGTGTCAGATTCAATGTCATCACCTCCTCAGAGGCCTTTCCTGACCTCCTAACCTAAAGCTGCCCCTGCTTTCCCTGTGTTTTCACATTCCTGGCACGCAGCACTACCTCACTGGCCTTTTCATGTCCTGCATATGCTCAGTCTCCCCGCACTGGATGTGTCCCACGTGGGCAGGGGCCGCGTTGCTCTGCTCACCCTGTCTCTCCAGTGCCCAGAACAGGGCCCGGCCGTGCTGCACCCCGGTAAAATACCGACTGTCCCCGGGGACTGGCACCATATGGGAGCAGAGTAAGGAGGAGCTAACCCACGGGGGAGATGACCAGTCTCACTGTCGCTCAGTCCTGAGCCCAGGGCAGGACGGGAGGCTGTGTGCCTCTTTGCTAAGGGCAGGGCAGGCAGTGCTGGGGCGAGTGAGGAGGAGGTCAGTGTGGTGCAGGGGCCACGGGGTTGCTGTGGCTGCCATAGGGTCCTAGTCTCTGGGACCTTAAAGGCCAATTTTTCTGGTCCAAGACCTGAACTGGGACATGACAATGGAATCCATTTGTCAAGGAAGGACTTTGCCATCCAGTGTTTAGTCTTCACCCTGATGACCCATGAAGAGGCTTCTCAGCCTTGGCTTGCATGCCTTTCCAGTGACAAGGAGCTCAATACCTCCTCGGCAGCCATGCTGCCTTTGGAGTGCCTTGACCTGACAACCTCTGGCCTCAGATTCTCCCTGTAGCTTCCAGTACCAGGGTGGGCCACATCATAAATTGCTTTGTCTCTTGCCGGGACCCCTCCTGCTGCCTGCCCACAGCCCTGGCAGTAACAGCAGCTCCCTTCTCTGCCTGCTTCCTCTCTCAGTTTAAGTGCTGTGGCGGGGAAGACTACCAAGATTGGAGCAAAAACCAGTATCACGACTGCAACGCCCCCGGACCCCTGGCCTGCGGGGTGCCCTACACCTGCTGCATCAGAAACACGGTATTCCCTGCTCCTGGGGCTGCCCCAGCTGGTCAAGCACCTTTCTTATATTTCAGGACAAGGGTGGGGTGGGCAGCAGGTGGTGGTTACTGTCCAGGCTTCCTGGGCCTTAAGGGCTACAGAAAGGGGTACACCTGGGGGTGGGGCTTCCCTTTATTGGAAGTGGCAGTTCACCTCTACCAAGCACTCACCGTGTGCAGGCCTCTCCAGGTTCCTCAGTGGAACTGGCTCATTTAGTCCTTTCAGCTGTCCCGTGAGGGGTATTGTTCTTTACTCTCTGTACAGATGAGGAAACTGAGGGGCCCAGAGGCCAGGTGCCTTGCCCAAGGTCGATAGGGCTGGGATGAGAGGCAGGCAGCGATCACCAGAGCCGTGCTCTGATTATTGGACAAGCCAGATCAGGAGTGGGAGGGGGTTCCGGGCCAGGGCGGCCTAGCAGGGGCGGCCGGCTCTGCAGCCTTGACCGAAGGGCCGGAGCAGGGCCTGTGCAGCGGGCGTCTCCAGGGACTTTGGGCCTGAGGGCCTGGTGATCATCAGTAATAAGGCACTTGGAAGGGGGTCCAATGATGTAAATGCCAGGAGGGTCCTGTCAACTCTCTCACCCCCTTAGCTACTTGGGAGGCTGCCCTGTGTAGTCACCGAACGAGGGAGGCTTCGTCAATCCTCTGTGTTTGACTAATGTGTCCAAAACCTGCCTGGTTTCTGTGCTGGAATAGGCAGAGAGCTTTGCACTTACTCATCACGCTCCAGACAGTCATGGAAAATTTCTCTCCTGACGTCTCCAGCCTTCAGTGCCCACTGCCAGGTTCTGTAAACTGAGCAGCTGCTGGTGGGGGTGGGGGCCTCCCCCATGAGTCAGGGAGCCAGTGACAAATGCAAAAGCCCTAAAAAAGGCCAGCCCAGGAGGGGAGGCTTATTTGGAATTTTTAGCTGCCATTTTAGGGCTGCCCTCCTGGGAAGGAGCCCGGGGCTTTCAGAGAGGCCTGGGAGAGGCGATGATCTTGGACTTCATCACCCGGGGCAATGGCACCTGAATGTCCAAGCTGAGATGGGGATGCCCAACTTGTATTATCCATTCATCCATTCAACAAGCATTAATTGAGGACCTACTCTTTGCCAGATGTGGTTCCGGGTTCTAGGTGTGTAGCCAGCACAGGTAGAACTCTCTGCCTTCACGGAGCTGATGTCCTCCTGGGGAAAACTGACAGAATAAATAAGTAAAGGAGGATGTCAGAAGGTGTTAAATACTAAGGATAAAAATAAAGCAGGGACGTGGAGGATTGCACTTTTACATTGAGAAGGTGGGTTCTCCAACGCACCCTGAAGGAAGCGAGGGAGTAAGACGTGCGTATCTGGGGGAGGGGCCTTCCTGGCAGAGAGCCCAGCAAATGCAAAGGCCTCGAGTGGGGAACCGCCCTGGTGTGCGTGAGGAACAGCACAGAGAGAGCGTGGTGTTTCTCCCCCTCTAGGGTAGAGCGAGGGTGGTAGCAAATGAAGCCAGAGAAGCTATGGGTGCCCTGAAGGCTACAATCAGAACTAGACATTCCGTCTACGGCCATACCACCCCGAACGTGCCCAATCTTGTCTGATCTCGGGCGCTAAGCAGGGCTGGGCCTGGTTAGTACTTGGATGGGAGAACTAGACATTCCTATGAGTGACAGGGCGTAAAGGGCTTTAGTGGCTGAGCGGGAGACATGATTGGGCTTTTCTAGGATCACCGTGGCTGCTGAGTGGGCAGAGGTGGATGCAGGGCGCTCGGTTAAGGGCTGGCACAGCAGCTCACGTGACTCAAACCAGGCAGTCTGGGAGGCAGGGTCTGAGAGTCAGGTTAGTGAGCAGGAGGCTTAGCAGGAGGTGCTCCCAGGACCAACACTCCCAGAAGCAGAGCTGGGCAGAGGGAGGAGTTGAGCAATGATGCAGCCTTGGTAGCAACCTCAGTGGCATCTACGTGGACGATCCATCAGAGCTGTCCCATACTGGGACAGAGAGGCCAAGCCTGCACACCCCACCTTGACCAGGCATCACATGAGTACACTGTCCCACCTGCAAGGGGACTCACTGGCTCTGTCCAGCGGAGGAACAGAACCAACAGGATGCATGCGTCTCTGTGAGTGTGTGTGTGTTTGTGTAAAGGGGTTATCGTAAGGAATCGGCTCACAGGATTATGGAGGCAGACAAGTCCCGAGGACTGAAGGGTGAACCAGGAAGCCGGAGACCCAGCAGAGCCGGTGCTCAGTTCCAGTCTGAGGCCAAAGGCCCGAGGTTCAGGGGAGCTGACAGTTCGGTGCCTCCTGAGTGCTGGCCGGCTAGAGACCCCTGGTGGGGCTGGTGTTTCAGTTCAGACCTGAAGACAGTCTGCCGGGAAGAGTTCTCTATTGCTTGGAGGAAGGGAGCTTTTTGTTCTCTTCGGGCCTTTAACTGACTGGATGGGGCCTGCCCATATTAGGTGGGGCGATCTGCCTTCCTCGGTCTACTGATTCAACTGTTCATCTCATTGAAAAACACCCTGCGGAAACACCCGGAACGTTTGGCCAAGTATCTGGGTATCCCAAAGCTTGGTCAAGTTGACACATAGAATTAAGCACAATGACAATTGCTGCAGGGGGCTGACAACTAAAGGCTGCTGCCACAGCAGCCGCAGAGGCCCAGGCAGCTCCTCACAGCGTCCACCACACCAGGCGGGAGAAGGCAGAGGCTCAGGGCCGGGTGGCCGTCACGGGGATGGCACGACACAGTTGGATTCTGGCTGTGGTTAGCACATAAGCCACCAGGATTTGTTGGCAGATCAGGGGTGGGAGGTAGGCGAAAGAGGAGAACACCCAGCAATGGTGGCCTGAGCCACAAGAATGGTGGGGCCACCATTGCTCGAGGGGAGGGCTGCGTGGACAAAGGCTGGGGGCATCAGGAGCTCAGCGTGGGCATGTGGGGTGGAGAGCTGGTGTGCCGGGCCAGCCGCGCCTTCAGGGAGGTAGTTGGAGCTGAGTCTGGAGTCTGGGGGAGGGTTCAGGCGGGGAGTGCCCACACGGATGCCACCTGCAGGGGAACGGAATCTAAAGCTGGCGTCTAAATGGGAACTCCCAGGTGGGGAGGTGACGGGCACCCGACCACGTTATCTCTGGTCCCATGTGACAAAACTGTCATTGTCCCTGCGTCTCCCACACCCGGATGGTTTTCTCTAACTGTGAAAGAGGACGCTTCCTTCCTTGATGGAATCAGTTCTATTTGTGTGTGAATCTATTTATTTTATACCATCTTTTTCAACCAAGGAAATACAGAGACTAAGACACTAAATTAAAAAAAAATCAGAATCATGGAAAATATAATCCAAAATAGGGGGCAACAAATGATGGAGAAAATATGAACTACAGATCCATAGGCCTAAAGGGCTTATGGAATCACTGGAAAGGAGCCTTGTGTTTGGTGGCTTAGAGCTGCCAGGCAGCCAAAGGGAAAAAGGCAGATGTGGTCTCATCCTGGGCTTCCTGCGGGGGATTTGGGTAGGGCTTGTCCCTGCCCTAAGTAAAAGCTTCCTGTCTGCCTCCTGACTTGGATGGAAGCATGGGCTCCTGCTGGGTCTCCAGCCTGCCTTTGGACAGGAGCTGCACCGTCAGCTCTCCTGGTTCTCTGTAGAGGCTTTGGGGCAACAGAGCTGCGTGTTGGCTTCCAAAGTTCCTGTGAAGTTCAGTTACACTGAGGATGCCCCCCCAGACCCATGGGTGTAAAGGGCAGCTTTCTCCTACACTAACTGGCCTCAGACTGCTGTGCCTCTGTGTCCAGCTTTTATCGGTATTCACTCCCTTTTTGTTGACTACCCTTTGGGGGCCTGTCCCTGATGCCCCCTCTCCCCCTTTTCTAGCTGCCCAGACCCCAGATGAGCCAGCTCCTTAGTCCTGGGTCAGGGTGAGAGGATGCACCTGTGAACCTTGCTGTATTGATCTTCGGCTGCTCAGGAGTCCCCTTCCTGATGTGCTGCCGTGTGGCACCGTGGCAGGTGGACGTAGAGGCTGCACAGCTTGTCTCGGGACCCTGAGCCTTTGTCAGAGCCCCTGCAGGGTGCCGATTCTGTGGTGACAGCCAGGCAGGAAAGACCATGGACGTATCGTATCCCCTCCTTGGAGGGGAGCTCTCCTGGAATGGGAGGCAAGTCTCCCCTGGGGCCGGCCTCTCTGTGTAAGGGAGGCCTCTGCCAGCTGCATGTCCCCTCTCTGAGGGCAGGGGCTGTGGCCCCTCCACCCGGGCTGGACCCTCAGTGAGGAGGGAAGTTACTCTTGTCACCTGCTTACATACCGTATGGTTTGCTCGTCTGTTATGTTCATCATTGGTCCCTCTTTCTAGCCTAGAAGTTCCGTGAAGGCAAGGTCTTTGTTTCGTTCTTCTATACTCCAAATACCCAGAACAGTTACTGGCACATAATAGGTGTTCAGTCACTGTTTGTTCAATGAATGCCTGAGTGAATGAACAAACAAGGTAGAAAGCTCCCATCATGCCCTCAAGGACCCGCTCCTGGCCTGACCCTCTCCATGGGGTCATGTTCATGGCCCAGAGGGGCCAGAACTGTGAAGTGGATGCTGGGTCTGAGAGCACGTGGAGGCACTTGAGACTGAGGGAAGCTGTTTTGCTCACAGGCCAGGCCCTGATGTGTAGACCTGATAGGAGGAGGAGACCACACAGGGCCACAGGCATGATGGGAAGTGCTCCTGCCAGCCCTGTGACTTACACTTCCTGGGAAGGGATGGGATGGGGTCTAGGACCAACCTAGATTGATCAGCATCTGGAAGTTTTTGTGAACAACTGTCGTCCCAGAAAGGACCTGGGGCGGCACTTCCTTTCACTGGTTGGGTGGTCGTCGGCTGGGACAGGGAAGTGTGGTCAGAGGTCCCGGCCTTGCCCTCCAATAAAGCACCACAGGCCAGGTCCCGGCTGCAGTCTGAGGTTTTTCTTCAGGGGAGTCAGCAGGGCAGGAGAAGCCCAGCCTGGCCCCTGAGACAGTGTGTCACCCTGCCAGCAGGACTGTGCCTCTGGCAGGGCTGGGGCAGGAGCCCGGGGCGGCACGCTCTCCTCTGCACTCCTAGGCTGCCACTGGTCTCCGGCCAAGTAGTCGTTTCCACCCAAGTGCCGCAGAACCAGCCCTCCCACCTTTCCTCCCAGCGTGTTTCTTGGATGTGGGGTGTTAAGATGCAGAGTTGAGGCAGACTGCCCAGGTGGGAGTCTCAGCTCCAGCCTCACCGCACAGCGCAACTCTGCCCCTCAGTTCCTTCATCCGTAAAATGGGGAGAATATTATCACTAGTGTCTTTGACGGTAAGCACCGTGTAAGTGTTATCATCTAATACACCTTTCTGTTTCAGACGAGCGTTGTCAACACCATGTGTGGCTACAGAACTATTGACAAGGAGGTAATAATGTCTTTGAAATCTCCTCCAGAAGGGTTGTTCTTCCTTCCGCTCTGGAGGGGTGGGAGGGTTGGAGGTCTGCTGAGATTTTCCAACACTTCTGGCTTTGAACAGCAGCCAGGGACTGCGGGGGTTTTCCACTCCTACACAGACACAGAGGGGTTCGGGGAGCCAAGAACCCCCTAGGCTGGGAGAGGTGGCCTGCTGTGGGCTCGTGTGCCCAGCGTGCTCCGCGCCAGCCTGCCTCTGCCCTCAGAGCCTCCAGTTTGCAGATGGCTCACACTGGCTCTCTCCACCTGGGACCCAGGAGTCCCAGGGGACAGTGAGCCCTCTGCAGGATGCCTCCTGGGGCAGCTTCCTGAGCTATACCCCTGGACTAGGAGAGAAGCTGGCTTATTGCTGAGAAGGGAGCTAAAAATAGTGACTTGAGATGCCTCTGAGCAGTGTTTCTCCGAGTGAGGTCCCAGACCCAGCAGCAGCCGCCCCTGCCCCCCCTGGGGACTTGTCAGAGATGCTCCTCCTTGGGGCCCAGAAGGCAATTCTGGTGCACATTCGGGTGGAGAGCCATAGGCCCAGAGTGGCTCTCCAGCCTTCAGACCCAATGGCCAGTTTTATATTGAATTTGTGATTATCCTGAAATGAAGTTCAGAGATGACATAGCCTATCCATACACCTACTTTCAAAATGAGTAACAACAGTCTAGCTGACCTGGGAGAGAAGTAAAATAAAACAATGTATGACCATATTCCACCCCGTAAGGGCTCAGGCACGAGACAGGTGCTTGCACGCAGGGCCGCTGCTACCGGAGGGCGGAGGTGCTCCGTGGCAGCTCTCACACCATGAGCCTTATTTCTGCAGTTGATGTGGTTTTTTTTAAATGGTGAACAACTCTCTATAAAGTTTTGAACAAGATAAAGTATCATCATTCCTTAATTTATATTTAGTAGTATTTGTGCAAAATTCAGTGTGTCATAAAACCACGTGGAAAACGCTGGTTTTTGTATGTGCCTCGAGTTAGGCTTTTGGCTCAGTTTGTCACAAATGGGTTTTCACCCACGTGAATGCCCAGGAAGTGTCTGGGAGGCAGTAGGCAGGCAGGCAGGTAGGTGGAGAGGTTGTCGGTGAAGTAGGACTGCCCTTGGCTCCGAAGTCCCTCAGTACCCAACCCCATTCTCTGTGACAACCAGAAGTGCCACCACAGTGTTCCCAGTGTTACAGGGAACACTGCTGCCTGTGGAGACCCAGTGGTCAGGCACCACCTTCTCACACTGCATGGGAGAAACGGAGGTTCAGGGAGGTTGGGGGACCTGCCCAGAGCTTGCATGAGCAGCAGAGTCAGGACTGGGCCTCGCCGGGCACAGTGCTCAGCAGGTCCTTCCTGTGCAGCGTCTCAGCGTGCAGAACGTCATCTACGTGCGGGGCTGCACCAACGCCGTGCTCATCTGGTTCATGGACAACTACACCGTCATGGCGGGCCTGCTGCTGGGCATCCTGTTCCCCCAGGTGGGCTGGTCCCCGCTGCACTCGGGTGGTGGGTGAGCTGTGGATTCAGATGAAGGGTGGCTGGTGATTACAGAACGCACAGGAGGTACAAAGGGGCTCATCCTGGGAGGGCCAAAAGGAGAGGGAGAATCGCAATAGCATTGCTTATAAAGCTCTTCCAAGTGCTTCACAGGTACTGCCTCCTTCGGTTCTACAAGGTAGGTACTATTATCATACCCATCTTACAGAGAAGGCACCTGAGGCTCAGAGAGGTTAAGTAACCTGCCCAAGGTCCTCCCACTGGCAAGTGTTGTAGCGTGGGTGGAGACAGGAATCCCAGAAGGAGAAACCTCTGCTGAGGAGGAGCAGGGGAGGTCTCTGGAATGACTGGGAGGGCAGCGGAGGGCCCAGGGTGGGGCCACTTGAGTGGTGGGGGTGCCAGGGAGAAGGCTGTGCTCTGGGGGTTTCCCAGGTCACCAGTGCCTTGAGTGCTCACGACTGGCTGCCAGGGTTTCTGGGAACTGGGGACTGCCAAAGGCCGCCCACGTCCCCAGCAGGCTCTCATCCACCCTGCCCCTTCTTCTCAGTTCCTGGGGGTGCTGCTGACAGTCCTGTACATCACCCGGGTGGAAGACAGCATCGCGGAACACTCTGCCACCTTCACCGACGGGCTCCTGGGGACGAGTGCCAAGCCCAGCATGGAGGCGACAGGCACGGGATGCTGCATGTGCTACCCCGTTTAGGGTCTGTCCAGGGCAGCGGCTTCTGCAGGACTGTGCCAGGATGGCACCAAATCGTGGGGGCTGGACGGGACAATAGTCCTCCCCACAGTTGGCACTGACCAAAGCCCAGGCTGTGTTTGCTCTGATGGCCAGCTCAGGCCTCCTGTGGCCACTCCCTCCCTGGGGGGCAGAGCCTGGGGCCCTCCCCAGCTCTGGGTTCTGTGTCTGCTCATGCTGCTGGGCATGGGAGCAAGGGTAGTCCTTCTCCAGGCCTGGGTTGCTGGGGGACAGGGAGCTCAGTGCTCTCAGCTCAGGGCTGCTTTATTTCTGGCAGTGTCTTCTTGGCCTCTGATGTTTATCAGAGGGGGTGGGTTTTTTTAGTGATTTGTAAGTGGGGTGAGAGGGGAACAGGGTGCCCTGTGGTGAAGGAGGGGAGGGTGCAGACCTCAGGTCCCTAGTCCCTCAGTCGTGCCTCAGGGGCTGGGCTTGGCCCATTTCTCAGCCTCCAAGTGCCTTGAGCCCTCCCCAAGGGCTGCTGCTTTGCTGACCCATTTTTTACATGATTTTGTAGCATTCATTTTGTACACCGTTAACAGGAGTTTCTGACTAATCAAGGCTGGGTTTTCCCATGCACTCTGCTCTTGCCCCTCCAACCCAGTTTATTAATCAAACAATAAAGACTTGATTTTTTTTTTTGTCTTTCATTTGTGCTGTTTGGCTGGGGAGGGGATGAGGAAGGCCTGAATGTGGACTTGGCAGCTCCTTGTTGGTGCAGAATTAAGGGGGTCCACCCTGGGGCAGAGATTTGGGATGATCTGGGACACTTCGGGACACCGAGGCTGGAGAGAATCTGCAGCTGGTGGGCGCTGCCTGCTCCTGATCTGGAATGGCCTCTCCCATTCTTTGCCTCACCACTTAAGGAAATGGCTTTCACGGGCTGTGCTTGTGGGCGGGGCCTGGAGCTTGTCCTTTCTGCTAGGAATTTATTTGTGGGAGACCTCAGGGGAGGAGACAGAGGTGACTTCCTACTTTACAGGCTGGGAAACTAAGGCCAGGTCACCTATGGCAGGAGGCTCCTCCTCTGGTCAGTGAGGCGGAATGGACAGCTGAAGGACAGCTCCTTCCCTTCACCTAGGGAAGTCAGGCTCCGGGAAGGAGCTGTGCCCACAAAAGCACGGGTGGCTTTAGAACCACAGTGACCTTCCCGCCTTCAGTAAACAGTTGTTCCCAGGGATCCGGGCGGGGTGGAAGGTACAGAATGCCTAGCAAAGCTCGGTGCCGATCGCCCCCTGCTGGAGATAGCAGAACCGACATGGATCAGTCCGGCCCCACCTTTCTGCCCCGAAGACTTGAATTCTAGATTTTCTAAGAGGTTCTTAGCAGCCAGGGCAATAGAAATAGAAGAGTACGAGTCCCAAACCCAATGAAGTTAATCGAAGGGTGTTAAGGGAACTGCCCATCACATCCCGGAGTCTAGCAGCCGGATGTTTGGTCTTCCCAGTCTGAAGGCCAGAGCTGTCTGATGTGCGGCGAAGGGTCGCGGAAGGATTTCCAAACGGGCAGGGAGAGCAAACGTGACAGCCAGCCTACTTCGTGGCTAGACTCATACTTGTCTAAAAATCATACAGCCGTTAATTCCTTCCTTTAATCCTCACAGCTGTTTGTGGTGATTCCCGTTATCTTCATTTTACTGATGGAGAAACCGAGGAACAGAGCAGTTAAGTAACTCGCCCAAGGCACATGCCAGGGGACTGGCAAAGCCAGGTCATGCACCGGTGAGTCTCGGTGAGTCTCGCGGGCAGTCTGCCCTCTGCTCTGCGGGCTCTGTGGCCTCCTGTGGACTCACGGTACAGGGCGTGCAAAACCAGGGACGGTCGCAGTCACTGCTGGAGCCCCGCCTGGCCCCCATTTTGACCTCTGGACACGAGGCCCCGCCAACCTTTGTGTCACAGCTCCCGGGCTCGGGCTCTGTGCACAGAGGGCCAGGCAGCTGCCTTTGGGGCTGCGAGACGAGGGGTCACGGAGGGGGGTTTCGGGCTGCTGCGAGGCTCCGCATCCAAAGTCGCTTCACCCTGGAACTTGGAAACCTTTGCCACCTTGTCCTCTCTCTCTCCCCTGCCCTGCACAGGCACAGCTCACCTCACACTGCTGCCCTGTGCACCGGGGGTCACAGGTCGGCGCCCTCAGATGACTGAGCTCCCGCGGGCAGTTTCATTGTCATTCAAACCCGGGCCACTCACTTCTCCAGAAAGCAAGCAGAGCCCATGGAGGGGACCTTTTCAGTCCTGTGGGTGGGACGCCTCTCCTATCGGGCTCTTTTGTGCTTAGAAGCCAGCGACATCATCTTGACCGGTTGTTTCACAGGGATGGAAGAATGACCCTGAAAACTAGGCCTCTTCCCACGGTTTCAGGGCAGCCCACCATACTTGTGAAACTAGAGGAGGTCTGTGGGCTTTGATTTGGGGCATGTTTGTTATATAATTTCAAGAGAAACAGAACAATCAAATGCATTAAGAAAGACTGGCTTTGTATAAGAATTCCAAATACAACACTCTCCAAACTTATTTTTTAATAGTTTGTTGAGGTATACCTCATGTAAACTGCACATATTTAAAGTGACAGATATTAACTGTATCGTTAGTGAAGCCATCATTACAGTCAAAATAATGAGCATGTCCATCACCCTAAACAATTTCCTCTTGCCCTCTAGTAACTCCTTCTTTATAGCCCTCCCTCCCAATCTCCCACCTGTTTTCAAAACGCCACGAATCTGCTTTCTGTCTCTTTACATTACCTTGTAGTTTCTAAAATCTCATATAAGCGGTCTCATACAGTATATGCTCTTCATTTGTCTGAGTTCTTTCACTTGATGGAAATATTTTGAGACATTTATTTTGTAGCATTTGCCAGTTGCCCGTTCCTTTTTATTTCTGAGTGGTATCCCATCCTGTGGATGTACCATAGTTTATTTACCCATTTGCCGATTGATGGACATGTGTATTGCTTTTATTTGTTATTATCACAAATAAAGCTGCTGTGAACATTCATGTTCATGTCTTTCTATGGAAATATACTGTGGACCCTTGAACAATACATGGGTTAGGGGTGCCCCCTCGCCCCTCCCCCCCAGAAGCCAAATAGCTGGGAATAACTTTGATGCTCCTCCCCCAAAACTTAATTCCAGTTGGTCCAACGGAGGATCCAAAACAGTATTTTTGTTCTGCAGCTGGGAGTCCGCGGTTGGGAACCAGCGGTCAGGAATGCAAAAATACTGTTTTCAATCCGCAGTTGGTTGACTCTGCAGATGCAAAACCCATGGATACGTAGGGTCGGCCATATTTATTGAAAAAATTCCGTGGATAAGTGGACCCACACAGTTCAAACCCGTGTTACTCAAGGGCCAACTGTATACTTTCATTTCTTTTGGGTAAATATCTCAGAGTGGAAAACCGCATCATATGGTAAGTGAATCTCTTGGTAAGAAACTGCAGAGCATATTCCAAAGCTGGTTGCGTGACTTTCTCTCCTCTGCATTCTTGCCAGCATTTGGTGCGGTCGATCTTTTTACTTCTGTGGTGATATTTCATTGTGGTTTTACTTTGCATTTCCTTAATACGGTGGAACCTTGGTTCTCAAACTTAATTCATATTCTGGAAGGCTGCTGAAGAACCAATTTGTTTGAAAACCAAACCACACTCATGTTCGCACGTTCTCTCCTCTGTCGCCTGAGAGACCTATAACTGGCCGCACAGGTATCAGCACAGGGTTGTCTGGTTGGGAACCGGGGTTTTGTTTGACGGGGAGACTTTTCCCCCATGAACAATGTGGTCAAGAACCGAGTTGTTGGAGACGGCAGCCCTTCGAGAGCTGAGGTTTGACAGCAATCAGTCCTGTTAAGCATCTTTCCATGGGCGGATTCGCCCACATAATTTCTTTAGCGAAGCATCTGTCCAAATCTTTTAAAAAATTGTATTGTTTGTCTTCTTATTGAGTTTTGAGAATTCTTCACAAAGTCTATGTACACGTCCTGTATCAAACAGGCAGTTTGCCAATACTCTCTCCCAGTACGTGGCCTGCCTTTTCATTCTCCTGACAATGTTTTTCAAAGCGGAAGCCCCAGCTGCGCGAAGCCCAGTGTTTCCTCCCGTGGGTAGTGCCTGCGGTGTCGCCTCTAAGAAGGCTTTGCCTGACCCAAGGTCACAAAGGTTTTCTCCTGTGTTTTCTGTTGGAAGTTTTACAGTTAAGTAAAGCTGTTACTTAACTGTACATTACAACGGTCCACTTTGAGTTAATTTTTACATGTGGTGCAAGGTATGAGTTGAAATTCACTTATTTTGTCCGTGAATACCTGTTTGCTCCAGCACTGGTTGTTAAACGGTGCTGATTTGCTGACAATCAATTGTTCATATATGGGTGGGTTAATTTTTGGATTCTCTGTACCATGGGATTTCACTCATATGTGAAACCTAATGAACAAAATAAATTAACAAACAAACTAGAAACAGACTCATGGGTACAGAGAAGTGAAGGCTATACTAGTGAAGTGAAACAAAGAAAAATACACATGGAACCAGCAGTGAGGGGAAGGAAACCAGGACTCAAGTCAGCCCGGTTGGGAACAAAAGGAAGAAACAAACATTCAACCTGATTATCTTTTCAGCATCTGTTGAACCTGTAGTAATTAGTTCTGTTTATTCCTGATACAGATAATTAGACCTTCTTCATTTTCCCCAGTTAGTTCGACCAGGGTTTATCAAGTGTAGTGATCTTCTCGGGGAGCCAGCCGGGCCACGCTCCTGAGCACACAAACATGTCATTCCTCCAAACCAACTGACCGACAAGCCAGCAGAACTTTCTGGATCCTGCTACCCCTGTGGCCACCGCCTTAGTCCTCTCTTTCCCTCCCTTCGTGACGACACATGGGAAGAGTGTCCATACTGTCTCGATTTCTCTCCTCTCTGTCACTCTCAAATCTCCCTAATAGGACCCCGGTCCCCACCCTGCCACCCGAATTGATCTTGTCAAGATGACCTTTAGGCACCAGTGACCTCCTCGTGCCTAAATCCAATGTTCTCTCCTTGTCTCCTTGGCTTATCCATAGTCCTTGGCCAGGCGGTCACCCTCTCCTTGAAATGCTTTCTTGTTTGACTTTGAAGACAGAAGCCTTGCCTGGTTTTTCTCCAACTTCTGTGGCCACCCCTTCTCAGTCTCAGTCTCTGGTTCCTCTTCCCCAATCTCTTAGCATCGGAGGGTTTCATTTTCTGTCTGCACTCTCTCCCTTAGTGAGCACCTCCAGCCCCATGGTTTTAAACACCCCCTAAGTGACCCTTCTCCCTTGGACTCACATGTGCTCTGACTACTCAACGCCTCCACCTGGGCATCTAATAGAGATCAACACCCCACACCTAAAGTTTCCAGCACCGACTCCCGATATTCCCCCCAGCCTGCCCCTGCAGCTCTCCTCCACGTCTCAGAGAACGACCACGCCAGCCGTCCAGCTGCTGAGGCCAAAGACCTTGTGGTCAGACTTGACTGTTCCTTGAACGGCCCAGGCCTCTGTGCTCATTGTTTCCTCTGCCTGAGGTGCTCTGCTTTCAGCTCTCAGAGTGGCTGGCTCTCACTTTCTTCTGGTCAAATGTCCGGTCCTTGGCCACCCTTGATAAACCTGTGGTCTTCCTCCTTCATGAATTCCTTGTCCCCCTTCCCAGAGTTGCTTTTCTCTTAGCACTTATCACTATGTAACTACTGTACACTCTCCTTATTCTTGCTGTTTATTTTCTGTTTTTTTTTTCTGTTGGAGTGAGAGCTCCATGAAGGTGGGAATGTTTGTGTATTTTGTTCATCACTTGTCTTAGTTTGGGTCCTCCCGAAAGCTGACTAAGAGACAGATGCTTTGATCTCTGGGAGGAGGCCTGAGGAACGAGGCGGGAAGAAAGAAGAAAGGAGCGAAAGTGCCTGTACAGATGTGTTGTCCTACCGGCCATCACAATAGGGTTGCTAACTCCCCCGGGGACCCTATGAAGAGGCTTGTGGATGAAGTTTCCACCCAGGGGGTGACAGAGGGGAAACATTCTCCATCAGCTCCCATTAGTCAGCAGCGGCCCCACCTGCATGAACCCCACTTCACTTCAGGTTGCACATGCATGAATACCAAGCCGGCCTTTCAAACCCGGCCTCGCAGGAGCCCCAGGGCAGGCTGGGAGTAAGGCACTGCCCTGTTGCGCCTGCTCGAAGAACTGGATCCCCTGGCCCTGGGTGGAATCAAGTATGAGGACAAGGGGGTTTGGAGTGAGTACAGGGGTGTCTCATCCGGATCATATCCCAGCATCTAGCTCAGTGCTTGACAAATAGTAACAGATCAGAGCTGTTGAACGAGGGAAAAGAATCGATGGGAACAAGGGAGGGAGATCCCATCCATGGGGAAATAAAGCCCAAGCAGCGCTGACAGCCAGGCCAGGTCCTGGCCTTTGTCCCAGAAAACCCAGGGGATGAGATGGAGCCAATACTTACGGCTTGGATGCTCAGAGCTACGCTGCACCCTGGAGTGGACAGGAGCTCTGGCCTACTGATCTCTGAGAGAACAACTCCTTTTTTGGGTGACTTCTCTCCACTGCCCTACAGAGTCAACCAAGTAACAACCGCCCCCTTTGCCATGCCCAGTGAGCACTGGCCCTGTGCTCACCTCTTTTCGCCCACAATGGGTGGGAAGACCTGGGCTACCGGCAAGGGACCTGGGATTAGAAGGGCTGAGGAATGTGCTTAGGGGCCCATCAGGAAGTGATAGAGTTGGGATTTGAACACATGTCTGACTCTAAGGCCCTCGCTGCCCTACGTTGTGCTGGCCGGGCCTCTATCTGACACCGCAGCCTCAGTCCTGGGCCCTCACAGTGGTCAGCAGGTCTCTGGACTCACACAGTTCATTCTTAGCTCCCGAGGTTCCACCCATCATCCTACCAGAAAGACCCATCTCTCTACTCTTTCACCCCTCCCCCATTTCCTCTGAGTCTCACGTCAGCCTGTGTGGGGAGGAGCTTATTTTATGATCATCCTTTTTGGAGAGGAGGAAAATTGAGGTCAGACTAGTTTAATAAGTTGCAGGCTCTGCCAGCAACTCCAGAGTCTGGCTCCTTCCAAACTCCTGCCCTGACCACCACCCTCCAGGGGCCTGGAAAGTGCCCAGAAGTACGACGGGGCTTCTCTGTCTGGCACAGGGTCCTGGCTCCCCACAGTCTGTGAGGCTGGAAAAGAGCCTGATTTTCAGTCCGGGAAAGCACAAGTCTTCTGGCTTGGCTGCACATCTCCACTAGGTGGCGCTGCTGCCCTGCCGCTTGGAGCTCAGCACTCAAACTCCACACTGCGCACCCTAGAAGCTGGGCCCTTGCTGAGGTGGCAGCTTGAGTGTGCTTCCCTCACCCCCTACCCCCTCCCCAACTCCCCGCCCCACCCCCACAGCCCTACCCCAAAACAGTGCCCCATAAGGTAAGGGGGTCTAAGATACTATATGTACCTGCATATAGTAGGTGCTCAATAAATAATTGTAAAATGAATGACTATTAGAAGAAGTGGGCATAAATGAGACTTTTCCATCCCTATTTTACAGCATAGGAACCTGAGGCCAGATACAACAGTAATAGGTTACTGTTGCCACCTATGCGTAGGTCACTATGTGCTGGGGGCTACTGAGCTCTGCTCAGGTGGTTCTTCATCCTGTTCAGTCACAGCGATGAGGCAGGTGCTTCGACATTCCTGTTTTCAGGTGAGAGAACACCGGGGCTCAGAGAGGCCAGTTGGTGGGATAAAGGGGAGGAGCGGATTTGAAGCCCTCTGCCTGCATCTGGCCAGCATCACCTGTTGGTTTAGTGCCTTCTCCATGGCCCTCCCCAAGCAGAATCCCAGGTGAAGCCCCTCAACCCCGCTCAGCCTGCGCAGCCTCAGCCCTAAGCATCATGTGACCACCAGAAGGAGGCCTAGGGCATTAGACAGCCACGGGAGGAGCTAGAATGAGGCTGGGGAGGGTGGCAGGTACTTAAATGCCAGAACGAGCAGTGCAGGCGCCTGGTCTCTAGAGGGCAGTCTCTTCCTTTGTGAAAGGAAGATAACCGCCCACACCTGGCCAGGTGGGTCGTGTGGATGACCTGAAACCACAGACGTCAAGTTGCTGCCCTTGAGGGTGCAGCACCCAAGCTCTGGCCCGTGCAGTGAGTAGCAGTAGTAACACAGTGGTCATTGAAAGCATTATCTCTCTCACTGATTCGCTTTGTGTGCTATCAGTCTCCCCCACTAAGGAGCAGGATTTTGCTCTGCTTCGTGCACTGCTGCCGCCCCCATGCCCAGATCACTGTGTCAGAGGCGCGATGGGTGCTCCGTAAGCAGGTGCTGACTGATGGAGGGAATGACGTGCCCTGGAGCACGTGGCACCTGCGACGGGCCCCTGGGACGTGGTGGGCTCCTGTTATCTCGCGTGTGGTCCTCGGAGGGCTGGGCTTGGTGTGTTGCACTGTCCGACAGGTTGTCATCTTGGTCAAATCTTTGTCCCTTCCTGGGCCTCTCTCTCTTTTCTCCAGAGGGAGCATCTAAGGGTTTCTAGCCATGATGGCTCAGAGGGTGGCCATGTCAGANCCACCCCCCCCAACTCCCCGCCCCACCCCCACAGCCCTACCCCAAAACAGTGCGCCATAAGGTAAGGGGGTCTAAGATACTATATGTACCTGCATATAGTAGGTGCTCAATAAATAATCGTAAAATGAATGACTATTAGAAGAAGTGGGCATAAATGAGACTTTTCCATCCCTATTTTACAACATAGGAACCTGAGGCCAGATACAACAGTAATAGGTTACTGTTGCCACCTATGGGTAGGTCACTATGTGCTGGGGGCTACTGAGCTCTGCTCAGGTGGTTCTTCATCCTGTTCAGTCACAGCGATGAGGCAGGTGCTTCAACGTTCCTGTTTTCAGGTGAGAGAACACCTGGGCTCAGAGAGGCCAGTTGGTGGGATAAAGGGGAGGAGCGGACTTGAAGCCCTCTGCCTGCTTCTGGCCAGCATCACCTGTTGGTTTAGTGCCTTCTCCGTGGCCCTCCCCAAGCAGAATCCCAGGTGAAGCCCCTCAACCCTGCTCAGCCTGCTCAGCCTCAGCCCTAAGCATCATGTGACCACCAGAAGGAGGCCTAGGGCGTTAGACAGCCAGGGGAGGAGCTAGAATGAGGCTGGGGAGGTTGGCAGGTACTTAAATGCCAGAACGAGCAGTGCAGGCACCTGGGCTCTAGAGGGCAGTCTCTTCCTCTGTGAAAGGAAGATAACCGCCCACACCTGGCCAGGTGGGTCGTGTGGATGACCTGAAACCACAGACGTCAAGTTGCTGCCCTTGAGGGTGCAGCACCCAAGCTCTGGCCCGTGCAGTGAGTAGCAGTAGTAACACAGTGGTCATTGAAGGCATTATCTCTCTCACTGATTTGCTTTGTGTGCTATCAGTCTCCCCCACTAAGGAGCAGGATTTTGCTCTGCTTCGTGCACTGCTGCGGCCCCCATGCCCAGATCACTGTGTCAGAGGCGCGATGGGTGCTCCGTAAGCAGGTGCTGACTGATGGAGGGAATGACGTGCCCTGGAGCATGTGGCACCTGCGACGGGCCCCTGGGACGTGGTGGGCTCCTGTTATCTCGCGTGTGGTCCTCGGAGGGCCGGGCTTGGTGTGTTGCACTGTCCGACAGGTTGTCAGCTTGGTCAAATCTTTGTCCCTTCCTGGGCCTCTCTCTCTTTTCTCCAGAGGGAGCATCTAAGGGTTTCTAGCCATGATGGCTCAGAGGGTGGCCATGTCAGATGTAAGGATGGCCTTTGCTGCCTCCTGTCACCCTGCCCAGGGCTGTGCCTCCCCGTCCCTCTTCCTGCTCTTACATCCTTTCCTCCATGTGCCAATGGAAACATGGTGTGACTGAACTTCCACCTTCCAACACCTGGTGAAAAACCCAGTGGAACCACTGCACACGGAGAAATATCTGCATCACTTAAGAAACGAAGCCTGTGTTGGAGGTGGACCTTGCAGCAGCCCCTGGGAAGGACCCAGACTAACACACCATTCACAAGCAGCCAGTGGGGTCTCGGCCTCCTGGTGGGGATTCATGACTGGCGCTAGCTGTCCTCCTGATGCCAACTTGGGTGATGCCGGAGCTTCTGGAACAGGGCAGCGGAGTAACCCGCAGGATCATCTGGACCCTGCTGGCAGCAAAAGTGGGTTTCAGAACCAACCCCAGTGAGAAGGGCCACTCCAAGGCTCCTGGCCAGTGTCACCTGGACTAGAGCGGGCCTCCCACTGGGAAGGGGAGTCAGCATGTGGAGAGTACCTGCCAGGGCTAGCTGGATACCGCATACCCCCATATCTCCCACCTCAGACCTCCGAGGAAGATTGCCCCAGAGTCTCAGGGTCCTAGAGCCAGGGCGCGATGCACACAAAGGCCCGTGGAAATAACTCTTCATTAGAGGAGGGTCAGCAGGAGGGAAAACGGGCCCACGGAAGCAGGTGTAGCAAAGGGAAGGTGAGACGAGAGGGCCATGGCTGCGTCTCCTGTCACTGTAGCTCTGGCTCCTCACCAGGCACACAGTGGGTGCTCAGTAAATAGTTATTAAACGAGTTTATAACTCAGAGTACAACCTTCCCAGCAATAGATTATGCTGATGAAATTAGAATTTTGTACTTCAAGGTCTACCTAAGAAACAAAAGTATACTTTTGTTCAATAAGGGCAAGAGACAGCAGTAAGTTAAAAAAATGCAGTAGCTAAATTACAATTTGCATCGGATGCAATGAATAGTAGACCTGAATGTGCAAAACTCAAGCGAGTCATTCAGAGGACCGGATGGAGAAACATTCCCAGGATGCAAAGGAATCGGATCAGGACAGAGCAGCACTAACAACCCACGAGGACAAGGGCCACCGGAGCCTCAGGTGGATTAGGGGCCGCCTGGGCTTGGGGGAGGGGCACAGGAGTTGGGGCATGATGGCTAAACAGTGCAGGATTTTTCTTTTGAGGCGATACACATTTTTAATGGATTGTGATGATGGTTGTACCTATCTGTGAATAATGTAAAAACCATTAAATTGTGTACTTTAAATGACTGACTTAGGTGACATATGAATTATATCTCAATAAAGCTGTTAAAAATTGTGACTTATAAATGCAACCTGTCTAGATAATTCTAGTTGATTATAGTATTAATAAGGGATTACCAGCTGCTCTAACTTCCCTCCTGAAATTTCAGGGGCTTGACACAGTAGAAATTTACCTTCTGCGTACATAGAGACCAAGACAAGCATCCCTCAGTGGTGGGTGGCTGTCTCTCAGTGCTAATGCGGGAACCTGTGCTCTCTCTGTCCTGTGTCCCCACCTTCAACAGTAGCTCCTGAGGTCATTGCAAAAGAAGAAAGAGCAAGGAGGGTGGAAAAGTGGAGGTTTTTATGGCCCAGGACTAGAAGAGAACGGTTTTGCCCTGTTCCATTAGCCAGAACTCAGCCAACAAGTGGGGTTGAGAAATGCTGTCTAGTGGGGGCCCAGGAAGAGGAGAAATGTTGAGTTCAAACCAAATTCTGAAAAACAGAACCTTCCTGTTATGCAAACGATTCCAGATTATTGAAAAAGATCGAGAGCCCCATCTAATCCACTTTGTAAGCAAACATGACCTTAATAACAAAGCTTAGTGAATGTGGTCCCCAAAACTGTAGACCAATTTCACTTAAGAATATAGATGCAAAAAAAGAGAGAGAGAATATAGACACAAAACTGTGAGGACACAAAGTCAAAAATGGTGAAATCTATCAACATAGAGTAATTAAAAAGATAAATACCAAATAACTCTATTGATAATTGCTAAAAATACTACTGATAAAGTCCACAGTGACCCCTAACAACAACTCTAATATAAGAAATGCAAAGACTTCCCTGGCTGGTGTGGCTCAATGGATTGAGTACTGGCTTGCAAACCAAAGGGTCACTGGTTCGATTCCCAGTCAGGGCACATGCCTGGGTTGTGGGCCAGGTTCCCCAGTGTGGCGCATGTGAGAGGCAATCAAACATTGATGTTTCTCTCCCTCTCTTTCCCCCTCCCTTACCCTCTGTCTAAGAATAAGTAAAAAAATTTTAATGAAAGAAGTGTAAAGACTATTACTAGACATAATAAAGGCTTAGAGTGGAATAAAATTTGTTCAGGACAGGAACAACAGAGATGAAGTAAAGAGCTGATGCAGATAAAAATGAGGCAAGGGGAACAGCTAGGAAATCTGAGTGAGCAAGTCACTGGATTTTTAGGCAAGTTATATAATAAAAAGTACCTTGAACCACGTCTCCTTCTAAATGTTCAGGAAAACTAATTTCACATAAAAATAAACCATCTAGAAACATCGAGCCCCGGCCAGGTAGCTATGTTGGCTGGCACACCACCCCAGTGGGTGCACCGAGGCTGCAGGTTCGATCTCTGCTCAGGGCACATACAAAGTTGAGCAATGAATGCACGGACAGTGGGGTGGAAGGTAGGTCTCTTTCTCTCTCTCTCTAAAATCAAGAAATAATCTTTTAAAGTTTAAAATAAAGAAGACTATTGAGGCCAAATATGACTTGAGTTTATTATAAGAAAAAAGAGAATAAGGAACAAATAATATTGCTATGACAATGAAAGCATATCAGAAAGACTAACCTATGCCAAAAAGTGTAAAATTATAACCTATTGTCTTAAAGCGGTGAAAACTACATCAAGAAATTGATATAAAACACATGAAAGAGTGATTCACATTAGGATTAGAAAAATCTGAAATGTGGTGACTACATTCCAGAAAAGAATCAGAAATAAAAGGGGAAGGATCACTTCATAAATTAAGACCGAAACGGAAGGAACATAACAGTGAACAGACACAACTGGTGATGCGTTAAGAGAAAAAGAAGGTGCGAAGTGTTGAAAACAGGCAAAGAAGATCCAACCTATCCCTGAAGAAAAAAAAATATGGATACAAAACAAATATTTAAAACTATTATTCAAGAAAACTTTCCTGAAACTAAAAAAAAAAGATTAGAAGCTATGATAACCTAGAATAAGCAAACAATAACATACTCTAGGAAATTCTCTGGTCCTAGGCAGGAAAAAAAATCATGTGATTTAGAAGGAAAAGAAAATTAGATTATCATCAGACTTTTTAGACAGTAACATTTTATGTCAGATGAAAATGGAGTAACATATTTAAGATACTCAAGGCAAGAAAATGTGAGCCAAGCATTTTATATACAGAAAAACTGACTTTAAAGTACAAAAGCAGAGGTGAACTCTTATCGACATGCAAGAACTCAGAGAATACTGTTCCCTGAGCTCCTCCTAGCAAATCTACTGGAGGATGAGCTTCAGACGAGGAGAAGGACCAGAGACAGCAGCATAAAGACCAGTGGTGAATATTAAATATATAGTTACTTATAGAATGCAGTGGCTGTATAATATGACTGTAATTGTAGTGCACAAATAATGGGGGCGGGTGGAGAATGGGAGAGCATATGCAAAATAATTTATTTATTTATTTTATTTAACTCTTGTTCAAGTACACTTTTCTTTCTTGTATTCCCAGCCCTGCCCCCCAGTGCTCCCCACCTCCCTCCCATCTCCACCCCCCACCTCAGTTATTGTCCATGTGTCCTTTATACTTGTTCATGTGAGTCCTTCCCCTTTTCCCCTGTGATTCTCTCCCCTCTTCCCTCTGGACCCTGTCAGCACGTTCTGTATTTCAGTGTCTTTGGTTACATTTTGCTTGCTTGTTTGTTTTGTTGTTTAGATTCCTGTTAAAGGTGATATCATATGGTATTTGTCTTTCACCGCCTGGCTTATTTCGCTCGGCATAATGCTTTCCAGTTCCATCCATGATGTTGCAAAGGGTAGGAGCTCCTTCTTCCTTTCTGCAGCATAGAATTCCATTGTATAAATGTACCATAGTTTTCTGATCTAGTCATTGACCGATGGGCATCTAGGTTGCTTCCAACTCTTGGCTATCGTAAATTGTGCTGCTATGAACATCGGGGTGCATAGGTTCTTTTGGATTGGTGTTTCAGGGTTCTTAGGATATACTCCTAATAGTGGAATTGCTGGGTCAAAAGGCACTATGAAAAATAATTTAAACCATTTTCAGTAATCATATGAGGTGGTAGTGTCTGTTACTATCTTGATACTGTTTATGTTCAGAGTGAGGTAAAGCAAATGCGTGTTTACGGGACGTTCTGATCCTTCCAGTGTCTGTATATTGATAACCAGGAATCTTAACATAAAAGAAAGGAGATGCAGGTGTAATACAGTAGAGTTAAATAAAAACTCTGTAATATTGGATTTGCATTGGAAGACCCAGTACGAACTGTTGAGGTATTTCATCTGAAAATATTTATATTTTATTTCCATGCTCCAATTCTGACCAGCAAAAAGACCTAATCACCGTGACTCCACATTTCTCCTCTTCTGGCCGTCCGCGCCCACCCCATAGAGCTGCGTGGACACGACAGCCAGCAGGATGCCAGGACTGGCGACAACAAACCGACACAGTCACTGTTTGCTGTGAGCCAGAGACAGTAATCACGTTAGTTGGTTAACTCTGCTCTCGCTATTCTTTGCTGCGTAACAAACCATCTCAAAGTTTAGTGGCTTAACTATCCCTCACTGTGCTGCGGGGTGACTGGGTTCAGATGGGCAGTTCTGCTGGTCTTCCTCAGAGTGTGTCATGCAGTTGCAGTCAAATACCGCCTGAGGTCATTCAGAGGCTGGGCCCCACGGGATACTCAGCTGTTGGGATGGCCGGTCCTTGCTCCTTCCCCAGGTAGTCTCACGGCCTCTCCTCAGGGGACATATTCAGGTGCTCTCACCCAGCAGGACAGCCAGGCTTCTTCTGTGGAAGCTCAGAGACAGGCCTTCCAAGAGGGCAAAGCAGAAGCTGCTAATCCTCTTAGAGACCAGGCCCAGAACCGGTGCAGGGGCACTCCTTCCACATTCTATTAGTCCCAGGGCAGCCCAGGTTGAATGCTGGAGGGGACAGTCCAGAATTGCAGGTTGTCATTAGCTGTCTTTGGAGGCCAGCTGCCACCGACCCATTAGATCCTGCGTCAATCCCTTGGAGGTAATTCCTATTATTAGCCCCACTTTGCAGATAAGGAAACTGAGACAGAGAAATTTAAAATCAGTTAAGTAAAGGCCCAGATGTGCTGTAGGGTGGTCCAGAGAGGAAAGTCTTGGGAAGTTTCACCAAGGAGGGCCACAAGACCGAAGAGCAGGCATTTTTTTCAGGAGAACAAGTAGGGCTACGACAGGGGAGAAGCACTGGGCGCTGCAGACATGAAACACCATAGCAGGTGCAGAGCTTTGCCGGTGGCTGAGGCCCAGGATGTAAGGGAGGGGCCCACAGGGGATGGGGCTGGAGCAGTAAGCAGGGCTACAATGTGCTTCAGAATGTGGACTTGCGGGTGATGGGGTAGGAGGCAGCGGAACCCGGAAGGAAGTGTATTTGTTTGCCAGGGCTGCTGTAACAAAGAAACACATGTCGTGGCTTAGAACAACAGAAGTTCATTATTTCACAGTTCCAGAGGCTAGAAGTGTGAGGTCCAAGCCATGCTCCCTCTGAAGAGTTAGAGAAGGATGTGTTCCAGTCCTCTTTCTTAGCTTCTGGAAGTTTCTGGTGTGTGCCGGCGGTCGGCATGACTCTAGTCTTCTCATGGTGTTCTCCCTGGGCGCTTGCCCTTTTTATAAGGATGCCTCTCACCTTGGGTTAGGGAACCACCCTGCTCCAGTATGACCTCATCTCAACCAATTCCATCTCCGAAGATGTACTGAGGGCTTAGGGCTTCAACATGTGAAGTTGGGTGGAAGGTCCTGATTCAGCCTATAACATAATGTGCCAGAGGGCATGGCTGGCTCAAGGTAGAGGCTCTTAGAGGTGGGCTGGGGGTGGAGGCCTAGGAATCTAAGCACGTAGGTGGAGATGTTCGGTGTGTGGGCTTAGTGGGAAAGCAGTGTGACCAGGAGGCAGGGACTACTTGGAGAAAGTAAGAGCAGGTCACCTGGGATGTGTCTTGACCTCAAGGGGAGCATTGGAAAGCCAGGAAATGATGCTGGTGAGGAGGACTCGGGGGTTTGCAACTTCTGGGTGATGCCGAGGTCCAGGGTGTGGATGGCCAAGGGGGATTGAAGGAGCAGGGGTGGCAGGTGAGTTTCCACATTTGAACAGTGAGGGTAAGGATGGGAGATTTATCTCTGCATGTTGGGGGAGCCTTTCAAGGTTACAGATTCATACAACCGCCTTTCCGTCTCATCTCCCGCGGTGTTTCACTGTGCCCACAAAGTCCTGGGGAAGGACTCTGGCAGGCGTCCAAACACATCGTGGGCCATTTTGTCCTCTATGTTTCCCACTAGGAACCCTGGGGTTCATGAACTTGCACTTGTCCATCATTTACGCCAAGGTTGGGTGGCTTCTGGTTGTGTGGGCTTCACCACACCCAGTAATCTCCCAAGGGAGGTCATGGTATCCATCCTTCTTTCCCAGCATCTGCCCTTTGCAGTCTTTCTCAGTCTGCTTTACAAGTGCCCTAAAGTCTTAGAATATATGCAACTTCCCCCCTTGGGGGAGGCCTAACCCCTCCCACATGCCCACACTTGAGAGTGGGGGATGCTCTTAAAATCAAACTCCACTAGTGCCTACATGCTGGTGACCTTGGAGCCTCAGAACCCAGCCCTTCAGGCCCAGCCCAGTCATGGCCACTCGGGCTGGGCACGATGGTAGGGGTGGAGGCAAAGGGGAACATTGTCAGGGAAGCCCCCGCAGCTGCCCGGCTGGAGGCTGGGAGGCCTGAATAGCTTCACAGCCCCGGGCTGGCTCCCTGAATGGGCGCCTGACCCCTCCCTGGCAGTGGCCCGGAAGAGATGACATTTTCATTGCAAACTAACAAGGGGAGAAATCCAATTACCTTACAAAGGGGCTGCCAAAGGGGCCTCACAGTCTAGGGAGAGAAGGGGAGGAGAAGAAGGAGAGAGGGAGGGGAGAGGGAGAGTGTGTGTGAGTCTGTACAGAGCCCCCAGGATAGGCCCAGGGGCAGGAGAGGTGGAACTTGGGGCTTTTAACTTAGTCCTCTTCACCGGAGAGTTCACCTGGGAAGCTCCAGGTCCCTGTCCCAGGCCTGTGGGTGGTGCAGGAGAGGCCCCGGCTCCCTTGGGGTGAGTCTCAGCCTCTCTGAACCCCGCTCTTGGCCATCAGGCCAGGGTTTCCCAGATCGAATCATCAGGCGCCCAGTGCACACTTTTTGCTTCACCATACCTGTCAAAACAATGAATTCTTCTTTAAATTTAAAGTATATTATTTAAACAGTACTTAAAAGGAGAAGCTTATAGCCTAACTATAAATAGAAAAGGTAGAAGTTAATTCTAAAAAGAAATTTAATACAAATAACCCAATGTTGTTAAATCTTAGCTAGACATTGGGTCAGGCAAGGGCTTTGGGGCTTTGAGGCTCTCTGGGGCTGAGTGGGTTGGGAGAGGTAAGATGGGGGAGGGGATTGTTAGCAAGTGTTTGCAGCAAACCCAGACTTCTCCCGGGCCTAAGTCAGGAGGACTCAGGGGATTAAAAAGGAACACCTCTCCCCACCAGTGGTTCAAACAGTTATTCCTATTTGTACCTCTATGCCCTCCCGGCACGGCTGGCTCTGGGGCGGGGAGTGCGGCAGCGTTGGCCCGGCTGCCCTTAGCCTTGGTTACCCAACTACTTAGTGAGAGAAATAGAGGGAAAATGGCGACTTATTTCATTACTGGTCAGACCTTGCTTCCTGTGATTTTTGTGGTGGTCACGGGCTCCCAGAAACTGTGAGGAGCCTAGGGGAGGTGGAGGATGATGATGGTCTCAGGGGATCAAGAAAATTTGCTCTTCTGCTCTTACTCCCCTTGGGACCAGGGAGGAAGGGAAGGCAGACCTCCTCCTGTGGGAAATCAGCATTTCCTTCCTGCAGCCCAGCCAGGACAAATCAGCCTTCACAAGCGGCCGGCCTCAAAGCCACGCAGATGCCCCTTTGCGACTCGCTCCCCATCCCCTCTCTCTCCATCCCCAGCTAATTGAGCTCTCTGGCCCAGAACACAAGAATGGGAGTCTCCTGAGGCACAGGGGCCTGGGGGGTATTGGGGGGATTCAGAACTTCAGAGATACCCTGCCAATGCCCTCTCCAAACGGGGGTCATTCCTCAAAACTCTTAACACATGGGAGCTTTTTGAGGAGCTTTGGCACCAAGAGCATTTAGACCCAAGGATGAGACAACACTGGCCTGGACCCACACCCCTGGAAAATTTAGGCAAATCAGGAAAGCTGAGGGAGGGGCAGTGCTTGCCTGGGGGTGTGGTTCACTTAAGCTCCACCTACTCACCACTGGGCAATCAGGGATGATTATTCTAGGCTTTGAGGAATTCCTGCTCCCCTCTGCTTCCCCAGGTCATCCCTGCACTCAGAATGCTGGGGGAGAGGAGACCAGGGAGATGCAAGTCTGATCTAGAGACCTAGGGGCACCCCTGGGCCTTAAGGGGGCTCTCCAGTCAGATGCTTAGTCAGCGAGGCAGAAGGGAAGGTCCAAGATGAGGGTAGTGTGCTCAGGCTGACACAGTCGAAAAAACTTTAAAAAGGCAAAAATGGAATAATCATCACCCATTAAAACAAGACCCAGCATTCCTTAAGCATTGCTCTGCAGAGTGACGGGCACTTCAGAAGGATCCACTCCTTTAACCTTGTCCACTAATCTAGGGGCGAGTTGAGGCTGGGTGACTGGCATAAGAACCCAAGCTAGTCAGCGGCAGAGCTCACCCTGCATGTCCTTGCCACCTACCCATTCTTCACCTACATGTGGCATTGACCCTGTTGAAAGCTTTATGGTTTTCATACGCAGACTTTCTTGGCTTCTAGGATACCACTCCCTCCCTGGCCTCTTCCTACTTCTCTGAGCATTCTGTGTGTGTCACCCTATGGGCCCCACCCAGACCTCTGCTGTCAGGATGTGTGTGTGTGTGTGTGTGTGTGTGTGTAACATACACATATAGTCTCCAGACGGCAGGTGCCTTCTGGAGTAGTGTGGCTTGGCCGTGTGGTCCCATCCAGTGAGTGCCTTTTCACCGGCACACACATCCCTGGCTCTTCATCCAGCTGCCTACCTGCGCTACATCCCACCCTAAGCACGATCTAAACACTCCCGGTCTTTTCATGTTTATTCATCCCCTCATCCAACAAATGATGACTTATTTTAGAAATGGTTTATTTCTGTTTTCTGTTTAAGAGGCTGTTGGAAGAATGGCTTAAGACCACTTGATGTTTGTTTCTGCCCAGGCAGTGGCCGGAGCCCTGGGAGGCACGGACTGGCCTTCGGGGCGTGAGGGGCGCGCGGGTCAGCAGTCCGGGGCAAGGAGACTCCGAGCTGCCTGCCACCTCCAGTGGAACGGCAGTAAACTCGGCCGCGGAGGCAGTCTGCTCGGCCTGAAATCCCTCCTTGGTCACTGCCTTTTCAGTAGCGGCCTCTTCTTTCTTCCCAATCTCTTTGAAATTTCTGCGGAAACAGAGATTAGGTGCGGCCGCCCCTGGGCAACGGCACCGTGCTTGCGTCGAACTCCTGGCCCCGCAGCCCGCACAGCGGATGTGCCCAGGGAGCTCCCGCGACGTCGCACGGGCTGTCAGTGTCCACGCGGCCCCGGGGAGGGTCTGCATTGACAGCGCGATCGTAAGCCAGTTCACAGGGGAGGCGTCTGGGGGAGGCCACGGTCAGCCCTGGGATTAGTAGCCAGCAGGAGTCACGGAGGCTGCCTGGGTCTGGCCAGTGAAGGGTCCAGGAGCAGAGGGCCCGGGAACAGGGCTGTCCCCAGCGGCAGCAGCAAACTTGGCTATTTGGAAGTCAAGGTTGATGCTGCCTAAGAGGGTTTCTGTAGCAACAAATTTGAGAAGACCCTCCTGTTTCATTGGGAGGACATCAAGGGCTTCAGACCTTGGGAAAGTTTCTCTCCGGGTAACGATGAGGACCCAGAACAAGGCTGCATGGGCAGGAAGGCGGGGAAATATTTATTGGGTGTCAGCGTAGAGTCAGGCCCTGTGCCCAGGGCTGGGGGAGGTGAAAATGAGACAGATCCCGGCCCTGCCTCCACGAACAGGGGGTCTAGTCCTCATGCTGTTGCAGACACTGTTCTGCCAGGCAGACCCACACTTTCTGTCTGGAAAGTGCCTCTCTCTAGACAGGAGATCTTACAGTTTCTTCCCACCATCAGTGGATTTGCACAAAAGAATGAAGAAAGCAAGAAATGATAAATACATGGGGAAGTAAAAAATATTTTAAAAATATATAATTGTGTAAAGCAAGAAAACAATGATATATTTGAAGGTTTATAATACATGTAGAAAATGCATGAGAACAACTTCACAAAGGACAGAAGGCAGAATAAAGTGTACTTGTGAGGTTCTCACATTATACATGGAATGGTACAATATTGTTACATGGCACACCGTTACACGTGATATGGAACAAGCATATTGTTCATTCAGGGCAATCACTAAGAGAATAGCAAGTACAGCTACTAAGCCAAGAGCACAGGTAAAATGGAATCTGGACATTGCCTTCTGTAGGTATGGAGACACATTAGCAGAACACACCTGGCCTCTCTGCTGTCTCCCCTACAGTCTGCTCCAGGAAATATTGACTAGCTTACCTGATTGGTGAGGCAGGCTCAGGTGGCCCCACCCTTATTTCCGGGTGCAAGCTACCTGCAGGGAACACACAGTTCTGCTGTGCCCTTGTGAGTAGGGGAGGCTGGTGATGGTGCAGGGTTGCCTGTGATTCTGTCGCTCAGTTTAACCCTAGGTTTCCGCATTAGGAAGCCTGCCTACCCACAGCCATCAGCCACGTTCTTCAAAAGCTGCTTCATCCACAGTCAATGTGATACTTGGCCTCTAACTCACTTCTTTATCTAATTTCTTACCTGGTTTAGACATCAACATTTATTGAGATACTCCCCCTTGTCATACACCATAGTCAGCGTCTAGACCCCGCCCCCACCTGTCCTGTGCAGTTGTCCATGGGGGCCTGAGCAGTGGTGGAAACGGTGAAGAGGGTACATGGGTGCTGGGACCCTGGGCCCACAGAGGACTGAGGGCGCCTCTGCTGGGCCTGGTGGGGAGGGAGGCCCTTAGCTTTCCTCTCCTCATACCCTGCTCACAATCTCTGGTGTCACCCACGAACCCCTCAACCAGGCAAGTTGTGGCAAAGGCACAGGGTTGGGGCAGAAGACCTGGCTTCCTTGTCCAGCTGGGCCACTAACTCACTATGTGACCTTAACCAAGTCACACCTCTCTCCCCCAATCTGGCTTTGGGTTCCCCACTTGAAACAAAAGGGTTATGCTAGACAATATCTAACAGTGCCTCCTCTGGCCTTTCTATCGCTTCTGTGTCTAGACCAGAGACTCCAGTCTAAGGCTACATTTAGACTTATTTTATCTGGCTTACACTGTGTGTCAATTTTTTTTTTTAGTATTTGCTAACTGTGGAAAGTTTTCACATATAACTCTGAATTCCAACCTACCTTGGAAGAATTCCCCAGTCTTCATTGCTGCATAGAAATAGTAAGCTGGAGTTAGGCAGCAGCTGACCCCTTTAGGTGTATGTGGCCTCTCTCCAGGGGACCGAAGTTCCTGCTTGGCCACCACCGTTCATGGATGTTGCCTGCCTACCCCTGCAGCCCTTGCTCTGGGGCCTCAGCACAAAGTGGGGAGCTGTGACAGGAACCCAGGTCCCTGGATTCCCAGGCCCATGTGATTTTTCCTATATTCTGTGACCAGTCAGGCTCTGCCCAGATGGGACAGGAGAGAGGAGTGATGACAGTGTTTCAGAGCTGCCTAGGGTTACTCGAAGGGAAACTGGACTTACAGTGGGTGAAGACAGGCAGACGTTCATGGACCCAGGGGTCCCTGGTGTTACACATTGGGCCCCAATGCAGGAGATGCAAGCAGAATCAGAAGGTCCCCTGGCCTCTCCTGGGTTTTCTTCCTCTTGTCCCCTCTAATCCAAGAGGCTGGAGTTAAAGCCCCTCCCCCACTGGCAGCTTTACAGATATCTCTTCCCCTCGCCCCCATCCCCACTAAACTCCCCACTAATGTGGTTAAATCATTGTCAGAAGCACAAGGCTGGGTCACCAGAGGGCTGCCCCATGCAGAGGAGGCCAGCGGAGGTGTTAGGGGTGGGAGCCTATGGGAGTTCCTGCTTTCTGTCTCCATAGCCCTCGACCCCACACTGTCAGCCCTGGGGACCCCAGTTGTACTCCAAAGGGCTTCTTCTATCCCAAGTGACGATGAGGAGTAATCTTGGTGGCAGCTTGACCCCGGGAAGACTCAAGGACTATGGGGTCAGATAGTGCTGGGGTTGAATCCCAGCTGCCCACCCACTAGCTTTGTCCACTAAGGTGAATTACTGAACACTCCAAGGCTCATTTTATTCATCTCCAGTGGAGCGAATACCAGCTCCTGCCCCTCAGCGTGAGGATGCAGTGACGGAGGGGTGCGGGGTGGCAGCACTTGGTAGACTCTCGGTGATCGTCCGTTTTCTTCCCCTCCCCTTGGGCCCCAGGGAGCTGGTCCTGGGAGTTCGCCACTAACCTTCTGGGTCTCAGTGCCCTATATCCTAGAGATGAAAGAGTGGGAACAATGTGTTTTAGCTTTTAGGACAGAAAACCATAAAGTAGCTTACACTTTGTAATGATGAATGTCTTGCACTACTCACAGTTCACAAAAACCACTCTGAATTTCGCCCTCAGTCCCCATGGCCACTGTGGTGTGGTCACCATGCCCGTGTGTAGGTAAGAGCGCTGACAGGCAGAGTGGTTCGGTGAGTTGCTCAGGGTCACAGAGCTCCAGGCAGGGGCAGTCTCTACCCTCTGTTTAGGTCGGTTTAGGTCTGGTCATGGGCAAGGATCAGTCTTCTAGAAAATTCAGCTAGCTTGGTAGGGGAGGCTCTGGCTGGCTCTATCTCCCCTCCCACCTCATCTTCCCCGCCCCCCAAAATGTAGGCCAATTCTTCCTGATCACTTGCCCCACCCGGAACACTCATGCTGAATAGGTCCATCCTTCTCACCTTTTTAGGCCAATGGGAGTATCAGACGCTCTGGGAAGCCTCCATTGATTTCGCCTCTGGTGATTTTTCCCTCCCCCACCCTGAATTCTATGCTGCTCCCAGGTACACCCTGCCCAAGTACATGGGGTTCCTTACCTGTCTGTTCAGCACCTTCCTTTTCTGAGTGGAACTGGATGACAAACCCTTGGTGTGTCGGATCCTTGCTAGATTGGCCTCAATCTTCCAACCTCTGTCCACATGCTGCCCTCCTTGTTCCTTTCCCTTTCCTCTGGCCAGTGCAGCCTGGACAGTCCACAGCCTCCAGAAAACACAAATGTAACTCTTTAGCAATATGTACCAAAGCCTTAAAAAGCACATACCCTGTCCTGGCTGGTGTGGCTCAGTGGATTCAGTGCCAGCCTGTGAACCTGAACGACAAGGTCACCAGTTCGATTCCCAGTCAGGGCACAGGCCTGGGCTGCAGGCCAGGTCCCCAGTTGAGGGTGTGCAAGAGGCAACCAATTGATGTATCTCTCGCATATTGATATTTCCTTCTCTCTCTCTCTCCCTCCTTTCCCTTCTCTCTAAAAAACTTTTTTTAAAAAAGCACCTTCTTACCTAACACTTCTAGGGTGGCTCAGCTGGTTGGAGCACTGTCCCACCTACCATAAGGTTTTGGGTTTGATTCCCCGTCAGAGCGTATACCTGGGTTGCGGGTTCAATCCCTGGTTGGGATGAGTGGGAGGGGCAACCGACTGATGTCCTCTCTCACATTGACGTTTCTCTCTCTTTCTTTCCCTTTCTTTAAAACCAATAAAAACATATCCTTGGGTGAGGATTAAAAAAAAAACCTTCTAGGACATTTCCCTAAAGACATAATAAAAATATGTATAAAAATATTCATCTTAGTGTTACTTATAAGGGCAAAAATTGGACATAACTCAAATATCCAACAGAGAATTTTTGGCTAAGTGTATTATGATACTGTACCAGAATACACACAATATATGTAGAAATTAAAGTGACGAAGTAGATGTACTGTATTTCATTGTCACCAAAAGATGTTCCTAATATATTAAGTATAAAAATACGATTTAAAACAAATCTTGTAGAGTGATTTCTTTCTCTCCATGTGTGTATGTGTGTTTGTGTGTGTGTTGATACAGATAGGTGCACAGAGAGATGATATCTACCAAAGGCTAACAATGTTATCTTGGGTAGTGAGATTAATGGATGATTTATGATATTTTGCTAATCTACACTTTTCTGCAGTGAGTTACTTAGGATACTGAAGAAACAACAAAAACATTTATTTTAAAGTTGAGTGCCCCAGATTGCCCCCCGCCCCACCGTCCGAGTGAGGCCAGGTGAGGCCAGCTGAGACCAGGGAAGGTGTGGGCAGTGGGGGCAGCGGCGCTGGCTCCAGCTCGCCTCCAGGGGAGTCCCGGTCAGGGCGCATGGCACCGGGTTGGGTTCTTGGCCCGGTTTGGGCATTCGGTCTCCAGGAGAGACCCTGTCAGGCCAGGTGATTGTCCCACCCAGCCTGCACCTGCTCCATTAATCTTCGCTGTCCTGATCTGGCGACAGAGCCCACTCTGTCTGCTGTTGACCTAAGAGGAGGTGCAAGGGCCCAGGGAGGGGCTCCGGCTCCATACCTGCCGTTGCTCAGCAGCTGGGCCTGGAGCCCTCGCAGGGGGCCATGTGTGTCAGCACTGATGGATGAGGGGCCGCAGGAAGGCTGCTCTGTTCTGCCACCATCTCTCCACCTCCCCTGGCCTGTGCTGTTCCCGGATGCATTAGTCTCCTAGGCGAGGCAGCTAATAACGCCCCATCCACACATGTCCGTGAACTACACACCGGTACTCCCCCCAACTCACATCTGAGGCACCACAAGCTTTCTTGGTTAAACCTCCCCTAAGACCAAGAGCATAGCACATCAGAATTAGCTTTTTTACTTTTTTTTTTTGTCCTCACCCAAGAACATTTTTTCCCCCATTGATTTTAGAGAGGAGGGGCAGGGAGAAAGGGAGAGAAACATCAATGTGAGAGAAAAACATTGATTCATTGCCCCTTGTACAAGCCCTGACTAGGGACCAAACTGGAAACCTAGGGAATCAAACCTGCAAACTTTCAGTTAATGGGGTGGATGTTGCTCCAATTAACCAAGCCAGTGGCCAGGGCAAATACAGCTTTTTATAAATGAGAAAAATGGAAGCAATTAACATAGCAATACAAATAACAAAGTAGATGTACATTTCATTGAGACTGAAAGATAATAGTAATATATTAAGAGAAGTAAGCATAGTATGACAAAAGTAGAGTCTAAGTTTCATCCATATTATATATATATATATATATATATATATATATATGGATATATCTATCCTATTTATATATAAAAGGATATTAACCAGTTGTTAACAGTTCCTGAACTGATATTCAAACCAGGTCTTGGGCTCAAATCTCACACTCATTTTGTTGTCTGTCATAGCCCTCGAGGTCTGGAGGTTCCTGCCTCCTACAGAGCTTCACCTCTTCCTGGTGGCCTCCTGGGACTCCTCCCCCAGCCAGGCTTGGGCCACCTCAGTCATTCTAGAAACGCTTCCCTCTGACAAGCCCTGAGGCTGGATGCTGTGCCCACTGCTGCAGGTTTGCATTCACCCTGATACCTGTCCTTCTGAGAGGCCCCAGCCGGGACCGTGGGGTCTCCCCCCACCATGCCACTAAGTTCCCTTCTTCTCATCCTCTGGCATCATTCTGATGGCATCAAGTTCAAGACCCAAAGCTCACACATGCTTTTCAAATGAAAGGTGCCCGGTGCTCACTTAGATGCCACCTATTAGTCTTTTGCACATAATCCGACTGAGCTTGGATAATTGGCTCCCCAGGCCATAGGTGACCAGGGCAGCAAACTGGACAATGGGTGGGCAGCTGCCAGAGCCAGGCAGCCTGGAGGCCAGGATGGCAGAGAAAAGAGCTCAATCCCCATCCCATGCTGGGGGGGCCACGTGAGCACATCTCAGCAGCTCCAGGACAGCACAGAGCTGGACCACAGCTGACCCTCGTGGTGGCTCCCCAGCCGTCAAGACAGGTGGCTGTGGGACTAACATTTGCTGAGTTTTTCCTATTCGCCACACACTTGACGTTTGGCATCAAGGAGGTACAGAAAGATGCATTTTTTAAAAAAGCGTATTAGGTGGCTGAAGCTGCTGTAAGAAATCTTCACAAACTGGGTGATTTAAAACAGAAATGTATTCTGTCATAATTCTGGAGGCCAGAGATCTGAAATCAGGGTGTCAGTAGGGCCACACTTGCTCTGAAGACTCTGGAGGAGAATCCTTCCCTGCCTCTTTCAGCTGCTGGTGGCTCCTGGCATTCCTTGGCTTGGGCTTGCATTGCTCATCTCCGCCTTCTCAGGGTCTCAGTATCTCCTCTCCCCTCCCCTCCCCTCCCCTCCCCTCTTTCATTCTCTTCCATTCTCTTCTCAGGACTTGTCACTGGATTTGGGGTCCACCTAACCCAGGATCATCTCATCTTCAGCTCCTAAACTTCCATCTGTGAAAATCCTCCTTCCAAATAAGGCCATTATTAATAGGTTCCTGGTGGTTGTATCTTTGTTGGAAGGCAGGGACACTATTCAGGCCACTATAGAGATTCTTATCTAAAACAATGACAAATTTAAAAGTACCACCTTAATATTTAATAAAATAAACTGCAGTTTCTGATCAATGTTTTTTTTAAACATAATTTTTTAAAGATTGTATTTATTTATCTTTAGAGGGTAAGGGAAGGAGAGAGGGAGAGAAATATCAATGTATGGTTGCCTCTGGTGTATCCCCTGCCGGGAACTGGCCTGCAACCCAGCATGTGCCCTGACTGGGAATCGAACCACAATCGTCTGGTTCATAGGCCCGTGCTCAATCCACTGAACTACACCAGCCAGGGCTTGATCAATGTTTTTATACAGAAAAGCCAATTTCTTGGGCAGACTAGGTGCTTGAGCCGTGGATCTACTCTGAATTCCCAGAGTGCCCAAGGCAGTTCATGGCACGTGGGAGGAACCTGCCCGGTCCCAGTGTGGTGGACTGGTTTGATTTCCTTCCACACCAAGGGATGGTGGGAAACTGGAGAAGAAAGATGAAGGGTCATTGGCCTCTGAGTTGAGATTTTGGAGTTTAAACCCCACTCTGCTCCTTGCTCACTAACATCTTAGGCTCTGAACACTTGTATTGCACCCTTCTGATCCATGCTTGCCTTGCCAAGCCTTCAGCAAAATGTTCCCTGCCAAAGGAGCCATTCTTACCACCCCACCAAAGGCAGATCTGCGATCTAACCCAGGGAGCCTGGCCCTTAAGCCATACTCTTGACCAACACAATTGACTAAAGAGGTAAGTGGTTCTCTCACCTCCGTGAAAAGCTCTGTGCAGAGGAGACGCATGCACTGCAGTGAAAAGATTGGGCTGTGGTGTGCAGGCTGGACGGGAGGGAGAGGTGACAGGAAAGTTCCAGGCAGGGACCTCTGTGTGTCTGGGGCAGCCGCAGCCGTGCAGTCCAAGACCAATGGGGTGGGGTGGGGTGGGGTGGGGTGGGAGANGAGCCTGGCCCTTAAGCCATACTCTTGACCAACACAATTGACTAAAGAGGTAAGTGGTTCTCTCACCTCCGTGAAAAGCTCTGTGCAGAGGAGACGCATGCACTGCAGTGAAAAGATTGGGCTGTGGTGTGCAGGCTGGATGGGAGGGAGAGGTGACAGGAAAGTTCCAGGCAGGGACCTCTGTGTGTCTGGGGCAGCCGCAGCCATGCAGTCCAAGACCGATGGGGTGGGGTGGGGTGGGGTGGGGTGGGAGAGGCCAAGGTGGGTTCCACCGCCATTGCAGAGGAAGAATCCACGGGCCAAGGTGAGGATGGCACTCAGGGTTTCAGCTTGGGCAGCTGGGTGGTGTGGTGCCATTTGCAGAAATGGAGCCTTAAGGAAGAGTCTGGGCAGGTCACAGCAGAGAGGCCATGCTCCATTGGGGATGTGCTTGCTAATCTGACCACCCCTCCTTCTGAGACCCATGTGGCTCCACAGCCAGCACCTACCTCTCTTTTCCCATCACTCAGAGGGCTTGGCATGCAGTGTCAGTGAGTGATGAGGGGACCAGGTCCCTCACAAACTCTCCTGCTTCTCTACTCCCTCCTGTTTCATGTTGCCCCAGAGATGCCCATTGATGCCTTGAGGATTTCAATCTATTTGCCCTGCCCCTCGGGAAGGGTAAAAACACCTCTCCTCCCTACCCCTGTGCCAACTGTTCTGAGAAGGAGAAATGGCTGGTAAGGGCCTGACTGCTAAACACACAGTCAGACCCTCCCTTCCCTCTCCCCTGGACCTGGGGAATACCCCAGGCTTGGCAACAAAGCCACAGCCCAGAAGGTAGCTGATAAGAGGTCCAAAGAGTAGGGGGCAGCCTGGCCCTGTGTTTCTGCATTTGAATTTCATGGAAAACACCACCACCAAATGTCTACCATGTGTCAAGGGACAGGGCAACGAACTGGACATATCCCCTGACTTCACACTCCGACTCCAGGCCCAGACAGCTAATAGTTGTAAAAGGGGAATAGATTCAGTGCCATGGGGGTGGAGGGGCAGCCATCAATTCTGTGTGCGGAAGTCTAGGCTGAGAAGCTGGAACACTCGCCTCTGGACCCAGCTCTGCCACTAACTCTGTGTGACCTTGAGCCAGTCCTTCCCTCTCTGGGCTTCAGTTTCCACAGCTGTAAAGCCCAAGGTCAGGACTCAGGGCTCCCTGAAGCCATTTCCAGCCAGGGCACGAGCAATTCTGTTCCTAGACCCCAAGTCCTTTTTTAGCTGCTGTTGGCTTTTTCTCCCACTTTTTAAAAGCAATGAGTCAGAAGAAGGGGTGGGGCGGGGCGGGGTGCACAGGGACTGTAAAGAAATTCCCAGACTGGTCTGTTGCTTTTTTTGTGTGGACAGAGGAACTGGGGACTGCTGGGGGAGGGCGCAGGGGGAGGACAGGGATGCAGTGAGAAGGGGGAGAGGAGGGAGCCCAGAGGAGACGGAAGAATGAAATAAAGGCAAATCCAACAAAAGAAAGTGAAAAGTGAGTGACAAGTTTGAGGCTTCAGGCCTGAGGCAGGCCAGGCCTTTACGGCAAAGAATGGAGACAAACGAGCTGGATTTTCATGCTTCGTGGACAGTGAATGAAGAGCATCTTTTAAAACCCTATCAGGAGCTCTTCGGATTGTCGTCAGATCTGGAGAGGGGAGAAAGGAGGAGGGAGGAGACCGCTGAATTTGTCTGCTTGGGTGTGAAAAGATCCTGATTCTCTGCAGGCGGCTGGGGGGCTTCCAACCCTTTCCTTGCTGGAGCCAGGCATGGGGGGGTGGGGCTTGAAAGTTTCAGTAAATTATTCCTTATTTTGAGTGCCTTTGAGATTCAGCTGTGGGCTCCCCCTGCTCTCAGTGAGTGGCGACACACTGGAGCTAGGAGACTGCGGGAGGGCTGGGTGGGCACTGCCAAGTCTCTGGCTCCTTATAGGGTGACCAACCATCTGGGGACTTGCAGAGCTAACACTGGGAAAGTTCTGGAGAAACCAGAGTGGTTAGTTACCAGACTTTAGGGTGGGACTAGTGGGGAATGGAGGGGAGGAGATTGACTTGCTTAGGGCCAGTCCCACCCAGCCATGGAGTCAGGGCTGGTCTAATCTTGGTCTTGGCCTTGGTCCAGGCCTCCAGCCGGCTGCCTGGTTCACCTGCTCAGACTGGGAAAGAAGAGAATCTCCGATGGGAGGTCCTTTGCTTGTTTGTTTGTGCATTTTGTAAAAGACAACCGGAAGTGTTTGAACATGAATAGATACTAGATCATGTTACAGAACTGTTCGTTTCATTAGGTGTAAAAATGTCTTAGTGGCTGTGTTCTTAAAAATGTCCTATCACTTAAGAATGGATGCTGCAGTGATAGATAACTGGATGTCTTTTAAACTATTCCACAGGAAAGGACAAAAGTGTGCGTGCAGGACTGAGGTGGGCGGGGCTGTGGGGAAGAGGTGAGAGAGGGCTGGCCATGAATGAGGGTTGTGGAAGCTGAGTGACGGTGCCTGGGGACACAGTATTCTATTCTCTCTACTTTGTCTGTGTTTGACAATGTCCAAAACCAGAGCTTAGGAAGAGGGAGAAGAACGCATGTGCGTGGTGCAGCGCAGCAGCTGCTGAGAGGAGGGGCACTAGGTCAAGGTGCCGAGTCCAGTCCAACCTCACCCGTAACTGGGTAACTTGGAGCATGGTACTTAGTTGCTCTCACCCTCATTCTGATCATTGGTAAATGGGAATAATAATTCAGGTCTCATAGACTAACAGAAAATGCTAGGACTATTCTTAGACACAATAAATTCTCAATTAAAATTACTTGTTAGAAAAAGGGAGGTTTGTGGGGGGGGGAGAATAAGCCCTTTTAGCCTGGGAGAACCTCTCAGAGCTCTGAGACTGGGGGTGTAGGTGATTTCCTGAAATAAACCCTCCCTGGACTGTTCAGCTGTTGAGACCCAGGCTTCCCCTGTACAAGGAACCCAGATGGGCTGCTTCCCTTTCCATGCCCTCAACCTCCGAGGAACGCCCTGCCTGTCTCTCTCTTCTGTTCTTACTTGTATATGTTTGGCAGAGCTTAGTTCCCTCCCCACCTCCTCCAGGAGGTCTCAGTGCTATGCTTGCGCCTCCAAGCCTTTGTTTGACCAGTTTTCCTCTGGTCTCTGTCAGTCAACTATGAACTGCAAGAGGGCAGAGCTTAATCTCCTTCAGGGATCTCCCTCCCGGGCTGAGAAGACAGAGGCACAAGAATACGCTAGTTCACATGCAGGGACAGCACACACACACACACACACACACACACAGAAGCATGTGCTCATACATGCATACACTTATAAATGCCAGGCAGGTATATTGATGCCTGCTCACAAATGGGACACACAACAGAGAGGTCAGAAGGCCTAAAGATGCAATAAGAGAAGGAAAGTGTGATCTTGCTGGTCAGGGAGTTCCTGGTGCAGAGCTGAGCAGGGCTGTGAGCAGCAGAGGCTGAGGGTGGGCCGCTCCTGGAGCCAGGCTCACTGTTGCGATCTGTGTTCTCGCAGTCCAGTGCCAGAGAGCAGTGACAAGGCACTTGCCTCCACGCCAGGAGACTGCACCAAGAGATCTGGATGCTGGAGGCCAAGAGCTGACCTCGTGCCAGACTGTAGTCGCTGCTATTGGTTCAGTGGTAACCACAATGGAAACAATAAAAAGTCTCCATTTTTTCTGTGCCCGGCACAGGTGCCGATTCCCTGCCTTGTGCTCTTTTGTTACTCCTATCAATTACCCCGTGAGAGAGAGGTCATTGCATCTCTATATCTACCAACTGTAACACTGAGGAAACTGAGGTTCATTGATATTAGGTCACACACTGGGGAAGGGGCAGAGCTTGGATTTGAACCCAGAGTATGCACCTTCAGAGTCAATGCTTTCAGCTGCTACATCCTGTTATGCAATTTATGCTGAGTGAAAAGGATGCAAAGAAGGGTTTATAGTTGCAATCATGCAGTGTCTGGGATTTGCTTCAGAATAATCCATGGAAGTGGTACAGGGGGATGTATGTGTTTGTAGGGAAGCAGAGTCAGCTCTGAGTTGGTAATTGTTGAATCTGGGTGATGGGTACATGAGAATTCATTATGCTACTCTATTTTTTAAAATTTCCATAAAAATTTTACTGATTCTGGGTAGCCCTGGCTGGTGTAGATCAGTGGATTGAGCGCGGGCCTGCGAACCAAAGGATCGCAGTTTGATTCCCAGTCAGAGCACATGCCTGGGTTGCAGGCCAGTTCCCAGCAGGGGACGCACAAGAGGCAACCATACATTGATGTTTCTCTCCTTCTCTCCTTCCCTTCCCCTCTAAAGATAAATAAATAAAGTATTTAAAAAAAATTTTACTGATTCTGGGTTTTATTCTGTCTATACCATCACGGGGTGACATTGAACATGTTGCTGAACCTCTATATGTCTCAGTTTTTCTGCTGAGCCTTTCCTCATCTATTTCTAACTCATTGTAGTATTGCAATCCTGCTCAATATATGCATGCCCAGGGAATAAAGGGTGTGGTGGTGATACCTGGACCAGCTGAGACCCAAGTGTCCCTATTTCTAAGACAGCCACAGACCCCTTCTGACTGAAGATTATGTCTTATCTCTACTCTCCTAAAAGGGAAAGTCTGCCAGAGATGCCTGTGTGTTTGGTCTTTGTCTGGGTCCCTGGAGCAGAAAATATAAGTATGGGAGAGTGCAGTGCACTGCTCACTCCACCTGTGTGGGTCTCCTCTTCCAAGTCGCCACCTGTTAATTCCTTGTTCAAAAGGAGCCAGGGGGCCCCAGGCAAAAGGGTGGTGCCCAGACTCAGGGGGAGGCAAATAAGGCTCTGGGCCTCCCAAACACTGGGGATGATAAATGGGTCCTGGTCTTTCAGGCTTCATTATAGAGTCGCCATGGGTTTGCCCAAACCATGGCAACCGATTCAAGCAATGATTAACCTAATAAAGCAGAGGCAAAGGGGAAAAAGATGCATTCAAGACCCCAAGTCAGGCCTGGTTCTCTAGAGGCAGTAAATTTTCCTTCAGTGGGTACTGGTGAACAGACCCCAGACATCCTAAATCTCTGCCTCAGAGGTGGGGGCGGGGAGGCCTGTGAAAGCAGTAAATGGTTGTCAGAGATCAGCTGGGGTGGCTCAAACGCTTACGTAGCGGCCCTTTCTTGGAAGTCAACCCAACGACAGGGACAGAGAAACATTTGCTTTAGCCCCAGGAGTCCAAGCACCTGGGCTTTCTTCTCTTGAACCCCGGTAAAGTTGACCCTGGGGAGGTGTGTGCGTGCATGTGTGCACATGCGGGTCTGTTTGTCTCTGGGGTGCGGAAAGCAGGCAGCAACAATGCTACTGCTGCTGATCTGATGGGCAGCTTCTCAGATGGCCTTCAATGATCCCTGCTGCCTTCTGGGATCCATGCCTTTGTGTAGTCTCCTCCCTTGGCTGTGGGTTGGATTTAGTAATTTTTTTTCTAGTAAAATACAATGTGGCAGAGGTGAAAGGATGTCACTTTTGGAACTAGATTAGAGCCCAAGACAGAGGCTCCTGTCTTGGGTGTCTTCCCACCTTTTGTTTCTTTGCACTGAAGGAAGCCAGGTGCTCTGTCGTGAGCTGCTCTATGGAGTGGCCCACATGGCCAGGAGCTGAGGAAGTCTGGCCCCCAATCACTGAGGAACTGACGTCCTCAGTCCAAGGGCCCTCGAGGGATTGAGTCCTGCCCATAGGCACCTGAGTGAGGTTGGCAGTGGATCCAGCCCAGTCAGGCTCTCAGGTGAGACCACAATCCTGGATGACTCCTGACTGCAGCCCTAGATGTTTAGAGCCAGAGGCATCCAGCTAAGCCAAGCCTGGATTCCAGACCCACACAAGACTCACATAATGAATGCTTCTTGTTTAGTTAAGTTGTTCTGTAATTTTTCAGCAATCTCTTTTTGCTTTTTAAATTTTAAAAAATTAAAAAAATGTTTTTATTGATTATTATATTACAGTTGTCCCATTTCCCCTCTCTTTATTCCCCCTACCCTAATTGCCCCCTCCCACCAGCATTCCCCCACCTTAGTTCATGCCCATGTATCATACATATAGTTCTTTGGCTTCTCCATTTCCATACTATTCTTAACCTCTCTCTGTCTATTTTGTATCTACCATTTATGCTTCTTATTCCCTTACCTTTTCCTCCACACTCCCCCTCCCTACTTATAACCCTCCATGTGATCTTCATTTCTGTGATTCTGTTCTTTTTCTAATTATTTGCTTAGGGTTTTTTTTGTTTGTTTGTTTTTAGGTTCAGTTGTTGATACTAGGGAATTTGTTGTCATTTTACTGTTCATAGTTTTATTTTTTAATTTTTTTAAAGATTTAAAAATCCTGCTGGGAACTGGCCTACAACCCAGGCATGTGCCCTGACTGGGAATTGAACTGCGATCGTGTGGTTCGCAGGCCCACGCTCAATCCACTGAGCTACACCAGCCAGGGCTTACTGTTCATAGTTTTAATCATCTTCTTTTTCTTAGATAAGTCCCTTTAACATTTCATATAATAAGGGCTTGGTGATGATGAACTCCTTTAACTTGACCTTATCTGGGAAGCACTTTATCTGCCCTTCTAATCTAAATGATAGTTTTGCTGGATAGAGTGATCTTGGATATAAGTCCTTGCCTTTATGACTTTGAATACTTCTTTCCAGCCCCTCCTTGTATGCAAGTTTTCTTTTGAGAAGTCAGCTGATAGTTTTATGGGCACTTCTTTGTAGGCAACTGTTTCCTTTTCTCTTGCTGCTTTTAAGATTCTCTCCTTATCTTTAATCTTGGGTAATGTAATGATGGTATGCCTTGGTGTGTGCTTCCTTGGGTCCAACTTCTTTGGGACTCTCTGGGCTTCCTGGACTTTCTGGAAGTCTATTTCCTTTGCCATAATAGGAAAGTTCTCCTTCATGATTTGTTCAAATAGCTTTTCAATTTCTCACTGTTACTCTTCTCCTTCTGGCACCCCTATGATTCGGATGCTGGAATGTTTAGAGTTGTCCCAGAGGTCCCTAAGCCTCTCCTCATTTTTTTGAATTCTTGTTTTTTTATTCTGTTCTGGTTGAATGTTTATTTCTTCCTTCTGCTCAAAAGCATTGATTTGAGTCCTGGTTTTCTCCCTTTCACTGTTGGTTCCCTGTATATTTTTCCTTATTTCACTTTTCATAGCCTTTACTTTGAGTATGGTTTTGTGACCATATTCAACCATTTCTCTGAGCATCTTGATTACCAGTGTTTTGAACTCTGCATCTGATAGGTGGGCTATTTCTTCATTGCTTAGTTCTATTTTTGGAGCTTTGATCTATTCTTTTATTTGGGTCATATTTTTGTTGTTGTTGCTGTTGTCTCAGGGAAGCTGTTAAGTTGTAAGGGGCAGAGCCTTAGGTATTTGCCGGGGTGGAGCAACCCAGTCACTGAGTTGTGGTGCTGTATGTGGGGGAGGGGTCTGAGAGGGAACAATGCCACTTGCTTGGCTCTCCACCAGCTCTCAGTCACTTTTCTTGCCATCCACAATCAAATTGGGCCCTTCTGTTGCTAATTACCAGGTGGGTGGGTTTGTGTACATTCTAGGACTCTGTGGGCCTTTCCAATGAACTCTCCTATGAGGCTGGGAGTTTCTCCCATCACCACAACCCCCACTAGTTTTTACAGCCAGTGGTTTTGAGGTTTTATTTCCCCATGCTGGAACCCTGGATTGCTGACAGCTGCCAACTTACCTGTTCAGATCTGCCAGCTGCCATCTGGCCCACTCAGTCCTCCAGCCTCTCTGCCTTGCCTTGCATTCTCTCTGTCCCAACTGTCTATCTCTGCTCCTCCTATCAGTCTAAATGAATGTTTCTTCTTTAATTCCTTGGTTGTCAGATTTCCATACAGTTCAATCTTCTAACAGTTCTGGTTATTTTTTGTTTTTATATTTGTTGTTTTACTTCTTTTGGTTGTATCTACCTACATCTCATCTTGGCCGGAAGTTGTGTTTTTGTAATTTGTTATGCAGCATTTTATAACTAGTACAACAGAGGTATTAGTAGCTGGTGATGATCTTAGGATAGTGGGAGCCTCAGTATGTCTCCACAATCTATAGACTTGGGCCTTGGACAAGCCCTATCATGCTTCCATGGTTAATATGGGGAAGTGAAACCTGGCCCAGACTTTCTTTGCTCATCATCTGTAGGAATAAAATGGAAATGGAGTAGGTACTGTAATGAATTCTGCTTTAATTCACTGGCAGGTACATGAAGTATAAGAACATATCCGTCACTTCATCTGAATCCTCATAAAACCCTAGGAGGTAGGTGTGGTTTTCACCACTTTTATAGAAGGAGAAACTGAGGCTTGGAGAGGGTAATTTTCTCAAAATGATAGAATTAGGAAGTGCTGGAGTTGAGGTAGATGTCAGTGTAGTATACTATTTCAGGAGGGATCACTTATACCTAACTATTGGTATTATTACTAATCATCTCAGAAATATTGACACTGTTGTTATAACCCAGTCTCACCTAGTCAGATGGAACATCTTCTAAAATAGACCCATAGGGAGCCAAGAACAGGTTATTCTTGTGCGGAGGAGGACGTGAGGCAGATTAATGAGTCTCTCTATCATTCATTTAGTCACTCAACAAATATTCATTAGCATTTATATGGTAGCCAGCCTGGAGATGAATAAGATTTTCTAAACAAATAATTGCAATGTCCTTCATTAATTTAGTCAATTCACTCCCTCATTAACTTATTCTAAAAAAATGTGGCATATGGTTGAAAATGGGAACTTATTGAATACATGAAGATGGACATAGTTCCTCTCTTGAGAAGATCTCACAGACTTTGAGTGGAGGGTGCAGAGGAATGAAGAGATCATTACAATACTACCTGGAGAGCATAAGAACATTCAAATGCATAAGATATTATAGGAGCAGAAGCAAGCCCCGAGGAATAGTTCAAAAAAGTTTCTGGGAAGAGGCAGTGTCTGTCTTGGAGGTTCTAAAATTGATTTTAGAGAGAGAGAGAAGCACTGATTTGAAAGAGAAACATTGATCAGCTGCCACCGCCCCCCCGCCCCCGCACACATTGTGTCCTGACTGGGGATCGAACCTGCAACCCAGGTATGTTTCTTGACCAGAAATTGAACCCTCAGTAGAATAATACTCCAACCAACCAAAACAACTGGCCAGGGCTATATTGGAGATTTGGTGAGGGGAAAGGGAAGGAGGATTTGGACAGAGAGAAGAGTTTGGGGGGAAAAAGCATGGAAGGGGTACCTGGCTGTGTGTAAGAGGAAAACTTCAAACAGGTCAGTGTTTCTGGGCAGTCAATGTCAAGGTAAGCAAGGTGTTGTACAGCAGGATGCTGGTTGTAAACATAAGTGATTCACGTGTAACCCAATTTAATGCTGACAGCGATCCTTTGGTGGAGGCAGCTCATTGCCCACTAGAATCCATTCTTCACTTCACTTTAGACACATAGCCCCTTTCCCTGTTAGGTGAGACTACGTGATCATGTTCTTCCTGTGGAATGTGAGCAGAAGTGAAATATGCTACTTCTGAATCTAAGCTTTAAGACTGTGAGTGAGGTTCCTCCATTTCCCATTCCCACTGTCTGGGGCCCATGGCAATGCTGCCTCAATCCATGCAGATGACAAGGACCCTGAATGATGTCATGGAGCGGAGCTATGCACCCACCTGGGAATGTTCACCATAAATTGAATTATTGGTGAGGCTGTTACAGCAGCCTGGCTTTACTCTGGCCTAAGTGTGAAATGGCAATATTATCTCCACTTTACAGATGAAGAAATTGACATAAGGGTAAGACAGTTGTTCATGATTGTACTGATGGTGAACCAGCTGAGAATTAAACCCAGATTCTTAGCACTTCAGAGCTTCCATTAACCATCCTTCCCTATTGGAATATGGACTTTGTCTTAGCAACGATTGGAAACCACTTGAAGATTTTAAACAGTAGAGGAATAATGACATGTTTGCATGTTAAATGGGTCCTCTGCCTTCACCATGGAGGGTTCAGTAAACAGTGTCAAGATTAGAGGTATGGAGATCAGCTAGGTGGTCTCTCCACAAGAGGAATAAGAGTCTGAACTAGGGCAGTGGTGATAAGAAAGTAAAGGAGAGGGGAACTTCAAGAAACAGGGAGGACATATCAGCAGGACTTAGGGGTTAATTCGACTTGGTTGGTGAGAGAGGAAAGTCAAGAAGAACCCCAAGTTCCTAACAGAGATGACTAGGTGATGCTGATTAATAAGGTCAGGAACAGGAGGCAGCGTTAGTTTGGGGTTAGGGGAGAGGAATTCCATGTTGGACATGTCTCATTTGGGGTGCCCAAAGGAATTCTGGAACTCAGAAAGGGTAGATCTAAATTAGGGAGGGTTGCCAGGAAGGGGTAGGTGGCCCTTGGCCTTTGTGATAGTTTGAACTGCACAGGAGTGCATGAGAAACTCAAATTCCTAAAGAAGTACCCCTTCCCCCTCCCCCAATGGAAATCTTGGAGATTTTGAGACAAATGATGCTAATAATAATAATAATAATCACCATTTATGACAGTTTACCCTGCACTAAAACCAAGCACACTTAATCAGCCCAGTTAAGTGGTTATTAGTTATTGTCTCAATTTCACAGGTAAGGAAAATGGGCATTAGGCAAAGGAGTTTAATCACAAACCAGAGAGAAAAAGCCTTGCTGGGTTCATACAGTAGTAACTGAGCGCATGCTTTCTCCACCACACCAAGGAAACCCGACAGTCTTCTTGGTCTACATGTGCACAGGGAGCTCTCTAGGGACTCTGGCCTAAAAACATGATTAGAGGGGCTCGATAGCTGGTTTTCCACATTGGGAACATTTGGTTCTCAGGCTCGTCGCCTGCTCCGAGCCAACGCGGTTATTTCAGCACCATGGTCAGGGGCGCGGCGCAGTCTTTCGGGACCTCGGTGCCGGACGGGTTAGCCAGGCGGACACCCTCTCAGTCTGCCTTGACTCTCGCATCACAGAAGCTGCGGGGACAGATACGAACATGTAACCTCGCCAGGGGTCAGCGATGGGGGGCGGGGAGCTCGGCCAAAGAACAAGTTCTTGGCTTTACAAGAACTCAAGGACGAGCCTTGCGCCAAAGCACAAACAACTGCTGGCTGACTCAGCACAAAGAACTCTGAGGTGTTAGTTTAGAGACAGGGTCAGAGTCCTAGCTTGTTTCGATAACTCACTGAGTGACTGAGGGCCTTGGGCAAGTCGCCTACTTCCAAGACTTACGCCTCTGTCTCTATGGGTGTGACCACCCTTCTTGCTGGCAGAGGGCACCTGAGGTAGGAAGTGTCCAGCCACAAGTCTCCCAACAGTCTGCTCTTGCCCCTTTGAAAGCATAGGTGATGGGTGAGGTTAGCGAGTGTCCCTCAACTACTTTTCTTGAGCACTGTCTGTTTTTTATAAAGGGGAGGGGGAGAGAAGAACAGAGCAGAGGATACTAATTACATGAATGTAAAATGTAATTATAATATACCTGGCGCTTATTCTGTGCCTCATTGTCAGCCGAGTCTCCCTGCCCACCCCCCTCATACCGTCTGCAGCTCCAGACCCAGAAGAGTCTTTTCCTCCGCTTCGGGTCCTGGGCGCGCGGTTGGGGGCGGGGGAGGGGGAGGGGGCCTGTAACTCTGAACACCGCAAGCACAACCTTCGCTCGGGTGCCCAGAAATCCCGTGAAAGGCTATTAGGGAAGTTCTAAACTGAATTAACTGAGGTTCAGAGACTTGTCCAAGGTCACAATGCAGGGCAGAAAGGCCCGTGGAAGAGAGGCGGGGCAGAGTGCGCCTGTGGGGTCGCGTGCGCCCGGGACGCGGCCTGCCTTTGTTCCAGCCCAGCGGCCTGGCTCCCAGACATTAGCATTCCAATGGCTCCCGGAGGCTTTGTGCTCCTACTGACGCCGGCTCGGGGGTGGGATGGGGTGGGGGAAGGGCACCATAAATCTACCTGCTTGTGTGAGCGCAGGGCGGGCGCTGTTGTGGGTGGGATGGGGTGAGGGCGCGCTGGCCCGAGATTCATGTGCTGTTTTTCGGGAAGCCAGGCTTGGGCTCAGACAAAAGCAGAAGAGGGGGAAGAATCGTTCCACCCGAGCGTTTTTCATGCCCCGCCTTGGGACCCTGTCCGGGCTTCAGGGAGCTGGGGCCACCACCTCAGACCACTGGAGGCCCCGCACCATACAAACGCAGGCCAGGCGTAGCGGAGACTTGAGCAGCCTGAGGTTTTAAAAGCGGCTAAATGACCAAGGCGGCGAGGCAGGGCGTGGGGTCGGGTGGTAGGGATGCTAGGCCATTTCTGTGAGCCCTTCACAGAAGAAGTGCTCTTAGGAAGCCTGTGGAGGAAGTTTCCCACGTCAAGGTGATCGATGGAGATCTGCCTGGGCATAGGAGTCCTAAACTTTGCAGCGATTCAACCAAACCCGAAACCTTCCTTTGCCTCCCACTTGGAGAGCAGAGCTGACAGCTCCCGGGTCAAATCCGCCCCGACCCAAGGTGTCAGACCAGCAGTGGAGTTGGTTAAATCGTCATTTTCTGTTTTAATTCTTTGGTGGGAGGACCAATCCATGTGCGATGGGTGACTAATAACTCCTTAATGAACCCCCTAAAAATAGGAAGGGTGGGGGTGTGGGTGCCTCCAGCTGGAACACAGTGCCAACAGACACCCTTCCAGCTTCAGGGGTTAGTTCAAACCAAGGGCACGTGTGCCTGTCTGAACACTACTTCCCACAACCTTTCACAGGAAAAGTCACCTTCTTGTTTGAGGACTTCCTCCTAATGCCACTTTCCCTGGCCCACCTCCCAATCCAGCCCCTGGGAACAGTCCCACCATGGCTGTGGCTTGTACCTCCACCCAGCACCAATATTTTTTGGCCTCAAATTATTTTGTCAATATACTTGCTACTGTCCCTGGAGGACAGAGAAGGACCTTCCTGCTTTTCATGTCCACCCACAGCCCTCCCCCCAAAGCCTAGCAGGTAGCAGGCACTGGCTTGTCTGTGCAGCTGGAGCCGCAGACACCTGTTCCCCTTCCCCACCACCTGGAGGGCACCCGGGTGGAGAGTTGGCTGCTGCAGAGGTCACTAATAACCCATTAATTGTTGCCTCCCAGATAAAGCCGCTACACCAAACACGTTTCGTTAGTCTGTTTGCTGTCGCCCCTGGCACCCCCAAATCCAATCCCTGATAACCAAGATGTATCTTCTGCGAGGTACCTTTAAGGACCTAGGAGTAGAGGAGAGCAGAAAAGTTCAGTTTTAAACGGAGAGGGCGTAAGAGACACAGGGCACAAGGGTCGCTAACCCTTGCAAAGTCGCCACCTTTGCGCGCTCTAACGCGCTGGAAAGCGACCTACCATCTCCAGGCCTCTGACCGCAGCTGCTCCCCGCCGACGCGGGCCGTTTCTTCCCCAGGCGCCCAGGGCCGGTCCAAGGAATTCTCTCTGGGGTTCAACCCCTAGAGAGAAAAGGGAGTGCGAGCCCTCCATTTTCTTGTTGCCGTTTGCCAGATGGACTCTGCGGATGCTTAGAGCTCGTATCTACCCCCAGAGGTTCTGGGGATGCTGGGAGCCAAGGAGCGGTGTCCCGGGGACAGATTTCAGTCACCACCGCGCACCAATCCTGTTCTACCTTGAGAGTACAGAAGAAAGAGTAGCTGGAAACCTTGAACAATTTCTTGACAAGTTTGCAGTCAAGGCTGCTAGATGTGCGGGGGGTGGGGCAGACATTACAGAGGGACCCTCCACCTTCTCTACTTCCCATGGCTTAGGTCCACAAGTCACTGGGCCGCCACCCCAGGCTGGATGCGCAAAACACACTCAGAAGATGCGCTGGGACATGAAGCAGTTTGGGAAAATTTGTGGGATGCCCAGCCGGCCAGGGGCGTTACCGGGAGGTCTCTGATTCTGCGGTGGGGTTATTTATCACTCTCTCTCTCTTCCCCATAAGGCAACTGAATTCAGGCCAGTGGCATCGGGGAAAGGGTCATCAAGGCCAGTGAGTGTCCCTAGTTGGAGGCGTGTCTTTTTTCTAGACCACCGTTTGGAATAAGACAAGTTGCTACCCCATAAATAAAACAAGGGTTCTGGGCCAAAGGCTTCCAGTTCTTATTTTCCAAGCGTGTACAGCTGATTTGCCCTCCAAACTCAATCTGCCCAGTTTTCGGCCTAGTACCACAGCCTCTTAGCCCAGGCCAGAGGAAGGCCCCCAGGCCCCCAGAAAGTCTCATTGCTCTCTTTGGACAGAGGTGCCTCCCCCATCGCATCGCAGCTGCAGAGGCTGCTGCCGCCCTCCCCTCTGCACGGTCCAGACACCTTGCTCAAACTTCTGGAGGTTCCTTTTTTAATTGGCTTAAAATCTCATTCACCAGTCCCTAAACAATCTTATGTACAAAATATAGACTATTCCTTCTTTGAAATGTCATCAATAAATACAAAGTGTAAAACAGGGGGCGGGGGCCATATAATTTACAGTAGCAAAATTCATTTAAACAAGATATCATATAATTTACAAACTGATTTTTTTTAAAGACACGGGCTCTCCAGGTCGTAGGGAGATGGAGGTGGGGGGGGCGGGAAGGCACTCCGGGGGCAAGATGGGGGGAGTACTGTGAGACCCGTTCACAGTTCGGTCTCCAGCCCTGCAGTGGCTCAGAAAAGTGCAAGAAAAAGGCAAAAACCGCCTTCGTGGATTAAGGCAGAGTGGGGCAGTCCCAAACCCCAGAACTTGACAGGGAGTAGAGTAGGAGTTCAGCCGCGTCTTGGGAGAGACGCGCTGGGCGAGGTGAGCGAACGCTCAGAGACCAAGTGTTGGATTAAATCACGTTGGGGGAAGGCTGGTAGGAGACACACTGAGTGAGGGTAGGGTGGCTTGAGGCGGAGAGCATCTTCCGCTGTGTAGTGCTACCATTCTCGTCTTTTTTGCACGAGATTTTGGGGTGGCTGCAGGGAGGGGGCCTAAAAGGTGCGCGGCCTGCAGTGCCCACTTGCGCGGGCAGCGGCAGAATGTAGCAGTTGGCACTGCCCAGAGGACGGGGGGTTGAACTAGCCGGCCACCCCTACCAGCACCTGGGCCAGCCAGGGGTCAGAGAAGGAGAGACAGAAGGAGCAAGTCTGTGTGAGGGCCACCGGCGCCACATTCTGGACCCTCTTCCAGCACCCACCACCCAGCGGCCGATAGGCCATCATAGAAAGTCCGAAAAAGCCAGGGCGCCGGGGCGCAGGTAGGCAGGGGAGGCAGGAGCCTGCAGCCCGGGGCGCTCCTCCAGCGAGGCGGCAGGACTCAGACTGCCCGCCTGGGAGACTGGGGAGGAGAGAGAACCCCAGTCTCCCGGGGAGCTTCCGTCCGGGCTGCCCATCTCCTCGCAGGGCGGCTCCAGCCCGTAGAGGCTGTGGTCCGCTATGCGCAGCGTCTGCGTCAGCGCCCAGATGTAGTTGTGGGCGAAGCGCAGCGTCTCGATCTTGGTGAGCTTCGCATCATCAGGGAAGGTGGGCAAGACGCCCCGCAGCGCGTCCAGAGCGGAGTTGAGGTTGTGCATGCGGTTGCGCTCCCGGTCGTTGGCCTTCTTGCGTCGGCTCCGCCGCTGCTTGCTCAGAGCCGACTCACTCTTGGGTCGGCTGCGTCCCCCACGCCGCGCCCGGAGCTTCCTGGTGGCACCTCGGCAGCCGCTCCCTTCCGCCTCGATGCAGCCCCCTGACGCGCGAGTGGGGCTCGGCGGAGCGGACACGATGCAGGTCACTTCTTCGGTCGAGGCGACTGGGAAGGGCTGCTCCGTCTCGTGGGTCACTTGGACAGCTGGCGTACCCGAGGGATGAGGCGCCATCCTGCGGCGGGGTAAGAGGTACGGGCAAACGTGGGTCGGTCACCTGGACGCAGTTCTCCATCGCGGGTCCAGGTGGGAGAAAAATAAAAACAAAAAAAGCCACCCCCGCCTGATCAAAGAACCCTAACCCTTTCCCCTTCCAACGCCGCTCTGCGGCTTCCAGGTGTTACCTTGTTCCCGTTTGCAGAAGGGTAGAAAGCGGAGGGCTTTGAGCACTGCTGTGAGCTGATCTGGCCTTTGCGTAGCCAAGTTCAGCCGAGATTCTTGCGCCGCCGCCTGGGAGTTCCCGCCGTGGTGCAGAAGCGAAACGCCGAGGGGGTCCTGGGCGCCTGCTGCTGTCTCTTGGCGCGCCTGCAAGACCTGGCGGATTTCCTGAGCTGGGAGTGGTGTGCTCCCGGGCACGCTTTATCTGCTCTGCGGGGGCCCGGAGCGTGCTTGCCCCGCCGCGGCCTGCCGCCGCCGGCCTATCAGCGTCGCGACCCCGGGGCTGCGCCACGCGAGCCCGCTCCTCCCCCGCGGCGCACAGCTGGATTCCGCACTAAGGGGGAGGGGAGTGCTGTTCTGTTTGCTTTCTCCCCGCGGGCTCTGTCCCAGCAACTCTCAGTTCCTCAAAGAACCTCGCCCAGTGAGAAGAGGCTCGTCTGGCTCGCGTCTGGCTCGCGTCTGGCGGTCCCAGACCGCTTTCCTAGTGTTCCACGCTTCCTGGGCCCTCGTCCAGAGCCCCTGTTGGTGCCCTGACGGGGGCTTTGGAAGCCTTAGGGGTAGGCCGATCTCGTGTGTCACACATGGGGAAATTGGGTTCAGAGAGGGCGGCGGGTTGTCCCAGGTCACACACAGCAAGAGGTGGAACAAGGCGCCAGGTATCCTGACTCCGCGCTCGGAAGAGCAGCCGCTAATCCCAGATGCCACCCTGCTCTCCTGCACCGTGGGTTTGGTTGGGGGAGACACGCGCAGGGCGATGCTTCGCTGCTCCTCTTCATTCCGGGGGTGGGGAGACAAGGCGACTGCAGACAGATGCCTTTGCCACTTACAGACCCTTGCCTGTGGGTGCAGCCTCCTGACCTCTGGGTGCAGCCCAGAGGTGATGCCCCAAACTCTTCAGACGGAGGCACTCAGATCCTCTCTTCTCACCTCCCATCCGAGACCTAAGACGTCTCACAGGTGTCCCAGAGGCAAAGGGTGGCTACGGGAACCCCCCCCCCCCAGGGGACAGTCCACAACGACCAGTCACGGCCAGTGCCCCAGAGCCGGTGCAGGGCCTGCAGGGCGAGAGTTCAGGTGAGAAGGGCTGGGAAGGGGCCGGGAGTTCACAGCGAGCCCCCGTGTGGTTCTCACGCCGCTGGGAGTGGGCCGGCCTGCGGGGAAGCAGGCCCCAGCTTTCGGCCCCCGGTCTCTCGGGTGCACCCCGGCCGGCAGGGCTGCCCGCGCCACCTGCGCAGCCTCCTGCGCAGCGCGGACGGGGACCAGGCGGCGGCGCGGGCAGGGACTCCCCAGGGCCCGGTGGTCGCCGTCTGGAAATCTTCCCCAAGCGAGGGCGAGCGCACCATCCCTCCCTCCTTCCCCGCCCCTCCCCCTTGTCCCCGCCTCGGACGCCCCGTGGTCTTCTGCTTCCGGTCACTCAGGGTGAGGGGTCGCGGCTTCCGCTCCTCTCCCCGTACTGGCCGGGCCAGGGTGGGGAAGCGGAGGCCGGGGAGACTGGGTCCCGGGCTAAGGCTTTGCGGGCGGCGGAGGCTTTACTTTCTGGCGTCTCCAGACCCCCGAGCCTCCCGGAAGTTGGCGAGGGGCGCGGGGCCCGGTTAGGAAACTGAGGGGTGGGGGAGGGAAGGAGGTAAGTTTGTGTCTCTGCCCCAGCGATGGCCTCTGACACCCACCCAGACCGCTCGGAATTGCCTCCAAGGCAGAGAGGGGGTGGGTGCGCGCGGGAGCCACCAGGGCGCTGTGGGGCTGGGGGCGCTGTTTTCTGGAACCCAGGCCCCTTCCCTTACTGTGTGGGAGCTGAAGCGCAGGGTCAGGCTCAGGAGCGCAAAGGGACCCCGTGGAGACTCAGGGGTCCACATTTTGCTGCTGTTTCCTCTTAGGTCAGAGCTTGTTCCAAATTGTCTTCTAGTTTATAAGAGTAAAATCTGAGACCCCATTTACAGATGGAAAAATCAAGGCCCGGAAAAGAGTAGTGACTCAACCAAGGTCACAGAGCAAATTCTATCAGAACCACATAGAACTCAGGTCCTAAGTTTCCTAGTCCTGTATTCTCTTTTACACCTGCTGCCTCTCCTTAATTGAGGGAAAATATCCTTTTGAGGCAAAACCAGACACACTAAAATGTAGAAAGTAGGAGAAGTCCTGGGTTTGTGAGGAATGGCAGCGTCAGAGTAGAAAGGGGTTAGTGGCCACGTCACCCAGTGCTGAGGGGAGCCAGTGCCCCCTCACGTTCCATCTCTTTCCTGACCTGTCCCCTAGGCTTGCTCGATTTCTGTCCTGCAAATTAGAAACAGAGGAAACCCAAGGCATTGCTCCCTGAACTCTCCCCAGCGCAGCCTGGCTCTGTGGAGGGAGCCCTGGTCCTGAGGGATCAAAGCACTCCTGTGGGCCCCTGGAGGCCTGAAGAGCAGCCCCAAACCAGGACTCTCATTTTAGCGTGGCTCTGAGATGAAAAGCGAATGTGGGACTCGCCTTGGCTCCAGCTTGCCTCAAGTGGCTAATAGGTAGTAGAGAGAGAGCCGTGGGGCGTGCTTCCTGTACCAGGGAATATTCTGGGGATTCTTGGGAATCTTCTTGATTGGGAAAGAATTCTAGGACCGGCTTGGAATTCTTATCTAGCTTCTCCAGACGCCCTTCGACTCAGGGCTCTCCGAGGTTTTCAAGCCGCCACCACTATTCCGGCTTTGCGCAAAAGACAGGGCGAGGAGCGCGCGGCGGCCGAGGGCCACCGTCACCTTGCGCACGCAAACGCTCTGCGCGTCCCTTCTTCTGGCCAGCAGGGCTGGGCCAGAGGTTGAGGAGTCCTAGGGGATGAGGCAAGGAGGATTTACGTCCTCCCTTTACGCTGTCGGGGACGTACAGACCCCACTCCAAAGTGAATTCCTGTGCTTTTACTGGCTGAGGCGCAGGTTGTGGCAACTCGGTGCGCGCTAGCGGTATTTGTCCATCAGCTCTCCTAGCGGGGGAGCACAGTTTGTTCCTGAAGACTCCTTCCAGCCACCACCTCTAACGCCTCTAGGACCAACGTGCCCATAGACTCTTTGAGGCCCAGGCTTGTCTGGAGGCTGAGGGGGCCCAGAAGACAGGCTACAGCCTGATGCCTGGAGACCGCAGGCAGATTGGAAAAGAAGGAAGGCTGCGGTCCGACCTTCTGCTTTCATGTCTGCGGGGGGAATCTTAGCAGTGTCTGGGGGCTCCTTGAGAAGGGAGCGGGAGGGAGGGGGCCACAGGAGGCTGAATAGCTAATGGCTTGCTAGAGGAGGGGGCGTCTTTCTCTCGCCTACGACTCTGCACTGAAAGAGGGGAAGACAAAAATCTGGCGAGCGAGCTGCCCCAGCCGAGACTGGCCACTTCAAACAGCCCTTCAAACAAAAGGAGACGATGGAAAGAAAGCCCCACCTGTCTCCAGTGTTTGCTAAAATAATAATAAATAGATTTCGTTTAATAAATAATTACAAGAGATTGTGGAGTGGAGTGCTTTGGAAAACATCTCCTGCGGGAGGCCCGCAGCCAGCCGTCACCTGCTCCCGAGGCGGGCGACTTTATTGTTAAGCCACCCCCCAACTAATTCGCCTCTGATAAACTCTCACTCGTTTTCACAATGACTGTTTACTCATAGTTAGCACAATATTACCTTTGCCGTGATAAACCCGGAGCGGGGAGACCTGGCCCCTGGCCCCTGGGCACACCTGTCCCAGAAGCTGACACATGGATTTGGCACCAAGCAGGCCTCCCCCCGGGGGCCGTGTACATTGGCCCAATTGCCACCCATTTATAACAGGTTGGCTGCAAGGCCTATCTCGATCCTATTTGTCTTCTTTTATTGAAAACATATGGCCTCCAGGGGCTCACCAGCTCCATATTTCATCTGCCGGGAGCTGGGGCGCTTCCGCAGGTTGGTGCTGCTTGGCGCACTGCTCCCCACCTAACGGCTGCTCCTGTGCCAGCTGAGGGGACAGGCGGGAGGTGGGGTGAGGAGAGATAAGGCAGGATCCTCATTCGCTTTGAGAAAGACGCCTTTTCCTCAGAGACTCCCCCTCCCGGGGCTTGGGGACCTTGTGCGCTCTCAAGTGGGAGGCTGGTTCTTTTTCTTGGGTAGGTGAGAGGGCGCCATATGCTACCCCCAAGGGCGCACAAGGAAGCTACGGCCCAGGGAGTCCTTGAACAAAGGGAAGAGAGGGCCCAGGACCCTAGGAGGGCCTGAGGTCTTTATTTCCAGATCCCCCTCCCTGCCCAGGACTGCCTCCCCCCGCCTCCCAAGCTGGAGCGCAGTCCCTGGAAACAAAGTGTCCACATTGTCTTCGCTGCCGATGGAGACAGTGAATGAGTGAAAAGGTGCATTGCGCACCGAGACACCTGTTGAAGCAGCGCCTCTTCTCAGCGCCTCTCTCTGCTCTACCCTCGGTCAGGAGGAAGTGGGGGTGGGGTGGGAGGGGGGAGAGATACAGTGATTTGTGGTGACATATGTTGAGCAGATCGGTGTGTACTCTTCACAGGGACACAGGCACCCTTGCTCCCACACACGCCCCGCGAGAAGGAGCAGCTGCTCTCCTCACCTTCTCTCCACATAATACCTGGGCCAGGCGCTTTGGCATCGCCTTTTGAGATTCCAGCTTTGTCCCACCCCCTCTTCTTTCCGCCCCCACCCGCAGCCCAATCTTGGCAGCTTTGCTGTAGGACTTTATTGTCAAATTTAACAGATGCACGTTTGTTTTCAGCGCCAGGCTTCAAACACACACACATACGCTCACGCAGGCACCCACAGAAAATGCGACTGCTGACACAGATGCAGAGCGCAACAGGTCCATGTGCCCCACTCAGCCCCCACTCAGAGCTGGGGAAACAAACAGAGGCTGGGAGGCCGTCTCCAGACGCCTCCAGCTTCGCAGCTGCCCTTTTGGCGCGCGGTGCGCATCGCGCCACTGGGAGCCAGGAGAGCGCACGGCTGTGGTCGCAGAGTGCGGATCTGAGGGTGGTAGGAAGGGGCCCCTAGGAGCAGCAGAGAGGGACACAAGCTCTGGGCCAGCCGATTGGGCACTGCCTGACATCTGGCTCTTGCTTGACCTCTGGGCTTCTAAATGCCTCAGTGACAAAGACGCCTGGATCCTCCTGGGATTCCCAGAAGTGGGCATCCACCTGAGGCGCACTGGGGGTAGGCCTGTACCTGGAAGAGTCCGTTTAGCACACTTCTCCTGCCCACTTCTCTCCTTGGCGGATCAGGTGCAAGCTCCTAGATCTGGGCTTGGCTGCCGCATGTGAAGGGAGGACCAATGGATGGGGGATAATGGGCCTGGTTCTGCCACTCTCACTGTGCCACCTCGAGCCAGTTGTTTCACCTGGACCTCTCTCTGCTTCCCATCTATTAAAGGAGAAAGCTATGGAGGAAATACTTTGCAATTTTCGTTTCAAGTTCTGCAAAATTTGGAGGTCGTAGTTACCAATGGGCCTTAGGCTGTGAGTGGAGGAGACAGAGTGCAACTCCTCCCTTCCTCTATCTGTTTCCCAGACCTGAGTTTCACCAACAGTGAGGAGCAGGGGGCAGTGGTAGTGGGGAAAGACAGGCATGAGGGGGTTAAGAAGCCATCTCTGTCCCCTCTATCTTTCAACTCTTGGCACACAGGTAACCTTTGGGCTACTGTGACACTCAGTGACAGGTGAGGCATGCCTGCTGATCCCAGGGTTTCAGACTTTCATTTCTTCCCATGCTGGGTTGGAGCTGGGAAGCTGGGTGGTGGGTGCATGTCCCTTGGGCCCCTTCCTCTCTCCAAGCCTATTTCTGGAGGAAAATATATCCCTCCCACCCTCACTGTGAGCTTGGATGAGCTCTGTTCATTCCAAAGATAGACTCCCTCAAGTTGACATAAATTAAAGTGCCTTATTTTCTGTGTATTTTTGACTGGATGTGGTCCTGATATTTCTGAGATCCACTGGCCCAGGCAGGGGCTTTCTCCTTTGGGATAAGTTAGAGCTTTTCCGGCAGGGGAGCCTGGTGGTCTCCGGGTTCTCTGGTCCTGATGCCCTCTTCCCACGCACCCCCAGCCCCTTGGGGATTTTGTCTAGGCAGCAGCAGTAAGAACCAAAAGATGTCTGAAACTGCTATAAGTTGGGAGTAAGGGCAGGAGGAATCTAGCCACCTTACTTCTTTAAGTCACCACTGATGGTATGCTCATTCCCCCTCCAGTTGTCAGATTGGGAAGTCAGGAAGGGGGCTGGGTAGAAGTTGGGGAGAGTCAAGAATTAATTCTAGATGAACTCTGTGGAGAAGCAATGAGATCGAATGCTATGCACTTTTCCACACAGTGTCTAATAACACTGCTATCCACAGAGACCCTTAAAGGAGGCAGGTCACCCCCTCACACAACCTGTGGGAGAGCCAGTAAGAGATTTTTTTAAGTATTTTTTATTGAGTATGCTATTACAGTTTTCCCAATTCCCCCTTTATCCCCCCTCTGCTCTGCCCCCCAACCCTCCAGCATTCCCCCCTCTTAGTTCATGTCCATGGGTTGCACATATAAGTTCCTTAAGTCCTCTGTTTCCTATACCATTTTTATCTCTCCCCGTCTATTTTATGCCTACTTACTATGCTTCTTCTTCCCTGTACCTTTCCCTCCCTATTTCTCCTTTCCTCCTCCCCACTGAAATCCCTCCATGTGATGTCCATTTCTCTGATTCTGTTTCTGTTCTACTTGTTTGCTTAGTTTTTGTTTTAGTTGTTTTTCTTTTCTTTTAGGTTCATTTGTTGATAGTTGTGAGTTTGTTGTCATTTTATTGTTCATATTTTTTATCTTCTTCTTAGATAAGTCCCTTTAACATTTCATATAATGATGGCTTGGTGATGATGAACTTCTTTAACTTGACCTTATCTCGGAAGCACTTGCTGGATAGAGTAATCTTGGATGTAGGTCCTTTCGTGACTTTGAATACTTCTCTCCAGTCCCTTCTTGCCTGCAAGGTGTCTTTTGAGAAATCAGCTGATAGCCTTATGGGAACTCCTTTTTAGGTAACCGTCTCCTTTTCTCTTGCTCCTTCTAAGATTCTCTCCTTATCTTTAATCTTGGGTAATGTAATGATGATGTACCTTGATGTGTTCCTCTTTGGGTCCAACTTCTTTGGGACTCTCTGGGCTTCCTGAAAGTCTATTTCCTTTGCCAGATTGGGGAAGTTTTCCTTCATTATTTGTTCAAACAAGTTTTCCATTTCTTGCTCTTCCTCTTCTCCTTCTGGCACCCCTATAATTTGGATACTGGAATGTTTCAGGTTGTTCCAGAGGTTTGTAAGTTTTTCTTCTTTTTTTTGAATTCTTGTTTCTTCATTCTGTTCTGGTTGGATGTTTTCTTTTTCTTTTTGCTCCAATCATTGCTTTGAGTTTTGGTGTCCTTCCTGTCACTGTTGGTTCCCTGAATATTCTGCTTTGTTTCATTTTGGATATCTTTCATTTGTTTTTTTCATTTTTTGAACAACCTTAATCAATTCTGTAAGCATTTTGATTACCAGGGCTTTAAACTCTCCATCAGAGAGGTTGGCTATCTCCTCATCACTCAGATCTCTGTCTGAAGTTTTGCTCTGTTCTTTCATTTGGGCCACATTTCTTTGTCTTGGTGCATCTGATGAGTTGTAAAGGGGCGGGGCCTTAGGTGTTCACCCAGGCAGAGCAACCCTCCTTGTTGTGCTGTGGCTGCCGGTCTGGTTGCTCTAGTGGACTTTTTCTTTAATTCCTTGGTTGTCGGCATTCCATGCAGTTTGATTTTCTGGTGCTTCTGGTTGTTTATTGATTTTAGATTGGTAGTTATCCTCCTTTTGGTTGTGCAGGGAAGTGAAGGGTTTCTACCTACATCTTCATCTTGGGCAGTACCAGGACTCTGGCAAAGGTGAGGGCAGAATGGGCTGGAGAAGCCTGAGGAGAGACTGGGGATGGAAGCACAAGCTCATAGAACCAAGACTGAACTTCACTTCCTTTAGCTCCAGCTTGCTGCCAGGAAATCTTGATTCTGTCCCCCTCCTGCCCTGCTACCCACTGCCCACACTTCAGATCTTCCTCCTGTCACCCTCTGGGACCCCTGAGAAGTGGGCAGGTCTCGGCCGGAGCTTTGGGGGCCTAAGAGTTGAAGTTTGGGAGCAAAAAATAATGGAGACTTTCCCTTGTCTTTCTCATCCTGTGGCTTCCGTGAGGCTCCACTAGCTCCTGTCAATGATGTGGGATTAGGTCCAAGCTCACGCGACCTTGAAAGTGAGTGTCTCCTTGAATATTTCCCCACACTTGGTTCCCAAGGCCCCTACGCTGGCCTCACTCCAGCCCTAGCCCCAGTGCCACTGTGAGGGCACTAAACTTCACATTTTCTCTTTCTTAGACCTTAAAACAGGAGGTCCCAATTGTTTAGATTATGTGGCACTACCAGACAACTATTTGAAGCACACCTTCAAAATATGTCAGCTATCCATTACTCTTCATGTGTTATGTACAATATAAACAAATGCAAAATGTAATTTATTATAAAATAGACGTCTCTCTGTACCAGGCAGCACAAGTAGTGGAAAAGAGAACGGAATTTTGAGTCAGACGGTCTGAGTTCCAATTTGGACTTCTATACCTAGTAGCTATGTAACTGCTCTGAGGTGTTTCCACTTTATTACCAATAAAATGGGGATAATAATAAATTACCCACCACATGGGTCTTAAATGATCTAACTCTTGTAAAGTGATCTGCATGTAGTAAGTGCTCAATGAAAAGTACTTGATACATACCTTATAAAACATACCTATCTTCATGTAGTAAGTGCTTTATGAAAACTACTTAGTACATACCTTATAAAACATATATTCAAAGAAATTTGCACCCAGGAAATAATAATAAATAGAAGTTCCAACATGTGATTCTTCTTGTGCTCCACCCTCAGGCAACCCACCTTGAAATCTGCTATCTTAAGCAACCACCATACCAGTATCATCAACAGTTATGACAGAGGTTTGTATTTGACCAGCACTTTCTCACTCACCATTATTTTTCCTCAAACTGATGAGGTAGCATGGTAGAGGTCAGCACCCCATTTTACATATAAAGAAACCAAGGCTTTAGAGAGATGATGTAACTCACCTAGGGGAACCCAATTTGTGTCATTGAGTGGAAATTAGAATCTAGGTGGTCTGACCCCATCTATGCCTCATTCATCCTGACTTGCTATTGTGCTCTGGGCCCCCCTTGTGAGCTGTTGTAAAAATAACCCAGTTAGGCTTTTGCTGAACAACTACAAAGAAGGAGGTGTGGGCTAATCAATGAGGCCAGATGGTGGTGTGTGCCTAGGGCTCATTCACCCCTGTCCACTAGAAACCACAGCAAGCTTGGAAGCTCCCTGGCGTGTTACCTTACTTGGTGGGTGGGGTACATTTTGCAGATGCAAGTGTAGAAGAGAGCACTTTTCCACAGAGAGCCAAGTCTGTACAGGAAGCCACAAATCAAATTCCTGTCAATGCAATTGCCCAGACACCAAGATGGCCCAAGTCATTTGGGCACACCTTACCTCTGTTCCATAAATGTTTATGAAGGGTCATTATGAGAGGGTGGTGGCCAGCTGTTCCCCACAGTCACAGAGATTAGACCCAGGGGAAGTGGCTTGAATTGGGAAAACAGGGATTTAGCCTATTGGTGACCCCGTCTTTTCTAACAGATAAATATGGTGAGTGGCCTCTTCAGATAAGATACAGTCCTCTCTGTAGAGACTCCCCATTCTATGGCCTGGTCTAGACAGTTGTTCAGCCTCCTTAGAGGTAGGGGATGAACTGGTTGACCCCTCTCTTCCCATGACTTCATTACCATAAGTAGTTAGGATGACTATTCTGTTGTATAGAATATATTTGGAAAGAGACTTGTTACAGAAGCCCTTCAAGATTATGAGTGGAACTTGTAACTACAATTCTAACCTGAGTGAATTGGAATTAACACTAGTTCCCTTCTGAGGACTTACTGCCCAACAGCACAAATGCATGATGTGCTAAGTGTGGGAAATATAAATAACCTGGGGTTAGGGCCAAGGAAGATCCTCACTAGCATGTGGTCCCCAACACTTAATTGATAAATGTTTGGGAACAGAGGCTCAGAAGGAAAATGCATATTGTCCAAGGTCACACAGCAAGTGTGGCCAAGTCAGAACACAAGTCACTTTTCACTATCCCATGCACAAGTCCCCGAGCCCTTGCTCTATGTTGCTTTCATTTATTAGCTGTCATTCTCCATCTGGTACATGGAGGTCCCTTGTTCTGTGTCTCCCACAATAGAGGATGAGCTCCTTGATAACAGGTGCTGTGTCATGTTGAGAATTTAGCAAGGACATTGTAAATGGTGGGTCTCCAGTAGAGATCAGCTTGATGAGCTCATGCAGGTGGAGGTTACACGCGACTTGGGCATCTAGGCAGCCAGCAAGAGTTTGGAAGGTCATAGAATAAATGAGAGGCTGATCAGACCTATACAGCCGCTGTAACCTCTGTTGCAGGTGATAGAGCCAATTCTGTGAGCATGATAGAAATGGAGAAGGAGAGATGCACCCTCTCCTTGAAGGGCACAGCCTGGAAGATGCATATATTATTTCTGCTCATGTTGCCATTGGCTAGCACTTAATCACATGGCTTCATTTAGCTGCAAGGGAGACTGAGGTATGTAGTCTGAAGTTTAGGTGACCATATGCTCTGCTATAAATTGGAAATCTGTTACCAACAATCTTTGCCACACTCAATCTTTGGAAAACAAGAACTTTTCTTCTTTGGACTACAGTAGCGATCCTCATTGTAGGGTCCACCACCAACTCTCATCCCAGCCTAGGACTCTCAAGGATTGCAAAACCCAGAAGGTGTAGATGCATCTTTCTCAAGAGATTCTGAGTTTTATTTGGTCATTTAAGGGGTTCATAACCCCCTCCCCCAAATATCAAGAGTTAGCTTTATAAAGATTGTTGAACAATTTTGGGCAAGTCATGTAGTCTCTCTGGAGTTTTTCTCTTTTAGAAGAGAATTTTTTCTCTTTTAAAGAAATTGTGTCAAAACAAAATGAAGCCCTCTCAGTCATTTAGCACACTCTTAGTGAGGTGTGAAGAGGACCAGGCACTGGGATAAATCCAGTCCTTGCTTCAGGAGCACAGAATACAGTAGTGATACAGACATCTAAACCAGGAATTATAAAATCCTCTGGGCTTTCTATTCCAGAACAGGCCCTCTGGTAGCCCAGAGGCTATAGGAGTCTGTAAGTTTAGCAAATGCAACAGCATCTTTGATATGAAGCAAGAGTTTGGGGCAGGCCATAAGATGATATGCTTACATTGATGAGGTCACTGCAGGCAAAGATGGAGGAGCCAAGGCTAGTGGAAAGAGTGGTGGGTTCTGGCTTCTAGCTCAGTGGACCCGTAGACTGCTCCTCTGTTAGGTGGGAATTATTGCCTATGCATCTATGAAGAGGCAGTGTAGAGAGTGATCATGAGAAGACTCTGGAGTCAGCCAGGTAGGTTTGAATCCAGGCTATGTACGTATCTTACTTTGTTTGTGATGTTGAAAATATTACTTATTTCTTCCAGGCCTTAGTTATTTTGTCTATAAAATGGAGGCAATAATGGTACTCACTTCTATGGTTGTTCTTGGATTAAGTGAGTTAATTGGTTTCTAGCATTTAGGATAGCACCCAGCTCATAGCAAGGGCAGTGCTTTATTGAGGGTTACTGTGTGCTGGCCACTGGGTTAGTGATAGGGATGTACAGGGAGCAAAACAGTATGGTTCCTTAAGGAGCTGACAACCAGTCTACTAGGGGAGACAGATCATAACAAAGTAAGCAAATGAATAGATGATGAAGAACCCTGGTGAGAGCTATGAGTGACATGCTTTATGGAGCAATGCAAGATTGGGTTAAGGAAGGTGTTCTAGAGAAAAAGAATCTGAAGTGAGAAGGAATATGGCACATTTGATACAGTTAAAGAGCCCTGGGGAGGAAGGCTTGAGAACAAGGGAGAGATGTTTGAGATGAAACTAAAGGGCTGGCAGGCTTCATTTGATAGGAGTAGGCCCTATAGAGCTTTGTTGATATTTACCCTGAGCAATAGGAAGCCACTGAGTGGTTTTGAACTAAGGACTCACCTATTTATAACGTACATTTATGAAAAGATCAGTGTGTATTTGAGAAGCAGATTGGCATAAACAGAGGAGAAGCCAAGTCAAGCCAAGTTAAACTTTGTTCAGGTGAGAGAACACTGAGCTTGACTGGGACTAAGGCATGGCAAGAAATGGGTGGATTTAGCTAAGAGACAGAGTGGGCAGGGTCTGGTGATAGATTGAGAATGGGGCATTAGAGAAGAGGTGACGGAAATAATGGTGATGGTTGTGAGGGTGATCTGCCTGCAACATCTGTCACCCCATTGATCCCTAGAGTTGATCTGGCTGATCTGGCTGGCTAGGCAGGTGTCCCCTTCCTCCCTCACCGATCCATGTGCATCCCTCCTGAAGCTGCACCCTCTGTTAAAGAGGATCACCTTCCCAACTAGAGGAGAGGGCTGGTCTTCAGTCAAGAGTGTACAAGTAGTCATGCTCCCCTGATAGGATGTCCAAACAAGCTCTCAAGAAATGATGGGGAACTTCCGGCCAAGATGGAGGTGTAGGTGGAAATACTGTACTGCCTCACACAACCAAAATTAAGGACAAAAAAGATTTAGAAACAAAAACAGAACCAGAACAGACAGAAAATTGAACTGGACAGAAGTCCAACAACCACTCAACCAGACTGCTAAGAGGGGCGGAGTCGGCAGCCAGCAGAGAGGGATCGAGGCAGGAAAAAGCAGTGGCTCCCAGACCTGAGAGCACAGGCGGCATGGGGCTAGCAGACCCCATGTGCGGAGAGGAAACAAACAGAGCTCGAAAGGCAGTTGGCTGACTGTGGTCAGACATTCACACACTGATAAACTAGGCAAAAAAGGGCAGTGAGACAGACCGAGCAACCTAGAGCCCCAGCAACAGGAAATAAAACCTAAAAGCACTGATTGAAAAAACTTGCAGGGTTGAGGTGCCAAAAGAGACTCCCAGCCTCACAGGAGAGTTTGTTGGAGAGACCCACAGAGTCCTAGAATGTACACAAGCCCCCCCCCCCAGGAACCAGCATCAGAAGGGCCCAATTTGTTTGTGGGAAGCAGCAGAGGGGACCGAAATCCAAGAGAGAGCACAGAACAAGCACCATTGTTGTGACATACAGGGTCACAACCCAGCGACGTGGGTTGCCCCACCCTAGTGAACACCTAAGGCTCCACCAGTCATATGTAACAGGAGCAACCTGACCAAAAATGGCTCAAATAGAAGAACAAATCAAAGCCCCAGAGCCAATACTTTTAAGCGACCAAGAGATAGCCAATCTATCAGATGCACAGTTCAAAATAATGGTAATCAGGATGCTCACAGAACTGGTTGATTATGGTCACAAATTTGATGAAAAAATGAAGGCTACACTATGTGAAATGAAGCAAAATGCACAGGGAACCAGTAGTGATGGAAAGAAAACTGGGACTCAAATCAATCGAGTGGACCAGAAGGAAGAAAGAAACAACCAAACAGAAAAGAATGAAGAAACAAAAATTCAAAAAAATAAGGAGATGCTTAGGAGCCTCCAGGACATCTTTGAACGTTCCAACATCCAAATTATAGGGGTACAAGAAAGGGAAGAGCAAGAGCAACAAGTGGAAAACTCATTTGAACAAATAATGAAGAAGAACTTCCCCAATCTGGCAAAGGAAATAGACTTCCAGGAAGTCCAGGAATCCCAGAGAGTCCCAAAGCAGTTGGACCCAAGGAGGAACACACCAAGGCACATCATAATTACATGTGATTAAAGTGAAGGAGAGAATTCTAGAAGCCACAAGAGATAAGGGGACGTCACTTACCAAGGAGTTCCCATCAGACTATCAGCTGATTTCTCAAAAGAAACCTTGCAGGTGAGAAGGGGCTGGAAAGAAGGATTCCATGTCATGAAATGCAAGGACCTACATCCAAGATGGCTCCATCCAGCAAAGCTGTCATTTAGAATGGAAGGGCAGATAAAGTGCCTCTCAGATAAGGTCAAGTTCAAGAAGTTCATCATCACCAAGCCCTTATTATATGAAATATTAACGGGACTTATCTAAGAAAAAGAAGATAAAAAAATATGAACAGTGAAAGGACAGCAAACTCAGTTATTAACAACCACACCTAAAACAAAAGCAAACTAAGCAGACACCTAAAACAGGAGCAGAGCCACAAAAATGGAGATCACATGGAGGGTTAGCAACAGGGAAGTGGGGGGAGGCAGGGGGAAGAAGGTACAGAGAATAAGTAGCATAGACGGGGGTGGGGAATAGACGGGGAGGGCAAGAGTAGTGTGGGAAATGTAGATGCTAAAGAACTTATAACACATGGACATGAACTAAAAGGGGAGAATGTGGTGGGGAAGGGAGTGTGCAGGGTGGAGGGGAATGAAGGGGGCGAATGGGACAACTGTAATGGTATAATCAATAAAATATGTTAAAAAAAGAGAAATAATGGTGGTGCCTTTCAGTGAGATGGAGCTCAATGGAAGATATGTAATGTTTGATACCTTGGAGATTTCCAAACAGAGATGTTGAGTGGACTGTCAGCCACACAGGTCTTGGTGGAAGTCTGTGCTGGAGATGTACATTTGTGGGCCATGTGAGTGTACCCAGTGTTTGGGTATAGAGGATATAGTCGAGGGAAAGAACATGGAGTAAGAAGGGCCTAGGAATGAGTCTCAGGAACTCCAACTTTTACACTTGATCTTTAGCCAAAAGGATGAGAAACCATGTGGGACTCCAACTTTTAAAGGGAGATGAGAGGAGGAGGAGCTAAGGAGATTCAAAGTGAAGGACCAATGAGGGAGAAGGACTATCAGGAGGGTTTGCCATCCAGAAGGTCAAGGGAAGGATCTCTTAATTCTGCCTGGAGTAAGACACCATGTATCAACCATGCTGGGAGGGAGTTGAATGTTTAATATAGGTATAAAAAAGCATTGTGTGTCAATGTGTTCTACCAACAACAGAGGGCTCTGCAAACCTATGAGACTTAGATTACTATCCACATGAGGTGGGTAGTGAGAACTCAAGGGTGCAGGGCAGGGATACACTATGGAATTCATCCATGATCCTGTTTGTTTGCTTGTTAGTTTGTTTGTTTTAATCCTCACCTAAGGATATGTTTTTACTGATTTTAGAGAGAGAGAGAAACATTGATGTGGGAAAGAAACATCAGTCAGTTCTCTCTCATACAAGACACGACTAAGGATTGAACCTGCAACTCAGGCATGTGCCCTGACTGGGAATCGAACCTGCAACCTTTTTTTTGTGTGTGTGTGTGTACAGATGACTCTTAAACCAACTGAGCCACCTGGTCAGGACCCTGATCTTGTTTTTTTATTTAGTTTTTGTTGGTCCATATTTTATACCCAGTCTATGTTATAAGGACATTAAAGAAAGGTAATCATGGGGAAAGACTAGGAGAAAGCAGAAGGTGATGATCTTGAAATGTTAAAATACTCAGTTTTTCCCAAAGCCATGTTTTGGGGTGAGGGAGGAGAAACTGCTTCCACTTCTCCAGAGGCCTGTCTGGCATTCCAGCTCCAACATGAATTAGGATACCCACTATGCATTGTGTAAGACCGAGAGGCTTATGTCATAGTGAAGGAGGTGAGGGAGTAGACTAAGGATTACAGGGACCACTGGTCAGCTCATAAGTAGCATCTTTGAGAAACTGCTGGCCTAACAGAGCCTTGGAATGTACTGCTGAGGGCATTGCTGAGTTAGCAAGAGTGAGATAGCACACAGCATACATTCTATATCAACCCTCTGCATGGTGTCATGTACTCAGTACATTTGAACACATATTCCGTTCAAGAGAGTGGAAGCAGGAGTAGCTCTACTTTCTATTGTTCTCAATGATCCTCTCAAGGAATTTAGTGTTCTGTCTTCACCACTTTGGGTATAGGTACCCTACAAACCCAAAGGGATCATTCTCTTCCAAGACATGAGTAAGAGTGCAATTGAATGACAAGTTAAGGCTACACATCAGTCTCCTGGAAGCAGGAAGATGAGTCACCATCTTGGCAGGAGGAATTGATCTCAATCCCTAGACAGGACATAAGATGGGTGTTACACAGTGGAGCAAGGAGTAATTGGTTTGCTACCCAGGTGATCTACTTGGATGCACTTGGATCTCTCTTGACAAAATTTGGTTGTAAAGGAACTAATGTAGCAGCCACAGCCTGCATAGTGCATGATGATGAGGCTCAGGTCTCTCAGTGATGAGGGTCAGGCCATGCCATCAAGGAAACCACTGAGACCAGCAGAGATGCCGTCTCTGGGGGAAAGCACTCTAGATAAAAGGAGGGAGATTTGTGTACCAGTTATGGCCCAAGATCTGATGTACCAGCAGGTATTGTTTTCTTCTAGCTGATGCCTTTATTTTCTGAGTTCTTGCCCAGAAAATTAAAACCACCCAGACTTCTGGGAAAGTTGCTCTCAGAAATTATACAAAGAAGTGAATGTGATACAGGATTGGATAAAAAAAGGTGTGGTACATATACACAATGGAATACTAGTGAACCATAAGAAAAGATGAGATACTTCCAACCAAGATGGAAGCACAGGTAGATCCACTTTGCCTCCTCGCACAACCAAAAGCACAATAACAAATTTAAAAACAAAAAACAACTAGAACTGCCAGAAAATCAAACTGTATGGAAGTCTGACAACCAAGGAGTTAAAAGAAGAAACATTGATTTGAACTGGTAGGAGGGGCAGAGATGAGCAGCCAAGGTGGAGAAGGTACACAACAAGGTGGCTGGAGGACCAGGTGGGTGAGGCGGCAGCTGGTGGTCCCACATTTGCATGCAAATAAATGGGGAGGAACAACTGGGGAGCCAGACAGACCTTGTAACCCAGGGTACCAGTGTGGGAAAAGAAAATCCCCAAAACCTCTGGCTGTAAAAATCGGGGGGTTGTAGAGGCAGGAGAAACTCCCAGCCTCACAGAAGAGTTTGCTGGAGAGACCCACATGGTCATAGAATGTACACAAACTCACCCACCTAGGAATCAGCACCAGAAGGGCCCAATTTGCTGGTAGGAGGTGGGGGAAGTGACTGAAAGCTGGCCAGGAGCAGGGAAAGTAGCATTGTTCCCTCTTGGACCTCTCCCCCACATACAGCATCACAACCCAGCAACGTGGGTTAATACAGCCCAAATAAAAGAACAGATCAAAGCTCCAGAAAAAATGCAACTAAGTGATGGAGAGATAGTCAGCCTACCAGATGCAGAGTTCAAAGCAGTGGTAATCAGTGGTAAACAGTGCTCACAGAAATGGTGGAGTATGGTTGCAAAATAGAGGAAAGAATAAAGGCTATGAAAAGTGAAATAAAGAAAAATGTGCAGGGAACCAACAGTGAAAAGAAGAAAACTGAGACTCAAATCAATGTTTTGGAGCAGAAGAAAAAAATAAACATTCGACTGGAACAGAATGAAGAAACAAGAATTCAAAAAAATGAGGAGAGGCTTAGGAACCTCCAGGATAACTTTAAACATTCCAACATCTAAATCATAGGGGTGCCAGAAGAAGAAGAAGAGGAGCAAGAAATGGAAAACTTATTTGAAAACATAATGAAGGGGAACTTTCCCAATGTGGCAAAGGAAATAGACTTCCAGGAAGACCAGGAAGCTCAGAGAGTCCCAAAGAAGTTGGACCCAAAGAAAGCACACACCAAGACACATCACAAGTACATTACCCAAGATTAAAGATAAGGAGAAACCTTAAAAGCATCAAGAGAAAAGGAGACAGTTATCTACAAAAAAGTTCCCATAAGGCTATCAGCTGATTTCTCAAAAGAAACCTTGTAGGTAAGAAGGGGCTGGAGGGAAGTATTCAAAGTCATGAAAGGCAAGGACCTACATCCAAGATTGCTCTATCCAGCAAATCTATCATTTAGAATGGAAGGGCAGATCAAGTGCTTTCGAGATAAGGTCAAGTTAAAGGAGTTCATCATCACCAAGCCCTTGTTATATGGCATGTAAAAGGGACTTATCTAAGAAAAAAAGATGATCAAAACTATGAACAGTAAAATAACAAGCTCACAAGTATCAACAACTGAACATAAAACAAAAACAAAAAACCCTAAGCAAACAACTAGAACAGTAACAGAATCACAGAAATGGAGGTCACATGGAAGGTTATCAGCAGGGAGAGGGAGGGGGAAGAGGAGAGGGGAAAATGGGGGGAAAGGTACAGGAATAAGAAGCATAAATGGTAGATACGAAATAGAGGGAGGTTAAGAATAGTATAGGAAATGGAGAAGCCAAAGAACTTATGTGTATGGTCCATGGACATGAAATAAGGGAGGGGAGTGAAGGGTAGAGGGGAATGAAGGGGAGAAAAAATGGGACAACTGTAATAGCATAACTAATAAAATACTGTCATTTGAGATGTATGGACCTTGAGAATATAATGCTAAGTGAGATAAGTCAGTCAGAAAAAGCTAAGAATCATATTATGTCACTCATATGTGGGATATAAAACTGAAACACATGGACAGACAGCAATGTGGTGGTTGCCAGAAGGAAGGGGGAGAGGGAGGGGGAGTTGAGATGGGACTAATATATGATGATAGAAGATGGTTTGATTTTAGGTGCTGGGCACGCAATCAAATACACAGGTCTAGTATCATAGGAATGTACACTTGAATCTTACATGATCTTATTAACCAATATCACCCCCCAAAATTTAACTAAAAATAAATAAAAACATTAACTATCCTTTAAAAAAGGAGTGAATCCGAGATCTGAGCAGCACAGGGGTGGGCTGCAGTGGATGCTGTGATGCTTCATTCAGCTCACTCTTCAGCAACGAAGGACTTACTCTCTTAGATGCTAGGAGCACCTTCAGCTCTCAGCCCTTTTCAAAAATTGCATCAGCTTAACAAAGTTACCTTGCCCAAGGACACGCTTTGGGGCAGACTGCATTTTATGGTATAGAAATCCATTCCCATCACCCCAACTTGGCATAACCTCAAGAGCCATCCCAGTTTCATAGGTCTCCTGGACAGACTGCAGCCTCTGTTGAGACCACATCTCAGCCTAACTTCCGCATCTTCCCAAACTTACTCTCTTCCTTTCCTTTCTCATCCACAGGTGTTAGTTTTAAGAGGAGTGTCTCATAAATTTCCTGCATAGTAATAATCTCAGAGGCTGCTTCCTTGACTTGAGACATTGATTTGCAGATTTAGTGATCTGGAGATAATAATGGATCCACTGAACTTGTAGAATTAAAAGGGGTCATAAGGCTTATCTCATAATAACTCAGCCCCCTCAACGTATAAACAAAGACCCCACAAAGTTCAAGACAAGACTGAGACAAGCCCAAAGTTGGAGGCTGGATCTAATTACACCCAGCCTTCTGCTTGGGCCAGGTTGTCTGAAGGTTGTCTTCCTACTCTGCCCTGTCATAATAAAGGAGTCAGTGACTCCTTCGAAGTCTTGGTTTAACCCAGAGGCCAGCCATCTACAGCCTGCCACCTGTTTATGTTTAAAACAAGTTTTAGTCAAACACAACTATGCTCATTTATTTAGGTGCTACAGAGTTTATGGCCTACAGTGCCTAAAATATTTACTAATCGGCCCTTTCCCGAAAAGTCTGCTGACCACTCTTTTAACATGTGAATCAGTCAAGGTTCAGTCAAAACACAAAGTACTGTAAGTACTTCAACTGAAGGAATTTATATAAGGAATTGGTCACGCAGGTGTTGGAAACAAAAAAATATCTAAAGGGGAAAAAGCAAAAAGGTTACACCAAGGGACACAGACTACTAACTACAGGAAATAGCTATTACCTCTATGACTTGGGGAACAAAAGGAAGGGTTGGGTTATTAGAACCTACAATTTGAAACACAGGTTCCGTGAAACCAGAGCTCAGTGCCCTGTGGAAGGGCGTCGGCTGGTGCTGACGTCACTGAGGGGTGGGAGTGATGGGACTGGTGCTGAGATTGCCAGAGGAAGCTGGAAACTTCTTGTCTAGAGTCAGTTCCTACCGCTGTGGCACTTGCTGGGATGGTGCTGACAGGAAACGTGGGCAACCAGGGAGGAGCAAGTGCCTGCTCACTCCTCTACTTCTCTACTCCTGCCTCCCAGTCTTCCTGTGTGTTTCCTGTGATTAAAACCTAACAGGAAGTCAGCAGGCAAGACAGAGCTGTCATCTGCAGAGTTAGTCCCAGCACAGCACAGTACAGAAGGGGCTGTGGGAAGGAAATGCAGTGACCTGCCCCGTAGGCAAGGAGGATGTGAGAGCCACCAGCTGGCTGTGGTCTCAAGCTCTCCCCAGGCCTGGTGTCACTGGAGAAGCAGGAGTAGGGTACCCAGAGAAATAAGCTTATGCCACATAGACTTGTCTTCCATAAGCCCCGCAGGCCCTTCCTGGTTGTGTGGCAAGTTCTGGAGAAAATGTTTAGACAAATGGGTCTGAGTTCACAGATGTGCTTTGAGGCCCTGTTGGGGCAAGACTGTGTCCCAGTAAAGAAACATTTTCTTCTGTCCCAGGATAAGTCTTGTCAGCTATAATATTTGCTGCCCTAACAGCTCAAATTAGTTTCATATGTGAGTCTTGTTAGCTCTGATTCATCTGACTGGGTGTGTGTGTGTCCATCTCTGAACCAATCATTAGGGCAAAAGGAATGTGATGCTCTGGCTGGCTTATCCTGGGCCACAGGCTCCATCCTTGGAACAGTGTGTATGAAGATGGGTAAGGGAAATGAGTTTATTTCATCTGAACCACATGGGCTCAGAGTAGGGAAGGAGGAGTTCCCCCAAAGTCAGGCCAATGTTGAGTTACCACCACCAAAGTGCTTTATCAGAAGCAGCGGGCACTGCTGTAATAGAGGTGTGAACAGAATGTGATGAGAACAGAATGGGCAGAGATGATTTGTCTCCAGGCTGGGAAGACAGCTCGAATCATAAATTCTACTGGCAACATGTGGATTATTACAAGACTTGGCCAGAAAGTCCAGATGGGCCTGGTGGGACCCAGAGTTCAGATAAACTCCACGGTACAGTTGGTTCTTGGGTTATCTTAATGTCAGGCAAGAAGGAGATGGGTAGGTTGGGCTGGGGCTAGGTTATTAAGTGTGTGTGGCGGGACTGGCAGAGTCTGGGGTTGAGAATGGAGCCTGGGATAGAGGGGCAGGACAGGATCCCAGTCTTCAGAATGACTGTGAAAAGGCAGTACCCGGTTATAGTACAGCAGAAGGAAGACTGGCCTGGGAACCCAGACGTCAGACTTAGTGACTCAACAGACACCTGTGTGAAGAGGGCTGTGTAGAAGGATGAGCAAGAGAATCCAGACCAGCAGCAGGAGGCCCTCCAGAGTTGAGATAGATACCACTGGTCTAGCATGAAGTTGCCCTGGCAGTGCTGGGCCAAGGTCCCTTCTTCTCTGCCAAGAGACATGGCAATTTCCCAGGAGGCTGCAACATCCCTGGAGTAGTCCCTGTTTCCCCTCAGGACACCTCCTTGCCTTTCTCCGACTGAGCAATGAGTTTCAGGAAGGTGACTCCCATGGGCTGTGTTTTCCAGGCTCTCAGGAGAACTGGCTCCTGCCTGGGATCAGCCAGTGGGAGACACCCATGGGTGATTAAAGGATGGGAAGAGGAGAAACCAGGCTATTTCTCACCTTTTCTATCGATCTAAGGTGGCAACTTGAGCAGCAAATTTAGCAGTTAAAATTTTGTTTTTACTTACCTTTTGTGGATCTAGTCCTTCACCATTACGCATGATGTTACCAGGTAGTTTTTTCATCAAAGTCCTCTATCAGGTTGAAAAAATTCCCTTCTATTTCTAATTCACTTAGAATTTTAAACATGAGTTGGTACTGAATTTTGTCAAAGAATTTTTGTGCATCTAAGAAGGAGCTCCTATCCTTTGCAACAGCATGGATGGAACTGGAAAGCATTATGCTGAGTGAAATAAGCCAGGCGGTGAAAGACAAATACCATATGATCTCACCTTTGACAGGAACCTAAACAACAAAACAAATAAGCAAGCAAAATATAACCAAAGACACTGAAATAGAGAACAGGGGGACAGGGACTAGAGGGGAGAGGGGAGGGAATTTCAGGGGAAAAGGGGAGGAAGGGTTGATAGGAACAAGTATAAAGGACACAGGGACAAAAACTAAGCAGGGTGGAAATGGGAGGGAGGTGGGGAGCACTGGGGGTGGTGAGCTGGGATGGGAGTAAAAGACAGAAAACTGTACTTGAACAACAATTAAAATAAATAAATAAAAGAATTTTTGTGCATCTATTTAGATGATTGCCTATTTTTTATCCTTTATTCTTTAATGTGACAAATATATTTTAAAAAATGTTAAAGCTGCCCTAGCTGGGTGGCTCAGGTAGTTGGAGCATTGTTCCATACACTGAGAAGGTTTTGGGTTCGATCCCCAGTGGGGCATGTATAGGAGGTAAGTGATGGAAGTTTCTCTCCCACATAGATGTTTCTCTCTCCCTCTCTCCCTTCCTGTCTCTCTAAAATCAATGAATATATCCCTAGGTGAGGATTAAAAAATAAAACAAAATGTTAAATCTACTTTGTGTTGCTGGGATAAATTCCACTTGATCATGATGGAGAGTCATAGGTTGCATAAGATGTTTTGGCCAGCGACATACCACATCTGAGGTGGTCCCCTAAGGCTATAATGGAGAATTCCTGTTGCCTAGTGGCACTCCAGCCATCACAAAGTCGTGAAGCAATGCATCGCTTGTGTTTGTGGTGATGCTGGTGTTAACAACCTGCTGCACTGCCAGTTGTATAAAAGCAGAGTACATATAAATATCAAGTATGTAATACTTGATAATGATAATAAATGGCTATATTGCTGGCTCATGTACTTACTGTACTATACTTTTTATTATTTATTTATTTATTTATTTAATATATTTTATTGATTATGCCATTACAGTTGTCCCATTTCCCCCCTTCACTCCCCTCCTCCCTGCACACCCCTCCCCCACCACATTCTCCCCCTTTAGTTCATGTCCATGTGTTATAAGTTCTTTAGCATCTACATTTCCCACACTACTCTTGCCCTCCTCCTGTCTATTTTCTTCTCACCATCTAGGCTACTTATTCTCTGTACCTTCTCCCTCCACCTCCTCCCACTCCACTGTTGCTAACCTTCCATGTGATCTCCATTTCTGTGGCTCTGCTCCTGATCTAGCTGTCTGCTTAGTTTGCTTTTGTTTTAGCTGTGGTTGTTAATAACTGTGAGTTTGCAGTTCTTTCGCTATTCATATCTTTTACCTTCTTTTACTTAGGTAAGTCCCTTTAACATTTCATATAATAAGGGCTCAGTGATGATGAACTCCTTGAACTTGACCTTATCTGAGAAGCACTTTATCTGCCCTTCCATTCTAAATGAAAGGTTTGCTGGATGTGGGATGCAAGCAATTTGGATGTAGGTCTTTGGATTTCAGGACTTGGAATATTTCTTTCCAGTCCCTTCTTGCCTGCAAGGTTTCTTTTGAGAAATCAGTTGACAGTCTGCTGGGAAGTCCTTGGTAAGTGACGTCCCCTTATCTCTTGTGGCTTCTAGAGTCCTTTCCTTCATTTTTATCTTGGGCAATGTAATTATGATGTGCCTTGGTGTGTTCCTCCTTGGGTCTACCTTCTTTGGGACTCTGTGAGCTTCCTGGATTGCCTGGAAGTCTATTTCCTTTGCCAGATTGGGGAAGTTCTCCTTTATTATTCGTTCAAATAAGTTTTCCAGTTGTGGCTGTTCCTCTTCCCTTTCTGGTACCCCTATAATTTGGATGTTGGAACGTTTAAAGATGTCCTGGAGGTTCCTAAGCCTCTCCTCATTTTTTTGAATTCTTGATTCTTCATTCTTTTCTGTTTGGTTGTTTCTTTCTTCCTTCTGGTCCATGCGACTGATTTGAGTCCCAATTTTCTTTCCATCACTGTGCATTTTGCTTCATTTCACTTATTGTAGCCTTCAATTTTTCATCTAATTTGCAACCATAATCAACCAATTTTGTGAACATCCTGATCAACAGTGTTTTGAACTGTGCATCCAATAGGTTGGCTATCTCTTGGTTGCTTAAAAGTATTGGCTCTGGGGCTTTGATTTGTTCTTCTGTTTGAGCCATTTTTTGTCAGGTTGCTCCTGTTACATATGACTGGTGGAGACTTAGGTGTTCACTAGGTGGGGCAATTTGCTTGTGGGAAGCAGCAGAGGGGACCGAAATCCAAGAGAGAGCACAGAACAAGAACCACTGTTGCGACGTCCCTGGGTTGTGACCCTGTATGTCGCAACAATGGTGCTTGTTCTGTGCTCTCTCTTGGATTTCGGTCCCCTCTGCTGCTTCCCACAAGCAAATTGGGCCCTTCTGATGCTGGTTACTGGGGGGGGGGGCTTGTGTACATTCTAGGACTCTGTGGGTCTCTCTAACAAACTCTCCTGTGAGGTGGGGAGTCTCTCTTGTTACCTCAACCCCCACAAGTTTTTTCAATTGGTGCTTGTAGGCTTTATTTCCCAGCGCTGGGGCCCTGGGTTGTGTGGTCTCTCTCAGCGCCTGTTTTTTGCCTGGTTTATTTGTGCATGAATGTGTGTCTGCAGTCAGCCAACCACCTTTCTCATCTCACTGGGTTGGCTCGTTTCCTGCCCCCATGGGTTTTCCAACCACCGCTTTTTCCCTCCTCAACCCTTTCCAAAGGCCGCCGACTCCATCCCTCTTACCGGTCTGGATGACTGGTTCATTGTCGGACTTCAGTACAGTTCAATTTTCTTTCTGTTCTGGTTGTGTTTTTGTTTCTAAATCTTTGTTATCCTTAACTTTGCTTGTGCCAAGAGGCACAGTATTTCCACCGATGCCTCCATTTTGGCCAGCTTTTTATCATTATTTTAGAATGAACTCTACTTATAAAAAAGTTTGCTGTAAAACCGTATGTCATGTTATACCCGCAGCACCTTCACACATCTCGTGTTTATCTTCTCTCATTTTCTCTTGTGCTTGATTTAATCTTGTATTGTTTGGCACAGTACCCTGCAGTGCAGGCTCGGAGCCTGGAGCAGTACATCATCCCACAGGGCCTAGGTGTGATACAGGCTCTTCCATCAGTGGTTTGTTCAGTGCAGTATATGAAGTGCACACGGGAACAGAATTGCCTGATTCTGCATTCCTCAGAACCTATCCCTGTTGTGAAGTGGCACACGGCATCATTATCCTCTTTATGCAGTGCTGGCACTGACTTGCTAACATTTGGTTAAGGACTTTTACATCTAAGTTCATGAAGGGTGTTAGTCTGTAATTTTCTTGGGTAGTCGTTGGCAGGATTTGTTATCAGAGTTTTTCTGGCCACCTAAAAATGAATTGGGAGGCTATGCCAGTCAGCCTCTCAACTCCACACCCATCTTCCTTTGCCTGCTCCGTGATAAAGGAGATGGTCATGTGAGTCTTTTCTCCTTTGCCAGCCGGCAACATGTCGGCTTTGTCAGCAGAGGGTGCTGCAGGGACACTGGAGCAGTACTGGACTCTCTCTTCCCGCAGAGTGAGCTTTTTCCAGCGTTGAGCTGGTTCAGCCTGGTGGCTCCTCCAGCCTCCTCTTCCTGCAGCATGGGCAGCCAGCAGCTTTCCTGGGTGCCTCCTTGGTGGCTTTGCCATGGGATGCTGCTGCTGAGGCACCTTCTCAGGAATGGTCACCCTAACAACCCACACAGCAACTTTGTAGCAAGTTCTAAGGCATAGCACCTCACTGTGGGTGACTTTCCTCTGCATCCCAGAGAGCTGGCTCCCATCAGGTCACGCCAGCATGGCACCTCACACACCTCAGGACCTCCAATCATCCAGTGAGCCATGTCATATCCTCTTCAGGAAGGTCTGAGCCTCGGCCCAGGGAGGGGGCCTTTGTAGTTCCTCTAGTGTGGACCCTAGGGATGATATGGAACAGCACTGGGGGTCCTGCTGCCCATCACCGCCCTCTAGGCGAAACTCCAGAGGCAAAGGTTTGGTGATGAAGGAGAGGAGTCTTTATTCAAAAGCTTCACAAGTTTGGAGTAACAGCTTTCCACATGTGTTAAATTAAGGCTCAACTCTGAAAATCTGAGTTCTAGCATTTCCCCTGTCAGTTTTATCTTATTTTTATAGGGCTAGTTTACAAACGAAGACAACATAAGATACAAGAGCTATACAGTTTTGGAAGAATGGCAGGCCTCCGCCTCAGAGGTTGCCCACTCTAGAACACCCAAAGAAGACTAAACCTGCAACCCTCTGCCAGGCCAGCCCGATCTTAGACTGCAAACGGAGTTCCTTCCCATCCAGAACACTATCCCCTGGGGAACTCAGGCAGCTGCAGCACTGTCCTCCAGGCATCCTCAAGGAAGAAGAGCCAGAGAGAGCTCATGCCCGCAGGTCGGAGAGCCTGTGTTTTATTTTAAATCTTCTTGCCCATAATTCCATGGGCTCTGGGGGCATCCAGCTTTTCAGTCAGTTCTGCCCTAGACTGTTTACCTGTTGCCTTGGCAAACTACCCCCACGGCCCCTCCCTACTTCTCCCCCGGGGATCTGATCAGATCTCTCTGCATCAGGGGTAGTTGCTGTTCCTTACATTTGCTACTCCTATATCCTTTAGAGCTCCTTCTAATGCTAACTAGACAATTTCCCTTTTTCCCAATCTCCTGGTAATACTTCTTTACATTAAACTTCAGATTATCGTTTAACATACTGTGTAGTTTCTGTCTCCTGATTGGACCCTGAATGATACACAAATTGTCCATCCTCTTCTATTTTCTGAAAGTGTTTAAGATTGATATAATTTTATCCTTAAAATTTGTTCATTGTATTTCTCCATCACTCTTTTAAAGTCTGTAAGATCTCTAGTGATAGCATCCGTTTCACTCCTGATGCTGGTAATGTGTACTCTTCTTTCTTCTCGGTAAGTCTAGTGGGGCCTTATCAATCTTATTAATCTTTTCAAAGAATAAACGTTTGTCTTGATTCATTTTTCTCTTTCCATTTCATTTCCATTTGCTCTTGATTATTATCTTCCTATTTACTTAGGTTGAATTTCTTCTATTTACTTCTGCTTTTAGTTTCTTAAGGTAAAACCTAAGTAATTGATTATTTTATGATATAGGAATTAAGTGGTCCGTTTTCCTTTTAACACTGATTTCTTTATTTGCATACCACAAATTTTGATATGTGGTGTTTTCATTTTCACTTAGTTCAAAATACTTTATTTCTCTTGTGATTTTTTTCTTTGACCCATGGGTTATATAGAAGTATGCTACCAACTTACTTAATTACCAATTAAGTAATTACTTAATTTACAATTATTTGTTTTTTCACTAGATATCTTGTTGTGTATTGGTTTATAATTTAATTCCTATGTGATTGGAGAAGTAGTCTATAAACTTTCAACTTTTTAACATATTTAACATATTTAACATTTTTAAAACTTGTGGTCTAAATATGCACGTGAAATTAATTTCTATTTTGTGATAGTTGGGTGTATCATTCTGCAAACATCAGTTAGGTCAAATTGGTTGATAATGTTATTAGATCTTCTATATCCTTACCTTTTTTAAATCTACTTTATGAATTACTGAGAGAGGAGTGTGAAAATCTCCAGTTATAATTGTGGATTTGTCTATTTCTTTTGTTCTGTGAGTTTGGCTTCATAAATGCTGAAGTTCTGTTATTACATTCATACATTTTAAGAACTGTTGTATTATTCATTACTTACCCCTTTTAACTTTATGAAATAGCTCTCTATATCTCCTGTAATAGCTGTTATGAAATCTATGTCGTCTGACTTTAATACAATCACACCAGGTTTCCTATGTTTGGTGTTTGCATTGTATATCTTTTTCCACCAATTTACTGTCTACTTACTTGTGTTTTTATAGTTATACTACCTCTCTTTTGTAGACAACATATAGTTGGGTTTTGTTTTTTAATCCAGTCTTTTCTGACAATCTTTGCATTTACCACTGACGTAATTATTGATGTGGCTCAGGGCAGGTTTACTACTTCTTTTTCATTTGTTCCTTCAATTTTTTGTTCATCCATTGCTCCTTTTATGCCTTCTTTTGTGTTAATGATTTTTTTAGTATTTCATTTCATTTTCTTTATTGGATTCTTAATTCTATATCTTTTTACTATTTTTACTTTTCTTACACCAATATAATGCTATTCACCTGTTCCCGCCATCCTTTTTTCTGTGTTTACTTCCATATGTGTTATAAACCTATCTTACATTATCATCGTTTCCCCTTTCTTTGTTATTGTTTTTGTTTTAAACAGTCTATTCTCTTGAGGAGATTACAAAATTACGTAGCTCTTTATATTTACCTAGCTGTTTGCCATCTTTGGTGTCTTTTATTTCTTTCTGTAGATCTGCGTTCTCTTTGGTTGTCATTTTCCCCCAGCTTGCAGAGCTTCCTTTAGCATTTCTTACAGCTCAGATCTAAATCATTATCTCAAATTCTATTTATCTGACAAGGTCTTCACTTTGCATTCAACCTGAAGGATGTTTTTGGTGGATACAGAATTTTGGATTGACAATTTATTTTTATGTTTAGGCACTTTAATAATGTCATTCTGTTTTTTGTTTGTATCCATTGTTTTCTGATGAAAATTCACATTGCATTCGTGTAACTGATTCTCTATATATGTAATGTATCTTCTCTGGTTACTTTTATGATTTTCCCTTTATTTTTGATTTTCAATAGTTTGATGCACCTAGGCATGTTTTGCTTTATATTTATCCTACTTGGAGTTGGCTGAGATTCTTGGATCTGTGAGCCAATGTTCATCAAATTTGGAAAAATTTTAGGTTGTTATTTCTTTGGATAATTTTTTCTGCCTCAATTTTACTCTCTTCTCCTCTTGGGGTTCTAATTATATACATGTAGGACAACTTGTTGTTGTCTTGCAGGTTTTATTTTACTTCCTTCAACATGTTTTTCCCCCTCTGATCTTCAAATTGACTAATTTCCCTTCTTTTTCTGCCACCATTTTCAATCTGCTGTTAAACCCCTGTAGTACAATTTTCCTTCCAGCTATTGCATTTTTAGTCCCAAGATTTCTATTTGATTTTTAAAAATAATCTCTTAAATTTATAATAGTTTTAGAATTAGTGAAAACTTGCCAAGACAATGCAAAGCATTCCTATATATCCTGTACCCAATTTCTTCTATTGTTACCATTGTATTTACTGTGGTATATCTGTCCCAGTTAGTCCTGATGTATCTAAACTCCATAGTTTATTCAGATTTTATTTCTTTCTTTCTAATGCTTGCTTTCTGTCACAGTACACCATTCAGGATATCATATTCTATTTAACCATGAGGTCTCCTTTTGCTCCTCTGATCTGGGACCATTTCTCAAACTTCCCTTGTGTTTGAAGACTTTGACAATTTTAAAGAGTACTGGTCAGATGTTTAGTAGAATATTCCTTCACCTGAGTTTTTCCAAAAATCACGTTTTTAGTAGAAATACAACCCCCCACAAATAGACCATGACCTGAATGCTAAATCTAAACTGCGTGAATGCAAGTTAAAACAAGAATTTAAATGGGGCCCAAAATCTCCTAAAATACTAGTAAAAAATCAAGAATACAATTGAAAATCACAAACCATACCAAAAATGAAAAATACAATAATTTGAATGAGAAAAAACCCAATTGATGACAACATGAAGATGAATCAGATGTCGGAATTACCTGACAAGAATTTTAAAGTTTAAACCATCATAAAAACAATTCAACAAGATATTATAAATTCTCTTGAAACAAATTAGAAAGACCTCAGCAAAGAGGAAAAAATAAATAGAAATTATAAAACATAGAAAATACAATAACAAAAATATTTTTAAAATCACTAGATAGGTTTATTAGAAGACGGGCAGGATAGAAGATAGAACCCATGAACTTGAGGACAACTCATTTACCCGACATGAACCTGTGGGATTATAACCAAAGACTGAGCACTTGTATGACTGCAGTCCCAGAGAAGGAAGGAGAACAGGGCTCAAACAGGATTCCAAGAAACAATGGCTGAAAACCCTCTCAAATTTGGTTAGAGATATTAACATATAGGCCCAAGAAGTTGGGCTAACTCCAAATAAAATAAACCTAAACAAAACTATGCCACGACACATCATAATTAAACTTCTGAAAACTAAAGACAAAATCTTGACACTTCCCAGAGAGAAACAGCACATTAACCTGTAGAGGAACATCAGCTGCAATGAGAGCAGGCTTCCTGTCTGAATCGCGGAGGCCAGAGGAAGTGGCACGTGCTGAAATACGATTTCTGTGTCTGGTGAGAGGATCCTTCAGGAAGGAAGGAAAAAAACCCAAACACTCCCGAGAAGTGTTTGATAGAATGGTGTATTCTATTTCCCAAGAATAATTTGCCACTAGCAGGCCTCTCCTTAAAGGACAGATATAAAGCAAATTCTTTAAACAGGAAGAAGTGATCAAAGGAAGTCTCTTGGGGGATTTGGAAAGAAGGGAAAAATGGGAGAAAGATCAGAAATATGGATTCTCCTTCTCATGAGTCTTACAAAGTCATAACAATAAAACAAAAATTATAACACCATCGGATATTTAAGAGAATAATATTTAAAAGTGGGGAGGGTAAAGACACCTAATTGGAAGTAAGGTCTCACACTCGCAGTGAGAGGACATCGATGGGTACCAGTGGACTGTGTAAGTCACATGTGTAAAGGGCGTGGCAAGAGTAGATATACAGTTGTGAGTGTGCAAAACACAGTTTAATCTTGTGTTACTATTTAATAACTATTGTATTATTTTTCATAGGAACAACTGTAAGCCTACTTTTGACACAGTCTGTGTATTATAATTAGAGAAACCACTAAGAAAAACATACAAAATGATACACTCAAAAATACTATAAATAAGTAAAGTTGGAATCCTAAAAATATGTGAGGAAGGCAAGAAAAGAGAAACAGAGCTGCCTTTGTAAAGTTCTGGCTGCCTGCCTATTGGAGGAACTACTTCACTCTCAGCAGCCACTAGACAGAAAACCAGCAAGAAGCTGGACAGCACAGACCCACAGGAAAGCAGTTCTTCCAAGGCGACTGTTTGGTGTTGCAGCGTACATGTATTTTTTTCAGCCTAAATTACTTAGCATGGAGGCTCAAAAATATCTTTCGAATAAATAAAACAAAAACTTTTTAAAGGGAGAAGCAAGAGATCAAAGAAACAGAAAAAAAATTAAATGGTAGGGTAACCTATCAGTAATTACCTTAAATGTAAAGAATCTAAATATGCTAATTAAAAGGCAGATGGGGAATCAGATGACAAATACAGGGCCCAACAACACACTGCTCACGAAAAATACTATAGAACAACATAAGTAGTTAAAAGTAAACTAGTGGGAAGAGATATGCCACACAGACATTAGTTTTAAAAAGTATGATTCATTACATTAATATCAAATGAAGTAGAGTTTACAGTAGTGAAAATCACAACAAAGATACACATCATTTACTGACAAAAGCATCCATCTACCAGGAAGGCATAATGATTCTAAATGTGTGCACAGCAAACAACAGAACCTCAAAAAAAACACGAAGAACTGATAGCGCTGAGAGGAGAAATGACAAACCCATGTTTAGAGATGGGATTTCAATGCTCCACTCTCAGCAGCAGCTAGAAATACTAGACAGAAAGTCAGCAAGGGTCTGGATAGCACAGACCCACAGGCAAACCTCGAAACACTTGGAAATGAGCAACACCTTCTAAACAATGAATGGGTGAAAGAGGAATGAAATAAAAATGTCTAGAACTGGATGAAAGTGAAACTATGTAAAAATGTGTGGGATTCAGCTACAAAGGTGAAAAGTTCCACCCTATAGTTTGTTCCCCTGGCAACTAGTTCTCATCCTCAGGGGCTTTCCAAAAGTCACCCCTTAACACAAACTTGGATTTGGTTAATGGGGCTTGTTCTGAATTACAAAAGACACCATTAGCTCTCTTATCACTTAAGAAATCCCAAGGGTTTTAGGAGCTCTGTACGAGAAAAGGGTATCAATACCAAATACCTATTTATTCTTTTAAACCACCATATTACAAGTAGCTTTATTTCTCATAGCCAAAAGCTGGAAACAACCCAATTGTCCTTCCATGGTGAGTGGTTACGTAAACTGCGGTATGTCCACACCACGAAATACTACTCAGCAATGAAAAGGAATGGACTACTGTGAGGCACAACAACCTGGATGAATTTCCAGATAACTATCTGGAGTAAAAAAAGACAATCCCCAAAGATGGCAAAATGTGTGACTCCATCTGTAACATTCTTGAAATGACAAAATTATGGGAGAAAATTATGGAAATGGCAAACGGATTGGTGGTTGCCCAGGAGGAAGGAGGAGGGGTGAGAGGGCCACAGGAGAAGTCCTGGTGGTGCAGGAAACGCGCGGTGCCCTCACTGCGTCAGCGCCAGAGCTCTGGCGTGCGCCAGACTGCACTAGAGTTCTGCACATGCTGCCACCCGAGGAAACTGGATGCAGCGCATGCGAGGTCTCTTCCCATTATTTCCCAGGACAGTGGGAGACTCTACAAGTATCTTAAAATACGAAGTTGAATTAAAATAAGCCTCAGCATCGGCTTGAATTGACTGAGGTGGTAGCAGGTAGACTGTGGTAGATTTAGTTATGGCAGACTGTGAGATGGCTAGGCTCCTTCCATGCACACTTTCTGCGCTGATGCAGTGCTGCTCCTGCCGGTGAGAGATGGGGGTCTGTTTCTCCTCCCTTTGCAACTGGTGTGAAGAGTCCATTTCTGGTGTGTGTTGACCTGTAGTACACTAGCAAACATGATGCAAGCAGAAGCTTGAAAAGTGTTTATTTATTAAGACTTGCTCTTTTTTGCTGAATTTCAAACCCCAAGACCATGATGTGAACTGGGCCTGAGCTAGCCTGCCTGGAGAGTTCATGTCTAGGAGAACCAAAGCTGCCTGGCCGACTGCCTACGAACTGCCAGAGATGTGAGTGAGTTGGAAACAGAATGCAAAATTTCCCTCATCTTTGTTAAATAAAAGATATCATCTTGTACGTTGTCCTGTACCTTGGTTTTTTTTCACTTGGCAATTACCATTCTGTAGCTGTGTGACTGCAGCTGGATTTTGGATGAGCCGGACTTGCTGGGAGGCAAACAGAAAACAGCTGTCATATGTCCCCATTGCCTCTGCAGACTGGCTCTCCCACCTCTTCTTCATTGTCCCTCGGGGACATCCCTGACCTACCTGGAAGCCCTGAGAGGGCCCTCCCAATCACTGGCAGCTAACAAACGAATAGCATCTTTTCCCCAATATTGGAATGTCTGCCGAGTATGATATAAATACTCCAATTTTATTTTGGGCTTCTCCCTTCCCTCAGCTCAGACTACCACTGGGACCACTGCCATGGGACAGGCATGCTCCTGGTCACCTCTCATTTGAGTGCAGGAATGGGAAGAATCAGGGCAGTCCTTGCCTGATTGACTGCTACAGTTGGGTCCTGGTTCTGGCTCTCTGGGTGGGGTTGTTTCTAATGGCCAAACATCTCCCTTTAGAAGTAGCTTCGTGGGTTCTTTGGAGACCACCCCCGTCACTCAGGCTCTCTCACCTACAGTTCCCTTGTCTTGGGCTGGAATTTTGCTGTCCCCACAGTGCCTTCAGGCTCCAGACCTTCCGTGGCTCCCTGTGTCCTACAGTGAAGCACCGTCTTAGAAATCCTTGAGTCCAGGGCTCTCTTTGGAAAGCTAAGGAAAGAGATGCCTGGAGTCCTGGCTGATTTGCATTCATGTTTCACATTCTGACTCAAACAATACTCTGAGCGTCCTGTCCCACCACGCCCCAATAAGATCTCCATCTAGCCAGGTCAACCTGCCATCCTTAAACACGCTGCTTAGAGCCCCAGCCTCACACCTCTGAGTTGCTATTCCCATGCTCAAAGGCCACCCCACCCTCGACATACTCGTGGTTTGCAAGACTTCAACCCTCCCATCTACAGGGCCCTCTCTTCATCTTGAGCTTCTGCAGCTGGATGGGCTGTACTGTGGTCCTATTCTTCATGCTACTCTGATCGAGCCCAGAGGCATGTGTTCCTTTCCTTTCACCACCAGGGCTCCAGGAAGGGAAGGTTCACTAGTAATGACCGTGGATGTTGGTAACAGTGGATACTCGTGAGGCACAATGAACAGAGGCTTCCACACAGATCATCCTCGTCGATTACCATTGAAAATGCAGAGGATGGAAATCCCCACCCAACTTTACAGGTGAGGAGGCAGGTTCAGAGAGACTGAGTCACTTGCCCAAGGACACACAGCGGGTGAACAGCAGAGTGAGGATTCGAAGTCTCCCTCCCCTCTAGCTCAAGCCTTTGTTGTTGGGTTGCCGGCTGCTGGGGTGGACCCTGCTCCCGTGGAAGCTGGTATGGGTGGCTGCCAATGACCTCAGCCAGCTTCATCTGAATGGTGCCCATTGGGAAACGAGCTCATCGAAGGCCACACAGCCTGCTAAGGTGAAGGTATTTCCCACACTGGGGCAGGACGGGGGCTCTGCTACCGTCTCTAGTTGTTTTGTTTCCTGTTCCATCGAAGGAGACTCTGAGATTCTAAAGATCTCACAGATTGTTGGGCTTTGGAAAAACCTCCCCACAGGGCCTCCCCCTCCCGTGGCAGGCCATAGGGCCCAGCACCATTGAAATTTCAGTCCCAAACCTCAGCCAGGCCCCGAACATATGTTTCACCCTGAAAGGAACAATGGGGCCCAGGCTTAATGAAAACCCCACAAAAAGCACTTGGCTGGACTGGCCTTATTCTCTGCTTTGGGCTCCTATTTTGTTTACCCCACCCCCACACGTCTGTTTCTACTCCCTCCGTGGAAGGGATAAAAAGCATCGAAGACCCCCCAGCTCCTCCCCGTCTCTGCTCTTCTTTTCTCACAGTCTGACCTCCCTCCACTCTCTGAACCCTGAAGTAGAAGAGGCTGCCTGGGTTGTGATGCCAGACTGCCCGAAGCCCCCAAGGCCCACTGAGGAAACATGCAGCCAGGGAAGGCCTGTCTGGCTTCCTGTCCTTGCAGGAAGCCCCAGCCTGGGACTCTCAGGCTGGCACCCCCTGCCAGCTTGTGGGTTCAGCCTGGTGGGGGGCTGAAGTCTGATCTTGATTTTAGTGGGAAGTAGCAACTTTGACTCCATGGTGAAGCCCCAGTGCTGAGAGGTCTGTGTGCACCCTGGGGCCCAAGTCCCCTGGCCTGTGAAGGCTTACTGAAGGCCCAAGTCCCCAGCACAAGCACTCAAGGAATTTTGTGTTGAATGAATGTATGAATGTTTACTCATCTAACAAAACTCCTGTACTGTTTACTGCATGCTTTTTTAAAAGTATATATTTTATTGATTATCCCATTACAGTTGTTCTATTTCACTCCCCCTTCATTCCCCTCCACCCCGCACACCCCCTCCCCCCACCATTCCCCCCTTTAGTTTATGACCACATGTCTCAAGTTCTTTAGATTCCACATTTCCCCTACTATTCTTGCCCTCCCCCTATCTATTTTCTACCTACCATCTATGCTACTTATTTTCTGTACCTTCTCCTCCTCCCACTCCCCTGTTGCTAACCCTCCATGTGATCTTCATTTCTATGGTTCTGCTCCTGATCTAGCTGTCCTCTTAGTTTGCTTTTGTTTTAGGTGTGGTTGCTAATAACTGTGAGTTTGCTGTCCTTTCACTGTTCATATTTTTCATCTTCTTTTTCTTAGATAAGTCCCTTTAACATTTCATATAATAAGGGCTTGGTGATAATGAACTCCTTGAATCTGATCTTATCTGAGAAGCACTTTATCTTTCCTTCCATTCTAAATGAAAGCTTAGCTGGATAGAGCAGTCCTCGGATGTAGTTCTTTGGATTTCATAACTTGGAATACTTCTTTCCAGCTCCTTCTTGCCTGTAAGGTCTCTTTTGAGAAATCCACTGACAGTCTGATGAGAAGTCCTTTGTAGGTGACCGTCCCCTTATCTCTTGCTGCTTCTAGGATTCTCGCCTTCATTTTAATCTTGGCTAATGTAATGATGATGTGCCTTGGTGTGTTCCTTCTTGGGCCTAACTTGTTTGGGACTCTCTGAGCTTCCTGGACTTCCTGGAAGTCTACTTCCTTTGCCAGATTGGGGAAATTCTCCTTCATTATTTGTTCAAATAAGTTTTCCAGTTGTGGCTGTTTCTTTTCCCCTTCTGGTACCCCTATAATTCAGATGTTGGAACATTTAAAGATGTCCTGGAGGTTCCTAAGCATCTCCTCATTTTTTTGAATTCTTGTTATTTCATATTTTTCTGTTTGGTCATTTTTTTCTTCCTTCTGGTCCACTCCCTTGATTTGAGTCCCAGTTTCCATTCCATCGCTATTGGTTTCCTGGACATCTCCCTTCATTTCAATTAGTTTAGCCTTCATATGTTCCTCTAATTTGTGGCTAAAATCAACCAGTTCTGTGAGCATCCTGATCACCAGTATTTTCAACTGTGAATCTGAGAGGTTTGCTATTTCTTTTTCAGTTTAGAGTTATCGGCTCTGGGGCTTTGAGTTCTTGAGCCATATTTTGGACTGTTTGCACCTGTTACGTATGAGGAGTGGAGCCCCAGGTGTTCACCAGGGCGGGGCAACCCAGTTGCTAGGTTGTGACGCTGTATGTGGGGGTGGGGTCAGAGAGGAGAATGGCAGTCCCCTCTGCTGCTTCCTGCTGCTGGGGCCTGCACTGTCCATCTCACTGCTCGCTCCTTCGCCTGGTTTATCTGCGTGTGAATGTGTGACCGTGGTCAACCTGCTGCCTTACGCCCTCACTGGGTCCGCCCGTCGCCACCGCACACTTGGGATCCATCCACAGCCACCTGGGCACCTGGGTTGGGGGATCTTTCCTGCCCGACCCTGCTCCGCCACTGGTTCCGTCCCTCTTACCTGTCTGGTTGAACGGTTCGTTGTTGTTGGACTTCCATATAGTTAAATTTTCTGTGTTTTGGCTGTGTTTTTGTTTACTAAAACTTTGTTGTCCTTAAACTGGGTTGCGGGAGAAGGCGCAGTGTTTCCACCTATGCCTCCATCTTGGCGGAAGTACCCTACTGCATGCTTAATTGCTATTAATCTTCCAGCTAGGTAGTATTATCATCCATGATGAGACAGTCAAGGCACAGAGAAGTTAAGCAAATTGTAATCGGTCACACAGCAAGCAGTAGGTAGCAGAGCCAGAAAATTCAAGTCCAAGTCAACTGGCCCAGACCCCAGCCATACACGTAATCTCTGCTCAGGCTGCATCTAATGGAAACAGAGGCCTATTTGACCCCACCTGGATAAACCGATTCCCTCCTCAGTGCTGCTTCTCTCTTTTCTGCTCTGCGGTTTAACAAATTATTATAAAGTAAACTTCCATGAAACCATCAACCCAGTCAAGAACTCAAATATGGCTGCACCTCATAGCGCCCCCTGCGTACTGTGTACGTGCCCCTCACCTCGCACAATTCCTCCTTCTGCCCTAGAAGTAATCACCAAGTATTTGGTAATAATTTCCTTGCTTCTTATTATACTTTTGCCACTCAAGTATGTATCCCTAAACAAGATAATTCAATCTAACCTTCCACTGATCTTTATGTAAATAAAACCATGCAATGGGATTTTTGATTCTACTTTCTGTAGTTGAATATGGTGATTAAGGTTTAACTATGGTATCGCAGGCAGTGAGTGAGAGTTCGCGGGCTATTTTTTTTTAACTATGTAGCACTCCATTGCATGGCTGCACTACAAATTATTTACCCATTTTAGTTTGATGGACATTTGAATTGTTCTCCAGTTTCTAATATGAAAAATGCTTATACATGTGACCTGGTGCAGATGAGCATTCACTTTGTGTCCGGGTCTTGAAGAATGCAAATATTTACCTCTCCTGGCAATTCCCGGTGGGATTTCCAAAGTAGTTGTAAGAGTTTACACACCCACCAATTGTGTGTGGAAATTCCCACTGCTGCACATGGTTACCAATACTTGTGAGACTTCTACATTGTAGTCTGATCGGTGAGGGTGTGGTAGTCATGCAGTGGTTTTTAATTTGTATTTCCCCGATTGCTAATGTGCTGAGCTAATGTGAAAAGTGCTGAGCACCTTTTCAAAAGTTTATTGGCCATTTGGTTTTCTTCTCTTGTAATTTGCTCAATTGAATTCTTTGCCTACTTTTTATCGATTGTCTGTCTTATTCATTTATAGAGGCTCTTCACACATTCTAGTTGTGGATCCTTTGTGAGCTGTGTATATCAGAAAAACCACTTCTTATATATTGTGCTTGGATTGTAACTTTTTAAAAATCAATTGTTGCCCAGACTGGTGTAGCTGAGTGGGTTGAGTGCCAGCCTGTGAACCATAAGGTTGTCAGTTTGATTCCCAGTCAGGGCACATGCCTGGGTTGAGGACTGGGTTCCCAGGTGGGAGCATGGGAGAGGCAACCACACATTGATGTCACTTCCCCATTCTTTCTCCCCTCCTTCCCTTCTTTCTAAAATATAAATACAATCTTAAAAAATAAAGTGTTCAGTTTTCAATAAATTTATGAGAATGAAAACAACCCAATGTAGTGATGGTTGCACATTCCTGTGAATATACTAAAAAGCATTGAATGGTACACTTTCAATGAGTGAATTGCATTATATGTAAATTATGTCTTAATAAAGCTCTTAAAAGAACAGTTCACTGATCAACAGAAATTTTTAATTTTAATGTGTTTGATATAACAAAATTTATCAATAATTTCCTTTATGGTTGTCACTTTTTTAACATGTTAAGAAAATTTTTCCTACTCTGAGGCCTAGAATGACTATATGTATATTCCTGTGTATATACTATACACAGGATCTGGCAGAAGTAACCTGCTTGGGTGTGGTTGGTAAGGTAATAATAAGGGAGCAATAATTTAGTTTTAATTTGAAAATTTCACCTAAAATATCATATGGTGTGCTTGAGTGTGATATTGTTATGTTACAGAATTTCATGCTTATGATTTTGCAATACAAGATTTTGTAATAAAAAGGGATGTTATTTGTGCTGGACCATGTGTGTGTGGGGGGAGGGGGCTGTCCAGAAGGTACCCAGCCAGGTAATATGAAAAATAGAGACATTTATTGAAGAAGATACAAGAAACATTGCACACAGGACAATGCCACCTCAGGCCCTTTCAAAGCAGGCACCTTGGGAGCTCACAAATTCTCCCAATCACTATCAGCTGCCCCAGCATGTTTTCCTGAATCTCATCAATGGTTTGAAATCTCTTCCCTTTAAAAGGTGATTTTAGTTTTGGGAAGAGCCAGAAGTCACAGGTCAACAAATCTGGGCTCTAGAGGAGCTGAGTCACCTGAGTGATCTGATGTTTTCCCAAAAAACTCTTTGTGAGACATGATGCATGAGTGAGCACATTGTCATGATGAAGCTGCCAATCACTAGTTGCCCGTAGCTGCAGCCTTCTGGATCATTCGGGTAGTTCCTGCAGAGAATGTTCAAGCTTAATGCAAAATTTGTTGCAGATTTATTGCTCTACTTACTTAGTCATTTTGAATGTGATGGCCACACAGTACACATGCTCACTCAACACGTCTACTGCCCCCACTGACTAGTACAGTGAAGTCGTCATTGTTCATACATGCGTATTCCAGGCCTTTCACCTTGGTTGTCTGGTTACATTGATGTCATATAAACCATTCTCATTATATTACAATGTTTGGACTTTTTCCGGACAGACCTTGTATATTCATAAAGGATATTGGTCTTTTTTTTTTACTGTCTCTATTTGATTTTGATATCAGGGCAGTCTAACTTCATAAAACAAATTAGTGTGTTCCCTCCTATTTTCTGGAAAAGATTCTATAGAATTAGTATAGATTCTTTAAAAATGTTTGATAAAATTTACCAGCGAAATCATATAGGCCTATGGAAAAAAACTGTCAGACTTAAGCCCTAACATATCAATAATTACATAGTCCAAACACACCAAACAAAAGACTGATTGGCAGCATGGATTAAAAATATGCTGTCTTTAAGAAACTCAGTTAAAATATAAGAATATAGGCAAGTGGAAAATAAATTCATGGAAAAACACATACTACGCAAACATTCACGAAGAGAAAGCAGGATAAAGTAGACTTCAGAACAAGGAATGTTACCAGAGACAGAGAGGAATGTTATATTTGATAAAATAGTCAATCTACCAAGAAGATGCAACATACCTGCATGTGTATGCACCAAGTAACAGAACTGCAAAATAAGTGAAAAAATCTGACAGACTTGAAAGGTGAAATATCCAAACCCACAATTGTAGTTAGAAATATAAACATCCCTCTCTCAACAGCTGATAGAGCAACTAATCAGGAAATCAGCAGGGGCAGAGAAGACTCAACAGCATCATCAACCAACAGTACATATTTAGGTTTATAGAACAATCCACCCAGAAGCAGCAGAACATCATTCTTTCCAATCACATTTGGAACATTCACCCAGGTAGACCATGTTTTGGACCATACAACAAACCTCAATGAATTTTAAAGAACTTGGACTGGACTCACACAGAGCCATTCTCTGACCACAATGGAATTAAAATAGAATCAATGACAGAAAGAGAACAGAAAATTTTCTAAATACCTAAAGACTAAACAATACCCTTCCAAATAATTCATGGATCAAAGGGGGAATAAAAAAATTTAATTCATTTAAGTAAATAAAAATGAAAATAAATATATCAAAATTTGTGGGGTATAGATAAAACAGTGATGAGGGAGATTTATAGCACTAAATGTTTACATTAGAAAACAGGATGTCTTGTAATGCAGTTTGATATCAGGTATTGTGATTCCTACTTTGTTCTTCTTTCTCAAAATTGCAGCTGCTATTCGGGGTCTTTTATGGTTCCATATAAATTTTTGAAGTGTTTGTTCTATGTCTGTGAAATATGCCATTGGTACTTTAATAGGTACTGCATTGAATCTGTAAATTGCTTTGGGTAGTATGGACATTTTGATGATGTTAATTCTTCCAATCCATGAACACGGTATATGTTTCCATTTGTTTGTGTCTTCCTTGATTTCTTTCTTCAGTGTTGTGTAGTTTTCTGCATACAGGTCTTTTACCTCCTTGGTTAGGTTTATTCCCAGATATTTATTTTTGTTTTTGCTATATCGAATGGGATTTGTTTCTTGATTTCTGCTTCTGCTGCTTCATTGTTGGTATACAAAAATGCCTTTGATTTCTGGATATTGACTTTGTATCCCGCTGTTTGCCAAATTCATTTATTAGTTTGACTGGTACAACCACTATGGAAAACAGTATGGAATTTTCTAAGAAAACTAAAAATGAATGTGCCTTTTGACCCAGCAATTCCACTATTAGGAGTATATCCTAAGAACCCTGAAACACCAATCCAAAAGAACCTATGCACCCCGATGTTCATAGCAGCACAATTCACTATAGCCAAGAGTTGGAAGCAACCTAGATGCCCATTGGTAAATGACTGGATCAAAAAGCTATGGTACATTTACACAATGGAATTCTATGCTGCAGAAAGGAAGAAGGAACTCCTACCCTTTGCAACATCATGGATGGAACTGGAAAGCATTATGCTGAGTGAAATAAGCCAGGCAGTGAAAGACAAATACCATATGATATCACCGTTAACAGGAATCTAAACAACAAAACAAACAAGCAAGCAAAATATGACCAATGACACTCAAATACAGAACAGGCTGACAGGGTCCAGAGGGGAGAGGGGAGAGAATCATAGGGGAAAAGGGGATGGACTCACATGAACAAGTATAAAGAACACATGGACAATAACTAAGGTGGGGGGCGGAAATGGGAGGGAGGTGGGGAGCACTGGGCAGGGGGCGGGCTGGGAATATAAGACAGAAAACTGTACTTGAACAAGAATTAAATTTAAAAAAAGAAAAGGAAAAAAAAGAAAACAGGATGTCTCAAGCAAATAATCTAAGCTTCTACCTCAAGAACTTAGAAAAAGAAGAGCAAAATAAACCCAAAGCAAGCAGAAGGAAGGAATAGTAAAGAGCAGAAATCAATGAAATTGAGAACAGAAAAACAAAAGACAAAATCAATGAAATAAAAGTTGGCTTTTTGAAAAAAAAAAGATAAAATAGACCAATCTGTAGCAAGAGTGAAAGAAAGAGAGAAGACACAGACACCAGTATCAGGAATGAGAAACAGAATGTCTATCACTGTAGACCCTAAAATGTTAAAAGGATAATAAGGAGATACCACAAATAACTCTAAGAACATGAATTTGACAACTTGGACAAAATGGAGCAATTCCTCAAAAAAAAAAAGCACACCACCACAACACACTCAGTATGAAACAGATCATTGGAACAGCTCTGTAACCATTAAGAAATTTGAATTCATAATTTTAAAACTCCCCAAATAAATCTGTAGGTCTATACAATTTTGCTGGTAAATTTTATAGAATATTTTAAAAGAATCTATACTAATTCTCTAGAATTTTTTCCAGAAAATAGGAGGGAACACACTATTTTGTTTTATGAAGTTAGACTGCTCTGATATCAAATCAAATAGACATAGTAAAAAAAAAGACCAATATCCTTTATGAATATATGAGGTCTGTCTGGAAAAAGTCTAAACATTGCAATATACAGTTGTCCCTCGCTATATTGTGGTTTACTTATTGTGGCTTCACTGTACCGCGTTTTTTAAAAATGTATCTAATTCTGTATTGCAGAGTTTTCACTATATAGTGGGATTTTGCGGCATATAGATATTTATATAATATTTATGATTTTAATTATTTTTGCCTAAAAATTTAAAACAATATAAAATGTTAATTCAAAGATATTAAAAGAATATTAAATTGAAATAAAGTACAGTATGTATTTCATCAGCGGATGAATACCACGCTATACACAATGGAAATGCCATACGCCATCTACCGCTTGCACAAGTTTGCCAATGTGAGATTGTACACAGCACACTATTGGCTGATGGAATGGAAGGCAACCAACCACAGCACTGTGTTCTGTATCCTGGGCACTGATTGGCTCAGTCACTGTAGCACCAGTCTGTTTGTTCTCCCACACAGAGCCCAAATGCTCAGCGTCTGTCCTTGTCCACTTTGCATCAATGTCTGATTGCTGTGCGGAGTATTGCTCTGTGGTGCTATGTTTTTGTGAAGTTTTCAAGATTTGATTTCAAGTCCTATGATGCCACCCAAACATTCTGCGCCTTCTAAGGTTTCTGTCAGAGAACCCAAGCGCCAGAGGAATATGCTCCCCATCAAAGAAAAGTTGGAACTTCTTGACATGTTAAAGAAAGGCAAAAGTTATGTGGCTGTAAGTCGCGGTTATGGGATCAATGAGTCTCCTGTTTGCTATATAAAGAAAGACAAGAATATTAGGTCTATGGCAACAATGACTTTTAACAAGACTGCAGAGAGGGTGGTCACTTCCTGCAATAAGGCCATTGTGAGGATGGAGTCTGCATTGGCCCTGTGCATGAATGACTGCAGAAAGCAGAATATCTCGCTGGATACCAACACATCCAGACGAAGGCCAAGAAACTTTAAAATTGTTTTGTGGAAAGCATAGATGTTTACAACAGTGATGAGGATGAAGATGAAGATGACGACACAGAAGCAGGACTGTCTAGTGCTTCTCCCACCAGACCAACCCCATTCAGTCCCAGCAAGGGCTGGTTTGACAAATTTCAGAGACGCTTTGAACTCAGGAGTGTTTCTGTGCATGGAGAAACTGCCTCTGTGGTAGCCAAGGCCATGAAGCCGGCAAAACTACTGAGAGGAAATGGCTTCAGTGATATGACTCCTGACGGTGTGAATGGCCTGATGGATGTCCACTTACAATCGCTGACAAACGAAGACCTGACGGAGATGACGAAGTCAGCAAGTGAAGAAGAGGATGAGGAACGAGATGAACTGCGGGTTGGCGAAGAGGAGGAGGTCGGCCTGACACTCGATTGTCTTGCAACCATGGTCAGAATGACCAAAGAAATTCAGCGAGCGGCTGAAGAATGGGACCCTCAGATGCTTCGTTCATTGAGCATCATAAATACAATTGAGAGTGGCATGTCAGTTGGTAAAAACCTTCTCACTCAGAAGAAAAAGCAGCACCAGCAACTCCCTGTAACTATGTTCATCGCTCGGATGAAGACATCAGTTACGCCCACGCCTTTAGTGGAAATAGCAGTTCCGGCCCAGGGCGAAGATACTGCACCACCTGATGAAGGGCCTGGTGAAGTGGTGCCTTCAGGAGAGCGGTGATGCTCTTCTTGGCTGTGCAGTACATTCACCTCATCGTCCTCACCTTCACCACCATCAGTACTGCACAGCTACACGATTCATGATCTTCATCATTCAAGTTGTACTATACTTCACTGGTGAGTACCCATATAGAATTTTATATGTTGTTAAAATTACATAGGTTTAAGAGTGTAGAAAGTGTCTAAGAGCGTATGAAGTGTTTATAAGAGTGTGGAAAGGTTAATAAGAGAGTGGGAAGGTTTATAGGAGTGTGGGAAGGGTTTATAAAGCCTTAAAATATATAAATAATAAAATAAATATGATGTCGCTACTTTGAGGATTTTCACCTATCACGGGGGTCTCTGGAATCTAACTCCCATGATAGGTGAGGGATCACTGTGTTGAGGGCCCAGTGATGGTCTTTGTTGCTGGCATTCGGAGAGTCAAAGGAGGTGTGTGACTGCAGTTAAGACGACGTACCCTGGACAGTGTTTCCTGTTTGGGGCTCGGGGCCCATTGTGCCAGTGTCTCCTTATCAGTACAGTGGAGCTCACTGCTTTGTGTCTTTAGAAGCTTTAAGTGCAGGGGTGGCTGTCTGGCGGAGGATCATACCTTGCAGTTTTTTAAAATTTCCCGTCGGTGTCCACAACCTCAGTGCATATTAAATCACATGGAATAGACATGCCCAGGCTTTACCTCACAGAGGTTCTGATTCGATGGGTTTGGGTGCCAATCATTTATGAAAGTTTCCTGTAGTGATTTTAATGTACAATTAGGTTTGAGAAGGACAATATTAGTTGACAGTAGAATCAAATGAGTTTTGACTGGCATTTTTTCTTAGAAAAATATATTACAGATATGTTTTCCAAGTATCTGCAAACATTGTGTGTGTGTATGTGGCTATTAGGGTGTGATATGCACTGTATTTCCATCATAAGATTTTTGAAAAACCCTCTGGCCTAACGCAGTGCTTCTCAAACTTCAGCACGTGTAACAGTTACCTGGGGTTTGTTACAGCACGCATTCCCAGACGCTGAGTCAGCAGCTCCGTGGCGGGGCCTGAGACTCTGCATTCTGTCCAGCTCCCGGCCAATGCCAGTGCGGTTAGCGGTGTGCAAGCACGCCCAAAGACTGTTACCCACACCTGGAACAAAGATAAGCTGCTTTCCTTCCCACACCATTCTCGGAGCGCTGCTTGAGGGCTCTTGTCTGTGTACAGTAAGTGCTACTTTTTACTTAGTGTGTGTATTTGTTTGTAGTAGTTTCAGGTGGTGGGGAGTGACTACAGGCTCCCAAGCCCCCTGTGTGCGTTCTGGCATTTGGTTGTGATTGTGGAGAAGCTGCCCAGGTCTGGCCTCAGTGGGGAAAGGGTGTGCTCTGTCTGAAAGGGGTTCTCCCCTTATGCTGTCGTAATTGTGTTAGTCAGCTTGGGCTGCCATAACCAAACACCACAGACCGGATGGCTTGAACAACAGATACTTGTTCCTCACGGTTCTGGAGGATGGAAGGAAGTCCAAGATGAAGGTGCTGGCCGTTCAGTTCCTGGTGAGAGCTCTCTTCCTGGCTTGCAGCAGATAGCTGTCTTCTGCTTGTGTCTTCAGGTGGTTGAGAGAGGAAGCTCCAGGGTCTCTTCCTCTTCTTGTAAGGGCATTAATCCCATTATAGAGGCTCCACCCTCCTGACCATGTCTAAACCCAATTACCTCCCAAAGGCCCCAGCTCTGCTTGTCATCACTTTGGGGGCTCTTCTCAATCATTACTGTCCTCCATCGTGTGTCTGGGGATGCAGGTCACTGCCCTTGTCTACCTGGCTTCTTCACATCTAGCAACTTTTTTCTGGGGGTGACAAGAATCCTCCCATCACACCCAAGCCATCATGGGTCCAGGGATCTCTGCGAGGCCATCTAAGGCCCCTCCTGTCTGGATTCACTATCTGGCCATTGCCTCTCCCGGAGTTTCAGGCCTTCCTTTAAGTTCTGGAACATGGCACCTAGACTTGCATCATTTCCTCCCCCGCCCCGTGTTCCACTGAAGGGCACCCCACTCTCCTCAATGGGCACAGACCTGCAGCGGCACCAAAGTCCTCCTTTTCTTTCCCATCATTTTCTGAGTAGTGAACACAGAATGTTTGTATGGGACAAACAGAGGAGGAAACCGAGGACAAACAGAGATGAAAACACTGAGGGCTGGAAGGTTAAACAACTGGCCCAGCACCACAGCACTGGAGGGCAGCCTTCCCCTGGTTCAAACCCAGGCTGACTCTAGAGCCAACTTGCTTGCTTTCTTTCCTCCTTTCTTCCTTTCCTTTCAATGTACTTTTATTGGGGTGACATTGGTTAATACAATATAGCTTTCAGGTGTACAATTCTATAATATATCATCTGTGTATGGTATTGTGTGTTCACCACCCCAAGTCAAGTCTCCTTCCATCACCATTTATCCCCCCCATACCCTCTTCTACCTCCCCTCACCCCTTTCCCCTCTGGTTCTAGCATCCACCTTGTTTTCACAATGCTAATCAGTTGTCATGGTACACATGTCTAATTTATAAACAAAGAAATAGTACACAAATAAGACACAGATATCAGGGAGATCTGCTTGACATTTTTATACTGAAAAAATTTCATAATCAAATAATTAAACCATGGTGGCATCGAGGCAGGGTTTAAGTCTCACTCTTCTTTCTGTTCCCCTGCTCAGAAGCTAGCAGGCGTCTGGGTCCTCACACCTGCTCGCTAAATACCTGCCTGCTCCCAGAAACACCCTCCAATTGATGACCGTGGAAGATGGGTGCATATCTACAATGGAATATTACTCGGCCATAAAAATGAAATTTTACCATTTGTGACAACATAGAGGGACCCACAGGGTATTACACTAAGTGAAATAAGTCAGAGAAAGACAAATACAATAGGATTCCACATATGGAATCTAAAAAACAAGGTAAACAAACAAAAGAGAAACAAACTCATGGATCCAGAGGACAAACCCATGGTGGCCAGTGGGAAGGGGTTGGGAGGGTGGGTGAAACGATGAAGGCATTAAGAACTACGACTTGGGAGTTACAAAATAGTCACAGAGATGTAAACTCTAGCATAGGGAATGCAGTCAATAGTAGTGTAATAAGTGTGTAGATGTCGGGGGGTACTAGACGTAATGGGGGGATCACTTTGTAAGTTCTATAAATGTCTAACCACTAAGTTGTACATCTGAAACTAATATAATATTGAATATCAACTGTAATTGAAAAATGAAAAACTAAAACCACGAATGTCTATCAACACTTGCTATATGCTAGGGAGTCTCACACTAATCCCCACACAGTCCTGTGAGGCAAGTGCTCTGAATACGTCCATTTCGCAGATGACGACACCGAGCAACTCGGCAGTTTGCCCCAGCCCAGAACCCGAACCCAAACTGTGGGATTGCGGAGCTCGTGCTCTCCACACGTGACCAGGCCCAGCCCGTAGGGAACCACTTTTGAAAGGGGTGGGGTTGGGGTTGAAAGCATCCGGAAGGAGGCGGAGGCTGATTATTCGCTCTTTCACCTGGTGGCTCCCTCTGCGGGGAGAGCCCTTCCCTGTTCGCCTTGCAGGCAAACTCCTACCTACCCTTCTGGGGCCAGCTCAAAAGCTGCCTCTTCCGGGAAGCCAGCCTTCCCTCACACTGTAGTTAGTTGCACTGCTCTATGATTCAAACTTTATCTTCTTCACTGGGGTTGGAGCTTCTTGAGGACAGGGCTAGGTTCTACTCAAGAGACATCCAAGGAGCCAACTCAGCAAACTTACACCGGCGGCCCGAGCCTGTGCCCACATTTCCTCCCACGCTAGGAGAGTCCATCCCCTGGATTTTTCCTCTGTGGGCTCCATTTCCTTTTCCTCTTCTTCTCCCTCTTCCTTCCTCTCCTTCTTCCTCCGGATTTGTTTCTCTCCTCTCCACTCCTTTCTTTCTGCTCCTTCCCTCCCCTCTGGATCATTCTCCCCACCCACCCCCAGTATCTCCCTCCTCCTGCCCTGCATCTCGTCCTCTGGGCCTGGCGGCTGCAGTTCCCCTGGAGGCCTGCAGAGAGCGATGCTACGCCGCGTCGCTGCTCTCGCTCTTCCTGTGAGGTCAGGTGGGAAGAATCGGCCTGGAAGCTACAGCGAGTGGACGCGCCTGCAGGTGGGTGTCGCGGCCCGGGGCGCAGGGAAGCGGGGCGTATCCTTCCCCTACCGCGGGCCTGGCTTCCGAGCTGGGCTCGGCGGCTCGGGCCGGGTTCCTCCTGCCGCGGGAGCACCCCACTTCTCCGGTCGGCAGAGTCAGGTGCACCGAGGGCCGGCGGCGCCCACAGCCCACGCAGGGGGTCGGGATGACAACGCACAGAGGGACTGCAGAGGACCCATTTGGCCTTCTGCAGGGGCCAGCAGGCTTCAAAAACGGGATCCGCCTGTCTCAGGCTCCGGGCCAAGGGCAGGAGATGGGGGCTCTTAACCTTTTTTTGGCATGTGCGTTACAAAGGCTTTTGAAAATTTAAACGAAAACTGTAGCTCGTCTCCTGAGGAAAAAAAATGGCCTTTACATAGACTCGGGGAGAGGCATGGAAAGGTCCCACCCCCAGCTGCCGCCCTTGCGGTCTGTGGAGCTGGCCCTCCCAGGGCAACAGAAGCATCCCCCATCCCGTATTTTAGGAAGGCTGGCCCTGCCCTCCTGTTAGCAAAGGAGGCACTGGTGTTACCCGACGTGGTGCGGGACAGGTGAGGGGCGTGCCCTCTGCAGGTCTGTTCCTCCCCCAGTTCTGGGGCTTCGGGGCCACCAGTGCCCTCTGCTGCCAGGCGGGGGGTCCAAAGTGGCTCTGAAATGAGCCTGGATCTCCTTCTAGGAGGGGGAGGAAAGCGCAGGCCCTTGGCATTTACTCACAAGGGGCCAGTTTTTTTAACAGAAGGAAATTGAGAACCGGGGGTTCCTGGGGCCCTGGACTTGTTAGTTAGTACCTAGAGAAGGTCTTCATGTTCTTCCTTTTCTGCCCATAGATGAATGGTCCTGGGCAAACTAGGTACACCTCCAGCTGGGCCTGCCTCTGAGGGGCGTTGGGAGGTGTGAGATGAGCCTTCTAGCACCTTCCACAGCGCCCTGGCACAGCAAGGGTTCTCGTCCCCACTGTTGCTGGTGGTGGTCTATAATAAAGCTTCCTTCTCCAAGGATTCTTTTGATAGTTTCCCCAGTGGACTGTATGTCTGAAAGGTTTTTGTTTGGCAAACAACTTGCTTTTTTCTCTCTCTCCTTTTTATTAATTAGACACAGTGCCTGCTTAGTCTGGATCACCATTGCAAGCACCTAGAATTGCAGTTTTTCCATTGAAAGCAAGTGTCTCTTTTTTTCTGGGAAATTGTTTTTTTTTTATTTTTCAGGCTTTTTGAGGTCTGAGGAAAGGTGAGGCCTAGCAGGGACCCAGAGCTCCAGGGAGGATGGTGCGGATCTTGGCCAATGGGGAAATCGTGCAGGACGATGACCCCCGCGTGAGGAACAATACCGGGCCACGAAGCAGCACCTCTCGACAGGTAGGCACCCAGCCCCGGTGGAAGGGGTGCAACTGTCCTCTGCCCTCTGTCCTCTGTCCTAGAAACTTCTTAGCTCCCAGAAGCTCCCTTGCTGGTTATTAATCTCTAGCCTTAAGTTCTCTTTGCAGAGAGCTGGGCTGGAGAGGGGTGGGGTGCCAACACTTGGGGAGAACCTGTGGTAGGTTTGCCCCACCTCCTGCCTCCCCAGCTCTTCCTCCTTTGGGCAGCCTTCCCAGATTTCACAATCCAAGAGCTCTCTCTCCTCTAACTTGGTTAGCAGACTCCACTGGAGCCAGCGTCTTTCTTCTAAGGCTCGATTGGAAGAGAGAGAAGCTGGAGGGTAATTGGAGGAGACGAGCCTGTGGCCACACCATGTTGATTTCAAAGGAGGGAGTGAGGAATGTTAAAAATGGTGGCTTGAAAGCTGTGCCCAGTAGTCTAACCCGCCTTGACTCCTGGGCACCTTCTTCCTGGCACCACTTGGGGAGTGCAGACTGGCCATTTCTGTGCTCTGAGAGCTTGTGACTCAGTAGCTGGGATTCCTGTGATTGGCTGTAGGGATCGCTGAGAAAGGGGGGCATGGCCCTGGGTGACTGTAGGGGAGGGCAGGGCCCAGCTCACAGGGTTCACTTCCCACGGGGATCTTACCCCCAGGGAAGCTGTCTCGGAATTCATTCGTTTTTCTCTGTCTTCATCTTCCAGAGCCTTCTCAATAGGGGCCACGGTGCCCCCCTGGGGGGTCTTGGCCTCCGGCAGCAGCAGGGGGGGGCCAGGCTGGGTGCTGCTCAGTCCCCCTTCAACGACCTCAACCGGCAGCTGGTGAACATGGGCTTCCCCCAGTGGCATCTCGGCAACCACGCGGTGGAGCCCGTGACCTCCATCCTGCTCCTCTTCCTGCTCATGATGCTCGGCGTGCGTGGACTCCTGCTGGTGGGCCTCGTCTACCTGGTGTCCCACCTGAGTCAGCGGTGACCTCTGCAGGGGGACGGGCGCAGGGGAGAGGGAGTTGCTCGGCTTTGGTGTGAGAGCAGGCGCATGGGAGTGGATCCAGTGGTGCCTTGAAGGTCTGCTTAGAGAACGTTTGCACGTTGTGTTAGGCATGGTACAGAGTTAACTTCTAGTTGAGCATTCCAGAGTGTTAGGTGAATCCCTTGAGATGTTTTTAAGTGGCATCGAGCCTGAGTTAAGCACAAACTCACAGCAAGAAAGGGATTCCCTTCCCCTTCTCTTCCAATCCTTTTTCGCCAAGAAGACAGTCTCGGCTCAGCACCAGTATGTCTCATGCCCCTGGCATACACGCTGACTTCCCTGCTACTAGGGAACAGGCCTTGGGTGTAGGGCAGGTGGGAAGTTTCTAGACTTTTATAGCCCTGTTTTAATGGTATATTTTTAATGGCTACCTTTTATTTATGACAGGTGGTACTAGCATCCTATTAATTGTGGTGATGTTTTCAATAAATAAATTCTAGTAAAAAGGAGTCTATGTAGAAACATTAATGTAATGGCGATGCCGTACGTGGACCTGGAAGACATGAGGAAGGTGGCTGGGAGTGGTTGGGGTTGGGGGACAGGTAGAAGTGGGTATTTGACCTTGGAGTGTAGTTCATAACTTTTTCCCACAGGCCCCCGGACCTGGGAGGGGCCCAGGTACAGCCTGAGTTGGGCCTCTTGTTTGATGCTTAGGTGACTTCTGGGCTTGCTCTGAAATGCTGGCTGGAAGGGCTGATGGGCTGTGGGGTCGGGACCCTGACCAGAGGCCCTCATAGCCTCTGACCGGGGCACTCTCTCCATAGAAATCGGGAGCTGTGGTGCTGATCCTCAGGGCATGGGGTGGCGGGTGGGGGGGATCGGTGAGAACACCTGCTTTTTGTGAGAAAAGGCTGTGGCTGGTGAGCCCTGGTCTGCATGGGGTCATGTTGATGGCATGGGGATGGCATCAGGTGGTTGAAGGTTAAGGGTCAGAGAGAAGCTGGGTGAACTTGAGGACTTCCCCAGCTCAGGGACTAGATCGCTCACCATCTTCTTAGGTCCTTTGGGGTTGCGCAGTTTGGGGGAGAAAGGCAGGACAGAGGGGATTCTCCACGGCCAGTGCTGGAAGAGCACTCATGGGATGTGTGAGGGGAGGTGGCGGAGAGGGACAGAGGTGGGTTCTGTCCCTCCTTTGACAGCCTGCCATGCTGCCCAGAACCGACCCCTGCCCCCACCCCCGCCCCATCCCACTGCTGCTCTTAGGGGGCTGGTGGCCTTCATCACAGTCATTGCTGGGGAGACTTGTGTTGGGACAGGACTCCTTTTCAGTGTTTTCTGTGTCTTTGTTTCCCAGCAGCTGTTGAAACATGTCCCCTTTATGATGGCTTTATAGAGGCGAGGACACTGGGCCCTTGGCTGGGGGGACCGCAGAGAGGGCCTGACTCTCGGCGGCTCCTCTGGGGCCTGGGCAAGGGAGGTGGCGCCTGCCTCGCCGCTGTGGCCGGCTGTTCCCCCTGTGCCTCCTGCCCTGGCACATCTGCCTCCTCGCCCAGCAGCTGCTGGGAAGGGACGTCCCACCCACATCTCCCTCCCCTGAAACGCCCCCCTCAGCTTGTGTCTCTGGCCGGGTTCTCCTTTTCTTTTTCCCTTTGTAAAGCTATGGAACTCTCTGATGAAATAATAAATCTTAAGTGGGCTCCCAATCTGTAAATACCTAGGAGGGATATGCATCTCAGTCCACAAGTTCAGGGCTGAGAATTGTGTCTTTTTCTAGAATTCAGTTTCCATCCCCAAAGTCCAAGCCCTGGGAGAGGACGGGGCTGGTGCCTCACTCCCAGGCAGGCAAGGGGGGAGCAGGAGGAGCCCTGGGCAGCAGTGACCACACTGGGGCAGAGGCACCTCCCAGAGAGGCACCACCCAGCCTCAGGGGAAGGGCTGGGGACTCCAAGTGAGCTGTGCGAGGAAGCAGGAGTGCTGTGTCTTGTCCCGTGTGTCGACTGAGCTCCGACACACAGGACAGGGTCCCAGCCGAGCTGCTCTGGTTGAATCGGGCTGGGGGCCCGGGGGCCACCTCTTGACCCTCCTTTCCTTAACCCACCTTCCCTGTGTCCCTTGGGCTGTGGCAGAGTGGGCTGACCTTTGCTCTGCCCTGCTCTCTGAAGTCCAGGGTCTGAAAGTGTGCTGGGCCTGCCTGCCCCGGAGGCAGTGTCTCAGAGGGAAGGCGCCCCCTGGGGTTGCACAGCCTGTGTGAGCTGTGAGTCTCCCTGCCTCCCGTTTGGATGCCCTTCAGAGAGGCTCCCGCCTGCATGCACAGAAATTCTGGCACGCACGTGTTCTGAGCAGGCGGAGAGGCACTTCACTCTGGCAGCCAAATGCAGATCTTGATGGGCCTCTGAGTGAGGCCGTGGGCCACCTTGGCCTAGCAGGTGTCTTAGTCCTTGAAGAGGGTGGGCTCTCCTCCTCTGCTCGCCCTCTGCCCCATCCCACCCACTGTGTGACAGGACCCCCCAGACTGGACCGCCTCGAGGGCAGATTTCTGGGGAGGTTTCTGCTAATCTTCAGGGCTAATCCTCAGAGGTCTGTGTCTCAGTGTCAGGTTGGATTTGCAGCCCCGCTGCCTCTGGGAGCGATGCCACTGCACCCTGCCCCCCGCCCCCCACCCCTTGAGCCACAGCTGGATCCCACCAGACCTCTGCCACCCTCTGGGGCTGGAGAGGGAAGCCCCTCCCCTCTGAGGATTTATCTTGACTCCCCAGCTGGGGCTGCCTGGTGAGCGCTGCTGCTGGTTTGACTGTCTCAGCCCCATCTCCTGGGCTGCCAGCCTCTTGGGCCATTTCTTTCATACGTTCCAAGCCCTTTGCTTTGTGAGCTCTACCTCTCCCCACCCTCCAGATGGCCTGCAGGTGGGGGGGGTGTCACTATTTCCATCTTCCCAAAGGAGACATGAAGCCGGAGATCAGGTAAAACAGCACCTTCGGTTCTGCCGGTTCCCTGAGGAGGCCTCTCCTGGCCCCCCACTCTCTGGGCCTGGGCTGGGCTCCCTCACCGAGGACTCTTGCTCTGTGAGTTGAGGAAGAGGCCTTGGTGTGGTAGGCAGAGCCTCTGCCCTCAGACTCCTGGCCTAGCATTTACCCCACCCTGGCCAGCTGGGCCCCAGAGGAAGCCTGTTTGCAGGCCCTGCTCTGCTTTGTGGGTCCATGACCTTGGCCACTGAAGCCTGTTCATTACACCTTCTCATCTCTGAGAAGGTGTAATGATCTGCATCCCTCCTGCCTCTTGGGGCCTCAGGGATCACTCTTGGCATGGTGGGTGAGACAGATGGACAGGGGCATGGAAAGGAGGGACTGTGCCGGCCCCTGCTCCTCCGCCACAGATGCGGCACCTTGAACTCCACACAGCCCCTGTGCTGTGGGCTCTGCCCAGGGTGGCTGCAATGCTCGTGGGACTCCCAGCTCCTGCTCCTGGGACCAGGCCTGCCCCGGCTGTTTCTCATGCAGCTGCTTCTCTGCTCCTGGAGGCTGAGGGGCTCATTGCAAGTCTTCAGTGTCAGGGCGGGATGGATTTGCTGAGTGTCGTGTGCCTGACACTGTGCTAAGCACTTGATGTCATTTAATCGTCACCAGAACTTTATAACAGATACTGTCACTGTCATCTTTATTTCACTGCTGAGCACGCTGTGGGGCATTTGTAACCTGCTGCAGGACCCTGAGGGGGCTGGGGTTGGAGCTGGGGTGCACACTGAGGCCAAGGTCCACGTTCTTAATCATTCTACTGTGCCTCTGGCTGTTTGTCAGAATCACCTTCAGACTTGCCACAGAGGCAGATGCCCAGGCCTCTCGTCCATTCCCAGAAGTGCTGGGGTGTGGCCCAGGGCCTACCTTGCACGAGCCCTCCAGGTGATTTTGATGGCGGGGTGAGGGTGGGGCAGTTTAGACCCTGACTGTATGAGACTGCCTGTGGCCAAAAGACAAGAGGGGAGTCCCCCAAGTTCACTCAGAGAAGAGGAAGATGGGGAAGGAGCAGGCCTCACTACCTGCTGGGACCCACTCTGACCTTCAGGCCTTCCCTGGGAGCGCAGGGGGCACAGGGTGGATGTGAGGCGGTCAGCAGCAGCAGGCAGTGAATGGGGCTGCAGCCCTCTTCTCTGCATTCCTGAATACATGATGTTTTCATTGCAAACTGACAAGGGGAGAAATCCAATGACCTCCAACAGGCCCTCTGAAGGGCCGTGCAGGGGTGGTGCAGGGGAGGGCGGGAGGTGGCAGAATGCTTTGCCGTCGCAGCAGGACAGAGGACAGGCCTGCAGCCCGTCCAGCAGCAGGGCATGCCAGTGGGAGAAGCGAAGCTCAGTCTTCCTTGAGCTGCTGCCCAGGGCCCCAAAGAGCAGGGAGAGAAAGTCTAGGGGATGGAGCGTTTTGGTGGGATTGCAGAGGGCTGTGTGTGTGTCTGACCCTCTGGTCTGGGGGTGGGAGGTGTGCCGAAACCATTTGTCTGCAGTGACCAGAGCTTGGGAGGGGAAGAGGGAAGCTGTCCAGAATGAAGTCTGAGCCTTTAGGTCAAGGGCCCCAAGTGCCAGGGAGGCTGAGCACCAGTGGGGGCAGGAGGGCTGGTTTGCATTCACTGGGCCACCAGTGTTAGTCCCGCTGATGTATGTGTGGGGAGGGGGGTGGGTTGTTGCAGGAGGCCAAATCCCAAATCCACCTCCAGTTAACCAGGGACCTTGGGCCAGTCCGCACCCTCCTGCGTCCTCGTCTGCACCGCACAGGGGCAGGAGGATGCATATATTAATACATGGGAAGCACTTAGCAATTTCTGGTCCAAGGTCAGTGCTTGATAGTAACACCAAATTCACAAAGCAATGGCATTAGGGTTTACATCTATATATTACACACACACACACACACAAACACACACACACACCAGAGCAACTCACATTTTACTTAAATCTAGTATTTTGGAAAGGAAGCCTCACATTATTATTGTAAATGAAAAGCCAACATTACATGCCATTCATAGTAGATAGTAGTGCAAGTAAATTCAGTGTCGAGGAAACAACACAGCTTCATTTGAGCTAACCACTGACATTGGCCAGGTCTGGCTCTAAGTCTGATGCCTGCTTCCTCTGTGTGCCAGGATTCAGAGAGGTGTCGAAGACCCACTAGCATCGACCTCACCGAGACACTCTCTTTAATGGGTTCTGAAGACTGAAAAGAAATGAAAGGGAATGCGTTTTTCACCATGTGATTCCATGCTGTGTTTGAGAATTGTTCACGGTCACCTTGCACACCGTCCCAGAACATTTCACATCCCACCAGGTGGAAGCATCTCGCAGCTGTGGGAAACACGGTGCGGTCTTGGGCAAGCTGCTTTTAAAATTCAGGCTTTGAAAGGTAGAACATTTGCACAGTTCAAAGACCAAGCAGTGCGCAAATGCACAGAGAGAAAAGTCTCTTCCCTGCCTGCCCCGACCCATCCACCCCTCTCCACCCCATACCACCATTCCTGGTTTTTCTCAGACCCTTCCAGGGTTTATGTGTGCAAATGTGAGCCAGCATGAATGTACTAAGTTTGTTCTTCTTTTATACAAATGGTGGAAAATTAGATAATTTGATGCCTTTGCTTTCTGACTTAACAGTACATCCTGGCCACATCTCACATTAGTACAGAGAGTGCTTCTTCTCTCTGTGCTATTTCTATATTGGGGCGAGTTGTTGCCTCTCCCTTGTCTCAGCGGAGCTGTCTGACCACAGTGGGTGGGCCCCTGAGGACTGTGCATCTCTGACCTGGAAACACTGTTCCTCTGAAATGTGGGGGTGCTGACAGGCATGTCTTCCCTTCACCAGGCCCAAGGGAGAAGCCCCTTGGGTGACTCAAACTAGTCCCGGGCCCCAGGTCACTTCAGCAAACCTCCGGGGAGCATCCCCTGTGTACCCAGAGAGGCTGGGGCGGAAGTAGCCTCGGAAGTCAGACTCGATTAATTGTCTTGGTTCCCTGCACAGCTGGGCAGGGGTGGCTCCTGTCTTTACCCGGCTCTGTCTGGCTCAGGGAGGGGGTGTGGTGGCCTTACCTGAAACCTGTCCTCCTGAGTCATGCGGTACCCTGAGGCGAGCAGCCCTTCCATTCTAGGAAACAAAAGGGCAAGATGATTTCCTCAATGGCCCCTTTCAGCTCTAAACCTGTCACAGGGCCTCGTCCGTAACAGCTGCTCAGTGGACTTGGCTTCGACTTGGCTTGGCATTGCTAGCATTACTGTCCCTCCACCCTCTTCTCACCATGTTTTTGATAAACATCTGGATTAAGGAGATTGAGGGGAGCCATGAAGACTGGCAGAACCTCAGGTTTCTTTAGCTCTGAATTGGCCCGGGAAATCGTTTTCACTTTGGGCAGGAAGACCCCGGAGACCCCAGCCATCCCAGCGAGTTGGCNGTCTCGGTGGAGCTGTCTGACCACAGTGGGTGGGCCCCTGAGGACTGTGCATCTCTGACCTGGAAACACTGTTCCTCTGAAATGTGGGGGTGCTGACAGGCATGTCTTCCCTTCACCAGGCCCAAGGGAGAAGCCCCTTGGGTGACTCAAACTAGTCCCGGGCCCCAGGTCGCTTCAGCAAACCTCCAGGGAGCATCCCCTGTGTACCCCGAGAGGCTGAGGCGGAAGTAGCCTCGGAAGTCAGACTCGATTAATTGTCTTGGTTCCCTGCACAGCTGGGCAGGGGTGGCTCCTGTCTTTACCTGGCTCTGTCTGGCTCAGTGAGGGGGTGTGGTGGCCTTACCTGAAACCTGTCCTCCTGAGTCATGCGGTACCCTGAGGCGAGCAGCCCTTCCATTCTAGGAAACAAAGGGGCAAGCTGATTTCCTCCATGGCCCCTTTCAGCTCTAAACCTGTCACAGGGCCTTGTCCCTAACAGCTGCTCAGTGGACTTGGCTTCGACTTGGCTTGGCATTGCTAGCATTACTGTCCCTCCACCCTCTTCTCACCATGTTTTCGATAAACATCTGGATTAAGGAGATTGAGGGGAGCCATGAAAACTGGCAGAACCTCAGGTTTCTTTAGCTCTGAATTGGCCCATGAAATCGTTTTCACTTTGCGCAGGAAGACCCCGGAGACCCCAGCCATCCCAGCGAGTTGGCCTGAAGGGCATGAATATTGTACCATGGCGCCATCTGGTGGAATGTCTGTGTGGGAGCATGCCTATTGCCCCCAAACTGGGTTTCTTAAATCGTCCTTCCTCCTGCCTCAGGTGAGGGCTCACCTCAACCAGCCCAGGCTTCTGATGACCTTATATTTTAGTGATAGAAGAACGCAGGCTTCTGTGGAGAATGCATGAAACTCCATTGGAATTAATTACTCTGGTCTTGTCTTGGGCTAAGCTCTATGCTAAGAGCCTCTTCTCATTTCACCTTCCCCCAAAGAAAAAGAGATGTCTTTCCCTTTTCACAGATGGCCAACCTGAGACTGGGAGAGTTTAAAGGCAACTCACCGTGGCTGCACATTTGGTAGGTGGCAGATGTGGGCTGGGAGCCCTAGGGCTAGGGGACTGCAGAGAAGAGGCTCCGTGACCAAGGTCGTCAGGGCCCATTTTGAGGCAGACGCCCTGGTACTTGGGCTTGTAGCGTGAGAGACAGAATGAGGAGTCTTGCTCTTGGTTGTTTTCTAGTCCAGGTTGACTGTCATCGGTGAGGCGGCCCTGCTGGGAGGGGCTCGCCTGTTTTCTGAGGCTGGGCTCTCGCTAGGTTGGGGTGGCCGTGTCTAGCACAGCCCTGTCCCGTGCTGTGCCCACCGGCACTTCACATTCGCCTGTCTTCACTTGGCCTGGTTTCCTTTGATGAATGTGATAGTGTGACCTGGTGTTGTTCAGGACGCGGTGTTCTTCGTCTTTGTCACAGGGACAGGGGGTCGGGAATCTGGCAGGTCTCCAACTCGCTGGCTGTGTGCTTTTGGGCAAGTTGCTTACCTTGCCTCAGTTTCCTCATCTGTGAAAAGAGAATAGGTGCCGTTTAGGGCAGTGGTGAGATCCACACGGCAGACATGTATCTAGTGCCTGGTGTGTAGTGGCGAGCCCTGGATGATGGTTCGTGTAAGATCACTCCTTGCACACTCGCCGGTGAAAATTGGCCATCTCAAGCCAAGAGTATTTAAAATGTCATCTGCTTTTGAAATATCAGGAGGGGAAAAAAAAACAAAAAAACTTTCCAGTATGGCTACTTACCAGTGCACCACACTTAAGAAATTGACCTCTGAGGCATAGGTCTGGGCTGGAATCCTCAGTGGCCTGGGGAGGGTGTTTCTTTTGCAGCTTTTGGCTGAGAAACTGCCTTCTTCCGATGAAGTGACTGAAATCCAGATGCTATCCGTAAGGGAAGGGATGGGACAGCCACGGGTGCCGTGGACGAAGTGTTCCTTTCCCTGGGACGGTGGTTCTCAACCCCAGCTACAGGACAGACTGACCGGGACGGGCAGCTGTCACCCCTGCGTGCAGGAGCTGCAGGTGGCTTGCTCCCGGTCTGTGGGCCTGGCCTCTCCTCACATGCCATACCAAGTTTCTGGGGCAGGGTCTGTGCTTGGTTCTGTTTTGTCCTCCAGGCCCCTGATGAAGACTGGGCCACGGTCAGAGCTTAGGGACTGTAGAGGGAATTGCAGAAGAAGGCACGAGCCATCAGCACATTGGAAAGGAGAAGGGTGGCCCCCGGGCCAGAGCTCGCCCTCCCTGCCTTGTCTGGGTTGGATCCTGTTACTTCCAGTGGGGTTGGGGGAAATGCACCTGTGCCCTCAGGCTTCATTCTCAAGTTATAAGTGCAAACAGTCCTGCTCCCCCACCCCCTCCAGTCAGTGTGGTGGAATAAGGGGAGGGTGGAAACATGGAAAGGAGGGCGGGAGGAAGGGGGGAAGGAATGGGAGAACCCGGGTCAACAGTGTCAATGCAGCTCCCAGTCAGGGCTCCTAGGGCTCACAGTGACATCTGCCTGCGTCTCTCTGTCTCTCCTAAATAAGGCAGCAACTGTCCCATGGAGACCACCCAGTGATAATTCTCCCCTTCCCCGGCCCCCTAGTTGCCCCTGCTCTCGGAGTTGGAGGGTCCCCTCTAAGGCTGTAGTCTCCATGTGCCCCTGTGCAGCCCTGGGGTGCAGGGGGCGCAGTGACACATGGTGACCCATGTGGCCTCACAGCCTCGGAAGCAGGTGCAGTGTTGTTTCCTCTGCTTCACCCCCAGGGGCGTTGGGCTCATGCCCTTTGCTCCCAAGGCCTTGGGGAAACAGGACCTGCTCTACCTGAGCTCTGACTCCCAGTGCCTAGGCTATGTGGGGTGGGGTTGGAGTGTCCAGTGCCCTCGGGAGCCCAGCAGGTGGCTGAGAGAGCCATGTGAATGAAGCAGCTGGGTATCAGGCAATAGAGAGGGGTGGGGCTTGCAGAGAACTGGGCAGGGCATACTCTCCTAAAGGCCCTTGTGTAGCTACATAGAGGCTACGCAGGCTAAGGCTAATGCCATTACCAACAGGCCAGTCTCAGGGCTCTTCATCATGCGGGCTCCGGAGTCTGTCCCAGTTCCTCCTTCCCATTGTCGAGCCCCTGCCCCAAGCCTCAGTTTCCTCTCTGTAAATGGGGGAGGGGAATAATACCCCCTCTTAGGGGTGATGTACAGACAAAAGTAAAGTGACATATTTCTTAAATGCTGAGCAAAATATCCTTCATATAGCACTTACATTCATTTTCTATGCTGTGTGACAAATTACCCAAAACTTATCATTTGAAACAACACATGTTTACTGTCTCACAGTTTCTGGACACGGCTTAGCTTGTCCAGAAACTTAGCTTGGTCCCTTGCAAGGCTACGAACAGGAGCCCCAGGTCTGGGTTCTCACCTACAGACTCCACTGCCAAGCTCCCGGGGCTGTTTACGGGCAGGATTCACTCTCTTGTAGCTACAGGACCCACGGCAGCTCTTTCTTCGAAGCCAGCAGTGGAGAGAGACTCCAGTGCAAGTCCACTGACAAGAAAGAGTCTGATGTAATGTAAGGTAATCTTGGGGTGGGGGGGACAGCTTGTCGTCTTTGCCACATTCTGTTCGTTAGAAGCAAGTCTCTGATCCCACCCACACTCAGAGCAGGGGAGGTGAGCCTGGGTACCAGGAGGCTGGGATCCCAGGGCCACCCAAAGTCCATCTACCACAGCACCCGGTGGATCATTGGCAATTATTACAATCAATTGGCTGCCCACCCTGTGCCAGGCAGTGAGTGTGGGGAGGATTTCATCTATGTGAATTGTTTTACGGGTAAACTGAAACTCAGAAGATTTACCTAAACTCACTTGCTAGTAAGTGGCACAGCAGGGTTTAAATCCAGGTCACTCTGCTGCTTAAGACTCAGATCTTCCCTTGACACTACACTTAAGGTCAGGGTCAAGTTGAAGCTATCCCAGAGGAGCTCTCTAACACCCCCAAAGTACTTTGTTTTGGAGGTCATTTCTTTCCCTGCATCCAAGTCCTTCGGCTCTTGTTCTGCCGTGTCCTGTCCCTGGCTGCCGAGTCTCTCTGCCCCACCCTCTAGCTCTGTCCTCAGACATCTTTTGAAATGGTCTGTCTTCTCACCCAGATTTATATCAACCCCGCTTTATCGGCTCCATAATTTGTATGTTTCTCATCAACCGCTTCCTACTCGACTTAACTAATTCTGCAAACGGCTACGGAGACTCCCTCCTTTGAGGAAAGTGCTGGGCTGGACATTGCACTCTCTCTCTCCCCAGGGTTCTAATAGTTTATTGAGGAGTTAGTAATGTTTATTACTAACTCTAGTCCAGTGGTTCAGAGCTTTGGAGTTCAAAAGTAGAAAAACCAAAACAATACTGTTTTTAAAGAAGAAGAAGGTCATATTTTCTCAGGAAAATGAAAAAAGAAAGCCAGAAGTGGATGACACAATGCAGGTTGGGCACCTCCACAAAGTTATCAGGCATGCAACCCCCCTTTATCCAGTAGCTCTGCCTCATGGTCCAAGGTAGCTGCTAAGCTCCAGCCATCATATCCTCACCCCAGTTAGCATTAAGGAGGAAGAGGCATCTTTTCTTTCCATTCAAAATGCAGAGTAATTAATTCTTTGTGTCATTGTTTGATGTCCATCCAACATTCTCCTTTGCCCTTTACCAGATTAGAAGCTTCATAAAGTCCAGCGTCATATCTGTCTTTGTTTCTCTAGTCCTGCTGTCCAGTGCAATGTCTGGCACACAAGTGGCGTTCTGTGAATAGTTACTGATAGGAGGAACACTCTATATATGTTCTTGACATTATGATGAGTCAGAGTTGGCCTGGCCCAAATCCTGAGGCCCCTGCATTGAGTCTGTGGTGGTGCGTGTTGCTATGGGCCACTCCCTGTGCTAAGGGCTTTCTATAACTGATCTCATTTAATCCCCATTACAGCCCCCAGAGCAAATACTGCTATTATCTCTAAATGGCAAATGAGAACACAGCACAAAGCGATGGACCTATTTGGTGGGAAAGCTGTGATTTGAACTTGGCTCCCCCGACTCAAAGCCTCTTCACTTACTTCCTGCCTTTGGAGGCCAGGAGGATGCCCACAGCCCTGATGCTCTCAATTGTGAACAGTTAGCTCGGCAGTCATAGATGCGTTTATGGGGACTCATGAAGGCATATGCATTTGGCACCATGTCCCAAGGTGGCATCTCCCTGTAGAAAATTGAGGAACCCCCTGTATTCAGAGGCAGTGGGCACCACCATCAATTGGGACAGTGCTGGTTCCCCAGACTTCCTCCTCTGACAGATTTCTAAGAGCCTTTGTGGACCCAGGAGCTTTTCCAGACCACAGAGGAGGGCCAGGTGGGGCTGCAGGTGCCTGGGGCATATCTTGCAGAGGGTGCTGAGTGTGCTGGTGCTTAAGCTTCTGTCTCCCTATCAGTGGGCCCACCTGGGGAAACTGTGGTACCCTCCAGGCCAGGCTGCCCTTGAACCACATGTGGCTTACAGAGCCCCAAGCCCAGGAGCTGAGCCACATTAGAGGAAGGGTCTGGTCTCTCTCTTCACACTCAACAAAGAACTCCAGGTAGGAACTAAATTCTGGCTTGAGTCCAGGAACCATAGACTGCCCATGCTTCAAAGAGCCCTAAGAAGTAATTTAGTCTAAACCTTCACTTGATCGGGTGGGACATGGAAGCCCAGAGGGGGAATTGACTTGCCAAGACAACATGCTGAATAAGTCCTGTGGCTCATTTGACTGAAGAGTCCATCTGGGCCACAGGCCACTCGAGGGTGGGTTGGAGGTCACCAGCTGGACGCCTGGCTTGAAGAGAACTGTGAGTCTCAGAGGTGGAGGCTGCTCTCGGACCAGCCGATCTGGTCACAGCTGCCTTCCTTCCAGTGGTCACCAGCAGGTGGCACTAAGCACCCAGTGGCCACTTGGTTCCCAGAAAAGGTGAAGTGAAAACCTGTGTCTGGGAGTAATCAGGGCAAGAGGCCAGCTGTGAGGCCCACTTCCAAACACCCTCGCTCTGGAAGCCTTGTGCTTGGGCCTCCTGGGGCGAGGAGGGACTGGAGGCTCTGAATTGTGTGCTCCTGGTCCCAAACCCTTGACGGGGTTGTTCTGTGGTCAGTGAATGGCACCCCAGGGTGTGCTCATCTAGAATAATGATGGAATAAAAGCACCGAGGACCGGTGGGTGCCTCAGTTTCTCCTGGTGTGAGACTCGGCCTGGGCTCCAGCTCAGGCCTCCGGTCCTCGCTCAGCTCACTGCATATGCTCACACTTAGTGCACGGGGCACTTCATTTTCTGCGGGGCAGAGTCCAGAGAACTTCGGGGTCCCCTGAGAGGCTGCCTGGTTCCTGGAGCCTTGTTCCTGGAGACTCCTCCTGCCTTCTAGCGCCCCCCTCTCTTCCTTTCTATCTCCCCTCCCCTCTCTCCTTCCCCTCTTCTCCTACTCTCTTCTCCACCCCAGTTCTCCTGAGGGACCCTGAAGATCTAGCCCCCACCCTCAGCACCTCATCTGCAAAGGCAAACAGGGACCCATACCAGTGGGGCTTTAGGATATGGTTTCCATAGCAACAGTGCATCTCCTGCCTCTGTGGTTCTCAGCCCTGGGCAGGTTGCCATGGAGACTCTTACCTTATTGAAGAGTGATTTGTGGACTGTTTTTCTTCTTGGCTTCATCTCCATCCTTCTTTCCAGAAACTCTACCATCCCAAATAGCCTTTCCCCCCTGACTGCAGGCCTGGAAGCCTCCCTGAAGGATCTCCCCTTGCAGGTTCTGCTGGTAACCTTCTCATACTCCCGTAGGCAAGTGAGGTGCTCCTGGGGCCCCCACAGAGAACCAAAGCTGACCTGGGTCCCTTGTTTGCCCACAATGCCCTTCAAGGCCCCTTGCCTTGTTTCATGTGGCTGATGGATGCCAACCCTAAGAATCCTCATGGCTTTGGAGGCAGCAAGAGGGGTGTGGCAGGGAAAGAGAGGAGTGTGAACACAGGCAAAAGAGGCAGGTTAAAAGAGGGGAAAGGATTGGGAAAAGTGAGACAAGGAGACTGGGGGGTCTTAAGGGGAGAGGAAGAGGGTGAGGGTGACGGTCCAAGCAATCCCAGAAAGCCAACCTATGCATCCGTAGCAGCAGAATTTCTCTGGAGTGAGTTATAAATATCTCCACAGTCCCAGACCCCAAACAGGCCTTTTCTTTCTCTGCCAAGTAGAGAATGTGTTTGTCGATATGAAAACATATGAAGCACCTTGTGCACCCCTTCCCCCTAAGTTGAAAGCCATTACAATAATTAAAGCAGGAGGTTAATTACAGGTGTTTCCCCTGTGCTCCCCAAATAGATCACTTGGTGGGTGGGGAACATATACCACAGACAGGAGAAGGGGGTTTAGAAAGGAGACTGGGGGTACAGAGAGGCACTTAGAGTCACAGCTGGGGACAAATGACATTATTGGAAAGGGCAGAGGGGCTGGGAGGGACTGGCAGTGAGGCCCCGGGAGGAGGAAAGCTCCCTGGGCTTCCAGGAACCTCCTGGTTTATAGCCCAGGGGCTTCTTCACCATGGTAACAGGCCCGAGGACTCGAGGGAGTATCGGCCTGTGACTGTGCTCAGGCCAGAGCGCCCCCAGCCAGGGGAGCACAGGCAGGAGGCCCTTTGCGGGCTGGTGTGAGGGCAGGCGGCAGGCTCCGCCCCCCAGTCTAAAACCAGCTGCTCACCACATGACCATGCACTAGTGGTCCAGCTTGGAAGTCGTGTTCCCCAGGTATACTGCTCTGCAGGTATAACAGGTCAGCGTTAGCTTAGCTGAGAACTGTCACAGTCTTTTAGGTACATTTTTCATTTTGCCAACTAGTTTGACATATTAAGGATGCCTTCTCTCATTCCCTCCTCCCCTCTTCCTCTCTTATTTTTTTGCCAATCTATTTCTATTTCTAAGAAATATTCATATAATGCAATGTGTTTCATATGCGACATAATACATTTAGCCTGTTCCATCCTGAGTTTCTGCCTTGCTTACTTTTGAGCCTTTGAGAACTTTGATTTGTTCCAAAGCATTGTTTTTGTGGTTTCATATTTTGTCTGTAGTTTTCGTATTTGTAATAAAAATTATAGAAAGGGTGATACTCCATAGATGACTCCACATTATTTCCCCTGGTATTTTTCCCTCCTTTCTGTTGTTTTATTTAAGGTTTGGGTGTCTTTGTGTGTTACATGGACTTAGCAGGCAGTTAGCGCTTCCTGTTGAGAGGAGATAACCCAGCAGACATGAGGGATGAGGGAGAAGCTCATGCAGCACCTGTTGCTTTGTATTCTGGTATCTACAAACCTGTCACATGCATACCTTCTACTCACCCTGTCACTAGGGATAGGAGCCTAGTGGGTATTAGACTTTGGGGACTTGGGGACACATACTAGACAAGACAATGTGGTCCCTGCCCTCTGGGGAATGAATCTTCTAGGGAAGACAGATACCAGTCAATGAACATGCAAATATATAACTACAAGCTGTGAAAAAACTAAGCACAGGGAAAGCAGGTTTCTGTGTGAGAAAATAGCTAGGCCCTATTTTAGGCTGGGCATCAGGAGGAGATGACATTTACACTGCGATGAAGTCAGCCAGACAACATGAAGGGTGAAGGTCCCCAGCAGAAGTGGTGCCAGCAGGAGCTGATGAAACTTCAGTCCCAGGGCCCCTCAGTGCACTGGAGCCTTCCAAAGCACAGGTGGGGCCCTAGCAATGTGTCCCAATGGCACTGTTTTTGTAAAAATTGCATATGTAAAATACTTTACTGCAATCTGTTAAAAATACTGACTTCTCCTTCTACTCTGCTTGGTGCTCAGAGTGGCGGTCAGGGCATTGCTAGGATCTGGCTAAGGGGATGCTGAGTTGGGGAGAGCCTGCTTGGGTTTAAGGAGGTGGTCACAGCTCAGGTGGCTGACCTGGGGCAGAGGTGGCTCCTAAGTGCACTTTTGCACATTGCCCCCCAACTCTGTGCTAGGCAAAGAGGTGCAGCACCTTTGGGAAACATGTTACAGGACAGAACAGCCCCATAGCAGGTGGGGAGTGGATGGGAAATGAGGTTTGAACTGTGCAAAGGCAGAAGCTAGTCTGGAATCCAGCACCCATGTGTGATAAAAACACTTAGCAAAGTGGGGATGGAGGAAGCATAGCTCAACATAATAAAGGGTATATACAAGAAACCTACAGCCAACATCATATTCAACAGGCAAAAACTAAAAGCTTGCTCACTAAGATCAGAAGCAAGGATGTCTGCTTTTACCACTCTTATCCAACATAGTACTGGAAGTTCTAGCCACAGCAATTAGACAAGAAAAAGAAATAAAGAGCATCCAAATTGGAAAGGAAGAAGTTAAACTGTCATTATTGGCAGATGACATGATAGTATATATAGAACCTTATAGTCTCCACCAAAAAACTACTCAACCTAGTAAGTGAATTTGGCAAAGTAGCAGTATATGAAGTCAATATTCAGAAATTGATGGCATTCTTTTATACCAACAATAAAGTATCAGAAAGAGAAACTAAGGGAAAATATCCCATTTACTATGGCAACAACAACAAAAAAAGTATCTAGGATTAAATTTAACCAAGGATGTAGAAGGTCTGTACTTGGAAAACTACAGAACACTGAAGAAAGAAATTGTGGAAGATACAGATAAATGAAAGCATATACCATGTTAATGGATTGGAAGAATTAGCATCATTAAAATGTGTATGCTACCCAAAGCAATCTCTATGCTCAACACAATTCCTATTAAATTACCAGTGGCATATTTCACAGATTTAGAACAAATATTCCAAGAATTTATATGGAACAAGAAAGACCCTGAATAGCTTCAGCAATCCTGAGAAAGAAGAACAAAGTTGGGGGATCACAATACCTGATATAGGACATTACTACAAGGCCACTGTAATCAAAACAGTCTGGTACTGGCATAAGAACCAACACATAGATCAGTGGAACAGAATAAAGAGCCCAGAAATAAACCCATGTCTCTATGGTCAATTAATATCTGACAAAGAGAGAAGAATACAATGTAGTAAAAATAGCCTCTTCAATAAATGGTGTTGGGAGAACTGGACTGTTACATGCAAAAAATGAAACTAGACCACCAATCTATATCATAACACCAGAATAAACTCAAAATGGATAAAGGACTTAAATATGAGTCATGATACCATAACAGTCCCAGTGGAGAATATAGGCAGAAAAAAATTAGACATCCCATGTAGCAATATTTTTGTGAATATATGTCTTAGGGCAAGGGAAATAAAGGAAAAATAAACCAATGGGACTATATCAAATTTAAAAGTTTCTGCATGGCTAGAGAAACCAAAATGGTTTCATTTCTCTTCAAAATGAAAAGAGAAACAACTGTATAGGAGAACATATGGCCAATGATTCATCCGACAAGAGTTTGGTCTCCAAAATATATAAAGAACTCATATGACTCAACACCAGGAAGACAAGCAACTAACTAATTTAATTTAATTTGCCAATTTAAAGTGGCCAAAGGACCTGAACAGACACTTCTCCAAGGAGGACATACAAAGGGCCCATAGACATAGGAAAAAATGCTCAACATCTCTAGCCATCAGAGAGATGCAAATTAAAATCACAATGAGATATCACCTCATACCTCTCAGAATGGCTATTATTAATAAGTTAACAAACAACAAGTGCTGGTGAGGGTGTGGAGAAAAGGGAACCCTAGTGCATTTTTTGGTGGGAATTCAGACTGGTGCAGCCACTATGGAAAACAGTATGGAATTTCCTCAAAAAATTAAAAATAGAACTGTCTTATGACCCAGTGATTCCACTGCTGGGAATATATCCTAAGAATCCTGAAACACCAGTAAAAATGAACGTATGCACCCCTGTGTTTACAGCAGTGCTATTTACAATACCCAAGTGCTGGAAGCAGCCTAAGTGCCCATCAGTAGATGAATGGATCAAAAAACTATGGCACGTTTACACAATGGAATCCTATGCAGCAGAAAGAAAGAAGGCGCTCCTACTTTCTACAACAGCATGAATGGAACCGGAGAGCATTATGCTGAGTGAAATAAGCCAGTTGGTGAAAGACACATACCATGTGATCTCACTTATAACTGGAATCTAATGAACAAAATAAACTAACAAAAAAAATAGAACCACAGACATGGAAATATGGAACAGACTTACAGCTGTGGGGGGGGGGGTGAGAGGGGAACTGGTGGAAAGAAGGGGAAGGGACGAGTCAAAGACATGTATGAATGACTCAGGGACATGGACAACGAGAGGGGATTGACTGTGGGCAAAGGGGAAAAAGAAACTGGGACAACTGTAATAAACGATCAAAAAGTGTATTCAAAAGAAGCTAGTCAGGAATCTTGTTTTGGATTTTGTGATATTTGTGGAATTTGTCAGCTTTTTCAAACTTACACTTTACTTTGGTTTCTCTCATTCTAAACAAGTTTTCACTTTTGTATCTAATTTTGGTTTTGGATATCTGCCTTTTTTTGAGGACCCCCTGCTCTCCAGCTGTACATCTGAGACCTGCCCCCATCTGAGGAGCGTGGGTGTCACCTCCTCCACGGCCGAAGCCAGATTGGTGCCCAGGGGTGTCTCTGGGGTCAGAGCAGAGAAGCCCTGCTCCAGAAACTTCCCAGACTTATCCCTGGGTGCTTCCTCCACCGGAGGGGAGGTGGGACAGGGAGGCAGACAGAGTGGGCCCCTGGTGTGAGACCAGGGCTAGCTGCTGCCCCATGATCCCTGGGTGCACCCCGTGTGCTGTGCCTGCGGCTTTGCAGAGTTGGCCCTTCAGGCTTCTCTCTCTCCTCCACCGCCTACCCTCAGGCCACAGTGCCTGGAATTATACCATCCAAGCATCATTTGGAAGCAAGGCATCACCCACACCACTTGTCCTCTTTTAAAACAGTCGGTGCCATCAAACAATGTTTATACACAGAAACCTGCACGCAATATATTGGGTGGGCAGGGAGTAATACATCAAAATACATCCATAATTTTTATGCATAACACATAAAACAGTCTAGAGAGGAATGTGGGTACAGTAAGATGCATGACAGGCACCCACAGAGGTATAAAAAGGGCTTATGTGTGTGTGTTTTGTGGTTGTGTTTTATGAGAGTGTGTCTGTGTGTGTATGGCGAGTGGGGAGCAGCCTGTGGGGATAGATGCAAAGTAACCTGAAGAATTTTCCAACAAAACACGTGGGCTTTGACAAGCCCTGGCTGTGGGTGTTTCTACAGGTGGGCCCCGTGGGGAAGCAGCCTGCTCGGCGTGGTCCTGAGCTGGACACCTGGCCCCACCGGCTCTCCCCGGCTCTCCTTCCTCAGGCCAAGCCCCGACAGAATCTGGCCCCCAAGCACACAGCCTAGAATAAAAGCTGGCTTTGAAAAGCGGGGTTTGACTATAGTTAATAACACTGTGTTGACTATCTGAAATTGCTAGGAGAGTAGATCTTAATAGTTTTCATCCCAAGAAAAAAATTTTTCTGTGCGGTGATATATGGTGACAGATGTTAACTAGAGTTGTGGTGATCATTTTGTACTCTCTCCAAATACTGAATCATGATGTTATATACCTGAAACGAGTATAATATTACATCTAAAATAAAAAAACCAAACAACCTGAAGCGTGGAGTCATACACAGCGGCCGTACACTGCTCCTCTCAGCCACGTGGAATCTCGCCCAAATCCTTCGCCACCCTCTGCTGTTACCCGCACCAAGGTCTCCCCCGGCTGTGTTTGGGGGTGGGGCCGTCCCTCTGCAGTTCTGGAGGTTGTAGATAGCTGCACCCTCTACCCAGCAAACCTGGAGCTTGCTCTGCGCGGTTAGATTCCTGGGGCTTTAGAGCCAGAGGGGTCCCCAGGGACGCTCATTCAGAGTTTGCAAATGCCATCGACTCTCAGCAGACCTCTGTGCTCCCCCTTCGTGTTTGGAGGCCCCGTGTGCAGCTGCTGTGGCTTCTCCAGGTCTTTGGGCTGCGAGGGGGTCTGGAGTCTCCCCCCTCTGACTCTATCTCTACTCAGAGACTAGAATACAGACCTTCGTCCTCTTCCCTGCAACTTTGCCCTGAACCCCAGAAAGCTTCCCTCCCTTGCTTCCAGCACCTACTCTCCCTGCCCTGAGAAAGGCCTAGAAGGCGAGGAAGGGCTGGGTCACCTGCCAGGATCCTCAAATGCCAGCCGTGGGGCTTCTGCAGACCCAGCACCTGCCTGCTTCTCACCTAACGGCTCACACCGTGTGTCCCTCCCGGTCCATACTTTCCAAGCAGCGAAACAGGTTTATTGAACATTAGGTGGAGCCTTCTGTCTCCTTTGGGAAGAGGAGCAGTGCTTCTTGGGGCTGCAGGCTGCCGTTTCTAACGGTGGCTTGTGTTCTGACCTAGTTTTCACCACGACCGGCCCCAGTAGGGGCAGGTTTATACAGCTGGTTTACAGAGGAAGTGAGGTCTGGGAAGCGTCCTGGCACAAGCTCTGGGTCCCCTTGAACATATGACTGAGTGTCCTCACTTGTATTTGAGGCTTTGAGGCTGGCAGAGGCTGGGGTTTGGACACTGGTCCTTTCCACCCCCTGGGCCCTGGGACAGGCCTGGTAAGGCCAGTGTGGGGGGTGGGGGCCTTGAAGCTGCAGCTCTCCAGTCAGGCAGGATCAGAACCCCAGGATTAGACAAAGAACACAACGAAGGAGACAGGGTGGCTTGGCCAACCAGCCTGTCTCCCATCTGGAGCTGTGGGACCCTCCTGGGAGCAGCATGTGATGAGCTCCTGTCCTTGGGGGCGGGGTGATTTCCTCCAAAGTGAGAAGAATGCTTTGATCCGAAGTGACTGGTTTGCCTGACTCCCAGTCCTGGCTTGTGATGTGCAGAACTCTGAGCCCTGGGGTTTCCTGAGACAGTACAGTGCCTCTGGAGCAAGGATGTCGTGACTGGGCCAGGGAGCGGCTACCATGTCATGTCCACCCTGACCCTGAGGGGGAAGAAGGCACCCCGAGGGGAGTAGGACCTGTGTGCCCCCACCCATCTCCGCCAGGGCAGGAAGTTCGGGCAGCACAGTGCACACCCCTGCTTCCTGGAGCTGTGGGTGCCGTCTTTCCGGGTGGGAAAGATCAAGTTAAGAAATCGTGCAAGGAAAAGACTACACACACTATTTTAAAACAAACAGGAAGTTGCAATGGCCTCTTTGGGCAAAGACACGTCTATTTCATGAGAATCTTGCTCTGGATTCCCATAAACTGTGTACACTGAGTGCCCCGCCCTCGGCGAGGGCCTGCGACCCGGGTCCCTGTGATGAGACGGGGTCCCTGCTCCCACCCAGCCCCCAGGCTAGTGTGGCAGACTCGCAAGGAAGCGCTGCAGGCCCATCTGCTGTGACAGTCATCCCCCTTCACCCGTGGCTTCGCTTTTTCAGGTTTCAGTTACTGTGGTGAACCGTGGCCCAAAAATACCAGGCGGAAAATTCCAGAAACAAATGATTTGTTTTCAATAGTGTGTTGTTCTGAGTAATGTGATAAAAATCTCAGGCTGTTCACGCCATCCGTTCTTCCCGCTCGGGACCTACATTGTCCCTTTGTCCAGCGCATCCACGCTGTGCTCACTGTGGCTGGGGATTGCTTAGCAGCTGTCTCGGTCTCAGACCGACTGTCCCTGTGTCACAGAGCTTGTTTCCAGTAACCCTTATTGTGCTGAATAACGGCCTCAAGGCGTGAGAGTGGCATTGGTGACCATTCAGACATGCCAGAGAGAAGCTGTACAGTGCGTCCATCCATGAAACACGAAGGGACGTCCGCGCAGGAAAAACCAGGGTATGGGTAGGGTTGGTACTATTCGCAACTCCAGGAATCCACTGGGGGTGCTGGGGATGTATCTGCTACAGAAGAGGGGGCACTACTACACAGATAGAGGGGGAAGCAGGTTCCTGGGACTCAGAATCTCGGTGACCCGAGTCTGGCCAGGTGTAGTGGGCTTTTGATGGTCATCTCTGCCTGCCCTCAGTCAGACATCCTCTGAGATCTGCACACAGGACCCTACACCTTGGACACCATGGGTTCAGCTCTAGCTTCAGGTAGAAATGGACCCTGTTGTGCCTAAACCGATTGTCCCCTGGCCACAGCCATTTGTCAGTGGCTGGGTATGTGGTCCATCTGAGTGAGTGTTGGGATTTTGCTTGGAGACAGGGACACTCACCTGCTCCTTTTCTGGATATAAGAGATAAATATGTAGTCGGGGCAGATTCTGGGAGCCACCTTGAGACCACAAGGAAGCTGGCTTTAGGATAAAGATAACGTGAAAGGCAGAGCAGAGAGAAAGAAACCAGGTCCTTAGTGACAATTTTGAGCCGCTGGGTCAAACCAGCTGTGAGATACACCCTACTTCTGGACTTACCACCTTGTGTGAACGGTGCATTCCTTTTTCATTGACCCCATTTGAGGCAGCTTTTGTTGTTGTCCCTTCACTTCCAACAGAAGGTCCAAAATGATGTAGGCTCCTGCTCCCAGAAGCCGCGGACACGTGAGATGGATCTAGAAGCGCGTGCTCCAGAGCGACCCAAAGCCTTCTTTTCTGATTTAAGCCTCTATCCAGCGAACACGCGCAGAGCGGTGACGGTGTTCCAGGCCCTCGGCAGCAGCTGGGACGCCCAGGTGAACAGGACACGGTCCCCTGACAGAGCTCACACCTGTTGGACATCCAGACGGGCGCACTGCCTGCTGCAGTGGAGGGGTGCGTGGAGGGCTCCGTGCACAGAGGTGGGGGGCGGCCCCTTGTGAAGGTCAACGAGGCTGCATGGAGCGGACGCTGGTGGTTCTGGCTGCCTGACCAGCTTTCACTCCGCTCCCCTGGCTTTCCTGAGAGCCGCTCCCTCCCACTGCCAGCTCTCTCTCCTGGCCATTCAGGTGGGACCAGGCGCGGTCAGTCAGGGCCTTTCTCCCCTCTCCCACCGGGATTCAGTCAAGGACTGGCTTCTGGGCTGGGCAGGGGGATGGAGAGTTTGGGGTTTCTTATGTTGACGTTGTTCCGAGAAAGACACAGACACGGAGTGTGCGAGCAGCCCCCGGTAGGCACCCAGAGGGAGCTGGGGAGAGCAAGCAAGGTGGGCAGGAAGAAGGGGAGGGGCAGCCAGAGCTAAGCAGCCAGCTTTCCCTCAGAGAAGGACCTTGACTGGCATGGCTTCCGTTCCCAGGACCGGCTACAGGACTTGTGGAGCCCAGGGGAAAAGGAAAAGGCTGGGCCCTTTAAAAGCCATTATGCGGAGTTTCGAGATCGCCAGTCCAGAGCTTTAGGGCCGGTGCGGCCCCGCGAGACAGTGGCTGCACATCCGTGGAGTCGCCCTGCCTGCACCACCCCAGTGTCGGAAAGAGCTTCATGCCGTTTTCAGACTGTTCACGAGGTGGCTCAGGGAAGCGCCCAAGAGCACAGCCGGCGTCCCATCCCAGGATCTCAGAGTCATCTCTCCTTTCTGGACTTTGGTTCCCTCATCCGTAAAATGGGGGTAACAATAGGGCCATTGTGAGGATTAAATGAGTCCATGTGTAAATTGCTTAGGAGGGTTTGCTGTTGTTTACACGTGTATTCTTTATGGTGAACACTTGTCTATACCTTCTTGGTCCACATCAGGGCCTCCCCAGCTGCCCCTTCCCAGTTCTGGCTGCTCAGCTGACTCAAGAGGACTGCCATGTCTACAAGGCGGGATGGGTGCCCAGACCGTCCCACTCAGCTTCTCTCCCCATAAAAGTGGGCCAGGTGCGCAGGGGCTGTGGGGCCACTCCTGCCAGGAGCACTCAGCTGCGGTTGCTGGGAATGTCGCCTGTAAACCTGCAGCTCTGACCACTAAGCTGTTCTCTCCGGAGAGCTGAGGTGGGGAAGGCTGCCAGGCCTGCCAGAGAGAGGTCGGAGGGTAAGTGTGTCGGCTGCACCAGCCCAGCTGAGAAGGGAAGGCGGGTGGTGGGAGTGGAGGGAAGCAGGTCCTTTCCTCCACCACCAGGACAGTGGGGTGGGAGGGGCCGCGTCATGGAGATCTGGGCAGGAGGTGGGTATGGGACCCACTACGGGGTCTCCTCAGCCTTCTCCAGGCCAACCCTTGGAGGGGAGGTGGGGCACTCAGCTCACTTGGGATGCCCTAGTTCTGGATTCTTTTTTTTAAAAGATTTTATTTATTTATTTTTAGAGAGAAGAGAAGGGAAGGAGAAAAGGAGAGAAACATCAATGTGTAGTTGTACTCAGTTCTGGAGACTGGCCTGCAACCCAGGCATGTGCCTGACTGGGAATCGAACCAGCAACGCTTTGGTTGGCAGGCCTGCGCTCAATCCACTGAGCTACACCAGCCAGGGCTTAGTTCTTGATTCTTGGCCTGGCTTTGCCACTGGCTGACCCCAACCAAGCTCTCAGCAATACCCATCTGTTAAATGGGATTAAGACTCTTTAGTTCAACAGAGATTTTCTGAGAAGCAGAAGTATTCCGAGAGAGCAAGTGTGTGTGTGAGAGAGAAACAGAGAGAGACACACACAGAGAGACAGAGAGACAGACAGAGACAGGGAGAGAGACAGACAGAGATGGACAGAGACAGAGAATGGCAGAGACAGACACAGGGAGTAAGAAACAAACAGAGAAGAAGAGTCGGGGAGCAGACGGAGAAGTGCAGAAGCCAGGGGAGCCCGTGTGCACACTGAGAGGTGCTTTACCTCTCCTAACAGTGCTCTTGTTTCGGGAAAGGGGAGCTCTGGGCCCTGCTCCCTGGGTGGGGGCCCCTCCCCTTCCCCCCAGGCCAGGGCACCGGGGGCCAGCAAGCCGGTTTCTAGGTCAGGAGCCTTCCTTCAAAGCGAGGCGGTGAGAGGGCCTCCCCGCACCAGAGCACTGAGCTGGACACATCCCTCGAGGTCATCCTCTGAGTCCCCTCGGGGCTGCACGCTGGCAGGGGTGTGGAAGGTCAGGGCAAGCTGTTTCTCAAGGACTTGACTATCCCCCTGGGTGTGTTTCTCAGCCAGTGGCCCCCAGCTGACCCTGGCTTCTGGGCCCCCAGACTCAGGCACCTTGAGGAAGAATAGCAAACAAGCCCGGATTCCAGCAGGCATGGGGCCAATGTATGACCTTGGAGTGTTTGCTTTTTTAAACTTAAAAAATATACAATTTTAATTTTCATCATGAAAACAATTGTGCTCTTAGAACTTCCAGGCGGCCCCTGAGTTGGCCAGTTCCTCATTTAGGCTGCCTCTCAAGAGGGAACGCTGCAAAAATACAATTACCGAGGCAACAATGGACTGGGGTTATATTTAACTTGGGCCGGGCGCGGGAGCCCGCGCTGCACCACCTGGCTGGTTCCTCTCCCTCCTGTCTCAGTGCACACCTTCCTGTCCCTCTGTCTGTCTGCTTCCCTCGGTCTCCTAGCCATCCGCACCCCAGAGGAAAACTGGGCGAGTCCCTCCCAGGACAGGGACACACCCATCCTTCCCTTCCCCCTACCCCCAGATCCTTCAAGCCGCCCCTCACCCCTTAACTTAGGTCACTCCTGAGTCAGAGACGTCACCGAGTGAGATGGGCATACTTGGGGGTGGGGTTTTCTGAAAGAAAGCCATCCAGGCCTTAATTGCCTTCAGACCCGAGAACCTCTTCACCCTTCGTGCTTCCTGCTCACAAGGGACCTCCACTGTCCTGGTCTTGCTTCAACTTCATAATGATCATTTGAGGCAGGCCCATTCTGCAGATGAACAAATTGAGGGTTAGAGAAGTTAAGTCGTCGAGTCACAAGAGGTCCCATGAGAGTGACGTCCAGTGGCTGGGAGGAGGCCCTCTTCAGCCGAGGGCATGTTCTTGGCAGGCGGTGCCCAAGGGAAGGTTGTGCAGTGCATTCAGATGAGGGCCAGGGCGGTGGAGACAGGACAGGGGGGGCCTCACACAGGAAGCTCATCACTCCCTCAGAAAGGCCTTCCCAGTCTCCCCACAAGGTCAGACCGCCCTCCTCCCGCCTCCCACAGCTCCCTGACTTTTCTCTCATTCAACTTTATGTTTATCCCTGTGGCTATTGTTCACTCTGTCTCTTCTAAGATGCTATGGACTTCTTGTGGACAGGGAAATCCTTCTGGGCCCCATGACTAATTTCATGGCTCTCCCTCTTGGATGACAAAGGGCTACTTGAAATCCAGACACATTTAGAGTGGGTGTTCATAGATCAACCAGGCCCACCTTGGCCAGCCTTTGGGCTGGGGAATGGGAAGTGTGAGACTTGGAATGCATCGCATTCACAGACGAGGCTCGTTACACCCTGGCACCCTGTGCACACCCTATTCAAACCCAATTTCTCAGGGATCCTCTGCTTGGAGGCTGTAATCCCCGGTTTTGAATGCTCTTCCTTGGAGTTTTCCTGCCAAAGGGCTCCTTCCGACTGCAACAGCATCTTGAGTGTTCCTGGGGGGAGAGGGTTGAAGGTGGAGGGAGTGATGGGGGGAATGTGGGGTGGGGAGAGGTTGGTAGCAATGACAGGGGTATAGACAGGGGTGCGGCTGCCTTGGTGGTGACTGGCCAGAGGTGAAATGGAGAGATCTACCAAGTCCGACTAGGACCTCCCAGTGGATCGTGACCAGTCGGTGGTGTGGGTGTTTACCTGAACGCAAGGTGGATTAAAGACTGAGCTCACGCCCTTCTCCCAGGTGCTAAGTGCGGCTTCCTGGGGGGCCAGACCAGCAAGCGTGAAATGGCTGCACCGGCTGCACCGGTGTTCAGAGGGAGAGAATGATGAGGCTGTGGCTCCCACTGTCCCAGGGAGAGGCCAGCCCAGGAGGGAGGAGGGCAGAGGCGCGCTCCCGAGAGCACTCAGCTGGAGACCCCAATGTGCCCAGCCCGTGGAGCCTTGCAGCTGGTCCACCACAACTCAGCCCTTTCTCAAGGTCCACAGAAAGGGTTTTTGAGAATAGACTGCTAACAAGTGCAAATAAGTGAGAACCGGGAGGGCTCCCCAACCCTTAAATACACACAGGGAGAAAAATACATTTTAAAAGTGGCCCCACTGAACGTGCCCTGGGCTCATTCCAACCAAAGTACCAGACAAATAGTCCACAGCCCTTGACACGCTGGAAACTCCGCCAGCTCTGCCCTCCCTGGTTACTCGTAACTCCGAGGAGCTGGCCGCAGCCGTCAGGTTTGACTAATAGCACCTGGGCCGCGTGAAGCCTTGCTCAGTTCAGCTGGCGCAGACCCCCTGGAACCCTCTTCCCCTGTCCAGCTTCTCGCAGCTTCCCCAGCCTGGATCTAATAGAAACGCCTTGTCCTTATAGAGCACTCAGCTCCAAGGGGCTTTACCGGCATAATCTAATGGAGGGGAGCCGAAGGGTGGGTTGCAGTGCACAGGGATCATCTCTTTTACTGGGAGGGATGCTAGGTAGGACACTCAGAGATGCCGGAATGCCAGTGCCAGGTGCCTAAAGCCCTTTGACTTGCCTCTACCTCCCCAGCCTCTGTCTCCAATGCCAGCCCTTGTTTTCAGGCCACTGGCACGTGCTGGGTCCCCTCACATGTGCTGTCATTGTGCTCCTTGGTGCGGGCCAGAGCATGGGGTCCCAGAGGGGCTGCCACTTGCTGAAGATGAACTGAGCAGTGAGAGCAGGGGTCAAATCCAGCCTGAGCTTGTTTCATGACATCCTAAAAAAAGAACAGAGCATCGAACAGGACGGACAGAGGTGGGCTCTGGGAGAAGCTTTTGCGTCGTTGGAGGTGTGTGGGCTGGCGAGTGTGTCCGGACAGAAGGATGTGCACAAGAGCATGTGCAAAGGGGCACATGGGCCAGGACAGGGCTGTCCCTGTTAACCAGACAGAAGGGAAGCCAGGGTGGCAGGGGGCGGGGAAAGCCAGGGGGTGGAGCATGAGCTGGAGAAGGGACAGGTCCCAGAGGTGGATAGGACAGGCAATGTAAATAAAGCTGAGGTGGTATTCTGGTCCACCAGGCCGGCACGGGGACCTAGGTCCTTATTATCTGCTTCTCACTTTTGCAGTGAACCTGTTTTGGCTGTGTCAGCCTCACCTGTCACCTTTGTCCTATGCCTAGTACAAGTTCCTGCCAGGTGGGATGATTATAAATGAGTGTTAAACGACCAGACCTTGGGGGACACTGTGACACGGGGCTTTGGAAGCCTGGCCAGGCAGCTGATAAGTGAGAGGGTATTGATTTTAACCAAAGGATCCCTGAATACACAGTGGAAACCTAACTCTCCCAGCTGGTCCTCGCAGCTTCATTTTTTATGCCCAAGAACCAGGCTAACAAAAGTAGCTACTATTTATTAATCATTTGTTAGGCACCAGAAAACCTACAAACCATTATTTTAATTCAGTCCTCACAACCACCTTATGAGATAGGCTCAGAGAGGGTAGGTAAGTTTCCTAAGGTCACACAGCTAGAATATTGTGACTACAGCTAGAAAATTATGGCTCCCAAGGAGAGAACCCTTTCAAAACCCCCTGCCACCGAGTAGCTATGGGGCAACGTATGTGTTGTCTCAGAAACTGAATTTAATTGGGTCTTGAAGTGTGGGTGGGATTGTATCTGTCGAGATGAACCACTAGCCACCGAGATCTCTCCAGGCTGGGATGGGGGTGGGGGCGGTAGAGAGGAGAGCAGCTCACCAGCCGAAGGCTCTGCTCTGAAGCGGGGTGTGAGGTAGAACAGGTAACTAGAGGCGGTGCTGTTGCTGCGTTTGGACATGAGGCACAGTGGGGAGCCCCTGTGGGTTCTGGAGTGAGGAGAGAGGAAAGGGCTGTTGGATGTTGGCTCTAAGCGCTGTGGGGAGGGGAGGAGATGGGACAGACTAGAGGAAGAGAGGCCAAGGGGAGGTTGAGGCAGAGAAGAAAAAATAAAGTAGACAGAGAGAAGGAGGGGGAGGAGGCGCAGGGAGAGGGGAGCCCACCAATAAGTGGTAATTGCTACCATTTGTACACGGTATTTCACCAAGCCACTGCACACACACTCGCATTATCTCATTGGACTAAGGCCTCAGAACAGGCCTATGGAGTAAGAAGGAGGAATCCTGCTTGCTGAGTGCTGCTCCACGCCAGGTACTCCATGTGCATTTCCTGCGGCCCTGTCAACAGCCCCAGAGGGTGAGAGACATCTCCTCTCTACAGATGATACAGCTGCAGATCTGGTGGGTGAAGGAACTTTCCCAAGATGGCAGCTCAGAGCTGGGGTTTGAACCCAGGCCCGTCCAGGTCCACCGCTTAGGTCTGCCCCATTGTTCCAGATTCTAGCCCATTTACAGATGAGGCAGCTGAGTCTCAGAGAGGTCCCGAGATGCTTTAGGTCCAGTGAGCATCTTCGCAGCTGCTATTCTATCTGCTTTCAGCTGCATTCTATCTGCTTGGCCTTAGGGGTTTGGATAGCGTAAGGCCCCTTTCCTACCAAGACCCTGGGTTTGTTCTTATGGGTCCCTGTGATTTCTCAAATGGATGGCGGCCCCACTGATCACCCTGGGGGCAGCTCTTCCAGAGGCCTGAAGTCGGGCCTCGAGGCCCATGAGAAAGCCTTGGGGAGTGGAAAGAGGCCTTTGAGAGAAGACAAACTCCAGATCACTTCTGGCTTTGCCAAATGTGTGTCAGAGCTTGGCACTGTGAGGGACGGAGGGCTCTTTGGTGGGTCTCAGGCCCAAATGGTAAGAAAGCTCCAGGGGCGTAAGAATGTGAGAGGGGCCAAGGCAGGGGGCGGGCGTGCGGCCAGACCAGCCAAGGGCTGGTCAAGGGAGAAGGCGTGGGTGGAGGTGGCAACCCTGGGCCTTGTCGGGGGTCATGTTTGGCCCCACCACACACATCAGGCTCTTGAGAACCTCTTGGCCAGCTCTCCCGGCTGCTGCCCTTGGCTGGAGGTTGGGATTCTGGAGCTCAGCAGGGCCTGCAGAAGGTGGAGGCTTGTGGCTCCAGGAGCACATGTGTCTTCCCAGCAGATGACTAATGGGAGCCTCTGAGAAGCAGGCCCTGGGGCACGAGGGGTGGGTGGGTCCGCTTGGCAGCGGAGTCCCCTGCTTGGCCATTCGGAGGGGTTCCATAAATATTTGTTGATTAACTCACAAGACGCCTACTCTAGTTGAATGTTGTGAAGAAAGAAAGTGTATTGAATGATGTATTCAAGGCAGACATCAGAGAGTCTTTGAAGGACCGGCCACAAGGAACAGAGAATGGTTGTCATTGGCGTCTTTATAATATCAGCAGAAACAAACTGAGCTTTTTCTGGGGGGTCAGCATGCTTAAAACCTGTTTGTTCTCTTCTGTATCTGGAAGCGTCCTCCTTGGAGCCTGTTTGTAAGGGTCTGGAATCTCAGCAGCAAGCCTTTGCTTATCAGAGGGAAGCTGCAGGCTGGCTCTGGCCAAAAGAGCTCACTTGGCTCCCAGCCTGTGGCTGTCCAGTAGACGTGAGGAGCTGCAGCCCTGTGTGTGTTCGTGTGCCATCCTCCAGCTGCCGGGCTGCCTGAGCACGGACAGCCGTCCTTCCCTCATAGCAGGGCCCCAGTCCTTCCACATGGGCCTCAGGTGAGCTGGGCCAGTGATGGGGCTTGACTCTTCTGACCGCCTCACCTGCCTGTCCAGCTGGGGTACAGGCTAGGATGATGACAGTGAGGTGGGGGCTGGGGCAGGACAGGTCACCAAGCCTACCCTGGATGGACAGAATTCTGTGTCACGGGGGCTGGGCTGGATCCTAAGCCCACTTGTGCTCTGTGGCTCCTTATCTCATTCCCCGGCGTACTCGGAGGCCTCTCTGGTATGTGACCAGGCCAGGGATTGATATCCTGATGGTCCTGCTCTCACTGTGGGAAGACAGACCGTCCTAGAACCCTGACTGTGGATGGACAGAGCTTCTGCCAGAGAGCCAGAGTGTTTTCAGTGCAGCCCTCCTGCCCGTGACTTCTGGCCAGTAATTTACCTTTTGCCAAAGAGAACCCCAAAAGCGCTTTCCCACTAGGGTGTTGTGAAGCTCAGAGGAGATTACAAATAATAATAGCTAATATTTGTCTTATTGATTTCCAGCCTTGAACGGGGTGGGAAGTCCCACTTAGTCTGATCAAGCACCTGCTCCTGAAGAAAAAGGAGTCAGGAGATATCCTGCAGACCCTGCCTTTGCTGCCCACCCAGGCGCCCAGGAAACCTGGCAGAGGCAGGCAAGGGGGGCACAGGCAGGAAGTACAGCATCGGGTTTAGGGGCACTGGCTAGGTCAAGCATCAGGGTTCAAAGGACAACCCCACCTCTTCTCAGACTTTACACACATTGCTCACTCTTCTTTTTTTTTTAAATGTATTTTATTGATTATGCCATTACAGTTGTCCCATTCCCCCCTTCATTCCCCTCCACCATACACACCCCTCCCCCACCATTCCTCCCCTTTTGTTCATGTCCATGTGTCACAAGTTCTGTAGATTCTGTATTTCCCATAGTATTCCTGCCCTCCCCACTGTCTATTTTCTACCTACCGTCTATGCTACTTATTCTCTGTACCTTCTCTCCCCTTCTCATCCTCCCACTCCCCTGTTGCTAACCCTCCATGTGATCTCCATTTCTATGGTTCNAGCAATCTTGGCTGTAGGTCTTTGGATTTCATGACTTGGAATACTTCTTTCCAGCCCCTTCTTGCCTGTAAGGTCTCTTTTGAGAAATCCGCTGACAGTCTGATGGGTACTCCTTTGTAGGTGACTGTCCCCTTATCCCTTGCTGCTTCTAGGATTCTCTCCTTCATTTTAGTCTTGGCTAATGTAATTATGATGTGCCTTGGTGTGTTCCTTCTTGGGTCCAACTTCTTTGGAACTCTCTGAGCTTCCTGGATTTCCTGGAAGTCTATTTCCTTTGCCAGATTGGAGAAGTTCTCCTTTATTATTTGTTCAAATAAGTTTTCCACTCATGGCTATTTCTTTTCCCCTTCTGGTACCCCTATAATTTGGATGTTGGAACATTTAAAGATGTCCTGGAGGTTCCTAAGCCTCTCCTCATTTTTTTGAATTCTTGATTCTTCCTTCTTTTCTGTTTGGTCATTTCTTTCTTCCTTGTGGTCCACTCCCTTGATTTGAGTCCCAGTTTCCTTTCCATCACTGTTGGTTTCCTGTGCATCTCCCTTCATTTCAATCAGTTTAGCCTTCATATGTTCCTCTAATTTGTGGCTAAAATCAACGAATTCTGTGAGCATCCTGATCACCAGTATTTTGAACTGTGCATCTGAAAGGCTGGCTGTTTCTTGGTCACTTAGAATTATAGGCTCTGGGGCTTTGAGCTGTTCTTGAGTCATAATGTTTGGTCTGTTCGTGCCTGTTATGTATGAGGGATGGAGCCTTAGGTGTTCACCAGGGTGGGGCGACCCAGTGGCTGGGTTGTGACACTGTATGCGGGGGCGGGGTCAGAGAGGGGGAAAAAATGGCGCTTTGCTCTGCTCCGTGCTCTCTCAGATTTCTGTCCCCTCTGTGGCTTCCCACAAGCAAATTGGGCCCTTCTGGTGCTGGTTCCTGGGTGTGGGGGCCCATGTACTCCCCAGGACCCTGTGGGTCTCTCCAATGAACTCTCTGTGAGCCTGGGAGCTGCTCGAGCTGCTCGCAGCCCCTCAACCCCGAGAAAGTCTTTTCAATTGGTGCTTTTAGGCTCTAATCCCCATCGCTAAGGCCCTAGCCTGAGCGGTCTGTCTCACTGTTCGCTCCTTCGCTTGGTTTATCTGCATGTGAATGTGTGACCGCAGTCAGCCAGCCACCCTACGCCCTCACTGGGTCTGCCTGTCACCACCCCACACCTGGGATCCACCAACCGCCTCTGCTCCTGGGTCGGTCGGACCGAACGGTCTTTCCAGGCCGACCCCACTCAGCCTCTGACTCAGCCCCTCTTACAGGTCTGACTGAGTGGTTCGTTGTCGGACTTCCATACAGTTCAATTTTCCCTGTTTTGGCTGCGTTTTAGTTTCTAAAACTTAGCTGTCTTTAAATTTAGTTGTGGGAGGGGCACAGTGTTTCCACCTACACCTCTATCTTGGCCGGAAATCCCATTGCTCACTCTTCTAAACCGCACCTTTCTCATCTCCAGTGAGCACAATGGCAGTGCGTAAGTCCCCGCACTGCGGTGTGTGGGTCAATGAGATGCCATCTGCCAGACAACGTTTTAAAAGAGCAGCTGGTGTTTTTCCCCACTGTATTTCCTTCCTTTTCCATTCTTCTCTGTCCATGCCCCAGGCCCTGCTGTGCTCGCTGCCTCAGGGAAAGGATGTGACAGAAAGGGGCAAAGGGACATAGAAGGAGACTGTCCCCGAGATTTATGTATGAAAGCCTCGACCACAAGGGACACTGCAAAGGCACCGGGGCTGAGGGTAAGCATCCTGGGTAAGAACCCCACGCCCCAGACAGAAAAACGCCCCTGGAGAGAACGGCAGAGGCACAGTGTCACGGCTGGGTCCCGGGGAAAGGCCACGTTCCACTTGAGATCTGGAGTCTGGGAGCAGCGGGAACCTCTCCTTCTGGGGAGAACCTTGGGGAGGGCCTTGCTGCGTGTTTGCAGAAAAGGTCACAGAAGAAAAGTGTTTGCAGGGTGACAAGGTCACATTCTTCAGTGGCCCCATTGTGAGTTCTGCCCCACTGGGCTGTGGAAGCAGCAGATGGGTCCCTGGTATGAGAGTAGCCCAGACACCTGGAGAGGCTCCCCAGCCCTCCCAGCCTGGTGGGACCACGAAGACAGGACCACAGGCTTCCTCCACCGTGGCCGAGTAGACTCATGACGTGGGACTCTCACTGAAACCCTGTCTCTCCTGGCAGCCCTCCTCCTCCCACTCGTGAGAGTTCAGACACCCCCTGGGGAGAGGGTGTGAAAGTTGGGTTGTCTGAGATTAGCAAAACTGTGGGGACAGTAAGAAGGTCAGTAGTTGCCAGGGGTTGCGGGGAGGGAAGAATGAATGGTGGGAACACAGATTTTTAGGGCAGTGAAACTATTCTCTATACTTAATGGTGATACACGTCATTAAGCATTTGTCAAAACCCACAGAGTGCACAACGCCAAGAGTGAGCCCTAATGTAAACTGTGACCGCTGGACACTAATGACATGTCAGGGCGGGGGGGTTGTCGATTACAACAGACACACCACTGCGGTGCAATGCGGACGGGTGGGGGGGGCTGTGCACACGTGGGGGCCGCCGGGGGCACGGGGTCTACTCAGTTTTGTCCGCGCCGTCTACTCAGTTTTGCTATGAACCTGAAACTGCTCTAAAAAGTAAAGCCAACAGTGTAAAAAAATCAACACGAGACAAACATTGCCTTTCAATATCCTGCTGCCCTTCTGAAGACCTCCTCTTTTACATTTTACAAACTGTGGTTGAAGTCACTGTTACTTGAGACTTGTTCTCTCTGACTGAAAGTGAAGTGAATTGAGTTCCAGCTCATTTAAGCCCTCTTTCTTTCTTTCTACACACAATGGGGTTTGGTGTTCTGGGGGTGGTGCGGTGGGGCTGAGTGTGGAGGTGGGGGGGCACTTGTGTTAGGTGATGATGGTGGTGGTGCCGCTGTTAGTTTGGGCATCGTGGTGTGGTGGTGGTGGAGGTGGTGTTGGGCCTGGTGACAGTGATCGTGGGGGTGAGGGCGGAGGTGGTAGGGGGAGGTGTCAGGAGGAGTGGTGGTGAGGGAGGGATTTCTGTAGATGGTCTCGGGTTCCTTTCAGATCTGCTCTTCTGTGCTCTTTGATTTCTGCTGCCGTTTGTGTGGGCAATGGTTGTGCACCGAGGCTACCCGTGGAACAGGAGAAAGGAAGAGATTAAGAGCTAGCGTTGTCGAGTGCCTTCACTCACTATAATTCTCTTTGTAAGTTTTACATTTGCCTTGTGAGAGCCTCTCCTGTTCTACTGTATTTGTGGAGTAGGAAAAAAGGTTGAATTGGGGGCGCATGATTGGTCAGAGTCCATCAGACAGCCACCTCTTCTACCAGACTCCCAGAATTGAGATGGAAGGAACAGCACTGTGTAAGAACTTTGCCACGGGTCTCAAAAAGGAACAAATGGCACACTCACATTGGGATAATTAGAGGTTTAATTTACAAAGGGATGTTTGTGGAGGTGTGGCCGGGGTGGAGGGGGTACATAATGGATGGTGAAGAAACCTGGGCTGGTAACATGGGTCACCATCCCCGGCCTGCTTGCGGGAGGGAGAGGTGGCCAGCGCCCAGGAGGGACTCTGCATGTGCGGGGAGCCGGCGTGAGAGGGGCTGCTGGGGAGCATCGCAGCTGGCAGAGGAGACTCTGTAGGGGAGGGGCCAGGTCCTCCGACCTCACTCTCCCCCATCTCTCCAGCCTCCTACACGCACTCCCCATTGTCCAAGCTGTTAACCTAAACACGAAAGGCCTTTCAAAGGGAGAGGCAGCAAGCATTTGTCTGAAATTAAAAAGTACAAGCTATCCAGGAAGTGCTGATTCCAGTAGAAACCCAAACGATGTTCCAGTTAGGACGCAGAGGCAGCGGGTCGCGGCGAGAAGAGGGGAGGGAGCAGTCACAGCAGCTGCAGGAGGAAGGCGTTCCCGTCGCTGTGGAAACCCAGCGCAGTGATGCTGATCCCGAAGAAGGTTTAGGACGGTTTTTCAACTACAGTTTATATTCAATATCATTTTGTATTAGTTTTGGGTGTGCAGCACAGTGGTTAGACAATCGCAGGCTTTGCAAAGGGTTGCCCTGATACGTCCAGTACCCACCTGGCACCACACGGAGTTATTACAGTATCACTGATTGTGTTTCCTGTGCTGGACTTTACATCCCTACGACTATTTTATAACTGCCAATCTGTACTTCTCAATAAGAATGCTTTTTAAAATTTCAGTCTGGTAATCAGTCCCACAATCACAATATCCACTTTTTTGTTATCCTTGCAAATAGTTCTTTGGGACACAGTGTTGCTTTAGGACTAGTCCAAAGGTTATTTTGCCCTGTTTTAACATTCCAAAGGTTAGAGCATACGATGTGCTAGGCAGTTCCTCTGGGATGGCAGCTCTGACTCCATTTTAAAGTGGACGTTTTGTGTGTGTGTGTGTGTGTGTGTGTGTGTGTGTCTCCCGAGCACAACCTGGGAGCACACCAAGGTGGTTTGTGCTGAGTGGTCTCCTGGGCACAAAGTAAAACGAAGTCAGGAGAAGAATGGACCTGGCAGGGCAAACAGGAGACACCAGCCAATACGTGATTCAATTACGGCCAATTCCTCCATTCAATGCACGTTTCTGAACATCTGTGATGTGCCAGCTGTGTCTGAACACGGCAGACAAGGTCATGTCCTCATGGAACATTCAGTAGGCTAAGGGGTTGGGTGTGACATCAGGGCTACTGGGCCCAACCTTGGGAGGGCCGTTGGGTTCGGAGTAGCTGCTCAGCCTGACCTCCCTCCGCCCTCAGTGTGCATCTCATCACGTGGTCAAGTGGGCCGGGGCCAAGGTTGCCACACCTGTGCCCCTTTTCCTACTTCTGACCAGGGAACACCCACTCCCCTGCACCGCAGGGCTTTATTTGAGAAACTCACGCCACCCGTAAAGACAGGCCTGCATTCTGAGAAATGGGTCGTTAGGTGACTGCATCATCGTGCCATCGTGAGAGAGTGGGTAAAGCCCACTGCACACCCGGGCTCTATCTGAGGTACAGTCTATGGATGGCTTTTAGGCCTGTACAGCTCGTTTCTGTACTGAATACTGTAGACAACTGTAACACGAGGGTATCTGTATATCCAAACATAGAAAAGGCACAGTAAAAATATGGCATAAATGATACAGAACAGCATGCCTGTACCAGGCACGAATCATGAATGGAGCTTGCAGGGCCAGAAGGCATGCTGGGCGAGTCAGTGAGCGAAGGCGAGGGACTGTGAAGACCCAGGGCACTGCCGTGTGGTACGCTGCTGTTGGCTTCATGAGCACTGTATACTTACGCTGCACCAAATTTATTTAAATTTTTTTCTTCAATAATAAATTGGCCTTAGTTTATTGTAACCTTTTTACTTTATAAACTTTTAAGTGGTTTTTAACTTTTTGACCCTTTTGTGATAACATTTAGCTTAAAATATAAACACAGTGTACAGCTGTACAAAAATATTTTTTATACTCTTATTCCATATCAGCAGCTATGAGTAATGTGTTGCATGAACTTACGAGGTTGATGGTGTCACTAGGCGATAGGCACTTCTCAGCTCCATTATAGTCTTATGGGACTACTGTCACATGTACAGGCCGTCGCCGATGAGGTGTCCTTATGTGCTGCATGACTGTCGTCTCCTGGGTCTGGGCCCTGACCCCTAGTGCAGGAGCAAGGAGCTCTGGGGCCCCACAACTGGAAGGCTGCCTTGCGCTCAGAGAGCCCTTGCAGCAACAGGTTCTTGATCGGCGTTTCAGGCGTGAATGATCAGTGGTTTTAGCTCTCATGAAACATATGCTCTTTCTTTCTACTTTGTTTGTGCTTCCTATTTACCTTTCCCCCCAAAACTTGCTGTGCCTTTGGCCCAAGTCCCACGTCCCCCGGGACACCCTCATGGTCTCCAGTGCACAGCAGCCCCGGCCTTCTGTCCTGATGATGGCCTCACAGTTGTCCTTTGTGTGTACCACAGGGGCCACCTCCTCGGTCAGCTGTGAGCTGGACTTCAAATCCAGGAGTGAGTTTCAGGGCCCTATCTTATATCTCCTCCGTGTTCCCAACCAGCCACTGCCCAGCCCTGTATTAGGTGACGTGAAAATAGTGACAACAGCATTAACAGGCAGTCTCTGAGCACACACTCTGACCAGGGACACGCAGAGTCCCTTGACTTGGATTACCATTAAATTTTCCCAACAACCCCATGAGGCCGTAGCATGGCATTCTCATTTAATGGACATGTAAACAGGTTCAGAGAGCCTGTCAGTGACTGGTCAAACCCCCACAGCTGGTAAGCAGTGGAGCCTGGCCTCGAACCCAGGCCGTCTGGTTCCCGCCTGCTCTCATAACCCCATTATGAGCTATCTCTGTGTCTCTACCTTTTGGCTTTTCCCTTCCTACTATCTACATCTTTCCTTCCCCACTGAGCATCTAGAGCAGATCTGGGCACCTAGAAGGTGCTTAATAAATGTATATAGGTTGGTTGTTAGACGAGGTACGTGTGAACGATCAATGCTCACGAGACTCTGGGGTTTCTATTAGCACCACAGCACAGGAAGGCTTTTGCAGCCAGACCTCACCCACAGGAGCCAGCATGTCACCCTCCAAGAGCCCGACAGCTCCTCTGTCTCCCAGACTGTGGAGCTGGCTGGGTTTCCAGCCCCCCCAGAACACTGCTCCTGACAGGCACCCTTTGCCTCCAGAGCAGAAATAACATGCAGAAAACCCAGGTCCCTCTCCCGAGCCCTCCGAACCAGAGAAGTGGGGGCCCATAAAGTTCAGTTATGAAGTGTCATGGTGTCTGAGACAACTGCTTCTTTATTGCGTAAGCACACACCAGAAATCTGCTCATTTCTGGGCAGGGCTAATGGAAAAAGAGACAGATTTTCCATGTATTTATTATGTGAAACATAGCATACGGGGGGAGGTACGACGATATGTAATTAGACATAAAACAAGCCAGACTTGAGGAATTGCCAAAAATCTGTGGCAGGATAATGAAACTGCTTTACAAGGCCTTGAGTGGTATCATTTCTTTCACAACCCGTCACTGTGATCGCCTGCTCTGGTAACCTGCTGAATGGAGAGCTTGCTGTGGAGACTCAGAGCTGGGGTTCACTTGGGGGCACGCCTGGCTGGGCACCATCCTTGAGTAATTCCTGTGTCCTTTCCAAGGCACGGATATATGCATCTTGAGGTCCTGGCAGCGAAGGAACTGGACAGAGGAGTGGGTGTGGAGGGGATGAGGCCCATCCGAGGCAGAGGGTGACGGGAGTGAGTCCCCTAATTCCCCAGCTGGGCTGGGCTGCACTGTCACCTTCTGTAACACACCAGCTGGGCCCACCAGCTGGACGGTGGCAGCTTCTAGTTTTGGCTCTGCTGGCATTTTGCTTTGCGACCTTCCCTAAACCACTGGAATTTCCGGGCCTCGGTTCCCTCCTCCGCAGGATGGGGAATGCGATTCATCCAAGACACCTATGCAGAGCGACACGTGCCAGGTGACTGGTGATGACAGTGTGGGAAAGATCTTGCCCTCCTGGCCCTTTCATGATGACCCATCTAGCATGTCATTTATCACCACAGGTTGGTTTCAGGTTTTTCATGAAAAGCATGCCGGAATAGATCCTTGTGTTTTTAAAAAATGTACAAGGTTTTATAAGCTGCATGCATTTCAGCAACAAAGTTGGAGGGGCACAGATTTGGTCACTTAGATTACTAAAAATATTTATTACAAGCAGATTGCTTTTCTCATATTAAAAGGAAAACATGTGGCTGGAAATATTTAGAGACTGGAAACTGGATTAAGCCAATTCTTAAGTCCTTATCAAAATAAGGTACCATTCAAGGAAAAGATATTTTGGAACTCAAAATTAGGGAAGGCTATACACAATTTCAATGGTGGGGAAAGAGAAAGAAACCCACATCGACTGAAATAAAGTCAGAATGATCATTTACATTTTACAATCTCTTATTAAGCACATAAAACAGTACTATTTAATTTATTTTCCCATGAACTTTTGTGGCATTCAGATCACAGCGTATCACTGACAAATCTTTTGCCTTCTTTCTGATCATCTGCACCTTTTGTACAATTCTTCAAGACAACATCCCCGTCCCACTGTTGAACTTCGAAGTTGGCCCGGGGCTGGGATGGGCCAGCAGGATTAAGGAGAGGGTTTCCACTCAGAATGTTTTCCACATGAATCCTTCCTACTTCAGCTTTATGTCCTCGTCCCTTCCTGGCCTGCTCTTCAGCTCTTTCTTTTTTAATTTTTTCCAATTCTGCAGGAGTCGCAGCATCACCGTTGTCGCTGTCCTCTTCAAAATCTTCGTCTTCCTCACCTGTTCGAGAGGATCACCTGCATGAAGGTTGGCAGCGGGAACCTGGTCTGACCAAGGTTTCTCTGACATGAAGAGGAGGTGGTGTGTTCTGGGACTGCATGGTCTCTATTTTTTCCCTCCTGCAACAGCTCTCTCTTCCACTCTCTTCCGGAAGCCGTGTGTCTGAACCTCTTCAGGGCACCCTGTGTGGTCTGTCTTGTATTATCTTTGTTTGAGAGAGCAGTCTCTACCTGTGTGTTGCTTTGAGAATTGGCCCAAATTTCCTGCTCCTTTTCTTCTCCACCTTTTTGCAGGTTTCAAAGCTGACCAAGCTGCTGTGGTCATCTTGTACGGTTGGCCGAGGTCCGATGCAGCAACCTCCGGCGATCACAAGGACACCATTGCAACTCTGGGGTTGTAGTGCACACACACGCCTGGCACTCAGCAGGTGTGCAAACTCTTCTTTGCCCTTGCCAAATCTGCCATCTTTCCTTCCTGAAGTTCCCGCACATCTCTCCCCAGCGCTTCCTTTTCCTCTGCAACTGCCCTGGTTCAGTCTCTCCGTGTTTCTTCCCGAAACCATTACAACAGCTTCCAACTCTGGCATGGGTGGGTGAGTCTTCTGTCTTCATCTTTGCATCCCCATCCCACATCCTCTCTCCATCTTTCCCTGTCCTGCTCCATGTCCCCTGAAACTGACCTCTGCTGTCTCTTCCATGGGGACTTTCTTGCCAGAAGCTCCGCCCACTGCCCTTGGAAAGCCCCAGGAAATGTGACAGGGGTTCTTCTTGCTCCATTCCTGCTCTGGGTCATGTCCTGTCGGTGATCTCCAAAGGCCTGCACTTCCTGCTCTCACGGGGTCTAATGACGTAATTGCCTGCCCTGGCCCTGCAGGCCAATGATGATGACAGCTTCCCACTGCTGGCTATGCCTGGGGTCTCTTCATCTCCCACTGGTCCCACCCTCCCCTCCCCAGGCAATGGGCTTGTTCATTCACTCATCAACTGAGCTCCCAGAGTTGCACGGTCTCCTGCCAGAATCCTCAGCGCACATGCTGTTCCTGCTTCCAGACTCTCCCCTTACCCGCTTCTGTTGACTGCACATGATTCTGGGTTCCCGAAGCTGATGTCTGTGTCTCTCCCATCCCGATTATGCTTGCCTCTCCGTCATCTTCATTCAGTGTAAAGGGGTTTCCAATCCTCCACCACTTGGCCAATGTTCTCTCCTATGATCTGCCTCTTTGCTCTGTTGCCTACCATCCCTGACAGAGCCAGCCACTCCACATTGCCAGATCTCCATGGCTCCACATCCTACCTGTCCTTGAAGGCTCAGCTAAAATGTCACCTCCCCAAAACCCCTCTCATTCCCGCTGGAAGCAGTCTTCACCTCATCTCAAATCCCCAGCGATGTTATCTGTTTCTCTCTTGGTCACTTATCACTTCCCCAACTTGTATTAGAATAGTTTATGCAGAGCCTCATCTTCCCTTCTGGGCTGGGTCTCGTCCATCTTGCTTTGACTCTGCGGCCTGATTAGGAAACGTGTGTGTTCTGGAGACAGCCGCGCAGCTTCAAAGCCCGGCTCTGCTGCTTTTTAGCCACAGGAAGTTGGTACATTATGTTACTTCTCCGAGTCTCACATCGCTCATCATAAAATGGAGGGGGTGGGAACCGTAACACCTGTCTTATAGGCTTTTTGGAGGATTACATGAATTAGTACATAGAGAACACACTTAGAAGGGGGTCTGGCACATAGCAAGTGCTTCATAAATGTCAGATCTCTTCTCTTCCTCATCTTATTGTCACTGTAAGTAGCACATGGATAATTAATTCCATGTGCTGCCAGAGACACTATGAGAACAGATGCAATGATAGAATCAAGCCTTAAAAACTTCCTCATTAGAATGATTTGGTTTACATTGGCCATGCAAGAGAATGTAACCGTTTCCAAAGCTAGATTCATGTCCAGCCCTGTCATTAAAACGATGGGCAAACTAATGCCCGGAGCCGCTGGGTGACTTGCCCAAGGCCACATAGTGAGTGACCAGAGATGGGCTTGAATGAAGCTTTCTTATTCCAACTGTTCTCCTTCTATGACTGTCAAGTTTCTGAATAGTTACAGTTTTAGAACTTCTAAGCCCCAAGGAAGGCGACTCCCAAGGGAACAGCGTGGCAAATAGGATCCCCCAGTGGAGGAGGGGCAAGGACCCACGCCCTGGGGTTCCCTGGGACTCACCGGACCTTCTTATGATTTGGGGTGGGATTCAAGGGTCTACAAACCCTGCCTCACATTTGTCTCCTGGAACTTCACATCTTGCTCTGGAGAACGGCTTACCCTCTGAGTAAATCCCCAAACGCTGGCATTTTAGGGACAGGCTGACGTAGAGTTGATGAAAGAAACAGTCGATGAAACAGACCAGTCGGAAAACTGAAAACAGATCTGATCTGATGTCATTTGGGCAACTATTGACCTTATCGTGGAGCCCAGAGCCCTGAGCTGGGGGGGGCAAGATTAAGCAAGAACATTTCAGAAAGAGTGCTCTTGTGCCTCAGCCACCAGGACCGTGGGGGTCATTCCTGTCCTTGTGGCGGGACTCTTGGGGGAGCCCCATGGGGCCAGCACGTGGGTGCGGCCTGTTATGAAGCCCCTTTGGCCACTAGCACCGATGACTCACAAACCAGTTGTGGTGCACGACACTCTCATTTCTCGGAGCTTGACTCCCCCTGTCGCGGCACCCGTGTGGCAGGGTCTGGGAGGGAGACTGGTGATGTGGGTCGAGTCCAGGCAGAGAGAACATGGAGGTGGCCTTGGATCTGGGGGCAGCATGGATGTTGGACCTCTCGCCTGGCCTCTGAGATCTCTGGAAAGTCTCCTAAACTGCCAAGGGTCACTTTTCCTCATCTTTAAGAGAGGACATTAATCCTTGCTCCAACCTCCTCAGAGTTATTGGGGGAAGGCGAAAAGACCGGAGATAGGGCCATGGAAAGGGTGGTGGTCTGAGTCACCCGAGAGAGGTGAATTCAAGTCCTGTTTCTACCACTGAGCACTGTGTGCCCTTGAGAAATTGAAAACCTCAGTTTCATTGTCTTCATCTTTACAAAAGGGTCACTGTGTGGACCAAACAGTGACGCATGTGAAGGACAGCACAGCACCTGTTCGTGTCAACACCAGCAAGACACAATGCCAGGCACAAAGCAAGAGCTCATCAGAGGGTAGTTGAATGGACAATGTATGAAAGGTTCCTTGGGAATTACACAGGCCCACATAGAGGCCGGACAATTACCATCCTAGACCAGGCAGTGGGGCCCTTTGGGGAGCATGAAGGGTTTCTGCACCTGGGAGACCTTCTCTTTGCCTTTTTAGCATCTCAGATTGGGGCTCAGCTTGGACTAGACGATCCATGCAATTGACTTCCCCCAAGAGTGGGAAGGGCCCAGCTGGGATATGAGTTTCTAGGCAGAAAGTAACTGTGATCCATCCTTAGGTTTCTGTCCAGAGTGTTCCATGGTCAGGACACTACGGCTTCTTGATGCCCTTCCACAAAACTAGCTGTGGGTTGGAGCAGCAGAAGGCTCTTTTTTTCCCTTTTCTTTTTTCTTCTCCTCTCTTCTCTTTTCTGTCTCTCTCTTTCTTTCTCTCTTCCTTACCTGAGGGTATGTTTTTTAATTGATTTTAGAGAGAGAGGAAGGGAGAGAGAGAGAAAGAGAAACATCGATGTGAGGGGAAAACATCAGTTGGCTGCCTCCCATTGACACCTCTACCAGGAATTGAACCTGCAACCTTTCAGTGCATGAGATAACACTCCAACCAACCGAGCCATCCAGCCGGGAGAGTGGAGGGCTTCTTCAAGAGTGGAATGATTTCTCTGGGAACAGAAGTTCAGGAATCAGGAGGAGGGTCCCTTTGGCTAAGGTGGGCTGGCTGTCTCTTGGTGTGTTCCCCAAGCCCTGGCTGCCAGGCTGAGCTGGCTGTGAGGGAGGCACAGATGGAGCTTGTACCGCAGTGCCTCCCAGTCCTGTTCCCCTTTCCACTGCCCCAAGACCAAGCTCTTCAACTTCCAAATACCAGGCTTGTCTATAGGGAGAGGACGGAGTCAGGGGGAGGAGCTGAGAGAACTTAAAGAGGCAAATATGTTGAATAATGAGTCCCAAGAACTAACCGTTCTCAATGACTACCTTTCTCCAGGCCATATACATACACGCATATGTTTATGGATAGGATACACACAGATCCACGGACTTACTTTGAACAAATATTTATTAAACTTCTACAGGGGCCTGGGAAGGGAAAATTGAATCCAGTTCTGTCCTCAGGGAGTTCACAGTTCAGGGCAAATTGGGGAGAATTAACTTAAACAATGTGGTGGTCAGTGCTCTCTCTTCTGTGCACAAAGCCACGGGAGTTCTGGAGAGAGAGACGTTTATTCAGCGTGTAGGACCTGGGAGTGCTTCACATAAGAGCTGGTACTTGAAGTGGAGGGTGTTGGAGGATGAGTAAGAGTTTTCCAGGTGGGCAACACAGAAGTCTAGTTAGATGCTTCCTCACGCACTGATTCTTTCCCCCGCCCTTGCCGCCACCCCTGCCCTGGTTGGCCCAAGTGTCCCAGGTCTATGATCCCTGGGTACTTTGCATGTTTCTGCCACCGTGAGCCACCAAAGGCCGGGGTTGTGTCTTTGTTCCTGTATCATGTCTAACACATAGAATATTTTCAATAAAAGCTGAGTAAGTAGTACATAAAGGAGGAGAAGACATACGGGGCAGAGACCAGCAGGTACAAAGGCAAGGAAGAGTGGAAACGAAGCGGAGTTGAGGCATTTGTCTGGACAGAACCCACATAGAGACACACAGGGACAGGACAGACACTACTGAAAACAGTACCTGTCACGCACTCTCGCTATCAAAGAACTATCCTTAGACTGAGTGATGAATAGCTATTGTTCGCACATCCTCCCAAATGCCTGTCCGGTCTCCCGCCCCGGAGGAGATAAGACGACCAGTGTCTGCGGAGCAATTGCTCAAGGTCAGGCACCGTGCCCCGTTTCTCCACTGTCACTGCCTGCAGCTTGCAGCCCAGAGCCTGGCACACACCGGCACACACCGTGGACTGGGGAACACTTTGCCAAGGTGGTTCCCATTAAGGTGCCAGTCAAGAAATTGAGGAGATTCGCATGGTAAAGCCAGGCCAGGTGTGAATAGATTGACAAAGGTCTCAAACAATGGAGCAAGCCTGATGGCTCTGACGTGCCTGAAGGTTTGAACATCCCCAGGGCTCCCTCCCTGGGTGTGGGTGTGGGTAGGGGTCGCTGGGAGGACTCTTGCTCTTCCACGTTCCCCAAAGAATACAAAGTCACACCGTCAAATTGCAAATGCCTCACCCTCACCGGGACACAAACAGCAGCCTACTCCTCCCCTGGAAGAAACGGGTCACTGATAACAGTACTTAGGGCGATGAGAAAGATTGCACTAGCCCTTGCTCACTGGCCTCTATCAGTGTAAGGCAAGCCCAAGAGGCAGGGGTTCAGAGTGCTGAGGGCGCGCTCTGCTAGCTTGGACTCTGGCTCTGCCAACGTGCTTGACTCCGGAGCTTTGGTGAGGATTAGGTGAGGACCCTAAGGCCGCACACAGCCCTGGAACAGAGCCTGGCTCAGAGTAACTGCGCAACAAGATTTCACTATCGCTAGTATTCTTGCTAAAAATCTCAAAACAAATCCAGGAGATAAGCAGGAGAATCACCCTCATTTTGGAAATGAATAAACCAGAGTTCAGAAAAGTTCATTATCGTGGGCCAAGATCACACAGCTGGAACCAGCAGAGCTGAGAGCCTGGAGCCCAGGCAGGCTGACCCAGGAGCCCTGGCTTTTGAGCTCTGTTTTATATGACTTCCAGCAGGAAATGGGGCTCCAATCAAATGGACTCAGAAGTCCAAGAGCTGGGACGAGGCCAGAAACAAGCAGAAAGTAGGAAGAGAGTGGTTGATGGAAGTGTCCATGAAGAATCGGGCACTGGAATGTTAGAAGATTCCAGAAGGGGGATAAGGGACTGATGGGCAGCTCTTGCCTCACCCCCTCTTCAGGTGAAACCGGCTGGCTGTGGGCAAGACTTGAGTGGGAGGTGGTGGGGGAGCGGGCGCTGCTGCTGGCTCAGCCCTAGGTCGGGGCCAGCCAGTCAAGGCTCCAGGAACAATTTCCTGTTATTTAGTGAGAGAATCTGGAGAGCTCAAATATTCCAGAAGTTTAGATTTTAAAATAATAACCAGTAAAATTGGTAAAACCAATAGAGATCTAGTCAGGTTGGTTAAAAATTTGGGAAACTCAGACCATGCTACTTTCAGTCAAGTTTTGTCAAAACTTCTGCAGAATCAATCAGGAACTTGGTCAGTTCATCTGAGTCCTGGGAGTCTAGACAGAAGTTCAGGCAGGCTTCATGGGGACTGGGGCGGTGAGCTGGAATTTGGTGAGGTGGGTCCAAAATCCAGCAAGGTCAATCCAAAATCCACATCAGTCTCAAGTTCAGTGCGATGAGGCCAACGCCCGCACAGGGTAGTCAAATTAACACAATGTCAACCCCTGCACCCCCTCCCAACCCCGACCCACTGGCGTCGTGTAGGCCCGACTTCTGGGTGTGGGACCAGGTTTGTGACCAGTAGACAAAGACGGAGAAGATTGGCCGTGTGTGCTAGTGGGGAGCCAAAGTGGAGAGCCAAAGTGGAGATGAAATGGCACTGTCCAGGGGTTTCCAGAACCATCTCCGTCAGGAGCCAGGCCAAGGAAGTGGCAGGGCTGAGCAGGAGTGGCATTCCTGGGCAAGCCCCTGGGACTGCCTGGAGGAGACTAGAAATGCCATTCTGTTGACCTCTGTGAATCTGGCATATCTATCACCCAGCCATCGGGCCGGCCTGCCATCCAGCCACAGGGCAGCCAGCCAGGGAGTTCTCACCTAAAGGACAGCAGCCCCGTGAGCCCACACTGCACGCCCTGTCCACACGCAGCCCGCCGGTCTGTTCTCCCACGCTTTTTCCCCTCCCTGGCCGGAGCTGAGCCAGCAGAGCCAAGGACTGGCCAGGCGCCCCAGCCCATGGAGGTGTAGCTGGGCTCTGACCCAGCTCCTCAAACAGGTTCCATATGGCCCTCCCGGCTGCCCCTCGTTCCCCTTCCCCACCTTGACTGTTTCTGAGATTAAAAGCCTTTCCTGGTTGTCAGCAAACAGCCACAGGGAGGGGCTGCCTCGCTGGTTTTGGGGACAGAGCCGGTGTGGAATACTCATCAGAAGGCTGGCTGGGGGGGTGGGGACACAGCTCCTGCACTGCTGGGTGAGGGGGTGGGGGGGCACTTGACGAGAGCATGAGAGAGAACTCTGTCTGCCCCCTCCACCCAGCTGCCACCTCTGGAGCAGTTCCCAAGTATCTGGCCTTGGCACTGGGACCCCAAGTCTCAAAATGGGAAGGTGCATTGATCTGGGTCACTCGGATTCTCTTCTGCACCCACAGTTCCTGCTGCGGTGAAGAGGAATGTGATGAAAGACAAGAAAGGGACCGCTAAGGTGGGAGGGAGCATCGGTGGGGCCGGGGAGGCCAATCCCCGCATGTAACTACCAGTGATCTGTGGGCTGCATCAGTCAGTGGAGATGTGGGACACGGCACTGGAGTGGTCCCAGCGTCCATCCCTGCTGAGCCTGGGGCTCAGCCTTTGGTTGGAGGCCTGTGGGGAAGACGTGGGCCCTGGGCCTGGAGCCCTGGGGTGGGAGTGGGGGCTGCTCCAGGAGCTTTGGACTGAAGCTGTTTACCCGGGGAGTGAAGTATTTTAATAATTTAACAGCCTGCTGTGTAATCCCAGTGGTCCCAGCTCAACCTTCACCTTGGGTCGGAGCCCATCTCCACCCTGGCTCTGCCTTCATCCCTGGAAAGGCTTCTGTTGACTGTGAAACCTGAAGATACGCACACACGTAGAGGTATGTGTGTCTGTGTGGGCCTTCTGGACACCCAGTGCTTGTAGGTACCCGGGACATCCACGGGCACATGCCCACCCTGGCCCTCGGCCTGCTCTTGCACCTTGTCCAGCCCCACCAGGTCCAGGCCAGAGGCTCATCCAGGCACAGAGGCATCGCTGATCCACGTCTGAGCCCCTGGCTGAAGCATGTCCTGGGGCTCTGAACACTTAGCTCCGCTCCATCCTGTCAGGCCCAGGCCCCGGGCCTGGCCTGAATGTCTGGGGCACAGAGCATTTGGAAAGTGCCCATTTGAAAGGTCTTTTCACCAGTCTGTCCTCCTGCCCCAGCCAGCCACACCCTTGGCCTAGTTCTGGGAGCCCATCCTGCCCCCTGGAAAGATCAAAGCAGTCTCCCTGTCTGCTTGCAGTGATGACATCTGGCTGTAGCAGGTGGTGATTTAGAACCTCAGCCCTGGAAGGGCCTCAGCACTCCATCCTGGCAGTCTCATTTTTCACATGGAGACTCAGAGAAAAGGGACATGAGTTGGTGGCTGAGCTGGGACTAGAACTCAGGGCTTCACAGCCCCTGGAATTCCCCCAGCAGCATCCTCATGGGCAAAGGGAGAGAGTGGCAGAGGAAACCCAGTCACACCAGGCTTCCCTTCTCCAGGACAAGCTAGGTCAGAAAGTCCTCCGTGGAGACAGATGGCTAATGGCCTTGTGGTCCTGTTCTCACCCACACCTTCTGTCATTTTTCTTAGTCTATTGCAGGCCACCGGGACATCGTGCTGTCCGGGCAGACCCACAATCAACCCCACTTTTTTGTCCTTTTATTCCCTTCCTCCCACCCTCTCTGTAGCCATTAAAGCTGTCTATGTACAGGGAGAGAATGCAAGCTTATTTTGTTTCTTCTTTTGGGGTGCTGTTTTGGAAGTCTGGGGCTGAGGAAGGACCAGCCAGCCGAGGCCTGAACCCTTTGAGGGAGGGAGTGAGTGTGTGTGTGTAAGGGGGGCTGTGCACCTGCTCTGACTTCCCGCTGTCTGCCCTGTCCAGCCCAGCCTCCCTGACAAAGCCTCTGGAAGCCCTTTCCACAAGTCTGCACCCAGATGTGTCAGGTAATCGCAGTGGGCAACTCGGAGTCCCCTCAGCTCTCATTCCGTCTTCCTGCACTTGGGCCCTGCTCAGCTATTTCTTCTTCTGAGATGCCTTCCCAGGGACATCCCCTCCTTCCAGTCCTGCTCACACTCTGCTGGGGGTTTTGGTCATCCCTCTGGCCTCACTGACCTACACGCCATTTTCCCACTGCCTTGCATTCCTCTGCTAGAGCCTTACCCTCGTAGTTCCGGTGGATGTTGGTGGGATGCTCTCGTCTGAGATGTTATTTTTCTTCTGGGAGTTCACTCTGCACTCTCCGTTCAAAACACACCCAGCCTGTGTGATTAGGAAGAGGGATGGGGTAGAGGTGAGCGGAAAGAAAGGGGCCTGCTGGGCTTTGGACACCCACAAGCTCGGGACCTTAGAAGGGGTGAGAGGAGGCAGGGGCCTGGCAGAAATGGGGGAGCAAGGTCTGGAGGGAGAGCAGGCTTTGGTCACTGGGGAGGAGGCTTCCCTGGGAAGAGCTTTGGGAGGCAGTGAAAGACCCCAGGAGGGAAGGGCTAGTCATGGGCTGGAACTGCCTGGCCTCCGTGGCCGGGGGAAGCCCCGACCTGAGAAATGGGCCCTGGGCTCTGGCGCCTAGTAGGCAAGAAGCAGAAAAGGCAGGAGGGAGGGTCATCTTGGTGAGGAGCTTAATGGACTGCCTGTACTGTGAGGGCCCCTCCGTGAGCTGTCCCCAAGAACCCCTGGGAGGCAAAAGCTTCAGGGACACAGGAACCCCCCAGTCCCTGGAGTTGCATAAGCTCCCATAACTCAAACTCTTCCTGGGGGCGAATGGAGGGTTGCCTCAAACTCACTGAAATTGCGTCTATCTGCACAGCAGAGTAGAGAGTCCAAGCCCAAGAATAAACTGCTCTGGAAAGACGGGTTGCTCTGCCCTGAACGGCGGAGCTGCAGCCTGGTGGTGCCTGCACAGGTCCGGGCAGGGTCTTCGATCCTCACAGGTCCTCGGGCACGTGATTCCTCCTACTTTACAGGTGAGGGTGACGTGCCCAAGGTCTCAGAGTTGGTTGGTGGCAGGGCTTCTGCCAAGTGTGTCTCACTTCCCCTCCTCGGACAGCCCCACCTCAGGGGACAAGAGGTGTGTTTAATCCTCTTAGCCATGGTATTGATATTTAGCCAGGGATCTACCTGTGCTTTTGTCAAAAAATTCTGCTCCGGCCTCTGTTTTCTCTATGCCAAAGCGTGGATGCTCCGGAGACCCAAGCCCAGGGGTCCCTCCGCATCTACCTTTGTGGTTTGCCTTTATCACGAGCTCAGGAGCACGCCCACCCACAGCTGGGGCTGGGAAGGAACGCCTTCTGGTAGGTGTCATGACAGCCCCTTAACCTGCTGCAGCTCAGTGCTACCCTTGCTGCGGCTCGCTGTGGCTCTAGGAGGCAGGTGGGAGGGAAGTATGATCATTTTACCAGTGAAGACCTGAGGCTCCGGGCTTGACCCCGGCTACATAGAAGATGGGGAGGAGCTGGGACCCAAAGGCGGGTCCCTCCTTTTTCTCCGAATTTGCCTGAAGATGAGAATCACCTGCCGTGTTTACTGATTCCTGGGCTCTAATTTAGAACTTTGAATCGGAATTTTGGAGGAGGGAGGGCAGGAGTCCTGCCTCTTCTGACAAAGCTCTCTTGCCAGTAATTTGCAAATTCATTTGAAGACTTAACCTTTTGTTCTAAAAATCTGTATTCTGGAGACAAAAACCAATGAAACAGACCCTCTGATTTGAGCAGGTAGGTGGCCACCTTGCTGCCCTGAGGGAGTTCCACAGAGCCTGAGGGTGCCTCTGGGTCCAAGTTAAAAACCATGAACCACATTCTCATAGAAACCCCAGGCCTGCCACCTACCAACTGTGGTCCCACAACGTTACTTAGCTGCTTTGTGCCTCAGTTTTCTCACCTGAACAATGGGAGCAATGCCTCCAGAAATGGGTAAATGTCTGCTAAGCACAGAGAACAACGCCTGGCACATGGAAGTGCTAAATAAATAAATGTCATTCTCTGGGCCACCCTGTCTCACCTGATCATTTTCTGAGGCCTGCACCATGCTTAGCTGATCTAAATGGTTGCCTTGGTTAAAGGAATGATTAAATGACATCATCCTAATAAGTCAGAAAGAAAAGCAGTCAAAGTCATTGGTAGATTTCATTGAACTGTTTGGGGTGTTTTTAAAAATACCCAACAGATTATGGAGGATGCTGTTGTTTTGCACGGTGACCAGCCACCTCTGGGGACACTGGTAGCCTGGCCAGGGAGGGTAGGAGTGGGGAGGTGAGCAGGTCTGCTTCAGCCTCCCTGCCCCTGCCCCCACCTCTGCCCCCCTTCCCCGCCCCTCCGCCCCAGGCTTCCGGGAGAAGTCCCCATGAAAGCAGACAGACATCAGATGGAGGACTTGCCGCCAGTGTTTCCCTGATTGCTCAGGTGCCCTCAGAGTTGCCATCGGGTCAGATCCTGGAAATCTTGAGTGGTTTCCCAGATGGGACCTTTGAGCTCTGCTAATTCATTCCACCCTGTTTCCTCTGGGGGAGCTCAACAAAGAGATTATTTACTTCCCTCCCCGATTCCCTCACTAGGACCTTTATAGAGGGGGCAGCTATGCTCTGGGCAGGAAGGGGCGTTGGGAGGAGGACAAGAATAACCATTTCTTTCCAGGCTCTGCTTTTCTTTTCCTGAGAGCCCTCAGATGTGTGGGGGGTTACCCAGAGCCTCGGGTGGTTCCAGGAGAGAGGTTGCTGGTTGCTGTGGAGACCCTGGGTTGTTTGGAGTCAGGCCCTCTCTGCAGAGGCACAGTGAAAATTTAGTGCAAATCACATTTACATCCAGGAGAAATTGGTTAGGGTCACCATCAGAAGCAGCCTGAGGGGAGGGAAAGGACCCCAGACAGGAAGTGAGAGATCTGATCGTGTTACTTAACCTCCCTGCTCAGTGGCTTCCATTGAGGATAAGGTCCTCAAGCCCTCCCTGCACCCCTGTCTTGGCTGACCCAGGCTGCATGCCAACCTCAATTTGTGATGATCCCCCATCCCCCAGGCTCAGCTAAAGGCAGATCCTTCTGCCTCAGTACCTTTGCACATGCTAACCACTCTTGTTTTCCTCATCTCTTTACCTGTGCAAGCCCTCCTCAAGGTAAAAGCCTCAGTCTGAATCTCACTCTTCCAGGGAGTCTTCCTCCAAGTTGTGCACCCTGCCTCCTACCCCCAGCACCTTGCCAGATTAGGTTAGGATATTTGCTCTACCCCTTAATACATGCACGCAATCTCTTCAGGTTTCCTTTTCAGGGCTCTCAGCACAGTTGAAACTAACTTTTTCTCCAGAGTGCATCTGCTGGGACTCTTAGCTGCTGATGACTGATAGCTGCATCCCTCCCTGTAACCTGCCTGGTCTGCAGGGAGCTGCTTTACTCCAGGTTCCATCTCCTTCCATGGGTGAGGGACATGCAACCTCGTGGATACGATGGTCTTCCTCCAGGGAAAGAAGGGATGTGAGTGGTGGGGAGTCTAGCAATGTTGCATGTTGCATGTCATGGTGTTCCACTCCACGAGGTTGCATATCGGGTGACCCCGGCACTAGCCAGTCACCCACAGACAGTGACTGGCTAGTGCCGGGGTGCAAAGACCTGGCCCCTCGCCTCAATCTGAGACAACTCTAAGGGGCTATCTCAGCTCTAGAGCATCCTGTAGGATAAGTGAGGACTAAGTTACGACCACACTGCAGGCCAGCTCCTTCCTTGCCCAGTCTTGCCTTCCTCAGTTACTTGTCCCTCTCATCCACTCTTCTGCTACCCATGGTCTCAGTTACCTGCGATCAACCACAGTCTGAAAATGTTAAACAGAAAATTCCACAAATACACGATTTACAGGTTTTAAACTGCACACCGTTCTGAGTAGCGTGATGAAATCCTGTTCAGTCCTGCTCCATCCCACTCGGGACATGAAGTACTCCTTCAGGCATCGTATCCACACTGGGTGCGCTGCTTGCCCGTCAGTCACCTTGTAGCTATCTGCATTATCAAGTTGGTTATCACAGAGAGAGAGAGACTATATTCACATAACTTTTATTGCAGTGCATGGTTATCATTATTCTATTTTATTATCAATTATTGCTGTTGATCTCTTACCATGTCTAATTTATGAGGTAGACTTTATCGTGGGTATGTGTGTATAAGAAACACAGTGCACATAGCATTTGGGGCCACCCGTGATTTCAGGCATCCACTGGGGGTCTTGGAACATAATCCTGGAGGATAAGGGGGCCTGCTGTACCTCCTGCAGGCACGCCTGTACACGCTTCTGCACACGGCTCTGTGAATCAGTGGGTTTCCATCCAGCCCCATCTGAGACACCCACTTCACCCGCTTCTCTCAGGGACCCCAAAACTGCTCTCAGGAAAGGCTCCGCCAAGCTCCTTCGCATGGAGTTACCAATGTTTGATCATAGCTCAGTGGGGTTCCTTTTCGAGAGTCATCTGCTATTTATGAGTCATGTGTTGAAAGACAGATGAATTCTTAAACATCAGCAAAGAGGGTAATGAAGGAAGATTATCCACTCGAGGCATTTCTGACTTATCAGCGAATCAGGAACCACACTGTGCTGGCAACCTCGAGTAAGGCAGAGTCATCTTAAGACCCCACAGATGTGGGCTGGAGGGCCTGGTACTTGTCAGAAGCACAGAGGTCCGACATCCTGGGGTCTGAGAGGGACGCTGCAGGGCATGGGCCAGAGGGTCTGATTATCGGTGTGACTACCGTTTGGAGTTGAACTTCTTCAACTATGAAAGGATGAATCACAGTAGCCATCGCAAAGCTGCAATACATGTAAGCTCAGCTATGGAGAAGACAATCATCTTTGTTTTATGCACCAAGAAGCTAGAAGCACATGCCCTGGAACAGAGGTTCCCAAGCCTTTTCTGTTCGCTGCCTCCTCAGGGTCAGGGACTTTGACGGTGCCCCTGAGCCCAAAGAAATGCCAAAGGGGTCCTTCGATTAAGTAGTTAGATCTAAATAACACAAAGCTTACTTTTTAACCATCTAGAAAATACACAAAAAGTGGAAGAAAGAAACCATTCATATTTCATTCTTGAATAACCAGTTGTTTACTCCTGGCACATGTGGCTGGGCATTGTGTGACTTGTGAGACCCCAGCTGCATGCCGGGCGCCCATTTCCTGTGCCACTGTGATCTTCACATGGCGTTTGCTTTTTATCACAGCAACACCCGAAAAAGAGCTTCTCTGAGCTAGGACATCCTTGAAAGTAATGTCACATGATCCAATGTTGAAACTGTGGACTTAGCTAGCAGTTTGCAGAGCACCCGACAGATGTCACTGTGCTCCCCTCAAAACTGGCACCACATCGCGCCCCGTCTCTGTGGACAAGCCCTCATGCCCTATGCCCCCGGTGCTCTGCTCGGGAGCTACCGCCTAAGTATGAATCATGGTTATCGCCAGGGAGTGGAATTTGTGATAATTTTTACTTCTTTCTTCACACTCTTTCTAAATCTCCTTAATAATGAACATATAACACTTGAAAGAGACCAGAACCAGACAGAGGTGTGGTTGCCCAACATCATGAATGTACTAAATGTTACTAATGGCAACAGCCATGTCATGTGCATTTCACCACCAGAAAAATCCCTAAAAAAAAAAAAGAAGAAGTCAGAGTGGAAAAAAAAAGATTTATATTTTTAAAAATCCCAAGACCCTCAGGGAAGTTGAATGAAGTGATGGAAGGGAAGAGTTTGTAAGCTGGGAAGCTGCAGATATTACAGCGGCAAGGCTCCCAACCACTCACACTCCCCCACCCCCACCTCAGCCAGCTTCCCTGGGAAACACCCCTGCACCAGAGATTCCCCACCACTCTCACATCCCCCCTTTCCCTGGAGGAAGACCATTCTCCACTCCACTGGCTGGCTCCCTTGTTGGCAGAGATGGGAGAGACAGGCTCCAGGAATCCCCCAGAAAATAACACTCAGAAAGACTTCCTCGGTGCTAAGCAACCAGGCAGGCAGCAGGAGACCAGCAGCTGGTTTTAAGTCTCCTGCTTGACAGTGATTGTGGTGACTCTCAAACATCATGCCCCTCCTGTTGATGCCATACCTGTCCTTGCAGCCACATGGATTGAGTCGCCTGCCACTCCAGCTGCCCCAGTAAATGTACAGAAAGAAAGACGGGGCTGTGTTTCTGTGTGTGGTCATGTGTGTGCACGCCTGCCTCTCTGAGAAAACTGGGCAACTGAGCCACGCTGTCCTTTGCTGGGCCTCCCAGGGTAGCGTCTTGTGCTAACCTGTTTTACTCATGAAGAAATGGCAGCTCAGAGGGCCTCTGGGAATGCTCAGAGGTACTCCAGTTTATGCACTGGACAGCTGATGCTGGAGGCCGAGGTGGAGGCCAAGGTGGAGGCAGAGTGAAGGAGATGCAAAGAAAGGTTGCAATCTCAGCACCAGGTCACCTTCTTGCGTCTACTTCCTTCCAGGCTGGGACAGGTCCCCTGCATCCTCCCATCTCTCTCTCTCTCTCTCTCACTCTCACTCTCACTCTTACTACAAGGCATGAGTCCTGTGGGATTAGGGTCACATTCTTATAACCTCATTTAATCGTAATTACCCTCTAAAAGCTCTGTCTTTAAACACAGTCACATTAGGGATTAGGGATTCAACATCAGATTTGGGGATGGTACAATTTGCATAAAACAATGCAAATTAAAATAAGATTTTCAGTACATGGAACATGAAAAATTATGAATCCCCTAGGGGGACCAAAGTTAGAAAAATCTCCAGGTATCAAGGAGTTTAAAATTGATTTGGGAAAACAATATAAAAATCTGAAGCTTTGAAAAGTGAAAGATGAAAGGACATTTGGAGATATGTGTGGAATGAATGCCACAGAGCCAGCCCTCTAGCTTAGGGTGAAGTAGTAGCAGCTTCCTTAACATCACTGAGGTGTAAGCTACTGCCTTTCTCTCCATGTATCCTCTCTCCCCTTACACCGAGAGCTGACACAGAACACTAGGAATGTATGTGATCATCCACCTTTTCCTGGGTATGACTACCTGGTGCATGATCTTATGCTGATGTCTCATTTACATGTGTATTTAAAGAACTATACCTAATTTCTTTTTTTTTTTTTGAGATTTTATTCATTTATTTTTAGAGCTAGGGGAAGAGCAGGGGAAAGAGAGGGAACAACACCATTGTGTGGTTGCCTCTCACACGCTCCCTACTGGGGACCTGGCCCACAACCCAGGCATGTGCCCTAACTGGGAATCAAACTGGCAACCCTTTGGTTTGCAGCCCGTGCTCAACCCACTGAGCTACACCAGCCAGGACAGAATTATACCTAATTTATAAAAAAAAATTATTTTGAAATATTTTTAGACTCACAGAAGAGTTGCAGAGACAGTACAGAGTTTCCTGTACCCTTTCTCCAGCTTCCACTGATGTTGACACCACACAAAGCCACAGCACACTTCCCCAGACCAAGAACCCAGCCTCAGTGCAACGCTACTCACTAAACCGTAGATTTTATTTGTACCTTCTCAGCTTTCCCACTAATGTCTTTTTTCTGTTTGGGGATTCAGTCCATGACACCATGTGGCTTTGATTTTTTTAATCTTCACCTGAGGATATGTTTATTGATTGACTGAGAGAGAGAGAGAGAATGAGAGAGAGAAACATTGATCAGTTGCCTCTTGTTTGTGCCCTGACTGGGGACCAGACCATCCAAACTTCTGGTGTATGGGGTGATGCTTTGACCAACTGAGCATCACATGGTATTTAGTTACCACGTCTCCTTAGGTCCCCAGTCTATGGCTGTTTATCAGTCTTTCTATGTCTTTCATGATCTTGATACTTTTGAAGAGCACCAGTCAGGTATTTTGTAAAATGTCCCTTCATTTGGATTTGCCTGTTTTCTCATGATTAGACTCGGCTTGTGGAATTAGGAGAAGAATATCACAGAGGTAATGTGCCCTTCATATAGCATCATGTCAGAATGCACTGATATCAGTATTTTTTATTACTCATCATGTTAACTTTGATGAACTTGGTGAAGGTGGTATCTCCATTATAAATGCTACCATTTTCCCCTTTCTCTCATTATTTATGATAAGTGAGACATAAACCTAGCCCACTTTCATAGAGAGGGGGATTCAGCTAACCTCCTGGAGAGAATAATATCAAAGAATCCGTGGGCATGTATTAAAAACCCCGTAGTAATTGTTAAGCATTTGGGGGGAGGTGCTTTGAGGCTGTGCCAATATCCTGTTTCTGCCCAGAGTCTTGCCCACTGATCTTAGATCCATCAGTGGGTCGTGCCTGCAGCAATTATTACTGTGATGTCCTGACAGTGGTTTTCAATTTTCCTCAGTCCTCCCTCATTTATTAACTAGAATTCTCCTGTAGGGAAGAGTTCTCTCTTTCCCACCACTTATTTGTTATTAAATCATTTATTTGTATCATTGTGGCTTCAAGAGGATTTGTTTTACTGCTTAAATTGCTGCAAGTTTGGCCACTGGAAGTCCTTTCAGCTGGGCTCTTCTGCCTTTCAACTTTTTAAAAAAGCACTTCCTTCCTTTCCAACATAGGAGATGCTTTAGGCTCATCTTGTATTTTCCCTGCCTCCAACACAGAATCAGGCATTTAGTCAAGGAGTCTGGTTAGACACTGGTATTTAGAAACCAAGATCTGGACACAAAGTGTCTCATTGCTCCTGGGCATCACTGCTTCTAGATCCTCTCGATGGACAGAGCTGGGAAATGTACGTTTGTATATTAACCCATGCTTACACGCATCAGTCTGTGTATCTGTCTGTCTACCTATTTATCTAAAGGTAAATATTTATACCAATATCTCATACTCCAACCCAGCACATCACAGTCCACATGTTGAGTTTTGAATTTGCACAATTATATATAGTTTTTTTGTTTCTACACTTTCAACCTGGTTCATTTGTAAAGCCATTACCTGGTTCAAGCGTACCATTTGTTGAGTTTTAACGAATGTGTACACACTCGTGTAACCACCACAACAATCAAGACAGAGAACATTCCCGTCACCCTGAAGGTTCCTTTATGGCTTTTTCCAATAAACCCCGACCCCAGCTGCAGACAAGCACTGCTCTGCTTTCTGTCGCTAAAGATTAGATTGGTCTTCCTCAGGGTTCCATGAAAATGGGGATTGCAGAGTATACATCCCTGTGTACCCGGCTTCTTTGGCTTGTTGAATTCGCTTCCTAGAACTGCCGTAACAAAGCACTACCAACCGGGTGCCTTCAAACAACAGAAAGGTACTTGCTCCCAGTTCAGGAGGACAGAAGTGTGAAATTAAGGTGTTCGCAAGGCCGGCTCCCTCCGCAGGCTCTGGGCGAGGAGCTGAGCCCTGCCTCTCCTGGTTCCTGGTGGCCCGCGGCAGTCCTCGGAGTTCCTAGGTTTGCTGCAGAGTAACTCTGAGCTCTGCCTCCCTCATGTCTCTGTCTTTCTGTGTCTCCTCTCTGCTCATCAAGACAACGGTCATGTCGGATTAGGTCACACAATCCAGTAGGGACCTCATACTTCCTTGATGACATCTACAAAGACCCTATTTCTAAGTAAGGTCACACTCAGAGGTACCAGTGCTTAGGACTTTCATGGATCTTTTCGGAGGATCAATTCAACCCAACACATTCAGCCACAACAACATAAAATTCATTCGTGCTGGCACGTGTGTAAGTATTGTGCTTCTTAATGAAGTGTTCGAGTATGGATAGTGCAGCATATCCTATGACAGCATCTGTCTGTCCTTTCTCGTGCTGCAGACGTGAATCATTTTCAGTTTGGGGCTGACAGGAGCGAAGCTGTTTCCGACATTCCTGTGCGGACCCCGGGGGCTCCAGGTGCGTCACACCCTCCTCGGTGCTCCGTATCATCACACTTTGAATTCTAACCACCTGACTAAGTCTGGAGAGGTAACTTGTGGTTTTAGTTTGCGTTTTTCTAGTGACTAATAAAGTTAAACGTCTTTTTGTGTGCTAGTTGACCATTGCACAGTTTCTTTGATGAAACATTTACTTGGCTTTTTAAAAATGCCTATTTTATTGGATTACTTGCCTTTTCGTGAGTTTAGGTCGTTCTTTATACATCCAGGACACAAACCCTTTGTCAGTCGTATGTACTATGAATATTTTCTCCCAGCCTGTGGTTTGCCTTTTCATATTCTTAGTGGTATTTTCTCAAGAGTAGAAAATTTCAATTTTAATTAAGCCCAATTTATGAAATTTTTAAATTGTTCATGCTCTTTGTTTCCTATCTCAGGTCACCTGTTTCCTATATATTCTTCTTGAAGTTTTAGTTTTTATGTTTAGGTCTCTGAACATTTGAAGTCCTTTTGTACATAGTATTAGGAAGAGGTTTTTGGTTTTTTTTTCGTATGGCTCTCCAATGGTTTCAGAATGATTTGTTGAAAAGATTAGTCTTTCAACACTAAAGTACTTTAGTATCTTTGTCAAATCAATTTCCTACCGTATACGCATGGATTGACTTCTGGACTTCCTATTCTGTTCCAGTGATCTATAAATATGTCTCTCCTTATGCCAGTAACGACATGGTTTGATGACTATAACTTAATAATGTCTTGGAGATCAGGTAGTATAAGTTTCTAATTCTGACCTTCTTTTCAAAACTGTTTTGGCTACTCTAGTTCTTTGCAGTTCCACATAAATTTTAGAATTGGCTTGTTAGTTCCTAACCCCTCCCTCCACCAGAAAAAAAAGGCTTTGGGGATTTTTATTAGATTTGTATTAAATCTGTAGATTAATGTGAGATAATCAACATAATTACAATATTGAGTCTTCTAACCTATGAGCATGACATATTCTTCATTTGTTTGGTAGTTTTCAGTGCACATGTCTTGCACACATTTTATTAAATTTATTTCTGAGTATTTGGGGACACTATTGTAAATGGTATTTTTCCACTTCAATGTCTACTTGTTCATATTAGCATATAGAAACATAATTGAATTTTATATATTGACCTTATATCCTGCAACACTGTTCACTTACCATTCTACAAACTTCTTTACAGATTTTTGAAGATTTTTTGTGTATATGATTGTATTGCCTAGAAATAAAGACAGCTGTACTCCTTTTCCAATTGGATAAGTTTGTGTCTTCTTAACGTATAGCTGTGGCGAGGACCCCCAGGAAAATCTTGAATAGACACAATGACAGGAGACCTCTTTTTCCATAAAAGATGCTGCAGCAGTGGTATGAAAACCCAACTGCAACAGCTGGACAGTGGTATGAAAAACAAACCGCCCTAGTGACTCCCAGCCCTGTGCGGGCCCTGGGTTTTTTCAGCTTACAGCCCCCTGATAATTGCTCTTCTCCCGGATGTTGCTCTTTGCTCAGCCTTGGGTATTTACTTTATGCTGCCCAGGCTGAGATTCAGCCAAAGATGTAAGGGGATTCTACGCAGATTTTAGAAGCCCTTTTTCTGCATAACTCCCTTCTACCCTATATTCTGTCCTGCAAATTCTAGGTGCCTTGGTCTCCCCAAACTCTAACATCTACTTCTCCTGGGGTAGAGGTGAGACTTCGGAACTCTGTTGTATTCTCCACCCAGCTTTGCATTCCAGAAATTCTTTCTATACAGAAAATCGGGGTAAGGTTTGATCTTATTTGTTTCGCTTCTCTCAGCCCTGAGTGGCCTATTGTCCAATGTCTGAAAGTAATTGTTTAATAATCTCTATTTGCTGATTACAACACTTGTAGTCCTCAGGAATTTAAATCTGTGGTGACATGTATCCTTGTTTGGTACTTTTTGATTGTGAGCTCACAGTTGTTAATCGTGCGGCATCTTGAAGGCCACAGCTGGGAACACCATCCCCCAGGTGGAGTCTGTGTTTGGCTGGGAGCAGAGAGGTGCTCCTGGCCTGGAGCTCCTGTGAGCCCATTCAAGGGCCCCAGGCTTAGTCTCAGCTCCTCCAGCTTTCGGTGGCTCTCTGTGGTGTTGCCAAGAAATGCATTTACCCTCAAGTCAATATCCCCTTTGGGTTTTAGCTCCCTGTGAACTGTTTTCCTCCCTTGAACATTTTCCTGACATTCTGCAAGCACAGAAATGTATTTAAAATTGTATTGCCATTTACGCTATCTAGTTCTTTAACACGAAGACCTTTTCAAATTTCTAGTTTGCCGTAATGTTGGAATCAGAAGTCCTCATCGTTTACTCTCTACCCATCCTTTCCTCTATTCAGCTGCTGTTCTTTTCTCTATTCCTGATGCTGTTCCCAGTCCCCGCAAGATGCTTCAGAGAAAGCGAGAGGTAGTCCTTCTCTTTCAGGAGTGACAGAGTTGAGAAGACGTCTCTAATACAAAGAAGTACTCCAAGTCACGAAAGGCAAGGACCAACATCCAAGATGGCTCCATCCAGCAAAGCTTTCATTTAGAATGGAAGGGCAGATAAAGTGCTTCTCAGATAAGGTCAAGTTCAAGGAGTTCATCATCACCCAGCCCTTATTATATGAAATGTTAAAGGGATTTATCTAAGAAAAAGAAGATAAAAAATATGAACAGTGAAAGAACAGCAAACTCACAGTTATTAACAACCACACCTAAAAAATAAGCAATCTAAGAGGACAGCTAGATCAGGAGCAGAACCATAGAAATGGAGATCACATGGAGAGTTAGCAACAGGGGAGTGGGAGGAGGAGAAGGGGAGAGAAGGTACAGAGAATAAGTAGCATAAATGGTAGGTGGAAAATAGACAGGGGGAGGTTAAGAATATTTAGTATAAGAAATGTAGAAGCCAAAGAACTTATATGTTTGGCCCATGGACATAAACTAAAGTGGGGGGAATGTGGGTGGGGGTGTGTGCAGAGTGGAGTGGATTAAAGGGGGGGAATGGGACAACTGTAATAGCATAATCAATAAAATATATCAAAAATGCCCCTTTGATTAAAAGTACAAATTGGCATTACAAAATAGTCACAGGGATGTAAAGCACAGCATAGAGAATACAGTCAATGATACTGTAATAACTATGTAGGTGCCAGCTGGGTACTAGATTTACTGGGGCATCACCCTGTAAGTTATATAAATGTCTAAACACTATGCTGCACACCTAAAATTAATATAATATTGAATGTCAACTATAATATAATACTGAATGTCAAATATAATTAACAGTTTAAAAATTTTAAGGCCCCCTTCTCACCTGCCAGCTCTCCCTTCCCACCTGGCTGCGCTTTGCCCCTTCGCCACAGCACCCAGTTTTGAGTGGCCCTCATGAGGGGAGAGTTCCCTGCTGGCCTCACCCCACGGCCAGGACCCCAGTGGACGCGGGGCTGCTCTGGACCTCTGTCTCTCAACCTCTGGCCCAGCCCTGCTCTTCTGCGTGGTCATCCACCCACCTGCAGGCCTGGCTCCAGCCCAGGCTTGCTTTCCTGAAACTCCAGAAGCGGATGGTGCTGTGAAGAAAGGAGGGTAGAGGCAAGGGCAGGCAACACAGGGGTGGGGACAGACCGGGGGGGTGTTCGGTGTTGAGAACAGAACCAGCAGGTGCAGCCGGGTCAGAACAAGCTGGGCGACATATGCTTCCAGTGCCTGGAACAAGCCTCACTTGTCAAAAAAGCACAACACAGCCCATCTCTCTCTGCATAGAGTTCATGCATCTTTGAAGCCTGTGGCTCCTTGAGGGCCCAGGTGGCTGCTGTGTTTGGTCAGGCGGGCTGCCAGCCCCGACCCGTCTCCGGGCGCCCCCACCCCTTGTCCCAGTGTCTGGAGCAGTAAATCACCCACACGCTCTCTGAGGAAGAGGAGGTCTCCGGACCTCCTGAAGAGGGACAGAAAGAGGGCTCCCCACACAAACACCCCTTCCTCCTTCCCACTGCAGACCAGCAGCCTCTGTGGCTGAAAAGGATTTGGGGTGGTGGGGCAGGGGGGCTGCTGGGTGGGGGATGGTAAAGGGAAGAGAGGCCATATGAAGTCTGCTCTGCCCAGTGGCCTCAGACAGAACCACATGTCCCGTAAGTCAGCACCTCCCGTGTTGCTCAGGCGCAGATTCTGACTATGGAGGGTTAGGTTAGGGCCTGGCGGTCTACATTTCTAGAAACTCCCAGGTGTTGCCCATGCCTCCTGGTCCAGAGGTCATGTGCAGTGAGGTTGGAGGGTTTTGTGAGCCTAAGAGGGTCACTGCGTTGGAAGCTGGGTGTTGTTGCTCCTAGAATCACCTGGAGAGATACCGGCGGGCCTGGTCCCACCCAGTCAGTGACTCAGAATCTCTGTGGAGGGCTGGGGACAGCCTCCCTCCCTCCCTCCCTCCCTCCCTCCCTCCCTTCCTTCCTTCCTTCCTTCCTTCCTTCCTTCCTTCCTTCCTTCCTTCCTTCCTTCCCTCGCCTCCAACAGGTTGGAATGAATAGCCATGATTGAGTATCACTAGCTTACATTATGGAACATTAACCCCCACTTTAAAATTCAGAGTTTTGACCAATTAACTGGAACTCGGGGAGGAATGGCTGGAAATGGTTTAACAGGCGCTCTTCCCAGAAGGGTCTTCCTTCCCACGGGGGGCCTGCTTTGCCACAGAGGAACGACAATGGCGGGACTCCAGGAGGAGAATGAATAAATGCCCAGGTCGTGCCTCACCCAAACGGCCCTGCTATGTGATCCTGTTCCAGCGATTTCACGCCTCGGGGCTCTGCATGCTGGCCCTGACCGGTGAACTCCTGTTTCGGTCTGTCTGTTAAGCCCAGAATTCCCAGAGGTCCTACAGCTTTCCACAGCTCAGGAGGGTCCTCTGCCCCCACCATCGCATCTGAGTGAAGGGGGCAGCTGGGAGCCCTCCCCACCAAAGGCTGTGCTCCCTCCAGTGACCCCAGCCCTGGCTGAAGACAGTGAGAATGAGGCACTAAGGCCCCACTCTGGAGTTGACTTCCCCCAGGGCCCACACATCTGGCTCCCATTTCCCTCCGCAGCGGGCTCAGCTGGGCAGAGCCTTTGATTTGTACCTCGGAAAGTCAGGTCTAAAAGCCAGGTTCAGCCCACCGTCCACCCTCAATCCCCTGGGAGGCCTTCCTCAGAGACGCCGGGCCCTCTCTTCCCCTGGGAAGCAGGTGGGTTCGTGCCAGAGGAGAGGGCAAAAGGGTGGGGTTGGCACCTGGTTTCTTGGTGGATTGGGGAAGTGAGATGGTTTGGGGTTATTTAAAAAGAAGAGGGAGGCCCGGATTGGAGAAGCTTACTAGGTTAGACATCTTCCTGCAAACAGAAGGGTCGCCGGTTTGATTCCGTCAGGGTACACACCTGGGTTGTGGGTCAGGTCACTGGTTGGGGTGTGCAGAGGCAACCAATCCATGTTCCTCTGGCATGTCAATATTTCTCTCCTCTTTCTCCCTCTTTCCCTTCCCTCCCCAAATAAACAAATACAACCTTAAAATAAAACAAAGAGAAGAGGGAGGCGTGGAAGCACCAGGGAAAGCGAGGGTCTGCTTCTGCCTCCTAGTGATGTGGTGACCGCCCACTGAGCAGGCGTTCTCACCCTCATCCTCAACACCAAGGGCAGGCTGGCAGGAGGGGGCAGCGCCACATTTCCTGGGCCCTCCTGCCCTCGCCCAGGCCCTTGGGCTCAGAGGGCGCAGGGGGTGCGGGCTCTTGGGGTCAGGTTCCACTGGAAGAGGTGTAGGGGTCATAAAGACAACACACTAGTAATGCTTACTGATGGGAGGACCTCCCCCCACACATGTACATGAGTGCCAACCGGGTCACGGGACAGTGCACATGGGGTCGGAACACAGCCCTGGGCTCAGTGCTGGCCTGCACTCGCCCTAGGGGCCATGGCGCCTCTGTGAGCTGGTTTCTTTGTCTGAGAGGTGGGGGCAACAAAGCACACAGCCTGCTATTTAGCAAAAAGCTTAATAAATGGAGGAACATCTTTTAACCATCTTCATTGTCAATGCAAGAAGCGTTCAAACCTGTAGAGAATTTTTATGGGTTTATCTGAGCCAAACTGACGACAATTGCCAGGAAGCAAACTCTCCATGGATTGAGAAAATGCTCCGGAAAATGGCAGTTTTAGCAGTTATTTAACTCATTGGAATCAAAGGGGAAGACAAAAGAGGGTTGCATGAATGCATTGGTGGAAGATTAGGGAAGTGACAGGAAGCCAAGCTGGGGAATATCGGGGGTTGGACCAAAAGTAAAACCAACAGACGTGGACTCCTACTTTTGTGGGCAGAGGGTAGTTATCGGTCAACAGTTCGCAGGATAACACTAACAATGGGGGATTGGTGGTTTCTGCCCCTTCGGTGGTTGTCTCCCGAGGGGTGGGATAAAAAGAGGAAATTACCTTGACATTCCACAGTGTGTTATCACAGATGCAGGAAGACAAAAGACAGACTCCGTTAAGGCGAAGACTGACCTTTGTTGGGAAGATACTGGCCTCAAACAGCATTGCTTGAGGTGACTGTCTTTCAGTGAGGGATTTTTATGTTCCGACCATCCTAGGTGGTTACTTTGGGTTTGTAAGGCACCATGCAGGCCTCCCCCGAGCCACACCATCCATCCATCCATCCATCCATCCGATACCCACCCACCCAACACCCACCCACCCACCCATCTATCTCATCTGTATGATGGAAGGGGCCAGTGGGTCTCACACCTGGGGAGCTGGTGAGTTGTGCGGGTCCAGGACCCTCCCCAGAGTTCCCAGTGTGTAGGTCTGTGGTGGGGCCCAGAGATCCGCATGTGAAACAGGACTTTCAGCGGATGCCAAAGTCGCTTGTCCTCACACCCTTCGCAGGAAATACTGTCCTCAGACCTTGTCTCATTTTAGCGTGGAGGAGAGTGGCAGAGAGGTGACTCCAGCAGCGGTGTGACTTGGTGGTTCAGGCAGGACTCCCCTCCCTCACTGCCTCTACAAGTGTGGTGGGTATGGGGTGGGGGGTTGGGGGTTGAAGGTGACTGAGAGGCTCCAGGGGCCAGCTGGCAGCCCACCATTCTGCCCCCTCCCCTGCCGGCCAACACCACCCCAGCTCCCACACTGAGCCTGTCGGGGAGCAGGGATTTATTCCTTGGGGCCAGCTTTCCACCCTTTATTTCCTGTTATTTATGTCCCTTGCCTTTCATCTCCTGCATGGCTGCCCCGAAAGCCCCATTATGTCACTTTGGATATGGCCACATCAATCTCCAGCCCCGGGGAGCCAAGCCCCCCACCCAACCTCACCATTTATTCTCCAGGTCTCCTTGGGGCCCAGCGGCAGCTGCCCCAGCGCGCAGACAGCCCCGCTGGCGTTCTCCTCAGCGAGGGCTGGTGCGAGGGGGCCCTGGGGCTGTCAGGTCAGAAGGGTCACAGGCAGCTTGTCTGGGGCCCAGAAACGAGGGGACCTGTCGAGAGTCTGTGTTGTGGTAGGGCACAGTGGTGTGGCTTCAGGACGTGCGAGTCCAGCCGGGACTCAGCCTGGTGACTCCCTGGGCGGCTCTGGACAAGAAGCAGGACCTTTCCGAGCCTCAGGGTCTTCCTCGGCAGCACGGGGTGGGGATTGACAGAACCTTCCAGACACTAGCCTCCAGGACTCCCAAAACTGTTTTGTAAATCAGCGGACTTTCCTTAACAAGGCAGGGGGTGGGAGAGGGGCCAGTTCCATCGTCAGCTGGGGCAATTCTGGGTGCAGCGGAGGTGGGGACAGCGAAATGTCCTCCAGAGACCTGTCCCCATCCCAGCCTCCAGAGCCAGGGAATGGGACCTCATTTGGAAAGAGGGTCTTTTTGGATGTAGTTAAGTCAAGGATCTCAAGATGAGATCATCCTGGATTTAGGGTGGGCCCTGAGTCCCGTGGTGTGTGACGGGTAGTGGGAGACTTGCGACTCGGACACACAGGGGCTGAGGCTGGAGCCGTGCAGGCCCCGACCAGGGAATGCCTGCAGCCACCAGGAGCTGGAAGAGGTGGAGGGAGCGTGGCCTTGATTTTCAGTTTCTGGCTTCAACAACTGTGAGCAAATACATTTCTATTGGTTTAGGCCATGACGTGTGTGGGAGTTTCCCACGGCAGACTCGGGGAACAAGTACAGCCTCTGATGGAAATGAGTTTCCGTACTGCTGGGTTGNCGCTGGCGTTCTCCTCAGCGAGGGCTGGTGCGAGGGGGCCCTGGGGCTGTCAGGTCAGAAGGGTCACAGGCAGCTTGTCTGGGGCCCAGAAACGAGGGGACCTGTAGAGAGTCTGTGTTGTGGTAGGGCACAGTGGTGTGGCTTCAGGACGTGCGAGTCCAGCCGGGACTCAGCCTGGTGACTCCCTGGGCGGCTCTGGACAAGAAGCAGGACCTTTCCGAGCCTCAGGGTCTTCCTCGGCAGCACGGGGTGGGGATTGACAGAACCTTCCAGACACTAGCCTCCAGGACTCCCAAAACTGTTTTGTAAATCAGCGGACTTTCCTTAACAAGGCAGGGGGTGGGAGAGGGGCCAGTTCCATCGTCAGCTGGGGCAATTCTGGGTGCAGCGGAGGTGGGGACAGCGAAATGTCCTCCAGAGACCTGTCCCCATCCCAGCCTCCAGAGCCAGGGAATGGGACCTCATTTGGAAAGAGGGTCTTTTTGGATGTAGTTAAGTCAAGGATCTCAAGATGAGATCATCCTGGATTTAGGGTGGGCCCTGAGTCCCGTGGTGTGTGACGGGTAGTGGGAGACTTGCGACTCGGACACGCAGGGGCTGAGGCTGGAGCCGTGCAGGCCCCGACCAGGGAATGCCTGCAGCCACCAGGAGCTGGAAGAGGTGGAGGGAGCGTGGCCTTGATTTTCAGTTTCTGGCTTCAACAACTGTGAGCAAATACATTCCTATTGGTTTAGGCCATGACGTGTGTGGGAGTTTCCCACGGCAGACTCGGGGAACAAGTACAGCCTCTGATGGAAATGAGTTTCCGTACTGCTGGGTTGGTCAGGGCCTCAGTAACGGGTGTGCGTGCAGAACAAACGGGGGCGCAGGGCGGAAACGGGGCACCTGTCGGGGCTGTGTCCGGCAGAGAACTTTGGGGAGCCCAGGTCTATGACTGGGTGCGGAAGGTGAGGGAGGGACGATGATGTGTGTGTGTAGAGGGATGGTGATCCGCCCGGTCTTACCCTTCCTGGAACGGGGCAGCGTCGCAGAGTCAGGGCACCTGCCCCATGTTCCCGCTGGGGGAGACAGAGTCGGGATCTCGGGCGAGGGAAGTCCCGTGCAGCTTGATCCACCCCCAGAGGGGGTTGTGTTGGTGGGTTAGAGGGAGATATTGGAGTGGGTGTCCCCCAGGACAGCTTTCTAGTCTGCAGACTAGGCCTATCCTGAAATCTTCCTACAGAAGCCAAAGATGGGGTGCTGGGGTCGTCTGTGCCTTCGATATCTCCACTCTAAAGGATCGGGTTTGTTTTCTAGCCCAGGAAGCTCAGGGTTAATCCTAATTATCATGATAATGATTTCAGTTACCATTTAGTAAGAGACTTCTCAGTGCCAGACCCTGCGCTGAGTGCTTTGTGCATCTCAGTCGAGTTATCCCTCACAACCCTGTTTGCCCGTTTTACAGATGGAGAAACAGAGGCACGGAGAGGCTGAGTAGCCTACTTCAAGCCACACAGCTAGTAAATGGGAGAGTCAGGATTCAAACTCAGGTTGTCTAGCTGCTCTCAATGACATCAGACCACCTTCCTCCAAAGGCAGGGGCCTGGAAGGGTCACCCAGGCATGGAGGAATGACTCCAGAAGAAATGGTCCTTCCTTCAATTGCCGGACGTCACTGCCCGCCCACATCACACCAGTTACTGCACCAAGTTCTCAGGCTTTGTGCCCCAGATGAGTGTCCATTCCACTTGTAACCAAAACCAGTACTTGGAACCATGTTTCAAAGACAGTCAGCGACAAAAAATTTTAGCTAGCGTTTTCCTTGTTATTATTTTCATGATTAATTGCTCTGCCTGGGCCTGTGGGGACAGCAAGTCATTACGCTCTAGATTTTCTAAGCTCTCGTTTACAGGTTAGTTTGTTGCAAGGGCTCCCCTTTGCCTACAGGAAATGCCCCGCCTCCTTCCTGTGCCCCAACTCTCTGTGAGTGGCTCCAGGCTCCCCCTCCAGGTGGGTTTCCCTCCTCCCCTCCCAGGAGGCCTTTCTCCACCAGGTGAGGCATTGCCCTCGCCTCACAGCTGCCTGGTCACAAAATCCACCTCTTGATGTCAGGAGCAATGGCTTTGCTTCTAAGTCAGCACTTCCCAGATGTAAATGTGCACTTGACCCCCCTGGGGATCTGGTAAAGAGACGGATCCAGATGATTCGTTAGGCCTTGGTGAGGCCTGAGCCTCTGCCTTTCTGCCCGGCTGCGGTGATGAGGATGCTGCTGGTCCTCAGACCACACTTAGAGCCATGAAGGCCAAGGCACCTGTCAGTGCCTCTAGCCCCTTGCTTCTCAACCTAAGAGCTTTTAACAAAACACAGTGCCTGGCCCTACCCCTGGAATCTCTTTTCATTGGCCAGGGGTGTGGTCAAGCACTGATATTTTAAAAAGGCTCCTTGAGTGCTTCTGGTGGGCACTTAGGCAGAGCTGACAGCCACTGGCCAGCACCCTGGTCAAGGGTGCTTAGATTAGAAGCAGTTGGAAGGCAGGGACCTGATCCCAGAGGCAAAGGACAGGCTTGGGATGCTAAAGCACCGCAGCGTTTTGTGGTAGCTGCCCTCTAACTATTGGGGGCTGTGAGGGCATCAAGAGAGCACGCATGCCTGACAGCCCCAGCCCAAAGGCATCCCCGAGCCTACCAACACCACCCACCCAAAGCACAGAGAGAGCACAGCTCAGAAGGACTGGCTGCTGGGAGCCTATTTGCCAGGAGCTCCCTCCTCCTTCCCAGTGGCCCACCTGGGTCAGTGTGTGCCTCAGATTACTGTCTTGGCACCCAGGAAATAGACCACTGTGCTGAGTTAGAAGGCATGGGGTGCCCTCTGCTGGGAGGCTTGAGCTGTTTCTCCTCGGTGACATGGGTGCAGAAGAGGCTGGAGACTCTGGAGCTATGGAGTGGAAAGGGGTGCTGATCTTCGCTTCCTCCAACCCCTCGACATGGGGGAAGATCAGGGGAGGTCAGGCTGATCTGTGTCCTTTCTCAGTGTCCCAATTCGGGGTGGCAAATACTTGTCACATAGCCAAATCTCACTGAAGGTCCTCGCACCTCCTCTACCACTTCCTTATCATCATCAACATCAGGTCACGCATGTGGCTCACGTTTAGAGGGAACAACACCGAACACACACCTTGTGCTCCAAGCCCCCACAGTTCCTCGTCTGCACTGCCCTGTGGTTTCAGTGTGCGGCCAGTGTCAGGGTCAGCTGTGAGGAGTTAGAGTTCTGTCTGGGGCAGGCCCAGGAGCCAGTCCATGGCTGGGTCTGCGGTCATTCTCACAGAGCCAGGGGTGAGCCTGTGTCTAGAGTTGAGGTTCAGTAACAAGGGAAACAGCAGGGGCCAGGTCCACCTCATTACGGGCAGTGGCCACGCATCTGCCCGTGAGGAGGGAGGCCCGTGTCTGGGAGACTCAGGCAGCAGTGAAAGTGCAGCCTGTCCCGGTTTTCTCCAGCCCCACCAGGATGGCTTCTCTGAGTCCTCCCAACGCCTAGGGGCCAAGTGTCCAGGCATCAGTGCCCAGTGCATGAGGCCAGCCTCCTGAGCATGATCCCCAGAGGACCCGGTGCCTGCTTGTAATCTCTGCTGGCTTTGTCGTAGACACATGCTCTGGTCCAAAAAGAGGCTGGGTGCCAGTGGGCCATATGAGGGGAAGGGGTCCACCTGGCCTCCTTTCTGGGTGTGGGCACTGATGCTGCTTTCAGCAGGAATGCAGAAGCTGAGGTCTGAGGGGGGCCCTGACAGGTCTCTGATGATCTGTCCCATGTGGGATCTGTGGGTGTCTGGTTTTCATCAGATCTTCAGAGGACCACAACCAAAACACAGTTAAGAATTCCACTTAGATCCATGCTCAGCTATTTAAAAATTTTTTTATAACTTTATTGAAATATAACTGACAAAATACACATTATGTATTTCTAGTGTCCACTTTGATATATTCTGACATATGTATTACCATGAAATGATCACCATAAATTGATCTGCTTTCTGTCACTAATAATTGGTTTGCGTTTTCTTGAATTTCATATTAAAGTACAGTGTGTACTTTTGGGGGGGTTCGATTTCTTTTGCTCAGCCTAATTCTTTTGATATTCATCTACGCTATTGTGTATACCAATAGCTCATCATTTTTTATTGCTGAGTAGTATTCCATTGTGTGGATGTAACACAATTTCCATACCCATTTATCTGTGGACGGGCATTTGAGTGGTTTCCCGTTTTTGGCCATTACAAACAAAGATGCTATGAACGTTCATGGGCACATATTTGTCTGGATATATGCCTTCATTTCTCTTGGGAAAATGCCTAGGAGTAAAATGAAACTGCCGATTATTTTCCCAGATGGTTGCACTGTTCTGTGCTCCTACCAGCAGCGTATGAGGATTCCGGTTGCTCTACAACCTGGACAACACTGGCGTGGTCAAGCTTTAAAAGCTACTTTTAGTCTGTCCAGATTCCTATCGAGACAGCAGTGGTATATTTTACAGAACTAGAACAAATATTCCAAAAGTTTATATGGAACCACAAAAGACCCCAAATAGCCGCAACAATCTTGAGAAAGAAGAACAAAGTTGGAGGAATCACGCTACCTGGTATCAAAACTATAATACAAGCCCATAGTAATTAGAACAGCCTGGTACTGGCATAAGAACAGACACATAGGTCAGTGGAACAGAATAGAGCCCAGAAATAAACCCACACCTTTGTGGTCAATCAATATTTGACAAAGGAGGTGCAGACATACAGTGGGGTAAAGATAGTCTGTTCCATAAATGGTTTGGGGAAAATTGGACAGATACATGGGAAAAAATGAAACTAGACCACCTTCTTACACCATATACAAGAATAAACTGAAAAAGGATGAAAGATTTAAAAGTTAGATGGGAAACCATAAAAATCCTAGAAGGAAACGTAGACAGCAAACCCTCAGACATTTCTTGTAGCAATATTTTTTCTGCTATCTCTCCTCAGGCAAGGGAAACAACAACAACAACAAAAATAAACAAATGGGACCACACCAAGCCAAAAGGCTTTGCCCAGCAAAGGAAAACATCAACAAACTGAAAAGACAATCTATTGAATGGGAGAACATATTCTCCAGTGATACATCTGATAAGGGTTAATATTCAAAATTTATGAAGATATTATACAACTCAACACCAAATACACTAAACAATCCAATTTAAAAATGGGCAAAATACCCAAATAGATACTTCTCCAGAGACATGTGAGAAGATGCTCGATGTCACTAATCATCAAGGAAATGCAAATTTAAACCCCAGTGATATATTACCTCACACCTGTCCGAGTGGCTATCATTAAATAATCAACAAACGAGTGCTGGTGAGGATGTGGAGAAAGGGGCACCTTGGGCACTGTCGGTGGGCACGCAGACTGGGGCAGCCATGGTGGAAAGCAGGATGGAGATGCCTCACAAACTTAAAAATGGAACTGCATTATGACCCAGTGATTCCATTTCTGGGAATACGAGGTCTATCCAGATAAAGCCCAACTATTTTTAATATAATGAGAATGGTTTGCACAACATCGATGTAAACGGACAAGGAGAGTGGACTGGAATGAACAGGCATGAACAATGACGACTTCACTGTGCTAGTCAGAGAGCGGTACACAGTGTTGAGTGAGCGTGTGCACTGTGTGGCCAAGCATTCAACATGACTGAGCGAGTACAACAACGAGTCTGAATCAGATTTTACGGTAAGCTTGAACATTCCTCCATGGAAACTATTTGGATGATTCAGAAGGTCATAACGGTGGGCACCTGGTGACTGGCAGCTTCATCACAACAACACACCCGCTCATGCGTCACGTCTAGTGCAGAGTTTTTTCGTGAAACATCAGATCACCCAGGTGACTCAGCCCCCTATAGTCCAGATTTGGTGCCCTGTGACTTCTGGCTTTTCCCAAAAGTAAAATCACCTTTGAAAGGGAAGAGAATTCAGACCATCGATGACATTCAGAAAAATACAATGGGGCAGCTGATGGCAATTGGGAGAACTGTGTGAGGTCCCAAGGTGTCTACTTTAAAGGGGACTGAGGTGTCATTGTCCTCTGTACAGTGTTTCTTGTATCTTGTATAGTCTTCAATAAATGTCTCTATTTTTCATATTACATGACTGGATACCTTCTGGACAGACCTTGTATATCTGAAGAGACCTGAAACACTAATTCAGAAGAATATACGCACCCCTACATTCATTGCAGCGTTATTTACAATAGTCAAGATTGGAAACAGCCCATTAGTAGATAGTGGATAGAAAGGTTGTGGTACAATTTACACAGTGGAATGATACTCTGCCATAAACAAGGAAATCTTACCCTTTGCAACAGCATAAATATACCAAGAGGGCATTATGCTAAATGAAATAAGCCAGTTAGAAAGAGGCAAGTACCATAAGATTTCACTTGTATGTGGAATCTAATGAACGCAATAAACTAACAAACAAAATAGAAACAGACTCATAGATTCAGAGAACAGACTGACAGCTGTCAGAGGGAAGAGACGTTGTGGGGTTGGATGAAAAAGGTGAAGGGATTAAGGAAAAAAAACATGCTTCATAGACAGAAAATAGTATGGTGATTACCAGAGGGAAAGGAGGGGGGAGGGAGGTAGAAGAGGGTATAGTGGCAATAAATGGTGATGGAAGAAGACTTGACATGGGATGGTAAAAAAAGAGGCATGTTTAGCCATTCCAGCGGACGGATAGTGGTACCTCATTGTGCTTTTTGTTGGCATTTCGCTAATGACTAGTGATGTTGAGCAAGTTTTCATGTGCTTGTTTGTATCCAGATCTTTGGTGAAGTGTCCGTTCAAATTTTGTTCATTTAAAAAATGCTTTGTTGGTCATTTTCTAATTGAGCTCCACCACGTCCTCATATGCGAGCAGCACAGACACAAGGCCTTTGTTGGATCCGTGCGCTGTGACTAGTCCCCTTCTGTGGCCCACCTTTCTGTTTTCACAGCCACTTCTTCTGAAGAGCCAATTTTAAACATTTTGGTGAAGCCAAATGTATTTATTTTTTATTTTCTAGTTTATGTTTTTTTTATCCTACTTACGAAATCACTGGCAAACCCAAAGTCAGTGAGATTTCTCCTGTTTCGGGGGAAGTTTTATGTTGAGCTCTTACATTTAGGTTTATGATCCTGTGAGTTAATTTTTGTAGATGGTGCAAGTTATGAACCCAAGTTTTTTTCCTTCTCCTCCTCTTGTTTTTCTTAATTTAAATGTCTAATTGCTCATTGAAAAAAATTATTCTTTACCCATTGCTTGGCACCCCTGTTGAAAATCAATGGACCATGTAAAGGTCTACTGTTGAACTATTATTTCTATTGATCTTTATATCAATATCATGCTGTCTTGTTCACTATCATTTTATAATGTCACAAAATCAGATGGAGTAAGCCTTTCAATTTTGTTCTTTTTGACTATTCTAGGTGTTTCTATATTTCCAGGAAATTTTATAATTAGTTTGTCAATTTCTATCAAAAAGTCTGCTCGGATTTTGATCGCAATGAATCTGTAGACCAATTTAGCAGAAAAATCAACCTTCTACAATATCAAATTTTTCCATCCATGAACATAGTATATCTCTCAATTTATTTGGCTCTTTGGTTAATTTTTCTCAGCAATGCTTTGCAGTTTGCAGTGCGCGGATCTTACAGACCTTTGCCAGATTTATCCCTAAGTGTTTTATACTTTTTTATGCATTATTAATGACAGTGTTTTAAATGACAATTTCTGATTGCTCATTGCTAGTATATGTAAGTACAATTGATTTTTGTATATTGACTTTGAATTCTACAATCTTCCAACTCACTTATCAATTCTGGTAGCTTTTTGTAGGATCTTTAGGATTTTCTACATAGGTAATCATATTATCAACAAATAAAAACAGTTTTGCTTCTTCCCTTTCAGTCCAGATAATTGTTAAATTTCATTTTCTTGTATTATTGCACTGGCTTCAACCCCTGTACAGTGTTAAATAGGAATGACAAGAGTGTGCATGCCCTGCTTCCAATCATAGTAACAGGGGATGTGCTCAGTCTTCATTTACCCTTGGCTTTTATTCACCTTGGTAAGTTCTGGACAAGCTCAAAGGGGTGACCTTTTAGTGCTGGTTGGAGGATCCTGGAGTTGGCCTTGGGCAGTGTGCTCTTCTTTCTTGTTTGGTCCATGCCTCACAGAGACTGCAAGTGTCTTGAGGGCAGAAATGGAGTATTTGACTTCAATTCCCATGCCACCCCTGGCGTGGTGCTCAGCTTGACAGATTCTTCCTGCCAGCCAGGTCACTAAATCATGCAGGAGGGGTCTGTGTGTGTTCCTTCGGTCCCATCCCCTTTGCTTTCCTCCCAAACCGAAGGCAGTCATTTTTCCCTCCTTTCTTTCTCTTCCCCCTCCAGAAACTTGAATGGAAGGAGATATGAAAGAAAAGGGCTCAGGTTTTGCCAACACCAGCATCGGGTTACTTTCATGCAGCGTCCTCATTCAAAAATAAACCTGAGGGGATGCAGGGAAGAGGGTGACAGAGACAGGAGGGAGCTGTTAGCACAGCTCTGCTTCCAGGCTGTATTTTTAGGGCTGGCATTCAGGCTTGGCCTTGGGACAAGCGGCTGGAAAATGCAAGGCATTTCCTCTTCCTGTCAACTGAGACACTGTGTGTGTGAGTGCGTGTATGAGGGCCCCTGCCACTTCCCACTTAGCACCTCCGAATAGCAAACAGAACACACTTCCTCCAAAGACTCGCTCCATTCTCAGCGCCACTGACCACCAGTCCTTCCAGTCCCGGCTCATGCTGGGACACTCTCATGGTCCCTCCCCAGACCACCGTACATGCTGGTTCCTGCAGGAAGAGAATTTTCATGCTCCCTTGGCCAACATGTTGCTCTCACGGTGCTGAGCAGCTCACCGCCATGTGAGGGTGGATCCTGCACTCTCCGAGGTCCTGCGTGGGACATTTGAGGAAGACTCAGTGATGAAATATCAGGTTCATTTGTCCACTCGTGTACTCCATACTAGCCATGTGCTGTGTGTGAGTTACTTAAACACTCTGTGTCTCAGTTTCCCCATTTGTAAATTAGTATAATAATAGAGCCTACTTCAAAAGGGTGTTAAGGGGATTCAATGAGTTAAGACATGTGAAGTGATTAAGACAGTAGTGAAGTTAAATTAACCGATAGTAAGGGCTCAGTAAAGATTAGCTGTTATTATTTGAGTGTCTACTGCATACCACCCTTGATCTTGGGCTGGGGCTGGGGCTGCAGTGGTGAACGAGACACACAATCTGTGACCTTTGTAGCTATTCTGTTGGGGACCGTTTTGTTGCCCCCGAGAACCTGAAATTCCCAAAAGCAGCTTTAGACCAGGGCCTGGCTTTCTCTCCATGGAGTAAAAGTTCTACTTTACCCACTACAAGCTGATGAAATATATAATCAGAAACACGATGATATCAATGTTATCGGCACTTTGTGTAACTCTGACAGGCTTTGCAAAGTTATTTTGCTTCTGTAAAGTCATTTCACTTTTTAAAGTCTCATTTTCCTTGTTCGTAAGACGAGAGGGAGAGCAGTTACCATGGAAGGCAGCCCCGGCTGGGATGATGGGCAAACCAGGATCACTAGGTCAAGCGGACGAGGAAGAAGAATAGAGTTGCCTCCATTCTCTACGACAACTGTCGGAGCTGGGCAGCCATGGGTTCCAACTCTGGCTCAGCCTCTTACTGGCTGGGTGACTTTGGGGAGGCACTTGACCTCCCTGTGTCTCAGTTACCTAATTTGTTATAAGGGACAAGAAGTAATGGTATCTGCCTCGGTGGGTGCCTCGAGGACCCAGTGAGTTTGTACACACAGGACATACAGCAGCATTTGGGATTCGAGAGCACGTGTGTCCACCCTGGTGTTATTGTTCAAGAGGATTATCTGTCCCTTGATGAGTTTTCCTCCATGTGTTAGGGATCTCTTTTCAGACTCTACAAACAGTCTTGCTTCACTCATAAGAGGCTGGATCTGGAAGAGACGGAGCCATCCACGGGCCAGGGGGAGTGTCTGAATTTGTGCTTGTTGTACATGGGAGGGGATTGGGGGGGGGGGGCTGTGTGTGGGGTGGTGTTTCCCTGGCTGTGTGCACCAAATTTTTAGCTTGAGTATGTGGGTATATACCTTTTCCTCTCTAAGAATAAGTTTCTTACTGCATTCTACTAGTGAAAACTTCCATTCCATCCATCTATCTACCCCTCCACTTACCCACCCACCTGTCCATCTACTTATTCACCATCCACTCACCCACCCATCCACCCATCCGCTCATGCATCACCCAGCCACATCAGGACCAATCGGACTATCACGAGGGCCTAGGATGTAGACACATCTGTGTCTATCAAACAATAACTCTCCTTCCCCTCCCGTCAGCCCCTGGCCACCACCATTGTATTTTCTATCCCTATGAACATGACCACTCTATGCACCTCATATAGGTGGATTCACATAGTATTTGATCTTTTCTGTGCCTAGTTTATTTCATGAAGCACAATGACCTCAAGGTTAATCCATGTTGGAGTATGTGTCAGAATTTCCTTCCTTTTTAAAGCTGAATAGTATTCCATTTTATACGTACACCACAACTTGTTTATTCATTCATTCATTCATCACTGAACATTTGGGCTGCTTCCACATTTTGGCTATTGTGATTAATGCTGTTATGAAAATAGGTACACGAATATCTATTTGAGTCCTTGCCTTCAGTCCTTTTGGGAATAGACCCAGAGGTGGAATTGTAGGGCCTTGTTGTAATTGTATTTTAAATTTTTTGAGGAACTGCTATACAGTTTTTGGCAGCAGCGGCACCATTGTAGGTTCTGTGGGTCTTCCCTTTCCCAGGAGGGTGTGGTGTGGTGTCCGCGGTCCCCCAGATGAAGGGCCCACCACATGCCCCTCGTGTCCTTCCTTCCTCGTCACGGGGGTTACGGTTACCGCCGTGCTCTCGTTTCCACTGCCTCACGGACAAGGAGGTGAGGCTGTGTTTCCTCTGGCAGAAGAGGGCGCTGAGCCTCAGACTCTGTGGCAGGTCGCTGTTCTTTTCGCCTCGCCTCCATTCACCCTCTCCTGAGGCTGAACCCCTCCTCTACTCTCAGCGGGGACTGGTCCAGTGCAGACAGACGTTCCATTTCTCCTGGCCACGGTGATTAATTCCTCAGGAGTTTCCTGGCCCAGACCTGGCCAACCAAAGCCCGTGAGCATCTTCAGGAGATTTGCTAAGTGTTTGTGAAAGTGGAGTTTGCTTTCAGCTGGGGTTACAGCAGACAGGATGCGAGCCTCAGCCACGGCTGACACTTCGACCACTCCTTAGCATGACCAGAATGGAGTGTGAAGTCAGTCCAAAACACCGAGCCAAGAGGTGGGAGAGACAGATGACAGACAATGGCATGTAGGCACGTGCATCAGACGGGACTTGAAGCTATTAGATCCATTCCCGGACTTTTCAATGACAAGAGCCAATAAATCCACTTTTCAACTTAAGCAATTGAGTTGAAATCCTCTCCTTTGCACCCCATCTAACTCAGGGGTTAAGAAATTTGCCCAACATCATTCACCCAGGAAACAGCGGTGTTGAAAACTCAAATCCTCAAAGGGGTTCCTGGCTTGGACCTGCATCCCAGCTCAGGATCAGAACTAACCATGGTCCAACTCTCAGATCTTTGGGTTGACCTGACGTCAGGATGCGGCATTTGGGACAGGAGCTCCAACGTGGCTGAAGAATCGCAGGGACGAGAGTGACCGTGAAGCACGTGCTCGGGAGCTCAGCCCACAGGGAGTTGGCCGACAACAGCCCACGGGCGAATCCAGCCTGCACCCCGTGTTTGTGCGGCTCACCAGCAAGGAATGCTTTTTACGTGCTTAAATGGCTGAAATGATCCCATGGAGACTATTTGGTGACATGTGAAAACCATGACATTCAAATCCCACCATCCATAAGCAATGTTTACAGCCATGGTCACTCATTTACAGTTGTCACGGCCACCCGGCAGAGGCTGCTCAAACTACCCGCCACCCCGCCCTTTACAGAAAGTGTGCGCCGACTGCCGTCACACCTCCTCAGTCTCCGTGGGTCTCTTCCCCAGCCCCCCACCGCGCCCTTCCCTGCTTCCTCTCCCTCCAGCTCTGGTCCGGACAGAAGCAGGGCCCTCGGGAACTCATGCAGGGGAAGCACTCGGCAGCACCTGGCACCTGGCATGTTGTTAGCGCTCAGGAAAGGAAACGGTGCCTTAAGTGACCTGATTCAGGAGTTAAGGACGTACCCTACGTGGTGGTTCGGGGTCCTGGCTCTGTCACTCTCTCCCTGTGTGACTCTGGCCAAGTCACTTCACCTCTCTGGCTGCAGGGCTTCCTGCAAAATAAGAATAATAGTAGCATCTACCTCTTAGGGCCTTCGTGACAGTCAAATTAGACATTACATGTAAAGTGCTTCCAAGGGTGCTTGGCTCAAAGGAATGGCTCAGTTAGACCGTAAATGTTGTAATTATTCATTTCCATGAAAGATGTTGGGATCTGCCTATTACCTCGAGCCTGGCCCGGTCTAGCTCATGGTCTCCCAACAAGGGCAAGGCTGTGTTGAGGGCAGAGACCTGGCCTCTTGACTCAGAACGACCAAATCCTGTCAGGGTGGGGCTTCACGACAAGCCCAGCAGGAGGCAGCAAAGGTCTCGACAGTCAGTGGCTTGAGGTGGGGTCTGGAAACAGAAAACCCTTGAGTTGGCCTCCATTTGCAAAGGTGTGTGTGTGTATGTGTGTGTGTGTGTGTGTGTAGCTGGATGAGACTGACTCCCTCTGAGACCAGTGCAGGATGAAGAAGAGGGCAAGATACTGCTGCAACCGGAATAATGGGTGGGAGGGTTGCCCTGGGGAAAGATCATCAAATTCTCAACTCCAGCCATTTCCTCTTTGCCCAGTTTGCTCAACGTCTTAGCTGTGAGAGTGAGATGAGTGAATATAGGTGGAATGGAAGGTCCACAGGACTTCTGCCCAGGTTTAAGTTCACCCAGAACTTCTGACTCTTGTGGGAGGGGAGACCTGCTGCATCCCCAAGGCTTCAGCTTTTTCAAGGCCTTGGTGGGCGGGAAGCTGAGTAGCTGGGCCTGGCTGTCCAGCCTGCCCTCGCTTGGCCCAGCCCCAGTCCCTTTCCTAGCCACACGCTGCGGTGCATTCCAGGCTGGAGCCCAGCCGTGTGACTGTGTGTGGGTACAAGTGTCCACTCAGTCACACAGAGAACAGGGTGGAGTAGGGAGGGCCTTTCTGCATCGTTTCAGCACCTGTTTCTCCCGAGTATCGAAGAGGTGACAGGAGAGCAGTGAGCTATAAAGAACCCAGCCTTGGGTGCCAAGTGCTCATGCTCTCTCTGTCTGTCTGTCTGTCTGTCTCTCTCACACACACACACTTTCTCTGATGACATGCACACCCAGGCACACACTCCTAGGCAGACACACTCACAGAAAAGCAGACACCACGCATTTGGACCTACGTGCCCAGACACACACACACACACACACACACACACACATCCTGCTGACAACACCTGACCTGACTGATTAGCTTTACTCCTGTGCTTGTCTGAGGCCAGAGCAGGCTGACGTCAGCCTTCCGGCGTGACTGTGAGAACCAGGTCACACAGAGGCAACCAAAGGTCAGCAGGTTCTTACACACCATCTGGGCGAGTGGCTCCCATACCTGCAGGCCCACCTTAGGGCCCTTTGTTAAACATTCCCAGGCCAGTTTCCACCAAAGACAAGAATCAGAATCTTGTTGGTAATGATGGGGTAAGAAGGCTGGGGTCTAACAGGATTTCTGGGAGTCTGATGCTGGTCAGACTTGGGAACCAGTGATCTAGCCTGGCCCCTCTACCGGACCAAGGCTGAGAGAAGGGGAGTGACTTACCCAAGGTTGCACAGCAATTGTGTAGGAGAGCAGAGACTAGGTCCCAGGCCTCCACATTCGCAGCGTCCAGACTTCCGATCAGCAGGGACCTTGTGCCATTTCCTGTCCCTCCTGGCCTGCCTTCTGGCAAGGGGGCCAGCCCACAGCAGGCAGTGTCCTGGGTCGGGGACGGCCTCCATCTCCCCTTTCTCATGTGAGGGCCCTTGGTCGGAGGCCCAGCTCAGGGAAGGCGCGGGCTGGGCCCCTGCTATCACAGATGTTCGACACAGCGTGCTGAGCCTCCCGCCCCACTCCTCAGGGAGGCCGGAAAGGGGAGTCCACACGCTCCCAAACATCTGGATGTCACAGAGAGCCAAGATGCACCATCCAGATGTTTTTAAATCTTCATGCTGGGTGTCGGCAGAGTGGGACACTTGGGTAGAGGTTAAGGCTTTTGTCAGAGGGGAGAGGGTGAATTTTGTTCAGACATTAAGGGTAGTGTTGACCCAAAGCTGAGGATGAGGGGGAGGACTTCAGGTCCCCACCCTTGTGAGTGAGGTGGGGCAGGTGGGCCTGTTTGGGTAGGATTCAGATCCCAAGGGCAGCAGCTAGGTGGCATTAGCAATAATAGCTACCATTTGTTGCGCACTCACTATGCGCCAGATGCTGTTCTTGTGCTTTGCATGTATTATCTCATTTAACCCTGACAGAAACCCCATGGGGCGATTAGTGTTCCTATTCTCTAGGCAGCCAAGTCAGGGACTTCATGTCCCGGCCCAGGCTCACCTGGTAAGCCAGTAGCTGGCTCCCAGGAGTCTGGTGTGGGTCACCACTGCAGGCCCTGCCCTGCCCCGTGAGCACCCCAGTGGTTTTTAGGGGCCAATCCCAGCATGCCCTTCCCCCCAACATCATGTGCATATGAGGGAGTTTCCACAGAGAATGTGGGAATCTGGGAGGTGCCCCTTTTCCTTGCGCTGCATCTCGGGGAAGGAAAGGTGGCAGGAAGCAGAGCTGGGCCCTCCTTCCAGGCTGGTGGGTGGCTGTGCGGAGCGGGTGCCAGTGTCCCAAGGCTTCCGAGGCAGAGGCTGCTTCCCAAAGGAAAGTGAGCTCCCTGCTGCAGAGTCCAGCTGTGGCCGGCAGGGCTATTTATTTCTCTGCCTGTAAGCCCTTAAGTCATCTGTTTACACAGTGAGGAAAGGAGCCGGGCTCAGTGCCCTCCCTCCCCCAGAAGCTGAGCCTTGCAGGCTAAGCCAGGGACGCGCCCCGACAGCCAGGGATGGTAGGGGCTGTGGAGTAGAATCCTGAGCTACTGGGGGACATGGTCCTCCGGGCTCTGGCCAGGATGCTGAGTATCCCTGGGCCATAGTCTCCTCCCTTACTCCTGTCCCTGGTGGAAAGATAACTGAGCCTGAAAGTGGGACAGCCCTGGCACCACCGTGTTGGTCTCTACCTGCCCTTCCTGTACCCCTCACCCACCCTCTCCACCATGGTGCTTTCCTCACAGGCATCCAGCTCTGAGCTTTCCCTTTTTCTCCTCCCAGCATCCTAGCGGTTTCTCAAGAGCAGCAGATACCAGCCATTTATCCCCTGGTGAGAATGTCCTGCCTCCCTTCTCCCTGTGGTACAGAAGATTTTGTCTCATGATAAAGAATCACCAGGGGGCCCTGGCCAAGTGTCTCAGTCCTCCTCCATACACCAGGAGGTTCTGGGTTTGATTCCCCATCAGGGCACATACCTAGGTTCCAGGTTCAAACCCCGGTCAGGGCATGTACAGAAGCAACAGACCAAATCTCTCTCTCTCAAATCAATAGGTATTTCCTGGGGTGAATATTTGAAAGAGAGCGAGAGATCACCAGGGAAAGGCATCACAGTGGTGACAAGCCAGGAGCGGAGTGGGAGGACCAGAGAGGCAGGGTCCTAAAGGCTGCTGTGGCTCATTCATTTTGTGAACATGTCTTGAGATCCAGAACAGCCACAGACTGGGTCAGGGCACACACACACAGGGGAAGAAGACGAGGCTTGGCCTCAAGAAGCAGGGGAGCCGGAAGCCCCTGAGTGCTCCACGGATGTCCTCAGAGGAGTCTGCCCCGTGCACAGCAGAAATGACTGGAAGTATCTGAGGCAGACATCACAGGAGAGGAGACATTTGGAGGGGATCTAGGGGAATCAGTAGTTTCCTCAGTTGGAGAATGGGAACTCTGGTGTCTGCAAAAGTAAGGAGACCCCCAAACTGAGCAAACATGAGGAAGAGGAGATAGAATGTTCAGTGTATCCACTAGGAGGGCAAGGCCAGAAACATGGGCCGGGGCGAGGTCAGAATGGGCCTTGAGTGTCCCCAAAGGGGTCGAGGCAATGGGAAGTCACTGAGGGTTTCCAACAAAGGAGTGGCAAGAGCAAGTACTGATTAAGAAAGAAATCCAGTGAGAGGAGATGAGAGGCAGGAGGGTCCTGAGGAAGCCTGTGAGCGAGATAAGGTGGGCCAGACCCAGGGTGGGGGCAGGGGAGTGGGGAGGCGAGCAGACTCGGAGATATTCTTGGCCGTATTTATCTCATTCCAGAATGGACTGTGGAGGGAGTGTGGATAGAGGTCTGGGAGATAGAGCCACAGGCTCCTCCTTCCTCTGGATCCTACAGAGGAGAGGGCCAGAGGGCCTGGCTGGGGGAAGGGGGAAAGGGCTTAGCAGAGAGAACAGAGGCAGATGAACAGGGACAGTCCTAGGAAGGACTGAGGGTTTAAAAGTGAAGACAGTGGAGAGGGCGTCCTAGGGAGAAATCGGCCGAACAAAGGCTTAGAGATGATGGGCACAGAGAGAATCTGTGTCCTTATTTTCTCTCAAGATTCCCCTGCTGGCATCGTCTTCCAGCCTGGGGTGGTGGACATGGGGGATGGGATGTTAGACTTAACCCAGGGCCCATGGTCCAGGGCCCATGTCGCCTCGTGGGCTGCTTTCCCGGACGGACCCTGGGACAGATGCAGACCAACAGGGGCCAGGCTCTGTCCTCCAGTGACACTGGGCAGTAGGGGTCTCGTCTCTTCTGAAGGAAGGACACAGGATCCACTGGGTGCTCTGGGGACTGCAGCCTGGCTTCCAGGGATACCAGCTGTCCCTCCCAAGTGACCAGGTCGGACACAAGCTGTGCTATGTAGTGGAAATAGCACCGGTGTGGGAGTTGGGGAGCCTGACTCCCCCATAACCCACTGGATGATCTGGGGAAGGCCTCTTCCGCTCTCTGGGCCCCATGTCCCCCTCTGAATGGTGAATGGTATTCACCAGATCACATCAAGGGGTTCCTTATTCTGAAACTTGTAAACCCATGACTGGAAGCTCTGGCCTGCAACAGGCCCCAGCCTCCCATGAGAGACAGCTGGGGCGAAGGGGAGGTGGGTGTCAGTCCTGGCCAAGGGTGACCAGAGGGGGCCCACTTGCCCATACTGCTCTGCCCACGCAGCTCCACCTGCCTGCCACAGCCACAGGGCAGCAGGGACCGCTAAGTCACAGCCACGGGGCTGGGCCCTCCCCGGCTCTCAGGGGGCTGCCTGCCCCTCACACCATGCCTCCATTCATCCTGTTCAAGAAAGTCAAGCACAGGCTCCTTGAGTGAGAAACTGATGGGAAGTTCCACCAGGGCAAGTCCTGGGTAGGTGTAGTTCATTGCTTCCTTTCCAACCTGCCCAGAAATGCCAAGTCCTTCCGAGTGTTCCTGCCCTGTGGAGTCGTGAGGCAGGCCTGCTGCAGGGACGTGGAGCTGCTCAGAGCCTGTGGGGCCCCTGAGGGGCAGAGCAGGACAAACCCTGAGCTGCCCCAGAGCAGGAGGAGTCACTGGGAGGCCGGCCTCAGGGGCCTTTGGAGCCTTCCTCCTGGGGGGAACTGCACAGCAAGGGACTCAGACGTTTGCCTTCTAGGCCTGGGTTTAGTTCTGATTCACCAATGCCTTTAGATAAGAATAGGGCAAAAAAAAATTCTTGGTTTTCTTCCTCCTCACCCTCCCACCTCGAAGGCAAGGAGGAACAATGGCAGTTGCAGTCAACTCCCTTACATAAGTGCTGGGTGCTGCGACGGTCTGGGACGGACGGACAAACCCAAAGCCCTCTGGCCTGATCAAACCCTCAGGCACACCTACCAGTACGCCTTCCCTTGACACCTCCAATTCTGCCAGTGTTACTGGTGCTCTGCTGGATCCCAGGGGCGGGTGGACCTGTGCCCAGGCCACGATGCACCTGTATTAGTGTGGAGGTGGCTAAGGGCCTGTGGCTCCAGCAATCAGCTCATTTTAAGTCCTGATTTTAGTTTTTTCAGCCATTACTCAGACCTCCTCCCAAGCTACGCCCTCCCGCCCCCAATGAAGGAAGTTCATCCATACCTCAGCGCTAAGGGCACAGAAGGATGAAGAGGTAAATTCACCTGGGTCCAGGGTCCTCTGGTTGGTTATGAGGATGGGACAGTTCTGCCTACTGCCCCTTACCCCTCCCAGCTCTCCCTGACTCACTCACACACAGCCCACCCCCTGCCCACTACCCGCCCTGTCCCCCAAGCCTTTGAGAAGCCCTGGAAGTCAGCTCACTGGGACTCAGGGTCTGCCCTGTGTCTGAGATCCAAAAAAGGAAGCAGAGACCAGGAGCAGGACATGTCTGGAGGCAGAGTGGGGCTCCAGGGTGAGCAACTGGCCCCTAATGGAGTGACCATGCAGTTGACAGTTCCTGGGGATGAGCCAGTAGGGCAGCTGTGGCCTGAGAGCCGGCCTTGGCCCCTGACCGGGACCTCGTAGAGGCTGGCACGCTCTGGGCTTCCTCTCTGGCAGCCAGCCGCCTCTACAGAAGCCACTTTTGGCTGGACAGCTGATGCCTAGACCTTTGCAGGGTGAGGGGGCCCGGCAATGAGGCCATCCATTGCTCTCACGTCTCCCCCTGCAGTCAGTCCACAGCAGCCCACAATCTCCACACCCGTCCCCTCACGCAGCTGAGGGCAGGGGCCAGCAAGAGCCCCCTCTGTTCCTTAGTCTCCCCTAAATCAGTGGGGACCTATTTATTCTTTTCCTGACCCTTCCCCCAATGCTCCTTGACTTGGGGTGGATGCTGGGAATAGAGGGGTCGTTCCTGATGTGGAAGAGAGCTGGGTGAAATACCATTTACCTGGAATATCTGAATTAATAAGTGCATTTTTATTGCCTTTCAAAGATTTTCAGTGGCACCACTCAGTACCAACAAAGCTGCCCCTGGCCGTCCCCAGGCATCCCCTGTAATGAAAAGACGAGAGACTGGACACAAGCCCATGCAGGCAGCTGGGTAATGAGAAGCGGCTGGCAAATCTGTCTTCATAATGTTCGCAATACAGTAACAATGCTAGCTAATCATATGCCCCTTACCATTTGCCAGATGCTCTTTTTAGCACCTCTCACATGCTAATTCACTTAATCTTCACAACCCTGTGAGGCAGGTACTATATTATCCCCATTTTATGGGTGCGAAACAGAGAAGCTCTATGTTTTGCCTGAGGTCACACAGCCAAGAAGTAGCAGAGGTGTGGTTTGGGTATTGGAGGGCTGGCTGCCCAGCTCCTGCCCTCAAGCACTCACATAGACCACCTCTGTGTGGGCCGTTCGAAGGGCCCTCTGCCATCCTGTGTAGTCCTGGTTTGGCTCCACCAGCTCTTTCTTCCTGGACAATACCAAGCCCATGCCAGCCGAGGTGCCCACCGAAACTCTTTAGTAAAGGATCTACATAAGCAGATCTGTTTAGGCTCTTGTTGGTCCCCCCACCCCGTAGCTGCCCCCTGCTCCCACCCCTCCCTGACACCCCTCCTCCCATGCCCTCGACTCTGCTGCTCCTCTTCAGGAATCCCGATTACACTCTCCTTGCGGAAAGCCGCCTGCTGCGTCCCCCCCACCCCACCCCCGTGTCCTCCCAAACAGCTGAGCCTGTGCAATGTGAGAGGGGAGGACACTTGCCAGAAGTTTCCGGAAAGCATCCAGAGGTCGCTCTGGGTTGGCTCGAGTGGGTTGTGCCCTGACCGCCGCTCTGAGTAGCCACCACCCCACTGCAGGGAAGGCTAACGGCAGGCGCAGGGTGGTGGCAGGCGGGAAGCTGGTTTGCAGCTGAAGAGGACAACAGGAGAGCCAGGCATCTGACTTGGAAGCTGCCCCATGTTGAACACCAAAGAGCACATGGAGTGGAGCACCCAGACCTTCAGCCTAAAAGTACCTTGCCAGGTGCAGGCTGTATCTCTATACCCAACCCACCTTGCAACCGGCCAACTCCTTACTTCCCGTGCCACCATCAACCCACCCAGCTCATGCCCAGCCCACCCAACACTCAGAACACACTCCCTACCCCCACCTGGACCCACAGTGCTTACCCTATTCACCTACAGCCTGAGACACATCCCTCTCACCTGGCATACCCCAAGCCACACCCCAGCTAGATCATCTCCGGCTGTACCCACCCCCTTTTCACCCGGCTCATTCATTTCTAACAGCCAGTTGTTGGCCAGCCCCTTCAGCACCCGTTCATCTCACACCACAGCTTCAGCCTACCCTGTGGCCCCAACTACCCATCCACCACATCGACCAACCACCAGCCCACTTCCCTAATACTCCGGCCACTGTACTCCAATTTCACAAACCGCTATTTCCTGACCTAACTCCATCCAGGCTCTAGTGAGTGCACACTGCCCTCTGTACAAGAACCATTTTAGGGGCTTCAGAGATGTTTTCTACTCAGGTCTCAAAGGAGCAGGGCAGGTAGGACTGGGGCACGTGAAAAAAATTGCTTCCTTGCCCTCGGGGTTCAGAGACTGCCCTGCTGGGAAGCCATGAGATGGCTTTCCACCCTCTGAATCTCATCTGCTGCAAAATCTTGTCAATAAGACAGTCAGGTTCAAAAAGGAGGAGTCGGGCTGAGGAAGGTCGCCAGCAGACGGAGTTCAGGAGGCCCCAGAGAGATGGGCAGCACTCTTCCACCTCCCTAAATGCCAGAGGGAAGAAGGCAGAGTAGAGTCAGAAAAGGGTCCCAGAGGCAGGTGCTACGGGAGACCTGGGTTTAGACCCAGCTATAGCACTCAGCATGTGGTCTTGGGCAAGTCACTTGGCCTCTTTGAGCCTCTTCATTAAAATGAGAGTTGAACAAGATGACCTTTAACCTTCCCAGGCCCAAAGCCTCTCCAAGGACTCCCTGCGCTAAAGATGTGTCATCAATGTCCCCAAGGCTGGTGAGGGCAAATAGGCATTCTTTCAAAAGTCAGCATCCATAGGCTGTTCGTAGCTGCCTGGATCCCAGTTCAGAGAAGATCCTGTGATAAAGATCAACTAGTGATGTCTGCACAGGTGCCGGAACAGGAAAGCGGGACATGAATGCCAGGAACTTGGAAACCCTAAGAAAGGTGCATGGCAGTTTCTGGGTATATTTCCCTATTGTTACCTTCAAGTCAATAGCAAAGTCCTATTTAAACATGCCTTCTTTCAGTTAAATTAAAGGGGAATGGTGAGTTTCTTCTTGGTCAAACAGGAGACAACACCCCACTGAGATTAGCACAATGGTGGTGGGGTGACTATCTGGAATTCTTCCCAAAAGGTGGTCCATTTTTTCTTGTTTACGTTTTTAAAAAATTATCAGATTTCTTCATGAAAAACAAGCTCCATGAGGGCAGAATCTGGTCTTGTGTCTGCTATTGCCAGTTGGATGAACTGGTAGGCCCAGAGGACATAGCTGTGTTACTCATCACTCATTCACTCTTCCTTCTTTCACTCACTCACTCCACATTCACCCCATCCACCTATTCATCCAACTGTCCGTCCATCCATCAAACCATTTATTCCCTCACTCAGTAAACATTCACAGGGGTTCTGACTCACCCATTGCCAGAGAATTTCTGTCAGTTTGTCAACTAGGCCAGGGAGGACCTCAGGCTAGTAAAGTTTGGAAATGTGACTACAGGAAGCCCTCATGCTGTAGCCTTAGGAAAGTCACTTCCTGTCTGCCCTCAGCTTCCTTACCTGCACGTGGCCAGCGGGTAGTGTCATGAGGAGGAACTGCCGAAGCGAAGGGCGAGGGAGATGCTTCCCGGTGATGACAATGTGAATCCTGCTCTCTGCCCGCACCCACGGGATGGGCAGAGGAAGTCAGGCCCAGGCTGGGCCAGCGTCTAGGAGCTGCGGGACAGCTGGTCCTGCTTCAGGTCTTGGGGTGAGGAACACCTCCTGGGGATTCGGCCTGGTTGGACCCCTCTGCAATGCTGCACTGATCTCTGAGTTAGTGAGTGTGCATAGGTTCTTATGAGGATTTGGGTGTGAGTGTGCATGTGTGTGTTTGTGTGACTGTACATACGTACTGCCCAGTATTCCCCAGGAACATGACGGGCTAGGTTTCTACCCTGTAGGCCCTTCCTTAGAAGAAGCCAGAAGACCTGCTCTCCCCGCCTCTCTCTCCATGTCCCTTATCCTCCCCTCCCTCCTTTTAGCCCCTCCCTTTAGTATAGAGGCTAGAATATAAACTCTAGACTGCCTGGGTTTGAATCCTGGCTCTACCAAATTCCAACCAATCACACCACCTGGGGCATGTTAGTGTCTCCATCAACAAAGTGGGGTGTTGGGTGATTCTGGGAACCGGGGAGCACAGTGCATGTAGCGCACAGCCCTCAGCATTCGCGCCTGCCCTCGTCTCCCTGTTCTCAAGTTATGCTAAACGACAGGGACTCCCCTCAGAGGAGGAATGGGGACAGGGAAGAAAGACCCATCTCCTAAGAATAGGACCTCGATCCTGAGGCCAAGCAGCTGGTTGAAGCTGGTGGTGTTTTTCTTGGATTGTTTATGTAGTTCTTCTGTTTTGTGTTGTTTGTCCGTTGTTTTTTTTTTGCAAATGCAAAAGATGGAAAACAAACCCAAGAAAATGTTTAAAAATCAATGACAGAATGGGAAGTCATTTGTGGGTGGCACCGACAGGGCCTGGGGCAGAGGGCCAGGCCCTGAGCATTACCCTGGGGTTTAAACCCTGAAGTAGGGGTGGGGCCTGACCCCAAGGCTCTCTCCGGCTGCCCTCCCTTCTCGAAGAAACTCCCTGTCCTTCCCACCTTCCCAAAGAGGCCGGGGTCCTGGAGCACTGTCACCAGACGCAGCCGTGGAGAAAGCCAGGGGACCCTACTAGGAGCTGGCCCGGCTCTGCCCACCTCTCTGCATGACCCTGGGCAAGTCACTTTCTCTCTCTGGGTCTCGGTTTTTGTTTCTGAGGATCTCCAAGAATCCTTAAAGCATTAACATTCTGGCCCTGATTGGCAAGGCTCATTTGGTGGAGCGTTGTCCTTCGTAGCAAAATGTCACCGGTTCAATTCCCAGTCAGGGCACACGCCCGGGTTGTGGTCCAGTCCCTAGCTGGGGTTCGTGCAAGAGGCAATGGACTGATGTCTCTCTCACATGTCGATGTTTCTCTCCCCCTCTTTGTCTCTCCTTTTCCCTCTCTCTAAAAATAAATAAACAAACAAATAAAATATTTTTTAAAAAGCATGAACATTCTCTGACTCCCTTCTAGCTCAGAGGGTGGCTGGGAGAGCCCTTCTAGAAGAATAAAGATGTGCCCATAAAGAGATGTGCATTAGTATAGTGTGGGGCATGGAAGGGCTCCACCCTCTGGCTGCCAGGGAAGAATGCTTCCAAAAATTCTCGCGCCATCTGCTTTAGGGTTGTTTCAGCCAGATCTGGGCCTGCATACTCCTTGAAATATGTGTTGGTATCTGTGCAAAGAAGAGAAGGACTGTCCCCTTCCTGCCCAGAACTAGAGGGTGTGTTCTGGGGCAGACCCCCCTCCCGTTCCCCCCACATCCCCCACAGACCCAGGAGAATGGCCCACTCAGCCTCTGGCATTCGGGATGCAGAGAATTTGGGGAAGAGGAGATTGCACATTTGACAAGATTGGGGAGCGTGTGTAGCCAGGAGACACAGGCTTGCTTCGTGCCCTCTGACCAGTCCTACTCCTCACTCTGGACCTCAGCATTGTTGCTGGTCTTTGTTATTTCATACACAATAGTTATTGAGCATCTACCTGTGCCAGGCACCATGCCAGGTGCCATGAGAACATTAGTAAACAAGACTTGACCTATGCCCTTGAGGAGGGCACACTTTGGTTCAGGGGGACTTGTCCATTGCCCCTGTACTATCACTGCCTTTTATTACCTCCACTTCAGACAGCGCTAATCCACCACAGCACTCTCCAACACTGAGCAGGCATAACCTCGGGATTGCTTGGAACATGGTACTCCGGTGTTTCCAGTCAACTAGTAAAAGCTGTGTGTCCTGGAGTGAGACGCTTGACCTCTCTGGTCCAGCTTCCTCACAGGCAGAGCAGCAGTAACAATCTTGTGGGACTATCCCCTGCCCTGCCTTCTCTACTGCATCACTCAGAGAATAAAACAAGACTGTAACTGGGAGAAGGGAATGTGACCCCAAATCCAGTCTAAGTGCGGACTCTATCGCTCAGCCATGTGAACATGCGAAGCTTGTGATAGGGCTTCCTTCCTAAATATCCTTGAGAGTGAAACCAAAGAGCTATGAGCAGTCTGTGTGTGGGGACCTTGTCTGCCCCCCCAGTGCCCAACACACAGCCTGGCACACAGTGCTTGTTCCATCAGTGCTGGCTGCATAAATGATGTCTCTCAGCGCAGTGCGCCGTCATCCACCGGGGGAGACCGAGCTTCCTCACTCCTCCCTTCTGGAATAAGTCAGCCCAGGCCTGAGGGCAGAAGGGAGGCTGGACTCAGGACAGACAGCTCCTCAGAAGGCAGACCAAGGCTCCTGGTGTGGAGAACTGCAGTCAAACACCTTTCCCAGACCATGTCCAAGTGTCTTCCTTTCTTTCTTGGCCAGAGCCTCCTGGGGTCAAGTTGGCCTTAGCAAGGTGAGGCATGTCTGGCGCCTCGTTCCTCCCCACTCACCAGCTAAATAGCGCAGTATTCAGGCCGACTGTGGAAACCTCTGGGGCGTCTGGGGCCTGAGGCCGTTCCCAGAATGTGACAACACTTGTGCATTAACGAAGGGAGAGGAGGTGGGGAGCGAGGCTGCTCGCCAGCCCCCAGCCCCCGCTGGGCCTGGCTGGGGTTTACTGGCCTGCTTATTTCCAAAGCAGGCAGGTGAGGAGGGGGTGGTGGAGGCCCCTGAGAGGAGCTTGGCTGACTTTGTTGTGTGTGTTTATGAATGGGAATCTGACACAGAAGTCTGGTCCTGCAGACTTTTCAAAGCCCCCATCCCTTCCTGTATGAACCAAAGAAGGCCCTGGGAAAAATGGTCCCTAAGACCTCTACTGCTGCTCCACCTGTGGGGAAGCTGGATCAGAGAGGTTAAGCAACCCACTCCTGGACACACAGCTTTACAAAACTCGTTCTATATCATCATTTCATCCACCTTCAGTGAAGCCTGGAGATGCCATGGGTCCAAAGTCCACAAAAGGCTGCCCTGTAGGAGCTGTAGAACACTCTGGGCCAGTGCCTGGGTCCTGGAGTCAGGCCAGGCCATCTGGACCCAAACCTTGCTCCCACTACCCTCAAGCTGTGGGACCTTGGGCACATGACTTGATCTTCCTAAGATTCACTATCTCATTTGAAAACTGGGGAAAATTCAACCTACCTCATGCGGGTTTTAAAGAATTGTATATGTCTCTGTCTCCCCTTCCCTCTTCTTCTTTCCAAATATGTATTGAGGTTTATTTTGTCTCATGCTTTGAAAGCACTGGGGTACAAAGATGGACAAGTTGCCACCTCTGCCCTGGATCTTCCAGTCAACATGTAGGTTAATAAATAATAAAGTGTGCCGTGGTTAGGGCTGCGACTCTGCACACAAGGAGGGAGAGACCAACTGTTGGGGTTGGGGAGATATGGAATCGAGGTGCTGAAGGATGAGTAGGAGTTTGCCAGGTAGACACAAGGAGTCAGACGGGTATTTGGGGAAGAGGAAACAGTCTTGCAAGACATGGAATGTGATAGAAGGTGGCATTTCTGGACAGCAGGGGATTGTTTGATGCGCTAGGGCATGTATTCACCACAGAGATGAGTCTGAAGGGGTAATTGGGCCAGAGCCTTGGGAGCTTTGCAGCCAGCTGGGCCCTATAGTCAATGGGGAACTACGAGGGGGCTTCCTGCAGAGCAGGGATATGTGGCCTCTGCTCTGGGTTGCTGCTTCTGGGACTGAGGACCAGGCCAGCGGCTGCTGTAGAGGCTCCAGCGTCCTTGGCACAGCAAAGAGAGAGTGGGGCAGAGGACAAACTGTGAACTGGGGTGTGACCCAGAAGGCAAAGGAGCGGACACTCCAGTCCCTTGATGCCCCTGGTCTCAGGCTGATCTAGAAAAGCTCAAATGCACAGGAGAAGCATGATGTCAGCAGAGGACAGTCCACCCTGTGTACTCTTGGTCCTTGGTTCCCATTCCCAGGCATCTGGTCATTCCAGGGAAGGAGGCTCTGGGCGGTGAGGACCAGAAGCCTCACCTTCCAAAGAGACACCTAGAAACTCAGAGAGGTCAACCAGCCCATGCACAGGTACACAGTGATCTGGGGCCAAGGAGAGAGACTGAATGGAGGGCTCCTGGAGCTGGGAATACTGGAGCCTTGGCCCTAATCTTGGGGGAAGACTGGGAACAGGGACAAAGAAGAAAAGCCATCTGGGGGGGCCAGGCAGCACGGGGTGGCAGCTAGTTTGGGGGCTTTTGTGTGCAAAGCCCAGGCTCTAAAAGGGTCCTTGTGATGATTGTCCTATGTGGGTGTGAGTAGGGGGAGAACAGAGGGGATGACTTAGGGAGAGTGGGAACACTTTTCGGACTAGGGATTTAGAGACCCCCTGGGCTGGGAAAGAGATGGATGTCTGTGGGATGTGAGGCCATGGAGACCAGAGCCCACCCAGCGATGGGCCCCTGAGAGACCCCTCAGGCTTGCTGAGGGGAAGGTGGGAGGAGTGGACATAAGGAACTGTGTCCCTGGGAGCTGCAGCCAAAGACCTCAGGAGCAAATTGTGCAGCCGCCTCCACTGCGCCACGGGAGGTGGATAAGGAGGCCACCCCCAGATGCTTGCGTCCCCAGAGAGAGAGGAGGCCCCCAAATATGAGCCCTTCACATGCTCTTTCCTCCTCCCAGGGAAATCCAGGTCCCTCTGGAAACGATGCCTTTCCTTGGACGCCTCACCCAGAGCAGTGACCCAAGGGGTAGAACCCTCAGCCATAGAAGGAGGAGAGGAGGACACCCAGGGAGTCGGGGGAGGAGGAGAAGCAGCTTGTTATTATTAACCACCAGGCGGGCAGCAGGACACAGCGGAAAGAGAATAAAACTCTGCTTTGTGTTAGATGACCTGGCCTCAAGTCCTCGCTCCGTCACTGCACTCTCTGTGTCCCAGCCACAGCAGAAGTACCCGGGGTTGGCTGCTGCGGGGCTGGGTTAACACAAGCAACTTTTTGGGAGACAAGTCTTGAAACAGACACAGCCCATAAAGGAGCACATTCCATACATAATACACCAGACATGATTACAAATTAGTAATGTTTTATTTACAAATAAATGTTTGTTATAACAAGTTATAAACAGAATGCTTTTAAGGGACACAATGAAAAAGTGAGCAAATACTCTGAACAGTTTGCCAAAGAAACACTAATGACTAATGTGTACATTATAGCCATGCTTCTCCCTGGTAGCCATCCGGGAAGGTGCAACACAGTAACAATTTTATCATCAGATTGGCAAAACCTCCAATTTGATGGTGGTCAGAGAAATGCAGACGAGGGTGTGGGGCCAGGGACCCACACCCACAAGGGTGGAAGTGTAAATTGGTTGCAACCATTTCCACAGCAATTAGCTCTAATACATGAAACCTGAAAATGTGCAGCACCTGTGACCCAGCCGTTACAGTCCCAGGAACCTACCTGAAGAAATATTAGCATGTGTACCGGATGTTCATTCCAGTATTGATGATGAAAGAGAAATGTGAAGTAAACTAAATATTCCCAATTGAGAATAGTTAACTTGAAATATGGCTTATCCCACAGTGGAATGCAGTTTACTGATTAAAAGATGATCCCTGCATACTTACCTGGATAGATCTCAGAATCACTGTTGAGTGAGGAAGAAAGCAAGTCATTGATTAACATATACAGTGTGATCCTGTGTCAGAATTCCTTTTTGCTTTAAGTAACCAATCATCTACCATACTACAGCTTAAAAGAAGAGGAATTTATGTTTTCTTAAGTAACAAGGAGTACAGAAGGAGCAATGGCTGAAGTTGGGTCAGCTGCTCAACAGTACATCTTAGGGAATTCTCTTGGCCCTTCCTTTTTGCTCATTGCCTCATGGTAATGAAATAGCTGCTGTAGCCCCGGACATCACATTCAAGGCAGGAAGAAGGAAGAAATGAAGTGGTTTTCTCTTTACACGGTTTTGGCTTTTTCTTTGGGAAGGGAAGCCTTCCACAGTAGTATTTCCTTTATATCTCATTAGAAACATTTATACCTTTTTGGTTAAAGGAATGAAGTGATTAAAAAAATCATGTAAAACAAACATGATTCATTCTCTAGGGGTTGGTGGAAGAAAGGAGCTGTTCTCCCTGATATCAGGAGATACCTGCCCACTACTTGAGTATTTCCTGCCCTGTTAGTGGGAAGAAAGGGGTGCAGTTGGCTCGCAGGTGGACAGTGGACAGTGCAGACACAATTTATACAGAAAAGAAGATGCATCCATACGTAGAGCATGACCTATTTTATTTCTTTACCCAACACATATAGGGGTTATGGGAAAGAGTGTGGGAGTAAGGAATGGGCCAGTGTGTGGTGAGCCAAGGGATCCTTGATTTTACCTGAATTCCTTAATCTTTAAAAGGAAAGCTGAAAAAAAGGAGACTATCTCTTGTACAATTAAAAGTCAGTTTAAAAAAAAAACCCTATCAGGAGCCAGCTTGGACACCCCCAAATGTGGCCCAGTTGCCGTGAGCCCGACGCTGCAGAAGCCAAGGCAGTTAGTTGCTCACCTGGTCTGATGCTCCCGAAGTTCAGGGTGGGCCCTGGGAGAAGAGGGAGAAAATTGCCTCAGTGACTTTGGCTCCCAGAAAAAAGTTGGGAGCTGATCACTTAAGGCTCCGAAGCCCTTTCAGCAGGGCTGTCTTTGACAGACAGAAAGTCGACCCATCGGTATTTCCTTGCAAGTTCAGGGCCTCCCTCTGGAGCCCTCCCTCACTCTTCAAACAGAAACTGCGGTCTCTGATTCAACCGCCTGTCAAATACCGACAGATGCAGCTGGTGTCCTTAAAACCACTTACAAGACACTCTGGGGCACAGGGGGTGAGATGGACGAATGCCGGCTCTGCAGGCCAGCAGAGCCAGGAGGGAGCTGGGGACATAGCTGACGGATGCAACAGGGTGCAAGCAGCCTGTGCTCAGGGCCACAGTCTAGCCTTAAACTTCCTACTACCCATTTTGCAGGTCAAGAAATGAAGCTCCAGGGAAGGGAACTGCCCAAGTTTGTAGACTACAAAGTCTCAGATTCACCGTGAAGCACCTCCCGGAAAAGCTGGGAAAGCGAATGAGAGGATTGGGCGAGGGGGCAGCTCCCAAGCATCAGCTCGTCCAATCCCACCTCCGTCCACCCTCCCCACTCCCACTCCCTGCAGCACCCCACATGGGTATTTCAAGCCTAAAGCCCTACTGGAAAGACTTGGTCACTGAGAAGGTCCTTGAACTTCCTCTGGTCCAGGGTGGTTTTTCAAAAGCAGGAGGATAAAAATCATCTGTTAAAAAATGAAAATATCTGAGTGTATTATTTGTAATAAGGGTCAATGTTATTTGGGGAAATTTGGATTTTTTTACTGAGTCAGTGGCAAAGCTGATTTTTACTCAGGACTGTAGCTGGGGATGGACAGGGCTTTGGGCCTCTGTGGTGAGCCTGGAGCTCAAGCTGCCTCCTTGGTTCCAGGGCTCCGGGCCTCACGGGCCCTCCTCCTGGGGCTGCAAGGGTCACAGGAAGCTGATCTCGCCCGCACCCACACTGGGGCTGCCTGTCTGCCCAGCCCTGCTCCTCCCACGCCCGACTGGAAGGCCTCCTTCCCTGCTCCGGGTGAACACTCCAGCTGCTCGTGAATACTCAGTCGCAGTCACCCTGTCTCTCTCCGAGGCCCATAGCTTGCTCTCCTGACCCTTCTCTGTGCGCAGATGGCTTGCTCTGAAGAAATCTTGTTCCTTGACACAGAATTTGGGAACAGTCTCTTCACAGTGGTTGAGTGTGGTCCAGTGCTGGCTGCTGAGGCCCTTGGAGGGAAGAGACCAGGCCCTTTTCCACCAGGAATGGCTGGCTCTCTTGGTATGGCCATGTCAGGGCCAAGAAACCTGAGTTTGAATCTTGTTACGTCTCCACTTTGCTCCAAATGTTGGACAAATCACAAGGTCTCTGAGCCTCAGTTTCCTTCTCTGTAAAATAAGCTAATAACCCCCATCTAGCCCCCTTGCCACCAAGATCAAGTCAGCTTTGGACTGTCTTGGACATTAATGACTTTTCCCTGAGCATCATCCATCCCTTCCTTACCCCTCAGGCTTCCTGTAACGGTATCCAATTTCCCTTTGAGGGACCCCTTCTCTCACAGTCCCTGAGAAGAACATGGCTGAACCCCCACCATGCCCCAGACTTGAACCCTTGACCTGTCAATTTCATGTGTTCTCTGCTTCTGGCCCAGTGATGGTTGGGAAGTGAGCACGTGACCCAAGTCAACACACGGGGCTGAGCCCAGGCACTGGGGCTGAGCTGATAGAGTTGCTGAGAGCCACAGGGAGCCATCATCTGATGAACCGACGCACTGAAAAAAAGATCCGGGAGACGAGAGAGAGACAGCTTGCTGACATTGCGTGGGCCTCTTGATCCACAGAGACACAATGCAAACTCTGCTCTCAGCCTCTTAAAGCCAATGAACTCTCCTTATGGTTTAAGCCAGCTTGACTTAAGTTTCTTCCATTGGCAGCTGAGAATGCTGACTAATTCAGTGGCCAAAACATTAAAGTGTTTAAACACACACGCGCACGCACACACTTTTTCTCTCTTTGAGGCCTCAGAAAGCCCCTCCTGCTCTGCCTTTCCTACTCTGCTAGCGGCCTCCCTGACTTTCCTGACAGCGCCCTGCACACTCAGTGCCCCCTGAGACCCTGTGTACTCACTGGCTGGGGAAGACCAGCCTTAACCTGTCCTATGGGCTATCCTGATGGGCCAGAGGGGAATAGGACTGAGGAAGACCAGCTATATTTGTTTTGGACATTGGTTTTCTAAGTGTAGGGCTCCAATCCACCCAGCTCTGCCTCATCCTGCTGCAGCTGACCCCCCCCCCCGCAAGAAGCCCTCCAGGTTTGCAGCCCACTAGACCTTTTCAACTATTCAGCATCTCAACTCTGCCTGGGAAACTCCTCCACTCCCCAAGTTGCTCAAGCATGTGCTCTGCTCCTCCCCACAGCTCCTCTTTCCTCCCGAGTCCTCTCCCTCCTCCCTACCTGGGATCTGTTCCGTGGCCCCCTGGGCAGCCCCTGCTGTGGCTTGCACAGGCCTGTCCACGCATTCTGTGTGGCATTTCCTTGCTGGTGCCGGAAGAAGGGCCACGCCTCCTGTACCACTCTGGCCACTGGGACCTGCCTGGTTGGTGCGACCACCCTCTGCCATCCCTCCTGACAGGGGATGGCAATCAGTCATCAGACATCATGAATTTCACACTGAATTCAACCCACTGACCCCGATGTGTACTATTATCCACCTCGGGGGTGGCATCCAAAGCCCTCCTCTGCTGTGGGCCAGGGCAGGTCCTCCCAAGCCGCAGTGGAAGTCAGTGCTCCAAAGGCAGTCCCCAGCTGGCGTTAGCGGTGCCCTCGCAGGCTGTGGTTCACACCAGCCTGAGACACAGGCATGCCAAGGGTTGCCGGATAAAATGCAAGAAGCCCAGTTAAACTTGAATTTCAGGATAAAATAACAGGTTATTAGCAGAAGTATATCCCAAATATAGCATGATATTTACATTAAAAACCATACATTGTTTATCTGAAATCAAAGGTTACCTAGGGATCATTTAATTTGTTTTTATTTTGATGAATTCTGGAAAGCCAACATGTGGCTGCAGCCGGTGAGACTGCAGCGGCTGTGGAAGGAGGGCCCTCCGCCACAGAACCTGGAACAGGTGCCTGTGGAGCCCCTGCCTCTGGAGCCCTTCACAGAGAGCACGAAGAGGCGGCCGCTCTGGAAAACAGATCACTGTCTATTTGGAGGTAGACGAGCTTCCAGTTCCGCCCCAGCTCTGAGTGGATAACCGCAGGCTCTCACGAGTCTGTGTTGGGGGGAGCTGGCTGTATTTAAAGTACTGCGAACTCCCATCGCCTGCCCAGACCATCTTTCTGTCAGGCGTTAAGCTCAGGACTTCGTGGTTGTCTATGAGAGCTACAGAAAGCAACTGCAAGCAGCCCGCGTGCCAAAGGGCGGGAGAGTGAGCGGGAGGAGGGAAGACTGCAACACACGTTAGAAGGAAGGGGAATAAAATTAGTCTCTGCATGATGAGTCCTATTTTTTCACTGACTTTAATTGTTAAGTTGGAAATAAATTTCTCTGGAAGAAAAGTGTTGACTTCAAGACAAAATAAAATAACATTAAAAAAAACTAAATTGTACATTTAAAGGGAAAATATTTTCCAGTGTAATAGTGGTAATATTGAAAGTAAGTTGCCAAGCATAAACACGAAGCGATTACAAGTGTTTTTACGTGTTTGGCCCGTAGTTTTAAAGGCCTGTAGTTTGAAAACACCCAGCGACAGCTTAATTGAGCAGAACCCAGGGTTCATCAGCCCCTTTCCTCAGTCTTCCCACAGCAGCAGACGTCGCTGTGTTTCTTGGCTACGTGGCCTGCGTTTCAGGGCGCGCTGGCCGCTGCTGAATTAACAAATGTCATGCAGGTTCCTCGAAGCAAAGGCAGGTGGAGGTGCCAACTTGAAGTCCAGTGGTGGCTCCAAAGGTGGCACAGGTGAACAGGCGGGGTAGGGGCTCATATAGACAAGGAAATTGATGGAATGAGTGTGGTCACAAGGGAAGAATCAGGGAGAAGGGTCCCACGGAATACTCCAGGTTTTATATTTAGACCGACATTAACAATAAAACAAGAGCACATTTCTGTTCATTGTGTTTCCACCTCGAGGGACACATCTGTAAACAGGAAGCCCAGAACAGGAAGCCGTGCCCATTGGAGATGCCCTGGAAAATAACTCGGCAGCACCTGGCAGGCGAATGTTGCATGAGACAGTTGCTGGAGCAGAAGGGAACTTCTCCAGCACTTTCTATACTGTGGGGAAATCTACATTAGAGAGCCCGTCTAGTACGAGAGTGGGAGTGGGAGGCAGAGGAAGTGAAGACAGGCAGTTTGGCTGTGTTTTCCGATATTTGCAAGTTTGGCCCACATCGTGTTTCTCCGTTTCTCTCTTGCTCCACCCTACCTGGCTCTGTCAGCCCCAATTTCCCCATGTTCTCCACTTCGCCCTCCTCTGTTTCCACCAGGCTGAGGAGGGAGTGTATCCTGGGCTGGGCTTTGCCCTTGGCTCTGGCTTCTTTGGGCCGGTGTGTGGTGGGTGACTTGGGGGTGGTTTGTGGCTCGTCAGAATGGAAATTATTTTTCTCAAATTGGAACATAGGCCTTGTGTGGGGGCTGCTCCGATTTTTCCAGACACAGTGTACTATGAGGAGCTCTGGGGTCTCTGTATTGCAAGCACAGGGTTTGGGTGGGGTCTGGAGGAGGTTGTTAGGTTTTCTCCTACCTCTGAAGAAACGGTCAGTGAGAAATGACACCCCCTCCCCCAAGGGAGACAGAAGGACCTGCTTTTTGGCCAAACTCCCAGCTGAGAATGTAGATGACGACTACCTGGGAGACTCCAGAGCAACTCTGGAGAGAGGGAGAGGAGACTCTGGGAGAGCTGGAAGGCTCCTGGAGGTGGCAGCCTGAGATCCAGGGTGAGCAGGATGAGGGGGAGAGGACTGTCCCGGAGAGGAGAGAGAAGGAGTTCTAGGAGACAGAGTTCAGGGGGCTGAGGACACCAAGGTTTTAGGAGGAGGGAGGCTTCGGGGAGGGCGGTGTCGTGGAAGTCGCGGGGCAGAAAGCCTGGAGGAGGCACACGGGTAAAGGGAAAGGCAGGTTTCATTCTTTCCTTCACTCGCCCGATATTTATTGAGCACCTGCTGAGTGCTGGGCTTTAGGCTTCCTGCCCTTTGCAAGTTCCCAGGCTGCCGGAACAGCCTGACATCTAGAGAAACATCCCACAATACAGAGTAGTAGAGGAAGCAGCCATAGTCCAGGGAGAGAACCTGGGTAGGCCTTTCTAGTGAATATGTCAGCTTTGTGTGAGGCCTTTGGAGGGTCACCCAGTCAGTCTCTGGGTGACTGAGAGCTCTCCCAGCTCAAGAGAGCTTACCTTGACTTTCCCCCTCTGTGGCCCACCCAAACATGCAAGGCGGGTCTTCTCGCCCACGCCACGTCCTCTTCCCCATTCTAGGCACCAGGATCCTTCAGCCCCTGATCCCCCAGGACTCCCCACCCCAGCCTATTTTTTGGTGACCATGGTGTTTCTAGTCTTGGGCTCCCCCTTACTGATCCTCCTTCACTCGGTAGAACTGCCAGGGTTCTTTCTGGTTCACGAGACAAAGCTAATCTGAAACAACCATTCCCCCTGCACGTTGAGAATGGATGAAGCCGTCACATGTGACTACTCTGAATCATCTTTGTCATTGTCATCAGCATCATCGGCATCATTGCCATGTGTTTTGCTTTTACATGACAACTTCTTCTTAGTGATGTTAGTTTCAAACAATGCAAGCTGCAGGTGGGAACAGTGACGGTTCAAAGAAGTTAGAAGACCTGCCAGCAGTCATACAGCCAGGGTGAGAAGGTCAGGGTTTGAACCTGATTGTTTTGACCTCACATCCAGACCAGATATGATACATGATTCAGATGGTATGGTAGAACAGTGGGGAGAGCAGGTGTTTTCCCTAAATGTACAGAGAAATTGGGCGTAGCTGGGTGAGGATGAAATGGAATCCCCACCTCACACCATGAAGAAAGTCAACTCCAAATGATTGAAAAACTTGAATGTCACAAATAAAATTTTAAATATCTAAATGAAAATAAAAGTGAATACTTTTCTGATCCTGGGGAGTATCAAAATATTTTTAAACGATGACCTCCAAAGTATAATTTTAAAATAAAAGATTAGGTCAAACACATTAAATTTAAGAAAGCTTGTGTATCAGAAGACATACAAATAAAATTTGACCCTTACTCATATCCTTTACAAGAATTAACTCAAGATGGATCAAAGACCTAAAGAACAAAAATGTACAAAATTTTAAGGAAAAAATAGGTGTAAATCTGAGGATCCTGGATTAAATAAAACTTAGATGTGTTTTGATAAGACATCAAAAGCACAAGCAACAAAACAAAACAAAAAAACAGATAAACTGGGGAGCATCAAAATAAAAAATGTTTGTGCTTCAAAAGACACCATTAGCCCTGACTGATGTGGCTCAGTTGGTTAGATGTCATCCCGAAAAGCCACCAATGCGAAAGGCCACTGGTTTGATTCCCAGTCAGGGCACGTGCCTGGGTTGCAGGTTCGGTCTCTGGTTGGGGCATGTATGAGAGGCAACCGATTGATGTTTCTTTCTCATGTTGATGTTTCTCTCTCTCTTTCTCCTTCTCTTCCCCTTTTATTAATAAATAAATAAATAAAAATAAATTAATAAAACCATTTAAAAAGTGAAAAGAAAATCCACGGAATAGGAGAAACTATTTGCAAATTTTATATCTGATAAGAGACTTATCTAGAATATTTTTAAAAGCTATTATAACACCATAAAAACAACCTAATTAAAGGATATAAGTAGCCATTTCGCCTAAAAAGCTATATAAATGACCAAAAGGTACATGGAAAGATAATCAACACCATTATCCCTCAAGAAAATGCAACTCAAAACCACAATAAGTTACTATTTCACACCCACTAAGATGTCTATAATAAAAAAGACAGACAGTAACAAGTATTAGCCAGGATATGGAGAAGTTGTAACCCTCTCCTACATTTCTGGTGGGTTTGTAAAATGACAAAAATGTTCCGTCGGTTCCTCAAAAGATTAAACATAGAGTTTGCATACAACCCAGCAATTTCACTCCTAAGGATATTCCCAAGAGAAATGAAAACACATGTCCTTACAAAAACATGTTCATGAATCTGCACAGTAGCATTGTTCATAAGAGCCAAAAAGTAGAAATAGCTCAAATGCCTGTGAAATGATGAGTAGTTAAAGGAAATGTGGTGTGTCCGCACAGTGGAACATTATTTGGCAATACGGAAGAACAAAGTACTGGTACATGCTACAATGTGGATGAAGTTTCGAACACATTATACTAAGTGAAAGAACCCAGTCACAAAGGACCACATGTTATAGGATTCCTTTCATATAAAGGGTCCAGAATAGGCAAATCTATAGAGATGGAAAGTAGATTGATTAGTGGTTGCCTAGGGCTGGAGGGTGTGGGGAGGGGTAGAGTGGGGGACTGAGGAGTGACTGCTAATTGGTATAAGGCTTTTTCTTTTCATGAATTTATTCTAAAGCTGACTGTGGTGATAGTTCTATAACTGTGAATATGCTAAATACCACTGGATTGTACATTTTGAGTGAGATGTATGGTATAACTCAATAAAGCTGTTTTTATTTATTTTTATTTATTTTTTATTTCTCACCCAGGGATATATATTTACTAATTTTTAAAGAGAGGGGAAGGGGAAAAGAGAGAGAGAAACATTGATGTGAGAGAGAAACGTTAATCGGTTGCATCCTATACGTGCCCCAACCAAAGATCAAAACAGCAACCTAGGTATATGCCCTGATTGGGAATTGAACCCACAACTTTTTGGTGTAGGGGACGATGCTCCAACCAAGCCACATGGCCAGGGCACTAATTTTTTTGGTAATAAAAAGGCAAACCACAAACTAAGAGACCCTTTCCAGTTTCCCATCACAGTCTAGTGGGTGTACACGTCTGAACAAAAGGCTTCAGAGGACTTCTGAACTACAACCATTGGTCGGTACCTAGGCCTGGCCCTTCTCCTCGTGGGGTATTGGTGAACTGCGCCATATTGAAAAAAGTCTAGGGTTCCTAGTGATGCGCTGGACTTTAGGCTCACTTATCTAAGGAGAATCATGTCTAGGGGAATGGAAGACTTTAGGCAAATCATCACAGAATGGGCCAACTCAGGTGGAAGTGAGATTCCAGCCAAAGGAGGTATTCAGCCACAGGCTGAGTTGGGTCAATGGCACCTTAGAGTAGCATTAGCTGCTGCCTGAATCCTTCTTCTGAGTGTGGGTTCTAGGAACACAATCGCAAGTTCTTCTGGCATGCATCTTGCTGACACCACAACCATTCAGTTCTCAGCCCCCAACAACCTATGCACATACGCATACTCCATCCCTGTTTTAGAGATAAAAGTAGAACTAAGCTATCTGTTGGACTTGGAAGTCAAAAGCAGAATAACAAGGGACACTGACCCCCTCCCCCCCACCAGCTCCTGCAGGTCTAGCTATGCCCTCCAAACCTGTTGTGGGAACATGTGACATGTGTGCCCCCAAATGGACAAGTCTCACAGTGTTTCTGGTTAGGTTGGTCCTGCAAATACGCCCAGCTAGCTAGCAGCCAGAGACTGGGCACCAGTTCATGCCGCTTAAGGGGTCCAGAAGAGTAAACTGGGGCCCAAGATGGGAAAGGCTGGGCAGAAGGCATCACTGCCCCTCTCCTGTGCTCATCCCTGACAGCTCATGTCCCTCTTCCCTGCCTCTCTAACCCCAGTTATCCTCAATACAGGCCTACCTGAAGCCAAAGCCCACCTGGACAGCAGCCTACCTGGACAGCAGCCCCTGGACAGCAGCCTACCTGGACAGCAGCCCCTGGCTATCCTGGTGACCTGGACATCTGTGACCAACAATCTGAAGGCTTTCTAAAAGATTTTACCCTATCTATCTATTTATCTATCCATCTATCCATCCATCCTACAAGGCTGGGTACAATCAGGGGAAGATTCACCATGACCAAAGAATAGACATGAACAAACGTTATCTGTTGAGTTGGGTTTATTTCCTTCTAGACTTTTCCTTTAGCATGTGCAACTGTAATATCTATATACCTGTGTATATTTTTTCAAAGATGGTACCACTTTTTCAGAGAGAGGGAGAGATTTGATTGTTTGTCTTCACTTAATGGCAGATAACTACTGCTTTGTGGGATGGGGAAACACAGGTATGCCATGAGGCCTGGACAGACTCAAGCCACAAGGTGAGTGGGAAGGAGCACAGACAGGCCTGGGCAGAAGGCCTGTCCCAGCTCCATGACCACCATAGATGGGTGCGGAAGGGGACTAAAATGTGATCCCTACCCCTGCTTCCCCTGTCTGGGTCTCAAGGAGACTCATCTTCAGGGCGAAGGGAATGCCCAAATAATTTCCAGAAGCTCTTTTGGCTTCTCTGGTAATAGTTTCTGTTATAGAAAACTTACCATAAATTAGCGTATTTAACTCCCATAAGCCTATGAGTAGGCGTTATTCCCACTCCCATTTTATAGACAAGGAGACTCTGACACAGAGAAGTTTGGAGCTTCAAGGTCACACAGTAGTGCCTGATATAATCAGGACTTGAACTAGGTTTGTGCGACGTCAGAGCCTGTGTTTTTAGCCACCACACCACACCATCTGCCACCAAACATGAGAGCACATTTTGGTGGACCTGGGAAAACACCCACCAGGTTGGGGAGAGCACCCACCAGGATGGGGAAGGCAGGTTGAACTTGGGCTAGTCTTTGGCCCAGGGTCACCAGCTCATAGCATGGAGTACAGCAAGATAGACATGTCCTCCCAGAACAAGTTGGGCTTAATCCCAAAAGCCTGTGGGGTCGGAGGGCAGCTGAGGCTGCTCCTGCTCCCTGTGCTGCGAGGGGACAGGCACGGGGCACAGGTTCAGTTGTCCTCAGGGCCAGATCAGTGCTTTTAATCCAAACATGGTGCCTGAGCCTCCCGGAGCTTCCCCCTGAGCCTCCCGGAGCTTCCTAGGAGAGTGTAGGTCTGGCGGAGCCTCACTGCCCAGCCAAGCCCCAGAGAGAGACCCAAACACACACTTGTAGCTCAAAGGCTCACAGGGAGGGTCCATCCCAGGGAGGGCTCCGTCTACCCGATAGAGTCTAGGTCAGGATCCGGCTTCCTCTGCTGAGAAATCACCTCTCCCTAGGAGACATCATCCCACACAGACGAGCAGGGCCGCTGAACCTCCCCTGTCTCCCTGGGCTCAATTACTTATTTAATATCTCCGCCGCCCCACCTATCCACATCATCTGGCTGGTCTTGGCTGCAGTGCCTGAACAGGGAGAGGGTACGCTGTAGCTCCCGGCATATCTGCAGAGCGATTGGGAAGTCTCAGTCTGGCTTCCTCTCCTCCTTCCCCTCCTCCCCCACTGCCACCAGCTCCCTGGTCCGCCTGCAATTGAACCCAGATGCCAGGAAGGATCTCAGTTGTACAGCTGAAGTGAAAACACATGGGTAGGGTAAAAACTCCTCTCCATTACAGTTTTATTACTATCATCCCCGGAAACTTGCAGATGGAGACGGAGACCTCTGAGGCCAGTGTCTGGTGCTCCGTGTGCAGGAGGGCATCACAGACCAGCTGTGAGCGGCACACACGCCCTGTTGGCTGCCCAGCTCCGAGCAGGAGTTCATGCTGGCTGCGTGGGGGCTCAGGGGGTGCAGAGGAAGCCTCCGAGCCTTGTCTCTCACAACCTTCCTGGGAAATCTACGATCCCAGACCCTAGACTTTACTCTGACATTCGCTGGCAGTGTGATGTCGGGCAAGTCATGTCGCCTTCTCTGAGACTCCATTCCCTCGTCTGTAGAGCAGTGATAAAAAATGCCTTTTTCTCAGAGCTGTTGCAGCACAACAAAAGGACTTTGGGGAGTGGAAAAACAGTCTGAGAGTACAGTGCATTCACAAAGCACACCTTCTCTAATCCGAAACCCCACAGCCCCAGAAACTCTGAGAACCGAAGTTTTCATAACTCTCTTGGCAGCAAAGTTGAGCTGACCGGATCAATAAGACTATTTATTGAATGAACTTACTCCCTTTGGTGTGAGTATTGATATGTTTTGCTGCACAAACATCGCTCTGATCACAGGTGCTTCCCTGGGTCCCACTAGCGGTCTGATGTGTTTACAGGTACCTCTCAGCTCCAAAAGTTCTGAGTTCTGAAACACACCCAGCCACAGGGGCTTCGGTAGAGGAGGGTGAACCTGTTTTTGGCACTCAAGGGGAAATTATTTGTTGCTTTAGGAGATTCAAAGACAAAACGTTGGCTGTCTGCGGTTACGCTGGATCTGAGGTCTTTTTAAAAAGCCCCTGCCTTGCCCAGGAGTTAGCTGGGACCCAGGACTAATTAGCACATTTATCAGGCAGTTATTATACAGATGTAACGTTGCTCTGTGAGTGTTTTCTATTGTATGCAACCTCCCAACAGGCCTGTGAGAAGTTTCTAAGATTTCCCCGTTTTATGCACGAGGCAATGGAGGTTCAGAAAGGTGAGCGAGTGAGTCACGCTGGAGACGCTGGTGGAGGCGGAGCCATACCCGGTCTGACCAGCTCCAGAACCATCGCTGCTCGGCGCCCTGAAATGGCAGCAGAGGAAGGGGCTCTCTTGCGAGGGCGGGGGGGACTCGCGGTGAGGGGGGCCTGGGGAGCGTGAAGGGCACTCGGCCCCACGTCGCATGGAAGGCCCGTCTGTGACTTTCCCCGAGCGCCCCTCCTCTCCAGCAGAGGGACACTCTTCACAAACCCAGACTGACGTGTCCTTCCCACACGTACTTCTGTCCCCTTTCTCTCCTCCGGGAGGGCTTGCCGCCCTATTGTCTCTGACACCTACTTCCTTTTCCCCCGCCTTGGGATTCTACGCTTCTAGATTCCCCTGGCCCTCTCCTGTGGGTTGGGACTCTAAGTGCCCTCATCCATCCCTGGAGTGGTTGGACAGGCCACAGAGTCAGTGGGCCCATCAGACACAGGTGCTAGGGACCACTGCGGGGGTCTCAGGCGGCTGCCCTGGGGAGCGACAGGTGGGGGTTTCCCTGGGGACACTGCAGGGGCCTCCCACAGGGTCAGGCTGATTTCTGGACCATTTCCCTAGAGACCCCAGTGGCCCAGAAAATCCACCCTCGCTGCCTCCTTCCTCTGTGGGCCCCTCTGAGAGCCACCTGGGCCCCGGAATTGGCTTGTTTTTCAATATACAAGTGGATGGTGAGCACGTTCTCATTAGGGAAAAAATACACAAGTGTGCAGAGTAAACGGTAACAACCCTACCTACCTCCGCCTCCTCAAACCTACTCTATCCCTGAGGTAACTACAGTTTACAGTTCAATATGTACCACTGCAGTCTGCTTTCTTGGCATTTATTTATACATATATATCATTTGGATTTGTTTTGGGCGTTTTATATACACACCTCACATAGTGTTCTGCAGCTTTCTTTTTTTCTGCTTACCATATGTCTTGGAGCTCTTCCCACGTCAGTTCACATAAGCCTGCCTCATTCATCTCAACTGCTGCCTCATAGCCACCCTATGGATGCACAGGCGTTTGCATAACCCGCCCTCACGGCTGACCACACAGGTCCTCTGCGGTGGACATCTCTGCCCATAAACCCTTAGGCCCATAGGTCGTCCGAGGGGACTGTCTCTGTGTTGGTACCGTTGTGCCCATGGGCGATTACTTTCTGCAAGAGGAATTGCTGTGTCAAAGAGTGTGATGTTTTATTTCTGCAAGCTTCTGCCAAATTACCCTCTAAAAGGCTGAATCCATTTAGACTCTCACTAACAACATAGGATGAGAGCCCGATGCAGCCGTCCTACCAGCTGAGACAGGGTTTCCTGGCAGGTGGCTCCGAGGTGGCTGCAACCCATTTCCCCTCCGGAGAAGTCGGCTGCGGGGGGAACTGCCTTGTCTTTAGCAGTGTGGGAAGGTGGACACCGGTTGTGCAGGAGTCATCTCAAGGGCAATCAGTATAATGAGTGATTGTAAACAGGGGATTTGGAGCAGAAAAGACTTGGGTTTGAATCCTGGCTCCACCCCCCATGAGCTGTGCGATCTTTCGCAAATACAGGGGTCTGGCGCAAATAACGCCCCTTTGTATTACAAACTCTTTTATTACAAAATCATAAGCATGTAATCCTGTAACATAACAATATCACGCTCAAGCACATCATGACATTTTAGGTGAAATGTTCAAATTAAACCTATAAATTATCACGCCCATATTATTATCCTACCAACCACACTCAAGCAGGCCTTACTTCTGCCAGACCCTGTATAACTTCGCTGAACTTTTTTATCTGAAAAGTAGGAGTAACAATAACTACATCAGGCAGGGAGGCGGCATAAGGCTTTAGCAAGACGATACATTATACACATGGAAAGCACTTAGTATAGTCCCTACAAAGACTAGATGACAATAAACAAGAACTGGAAGTTTAATTATGATTAGGATTGTTAATATCTGGGCCCCCTTTTTCTGGCAGGGGGGCTCCTCTCATCCCTACCTGTGTCAGCCACTGAGCCCTTCCCAGGCCTGGGCGCCATGTTTTCTAGCTGGCGGCTGCCCAGGGCACCGCTGTGTGCAGAGGTCAGAGCCCACAAGGAGTGGGTGATGGTACCAGGAGGCAAAACGAGCAGTCGTGGCTTCCAGGCTAAAAGGGTAGACAGGACACAACCAGATAAACACCAGTAAACAGAGGTAGGGAGCCTCACAAACACAGACCTGTGCCAGCGCAGTTACTGTGAGGTGAACACGTAGGAGCCAAGTCACCAGGTGGGAGCAGAGGGGGTGGGGCGGGTGCGAAGTGTGGGTGGATTGAGGGGGAGCAGGAGGTGGTAGGAGAGAAGGAAGCCAGACAGATGGCACATCCTGGGAAGGTGACATGGAGGACGGAAGTGGGGCTGAAGGGGGGCTGCTTAGAAGGTAGTTTTTTTCCTGGCAACCACTGTGGAGAGGAAGGTGCCCTGGACTAGCTGGCTGCCAGAGTCCCTGGTTCAAGTCCCTGCCTTGCCTCACGCCAGGTGGCTGGCCTTGGGTAAATTATTCTCCATTTCTGGGACGTGATTTAATTATCTTCAAATGGCACATGTGCGGTTGTTAAACTAGCTAGCTCTGACTAGAGTCATTTCCAGCTTAAAAGTTTAGGAATTCCTGCCCATAATAAAATCTCTACTATGAGCAGACTAATCTTGAATTTGAGTCACTGTAGCCATCCCTTGAATCTCTCCAAAGTGCTGGCACTGAACAGTTAATAAACTATGTTCACATCTGTTTCTTCATCCAGTTCTGCTCTGTAGCTTTGGATGCAGGTGGAGCTGAGATTCAAATGCCGTTTTACATGTGGTTACATGAGAGGTCCAGGGCTCGCTGAAGTGAAATGAGGTACAGGTGGCCGGAATTGAGTAGGGCTGGCAACTCGCCTTCCAGGTGCCACCCCCGCAACTCCTGAACTGTCAAAGTTGTCCACAGCAAGTCAGCCTGGACCACTCAGTGTCCCCACAAGCACCACCAACAGCAGCCAGGTCCTGGTCACACTCTTAGTGTCAGGTTCTTTGCCCACATCACCCTGTCCGATCCTCACAGCAACCCTCTGAGGTCAACGTGCTGGTGAGGCCCACTGTATACAGGGGCAGTTATTTATTGCTCAAGACCACCCAACTGGTGAGCAGCAGAGCCGGGCCTCCCAAAACCCCACAAGCAAACCTGTCTCCTTTTTCACTCCTCTCAAAGAGGAGCACACCCTCATTGACACCTGAGGGCTCCACTCATCACCCAGCTCATCCCAAATCATCCTCAGGGCCCAGCTTTCTCGCTGTCTCCTTCCGGAAGCTCTCCCTGACCACCCCTGCTGCGCCCGAGCATCTGTGCTCTTCTCTTCCCCCTGCGCACACCCGAGGTCCCTCTGTCTGGGACCTTCCAGCTGGTCCTTCTTGGGCTCACGGGGAACAAGGGAGGTCCTCCTCCTCTGTGGTGGGGGTTTGTCTTCTCACTGTGAGGTTTACCTTTTTCTAAATAAGTATATTCTACTGTACGGTAAAATAGACATGTGTTTACTGTAACAATGAAAGTGTAGAGAACCATTGGGCTGGCAGTTTGCCTCTCTATGACCTCACAGCGTGAGGCAGGACTAATCACCCCCATACATGAAGCCCATTCTCAGTTTGGTCTCCCCTGGAAGCCGACTCTGAGATGAGGCTGTAAGGACCAGTAGTTTAGTGGATTGGCCAAAAAGTTCACTTATTTTTTTCCATATGATGGCTCTAGTAATGCTTAGTTGTCTTTAACTTCATCTGAAACAATTTTGTTAGATTGTGTTGTGACAGCTGTCATATCAGCTTGCATTTTAAAAAACTTACCAAAATTGGTGGATTTTTGTATAACTTTAATATTGAAGATGAAAAAATAAGCAACATTTTCAGCATAGTATGCTTTATTATTACAAGGAAGGTAAAAATGCAACTAAAGTACAAAAAAAGATTTGTGCAGTGTATGGAGAAGGAGCGTGACCAATCGAACATGTCAAAGGTGGTTTGCGAAGTTTTGTGCTGGAGATTTCTCGCCGAATGATGCTCCACAGTCGGGTAGACCAGCTGAACTTGATAGCGACCAAATCAAGACATTAATTGAGAACAATCAGTGTTATACCATGTGGGAGATAGCCAACATACTCAAACTATCCAAATCAGTAAAGTTATTGATGAAAATGAAAAACACGTCTTTTATTTTATAGAAAAAATATTTTCTATAAAATAGAAAATTATTTTATACAGACTTTTTGGCCAACCCATTATTTATGAGGCTTATTTGGAAATAGTTTACTGGTAGTCAAATGGGGACATAAGATGGATCATGGAAGATAGTGGGAAAGGGTGTGTTTCCAGCAGGTGACCACTGTGGCCACTGGGCTCCATCTGGCTGGAGAACTCCGGGAACCAGTGCAGAATCTGTGACACAGACTCAGCTCCCCAAAGGCAAAGACTGGAGTGTTTATCTGCCAATTCCCAGAAGTTACAGTTGAGGGCTACTTCCAGACAGGGCCAGGGCCAGTGACCAGAAGGGACCCCCAAGCAAAGAGACACATGGGCTAGAAGGCATGGGAGCCATTGGCAGGCTACTGAGAACATCTTCTACAAGTACCTGTGGACCAGGCTTACTACCACACAGCCGGGAGGGAGGAAACGAGGTCCTCATAGACCAGCAACTCGTAAGATCATGGTGAGACAGGCGTTTGTGAAATACTGCAGAACAGAATCAGAATAAATGAGCCAAAGGGAGAGTCATGGCTCTAGAATCAGGTGGCAGGACTGAAGTCCCACGTCAGTAGTTTTGAGCAAGTGACTCAGTCTCTCTGCAGGGCACTTTTCTCATCTGTACAATGGGAATCGTGAAAGTAGCAACATCTTGGAGTTGTTTGGAGTTCACTGAAATGAATACACAAGACTTGGCACTGAGAATTCTTGCTGAATGCTTGCTATCATTCATTGTCATCATCACTGATGCCATTAGAGGATAAAGAAGGGCGTGGCCAACCTGTCGGATTAAAAAAAATCAGCCTGTTTGTCTCTTCCTTGGCTGAATCAGCCTGGCCTTGGCCTTGGCCTTGCCTGTCTGTGATTCAGGGGAGAGTTGGTTTGCAATGAGACCAGAGGGGGTGGGCTGACAGGGAGAGAAGTAGGGAGGTGGGTGACCAATGGGAAAGATAACAATATGAGCCACTATTTACTCAGTACCCTGTGCCAGGACTTGGTTAAGTCTTTACTCACTTAATCCTCACAATAATCCTATGAGATAGGTATTTGTCTCTCAGGTTAAGTAACTTGCCCAGAGTAGTTAAGTAACTTGCCCAAAGTCACACAGCTCAAACATGGAAGAGCTTGGGTCAGCACCTAGGCCTAAGCACTTAGCTCCTGATGGAAGGAAGGGGTGGGGAGAGGGACATTCTCACTGTGGCTGCTTGGGTCCTGAGGTTTTCCCAGGGGGGGATGGGAGAAGTGCCCTGAGTACCCTACTGACCCGAGGCTGGGCCCATTCTGTCAGCTGGCAGGAGAGAGGGGGACCTGGGGCCTAACTCCTCATGGCCACATAGCCCTGCCCCTTGCTGACCAGGTTGTCTCTGGAGAGTCGGGCTGAGGAAGGAGGCAGCTTTGCAACCCCTGGCCCCACCTGCCTGTGGCCCTGTGGCTGTGGTTGCTGGTGGTCCCTTGTGGCTGGGCTAGCTGCCAGCAGGCAGTTCACACAGCTGCTGTGCACGGCAGCCAGCCTCCCTGGCGGCTCCCTGGGGCTGAGAGAATATTCCAGGACAGCTTGGAGTCATTAGGCACTCTGCTCACTGCTCATGGCGAAAGCTGGATTTCAGACCCAGGGCCTCTCCTGCTGCCTGCCTTTCTCCCATTCCCCCAAATAGCTGTCAGGTCTTGTGAGATGAGGGGACAGGAATGTTGCTTAGCCCCCCCAACATTGCTTCCATTCTGTAGGTTGATTTCACTCTTTTCCCATGGTTCCCTGCCCCACTGCTCAATTTAAACAAGCCACTGCAGCCCTTGGAAGGCAATGCAAGAAGGGCTGGGTTCTGGTGCCGAGTCTGCTGTACGACTTCAGAGAGCTCACACAGCCTCTCTGGGCACCTCTGTTTTCTCTGTCAGCAGGAACTCTCGGTCCCTTCCTTCCTCACTGCTTTGTGGAGATGAGGAAAGTGTGTCTGGAAAACACTGACATGGGAAAAGAGAAACTCGCCAGGGTTGCAGCACATGTTACCGGGGGCGGGGTTCATCAGGCGTTGGTCAGCTTAGAGTACAGTGGAGCGTTGACCTGAAGGGGCATTCAGGAGCATTCAGTGAACCCACTTCACTTAATTTTTTAAAAAGATATTGTTTATTTATTTGTAGAGAGAAGGGAAGGGAGGGAGGAAGAGAGGGAAACATCAGCATGCAGTTGCATCTCGCCAGTCCTGCACTAGGGACGCAGCCCACGATCCAGGCATGTGCCCTGACTGGGAATCGAACCAGTGACCCTTTTGTTCGCAGGCCAGTGCTCAGTCCACTGAGCTACAGCAGCCAGGGCCAAACCTACCTCACTTTGAAAGTGGGGACACTGAGGCCCAGTCAGTGAGGGAGAAAGATTGGATTGGAAGCTGGCTTCTGTCCACTCTGCCACCTTGCTGTCTCTGATGATGGGCACACGGAGCGTTTGGTGCCAGAGCCTCGCCTGGCTGTGTCTGTTCCTTGTTATGAGGTGGGTGTTCGTGGCATCCAGCAACAGCGAGACTGGAACGTGGGCTGGGTGTGCCAGAATCTGTTTGTTTAAACCAGAGTTTTTTTTCTGGGCTCAGAAAACTAGAGAGGAAGTCTGTGTTTTGCAGACATAGAGGGAAAAATTATCTGTCGGGACCTCGATGTTCATTAGGTGAGGGACAAGACTGGAGGCATTTGCTGGGCCCTGAGGGCAGGTCCACCTTTGGAGCCCCTTGTGGTTGGGATGGGGGCAGGAAGGGGTGGGCAATTCTCACATGCTTCTTCTGAGCTTTGGTTCGGGTGCAGAACCATCAGGGTGGCGAAGTCTCAGATTAGTGCCAGTGTGACATCTCCCATGGGAGGGGACATTTACTCAGGGGGAGGAGAATGGACTGAGTGCATCATCAACTCAGGTTTGACCCCTGGACACATGACGGCATCCACACTGGGAGCACCTGAAATAACTTGCTGACTCAGTGGACATTCAGTGACCTCGGAGCTGTGGTAGAGCCCCTGAACAAAGGACAGTGTGGAGCGTGGTTGGCTCGGCGTGTGCAGAGGATGGCTGGGAAGAAGGGACAGGCAGCAGGCTTTTCCAGTCACCCCATGGAATGAGCTAGCACTGCTCAGACACCTCTTGGCCAGGTGCTCCTGGGGGCCCCGGCCAGCCTAGCTCAGGCCAGATGGGCTCTGGCAGAGATCCTGTTTTCTCTTCCAAAACAATGTTCGTCTCCCAGCCAAGGGCAGCACGAGGTGGGCCAGGGAGCCGACAGTGCCGAGGAGACTTCCTGGCCCCCGCCTGGACTGCCCGACCTTGGTCTATCCCTCTGTCTGGCGGCCAACGGTTTTGCCGTCTGAAAAGCCGGGGCAGTCACACATCACTGCCACCTCCACAGCCTCTGTCTGGCCAGACGCTCAGGAGAGGCACAGCAACTCAGGTGTGTGCACCTGTGCTTTTGAGCTAAGGGACTCTAAAGGAGGCAGAACTAAGTCACCCTCCTTTTCTTCAGGCAAGGCCTGAGCAGAGGGCTCTGGCCTCGGTGTCCTTCCTAAGGTGCTGAGAAACCTGCTGCACTGGCCCCACCACTTGGAACCTCTGATGAAGAGAGCTTTTTTCAATATGGGCATGTGTGCACACACATTAGTGTACACATATGTGTGTGCACAAGTATATGTTCATATGAGTGTGCCACACAGATGTGTGTGCATCGGTGTGGGTGTGCATGTGTGTGGCTGTGTGTGCATGCATGCTTGTGTGTATGTTCATCTCAGTGCATACATGAGCACACATGTGTGCATGCGTGGGGAGGGGTCTGGAGACCAGAATGTCGGAGGGCTGGTGGTGGCAGCAGCAAGCTGAGGGTCGTGGAGTGAGCTGGCCTCCTCCCCACTCCTTTCCTCTACTAACCCAGAGCCAGGCACTGTTCTGGGTGTGCGGTGACAGCGTGAACGAGAGACCGCATGTGTTCTCTCGCAGAGTTCACATTCTGGGGACAGCACATACAAGTAAACCAACGAAATGATCTCAGAGAGCGATACAGGATGGGGAGAGAATAAAGTGCTAAATGTGCAAGCTGTTTTTGCTCCAATTTTCAGGGGCAGTAAGAATGAAAATGTGGTGCAGGAGCAAGGAGGTTATGAAGACACTCGGGGCGGGGTGGAAGAGGGCTGTGCTGACCCGTCCAGGGCCTTGGCAGTGCCCACAATCGGACCTCCCAGGATGGAGGGCAAGGCCTTGGTCCTGGCAGCCCCAGGGCCCAGCTGCCCCAGGCAGGGCTGGCACACCTGTCTGTTCTGACAGCCAGAGGGGTCCCTACCCTTTCATTTCAGAGTCTGGTCATTTGCTCCTGAGGAGAAAGGGAAAAGGAGAAAAGAAAGATGGGAAATTCCATTTTAAACATTTTTGGCCGAAGTACAAATTTCCTTCCTTCCTTCCTACCTTCCTTCCTTCTTTCCTTCCTTCCTCTTTCCTTCTTTTCTTTTCTTTCTTTTTTTTTTTATGAGTAAAATGACCCAGAGAATGTGAACAAAAAAACTCTTAGTATGAATCAGGCTGTCTTGTTCCCAAACCCCAGGAAGAAGCTGGGATATGAGCAAAGGAAGCAAAGGCCAGAGGGGTGCAGTGACTCAGAACTGGAGCCCTAGCAGGGCTTGGGGGCAGGGCTGACCTGTGGGCTCCTTGGGAGTCTCGGACACAGCTGCCACTTGGGGTCCAGATGTGCTAACAGACGGAGGGTCCAAGAGAGGCTAGGGGGTGGCCTGAGGTGACCTGAAGTCAGGGATGGAGCGGATGTGCTCAAAGATGGGCCTCGAGGAACAGGAAAAGCCTTGTTGTCGCTGAGTCCAGGATCCCCACTGGGAAGGTTCCTCCAACCACAAATAACTTCTTCATTTGTACCCTGATGCTGGAAGGAGCCTATAATCACTCAGCCCACCGATGGCTTTGTTTCCTTCCAAAAGGTGGCCCCAGCCATATCAGTCATTTGCACTTTAATATAAAAACGAGCTATCTGGTCCTTTTCCCAGAACAGGGTTCGGATACAAGAAGGGGACAAGGAGGAAAATGCTGGTTTCAGAGAGAAAGGATATCACTTCCCCGGGGACTAGGAGTCATGTGAGAGGGAAAGATCAGGAAAGGGAGCTATACCAGCCAGGGCCAAACCCACCTCACTTTGAAAAGGAGCCCGAGAGAGCAGTCTCAGACTTCATTCTTCAGGATGGGGCAACACCTCCCTGAATATAGTCAAGGCTTTGACAGTCATGATAAACCACAGCTCCACAGTGCCATCCCGCTCACTCCTCTGTGGGAGACCAAAGGCTGCCAGCAAACTTTTGCCTCCCTTCCCCCTTGAACCCTGTTCCCACTCTTTTCCCAGGCTGCCTCTGTGCTGGGTTCCTGGGGACCTCAGGGGGAGCCAGAGGTTAATGATGACAAGTGAGGTAGCCATTGGGCCCCCAGACCTGAGAGCAAGCTCCCCTCCCAAGACCAGGCTGAGGAAGATGGCCCACAGTCTAGGGTCTGGACTGAGAGTGCCCCACAGGGCATTTAGCACCCCAGGGAGACAGGGGTGCAGATGGAGCATCCCTGCTTGCATCTAGAGTCCTGTCTCTGACTGAACCTACTTCTTGCCTCTCCTCCATGGTCACTACTTCACATTTTAAAAAATCCAGCACAATGAAATGAAACTCACACAAGTGGCCAGGGAGGTGGCAGGAGGAAGCTGTGGTTATCACTGAGCTGGCCCGTGTTGTAGACAGCTCTGCCTGGTTCTAGGAATTGTATCTCGACCCCATGTGGCTAAAGGTGAGGGATGACCTCAGGAGACAAAGATTGTCTCTGGTAGCTCAGTTTCCTCTCCCTGCCCCCAAAGCTTGATCAGAAGTCAATGACAGGTAAGACCCCTCACAGCAGGGGGGGCAACCTAAGCCACACTCGATCACTTGAGAGGACTTCATGGAAGGACTCGGGGGACTGCAACAAAGAGGGAGCAATAGACTCTTGCCCCCCTGGCTTTGACAAAGCCCGAGTCCTCATGTTCTCTGGGAGAAACGCTTCCTATCTCTAATCCCCTTAAACCTGAATACCTGATGGGGAGGGGTGCAGCTCCTTGCCTTGCTAGAATATGTCCTGGGGAAAATCTGGCACCACAAAGACTTCCTGATAAACCTGTGAAATCTGCTCTGCTAAGAGTGCTTTCATTCATATGTTAAGGGTGAGCAGGAAGCCCTAAAACTCTGTACCTGACAGACTCTGACTCCAGGTTTCTTTGAAGTGTTGATTGATTCTTGCCACCCTGTATTCCTGTGTATTACAACCCAATAAAAGCCAGTGGAGAAAGGGGCTCAACGCCTTTTCCCCTTGAGAAACTGGCCACTGCTCAAGGCTTTTTTCCTCTGGGAAAATGGCCACTTCTCCTCTCCAAGCAGATCGCATCATGTCTCAGTCATGATGACTCTCATCTGTGGTGGCTGGGGGGACTTTCGAGGAAAGTGGCCCCCATAGGCCCGCAGGAAACAGGGAAGTTATCTCATTGTGTTCTATAGCCACCAGCTTCGAGTGCTAGTCTAAACTCGAGTGCTAGTCTAAACTCAAGTGCTGGCCATAATCCCCTGTGTGACCTTGGGCAAGTCACAGCCACTCTCTGGATTGTTTGTCCATCCATAACTCCTTTAAGGGCTCTTCTAGGTCTGATCTTGTCACTAATATTCTCATATTCCTTTATGAGAATAAAGGCCTAACAGGAAGGCTTAATTAATAACCAAATACTAAGCAACCATCATTGCTGTGCAACTACTAGTGCTCCGTACTTTACCTTAGCCTTCTGGGAAGATAGCTGACAGCTAGCTATTGCCATAATAATGCTGCATAACAAACAGCCCCAAAACTTAATTATTATTTCTTCTCAGAGAGATTAGCTGAGGTTCAGCTGATCTAGGCTGAGGTCCTTCTCACCGCAGTTCTGTGAGTCAGCTGGGGAAGTTCTGCTCCTTCTCTCATCTTCCCGAGACAAGGGGGTGGCATGGCCATGCTCTTCTCACGGCAGTAACAGAGGTATAAGAGGGAAGCAGAAACACATGAAGCCTCCTAAGGAGCTGGTATCTGCTCACTTGTACCCTAAGCCATTGGCTAGAACAAGTTCCATCTTCTTGTCCAGGATGAAGAGGCAGAGAAACATGTCCCACCATGAAGAGGCCATGGCAGGGCATGGCTGCCAAGAAGAGTGAGGAATTAGGGCCTATCATTCAGTCCACCACAATAGGAATGGTTCAGCCTCTTTTAATAGGGAAGTTAAACTGTTCTTTCTCACCCTTTGTCTATTGTAGTAGAAAGGATTGAATATGAATATTTTTCCTCACTTCCTCGTTTGAGGCCTGGAGATTTAAGTATCAAGCTCTCCCTATCGCCAAGCAAAGAAAGCTGATTCCCAGTTGCTGGGAGGTTGAATGGGTCATTAAGTGAAAGAACCAGAAAAGACTGGGGTCTAAGACCAGGAAGGGGGTGGGACAGGGACTCTCCCAGAGTCTCAGGTAAGGGTGGGGAAAAATATAAATGAGGGGAAGTCTGGGCCGGGGGTGAGGGGAGGACATCCCAGAAGAGTCCGGTGAGCTGGCTTGGAAAGAGACCTCATTGAAGGGCCCTGTTTGAGGGCCCAGGAGCCACAGGACTCTGAGCTGCCACCTGCCCACTGAAGAGCAGGAAATTCCCATCACATGCACAGGCCAGTGCTCGCCGACTCATGACTCCACCTCGCCCTGTACAAACAATCATCAGGCCAAAGAAAACAACCACACAGGCTCAGGAAGTACCACAAACAGGTCGCCTCATCATTCTGGGGTCTAAAATAAGAGTGCAAGTAATGCCTTATATACCATATGCCAGAAGTTTTCTCATCATCTGGGCCAAGCTGAAAAACATGTCTTCAAGGTGACCCCCAAGCCCCACCAACAGAGGGAGCTCAGGAAGGCAGAGACACAGTCCTTGCCTGCTTGGTCACCTCTCAAATGGGAAAACTAACTTACATTCAGGAAGTGTTTTTTTTAAAAAGCCACATGGAAAAGAACATTTCAATCGAGCAGCAGAAGACCTTCCACAGGGCATGAATGATCACCAGGATACCAGAGACCCAGCATTGAGAGAAGCACCCAAATGTACAAAGATGGAGAAATGACTACGTTGAGTGGGTGCAGACCAGTTCTTCCTTTGTTTATTCTACATCCATCCTGTGCCAGGCTCTGTAGTGGGCACAGGGGAGACAACATCGAATGAGACACAGTTTCTTCTCTTGAGGCACTCACCATCTTAAGGGGAATGTCTATGGAGAATTCATGGGAGGGAAGGGGTTTCGTCTATATTTTAAAGAATAGAACAAAGTGGGGTAGGCAGAGGGGGATGTGGATGCTCTCCAGGCAGAAGAAATCAATCCCCGGAAGAAGAGAGGCACTTCCTTCTACAGGAAATCTGGCTTGTAAGAGTTCCACGGGAGAGGGTGAAGGAGAGTCAGTAGGAATGACTCTGTAGTGGTGAAGAAGGGACTGCCAGACCCCCACCAAGTCACCCACATCCACAGTCACCCCCTCATGGGTGTTTGGGCTCATCCTGATTTTCATGGCCTAGAATAGTTGAGCAGCAGCTTCTTAGATCCCAGCCACGCTCTTTCCACATTTTTTCTCCCTGCGCCATGATTCCTTGCTTCTGGAAACACAATGCCCCTTCCGAGAGAGATGCTATGGAAACCTTACCACAAATACGCTCTGGCCCCTGATTGTACTGATTAAAAGGAAAGCATTGGTGGAAAAATGATTTTAAGGAAACAGTTTTATTATTTTTAAGTTAATCCACTTACTCAAGCGAGCTAACCACTAAGCATCCCACAGTACAGGAGGGGACCAGTTATAAGGTCCCCTATATTGAGTGATTCATATAGTCATTAAACACTTATTGCTCGGCCACTATGGGGCAGAGGCTGAGGACTCAATGCCATGTAGGTCCCAGTGTCTGTCCTCAAAGAACTCAGTCTGTCCTCAAGGAACTGAGTCTGGAGGGGCAGCTACACACAACCATGGTGATAAAACAAAGCGGTAGGTTTGGTTAGAGCAGTCTGTACGAAGATTACTGGAGCACAGAAAACGGGAGCTGTACAAGACTGGAGGTTGGGGTCACCAGGGAAGTTTTCTAGAAAGGGGATCCCTCCCTACTCGGGAAGGATGGATAGATGCTTGCAGGAGAAAAGCTGAGGGGTGGGATAGAGTCAGCAGGGGACATATCTCAGGTAGGACACCTCATGCACAAAGGCCCACAGGGTGACTAGAGAAAAACAACCACAGATTGGTGTTGCTGGGGTGTGATGTGAAAACAAAGAGCGGCTGGAGTTGGGGCAGGAGTCAGCAGGGGCCAGACCCCGGAGGCCTGTCAGCTTTGGTAAGGGTTTGGACTTCACCAGGTAAACCCAGGAAGGTTCTAAGCAGGGAAGTGATACAGATAAATCTGTCTCAGAAAGAAAGAAGCGGTGTGGAAGATGCAGTAGGAGGAAGGGGGTGAGTGGGGAGTAAATGGAAAGAGAGAGATGGCAGGGGTCTGTCCTCAGCAGCAGTAGGAAGAATGGAGAGAAGGGGGTGTACATGAGAAAGGCTTAGGAGACAAAATCATAGGACCTCGTGACTTATGTATCTCCACAGAAGAGGGCAAGGTGGAATTCCAAAGTGGCAACCAGGCTTACAGCTTGGGTTACAAAGCCGATGGTGGTCCCTTCAACTCGGATCGAGAATTCTGAGGGAAGGCAGCTTAGGAGGGAAGGAGTGGGATCAATGTTGAGCTTGAGGAAGTTGGTGGAACATCCAGTAGAGATGAACCACAAGCAGGTGGACATCTGAGTATGTGGCTGTGGAGGAAGACCCGTCTAGAGACAAAGATCTGAGAGCCGTGAGCATCAGGAACCATGGAAGAGGGTGGGATCGCCCGTGTTCATCAGGATGCTCTGAGCTGCAATGAACAGAACATGCATTTAAAAGTGGCTAAAACAAATAGGGCACTTACTTATTTCCTTTAATACGTTTAGAGGCAGTCCTGGGCTTCTCTTCATGTCAATATGTCACCAAAGACCCAGATTTTTTATGTATTTTAGCTCTGCCACTTCCAGTCATTCATAAACGAATGTCCTGTGATGCTGGGAAGACAGACTTGTCTGTGATACCCAAAGGACTCGTCACCCCAGGGAAGGAGGGTAGAAAACAGTTGGTTAGTAGATGTGAAGCATGCCTGCATCAGGCAAGAGACAAGAAAGGAACAGGCTCTGAAAAACTGGCTGGTTGGCAAGCAGGAATGAGTGGGTATTGGATGCTTGCTATTAGTACTTGTGGGGAGGGAAGAAGCAACTGCTTCTTAGCCCTAAATGGTAAAAGGTAAAAGAGAAATGCTTTTGGTCAAAAGGCTAATGAAACCTTATTCCATGTGGACTCCTGCTCCAGGCTATGATAGAGAAGTGGGTATTGGACTAGCCCCTTCCCACAGAAAGAAGTAGAAAACTGAATAAAATATACGACACATGTGTCTTTAGACACTGGATAACCAGCAGAACAAGACTGTGGTCCCCGAAAAGAGGAAAACAAATAAGATAAATTATATCATCAACCTGACATTCTGCCTAGAGGTATTTACCAGACCATGGCCTTGGGGGGGTGGGGGAAACCCAGCAGAGCACAGAGGTCTCACTGTTTTGAGGAGACAGAGGTCGGAATCCAGAGAACCGATGCAGCTGGGATGTGCAGAGCAGAATACTGGAGAGGAGGGAGCTAAGCAGCAAAAGAGTTTCAGAAAATTGCATAGGAGTCCTTTGGAATCTTTGGCTAAATACTAAACTGCTCATTTGTACAATGAGTCTCTCTATGAGTTTAGACACAGAGCAAATATTGGAAATAGAATATTTATTGGGGTGCTGTAAGCTGAACAACTCTCTGAGTTCAACTAGAGTTGAGATGTTCCAGGTTAAGCCAGTTAGGTAGAGAGACCTCAGTAAGCACCCAGGGTATTTAGGGGAAACTTCAGAAAGGCCACATCTTAAAAGCAGAGATAAACCAGCCAGATCTAGAGTGAAGGCTGTTATAGACCCATCCTAACAACGCTTAAAGGCAGTCCTTGAAGGGTCAAGCTGATCTCAGAGGAAACTGGTAACACTAAACTCTTTAAAGTATAACTTTTAAAGAGCACTCAATAATGCAATATTAAAAACAGCAATCTTTCAATAAAAAAGCACTAGATATAAGAGGCAAAGACATTCATAGCCAAGAGAAAAATATCAATCAGTAGAAACTGACTGAGACTTGAAAGATGTGATGGAATTAGCAGACAAGGATTTTAAATAGCAATTATAAATAGATTCAAGTATTTTAAGGAAAACATAACTATAAGGAGGAAAGAAATGAAACACATTTTTTTAAAAGCACTAAGTCAAACTTTAGAACAAATGACTACAGTATGGTAGCTAATTTTATTTGTCAACTTGATTGGGCCACAGGATGCCCGATTATGTGGTTAAACATTATTTCTGGGTGTGTCTGTGAAAATGCTTCCAGAAGAGATTAGCATTTGAATTGATGAAGTGCGTAAAGAAGGTTGCCCTCCGCAGCATATATGGGCATCACCCAGCCCACTGAGCGCCAGACGAGAAAGAAAGTTGAGTTCTCTCTGTCTCTCTGTCTCTCACTCTCTCTTTCTGCCTTACCGTTTGAGCAGAGACATCAGTCTTCTGCCTCGAGACTGGGAACTCACACCATCAGCACTCCCGGATCAGGCCACTGGTTTTCCCTGCTTGCTGATGGCAGACCGTGGGACTTCTCAGCCTTCATCATAGTATGAGCCAGTTTCTTGTAGTGAATCTCATTCTACGTACATGATAGACAGATAGATAGATAGATGTATATCTCCTGTTGGTTCTGTTTCTCTGAAGAACCCTAATACATATAGTGTATGAAATTTAAAAATCATTGAGTAGGCTAAATAGCACACTAGACATGGTGGAAAAAAGATAAATGAACTTAAAGATGGGATAAACTGAAGCACAGAATAAAAATCTGAGGAAAACACCAACAGCTTCAGTGACCTATTAGACAAATGGTCTTACATACATGTAATTAGAGTCTCAGAAAAAGGGCAGGGGCCATGTAGATATTTGAAAAAAGATATGACTGCCCTTGCTGATGTGTCTCAGTGGATTGAACATCGGCCTGAAAAAGGAAAGGCTGTTGGTTCAATTCCCAGTCAGGGCACATGTCTGGGTTATAGGCCAGATCCTCAGTTAAAGGGACAGAATGGTGTGAGGGGAGAGACAACCAATCCCCATTTGGTGTTTCTCTCCCTTTCTTTCTCCCTCCTTTTCCCTTCCTCTAAAAATAAATAAAAAATAAAATCTAAAAAAAAAGATAATGACCAAACATTTTCCAAATATGATAAAAATGTAAACTGATATATTCAAGAGACTCAATGAATTTCAATCAGGAGAAACAAAGAAAACCATACCCAGACAACATCACAATCAAATGGCTGAAAACCAACTATGCAGGAAAAAAAACCCTTAAATGATGTCAGAGAAAAATCTTAGCCTGTGGCAAGGATCAAATTGATAGTATGGCTGTCATATCGATTATTGAATACTCCGAATGGACTAAGGTGAATCTTTTCACCTGTACAGACTAACTCAAGGAAGAGACTTGGATGAGTGCTTTCCCAAATACCTGTGATCAATTAACCCCAATCTTAGTGGCTTGAAGGAAGTGGTGCTCAATGGGGACAACAGGAAAGACATTCAGCAAATTTAAAATGTATGTCTAAAATAAAAACTATGAATCTGGCTATTGGTACATGGAGTTATCCAGAATAGAGGAAAAGACTGCTATGTTTTTAAGTGAGTTGTACTGCCCAAACCCCCCAAGCCTAGAGTTAAAAAGCCTATGACTATTCAAGGTTTAACCTGTGGGCTGGCAAAACTCTACAGGCAAGAAACAGGCTGAGAAAACTGCTCAGCCCCCAAAGAGGGCGTATTTTCCAGTGCTCCTTATGGATTTCGTCAAGGAGGATAATGGGGGAAAATGCACTTCCTAAAACAGCAGAATTATTGCTCCAAACATTATGCTTCACATCACATCTAAATACTGGAAGTCAAAAAGGCAGTCTCTCAGAAATCTCCCTCTTTTGTCAAGGAGAAAAACTTTGGTCAGAACACTCAGCAGACCACGCCTCAGGTCCCATGATTCGGAATTGGACTTGTGCCCACACCCTAGCTGCAAGGGAGGCTGATAAGCAGTAATTTGGTATTTTTAGCCTGAGTTATGGGAAGTGGATTCTGCCAGCAGAAAATAAATAGGGGGTGTGGGATGACTATTGGATACCACCCCAGGAGTGCTGAGACTGAAAAATGATGTTACCCAGAGTGGAACCCTGGGAACTCAAACATTTCGTGGAGCTCCATAAAGAGGTCAAAAAAAGGTGATCTTGGTTTCTGTGTAACAAGTTTCCCCCAAACTTAGTAACTTTAAGCAACAAACACTTATTTTCTCACAGTTCCTGAGAGTCAGGAATCTGGGAACAGCTTAGCTGGATGGTTCTGGCTTAGGGTCTCTCATGAACTTGTAGTCAAGCTGTTGTCTTGGCCAACATTATGCTCACTCGCATGGCTCCTGGTTGGAGTCCTTTGTTCCTCTCTGGCTATTGGCTAAGTGTCAGTGGCACAACCAATTGGTCCTCTCTATAGGCTACCCGAGGGTCCTCAATATATGGCAGCTGGCTTCTTCCAGAGTAAATGATCCAAGAGAAAGAATGAGAAAAAGACCAAAATGAAAGACAAATTATTTTTTTAAGTTGAATTTATTGGAGTGACATTGGTTCATAAAACCATCTAGGTTTCAAGTGTACAACTCAACAAAACATCGTCTGTACACTGCAGTGTGTGCCCGTTACCCCAAGCAAAGTCTTTTCTCATCCCTATTTTCCCCCTTTGCCCACCTCTACCTACCCCCACCCCCCTTTCCCTCTGGTTATCATCACACTGTTGTCTCTGTCTATGTGTTATGTACATATAGGGTTTTTTGCTTAATCCCTTCACCTTTCATCCAGTCCCCAATCCCCTTCTCCTCTGATAGCTGTCAAACTGTCCCATGTATCCATGCCTCTGTTTCTATTTTGTTCATCAGTTTATTTTGTTCAATAGATTCCATATATTAAGTGAAATCATATGGCACTTGCCGTCCTCTCACTGGCTTATTTCACTTAGTAATAATAATCTCCAGGTCCATCCATGCTGTCGCAAAAGGTAAGATTTCCATTTTTTATGGCCAAGTAGTATTCTACTGAGTAAATGTACCACAGCTTTTTCATCTACTTAACCACTGAGGGATATGAGCTGTTTCTAGATTTTGGCTATTATGTAAATAACACTGCAATGAACATAGGGGTGCGTATATTCTTTCAAATCAGTATTTCAGATTTCTTTGGATAAATTCCCAAAAGTCAAATCACTGGGTCCTAAGGCAGTTCCATTTTTAGTTTGAGGACACTCCATACTGTTTTCCACAGTGGCTACACCAGGCTGCATTCCCACCAACAGTGCCCTAGGGTTCCCTTCTCCCCACACCCTCACCAGTACTTGTTCGTTGCTGCTCTGTATTTTGTAACCTAATCTCAGAAGTGACATACAATCGCATCAGCCATATTCTATTGGTCATATTGTCTGACCCTAGTACAGGGTGGGAGGCAACTCTGCAAGGAAAATTCCAGGAGGGGGACCTTTGGGGGCCGTCCTGGAGACTGGCTATCACAGAGCACTTGAAGGAGAGGGCTGTGAAGGGCAATCGAGAGGAAGGCAGCAGATAAGAGGTGACATCACAAATGTGAAAGGAAAGAGTTCCAGAAAGGAAGTGTTCGATCATTTTCAATCCAGCAGTGAGCACCAGTAGCTGAGGGGTGAGACATGTCCATTGGATTTGCCAATAGGGGTACTTAAGAACATTAAGAGCAACCAAGAGTGGCTTAGGTGGCCAGTTCACAGGGAGCTGAAGTTTGAGTGGGCGGTGAGCAGTTGGAGAGCAGCAGGCGGGGACTACTTTTTTGAGAAGGTTAGATGAGAAGGGCAGAAAGGAGATTTGGACAGAAACTAGAGGAGGACGTGGGAAGATTTTGCTTTTGGATGTGAGAAGCCTGAGTATGTATTTCGGCAGAGGAGATGCAGCCAGCGGACTGGGAAATGTGTAGATCCGAGAGAGGGAGGGATGACTGATGGGGTAGCCTCTCGGAGGAGGCAGGAGAATTGGAGGTCAAAGGCACAGGCGGGGTAGTTGGCTTTGAACAAAGACACCTCATCCTCCTAGTCTGCAATGAGGGAAGCAGGATGAGTAGCTGGCACGAGACCTAAGGGTGAGGACGTGTGGGGGTTGAGAACTCATCCCCTATGGCCTCAATTTTCTCCGAAAGAGGAGGAGGCAAGGTCGCCATGAGGGGAGAAGAATGAACAATGATGTCAATTACCACAGTGACTGCTTGCATACAGCGGCAGGCAAACCAGGTTTACAGATGTGAGCATGTGAAACAGTTTCTTCTTGTATTATTATATATTAATTCTTGTATTATTTTTTAATTGTTGTATTATTTGTACCTGTACGAAGGAAGGCTTGGAAACAGTCTGTTCCCATGGGCAGGGCAAGCCTTTTCCTCGGGATGTAATTTCACTTTCTGTCTCCCAGCAAACTCATTTTTCATGGCTGGCGACGCCTTCAACACGGCACCTGTCTGAGTAACCACAAGGGATGAGTTCGTGGGATTGAAATGAGCAGGGGGGGGTGTGTCCAGAACTCAGGGAGTGTAAGGAATTACGACACCTCAGTGGGGCAGGAGCCTCTGAGGTCACTTCAGACCTGCCATCGAGGGTCTGTGTCACCATCCTCAGTGCCATCATCCTACCAATGGNATGTAATTTCACTTTCTGTCTCCCAGCAAACTCATTTTTCATGGCTGGCGACGCCTTCAACACGGCACCTGTCTGAGTTACCACAAGGGATGAGTTCGTGGGATTGAAATGAGCAGGGGGGGGGGGTGTCCAGAACTCAGTGAGTGTAAGGAATTACGACACCTCAGTGGGGCAGGAGCCTCTGAGGTCGCTTCAGACCTGCCATCGAGGGTCTGTGTCACCATCCTCAGTGCCATCATCCTACCAATGGGGAAGTCACCGCCTCTCTAAGGAGAGTCTCTCCATTTTCAGACAAATCCTTAGGTCTTCACTTCGGCACGGCTGAAGTCCGATCCCCTGTGTCCCCTGGGCCCAGATGGAGCCCCAGGACAAGACCTCCCACCTGACATCCCTTCACATCTGCTTCTCCTCTAGAGCAAATCTTCCCCGTTTCTTCATCCTTCCTCATACAACAGGGTTTTCTGACCCCTCATCAGAACTGCCTTCTCCTTCTGATTTCCTCCAGGTAAACAGGGGCTCTCAGGATTCCGCTGTGACCCGGCCAGGTGGCTTTCTTCTGAGTGCCCGCAGTGCTCAGAAGAGTGCCAGGCAACTCGCCACCACCACCCAGCGCTCTAGGCTATTAATGGCAACTTCTTTGGTTCTTCTCCTAGGATGGTTCAATCAGACCAGCAGTCTTACACGTTTTCTCGTCATCCTCAATCTTTTTTAAGAATGTGTTTTGATCCTTAAGTGCAACGTGCAAAAAGAAGCTCCACAGATCATTTGGGAGCTGTGACCAGTGGCATGGTCTTTACAGATCATTTAAACCTCTGAGTTTCAGGGGCGACTTGGCTGCACCTCAGTTAGTATTTTGAACTACTAGCCGGTGTTGATCCCCACCTCTGGCATTCCCCTTCCCATACTTTGCTCTTTCCTTCTCACCCCCAACCATATTCTGTCCCACGTTATTGTCTCAGGGCATGACCTCAGAAAGCAGGGGGAGGGTCTCCTGGTTTTGAGTTAAAAATTCTTGGGTCATGAAGCAGCAGAGAGTAAAATCTGGAAGATAACGTGAGGGTGAAAAATGATTCCATCCCTCAGACTCTGTCTCGGGGGTGGGGGCGGAGTGAGGCAGTGACAGGAGCCACAGAGCGCAGAGCATGGTGGTTTGAGAGGGACCCAGAGGGCTCTGGGGAACCTGAGAGCAGAGGGGCCTGGGTCCTGGTATGGAGAGCGCTGGCTGGTGGCAAGATCCCAAGGAAGGGAAATGCCTTTATGGTGTTTTAGTAGCAAGGTCTTCGCCAGCCTTTAGAGATGCCCACACACCAGAATGGCCATGAAGAACAAGACCTGTCTGCTACTCCCAAGCATGGCAGCGGTCTGCATGAGAGAGATCAGGGCCCTATAAAGGGACAAAGACCATTTCCATGGCAGCCTGCAGAGACCAACGAACAAGGACAGGCACAGTGACAGACGTCACAATGGCAATGAAGACCAAATGCATGGATACCACTTAAGCTCCTGGGAAACGAGGTGCCATCGTGGAAAATCAGAGCACCCCAAACCAGCTGTGATATCTCTACTACTGGGGCAGGATAAGGCCTTGACGTGGAAATGGAGACAGAGCCATCTGTCCCACCTGAGTTAGTGAACTGCATTTCATCCTCACCGCATGACGTTGTTCCCGTCATTCCAGTGTCCTCACACCTGCACAGATGAGCTCATCAGCTAGCAGAGCCTTCGTTGGGCAGGAGGGGGCAGGGTAGACTAAAGACCCAGGTGGGGACCTTCCACCGCTGTAAGATGCGTGCATCATGTTCAAGGCATGGAGCGAGAAGCAGAAATCACAGGCCAGCATGGCAGAACGGGATGGGGACAGGGCTGGTGAGAGCCCAGGCCTTTCAAAGAGGTGGGAGATCTGCCACACCCTTCCCAGGAGCTGAGCATAAGCAGCCCAGGAGGGGACCACTGAGTTAAGGAGGGAGAAAGCTCTGAGCTCAGTGGTCAGGGGTGCTGCTGAGACCCAGAGAAAGGGGGTGTGTGAGAGAGGGAGACAAGCCCCTTTTCCTCTATGTACTCGGGCTTCTGCTTCCCCCGCAGTCACTTCCACACCCGGATGGTTTCTCCCAGGAGCAGCTGAGGCCATAAGGAGCCTGGGATGTTTTCATGGAACCTGCCATCAGTGAAGGCCCATCCTTCCCACAGGACAGAAAGCACTGCCCATCCCCTTCTTTATACAGGGCTCCCCCTGCATGACTGACCAGTCTGGCCTCATCCTGCCCTCATCCCCTGCAAAGTGGGGCTATGGCCCAAAGGGGCAAGAAAGCACCCAATACCTGCTCCTGTGAGTCTGTGGGAGGCCCCTAGCCAATGCCTTTTCGTCATTTTCTGCCCTGGCTCTCCCTCCTCTACTTACAGGGGTGGGAGAGCAACGCTTTGAGTGCGAGGTCCAGCTCCCTTCTCCTTTCCCTGTGTTTGCCTTGCAGAGAGACAACTCAGGACTTCTGAGTACAGGCAAAGCCAGCCAGGGGGTGCCCGTGGCCCTCCCCATTCATACCTCACATGACCTGTGATCTGGCCCTTGTAGACAGAGCCACTGGCTCATGTGGCCCCTTTGGAGGTCTGACAGAGGCCTCTGCGGGCTGAGCAGCACCCCCCCCACGACCCCACAGCTTGTTAAGTGAGTACTGGTTGACCAATGCTTTGCTCACCCCTTGGGCCGGCACACTGATTCCAAGAGCAGCCTGCCCAGCCATCCACGGCAGCTGTGACTGCCGACATGGCCCTGTGTGCATCTCACGGGCAGCCTTGTGAGGCAGGCAGGCTGAGGTCCTCATTTTGATGAGAAGAACACTGTGGCCGAGATGTGTCAGGGCCACACAGACAGCAAACAGGAGCACCTGCACTCACCAGGTCCTCTCTACTTCCCATTGCATCTCTGTCACTAGGCAACAGCCGCTGGGACTAGTCCCCAAACTGCTGTTCTTTGGCTCCTAGCCAACCACTTGTACCTAGGTAAGGGACCCTGCTCCCACCTGTACTGTGAAATGCTTTTTTTCCCCACACATCTGAGCCCATCTTCCTGCCTTAATAAGCAAAGTGTCACGAATTGGTTTGACACTGGAGAATCACTGGGGGACCTGCAATTAGCTCTGTGGGTATTGACATCCTGCTCCATGTGTCTGACCCCAGGAGTCCCCAGCCACTGGGGGGGCGGGCGGTTTACCACACTTTCATAACAACAACTTCTAGTTCTGGTTTTATTTTTCTCTGTCTTCCAAAGAGGACTTGAAATGAACATCAGCTCATTGAAAGATGCATTTGGGGTATAAGTGGGGCCTCCCCGTAGTTCGGTGCTGACTGAAGGCCTGAGGCCCCCATCTTTCTGTTCTCTTCAGTTCTTCCAGCTTCCCTCTCCTGGGCCACGTCAGCTGTCTCCCCTCTCAGGCTCATGCAGACTGAGCTCCTCACCCAACTGCATTAAGTGAATGGAATCCCCCTTCCTTTGCTCCCCACCCATTCCTACTCCAGATGCATCCCAGCTCCTTGAGCTCCATCATTCTCTGACCTGTGCGTGCAGAACTACACCGAGGAGCCTCAGCCACACCTGGACTTGCTTTAGATGATGAGATTCTGGTTTTTGAGCTTTTGAGCTGATGTTGGGGGCCCTGGGAAGGAACGAGTGTATTTTTGTATGTGGGAGGGTCTCGCATCATTGGGGTCCAGAGGGAGCCCTGCGGTAGTTAGCCTCTTGCCTCCTGATATTCAAGCCTTTGGTAATCCCCTCCCACATCTAATCAGGACTGTGACGGATGGAACACAATGGAAGTGATAGCATGTGACTCCTGGGGCAGATCATATTACAAGGCATCCCTGCCTCCACCCTGGTCTATTGGGTCCCTTGCACTGGGGGGAAGCCAGCACCTGTGTTGGGAGAGGGAAGTCAGTCCCCACCTCACCATCACCTCTTTTGGAAACAGGCTCATTGCTCCCCTCTTCTCAAATCTTGTGTGCTCAAAGCCCAACCCTTACAATGTGGAGCTGGTAAAAACCACCCACTCCTGATCCAGTGTGGGCAATTTGTGACAGACAGCATTTGTAGCTGTAGCACAGCCAGTGGGGTCTCGTGTGGGAGGCCGGCTTAGAAACCACCATGACTCTTATAAGATGCACAGTTATTGGCTTTGTTTGAAGCTTGTCAGATTGGCTCAAAGAAAGGAGATTCCTGGCCAAAAAATCAAGAATTTGATTAAGGATAAGGGTCATATGTGACTGTGAAGTCTCAGTTTCGACAGTTAACCCTTTGAGCGTGGTTTCCATAAGCCCCTCTTGAGCTTTAAATGCAGAAACACAGTTGAAAAAGATGGGAGGGAATATGAACACGAGGCCTTGTATCTATCTTTTATGTCCCTGCTCCACTGTTCTTTTGGCTCAGAAAGCCTTGCTCTCTCCCCAGAGTGAGGGTCTCCTCTCCACTAAAGGGGAAGTGCCAAAGCAGGCCCAGCGATGCCCGCCATGCCTTCTTCCCCCCCACACCCTCTCCCCACATTCCCCACACAGGGCTGTACCCCCAGCCCACTCGCCCTCATTTCTCTGGGCCTTGTGTAACAGCTTGTGCTTTTCACATCCCTCCTCCCCGACCCCTGAGCTCTTTAAGAAGCAGGGATTGCATCTGGTTTACACCGGGGCTCACAAGGGCCCCACTGAACCTGGGCCTGGCAGGAGAAGGTGCTCAGTGATATCTGAGAATTGGACACAATCAAAGCTACCCAGTGGGACAGCTGACGCAGTCCCAAGAGTTACAGGATTCTGTGAACTTGAATTCCACAAGAAGAATGTCTCAACTGGGTTAAACTTAGCTGGCCAAGAGAGGCAGGCAGAACGAATAATATGTGGAATGAAAAATACATAGCAAAGCTCTTCGGATTATTTAGCCATTTGAGGAAGGGCCTGAGTGGGAATTTGCGGCAAAGCCACGCACGTTCTCTTGGGAAGCATTCCCAACAGCCAGACTTGATGTCCCCAGGGAGGGGCCCGGTTCTCCCCCTGCAACGCCTCTGGAAGGGCTGGGCCTCGCCTGCCTTTCTCTTCTATTCCCTGGGGAGTGCCGCTTTCTCCAACATTTCACAGTCGTGATTACAGTGATGGTGGCTTGACAGTGTGGCTTTGAACCATTATAGATGGCTGCTTTTTCTCAACAGGCCCATGTTTTGACACTCCCAAGCAGAATCACTTGGCAGAAAAACAGTTTTCTCATTGAAAGCCTGGGCTCTGCACAAGATGCTTCTGGGGCTTTTAGTCCGGGGGGGGGGGGGGGGGGGGGGGGGGGGGGGGCGACTGAAACGCTCTACCACTAAGGACACTTTGGGGAACCAGTGACAGAAAACACAACTCATCAGGCTTGAGCAAAAAGGATTCTTGGAACATATTCCTGAAAAATCCAAGATAGCTTTAGCGTCAGATGTCACTTGTTTCGGGGTTTCAAACTGTCCCTAGGAAGCAGCTTGGCCCATTTCTCAGTCCGCCCTTCTGGTTGTCTTCATTTTCAGGCTCTAAGTTGTGGTAAGAGGGTTGTCAGCAGCTCCAAGCTGTATCTTCCCAGATTCAAACTCAACGGAAAAGAGTTTTGCCTCCCACAGTTATGGGAAACAAACCCCCCGGGCCTGGCTGTCATCGGCCCAGAAGGGGTCGCGTGTCTATCCCTGAACCAATCACTGAAGCCCAGAGAGCGGGACAGCACTGGTAACCTAATCCTAGGTCACATGGTACCAAGGTCAACCCAGGTCACATGGTCCTATTCAAATCACAGGGACAGAGAGTGGGAGGGACAGGTCCTTTCCCAAGGGAAATTTGGGGTGCTGATCCCGTGAGGAGAGTGAAGACATCATGAGTTATAACAAACACAAGCACCCACCACACAACTACAGAGATTACCACATCCCTAGCTGCCCAGAATCGAGCTAGATGGGTGAACAGAGTCCCTGGGGCATTCACATCCACACAGCAGTTTTGAGGAATTAACAAAAAGTTTTATTCTGTCATTTAGATGCATTTTCACTGATAAAAAGGTCGAGAGGCCCCAGTGCCGTGAACCATGTGGACACTGGTTGGTTGCCATCCAGGACCCAGGAGCCCCTCCCAGGAGCCCTGTTTTCTGTCTGAGGACAGTGATTCCGGAAGGTGAACTGTAAGGCCACCCGAGGAGTGAAGCCAGTTGGCACGTTCTTTCCTTTGCCCACCGGCCCTGGTCCAGAGGCGAGCATGTGACCTGAGCTAGCCCAGGTAGAATGAATCTCGGGATTTCTGCTGGGAATGCAAAGATAAGATGCTCTTTCTCTTTGGCCAGATATGAGTGAGAAAGCACGTGGCCCTGGGAGCTGTGGGCACCATCTGGGGACCACAGGGGAACTAAGGTTGACTTACAGCATTAAGGAGAGCAGAGTGGGGCTGGATAGAGCTGGTGCCTTCTAAATCCAAATTCAGCAGTTTTCTCACCGCATTCCAGACTGACAGAGCTTTTGGAGTATGTGCTTTGATGGGGCAACGTGGTGGGTGTGGAAGAAGGTTCCCAGGTCAGGAAACCACACTCTTTCCTCTGGTCCTGGCTCCGCCGTTTACTTGCTGAGTCAACTTGGACAAGTATTTTCACCTGTTGGGGCCTCAGTGTGCAACACCCAGCAGGCTATGGATAAATGAACAGCCTTAGTGAGCACAGTGGTGCTGCCTGCCTGCAGCAGTCACCACTGAGAAGAAAAAGCTAAAGGGAGGGAAGTGGGACCCCCACCCCACTTCCAAGGACCACATTCCCACTGCAGAGGCCCCGCAGGCCTCCCAGGGGAGCGTGGGATGGGCGCTCCTGAGGCCACACGAGCCTCCATCAAAGCCAGAACCATGACAGGGTGGAGCCCAGAGCTGGAACCTTCTGCATCTGTGTAAAAGGTTTCATTTATCTTTCTTAGTTCTCTTCGGCCAAGGGAGACGACAGGACAATGCTTTACTTTCTCTCTCTCTCTTTTTTTTTTAAGAAAAATTTCCATGGTGAAAATGGCATGCATTTAATTTTAAAAATCCAGCCACAGGGATCTGTAACTTCTGGGGGAGAAGACTGCACAGGCATCAGTATTGACCCACCTGGCTTAAAGTCAGGCCTGTGTTTCTCTGGCCCCTTGATTCTTTCATCCTAGAGGGGAAGAATATCCTTTTAGCAGAACTGAAAACTTGCTGACCATTGGCTACAGTGCAGACATGGGACCAAGCTTGAACCTGGAGGCGTAGGGTGCCTAGCAGGGAAGAGATCAGGCTCTGCCAGTAGTATGCTGTGTGACCTTGGACCACATTTGAACTTGGGTGAGTTACAAAACCTCACTGTACCTCAGCTTCCTGATTTGTTAAATGGGGGTTAGAAATATTGAGCGTCATGAGGATTTCATCATGCAAGAAAAACAGTCCCTGGCACTTAGGAAATGCTTAACAAAAATTTGCTGCTATTATTTTCCAGAAGTAACTCATTTTGACCAAGTAGGCCATGATTAACAAATAGTCACAAATATACACCAAGAATAAATGATCGGACATGAGATACAATGCTGTTATATGTTTGCTGTCCTACCCCAAGTTCATCTGGCCTGATCCTTGAATTCCTGGAGCCACCTGGGATTCTCCTTAGAACCTGACAGGGTTGAGGACCCCTGGTCTTTCTGTTCCAGAAAGTTCCAGTACAATTATCATGTTCTATTGGGATACCATCTGTGAACCTCCTCTCCACGTCCAGATTTAGCTAGAATTTATCCAGCTAAGAAAAAAGACAGAACCTGAAATTCCTGAAGAATTTGTTTGCCGCTGCACTATCTTTTTTTCAATGGTCATTTCCTGGGTCTTTGGGGCCTATTTCTGAGACGTATACCCAAATTAAGCTGGAAAATTCAGCATCTTCATCGTCAATCACATGATCACCACCGTCATCACCAATATCATTCCCGTCAGTATCACCATCTAGTCTAGACCACGGTCACCATCACCTCTATCTAGGCAGCAGCATCGTATCACCATAATGACCCCCACCACCAGTGTTGTCTTCACCATTTTCATCTTTATTGTCATCATCTTGAAACTTCTCACATAATCAACTTTACACCTTCATGATTACCTGCTAAGATCAGTCAGAAACTTTTGGTAACAGGAGACAGAAACCCAAGTCAACCAGCTTAAGGGGCATGAAAATAAAAGAGAAATGGGGATGTATGGTTCACACACCCAAATTGGAAAGTGCAAGACTGTCCTCGGGAACAGACAAACACCCAGACACCAGGAGGATGCTTTCTTTCTCTTTATCTCTTTTCTCTGCTGTCCATTTGATTCTTTCCTCCTGTAGACAGACCTCGGTTCAGTGAGCTTTAGGGATTTACATCCTGGCTGTGTAGTGACCAAAAGCACAAGAATTTCCATCTCCCAAATTCAAATGAAAAACCCCAAGGAAGGTCCTAGATTGGTTCAGCTTGTCATCCTTTGGACCAATCACAATAGCTAGAAATGTGTGTTCTTTTGATTGGCTCAGCTTGGTAAGTGCCAAGCTCAGACACGTGTTTGGGAGAAACTTGGAGAGCACACGGGTACCCTAGCTGGCAAGCACACTCACCCACCCCATCTACTGCTACCACCGCCACCGCCACCTGCACGACCACCATCTCCACCACCACTCCCACTATCATCACTCTTTTCCTGAGAACTTTAATGTGTCAGGTCCTGCCTGAGCTTCACATTTGGAACCTCAACAACTTCAAGTTTGATGAAGTCTCCAGCCCTTCAGAAACTTTCCGTCTCTGGGAAACAAGTTGACGTGTTCATGGAGCTGGACTCCTAGTCCCTGGCCGTGATACGGGAACAAAGAGAAGGCTGTGGGGACAGAATCTTGCACACTTAGAGCACTAACCCTAACCCCGGGGCAGGCCCAGTGTGACAGTGGCCTGTGCCCCGCCTAGAGGAGGAGCCACTCCTTCAAAATGGCAAGGCTCCCACACTAGCCTATGGCCTGCAGTTTGCCTGAGCCAAGCCATCAGCACATCTGCCCCCTCCTGCAGGGGGCTGGGGCTTGCTTTTGGCCCCATGCCTCCTGCTCTTGCTCCATCTTTGAGCAAACATCTGTTTGCAGATGTTCTCCCAGAGCCTTACAAAGCCAGGGGAAGATTCAAGTTAATATATCTACAACAGACCCAACTGTCGGCAGCGAGCTAATGTCAGGAACCGATCAATCAAGGAAAGCAAGACCCCTCATTTCCTGATGGGGGGTGTGGTGTATAGGAAAGACAAACAGGGCATTCCCTGCCCCGACTTTAGAAATGACCTTAACAAAACAAGAACCCTTAGGAAAAAAGAAGGAAAGAAAGAAAGTCTTTGTAATGAGATTTACAGGAATGTTTCAGGCAGTTCTGCTTTCACAGCTATTGCTAGTGAAAGTGCTTGAGGGGAGTAAAGCTCTGTTGGGAGGACAGAGCCTCCTCTGGGTTTGCTGGCCATTGGCTACAGTCCAGACAATGGGCTAAGCTTGAAACCAGAGGCTGTTGGGTGCCTGGCAGAGAACAGACCCTGCCCACATCTGGGTCTGCCCCCAGTATGCCGTGTGACCCTGGGCCACATTCTGACCTCTCTGTACTCAGTTCCTGCAGGTGAATATACCAGTGGAGGCTTGAAGGACTTACAAAGGTTCTTCTGGGCGAGGCTGAAAGATTCTCCCTCCTTCAAACCAGGAGAGCTGCTCTTAAGATGAGTCTCAAAGACTGAGCTCCATGGTCAAGACACAGAGTTCCAGAGTTGTCGGGGGTGGGGGACAGGAGAACACAGAGATACCACACTGTACCTTGTAGTCCCCAAGTGCTGGTAAACAGGGGTCTGCTTCAGTAAACTAACTGTGCTCTGCAGTACCGGTCTGTCATCAACCAAAAACATCTGTCTTAACCCGCAGTCACCTGCCTTTCCGACAGCTCTTCCTGCCTGTCACTGAGAGCTCAAGTCTTGGGGCCCCCTTGCACTATCGCCGCACTGAGGTCCAGATTCTGAGCCCTGTTTCCACAGGCTGACAGCTCGGAGGGTCTACGTCTCACTCTCACTCCTGAACTGATTGTTCTTCCTCCAAAAAGCTGCAAGTGGGGCCCTAATGGATGCATTTGCTCAAGCTTTCTGACGTCTGGCTGCATCAGGACCATCACCATTGCTTCTTTTGGACTTTGTACTTTATTAGAGCCTGGAACACATGATCTTATTTGAGTCTCTCAACATTCCCCTGAGTAGGAATTAATACTCCCCTGCCCCAGGCAGGAGGCTGAGATCCAGAAAGGTTAAGGTGCTCACACAGTCTGCAATTGGAGAGGCCAACACACAGAGGTTGGGTTTCAAAGATGGTGCTTCAACTCAACCTGAGTTAGCAAAATGGTTTCACCCCAAGTATTAACCGTAATAGACTGATAATAGCCTCCTGCTTTGAGAAGCCAAGGAGTATGAGGGAGGGAAGCCTGGGGGAGGTGCTGTTCTTTAATTGATTAGTGATGTCTGCCAATGGTGTGGGAATGGGAGTGTTGGGATGTATGCTGAACATGACCAGATCAAGCCATATTAAAAGAGAGGAATGAGCCCTGGCTGGTGTAGCTCAGTGGATTGAGCACGGGCCTGTGAACCAGAGGATCGCAGTTCAATTCCCAGTCAAGGCACACGCCTGGGTTGCAGGCCAGTTCCCAGTAGGAGACTCATGAGAGGCAACCATACATTGATGTTTCTCTCCTTCTCTCCTTCCCTTCCCCTCTAAAGATAAATAAATAAATAAAATTTTTTTAAAAAAGAGAGAGAGGAATGAAAGGGACAGATGGCTGGTGCTGTGGGGGGTTAAGGCTGTCACATGACTCATTCTTGGCAAGGATAGAGCACAAAACTCATAATTTCTAATTCTCCCAGTCCTCTCTTCTGTCTGGATCTTGCCGTAGTCCATGCCCAGCTCAGGACTCACCTCTTCCAGGAAGTCTTCCTACACTTCACCCCAACTCCAAGTCTCTACCCATCTTTCCTTCTCCAAGTCCTAAGCCACTACTCGTGTTTGTTTGGCCCTCAGCTCCTGCTGCCAGGCACTGCTCTTCTCTTTCCTACACATGTAAGTCCCTACAGAGGCCCCATGGGACTGCAAGCTCTGTGAGCCTCTGACTCTGGGTTTTGCTCCCACCAGGACCTCAATAATAGGTGTGGACTGATTGATGGACCAATGACCTACACCAACCCCCCTCCCAGCTACAGAAACACAGGGCCTGAGACATGGCAGGAACTATTTGGCCTTTGTTGTATGTCCCCAGTGTCTACAGTTATTATAATGGCAATGGCAGTCTCACGTTAAGTACTGACATGGCAATGAGCATGCACCATTGCATCCAGTCCTCACAATGGCCCTAGGAAATAGGGATTGTTCTCATATTTCAGGCTTTAAAAACGGCTTCACAGATGCTGCATAATTTGTCCAAGATCACACAGCTAGTAAACAGTGCAGCCGCTCGTGAAACCACTCAGAACAGTTTTTAAGGGAGCAGAGAGTGGGCTCCAGAACTTTCTAATGTTTTACCTTAGAATGAGGCCAGGATGAAGACTTCTGCTGATTACTCTTGGGCTACCCAAGACCAAGGGGCTACGCACTATTTGGAACCTCCAGCTGCTCCTGCAGAAGCTATCAGGACAGAGCTGGTCTGGGTAAGATCTGGGCACTGGGCATGGGCTTTGCTAAGATAACACTCCCCAAATTCTACTTTTTAGGGTCAAGTGATTCTGTACACAGGCCCACTAGCCCACCCTACCAGGCTTTCTTCCTATCTGGGGTAAACAGTTACATCTGTGGCTTCCAATGGAGCACACGTCCTGGAATCAGGTTCTTAGATAGTTCCTTGGGCTTGAATCTGGGCTTTGTCATGTGATTTGTTTTGGCCAATGGGACATTAGCAAATGTAATTAAGTATTTGCCCAATGGGACTTGTCCTCTTGGAACTCTCCCTTTGCAGTAAAGAAGCTCAGGATAGGCTACGGGATGACGAGAGGCCACTAGGGTGACTCCTGAAGTATGAGAGGCCATCCTGAATGCCCCAGCCTCAGCCAAGCTCTCCCCATGCAGCCACAGGAGGGACCTCAGCCACACTACTTGGATCAGAAGAACCACTCTGCTGAATCCTGTCAGTTCACAGAACTGTGAGAAATAATGCCATTCCGTTTAAGTCACTGAGTTTTGGGGCGGCTATCGATGACTGAAATACTGTCTTACTGAGTTACTGCCACTATCATTCCTAAATATGGTTGGGGCCCTGACCATTCAGAAGCATGTACATGTGTGTTGTCATGTACACATCTAGACCAAAGCAGATGACACACATAGAGGTCAGCACACACCCCTTTCTGGGCACATAAATGGGTAAATGTGCACACTTGTGTGCACACATACACACATTGGGAGTAGCTCGGAACCAGCCCACTTGTACTGTGGAGCAGCCCTGGCCAACCACAGCATTTGCTCTCCCTCGCACATGCCTGCTTGCGTGTGTGTGCAGAAATATGCGTGATCTCACATGTACCAAACACAAGAGCAGATAAAGGCAAGTGCATGCAGCGAGATACTAGATGGATGGCAGCTGGTGTCACACCCACACACATGTGCACACAGTCACTCGTGGCCCAAAACCGTAGCACCAAGATTCCTCCCAACCCTCTGGCCTGCTGAAGAGGGTCCCCAGCATTTTCATAAGTGCAACCCCCACACTTGGCTCTGCTCTCTAATGAGAGAGTTTGTTTTGGCTCCAGTTAATAACGTTCCCAGGGCCTCCTGGGCAGGCTGTCCCTCCCCCACACATCTGCAGCCCCTGCCCCTCGACCCCCGCCCCCTACTCTGCAGAGTCACAGCCAGTGAACTGATTGGTGTGGTTGAGTGGGAAGGAAATGGGGACTCAAGGAAAAGCATTTCCAAATGTCTGATCTGCAGCTCCAAGCAGGAGCTGTGGGCTGGCCCACAACATCCCAAAGAACTCTCCCCAGAGATACCGCAGGCTACTGTCCTTGACCTGGGGCAAATGCATCCAATTTTAGAGCCTAGACCAAGGCAAGATTGAGAGCGTGAGCCCAAGAGAATGCCTGCCGTGCTCACCTTATCTCTCCTCCAAGCCTGGCCTCTTTCATGCTCTCTGGGACCTTCCTCTGGAGCTGGTCAGGAGCTCCCAGCGCCCAGCACAGGAGCACAGCCCCTTCAATGGCCACCTTTGCCCTCTGGAAAAAATGTAAGTCCCTTATCCTGCCAGGCCCCACCCACCACTCCAGCATAATCCCCACCCCTTTCCCTTTGCTTTCCATATTTCAGCCACAGTGAACCGCTCACAATTTTCCCAAAGCACGTGCTCTTTTTCACCTCCAGGACTTTACACAAGCAGGTTCGTCTGTTTGGCGTGCCCTCCCTGAACCCTTTTCTCTAACTACCTCTGCACATCGTTCAGGTCTCATCCCCCAAGCTTATAGGGGCTCCTCTTCTGTGGTCCCCAAGCACCCTCCTTGTCCTGCACTGTAGCACTTACCCCTGTCGGCCCCCACCACTAACCTGCCTTGTTCACCGTTGTGGCCCCCAGCACCAGCTCAGGGCCTGGCACTGGAAAATGCTCCATAAAGATGTACTGAATGGATCAATTTTTGAGTTGGAAAGGCCTTACACATTCCAGTTCTCCTTTTTCTTCCTTGCCCATCAGTCTTTAAATCTTACACAAGTAGAAGTAGATGCACAAGTTAAGTAGTTTGATTAGGAAAGAGCCAGAACTAGAATCCACCCAACCATTCATTCATTTACTCATATATTCAAACCACCATTTCTTGGGCATCTATACGATGCTAAATACTAAGGATACAGAGATGAATACAGTCATCTCCTGTTCTCTAGAAACTCACAGCTTAGTGGTGGGGACAGACACAGGTTATAGTTAGGACATGGTTTAAGTTGCACAAGACAGACCAGAATAATAGTGTCTCCAATGAGATAGGTAACTTCTCATTCGCATGCAAGTCTAGGCTTGCCTGGCAAATGAACTCCATGGAGCCACCAGGAGCCCAGGCCTCTCCTATTTTGTTGTTCATTATAAGCAGGAGTCAGAAGCAGAGTTGAGAGGCAGGAATATCATGCCAGTGGTTATAAAGCCTGGGGGAGAAAAAATGAACAGGGAGTTTGCAGTGCCTGGGGCACATTCTGGCAGGTCCTGGGGCCAGGCTTCCTCAGGTTAGGTTTCCTTATTGTGGCTCCCATGTGGGGAAGTTGGGCCTGCTTACAAGCTAGGCATGGGGCAGGCAGGAGGAGGGAGCAGAGAAGCCCAAAAGGAGGAGAGGACCTGAGAGAAACTAAACAGGTAGAATCTGCAGGACTTGGTCCCAAATGAATGAAGGATGGAAGGGTGAGAAGGCAATCATCCAGGCAGCTAGTGTAACTGGCCAAGGCAAGGAGAGGGAGGCAGAGTGAAGGGAGGATGCCTGGGATAAGGAGGGGTCGGGGAGTTGGAAACAAAGCCACCAAGGCAGCAGCTGCAGCCATGAGTGAGAAGTGCCAGGGCTGGGGCTGCAGGCTGCAGATTTGCACGGGAGAGTCCTCCTCATAGAGACAGAAACTGGAGCTCAAGTTCCCCCAGGGGGAGGGCACAGTGCAGTGACCTTCTGCCTTGGATGGACATTCCAGTCCCTCCAAAAAAAACAGGTTTTTAGTCCCTTCTAAAAACAGGATGGAACCTGGGCTTCCCTGTGCCGCTACTCCCATCAGAAAGAGATTCTGACTCAGAGAGATGGGGTGACTATCTGTGACTACGGGTTCTCTTGCTTGTAAGAGAAGAAACCCAATTCAAACTGATGTAAGCAAAAATGACTCTGTAATTGAAAAGTGCAGGCATGGATGAGCTTCAGGAGCAGTCTGATTCGAGATGCCAAATAACGTCCTCAGGACTCAGTCTGTTTCCCCAAGGCCTGCCTCCAGGGTTGGTCTCATTCTCTAGCAGGACCTTTCAGATCAGCGGCAAGAGGCCTCCTGCAGCCGTTTGCTGTTCTTTCAGACAGCCCTTCGCAAAGGAAGTTATCCTTTCGCATGCAGTCTTTCCAGCCTGATTCTTGTGAGTCTGGCCTGGGCCACACGCCCATCTCTGGCCCAAAGGCTGTAGCCAGGGGAGATAGTGAGGTTAGTTCATTTCCGGAGAGCTGGGTACGAGGTCAACCTCATCAAAGGCACATGGACTGAGAGTAAGAGGGTCCCCCCCAAACTGAGCCGCAGTTGTGAGGAGAAGGGGGAATAGGCGCAGGGAAGATAAAACAACAGGTGTCCACGCTCCTGTGGCCTCCAGAGGTGATTATGATACGCAGCCACGTTAAGAGTTGTGGGCAGAACAGCCCAGCACAGACCCTGCAACAAAGTTCTGAGATGTGACCACCATTTTGACATGGGGAGAGAAAGAGGAGCCTTCAGGGAGGGCTGAAACCCAGGCCAGAGAGACAGGAGTGGGTGGGGCAGCGGGGCCTCAGGAGCTGGGTGGTGAGGGCAGTGCGGGCAAAGCCGCAGAGGGAGGAAGGGAAGGGGCTCACTCCGTACAACCGAGCTGGGAGCAGCGGGCAGGACTTTCAGGTACAGAGAACAGGTGAGAGAAGGGCAAACTTCCTGGCAGAGGGTCCAGCAGAAACAAATACGTGGAAGTAGAAAAACCCAGAAAATGCTTGAGAAGCAGTACGTACCCATAGAGACACTTCTTGGCTCTCCGGTCTGGTACCCAGAATATTCATTTCTATCTAAGAGCATAACCATAACCACAGATTGAAGTCAAATTCTTTGGGTTAGCATCGGAAGTCTTCCATCTTCTTGCTAGAAACAAGAAAGTCTATTTCCCAGGGACTTTTCCTGAGTCACAGGATTCCTGCCCTTCTTCTTGGGAGCCTGCAAAGCACCTTCTTGTGGCCTTTACTCTGTTTTGCGGATTTTCACTCTCTGCCTCTTGTGGCAGTTGTCTCTGAATGTACCTTATCTCCCCTACTGGACTTTGAGCTCCTGGAAAAGGGGGTCTTTCCACTCCTATGTCTCTAGGTCCCAGGTCACACTCATGCAGAAAAAGGTTTCAAGATAAGCTCAGTTGCCTGGGATGGGCAGTGCTTAACCAGAAGAGGGAAGTCCTCAGAGTAAGAATTTCAGTCAGTGGGTGAAGAAGGGAAAGGACACGTGGGAACAGGCCCCCCCCCCTCAGGCTGTCTCCCACAGGTCCCTACCGCCAGCTAACAGTTTTGGGGTGGAGGGAGGCTGTGACTCATTTGCTTTCTCTTTGGGCTGGAATTTCTTCTTGTTTCACAACTGAGAGCCCAGAAGTGGCTGTGTCATAGCCGCCACTAGTAGCCATGAGTTCCTAAAGAATGAAGCGCAGAACACTTACTGAGTGCCTACTATGCACCAAGCATTGTTAAGGGCTTTACATGCACTACTCAATAAGTTTCCCCATGTGTAAATGAGAAGAAAAAACCTCAGAGATCTTAGGCAACTCTGATATTGACAGAACTGTGATTTATACCAGGTGTCTCCGACTCGAGTTGCCCTGGAAGTCTCCTGGGTCCAAACATGTCATTTCTGATACTCGAGTCAGGTTAGTCCTGTAGCCCCTCCTTCAGCTCCCCATCACCGAGGATGCAAACCTTTAAGGTTTCACTGCCTTAGCATTCTTGAGGGCTCTTAAGGTCCTGAAAGGGAAAAGGCAGCTTGTGGAACAAAAAAGGGCTGAAATTAACTCCCCAGTTCAGTTCCTCCATTCCATTACCTTTGCAGAAGTGCAGAATCAAGGTCCCCGAATCCCCAGGCAGGTAGTTCTCAGTGCAGAAATTCTCTAGCGCCCTCTGGTGGTCTCCAACATCCCTGTGTGCTCTCAGGGATTACTTCGTACAGCGCAATGGGGACAGCCCATCATCACAGCGTAGGGAGACGGAGGCGCACTTACCCAAAGCCCCGCATGCAGGAAATAGTAGAGCTGGGGTCGACCCACAGCTCCGGGCTGCCAGCTCTTTCCGCAGCATCACTTTCTGTCCTTGTAGTTCTCCATAGTGGTTGACTGACCCAGCAGGCAATGCTATTAACACTTATTATTTATAAATACTATATTGCTCTTTCAAATGTGCCACACTATTAGGTGCGCCGTGATACTGTGTTATATATTAAGCTCAATTAGGCAAATATCTAAAATGGGAAGGTGGCACACCCACAGTGGAATCGCGACACTCCTGTGATTTCAAGGGTCACCCATCTCACACGTCAAGGACCAGACTTTTATCTCCCGCCCGCTGTTGTTGGGAAGCAGGCTCTCTGCGTAAACTCATTCCCACCACCTCATTTGCAGGAAGGTCAAGACGCCCAAGGAGATAAAGTCTCTTGAGATACAAATGGTACTTCAAGTGGAAGAGGTGACAAGAGAGGAGAGGAAACTACGAAACGCCCTCCGGTGGGCTTTTCTCGCCTGGGGGATAGGAAATGACCGCAGGAGGGAGCGGAGTTGGGAGGACTCACGGGGCCCGGGCTCCAGAGTGTGAGGACTGCTCACCTTTGACGGCTGGGACCTCGGCGCTGGCCGGTCCGGGGGCAGAGGGGCGGAATGGGTCCCAGACCAACGGCAGGAACCAGGGAGGATCCGGACTGCAAGGCACCGGGACCAGTCTCTCAGAAAACCTGGAATGAGCCCTTCCACTCAGTTTTTTTTTTAATTTTCATTTATTGTTTATATTATTTTTATTGCATTTTCCCATTACCATTTACTCCCCCGTACCCTCTTCCACCTCCGCGCTCAGTTTTGTTTTCCCGCACCTTTGCTACGCCTGGGTCCCGAAAGAGGAAAAGGCACCGTTGTGCTGCTCCCTGGGGGGCTGACTTATCACCTCCCCCGCCCCCACCCCAAGGAAAGGTGTGGTTGGCGGAACGCGCCCCACCAAGGCGCTGGGGAAACCGCGGGACTCAGCAGGCAGAAAGCCCAAGGTGGCGTGAGTTTGGGAAGGAACAAGACATGGAGGGGGCGGAGAGGGGGGAGCCCGTAATGGCAGCCGAAGGGATTCCGATCCTCCTGCTCAGAACGTGGAGGTCCATCTAGATGCCCGGGGACAACTCAGCTGTGCTCCTTGGAGGATCCCAAAGGCTGGCTTTGTCAATTCGTCAGAAAACAGAGTGTGATGCCTGGCCCCAGGACTTCGGTGGAAGGCGCAGAGGGCTCTCGGTGAGAATCCGGAGAAAGGGAGAGAGGTGAAGCCTCAGCCCCACTCCACACCCTCTTCCTGCCTATAAATAACCCCGCGTCACTTCAAAGGGGACAGAGATAGCGGGAGAGGCCGCTCCCGGGGCCGGTGGCTCGGGGGAGCGGCCCCTGCACACCACGCCCCCCACCCGGGGCGAGTTCGAATAAATAAACAAATCCAAGCCGTCGGCCCCGCAGGAGGTGGAGGAGGAAAGGAGAGGAGGAGGAGGAGGGAGGGGGGCGGGAGAGATTAGTTTGGGAAGTAGCACGGATTGCTCATCCGATCCGTGCAGCCGCAGCTAGTGTGTCAAGTTACAGAGACGCCGGAATCGGCCCCAGCGCTCCTCCGCAGCGGCCACGACCCACCTTTGCCCATGGGGCCCTCTAATCGCGCCCCTTCGCTCCGGGACTGAAACTGGCTCGCCGGGAAGACGCGAGACACCGAGAAACGCCGACTGTGCAGAATCAACTCGAGGACTCTGCAGACACTTGAAGGGAAAGACGGGGCGGAGAGGAGTGCCGGCCAGATTCCCCTAACTTTCCCGGACTTGGAACACTCCTCGAAGTAACTTTTTCTCACCTGGGCGTACCCCGATTACCGCGGCTTGTGTTTTCTCGGCTTCTCCTCTCTTGCTGCTAATTTTTCCATACTCTTTGCCGGGAGTAAAGGAAAGGGACATTTTCCAGCCACACAAGCCCTTTCCCCCTGCCCCGCAGCTTGGATCGAGCCTTTGGGCAGTGGCTCTCTCCTTTATTTATTCTATTTATTTATTTATTGATTCTCAAGACGCGAGGGGATGGTAGCGGAGCGCGCCCGAAAAGCGGCAGCTGCCGGTGCCCGAGGCCCGGGGGAGCTGGACGCTCCTGGGACGGTGGCTCTGGCGGTGGCGCCAGCTGAGCGCTGCGCCCGGCTGCCGAGCCCGGGGTCGTGCGGGCTGCTGGCGCTGACCCTTTGCTCGCTCGCGCTCAGCCTGCTCACCCACTTTCGGACCACGGAGCTGCAGGCCCGGGTGCTGCGCCTGGAAGCGGAGTGTGGGGAGCAGCAAATGGAGACAGCTATTTTGGGACGAGTCAACCAACTGCTGGATGAGGTCTGTGCTCTTTGTTGCTGGCTTATATCCCTCCCCGCGACGCCCCCTCGCGCAGCCTCCAAACTCTCCACCCGCCGGTGCCCGCGGGAGCTTTCTATCCACGCCGCGCTGTGCGCCCCGGGACTCGCCCGAGTTGTCTGAGGGGAGGGTGGGGGCGGGGAAGGACTCTGCCCTGCCAGAGACCCTGAGGACCCGAGCTGTTTGAGCGGGATACCCTCAATACCCCCTCCGGCAGGCGCCCCCAGTGTCTGGGGCTGGCAGCGCCCTGGGCGCTTGAGGCAGGTGGAGGAAGGCAAGGCGCGCCCGGACGATCGGAGGTGGCCAAGCCCCCACTTTTCCCACACGGCACCCAGCCAGGGTAGTGTGAGAGCCGCCCAGCGCCCACACGTCAGGACGTGTGCCCCGTGGCCCGAGGCCGAGGCTACTAGGTCCCCATGGCCCTCCCCATCTATCCCGGGAAGATTAGTACTACCTTTTATTGCTAATGTTCCTTTTGGAAGATAGAGTGAGGGAGTGAGTCATCCAAGGGGCTGAGGGGGCCAGAGGGGACAGTTCTTGCAGCTGGTGGTGTCCTGACCCCTGCCCACTGCCCAAGACCACTGGAGCCCAGGTGTGGGTCTCCCTGGCTCTGCCTACCCTCTTGTTCCTAAGCTGGGTTTCTTTTTTCCTGCCCTCTGGAATGGCCCCCAAACAGTTTGTGTCTGTGTGTTTTTCTGGGGAAAAGATGCTGAGCTTACTCCCATTTCCAAAATGTTCATTAACACAAGTGGACTAAAAGCCACTAGTGTCTCTTACCCGTGGCAATCTTGGGAGTACATAAAAAGACCCACCCTCCCCAGGAAGGAGGGACATGTGTCTTATTGGTGCCATCAGAAAACAGGCATGAGGCCTGGTGAGTAACTTACGGGAATCTGGACAGCACAGGGTGTCCAGGGCCACATAGAGGGGAGGAGCCACAGGTAAGAGCGGCAGCAGCCTGGGAAGAGGTCCTGCAATAGGGTGGCAGTGGAAGGTTTCCATGGGACAAACCAGGAGGGCCTCTTAGTAAGAAGTGGGGTGCAATAGTGAAGGACAGGATGGTAGAGTCCAGCAGGTCTATTTTATTCCTACTCAGGCTTTGCAACCTGGGGCAAGTACCTTATTCTCGCTGGGCTCCAAAAATGGTGGTGATGATGGGAAGCATAAGAGCCCATCTCTTACTGTAGCGGTGTTGTAACCTTTCCGGAATGATGCGCCAGTTCCTACAGCGTGGCTCCTCTCAGGTGCCCCTGCCTGGCAAAGCGTGGTACCTGGCAAAGCGGGCCTCCACATTGGTCAAGGAGAGGGAGGCCACGTGGCCAGAACAGAGAGTGTGGCCACAGGGCAAGTTTACTGCTGCTGTCAGCTCATTCCCATGCTCTGCCAGATCCTAGGGAATCCAGAGGGCTGTCAGGCTGCCACAGTTCCCTGGCCTGGCCCGGTGGGGGAGGGGCGGGGAAGTAGGGGCTGTAGGCTCAGCAAGGCAAGCAGGCAGCCTCTGTGGTCCGCCTGTGAGTGCGCACGGGACTGGCTGTGCAGCAGCGGGTGTGAGGGCAGTGAGGGCTCTCCCGGGCATCTGTGGGGTGCCGCTCACTGAAAGACAGGCATCAGACCCTGGGGGTTTCACTCCTTTCCTCACATCCTTCTTTCCCCCTCCTGGCCTGCCGCTGTGGGCCAGGACATGCCCCAGCCCTTTCCCAGATCCTGATTCCTCCGTTTGAGACTTAGCCATGCCAAGTCTCATGCTCTTAGGGTCTTGGAGCTGGCAGTGTTATCTGACATGCTGATCCCTCTTTCCGAAACTGCAGCTTCATGTCTACCCCACTGACTTCTAGACCTCTCATCTGCAGAGCAGCTGGACTGACCCCATTTCACAGACGGGGGAACTAAGGCCCAGAGAGAGGCAGTAGGTTTCTCAGAGTCACATGGTGAGATCCAGGACTAGAACCTAGGCCTCCTGACCCTGCGTCCAGCACATTTCCCACCACGTCCTGCCATCTTCTTTGTCCATTCTCATCCAGTCATTCAGCAAATGCTTCCCGAGAGTCAGCTGTGTGTCAGGCAGTGTGGGCACGCTTCTGCCTTCCTAAATGTGCAGACGCACAGGACACAAAGAAGAAAGTGGGCAGGGGCTGCATCTTGTGGAAGGTACGGATAGTGGAAGGAGAGGAGGCCTGGGGAATGTGCTACCATGCAGCATACCTGATGGGGTGGCTTCCTGGGAGAGTGATTTCCAAGCAAAGTCTTCAAAGTAAATAGAAATTTTCCAGGCAAAAGGGGATGAGTGTTGGGGTCTTGTTCTTAGGGGCAAAGGGAACAGCTTCTGGAGGCTGAAAGTCAAAGGGAGGGGTTTGCTTTGGGGAACTGAAGAAAGTCCACTGGAAGGCTGGAGGGTGGCATGGTGGAGGACATGGCTGGAGAGGCGGAGCCTCCGTCAAGAGGGACCTCGGAGACAGTTAATCTATCTATGTAAGAGCAGTGGGGAGCCATGGAAGGGTCTAGAGGGGAGCAGTAATGTCCCCAGAATGGGAACTTAAGGCAGAGCAGGGAGGTCAAACAAGAGGCTAGTGCAGGCCAGAGAGGACTGTGACCCAGATTAGGGGGACAAGTGGAGTCAGAGAAGAGTGAATGGAAATGGTGGCAACAGTGCTGGGCCCTGAAGTCGGCAGCAAAGGACATGGGAACCAGAGGAAGAGAGCTGTCCTGTGGGTGGCAGGGGTGCGTGGCCTGGCCTGCATGCAGAGGGCCCAGGGTCAATCTTCTGGGTGTGGCATGCAGTCCTAGAGCTCCTGAAGGGACGCTCTGAGAAGTGTGTTGTTCAATATGGTAACCTCCAGTCACAAGTGACTCATTTACACTAGTTAAAATTACACAAAATTTAGAATTTAGTTCCTCAGTCACACCAGCCCCATTTCACGTAAGTGTCCAGTGGACACCTGGAGCTAGTGGCTGCTGGGCCAGACAGCACAGATACAGAGTCATCGCACATGTCATGGTAGAGAGCTCTACGGGGCAGCACTGTGTCAGAAGAAGGACACTTCTGGGCCAGCAAAGGTGTCCCCAAGAAACTCAAGGCCCTTCCTCCACCCTAGGCCTTTTCTTTTTGAGGTATGTTCTCCCAAATTGGAGCAGAGGGCACAGGTGAGGAGAGGGTGAGGCAGAGAAGGGAGTGCTGGACCTGGCGGAAATCCCTGGGAGAAAGGAAGATGCAGAGAAGAGAGGAGGACATGGCTTTGTGTGCAGGGGATCCCTGCTCTCAAGGGGCACACAGACGCCCTGCAAATATGGGGGCCTGGACCCAGGGTTCCAGCTGGGCTTTGCCACCCCCTGAGCTTCAGCCTCCTGCTCTGTAAAACCCAGGCCCCGCCTCCCTCTTGGGAAGGCGGTGGGATTGCCCTGCAGTGTGCCACCACCAGAGGCCATGCTCAGGGCCACAGGAGTACCTTCAGGGGGCTCCCAGGGACCTGGGGCAGGCAGGCAGTCCTGGAGCAGGTGGGCCCAGGCCACTCCCTGAAGGGTGGCAGAAGGGCATGGGACAGGACACCTGGTGAGGCACACAGCCTGTGCAGAGGCAGGGATCTGGGGGGCGTTCGCTCCACCCACCCCAGTCGGGAAGCAGCCTGCTGGGGCACAGAAGTGTCTGTGAGGCAGGAGGAAGAGGAGACTGCCAGGGAAGGCTGAGGGGACCCAGCAGGAGGGGAGCCTGGAATGAGGCGAGCCCAGCCCCAGGCAGATGTGATCAGAGAAGGGCCAAGCCACTGGGAGGGGAGGATGGGGTGGGGGATGGGTGGGGGGCCAGCTCGAGGGAGCTGGGAGTGTGGCTTCCAGCCCTCAGGCCCCAGCTCTTCCTCCATCAGCCCCCTCTCCTGGTCTGGGACCCTTAATGAGCACTCCAGCTGCTGTTGCTTGCTGTGCTCACTGTGAAGAGAGAAACCGGAATGTCCCAAATGGAAGCAATCAGATGTCACCTATGGCTGGGCAGAGGGTGTGCAGTGGAAAGGGGAGGGAGAGGAATTTAGAATAACCAAATCCATTAGTAGGCCAAGGGCGAGCAACGGGCGTCAGCAGCCACCCTCAAGGTGAACACTGAGGGACCCCAGGCGGACTCCCTCATCCCTAAATATAATAAAAATAACCATTGTAATAGCGACGTCTCACATTTATAGGGTGTGTGCAAGGGCCCTTTATTGGGTCCTTTCCAGGGGTCCTTTTAGGGGAGAGATCAAAGCAGTGGCTGAGAGGCTGGGCCTTTTCATGGGTTCCCCTAGGACTGAAATGCTGGGGTGAGGGCAGGAGCAGGCCCTTAAAGGGAAAGTGTGTGTGTGACCCAGTGAGGCGGTGGCCTGTGTAGTGTCCTGTAGCGATCACAGCTGCCTGCACCTCAGCAAATGAACAGATCTTAGATCCAGGAGCCCTCATATGCAGCAAGGACCCCACTATGTCACCCTAACCCTGCTCCGCCCTTCATGCAGGGAGCGAATGACTCGGGGTGTTGACAGAGGGAAGGTCCTCAAAGCCTCTCTAGTCTAGTGCCCTTGCCCTACAGATAATTGTCTCCACTCGCCAGTCCCTGGCCCTCAGCAGATAGTGCTCATTAATTGTAGTGCACTTTTCCCCTGAACTTACTGCCCAGAATCCTTTTCAGCACTGTTCCAGGAAGCTACCACTAACTAGTGAGCTGGTATTCAAGAGAAAGAGCTATTTTGTGACTCAAAGTTTTGTAAATACAGAGCAGTAGTTACTATAGATGAAGCCAGGGAGCATTTCTAAAGTTTTATAGCCCCTCCAAGGCCTTAAAACGAGCTGGCAGCTCCAAGCCAGACTGAGGACCTCACTAAGTAGCCAACCCCATGGGAAGGTGGTGGGAAAAAGTCAAAGCGTCTGAAACAAAATGCCATCTGTCCTAAGCACAGTCCCACAATTCGACACTCTTGGAAAGATGACTTTTCCCGTTACTCTACACTTGCCCCGATGCCATCTGGAAACCCTTACCAAAGAACCCCAACCCCAGCAGGGCTCTCTCCCTGCTTCGACTTCCATGGAACTTCCTGGTCACTCCAGACAGCCAGCTCAGAGAAGGAAAATAGGTGAGACATGCCACATGTTGACTTCTCTTATCCCGGAACCTCAGTGGCCATGCCTCATCCCTCAGCACACTCCCAGAGAACCTAGGTGGGCCTCAGAATCCTTCTCAACGTGTTACACCAGGTTGCCACTTCTGGCCAGAGTCAAAGGCCAAGGTAAAATCTTTTTGCCATGCATGGCTCAGCTGCAAATACATTGTGCAGTTTGCCCTCCTCTCTACTGCCTTTAAATGTCTTGTCTCTCCATTAGATCACACCCAACCCGGTGGCAGGAATAGGGCTCCCTAGTCATGGGGTCCTTGATGGGGTCTAGCTAGGACTTGGCACATAATAGGCAGCCCTCACCACTCAGCTGCGGGGTCACCGTCCCTCTGCTGGAGGCTGCTGAAGCTGTCTCAGTCGGCTGCCCTCCCCACAGCCCCATGCCCAGAACCACCTGTGTACTCAGCACTCGCTGGGGAGACGGTGCCCTGGAGGTGGGTGTTTCACAGCCACCAGCAGAGGGTGAAATGTTCAACTCCCGAGTCAGGGCTGCACCCCTGGCCCTGGCTGGGACAGTGGGGATAGTTTAGTCAGTGCGGTGTGTTTCCATCTAGACAGACCAGCTGGGAGCAGCCAGCCCCTCCCATCGCCTACTTTTGAGGGTCTGTAGCTTCTCCTCACCCTCCCAGGCTGCCTGGCGTGTTTTGGTGGGGGCAGAACAGTAAAGTGGGCAAAACCCCAGCATCTGATGCCATGTGGACCTAACTAGTTGTGTGATCCAGCCTCAGCGTCTTGATCGGAAAGAAATGGGGATGACAACATCCTCCTCCCAGGGTTGTTGCAGGATTAAATAAAATCACTTAATTAATAGCAGCATTACTATCTCCCTCACTGTCAGAAGAAATAAGATGGGGCTGTGCCAGTCTCACAACTTTTATTAATAGTTAATATCTACTGAGCACTGCATAAACAGCTTTACATCTATTCATTTAATTCTCACAATTGTTCTATGAAGTGGTTATATTTTTGCTATTCCATTCTTACAACAGAGAAAAATGGAGGCCCAGAGAAGTTAAGTAACTTTCTCAAGGTCACACAGCTAGTGAATAGCAGAGCCAAGCCTTGAATCCAGGCAGTCTGACCCCAAAGGTGTCATTCTGAGCTACTAGTATATATCATCTGCGTGAGACACCGTGCCCCACTAAGGCGGGTCACACAGGCCAGGGGCTGGGGACCTGTTCACTTTAGTTTGGCTCCCACAGAGGTGGCACTTACTGAATCAACACAATACCACCTTTGTTGTCAGAATGACACGGAGGATGCCATTTGTTGTCGCCAGCCTTGGTTTCCGGAATGCGTGGGCTTCCCAGGAGGGATGGGCTGGTTCTTGTCTCTTGGACACTGGATTGTCCTCTGGGAAGCCTGGCACCAAACCTGGGCTCCCCGTGCGGCATGGCACTGTCCTTCAGGCAGCAGTCTTTGCGTAGTCCCACTCCCATTTCTGCGCCGCCCCCCTGTCCTGCCAGTTTTTTTCCCTCTTACCACCTGTTTCCTTACTATACAATGCGTGTGTGTGTGTCTGTCTGTCTGTCTATGCAGCTGCCTGAATGCCCCATTTTGGTGCAAGATAGGGGTAAAAGTTCTATAGTAACTGCACCTCTTTAAAGTTATTCTTTCCTCCTTTTCATCATATCTGCACACCCTCAAAGCCTGCTCTGAACGGGTGACAGGCTGGCTATGTAGTGCCACCTGGGTGCTCTAGAAAACACCAAGCCGACCCACTTCCCAAAACCTTGATGTGAATCCCTGTGGGGAGGCCCTGGGCACAGGGTGTTCACCAGCTCCATGGCGGGCAGTCCCCTACACACAGAACTTCCCTGTGCTCTGTGCCTGGGGTCTCCTGCGCAATCCTACCCAGGCCCCTCACAGTGCTTGAGGGCCTGATAGTGACCATAATGAGGGTCACAACGAAATGTCAATAAAAGCACTACTGTGCTGTATGCAGTATGACAGTCTGGGAGACTCGAACAGTATGTTCTTTTTGGGGGGGGGGCTGAAGGGTTGGTTTTGATTTTTTGCTTTGTAGTTTTTATTCTGAGAAAATGAAATCAACTGAGGGCTTGCCATCCAGAAGAAAGGAAGTTTTAGGAGAAGCCTCAGGAATTCTTCTGCCACATCTTTTGGTTGGATTCTGCCCTCCCAGCAGCAGCTTGCTGAGTGCTCAGTGAGTAAAGGAAGTCAGCAGGCTCCCCCCAGGGAAACTGAGGCCGGGCCTGGGGAGGAGCTGGGAGGGCTGTGCAGGCCGGGGCCCTGGCTCTCCTGGGTGTCATCTGGCCTGCCAGCAGCCCCCAGCAGCCATTCCACACTGATGCTCCCGTTGTCCTAGTGGCCGCCTCATGCCCTGGGGGGTGGCCTCCATGAAGCAAACTCTCTATGGCCAAAGGACATCGGGATGGGTCTGCTGGCAGCAGGGGCTCCTCTGGACCCTCAAAGGGTGAGGGCAAGCCCATCACAGAGGGGCGGAACTGCCTTCCTTCGAGGCTGGGCGCGGCCTTCCAGAGGGACACTGGGCCCTGTCTCCCTTCCCGGAGGCTACTGCGGGTGTGCCAGCAGCCCTCCCCCCGTGGCTACAGTCCATGTGGGCTGGGCCTCTGCCACCTCTTCAGTGCCCTTCCCCCCCTGCACCGCCCCTGCCCCCAGCCTCACTGGTCTCCCTGACGCCTGTAGTCCTTCCTCAGCCTTTCCTTTGCTCAGGCATTTCCCACCGAGGCAGGCTCCTGACCACCCCAGTCTCCCTCCAGGGAGCTCACTGCTACCTGTTGTGTCAGGTGCACTAGAAAGGCCTTGCTGCCTCCAGGGCTGGCATCCTGCCACCCAAGGAGCTTTGCACCTGCAGTTGCCCGTTACTCGGTAGATGCCTTATGAAGGTGCCTCTTCAGCTGTCACTGGAGGTTTTCTGTATTGGGTCATGCTCTGACAAGGTGGCTTGTAGGACAGGGACATGAAGGATGACCTCTGGGGATAAGGATGCAGAAAAGGGGCTGATTGAAGGGGTGTTAGTTGGGGTGTTTCCAGGAACAGACCCAGTCCACTTCCCTGTGTTGGCACTTGAGGTTTCCTGGGCGTAGGAGGAGACTTGGTGACAGGGGAGGTCAGAGGGTGGTCCTGTCACCTCCAGCCTCTCCTCACTCCATATTATCTGAGTGTTGGAAGGGAGGGGGCTATGCCCTATACCAGGAATCTTCCACAACATTTCTGGTTCTCAGGCTTACATACTCTTCGTGATGGGGAGCTCATGACCTTAGGCAGGTGACTATTCCATTATTGGACAGCCCTGGCTCTAATGTTGAGTGTGTTCTTCATCTCATCAGTGTTCAGAGCCATCTCTATAACCAGCCACCCCACCCCTCCAGCGTGTCTTGAAAGTGACTCAAACTCAATGTGTCTAAACTGAACAGGAAGTCCAGCTCCCCGCACCCGTCGTCAGTGAATGCAGTGCTGGCTTCCCGTGCCCCCAGCCCAGGAGCACAGCTTCTCAGCCTCCCGCAGATCTGTCCTCTTCCCTCATCACTGCCCACCCTCCCCCTGGGGTGGTTCCCCTGTGCTTCCCTGGGCTCTCCTGGGCTGTAGCAGGAGCCTCCTAACTTATCTGCACCCATTCGCTTTGCCCTGCCCTTTCATCACCCTCACGGAAGCCAGGGGAATCTTGAAAAACTCTCAATACAATCACCACATTTCCCTGATTACAGCTCTTCAATGACTTCCTGTTGCTCTTGAGCAAGAAACTAAAGTTTATTAATGTGGTCCATGAGGCCGCAGCCCCTGGTCCTTGCCACCCTCCCCAGCCTACTCGCCTCCCCTCACTTTCAGAGACCAGCTACAGGGCTAAGTAGCACAGACTCTGGAGCCAGAGCTCTGAGTTCAAGTCCAGCTCTGCTCATTACTGGTGGTGTGGCATTGGGCAAGTTGTTTAACTTGTCAGTACTTTGGGTTATACCTCTGTGAAACGGGGGTGATGGTAAGAGGACCTCCTTCTTATAAGTGTTGCTTTTAGGATTAAACAAGTTAAAACAAGCGCGCTGAGCGGTGCCTGGCAGGCCAGTAATAAGATTGTGATATTGCAATCCCCTGAAAAGAGCCCAGCCTCCCGCAGCCCCGCCCCTGGTCGCAGGCACACACTGTGGGGGGACTTGGGCTCTGAACTAGGCCCCCTGGTTCAAATCCTGCCTCTGCCCTTCTCAGCTGTGTGCCATCACACAAGTTAATTCACCTCTCTCTGTCTCAGCTTCCCCGTTCATGACAGGGTTGTTGTAAGTGCTGAATGAATTCATATACACAAGACCCTGCCTGGTTCATCGGAAGCACGGTTGTGCCAGGTCCCAGCCATTCCCCTGTACTGGGCCCCTCAGCTGGTCCGTGCTACTCATTCTCCATCTCAGCCCAGCTGTCATGTCCCCAGGATGAGCCCGCTTAGTCCATGTCACAGGAAGGAGCTCAGCACCTCGCCCCTTCCAGACGTAGCTCTGATGGCCGTGGGTATGTGGTGCTGATGTGCGTGGTTTGCAGACGCCTGTGCACCCCCTAGAAGGTAAGCTCCGTGAAGGCAGCTGGAACGTCTGCTCTGCCAGACTTGTGTTCCCAGCACTTTGCGTGGCTCTGGCTCAGACAGATGCTCAATACCCATTTGTGAAAGGGAGGGAAGGAAAGAAGGGGCACCTGACTTCCATCCCAGCATCTTCACCCCCGGCCTCTCCCCACTCTGTTGCAGGGGACCCGTGCTTCATCCTGCTCCCGGCCCACAGATGACCCCGAACCCCCTAAAACTCTCGAACTCCTGGGCTCCATGCTAACCTGGCTCCTACCCACATCCACATAGTTCTAGAGCCCAGTTCCTTGACTTGCCTGAAGTAGCAACAGGGCTTCAGATTAGCTGGAAGAAAGGACTTCCTCCTGCAAAGGCTGGAAAACTCACGCAGGATCATGCATCTCCCTCCCGTGACTTTTTCTGATCTGCAGCGCCTGAAGCCACATCTGCCTGTGGTTCTGGTGAAGCAGAGGCAGAGGCGATGGCATCCGGAGGACCCTCAGGCCCCTGTTTTTTGGCCCTGGGAGCCTGTGATCAGGCGCCAAATCCATTGCACAAAGAGAGCTGTGGAGGGAGGGAGAAGGCCGTTCCTAAGGCACATCCCCCCCCTCCCCATGTCACTCCCTCCAGTGCTCCAGCACACAGCCACCCCCTGCCCGAGGCAGACCAGGCAAGTCCAGTTCTGGTGGGTGTGGGTTGGGTGTCTAGTGTCTAGATTTCCTCCGCTTTGATTTCACCCTGCTGAGCTGCCTGTGCCCCGGGGCATGCCGCCGACTGGGGCTTACTTCCTAAACAAACCCGGTCTGTGGGCCGTCATCTCCTGCGGTCCCTGGGATGAGGCCCACGGAGCCAGTGTTGCACTGCCCTGGTCCTGTCTCTGCGCCTTTGCTCCTAGTTGGAATGCTGTCCTGCCCCCATCTCCTTCTATCAGATTCTGCTGAAGCCAAGCCTGAAGCTTGCGTCCTCCTGGAATCATACAGATAGGTTCTAGTAGGCAGACCTCAAAGTAAGTGCTTTGGTTTAAGCGTGGATCCGAGACACCAGACCAGGACCTGCCCTCAAAGGCCAGCTCAGTCTCCAGCGGGGTGCTGGCCCAGGAACAGTCTGGCACAGGGTGACGAAAGGGCTGTAGCAGATGGGATCAGGTGCCCACTCTCTGCCAGGCCTTGTAATCAGACACTGAAGTCGGGGCCAGAGCTTTGTCCAGTGTGGTCATTTCAATGGGCAACTCCTCCTTTCAATTTCCGGTTCTCAAGGCCAGAAGGCAGGCTTGTAGGTGGGACCCTCACTCACCTTCCTTTCTGCAGCCAGAGGGGGTCTGAGTTACCCCAGAGGAGAGGGGCATGGTAGCGAACTTGACCACATGCCCACATGCCTGCAGCAGCGCTGAGGCCAGACCGGCCTCACCAGGGCTGGTGGGAGGAGGCAGGCCTGGCACCAGCGCGCGAGAGAAGCAGCCCTCACCTGGCCCCTGAGCCAAATGAGCCGGCACGGCAGGTGCTCACCCCTCTTCACGTCTGAGCACCTCCTTTTCTCTTCTGATCTCATCTCACTTTACCCCTCCAACTGCCCTGGACCAGCCAGCGGATAACTAATATTAATCCCAGTTGACGGATGAGGAGACTGAGGTCCAGAGCGGTTATATCTTTTGCTTAATACACAGCGGACTGGTATTAAGGGCTGGACCCAGAGGGCTTGGCACTCCCAAGGTACCTCAAGTCATGTCAACACTGCCGAGCCCTATGTGAGGTAGGCAGTTCATCAGTTTGGGGGCCATCTGTGCTAACCCAAAATAGAATCCCACCGCAGCCTCCAGCAGGCAGGTTCTAACAAGAGTCATACACTAATAATATCAAACATTAATTTTATTAAATGACAGTTTCATCTAAAGCACTTAGCACAGTACCTGGTATACACCACTCATTATGTGTAGCTGTTATTATTAGTATTAACTCATTTAATAATTTCACATGGTAAGTGCTTCATGGTTTCCAAGGTATTTTTCCCAGCTACACTTACTAATATCCCCATTTTGCAGATTCCCCCACTTTGCAGGGGCAAGTGCCAGGCTCAAGGTCACGACTATGGAGTGCAGAGCTCACCTGGCCTCTGTGTTGGGCTCCCAACACCCACATCACAACCTGGACTCAACCACATGTCATTGAAGTCCAGGTTGAACCTGAGCCCTTTAAGAACCCAGGTCTGAGCATGGGGAGCGAGTGGCCCCTAAACCCAAGGCCCGGAGGGAGCTGCATTCTTTGGGGGGAGTGAGTAGCCTCTTGGCATTTTCCCTTTGATACTGATACAGGCATTTTAATAGCTACGATGACCAGGCGGTTGATGTTTCAGCTGTGGCCACGTGGGGCATTCCAGGAGGCCCTGGCCGCCCACAGGGGCAAAGCAGGAAGGCTTCTTTGTCCCAGATGGCTAGGGGTCCACCCCAGGACTTCAGAACATTTACTACCTGTCCCTGAGCCTCAGCCTGGGGATTTTTTTCCAGGGGTCTCACACTCATGCCCAAGAGAGCAAGGGAGGTGACCTAGGTAGGGGAGCAGGCCAGGGTGAGGGTCCTGTGGTGACCTAGACAGCACATGCCCACCCGAAAGGGGCAGCTCCCATTCAGTACTACCTGACTGTTACCACCACCCAGGGTTGCCAGATCCTCCTACGTGGGGGCGACTTTCCTCACAATTCCCCTGTGTGCCATGGATGAAAGTAAACACTACCAAAACTTGGTCTGCTTGGGGAGGAGAGGTGGCCGATCCCTCAAAGGGGAAGGGCCAAGAGCCCCCTGCTCAAGGGGCTTTTATTGGGTTCATTTGCACAAAAATACAGGTAAGGATTGAACAATAGGTATCGTTCAAAGAACCATGAGGGCTTATTCTAGGTCAGGGTCAGATAGTTAATGAGGCATAGAACTTTGAGGAGGAAACTTCTTGCTTAGACCCTTATCATTTAAATGAGAGCATTCTAAACAAAGCAGGTTTCACAGGATTTTTACATATTCTTTCTTATACCTGATTTACCCCGGATACCCACCCTTTCCAGCAAAGGGTTGCACCACCTTCCGCATCATAGGTTTTTAGGCTTAAGTGGATTAGAGCCAGGCAGTGCTTCTCCCAGACAGAAACGGGGATGGGGACTCGGACTATGTCACAATAGCCAGAGGGACAAGGGTCCATCACACGCTCTTTGTTGCAGCCCCCTGAGTCCTTCCATGATGGCCTCCCAAGTGATCCTGTCTGGCCTAGGTTGCTCGTCTCTGAGGGGTCATACCCGCCATGGACATCGACCATGTTTTGGGGGCAGGGAAAGAAGCAGAAGCAGCGCTTGCTGCCAGAGACAAGCTTTATCTCCTGTGGCCCGCATTCTGGAGGTCACTCACTTAGCCGTGGGAGGCAGTTACAATTCCTGAAAACAGGCAGGGTTGTTCCCAACACTCCTATTGCACAAGAGATTGGGAATCTAGACCTTTATGTGAAATTGCCTGTTTTGTAAGAAACCAATATTTATTGAGCGTTGACCACATGCCAGGCCATGTCCTCGGCACTTGGGGATATGGCAGTGAATGAAACAGACCAAAATACCCATGCTCTTATGGTACTTACTTTGGAGTGGTCGGGGGAGACATTAAGCAAAACAATTAAGGCAACAGCAAAATCCTAAGGAGAAAATAAAACAGGGAGGAGGGGTAGAAACTGTATTGCAGGAGGGCACCAGGGACAGGGAAGGCCCCATTGAGAATGAGCCTGGTGGCCTAGGAAGAGAACATCCTAGGCAGAGAGGGCAGCACGTGCAAAGGCCCTGAGGTAAGAAGGGAGTCTGGCATGTGCAGGCACATCAAGGGGGCCTGTGAGGTCACCCTGGCTGCCGCACTGAGTGGTCTGCGGGGCAAAGACAGAAACGGGATTCGTTCAAAGGGTATCACAGCCATCAAGCCAGAGACGATGAGGCTTGGCCCAGGGGGTAGCGGTGGGAGTGGGGCCCAATCCTGGATTTGTCTGGAAGGTAGAGAACAGGAGTTGCTGACTGAGTGGGTGCAGAGTGAGAGAGAAAGAGGCATCACCGAAGAAGTCAAGGTTTTGAACAACTGGCAGGATACAGTTGCCACTACCTGTGATGAGGAAGGCAGGCCTGAGGAGATGGGACAGAATATGAGGAGCTCAGTTTTGCCGGGCTAATTGAGGGAGGCCTGTCGATGGAGACATTCAGTGGGCCACTGGGTAAATACTTCTGGAGCTCCCGAGGAAGGTCCGGGCGAGAGGGGCAAAGTGCGGGGCACCTCCACACATATGTGGTGTCAAAGTCCTGAAACGGGTGAGAGCCCCAGGGGCCCAGCTCAGAGGGAAAGGAGGTGAGGCTGGGCCCTGCGGGTCTCCGACGTGGCGGAGTCAGGTAGGTGAGAGGGAGGTAGCAGAAGACAGAAAGGGCACAGAGTGATGGGGGCAAGTCTGGAGAGCGGCGTCCTGGGGGTGAGGGGAGCGAGTGTGTCAAGGGGAAGGTGGAGTGAGCAGATTCCAGGACGGGCTGAGATGAGGTGAGGACTGCCCACTGGGCTTAGCTACCCCGAGGTCATGGGTGGCCGCACGGAGGTCAGCAGCGCCCACGCGGAGAACCTGTCTGGGGAGGGAAGGTAAGAATTAATAGAAATGGTCTAGCAAAGAGCAGGAGGACACACCCTTCATCGGGAAGGGGTTTTCTTCACATTCAGTATTTTTATTAAATTTTTAGCAATGTGCGTATCTCCCCACCCTTTTAAGGGTGGCAATAAAAGTTAAGTTAAGTTACTGTGGCAATTTTCCATAGCAAACTATCATAAGAGAAGCTTTGGTCGAAAATGGAATGAAATAGGAAAACCAAAAACGAGCAAACAAACAAAAGACCAACCAACAAACAAAATCCAATTGCTGCTGCTTTTAAAAACAGACCGATATTTTCACCAATTATATTGGCACAAACCACACGAACAATATTTGCTCGGCCAAGAGAGGGCTTTAATTATTTTTTATTTTACAATGGAAGGAACAACAGCGTGCTTGCATAATGATTTACATCGGGAGTGGGCTAAGGCACCCGAAGCCGGCTTTTGAGCTGCATTTTCTGTGGGAGCACAGCCACGCTCGTGTTGGGAGCTGTCTACAGCTGCTTTCCGCCCACGTCGTAGAGGCGAGTGGTTGTGACAGGGATCGCATGGCTCGAGGGACCTGGAAGATTTACTAGCTGGCCCTCTCCAGAAACTGTGTGCTGACAAATGTGTAAGACACCAGTCCAAAGGGGGAAGTGGATGATGCAGGTGGAGGGAGACCTGCTGCCGAGGTGCCCTGGAGCAGGCAGGAGGGGAAGACCCTCGAGCAGGTAGAAAGGGTTGACCTTCTCTGGGAACACAGATGGGCATGCAAGAGGAGAGGTGGGCCTGTGCAGGCACAGGCGCAGATGGGCGGGTGGGCATGGTGGCGGGAGCCTCTGGAAGGCCTCTTCTTCCTGCTCCTGTTTTCTCAAGGTCATCAGGTGGCAATGACCGTGTGCTAGGATTGGGGAGAGCAGGTGTGAGAACTACCAGGACAGGAAGATGAAGGAACTAGGGAATCACAACACGCTTGCTGTGCTTTCATCTGAGATAATGATCGCATATTAAAGTGAAGCCAGCCCTGGTTGGTGTGGCTCCATGGGTTGGGTGCTAGCCTACAAACCGAAAGGTTGCTGGTTCGATTCCTGGTCAGGGCACATGCCTGGGTTGTTGAAGAGGCAACCAAGCAATGTTTCTGTCACACTGATGTTTACCTCCCTCTCTTTCTCCCTCTCTTTCCCTCTCCCTAAAAGTAAATAAATAAAATCTTAAAAAAAAAAAAAGTGAAGCCAGTCAGCAAGGCCGTGTCGTGTGCTCTCTCCAGCTTCATTTTGCTGCGTGGGTGCCGGCGTGGGCCCAGTGGAAACTGCTGGCTTTGTGGCTTAGCCAGGAGAATGTGCTGAACGGAGAGGGTGGCAGCCCGGGTTGTAGCCAGGAGAGTGATGCTGGTCACTGACCACAGAATCTGGGCTGGGCGAGGAGGGGCGTGAAACATGGTGGGCAGCGGGCAGTGGAAAGGTGGAAGCACCTGCAGACGGCAAGTGCTCAGGCCCGAAGGAGCCCTGGGGCCGAGCTGTTGGAAGGACTGAGCTGCAGAAGAGGGTTCGTGGGTGGGGTTGAAGCCCAGACTCTGGAAGGGGTGCAGTGATGTTGGGGTTTAGTAGTTTTCAGAAATAAACACTGGGCACACCAAGAAAATGCACCCACCCCCTGAATTGAGCCAGTTTCCTGTCTCTGCCAGGTGTCTCCTTCCCCTCTTGACAGGTTCCCCTAGCTCCCAGATCCACCTTTCTATCCCCGGCCTCAGCCCTGAGCTCCAGAACCACACGCGGCCCTGCCCACCTGGGCTCTTCCACAAGGACAACCCTAAAACTCAGTTCATCCTGAGCCAAAGTTGTCATCTTCCCATAAGCCTGCTCTTGCCCCTGTCCTGGCCCCATGGGGCCATCTTGGCTGCCCCCAGCAGAGCCTGGACTGTACCCTCTCCCCCTACTGCGTCCATCCTATGCCGACCATTCTTCCTCCCACCTGTCCTTCCCCTTATCTCCCCTCCATCCACTGCCATGCCATAACTCGGACTACCAGTGTTTCCCAGCTGGCTTGGTGACTGACAGACTCCAGCCTTTGGTCCCAGGCTGCCTCTCCAGGGCCCAGCCTGTGCTTGGCGTCCTGCCGTTGTTGAGTGAGGGACAACCCTCCTGGCTGCAACCTGCAGCCAGAATGCTGCAAACTCAGCTGCCCTCAGCTTGTCAGTCACTGAATGGCTTTGTCACTTAATAGACTTCTGTCCCACACCTGTTGTGTGCCTGGGAAAGTTATTAGTGGGAAGGGAAGTAAACAGGTACAGTCCTTGGTGGAAAGTGGCATTGATGAGCTGGGCTTCTCAGGCCTTTCACCAGACTCTGTCCTGGGAGGTCACTTGTGTGCCCTGTGGCCATCCTGTGTGCACCGCTGGCCAAATCTCAATGTCCACCCACAAACATTTGTGTGCCGGTCTTCCTTTCTGAGTGAGGGGCTCCCCTTGGGACGTTGCTCCCTCCCCCTCTTCCTGTCTGCTTTGACCCTCTGCCCTCAGAATCCTCACCCTGTCCGTCACTGGGCTCTCTCCCAGGGACACTTGTGCACTCCTTTCTCCAGCAGGGTGGAGTGGACTTCGCATCAAAAAGCCTGAGCTCTTGTCCCAGATCCACCAAATTAAACTTACCTTGGAGTTAGGTTGTGAAAAATTGGTGTGAGTCCCTGTGTTGAAGCACCCAGCTCAGAGCCAGTACAGATCGGGGCTTAGCAGACGTGAGTGTGCTGAGCACCATCATGCAGCTCCCCTGCTGTCCTCTCCACCTGCAGACCAGAGGGGACACCACATCCCACCACATCTCCCACACAACTTTTCACCTCTCTCACTGCCCACCCTGAGTGGCGGAACGACACGGTAGTGAAATGCTGGAGAAATGCTGACGGGGGACAGCTGGCATCCTAACCGGTCTCCACGTCACAGACCACTGGACATTGTCAACCAGGGCCAGCCGTAGTACAGGCCCCATGAAACCAGATCTTCCAGTTTTTAAAGAGATTAGAAATGCAGATGGGCGTGTAAAATCATCTCCTTTAAAATGTTGGCCATAAATTCAATGAAAAAAGAGAACTGTGGAAACCAATTAAAGTACATCCAAGGGCTACATCCAAGAAACTACCAGCTTCTGACCACTGCAGTAGTTTCAGAGAGTGTGGGTTTAAATCTCAGCCTCCCTCCACCCCTGACCCCGGCCAGGCCACAGTCTCCTGTCTGTGCCTCAGGTTCCCCACCTGTAACATGAGTGCAACTATAGCCAACATGTACTGAGCACCTTTTCTTTCTATGTGTCGGCCTTTTCTGTCCTCTCAGTGACCCAGTGATGTAGGGACTGTTACCAGCTCAAGGTCTGAGAACTGTGTTTGAACCCAGGCACTCTGGCCCCAGAGGCGTGCCTGTAACCTCTGTGAGTGCGGCCGAGCCCCAGGGCTTCTGAGGCCCGGGGCGCCAGGAGCACCACTCTGCCCAGTGGAGTGAACACAGCAGGCATGGTGCTTCCGGGCGTGTGCTTGTCCATTTACCGCCATGGAAATGGCAGCTCCCTGAGGGCAGGAGGTGTCCCAGTCTACTTGTCACCACCTCTCTGGGGCCTTCCGCACTGGCTCAGTGATTTGCAAGCAGCTGAGGAAGAGGTCTGATGAAGAGGCAGAGGACCTGCTCGTCTCCCTCCCCCGCCCCCTCTCAGACTGGCTCCCTGAGGGACTCTGGAAGAACAGAAGTCACTGTCACTGTCCCTGCCCCAGGATCCAACAGGAGCCCAGGCCTAGTGAGGAAACAAAGAGCAGAGAGTGGAGAAGTCAGGTTATTGTGCCCATGAGCGTGCAATGCAGGAAGGCCACCACTGGTTTAAAGGGTCCTGTGATTGGGGGTGACTTCTTTAAGAGCGCTCTGAAGACATCAGACACTGGGATTACCTAAAAGGGACCTCTCTGTCTGCTTTTTATTACCCAGACATCCGGTGGCCAGTCTTTGATGCAGCAACAGTCCGCCTGCCAACCCTTAAACGGCCCCTCTGCCCCACCCCCCACCCCCCACCCCCACCAGCCCACAGATGATTCCAGGGCTAAGCCTTTAGGCCTCCCAGTGACTCCTCTCCTCTGTCTCCTTGTGCAGAAATGGAAGCTCCACTCTCGGAGGCGCCGGGAGGCCCCGAAGACATCTCTAGGGTGTCATTGCCCACCAGGTAAGGAGCCCTGCGAACGGGTGACTAGGATGGGGACAGCCACCAGAGGCCCTCTGTGTGGTTGTGCTCTGGCCACACTCTGTTCAGGGCATCACCTTTCATTTGAAATATGGGAATGACAATATCCATGATATTACCTTTTATCTACTCATTGATTGGCCCACCTCTCCCCTATCCATCATTCATTCATTCATAATGCACCAGGTTCTGAAATGAGACAAGATAATGGGTGTGGCTATGTTTTGCAAATTCTGACATATTATGCAACATTGAAGAGAAGCCCAAGAGGGCAGGGACCAGGTTCATCACTGTCACTATTGTGCTGCCAGCTTCTGACATATTGTAAGTGTGCAAAGGTGTTTGTTACCAAAATGAATGAACTATAAAACTTCCTGCCCTTGCTAGGTGGCTTAGGGTGCTTTGTGCTGTATGGTATCTAGACTACCTGCACAAATGCCCCTTGCACACAAGTTCAAGGTTGAAAGGTGATGTGGCATAACCAAGTTAACCAGTCCAGTCAGCTTCTGTCTCTGCCATTAACTAGCCCTGTGTGGGCGGGTCCCCTCCGAGGGCACCTTTCTAGTGCTCTTTCCTCTGTACCGCGCCGGCTGCCCCTCACCGGGTTTGCTCATCTCATCGCTGCTGTGTACCGAGTGCCCACTCCATGCTGGGCACCATGCTGCGTGTTGGGTTCAATTTCATTGTCCACAGTTAGTAATAATGATAAGTTAGTGGATTTTTCTAGGTTGCTATTATTATTAAGCCATAAGGATAATAGATGAGCAAGTTTCATTGTCCCCATGGTAGCTGGAATGGGCTGTACTTTTGGGAGATGAAGAAAGAAGCCCCAAAAAAGGGTTGGGGGACAAAATAGTCAAGTAATCACAGAGGATTCTGCCCTGCTGTGGGCATCTGCCAGCTCAGAGTGTGACCCCTTGATACCCGCTGTGGGCAGATGGCATTGGCAGGGTGCCTAGTGGGCTCTCTGGCAGGCCCTCCATGGACACAGGGGCTGAGGGGCCCTGGTAGCCCTTGCCCATGGTCCCCAAGCTGGAGGAGAGAGGACAACAGATGTTGAGCAAATGGGAAGTGGAGAGACCACATCTGCTGGAGCATGAGTGGACTGAGGTGGGAGTCACACTTCAGGGGGGCTGCCATGGGAGATGGTGACATCGAGATGGGATTCAGCTGGCCCCCATCAGAGGAGGGTCATCTGGGTTAATTAAAAAGGTATCCAGAAGCCCTGGGAAGCTCCCTCCCTTGGGGCCCAGGAGATTGAGCCCTGGGATCTGGCAAAGCTTTGGGGAGAAGAGTGCTGAGGTTAATGAGAAGCGATGAAGGCAGGGGTGGGTGGCGGGGCCTGGGCAGAGCGACTGCAGGGAGCCCCGGGGTTTCTGGGCAGCCCGCATTTCAGATCACTGTGTCTGTGGTCTCCATTGTCTCTGGTCGATGGCCGCTGGAGTTTTGCTCCAAGTGTGCAGTGCTGGTGGAGAGCAGGAGATTTGGAGCCACGGAAGATGGGGGTTGGAGTTTCAGCCCTGGCATTTGCCAGATGTGTGACCTTCAGAGAATTATCTAACCTCTCTCTGCCTCGGCTGCCTCATGGGAAACAAGGGGATATCACCTATCCTCCGGGTATATAGTGACAATTCAGTGAGGTAATTTTGGGAAGTACTTAGCATCTTTCCTGATTCCTAGTAAGCACAATTATTTTTTTCCCTCTATTCCTCTTGTACTTTAAAGATGCTCAGAAATCCTTACCAAGCACCATGTGCTAATGCTGGGGACAACGTGGGCTGCACCTCGGTGGCAAAGCTGACACTTACCCTTCTCTCTTCCCTACCTGACTGGGTTCCACAGGTTCCGCCTGCCATCCAAGCGTGTGCCCAACCAATAGGCAGCAGCTTCGTGCTTGGGAGAGCTTGGCTCCGGAGGCCCTGGGAGGCTGATAGTGGGGGAGGGTGTGGCAGGCGGGAGGAAGGATGCCGAAGAGTGCTTCATCTCTCCTCGCCTCCTGGGGGTCTGCGTGGGACCCCAGGCTCTGGGATGGGGAGGAGAAAGCCGTGAGCTGCTCAGAGGTGGTGGGGAAGAGGGACACACTGGGGTGAAGGGACATAGCCGGGAGAGGGAAGGGCCTGATGCAGGTCCTCTGTGGGAGGAGCTGCCAGCAGGGACTGAGCTGCACAGGAGAGGGGAGGAGAGAGAGCAGGGGCTTCTGGAAGGGGTGTCCAGGGTGTTAGAGAATTCCCCAGAGGGCGGTTTGGCCTGAAGTATATAGATCATAGATATTATATATATAACCGGGTAGTGAACACCGAGAGAATTTAAAGAGGAGACTCCAAATTGAGGCAAAATAGGAAGGAGACAAAAATGTTTTTCCAGCTTTCTGGAGCCGGCATTGAAGGACTGGAAGGGCTGCACAGGGCCGTCTCAGACCATAGACCTGCGGAGTACATGCATCCGCTGGGACGGGCTGGGTCCTGCTGCGTCCCTGGACCTGCCTCCTGCCCAGCCAGAGGCTTCTCACCCTGCAGTGACCTTACCACCTTCACGCTGAAGCCTGCGGGCCATGTGGCTGCTGTTATGCATAATAGCGGTTATTGCTGCTGCCTCTAATTGAGCACCTACTATGTGCTAGGCATAGCGCTGAGCACTGCACAGTGATGGATACCTTCTCCGAACAGGCAGAGTAGAGTCCTGACATTCTGAAATGTTTGCAGACCTCCACACTCCTGGGTGAAATGCCCATCTTCCATCTACGTCATGCATCTTCGGGTATTTCCTCAGGGTCAAAGTTCAGGAAACACCGTAAAGCTCCTGATACAGAAGGACTTAGGCAACTATGGAGTGCCCCACACAGAGCCAAAACATTACTCTCTTTTGTCTTGCTAGCATTTCACACTGTGTCCCCTATATAGTAGGTGCTCAAGGAGTGTCCCCTAACTGATCATCAAGAATCATTCCTGAGTGGTTGGTTCTTTCTTGTGTTCTTCTTCACCCCTCTGGTTGGTTTCTGGCACGTCCCCCCACTTCATGACTGCTCTGAGTCTTGCCTGGTGCTGAAGTCACAGCTGTTGGGACACAACAAATAACACACACTCTTCCTGCCCACTGTGGCTGCTGAGACTGGAGCCTTGAGCCCCAAACCCATGCCTGCCCCCAGTTTGCCTCTGAGGCTGGCTGGGCCGAGGTGGGAGTCCTGTGGTGGGTGTGTTCTTCCTTGTGGCAGCCTTGGGCCCTGGGCGGCATCCAAAGGGCTTGGGACACATAATCGTGGGCAGAAAACCCACCTCCTTCCCTTCCTACTCTAACCTTGCCAGCATCCTCCCAGGATCCTCCCTGTCCCAAAATAGCCGTGCACTGGCTAAAGTCTGGCTGTATCCTGCTTCTGAACTGCATGCACTGTTCACTGGGGAGTGATGGGCTCGCAGTCCCTGGACGGGGTGCCAAAGGTCGGGCCCTGTTAGGAGGGTGATGGGGGCCAGAAGTTCAGAGGAATAGGTGTGGGCAGTTTGTAAAGCATATGGCCTGGCGGGACAGGAGAAAGGCTCTGGGAAAAGATATACAGACCGTGGGACTTCCTAGGCCACTTGAAAATAACACAAAGATCAGGGAAACTCTCCCATTCTCTTTCCTTGTTCTTCCTAACAAATGGGGAGCAGGACAATATAGGCTCCAGTCAGCAAGGAAACAGCTACTTCAGCCCCGCCATGCCGCCGGGGCTGGGTGGGTCGGGCAGGGTGAGGCATGACCCACGGTTGTGCATACGGAGGGAGCCGGGACCAGCGGAGCTGCTGGGGCAGATTACTTCACACTCTGGGCTTCACCTCCAAGGCAGGGAGTAGGTCAGGGTCACAGAATGACCACCAGGCCAGGAGGCTGGAGTACAGTAGTGGGGCGAGGGCCAAGGTGGCCCAGTCTGTGCACTAGTACCATTGCCAGCTCTGGCATAGAGGATGGAGGAGGGGAGAGAAGGGGCCTCCAGCCAGACTAGTGGGAGAGGCCATGGCCACCCCCTGGCTGAGCACATGCTAATGCGAGGTGCATATGAAGTGCCAGGGATTCCGGAGGAGCTTGGGACTCTGGGAAAACTTCACTGAGGAGGTGACACTGGAGGCTGGTGGTCAGGAATGAGGAAGCAGGCAGGGGCATAGAGTTAGGGCACAGACACAGCTGCCACCGTAACAATAGGCCCCAAATACAGGGATGCCAATAAGGTTGGCGGGTGGTCTCTTCCTTAGGCTGCAGATGGTCCGGGGACAGGAGAGTGGCTCTACCGTCGTCATCCGGTGGCTTCCATCTCTGGGCCCCTGTCAGCTCCTTCACTTGCACCGTCCCCGGGCCAGCATGAACAAAAGAAGGGGCCCAGAAAAGTACCTACTTAAACCCTGAAGAGCAAAACTGGAAGAGAAACAACTCGACATGCATCACTTCTCGAATCCCATTGGCCAGCACTTAGTCACATGGTTACCGCCCAGGTCCAAGGGTGGCCAGGCGGTGTTTTTGGCTGGGTGGCCATATGCCCAGATGCAACTTATTACTGTGTGAAGTGGGAGAGCAGGGGCCAGGGAGCGGTCTGCACAGGGGGCATTCCAGGCTGGGCGCCTGTACGGACGAAGGCTCCGAGAGTGAGAAAAGGGCAGGTCTACTGGGAATGGCAGGCTGCTGGAGGAAGCTGGAGCACAGAAGTGGTGACGGGAAATAAAGTGGGAAAGGACCGCAAAGGGCCAGGCCAAGGAGTTCCAGCTCAGCAATCTGCAGTCAAAGGAAAGCAAAGGGTTTTCATCCTGAGAATGAATGATCGGGAATGGCGGCCCGATGGGCTGCACCGAGTTCGATTCTGAGACTGCATCCCTGGGCAGCAAAAGATGTGGCGGCCTCTCAGTGCTGCTGCAGTGGACGCCTCGTGGTGGGCCGCAGTGCCCGTGCCCACAGGAGCTGATGGTGCACCAGAGAAGGTTCGTGCGGTAGGGATGGGACCTGGTCCGGTTAGTATTCTGGAGCCATAATTAGCAGCGTTGTGGACAATGGCTTAGAGAGGGGAAAACCCCTTCCAGCAACAAAAGTCTGAGATTCTATGAACAGGCTCTATTTTCTCATGTTGTTCTATTTATGTTCACTTTGGAACTGCCTCTTGGGACTTGGTTATTTTCCACAGGTGGTGAGTGCTGGTGTTCACACATCCTGAAGTCCTGTCTTTGTCTGGCCTTGCCCTGTTTGCCCTGGCACCAGCTTTTGCCCCTGACAGCCTCACTGTGTTTCCATGGGCAGGGCCTCCGGCCAGAGCCCCTGTCTCCTCCCCCAGGCTGTGGCAGAATAGTCCTACAGTCCTGCCCCCCTTTCTTTGTGGTTCTCCTTGTTTCAGACTCAGCTAACCCAGGAAAGAGAGAATTCAGAACAAATTGTCCCTTGGTGCCATTAATAAAGAAAAGGATTGCAGCCCTGCCCGGGGGGTTCAGTTGGTTGGAGCATCATGCCCACAGCGAAAGGGTGAGGGTTCCTGGGCGGGGCATATATCTAGGTTGTAGGTTTGGTCCCCAGCTGAGGCGCATACAGGAGGCAGCCAGCTGATGTTTCTCTCTCCCATTGATGATACTCTCTCTCTCTCTCTCCTTTCTTCTCTCTCTAGAATCAATAGGATCATGTCCTTGGGTGAGGATTTAAAAAAAAGAAAAAGGATTATAAAGCTAATGGATGTTTCAGGGAGAACATTTAAACTAAAGAAATGCTGTTTTCGGATACCTCTGAAACTCCACATGCAAATAATCGTTGGGGTAATTCTGAGTCATTCCTGGTGATTCCATCAAGCGCATCCCTGAAGGCCAGCCTGGGAAGAGACCCCCCTGTTCAGTTTAGACTCCCCCCGTTGTCTGGCTTCAGCCAGAGGGAGGGGCTTTCACATGCTGTGTCAGGTTCATTCCCCCCTTTCCCATCCCAACCTTTTCCTCCTGACTTTGCAGTCCTGTCTCATGGCCCGTCCGACCTCCCAGACACCCAGGCACCCACCCGTAGTGGTAGCATCAGTGCCTCCTTCTCCCTCGCCCACTGCACCCCGGCAGTTGCTGGGTCCTGTCAGTTCTACTTCTCTGCTCAAAAACCATCCGTGGCTCCCTAGAGTTCATACACACCCTCACCCCAGTAAGAAATCCACTTTTGTCTCTCTCATCTAGTCTCTGACCAAGCTCCCATTATGCCCTACTCTTTTCTTTCAGTAAAATTGGGCTACTCTCCAGCCCTGCCCGTCCGCTGGTGTCTCACCTGTGCACATTCATTCACGCTGTTTTGATGGCTATGTTCTCCATTCCTACCTGATGAGCTCTTCGCCCCGCCCCACCCCTCCCCCGCCTACTACGGCGTCCCTGCAGCTCCTTCCACCCTTCACTCCTACCGTAGCCTTTTCCCTTAGTTCTGCTGCTTGGTTACTACGTTAACGTAATGCCCGGCGTGTGCTCAGCGTGTAATCCAAGCAAAGCCACCTACTGGGACAAGTCATTTGTCTTCAAGTGAGAAGTGAAAACAGACCGAACTGTACACACCTGCAAAGTTTCTCCTTGGCCACGATCATAACCGTTTGATTTCAATTCCTCAGGCGCCCGACAGCGGCACTCAGTGAGAGGCTCTTGCACACAGAGGAGCTTTCGTGGGTGTCTAGCCGGGGAGGACCTCCCCCACCTACAAACCACACTGGGCAGCCTCCTTGATGGCTCCGCACGGTTGTGACACAGGCCACCCACCCTCAAATGGCACCTGGCTGAAGCCAGTGTTTTTCTCCCACACCTGGCCCTTTTCCAACACCCCAACCTTGGGGGCCGGCACCGTCACCACATAGGCCCCCACCTGGACTGGAACCTGGGCGTCAGCCTGCACACAGCCATTGCCCTCACAGCTCATCAGTCACCGAGCCCCACTGACCCCAGTCCGCCCACTCCTTCATCGTCTCCACTGTCACTTGTGTTCAGGCTGCCGCCGTTTCTCACCTTAGTCACTGCAGTAACCCCTAATGTCCTATAATCCCTCCTTCACCCAGAAGCCAGAGTGGTCTTTTTAAGGTCAATGCACAGCCCTGACTGGCGTGGCTCAGGTTGTTGGGCATCATTTGGCAAAGCAAGATGTCACTGGTTCAATTCCCGGGCAGGGTGCACGCCTGGGTTACAGGCCTGGTCCCCAGTTGGGGTGTGTGCGAGAGGTGACTGATCGATGTTTCTCACATCAATGTTTATTTTCCTCTCTTTCTCCCTTCATTCCTCTCTCTCTAAATATAAATAAAATCTCTTTAAAAAGAAAAGAAATAAAATTAACGCATAACCTTAGTTAAAGCACTTCAGCACTTTCTATCACACTTAGGATAAAGGGTCGAATCCCTGGTTCGGTCTACTGCCCCTTTAGGCCTCCCCTCTGCCTGCAAAGTGACACCTGTGGTGCCTGAGGACTCCTGTGTGCTGGTGACAGTGGTTGGAGCAGAGAGGCTGCAGGGGAAGGCGCCACGCCACAGCTGACCCAGAGTGGGGGCGGGTCCTTTAGAAGTCAGACAGCCCGTCAGTCAGTCAGTAAAGCTCGGACCCTGGGCTCAAAATGAGAGCACATCCTGTGGCCTCTGTGGTCCTATTTCAGGCAACTGCTTGCCCCAGAAGAAGGGCTGGGCTGTGACCTTGGAGCGGGCCCTGGACGTAAGGAAGCACCCAGTGTGAGAAGGCCTGCAGAGACCCACAGCTGCCCTGGAAGCGCCTCTCCGCTCCAGGCCCTCCGCGCTGCACTTCAGAGCCTCCCAGAGAACCCGCTAAAGCTAATCATCTCTTCCCCATTTCCTCTTTAAAGCACTTCCAGATCCTCAGCCCTCCTGGACGTGGCTGATAATGTGTTTCTCCTAGATCGGCTCTGATAACACCCGCCCGGGTGGTCACTGGGATTTGTAGAGAAATCAAAATAAGGAAGTGGAGGGTTCCGGAAAGGTAGTGTGCTGAGGCCAGAAGCCCTGGACTGGGAATCGGTCCCAGACACTGAGGGACTCAGCAGGTCACTGTTCTCCCTCTGGGTCCCCCTTGTCTCACTCGGAAAGGGAAATGACTTTAAGGAACAATGTGGACCTATCTGGTAAAGCGTGGAAGGGCCCCCCAACAGAGCCACCCGCTCCTGGGCACATCACAGAGAAACAGTCACACGTGCATAAGAGAGGAAAGGGTGTTCGCTGTGGCACTGTGCTTATTTCCAAAAAAATGGAAAAGAAAACCTAAACATTTGTCAGCAGAAGAAGAGAGACATGAGGATATTAAACTGAGGTACTTCCATCAGTGAAAATACCAACACTCAGCACAGATGAACTTGAACTCCAGACCAAACTAAACTACAGCTGAATCTCATCCTATGGAGAGAAAAAGAAACCCAGATTACAAAGAATATTTACATACAATTTGTTTATATAAAGTTAGAAACATATCAAATAACATGATACATGTTCGGGGAATATATGTACCCAATATAAGCAATAAATACATAGAGAAATGCACAGGAGTGATAAACGTCAGATTTGGTGAAAGGCAAGGGTGAGGCAGAAACTGGGCTCCCTGGGGTTTGGCTGTATTGCTGACTATTAAGCTTGATGACCGGTGTGCCAGATGCATTGTATTTTGTAACAACTTCATTAAGATATAATTCCATTTACAATTCATCCATTTAAAGTTACAGTTTGATAATTTCTAATATGTTCAGACAGTCGTCCAACCAGAGTATTTCACCACCCCAGAAAGAAATCCACAGCCTCTAGCACTCATCCTCCCCCCCCACCCCCACCCCAGCCCCAGCCCCAGCCCGCCGTGCACCTGTCCATTTCTACGGATTTAGTGTAATGCTCTCAGGCTCACCCGTGTGGAAGCACGTCCTAGTACTTCATTCTTTTTTATTGCCGAATAATACATTGTATTCTTATATATATACTCTGTAGCTCTTTGAGTGTCTAAAATATTTCAAGATAAAGCATTTTTTAAATTACAAAGTTGATTAGATTAGAGCACCTTGGAACAACCCTTCGGGACTGACGCTGTCATACCTGACTGGCACTCCCCACGAACAAGGGCGTGTCATTGCTTGGAGCTTAGATCCCACGCCAGGGGCCTGCAGCCGCCTCTGGGCTGCCAGCCCCACCGGGACCCAGGGGGCCCCACTCTGCTCAGCTGGACTCCCGCACTCACCCTCCTCCCGACACTGTGCTGCCTCCTTTGTCCTCCTCTGCCCTTCCCACTGCCACCACCTCTGTGATGTCTCCTGTGACTCTCAGGTATGGCTGGTGGCCCTTCCTTCTGAGCGCCTTCAGAGTTGTGCTTCAAGGGCCGTTTGGCCCCTCAGTGAGAGAGCAGCAGCCAGACACTGAGGGCCGACAGCCCTGCAGGGTCCTTACCTTTTCTGAGTAGCTGTCCCTGTCACTGTGAACTGAAGGAGCCAGAGGTGAGGATTCAATGAGATAAGTTACGTATCTATTGTCCATAGTCTCTTCTTGTTCAGAATCGAGTTTTATGCCTCTGACTCCCCACTACAGGGAGGTGGTCCTGGGCAAGCCTGGGCCGTCTAGGGAGATATGTGTCCGCGGTACCCACTTGACCTGCCCGGGGAGGGGGTGCTAAGCCAGCGGCTACAAGTTTGACTCCTACAATCCTGGGTCGAACCCCAGGAATCCCATTCTACTCCTTATTAATTGTGGGACCGTGGATACATTACTCTCCTGACCTCGCGTGAAATGAGGGATAATGACCGTACCCACCTCATTGGACCTGACACATACTTGGCTCAAAACGATGTGTTAGTTGCCATAATGATGGTGGTGATGTTGATGAGTGGAAAGGGGCTTCTGGTGCAGGAGAAGTTGTAGCCTTCACCCAGTTGCATCCAGCCACATGAGATCCTGAAGAGGTGCGCGTCATGCCACCAAATGCAGCAGGGAAATGCAGCAGAGAATTGCAGCTCAGGCCACAGAGGCTGTTGGCTTCCTCTCTCCTTCTCGGCCCTGTTGGAGCCTAAGTCATTCCAACTCAGTGAAAAATTCCAGATGCCTCTATATACAGGGCACTACGCAATGCACTGCAAAAGATGCAAAATGAGTGAGAAGCATGCCTGCCCTCAAAGCATTTGCTGAGTGGTGGGAGCCCTCCGTGGGATGCCCAGCTCTCTCTGCATGGCTTTCAACATTGGAAAAGCCACCTCACCTCTCTGAGTTTCCATGAGCTCATCTCTTACCTATAAATAAATATATTACAGGGTTATTGCAAAAGTTCTTGGTCAACTGTGGGGTACTAGACACATGAAAGCCATCAGAGGGAGAGGACTTAGACCTGCCCACAGTCCAGTCATACAATAGAAGGTAGGCTGTGTCGAATGATATAAATAAAGGGTCATGGACCATAGCAAAGGGAGTGTGAATTACAAGAGGGGTGATGGTTGACTCCTTGGAGGGGATGTTTGGGATCACTGCTGATCTTTAGGGTCAGAGGGCTTAGCACCCTAGTTTATGAAGAAAGACTCACCCCTGTACCTCAGTGTCTCCAGCCACAACCAGTAGCAGGAACCTCTGGACAGTGGGGCTTTTCTTGAAGGTGTTTGAGCCCTTTATCCATATGGAGACAGGCAACCAGCCTTACTCTGCCCTGAGAGGGGACGGGGCCATGCCTGTAACAGCTGTTGGTGGGGTTGGGAGTGACCGAATTTTGCAGGAACTCCAAATGACAAGGGACAGCTGTCTGTCTGGATGGACTCACAGTAGCTGGCCACACTCGCTGTGTGTTCATTTTTCCCTGTCGGCCCAGCCTCCAGCCTCAGAGAGGCCAGCAGAGATCAGGGGAAATAAGAGACTCCCCAAGTCCCGGGAGGATAATCACTCTGGTGACGGTGCCACACACGTGTTCCACGTGCTTACTGCCAGAGCCTTTTCCTTAGAGCCTGCCTTGTGAGGGCAGAACTGCGGCCAGAGTGAACCCCCACTTCCCACCTGCTTGATCCTGACCCAGCAGAGGCAGGCCAGGGACCATGGCCAGACTCTGGGCTGTGCTCTTCAGGGCTCCAGGCTGCCTGGATGCTATGTTGGCACAGGACTTGGGCCCTCCATGGGTTAACAGCCACTCCAGGCCCATGCTCAGTGCCATGGGGGTGCAGGGTGAAGCAGACCAGTCTCTCCAACCAGAACCAGGTAGACACTAAGCGGAAGCAGAAGCATCACATTTGGAAAATGCAAGAGAAAGAAGTGATTACTTTAGAAGGGAGAAATCAGGAAAGGCTTCCTAGAAGAAGTGGCATTTGAAGCAGGCCTTGAAATGCCAAGTAAGAAATGCCAAGTAATGCCAAATGACAAGTAAGACATCAGGAATTGAGTATGTGTATAAGGATATTGTAAGCAAAGGAAACAGTGTAATAAAAGTATAGAGACCTGAGGAATTTGCTTGTTTTACTCTCCATTCTGGAAAAGGAGAAATACTCTGGAATGGCTATAGCAAGCTCTCATGGAAGGATGTTGTTAGAGATAAGTCTGGAATGAAAAGTTGGGGGCGGGGGAAACAGACCAGGGAGAGAGTGGAACACCACCCTGAAGGTTCCTCTGAAAGGGTGTGACGGAGTCCAGCTGTGCGCACTGCAGTGTAGAGGACGAAAATTCGAGTCAAGGAGAGGACTGAGAAAGAAGCTGCAAGAGTTGTGCTAAGAGGAGACACAGAAAGGCCTGTGGAAGGGGCCGAGGGAGGGGGATAATTGCAGAGGCAAATCAGGCAAGTGTTGGCCACCCGGTAGGTAGGTGGGGGCCAGGGAGGAGTCAGGCAATGGTGAGCCTGTGAGCCCAGGGAAGTGACTGTGATCGTGGCATGTATCTTTTTAGGCCAAGACTATCCCAAACTGTTTTTCTAGATAAGAATTTTACAAATACGCCCTGGCTGGTGCAACTTGGTGGATTGAGCGCGGGCTGCGGACCAAAGGGTCACAGTTCGATTCCCGGTCAGGGTATATGCTTGGGTTACGGGCCTGGTCCCCATGGGGGCCATGTGAGAGGCAACCACACATTGATGTTTCTCTCCCTCTCTTTCTCCTTCCCTCCCCCTCTCTAAAAATAAAAAAAGAAATAAAATATAAAAAATAATTTTACAAATACTAGGTTAGCGGTGGCAGTGGAGCCGAAGAGCGTTTGTTACACCTTCTCCGTGCTGCAGAGTGAGAGCCCCCAATAGTGTGGTGGGACTCGTGGCCCTTCCCGAGCCCGTGGCTCTCGCTGCCTGCAGCTGATGTCAGCCCTCACAGCTCCCCGTGCTTGTGGACTGGCTGGGTGATCCACGGGGGGCCAGGATTCCATCTGATGGCCTATGGAATGGGTCAACGAGGACAACCTCAAAGAGTTTGTCCACTGAATCTTCACCAGCCCAGTAAGAATTCAGGACCCTCCGAGCCCCGCAGTGGCGTCTGGCTTGCTCCTCGGCAGCAGACTGAAGGCTTCCTCAAACCGCGGCTGGTGGATATCATGATGCATAGGCTTGCTGTACGTCGTACTCTTAGGAACTGGGCATTTGCCACCACCACAACGCACACAAATCCAGTGCCGTGCCCGGCCTTGTATCCCAGCCTGTGTTCTTCACTGGGCACGGTGGGGAACGTGGGGAGCGCAGAGAGCTGACCGTGCTGCCAGCAGAGCGCCCTGAGAAGGAAGCACATTACACCAGACTGACTGCTTCTGCCTCTGCGGCTGCTGGATGTGGTCGTAAGTGCCCATCTCGGCTCACCTGCTGGCTGCGGCTGGACAGAAAGGGGCGACTATGCTTTACATACAGTGTTGCTTATACTCCCATCAACCATTCTGTGCTGTAGGACTGTAGTTGTCCCCATGTCAAAGATGAGGACACAGGATCACAGCTGTTCAGGGATCACCCAATGCCCACCGCAAGAGACAGAGCCAGCACTCAAGCCCAAGACATTTTTTTTTCTGGCCATAGCAAATTTATTTATTTATTTAAAATATATTTTATTGATTATGCTATTACAATTGTCCCGTTTTTTTTCTCCCCTTAACTCCTCTCCACCCTGCACCCCCCCTTTCCTTAGTTCATGTTCATGGGTCATACATATAAGTTCTCCGGCTTCTCAATTTCCCATACTATTCTTAACCTCTTCCTGTCTATTTTGTACTTACAATTTATGCTTCTTATTCCCTGTATCTTATCCCCCTCCTTGCTGTTAACCCTTTATGTGATCTTCATTTCTGGGAATCTGTTCCTGTTCTAGTTGTTGGCTTAGTTCATTTTTGCCTTTTTTAGGTTTGGTTGTTGATAGTTGTGGCTTTGTTGTCATTTTACTGTTTGTATTTTTTATCTTCTTTTTCTTAGATAAGTCCCTGTAACATTTCATAAAATAAGGTCTTGGTGATGATGAAGTCCCTGAACTTGACCTTATCTGGGAAGCACTTTATCTGCCCTTCCATTCTAAATGATAGCTTTGCTGGATAGAGTAATCTTGGATGTAGGTCCTTGCCTTTCATGACTTGGAATACTTCTTTCCAGCCCCTTCCTGTCTGCAAGGTTTCTTTTGAGAAATCAGCTGACAGCCATATGGGCACTTCTTTGTAAGTACCCATCTCCTTTTCTCTTACTGCTTTTAAGATTCTCTCCTTATCTTTAGCCTTGGGTAATGTAATTGTGATGTGCCTTGGTGTGTGCTTCCTAGGGTCCACCTTCTTTGGGACTGTCTGAGCTTCCTGGACTTCCTGGAAGTCTATTTCCTTTGCCAGATTGGGGAAGTTCTCCTTTATTATGTTTTCAAATGAATTTTCCATGTATTCTTCTTCCTCTTCTCCTTCTGGCACCCCTATGATTTGGATGTTGGAACATTTAAAGATGTCCTGGAGGTTCCTAAGCCTCTCCTCATATTTTTAAATTCTTGTTTCTTCCTTCTGTTCCAGTTGAATGTTTATTTCTTCCTTCTGGTCCAAAGCATTGATTTGAGTCCCAGTTTCCTTGCCTCACTGTTGGTTCCCTGTACATTTTCTTTTATTTCACTTTTCATAGCCTTTACTATGAACCAGGAACCTTTTCTTTATTTTGCAGCCATACTCCACCATTTCTGTTAGCACTGTTTACCACTGATTACCACTGTTTTGAACTCTGTCTCTGGTAGGTTGACTATCTCTTCATCACTTAGTTGCATTTTTTCTGGAGCTTTTTTTTTTTTAAGATTTTATTTATTTATCTTTAGAGGGGAAGGGAAGGAGAGAGGGAGAGAAATATCAATGTATGGTTGCCTCTCATGTGTCCCCTGCTGGGAATTGGCCTGCAACCCAGGCATATGCCCTGACTGGGAATCGAACCGCAATACTCTGGTTTGCAGGCTTGAGCTCAACCCACTGAGCTACACCAGCCAGGGCTTTTTCTGGAGCTTTGATCTGTTCTTTCATTTGGGACATATTTTTTTGTTTCAGTGTGCCTGTTAAGTAGTAAGGGGAAGAACCTTAGGTTTTCACCAGGGTGGGGCAACCCATGTTTCTGGGTTGTGGTGCTGTATGTGGATGAGAGGTCCAAGAGGGAACAATGCTGCTTGCTCAGCACTCTGCTGGCTTTCATTTATTTCCTCTGCTGCCCACAAGCAAATTGGACCCTTTTGGTGCTGATTCCCAGATGGGTGGGCTTGTATACATTCTAGTACCCTGTGGGTCTCTTTAATGAACTCTCCTGTGAGGCTGGGAGTTTCTCCCACCACCTCAACTCCCACAGGTTTTTTCAATCAGAGGTTCTGCGGCTTTATTTCCCCACACTGGAACCCGTGGTTGCGCAATCTGTCTCACTCCCCAGTTGTTTCTCCCAGTTATCTGCACGCGAATGTGGGACTGCCCACTCCCCCAGCCGCTGCCTTGCTGCAAGTCCTCTCCACCCCGCTGCCCATCTCCACCCCTCCTGCCAGTCTGGATGGATGTTTCTTCTGTAACTCCTTAGTTGCTGGACTTCTATATAGTTCGGCTTTCTGGCAGTTCTGGTTACTTTTTATTTTAAAATTTGTTGTTGTCCTTCTTTTGGTTGTGTGAGGAGGCCAAGTGTATCTACCTATGCCTCCCTCTTGGCTGGAAGTCTCAAGCCCCAGGCTTGAGTGCCAGCACCTGTGCCCCCAAGGACAGAGCCGATGGGAGTAGGGTGGAGAAAGACAAGCTAGGGGTTGGGTGGGAGGGGTTGCGGGATGTTCCTGTGGACGTGCTGAGGGCCTTGATGGGAGCGTGGGGAAGGGAAGTGCAGTGCTAGGGCCCTAGAAAAGAAAGACCTTCCCTGGCGCTGGCTGGCTGCCGGCCTCACTGCGCAGGGCAGAGGGAGGGCAAGGGCGCATCTTGCTGGGGAGCCTTCTCTGGGCACCCAGGCTGCGGACTCCATTTCCAAGAGCTCCTGCCTCTCCCAGGGCGAGCCCCCATCCCATGTGGGCTGAAGAGCTCGAGGCTTGGCCCAGGCTGCCGAGGGTAGAGAATCCGCTGGCCTAGTCTCTACCATGAAGGGTCCTAGAAGAAAGTTCTATCACCTCAATGTTAAAGATACGCCGGGTGCTTCTTGGAGGAAGGGGGTAGTAAACAGGAAGAGCCCGTGACCCTTATGAGGGACTGGAAAGTGGGGTACGCTGGGCACATGGACACAACTCTCAGTTCCTCCTAGGGTCACCCAGCCACTCACTCCCTTTCTGATTGCCCCACTCTTTGTCACTACCGAGCCAGCCTCTCACCTCAGTTACTCCCTGGTAGATTCCCATTCGACCATCAAGGCAGCCTGGATGGTCTCCGACAGCTACTAGTGTGACTGCCTGCTTTGCACCATGCAGACCTCACTTCATCCTTCAGCATCTCTCTAAGGTTAAGGCTCATGTTACCACATTTTCCAGATGAGGACCCTGAAGCTCAGAGTACTTCTCTCAAGGGCACATGGTTAGGAAGTGGCAGGGTTGGCACTGAAAGCCAGCTCCAAAACTTCATCAGATACATTAGGAAAGACGCTTCTGATGGACATCCTACAGTGACCGGAGTGGTGCCCTGCAGCTCGCAGGGGAAGGACTTGGCAATGGCCCTAATGCTTGTCTGGGGAGGTGGTGTGCAATAAGCCTGGAGGACACTCATTAATAGTGATAATAGCAACAGCATGTTTTGAAGGCTTGCTCAGTGCCAGGCACTGTTATAAGCACTTAATTGAATTATCTCATTTAATCCTCATAATTACTTTACGTGGCAGGTACTATTATTATCTTCATTTTACACACTCAGAAAACTGAGGCCCAAGGAGGTTATGAAATGTGGCCAAGGTCACAGAGCTAGTGGATGCTGGAGCCAGAAGTATTGAAAGCCAAGTAGTCCGCCTGGAACGGACCAGAGCCGTGTTGGAACGCAGACTCCCTCTCCCTCCCTCTCTCTCTCTGTCTCTGTCTCTTTCCCTAACTTACTGACTCCGCCATGTGCTCAGGGAACTAGGAGGAGCCCACAGTCCTGGTAAAGGGATACACAGGCGAAGCCGTGACTACAGCAGAGACCAAAGACTCAGGCGGGAGCCGGCCCACAGGTGGTGGCAGGTGGGTGCCTCCCTGGGACAATCCAGCTGCAGTGCTGGTGCCCCCACCCCTGGGGTCCCAGCTCCTGTGAGGTGGAGTACAGTCAAGGCAGGGGACGGCAATTGAGGACCACACTAGACACGGTGGCCCACACAGCTGGCATTTGTACCTAAGGCACCAGTTCCAGGGGGCAGAGACCCCCAGCGCAGGCTCTGCATGGCTGGCAGGGGGTGGACTGGCAGAGGCTACCAGGGCAAGGCAGGCAGGTGGGGAGGGGAGGGCCAGAGCAGCACAGAAGGCTCAGACCCTCCACCAGCTGAGTGGCAGCAGGGCTGGCTCAGGACCTTCCTGTCATTCTTTTCGGCTCACTTCACAAACTCGTTTTCAGCCTGACGCTTCCTCCCACCCCCTTCCAGCCTTTGCCCTCTGTCCGTGTGTGGCAGGTATGGCAGGCAAGGCACTGCGGGAATGTCTCCGCCGGGGCGGGAGTGCAGCAAAAGGAGCAGGAGGTGGCTGGGCAGGCCAACTCTTCCATCCATTGGAGACCCAGGGAGGCTCCTAGAGGCTGGATTGAGGGTCGAGCCCAGCAGAGGGCTCCAGCAGCCTCCCCCCCACCCAAGTGGGGAGGAAGTGCCATGAGCCAGCCCAGCCTGGAGCAGTAGGACATGCCCCACAGGTGGCTGGTTTTAAGTGGAAGCCAGCTCCCCACATAGTTATTCAAACTGTCACAGGGGGCCTAGCACACCATGACAGGCCAGTAAGGAGGAGTGCAGGTCCCAGACTTCCTGAGGGCAGTGTGGACAGGGCAGAGTGGCCGTGTGCTGGAGGGGTCTTCAAGCTGCACCTCCAGTTCTGGAATGCCCAGGCCCCCAGGGCTTTGGCAGCCTGAGTGTCCTCCTCAGTTAGTTCCCTTTGAGCTTAGGACCTGGTGACAGTCCTTTTCTAATGAAGAATTGCCCGTCCCTCATGGTGCTCCTGAGTCTGGACATGGTGGCCGCATCCACATTCCATGGTGACGTGACCCATCAATCACGGCTGTTCTCGGTTCTGACTGGTGGGTCTGCACGTTATTCTAGTTCCAGACACTTGACACTGTCACGCTGGCTGGGTCGTTCGACGTGGTTGGCCCTCAGGGGCAATGACCGGCGTGGGGTGTTCTGTTTTTACCTCAGAACGAGCACAGCAAAGGGGCGGTGGCAAAGGGGCGGCGCAGTCATTGGACTGAATGAGAAAGGATGATGGGAGCACACGGAGATTTTAAAAAATATTTTTTTTATTTATTTTCAGAGAGAGGGGAAGGGAAGGAGAGAGGGAGAGAAATATCAATGTGTGGTTGCCTCTCATGTGTCCCCCACTGGGAACTGGCCTGCAGCCCAGGCATGTGCCCTGACTGGGAATCGAACCGCGATCCTTTGCTTCGCAGGCCCGTGCTCAATCCTTGAGCTACGCCAGCCAGGGCTCGCACGGAGATTTTTTAAATCTCTGTTACATTACTCTTGGAGTCATGTGCACCTTTCTCCTAAAAATATGGTATTCTGGATAAAAGAGGCTCCTTTTGCTTAACTGAGGCTGTGTGTATCTCTGTGTGTGTCCTGCCCAATATTTTGCACACACACATCATTCATTCCTCTCCCCTAACTCAGCCCTTTGTTTCTTCTCTGCCACGCGTGAGACGGAACCGGACTTTGGGAAGTCCCTTCAGCTCTGGAAGCATCCAGCTCCCATTCCTTACCATCACAATGCTGGCGTCTGCCAAGCATCCCCAACTTAGCTGAGGAAGGAGCAGGAGGAGCGAGCTAGGCATAGGGGGGAAGAATGAGGGGCCTTTAAGCTGCGGTGGGTGGGGGGCGGATGTTGGCCTAACTCTGGATCCTGACCAGAAATGAGGGGATAGTTTCTGCCTCCCCAAACCCAGTCCTGCAGGGACGGAAGGGGGCACATGCCTCCTCCCCACAGCTGCCAGGTCCAGACTGCAGCACCAAAGAGGAGTCAGAGATCACTTTGGGCAGCGGGGTGGGGGCACAGCAGTGGCAAACCCTGTCTTTGAAAGGGGTCTTTCGTGCAGCCCAACAAATACCTCACACAAATGTAAGAGCAGAACCCCCGTGTGGAACTTGGGGGGACTTGGTGCCCAGGCTGTGTCCCAGTGGTGTCCCCCTCCAGGCACCTCAGAACTCCAGGAGCAAGATGTAAAATCCTCTGGTATTATCCAATCTGTTGGTTTTGCTTTCGGGGAAAATAAGGCCCTAAGCGAGGGGTGTCAAACTCATTTTCACCGGGGGACACATCAGCGTCACAGTTGCCTTCAAAGGGCCGAATGTAATTTTAGGACTGTATAAATGTAACTACTCCTTAACAGTTAAGTGATAGCTCGGCACTGCCGCTGGGTAGAAACAAGGTGCCGGGCAGATAAAACAAGGCAGAGGGCCGGATTTGGCCCGTGGGCCCTGTGTTTGCCACCTGTGCCCTAAGAGGGAAAAAAGGAACCTGCTCCAACCTGCACGGACAGATGGGGACAAGTTGGGTTCTTTCCACCATGTCTTGTCCCCAAAATGGGTTCAAGAATCACTGCTGTGGTCACAGAGGGGCAGGAGTTTTATGGAAACTGAAATAAGGCAGAAGGACATAAAACAGCCCAGTGGCCAGTGTCAGCCAATGCCATGGCCCTGACGCCTCCTGAGGCCAAGAGCTCAGGCCAGGCCAGGTGACTGGGATTCATTTATTCTTGAGACAGCCTGTCCTTCCTAACAGAACTAGAGATACTGCCATATCCCTAAAACTGACTGGCTCCACCCACCACACAGCTACCTCCAGGGATGAAGTCAGACCTGATCTCTGCATGCCCCGCCCACTCCGAGAGTTTCTCTCTCCCCTCTCTTCTGTGGAGGGCGGGGCTTCCCCTGAGAGTTAGAAATCAGCCTTGCCCTTAATTCATCCTCCGTGCCCCCACTTGTGGAATGGACACCTACGCAGTAGGTTCATGTTTCTGTAGATCAACAGTCTCAAAGATTCTGCTAAAAAAGAAAAGGAGAATGACAAAGAAATAGACATACAGAGAAGGGACCAGATTTTTTTGTCCAAAGGAAGCTCAGGCTGGAGACGCATTTCTGATGTTCATTTTGGCAGCTCTGCAGTGGGTGGCTGACCTCAGAGCATGTGCCCACCTTCAACTCCCCCTGTGGTTAGGAGTCTCTTGGCCTTGGGAAACTCCAGGACGGCCCTGCCTATCTTTAGTCCCATGCAGCCCTGGTCTTGGTCACCCAGCCAGCACAGGAGGCTGGTGCCCTGGTGGACTGGGTACCCCCAGACTGGTGACACTCCATCCGTGGTGCCCTGGGCAGTGTGGGGCCTGCCCTTGCTCCAAGGCACCCAGGCAGCCCCTTCCCCACGTTCCGAGGGGCCACAGGAGGGAGCAGCAGCCACACCTCTGCTCTCCTCCTTCCCCTGCTCGTGTCGGAGCCAGGCGGGGTCCAGTGAGAACCTGAACTTCACAGACTGGCTAAGGTGCAGAGACAAGGGTGTCTTTCAGGGTCACCCAGCCACGTCTGGAAGTGTCTCTACGAACAAGTGGCAGGATTATCTGCTGGCTGAATTTTGGGATCCCACTGTGTTACAATGGGCAAGTGGCTTAACTTCTCTGAGCCTCAGCTGGGTTTGTAATACGTCGTTTCACCACAGTCCTAAGAACCTACCAGTGAAGTGATGCTGTTGTACAGAGCACCGGTGCTCCGCTGGGCACGGACCTTTGTAAAGGCTTCAGAACTGCACTGGAAGGTGACGTGAGCCCCAGCTCCGGTGCACACTGTGTGGCCCTGACTTTCTGGACCTCAGCTCCCGTGTCTGTCGAATGGGGCTGTGGCAGCCTCCCTGAGTGGCTGGGAGAGGCCAGTGAGTTCATATGTGTGAAGCTTCTTCGGAAGCTATCAAGTAGATTACCATTTGCTACAAACGTGCCAATTTTTGTTTCGTATTTACGGACAAGACCTGACCCCGCCTTCTCTAAAAGCCCATCCCCTGACTGGGCCTCTGAGCAGTGTCCATAGGACTCCTCTCACTGCAGACCCTGTAATTTGTGCGGCCAGCTGTGGGGGTTAGAGAGTGTGGCGATCTTAGAAGCCTCTCTGGCCGCGTGACCCGTCTCATTCATTCTCCAGGGCAGGCATCATGCTGGGCTCTAGGAATCTGAGTCAACCCGACAGACAGGCCTTGCCCTCCCGGAGCGTCCAGCCTAGTGGAGGGCTACGTCAAAAATGAATAAAGGCAAATTCGCTGTAGGGCCCGGCGGGGAGCAGTGGTGTCCCTGTCATTGATGGTGGTGACGGAAGGCCTCCGTGAGAAGGAAGCGTTTGAACTGGCAGGAGGAAGCCGAACTTGCAAAGAGCTAAGACATTAGTTAGAACTTGAAAAGTTAAGCCTGGCCTAAAACAAAGCACTATAAATGGTCTATTAAATAAATTAATTAAATCATTAAGCCCAGGCCAGGTGGCTCAGTTGGTTGGAGCATCATCCTATACAACAAAAGTTTGAGGGTTCAGTTCCCAGTTCGGGCACAGACCTAGGTTGTGGGTTGGCTCCCTGGTGGAGGTGTGTATGAGAAGCCAACTGATCGAGGTCTCTCTCTCACATAGACATTTCTCTCTCTTTCTCTCTCTAAGAGCGATGAAAAAATTGTCCTTGGGTAAGGGTAAAAAAAAAGTTAAAAAATAATCATTAAAACAGAGGATGGAGAATGAGCACTCTAGTCATCAAGAGGGTGCAAAGGCCCTGAGGTGGGAATGAGCCTGGTGTGTCAGCAGCAGAGAAAGAAGGGCCGAGTGGCCCACGGAGTGAGGGAAAGGGAGCGAGGGAGGCCGTCTCGGGGCCAGCTCTGCGGTGCCTCGTGTGGCGCTGGCCTGTGGGGTTTGTGAATTTTGCCGTCTGTGAACCAGGAGCCTCTGGAGGGCTTTAAGAAGGACAGCCACGGGCTCACATTACATTTTACTTTCCTCTTGCTGCTGGTTGAGAATGGATGGCCGGGTTGAGGGTGGGAGGGGGCCAGAGGGGCAGGATGAGAAGAGCCTGTGGGGAGTGCCCAGATGAGAGGTGATGTCAACAGACTGGGGCCGTGTTTTGGAAGTGAAGCTGGCAGGCCTTGCTGATGGCCTGCTTGTGGGGGCGAGAGGTGGCGAGAAGCCAGCTAGGACTTAGAGCTTTTTAACTGGAGCCCAGGCCTGGTCTGGGCTCTGAAAGGGCTGGAGCTGGAGAATGACTTCAACCCCGGGTGCTGCTGGGGCAGGTTTCCTGGCGGAATAGAGCCAGGGCTGGAAGGAGAGGCTGGAGGGGTAGCCAGTGGCACTGAGGGAGCCTGGTTACCTAGGGGTCCTGTAATTTACATGCACCCTCATCTGTGGCCTCTGTTTGCTCGAGTGAGAAGTCAGTTGATGGCCCAGTTTCACTTCTTGCTCATCAGCTCTGGCCTGTCCTAGGCGGGCACAGGGAGGGACCTGGGTTTGGGGGAGGAAGGGGCAGCCTGTTGGTGAGGTTGTGGTGGGAAGACAGCCCTAGAGCTGATGTGGTTCGGCAGCCCGGAGTCAGAGATGACCTGAGTTCCCCTTCCCACCGCGGCAGCGCCTGGCGTACTTCCTTCTCCACTCACTCCCAAAATTCTAGGATGGTGCCCCCTCCACCTTTGAAACTTGAGCAAGGTAAGTTTAGGACAAATTAAAGGCAGTCCTGCTTCTTACGGCGTCTCTGGGGCTCAGGGGACCGGTTACCCCGCGGGGCGGTCGGCCTGGGAATGTCACTGGATCCCAAAGGGATCTGAGTACAAGCATAACACGCAGACCCTAAGTGGCTCCTGAAAGCAAACCTGGGATCTGTGTGACCTTTAAGTTGACGTCAGGGAGGAAATCAGTCCCTTGAGGCTTCAGCTGGCAACAAAGTCTGGAATTTTCCTAACCTAGCCCATGCCCCTCTGCCCCGTGGGCTTCATTCCCCCAGGCGCCTGGGCTGGAGGGGCCCCAGACTCTCCTTTTACCCAGGAGGACAGTCTTCTGTGACCCTGCCACCTGAAACCCCTCAGTGGCACCAGTGCCTTCCCAGTAAAATCCAACTGGGCCCATCTGGCCCATCTCTTCCCACTCGCCCTGCACAGCCCTTGGCCTCGCTGCTGCGGAACAGCCTTCCTGGGGCTCCCTCCCTGCTGCACGGTGCCCTGGCTCTGCCCTCTACCAGGACACCCTACCTCCATCTTTGCCTGTAAGCTCTCACTTACCCCTCAGGTTGGACTTCAGTTGTGGTCTCAGGAAAGTCCTCCCCAGCCCAGCCCCACCCTCACCAAATGCCTCTGCTAAAAGCTTCCTTAGAGCCAGGCTGTCCCCGGAGCACAACCTCATCCTGCTGTGTTATTGTGGCTTCCCTACATGCCTGTCTCCCCTCTCGTCCGTCAGCTCCGTGCCCTCTCCCCAGCCCTTGGCGTGGAGCAGATACTCTACGAATCACCATGTAAGGTGTCAGTCCCAGGGGATAGGATTGCCTCGCACAAAATTACAATAGCATCCTTTTATTCATTCATGTATGCCTGCATTCAGCTTGTATCATCGAACACCCACTCTCAGCCAGGCCTTCAATAGGTGCTGGGGACTCAAGGGTAGGCAAATCACAGCCCTCGCTCTCACAGAACTTACAGTTTAGTGAGGGAGGGGGCTGCCATCCACCTCTCCAGCAAATGTAAAATTGCATATAGGGACCAAAGGGAAATAGATACAGAGTCCCAAGAAAAGCTAGAAAAAGTCACGAGGGTCAGGGTGGTCCAGGAAGGCTCCCCTGAGGGGTGATCCCGGAGGAGTGGAACTTGACCAAGCAAAGTTTAGGAAGGGAGAGCATTTCAGGCAGAGGGAACGGCATGTGCAAGGACTCTGAGGTGGGAGGGCGTGGGCTGAGAATGAGGAACAGAAGGTGGAATGGTGTGGCCAGAGGGGGCCTGGGGGAGAGAGTGGTGCGGGACCAAGTTCAGAAGCTCAGCGGGAACTGGAGCACGTGGGGATTTGCAGACCGTGTGAAAGTTTTATCCTTCATGTTGAAAGCAATGGGGAGCCACCCAAGGTGTTGAGCAGAGCCGTGACCTGATCAGATTGGTGTCATGAAAAGCTCTGTCCACAGCAGGGCCCAGAACCAACCTTCACGGTCGGTTGGTCACCACGTGACGTCCGTCCTTATTCTGTAGCCGCCCCGTCATGCCGCATCCTTCCCCCTCCCACTCCCTGCCTCAAAGGCTCATCTGACTATGCTTATGCAGGCACTAACATTATCCCCACTCTGAATGCTGGCTTTCCATGAGGCTATAGTCTTCTTTACACCTGTCTCCTGCAGTCAAGACAGGCTATGGGAGCCCAGATACTGCCCCCAGTGTGCTACCAGGGGGCCGGTGTCTGCCTCCCTCGGGGTTTACTCCTGTGGGGAGAAAAGAGCCCAGCTCCCAAAGAGCTGCTGGGCCCTCCTGAGGGCTTCAGACAGCGGCCCAGCAGCAGCTGGGCGGCAGCGTGCACACTGGAGCCGTGGCCCTCACAGTCCCAGGGTCTGCACACACATGAGCTGGTGCCAGGACCCGGCAAGGTTAAATCTTCCTCGTTGCTCAGGCTGCAGCAATGCAGCGAGAGTAAACTGTTTATGTTCTCCAGCTGCAGAGCCTGGGACCCAAGGCCTCCTGCAAAGAAATCGTGGCCGATGGTCATCTCCTCACACTGCCCACTGTCCCAGCAGGAGAGGCAACCCCTGGGTCTCAGACAGATCGGGGGGCCCCTGGGTCTCGAACTGCACAATATGCCAGAGGTTTCAACTGATGGTCATGGCACTCATGGCCAACCAAGCCTTACCTACCTTAAAGGATGTTTGAAACCACAGAGTACCTCTGCTGCGTGATTACAAACTGGAGGGAGGGGTGCCCGGGCTGTCAATGACCGCCGCACTGGGGAGGTCAATGGAATCGAGCCTCAGCTTCTGAGCTGATGGGCCGTCTGTAGTGGCTTGGCTCGGAAGGGCCTGGGCTCCGTTCTGGGAATTCCAGGGGAGGTGGATTCATAGAGATCAAGAGCGATGTGTAGGAGTTTACCGGAGAGGCCTGCAAGAAAACTACATTGTGTTAAGGTCAAATGCCTAATTAGTTATATGATTATCTGTCCTACGTTTTCCTTATTTGCAAAATGGGACATTTGGTTAGATGACAGCCAAGGTCCTCTCTGAGGAGCAACTCTGGTTTGTTCACGGAAGGCTTAGGACTTCTCTGGAGGTCCTCTCCTGGAAGGTGCCAGGCTGGGGCAGACCACAGGCTCTCTCCAGCTTCCTGTGACTTTTGTGCCCAGTGATGTACAGGCACTCAGAGGGCGGAGAAGTCACAGACGGGAATCTCATTCAGCTCAATGACTTGCATTTCCATGGAGATCTGTGTTTTTCAAATTGCAGGTCACAATGTATCAGTGAAATCAATTTAGTGAGCTGTGGCCAGCACTTTTTAAAAATTAAATTAAATCAAGTAAAGGAAAATGAAGCAGAAAATATCAAGTGCATTGCACATAGTAAGGGAAGTACCATTTCATGAAACCTTTTATTTCTGTGTTTCTGATTGTGCTTTCTAATACCAGGTCAGTCAAAAATTTGAAAACCGCAGGCTTGGGTCCTGCCAGCTCCCAAATCTACATCTTTAGCTTATTTCTCTTCCCCGTGCTCCAAGGATCTTCCAGTTCAGTTGCCCAATGCCCACTCTGTGACAGGCCCACAACAAGGGCTCCGAGTGACTGGGTCCAAAACTAAATGCACCCCCCCCCCTTTCCTCTCCAACCAGCTCCTTTCTCTTACATCCCAGCCTCAGGGAGAAGCAGCCCTCACCACCCTCTACCAAGACTAGAAGCCTGACAGTCATCGTGGCTTCCCTCCCTCACTCCTCAGTCCACCAGGCACCAGGTCCTGCAGGCTCTGCCTCCTTGGCATCCGCCATGGCTGTCCCCTTCTCCCCACCTCCTGCCACTGTCTTACTCCCACCATCAGCCCTCCCTTACTCAGCCTCCTCACGACTGTCCTCTCCTCCAGCCTGGTCCCCTCCACCCATCCTGCACTGTGCAGCTAGGGCTCCTAAAGCTGCCAACCCGAGCAACGCCTTCCCTGGATTCTTTACTAAGATCTCACTTCTTGCTCACTCTGGCCTTCTTCTTCTGTGTTCCAGCCACACCAACAAAGCCTTTCCTTAACGACTAGCCCACGTCACCCCTTCCTCTCCTTCTGTCTGCTGCCCCTCTCCCCAGCAGGAATCAGCTCCATGTCACCTCCACCGGAAACCCGCTGCCTCCTGCACCCATCCCTGTACCCCTTCTTGGCACCCCCTGCTCCTTACGTTTCAGCCTTCCTCCAAACCAACTCTGACTTCCACCAGCACCAGTATCATCCTCTCTGCTTAAAGATGCAGACCCCTAGTCCCCTCAGCAGACCCACAGTGTTAGACTCTTCAAGGATGTGACCTCGAAATCCGCATTTAGATAAGCTTTCCAATGCATCCTTTGCCCATTGAGTTCTCAGAGCCACTGCTATAGGTGGGAGCACATCATTTTGCTCTTTTCTCTTTCCGCCACTGGACGTTGCATTGCTGAGGGCTTGTCCTGGGGCAGGGACAGGAGCAGTGTCTTGCTGTCCACTGAACGCAGCGCCCGGCACAGGACCTGGCACAGAGCCGGTGCCCAGGCAGTTCTGAATGAACCATCCCTGGACGTGGCGCAGTTCCCGTGCCCTCCTCCTCCCAGCCCGTGCCGGAAATAACCTTTTATGAAGGCTTTTGCGAGTGGTTTGTGATCTCTCTGGGAGGCTGTGGATGTTTCCCTTGGTCACAGGGGAAACGTAGACGAAGAATGGCTCAGCCCTTGGTGACAGGGGCAGGAGGTGGCCCCAGGACATGGGAGCCTGGATGAGGTGGGGATCTGGTGGGGCTGGAGGGGACTGGGGGAGAGTGTCCTGGTTCCTAATCAACAGGAAGGGCCTTCTTCCTCTAGGATCACTTTTCAGCCCAGCTGCTTGGACATAACCTGAGCTGGGGTTGAGGGAGTGGGGGAGGGGCGGCGACAGACGGACAGGCTGATTTGGAGGCCAGAGTCAGGACAGACAGCCACAGGCCCTGCAAGCCTGCCTGACTCCCGCACACCCCCAGTGCCCAGGGCAGGCCTGTCCAGGGAGAAAGCTCAGCTGGTAAGCACACAACACCCTCCTGCTCCCCTCCCCCAGCCCTTTCATCCCCTCCTTCTGCTCTTTCCAAGCTAAGGGACATTCAATCCTTCCTTTGATAGACAGCCAAGAAAAGACTTCTTCCACATCCTAAATTTGTTAGCACCAGCTAATCATCTTAACCTTCCTCCCTCCTGGGCTCCCAACAGGCGCCTCCTTAAAGACACAGGGTGCTTTTCTGGTTCTCTGCAAGGAGCCACAGAAGGGTCCAAATCCCCACCCACTGGAGGTCCGTCCTCCATGCAGTGGCTGCTGGTGAAAGCATGCAGGCCTTTGGGGACTGGCACCAGCTGTAGCTCTGCTCTGCTGCTTGGAACCCTCAGCTTTTCTCTCCATCGTTCTTAGCTGGGGCTGCCCTAGTGGGAGCCCAGGTCCCCCTAGGGGCCACCCCCAGGTGCTGCTAGAAGACTGAAGTGGTCAAACCCCAGCTGCAGGCAAGTAGATGAGTTCTCTCACTCACTCCTCCTAACTCCTCTCCTATTTTACCATCTTTTCCACGCCCTGCCTTTTTTTTATTTTTTCCCTGCTGCACCCCCCATGACAGCCACCATCTATTGAATGCTTTACAGTGTTCCAGGCACCGTATCTGGGGCTTCCCTTTGGCTCCTCTGGAACCCCAGAAAGTAGACATTCTTTCTCCCAGTTGACAGATGAGAGACTAAGGCTGCACATGTCTGCACGACTCTCACGTGTACACACATTAGATACGAGTGACCTATTACAATCTAGTCAGTGAGGTTTCCCTGGAAACCCCTCATATAGGACCAGGCACAGAGTGGCCTCAACACAGGAGTGCCCCTTCCTCCATCCCATCCCCCCATCTCTGTCTCCCCTTTCTTCCTCCCTCCCTGCTCACACCCAGGTGAGAAGAGCCAGGACAGAAGAGAATGTGGCCCAGGCTCATCCTGGCCCTAAGCCTCCCAATAAATAACCCGTCTGTGTATAAACCTCCGGCTCTGCGGCATCTCAGCCTTCGTCCACGACAAGCAGCATTTGCAGGCAGAAGGATTAGGAGCTCCAGGAGGGAGGGTCGGGACCTCCCGCCGAAGTGGGGGCAGGGTTCTTATCTCTCTCTCTTTACCCTCCCCATCTGTGACCCCAAAGAGCAATCAGGCAGGCCCCACAAAAATCAGCCAAGAAACTTAAAGAAAGTTCCATAGGTTCTTCCCATCAAGGTCCTCAGTGGGCTAGTGGGGGAAAGGGAGGGAGCCCTCTCCCTGCAGAGCTCAGGATCCTGCCCTGCAGGAATGAAGGCACCTCCGAGACCCAGGGTACCAGGTTCCTTCCACTCTCCTGCCTCTTCCGACTTCTCTGGGTTCCGAGTCTGGACCCAGTGGATTCTAAGGTCATTTGCTCAAGTCTTCTAAATCACGGAGGTGGGGAAGCCAATGGGACCAGCCGGGACTCTCTGAGGGAGGGGGCAAGACAAAGGAAGAGGTTGCCAATAAGACGGATCATCACATCAGTGTCACAACACCAGGCAGCTGAGGTTGCTGACAAAGTAAGCAAACTGTGGCCTGAAATGAATTAAATCACCCTGTAGCCAATGTCTTAAACCCACATGATACCAGGCTTAGTAACAAGAAGCAAAATGGCCATTTACTGAGTGCTTTTTCAGTATAAGAAAGACCCTTACATCAGTATTTCCTGCTTCACGGCAACTTTGCAAGCTGATCTAATTAATTCCATTATATAAAGAAGGAGGCTGAGGCTCAGAGAAATAAAACACACTTGCTGGGGGCTCCATAGCTACTGAGAGTCACTGGGATTTGAACCCACGTCTGTGTGGCTCCAAAGTTCATGCACAGTGGTACTTTTGAGAAAACCCTGATTCAGTGTTATAAGGAAGGCTGGGAGTATAAACAAACCCCACCCAGGGAAAAAGAGAACAGCCCTGTGCAGGTAGACAGATTTTTCTGTCTCTCTTGGATGGCATCTGATTCGTGAGTCTTCCCTGCTCCAGACTTCTCCTGTGTCTTTCTGGAGACAGATCGACAGGACGTTTCATTGGACCAGAAAGGGATCCCCTCCCCATTATGCAAATAGAATGAAACATCTTGCAGAAAAGAAACACTGGCACCAGGATGGGGCTTTCGGACAAGCAAGGCTACCGTCACCCTGACCATCCATCTCCGACAGCTCACCTTCACGGTACCTGTCACAGGCAGTGCGGACATTTGCACAGCCAAGAGCTGCCACGCCCAACTGGCACGTGCTCTTGTGACTCCACCCCCAAGGGGTTTTCTATTCCCACTGTCATCACTGAAGGTACCTTGACCCCCTTCTCTGCCTAAGCTATTCAAATCATTTACTCCTTATTTCCCTCCAGATCAGATGGACTGGGCTTGCCTTAACAATTTTACCAAAAACGAAGAAAAATATCGAAACAATTTTTAAAGATGTCTTAAACTTTTAAAAGATTATCTTAAAGTACAGTGCTTGCAAAGAACAGGCTTTTGATCCCAAACCGATGGAAAGTGACTTCCAGGCTCAGCCGCACTTTCTGGTCTCACTGCCCTCCCCTCAAATCCCTTCCCCACTTCCTCCAGGGGGGCAGCAGGGGCCGGAGGTGTGGAAGGCCAGGGGGCCTGCTGCCCTGGCTGGACTCAGCTCCTGCTCCCTCGGGCAGCAGCGCCTCACTCCTCGTCTCCCTCCGCCCTGCACAGAGGTCCACGGCCAGCACCCAGCTCTGCAGCCCTGCGCTCTGTCACTGGAGAGGGCTGCAGGATTGTCCTCTCATGAAGGCGAGTTTCTATTCTTACTTTATTTGTAATAAGTGGAGAGGTGTTTTCTCTCTCTTTTTTTCACATCTCTTTTTGATCTTTATCCCAAGCCCTCCCCCAGCCCCAATTCTACAAGAGTTTCTGACCCTAATGGACCTGTTTCTTCAGAAGCCCACTCTGTAGTCTTATGTGGTATTTGGGGGCTGGCAACAAGGATGGTGTCTCCTGACATCTTCCCAGGCTGCTTCAACCTGTCCCCAGGACAGGTCACCATTGTCCTCCCCAATGACTCTTTTATGGGTGTTTGGTCTCATCTGCTGAAGTCACAATGTTTCTGGCCTCTTTCCAGGCCTTACCCACTGTGAGCTGCCTGGGGGACTTCAGATTCCCTGAATCGTCCCATTCCAGTGCCTGGGAGACACAGTGGTCCCCCAGCCAGCTCCCAAGTGAGTCATAGGTCAGGGCAGTAGCTGGGTTGACTATTCTGGACTCCACTGAATAAGTTGTTAGCGCGCCCTCCCCCCCAAGGGGCTGTTCGCACATCAAAGCAGTGTTTGTAGAGCAGGGAAGGGAGAATGGCTGTAACAGACATTTGGATGGATGGCCGCAGCTGCAGCGTAAAGGCCTCACTGTGTGCGGGAGTGACATAGGGGAGGAAAGTGTCGCTTTGGTTCCTGACTACTGCAAGGGCAAGATGAGATCCAAATGTCCACATTCCTTATAATGACTCGTGCAGAAACTCCTAAAAGCCCTGGGTTTGGAACGCTGCATGTTCAGGCTGCACAGCACAGTACAGGCGAAAGGAGTGTGCTCTAGAATCAACAAGACCTGGCTTTAAATCTCCGTTTCGGCCTCTGGGAGCTCTGAGAAGTTGGATTTCCTCAAAGCTTGGGCTTTGCTTCCAGTGGAATGAGAATTATAATTTATAATCCTGCTTTCAAAGGCCTGGTGAGGGGACCAGGACCACCTGTATAAACTGTGTGTCAGAAGGGGCACGCTCAGTAAATATGATTTCTTACCCTGTGGGGCGTGTCCATGGGAGGGCCCTCTGGGGACCTCCTGGTGGCCACCCCCACCCAGAGGAAGCTGCCTGTGGTCAAGGGCAGCGCTTGCCTCAGTGCTGTCATCATGGCGACTCCTTGGCTGTCTCCTGCCCGTGGCCCAAAGGACTGGTTGCTCTGCAACGCTGAGGGGCAGAGGCAGACTGGGCCTCTCCCCCCAAAGATGACTTTGAAATGTGGGAAGGGGAGGAAGCAGGTTTGGGCAAAGGGAGGAATTGCGCTGTGCTCCGCTTTCAAAGAAAGCCTCGGCCACACCTACAGGTGGCTCTGTGCTGCAGTGGCCCTGCAGGCCTGTCTCCAGTCGGGCTGGGGGCCAGGCCACTCGGGGGGCCCTCTCGGACAGGGTGGCTGTCGTCACAGCAATTCCTCACGAGAACCGAGAGTGAGGGCTGTGTGTCGGCGGCAATTGCAGCACCTGGGGGATCACGTACTTCATCCCTTAAAAGAGGAATCCGGTGGGCATGGCACCGGGGTCTTTCTGCAGGGACTGGGATGGGGCCCATGGCCTCCGGATCAGAAGTTCCACCTCTGCATTCACTCAGGGGAACCACGCGTCCCTTGGGGAAATTCCAGGGCCTTGGAAGTTTCTGGAGCCTTCCTGTATACTCTTCAGAATGTGTAGGTTCGTCAGACTCAGGGAATACATCTGTTCTCCTTCAGCTCCAACTTCTGGAGAGTCCTCAGGCTCAGAGGGTGGGACGGTCAAAGGAGTTTCTCTTCCACCTCTCAGCCAAATGATTTTGCCAAGTCTGGACACTTCCAAGGTTTCCCGGTGCACTTGGGACAGATGCCCAGCTCCCACTTCTGACCTTCAAGACCCTTTGAGGTCTGGCCCCTGCCTGCCTTTCCTACCTCATCTCATGCCAGCCCCTTCTTTTCTCCCAAAGCTTTAGGGCACAGCTGCTTAAGAGAACTTTCTCCAGTTAGGAAAATATTTTATACCTGTGCCATACAATACAGAAGCCACTGGCCGTATGTGGTTCTAGTGGATTGAAATGTAGATAGTGAGGCTGAGGAACTGAATTTCTTATTTAAATTTATATGGCTTAGTAGCTAGTGGCCACTGTGGTAGATGTCACAGCTCCAGCCACGCAGGCCTTTCTTTCTGTTTCCCAGACACCCAAGCTTGTTCCTACCTCAGGGCCTTTGCATTTGCTGTTTCTGATGGAGAAAGATGGTCCCTGGGTCCTCTCACACTGCTCTTTCTCATTCTCTAAGTTCTGACTTCAACATCATCCCCTCAAAACCCGCCTTCCTCTGCCACCCAAGCTAAAGCATTTTTGAATTTTCCTAAATTTCAGCTCCTTTCTTTCCATTTTTACTTTACATTTGAACGTCTTTATAGCAGTTATCAATGCCCGAATTTTTCTCATTTATTTCTGTTTAGTGTCTACTGCTTGCAACTAGAAAGAATAATAGCAATGCAAAAGCTAGTATTAACACAGCACCCACTACTGTCAGGCACCAGCTGAAGCATTTCACATAGGCAGACACTGTTTTCGCCTCCCGTCGCAGGTGAGGACACCGAAACTCGGAGGTCAGCGGGCACTCTGCCTTTTTTACCTCTGTAGCCCCAGCACCAACTTAGGACAGTGCCAGACGCAGAGACCAAGGGCTCCATAAGTAACCAACCATTGACTATCTAGGACTTGGTTTTGTGGCCTGAGCCCGCACAGAGTCTGAGCTGGTGTGGGCCCAGGGAGGCCCCCAGCCCTGGGTGTGAGCCCTGGCCTTGCTGCTCCGTGGAAGCCCAGGCTGGAAAGGTGGGCTGGGGGCAGGGCTGTGGTGACACAGAGTGTGGCCTGCAGTCACACCCACCCGATCCCAGGAGACCCCAGTGGGTGAAGTGAGGGAGAGAAGTGGGCCTGATTGGGCTAACTGACAAACCTTTCCCCTGGGCAGTGAAGTGATTTTTCTAAGCCAAGGTAGATTCAACACAGCCAAGACTGTGGCTGGACTGGGCCTGGGCCTGGGCCTGGGCCTGGGCTGGGGCTGGGGCTGCTAGGCCTCTGTTTATTGTGCTTTCCTGGTGCTTCAAGCAGAAAGGCACCAGAGTTTTGGAGACCACCCAGCCTTTTCCTCTGTGGAGAGCTCTCACACACCCCCACAGCCCCGCCCTGCCTGGGGCTGTCCGGCTGGAGGCAGGTGGGGAGGAGGGGCCCTGTGCAGAGTTGCGGTGAGAGAGGCTGCTCGTCAGTGAGCTCCATCAGACCAATCAGCACCTGATAACACAGTCCAGTCTCCCCAGGGGGCCCCGCCCCTCTAAACCGCATCTTCTCTTAATTAAAAAGCCAAGCAAGGCCTCCTCTCAGGAATGGACGTCCCACGAGGAGGTGTAGCTAGCAGAAGCTTTACTCTCCTCTTGCTGCTGCTGCCCCATTTCCTGTGGGCTCGGCACCCACCCCCTCCCAGTGTGCAGTCCCCAGTCCCTCAGCCCTGAAACACAAGTGCTCTTTCCACAGAAGCCTCTTCTGCCTGGATGATCTGGAGCAAACTTGTTAACCTCCAAGCTCAAGTACAGTGCTCTGAAAACGCTCAAGAGTTTATTCATGTGAGGTCAAAAACAAGTGCAAAAACTCATAACTATCTTCAAAAGTTTCAGGCTGATGCAATAGTCCACTTCTTCTGCCTAAGAAAAGAATTTAGCAAAAGGAAAGTGCTAAATGCACAGAGATATTCATTGTAGCATAAAACATAAAAATCACGACCCTTCCAGACCTAGTCATCAACAAATAGGTAAATCACGGTCCGTTGTGCAGCCATTTAAAAAATGTCGTTAGGAGGCCTGCAGAAATGCACACTAATGTCAGCTCTGCAGACGCAGGTACGCGTGACGCCTGTGGCCCGGGATCAGCGGGAAGGAGAGAAATGGAAACAGTTGTGTGAGAGCAGGGGGCTGGGGGGCGAGGGATGATGATTTTCTTTCACAAAATGTCCTTTAATGTTCCTAAAGAGCTGTTTTAACAATAAATAAATGTCAGAAAAACAAACTCTTTTTAGAAAGCAAAGCCAAATATAAGATCCAGAGTGTTTTCACTATTCTCAGCTCAGATGTATCCAGTTCCTTGGCTCCTTGTTCACCCCAGGACCCCCACAGCCCCAACACGTCCACATGAGGTCACACACCAGCCATGCAAGTCGGGCACCACCCCCGCCTCTCCGGGCGGGTGTTTAAACTACAGAGCCTAACTGCGTCTTTCCCTGGTCCTTCTGCTCCTTCTCCTGTCACGTGCCTCAGGCCCTCTCAGGTCAGAAGACAGTGGTCTTCATCTCGATCCCTGCTTGCCACCAGACTCTGGTTAGAATTTCCACATTCTCAGTTTGAAAGTTCTTTCACTTGCAGTTGAGCTAAGACCCTGGCCATGGATGACAAATATGTTTCCTCAGAGGTGCCGGGTCTGATTGATTTGTTGTGCCTGCCAAAAGCACAAAAAGCAGCACTGAAATAGATTAGTTATGTCTGCCAGGGGCCCTGGAGAGAGGAGTATAGGTCTGTGTCTCGGGTATTTGCCATCCCAGGGCAGTCTGGTTCTAAAAGTAGGGCTCAGACATCTGGGCGTTCATCTCAACCCGGCCAGTGCTTCCCTGGAGACTCTCAGGTACTGTGCAGCTTTGCTCTTGGTAAGGGAGTGTGGATGCGCCCAGCTCTCCAGGCAGCGTGCTGGTGTGGAAAGAGGGTGGACTTTGCAGGCTGGTGGACCTAAGTGAGAATCCCAGCTCCATCATTTATAAGCTATTTGACCTTGGACAATGTGTTTAACCTCACTGAGCCTTGGAGTTTTCATCTGTAAATTAGAATAGTTGCATATAATGTGCATTATGAAGATTAGAAATAGTGAATAAAAAGTGCCCAGTCTAGTGCCTGCACAGAGTAACTGTCCTCCTGGCCACAGTGAGGTTTGGTGGTGCCGTTCAGGCAGGTGGCATGGAAGAAGGCCCTTGAGGTGTTGCTCGGCTGCTGTCCATGAAGCTGTGTGCTTCCTTACGGCTCCCTGGCCCACAGTTACATACGCACGCCTTAGCCTTGGCCTTGTGGGCCCATAAACTGCTGCTTGCGACATGATTAATTGAGAGACAGAGATAAGCAAAAGTTTCACTTGATTATGCTATGTTATGACCAAGAATTAGCACTTTGTTACTAATTACGGTACATATTTTTAATTGTGTATACGTTAATATTTAAGAAAAACAGATATACCCAGGGATAATGAAGTATCTCACAAATTATTAATTAATCCCCATCACTGCTCAGCACAACCCTCCTCACCTCTGGGCTCAAGTAAAGTTCATTTTCCCAGCTCACTTGTTATCCTAAGGCGTGGGCCTTATTAGGGGCACATCTTTACCTCTGGGCTTCCGTGACCAGTGGGAAGAGGGAGGCAAAAACAGAAGGATGTGAACATGCTTGACGATGGCATAACCAGGTTCTGGCTGGGTAGCATTGGCCCAATACGGCAAAGTTGTGGGTTTGATCCCTGGTCAGAGGACATACAAGAAGCAACCAATGAATGCATAAGGAAGTGGAACAAGTCAATGTTTCTCTCTCTCTCCCCCTCTCTCCCCCCACCTTTGTCTCTCTCTCTTTCTAAAAATTAATTTTAAAAAACCCATTAAAAAAAGATGTCATAACCAAACAATTCCACACTTAATGGAAGCTAACTCTCACACACAGGTTCGGTTACAAACACTGTTATGGTACTGTTTCTTCACAGATCCCTGATCTGGGTGATAGCTGGCAGACCCTCCCCTACACTCACTTGTGTGCTCAGTGAGGATTTTCTGAGCACACGTTCTGAGCTATGGAATTCGAATGGATGGGGCCTGGAAGGTCCCCAGACATTGTGAATTACTGGCTGGAGGACCAAATGAAGCTTTGTTTGGCTTGCTTTTCAAATTTTCTTAAATTAGCATCAACATTTAAAAATCAGAAGATTTTACAAAAAATACCCAATTGGGTCTTTTCTTGAAGACTTTCAAGGTCTGGCAATAATGAGTCTTTATCCCCACCCAGCAATACTTGGTTAGAGCTGCTGGGTGGTTAACTCCATTGTAGCAACACAAACAAGCCCTTAGTACTTTGCCACAGTCTCTACCACTCCCTGTTACACCATTCCTGGCCTGCTTCATTTGTTTCCGTTACTTGCCTGGCTCCTTGTAAGCACTGGAATTTATAGCATCTAACTTCCTTTAACTCTTCTTGGAGTAGTGACTAAAGAATAAATGACCACACACCATAGAAAGCTTACAGTTGAACAGAAAAGACAGGTCAACAAACATGGAATTGACATCTGCACATAGGAATGAGAATGACAGGCAAGTGAATATTTGGAGGGCATGGGCGAGAATTTGGCGAGGTACCATAGGGATGTGATAAATCCAAGCCAAGTGGCAGAGGTGGTATGGAGTGGCAGAGTACATGCTGAGACTTTTGCCAGAGAACTATTTGTGCCTTTTGGATGTGACAAGGAAGTATCATTGCTCAACCTCTGACTTCCTGGGAAGGACCCAGAGAGGGGTGGGGGTGGGGCAGGAAGTAACTCTGCATAGGAGACAAGTCCAGGACATATGGGAGAATCTCACTGCTTCTAGAAGATTCAGTCAAAGGTGACAAGTTCAAGTGAGACTCAGGATCCTTATCAGAACAGAGTGGAGGTCCTGATTGATTTCCACCCCGATTTCCACCTTGACCACACAGGCGGCAACTTGACAGAGAACCTCTCCACATGCCCCAGACCCACTTTCCCCATCTGTGCGAGCAGCCCTGCCCCTCTCTCCTGTGCCTGCGGCTGTTCCAGGAAACTGGAGGCCAAAGAACAATGCTTGCCCTTGGCCTGAATCTGCAGAACTGGGCCTGTAATCTCCACCAGCAAGACCTACCCAAGATTTCCTCCTCAGGACTCCTGACTCTGGCCCCTCCTGGAAATGTCAGGGGCCCAAGGAAGCAAGAAAATACGTAATTTGTCCCACCAGTTCAAAGCTCGTGACTTCCATTTGCACTGTTTTGTTCAGAGGCCACACAGCCCATCCATCCCGCTCTGCTTATCTTAGCTCCCCTGACCCCTGCCTTATGTATTTTCCACGGAAGCCAGGCTTTCAGGGACTCCTCTGAATGCAGCACAGAAGAGGAGCAAATGGCCTGGGCCCTGGAGCGAGCCTGTCCCTCACCAGCCTGTGACCCCAAGCAGGAGACACCAGCTCTGTGTCTCACTTTCCTCATCTGTAAGAGGAGGGTCACAGAAGAACCCATCTTACAAGGCTCGCATGGATTGAATTTGGTCGTATCTGTAAAACATTAAGAATGGTGCTCGGCACATGGAAAGAGCTCCCTATGTGTTAACCATTCTTCTGTTAAAACACAGAGGAAGGTAGCATACCCTCCCGGGGTAGGGCATCATTATCTCCAACTTCATAGCCGTTAGAGTTGTCCTGGCAATCATTTATTCAGTGCTTACTGAAGCTAGCTACGGCATTAAACCCTTTGCCTGTATTCTCTTGTTTATTCCTCAAAATCCAATGAGGTAGATATATCATTGCCCCCATTTTACAGAAAAGGACATTGGAACTCAGAGAGGTTGAACAACTTGCCCAAGGTCACACAGCTAGAAAGTAGCAAAGTCAGGATTTGACTGTGGCTGTTTGGCTCCAAAGCCCATGCTCTTACCTACGGTTCTGGGAAGGAGCCCAATTTGATAAGCAAAAGGCCCAATTTGTCAAGTCAGGTTTTTATTCTGTTACTTTTAAGTACAGGGAGGAACAACGAGACCATGTTTACATGTGGGGAGTCACAGTTCTTCCTTAGGCAGGCAGCGTCTGGACAGCATTAGCGATTAGCCCTCTTTGGGAGCACTCAGGGAGCCCTCTTTAAGGAAGAGATAGGCCCTGGCTGGGGTGGCTCCGTAGCTGAGCACAGGCCTGTGAACCAAACGGTCGCTGGTTTGATTCCCAGTCTAGAGCACATACCTGGGTTGCCAGCCAGGGCCCCAGTAGGGGGAGTGTGAGAGGCAACAACACATTGCTGTTTCCCTCTCTCCCTCCCTACCCCTCTCTGAAAATAAATTCATAAAACGTTTTTTAAAAAGAAAGAAATAGGAATAGTCTGAAGTTAGCCCATGAATAAGGCCTTGCGGTCCTCAAAGGAACTAAACAGGATTCACTGCAGATTTTCCTTCTCAGCAGTCTATCTAACCCTCTCCCCTAGCCACCTAAGTTTTGTTGGCTCTGTTTGCCATCACAGCTGAGGCAATCAATGAATGTATAGGGAAGAACCTAAAAGCTGTAGAGTGCATCTGATTGCAAATGGCAGCTGGGCCACCTACCAGCTGTGCAACCTTAGACAACTTACTTAACTTCTCTGTGCCTCAAGAGCCCCATCTGTAAAATGGAACAATAATAGTATCAAACCTGCCTGTCAGGGTTGTTGTGGCTATTTAGTGAGATAATGCATAGTTTTAGGGCCAAGGGGTTGCCTGGGTTCTAGCTGTACAACCATGGGCCAGGAACTTGACTTCTCTGCTGCAGTTTTCTCGACTCTTAGGTGTGAATAATAGTAGTACTATCTTTTAGGACTATTGTGAAGAGTAAATGAGTCAGCCCTGGCTGGGTGGCTCAGTCGGTTGGAGCGTCATCCTGTGCACCAACAGGCTTCGAGTTTGATCCCTGGTCACAGGAGGCAAACTGTCGATGTTTCTTTCTCACATCAATGTTTCTCTTTCTCTCTTTCCCCCTTTCTCTCTCTCTCTCTCTCAAATCAACAAATATATCCTTGGGTAAGATTTTTTTTAAAAAAAAGCGTAAAGGAGTTGATGTGTAACATGCTTGGCTCTTGGTGGTTGGCAAGTGCTCAATAAATATTAGCGTTTATGACAATGATGAGACAAAAGACCTGGCATGCCAGCCACATAAAAGGTTGTCCAAACTCTGGTTTTAAAATTAAAAGCTCGTCTTTGGGAGGTACAGGCGTGGTTGTAAAGACAAGCTCTACCTGTGAAGCCTGCGGCCTCAGCCGGGCCTCTGAAGGGTAATGCGCTTCGAGGGTCTGACCAGGACCACGACCCCAGCTTCTCCTCCGCTCCCAGCAGCAGCCTGGTCGGGCCCTGCCCCCAGGGCTGTGACGTTCGGGCTGCCCCAAGGAGGGTCTTCCACGGGAACACCAGATATGCTGGCAAGATCCGGTGTCAGGAAGAAGGCCCAGGGTCGGAGGTGTGGTGCCTCAGGCTCCTCCTTCTGCAGGGACCCATGGGACACCCAAAGGAAGAAAGCAAACGCTGGCTCGGGGCTTGAGGGCTGGGGGTGGCAGTCAGAGGTCTTGCTAAGACCACTTGCAGGGTGGTCACTGTCAGTGGGACCAGGTCCTGTAGCAGGGAGCCGGTCAAAGGGCAGAGTGGGAGGAGGAGCCTGGAGTTGGCTGGGCATTCCCTGGAAGATTCTGGATACCACTACCCCTGCCTGTATCTCCTTCCCCCAACTGTAAAATGGGGCTGCTGACACCTGCTCCCACCTTTCAGGGGTTTTGTGGATCAAATGAGGAAGAGAAATGGTCAAATAACGGCCTTGGGGAGGCTGGATGTCAACGAGATGGGCCCCAGGCAAGAGTCCCTGGGGAGTGGGGGCGCAGGTGACTGGAGGCCGTGAGGGAGAAACACGGCATCACTCCGAGACCTGGAGCAAACTCGCATCTCCAATGTGGATTCCTGAAGGGTGAGAAAAATAACCCAGAGCAACTCGACCACTTCCGGTTTAATACTGGGCCCTGTTACCTGGGGCCGGAGCCTGACCCTGCGGGTTCCTGGCCTCGGTGTGGAGTTCTGGGGGAGGCAGTAGGCAGGGTGACCAGCAGGGGAGATATGCTCGAGTGAGAAGTTGGCCAGAAGCTCAAGCCTGTGGACAGAGTGCCAGGCCACTCAGGGAGTGACATGTGGAGGGGCGGGGAGGCGTCTCCTGATTTCAGGCAGAAGCCCCCAAGAGCAGGACGGAGTCTGACTTTGACGGCCTCCAGCACAGCCCACACATGGCTGGCATTGAGCAGATGTTGGTGATAATAAATATTGTGAAGTGAACACGTTGGGGACACCGCTCGTGTGCAGAGAAGCAATTTTCTTCACCCTCCTAACAGGCGCTCAGCTTTGCTTTCAAGCCCCTGCCTCTGCTGTAACTCAGCCACTTCCTGTTTAATCCTTGGCCTTTCAGGGTGACTGCTCGGTCGGCTCAGGACAGCCTTCCCTTCTCTCTTACCCTCCAGCCTTCGTGGTGTTGGGGAGGGGACACAGTGTGGCTTGTGGCCTCTTTAGTCTGAGGTCCATCCTGCCAGGGGCTGAGCATTGCCCTCTGTCCCCTGGGCAGGGCCCCTGGAGCCAGGCGCCTGCACGGCCAGGTCCCCAGACCCAGCCTCCTCCTCCTGCCTGTGGTCTCCAGCCCTCCAGTCCAGTAGCCCTCACCGCCACTTCCCGGAGCCTCAGGGCTGCTCCACTATAACAAGGTGTGTGGGAATCTGGGTTACTGGGAACTGTAGTCATTGTAATGGGATCTCCTGCCCTTCCGTGTCTGTGGCTGTGGGAGTTCCTTTTTGCCTCTAAACGACCACACCAGAGCCATCTTCACAAGAGTTCCGGGCCCCAGGCACTAACCCTCACCCCGTCCTACCTAGGCTGGCAGTCCCTTTCCCTGGAGACATGGGGCTTTGTGGAGATTGGGTAGAGATCACAGTAAAATCAGGGTTCTGTTAGGAAGGGGAAAGGGAAAAGGGTGCTGGGGAGGCAACCAAGACAGTCTGCTACCCAGGCACACCCTACCCTCCATGTCCAGAAGTGAAGGCAAGGCATCTCTCCCCATCCCACCACTCCCAACTGTCCCCAAGCAATCGCCAAATAAGATGGAGGGCAAGGGCATGAAGGAGACAACCCCCAGATTGAAGGGAGGAGCTTGCCAAGGGCAGAGTGGTCCAGGAACCCCCTGGAGCAGGCCCCATCTGCCTGGAAAGCAGCTCCGTGGTATCTGCAGGATGGTGGCCACCGGAGTTGCTCTCTGCTGGCTCCAGATGTGGCAGCAGTAGGTAGGTCATCTGGGGACCTCTCGGGGCCAGGGATTGAACTGAACTGGAGAGGATCTTGCTGGCTTCTGCCTCTTCCACGTGCACACTTCCCAGTCCCTGCGCCAGTCTTAATAGTGGATGGGAGACGGGGAAGAGGGTTGTAATTAACAATAGTCTCCATCCCCAGTCTGAGGTGTGTCTGGGAGGTCCTGAGTTCCCGGCCTCTCCACCTCCATCTCTACTGCCCCCCAAGGCTAGACTCAAGCCCTACCTATTAACTCAGATAAAGGACCCTCATGCTTTGCCTACTTGATTCCCTGTGTCTTGCCCCCAAGATAGGTCTAGTTCTTAGATGACTAATAGGTTTCATCTTATGTACCAGTTCCTGCTGATTGATAGTGGCTGTATTTAAAAGAACTGTGAAGCCTTGTCAAGGTTCATTGGAGGTAGACTAGCTATGATGATTATTAATGTCTGCCATGAGTGCAGCAGCAGAGAGTGTGGTGTGTGTGATTTTAACTGCTGTCCGTCCCTCTCAGGACCTGTTCCTGTCCACCAGCCCAAGTTCTGGGGATATCTTGTGGCTGAGAGATGTCATCACAGGAGGAGCTGAGCTTTAGTGTGCTTGGAAATGGTTAAAAATTGGCTCTGGGAGTCTGGGCAGGGCTGCTTTGTAGCTTTGGCCAATTTCTGTGGTGTGAATACTCCCAGTGTGGCCGATTCCAGCTACAAAGTGAAGTCCCTGAACACAGGTAGTAGGACGAGATGGCTCTGACATACCACCTCTGAGTGGCTGTGCATTTCTTCTGAACAATGTAAAGCCTCCTGCCTCCCTTCAACGCTCTGGGAAGAAGAGCTCTTGGTTAAGATTCAGGATCACTTGTGGTGATAAACCACAGGCCAGCCCTGTCCCTTCTGAGCCTCAGTGTCCTCATCTATATAACGGGAGTGGGGTTGTTCTGAAGCTCAGTGAGCTGTGATATGAGGAACTGCTCTGTCAGTCAGAAGCATGATTTGTCAGACATGCTCCCGGGGCACCGGATCCAGACGGTCTGCCCCAGAAATCGTCCTCGGTCCTTTCTATAAAGTCGGTATTCTTACCACAGAGTTGTAAGAGGGGAGGGCTTCTTCTCTTTGATGGTAGCCTCAAAGGGCAAAGGCTGCCTTCACGCTCCTTTGGTTTCCCTTAACTGGCCATTATGCCTTGTCGCTGACTAATTTCTCTCGATGGTTTCAGAGCCTCCTCATTCAAACTTCCCTCCTTCAGCTCTCCTTAAGGAAGAGGCTCCTCCTTTATTTTTCCACCACGTGCCTCCTTTAAGCCTCAGGACACTGTGGTCCTGGGAGGTGCTATCAGGCAGATCTGGGTTCTAGCACCACGTGTGAGCTCTGCGGCAGCGAACACGTGCTTCAACTCCCTGGGCCTCAGCTTTTTCATCTGTGCATTGGGAATAGTAATGATAATGACAATAATAGTAATAATAATAATAGTAATAATGGCTACTTCCCTGGGTTGTTCAGTAGACTGAATGAAATAGGGTACATAAAGTCCTTTGCATAGTGTCAAGCACAGAATAAATGCTCAATAAATGAATTATTATGTGTCCTAACAAGGTCTTGTGTGGAGGTAGAAAAGGCCAACCCATAGAATGGGACCCCAAACGTTGGCAAACCCCAGGGTTGAGTGAGGGCTGGGGCCTCAACCCAGGGGCACAGGCAGAACCATAGGCATGAGGGGAGCCTGGAGGCAGGACTGGTGCCATTAGTCCAGGGCAGGGCTTCTCATCCCCAGCGTGATTGACATTTGGGGCCAGACAGTGCTGTTACAGGAAGGTGCCGAGCATGGTAGGATGTTTAGCAGCATGCCTGGCCTCTGCCCACTAGAGACCAGAAGCAGCCTGTCAGTTGGAACAATCAGAAATGCCTCCAGATATTGCCAACTACCTCTGGGGGGCATAATCACCTCCGGTCAAGAACACCTGCTCCAGCAGATAGAGTGTGACAGGCACTGTTAGTCACCCAGCTCAAAGGAGAGCCTGGATGCAGAGTGTTTGTCCTGGCAGAATGGGCGGGTCGGCACGTGGCAGAGCCAGTTGGGAAGCAGCCGCCGCGGGCAGCCTGGCAGCCAGCGCCAGGAGGCGTGGGTCAGGGCTGGGACCCCAGCTGCTGGGAGCCCAGCAGTCAAGCAGGGTGAGATCACAGCTCCTATGACGTTGAACTTGGGCACATCCTGCCACTCTGTACTTTCCTATCCAGGACCAGGATTGAATCCAGGGTCTGGGTGGGGCCAAGCCTTTGGGAAGAGAGTGAAAGTTTACCTGGAAAGTCATCCCACCTCTGATGAACTTCATGACCTCTAGCTGGAGAGCACAGGCTTCTGAGTAAGAGAGATTTGGTTCAAATGCAGGCTCTGCTATATGGAAATTACAGTAAACTGGAAAGGAAAGAAGAGGAAGGAAAAGAGGAAGAGGAAGGGGAGGGGAGGGGGAGGGGAAGGAAGGGAAGGGGAGGGAAAATAACAAAGAAAAGAGAAGGGAAGAAAAGAAAAACCCCAGATATCACCACTTAAAACAGGGGCACCACCTTAGGCAGGTTGCTGACCCTCTAAGCCTCAGGTTCCTCATCTGTGATAGGAAGATGACAGTGCCAGCCTCACCCGGTCGTCGTAAGGATGAAATATTCTGTTCTAGTGAGTGTACTTAGCCTTGCACCTGCCACGTGATGGGCCCTCAGTAAATGTTAATGGAATGAATGAATCCTTCTGCAGGAAACCTTTTCCCTTAAATCCTTCCACTAGTTTTAGTTCTCTTGGCTGGACCCTCTCCAGCTTTCTAATATAGGAAACTGCTGACTTCTCGCAGGAGGAAGTGAGTTATTATTCATCTCTGCATCAGTGGCGTTTAGCAGCAGGCCTGGGAGGTATTAGGTGCTCACAAAATGAAGTTTTCCTTCCTCAAAGGACAATGGCTGTGCCTTATTCAGCTCTAAGTAGTCATAGCCCAGCCCACAGACTGACACGGTAAGTGATCGTTTAATGTTTGTTGAATGAATGAATATACAAAAAATGATTGAAGAAAGTCATGACCAGAACCCTACCCCAGGATTCTCCCTAGGGATCCATTCCCACATGTCCACTCAGAAGGGACGTTGCTGCTTACCGGGAGGAGGTCAGCCAACCCCGGGACGGACAGCAGTGCCCTCACCAAGGCAGTGGGTGACAGGAAGATCTCAGACGGCACTTTTGCGCCTCTCCCTGGGGACCTGCTGCAGGCTGCTCTGCTCCCCCCAGGGACTGGGACAGATTTCTCGATTGTCCCTGCCGCAGCAGGCACAGGGTGGGGTCCTCCTCCCTCGGGATGTGGCAGTGTGCGCTGTACCTCTGCAGGGGCAACCACACACGCGTAAGAGATAGTACAGTTTGTTAGGAAGACCCATGGCTAGGGAGTCAGGAGACCTGGATGCTCCCATCCAGGTCACCCACCCAGCGAGGTCGCTACCTCCCTGCACCTCTGTTTTCCCATCTGTACAATGGGGACTTGGTGATGTTTGGGACAATTATATCCTTTGGTGACTGACTAGGGAGACAGGTCAGTCAACAGCCGTGTTACTGAGTGAGTGGCTCACATGGGAGACCAACTAGGCTCTGCTGGGTTTCACAAAGGCATTTCATGCTTCGGGGTGCTGGACACAGCAGATGCTGTATCTGCTCTGAACTCTAGGGTCTGATGAAAGCTGTGGGGGGCAGGGCAGCAGCTAGGTTTCCCCCGGGAGGGCTAAAGATTTCCCAGGGGGCCTTTCAGGATCATCACTGATGGGGGCAGGGGGAATGTTTGTGATAGCAAGTCTTCATAACTCCCTGTCTCTCTTCCCCTTCCCAAGGTACAGGATTAACTACAAAGGAGTGTGTTCTTTTTGCTGAACATGCTTTGCTGTAAGGGTGGTGGGGGAATGCGGGTCTGGAAGAGCTGGACAGGGCCAAATCTCCTTGCATCAGAAAAAGGAGCCCGAAAAGGGACATGAGAGGGCTGGGTCTAGAGAGAGGATCTGTGGGGAGGCATGGAGAGGCAACGGCTCTGCGCAATTTGGGGTGAGGTGAGTTCTTTTTTGACTGAGAGGCATGGAGAGAGGTAGCTCAGTGAAGGGCCTTGAAGGAGCAACTCAGCATTTCCACGCCTCAGTTTCTTCATCTGAAATGTCGGGACAGTAGGATCTTTTCCCTAAAGGAAAGCACTTACAATCACGCCTGGCATGTAATAAGGACCGTGGAGTTGCTTACAGTGACGATGGTAGTGGTAATATAAAAACCCTTGAAATCTTCAGGAGAGTTGATATCACTCAGGGCTGGACTGAGCAAGTGGCTCTCCAGGGACCTGGCGGAGAGCCAACCCCCCCTGTCGGTTGCCCCCTATGTCTGGTAACATCCGTGCAGCCCAGATGGCTCACAGCAGGCGGGGCTGTCCCCAGAGCTCCGCTGCGTCACCAGGGACTCTCCCAGAGCCTGCAGCACTGAGAGCCAGAGCTGTCAGGGCCCGAGGGTGCGGGGCATCTGCCCTCCATGTGACTAAACCATCCAAAAATTGCCGTGGGCTGGACTTTGTCACTAGCCTGCCTCTCATAAGGATATTTCCTCCTGCCAGGAGGTGCGGGCTTCCCAGCAGGGCTGGCCCCCCTGGCAAGCTGTACTGGGGGAGATATTTTCAGATTCTGGGTGACATCCCCCTGCCCCTCAGCCTAATAGGTCCCAGGCACTCCCCTCCACCTCACCCCTGCCGCTTTTCTGTAAGACTGCGAGCTGGCCTGCAGGGCTGCTGGGGCCCTCTCGCCCAGTCATCGCACCTCTTGACTTTTTTTATGCCCCCTTAACATAATGACTTGACAGAGGCCAGTATCAAGGTGGCTGTTTCCTCCTGGGTGGGGACCAGGACAGAGAAGCCGGCACATAAAGATGGAGAGAAGGAAGCCGGCTTTGGGAACGTGAGGACCGAAGGGAAACATAAGGAGTCTTTATTGGCCGAGCATAAAAGAAGCAACTGAAGTAGCAGCTGTGTTAGCGCAGCCAGGTCGCCAGGGGTTGGGCAGACTCCCCAGGCCCAGCTGGGAACCCCACAGGCCCCAGGGGTTCATGACTCATGTTCTGCAGAAATGCCTTCAAGTTCACTATCTTTCCATGGATGCTTTTCTCTACCTTCCCTCCCCACCCATCCTCCTGCCCCCTTTTGCAGAGGATTTGAGTTTGTCATTCTTGGCCACTGTCGGTAATGAGATAGGGCTATTGCTGAGGCCTGTGGGAGGGAGGGAGGCGAGTGGGTACGACTAGGAGAAAAGAGAAGGGAAGAGAAGGGGAAAGGAGGGGAGGGGAAGGAAAGAGAGAGGTGTGGAGCGTGGGTGGGGCCGGAGCACAGAGGTGGGCGGTGAGAGAAAGGCAGTGGGGAGTAGAGCCAGGAGGGCAGAAGAGCAACGTCTGACTCACATCTTAGCAGAAACTAGGACAGGCCGATAGACATCAGGCAGGGAACTGAATGAGAAGCCTCCTTCCGCCCCTGCTGCTTCCCGCTAGTTTTCCGTCGCGTTTCGTGGGAGCGTGGAGAGGAGCACCAGCGAGCTCAAAATTGTAATCGCTTTAGGTTCCCTTATGCTTTTGACTTTTTGCCATGAATGGGCCTTGGTGCACACTGCCCCGTGTCCTACCAAGCAGCAATGTACCCAAGCTCAGGCACGTCCCGAGGAGCCCATTTTGGGGGGTGGAAAGCTGAGGCGTGGAAAGGGCTGTTTGGGAAGTCAGGGTCCCAGCAGGGCTGCACCTGGGGCCCAGACCTCTGGATTCCTCATCCAATAATGAAAATTTGGAGATGAAATAAAGGGAGAAGAGATTACATTGGTGAAAGTGGGCCAGGAAAATACAAAGTTTGAAGACCAGATGGAAACCCCTCCGCTGAAGAATTCTTGGACGCTGCTTCTGAGGCAGCCTTCCCCATACTTTCACCAGCGACACTGACCCTGGCATTTTCTCTCTTTTCCAGGACCTCCTGTAAGTAACTCCAGCTGCAGCCTGGTCTCACACGTCTGAAAGGCCTTGCTCCCTGCTGGTAACCGGGCCCTGGGAGGGGGGACTGCCCGCTGTCTTCCTGAGGAGACCCTACGCCCTCCAGAGCCTGCGGGGTCCCTCCAGATCATCAGGGGTGGGGGAGCGGACTGCCGTTTTGCTTTCCATCCACCTCTGCACCTCTCCAGGGCCAGACGATGGCTGCCCCCAAAGCAGGTCCCAATTTCAATCTGAAAGGCTGTCATGCCCCATTGTTAGTCCCACTCCTTTGTCCCCCAAAGAACTGGAGTCAAAGGAGCACCAGGTATTAAAAAGAAGAAGGAGATCATCTCAGCTCAGGTTTGGTCCTTGGAAAGCCTGCTGCCCATTCAGCAAACGGGTCAGTGAGCAGCTGTAGGTGTGGACTAGCCCTGAGGACACGGTGCCCGCATGGCTGGGTGGGCAGCTCCATTCTAGCCGAGTCACTTTGGGCAGGTGATGGTGATTGTTGTTGTTTTTGTTGTTGTTGTTAAGACAACAGTGTCAGCTTGTTCGATTAGGAGACAACACAAACTACAGGCAGCACTCCGGGCTCCTTCCCCTGGCCTCGCTCTAAGGCCCAGGGTGGGGCGGGAGCCCAGTCATTGCCAGAGAACCTGAGAAGCGTTCAGGGAGACTGGCCCCAGAAGTAATAGATCCGGAGAACAGGAGCGTGTCTTCTTGAGGACCGCATTTGATATCCCAACAAAAGACCCAGAGGTCGCAGGGGCAGCTACAGACTGAAGTTGAAAGGGCCCAGCCCTCGGCATCAGATCTTTCTCAAGGTTGCTGAAAGCAGCCAGGTTTCATCCCTGCCCCGAAAAGGAAGTTCCGTAGCTTTTCCCCGCTTGCCCCGTATCGGCAAGAGCAGTCCGCTCAGTCTGCAATAAGACATTATTTGCTCTTCCCCGTGGGTCCTGAGCGGGGTTGAGCTGGCTGGGCTGATGGTGCTGCCCAGCTCCAGGTCTGCTAAGTTACGGAGAGGGAGGAAACCCCTGAAAGGAGGAGGGTGATTTATCATGGCACGTCTTGGATGTCAGATCTCAATTCCTATCATCAATCTTCCAAAATAAACTCCGCCGTAGGAAACTTCAACAGACCACCTGCTGGAAACGGGCCGGTTTTTCCTTCTTTTTTGACAAAGCCAAAAAGAGTCCTCACCTCCCCCACCCCTGGGACCTCCCTGCCACACATCTCCCCATAGCCAGGCTGCTGGGCCACGCCAGCAGCTCAGCTCTGGGTCCCTGGGGCATCCTGAGAGCTTCTACTGGCCTTGCCTTGGGGCTGTTCCCGGCTAGAGCGGGTGCTGCCGCTCCCGTGGGCTCTGCTGTGCAGGCACAGATGAGAGGGGTTGCATCTGAGTCCCTCCTTACAATCCCTGCCCACCTGGCCGCCGCCAGAGTCAGCCAGTGACGGGGAGGGGCCCAAGTAGCTCTCTCACGTTCTCAGTCTGACACAGAAGAGTCCCGAACCTTTTGACTGTGGCTGAAACCACAAGGCAGGAGGAGGAGGAAATGGGAAACTGACCATGTTGGGAATCACCCCCTAGCCCTGTTCTCTCTGCTTCTGCAAAGAAAGAATGCCATTGGCCAGAGGTGAGGGATAGGGAGATGGCAGCTTGTCGCAATGCCTATCTGCTGCCCTCTGGTTGTATCTTGGGAGCCTCTCCTGGGGTGACTCTGTCCTCCAGTTGGAAGAGCCAGGCCCCTGTGAGCACAAGGACTGCTGGTACCTAGAAAACACAGCCATGAAGGGTGGCTTTAAGTAGCAGCAGGAATCACTTAAGTGGTGTGAAACCTATGGCTGCCACTGCCCAACTCCTCTCGCCCACGGCAGACATTGCTAATCAATTCGGAGGCTCTTAAACATAGTTCTTTAGGTAGTCCATTGGGGCCCACACTCACGCTGACATCTGTTGGCCATGCCTGTGCTAGATTTTAGAGAGCATTTCTTAATTATGGAAACTGTGAGATTGGAACGGATGACTAAGGGAAGTGGGGACATCTTTTTCTCTGGAGGAATATAGGGAAATACATGATGTCCAGCTGTCAGCCCTGATTGAATGTGATCCTTGAACATGATCAAGGCCCTCCCTTCGCTGCATTTGTAAAATAACGGAGCACGCACAGGTCACACCGCTGGCTGGGTGGCGTGGCACCATCGGGGACCACAGTGCTTGTACCTTTGTAAACGTCCCTCTCCCCCTTCCCTTCAGGGTCCTATGGGAAGACCTGGCCTCCCGGTAAGTAGATTTTATTTCTTCCTCCTTCCAAATCTCTCTCACATGCTCATTCCCAGTCCAAGGACTGGCGAGTTTGGATGGCTGCTTTCCTCCAGATGTACCTGGGCGAGAGGCCTCTGTCCAGCTTCTGTAACCCACAGCTGAAGGGCAGGCCCCTTCAACCCTGGCCCTGACTTCAGACCGATGGTCCTGTAATGGAGGCCCGGAAGGGGTGCCCTCCTGCACATTAACCTAGATTAAGACCACTGTCTCTGCTTTACCCTCTGCCCTCTGGTGAGAACAAACTCAAAAACTCTGTTTGCCCCCCAGTTACCATTTCTGAAAGCTAGAGAGGCCATGCCAAGTAACCACGAGGGCTTTGGAATAAAAGTAGAAATAATAGTGATAGCCACCTCTCTTTGAGACCTTAATCCGTGCCAGGCACTATGACAATCACTCTTCGTACATTTGATTTGTTCAATGACTCAGTGAAATGGGTCATCATTATGCCCATTTTATAGATGAGAAAACCGAGACCCAGAGAGGTAAAGTACCTCATCCAGTTGCCCAAGCTTTCGTTGTAAACCTCTTGGCAGCCCGTTATCACACCCCATTCCATACTGCTGTTTCCCGTGGGCCGTGCTCCAAGTCGGAGAACCATCTTTAAAGTCTTTGAAGGCACTGGTTGCTCTGTGAGGTAGAGCCTGAAGCAAATATGCCTTGAGTGCTGGGTGCTGTGGGCCCGTGGGTGGGGAGGGACTCAGGCAGGAATGCCGTCGCCTGCCAGAGGGCCGAGGTGAGGTGTGGCGTGTGATCCAGGGCTGGCCCCAGGGGGTCTTCTCTCCCTGGGCCAGAGACCACGTCCTCTGAATCACACACCCTTTGTGCATCCCTCTTACCCCAATACCCCTTTTGACATGCATTATACTATAACCTCGTGACTAATCCAACAGCTTCTAGAATTCGTGTCCGGCAGTGACTTTCTTAATGAGATGCACGTGGGAGAATATTTAGCCTTGAAAATGGAAATGCTCCCAGTAAGTCCAAGCCCTGCAGCAAAGGAGGGAGGGCGAGTGGGTCCCCTGAAACCCAAGGAGGGAAAAAAAAATCAGATGACTGGGGGAACGTGGGCAGACTTTGTTTCCTTCTGATGACATCCACCTTTAAAAAGCATCTGGGGGCAAGTCGCAGAGCAGGGGCTGCTGCACATAGTTTCCAGTTTCTGGCCATTCCACGCCCGACCCGAACCTGAGCATTTTATGGCCAGGACTGCAAAGAACATTAGTTTTTCAAACAAAATGAGAAGAAACCCAAGCACACATGCTGCAATATCATTCAAAAGCCCAGGAGTGAGTGGGCCGTGGGGATGTCACACCCGACGTTCAGTGGGCCTGGTGTCCCGCAGCAGCAAGGGCGGCTGATCCACAGGCCACGGTCCATGCGCACGCTTCCGCGTGAAGGGACCTGGGAGACACCAGAGAAAGAGTTGCTGGTGCCGGCCCCTCGTTGCAGTGAAATACAAAGTGTGTGAAGTACAAACACGCTTATAGAATCCACTTGCCCACTGGGCTTGCTACCTGTAGATGCCATTTGGGCAACACTCCCCAGGAGGCGGGCACTGGGAATAATCGCTCTGGAGACATCGCCTCACGGCAGCCTCCCCACAGCCCCACGACAGAGGTGCAGATGCTTAGGGAGCTTAGGGAAACATCCAGGCTTACAACCAATGCTGCTACCCTGCCACACAGCCAAGAACGTTTTACTAAAGACACCCTTGGCCTTGACAAGGTGCCTGTCACAAGAGCCTGATTTCAGAGCCAGTTGCTACTTGCAGGTGCATCCACATACATCTTGGGATGCTGATTGTCGCTCGAGACATTTTGCCTCAGTGGGGTCAGCAGGCACAGAATTACCCCAGAAATGCCCACACCCTTCAGGGGAATGCACGAGCCCAGCTCTCACCTCCCCAGTGGGACAAACACCATCTCCTTTTCAGCCCCCACTGCTTTCCAGCCTTCCAGGCTCCCAGCAAGCCCCAGACCCATCCCAGAATTTATGATGTCTGCACATTTATAATTGCAAAAAAATATTTTCTACCAAGAGGGGAGGAACAAAACTTAATAAGCGGATTTCCAGAGTGAGAAGATGTAACCCCTGGCTGCAAAACAAAGCTTTCCCTCTGAGCAGCTGAAACTCGTGATGCGTCTGCATCCACATGGCTCGCGGTCCTTCCTGCTGGCACTGGGGGTGGCGTGAGGAAGGGGGTGTGGAAGGGCCCTGTCTGTAGCCTCCACAGCCAGGGAGCGTCCCTAAGACAGACTTAGGGAAGTGATTCACCTGTCACACGGGAGCTGCCCTCACCCTGCTCTGTGCCTTGGAGTTGAGCAAGGTGACAAGGATGTGGTACCTTCTGGTTGTGGCTGGAATGGATTGCAACAACAGAAGTCTGAGGGAGGAAGAGCCTTGGACCCACTATGGAACCCATAGGGAAACTGAGGCTCCGGCTGGGGGCCAGACTCCCACATCAGTGCTCTTACCGCAGCACCATGCCCAAGTGCAGACAGCAATAAGGGGTGGCTGCCTGCCAAACAGTCCATGAGGCTGAATGGGCAAGTTCACTCACACGATGCCTGGGCATCGGCCCAACTTGCCTGTGCAAAACAGGTCTTGGGTGCACAGCCAGCCCTTGGGACCCTTCCCATGCTGGCCCCACTCCAGCCACATCTAACTGTCTCTGCCTCCTTCATTAGGGGGACAAAGGTGCCATTGGGATGCCTGGACGAGTGGTGAGTTGGCTCATTTTTCCCTGCTTGGGTGGCCATTGCTTGCTTCTCCATGCTAACTTGTCCTCCAAACCATGGCAAGGTGTTGCCCACCCCCGCCGGGGAAAGGGGGGAGAAGGGGGACTTGGCCCTCCCTCTTCCCTCGCTGAAGCCAGCTTCAGAGAGGCACAGGCTAGGAGAGGAGATGCTTTATTTCAGCCCTTCAGATCTTGCCATATGGCTTTACCCTCCAGAGAGCTGCCATGGCAAAGGAAAAATTCAAGAAAAAGCATGAATAAAGCTCTTTGCCAATCACCTACTGGGAGGGCGGGGAGAGGCCTGAATTCCTCCTGACATTGGGAGGACTCGCACCCACTCCATGCCTGAGGCCGGCTGCTCACCATCAGATTTATAGCTGCCCCTACAGCCACCCCACTCGCCCCCAGGCCCCCTCCTCCCCCGCAACACTGCAGCAAGAGCAGCAAAAGATAGTGGGAACTGCAGCCTCCAATGCCCTGTGGAAACTGGTGGAGCCAACTTCTGGAGGCACCTCCTTAGACAGAAACTAGAAGGTGGTGAAGGCGGGGTCTGCCCCAGGTGGTGCTTTTGGATACTCACCAGGATGCTGGGAGTTAAAACATTTAACGTCTCCTGCTGAAAAATTAGATGGTGAAAGGGGACCAGGACTGCTGGGCAGGGCGGGATATCTCAGGAATGGGAAGGCTGATGCTGGGCCTGGAGGTCCGAGTGCTGCAGACTGTCCTGGTGGCTCCCAGCCTCTGAGGGGCTAGAAAGGGCAGGAGAGACCCAAGCTGGCAGCCTAAGGCAGTGATGGCCATGTGCCAGCCTCACCACCACCACCCTGTCTGACCCCTAACTCCCCACCTCCCCAGGGGGGCACCTGGGAGCCTTGGCCTTTACCCTGGCTCCCAGGTGCCCCCCAGTGACCCCATGCCATCTTTTCATGTCACTCACATGCTTTTCCTTATAACTTCACCTCCTGGGCTGCTTGGCTTCAGGCCCGGGTACGGCATCCATGTGTGTTTGTTGCGCGTGTGAGCCTGGTGTCAGAGAAAAGGCATCCAGACCAGAGCTGACACTCGAGAGTGCTAACTGCGTGCTGGCGTTGCGCTGAGAGCCTCACACACATTGGCTCATTTGGCCTCACAAGGACTGCAGGAGGTGGGCACAGTTCCCACCCCATCTTTCAGATGAGAAAATGGAAGCTCACATGTTAAGTGTCTTTCCCACGGTCACATGGCCTGGGAGTGGCTGATCAAGGACTTGAGTCCAGGCAGCCTGACTCCAGACCTGTGCCCTTGACCCTGACAAAGCTGCTTTCCCTCTCCAACATTGGCCTCATGGCTCTATAGAGGGTCTGTTCCTTAAGGTGAAGCCACAGTGCCCAGGTTCAGGACCTGGAACACTTCAGGGGCTCCGAACCAGTGCTCCATGTCACAGAGCTTGGAACTCCCCAGGGCCCACCCAAGGGCTCTCTGTCAGCACATGGAGGCCGGGAGCCCCGTGCCGCTCCACACGAGGCTGCCCCACCGCTTCCCAGGTCACGGCGCTGTGGAATTCCTGCCTGACCCTGTCTCTGTCCTTCAGTTCTCCAACTCCAAACACAGAGTCCCCCAAACTGTCACTGGGTCCCTCTCTGTGCAGAGCAGGGAAACAACGTCCAGCCAGCCTTTCTCGGGGCTGGCCGTGGGTGGGCCTGAGCCCTGCATGTTCTCCACTGTAGCCCTCCACGACCCCCCCCCCACCGTGTTGGTGGGCATGTTGAAACTCAGTCAGCCCAGTTTTGGGTGGAGTTGGGTTTTGTACCCAAGCTGACAGTCAGACTCCAAACCCTCTGCCCCTAATAGGTAAACTTCGGGAAACTCGACTCTGAGTGCAGCTACCGGGCTGCGAGGCAGGTTGGAAAATGCAAAGCAGCCCCTCCAGGCCTGCCTCCACTGCTGCCCCTCCTGCCCTCCTTCTTGAACCCTGTGGACTGTTTCTCACCCAGCAAGTGTCCCTCCGAGCCTAGCTTGGCCACAGCGGTGGGGCGGGAGGGCAGGCCACAGGGGGTCTCCCATTTCCTTCCACACAAAGCTGTTTTCAAGCTGGGGGTGTCATGGCACTTGTGCTATTTTAAATGTGGCAATGGACCCATTTGGCTGCCCAGCAGTGGGCCTGACATAAGCCGCCTGATAAGAACCAGGTTGGCCAATGGGTGTAAGATGCCTGAATTGTGCCTGTGGTTCACCGGGGGTGGCACCACTGGCTTCTGTGGATGAGGGCTGGTGGGGGCTGTTTGTCCACTGGTCACTATGGTGACAGGGACCCTGGGCAGTTACCCATTTTCCTCTGCATCCCAGATGCATCCTCCATCCTCCCAGATATGTGTGTCCTACTATCTGTCCGTCCATGTTCCTCCAAACTCTCTGCCGCCTGGCCAGCCCTAAGGACTCCTGGGTGCCTGGTTTGGCAAAGCTTTGTGCTTGGTGCTCAGCTGGACCTTTGTACCAACTAGATCTCACCGCATAATGCAGTTCTTGGAAAAGCCTCCCCATGCCCACCTCCACCTTGGATGGCCCCTAGCTTGCGCCATTGCTTTCAGGCCAATTTTCTGACCTGGGTGGGTTCTCCCCCTCTCTCTCTGTCTCTGTCTCTCTTTTTCTCTCTCACACACGCACACATGCCCACACAGACACACACACACACTTGGAGAAGGCCTCGCAGGGCCCTTCCCACGGTTCTGTCCGTCATCTGGAGTGGCGGGCTGGGGCCAGACCGAGGGGCGAGGCAGTCGCCACCCCCGCCCTGTGCTTGCTGGATGCAGGACCTGTCATGTGTCAGCATCTGTGTTTTGTTTTGTTTCTTATTTCACGGTGATTTCTTTTGTTTGGTGGTTGTGCCGTCAACACAGATTCTTGTGTGTGTGCTTCTCTCTCATCCTTTCTTTTTTCTCTCCCTCTCTCACTTCCCTGCACCCCGTGTTGCATGTGGCTGCCCCAGGGAATAAAGGGCCAACCAGGTGAGAAGGTGAGTCCACGCTTTCCCTCTGCCCTTCTGCCCCAGCCTTGGCTTCCACCCCCGTGGACTCCTGGGGGCCGTTGTGAGGCCCTCGCTCAGCCCTCCTGCTGGCGTGCAGGCTAAGCAGAGCCGCCAGCCAGGCCTGCCGTGCTCTCGGCCTCTCACGGCCCAGTTTCCTAATAGCTTCCACACCATCGGGCAGGGTCTTGGGGTTCCTGGGCTAAGACTCCAGCCTCACTGGCTGAGTGGGTCTCCCCGGCCTGCTGAGGCTGCCTGTGGCCTCAGAGTTCTGATTCTGAGCCTCAGGAAGTCACCCTTCCCAGAGGCAAGGAGCATACCAGTCGTTGTTTTGTGTGGGACGCCGCACCCTGCCGTCCTCCCAGCAGGGCACGGGCTGGGTCCTTCTATCAGAGCATCGCCTCTCACCTCCATCTCTGCTCATGCACCCTTCATCCTCCTTCTGTTGCCCCTCCCTGCCAAATTCTGCCCTAATGCAGCCCCTCAGTGTTACTCTGAAACCAGGACGAGGAAGTCCCTGGCAGCTCCAGCCTCTGTCAGGCTCAGGGCTGCAGGGCCCACACAGCACGTGTGTGTGTCTCATCCTCACCCTCTGTTTTCAGCAGCTCCATCCATGGGGCAGGCCAGTCGCCATTCACCAGCTGCAGGGAGTGCCGCCACATGGGGAGCTGGGGGTAGGAGTGGGGAAGGGGACCGAAACTCGGCTGGATCTGGGACAGGTTGAAGAGTGTCCTGGGCAGGGCTGGGGGGAGAGGCCTCTGGGGCCTGAGCAGCCATGGCTGAGCTGTGTCCCCCCCTTCCTCCCTCCCTCTCCCCCACCCTGTGCCACCCTCTTGCCCATCACTGCACTGAATCCTCTGCTTCCCCCTTCCTGGTCTGAGGTCCCACCACCCTCTTTCCCTGGTCTCCACGTCTTCTGCTTGGGCCATACCTCTTCTTGCTTTATTCCTCCTGCTTCCCTGCTGCCCTTCTCAATCTTTTCTGGATGTCCCATTCACCCGCCGTGTGTCTCCCGTCCCCTGATCTTCCCTCCCCCTCTGTACCCCCTGGCCCCTCTGTGCTCCGCCTCTGGCTGGCACCCCACCTTCGCATGCCTCTTCTTCCCCACCTGCCAGCCCTCCCTTTGACTCTTTCCCCACCCCCTCCCCTCCTGCCCCTGCTCCTCGCTCCCGACCCCTCTCTTCTCTCTCTCTTCTCTAGGGGGTCCCAGGAGATGCTGGGATGTCGATCATCGGTCCCCGTGGCCCCCCTGTAAGTGGTTTTTGCTTTTCTTGGGGGTGGGGAAAGAGTCAAAGGGAGGGCTGGCAGGTGGGGAAGAAGAGGCATGCGAAGGTGGGGTGCCAGCCAGAGGCGGAGCACAGAGGGGCCAGGGGGTACAGAGGGGGAGGGAAGATCAGGGGACGGGAGACACACGGCGGGTGAATGGGACATCCAGAAAAGATTGAGAAGGGCAGCAGGGAAGCAGGAGGAATAAAGCAAGAAGAGGTATGGCCCAAGCAGAAGACGTGTGGACCAGGGAAAGAGGGTGGTGGGACCTCAGACCAGGAAGGGGGAAGCAGAGGATTCAGTGCAGTGATGGGCAAGAGGGTGGCACAGGGTGGGGGAGAGGCCTCTGGGGCCTGAGCAGCCATGGCTGAGCTGTGTCCCCCCCTTCCTCCCTCCCTCTCCCCCACCCTGTGCCACCCTCTTGCCCATCACTGCACTGAATCCTCTGCTTCCCCCTTCCTGGTCTGAGGTCCCACCACCCTCTTTCCCTGGTCTCCACGTCTTCTGCTTGGGCCATACCTCTTCTTGCTTTATTCCTCCTGCTTCCCTGCTGCCCTTCTCAATCTTTTCTGGATGTCCCATTCACCCGCCGTGTGTCTCCCGTCCCCTGATCTTCCCTCCCCCTCTGTACCCCCGGCCCCTCTGTGCTCCGCCTCCGGCTGGCACCCCACCTTCGCCTGCCTCTTCTTCCCCACCTGCCAGCCCTCCCTTTGACTCTTTCCCCACCCCCTCCCCTCCTGCCCCTGCTCCTCGCTCCCGACCCCTCTCTTCTCTCTCTCTTCTCTAGGGGGTCCCAGGAGATGCTGGGATGTCGATCATCGGTCCCCGTGGCCCCCCTGTAAGTGGTTTTTGCTTTTCTTGGGGGTGGGCGGGATGGGCGAGTCACTGAAAAGGGCTTGGGGTGGAAGCTTGGCCTCTGGGTGTGGTGGACACCACATGTGATGTGGTGGCCAGGCTGGGCCTCAGTGCTATGTTGATGTTAACGAGAGTGGCCTGACTAAATATACCTAAATTACAGCCTGTTGGGAGGGTGTGCAAGGGCCTACCCTCTAGCCACGAAGCTGCAGCAGCTGCAAGGTGGCCCTGCTGTCTACAGGCAGAGGGAAGCAAGTGCCCACTCCCATCTAGAGGGGCTGCTCCCACTTTCCAGGGGACAAGCCATATTCCCAGAAGCCCGTGGAGCAAATACCCGTGAGGTCCAGACTTCCTGGTCTGACACCCACCCCCGGTCCTGGCCGATGCCAGATCCACCACTGACCCTCAAAAGCTCCTTTTGTGCTCAGCCTGGGAGGAACTATGTCTTAGTTCCTCCTCCCCATGGCTGGGGGTCTTGGGAAAATCAGAGATGATTCCATTCAGATATGCTTCTTAGGGACTGGAAGGGTGGCGTGGGTGGTGATGGGGGAAGACACTGTGACTATGGGAAGGAGGACTGGCTGTTTTTCTCAAAGAGTGCCTGAACCATGGGGCTTCAAAAAAATCACCGAATGTCAGCATGGAAAGGAGCTCAGCAGTGGTCTAGTGTAGCCCTCTGAGAAGGGGAAACTGAGGTCCAGAGAGGGGGAAGGATTTGGCCAGGCAGGATCAGAACCCAGGGCCTCTGGCATTCAGGGCTTCCACGAGGGCAACAGGCCACCATTGCAATGTTTTGCTATGTGCTGTTCCTGACCTGCTATTTACAACAAGAGAGTGAAGGGAGCTGTACCTTCCCTTCAGGTAACAGCTTCCGGGAGGCTGAGGCTAGCCCAATGGATGGATGAAGCTCTGCCTGCCATTCTTTTCCTTCAGTGGAGAGAGCCAATGGGAAGCCACAGTCTTAGACTGCCCACGCTCTAAGGAGAGGGATCAGAGAGCAAATTGCTAAGTCTGATGGAGGGAGTCGTGATGAGCTAGCCAGGGAGGGCCTACGGTGAGAACTGAGAAGCGGAGCCAATCTCCCTGCTTGAAGACTGGGGAAGGTCATACAGGAGAGCCAAAGGTTTGCAGGCAGGTTGGGGTCTGGGCTGGAGTCAGGGCTAGAAGGGTCCTGGGCCATGTAGACACACCCTCTCGGCAAGGCGCCCTCTAGCCCAGACCACAAGGATAATAATGCTAAGGGCTGACACGCGGCACTTGTTTTGGGGCAGGCAGTCTCCTAAGACCATTCCATGTAGTAACTCAATCTTCACAGGAGTCCCGCAGGCAGCTACTATTTCCATCTCTATTTTATAGAGGAGAAAAGCGAGGTGCAGAGAAGTTCAGTAACTGGCCCAAGGTCAGACACTGGAATGTGGTCACGCTGGGATTTGATCTCTCAGGCGGGATGCGCGGCTCAGAGTCTGCACTCAGAGCCCTGCTGCTGTAGCAGCCCACGGAGAGCGGGGTAGGGTCCCCTGTGACTCTAGGCTCACATGGCCACAGCTTACACGGGCCGGAAGCCTCTTTGTGTATTAGGGGAGCCACGGCGTGGATGCCTTGAGCCCAGCTCTCCCTGACAAAGGTGGTGCCCAGTCAGGGGGCGACCAGGATATGGGAAGGTTACAGAGAAGGACAGACCTCCAGATTATAATGGCAAGGACCGTGTCTGGGGTGAGCCTATTAGGAGGACAGGGATGGCCACCATCTGTCTGCCTGCTGGTCCGACCACAGACATCCCACTGAGTCTACCGAGTTGTTGCTGTAACATTCTCTGAGCAGCTCTTTCAGCAGCATCTTGTCAACAGGCCGCCTAAAAGTTGTAGAAAAGGCCTCTTTCCTACAACTTCTGGAGCACGTGCTCGGGGCAGTGGTCTGCCGCAGCTCCCCTGGCTTCCAGCCCCGTGTCATAAGCCTAATCAGGAGCACGACTCCCGTGTTGGATTTGACTCCAATGGTGAAAGTACCTCTGCTCAGGTAACAGTGATGACTTCTGTCTCCTGGGCACCTAGCCCCCTCCCGGAGCTTTCCCACGTGCCAGTCTCCTTCCTCTCTCCCGACGAAGCTGGGAGGCAGGCCCGCCAGTCCATTTCACAGACATAGAAACAGTTTTGTAGCCCGCCTGCGGTCCCCTCACCAGTCAGTGCTGGAGTCTGGGTCAGGCCCCATCAGTTGCATTCCACAGGCAGCACTCCTTCCCGACGCTGCCTTCCATGTGTTAAGCTCTCCTGTTCAACAGATTTTTACCTTAAGGAGGAAAAATGGTTCTCCTTATTGGTGCTGTGTGGTGCTAGATGAGGCACAAGGAAGCTTGACCAAGCCTGGTGCCCTCTGATTTTGGCCTGTGTGGGTGATGGCAGGGGCCATCCCTGCTGAGTCCTCACTAGACACCAGGGCAACCCCATCGGCTCGTTTCCTGAAGTTACCTGGAGTTGATGAGAGCAGGGCAGGGGAAGACCAAGGGGTCATTTGTCATTAAGAGGTAGAGGTCAAGTGGGCAAGCCCTCTGGCAGGCGCTGATGGGACTACGTGGCTTTACACTTGGCCCGGAAGGGCCCCACATACATGCTGCGGACAGACCAGCCTTGCTGCTCTTGGGGGCCACCTGCCTCTTCTCTTAGAGTTTCATACGTGGTCTGACCAAAAGGAGAACCATCCAGGCACTTCTGGGAAGGATGGTTCACATTGTAATGGAGCAAGATGCTGGAGTGGTTGTCCCATTAAACCAAGGGGGAGGCTGGGGCCTCGAGAGGCTGGCTGGCCCAACGGGCACTGGAAAGGCCATCTGCCAGGGTAGGGAACGCCCCCCATCTCAAAGGGAGCTCAAGCCCTCCCTGAGGCCCCCAGCTTCTCTTCAGGGGCCAGGGGGAGCTCCCTGAGCTTGCAGCCCTCATTCACCAGGAGATACCCCCATCAGGTCAATACACATGTTGAGTGTTTCTTGGTTTACTTATTTCATTAATGTTTGTTAGGCACCTTCTGCGTGCTAGGTACTGGGAGACGAGGAAAACCTGACTGCAACCTGCTTGCCTCTTGGCAAAGAGACCAGCAATGCCATAGTGATTACAATGGCAGCAGTCAGTGCTTGGCCTGGGGCAGTGAGGGAGCTGTGGGGACAGGAGGAGGCACCGGACCTGGGGAAGAGGCAGGCACGGAAGGCTTCTGGGAGGAAGGCATAACTAAATTGTGATCAAGGATGAGCAGAAGTGACTCAGGTGCCAGGCTCGGGCGAGCACTGATTCTCCAAGGCAGGAAGGCTTCCTATAAACTACCGGACAAATGGGGAAGTTCTTTACAGAGCCCAGCAGGGGTGAGACTGGCGAGGTACCAAGGATCTGATCGTGAAGGACCCGGACGCAACGTTCAGGAGTCCGGACTTTCTCCTGAGGGCAGTGGAGAGCCCTTGGGTTATGTTCAGCGGAGGAGGGACAAGATCAGATTGGCAGTTTTAAAAGGTCTCCTGACTGCCCTGCCCCAACGTGGAGAATGTACAGAAGAGGCTGCTGGCAGGGGCCTGGCTGGAAGGCACCTGCAATAATCAAGACGTGGCCTGAGCTGGTCGCCCTGGCTCTCACACCGCTCCCAACTTTGTGTTGAATGAAATCACAATTGTAGCTTAAAATCGGCCATGGTGGGAATATTTACACCACAGAAATTGGCAAATGCTGTACACAGCAGGACTCTCCTTCCTGCTCACCCCTACCCCAGCCAGTGTTCCACACTTCACAGCACAGAGTCTTACGTGAAAGCCAGCACTGACTTGGAGAGAGGGAGGTGAAGTGAGGCAGGCTCTGGAAAGATACACGACTGAGCCTCTCTCTGGAGTCAGACAGAAGAGAAGGGGAGGTTTCCAGTAGGCTCGCTCCGACCAGAACATTCTGTCTGTCTGTGTTGCATTATCCTGCACCAGTTGCAGGTAGGAAGAAGGCAGGGAAGAGTAGCCGGATACGGGGTTGACTTCCAAACAGCAGGGGTCCGCAAGGCTCCCTCCCCACCCTAGCTTTGAGTTAAGGGAAGAGACTTCAGAGAGCAATGTAATGCTAGTTTCCCTTGTTCTGCTTTAGAAGGATATAACACTAATCTACAAATCTATAATCCATCATTTTAATACGATCTTAATTGAAGTGAACTTGAAAAAAATGTTTGTGAGGATGCCAGGAAAGTTCTGAAAAATAGTGTAAGGGGAATAGTGACGAGGGGACCAGTTTTTCTATTTATCATCATGTGTCATAAAAACAGAGAAATTATATCGGCGCATAAAACAGAATGGGGAGGCCAGAAACACAGCCAAATGCATCCTGGAAATTGGTCTGTGATAAAGGCTCGATTTCACAATAAAAAGAGAAAACTAGATTGATGAATATCTACCTCGGTTGTTATATCAGAATAAATTTCAAATACGTAAAATACTTTAGATGTAAAACACAAAACCCTAAAATACAAGAACAAAGCATGAGCACACATTTTATATTTTTTAACTTGGGAAGGCCCTTAAAACCCAGAAGCCACAGGGAAAGATTGAATAAATGTAAAACTTCCACATGGCACAAAATACATCACCAACAAGACAGCCAGCTGGACAGAATGTCTGCAACACACACGAGTATCCAAGACTTACTGTGCTCGACAAAAAGCTTTACTCAAATCAATAGGAAAAAGACAAACAACAGAGGAGAAAATATCGCTAAAGGATACAAACAGGCTGTCCACAAATAAATAGGACTGGCAATAAACATTGGAAAGGATGTCTGACCTCAGCATAGAATTTGTTGTAAATTAAAACCCAGTTCCAAGCCTCTCCAAGGGCCTTACCCAGGCCCAAACTCTCCAGAACGTGCAGTCCGAGTTTCCATTTGGTCAGTGACAACATTCTTCCCAAGATCCCTGAAAAAGCCTTGGTTAGCCCTGCTTTTGGCTTTTAGTTGGAGAGATGCCTCCTGCTACCAGGGCCGGCTCTGTAATTAGCAAACCGTGCGATTATCTTCACCATGTAAACATTAGCCTGAGTGGGACTTGAAGACGCTTCTTGGAATCCTCTCCTCCTGACCTTTCCTTCAGGCATCTCAGCATTCGGAAGAGTCGAAAGTTTACAGTGGCAGGTTGCAGAGGTTACATTGCACTGTTTCCGGGTTTTCTCCTTGGGGCTATTTTTAGCATCTCTTATCCTCGACAGGAGAGAAGCTGGGGGCCCTTCTGATATGTGAGCGGCATCTCTTCCCTCTGGCCCTTTCGGATGCTTGCCACAAGCCCATCCTGAGCCTGCAGCATGCTCCCCGCCTGGCCAGTGCGCCCACCCTGCCAGCAGGGTCCACATCTCAGCCAGCCGTGTCCCTTGAGCACTTGCGTTCACAGCAGATGGATCCAGGGAAATCTTCCTCTGGTTAGGGCCTCATTTGGAAACTATTACTTGGCAAGGACAAGCCTCCTTGGGTCCTAAGAGATACCAGGCTCAAAAGCAATCCTGCTTTGTTTTGGGGGCTTTTAGGTTCTGTTCAACCCAACAAACATCTGGTGATGGCAGCTACCACTTCAAAGGGCTTTGCAAGCACAGCGGAATGTAATTCAGTGATCCTAGGGGCCTATACGCTTATCCCCATCCTCTAGATGAGGCAGTTGAGGCAGAGAGAGGCTAGGTAACTTGCCCAGAGTCACAGAACCATTGTTGGCGGATGCAGCCAGATTGCAAAGCCCAAGTTTGGGAAGAGACTGGGCCGTCTCCGGCCAGGGGGCACCCCAAGCTGAGAGCTGAAGATGGGACTGGTGTGGTGATTCTGGGGAAAGGCGCCTGAGCCAGTGTGCCTGGGCAAAGAGTGTGTGGGAAGATGAGGCGGGAAAGGGCCTAAAACCATGGATGGGGACGCGGTTGAGGATGACCGTGAATGACGTGTGAGTAAAAGAGCCAGTACTGGCTCTGGAGAAGGAAAGTGACAGGACTCACACTTCTTAGCTCTCCGTCCCCCCGACCTCCTGCTCAGCCCTCCCCAGCCCTGGATCTGCAGGGCTTCGTGCTGCTTCCAACCCGAGGGTGTCTCTTTTGCCTTAAATATTGACCATAAGCCAGTGAACCTGCTTATAGTCCACAACCTGAACACCTTATATGTGGCCCTTTGCCCACCCAGGAAAATGGGCATGAATTGCTCTGTGTCCCACAAAGATGGGGGGATCCCAAAATTGCCCAACTCGGAGAGGCCTGCTGAGAGGAAAGCGAGCAACTTCATTCTGACCCACAAACACACATCTCGAAGGTCCAATTTTCGTAGCCACTTTTACCCAAACTATCCCTAGATAAGTCGCCGTGAGTGATGGCTGTGTGAGTAAAAACCGCAGTTCAGGAGTTCAGTGCGCTGCAGGCTGCATCCCCAACGTCCTCGCTGTCCATCACCTGTTCACATGCCGAGGTTCAGGAGTGTCCACAGAAGCAAGGAGCTCTGAGGGGCTTCTTCCCAGCAAGGCCCGAAGGATGTTGGCCATCTCCTTTCCCCTCCCCCACCGCCAGTCGGGGAGGACATGTGCTATGCTCCACCTCCATCTTCATCCTCCCTCAGGGCCAGCGCACGCTGGGGAGGGTCTGTCCTGGATGGTCACAGAGGAGTGGGAGGGGGGCCAGGCCCCTCTGGGAGCAAAGGTGGACCAGGGCACTAAGGGGTAGTTTCAGCCCCTCCACACCCTCCTCACTCCTCTGCGTTCTTTTCAGGGTCAGCCGGGCACCCGAGGTTTTCCTGGATTTCCGGTAAGTGGAGAGCTGTCTTGACCCCTGGGCCTGGAGGGGTTAAACTTCAAACAGGGCCAGTTCTGAGGCTGCTCTTGCCCTTCCAAGCCCCGGTCAGTAAGGACCCTCTCCCAAGAATCTTTCATGGGAAGGAGAGGAGCTCAGTGCTCGGGGAGATCGGTGTGGAAATAAAGGGGCAGAAGGACAGTGAAGTCACAGGCTGGTAAAATTTGGTAGGACCCTGGGATGCGGAGCAGATGACTCACACGTCTCAATATAAAGGGGAGCTCCACCGGCCTTCAGAGGAGCTCCGCCTGGAGGGGGCAGGGGGTGGCTGGGAGGTGGCTGTCTGGGTGTCCTGGGAGCCCAAGGCAGGCTCTAAGAGGGAGGGCAGAGGAGCAGCTGGGCTTTTTCCCACAGGCCTCGGTGCTGGCCAGCCCTGATTTCTAGGAATACACTGTCCACTCTCCACCCAGGGTGAGGCCGAGGCCTGTGACAGCCCCCATCGGGTCCTCCTCTGTTTGGGGCATCTCAGAGACGGCATCTCCCTCACTCCTCACAAGGACCCTTTGAGGAAGGTCTATGATTCTCATCCCCATTTTAGGGTGGGAAACTGGCTTATCATGATCACACAACCAGCAGACACTTGAACCCCAGCTGTTGGAGACTCACAGCCCCAGGCTGCCTCTGCGGCAGGAGACCTGAGGGGCTCAGCCTTTATATCTCTCTTCTTTCTGCTTTCAGGGTCCCATTGGGCTAGATGGAAAACCGGTGAGTACACTACTGGGCTGGGATTCCACCCTCTCACTTGGGCCAGGTCACTAACTTGGGGTCTCTCAGCGCTTTTGCAAGACCCCATGTCCTTGGAAGAAGCTTTAGGTAGAATGACCATTTTGGGGGCCGAAAGTTGTAGCCAGTGGGAAGGGTGGCAGGGCCGTCAGAGTGGGTTGCCCTGACCCCAGTGGGCCTCTGTGGGGCACACACCCACTGCCCCCAAGATGGGCCTTCAATGTCTGGGGCAAGAGCCATGCTAGGACCAGGCAATGCTGGGGCGCTCCCGGAAGGCAGCCGGGTAGGGAGGACTCCACAGCCAATTCCAAACGGAGCCCGGGCACTCTCCCCCGCTGCTGCTCCTGTGCCTCCGGTTCTCCCGGAGTCTCCCGTCCCAGTTAAGACCCTACATACATGTCCCCGTCTGTATGGAGGCTGCTTCCCCACCCTGAAGAACTCCTCTCTTTGTTCATTTCAATTCTTCCAACTTGGCCCCAGACACAAATGTTTGTGGGGGAAAGGAGACCCCTCTCCACTCTTGGGAAGGAATGAGCTGGCGGGAGAGCTCAACCTTCCAGTGTGCTCAGAGCTGCCCCCTCAATGGGAAGTGGTGAGTGCTGCGTCCAGTCCCACCTGCTCTTTTCTCCCCTGAACAGCTGACGTCCTTTTAGATGAGAGGTCCAGCCACTACCTGGTCACCCCTCTCTGCAAGCCAGAGTAAGCACAGCGAGTCGGCTGTGGTGATCACGTCTCACAGGACCTGGTGGCGGAGGCAGGGGCCACACGTGGCCGTGCAGGGGACCCCCAGCTTGCACACAGTATGCCTGGCACTCACGCTGTTTTCCTTCCAGGGCTACCCCGGACCAAAAGGGGAGATGGTAAGACCCTAGCTTTCCTGTCTTCCCTCGAGGGGTGGGGGATCCGCTTGGACCACTTGGGCCACAGCCAAGCACCGCCCAGCAAATGGGCCCAGCAGGGGCAGCGGGAGTAGCTGCCCCACAAGCACTCCCCAGCTGTGTGCAATGCATGCTCCTAGGTTCTCACACCGAGGAAAGGAGGAGAGGTGGGCAGGGGAGCTTCTCCACATGAAAAACGAGGCCAGGGGGTCCAGAGAGAATTCACACTTGGCCAGTGTCACACGGAGTCAGAGGCTAGCGCTCCCTCAGGGATGCACTCACATCTAGCACCCACACTGGGGGCGGTAGGGAGCCCATCCAGCACTCTGTCCTTGGCCTGGATTCCTCATGCTCATCCTCCTCTGGGCTGTCCCAGGACTCCAGGTGACGCTGTCCCACCGGGCACAAAGCAGCCTTGGAGAAGCAGACCAGCCTCCATCTTTCTCTAGCCCCTTCTGCCTCTGCAGAACCTTTGGAGGAATTTCCTCTCTCTGCAGTCTTCCCCCGGGGCCACTTCTTCCAGAAGGGGAAGGTCTGCCTTTGTCAGGGACTAGCTACTCCAGGGGAGGGGCCCATTCTCAGAGCGACTCAGGGGCCTTTTAAGAGCAGGTAGAAGCCCTGGCTGGTGTAGCTCAGTGGATTGAGTGCAGGCCTGTGAACCAAAGGATCATGGTTCTACTCCCAGTCAGGGCACTTGCCTGGGTTGCAGGCCAGTTCCCAGCAGGGGACACACGAGAGGCAACCATACATTGATATTTCTCTTCCTCTCTCCTTCCCTTCCCCTCTAAAGATAAATAAATAAAATCTTAAAAAAAAAAAAAAAAGAGCAGGTAGGCCAACCCTGGCTGGGATGCGGTCCTGCCTCCCAGGTGGGTCACATCACACATTGTGAGCAGCTACCTTCTGCGGGCAGGCCCGGTTTGTGCCAGGTGTGACAGGAACATAGCAGGCTCCTGTCTCCCTGTCCAGCCAGGCTCAAAGTGCTAGGTAAGACACTGAGACAATGCCCGGGCATGGGGGGCCAGAGCCCTGCCCGCTGAGGGAGCCAAATAATGGCTTGCCAGGGGACCCTTGGTGACTCAGCTCCCTCAGGACCTCAGCATGGCCGTTTGACGCAGACTCCGCCAACACTTACGAAGGCTTTCTGTCTGCTGGGCATGGAGCTAAGCGCTGTGCATAGATGAGCTTGCACTCAGCATGGCCCCGTACTCTGGGTCCCGTTGGTATCCCCTTTGACAGCTGTGGAGATTAAAGCTCAGAGAGACTGAGTCATTTGCCTAAAGTCACCTAGCTAGGGGGCATCCAAAACAGGATCCAAACTATCCTTGAATTCCTCCCCTCCACATGTTATTGCCTTGTTCTCTCCTGAATTCCCTCTCTCCTTCCCTGTCCCCGTGCCTCCTTCCTGCCTTTGACACATTTTTGTGGGGTAGCTACAGTGTGCTGGCACTGTGCCAGGTGCTAGGGATCTAGACAGGAATAAGGAAGACACCATCCTTGCCATCCCATAGCTCTCAGTGTAGTGGGGGAGACATACATTTAAATAATCATGCATATAATTAGCAAGTCGCCTTCGTAATCAGTGCTATGAAAGGGCAGTGCTTGTTGCCCCGAGAAATCTCAGTGTAACAGCACCTCACCCAGGCTGAGGGTCAGAGACGCGTTCCTGAGAATGAGAGTTGAACTGGAGTCTGAGGGATGGGGATTTAACTAAGAGAAAATGGGATGGGAGGGACATGGAAGAACAACTTGTGCAAAGGCCCTGAGGCAGGAAAGTCCTCCAAATACCCACAGAACAGAAAGAAAGGCGGTGAGGCAGTAGAGATAGTGGGTGGAAGAGCCGGTGTTGGAATCCAGGTCCCCAGCCAGCTTTCCTCTCCATCCCAACAAATAGATTGCAAATGTGTTTCTCGTTGCCCCTACCCTGTTCCTAAATATGTTGTGCCCGTGCTTGAAGTAATGTAGACCAAGGCAGGAATAAAATTCCATGTTATCATCGTGGTAGAAACATAAGGGGCTTGGATGCCAGGAGTTTGGGGCACTCCCTTCCTGGAGGCTCGATGCTGCCACATTTAGTCTTGGCACTTCGCAGGTAGTGATGATGGTTACCAATTGCACGGTTCTGTAATCCTCATAATGACTTGTTATTCCCACCACACGAAAGGTGAGAGTGAGGCATAGAGTGTTTGAGTGCACGTATTGCCCAAGGCTACCACACAGCTCCTAGAGCTGGATTGGGAGCCAAGGGCTGAGATCTTATCCCTCACCACACTTCCTTTCTGCTGCCAGGGCCTTTTGTCGTGAAAGAAAGGACCCTTCCTCTGTGGGGGTCCTCTTCCTGTAGCCCCTCTGCCCCACCCCACTTAACCACCCACGAGTCTCCCATCTGTTAGGGGTCAGAGCTAATTCAAGGGAAGGGTGGGGCCGTCCCGCGTCTCCTGAGTCCACTCAGTATGGTAGATCCCCTATCTGCCTCATGGTCATCCATCAAAGCCGGACAGGCTACAGAGCTATTAGACTCCTGTTTGGCTTGGCACGGGGGCCCCCGAGCTATTAATTCAACACACTGTCTGGTGTAATTATCTTGGCCTGCTTATCATCTGTCTGTCTCCTACTCTCTTCTCTCCCCAGATGGTGTTTCCTCTGCTAGGCATCCAACATGGGGGGCTGGGGCTCACCCTCATGTGCTAAACCCATGTCCTTACCTGTCAAAAGGGGGTTATCTCTGTCCCACCCACCTCACAGGATCCCTGAGAACTTGATGTAAGATGAGGACAGGATCGGGGTCCTACAAGTGCTGTGAAGGAGAGTGGGAACTCTCCACCCACAACTTAGCCCACCAACTACAGGGCTGCCCTAAGGGTGGGAAGAGTTCATCCACGCGAGTGCTTAGAACCGGGCCTGGCACACCAGAAGCAGGACAAGCTCCTTAGCCAGCACGTCACCCGTGACCTGCCTTAATACAGGGGCAACTGCTTTTCAGCTAGCGATAATTGTTGCCATGTGTTATTGAGCCTTGAAATACTGAAAAGGGACTTGAAATCCAGGTTTTTGTTGTGGCAATTAAATGAAATAAAATTGTGTAATACCTTTGAGGACCAGAATCATCCCACCCGCCACCATTCTGGATGCCCGGACTCATTCCTGCAAGTCTGTGTTGTCCGGGCTTTTGTTGATTTCTTGGCCCCTGGCCCGCCCGCCCTCATCTAGCTCCTTTCTCTGCCTGAGAGAGTGCGGCCTGTTCACCCGCAGTCTCGCACCAGATGTATCATATTCTGCTGAATTTGATGCTAAACACTTGGTCAGCCATATGGATTGGGGTGCTATATGGATTGTCCCAAAGGTCACTTCTCTCCTCTCATGAATCTCCTGGGACTTTCCCAGTTGGGTGGTCTGTCCTGTTGGCCACTCATTGTCCAGAGAAGGCTCATGTCCAACTCAGAAGGATTGTCCTGCAGATCCTGAGTTCTCCAAGCTCCAAAGAGACAGGTCCAGTAGGTGGCTCCTCACATGTCCTCAGGAGGGTGGCTGGGAGGGACCTCAGGCCCTAATGGCTAGGGCACTGCCTGTGGTTCTAGCCAAGTCTAGAAGCTCAAGCCCTGTCTCCCAATGTCCAGCCCAGTTCAGAGAATATGGCAGAATGGACCCTATGGTTAGACAAACCCGGGGCTCACGTCCCAATGTCACCCCTTGCTGAGTCTTGTCTCCCTCACCTTGTCTGCAAGGCGGAGCTGACCTGAGCACCTTTCTTACCGGCCAAGGCAGGTGTGAGCTCAGCATGTACTGAACCTCAGCCTCAGAGTGGGTCCTCAAAACAGGAAGTGCTTGTCCTCCCCCACTCACTCCACACCAGCCAGGAGGCCTCCCTCACGGGGCCTCGGCTCAGGCTCCTGAGAGCCAGCTGGACCCTGTGTCCTCCTCAGAGAACATGAGTCCACCCTGAACTCAGGCTCCTTTCTCAGCCCTGTAAATTTGACAAGACATCCTGGAAGGAAATCCCACAATCTCTTATGTTCCTCCAAGGGGCCCAAGACATGACTTAAGTCACATTAACTTCCTGCTTCCTCTCTTTCACCAAAGACATCTCCAAAGCCACGAGGAGATAGATGGGTGTGAGTGAGGCAGGCCGTCCACAGAGGCGGGGCCCCACCTGGCATGTAAATGCAGGCCCTTCCTAGCCGGGGCCCATAACAGGATGGTGGGTGGAGGAATGAGCAAAGGATGGCGTCTGTTCTTCATCACGGCCAGGCGCTTGGGGACAGGGCACAGCTAGTAATGTCTGCTGACGTGAAGAAGCTGAGACATGTACAGACCATACCCCTGGAACATCTCAGGCTCGGGAAGACCAGGTGTGGGTGGCGGAGCCCAGCCTTAGCAACTCCAGGCGTTCAAAAAGCACTTGGAAGCCCGGCTTCCAGCCCAACCCCTGCCTAGGCCCCCGTCTCTGATCGGCCTGCCTTCTTGTACACCCACTGACTTGTGTGCGTTTCCTCCCCACAGGGCCTGACGGGTCCCCGAGGACAGCCGGTTGGTACCTCACCCTGATCCGCGCCAGAGAGGTTTGGGGCTGCTGTGTTTTTAGCTTTAGTTTCTAACGCTCTCATTTCCATCTCTTCGTAGGGACCTCAAGGAGAAAAAGGAGAAAAGGTAGGCCCGATAGTGGTTTTCTAGAAGTTTCATCTCAGGTAGAGCACATTTTGTTAGAAAAACAGGTGGAAAGGAGTCCAGAGTGGTAATGCTCAAACTTCAGTTCTTATCAGCAGAGCTGTGGAGTCCCCCATGGTGCCCGGGGTGTGTCGGAGAGGAAGGGGAAGCTGCTCTGGCTCGTGTTCTGTTCTTGCGGTAGACGGGTCAGGGACGGGGTGAACACCCCGATGTCCTGCCCTCCTCAGCCTTTTTCGCAGCCCCTCCCACCTGCCACCCCCGAGTCTTTCCTGACCCCACTCCATGGGCCTCTAGGATTTTGAGGTGTCACTGGTAAACCACGAGGGGCCCCCTTCTTAGCCCCCATTCTCTGTATCTTTGAATTTCTAATGGAGATTCTGGCAGGGCTTGCCCAGGTAGATGGGGCACCCCAGGGATCTGGCACCCCCAGCTCAGAGAGGGCGTCTCTGGGGGCCATATGCCAGGCATGGAGCGTGACTCCTGGCTGTGTGGTCATGGCAGCGGAGCACAGCACAGAGCCCTGCCCAGGCTCCATCCAGGCAGTCCTCGGGAGGTTCTCCGTGCTGCCAGCCAGGGTTGGAGAAGGAAATCAGTTCTCCGGCCTCTGGTTCCGGACCAGAGGGGGGCTGGTGGGGTGACAAATGTACATGGTATGTCCCCAAGTTCTGAGGGTGCCCCTGACGGACAGCCCACCAACAGCTGACTAACACCCCTTCTTTCCTTTTCTTGTCCAGGGTCAGTGTGGAGAGTACCCACACCGGGTAAGTGAACCTCTAAAACTGACCCATCCTGGGGTACAACCCCTGCCCAGCTCAGCCTCATCTCACTGGAGCTCCCAGCACCTACAGAGCTCAGGAGCAGGAGCACACAGCCCCCTCTGCGCTCGGCAGCCAGACCAGGGGCTGTGGGGTGGCGGTATGGGTGCTGGGCCTGGGGGCGTGCCTTGGGGTCAGTCTGTGTGTTTGTGCAGAGCCAGTCTCCGGCACTCGTGTTCACCCTCGGTTCGTGCCCGTGCCTCTGCCCTGCACTGTCTGGGCCGAGAGTCTCCCAGCAGGTGTGCGTGTGGGACTTCGAGCACCGGCTACTTCTCTGCACATCGCCTTCTCTGCAGGGCCGGGTGGCTTATGCGAGTGTACGTGTCAGAATCCCTACCTCGTGTGTGTGTGTGGCTGTGTGTGTGTGTGAGACAGTGTGTGCACGTTTGGCTGCCTTCCCTGGCTGATTGAGAGGGACTTTTGGGTTAGTCATCATTTCTAATGACCCAGCCTCGATGGTAGGGGTTAACTGGGGGCGGATAGTATCAAGTGAAGGGTGAAGACTCTGCTTTGTTCCTTGAAGGATAGAGGACACTTCTCAGACAGGGCTAAGATGGTCTCCCACTCCCTCCAGCCGCCCTCCCAGCTGCTTCCTTTCCCTGGCTCCACCCCCGGGTGCAAGCCCACAGCCTGCTGGCACCCTGTGAGGAGCCCACAAACGGTGCCCCAACGGCACAGACGTTCTTGAGACAGGAAGGGCTGAGGTGCGCGCTCCTTCCTCCAGTGAGAGGCGCAGTGAGTAGGAACCTGGAAAATGCCCCTCATTTTGTGGATCGGCCTTGCCACTCTCAGACCTGGGCATCTAAAGACGCCCCTCCCCCTTTCATGGACTTCACTGTGCCCAGAAACACACCCATGGTGTGGCCCACTGGCCACCCACCCTGGCCAGGCAGGGGGATGAAGCAGTGGAGACAAGCCAGGCTCAGAGTCCCCAGGTTCTGGAAAGCCACCAGGAGGGCCTTGCTGCAGGATCCTGCCAATCAGACTCTGATCCCTGGGTTCCTGGGTCAGGGAGAGGCCTCAGGGAGTCTTGACCATGAGTAGCTGGATTGGCATTGAAGCCAGGGCTGGGCCGGGCCCGGGCAGGGGGCACAGGCCGGCAGCAGCGCAGACAGAGCCAGCCTGTCAGTGGCACGTGCTCCAGGGACGTAGGAGCCCTGGTGTTCCGGCCAGCCCAATCCTGATGCAATAATAGAAGGTCAGCTGTGTTTATTTGAAACGATGGGCTCACAGGATTGTTACGTTGCCCGAAAGAAAGGCAGCTTCCCCCAGCGCAAAAGATAACACAACCGCAGACGCTCTGGCAGTGTCGTCAGTCCTGAGCAAATGGAGGAGCATGAGGGAAGGAGAGGGCCCTCTGCCTCTAAGCCCAACATAAGAAGAGGGAGAGGGAGGGGTAAGAAGGCTCCAGAAGCACCTTTGCCACAGGATGCAGCAAAACACGGCATTGTGACCGTGGCAGTGTGGGTCAAGCAGGGGTGAGAGCGGGTTTGGGGACCCAGCTGGGGGGCAGGACAAGGCAGCTGGCACTTGCTGTTTATTTGGAAGTGAATAAGGAAGCAGGGGGCTTCTAGCACAAGTGATCTATTGGCTTTCTGGGGGGTTTGCGGGCATGGTGGGATGGCAGGCCTCTAGGTTTACAAGATGCTGAGAGAGCCAGGCTGGTCCCTGTGTCTGCTGCAGCCTGCGGCACCTCCAGGGAGGGAGGAAGGGGTGGGGGTGAAGTCCCCTGGGGCAGGCAAGGGAGCTGGTGCCTGTGGCCCTGGTACTTACTCTCCCCTTTGCCCTGTCTCACCACCTCCACTCCCTCTCCCGCACCAGGAGTACCTAAGTAGCAGCACGCTAGCAGCCCTGCACTCCAACCAGGTCATTACCCTGAAGGTTTGTAGGCCCTGTTCTGGAAGGCCTCAAGCTGCTCTGTGGAGAGGCTCCCTGGACACAGGGCCCAACATTGCACATCCTCTCGCCCCTAGTGGGAGGGGGCGGGGCTCTCTGAGCAGCAGCTGCAGGCACAGGCAGCAGTGACCTAGAAAGACTATGATTGGACCCCTAAGTCCCCAGCTGGGCACATTCTCAGCCCAGGTGGCCCCTGGTCCTTAACACTCATCCCAGGGGCCTCCTGTGAGTTAAAATGCTTTCAAAAACAAGAGGCTGATTATATGCCATCTTTGTTTTGACATGGGTTCTAACCACTTCCTAGAGCCATGCTTCATGGGTCTAGAAATTGAAAACAGCAAGAATTTCCAGAAATGAAAATCACATTCAATAATGTGATTGCAAGTTGCCTCTCCCAAACAAGTGGTTGAACATGCCAGAGACATCCTCGCCCACCCTCTATTTTCCGAGCCCTGCAGCCCCAGGGTGAGGCCTCAGCAGCACTTATCTCGTGCCCACACTGGCCACACCCACAGTCTGCTCGGCCCCTGGGAGCCCGGCTTGGCGCAGCCCCTGACCACCTCCCAGATTTGCTGACATCAGCCTTTCTCGTTCAACCAAAAAAAGAACCCAGAGGTTGCCACCCAGCAGTCCGGGTTCCAGTACTAATTTAGCTGGTCCTGTGGCTCCCTACCTAGCCAGAGCCTCTGAGTCTTCTGCCCTAACCAGGCAGCCTTTGTCCACTACCAGGAGTGGGTGGGGCCCACAGTGCAATGTTGGGCCGCGTGTCAGGCGGCCTTTTCAGCCCAGCATGCCACAGAGGGCAGGCCCAGCCAAAGACGACCACTCTCCCAGCTGGGGGCTGCTGCTGGCCAACACCCCAAGGGCCACTCCTCCTTCTAGGGACAGTGCACCATCCAAGGGCAAGCTCAGCAATGCACCCCACAAGCCATGAGAATGCCCCGTCCAGGCCTCCTCTCCTCATGCCTCACGCTCGCTAATCTCTCTTCTCTCTATCTCTCTTCCATTTCCTCTTGGCCACCCTGCCTTCCTGGCGACTTCGGGCATCCTCCTGAACAACTGCGACCTTTGGCCTTTGCCCTCTGGCCTTCCAACTCATCTTTCTCTTCAGCTGCTGCCTCTCCTCAATTCAGTGCGACTGGCTCCACCCCCAGTCATAAAAAGGCGGACCTTCCAGGTAGACCCTTCCCTTTGCCCAGACCTCCTGTGGTGTCCCCAGGGTCCAGTGAGTCTCTGTGCCCTAACAGGCCAGCTGGGGCTGTCGACGAAGACGTACCCTCACTCTGCTTTGGTTGAATTAAATGAGACAGAAATGGTACCCATGAGTGCTATAGACCTGAAAATACACAACACCCAAGCCCAGGGAGTCCCCAGCTTCCAGCAGCCATTACTGCTCATAAGAGTCACCAACAACAGCCATCCCTGGCTTATACGTGTCGCAGTGTAACCCACCGAGTTACACATTTCGCAGGCCTGATCCCATTCGATTCTCTCAACAGTTTCAGGAATTAGGCATGTCGTCCTTACTTCACAGATGGGGGAGTCAAGCCTCAGAGACATTAAGTTGCCCCGGGTTACACAGTAAATGTAGGGCATTGACTCCAGGGCGCAGTAAATTGCAGGGCACCAAGGTTCTCTGCTTCTTCCTAGCTGTGTCATTCGGGGCAAGTCACTTAACCTCTCTGTACCTCAGCTTTCCTTTTTGTGAAATAAGGATATAACAGTTCCTACTGCCTGGGGTCACTGTGTGCACAAAGCACTTAGAACAACCCCTGGACGGTTGAGTGCCATCGTTAAACTGAGGCTCAGAGAGAAGTGTTTGTGCTTGAGCTTGCACACACGGCAAGAGGCAGAATGGGCACCGCAGCCAGGCCTTCAGACATGCCCCCCGACCCCAGGGCTCTCCCACTTGGCCTTATACCCTTTATATTGAGACATGTAGGTTGCCTAGCATCTGATCACTTGTAACCTGAGTTTGAGAAGTGAGGAAATTTGCAGAGGGAATGTAGCCCACAGGTGACAGGAATAATCACCGTGAGCAACTGCTTCCTAGTTCCAACCCACGGAGGCCGGGATAGGACCAGATCACAAGGAATGGGAGACCTCAAGACTCAGAGATCAGGCTGAGGCACAGATCCCAGGCCAGGCAGCCCGTGGCTGCCACGTGTGCCCCTAGCCCCCCTTCCACTGTGCAGGAGTGCCCCCAAGGCCACGGGGATGCTGGAAGTGACAGGGCTCTCGGATGCTCTCTGAAAGCCTGAAAGCATGGCCTGGAGCCACCATCTGGCCTGACTCAGGAGTCCCGAGGCCTGCATGTCAGGCACCTGGTTGTGCAAGGCTCAAAAAAATCACTCCAATTAACAGCTAAAAATACAGAGGAACATGTGATACACGAGTCACCCGAGCCTGCATATCCCATTACACCAACCAAATCCTCGAGAGCCTCCACGTGCTCTGAGCACTTGCCCTGAGCATGGCTGTCCATCAGGCCTGCCCGAAGCTCAGAGGGGCACTGAGCCCGCCCACGGTCACTCCTACCCGTGCCAGGCCCCAGGCCAGGAGAGCCTAGTCCTTCTCTCCGCGGCATTCGCTGCTCTTTGCTGAGCCCTCCCTGGCCCCAGGCACTCTTGTGAGAATTCTGCGTGGATTATTCCACATAACCCCACACTGGCAGCAGGCAGTGATGGTGCCACCATCATCTTCCCCACCTTACAGATGAAGAAATTGAGGGGGTGGGGGAGCCAGAACTTTCTGTGCTGCCTGACCTGGTTTCCAAAGCAGAGATGGAAGTGCAGGGGCCCCCATTCTGCCCGCGGCAGCTTCTGCCTCGGGCAGAATGAGGTTTTTGTACTGTCCGCCATCATGGGACATGAAACGGTTTACCCATTCCTATCAATAAGCCAATATTGATTTTACATGCTCTGTCAGATACTTAAACACTGGGTCTCATATTAGGTGAAACAGGAAACTTTGTAAGTGTCATGATGTGCTTAGCAGGTGGTGTTGGAGGTCACTTCCAAAGTGCAGCAAGTTGGACCATGAGCAATTTTTGCTGGGGGCTTGGGTAGAATTAATAGGAGTAGTTGGGGGGTCCAAGTTGGGGCCCTGGCTCCCCACTGACAAATTCTCCATGTGACCTCAGTCAGGGAACTCACCTTCCCTGAGCCTGTTTTCTGTAAAATGGGACTTGGGACCCACTTCTATACCTGCCTCCTGCACCATGAACACTCCTGGCCCCCAGCAGCCCCTCAGAGGGCGCAGCGGGATGAAGCCTGGGGCCCAGAGGAGTGCCGCAGGGCGCCATCTGCCCTCAGAGGTCCCGGCCAAGAGATGGTTCCCGCAGGTGCTGCTAAGCTCTTACAGCCCTCGTTCTGAGGCCGTGCACTCCTGTTCGTAACCATCGTTTCCTTCTGCAGAGTTTGCAGGAAGCAGCCTCAGCTCCCTCTTTCACACAGGGAAGCGGGAGTCACAGGCCTGCCGAGATTACCCTGAGCAGGGCGGGCTGGCCTGGACCTCAGGCTGCCCGCCTCCCCCGCATCCCAGCCTGGAGCTCTCACACCAGCCAGGCTGTTCTGTCAGTCTGTCCGGAGGGATGGGCCTCTTGTCGCAAGAACTGAGCCCAGATCATCCCTGGGAAGCCCACTTTCAAACTAACAGAATGGCATTGGGGGTTAGATGTAGGACAACTCTGACTGGCCCCCAGCCCAAGATCAGGGTCCCATGAACCAGGCTCTCTCCCCCTCCTGAAGGAACAGGATGCTGACCCTGCTTCCCAAGCCCTCCATCCATCCTGATGCATCTGGAGAATGCATGCCCCCTCTGAAGAGGGCGCCCCTCCCCAGCCCAGTCCATGATCGCCCCCAGGAATGTGGGCCTAGCTGCCAGGGCCCTGTTTTTCATCAGGAGCCACCGGTGCAAATTTTTTACTTAAAGTCTCTTGCTGAATTGTTTAGAGAGCCAAGCAAAATTCTGTAACCTCTGACCGAAGGATCTGATTTGATCCTTTGGGCCAGATCACCAAAAACAGTAAAGAGGTGTGTTAGGAAAAGGAGGAACTGCTGTTCTCATTTGGCGACTGAGAGGCCAGGGCATAGAGGGAGGGTGCGACTCACCACAGGGAGGGAGCAGAGGCAGGCCCTGGTCTCAGACCACGTGGGCTGGGGACAGACCTTCTGAGCTGGGGGTCACCTCACTCACGCCTCTGCCCCTGCCCCCCACAGCAGGGCTCTCACCCGGGACCAGCTGCTCCGACAGCAAGTCCTCCCTGGAAGAACCTCCTCTTGGGGGCCCAGTGTCTTGGCCTTCACCTTGCTGCCACCAGTCCCTGCATGTAGTCATCACTGCAGCGTCATCACCATCACGCCCCCACCGCCTCCCCACCAGAGCCCACGCAGGGCCCTCACCGGGTGCATGGCACTGGGGCGGGAACCGCTCTACAGCCCTGGGGTCTCTCTCTAACACTTGTGTCCATGATCCTCAGGGTGAACAGGGCCAGGCCGGTATCCAAGGCCCACCAGGGCCACCGGGCCCCCCTGGACCAAGTGGACCTCTGGGGCATCCAGGACTACCAGGGCCCATGGGACCACGTGTAAGTACCCCCTTCCTCTCTCCCCTGCTACCTCTTCTAAGACTTGTCCTAAGAATTCTCTGGAAGCATCCAAACTGTGCATAACCAATAGGAACCGGTGTCCCAGCTGAATGGCAAAAGCACCTTGGCAAAGGCATTGAACGTGAGTGGCCCAAGCGAGGAGCTGCCCGCCCGGGCCACACTCACCTGCTGCCCTCTAGTTCTGAAAATACACCTCCTGGGGCCGTGTCCTCAGGTCCAGTCATTGCTGTCTCCAGGGGAAATCACTAACAGGCTGGCCACAACCTCACCAAGAGGGAAGAGAGTTTCCAGGGCCACCTTTGATGGCTGCCCCCGACCCCCGGGCTTAAGAGAGCCTGAGCTGGGGGCAGTGAGTTCTGACGGAGGTAGCAGAGGGTTGACCCCGCAGCTGGCACCCCTGACAAATGCGCCTTTTCTGGTGCGTGTAGGTTTCATACTCCTAGGCCATCAGGTGGATGGCTGGTCAGCTGGCAGGGGGGGACCCTGCACTGAGCCTGAGGATTGGCAGGGGCCCAGGGAGGCCAGCAGGCACCCCACCTCCAGGCAAAACCACACGCAGCTGGGGCCACCAAGTCACCCACCTCCAAGCCCTGACTGAGACCCAACCCTTTCTCAGCCCAGTTCTGTGCGAAGAAGCACCAGGGCAGGAGTGCAGCGCAGCAGGCCCCTGGGCCGCCTTGGAGAACACGGTTTCCGTCCCCGGAGCAGAGACTGACGTCACCCTTAGTGACGTTAGGAGGGAGAGGTGAAGGACAAAAATTGTTTAATGATGTTTTCCCCACGTGGCTAAAAAACAAACAACCTGGTTTTCTTTCTCATGACTGAAACATCATACATTCATTGTGAAAAATCTGAAATATAGACGGAATTTTAAATTTTCCATTCTCCCATAGCCGTTGTTCACCACCATTCACATTTTGGAGAGTCCTTCCATTTGTCTCCTTACATATAGCAGCACCTATACCTTTCTGGACTCCAAAGTCTACATACCAGTTTGTATCCCTTTACTTTTTCATCTCCCATCCTGAGCCACGCCCTTTTCCACCTGGGAGTCTCCTACAGCTGGGTCTTACCGCTGCCGGGCCTGTTGGAAAGTAGTGAACAAGTTCCTTTCTTCAATCCGTGTCCTTGGACATAAAAGCCGGCACCTCTCTGACCGTGCCCCTGGGACAGAGCCCCAGAGGTGAAATCGCTGGGTTACCCTGCCCCTGCCAAATAGCCCTCAGCCAGCACAGTCACATTCCAGGTCACCGGGCTCCACATCTGGGCCCCTTAGCTGCCCCAGCTGCCCACGCTGAGGCTCAGTACAGGGTCCCTCCAGGCTGGGCAACAGCCCAGCTGACTGAAAACGCCCAGCTGGGCCAGAAGGCAGCATGGAGGTGCGAAAGCCTAGCTTGCTGGGGGTCTTGGCTGCCCTGCCCAGCTTGACCCCCACAACAAATGTTAATATTGCCATGATTTCTCCCCAGGACCCCAGGAAGCGAGATTACTCTCACTTTCGTAGGTTGCTAGATGGGAACACAGAAAATCTGAAAGGAACTGAAATTTAGGGATTTGAACTTAACCAAGCGGAGACAACCAAAAAAGTGCTCAACATCCGCCTCTTTGCTGACTGCCCTTCCCCAAACGCACTGGGCTCCCACTCACTGAGCCCAAGCCAGATGGTTTTCTTTGTCAGGTTTTTTATGAAGAAAAACAACAGAAAGTGTGTTTTTAAACCCACTGAAACAGACCAGACTGAGGCAGCACAGTTTTCCGCAGCCAGTGTCTGCCAACCAGACCCACCCCGACACCGAGGCCAGGACAGCCTCTCCTCACCTCTCCCTCGGGCCCTGCAGGCCCTGGGCCCACGCCGCCTCCCACTGCTGGCCGCCGTGGTCTCAGCGCCCTGAGGAAGGAGGCAGAGGGCTCTCCCGTGGGCTGGCAAGGCCAAAGGCAAAATCATAACTCTTCTGGGCAAGGTTGGCTTTCCAGGGAGGGGTCCCAATTAGGAGGTGGGCGGATGGGGACCTGAACCAAACCACACTCCCAATTTCACATGATGCCACTGACCTATTTTCCAGTGGGCAAGCACAGAGGCCATGCCCACGGTACCCACATGGCTCCAGAGAGGGACATGCTGTCCCCGTGTGCCCTCGGCAGGTTCCAGATACCCTCCCAGGATCCTCTAGTCTGTTCACATCTAAACCCAGCCTAGCTCTCCAAGCCCTGCTCTGCCCCAGCCGCTGCTGTGAGCATGGCTCACCTCGGCTGTTTACCCGTGGACAGGAATTCACCTCCACTCATCTTTCTCTTGCTTCCGCAGGGCTTTCCTGGGCCTCCTGGACTGAAGGTGAGGGCTGGTCTGGGAGACGTGCTGAGCGGGTGGGAGAGTTCCCTGCAGGGGGCGGAGCAGGCAGTGCTGAAGGGCACAGTGGAGGAGCTGAGCAGGGGCTCCGCCGGTGAGAGATGGGCCGTGCTCGGCTCAGTCCCCAACTGCCACCCTCTTGGGCCCTGAGTGGGTCTCACAAGGATCAAACTTTTGTGTGCTCAGCCATCCAAGTCCTCTGACTGGTGGAAGGTGTGGTCCCACCGCCAAGTGGGGATCCTACTGTCTAGTTTGAAACTGAAGGTTGATGCTCAGGGTGCTGTTACAACCTCCCGGTAAAAGGGTGTTTCATGAGGGCTCAGAACTGGAAGGGACCTTCGGGGTCATCTGGTCTCTCTTGAAACCCTGTCTGGAAGCTCTTGATGTCAAACCAACTCTCCTTTTAAACCCGAGGGACCCTTGGGCTCTGAGGATAAGTTGCAAAGCCCACCCATTTTACAAATGTGGACGCTCAGGGTCATGGGGCAAAGTGCTCTGCAGAAAGTCAGTGGTAGAACCAAAACAGAAGCTCAGGCCCCCAGCCAAGTTGACCCTTCCCACCACCGCTCTGCCTCCCCAAGGCAGGGGCTTGTTCTGAGCAGCAGAACGGCCTCTGTCCTGGTGCCAGGGTCAGCGGGGGGGTGGCGGTCAGGAGGATTTAGAGGCAGAGAGGGAGAAGGATGAGAACGTGAAGAGAACAGCCGGAGCTGGGGCTCGGCATTCGGGAAACCCCTCTCAGAGTCCTCTCTTTGTTCCCACAGGGAGACCCGGGCATCCAGGGCCACCACGGCCGGAAGGTAAGAAGCGGGGAGGGGAAGACCTCACCCCCCGCGGTAACCCAAGTGGGGGTCTCACCATGGTGCACACAGACCCAGACTTGACCGTGCACACAACGTTTTGCACGCACACTCACCCAGCATGAGCCTCATAATGCTTGTGAAGGTGGATGGGCAGGGGTCATGTCTCCATTTGGGGGGGCAGGAGCCTGAGGGGAGCAAGGCCTTGGGCAAATCAGCAGTCCAGCCAGACCTCTGCAGCTGCATCTGTAGCAAGGCACCTCAGATCCTTCTGGCAGCTCCCAGACCAGAGAGATGGAATTCCTACACAAATAACCCTGGCAAAGGCAGGCTGTGCTCCCTGCTACCATCACAAAGTGCTGTGTGAATACAGGGGTGGAGAGATTAATTCCGGGCTGGCAGGAGTTTGGGAAATCTGGGGGCGAGAGCCTATGAGCTCAGGTCTGGTGAATAGGTAGGTGTATCAGTTATCTATTGCTGTGTAACAAACCATCCCAAATTTACTGACTTGAAATGACAGTTTGTTTCTCACGATTCTGTAGATTGGACATCTGGGTCCCCCCTGGGCTCACTCGTGAAGTCACATTAGGTGATGGATGGAAAGGTCAGAGAGGCCAAGACAGCTGCATCCACATGTCTGGTGATTGGCGTTGGCTGCAGGCGGGGTGCCTGTTCCCCTCCCCTCGGCCTCCAAGCCCCCAGTGGACTAGGCAGGTTCCCTACAGCATGGCGCACCCAGGGCAGCATTCAAAATGGGCAAGTCTCGGTGCACTTGCATCGCATTTTCTGATGCCCCATTGGTCAAAGCACGTCACATGGCCAAGTCCTGTGGGGTCGGGGAGGAGATTCAGCTTCCACTTGTTTTTGTGGAAGGGGTGGCAAAGCGTTTGTAGCCATTTTAAATCACCGCAGTGGTCCTTCCATCAGCGATGTCAGGGAAATGGGGTTTTAGATAGGGAGAGAATGCGCACCACGGCCTGGGGGTGGTCGTGACAGAAACTACAATGACATCAAAATGATCTTAGTAAAAGTCGCCACTTGATGAATGTTGTCAGGCTGTCCTTCAAAGTGGCCTGCACCATTTCTGATCCCAGGACCATCTTAACAGGCTGGTACCTTTCTTCTACTTACAAATGAGGAAACCGAGGCATGCCCACAATCCCTTGGCTCGTAAGTGACAGGCAGGAATGCAAGGACCCAGGCCTGGGCCCTTTCCAGGGTGCCACCTGCTACAGGCAGGGAAGCCCCTGGAGCCTTGCTTCCGGGAGAGGGCAGGAGGCGGGAAGGAAAGAAGGATGTGGAGGGGGAGGGGTTTGGAAGGGGAAGAATTGCTCCGAGAAGCTCAAAGCTCGTTGCTCTGAGTACACTAATCCGGCGGATGCCGTGACTGCATTGTTTTATGGGTGCTTGGTGGGTGAAATGGCGAGACCTGAGAATTCTGTAGTTAGTTCTGCATAAACTGAGAAGTTTGTACGGTGTCAGGAACTGGAAATTATAGCCCCCGCAGCTGCCTCCATCCACTCACACAGATTCACAAAATTTACTGCCTTCTGGTGCCAGGCAGGATCGGTTTTCCCATTAGCAGCCACGCCAGCTCTTTCAAGCTGTGAAAAAACTGCAGGGCCGGCCGAGGTTTCCCTGGGATCGTGGTGATGCCCCAAACTAGCATCCACGCCACGGCAGTGCCTGCGTTCTCCTGCCATCTGGGGGTCTGGTTCATCCGGAAAGAGACTGGGCTCTGCTGTCCTCAGAGGGCTCAGCGTGGGGCCGTAGTGCCATGATGACGGGGGCCTGGTCCCATGAGTGTGGCAGTCCTGGGCTCCCACTTGGGACGAATCATTCAACCCTGACTGCGTTGAATTTGCGGAGAAAACCAGTGTGGTCTTGCTGACAGAGGGGCAGCTCTCAGCACCCCCTCTCCCACCCAGAAGCCTGCTCTGGGGAGGAAAGGCCCTGGGCTGCCAGAGAAGGCTCCTGTAGGAAGGGCCAGTGTGCTTCTGCATGACAAGGGGCAGAGCAAGTGCTGATGGGTACCTTTGGAGGGAGGGAGCTCCCTGTTGCCGGAGGTGTTCCAGCAGAGGCTGGATAACTGTGGGTCTGGCACGTGTTGAGAAGCGTCTGTATCTGATGATGGGAGACTGGGTTAAAATCCCTTCCAGCCCAAGGAAGCTCCAGCTTCCCGCAGACAGAACTGGCTCTGCACCCCCTAGGGAAGAGCAGCCCTGGCTTTGTAAAGAGTCTTGGTCTCCTTGAGTCTTGTCCAGCTCCTCCTTTACCCATAGCCAGTCTTGTCACAAGTGTCACCACCTCCAGGTCTCACGGGGAACTGAGACGGCCCTTCTTTGCGCTTGGCTCTTGCCCCCCCTTTCCTTTCTTGGCCGGACCCCCGACCCCGACCCTGCCCTTCCATAGCAGTCTCTCGTGGGATCTGCAGGGGCGGTGCAGGGGCCAGCTCTCTCTCGCCGCCTCTCAGGGTTTCTGGAAGGCTCCCACTGCCTCCACTTCTCCCGGTGTGTCCTTGAGTTTTGTCAGGAGGTGCTCTTGGAGCCACTGTGTGGACTCAGTGCCCTCCCTTCTGTGCTGGCCCTCCCTCTGCTGGGACACTTGTCTGTCATCACCTCAGCCACAGCCTCCTCATCCAACCAAGCCCAGAGGGTGTGCATGGGCATTGGTGGCCAGCAGCAGAGGGCTGGCCCCTACTGACCTGGGGTCATTCCTCCAGGTCAGCCCCCCCCCCACCTGGGCCACTGGGGTGGGGGGGCTCAGCTTCAGTGATCACCACACCCAGGCAGAAGTCTGCTTCCCAGCAGAAGTCTGAGATGAAGAGACTAGCGCCTGAGGACAAGTGAAGCGATGCTTTACGTCTGTTTTAGCCAAAGGTCATTCATTCCCCACCTCGCTCAGTCCTCACCATGGCCCAGCTCATTATCTTCGCTGTCCAGATGAGCTCAGAGAGGTTACTAACCTTGTCCAGAGTTGCACAGCTGGTGAACAATCCTCCGGAATTGGAAGCTAGGTCACACGAGCCTGCGCCCAGAGGCCAGCCTGCTTGCCCTGGTGCAGAGCGCATGTCTCCTCGGGGGCTCTCACCCAGGCTGAGCTCACTGTGCAGAGACCGCTGTCCTCTGCGTTCTCTGGGATGTGGAGGGTGCTTCCCGCAAGCATCCTTCCTTGGTCCATCAGTTGTCTCTGTTTCTCTCCTCTCCTCCCTGTCTCTGCTTGGAGTGAGGCGTGGCAAGGAGGCGCCGACAGGTAGGGTGGCCTGATTACAGGAGCTGAGATGAGTTTGCGCCCCACCCCAGGGAGAAACGAGCGCTGGCAGGTGGGAACACAGCGCTGGGACAGGGGTCAGGCTGTGAGGGGACCTGGGCAGTAACCAAGGGGCCCTCCACATCTGCTTCAGCTGCTGCACACCAGCGGCGCGACACGCGTGCAGGAAGCCTTTCTTTCAGCATGGGCTGGGGTTTAACTCTCAGCAAAGACGTTTCTCAGCCATGAACTTTGCTAATGATTAGCCCCACCCACCCATGACCACCACCCCAGCAGCTGGACCCAACCTGGCAACCTCCCAGAGGCCAGCCCGGCCAGCAGGGCAGGCTTCTCCACCAGCTCCTCAGGATCGAAGCCCAGCATGGCTGCAGGCCCTATGCTGCCCCAGCCCCACTCAGGGCCAGCCCTGCTGTCTGGACACTGTGAGCATTGTTGTGTACCCATGTGGTACCTATTTGGTCCAAATTTATGGCACCAATCCACTTTAAATATGTTGCAAGACGCAAAATGTGTTTAAAACATTGCAACTTTGGCTTTCTTTCAAGAGGATTGACGAGCATTGTTAGACTCTATGTGAACACAGATCTGGTGAGAGCTTATCGCTAAGCGCAGCAGAGCTGGTCCGTCTGTCTCAGTGGTGGGGGGTGCGTTCGATGCATGTGGCTCTCTGGGTGTAAGCCTCCGGGTTTGCATGGAGGACTGTGGCTCAGCACACATCCCCTTCCTGCTCAGGGCTGTGCGTCTTCAGACCAGAGGAGGCAGGATGTGAGAACTTCATGCTAGAGCAGCTAGAGCTGCAGGGACCCCCTCCTGGGGGCTGCAGGGCTCCCCAGAAACCAGGGAGGGGGTCCAGTGGAACCTGTGCTTGGGTGGGTGGGGCAGGGGGGTGAAAGTGTGAGGAGCAGACGCTCACCCAGCCAGCCCCTCTGGAGTCCCCTTTTCTGGCCCTGCCAGCCCTCCTCCTCCCCACTCCTCAGCCCTTCTGCATAAGGGCGTGTTCATTCTGATCTGCCAGTCAGGGGCGGGGCCATGTGGATGACTCACTTCTGTAGAATGATGATCAGTATTATTATAGCTAATTTATGGGGCCTCTTCAACACGCCAGTTTGATTATGTGGCACGTTGCATACACCACCTTACTAGATCTTTATAACAACCCTGGGAGGTAGACTTTGTTCTTATCCCTGATGGACAGATGAGCAAAGTGGGGTTCACCTCTGTGAAGGTCCACAGCTAGTAAGTAGTGAAGTCAGGTCTGCCTGACCCTAAAGCCTTGCTCCAAATGACTACTATCTGGGTCTCAGGAGGCCGGGGGTCCCCGTGATTTCTAGTAAGCAGCACCTCCTCCACTAGAAGGAAAAGAGGTGGGTATTGAGCTGTTTTCCTCCTTGTGGGAAAAAGATGGTGACTGGATTTGGGCCTTTCTCTGAGCCTCCAAGGCTCTCTGCGGGCAGCGCCCGGAGTGCCTAAGGCGGAGGACATGAGGCACTTGGTGCATTTTAGTCAGAGAACCAGGGAAGGGCAGTGTTTTCCCCGTTGGCACCAATCTCACCTGAATGATCCCTGCCGGGAGTTGGCGTGGTCCTGGGACTTCCAGTGAAGCCAGGAGAAGGCAGCTTGTCTCAGCCCAACACTGCAGTTCTTCCCAAAACGTTCCTGTACCCCTGTGCCTCCCAGAGGGCCCAGCAACCCCAGGCTTCTCTTGGACTCACGGGCAGAGTGCTTGGCACAGATGGAAGCCGTAGATCAGGAGCCTGATGTGGGGACAGCACCCTTTCAAAGCCACGAAATCCCAGCGGGGACAGCCAGACCATTCCAACTGAAGCGTATCGGGCTGGGACATGGGCTCCAGATCTGAAGCCTCGCTGGGGCTCACGGGACTCCCCCTCTGCCGATTTCTAGCCCCCCGCCTCTGCTCTCTGGGCCCCATTTCTCCTCTACTCCAAAGCCCACAGATTAATTAGAGCTGACTTTTCTTTTTGGAACCAACTACAAAATCAACCGATCTCAAATTGAGATTACAAGCCAGCCGCCCTTCCAAAGCCCTGGCCTTCAATGGGGCGCCTGACCCGGTCATTCCCCAGATCGCTTCCTGCCAGCCCCAATTACCGGAGGACCTGGCATTTCCGTGGTTCCAGGCCTCTCTGGCCTGGAGCTGGCTAGAGCAACAGCAGGGAGCCGCCTTTTTCCCGGAAGGGAGTCCTGGGAACTCTTTAAGTGAGGGAAAGACATTGGCTCTCTTCGCCCAGATTTTCTAGCCCAGGAAGGGACTCTGGTCCAGGCCTGAGCCGCCTGCGGGCCTAACCCCCAGCCCTCCACTGCCCACACTCAGACAGGCCTTCCTCCTCCCTGCAGGGAACAAAGGGTCTGTGTGTGGAGTTGCTTCAGCCCAGGCCCCCCCCCCCCAGTGGTGGGCTGCAGCAGGAGCCCCGCACTAGGGGGATCCATTCATCTCCCCCTGTTTCTCTGGCTTGACCTTTGCTTGGCTGGGGAGCTGACCCTGAAGCCCCCACCTCCTTCCAGACTATGTCTTCCTGCCAAGTCCCTGCTCCACTTGTTCCACAAACGGTAAATCACCAATTAAGAAGCCACTCCCACCCAACGGGAGCATGGCCAGCTTGTGCCCTGAGGAGCTTGCTTCCATCCTGTCATCTCAGTAAAGGGTGGGTCCTCCTACCTGGAAGTGAGGACCCACATGGAGGACCTACTAATGCTGCAGCCTGAGTATGCGCAGGGCCCAGCGGGAGAGTCAGGGCCATTGTAAAAGTCCTGGCTGGGACAGACCCTCAGGGTCCTTCAGGGCAGCCCCTCCCTACCCGCCTGTGTCACCCAGAGCTTTCCTAGCCACAGTGAATGGAACCCGCCCCTTCAGGGCCGGCACCCAGACATTGGTTCTTGGCACTGAGGTTGAAGAGCCAGGCTTCCAGGTGGTGGGTCAGCCCAGCCTAGGGGGTCACAAGCCTGCTTCCACAGCAGCCCGTGCTGCCCAAGCTCTGTGCACCTGGGGCTCGATGCTTTGTAATCTCGGGCACCCACTTCCCCAGCTGCAGGACGGCCCAGTGTGGGTGGCTGAGAGCCACTGGGGGAGCCTCTGGGGCCCCGCTGGGAGAACAGGGGATGGCCATGGTACAGGAGCTAAAATGAGAGCTCCTCCCCTACCTGAGATGGAGATGTTAGTGATTTAGTGCATCTGAAGTCAGCACAATTCCAAACTTCAGACGTTTAAACAGGGACACTTCTAAGAAGCAAAACGGGACAGAAGGAGCCTCTAGATAAGCTCTCACAAAGACGAGCCATGAGGACAAGCCCCAGGAACAGCCGCTGGCCTCCTCCCGGCACTAGCTGCCAGGAACTCTGCCCCTTGCTCCCTACAGACGCCCACCGTGGAGTCCTTGGCAGTGACTCTCACCAACTGTGCAGGAATCGACGTTTTCTGGCCAGGACCAGCGCAGTCCCTGGTTCAGAGGTCAGGCTGGGGAAAGCCCAGGGAGACAATCCCTGGAGAAAGGAGACTGATGAGAGTGGACTGAGCCTGCAGGGTGGGGTCAGCAGAGGGCACCGCTGCTTCCTGCCCAGCAAAGGGCTGGAAGTGAGGGAGGCCCCGAGGTGCAGATCAAGGGAGCCTCAGTCATTTGCAGAATTAAGAGACCTGACCCAGGGGGAGGGAAGGGGCAGAGGTCAGTGACACTAATGAGGATGACTGCCTCTTTAGGAGGCTCCGAGGGGCCCAGATGTCCCTGGAGGGCATGGTTGTGTCTTTACATACAAACCAATGTGGGTTGAAGACAAGCCCAATTAGCCAGAAACCCTCACTCCCGGGTTCTGCTCTGCATGGCTCCTGTGGGGAATGGAGACAGAAGCCCAGAGACAAGGATGAGCAGACCCCACCCTCCTCCACCCTGCAGCACAGGAAGCTCTGTGTCTCTTGAGGGCAGGAGGAAGAGAAAGCAGAGACCCTCCTAGAGCCGAAGTTTTACCCAGAGCTAGACTCCACACCAGGGGACCTTGTTCTGGAGCTGCCAACAAACCCATCGTCCTCCCCAACCCTGGCCTCTCCCTCCGAAGGGCTTCACATAGGCAGGGCTGGGAGGGATGGACAAAGACGGAGGAGCAAGGGTGGGTGGAAGGTATCTAGCCTGATCTCACTTTGCAGGTGGGGATCCTGGACCCAGAGGGGAAAAGTGGGCTATCTGGAGTCACACAGCCAGCCAGCTTTTGTCAGCTCCCCAGAATGGAGGTGGGAAGGGGAGGCAGGGGCACTGAAGACCGAAAAGGGAAGGGCAGGACAAATGGGAAATCCCTAAATAGTCAGGGACCCCCAAGCTGACCTCCCACCTGCAGCACAGGGGACTCTGTCTGGTGTCCTCGGGGCTGAGTCAACCCAGTTGGGCTGGTTGACATGTTAGTAGGCCATCCTGGTCCTTTAGAGGAAATAGTGACAGGGTCCCTCAGCTGGTTCTCCTGAGGAAGGGCTGCTTGGCTGCAGTTTCCAGACTCCTGGTGAGGTCCTGTGGTGCCCTCTGCTGGCCACATGGTGGACCTGTGCTGGCAGGCAGGGCCCTGCCTGGCTCTTTTCTCCAGGTGCCTACGGTTAAAGACCCAGCTCTGGGGCAGAGAGAGAGGGTGGAACTCTGGACTGAGCTGTCCTCGAAGGCTGACCCCTTCATGCCTATGAGACACACACTCGAGGGCCCTCCAGCAGAGAAGGGCTTTCCCTTCCTTTCAGCTTACAGATGGTATTGAATAAGGGCAAGTGGAATATCAGCCCATTGCATGCTGGGCTTGGCCTAGAGAAATGGGTACCTGGGCTTTAGCAGACAAAAGACCTATGTTCCAATCCCTGCTCTGCATGACCTTGACATTTATGCCTGACCTCTACAGTTTATCCACCTGTGAAGCTAGAGTAATGTCCACTCCCCCATTGGAGTGGACCTTGGAGACTGAATAGAAGAAGGGTATAAAGCCCTTCACCCCAGTGCCAGATACAGGAAATGCCCTTTCTCTGCTCTTTCTTATAGAGGAGTTTCTCAGACTTCAGCAGTGAGGGCGGACCTGGGCACTGGCTTGTCTGCTGTGGTCACTTCAGGAGTCCACACCTCTGTCTGTGGCTCAGGGGTCTTGGTGGGTCAGGATGAGGAAGGGCCCCTGAGTTTGGAGCTAAAGATGCCGAGCCTTTTGCAGAATTTGGAGACTTGGCCTAAAGAGAATGGAGATGAACTATCCCAGGTGATATGAATTTGTGCGTACAAGCTTACAAATGTGCAGGGTCCTTGCTGCACTGAGCAACCAGCACTGGGCTTGGGGCACAGCAAAAGGAGGAGACGGTATCTGACCAGGGCCCCCAGCAACGAGCAGGGTACTGAGGACATAGCAGAGAGCCATGAAAATGGGTAGTGTTTTCAGGGAAGCGTAACAGGTATCAGGGTGTGAGGAGATGAGGTTGGGAAGGAAGTGAGGATGGCAGTAGGGAATGTCGTCATCCTGGGTGTGCACTGAGCAGTGTGGAGGCCCATCACAGAGGAGGGAGTTCAAAGCAGCCCCATTCTTGGTGAGCGTGCACATGGACCAGGAATGCCTGTGAGGGCAGAGAAGGGGTGAGGATGGCTGGAAGGATGGAGACGGGGTGGGACCAGGTTCCCCTCTGCCTGTAGGCCTGTGGGGATTGCAGCATGGCCTGAGACCCGGGCCAGCGCCAGGGCCAGGGTCTGTCAGCATTCTGCATCGCCCGGCACAGCGCTGACCTCCACATGCGGAGGCTGCGGCAGGCTGCCATTTGTCACCTGCAGCTGCACAGCAGTCTGGGCCCTGGCCAGAACTGCATTTGGGGTTCAGCTGATGGAGACAGAAACTGTTCTCCTTCCTTCCTGTTGACCCCTCTGCCAACACAGTCTTGATTCACATACTCTCTGCCTCCAGTCGTCACTGGCTGCCATCTCCACCCCATCTCCTCCTAGTGTGTCCTTCCAAGGACAGAAGAATACAGTCCCTGTCCTCCTTCCTGAGCTCAGCCCCCTTCCACAGATTTGCCTTGTTCATGGGGAGGTAAGAGAGGTTGAAAAAGACCGGGCTCTGCTGAGCCAGTGGAGCACACTTCACAACGTCTTGGAGAAGCCACAGCTGTCCCAGTGCCCCTGGCCAGGTTCCAGGCAGCGCCTCGATTCATCTCCAGTCCCCCACCACCCACAGTGTAGGCAGACCCTCTGCCGCACGGGCCCTTTGGAAGACTTAGACCCAAGGAACCTGGGAGGAAAAGGAGCACCAGAGGAAGGTGAAGTGCAGGAGCCCCTCTGGCTCGGCCAGCAGGTTCCGCTGGAGCCAACCTGCTGGGTTGAGAACAGGGCAAGAAGTACTGGGTGGGGATGGGAGGGGGTGTGCGGTAGGTAAGTGGCCGAGTGGGTCCCTCCCCCCCCACCCTCACCCCAGCACTGAGGGGAAGGCCCCGTGGGCCAGGGGCCAGCAGCAGATCTTGAACAGCTCCCTCTGTCCCCGCCCCAGAGCGCTCAGGCTCCTCAGGTAGGTCTCCGTCTGGGGCCTGTGCCACACTCTGCTCCGTGACTTGGACCCCTCTACAGGTTCGCATAGCTGAGGGGAGTGGCCCTTGGCGGCTGCTAGGAATGGCAGGTCCTCAAAGCTCATCCTGAACAGGACAACTGTCCCCAGCTTCCACATCAGCTATTCTCAATGACATCCTAGCCTGCCATGCCTCAAGGGCCGAGGCCTCGGGGCCCTGAGTCATCTCACGGATTCTGTTTCCTCCTTCAGGGAGAACGGGGAATGCCAGGGATGCCAGGCAAACATGGAGCGAAGGTACCTGCCCCCCTTCACACGCCAGGCAGCCCCGCCCTGCCCTCACTTCTCTCCCACACTCCCCCTTTCCATGTCCCTCTGTGAAGACAGGGTACACATTTCTTGCCAGGCACCCTCCCCTCACTGCACCAGCCTGCGCTTCCAGGCAGGGCTGCTCCTGGTTGGCCCACGAGCCCTCACTCACCAGCATCTTTCTGACATGGCCAAGTCTGCTTCTGGGCATTTGGGGGTCATAAAAATTTTCTCAGTGACCCCACCTCTGGCTGCAGTCCTGAGACTCATGTGGGGAGTGGGCACCCCTACAAGTCACCTTCACTTGGGAGTGTCTGAGCACTGTGCTTGGAAGCCTGTCCACTCCCAAAGTAGATAGGTGGTCTTGGCCCAATGTGGAAATGGGGTGCACTGCCAGCTGCTCCCCAGTCCATGAGGGCGGAGGTCAGATAGCCTCCTGCGAGGAGAATCCCGCTGACACCCCCTTGGGTGGGCTGTATGTGGGACATCACCACCCACTCCTCTCCCCTTCCCCATTCCCTCCGGCCACCCTTCCTCTTTCCCTTCCCTCCCCTCCCATTTCTCCCTCCTTCTCTCCAATCCCAATGTGCCCCTCCCCCCACTTCCTCCCAGGGATGCCCCCATCTAGCTCACCTGTGGACATCCAGCCATGGTGTCCACTGTGTCCACCATGATGCCCATGGTGCCGAACAGGTGGGTGGGAAGCCTGGGAACCCAGTTGCGCTGCAGAGCCTCCTCCTCGAGGCCGCTCCCCCCCCGTACCAAGCTCAGCATCCCCCTTTCCCATGAGGCTGGGCAGCAGGTAGGAGTGAGCAGTCCACTTTTGCATCTCCCCAAGGGGAGGCTGGGAGGCTGGCCGCCTCCTGCATGCTTCCCCTGCCTGAAGAAGTCTCCATGCCTTTTCCTCTCTCTGCCAGGGGGCTCCTGGCATCGCAGTGGCTGGAATGAAGGTCAGTGGAATGCTGTAACTCCACAGAGGGGCGGGATGGGAGAGGTGGAGAGAGGAGGACAGGGCTGGGGCTCTGGGGGCTCTGAACCAAGAAAGGGGCAGACAGGATTGGGAAACATTTCTCGGAAAGCAGCCGTTTTGCCAGATACATGCATAACTTGAACAACTGATCTTTACCTAAGCTTCTCAAGGAAGTAGCAAAGGGTTCCCAGCTTCCGCTGCTGGTCTCACCCTCCTGCGATGTGCAGTGGGGCCTTCACACTCTGAAATTTAGCAGCTGCATGCTCACAAAGCTTCTGGGAGGAGAGGGGTGCCCTCCTGCACCCCACCCAACCGCCCTGCTGGCTGACAGGGAGGGGAGTGGGAACAGCGGGGAACACAGGAGCTCAATGCAGCCGTTCCTCAGGGCCACTTGAGAGTGCAAAGCAAAAGCCCATTTCATCCTCTTCCTCCTCCTGGGGTGCCTCACTGACACCCACACCAGCCACACCCACCGCCTAGGAGAATAAGGAAGGGTCCAGACAGTGCTTCTTCAGCCTGGGGCTTGAGGTCTAAGCATAGGAGAGCCCTGAGCTCATTCGTTCCTGCTCGCTCTCTGGCTTTCGCTCTCTGGCTCTCACTCTCTCTTCCTACCTCTCAATTATTTACCCGAGTCTTCTTCTTTCCTATGCAGGGTGAACCAGGGACCCCAGGAGCCAAGGTATGGGTGCAGAGGAAATACTGGGGTCTGCATGGAGCATGGGGCTTCTGGGGGTGGGGGGAGGGTCCCCTGAGGCTGGCCCTCGGGCTGGGGCCGGACTGAGCAGAGGAAGGCCTGCCAGGGAGGAGCCTGCTGGTCAGGGGTGCACAGGGACAGCTCTGCCAGTCCGCCCAGTATGACAGGAGGCAGATGACTTTTATCTACTCCCTTCTTTCTCTGAGTTCTGCTCCTCACGCGCCTCTTCTCCCCCAGCCAGGCCCTCCTCAGTTCAGTTAGCACACAGAAGCCCAGTTCTGTCTTGGCTCCAACTGTGGGCCAGTATGACTCCAGTATGACATAGCTAATTATTCCTTTAATGTCCATGTTTCCAAATCGGGTCACGTGCTGAGGGGCTGGGAGTTAGGACTTCAACATACAAATTTGTGGGGGACACACTCAACCCACAACAGGAGGCAAGCCTCTCAAAATATTCCTCCAAAAAGAAGTTCTGGTTAGATGGTTCTTGTCTTCTCTAGAGGCAGGGAGGAGGCCGGCAGAAAGCTCTCCTGGGGACCAGGGGCCCCAAACAGCTGGACATTAGGAACATGAAAAGAGCAGAGGAGTTGAAGGAAGAGTCTCGCCAACTACCAGCATTCCAAACTGCTCACTGCTCCCCAGGAGACCCCCAAAAGGGCCATTCTAAATGCTCTCAGGCTCCTCTCCCTGTCTGAGTGATGGGGGCCCAGCCCACATGGGGCCAGGAGAACAATGACGTGGGCTGTCACGGGTATGAAGTGGCCCGTGGAAGGAGCTGGGCCCAGATGGGGTCCCTCAGGAAGTGGAGTCCTTCAGAAAACGGCCCCAGAAGGGGCAGGGAGGTAGGAGAGAGGAGAGCCGAGGCCTGGTGCTGGTGGGGCGACGGCCTCACCACGCCGACCTCCGGGGAAAGGGTTTCTAACCCTGCACCATTTCCTCTGCAGGGTGAGAAGGGGGCTGTGGGCTCCCTGGGGCTACTCGGCCTCCTGGGGCAGAAGGTGGGCGCTGAGGGGCTCTGGGTGGTGAGCTCTGTGTAGAGGCGTTAACGTTCATCCCCTCCTCAGCGTTCCCGGCCCTGCACGTTCACATGGGCCCCGCGTTCGGGGTGCCCCTCCCAGCTTTGGGGGGGGAGCTGCTGGAACACAATCCGATTCTGTTTCAGAGGAGCGGGGTGTGAGGTACCACATGGGAGGCCCCAAATTGCCCAAATTCAAAGAATTCAATAGCTATGACCTGGTCAGATTTCTCTGCACCAGCTCTGAAAATGTGCTCAATTGTACATGAGCTCCAGAAGCTATTCCGTTTGAAAAAAGGCCCAAGGTCAAGTGAGTTTGGGGAGAGCCGTCTCAGGCGGGCCCCCTGGACGGTCAGTCACAGGACACCTTAGCCTTCCAGAGCGCCGACCTTCCTGTGCGAAGCTGCCTGCAAAGCCTCATTTCATCCCACCCTTCCTGACACTGGCCACCAGACCCCCCTTTTTCTTCACATTTCAAGTATTGTCAACCCCCTGAACAAAGTGTTCCGTGGAACATACTTTGAGAAACACTGCTCCAGACCCAGGTTCTGATGGGTCTGTGGTTTCAGCTCTAAGTCTTTTCCCCCTCATCAGCCAGCCCCATTCTTCCCTAAAACCCACGGCTGGATCCTACCAGGCCAGGCTTCCGAACGCCTCTGGTTCCCCGCCATCTTGGACCCCGCAGACCCCTAATGCCCACCCCCACCCCCACCAAGTTCAGCCTAGACTGAGGGGCGGTTGGCTGCCTCCAGGCCTTCAGGCTGTGAGGGCACACAGACAGATTTCAACCAACTCCCTCCAGAGCTGGGTGGGCCCAGTGATGATAACTCTTTGTTTTCCATCCCCAGGGAGAGAAAGGCGATGCTGGCAACTCCGTTGGAGGAGGCGGAGGGCAGCCCGGCCCCCCGGGGCTCCCCGGGCCCCCAGGGCCAAAGGTGAGTCGGAGGCCTTCATCCTCAGCCGCTTCCTGGGTGACACTGTTTCCTGGGTACCTTGCCTTCTCTAGGCTTCTGCTCCAGGAGTGTGGTTTTTCCAGTGGATTTTGGAAAGGTCATTTGGTCTGAGCTCCTGCTCCCAAGCAGTGACGGTTTGACCATCCGGGAGAGATGTCCGGGCAGGACAGACGGACAGTCCCGTTAATTCAAGAGGCAATGATGACGTAACTGAGTCAGGGACTGACTGCAGAGCCTTTGGACAGCCAGAGAGGCCCCTGGCCTGGGCTCTGAATAGCTCTCGGGTCAGTGAGGTGCTGGGCCCACTTTGGGGAGTGGGGGTGGTGGCGGGGACAGCTGCAGGTGGGCCTGACCATGCTTCCCTTGCTCTCCGTGGGAACTGCAGCGGTGAGGTTTGGGTTTCCCGAAGCAGGCGCTCCCTGTGACGCTTGCTTTATTTCAGCAGCACAGGAAAATGAGGGGGTCTCTTTCTTAACTTAGAAGGAAAAGGTTAATCACCATCATGGTTGGCAGCCATCCACGCACTCTGACCTTTGTCGAGGGCCCGCTATGGGGGACCCTGCACAGGTCACAGGGTGGCAGAGAACTGCCCTCGGCTGGCCCACAGTCTAGCAGGACAGACCAGCCCACAGCTCACAGGAGCACGGTGCAGGGAGCCACGGGGAACCCCACAGACAGGCAAGGGGAAATGACTTCCCCTCCGCCATCCCCCATGCCGGGGCCCCCCTGACCGAGGCAGGCGCAGAGCCCCCCGCAGGAGCACCAACTTTGCCAAAGGTGGCCTTGCCCTCTGGGCTCCCAGACATCGGGTGTTGGAGTCCGACCCACTGACACCACAGGGCATGCATACCTGGCGCATTTGGGGTCTTGATTTGGGGATGGAGAAACCTGGTCACTGCTGTCCCCGCACCCTGGGACAAGAGAAAGGGAAGCTAGAAGACTACTCCCAAAATCACGTCCCCTCCCTAAGACCAGGCAAGTGTTTAGTAAGTGATGGATTTGGGACTGGCCTCCTCTTACCTCCCTGGACCCACACCACACACACACACGCACACATACCCCTCCACCACCACCACACACACACACAGGCCTAGGGCCTTCACTGGCCCCTCTTCTCCCAGGCAGGGTCAGGTGTGTCCCACAAGGGTTTCAGCTCCAAGACGACCCTCCATGGGCTGCTGGCCCACAGTTGGAGCCAAGACAGAACTGGGCTTCTGTGTGCTAACTGAACTGAAGAGGGCCTGGCTAGGGGAGAAGAGGCGCGTGAGGAGCAGAACTCAGAGAAGGAAGGAAGTAGATAAAAGGGCTGCAGGGGGAGGGGAGTCCCAGGCTGGGCCCAAGCATGGGTAGGAGTCAGATAGGAGATGGAGGTCCAGACCCTTAATTCCCAGAACATTAACACCCAGACCATCTTTTGCCCCTCTGAGCAACTACCCCAGCTGCCCTGCGCACCTTCATTCCATTCCTCTCCCTCCCCAGGGAGAAGCTGGTGTCGATGGCCGGCCTGGCCCCCCCGGACAGCAGGGAGACAAGGTACAGAGGCCCCCAGACCTGAGAGCTGTAGGAAGAGGGTCAGCTCGAGAGTTCAAGCCCCAGCTCAGAGTTAGGAGACTGGCCGTCCCTGCAGCTGGAAGGCTGGCCCAGGGACAGCAGACTTGGGCTTCGGGGTGACCCAGATCCCCTGCTCTGTTAGCTTTCAAGCCACTGGGAGAGATGGACTCCCACTTCCCCGCAGCTGCCACTGTGGAAGGGCCAGGGATGCTGCCATGTACCTCCCAGGTGCACGCTGACCAAAGTGCTGAGGGGCAGGGGGCAGGGCAGGGGGCCTGGAGGCAGCAGTGGCTAGATGCACCATGAGCTGGCCAGCTGCAGTGTCTTCAGGAGTGAAGTTGCATTGAAGGGTTTGTTTTCTCCTTTATTTGTACTTTCTATCTTAGTCTTAAAATTGTCATCCATGTTAACATCATCGCAGAACTGAACTGCATTTATACCACTGCTCCGTCTGTGCCCCGCTGTCTGTCCTGCGTCCCACAGGAGGAAGTGCCCTCGCTTCACCTGCTCAGGGAGGCCAGGGCTCCGTACACCTCTCNAGATCCCCTGCTCTGTTAGCTTTCAAGCCACTGGGAGAGATGGACTCCCACTTCCCCGCAGCTGCCACTGTGGAAGGGCCAGGGATGCTGCCATGTACCTCCCAGGTGCACGCTGACCAAAGTGCTGAGGGGCAGGGGGCAGGGCAGGGGGCCTGGAGGCAGCAGTGGCTAGATGCACCATGAGCTGGCCAGCTGCAGTGTCTTCAGGAGTGAAGTTGCATTGAAGGGTTCGTTTTCTCCTTTATTTGTACTTTCTATCTTAGTCTTAAAATTGTCATCCATGTTAACATCATCGCAGAACTGAACTGCATTTATACCACTGCTCCGCCTGTGCCCCGCCGTCTGTCCTGCGTCCCACAGGAGGAAGTGCCCTCGCTTCACCTGCTCAGGGAGGCCAGGGCTTCCTTACACCTCTCCGTCCCCAGCCCCTCCCGTGTTCTGCCCAGTAGTTCGGGTCTTTCTCAAACAGAAGGGCTCCTAAAAGAACCGTGTGGACTCCTCATGGCAAATATTGACCCAGGCAATTGGCAACAATTTCTGAGCCCTCGCTACCTGAGCAGAATAGAAATGAAGAGAATCCCAGCTCCCAAGGGGGCAGCTGATTAGCGGGCTGGGGAGAGATGGCCAGATGGACACAGGTGGAATCGCTAACAACTAACGTAGGACAGAAAGAGTATCTTTCAATGCAAAACTGGGGGGAGCGTGAGGGAGAGAGCAGATGGTCAGCCGCCCCCTGACAGAGCGGAGCCCGGACTTAGTGAACGGAGGGGGGGCGGGGCTCTGCATCCTAATGGCCTGCGCTCCATGAGCCTCCGGACCCTCCGTGGCCACTAACACACGGCCCATCTGGGGACACTGGGTTCTCTCGTACCAGCTTTGCCCCCATTTCACTCCAATTTTGTCGTGTGATAGGGGGACCCTGGAACACCTGGAGAACAGGGACCAGCTGGCCCCCAGGTAGGTGTGCCTCTCGCCCGGAGTCACAGCACAACATCTCGCCTCCCTGGGGTTGCAGAGTGAAGTGGCTTGTCTCTGGGGTGTTGAGGGGGAGAGAGGGCAAGAACTGGCTGGCCCCTGACAGGAGGTCTGGCATCGCAGCCGTGAGGGAACTTGGCCTTCTCCAGGTCAGTCTGATTCAGCATTCTCATGGAGGCCAGCTCCTGAGCACCCTCTGAGAGCATTTGGAGTCCCCGATAGGCACCCCCTCCAGCTGCTCTGGATCCTCCTGTGTGTAGCCAGGCGCAGCCGGTGTCGGCTGCAGTCCCATTTGACAGGCAGCAGGCAGCAGGTCCCTGCCAGCCCAGGCCCTGGGTTGAGACCTCATTTGTCTTGTAGGGCTCCAAGGGGGAACCGGGGAAAGGAGAGATGGTGGATTGCAATGCCAGCATCAACGAGGCTCTCCAGGTGAGTGCAGGCCGGCCTGAATGTTCAGGGGCCTCCGGGCTCTGCATCAAGGCCTGGAGGAGGGAGCGCTGCAACATCTCTGAGCCCAGGCCATTGTGCAGGGCTTCCGGGAGGGCCACTCCCCTGTTTTCTCTCCTTTGGCCTCCCACTGTGCAGCCTCCAGGCAAATGGCCCCCTCACTTGTTACTGGGGTAGCCTGGCTTTCCATCTTGGCCCTTCTGGCCTGTTACCCTGGCTCTGAGTAACTGAGAACCGTAGCTGGAGCCCCCTGCAGGTTGTCGGCCCATCCAAGGTTTGCGGGCCTCGTTTCTTCCCTGGACACACACCCTGCTCACATGTTAGCATCTGTCTTTCCGGAACTCATCTCCCTTTTGGATCAGTTTTACCATATTTCAAGTTCATATGGTACCCACCCTCAGATGCAGTTTCTGACCCTTGGCTCTGTTGATAACTTGGGCTGGATCGTCTTGCTGTGGGGCTGTGGAGGAAGGTGTCCTGTGTGTCGTCGGATGTTCAGCGGTGTGTCTGGTCTCCCCCACCAGATGCCAGAGGCACCCCTCAGTTGTGACAACTAAAATGTGTCTCCAGACTTGCCAGATGTCCGCTGGGGGCAAAGCTGACCCAGATGAGAACTAGTTCTTTAAAGAAAACTATCTCACTGTGTGAATCCATTTATGAGGTGTACAATTCTTGTTTAATTTTAACGATCATCCATTTAATTATTCTTTGCGTGATTCCATATTTTGCTATGCTGCATCTGTTGGTTTAAGGGGCAGTGCATCAGAACCTTGAACTCTAGATACTGGACAACGGGGAGAAGCAAGGGAGGGCCCCAGGCAGCGACTAGAAAGAATAAGGGACATTGCTTCCTCCCTCTTCGGCAAAGTAAAAGAAAGGTCGCAAGCCATGTGAGGGCTTGTGTGAGTCCGTTGTGGGGCAGCCTCGGAGCAGCATTCTGTGAGATGTGGGGTGCTCCCTGCCCAGGGATTAGGCACCTCTGGGAGCCATGGGGGGTGCTGTGGGGGTGCTGTGGGGCTGGGAGGCACAGAGCCCAGGCCCTAGAGGGCCCAGCCCCCACGCTCCAACTGGGCCGTGGGGGCCCAACAGGTGGCTCTTGACTTGCTCTTCACCTGATTGCACGGTGTTGGTTTTTTAGGAGATCCCGACGCTGACCTTGATCGTAAGTCTTCCTTCCTCTTCCCTCACTTTGGCTGGGCACCAGGCTGGGGCTGGGGGAGGGCAGCCTGGAAGCAAGCACTGCAGGGCTTGCCTCGAGAAGGCAGCCACTGGGCTTTCTAGGTTAGGGCTGACCTGGCAGCAGGGGGTCTCAGAGCCCCGCCCACTCTGGTCAAGGCCGTCTGCCAGAGTGGCTCTTTGCCGATTCCTCGGTGTACACTTGTCACAGGGTAAATGCTGTGCTCTCGTTACAGCTCTGTCAAGGAAATAGGGGGATAGAGGAGGAAGTTTTTATGTTTCTCCTTTTTCTCAACCTTCAGCTGATAAAGTGCATAATCCTAAAAACTCAGTGGTGACCCTTCGCATTTAAGTCAATTTCATTACCTACATCTGGAAAACCAGTGGATTCCAAGCCTGGGTTTTGCACACGTGCCTACCTGGGCCAGCTTTCTGTGGATGCTTGTAATTAACACGCTAGCACCAGGTGGAGAGGAGAGGGGAGATCGCCAAGTCCTCAAGCTCCTGGCATTTTGGTTCACTTCATACTTTCAGTGTCCACACGCCACAGCACGCACCTAGGGATGACACAAACCCAGACTCAAGCACCAATCGTAGGATGCCCCAATCCCAGAAACTGGTGTTCATTAACCACATGATTCTGGAATCAATGGGCTTCATTTGGAAACATTAAAATACACCATTTAAGATAGCTTTGGGAAGCAAAACTTTCCTGGATACACTTTTTTTTCCTTTTAAAATCAACCTTGAGGTATAATGCACATGCAATAAAATGCACCCCTGTTAGACATAGAATTTGCTGAGTTTTGACAAATGTATCTGTAAACATGAATCCACCACCCCAGTCACTTGAGAAAGTTCCCTCGTGGACCTGAGGAGTCGGTCCCCCACCCACCCCCAGCCCTGAGCCACCACGGACCTGCTTCCTGTTGCCGTGGATTAGACGTGCCTTTGTTAGCGTCTCCTGTGAATGTAACCACATTGTACGTAGTGTCTGCGTCTGGCCTCTCCTCTCAGTGCAGTGTGTCTGGGTTTCGCCCGTGGCGTGGCAGGCACCATCCTTGCTGCTTTTCCACTGCTGAGTAGCATTCCACTGTACAGATGTGTCAGACCTCCACCTGCTGGTGGACAATTGGGTTGTTCCCTGGGGACAGTTTCCAGTCACTGCCAGGAAGGTCATATTTGTCTGTCTTCTTAAAGCCTGGGAGCCCCCAGCAGTGCCCGAGAGCAAAGAGGAGGGAGAGGCTGTTGGGCGTGGCTCCGGGGTCCCCACCAGCCACTGTAACCCACACACACTCAGTGCTTATCTCCTTTACAAAGAAAATGTTCCCGCCACTGATGGAATGTTCAACAATGACTGATCTCTATAAACCAGCCCCTGTACACACTCCTCTAGTGACAGGCCACTCCTCAATCAGAAGTTCTTCCTTGAGTCTTTCTTTTCTTCCCTAGGGGCCCCCTGGTCCTCCTGGACAAATTGGCCCTCCTGGAGCTCCGGGGACTCCAGGCCAGAAGGTAACACTTGCCTCAACAAGGGGAATGCAGACACTGCAGGGGAACCCATGTGTCTGTCTGTGCGCGCGCACCCCGCTTCCGCCCCTCATCCCGTGATGCTCACCTTCCCAGAGCCACCACCTCACTCTGGCTTCTAATTCAATGCACAAGGCACCACCCCCGTCTGGCTGCCATCACTCTTCCCTGGCCACCTGTCCTGGGTACCTATAACCCGCAAGTCCTTCTGATGTGGCAATTCTGCCCCACCAGACCCTGCCCCAGCCACACCCCCAACCCGCCAACAGGTTACGTGGCCCATGAGCCCAACTCCAGTCTCACCCCTCCCTTGATCCCTTTCATTCTCCAACCCCGACCCCTGTGATTTTTCTCATATCACAAGTCCTCAGTGCAAGTGCATTGAGGACTCCTGGCACATGGGGCGTGCTGCGGGAATGACAGCGGTCATTCTTCTCTGCTCTGGAGTAACTGCTAGGTATTTATTCTGGCTGCAGGGGGAGATTGGACTGCCGGGCCCTCCAGGACTCGATGGAGAAAAGGTAAGAACAGACACTCCCAGACAAACCTCGGAAGATGGTCCTTGCCCTGGGGGGGTGATGGGGCAGAGGCTCTGGAAGAAGCCCAAGTGTGGGCCTTGTGGGGAAGAGAGAAGAGGAAGGGAGAGGAGGCCCACCCTGCAGAAGCCCCGCCGAGCCCCACACTGCTGGCCTCAGAGAAGCCAGCAGACCCGCACTGGGCTGGGGCTGGCGGCTGAGGCCCCCTCGGCTCCCCCCAGGAGTTGGACAGGCTCTCTGCCTGGTCCAGCTGAGCACGGAAAAACTGAGGCCTCCAGGCCACCCATTCTTTCGTGTTCCCTCTCCTGTTTCTCCACTAGTGTGTCTAATAAGCGTTGTTGATCTCTTCAAAAGGGACCTCGAGGCAAACCAGGAGACATGGGCCCTCCTGGTCCCCAAGGCCCTCCAGGAAAGCCAGGGCCTTCAGGAATAAAGGGAGACGACGGACACCCGGGGAGCCCAGGAGAGAAGGGGGAGAAAGGGGAGACGGGGCAGGCCGGCCCCCCGGTGAGTGCCAGGACCGGGTGGACCCAGCTTCACCCTTCTGCGTGCACCACCCCCAGCATGACTCTGGCCCTGCAGCCTGGGCTGCCAACCCGGAGCCAGGGGTTTGGGGTAGGGGCTCTACCTGGTTTCTCCTCAAGCCACTTACTTTATAAAGGCCTGTGTCCTACCTCAAGAGACCTGGGTCCTATTCCATCATACCCTGTGTGTGTCCTCACAGAATCACCGAGGCTGGCAGAGCCTTAGTTCTCTCATCTCGTGAATGGGGGTCATAATGCTTTTGCTGGATGCCATGCTAGGCTGTTGGGAAAGAAATAAAGTCACAGGTCTAAAACCGCCTCTTGGGAGAGGGTGCAGAAACCCTCTACCTAGGAGAGCTTGCTTGTACAAAAAGGGGGGGGTCTTAGCCCACTCCAGTTAGGCCGCTGCCTTGACTTGGGAGCCCTCTCCGCGCATCAGCGGTTTTTGTTACTGTAAATGGTCACCATCCTAGACACCTGCCCTTGGAGGAAGGGAGCCTTGCGTGCATGCCACTTCTGGTCACAGATGCTCAGTATGACGACCTTGCGCTTGACTAACAGAGATCTTTGTCGGTCCTTAGGGTCTAGATGGCCCAACTGGGGAGAAAGGAGAACCAGGTGGCCAAGGGAGACCTGGAGCGACAGGATTGCCTGGCCCAATCGGGCTCCCGGGATTTACAGTAAGGCGAGAGGGTTGGGTGTGCAGGCCAGCGGCAGGCAGGGGCCCATGGGCAGGGGCGCCCTCCGGGCAGGCCACAGCCCAGCAGGCATCTGCACCACGAGGAGGCTGTGCTCGCTAGCCCCGGGCCTGCCCAGCCTGGCGAGGGGCACCTTCTTCATGAGCAGACACCGTCTCAGGGGCAGTTGAGTGCAGACAAGAGTCCCAGCTCTCTCAGCACACAGCATGGTGGCCTCTGACTTCAGGCGCCAACATTGTTCAAAGGTGCTGGGAGCTTAGACTCAGAATTCTCCTCTTCCGAGTGAGGAGAACCTCAGAGGTCAGCTAGTCCCACCTGTGACTGGCTGTGGCTGCCTCGCTCAGCTAGGACAGGAGGTAGCTCCCGCCTCCTGGCATGTTCCCTTCCTCGAGAGGCAGCCCCAAGTGGGAGGGAGTGCTCCTGGGCGTGGTGTGCCAGCTCCCTCGTCCACAACCCGCCTCTGCCCGCCCCCACCCACCTCTGGAGCCTTAGGCATTTCTGTAGCTGCCTAAGAAACCACCACAAGTTCAGCAGCTTAGAACAACACACACTGATGCTATTGCAGCTTCCGTGGGTCAGGAGTCCAGGCACATTTCTGCCGGGCCTCTGCCCAGAGCCCCGCGAGGCTGCAGCCAGGGTGTCGGCTAGCCACATTCTCCTCCAGAGCTGGGCTCCTCTTCCAAGCTAACCGCTGTTGGCGCAATTCAGTTCCTCCCTAAGGCGGGACTGAGCCCTCAGCTCCGAGAGGCTGCCTGCAGTTTTGGGGCACACAGCCTTCCCCAGAACAGGCCGTTCACGTTGTAGCAGCTTGCTTCTCCAAGGCCAAGGCCAAGGCCAACAGGAGTCTCTCCATGTTTGCTGGCAAGACAGAGTTCTGCGTGTGTGTGTAACATATTTTTAACAATTTTAACATGTGTTTGTATACTGTTGTATAAGTACATTATAATTTGTAGCATAATCTTGTCACAGAATCAAAGGGTGACATTTCATCAACTTCGCCATATGTCATATCCTGTTGGTCCACCCTAGGGCCTACGCCCTGCAGGACCCATACAGAACATCAGCCTCTCCTCCCACGTGCTGGGAACTCAGATTCTCAAAGGCAGTGATCACAGGCCACCTGCCCCACCTTTGTCCCTCCGGCTGACCACCCCCATAGCCTCTGAGGTATTCCTTGCCAATGCCCAGGCTTGGTGTCTTGCTGGTCACAGATTTGAGGTGTGTCTGCCCAGGCCCCCTGCGTGCTGGCATCCACGCCGTGGTATTTTGTGCCCACAGGGAGAGAAAGGAGAGCCTGGGGAAAAGGGTGATCCAGGAGTAGAGGTAGGTGGCACCTGCTCTGCCTTCTGTGTCACGGGGGTAATGACAGACCGCGGCACACACAGCCTCTCCAGTGCGCACAGAATTTCCACATCTAGAGCAAAACCCGCAACCACTTGATTCAAGGAGGGTGCAAGAGCGTTCACTGAGCACCACAGCGGGTCAGCCAGGGAGCCCCCATTCTGCCCATGGCTCTCCGCGTGGACCGAGTCCCTCCGTGGCATTTCCCTCCTGGGGCTGGAGCCGGGAGATAAGGCAGTGAACAGCCCCCGTAGTGGGTAGTAGCGTGGCAGCTGCTCGGGGGCTCAGGCGAGCATCCCCGAAGACGGGTCGTCTGAGCGGAGCCTGGAAGACTCTGTAGGAATTTGCCTAGAAGCTCCAGAGGCAGGCTTTCCGGAGCGAGAGGCATTATTCTCTGAGAGGTGTGGTGGGGAAGGCAAGAGGAGAGAACCGTGCAGGAGGAGGTAGTCGGGAGAGAAGCCGTGCTCGCGTAAAATGGGAGGGAATCGGCGAACATGCAGGTTCAAAAGAGCCAAGAAAGCAAGAGGTCAAAGAAACGTGAGGACAATGGGGTTTGGTGGGAAGGCCTGGGCCACCCAGACACCACCAGAGAGCTCAGGGAGAGACCACCAAGCCTCCTCAGTCCCCAGAGAAGTCCCCCAGCTCCTGTCAACTTCAGTGTCACCAAGTCCTGTCTGCATTTGAGGAAACAGACCTGATTATCCAACATGTATGTTCCTGATTTGGAGAGGGATAGCCTAAAGAAATGCTCTGAATCTGGGAAGAGCACTGTACCCAAAAACGTTGCTTCCAGATGTATTTCATGTAACAATTGGAAACAGCCTGAGTTTCTACCAAGAAGGAAATGATTAAATAACTTCTGGTAATAATACTGGTGGTAACAATAGTCCCCATGTGGAAGAGGGTTCCTCGTGCCAAGCACTGCTCCAACCCCGGCTACGCAGTAACTCACTTTCCTCGCCCTCAATGAATAGCACATTGAGATTAAAAGGAGGCTTGTGAGCAACATACGAAATATGGAGAAATGGGTTTCGTGTTAAACAAAAAAGAACAGAGAATCAAATTATCTACATAATATCATAAGAGGCACATACACTCAGATATCTTTTATGCTTCAAAAGAGTGGATGGAAATAAAGCGAAATATTAGCAGTACTTGGATATTTGTTCCTTTTCCTCCTTTCAATTCTTTTTAATTTATAAGATATTTTAATGGGCCTGTATTACTGTTAATTTTTTACGTTTTAATTATCATATAGTAGAAGTCAACTTTTGAGGGAGCGTGTGTTCGCAGCTGTGGACTCTAACACGTGTATAGATTCGTATCACCACTGCCACCATCAGGGCGCGTGAATTATTTATAACAAGAAAAACAAGCAGCCGGTTTTTTAGAGTCTCCAAAGCCTGAGCTCCCTGCAAGGAGACTGTATTATGAAGCCGAACAGTCCACAGGGTCAGCGGATGTTAAGGGTCTCCATCTGTCCACTGCAGGGGCTCGCTCTGTGGCACCCGAGCACAGGGTCCCCACCCAGGTCACACCCAAGGGATTCCATCCCAGGGAAGGTGAGAAGGGCCCCCAAGCCGAAGTGGAGTGACTGTTTCCGAGAAGAGCAGGCAGGTCTCCCTCCCACCTCGAGGGTGGTGGCCGTGGACAAATCAGTGTCCACCTTCATCAGAGACAGAATCAGCAATGCACACCCCCCTCCAGAGGGAGGCAGACTGCCCCGGGTTCCGCATCTTCACTGTCCCATCCGAATCTCTTCTGCTTCAACCTGCCCTCAAGGGAAATGGGGTCCAGCAGTCTCTGTTACAAACTTGGGGGCACTTGAGGAATATTCTTCTGCAATATCTCAGCCTCTCCCCATTTCAGATAACCCAACTTCCCTCCTCTAAGCCAAAGGTCTCCAATTCAAATGCCTCCAATGGCCAGGCATGCAACAGACAAACACAGAGGTCCAGGTTAAAGACAATAGGAAGTGGCAGGGCCTGGGACAAACTGAAGGTCTCAGGGCCCTCCTGAAGGGGAGACTCTCATTCCGCTCCTGGCCTTTGTTGCCATGCATAAAGGTTTTCTGTACTGTTTTAGTTTTTGTTTTAAGTCTGGGAGGATAGATGTTTCAAGGGCATTTGTCAGCAATAGTTTTATTTGTCTGGTTGGTTGGTTAGTTTTGTTTTTGCAACATTGTAAAGGTTAATGAGTTGTTATTAGTTTGTGATAGGTTCTAAGCCTTCGTTTGGGAGACTGTGCACTGGGCAGTTCTGTCGTTGGCGATGGAGTCCCCAGCCAGCCACCAGGCCAGGTCAGGAGGCAGGACTGCCTAGAGCCTAACAGGGGTGGGCTAACATCTCCCTCTGACTTCTAGGTTCCTGGGCCACCAGGGCCAGAGGGGCCGCCCGGACCTCCGGTAAGCTTGGAGGGCTCATTGTATTTCCATCTGCTGTGATTGGGTCCCTAATGTCCCCTCCGCATGGTAGTCACTGGGCTCAGCCTCAGCACTAGGTCACTGTCACCTCTTCCTCCCAGGGCGGGGTTTTCTCACCCACACACCATTTTCCTCCCATGTGAAACAGGCACCATTCCGGCAACACTGAGGAGCTTGGGCATTGCCTCGTTTCTTGGAAACAGTAGACTGGCATGCAGCCCTGGGGTCTAGGCCCACCGCCCTACAGGAGTCTCTCTGTCACCAAGCCCTGACCTTTGCCATCAGACATCTGCTCCTCTCCTTCCTTCTTCCCACTAACCAACCAGCAAGAAGACCAGGATTAGAAGAGAAAGCGACCCATTCAAAACCAGTCCCACTGGATGGGCTTTTCCATGGGTCCCGGCGACAAAACAAGGCCTTTACAAATTCCCTTGGCCTTGCACCTAGAGGGCCCCCCCAGCACCCTAACCCCACAGGTGCTAGTCCTTGCCCCTGGGGGGGTTCATGTTCCTGTGGCACCTTGTCACCCGAGGCCACAGGTGGAAGTAGTAGCAGTGACAATGACGGTAGCCAACATTCATTGTAACTCAAGTCACTGTGTGGCAGACACTGCTCTGAGCCCTTCGCGTGCATCCATTTAGTCAACTTCTGTGCGTCCTCTCAGTCTTCCTCTCTGAGACTCCGGTCGGCCGTGGGGGCACCCAAAGGTCCTCTCTCGGTCCCTGGCTGGGGAATCCTGGCTCAGACCACACCCCAGGGGGCCCCCAGCACAACCCCCAGTTAGCATTCCCTTCTGCCTCCCCTGGGCAGGGCCCCAGGCCACGCTCTGCCCTAAGCCCCTGCACTTTTGTGGTCCAAATTGTGGACAAGGGTTGTGGGGATTTTTTTTTTTACTTAACCAGAAATGCAATTCTGAGGCACCTTGTTTTCATTCCAAATGCAGGGGCCCCAAGGCATTCCTGGACCAAAGGTAAGAAGAGGTCGTGGACAGGTACGGGTGAGGGGCAGGGGAAGAGGACTTCATCAGTGAGGGCAGAAAAGCAGAAAAAAGGGAAAGCACTTCAGAGGGGGACAGCCCAGCCGACCCCTTCCCTAAGTGGAACCATGTGACACTCGGCAGTGGGGTATGATAAGGACAGGATAAAGTCCTGTGGCCCCTCATACATCCATCACTGACGCTGGGCGGGCTTCAGATTTAGCAGTTTCCCACCCATCGATCGACCCAGTGGAATGACAGGTTCTATTCTTGACAAATGATAAAAGCCTTTTCCCATGTAATCTGCCTCAGACCCTCCACTCCCCCTGGGGTACAGGGGGGGTGGAGATGAAGAGCGGCATGGCAGGGGACCCTTCTCGGGACCCCGGTGCGCTGCACCCAGCCCGGGGCCCTCCCACTCTCCCCCGAAGGCGTTTCAAATGGAGAAGAGGAATGGGAACTGTTGGCATGACAACAGCCCTCGTCTCCCGCCCTCACATTCTTCAGGGGACCATTGGGCAGTTTTTGCTCAATTAGTTTGGGATCCTCGGAGCCCCAGGGGTGATTTCTGGCATCTGCCAGCCAGCCTCTGAAGCGTCCAAGTTCTCCTGCCGTGCAAAGCGTCACCCATGCCAAAGGCATGTGGATCTGTGTCCTCTCCACATCTCTTCTCTTTGGGGAGACCTCCAAGTTTCTACAGGGATACAGGGGACTCTAGCCGGGCAGAGACAGGCTAAGTCAGGGATCCTTGGAGTACCCAGCCTGCCCCCCGCCAGCCAGGCACCCCCGCCTCCTCCCTCCTCTACTGCGCCCCTGCCCTGCACCCAGTCCCATCTCCAGGAGCTCAGAATGCACGAATGACTGGCCTGAGACCTGCCCTTCTGTGATCTCCCCCATCTCCACTTCCTTCAGGGAGAAGCAGGCCTAGATGGAGCACAAGGAGAGAAGGGCGTCCAGGGAGAAAAAGGAGACCGAGGTCCTCTGGGATTGCCCGTAAGTATCGAGGGCCCAGTGAGCCTGCTGAGAGGAGCCCAGCCAGGCGGCGCTGACTGGGGCTGGGCACTCCAGAGCTTGGCGTGGTTTTGCTCTCCCACCTGGGCAAGACCACAGGCTCTGAGTCTCTTACTGAGGCCTCCTCTGGGCCAGGCCCTGGCCTCGGGGTGGGGACATGTGAAGCTGAGTAAGCCAGGATCCCCTACCCCAAACAGCACCGAGCTGGAGAGTCAGAGGTGGCTTGAGAACAGCCTCGGGCCCTGTGTGTGCCAGATTCAGAGGCAATGAAGGGTCGCCCTTACCAGGGCCATGCTTGGAAAACCTGGTAGCGGTGGGACCGTGGAGTCTGCTCCATCACTCCTCTGTTTTCCCAGAGGGGCCCCCAGAGCACCCCTGATCTCTGCTCTTAAGCACTGGCCACAGGAGAAAAGCTTATAAGAAGTCAGATTCCCTGGTCTCTGCTGGCTAAGGCCAATAAGGTCCTGGTTGCCTGAGATCTCCAACCTCAGCCTACCCAGGGCCAGAGACCACAGGTCAGGGTCAAGGGCTACTCAGAAGGCCCTTCCGGATGTGGGGCCTGAGCTGGGCAAACCCTTTTGCCCCAAGCCCCAGTGGGCTGATGGCCTGCTCACCTTGTGCAGGTGAGCACATCCTACCACGCTGGACTCCATCCTCCCTCACACTCCAATGAGGATGGCACTCCTTTTGGTTTGTTTTTCAAGAGCTGGAAGGGGTTTCAGTGATCCATCTAATAATTTTACTGATGGGTCCAGAGAAGAAAGTGGGTCACTCAAGGCCACATGTTACATCGGTGGCCAGGAAGGGCCACAGACTGCTCCTCCACTGAGGCCACAGCCTTGCTGGGGTCTCTTTCCAGCCACTGGGGCTTCCTCTGTCCCAGGCACCAGGCCAGTCCCCACCCCAGGAAGCCGTAAAGAGCAGGGGAACAATGGGAAGCCCAATTACCCCAGTCTGGCAGCGCTTGAAGGTCTGGTTAATATAATCACAGCAACCAGAAAGCAAGAGGAAAGATATAACTACACCCTCATTAGTGCATCAAAAGTAGGAACATTCAAGGAGCTGATTCGCTTGGCACACTACAGAAAACTGATGAGTTTAGCAGGCATTTTCCCATGTCTTCAGCTGTGCCTGGGAGGATGAAGCACTCCTTACTTAGCCAGGAGTCTCTCCTTGTCCACCATCATGGCCCTACCAACCCTCCTGAACATGGAGAATTCAGTCAAAATGCACAGGGCACAGAGACTAAATAAGTAATATCAACAAAGAAAATGCCAGGGGAACGACAAAGTATCCAGTCCACCTTTAATTGTTCTACTTTTGAAAGAGATATGGGTATAGAGAAATACTTTTGCTAGCTTAAGAAAACAACAGCAAACACATTCATAAATGCAATTAGCGTGGGCTTCAGAGACAACAGGGAGTGGTGGGGACTGCGGCACCCCGAGACCATGAGTTCCTTCTTAGGAGATCAGCCCCTTCTGAGTTCAGCTGTGTTGCCTTAGGAAAGTGAAGGTCTGATATTTTGGGATCTTCTAATTTTTCAAAGGAAGCTGGACATCTGGTATTTTATGTGAAATATCCCTATTTTCTTACATAAATCAAAATTACTTACAACACTACCAACCATACAAAGTATGTCAGTGGCCTACATAGGGCATGAAAACCTCCAGTTCATGTCCTGTGCTCCAGACCTCGAGATAACTCAGTGTTAATATGGATAAGCAGAGTTTGTGGATGTTTAGTTCTGTGTTTGGGCCTCGTCTCTCTATTCCATACACTAGCAGCATGTGTTTCCAGGCAGACCCCATTGACTCCTTCCTGTTCGTCCTATAGAAGTGGTTCCCAGCACTGGCTGCACCAGGGAGTCACCTGGAGCTTTTCTTACTTGCCATTACCCCAGCCTCACTGTGGCAGACTCTGGTTGAATTGGGCTGAGTGGGGACCAGGCATTTGTATTCCTGTACGTTATACCCAGAAAATCCTGCTGCTGCAGCTGGGACTGAGAACCACAGCTGCCCACATGAGTCCAGACCACCCCAGAATTACGGAGGTCCTCAAACTGAGAAGCAAGACCCCGTGGGCTCCTACAGCCAACACCCCTTCCTCAGGGGGAGGCAGCTCCCTGCCCCTCTTTCCTGGGGGCATTCCCTCACCTCTAAAATCCTAAGGCCTAGGCTCATTCTTGAGGCTCATTTGGAAGCAGTTTTCAAGAACTCGGGTCTTACTGAGTTCAAGTGTCCTGCTCCCATCTCTCTGGCTTGTCACGTTGGAATCATTAAACAATGTTCCCCTGGCTCTCCAAGGTGGGTCTCAGGGTCAGTGTTGTAGCCCGAGGATGGAGAACAGCTCCCATTCCCACTGCACATGACACCAGATAGGGAGTGGGTCTCAACAGCTTCCCACCTTCTAGCCCATTTCCTCCGGGGCACACATGGCCTTGACCTCTGTCCCAGTCACCTGTGCCCAAAGCCCTTTTCCATAAAAGAGCCCTTGTCTAAGGTAATGTCAATGGCTAGGGCTCGTGTTGAGACCTGCAAACAGTGAAGGTCCAGAGAAATGCCAGGCATCAGTAATGCCATCACTTAAGGGCCAACTCCTCCCACCTGGCTGAAGTAGGAGTATCAACCAGGTGTTAAACCGGGTACTGTAACTCAGGGCCAAGCCTCTCAGGGTCCCCAGCGTGGCCTAGTCCCAACAGAGCACCCTCACCAGGTCCCCACCCTCCAAGCAGGCTTGTTTCTCCCCAGGGAGACTGGTCCTGGGAAGGATGCATGAGCTCAATTTCCAGGCACCCCCCACAAATTCTCTTTCTATATCCCTTTGCCTGGTGTGCTACTGCCCTTTGGGGAGGGGTTTCTGAGAGGGGATGTAAGGAGAGAGGGGTGCAGGGGGCACCAAGGATCAGAACCTCTTCCGCACTGGTCGCCACCCTGCGCTCGGCAGCTGGCCACACTGCCCCGGCGTCTCCATGTTTTGTTGGTCTCCGTGTGAACGCCATCGCCTGTCCTCCCAAGCTCGCCTCCCCCGTTTTGTTTGATGACCAGTGTTTATGTCTGTCCAGAGTCGCTGCTTCACTCACCTCTTCCCTCCCTGGTCCCTTTTTCTCCCTCCCATTCCTCCCTTACCCTTCCTTCGGTCAAACTGTTCCCTTTGTCCAGGGAGCTTCAGGTTTGGACGGCAGGCCTGGGCCACCGGTGAGTGTCGCTTCCCCATTACCCTTCGCCCTGCCCCACCCCCAGCCTGTGATTCCTCTCGTCTGTCCCATTCTGGCCTCGCTTTCCCAGTGAATCATGCCTTACCCCACTGCTGACACCAGGAAGGCACCCTGCGTGCTGGCCTCAGAAGTGCTTATTCTGACCTCTTGTCCGAAGATGGCTGGCTTTTCTCTAAATTTCCCTGCTCGGGGTACACACCCCAGGCCCTGCAACCCAAATTTCCAGACCACCGGGTGTGCAGTGGGAGTCCCTGTCCAGCATGCTGAGCTCAGGCCGGGCGCCCAGCCCTGGGGGTCTGGGCCGTGACGCACCCCACCAAACAAACAGTGTCTGTGTGTGCCCGTCATGCTGTGTCGTCGTCCTCCTGTGAGCTCTGTCCACCTCCTGTCTGCCCACAGGGCACCCTAGTCCCACACAGCCACCAATCGGATGGGAACAGGGTGGGGACAGCATGGAGTGTGAGGGCAGACGCAGCATTTAGGGGCACATGTGCGGGTCCAGCCCAGTGTCCTGTGGGCACGTTACCGCCACACCTTTCCCTTCCTGTCCACCATGCTCGTCCGTCCCAACATGGGGGTTTATGCAGAGCTAACTGATGGGTGCCTGGTCCCCTCTTTCTTTGTTTTCTGGATTCCAGAAAACACACCTCACCTACTCTTGACTAGAAACCACCTGGGCTTTCTTTGTTTTTTTTTACTATTTTTTCCATTTTTAGAGAGAGGGGAGTGGGGGAGAAAGAGGGAGAGAAACACTAATGTGAAAGAAAAAACTCGACTGGTTGCCTGCCACATGTGCTCTGACTGGGGACCGAACCCGCAGCCCAGGCATGTGCCCCGATAGGGAATCAAACTGGCGACCTTTCAGTTTGTGGGACAACGCCCAACCAACCAAGCCACACAGGCCTGGGCTCCTTCTTCTTCTTCTTCTTTTTTTTTTGGACAAACAACTGAAACATCAGAAAAAAGGTCCCTCCTCTCCACTTTCCAGTCCTCCTAGAACACCCCGTGAAGTCCTCAGGGCAGCGGTGCCCCCAGTCAAAGCCTGTCCCTTCCCATGGTGTTGGCGTCACTGGCCACCACGGGCCACCACGGGCCAGGAGGCCAGACGCAGCTGTAACCAGAGCTGTGTGTGGGCCCCGCCCCTTCCTGCCAGTGAAGCTCAGCTCTGCCTTGCAGGATGCTTCTGAGGCCACAGGCACTTGCCCTGCCCAGAAGCCAAGGTTCTGATGAGCTGGCTGGAGTGACAGTTGGGAGAAGAAGAGAACTCACTCGCAGGGTCCACCTGGGGAGGGGACAGGCACTCAGGGTCCAGGGAGATGTCATATCACCACATCAGCAGGCCTACTGGGCCTCCCCCACCGTGCGTTTAGGGAGCTAAAGTTACAGACTCTCATCAATGGAGAGTACGCCGTCTGGTGAGCATTATCACAGCTTTGCTCCACCGAAGTCCCTCCATCGCCATCTTCCTCACACCTGCGCGGTCAGGGCCGGGACGTGGTCTGCGGCCAGAGTCAGAGAAACCAGGGCTCCATTCGTGCAAGACAGGGGAGCGGCGTAGACTCATGTATTCTGTCCCCTTGGACCTGGGCATCTAATTCTTCATAAAATTGATATCATAACCTTAAAGGAAAATTCTTCTGGGAAAAGTAATCCTGCCCTGCCAACACTAACAGGTATTAGGCATCCAATGTGGCTCAAAGGGCAGACACATGTTATCACCCCCATTTCACAGGTGGGAAAACTGACCCTCAGAGAGGCCAGGAAATGTCTGCAATATCACAGAGTTGGGAGCCTCTAAGTCAGGACCTGAGGCCAGCCAGTGACTCTGGAGTCCTGGTCCAAACCTAGCCTCTCTCACGCGTGATGCGTTTCTGTCACACACGCCCACGGCTTTTCCTTCTGCCCTCGGAGCTGCAGAGGAAGCGCCAAGAATGTCTTTTTGCCCTTTTTCTCCCGTGTACAGTAAGTCAGCACTTCCCGACCTGTTTCTGTCCAGCTGTGCACGGTACCGAGGACCAGACACAGGCCCAGCCTCGCATCCTGCTGTGTGAGCAGGACACACAGGCACTGAGGCAGAGCAGTAGGAAGCCCTGAAATACAGACTCAGTCTAGCCGAGCTGTGACTGGGACCCTGGGTGGGGTGGGGTGGGTGTTTAATCAATTACACCATAGCCAGCCCTGCTCTGTCTCTGAGCAACACGGCTCCTGCACCTCTGGCTGCCCCGACTACCCCGCTCCTGCCCTGAGTGAGGAGGGCTGATGACACACCTCCCTTCCAGGCCAGTGCCAGCAGACTTCAAGGCCATACTGATTCACTCTCCAACCTGCCCCGTGCCACTGGGAGTGGGGACAGGCGGTCCGGTCTGGCCAGAGGCTGAAGGCCAGGCCTTGGCCGCAGTGGGGGCGGCGGGGGGGGGGGTGGGCGTTGGCTGAATGACCCTCCCACTCCTGCCTCTGTGTGTGTGTCTGCATTGGTCTCTGTGGCATGAAGACCCTCCCGCTGCATGTGGAGCTGCGACAGCAAAGGGGTGCTGGCCCCCACCCCTGGGATGGTGTCAACTCCCTCCCGAGCGCTTCTGGGAGCAAACTAAGCAACCGTTTCCCTACCGTTTTCAGCCTTGGCCAGCTTGGTTGTGAAGTGAGAGGATTTCCTCTTCCAATCTGGCTCTGAGGCAGGGGAGGCCGTCCCTCCCCGAGGCCCCCAAACCTGAACTGCCCAGTCACGGCTGAGGGACACAGCTCAGTCGGATGTCCACCCTGACTGCGCCTGGCCTCGCCAACCCTGAAAACTGGCCACTGGACCTTGCTGCTCTCCAGGCTTGGGCGGGGTTCCCAGGGCTCCCCCAGCATCCAGACCCTCACCTCTGCTTCCTTTCGCCTCCCCAGGGTACTCCAGGACCAATCGGAGTTCCGGGCCCCGCGGGACCAAAGGGCGAGAGGGTGAGTGTTCAGGAGCCGGGAGCCTGAGCAACCCACCTCAGCCTCAGGTCCTCAGCCCTGCCACCTTCAACCCACAGGGTCCTCATGTCAGCCCCGGTAGGCTCAGCCTCACCCATCCCTCCTAGGTGGGCAAGGTGTCATCCCTCAGCCAGGCTGGTTGCTCTGAGGGGCGACACCTAGAGCTTCAAAGAAGAAATCACAGCCCTTTCTCTCTTTTTTCTTTTCCCTGCCTCCGTGCTCACACCTATTTGCTCCCACATTCTCCTCTCCTGCTTCTGCCTCTGGCCAGCCAGTGCCCCCAGCACCCTTCCCTGACCTCCCAGGGGCCTTTGGGGAGTAGGCCGTGCTGGGGGGATGGGGCGGGGCCTCCAAGCCACCTCCCAGAACAGGGTCCACACCAGTCACCCCAACCTTGCTTCCTAGAGGGCTGCTGGAGGGAACTGGGGAGGAGTCTCAAGTCGAAAACAGAAAATAGTGGAGGGAAGGTTGTTACTACACCCAGAAGGGCTCATGGTCTTCTTTCTCCTGCTACAGGGCAGCAAAGGCGACCCTGGGGTGACAGGACCAACGGGAGCAGCGGGGCTTCCTGTAAGTTCCATGGGGTCAGTTCTCTTCACCTACCCCTAGCCACCACCAGAAATACTGTCAAAACTGGATACCCAGCCCAGGCTAGTGGCTCAGCTGGTTAGAGCATCGTCCAGATGTACCAAGGTTGTGGGTTCAATCCCCGGTCAGAGCACCTACAAGAATCAACCCATGAATGCATAAATAAGTGGAACAACAAACTGATGTCTCTCTGTCTGTCTGTCTCTTTCTCAAATGAATAAGTACAGAATTTAAAAAATATATCCAGAGTTTACTACAAAAAATCTAGAGCCAGACAAGAATTCTCATTTCCGTGACAGAGGAAGTTAAAACGCTGCTGGGCACTGCTCAGCTGTCCCTGTCGAGAGCCAGGTCCTCGGCTGTGTAGATGGTCTGATGGGATGTAGCAAACACATCATGAGCCTCGCCCACGGTGAGCCTCTGTGTTCCATGCAGTGGGGTCTCACAGGTGGCCCCTGCCCTCAAGGGGCCGTGGTAGTGGGGGGCAGGGAGGGGCGTGCAGAATCAAATCCAAATCGCTGTCATGCAAGATGGAGAGGGGCAGCTTTCCCAAGGGATGGGTTTCCCACTGCATTTAAAAATAAGGTTAATTGCCTAAGAGAAGCAGGCCTTTGTTCCCCATCCACCTGAAGGCTGTCCATCTGTTCATCGTTTCCGTGCTTGGCTGCCCGGGTGGCTTTGCTCTGGCTGAGTCGGCAGCCCCTGCCGGCCTTGGCCTCCGCCCCTTCCCCTGGTTGAGGACATGCAGAGCGGCGTGCTCCTCACAGCGAGGGTCCGAGGAGCCTCGCAGACATTCATCTAGCCAGAGCCTGGCTGAGGAGGCTCCCCAAACGCCTTCTTGCCTAGAGAATTCTCTACCCAGACTGTGGCCTCAGCACCCAGCACCCCTCGGCTTGAGTGGTCTCGAGGTACATGGCAGGATATTGGCCACAGAGTGAGAACACCAGAGCACATTCTTGGCTTTGCCCATAATTTAAGATTTGCCCCTAGGTTAAGTTCCTTGAGCCCCTTTTTTCCTCTTCTGTAAAATGGGGATAATTAAATCTGTCTTTGATAAATTAGGCATCAGGGAAGGACTTTATGAGCCTGGAAGGAAGGGCCGTACAGCCATCCTGTGTTATCTCATTAACGTGTTTCCATTTCTCTGATTTACTGCAGGGTTTGCACGGACCACCCGGGGACAAAGGAAACCGGGTGAGTCTGACCCCCACATACTTCGGCTCCGGTTACTAATGTCTTCATGATGTGGTGGAATGACCAATTGGGGATTCCTGACCCAACATGGCAAATAGTTTTTCCTGATCAATCATTGCAAATTAAAAGGCTTTATAGCAAGGGGCTTAATCTGTGGCATGCAGGGAGCCTGGGGCCTGATTCTGGAATTGAAACATGTATTTTTCCACCTGATGAGGGGAGACTAAATCCCGCGGTGACCACCAGATTACCATTGCCATTCGGTGAGAGCTGGGAGTCACGTGCCCAGCTCTGTCTATGGTGCCCTGATAAGGGCCCCTAAATGATATTTTTAAAGCCATCGTTACCTAGCCCTAGCCTCTGAAACTCAGTTTTGCCAGGCATCCCAGGCCACTGGCAAGAGAGAAAATAAACTCCAGGCCCGAGGATCAGAAGACTATGTTGTAAGCAGCCAGCACCGCCACAGCCCTCAGTTCTCCGGGAAAGTCAGCAGGACTCAGAAATGGCTGTGCCTTCGGGGCCCCTCGCTCTCCCTTTGCTTTCTGTCATCTTCGCCAGGACACAATCATTAACTATCCACAGCACCCACAGCCGTGTCACAGTCTATGACGCATGCCATGTATGTGAGACATGACCGTACTTGGTCCCAGCAGGGACCATTTCATTCCCATTGACCAAGACATGGCCTATGGGATTCTTTCCAGAAGGTCTCAGGTGCTGCTGCGTCACAGTGATTCTTAGGGTGTCACGCACACCCCCTCTTCTAGAGGGTTGTGTATTCAGGGGTCTCAGAGGCAGAGGAGAGTGGAAGAACCGATGGAGAAACGGGCCCAGAATGACGAAAAAGTGCACTGAATTAGCACGGAGTTGCAGGCAGAGCAGCTGGGGTCCGGAACCCAAATCTCCCAGCTGATCCCTGAACACTGGTGGCCATGACCATGAGCAGAAAGTGCCAGAATATGTACAGTTACATCCGGCACCAGTTCTAGTCTCTTCTAAGTAAGATGCATTTACTGAGCATGTCTGTAGCCCTAAGTTCTCCTTTTTGGCAGCTGGTCAAAAGCCTGTTTGTCCGATACACTGCCCACAGCAGACTGTCCATGGGAAGGCCGAGTCTGGAAACCACTGGAATAAACAGACCCACCTCCAGGAATGAACCAGCCTGTTCAGGCAGGCTGGGAAGCCCACTTTCATTCCTGTGGCATCGAAGAATTCAGGCCACTAAAAAAATTGATCATTCCACCTTCCTGTTGGCATACTAACCTCCTTTCTAATTTATTTCTAAAGTGTTCTGGTTTTCTTCATTATATTCAATTAATACTTTGTCAACTAATTTCGTAAGGCGTTTTCCGTTGGCTCGAGGCACTGAGCCATCTGAGGGCTACAAAACCAGCCCAAGTGGTGGATGCGTTGCTTTGGAGGTGGAGGCAGGGCAGGCAGGGGCCTTGTCACAGGTGGAGGGGAGCCAGACGGCTGGGGCCTCTGATGTTAAGGACCTAAGGCCAATGAATGAGCCAGTATGGCCCCAGGAATGAATGGGGAAATAGTCCTTCTCCTCTCCCCTCTTCTGAGGTTTTACATGCTTTCCCCCACCCCATATATAAATGATCAGCACGTCACTCAGGAAAGTCCCAAAAGCAGACAAGTTGCACAGCCTCTTCTGAGTCTGGCCGAGAACCAAGTGCCTCATTCCACAGAGCGGGTTGCCGATCACGGAAGAGCTTACTCTCGCCTTCCAAGAGACTTGACTCCCAGGATGCCCGAATGCCCCGGAGGGGTTTCCTCTACACCACACCTCCTCCTTCAGACTGCTTTACACCACTGGCCCTGTAGGACTTTGTGGGGAGACGTGAGGGCTTGGAAACAAATCCTCCAAAACAAAGAAAGGTCCAGGAAGAGTCAGCACTTTGTGGTGGGCATGTTTTTCTGGTGCCTAGAAGCTCAGAATATTGACACTTTGGTCAAGGTGAGAGGCTGGGAGGGCTTAGATGACAGTCCCGTTACAGGTTTCACTGTTGCTTGAGACAGTGAAGCTGGAGATGCTGGGAGCCCCCTCCCCACTGGGTGTGGGTGTGAGGTGGCTGCCAGCAGGGCAGCGCCTGACCTTCACCACACATCATGCCGGGGACCCTGTCAGAGATGCCCCGGCAGGGGCACCACGGGCCTGGTGTCACATCGAACAGTGGCCTGAGACACAATCTTAAAACTCTGCTCCTCCGTGTCCCACCGAGGGACGGTCTTGTAGCCTCTTTCCTGCTCACGGAAGGAGGGAGGTCCTCGCTGCGGAGGGGAAGGCTCAGAGCCCCACACAGGCAATCTTCTGAGGGGACACACAAGCCAGCAAAAGGAATGTTCTGTCCTTGTCACTAAGGACACTCTTCTTGTCCCTTCACAGCCCTGTGAATTTGGCCCAGGAGCCACTTTTAGGATGAAAGAGTCTATCAAATGATAAACCGAGGTGTGGATTTGGCACTTCGGGCATTGGAAATATTGGTGTTGAGGTGGCGCTGCCCGCAAGTCACAGCCAACTGAAACGTCTGAGTGTGTGTCGTGAGGCCACCGTCACTCTCAGAGGAGTGACTGGGGGCAGGGGGAGGGTGCATGCGTGTGCATGAGTGTGTGGGTGTGAGTATGTGCACATACGCGTGCCTGTGTGCATGCGTGAGTGCCTTGCTCCCCCGGGCCCTCTTGCCTTCCTACCTGTCCCTCCTCCACTATCTCTTTAGGCCTGGGCCTGCCTCTCCCTTCCTTTGTCTCTTCAATATTTATTCCCCTCCCTATGTTGTTCACTGTGTTATGACAATGCCATATCCCTCAGCCTATCCTTTTCACTCCCCCCACTTCGATTTCTTTCCTCTAAACCCAATTTTTATGCATTTCTTTATTTTGTGTAGAGAACCTTCTGAGCTTGACTTTATCTGCCCCTTTCCCTGTGCCAGCTGGAATTCCCTCTGGGTCAGGGCCTCTCCGGGAGCAGGGAGGATGCAGGGAACGCCGCTCCTCTAAGGTCTTCAAAGGGCACCGCATTTAAAGCCGTCTCCTGTGCCCTTAGAATATGATGCCACATAATGTGAGTTACCGGCCCTGAAAGTCAGGTCCTGGCCGACCCTCTGCCACCCACAGGCAAATCGTCCGTCCAGGACCTGGGGTCCCCCGTCTGCGGGAGCTCTTCCCACTTCTGAACTCAGGAAGCCGCACTCACTTTTACCCTGGCCTGGCCCAAGGAGAGTGCGGGGCCCCATTCCTGAGGAAGGCTACCCCGGTGGGGCTTCCCATCCGAACAGCCAGGCAGTGAGCGGTTTTGCTTGCCCGATGTTTGGGGAATGTTCGTGCCGTGGCGCTCTCCTTGGCGGGAATAGCTCAGAGCCAGTGCAGCAGGCCTCACAGGCATGTATGTGTTTCCTCTTAAACCCGTATCATTTTCTAAGTAGGCCTTTGCATTTTAGAGAACGCAGAACAATGCATTGGCAATTACAGGGACCTCAGGCATCGAGAAATCTGATTAATTTCCAAAGGTCCCAGGAAACATCAAAAACATCCTTACCCTTGGCCTCCCTTGAACAAACCCTGGGCCTTCCGCCGCGGGAACACAGCAGCCACACCACAACCATACCTCTGGCCGCCGCCTGCAGCTTTATACTAGCTAAAAAGAAACAATGCATGTTGCTGTCATGGGTATGAGGCAGCCATCCCTTACTGAGCCCATACTATACACAAATATTAAGCACTCAATAAACACGAAGACCGCACAGCAAAGTTTTGAGGCAAGTGTTGTTTTCCCCATTTTACAAGTGAAGAACCTGAGTCTCCGAGAGGTTAAGTAACTTCCCCAAGTCATGCTGCTGATAATAGGCAGAACCTGCTTTGGCTTTAAGCATTTGCTCCGTGATGCCGGAGTCACGCTGCGGGAGGGAGCATCGGGCACTCCATCTCCTGCAGCGGAGGACAGGAGTTCCCGGGAAGACGCCCCAGGGGCGCCTTCATAAGGAATCCCAACCTGTAAAAATCCAAACTCAAATTCATTGCAAAGAATTCCCCACAGCCTGTCTTTACATGGAGAGCGACTCTGACACACGCAAAAGTGTTCATTCAATTCAGAAAGATGAAGTTTACTGAAGCTTTTCAGAAACAAATTCCTTGAACCACCTTGTCCATATACGAATAGCTGTGTGTGGCTTCAGACCAGAAGGACCAGAGACACATGGAATGGAAGGAGCAGCTGAGAACCAGGGGCCACACATGAACCCTGGACACACATGTACATGTGCGAAAACACACTCACTCTTGTGCACATGCCAAAGCACACACATATGTATGCACACTTACACATGTACCCATGCATTTGTGCACATATATATGTACAACCATGTGTATGCACATGTTCGCTCATGTGTGTTGTGTTCACACACACACACCCAGGGCTCTAAACAAAAATCACCTAGCCACCTAAAAGAACTTCAAAGAGATGAAAACCAATTGGGACAAAAATTATCAAGCAAAAATCTCTAAAAAATGGACCCTCAGATAAAAGGAAGTGAGTCCCCGTTTACCACAGACCCACTGTGGGCTCAGTATTAACAAAACTGGCCACCATGCCGTCCATCTGCACCTCAGAGCCCTGCAGCTCCCTGCTCCCAGGCCTCGTGCTCCACCCTGCCCCTCCCCTGCCTCAACCCAGCACCCCCCCGCTTCCCAGAGGGGCGGCAGTGAGTACCGCCCCCAAATCCTGCTGGGGAGAGACTATCCTAATTGAAAAGCTATTTTCTCCTCTTTAATCTCTCTCTTTTTCTGTCTCTAACCTTCACACATGAATGATCCTAAAGTTTTGATGTTGTGTTTTTTTTTCTCGGACTAAACCATTATTTGCAGGGGGAGAGGGGGAAGAAAGGCTCTAGAGGGCCTAAAGGGGATAAGGGAGACCAAGGAGCGCCTGGACTAGATGCCCCCTGTCCGTTGGTATGTTTTCATTTACCACTTCCCTCGTTCTGATTTTTTCCTTGAGGTTTGGGAGCTGGAAACAAAGAAGGCAAACAAACTAAGACGAGAACCGAATGACTCCACGGATACTACCCAACTTCTCTGGGCACTTGGCCGCTGAAATGCTGCCTGCTGCTGGTTTTGCCTTAAAGCCACAGCTGCAAGTCATTCTGGTTAAATCCCTTTCCTTTGAAGCAGAACAATTGATGTGTGGAAGTGGAGAGACCCCGAGGAAAGGGATTCTGGAGGTCTTGGCTCTTGGCTCCAGGATGGCTTTGGAAGCCAGGGCAGCATTTGTGAGCCATGCGTTTGCCTTCTTCGTTTCGGGGCCACCTCTGCAGCCAGCAGTTCGAGCTGTTGGCATCCTCGCCCAGTCAGGATGCAGGACACCCGGGTTGGCGTCTCCTGAGGGCCACCTATGCCCCAACTGGGCAGAACAAGGCCAGAAAGCAAGCTTTTCATAGACAGTTTTCCAACGCCCACCAGCCACCCAGCTAAAATTTGCAAACCAAAATCAGTAAACAAGCATCCCCCAGGAAACCTTCCCCAATGAGCCGATGAGGAATGCCTCGTGGCACATCCGCTGGGCCTCCCAAGTGCCTTCTCAGTCTGTTTGAAGACTGAGAATTGTTTGAAGACTCGGCCTGAGAATTATGGAATGCACTAACATGGAAATTCATCTGTGTTTACTCCGAAAGGATTTGTGAGGGAAGAGGGGGCTTGCTGTACATGTTTCAAAGCTAAACTCCCCCAGAGGCCAAAGAAAGGGTATAGGTTGAATTTTGGCAACTGGACACAACTGCTTGGGGCCCTACCTCCAGACAGACGCCTCAAAGGTCCTGCATCCTGGCCAGGCTAGGACTGGGCCACTCTGCTCCACAGTTGGAGCTGGTCAGCCTTGACATGAATAATCATCGTGGTTGGTTTTGTGAACAGGGACACCGAGGTTTTAAAGGAGAGAAAGGGGAGCCAGGGGAGCCAGGGCTGGACGGACTGGATGCCCCGTGCCCACTGGTATGGCATTGCCCTTCCTTGCCTGCACGGCCAGTCTGGGCTTCCCCACGTGTGTGGTTTGTGCCTGAGTGCTCCACCCCCTCCTGCTCCATCTATCCAGTCTCCACTTCCTGCCTCTTCCCTCTGTAGACACCCAGGGTCGCCTGCCTTGGCTGGTCCTCAGGGGTTCCCGCCACACGTATCTCTTGCATGCAAAGTGGGCCAGATGTTTTCTTGGCTTTCTCCTGCAGCTGCTTGGAAAGCCCATCACCTTAATGGGATCTGTCCCTGCCCACCTGAGGCCAGCATCGGCTGTACCCGATCCTCCTTTCAGAACTGCCTCTAGACCATCTGCCACCACAGAGAAAACTAGGAAAGTGGACTCTGGACAGGTGCTTAGGAACCGTGACTTCTCCTCCCTCACACACTGCAATTAGCTCGGAAAGCACTGGCTGAGCACCCAGCGCAACGTTGAACCGGGTGCCCTGGTCAGCCCACATCCCTTCCTGCTACAGCATCTCATGATTTGGCAGAGGACAGATGGGCACTCTTACCCACACAGGGCACACAGAGAAGTTCTAGACCCAAGGCAGAGAAGGAGGCCATCCTGGCCTTTCTATCAGGCTGGGGCTGGGGTTGCTGCCCTGGTACTTCTTCCTGAACTAGAGATTTTAGACCCTAAAGGGTTTGCCCTTTTTGCTTAAGTCCCAAAAGACATTACAAGACCCTCCCTCGGTCCCCCTTTCTTTCATCTTTAGCTGGCTCACTGCTGAGAAGTCTGGAAGAGCAGAAAGGACTGAGGATGTATTTAAGGAAGAGAAGAGAGGAGACGGGGAGACGGGGAAGGCAGGAGACACTTAGGACCCCTCTCCCAAGCATGTCCCAGACTAGGGCAGGCAGCAGGTCTGTCCCCACCTGGCCTAGGCCCTGTCTAGGCGGGGACATGCGGGACCTCCACAGCGACCCTTTCAACTTACTGCGAAGGAAGTAGAAGATGCCGCTTCATTCCAAGGCCATGGACTCAGAAGCCCCCGGTCCTAAATTTCCCCAGGAGGTCTGGAGTTCAGGGGGCTATTGTGTTCATTCGAGCAACAGTCAGACGAGAGTTCCAGGCCCCACATCCCACCCTGGGGTCAGGCCGGAATTATCTTTGAATGGAAGAGAAAACACTATTTTTAAAAATACGCTGTTTGACCCCAAAGATGACCCTAGAGCCCTTTCAGGAGGATTTCCAGGGGCTTTTTCAGACCGACAACAAAAGGAGAAGAGCATGAGCATGTAGAGTAGCATGCCTCCGTCCCCCCTTCCGGGACCCCTGCCTGCTGCCTGCACGTGCCCCGGCCCCCAGCATGCCCCACACACCGGTGCCCTTCCCAGGGGCAGGTGTCCCCATCCCTTCAGCCACTGATGCCTCGGTGAATCATCAGCCACGCGTCCCCTCTGCCACATCCCTTCCACGGTCTGAGCCCCTTGAGTTCTGCCAGCCACAGCCCTGGCCTCCCTGCTCCTCTGTCACACATCACCATTCTCCTCGCCTGCCCTGTCCCCCTCTGTCACCCCTGCCACCATCCACGTGCCAATGGGAATGCCACCGTGGCCCACGGAGGCTCCTCTCCCTTCCAGAGCCTGTGTGAAATGGTGTGCCGTGGCGGGTGGGGCGGGGGGCAAGAGGTCTTCATGAAGCTCTGGGATGCACCACCTCCCCCTGCAGACCCTCCCTCACCCAGGGGGACAGTGAAGGTCATGTGCACTTGACCCTTAATGCAAACTAGTGTATTCTCCAGTAACATCCCGCATTGGTGTGTCATTGTCCGTTGATTTTGCTGTGGAAGTGCACTTATCTTCCCTCTATTTCTCGTTGCTGTTCTCCCCGTCTCCTGCATTTGGGGATTGTGGGTGTGGGGGCAGGGGTGCTACTGATATGGGTTTTAGTACAAGATAACCAGACTTCTCCGGCCCTCTGTGTGGGGCTAGCCGCCTGCTGGATGCCAGGTGAGAGGGTTAGGTGCCTGTCACGGGCGCATGAAAATGGTCTGGAGCCCCGAGGGCTCCCATCCCACCTCCTTGGGGCTGACCACTTGCTCTGGCCCCTGAAACCCAGTGTCCATCCCTTTCTCTGCCCTGGAGCCTAGGATTCTAGAATTTGGGCTGCGATCTAGTGGACATGGACCAAGAACCCCGTCTGGGCCCTGATTCAGCCTTCCCCTCCCACGTCGTCTCCCGGAGACCCCTAGATTCCCCCAGGGCACACCTGAGGGGCAAGACTCAGGGCCCCGAGGACACAGGACATCCTGAAGCTGCACAGGCTCCATGGGCGCCAACAGCAAAGGGGACAGTGGCATAGAGTTAGTCCCATCCTGCCACCGCACCTTCTTCCCAGGACCCCAGCAAGCCCCGGTCACGTTGCCAGAGGAGCCGCAGGGCCATGTCCCTTTGTGCTCCCTGCTCCCTCTTATTGATCATGAAATGGGAACTGCCTCCATCTCCTCCTTCCACAGCTAAAGAAGAGAAAAAATAAGAGAAGGGGAGAACTGGGGGGCACCTTAGCAGTGGTTTTGTCCGGCCACGCCCTCCCCAGGTTTTGCAGAAGAGGGAACGGAGGCAGCCAAGTGCGCTGTGACTTGCCCAGGAGCACACAGCACTCCGTGCAGCCCGAGCAGAGACCAGGGCCTCTGCTCGCTGAGCCCTCAGGCTAGGACAGCCTCTTCGGGACGTGCGCTGTCACTTCATGCGACCCAAACTAACAGGAAAGCAGATGGGCTTGCTTCCTGCATCCTGATCAGGTGCCACAGTGGTCATGGCCCTTGTCGCTGTGTCCTGCCTGCGTGGTGGGTTGTGCTGGAGAGTCTGAGCCGTGTGCTTCCCTCCCTCACTGCAGGGTGAAGACGGCCTACCAGTCCAGGGCTGCTGGAACAAGGTCAGTCTTCCCGGTGGTGTGCTGTGCCTCGGGCACAGATGCAGTGGGGCCCTGTTCTCCACGGTGTGACAAGCACGCACGATTTCCATCCTGGGCCTTTCTGCAAACGAGGCAGTAAGACATGGGTCAAAACAGTCACAATCCGCCAGGCAGACTGTCCATTTGCCATCCCACACACAGCACACACTTGCAGACCATGTAAAAATGCTTTTTAAGGCATTGACAAACCCAGTGGAAGTATGGAATTTCCATGCAGCCACACAGATGATGCTGTAGGTTTTGTGTGGTTAATGTACACAATACCTTTCCTCCAGGGAGCTCTAGACCTTGTTTTAAAGTTAGTCATCACCTGCTATTCTCATAGTGTCCAACCGAGGTCATTTAAGCCATGTGATGACATTTATCCAGATGTAAGAAATCTAAAATTCTTATACTATACACCCACCTGGGTTTTATCACCCCACACAGAGACTGGCCAGCCCACCACCCCGCCCTCCCCTTGAATGTGCGCTGCCGGGGCGTCCTGAATCTGCACAGGAGGCCTGCAGCCCCAAATTTCCAACATGTGTCCGTTTATTCACACTTGCCGTTCATTCACACTTTGCCATCATCACAGTCCTCTGACCCCAAGGGCTGTGCCCTTGCACATGACCACTGCATTTGGCCACAGCCCCCACAGCACAGGGCCCCCAGCCTGATCAGGGCCACAGGGTTGCCAACCCAGAAGCCCCGGGTGGTCCCCAGCAGAGGAGAGAGCTGCCATGCTGTGCCACCGCAGCTTGCCCCCACTTTTCAGAGCCCTCGGCCTCGTGGGCTAGAGGGACTATTTCATCCTCACGGCAGGGCTGGAGGCCCAGCCTGTCCAGAGTCTGCTCCGCTAAGCCAGTCCTGCCCCAGTGGCAGTACAGGCGTGCCTACAACAGCTGAACGCACTCCTACACCAGGTGCCCAGAACCTCGCCAGTTCAGAGGGGGGGGGGGCGGGGGGGAGTAGTGAAACCACCAGGACGCCAGGCCCNTGTCCGTTTATTCACACTTGCCGTTCATTCACACTTTGCCATCATCAAAGTCCTCTGACCCCAAGGGCTGTGCCCTTGCACATGACCACTGCATTTGGCCACAGCCCCCACAGCACAGGGCCCCCAGCCTGATCAGGGTCACAGGGTTGCCAACCCAGAAGCCCCGCGTGGTCCCCAGCAGAGGAGAGAGCTGCCATGCTGTGCCACCGCAGCTTGCCCCCACTTTTCAGAGCCCTCGGCCTCATGGGCTAGAGGGACTATTTCATCCTCACGGCAGGGCTGGAGGCCCAACCTGTCCAGAGTCTGCTCCGCTAAGCCAGTCCTGCCCCAGTGGCAGCAGAGGCGTGCCTACAGCAGCTGAACGCACTCCTACACTAGGCGCCCAGAACCGCGCCAGTTCAGAGGGGGGGGGGGGCGGGGGGGAGTAGTGAAACCACCAGACGCCAGGCCCTCTGTGGAGCAGCTACCCACCCAGGCACCTAAGCGCCCCTCACCAGAGAAAGAAAAGCTCAGCACCCAAGGCAGATGCCTCTCCAAGCATCTGCCCCTCTAGCCGTGTCTCATCCTCTAGCGAGTTCCCCCAGCCCTAGTTAAAGCTCCACAGGAGCAGGTAAGAGGTGTGTCAAATGACACCCTTTGCCCCCTAAGAACAAGATTTTCTTCAAGATTGATGCTGATGGTTAGGGAATAGAGTTCCACAACCGATGGAACTTTGTGATAGCACTTTGCAGGGCAAGAACAGCCACTCTCTAGAGCTACAGGGTTTTGGAGAAGCAACTGGACAGCCTCGTGCGTCTACTGGTTCACACCGTAAATTCAGTCTGGGATGCTCAATAATTCAACTGCCTGGCGTCCAAAGGCAGCTTAGACAGAGAGTGCCCTCTGGTGGCCAGGAATGGGAATGACTGGAAGGTGAAAGTAGCTTCCCACCCTCAGGGTGCAGACTGTCAGCCCGAGGTCTTCCACCCCAGTTGCCTACCCTTCAACCCAGGAGAAGATCTGCCTCCTTTTGCACGAGGGAAATAAACACCCAGAGACCCACTGACACTAACTCTACATTGTTTTGTGTTTGTTTTTGTTTTGCAGTGATGCCTCTAACTTGGGACTGGCCTGTGTGTGTGTCTGTACATAGAATATTTATTTTTATACAGTTTTTACTTTTTGAAAATGCCAGAAGTCTGATGCATCTTACAGATTGTTAAAAAAGTAAAAACCTGCATATTTTGTACAGAAAATACCAACCCCTCCTATTTCGTTTACAAGATGTTTTGTATAAGTCTGTGACTCTAATACACTTTTTGTTTCTGATGTGGTCATATGTTTGCATGATATTTGTGCACACTCAGTAAGTATTGAAACTTAATAAATTATTGTTTTCTGGTGCCAAAGGGAGCCAACCAGCACTAAGGTACTGGCTCTCGCGGTGTGAATCCTCAGAAACATGAAGGCCTGTGGTGTTTACTAAACCAGCTGTGTCTAAGAATATTTTAAACTCTTATGGATTTTCATTATTAAAAAAAATGAAACATGGCCATGCATGATCTTGATTAATCGTTAAATTGAACACATCATTTCTCATGAAAGCAGGACATTCCAGAAGCAGGCTTCTCAGAAGTAGAGAGTGATGTTTTGAAATGTGAAGTCCAGCAGAGGCAGCGGGCGACTCCATTAGGCTATGTCTCCTGTGCTGTGTTTCGAGTTCATTACGGTGTTGTCTGAGCACTTAGGGTTCAGCTGGACACCCCCTCCGCCCCCAAGAGCCCCCAGACTTACAGATGTTTGTTCTTGGTGGTGTTTTGGTATTCTTCCTCTGAGTGGCAGCCGCCATGTCAGCTGTCAGTGCCAGCCTTGGCCAGGCCCACTTACAACACTCAGTTGGAAGGTTTGCCTCATCGGCCACTGCACCCCAGCAAAGACCAGTCAGAAAACAGTGACGAATCTGGGCCAGATCGGGTCAATCTGAAGTTGTTTTCATTGTTTAAGACAGAGTGTAACTGCCGTCTCTTCATGGTGCCCTGCTTAGCAGAGATCTTGGGAAACCTATTTTAAAGATGAAAGAAATAACTACGGTGTAGCACGCAAATTTATTGTTAGATGCTTTACAACATAAATTGGTGCCTCTAAAAGTCTTGAAAATAACAAATTACATATTTCAGTGGTCTAAACACCCTCCTCATTTTTCTTCCATTTTAATTCTTCTTTACGTCTCCTCTCTTTGCAAGCAGTGCCCAGGCAAACTCACACTCAGGCTCGGCCCACACACAGCCGGAGGCTGCTAAGTGTGCGGACTCCACACGCCGAGGCCCCGCCCCATCGCAGAGTGAGGTCTCAGTCACAAACTCTCGTGTTAACGCCGCCAGACCCCAGGGGGCTGAGCCAGCAGTCCACTTACTCTAAACGTCCACTCAGGTATTTTGGAAATAGATGACTTCCTCCCCTGAGTCTCAGCTTCCCATTGAAAAGTGGAGCACTTGAACTACAGCCGACCTCCATGGTCTCTGAATGGAGCTCATCCGCCCCCTTCTCCCCGTGACGGAAGCCTGAGGGACCCCGGCCCAAACTGCCAGCTGGCAGAAGTTGCTTTTCCTACCGAGGGAGAGTGAGGGCCAGGAGGCAGCGCTTTCCAAATAATACCCCATCTAGGGCCGACCTCTCGACCGGGCAAGGCCTAGCCCCACAGTACCTTCAGGGGCTGGGAAAACATTTAAAATTTAATTTCTTTTAAGTCAGAAGAAAAATGAATGTATGATCATGAGTCCAGGCAGGGTTGGATTCACCTTTCTGCCAGAGCAGTCAAAAAAACGTAATCTCTTACCTACTGTATGGAGGAAGGAGCCCACGGAGGCCCCGCCCACATCCTCTGCTCCCTGAGCCCTGCTCCTGCCCGGGCTCTGCCAACTGGTGCCACCTCCAAAGGCACCCTCCTCACCCTGCGTTTCGCTTCCTCCCCACATCTGAGATCCTGAGCAGTCAGAGCATAACCTGGTTCTTCTGGACCCACCGCCTCGTTCCCTTCAGGCTCTCGTTGGAGTCATCATAACCCACTGATGGCCTGAAAGTCCCAGAGGTAGGGGTCCTGTGTTAGCTTGGTGCCCCGGATAACTTCAGGCCCACAGGGGCAGACTGTTCAGTCTGCTGTTACTCATGCTCATTACACCTCAGCTGATACCACCAGGGTCTGAAGTCCCCCACAATAATGTAAATAATAAAAATGTGTGCAAAGAAAAGTCGAAAATTCAGAGTCAAGGAAAACAAGTACAGAGGAGATGGCAGGAGAACCCCAGACATGGGGCAGGAGGGAAGGCCCTGGGTATGTTGCACTGTAAATTGTCCGGTGCTCAGAGAAATACAGACACTGTTCCCCTGGCTTCTGTGTGCACATGGCCCTCCCCCGTGCAGAGCAGTCCACAGAGGCTTGGCCTCATTTATGCGAGCACATTGTCTCCCCAAGTAGTCTGATGCCTCGAGCATCCTCAGCTAGGACCCCTCCCATCACAGATGCAAGCCACCCCCCCACACACACCCTGCCCATCTGGGGCTCCTGACTCCAGGGCCCCAACCTGGGCCTCTCCACTTGGATCTTAACTGCATCAAATGTGGTGCAGGGAGATTAGAAGTAGGGGAACAAGGGGTCAGGAAGCTGGTAGAGAAGCTGGGGATCAGCACTCACGCTAGCAGACCAGACCAGATGCCAGGAGGAGATGCACGGTGTGTGGCAGGAGGAAAGGATTGGGGAAGGGCGGCTCAAGGGGCTGGTGGCCAGAGAAGGCTCCCGGAGGCTAAAGACACTCAGTCCCTCCTGGGGAGAACTGCCAGCCCAGGGACAGAGTGATGCCCCCAGCCCTGCCCAGTGGGGCACACTACCACCCTGTTGGTGACTGTTCTCTGTGAACTGACTGGTCGGCTCCTCGGAGCACTGGGGTGCTGGTGCCTTCCACGGCCCTCCACCCAGAGCCACTGGCTGTGACAGTGTTATGCTCGGAGTTGGCATTGGAAAACTGTGGCATGCGTGTGTGTCATTAACTCTGAATAACAGCTATCCAAGGGGACCTGACCACCAGGAGGCAGTGACGGGGTCAGCTCCCCTAGGGCAGGCATGGTGGCAGAGGTGCTTCTCACATGGGTGTCTAGTTGCTGAATTCACCAGGGACTGAGCAGTACAGGTCTCACCGCCCAGCTTGTAGGGGGGTCCCCAAAGCCCCACAAATGTCAGGGACACTGTGCTGCCACAGTCCGTTGGCCCGGCCTCCCTCATCTCGGCCTCTGCGCACCCTCCCCATCACCACCTCACACTGCACACGTCTGCCCTGGCCCCTGCTCGGCACCTGGATGCAGGTTCAGGCAACCTCAGACATCACACTCGTAAGACTCCAAACCCTTGAAAATGAAAAGGAGGACAGGCCGCCCGTGTGTGGATTGGAAAGGAGGAGGAGATGCCTGCGCAGGTGGAGAGCACAGAAGGCAGGCGGGACCCGGGGAACCCTCCAAGGAGAATTCTCAAGCGTGGTGCTGCCTTGAAGCTGCAGGTTCCTCGCTCTGGTGGAGGGGGCGGAGGGGACGCAGGGAAGGAAGCTGTGTGCACTAAGGCAGAATTCTTCACGCAGACAGGCCCTCTGGTTTCTGGAAAAGCCCTGCCCCTGAAGAACAGCCAAGGCCTGTTGACACAGGCAGAGGCAGAACTGAACTGGGGATGAGCTTTAGCACTGCCAGGCTGTCACCAGGGGGAGGGGGAGCAGGCTTCCCGGGGTCTATTCACTGACCCGGATACGCCTCCTCCGCTTCCCCACCCCCCACACCTTAGCCCATGCTGGGCCCTTGGCCTGGAACGCCCTTCTTATTACAAAATTCTACCCTCTTTTCAAGGGCCTGCTTGGACAGCCTGGCCCAGGGGGACTTTTCTGGGCCCCCCAGTGGGAACTCAGTGGGATGAGTTCCCTCCTTGGAACAGCCAGGAACCCTGTGTCTTTGCTCCCTCCACCATCGGTTAGAGTAGGAAAGCCAGTCTTCTGTGGTAGACGGGGACCCTTACAGCGGAAGGGCTTTCTCATTCATTAGGCTCCGATGGACCCAGCTCAAGTCTCCCCCAACCCAATGGTCCAGGCTCATAAACACCCGTTTCCTGCTGAGTTATCAGCCTGCGTTGCTGAGCAAATACTATGCACAGACAGTACGAAGGGAGGGAGGGACTATGAAGGGCTGTGAGGCACAGCAGCTGATGGGGATGCGGGGCGGGGCACGGACTGTGTGCCTGCTCAGTGAGGACACTGGCAGCCAGCAAAACCGAATGAAGAGAGAACCCTGTTGGCCAGAAGGGATTACAAAACAGAGAGGGAGGAGCTGGCTGGCACCCTCAGGGGGGTCCCCTGCCTTGTCTCATCCTCCTTTCCCCGGTAGAACCGTCAGTGAGCAGGATTCTGGGCCACACTTGCTTCTCGAATCAGGGGATGGCGAATGGAATTGTGCTGGAAGAAATGGGGCAGAGAGGACAGGTCCAAAGTGGGAGGGTGCTGGACTTGGGCCAAGGCCAGCAGGTCTGTGGGATCGCCCAGCCCAGGGGCACCCACGGGGCTCCATCCTAAACATCCCCTTCTTTGTACCTCCTCAAGGGCCAGAGTCGATGGTTAGTCGCCAAGAAGTGAAACCAGGCAGCGTGGAACCCTGGGGACAGTGCCTCGTCCTGGAGGAGGGAGAATACGGAGCTAACCCTGGACAGAGGGTCGCTGGCCAAACCTTTCCCGGGGGCCTGGCTTGAGGGGGCTATTAGAGGGTGACCACAGGACAGCATGGCCTCCTTCCCCTTCTGAGAGCCAGAGCCCAGCCAGAAGGTCAAGGCTCATTCACCCACCTCCTCCAGTTCCCTGCTGGGGTTTCTGCACCTCACAGCTGGCCCTCTGCTGTTGCCACAGTTTCCACGGCTCTGGGATGCCCTTTCCTTGTGGAGAACTGCATTTCTTTGGGCAAACCCTCTGCAGAAGAGGCTGCCAGCATGTCCCATTCTGACCTTGGAAGGTCTCCCCCAAAGGCTGTGGCCAGAGGCCTGCTACCTTTCCCAAGTCCTTCTCAACAGATTTCCTTTCGACCCCCTTTGGTGCTGCCGCCGACAGCCCTCTGGCTTCCTGGGCTTTTCTCACATGTCATAAGCTGGTGTGTGTACCAAGATGGCGAAGCAGAGGACATTTGTCTGCGAGAGGAAGACACACCAATGTCATAGAGGAAAGAAGCCCATGCCTCGGGCATAAGGTTAGACCCTGGGCTGGTCCTCAGAGCCAAGGGGCTTGTACATCCAGCCTGGTGCCCTGAGATGCCCAAGCCAGTGCTGAGCTGACCAGGATGGAGACAGGCAGCAGCCTGTGTATTTTCAGGAGGTTCTGGAGTAAGCTGAGTTTCTTTAGCAAGATGGTTAAAGGGACAGTACTGGGAAATTAGCTGCCCGTGGCCTTCCCTCTCCCATGGTCACCGTGGGCTGACCACCCTGCTACCTGCTTCTCCCACAGGGTGACTGTATTGTCTTGTTCAGTCCAGGACACTTTGCAAGTGAAGAAGAGCAGTAGGGATAATTATGCCCCGACAACAGAAGTCAACCTGGTAAACCGGGAGGGGGGTCACATTAACCATTACCTAACACCCCCGTCACTCCCCAGCCTCCAGGTCACGCTCTGACAGTGACTCAACACCTTCTTAGAGCTACAACCAATTACTGGGGCCTGAGAAGTCAAGGCCAGGTGGATGTTGTTGGGGGGCAAAGGTAAACACCCCCAATCAAGATCAGAACTTGAATGCACCAGCATCGAAAGGGGAGATGCGTCAGAGGAGGCAGAAACTCAGGGTAGTGGGTGTGCAGAGGAAAGCCAGGCCTCAAACAGACTGACATCTCGGAGGAATTCCTCTCTAAGACAGTTCCAGGTAGGAGAGGCTAGGTCGCCAGGGCCCACATTCTGACTTCAAATCCATAACATCTTTCTCAGCCCTGTAGGTTACAGAAAATGCATTAGAACATGTTATTATTTTTCCCATTCATAGTGTCTGGTTCAGAAAGCTTGTCAATCATAGCCCCGCCCTCACTGACAGCTCCACCCCTCGCCTCTTTGGACGTGTGTTGGAAGAACAGCAGCCTCTTCACCTGAGCAGGAGCAGCTCCATTACCTGAGCAGGAATGGCTCGTCCAGGCTTCGGACAAATGGCATGAGTTCTTCTCAGCCCTCTTTGGGGTGAAGGGCACATGTGCACAACTGGATGTGACAAAAGCATAGCTAATGGACCCAGACAATGACCTAGACACGACGGACTCAGTGGGTACCACTGGGCCTTTACAGCCCAGCCCTCCAGCTGCCCAGCTCTCCTTGCCATCCCCATGGCGTGGGAGAAATAAGCAGCATCCTTCTATGGCGTAACACACAAGTGAATGGGTTCAAGGACTTCTGATGGTGCACAGGATCCTGGACATACAGTCAGATGGTTTTCATCGCCTGTCAGCCCCCCTCCCCCACCCCCCACCCATTCCCCCCCACTCTGAACCAACGACCATCGAGGAAGACAGAGCCACCACAGCCGCCTTATACGAGAGGACACTGCCAGTCCCTGGGCTCACTTCACTGTGAGAAACACAGTGAAAGCGCCTAAGAGACATTTTTTTCTTGCACTCCACTCATTCCAAAGACAAAGTGTTTTATTGCAAACATTGGCCAAAATAATCGTGCCTGCAATGCCCACGGCCAGTGGGAAAGCTCTCTGACCTGGAGGAAGGAGGTCTGTGTGCTGACCGAGCTGCCCCTGTTGCCCCTTCCCCACGGAGCCACCTGGGGCAAGGCCTCCATGCTCTGAGCCTCCCTCCCTGCCCCGGGGGAAGGCCCGTGGGCCCACAGGTGACGGAGAACATCTCTGTGAAATGCCTGGGGCAGAGCTGTACAAAGGTTAGACAATGTGAGGGTTAATGTTCACTGTTTCGGAAAAAAACAAAAAACTTGCTTTTCAGAGTCAAACCTCAATTCACTGGAGTAACTTGAAAACGGTTCATTAAAATCTCTGGCAAAATTAGGTTCAAAGGAGGCCCTGTTGTGTCCGCGAGACGGCCGGCCGACCAACCCTGCGGACCTGCAGAACGAGGCAGGCGTGGCGGCTGCCCCCACCCGGAGGGGCGTGCGGGTGCGTGAGGGGCGCCCTAGGAAACTAAATGCGGCAGACACTCCCGGGAGCTTTTCTCCTCCTCCCTAAAAGAAAAATCAGCAATTCTTTAAATCTTGCTTTAAAAAAGGGAGATCTTTTCCCTTCCTGGCTCCAACAGGAGGGGCTTTCTGTTTTTGCGACTGGGCCTCCCGCCTTCCTCGTGCGCCCCGCCTGAGCCTTCTTGGGCGCGTGGGCGACAGTCCCCACTTGGTCGGTCTTTCATCTTCAGTTTAACAACCCTTACGTTGGTGTTTCAGCAGAAAAAAGTTCTATTTCATTGCGTCACGCAGGAACCTCAGTGCAGATCATTGAGGTTTAAACGTGTTTTTTTTAGTCAGAACCTAATTCTCGGAGCTAAGGAAGGTCAACGACTGATTTGATTGTGTAGTTTAGGTGGTAGGAAGAAGGCTTTCCAGAGTAATCCTTAGGTGACAAAAGCACTAATTAATTGCTTTTTCCTTGTGATAATTATTTCGGGTCAGGACCTATTCCTACTGCTGGCAGTGGCTCTTTTATATGGAAGAAAACATTTACCTGCGTATAGTTTGCTAACGGTTTAAGGTTTTCTATCATTTTTCTTTTAATGTTATCAGGATATCTTCTTTTTACTAGCTGTTATATTTTTCCTATGACTTTTAAAAAGTTATTTCCCTTGAGCTCTCCTTTGGGTCAAAAGTGCCTCCCATGAAGGCAACCTGGTGCTAAGCCCCGCCCCCTCCCCCCAGGTGTCCCCAACAAAGTGCATGGCTGTCCCGTCCTGACCCCCTCTGAGCTCCTTTCGCCCTGGTGCCATTTACCAAAAAGAGGTCATTTTTTCAACACAGGACCCTTTCTGGGCTACAGGTCTGTCACTGGTCTCCAGGGGACCTCATCTTTTCATCGCCGTTGTATTGAATAGATGGGAAGATTTTGAACGGTGTCTACCTTCTTAGAGACCTCTGACCCTGGAGGGAAGACCCCCCAGCCCAGCAGCTCAGATGGCCTTCCTGGCCCTCGCTTTTCCTAGCTCAGTCCCCTTTCCCTCCTGGTGAGCCCTGAGAATTTCTCACCTCCTTGTCTTGCATCTGCCCTTCTTCTGTTTTTTATTTATTTTTCAGTTCTGTCTCCATTCACTTCTCTCCCTCAGGTCACTTGGCTCCCCGCTCTGTCCTTGTCCCCCTCTCTCAGTTCAGGCCACTGAGCATGCTTATAGCTCACTCCCCCAAATGAATCCCCTGGGGAGAAAGCTCTGCAGTCTCATCAACTCACGTGATAGCTTAGTTTTCCTACCAAACTCCCGGTGACTTCCATTTAAATATCCTTCCACGGGGTGTGCCATTTATGTTATTATGTCCCCAGAAGAAGAGAACTGCATGCTTTTATTTTAGCTTCTTTTCTAAGTCTGATAAGATGTGGTTGTCCAGACCTACTGGTGAAGAAATGCTTTGTTGGCTTTGTGTTTTGGTTTCAAGGTCATAAGCAAGTCTCTCTAGAGCGTTTCCTCCCAGTTTTAAGGTCAATGTGTCGCAGCGAGTTTCCTAGTACCGACCAGCGGAAAGCTGCATCTCAGAGGAAGGCAGAGGCTGTTGTGCCAAGAGCAACTTTAACATGAAAGGGTAAGACTAGGTGTAATATTTTGTGATTCTGGAATTTGGTAACCTTTTTGTTGATTTTGGTAGGTCAAATGCATTTTCCCTTATGCCTATCAGGGGTTTCTTTGCTTTGGTTTTAACCACACAGGTATGTATTTTTTTAAATATAATTTAAAGATATGTTCTAGCCCAGGCCTGAGTTGATAAAGGCCCCCTTCCCACCAAATGTGGATAGAAAGTCACAGTGAACAAGGAAGAGCTGGAATTCCCTGTGCAGTTCTTTCCTTTTCCTTTGGAAATCCTCTTGGTTTTATTCTGTTCATGGCTTGTTGGCATCTGGGATTAGATGTCTAACATGTGATGAGACCCTTCAGAGAAACCCAGTGCCAGGCATTTGTAGCATAAAATAGAGAAGCTAATCTTTTTCTCAAAAACCAACTCTTTGGCCCTGGCTGGGTGACTCAGTTTGTTGGAACGTCATCCCATATACCAAAAGGTTGCAGGCTCAATTCCTAGTCAGGGCACATGCCTAGATTGCAGGTTCCATCCCCAGTTGGGTCAACCAGTTGATATTTCTCACATCAATGTTTCTCTTGCTCTCTCTCCCCCATCCTCTCTCTCTAAAGTTAATAAATATATCCTCAAATGAGGATAAAAATTAAAAATAACCAACGGTTTGATTTACAGTTTAGCCAGAATTCAAGCAAGCTAGGTCCGTGGCCATCCAAGACCCCCCATGGAAGACACCCAGTATTTCCTGTGAACAAGCAAAGGCCTGCAGGGTTCCTGCCACTGCGGCCGTTAGAGTTCGTGAGTGTGCCCTACAATGAGCATTTGTAAGAATGTAATTATCTGAGTGGTTCTGTTGCTCTCATGTGGCCAGAAGGATTTATGGGAACTGTGTTTAAGGGGAAATCAACCCCTGTGTTTTATGTGCTCCTGAAAGGCATTACTGCAGGTTCGCGCAGGAGGAAGTGTTGGCTCTAAGAATATAATCATGCGTGATCTGTATAAACATGTGTGTCACACAGACCTTCACCACGTCATTGTAGAGGCAGAACAGAGCAACATTCCACTACACCAACTGGCCAAGAAATATGCTATTATCTGACACACGAGCTCAGAGGAACTTACCAGTTCTGTGTTGGGGTGCAGCCTTCTATCCCCCCATTCAAACATTAACCTAATCATAGACTGAGATGTCCCCACTTTGAAAGGGCCTGGAGGAAGTCTGGTGTCTCCAGCTTAAGCTTGCTTTTCTGACATAGTCACTCTGGCAAGTGTGCCTCACCAAGTCCTGAAGCACTCACATCCGGGTACTTCAGAATGGGTGTGGCTCTGCCTGTCAGAGCTCACAGCTCACAGCCTGCCCACCCCAGACTGGGGGCCTGGGAGGAAAATGCCTTTCAGGAGCCCCTGCAGACCTGGGGCCCCTTGGGCTTCTACTACCAAGGTCACGATAGCTGTTGCAGGCTTCCCAAGGTTCTACCCTCAACCTCAGTCCCTCACTACTGACCAAACGGATCCCTTCCGGGCAGAACCCTGTGCCTCATGCCATGACTTTCCCCCAACAGCCGCTGTTATACCAGACTCCTGCAGCCTCTTCCACTGATGACCTAAAGACAGGCTTCAAGGCATTTCAATGGCTCCAGAAGTTTGCAAGCTCCCTTCATAAGACACACTATAGAATTTCGTATCACATTTCGGTGATTCAGTAATATTGCCATTTTACCAGAAAAAAGATAATACTGGAGGCAAGACACCTGATTCCTTTATCCCCAACACCCCCTTTCTACCCAAGTGCACTTTGCAAACTTCCGTGGCAATTCCAGGCTGATCTTTCCAGCCAGTTTATTGAAGCAACTGGATTTTTATGCATGTTACCCTTACACTTTCACTGAAGCTTTCATTTCTTGTTATTTGGGGCATTTGGTATACAATGCACAGTACTTTATTTCTGTGATAAGTTTGGTAATGGAAGTTTCTCTTGCTTCAGATAATTTCAGGAATGCTTAAATCTTACACACCCATTTTACATATGTTGTACTATTGCTAACTTTGTATGTGTAAATAGCCTTTGACAAACATTGGTGTTTTAAGTACTGTCTCTTTTCATTGTGATCATTATCATTATTATTCTATCATCATTCTTAATTGTGAATATTTTCTGTGCACTCTATTTTTCTATTCACTTTTAATATTTTGGAAGTATATTAGTAACTTATGTAAACATAGGAAAGTGTTTTGCTTAAGCAGCGAGCAAGCTCTTTGATAGAAAGATAGTAACATTAAAAGATTGATTCTTTTAAATGCTACCTATATGCTTTTCTTCATATTATCAGGTGCTATTTCAACAAAACCTGTTTCTCTGCTGGATTATTCTGTACTTCCCATTTCTGACTTTGATTTAGAATTACCCATGATTCAATTTGCCAATACCTGAACATATCAGGTCAAAAACGGCTTTTTTCTCTTGATGAGTAGGGTCTTATTTCATTTTGATAACTTCCAAGCTAAAGGTGAACCACAGGGAAAACATCCCAGGTTATCAGAGTTTGCTAAGGACCTGTGGCCAGACAGCTTCTCAAGTGGCAAGTGTTTCTGAAGCAGAGAGCAGAGCCCCCAGGTAGCCCTACCGACATCTGTCTGAAACTCCTTGCCTCCACCTCGACGCATGTAGGTGGCCTGCAACCTGGAACTCTGCACAACTCCATCCCATCCAGTGTAGCACCAGGGCAAGGGCCCCACCTGGGGGTCAGAAGGCCCAGGTCCCAGTCTCAGTTCTGCTGCCTGGGCACTAAACAACAGCACATGCGGGGCCTTGGCCCATAGGGCAGTGCTGGATCGATCTTCTTCACAACAGGAATATCCTGCATCGATGTAGCTGAACAAATCAGCCTGTTCCTTAAAACATAGTTTCACTGTTCCCAAGTGGGGAGAATTTTAGCAAATGAACACAACTGCTCCTTCAGTGGGAGGCCCTGCCGTCTGCAAGGGCCAAGGGCCTGAACCACAGTGATGGAGTAAGTATCCTGAGGATCAAAGGTGAACCCCGGAGAGCGGTGTGGAAAGATTAATTACTAATTACACTAAACAAGGGCTCTTTGGGAGAGACCATCAAGCTAAAAAGATGAAAGAGTAACTGGTTCAATTAGCAAAATGGTTAGGCAACAGTTCACAGAATGCACTTTGACTTGTGAGGGGAGAGTAACTGGAAAACGGCTCTGAAACTGTGGCCCTTACTGTCTGCATCGTCCTAGGGTTTTATAGGCTAGTTTGTACTTAATATCTATGGTGTAAATACTTTCTGATGTAAATAATGTAAATATGAATTATTTTCTAAAATGGAAGTTGATCTAAGTAATAAATTACAAATCATCTACGTCTTGGTTTGGGGAGTGTGTGTGTGTGTCTGTGTGTTTTTAAAGAGATTATATACCTTTGCTTTAATATCTTTCAGAAGGGAAAGAGAGTTTCATGATTAAAGGGAACCTTCATTCCTAACTAATGGAAGTAAGATGGTGCCACAGAGAGAGGAAGAGATTAGGGGTCGGGGGAGTGGGGCTTCGCTCTGGCTCTTTCTTTTCACTCGCAGATGTGGGACTGACTAAGTCACTTAACCTCTGGGAGCTTCATCTGAAAATGAAAACAGCTGTCACAGTTGTTTTGAAATCCAAAAAATAACAGATTCAAAATACTTTGAAAACAAAAAAAAACTGTACTCGGAGGCATGGAATTCATCTTCATTTTCACTATGTCATTTGATTGGAAAATAGGCATTTTTATATCCGTGAGATTATATTTTGCTTGAAGAAACTGGGTGTGAGGTTAACTTTTCCTGTCAGCACATATGAGACTTATGATTAATAATGATAATCATTTTATTAGCTTTAAGAACATTGAGGGAAGAAACACGTTTCAAGAACTTATAACAAAATATGCAAACTTTGAATTTGTTCTTGGTTAGACACCAAAATCTCTTCATTGGCGGCTAACATCCTGTGAAGAAGACTTGTATCAAGGCAGAGAAATACGATCAAGTGGCCTGGGATTGACAACCCATCTAAAGAGGCGGAAACCCCAAGGAGCGGCCCAGGCAGACTCCACTGCGGAGGCGAGGCAGTCCTGCACGCGACCTCATCACACCGAGCGGCGCCAGCGTATCCTTCGTGGATGACCAAACTGAAGTTATAGCATCTGACAGGAAGCCATGATGAATAGCAAATTCCTCCCCACTTCCACAGACCAAAAGGCTTGACCTACTTCCTACCATGGTGAAATCATCTGTCCCCCTCTCATCTTGTATAGCAGAGGCTGAGAACTTCTGTGATTCACCCAAGGTCACTCAATATCATGTTTCCTCCAGCTCAAGAGAAAAACAGCTAGGGATCAAGGGAGGGCTTTTTATCCAAGGCCCTTCTTTCGAGCTGTGCCCCCCACCCCGCTCCTCCTGCTGTTTAAGATGTTGCATATGGAGGGCAGGTGAAAGGGAACACGCTGCATCTATCTTTCACCCACCTGTGGCCTCCCTCTTCAGATTAAGGCATCAGAAATGCAGTCATTGTGCCCTGGCCAGTGTGGCTCAGTTGGTGGGAGCATCATCCCGCAACCCAAAAGGTCATGGGCTTGATTCCCAGTTGGGGCCCATGCCTGGGTTTCAGGTTGAGCCTCCAGTTGGGGCGCATGCAGGAGGCAACTGATGGATGTTTCTCTCTTCCTATCTTTCCCTCTTTCGAGGATCAGTGAGCATGGCCTCAGGTGAGGGTTAAAAAAACCCACAGTCATTGCGTTGTACAGTTTGGAGGTCTGAGTAGGGGTGTATTGAGCAAGAGCACAGCAGTCTTTCTGGACACCTTTGACAATCCGGTATGGAGTCATTGTTAGCCATGACAGGTATATCAAGTGCTATGTCAAGACTGAGGTTACAGGCCCTTGCCAGGTAGCTCAGGCGGTTGGAGTGTCGTCCCATACACCAAAAAGTTCCTGGTCAGGGCACAGACCTAGGTTGCTTATTCCATCCCTGGTCAGGGCACAAGTGGGAGATGATGGATGTTTCTCTCTCTCACCCCACCCCCTGCCTCTCTAAACCCTGCCTCTCTAAAATCAGTAAAAACACATCTTGTATAAAGATTTAATTTTTTTTATTTTTAAAAAGAGACTGAGGTCATGGGGTACAATGGTAACATGCTTAAGAGGGGCCCAGAACACCCCAAACCACAGGTCTGGACACCGGGATACGGATTCCATCCAGAACTGACGTGAGTGGGACCTCCAGCCCTGCTCTATAAGAACTCAGAGCTCTGCCAGCCCAGCACTTGAGCTGGGCTGCCCCACAGGTCACGCTCAGACCCCTGCCACACTTGCACTCCCCCGGACACATGCCACCACTGCAGCCCTCTGACCTGAGACCTACTCCCGCCCCTCCATCTGTAGACTGACCGGTGACTGGGACTTCATGCCCCGTGCTCACTCTGCTTATTTCCATCGCACAAGCTCCTCCTCTCTGTGTGACCTGCATGTGACTCTCTCGGCTTATTGGGGAGGTCTCCCCGAAGAAACCTGGCATTGTGGAAAGACGCAAATCCGTGTGAGGGACTCCTTTACGGGACACTCCCATGCTCACCACAGGGGGCTTCTAAAATTTAAGGCTTCTACCTCTCCTCCTTTTCTGAAGAAAAGGGCAGGCTTACAAACCAGGAAGTGTGGGTTGTAGGTCTGGGTCTGCCGTGAAATGTGGCCACCAGCCCTTCCTGCTCTGAAGTGCCAGCCCTGGGGCAAAGCACAGGAAGTGCCCTTCCTGTGTTCTGTTTCCTGACATTTTCTTTCCCCGCTGTCCTCTCCCACCGCCCACCAACTTCCATCAGCTCCTTGATGCAAAATTGGTTAAACAGGTAAGTATTTTAGAGTCGTAGTCCTGTGATTTTGACTTCGTAAACCCAGCAGTGCCAAAAACAGCATCAAAAAAAAAAAAAAGAAAGAAAGAAAGAAAAACCAAAGCTTTCAGCTGTGTTTTGTTTTAAATGACTGATGTTTAAAAGTTCCCGTGGAGACATCTCCAGAGAGGTGATCTGCAGAACCAAACCGCAAACACCCGGGCACAAGCAATCAAGCTACAGAAGGATTTTGTATTAAAAGGTAATAGTCAGAAAAAGGTAAAATCATGACTCTTCTACAGATATAAAAATGAACACACTTTAAATATTTTATTCGACTCCTATGATGAGGGAACCAGACAAATGTTTTAAGCAGTCCAGGGAAAATGTCAAGAAAGCACAAATTTAGCCCTGGCTGGTATAGCTCAGTGGATTGAGCACAGGCCTGCGAACCAGAGGATTGCGGTTCGATTCCCAGTCAGGGCACATGCCTAGGTTGCAGTCAGGTTCCCTGCAGGCCAACTCCTAGCAGGGGACACACGAAAGGCAACCATACATTGATGTTTCTCTCCCTCTCTCCTTCCCCTCTAAAGATAAGTAAATAAATAAAATTTAAAAAAAAAAAAAAGAAAGCACAAATTTATGTGGAGTAAAGGAATGCTTAGAGAATTGCAAATAGAACAAAGTCCATAATAACTATCGCACAGGACAGAATTTACATATCTGCCACTTACCTACAACTTACAAAGTGTTGTAAAACCGCTCAAAGACAATGAGCAGATCCAGAATCTGACAGCCCAGAAGGATATGCTAATACATGAGGTAGAGTTTCCCGTGAAAACACAAGACTATTTTCTACGGCCGTAAAGCAATGCTCTGCTTTATTTAATTCCCAGACCTATCCCACAGACATTAAAGCCCATCATCATTTTCAACTCACACATTATTCTAGTAAACGTATAATCAGGAGAACCCTTGAGCAGATATTGATGGAGCCCTGTATCTGAGTGTTAACCTTCTGACCCCTGGGAGCTCTGTGCCCTTCCCCTCTCTCTGTTCACTGTCTCTCCACCCCTCCCCACCCCCACTGTGCTGGGGGCTAAGAACTCTTGGCATAAATAACTAAGTCTGCAGAGCTTATCAAAAGCAGATGTAGTGAAGGATGTTGACCCTGGATCTCATAACACTCATCGCTGGATGAGCAATAAATCTCTACAATTATATGGCTAGAGTCTTTCCTCTGAATTAAAGACCCCTGACCCTTCACATTTGTGATTGTTAACTGGGAAAGACCTCTTTGCTACTGGCCCCTTAATTTAATGTGCTGACAGTTAAGATGCTCTTGGGATAATAAATTGCAGTCCCTCTTTCTTTGACCTCATAGAGCCCCCTTCAATAATACTTATTGCGTATCACCCACCTGGCCTTTTTAATGCTGAAAAATTCACAGAATCTTAGTCATGGAGACATGCACTACGCCCCTCCCCGCTTTTCCAGTATTAATTTAATTAACGTGGCCACTGTATTCCTGCCACTGTGAACAGAGGTTTCCTTAGGATTGCTGGATCATTTCAAGTTGAAATAAAAAATCAGAATATCAATTCAAGATGTGGCTGTGGCACTACCAAGTGCTGTGGCCTCATTCGCTCTCCATCTCCCAGGGCTTCTACTTCGTCATGAAATGAAGTCACTGAACTCCGAATCTCCTCTGAGACTCTCGTGGCCTACAGCGGTAACTGCAGATACATTGTGCCCACCGATATTTTCTGTATGATACGCCCACAGCTGCTGTTGACAGATACAAGCGTGGTCAAAAAAAGTCAGTGTACAGCCTCTCAGAGAATCGCGAAGAGATTGGTTGAGACAGCACCAACGCTCAAAGACCACCTCCCCAGCTCCAGTTCCATTCAAAAGAGCAGTAAATTCTTTAAAATGAGCTGGTAAGTGGTATCTCCAGGGATTCTGAGTTTGAACAGACCTTGAAGAGTTTGGGTACTGGTTACTCCAAAAGTAGATTGTTTGTCTCCCTGGCTTTTTAAGCGTGAGGTTGGGTTATGCTGAGTTAGATGCACCCTGTTCAGTCCCTCTAGCCCCAAATTCTGACCAGCAACACTGGATGTAAAACTACGATGTAATGGGGGGGAGATTCAACCAAAACACTGGCCTGTACTCTTCAAAAACATCAATGCCGTGTAAGACAAAGAATGACTGAGGACCTGATTCAGATTAATGAAGAATAAAGGTTGAATATAGGGCAATTGGAAACACTTGAAAATGGTCTGAGCATTAGATAGTAGTATTGTATCAATGTTAAATTTCCTGATTTTGTAATAAGATTGTGGTTATATAACGAATATTCTCGCCCTTAAAAAAATACACACTGAAGGAATTCTGGTCAGGATGGAAGCATAAGTGAACGCAGCTCGCCTCCTCACACAACCACGGCAAAACTACAGCTAAACAACAGAACAAATATCACTCAGAACTATCAGGAAATCGAGCTGTACGCAAGTCCAACAACTAACGAATTAAAGAAACCACATTCATCCTGACGGGCAGGAGGGACAGAGGGGCGGAGACACAGAGCTGTGGAACCAGCTGGTCCCAAACCCATGTGTGGTGGATACAAAACAGGGGGATATCTCAGGAGCAAGGGATCCCAGCCCCACACCAGACCACCCAGCCCAGGGTTCCAGTGCCAGGAAGACAAGTCTCCACAACTTCTGGTTGTAAAGTCCAGTAGGGGTTAGGTATGAGGAAGAAACAGCAGGATTCTCAGTCCTCTCCTCTTAAAGGGCCTCGCACCACATATGGACTTACTCAGACTCACTTCCTCTGGGCTCCAGCACCAGGGCAGCACCTTGAAGGGCACCAGTGACATACGGGGAGTAACTGAAGTGTCTGGCATCAGGGCGAGAGCTGGAGGACAGCTTCCTCCCAGACAGAACTGCAGACAGCAGCCATTGTACCTTTTCTGAGCCCTCCCCCACACAGAGCCACAGTGCAGCAGCAGCACCATATCTGAATGTCCACCAACCTGGCTCACATGGTAAGCCCCACCCTGACAATTATATAAGAGCCTGCTACATCCACCTTACAGGCCCACCCAAACCTGGTAGCAGAGGTTTTCCTTGTGAAGGGTTGGGCTAGGCCAGGCCTTACACCTTCCTACATCCACTCAAACAAGCAACAGCTGAGCTCAACCCCTTTACCTCTCTCTGAGTGGCCCCAGGCCTGGCATTTACAGCAGCCATCTGCAGATCATTTTACATAGCCTACCCCAAAGGGCCCCAGACAGAACACAGGTGGAGGCTGACCTTGGCCTACACCACCCTTGAAACCCCAGAGACTTCAATCCCAGCAGACGGTTACAGACCATGTCAGAACACCACTCAACCACCTCCAGAAGCCATAGAGGGAGGTGGCTGCTGGCCAGGGGTCACAGCCAGTACTACTAGCTGTCTGGACTTGGTAAATCCCTCCCATTGACATGCTGACAGTGCTCAAGACTCACGTACAAGAGGAGGGAGTACTCAGCCTACATGGAGGGTGCACCTCAAGTATACAGCTTGGAAGATAGGGCAGGCTGTGCCACTGGACCCTACAGGACATCTACTATATTAGGCCATGCTACCAAGACACAGAATCAAAGCAGCTCTACCTAACACATAGAAACAAATACAGGAAGGCTGCCAAAATGAAGAGACAAAGAAATATGGCCCAAATGAAAGAACAGAATAAAACTTCAGAAAGAGAACTAAACAAAATGGAGATAAGCAGTCTTTCAGATGCAGAGTTCAAAACACTGGTAATAAGGATGCTCAAGGATCTCAGTGGGTATTTCAACAGCATAAAAAAGACCCAGGCAAAAATGAAGACTATACTAAGTGAAATAAAGAAAAATTTACAGGGAATCAACAGAAGAGTGACTGAAACTGAGAATCAAATCAATAATTTGGAACATGAGGAATAAAAATAATTCAATCAGAACAGCAAGAAGAAAAAAGAATCCAAAAAAAAACAAGGAAAGGGTAAGAACCTCTGGGACAACTACAAATGTACTAACATTTGAATCACAGGGGAGCCAGAAAGAGAAGAGAAAGAGCAAAAAAAAAAAAAGAAAACTTATTTGAAACAAAATAATGAAAGTAAACTTCCCTAATTTGGTGAAGAAAATAGACATGCAAGTCCAGAAAGCACAGAGAGTCCCAAACAAGATGGATGCAAAGAGGCCTACTCGAAGACACATCATAATTAAAATGCCAAAGATTAAAGATAAAGAGAGAGTCTTAAAAGCAGCAAGAGAAAAGCAGGGAGTTACCTACAAAGGTGTTCCCATAAGACTGTCAACTGATTTCTCAAAAGAAAATTTGCAAGCTAGAAGGGACTGGCAAGAAGTATTCAAAGTGATGAAAAGCAAGGACCTACAACCTAGGTTACTCTGTCCAGCAAAGCTATCATTTAGAATTGAAGGACAGATAAAGTGCTTCCCAGATAAGATAAAGCTAAAGGAGTCCACTATCACCAAACCATTATTATATGAAATGTTAAAGGGACTTAATTAAGAAAAAGAAGGTAAAAACGATGAACATTAAAATGGTATAACACCAAAGAAGCAGAACTACCAAAAATTGAACCTACCAAAAATTGAATCTAAAAACAAACTAAGCAAACAAGAAGAACAAAAGCAGAATCATAGATATGGAGATCATTGGGATGGTGGCCAGTGGGGAGGGAGATCTAGGTGAATGGGTGAAAAAGTGGGGAATTAAGAAGCACAAATTGGTAGTTACAGAATAGGCAGGGGAATGTTAAGAGCAAGTATAGGAAACAAAGTTGCCAAAGAACTTATGTGCATGACCATGGACATGAACGAAGGGGGGCAATTGCTGAAAGGAGTTTGGGGGTGTTGGGTGGGGGGCAAAGGGGGAAAGTTGGGGAAAAATATTATAACTGTAATAGCATAATCAATAAAAATACACACTGAAGAATTCAAAAGTAAAGGGCATGGGTATCTACAACTTGTTCTTAAATAGCGTTTTTTAAAAGGAAGAAATAAAGACAAAAATAAATAATAAATGTGAGAAAATGTGCAAATTTGGTAAATCTGAGTGAAGGGTATGCAAATAATTGTTGTTGTTTTATTGATAGCAATCAAAGAAACAGAATTACCAATTTTGAGATTTTTTTTCTCAATAAAGAAAGTGGCAGAGACCCAGAGAAGTAGAAAGTAAAACCATGCTCAGGTTATTCCTTATTCTGAATAGGAGAAAGATAAACTTACTGATTAACTGTGGACATACTCAGGAGATGCTGTGTGCCAAAAATTTAAAGACATCCACAGTATCATCAGTTAAGAATGATGGACTAAGGAGGTCTAAAATCCTCTCCCCTATAAAAACAATTAGAACAATGGCAAAAAATGGTCAGAATCAACTTATTCAGAACTCTAGAAGTTAATTACAAGTTTACAGCATTAATTACAGAAAACTGAATGACACTTGGCTTGTTCTGTTTCCATACCTCCCTCCCCAGTTCTGAGGTGGCCTTGAAAATGAACAGCCTAGAATCACAATGAAAATCAGCAGCCTAGGAACCATTTGGGAGGGGGTTGGAGAGAGTGAGAGGCAGAACCAGACTAGGATTCATTTGAGCCCACATTTGCAGAGAATGGTCATTACCTGACCTGTCTGGCCATTCCCCGGAATTCCCGAGTCACAGATACATCTTTATTGGACCTGACTCAGAGCTATCCTAATATAAACAGCTTCTTCTACAGGAGCATTTGTGAAAAACCTTCAGCAGAGGCTGTTTAACATAGTGGCTACCTGGGTGGTGGATAACAGTTAAAACAAACAAAGGTCTAACCAAAAAGTTCTAAAGAGTAAAACTGGGAAATGAGACATCCATAGGAGACTTTTAAAAGCTTCAACTTATTCCTGGTAATGCAGAAGGCCACGTGCATGCATAAAGCTGTTCACATGCTCAGGAAACAGCTGATAAGGCCCTAGGATATCACCTTTGGCTGACCTTGAGGCCCTGTACAGCAAGTTAGGGATAAGGCAGAGTTGTCAACCACCTGGCTGAGTGGTAAAAACATGCCCCAACACATACACAGAGACATTTGGCAGAGAATGAAAAACTCCTTGGTTCTAGCCATTTGGAGAAATTCCTGTCTGAACATCAGTTGTTGTCTAAGCTAACTGAGCAGACACTTCAGGGAACACACATGACAAAGAATGCAGATTTTACAGAGTTGTTCATAAAAGTTAATTTAAAAAGCAAAATAGCAATAAGGAAGAGCAACAACAGCAAATTCCAGGGAAGAGGGAGACTCTGATTTCCAGAGATGATATATAATATTAAAGTGTTCTGCTTCAGTAAAAAATTAAAAGGTGAGAGAAAAGAAAGAAGGAAGGAAAGAAAAGAAACCCACACAGGAAAATATAAGTGAGCAATAGAAACCATCCTTGTGGAAGCCCAGACATTGGACTTACTAGACATAGACACTAAAGTCACTATGTTAGATATAGTTAAAGAATTAAAGCAAAACACAGCTAAAGAACTAAATGAAAATATGAAACAGTATCTTAATCTTAAAATATGAAGAAATAATGGAAATTATAAAACAGAACAAGTAGATATTCTGGGATTAAAAATACAATTGAAATTAAAAATTTAGTAGGGAGATTCAATAGCAGATTTAAGCATATAGAAGACAAAGTCAGAAAAAGTGAAGACAGGTCGATTGAGATTATGCAACCTCAGGAAAAGAAATAGAAAAAACAATGAATAGAACTGAACAGGCCTCAGGGTCATGTGCGATGTCATTGAGCATGTCAACACATGCAGAGTAGAAGTCTCAGAAAGAGAAGAGAGAGTGAAAGGAACAGAAAAATTATTGAAAGAAATATGTGCAAAAGGGAAGATGTAAATAGTAACTTATTGATAATTACATTAAATGTAAAGAAATTACACGTGCCAGTCAAAACACAGAAATCATCAACATAGGTAAAAAGTGGAATCTAAATATATGCTATCTACAAGAGACACATTTTTATTTTTATTTTTTTATTTTTTTAAAATACATTTTATTGATTATACCATTACACTTGTTCTATTCCCCCCCTTCATTCCCCTCCACCCGCACACTCCCTCCCCCGCCATTCTCCCCGCCTTAGTTTATAACCACATGTCTCAAGTTCTTTGGATTCTATATTTCCCCCACTATTCTCGCCCTCCCCCCTATCTATTTTCTACCTACCATCTATGCTATTTTCTGTGCCTTCTCCCCCCTTCTCCCCCTCCCACCCCCCTGTTTCTAACCCTCCATGTGTTCTTCATTTCTATGGTTCCACTCCTGATCTAGCTGTCCTCTTGGTTTGCTTTTGTTTTAGGTGTGGTTGTTAATAACTGTGTGTTTGCTGTCCTTTCACTGTTAATATTTTTCATCTTCTTTTTCTTATATAAGTCCCTTTAGCATTTCATATAATAAGGGCTTGGTGATGATGAACTCCTTGAACTTGACCTTATCTGAGAAGCACTTTATCTGTCCTTCCATTCTAAATGAAAGTTTTGCTGGATAAAGCAATCTTGGCTGTAGGTCTTTGGATTTCATGACTTGGAATACTTCTTTCCAGCCCCTTCTTGCCTGTAAGGTCTCTTTTGAGAAATCCGCTGACAGTCTGATGGGTACTCCTTTGTAGGTGACTGTCCCCTTATCCCTTGCTGCTTCTAGGATTCTCTCCTTCATTTTGGTCTTGGCTAATGTAATTATGATGTGCCTTGGTGTGTTCCTTCTTGGGTCCAACTTCTTTGGGACTCTCTGAGCTTCCTGGATTTCCTGGAAGTCTATTTCCTTTGCCAGACTGGGGAAGTTCTCCTTTATTATTTGTTCAAATATGTTTTCCACTCGTGGCTGTTTCTTTCCCCCTTCTGGTACCCCTATAATTCGGATGTTGGAACGTTTAAAGATGTCCTGGAGGTTCCTAAGCCTCTCCTCATTTTTTTGAATTCTCATTTCTTCATTCCTTTCTGGTGGGATGTTTTGTTCTTCCTTCTGGTCCATTCCATTGATTTGAGTCCCCGTTTCCTTTCCATCACTATTGGTTTCCTGTGCATCTCCCTTCATTTCAATTAGTTTAGCCTTCATATGTTCCTCTAATTTGTGACTTTGTTCCTCTAATTTGTGACTATAATCTACCAGTTCTGTGAGCATCCTGATAAATAGTGTCTTGAATTGGGCTTCTGAGAGGCTGGCAATCTGTTGGTCGCTTAGAGTTATTGGCTCTGGGACTTTGAGTTCTTCTTGTGCCATCTTTCGGGTTGTTCGTGCCTGTTCCATAGCAGGATCAGAGCCCTAAAGTGTTCACTAGAACAGGGCAACTAAGTCGCTGGGTTGTGACGTTGTATGTGGGGGCGGGGTCAAAGAGGGACAATGGCTCTCACTGGTATTGCAGGGCAACTAAGTCGCTGGGTTGTGACGCTGTATGTGGGGGCGGGGTCAAAGAGGGACTATGGCGTCCTGTCCGCCGCCTGCAGCCACGGCACTCACCGGTGCCACAGTTGCTGCCGTCACCGGGCCCACGCATTTCGTCCCACTGCACGAGAGTGTGCCACCGCCGTCAGCCCTTGCCCCCTGGGGCCTGCGTGGTCTGTCTCACTGTGCGCAAACATGCGCCCACGGTCTGCCCCGCACCCCAACTGGTTCCCGTCTGCCTGCGGGCCTGGGTCGGGGGCCCTGTCCTGCCCGACCCTGCTCGCTGCTGGCTCCGCCCCTCTTACCGTCCCCGTTGAACAGTTAGATGTAGTCGGACTTCCGTATAATTCAATTTTCTGTCCTTTGGTTGTGTCTTTGTTTTTCCAAACCTTTGTTGTATTCAAACTTGGTTGTGGGAGAAGGCACAGTGTTTCCACCTATGCCTCCATCTTGGCGGAAGTCCAAGAGACACATTTTTAATTCAAAGACATAAACAGGTGTAAAAGAAAAGAACGGAAAAAAGTTATACCATCCAAACAGTAATCAAAAGAGAACTAGAATGGCCATGTTACTATCAGACAAAATAAGCTGTAAGACAAAAATCATTACTAGAGAGAAAAAAGGGCATTTTACGATGATAAGAGGATCACTCTGTCAAAAACGTAAAAATTATAAATAGGTATGCCCCTAACAATAGATCCCCAGATACATAAAATGAAAACTGACAGAATTGAAATGAAAAACAGACTATTACAAAGTAACAGTTAGAAACATCAATACCCCACTTTCAATAACGCATAGACTAGCAGGTCAGCATGAAAACAGAACACTTGAACATAGTGTAAACAGACCAGAGCTAACAGACATCACAGAGCATTCCCTCCAGAAACAGCGGAACGCACAGTCTTCTGAAGTGCGCAAGGAACATTCTTAAGGACAGATCTACATGTTAGGCCACAAAACAAGTATCAGTAAATTTTAAAAGATTGATATAATACAAACTATGTTTTCTGACTACAGTGGAATTAAATTAAGAAATTAATAACAAGGCAATTTGGAGAATTAACAAATATGAGGGAATTAAACATTATACTCCTACATAACCACTGGGTCAAGAAGAAATCACAAGGAAATTAGAAAACACTTTGTGTGAATAAAAATGAAAATACAATTTTCCAAAATATACACGATGCAGCTAAAGCAGTGCTTGGAGAAGCATGTATAGCTGCAAATGCCTATACTAAAAAAACAACAACAACAACAACAACAAAGGAAAGAACCTCAAATTAAGAACTATTTTTTTGCCTGAAGAAAACAGAAAAGGAAGGCAAACTGATTCCAAAGACAGCACAAGGAAAGAAACAATAGAGACTCAGTCATCAGTTAATAAAATAGAGAACTGAAAAACAATAGAGAAATATCATTGCAAACAAATGTTCGTTCTTCCAAAAAACAAAAAAGTTGATTTAGCTAGACTGACATAGAAAAAAAGAGATAACCTGAATTTCTAAATTCAAAGTGAAAGAGGGACTTTATTACTGACCTTACGAAAGTTTTTTTTTTTAAGATTTTATTTATGTATTTATCTTTAGAGGGGAAAGAGAGGGAGAGAAACATCAATGTATGGTTGCCTTTCGTGCATCCCCTGCTGGGAGTTGGCCTGCAGGGAACCAGCCTGCAACCCAGGCATGTGCCCTGACTGGGAATTGAACCGTGATCCTCTGGTTCGCAGGCCCGCGCTCAATCCACTGAGCTACACCAGCCAGGGCATGAAAGTTTTTTTTTAAATTATAAAGGAATAGTATGAGTTATCATATGCCAACAAATTAAATAACCTAAATGAAATGGACAAACCTAGAGGCACAAACCATCAAAACTTACTGAAGAAGAAGTAGAAAATCTGGATATAACTATCACAACTAAACAGATTAAATTAGTAATTTAAAAATTTCCCCAAAGGAAAAGCCCAGAACCAGATGACTTCACTGGTGAATTTATCTGGTTCCAACATTGCCCTCTTTACAACTTTGACATATTTTTCATACCCTCTGTACATGATATCTCATTATATATAGCTATTTAATATATCTATATATTCTACAGACAGATGTAAATGTAGATATAGATAAGAATATAGAGATAATATGTGTAAATAAATGTTTCCCATTAGAATCAAATTTAGTCGTGAGATCCGTTATGGACCGAATGTTTGTGTCTTCTCAGAATCTGTTCCGTTGAGGCTTTATGTCCGAGCTGGATGGTAATTGGAGATGAGGCCTTGGCAGAAAATTAGGTTTAGGTGAGTTCCTGAGGGTGGGGCCCCTGGTGACTGGAGCATCCCTGTGGGAAGAAGAGAAACCACAGCTCCCTCTCCACGGTATGAGCAGAAAGCAAGAAGGCCGCTGACTTACAAGCAAGGACGAGGGTCCTCACCAGGAGCCAAATTTGCCAGCACCTTGACCTTGGACTTCCAACCTTCAGAACCGTGAGAAATAAACATCTGCTGTTTAAGGGGCCCAGCCCAATATATTTTTCTGTAGCAGCCCAAGCAGAACAAGACGAGATCTTAAAAAGCTTTGTAAACTCCTTCTATAACATGCCCAGGTTAACCAGATAATTGCATTACAAAGAAAGTCAATCAAACAGTAACACGTCTGGGGAAATTAAAAACAGACTGTAGTTTCTTCCTGAATAACAAAATTGAGTGGAGAGAGGGGGAGGTTATCACTGGAAATAACATCAGTACAATAGGCAAAAAATCCCAAAAGTTACTCCAGAAAATGAATGTAATAATTTATATCAAATAAACCACAAGGCTTTGGAATACAAATAACCACAATTTACCAGAAAAATCTTTCTAAGTCCCTACAACACCTTAGAGTAGGGAACCACCAACCACCACGAAGTTAGCTCCCGTGGGGCAGGGCCTGGGCACGCTGGCTGCCACAGCCAAATAAAGGGCTCATTTCCATAAAGCGCTGTCCACCGCTGCCACCGTGCTGAAAGGTTACCTCGCCCAGCGCTTCAAGATTTCCAAGAGGACAGAACTGAAATTATTTCTTCTCCCACGAATATCCTGCTCAGAAACTCCTGAAATTCTTAGACATTCTTTCTTAAAAATTCTAGATTCCAGCAATAATTTTCACTTTGCAACCTCATTAAAGTTCTCAGCCAACTACTAAACAATATCATTTGTAATTTACAGTCTTTCAAACAGATTGCAAACCATGTGACTGTTTCTAATTCCAAGGCATCTTAAATTTTCAAACACTGAAATGTGTTGCTAACACTTATGCATATTACATCTACTGCATCTCCTCTCATTTAAATACTATCAAAATAAGCCACAAAATGTTGCTCAATATAACTTTTTTTCCTAATAAACCCTCTGCGCCTAAAACTCACAGCCTCATTCCTTTACTGGTCATTAGTCGGTTCTCTCCATTTCCTTACATGTATCCAAAAACATCAGTATTAGTTTTCAATATGAGTGTTCCCAAAATGACTCACCTTTGTAACTGGCCTTTCTCCTTAACTCCCACTCGTATCTCCCATGACAGCAGAAGAAACACCTGGAAGTTTCCGTGACTAGAGGCCTCTGCCTTTCCAGCTCCAGCCCATCACAGGTGAGCCAGAGGTGGAACTGATGAGTGGCCAAGTGAGCGTACGCAAAGGTCACATCCCAAAACAATCAAAAGCTGGGAAAGAAGACCGAAGCCAGCATCCTTGAGGGGCGAAGCCTTAAGCTTCAACCAGAGGGATCGCTTGCCAGAGTCAATCTCTTTGGGGGCAAAAATTGTGGGGTGGACCCAGAGAGAAGACTACACAAAACTGAATAGAAGCTCCAGCAATTCCAGGACAACTGAACGGAGGGCAGACTCCCCTCAATGGGAGCCTGGGAGTGATCTTTATGGGCCCATTGGAGCAGGTGTGTGACTTAAAAGTATATGATTTAAAAGATGAATTATATCTTTTATAACTGATAGGACCTACTTCACAAACCTCATCTTCTCTTTCTCCTTTTCAGAATTAATTATTCAAAGAACCACCTTGTTGGGAATCACCCTACCTGGTTTCAGGAGCTGTAATTCCCCGAGGCTAATGCTGAGTAAAAAGACCTTGGGACCATGAGCCACTAAGGAGACAAAGCTTATGTCCCTGGCAGGAACACCACCTCTGCCCAGTTTACTTCACCCTGCCTGGCCCCCAGTGCACGACCTATTAGCCAATGATGGGTAAGATTCCTCAAAGGAGGGATGACCTAAGACAAGCATGGTCATGAGGGGGCCCTCAGGGAAAGACTTGGAGGGCTATGGAGAAAGGGTCTGATGGACCCTCGCCCCTCATCCAGTCCTCATTCTGTCTGCAAAAAGTCTCTCAGTCTCTTGGCTGCCTTACTTCCCCTACCTGATTTAAGCCTGAAACAATGCAGGAGGTGGGTGTGACTCCTTGGGGGATCAGGCCTAAGAAAGAATGCATAAAATCCTATGAAATCCAAAGCAAGTCCTGCTTTGCTAATACCCTCAATTTAAATGATATGGGTCCAAGCATGAAATGAGTTGATTTCTTTAAAGTTTTATGGCCCTTTAGCTATCTGACCCTGACTCAGAATAAGCCCTCTGAGTTCTTTGAATGTTATCTATTGTTTAATCATTTCTGCCAGACAATGATTGATGAGCTTTATGTATACACCCTGTATTCCTGTGCAAATTGAACCCAACAAAAGCCTGTCAAGGCAAGGGTCAGGCGCTCTGTTCTTGAGAGAGTGTCCATGCCATCACTTTTTCCCCACAGGCCTCGGTAGTCCGTGTGAATTTGTCTCGTGTCTCATCCACAATGCAGTGGACACTGTGGGCCGGTGCCCACATCACCACCTGCCCGATTATAAGTGTCCAACATGCCCCTCTTGAGGGGTCCTCTCTCTGTCCCCACGTCTACCACGGGCAAACTCAGTGGAAACCGATTCAAGGTGAGGTTCTTCAATCCTCCTCCTATGCCAGGCTGGGAGAAGGTCGCTGCCACTTCTGAGAAGCTGGTCAGTGCTGTCTCACATGCACTGGTGGCAGTGGGGAATTCGACAACATTTTTGAAAAGTTGTCTGGCAGTAGCTATCAACACTCAAACGCACATACCATTGGCACAAGAGCCCCCGTATGTGGCTCTACCTTACGAGCAAAGGAAAAGGGTTGGCCCATGAGAATCTGCATTCAGGGAAGTTCCTTGCAGTGCAACTTGTAATGGCAAAAGAAGAAAATGTGTTTAATAAATATATGTACTATAATAATAGTATGTTATATTAACCAACTTTTAAAAATAATTAGCTAACTCAGAGCAACACATCTAGAGCAAGAGGAAAACAATGCTCAGACCCAGAAACAAAAAGAAAATTCAATTTGGAATGGTAAGAAGGAAGATTATGGTGGTATGAAGAGGTACTCGACTTAAGACATAAGAGCCTGGGGTTGGGATTTTAACACCCATTAAAGGCAAGAACAAAGGTCTAAGGCTTGTGTAAGGCCAGAACTAAAATAAAACCCCTCGAATTGCTTTGTCTTTAAAATAAGAGCTGAAAAACACAACCCATGGGCCCTGGAATGCAACAAAGAAATCATTTGTCCACCTGGGCCTTTGGAGAGATGTTCAGTCTGAATTTATGTTATCTGAGTTGCATATAAACTAGGACTTTGGGGGGGGGAGTGGGTACTGTATAGCTCACATAAAATAAAATTCACACCACTTTAAAGTGTACCATTCAGTGGTTTTTAATTTATTCATAAAGTTGTGCAAGCATCACAACCATCTAATTCAGAAGTTATTCCCACCCTCAAAGAAACTCGGTTACCATTAGTAGCAATTCCCATGCCCCCTCTACCTATGAACCCGAAATTAACAGTGAAATTGGCTGGAAATAGTGAAAACCCTCAAGTACTACCAGAGGCAAATGCAAACTTCTGTGTTAGAAAATTTCTACAAACCACATAAGAACTCCAACCGTAATGACACCTGGTGAAAACTAGTTCACCATAAAAAACTATAGAACACATGAGGTGCATGGTTCCATTGAGGAGGAATAATATCCTAAGAACCAAAGACAATAGAACACTGAAAGCCAATAAAAAAACATCTTAAAATGTTTAGAAATATTAAAGTGCAGAAACTATATCGAAGGAACAAGACAGTATGAAACAGATCAGACCATTTTTTAAAAATAAGCAATTAGAAATCCTAGAAAAACGATTTAAATACTCAGCAAAATTAAAACCCAGTGAAGTAAGTGGGTTCCATTCTAAAAATGATAGGCTAGCTTGTTTTGTTCTACTGAAAACAGCTATAAAAGTGAGACTAAATACGTTTTCATTTGTCTGAGGTGTTAGAGAGCTATCAAAATAGTTAGCACTTACCGAGCCAGCCAAGAATTAAGAACAAAGAAAAGCCCAGAAAGAGGAAAGACCCTTCAAATGAGACTCTGAAAGACTAAAAGCAGGAAGAAGCCCTGAAATTGAAGACACTGACAGATCCATACAGAGAGTCCTAACTACTGGAAAACCCGAACTATGACTGATGAGTCATGGGGGGCTTCGTGTGGACACATCTGAGAGTCACTAACTCCAGGGGGACCTGCTCCCAAGATGAGCCTCACACTTTTGTGAGTTTTACCTTCAGGAGCCCTATAAGGTCCTCAGCATGAGTAGCAGAGAAAAATGCCCTCATAGTTCCAGCAGGCGGAGGGGGAAGGGCGGCAGCGGGCACGAAAATTGCCCTGGTGAAGTTCACGGTCCAGGCCACAACCCCGGGCACAAGGGCTCACAACCATGCTGAGAGACCGAGACAGGCATGGACTTTGGAACACTTCCCTTCCCCTGACACCCCCGACACCCCCGACACCCCCGACACCCCCGACACCCCCGACACCCCTCTGCTGTGTTACTCGAGCCTATTTGCCGAAGTTCCTTCTACCTAACACTCCAACCGCAGAGCCGGAAGGCACACAGAACACTAAGCGGGATGGGAGCGGAAATAAACAAATAAAATAACCACGCCTAGGCCTGTCATGTCCACATTTCAGACAGTCCCAGGAAAGAAAAAATCTTGAAAGAAGTCGGAGGGGTAAAATTCTTACCCAGAAGCAAAGATAAGAATTACATCTGACTTCTCAGAGACCATGCAGGCAAATGGAGAGTCAAGTGAAATACTTAGTGTTAAAAAGAAAAAAAAAATACTAGCCTAGATTTCTGGGCCCTGAAAAATTATCTTTCAAAAGTGAAGGAGAAATCCTTCCTCAGAACAAAAAAAAAAAAAAAAAAGAGGGAATTTGTTGAGAGTTGACCTGCCTTGCCAGAAATGGTAGAAGTTCTTCAGAGAGAAGGGAAACGATACACATCCAGAATTCAAGTCTGCATACAGGAGGGAAGCAAACATATCAGAGAACGTGTAAGTGAAGCTGAAATAAAAACTTACATTCTGCTTATTCTTGACATACCAGCTAACAGTTTGTCCAAAACAATAATAGCACAATATATTTAATTATATAATCATACATAATGGCTTAAATTTGCTGATGTATAAGTAAAATGAATGACAGCAATGATATAAGGGACGGGAGGGAGAAATTAAATTACTTTGTTATTATAAGGTTTTGCACTATCCATGAAGCTGTATAGCCCTATTTTAAAGTGGACCTGGATTTGCTGTAAATGTATATTGCAAAGTCCAGAGCAACCACTAAAAACGTTTTTTAAAAAATATATAATTGGAGTGCTAAGAAAGGAGAGAAAATGAAATCATATAAAATGTTCGATTTTCCACAAAAGGCAAAAAGAGAAAAATAGGAAAAAAGAGCAAAGGCAACAAATCAAAAATAGTAATAAATATGGAACCTATTAATCCAAATATATTAATATTTTTATTCTGCATGATACTAAACAGTGGATACATGTCATTCTGTCATTTGTCAAAATCCAAGAATGCCCAACGCCAAGAGTGAACCCCAGTGTAATCTATAGACTTTGGAAAACAACATGCCAGGTAGTTTCACCAATTGAAACAGGTATCATTCTAGTACTGAACGTGGGTAGTGCCAGAGGGATTATGTGTATGTGGTGGAAGATCGAGGAGTGGGCGGGGGATGTGAGAACACTCTGTACTTTCTACCCAATTTTGCTGTGACCTTAAAAGTATGCTAAAAAATAAGGTTTACCGCCCTGGCCTGGTGGCTCAGTTGGTTGGAGCATCATCCCATGCACCAGAAGGTTGCAGTTCTGATCCCCTGTCAGGGCACATACCCAGGTTGCAGGTTCGATCCCAGGTCAGGGCACGTACAAGAGGCAACTGATGGATGTTTCTCTCTCACATTGATGTTTCTCTCTCTCTCATCAATAAACGTATTCTCGGGTGAGGATTAAAAAATAATTAATTAAAAAGTAAGGTTTATTAAGAAAAAATAAATTTCAGAAGTGATAAAAACTAAAGAAAAAAGTAATTAATACTGAATATAGGTTTAAAAAGTTTTAATATGAGTAATAGGGATCTCCAAAGAACTCTAAAACAGGAAAACAGAGTAAGTGCTAAAAAATGTAATTCAAAATGCACTTTTGAATAAAATAAGTTTTGAAACTATATTTTAAAAGAACACACCATGCACCTAAGATTATCAACCCAGAATGACCCATATCACAAAGCATTGTAATGAACTCACTAAACTCTAAAGAAAAAATAATTTGACCATCAAGTTAAACCAGTAGATGAGTTATAAAAAAAAGAACAATATTATTATAAGATATTTCTGTACCAATATTTCTCCAGAAGCAAATGGAGAATTTTTTAAGACACTCAAGAGAGAAAACATGAGCCAAGGACTTTATAAGCACTAAAAGTGACATTTAAGTATAAAGGGTAAAAAAATCTTATCAACGTACAAACACATAGAGAATTTGGGCCCCATAAGCTTTCCCTGAGAAATACACCAATGAGTGAGATCCAGTCAAGCAAAATGACTAAAGAAATATTTAACATAAGGACTAGTGATAAGTAATGAACATGTAGTTATTTATAGAAATTACACTAAATGAGGCCTAAAAGGAAGAGATTTATAGTATGCAATGGCTTATTGTGACGCTCAAACAAGGTAGATACAGTTAATGACCCTTTAATGTGGGTAGAATGGAGAGATGATATGCAAAAAGCATTTCACTGCTCTTAGTGATAACATTGGCAGTAGTAATTCTATCGTTATTATTCTGGGGGTGTTTTGTGTGAGAGAGGGATAAAGCAAATGAGTAATTATGAGTTGTTTTAATTCCATCCTCTCTTGTGTCCTTGAGAATCAAAATTCTTGGTGCAGGAGAGAGGAGATTCAAGATGCCATATACAAGAGACTGAATTTTACAAGTCTGGTTATGAATTAGAAGCATCCATATGAACTCATGAATGAGCTATTTTATCTTCTACAATAAAACTCATAACACACATATAAAACCTTAACTCTGTTCATAAAGAATCCTGAAAACAATGACAGCCTAATAGGAATGATCATCCTTAGCGCTCAATCGCTTGAAATACCATTTTCCACAAAAAAATATTAGGGCTTTTTGGGGAAGTTGCTATTTCCGGTTTGGGGCAGGATTTGTACCAAATGAGCCTGGAACCTTTTATCACACTAGATAAAGAGGAAGTTAACAAGCTACTAGGGTGTTAATAAGGACTCAGAGCTAACTTGAAAAGGTTCCCCCAAGCCAGAAATGGGACAATTTGAGCTTCAAAAAGGATAATAATTGCAATTGATTAAAACCCATCAATCTATGAGTTAAAATATTAAAACTGATTTAAAAAAACTAATGGGTCATCCTGAGAGAATGATATGAAACCAATTCATTATCTTAAATGAATCATTTATTCTGCCTTCCCATATAAACTGTATCATGGGTAATCAAATAGTAATGAGGTAATGTGTCTCTCTATAAAGGTACTCCATCTAACAAATGAAAAAGAAATTAAAGAATTAGAATATCACCATTTTACAAGCCTCAGTCAATTGATACATTTTGTCATTAAGCATTAATGCTAACACCAGAAAAAAGAGAGACAACCAGACATTATGTGCCTCCTGGTGAAAGAGCACAGCACCACTGTGCTCTTGCCCAAGATACCGAACCCAAGTCTGATCGGCCCTCCGGATCTGCTACCCAACTGCAGAAAATACAAAACGCTAGAGCAGTGTGTTGGACTGCACCACAAATATTCACCAGCGAAACCCAGAGCATGAGAAACCACAAGTCAAATAGTCCAGTTCTCCCACAGACAAGGGGAAATGAAAACAAAGGCATGGAGAAAGACTCTGTATATTAAATAGACTTGAAAGATGTATAATAATGTTTTAACGGGCAAGACTAACCTATGGTTTCTAGAGACGTCATACATTTGGGTGATAAAACTACAAAGTAACATCAGGAAGTGATCACTATGGAAGTCGGGGTAGGGACTGCTGCTTCTGACCATGATGGAATAACAGGGACCAGATTTACCCTCCTTCATGAAATAACTAAAACGCAAGACAAAATATATTTTTAAACACCTGGTTTCAGACATTGCTGTCTGAATGCACAGAACAGTGGTCCCTTATGGGGGAGAGTCCTCCACAGATGAAAGTAAACACTACCAAGACATGATCTGCTTGGGGAGGAGAGGTGGCCAGTTTCTCCAAGGAAAAAGAGGCCTGGAGGTGGCCAGTTTCTTAGAGGGAAAAGGCCTTGAGCCCGTTCCTCCAGGGGCTTTTATTAGATTGTAATACACAGGAATATAGGGCAGGAAGGATCAAACAGTAGATAACATTTCAAAGAAATCTCAGGGCTTAGTCTGAGTCAGTGTCTGTCAGGAAGGGGGTTTTGCAGAAACTTTAGGATTTCCTGCTCAGACCCTTAACATATGGATGAAAACACTCTTAGCAAAGCAGGTTTCACAGAATTTGTAGGAATTCTTTGTGGTGCCAGATTTTTCCCCAGATCCTCTCTAGCAAGGCAAGGAGCTGCACCCCTCCCCATCAGGTTTTCAGGCTTAAGTGGATTAGAGCCAGGAAGCACTTCTCCCAGAGGACATGGGGACTTGAGCTATGTCAGATAGCCGGGGGGCACAGGTCTATTGCTCGCTCTTTGTTGCAGCTCTTTGTTGTACTGATGACACATGGGCGTACGGAAACTATCAAAATCTGGGGAAAGAATCACTCAAAAGAAGTGAGGTGAACAATTTTCTGGAGTCCACATAGAACCAGGAGAAGTCCATGGTTTCACCAACCAGAGTGGAAAGGCTTGTAACTCGTGAGGCGTCAAGTAGTGAGGCAAAAATCAGCCCCAGAACAAAAGCTGCTCTGATCCCACCTGACCAATTCTCAAAATAAGAGCAATTCTCAAAATAACCCAACTCTTTTCAGGTATACTGAGCCCCAGAAATGAACTCAAGAATATTTGTAGGAATGCAAAGTATCTGGCACCCACACTATCTGGAGCCAATAAAAAATTTGCCAGACATGAAAAAAAAAACAGAAAAAATATAATCCATAATGAGGAAATGCAGCAATAATATAAATAGAATTAGCTAATAAGAACATAAAACAATTATAATTGCAGTCTATATATTCAATATAGTTGAGAAAATATTTAACATGTAGAAATATGAAAGATATATTTTTAAAGACCCAAATGAACTTCCATAGATGAAAATGGCAACATCTGAGATTTTAAAAACACACTGGGCGGGAAGAACAACATATTAGATGTTGCAGAAGAAAAGATTAATGACCTCGAAGATACTGCAATAGAAATTATCCAAAATGAAATACATAGAGAAAAAAAACTGAATAAAAGAAAAAAAAACAGAGCATCAGTGGGCAGTGGGTTACTTCCAGCACCATACAAATGTGCAATTGGACTCCCCAGAGGGGAGGATACTGGAAGTGGGGGACCAAAACGTAAGTGAAAAAATAGTGGCTGAAATTTTTCCAAATGGTGTCAAAATCATTAAACCATAGATGTAAACAGTTCAGTGAACAACAACAAAATATTCTACCAAGGCATACCATAATCAAATTGCTTGAAGCCAATGATGAAATAAAATCTTATATGCAGCTAGAAGAATGAAGATAAGAAAACACTGACTTCTGTGTGGAAACAAGGCAAGCCAGGAACATGTACCAAAGCCAGTACCAAAACCAATTTTTTAAAGTACTAAACAAAACAACCACCATCCTGCAATTTCATATGCAAAAAGTATTTTTCAATATTTTGAAAAACTGATAGAATTTATTAACTACAGAGCTGAACTTTAGGAAACATTAAAGGGAGTTCTGTGAGCAGAAGGAAAATTATAACAGATGGAAATCTGAATCTATACAGAATGAAGAACACCAGAAATGGTAACTACTTGGGTAAATACAAAAGAGCTTTTCTTATTTAAAAATTTTTTAAAGATTATTATACTTTAATGCAAAAATAGTAACAGTATATTCTGAGGCTTGTATGCAGAAATTATAAATGACAAAATGTTATGATAATGGACAAATGGTGGCATCTTTTGTGGGAAGAGAGGGAGGTGAGATGATGGTAGGACCAATAGAAGGGCTTCTGGAGTTGTTGGCAAAGTTCTATTTCTTTCTTTGGATATTGAAATGTCTGCCTTGTGATAGATCGCAAGTCATACATTTGTGTCATTTTCTATATATGCTTTACTTTATAACATAAAGGTTTTAAAAATAGTATAAAGTGGACATTTTTATTTCCCTTCCCTTACTCCCCTCCTCTTTGGCTACCATCAGCTTGCTTTCTCCATGTTTCTTTTTGTTTTGTTCGTTCATTTGTTTGAGGGGGTTAGATTCCACATATAAGGGAAGTAATACAAAATTTGTCTTTCTTTGTCTGATTATTTCACTTAGCACAATATCCTCTAGGTCCAAATTTTCTGTGAACTGTACAGAATTTTTTTTAAAAAAGACAGGAGTGATATGAAATAAAGTATTAATGAATGTTATTTTATTGATGTTGAGATTAAGAATGAGGTCTATTTTTATGTTTTTTCCAAAATGCCTATCATGAATATTACTTACTTTTGTAACAAAGAAAACATTTTTTAAAACTAATACTTAAAATGGAAGTACTTTATCCATAAATTATATATATATGGTCCTTGGGAACAAATTTTATGCCTTTGAACCCATGTCACTATCTTTGATTCTTTGATTTGTTTTCATTAGTCCTGCCCATTATTGTCTAAATTGTTCTGTGATACATGCTAACAAGCAGAAATAAGCATTCAAAAAATGTTATGTCAAGACTTGTGGTCAAGATGGCAGCATAGGCAGACATGGCTCACTTATTCGCACAACCACACCAAAATTGCAGCTAAAATATAGAACAACCATTCTCCAAAACCATCAGAAATCAAGTGGAATGGAAGTCTGACAACTATGGAATTAAAGAAACAGCATCCATCCGGACTGAGGCAGCAAGCTGGTACCATATCTGAGACTCCATCACACTGGCTAACACTGTTTGACCCACCTTGGAGATCCCCAGTGACTCTGCCCCACCCAATTTACAGGCCCACCCAAGCTGCTTTCCCATATGACAGGCTGGTCTTGGTTCATGCTTAACAACTTCTTAAATCCTCTCAAACAAGCAAGGAGTTCAACATCACCAAACCATTATTATATGAAATGTTTAAGGGACTTATTTAAGAAAAAGAAGAAGATCAAAACTATGAACAGTAAAATGGGAATAAATACATACCTTTCAACAGTTGAATCTAAAAAACAAATGAAGCAAACACGAAGAACAGAGACAGAATCAGGGGTATGGAGAGTGTTTTGTTGGTGCCAGATGGGAGGGGAGTGGGGGATGGGTGAAGTGAGGGGATTGAGAAGTACAAATGGGTAGATGCAGAATAGCCATGGGGATGTAAAGTACAGTACAGGAAATGGAGAAGCCAAAGAACTTATACGCTTGATTCATGGACACGAACAACAGTGGGGGGATTGCCTGAGGGAGTGGGGGCTGCTGGGTGGGGGGCGCAAAGGGGGAACATCAGGACAACTGTAACAGCATAATCAATAAAACATAATTAAAATTTTTATGTACAGAACTGAATAAAAGACACCAAAAATCACATTTTATGAGCCTATTGTTCTAATTAATAATAATAGTTAGTAGAGAGCTAGGTGATGAGGTACAGTTATTCCAAAGCCAGCAACTGGCTACCCTGGAAGGGTCTCTAGGAGGCTTTGACATTGTCCCAAATATCTTGTGATTATTTTTTAAACAAGGAGCCTGAGGTATTGCATTTACAAATTCTATAGAAAGACTCCTGTGTTTTCAGTATTCCAAACAGAAATATCAAGTGCCTCTAAATTTCATCTGACACAAACCTAATGTCTTCATTAGCGGTACCTCCAAAACAAGAGCCAGCTAAATGAAGACCTCCACAAGCCTCTAACCTCAGCAACACTGTGCGGCCGAGGTAGGAAAATACCAGAAATCTGAGGACCTGAAAAAGGCACAGCGCACTACAAACTGAATTGCTCACAGAGCAAGCAGGAAAGTGAAAAATATACTGTGAACATCTGCTGTTTGTGAATGGCTGGGGTTGGGTTAAGTAAGATTAACCACGCAGAATGTCAGCCGTGTAGTATTTCCCAAGAAAATGTCTCATGCATCCAAAAGATTAGCATAGGAAACAGTGCACTTAAAAAAAAAAAAAAGAACACCTCATTTGTTTGTTGATGTTTTAAAAATTTACAAACGTGAAAAAGAATGTGGTGTGGCCCAGGGGCTGGCATGCGCTCCCACTAAACACAATGCCACTGATTTCATGGTTACAATTCAAGAAGAGGGTGTTTTTTTGTAACTTTGAAGCAATATAGGAGAATTTTAAATAGTCTCCACTGAATTCAGTTGAATCATTAACGCACATAACCATTTTAAGGATGTGTAAGTGAGAGTAAAAGGTAATCTGAACACTCACTCGTTCTGCTTGGAAAATAGGAATATGTGCATGTGTGGACTGGCCTGCGGTTCATTCTTTAAAACCTGAGAGCCCCCGATGGGTGAACACTCACTTCTTTGGGGTATGTGCTATAACATCCTGGACATAATTTCCGTTACAAATGACCGTATGGGTTACCAAAGCAAACATACATATCACCGCAACACTCCGTAGTAATATATGCAGCCCCTTAAGCTAACTCAAAGATGGATCATGTAGTACTGGAATCATTTCCTAGAGAGAGGACCACTAGCAATAACCCTTTACAGCCCGGGATCCCCAGCAGCATATTTAAAGCTGGATTCCTGGAGCCTGCGTTTCAGCTGCCACCATGGAAAGAAATAAACACTTTGGAGCAGCGCAGGAAGCCCTGCTGTTCAGAATTGGCTGGTTCTGAGCCAATGGTTTCTCGTCTCAATGAGCAGCAGCTGTCAGAGCCACTCTGCAGGGATGTTGTTTTCAAAGTTCCTAAAGATCTTAATTGTGGCCATCCCCTCTGGCTCTAAGTAAGGTTCTTCCTGCTCACTTGTTATTTGAGAACATTTCATTTTATGATCGCCAGCACAGAACAAAGTGGAGCACACCCCCACCTAATGAGCTGGATGAAAGGAACCACCAGAGAGAGGCAGAACGGTGAACCCGAAAGAGAAGGGGCCTCCCAGCAGAGCTGGAGTCAAAGGCAGGCTGCTTCGGCGCATCCGGTACCTTCACCAGTACATGGCTGACGGCACAACCTCTCCATTGTCGATCTGGGAACCTGCCTAAGATTCAAGGTAGACCTATTTAATATGCCTCTTGGAAGAGTATCTTTTTATGAAAACACGTTTAAATAGAGATTGGGCCATTTTTGCCTCTCCTTATAAAACCAAGTCCAAAAATTCTTAGGATGGAATATTCGGGAGTCCATCCTAGCCTATGATGTGATATGATGTGATGTGACATGATATGATGTACACAGTGTTCACACACACACATACAGTATACACATACAGTATGCACGTACAATGACAGCAAGGGAGGTTAACTTGGGCAGTGAGGTGGAATGGGAAGAACCTCAGAAGCCCTATCCCAAAGCCCCAGTTCTGATGCCTGCTGGGTCACCAACTGGCTGTGTGACCTGGGCCCCACAAGACAAGGTTAGAAGACAAGTCTCTCTGAGGCTCCCTCTTGCCAGAGATATTCTTGGAGACGAGGCTGGATGAGGTGCCCCGGGTAAATATCCATGATTTATTGTGAGGGGCTCACTGCTCTTCTTTTCTCGTTCAAAATCCTGATTTTACGCACGTCCTCAGTTAAAAAAATATGACCAGCTGTCCTGTTACGCAGTAGGAGAAATAGAAATGCTACCCATATAAAGACAAAGGTGATTCTGTTGACTAAGGGGGGGCCTGCCCCAGCAGGTGGAGCGGGGCTGGTCTTTCTGTTCCAGGGTTTCCACACCAAACCACCCGTGGTGCATACACAGGTGTCAGAGGAATCTCCCAAAACACACAGCCCGAGCCATAAGAAGCTTCAAGATCTCACTGCTTACCCAGGTCAGTACCAGGCCCTCACCCTTGTTTAAAGGCTCCCCCACTAGCCCCTCCACCTAACTGTTGGGAGATGTTTGTGGGGAGTAAAGCAGAGTGGCAGTTGGGCATCTTCAAGGATCCATCAAGAACATCCATTATCCTCAGAGCTGGGCCCCTGAGCTGTCAGACTGAGAGACAAAATACATCTCAGAACCGTCTGTGTCCCTCAGCTTTGACTCGTGCCGGGTGGGGACTTCCCTGCATGTGGAGATGGGACTTCTCACTGTGCCACATTAGCAGACCCCACCGGGGTGGACGCCTCCATCAACCTCCTGCCTTTGAGCCTCTGTGTCCACTCACTGCCTGAAACCTCAGCAGACAGGAGTCCACGTGCTGCCTTATAGTCTATCCCCTTCGGGGTCTGAACATCAAGAGTCCTCCAGAGTTCCTTGGAAAAGACAAGTAAGAGCTCCATCCCCAAAGAGACAGAAACATGGGAGAAAAGCACATGCTTGTAAGGACACAGAAAAGCTTAACTTTGGCCGAGGCGACTGTCCACCTGGGGACACAGGAGAAAGGACATCTGCCTTTGTACCTTTTGATTCTAGCATCACATTCAAGTATTACCTATTTTTTAATGTTTGAAGAGTAGAATTAAAAAGAAATAAAATGGAGATGGGGAGGATCTTGTTAAGAAAATTTTACAAATGCTTTGGAAAACGAAAATGTAGGAATCAGCATTAAGGAAGGTGTTCAGTGATTACTCCTGATTCTCGTTCACTATTTTCCACTGTCAATTTCAAGGTGATCTCTATACCTATTGCTATGCCCTGGGTTATCAGGTAGATTGCAAGTTTCCTGAGGGAAGGGAACATGCCTCTTCACACCTCTCATATGACCTACCGTGGTTTCCCGATGAGAGTATGTGTTGAGAGATGTTAGATTTGCCCTGGCTGAGTGGCTCAGTTGGTTGGAACCTCATCTCATACAATAAAAGTTTGTGGGTTCAATCCCCAGTCGGGACATGTACAGGATGCAACTGATGGATGTTTCTCTCTCACGTCAATGGGAATGTTTTCCCCACTCTCCCTCTCATCCTTCCTCTCTCTCTGAAGTCCATAAGCATATCTTTGGGTAAAGATTAAAAAACATATTAGATTCTATTCCAAAATAATTATTAAAAATTAAATAAACATTCACTTAAGTGTCTTCTTTGTGTACACACTTTCTAATCTTTGTGGGATTAGAACACAGAGCCTTCCCTTCTCTTCCGTTTCTGTTTCTTCCAGCCTAGAATCCTTTTTTTTTAGTATTAATAGTAAGAACTAATTTAAAAAAATTTTAAGGAGAGAAATATTGACATGAGAAACATTGATCAGTTGCCTCTGCACATGCCCTAACCAAGGACCAAACCCACACCCTTGGCATGTGCCCTGACTGGGAACTGAACCAGTGACCTTAGCCTTTACAGGACGATGCTCCAAAAAAACTGAGCCACACTGGCCAGGGCAAGATCTGATTTTTAATAAGGGCCATCAATGATGCCTAGAGATTAAGTGGCCAGGGTCATTCAGCGGTGATTTGTCCTCTTGTCTTTCAAAAGCGAGTGCAGGGCTCAAGTTCAAGCACATGCTCCTACTCCTACCTGTCAGAGCACTGACCTATCACATGGCCGCAGTTCTCTGAATGCTTTTATTTGGTTATTTTTTTCCAGAAGAAAGATGTTTCTTATGCAGCAATCTTGATAAATGCAACTGGGCTCTATTTCTTGGCTTTGAAGTAATGAAAAATTAATTACCATACTTTACAAGTAATAGTTTCCATTCACAGCACTCCCTTAAAAGTAAATGTATCATAAATAGTTACTATTATACCAATGGCTGGTGGATTGGGCAGCCTGTCATCCATAAATCCTTTTTCAACAGATACGTTATTTCTTCTGGGGAACAAACAGATTTGTTTTAGATCACAGAGTCAACTGACAGATGGCCTTTGTAAAAACACACCATTTGTATAAATAAATTACAGTTTTACTATGGTATTCTGCTTTTGTAGATTTGGAAAATCAATGCCCCCATTCTCTAGAATTGATCTAAATTGTAAAGAGCAATTCTGTTTAGGTGCGAGTCTACATTGCACAGATCTCCCAACACAGACGCTGAGGTCCAAACCCTCCAGATGCACACTGCCTCTTCCCACGGCAATTGCTGCAAAGAGCCCTGCCTAGAGGTAACAGGATGCTCTCCCAGAGAGCTCCGGCTCCACCCCAGAGCCGACCTAGACACCAGCTGACACACTCCCCTTAGCCCCAGGTTCTGCCTCCATTAATGTAATGACACCACATGCCTTCTTTTCCCAACCACAGCTTTGTGTAATTGGGGCTGACAATATATTTCTCTTAAAGGCCTGAAACATTTCATTTTCCTTTACAAACTAGTTCATTGGTTAAACACTAGACATTTGGTAGATCTCTTTAAAATCCAAATTAGCCTTAACTATGAGCCTAATACAGAGTTACTACCCACCTTATAATGCACATATGAAATACATATGTCAAATATTTATGTATTAATATGTATTCATATATACATAGATATGCACCCACATACTCACTAATGTAACGGACTATAGAAATGATCCCTGAAAGTACTGCAAATTCCCTTTTCCAGAACCAAAGAGTCAGGACTTTGTATACAGCAGGACATATTTTTTTGTTATTTTTAAGAACTAGGACTAGTGAAGTGTTTCTTTTGTAAGAATGGGCTTTGTTGACATCCCGATTGTCTATGCCCCCTTTCTTTAAGGACACTATTCCTTCCTACAAATGATTAAGACCCTAAAGTCACCAATTCTGATTGAGGAAATAATAGTTTAATATTAATCACATTCGCTATGTAAAATATAACAATGGGAAAGACTCTGCATATTTCTAGCTAGTAAACAATTTTAAAGTCAGATTGCCTAGTATTTTCCAGGCTGTAAGGGACATTTAGAAGCTGTGTTTATTTCACAGAATAAAGGGACACCATTTAGCTTGGTGCTTGGTCTGCATCAATAACCTTAGGCCCCCGACTTGCTATTCAGATTTGGTGCCTTGGTGGAATTAATACAGCGTCTAGCAATTGTCTAACTGGTATGTGGATAAGAGCCTAAACAAATGAATGATTTCCATCTGCTTTTATAATACTCCCAGGGAATCTCAGGTTACTTCAAAGAAGATCAGAAATCTCAAATAAAATTAATCTGGATAAGTAAATCTTATACACATATGCCAGATATAAATATATACCTACATGACACAGTCCTTCTGGAAGAGGCACAGGGCAGGAAATTAATAGGGTAATTGCATACCAAGATTTCAGAAGGATAACATGATCCCAAATTATAATAGGTGTCATTAACTAGATTCGAACTAATCACAGAAAATAAAACCCATTCACTTCACACAACATCATACATTTGGATCATGAGAAAGTAAAAAGGTTTTGAGGGACAAAATTGTGAAGCTATTTTTTAAAATAGATGCTTTTGTGGAATTACTAGTAGACTTAATAGAACACGAATCAGTTGCATGGCTGAGTAATTTTTTCATCTCTAAATCAAGCTACACGCCGGTCTGTAAGCGAAGAAGCAGTTCATCCTGCATCTCAGTAAAATGTTTACTAGACATCCTTTTCATTAATGGAATCGACACACAACCAATACATTTATTCATAATGTGCACACACACAGGTCAAAGGTTAAGAAAATATTTCCAGTCCAACGGTAATCAAGCAAACCTCCTGTAATTAGGCTTTTCACTGAGTCCTTTTGAGGATATGTATTGGGAACTGTCCAAGGGACTTTCGAAAATGTGACTAATCACAAAATTCCTTTGTTTAAATAGAATAAACACATTCACACCACCAGACTAAGGCAGGGATTAAGAGCACGAACCTGCCCCTTCCTAACTTTGTAACTGTGGGCGAGTTTCTCATCCATGCTCCGTCTGTTTCTCCATCTGAAACAGGAAGAAAAGAGTGCCCACCCCCTAAAGTTGTTGTAAGGATTAAATGAGTTAGTAAGGAGAACGCTTAGTGCACATAGTAAGTCTTCAATAAGTGAAAATTCTTACTGTCACTGCTGTTCACCGAGTCAGAGGCTCCCTGAGCTGGAGGCCACTGCAGAACTCAAGACTACTAGTGAATTGACAACCATGTTGACTATCTTTAATGTATTTTAACTACACAATATTGTCTGTGTTAAATGTCAATATTAAATAGCTATAATTTAAGTACATCTGCATATTAGCTTGCATATTTGTCCTCTGGAGCCTTGCCACTAATTACCTGCGTGGCCTTGGGTGAGTCACTTCGCCCAGGCGAAGACCATATTTTTTATTCTATGGACAATATCAGGAAGCTGATGTCCCCCTTGTTTCTCTGAGCTGCAACTGTATAACCTACCTGAAGAAGCCAACCTCTAGGAAATGGGAGACTCCTGACAAGTTCCTCAGAATAGCACATAACAAAATGCTAGGATGAAATGAGATACATAAAATGCACATGAAAAGGACCACACCTACCATTTTTATCTGGAAGTTACAGGGAGAATGGGAATCTAATATATTTTTATAAACTATTAAAGTATATCTCAGCCAGCCTGGCTGACTGGATCACAAGGTAGGAATATTTTTCAAGCACTCCCAGAAGGCTCCTGAGCCCTCCTGAATGCTGGCCTGGAGGCTATTGCTAACCAAGAATGGACACAAGATGCCCTGGCTGGTGTAGCTCAGTGGATTGAGCCCGGGCCTGCGAACCACATGATCGAGGTTTGATTCCCAGTCAGGGCACATGCCTGGGTTGCAGGCCAGTTCCCAACAGGGGATGCTTAAGAGGCAACCATACATTGATATTTCTCTCCCTCTCTCTTTCCCTTCCCCTCTAAAGATAAATAAATAAATTAAAAAAAAAGAATGGACACAAGAAAACTTTGTAAGAAGGGAGATGGGCACTTCCTATAGGAAGAGGACATTGAAACAATTATGAGATGACCCAGGGGCTCATTTGAAACCCTTCAAATACACGTCTTGGGAAAAGAGAACTTTACCCTGACTAGATTTCTGACCTGGAGAGGACCTTCAAAGACTAAGAACAGTGAGGTCATGTGGACATCATGTAGACAGAGAGTAAAGAGGGTACGAAGAGTAAAGGAAGCCCCAATAAACTGAGACCACTGAGCCCAAGAGGGAAGTCAACCGACTCCCCAAACCCTTCTTTAAATGCACATGGTATAAAGCTGTACTACTAAATACACCAACAGCCCTGATATAAATAAATATAAATTTAGAAGGAAGTCGGTATTTGGGTTCTTCCTTCTCACATAGAGGCTCTCAGTCACCCCAAGGCTCCCCATTGCCTAAACATTCATAAACTTGTCGGGGAAACTATACACAATGTTACCAAGGGGAGGAGATTTGAAAGGCACCCATTTGGCCAATGCTGGAGAATTGTGGATTTCTCTTTTGTGGAAAATCAAAATTTTGCCTCTCACAGTCCCTTGAGTCATCATGAAGAAATCAGAGGAAGCATGGATGGCCCATAACAAATTAGCATTTCCCACTAAAATTAAACAAATTCCTTTGACTCGTTGCCAACCCCACCCCACTAGCCATCTCACCCTGGCCAACATCTCGGGTTACAAAGGACACTGTTGGCTTCCAGTAGGAATAGAGCAACTACTAATCCCATTCACATCTGATACTGTCCACCACATTGCTGTGAAATATATTTCCTAGAAACGAATAAAAATGGGTCCTTAAGACAATAGCCTCGTGTTAATCTTAAGATCTGAAGCACTACAAATTAACATACTGTAAAGCAACTTAATTAAAAATTATGTCCATGCACAGTCTGAACCACCAGAACATGCATCTGCAACTCCCACGTTACGCAACGCTGGATTCTAAATCGGTCTGAATTTATAAGAAGCCCACAGGCTCGGATATAAATTCTCAGTTCTTGTGGCTGTGGTCACCCTATGCTCTCGTCTCAGTGGTGGACACAAACGTTAATGTGTTATTATTCAGGATACGAGACCATCGAAGGTGACATTTTTCGCTTTCACCTTCCAAGGCTTTCCCCAGAACTGCCCAATGATCGCCCACGCCTACTTCCACCAAAGGTGGACCCTGCAGACTCAGGATCACGACCATAGCGCCTCGGTTCCCACCTCTGGGGAAAGCCTGATCTTAGCAAGTGGCCCTCAGCGCGTCCAGCAGGTCCGCCAGCGACGCGGTGGCCGCGCGGTTTCATCATTAATGCTCCTTAAGGACAATAGCTCATCAAGCCCCACCGAAAGCCCTGGACCCGTCGCGGAGCCTGGGCTGGCGGGGGATGAGGCTGAGCAACTCCTCCTAGAGGTGGTTATGTGGAGAAGGAGCAATCCCTTCTCCCTCCTCCTCCTCCCCCCGCTACTATCCGCGGCCCTGAGAACTGCTGCTTGCCGCCATTGACACGCACAGATAGAACCTAAAGAAAGGCAAAGAGTCCTGCCCGGCACCGGCGCCGCACGGGCCGAACCTGCGCGCGGGCAGCGGCGCGCAGAGGGCACCGGGCGCCCGGAGCAAGCGGCACAGCACCAGGTGAGCCCGCCATGGCGATGGCATTATTGTTCGGGGGTCTTCGGGGTCTGGAAACAAAACCGGCCGCGGGAACAGTGCAGGGGCCAGAGAGAACCCCCTGCTTCCCCCGCCGCCCAGCCCCCGCGGGTGCACCCGGGATAGCCTGCCCACCCCAAAAAAGAAAAAGAAAAATTAATAAATCAAGCTGTCCAACTTGCTTCCTCGGGAAATAAAGGGGGGTTGCTAAAGAAGCGGTAAAATTCCTGCGGCCGGTGAGGAGCCGGGGCATCTCGGGCGAAGAGGGAGGGAGGAGGAGGGATGCGGAGTCCAGCGGTGGGCCCCGGGCGAGGCTGGAACTGGAGGGAGCGGAGAGCTCCTAGGGATGCGGAGTTTGGGGCGAAGAGGGGCGAGAGAGGCGCCCAGCCGACGAGGGGGACCGTGCCGGGGACAGGGGGCTGCGCAGGGGTCGAGGGAGCCCGGCAGGGCCGTTCGGGGGCCTTTCAGGGTGCCCGGGCTGAGAGCCGGCGGCTCCAGGCTGACAATGGAAGGGGCGCGGGGCGGAGGGAAGGCACCGGGGCCCCGGATGCGAGGATGCGGGGAGCCCGGCGCCGCGGCGCCCGTGAGCCGGGCCGGCACGGAGGAGGGCTCGGGGACGGGCACTCCCCTCCGGTTCCCTTTCCGGGGCGCCCGGTGCCAACGCGCGACGAGCTTTCCCCGGGAAATGGCGGCCCCTGCGCGACTCGCTTGGGCGGCCCCGGGTTCCGGCTTTGCGCGGGAAAAAATAATAATAATAATAAGGAAAGGAGATTTAAAAGTAAAGTGGCTGCGACGCAGGAAAGGGCTGCACCGAGCGCCAGTGGCATTGCGAATCGTGCGGGGCGCGGCGGGCGGGGACCTGCCCTGCCTCCTCGGGCTCCCAGCCGGCTCTCCTGGAGTGCCCTAGTTACAGCCTCGCTCGCCCCCGAAATCGCGCTCGTGGGTGTCTTTCCCCGCCTTTCCTCGTGGGGGCGCCCTCTGCTCCTGCCCTCTTTGTTCCACACAACAATGGCCTAAAAAGCCTTGAGCCCCCAAAGAGCCAAATGCGCCTCCTCCAGGGGTTCAAGACGCTGATATGTGCCACCACAAGCGTGATGTAGGCCCGTTCACTGCTGGGGTTTATCGGTATTAACAGCTAACAAAAAGGGCCAGAAGAAATGGGTTAAGAAACCAAAGCGCAGGTCCATGTGTGTTTGAAGGGGTGCAGCCAGGCCCTATGGTAAAGGCATTTCCGGTGTTCCAACAGACCTGGCGAACTGAGGTACCGGCCCAACCTCTGTCCAGCGCAGAATTCAAAACGGGACCCAAATCTATGCCCCTCCAGCCCTCAGGATCCCATTCCCGTTGGGGCAGTTAATCCGCCAGAGCAAATGGTCTCCTCACTTTTCTCATTGGCGTTTGTGTCGAAATGCAGTTGTATCCTCACTAGGCTGCGCACTTGGTGAGAGGAAAAGAAACATTCTTAAGAATGGAAATGTGTCTTCGTTTATATTGTTTCTTATCTAGAACCAGTTCCTTTGTGAAACACAAACTAAGCTAGTCATAATTCTCAATTTGTTCGTATTTAACTGAAAGTTATCGCTTATCTCCCCTCCCCCCGGCAAAACTCTTTATTTGCAAATAATACTCATAGCGCTATGATTTGGAGCTACACTTGTGGATTTTTAGAAATACTTTAGTTCAAGATGATGGTATAAATAAAGGCACTGCCTGGAGGAAAATTACCTTGAACCCTGTAATTCACACCTTTAAAACCTGCCCGTCTCTACACATCCTTTAAAAATTGTGCCCTAATCTCCACTTCAGTTTCCTTGCCCTGTTCGAGTTCATCCTCACCTGAATCCATTTATTGCCACGCTTTAGACATTATTAATGGTTTCCTGTATTTCCAAACTTTATAAAAGAATTTATTTGCTTGCATACAGAATGTTGCAAAGATTCTGACCTTACCCCCTGATCATTCTATCTTCTGTCCAGTTGCCAGGAATTCCCAGGCGCCTGTAGTCTGCTCTTCCCCAGTGGGTGGGACACCCTGCTAGCTATTGTCTGAGACAACCAGGTCTGTTTTCACGGCCTCCTGCCAGCAAAGCAGGAGGGAATTCTGTGTTAGGCAACTTCAAATGAAAGAGATCTGTAACTTTTTCAGGGAGAGGGATGTGCAGAAACCTAACCAACTCTCTTAAGAATGTTTTTCATTCTTAAGAAACAACCTCAAAGTTAGATGCAGTCTTGGCAGATGCTTTTTGAAAAGTGTGTATTGCACAGAGATGAGCAAAGAACTTACGGTTAAAAATCATTCCAGCATTTGCTGAACAGCAGTTTTTAAACGCCTCTGAATGAGGGCAGATATGCAAATATGAGGTGGTCATAGTCTTAGTGCTTAGGGTCTGTTCCTAGAGAGCTTTCAACCCCAAGCCTAGGAGATAAAATGGTATGTGCAGGTAAAAGGAGATAAAAAGTTATTAATATCGACGAGCAAGCTGGAAACGAATACTATCCGACGCTGCTGACAGGCGTGTAAATTGATGCAGCTAATTTGGAGGGCAGTTTGGCTCAATGAAGACACATAATATGCATATTCTGTGACCCAGCAACTCCACTTCTCAGTATGTATCCCAGAGAAGCAGGCATGCACGCGCACGGGTTATGATTCCTTTTCATTGCGGAGTTTTGGTAGTTCTGAAATTGAACACATCTGATTGCCATCGATAGGGAATGGCTAAGTAAACCGGTATGTCTATCTTCTGGAAAATTAGGTGGCAGTTAAAAGCAATGCAGTAAGTCTGTTTATACTGAGACAGAAAGGACACATAGTATTGATGGGAAAAGCACATTGCAGAACCATATACCCTGTATGGCACCATTTTGAAAACAAAGCTATGCATTTCTATAAGCAAAAGTGCGTACACAAATGGATAGGGGTGTGTGGAACAGGATGCCCACTAAGAGACAAAAATTAGAGGAATTGCCAAGGGGACACTTAGTCATGTCATCATGCATACCCATCCATAACCATGGTTATAATATTTGAAATTTGCATTAATTTATGAGGTGGTTGGATAACAAAATATGATCATTTAAAAGTGACTGATAGTGTGTAATAAAAGTCACAAATAAAATGCTACAACAACTTTTAAAGTGAGAAGAGAATTCTAGGCTGCACGGGAAGGCTTACACTAGGCTTCTTAGAGAAGGCATTGGGCTTCGGAGGGAGAGGGGGAAAGGGGGCAAGGCTGGGTGGGGGAGGGGGGAGGCAGACTCAGAGCTCTGTCTAGCCTGCTGCTCCTCTCTTCCTTCAACCCGTTTATGTAAATTCCCTTGCAAGGCTGATTCCTGCCCTGCCCTGCCAAGGTTCAGATTGAGGAGTGACCTAAAGGAACAGTTCACAATTCCTTTCATTGCAATAGTTCTATGAATGTCTTAAAGTAGATTTAGAAGGGGGGGGGGGTGGGNCTTGCAAGGCTGATTCCTGCCCTGCCCTGCCAAGGTTCAGATTGAGGAGTGACCTAAAGGAACAGTTCACAATTCCTTTCATTGCAATAGTTCTATGAATGTCTTAAAGTAGATTTAGAAGGGGGGGGGGTGGGAAAGCCAGGAGAGCATATACATTCTAACAATTGTTTGGAAGGTGGTGATTTTTAGAGGAAATGTGGTAAAAACTTGAGGATGAGGATTTTTTTTCTTCTGGGTGCATCCTGGCATAGATATTGGAAATTAGGCTAGAGAGTAAGGTAAGTATGGAGAAGATAATTCATTTTCCAAAAAAAAAAATCTGAAATAGAACCCAAAACTGCTTTCGAAACAAATGTTTAGGGCTGGTTTCATTTATTTGTCCCTTCGCTTAAGGAATGTTTATTGAATGTTGTGTACATAATGCTGTGTGAGGCCCCAGTGGGGAGTGAAACCTGCAACAACAGAGTGTGGGAGACACAGCCCAGGCCTAGGCTGCACAAGTGGACATGAGGCTGCTGCTTCCAGGTGTGATCTCACCCAGACTGTGTGGCCATTGACCTGTCGTTTGGTGACCACTGCCCCTCCCGTGCCGCACCTGTAATTGTGGCTAAAATTAGGAACTAACCGATGGATCACTCGGGTCCCCGTCAATATTAGATTGTGATTTTGTGAAATCCTGTGGTTCTAACACTGTGGTAATTGTGAATTCTCGGGCAGATGGAATTTGTGGAACATAGGCTCAGACAAGGAAGGGCCCCAAAGTGTCCAGCCTTGGGAAAAACAGAAGTATTTGCTGTCATGGGTGTTCTCAGGAGATTATGTGTCTCTTGGAGTTTTTCCAGAGTTAAAACTTCATTTGTGCCTCTTTACACCGGCTCCAAAGATCAGTGAAGCAGATGATACAGAAAGATGTTGCTGAGTTTTAAGCCTCCTGTTACCAAGCGCACGGCGTCCAGAACCGCAGTGTTACAGCACATCGGCCCTGGAACCGCACTGGTGTGAACTGTGGGGCCCCTTAAACGCAGACTTTTTCAATAAATACTGTAAGTGCATTTTCTCTTCTGTTGACATAAGAACGTCCAGAGCTGTAGAGGGCTTTTATGAGAGTTTATTTGAGTCAAACGGAAGACATGCCTGGAAGCCCGATCTCAACAGATGAGCAGATGCGCTTCCCTGTGATTTTCTTAATAATGTTTTCTTTTCTCTAGCTTACTTTGTTGTAAGAGCATAGTATACACTATACATAACATACAAAACGTGTTAATAAAAAAGCATCCATAAACCATTTATGTTGCCAGAAAGGCTTCTGGTCAGTGGTAGGTTGTCAGTGGTTAAGTGTTGGGGGTGAAAGTGTCGCACGATTTTTGACTGTGCTGGGAGGTCAGCACCCTGAACCCTGGTATTTAGCAGTCAACCGCAGTGTCCTTTGCAATGGAGGGACAGTGTTAGCAATCCGTACCAAGAGTTCTCTGTAACTGTCTTTTGTGGAAATAAGTCATAATAGCCAGTGTTTATTAAATGACTGCTACCTACCAGCTAGTGTTCCAAGTACTTTATATGTATTAACCTATTTCGTATTATTTTTTAAGTTTTCTAAAGTATATTTTATTGATTATGCTACTGGAGTTGTCCCATTTCTTCTCCCCTTCATCTCCCTCCACCTTGTACCCCACCCCTAGCCTGCCCCCTCCTTAGTTCATGTCCGTGGGTTGTACATGTAAGTTCTCCATTTCCTATACTATTCTTACCCTCTCCCTGTCTATCTTGTACCTACCATTTATGCCTCTTATTCCCTGTACCTTTGCCCACGTTCTCCCTTCTCCCCCTCCCTGCTGATAACCCTCAATATGACCTCCATTTTGTAATTCTGTTCCTGTTCTAGTTGTTTGCTTGTTTTGTTATTGTTTTTTTAGGTTCGGTTGTTGATAGTTGTGAGTTTGTTGCCATTTCAAAGTTCATAGTTCTGATCTTCTTTTTCTTTGATAAGTCCCTTTAACATTTCATATAATAGGGGCTGGGTGACTATAAACTCCTTTAGTTTGACCTTATCTGGGAAGCACTTTATCTGCCCTTCCATTCTAAATGATGGCTTTGCTGGATAAAGTAATCTTGGATGTAGGTCCTTGCTTTTCAAGGACCTATATCCTTGTTCCAGTTGAACGATTTTGAATACTTCTTTCCAGCTCCTTCTTGCCTGTAAGGTTTCTTTTCAGAAATCAGCTGATAGTCATGTGGACATTCCTCTGTAGGTAACTCTCCGCTTTTCTCTTGGCTGCTTTTAAGATTCTCTCCTTCTCTTTAATCTTGGATGATTTAAATGTGATGTGTCTTGGTGTGTTCCTTCTGGAGTCCAATTTCTTGGGGACTCTCTGAATTTCCTGGACTTACAGGTCTATTTCCTTGGCCAGATTAGGGAAGTATTCCTTCATTATTTTTTTAAATAAGTTTTCAATATCTTGGTTTTCCTCTCCTCCTTCTGGGACCCCTATGGTTCCAATATTGGGACATTTAATGTTGTCCCAGAGGTTCCTAAGCCTCTCCTCATTTTTTTGAATTCTTGTTTCTTCATTTTTTTCCAGTTGAATGTTTATTTCTTCCTTCTGCTCCAAATCATTGATTTGAGTCCCAGTTTCTTTCCTGTCACTGTTGGTTCCCTGCGTATTTTTCTTTATTGCATTTTGCATAGCCTTCACTTCTTCCTTTATTCCACAGCTGTACTCAGTCATTTTCGCGAGCATCTTTTTTACCAGTGTTTTGAACTCTGCATCTGATAGGTTGGCTGTCTGCCTGTCACTTAGTTCTTTTTCCAGAGTTTTGATTTTGGGCCATATTTCTTTGTCTCAGTGCACCTGTCACATTATCAGAGGTGGAGCCTTAGGTATTTGCCAGGGTGGGGCAACCCACTTCACTAGATTATGGTGCTATATGTGGGGGAAGGGTCCTGAGAGGGAACAAGGCTGCTTGCATGGTTCTCAGCCAGCTTTCAGAAACTTCCCTCACTACCCCCAAGCGAATCACCCTTTCTGGTGCTGATTCCCAGGTGGATGGGTTTGTGTACATTCTAGGACCCCGTGCACCCCCCTAAACTCTCCTGTGAGACTGGGAGTTTCTTCCACCACTGCAACCCCCACAGGTTTTTACAGCCAGAGGTTTTTGAAACTTTCTTTTCTCTGCATTGGAACCCTGGGTTGTATGGTCTGTCTCACTCTCCAGTTGTTCCTCCCAGTTTATCCTCACACAAATATGGGACTACCTCGTCCACCAGCTGCTGCCTTACACGTGTCCTCTCCACCCCCTGCCCTGGCTACCTGAATCTGCCCCTCCTACCAGTCTGTATGAATGTTTCTTGAACTCCTTGGTTGTCAGACTTTCATACAGTTTGATTTTCTGGCAGTTCTGGTTGTTTTTTGCTTTTAAATTGGTTGTTATCCTTCTTTTGGTTGTGCAAGGAAGCAAAGAATATCTACCTATGCCTCTGTCTTGGCTGGAAGTCTATTTAATATTATTAAATGTATTAAATAAGGTACTTATTAAATAACACCTAGTAGTATAGGTGGATACTATTATTATACCCACTTTACAGAAAAAAAAGTTTAAGAACATGCCCAAGGTCACCCAGCACATAACTGGTGGGGGTGGAGTGAGGGCTCCAGCCCAGGTGACCTTACTTCTCAGCCCTGTGTCCTTACATCCTGTTGGTACCAGCATCCCAGTAACTCTCGGATTATGTTCATTTTAATATTATGCAGACTTTTATATTAAATTCCTTATTTGCATCACTGTTTTACCTTTGTCAGATGAAAGATGAAGAGCATCAGATTGAGCTACACAACACTGTACTTTAAACAGTCTTGTTACAAAGTATTAAATAAGATAAATTTGGTGGTTTCTCCAAGCCTATAATGTTCATTTACCTATCTCACCATCCATCATACTTTGCCCTATTTATTTGACTGACATTGCCAATTTGGCCTTGGAATAGAGTAAGTAGTTCAAGTCAGAATTCTCCTGCTTTGACAGAAATCTGTGTGTGAATATGGGTAGGACCACCAGGCTCAGCACAGGGACGTTTACTTCAGATAATTTTGTGGTGTCAGCAGAATTCACTATAGCAACTATATTGTTTAGCCCCAAATTGCAACACATGGCCTGACCAAAGATTTGGGGGTTGTTTCTGGATGAGAGGCAGTCCTGATGATACAGTTTAGATGCCTAAATTTGGGGTGTTTCCATGACTACAGTACAAAAATATAACAAAATAAAATCAAGCTTACCCTGGAAAGCCCAGGCCCTGTGTTTGCTGGCCTGGGCCGGCTAATGGTATACACACCAAATTATGTAGCTTGGGTTTTGTTCTGCCTTCATTGTTCAATAAAACCATTAGAATTGAATAGTGGTGGTAGACTATGAGAAGTGAATTCCAGCAGCTTATAAAATACATACCATAAACTCTTTGATCAGATGATAATCCACTGGCTTCCCCACCAGAGTGCTAAACTTCTGAGTTGATCAGCCTTCCAGAAATGAACTGAACTCCAAAGTACCGCCCCCTTGCTACCAAAGTGGGTTTTCACCTCAGCTGGTCTGTGGCGAACAGTGTAGGTTCTTGTCTGGGGTGGAGAAGAGACAGGCCTATAAACACAATAAAACGGAGTCCTCAGGCCCAGTTTTTCTTCTCTGTGGTGATTGTGGGTGATGAAATACTGACTTCAAAGGAAGGCTCACCCACATACGGCGTAATTCTATCCGGTTGTTCCATCTCTATGAATGTAAGTAATAGATTGGGGCAGGAGGGGAGGTCCAAAGGAGTGACATTTTGAGCATCTTCACAGAAAAGCATCATCTTTTAGGTTGCAAAGGACCTCAGAGGTCAGTGGGGGCAGTGGCTCTCAGGGGGAGCGCCATAGAGCTCAGGCTTCCTCAGAGGCCCAAGGCAGGAAAGGTGGGGACCAAGACTTTGAGGTTCCCAGGCCCTTCCATCTGTTTTATGTATTAGAGCTCCTGAAAGGTATCTTTTGAACAAAAGGGAAGGTCTGGAAAATCGGCTGATTTGCTGGTTAATGCAGAACTGGACCCCCTCTTACCCCGACCCCACACATACTTCCTGGTCCACGGCACCTTCCGTTCTGCCACCATGATGCCCCCTAGAAGTCCAGCCAGTTCCACTCACAGGTGAAATGACACGGTATGGCTAGTGGTTGTTTGGTACAGCTGATACGATGTGCCGGGGTGCAGGGGCTATAGGGGACTCCACGTGAGCAACACAGTCCATCACTAGCATAAAACAGTGCAGCCAAAGCTGCAGTCCCCCCCCAACTACTCGTCTCCACGATGCAACCTCTGCCTGAGGACTGACAGTAAGGGAAGCAGGGTGAGGGGAGCAGGCAAAGGAGGGGTGCAGAAATGGACAGCTGCCTCTGCTTAGACCACAGCATGTTCTAGCTTTGGGAGCCCACAACTGGTCCCCACTATGCACTCAGTTGCCCAGTAGTCACAGGTGTCTGGACTGCAGCCCACCTGCAGCCTGGTGGCGGCCACTCATTCCCACCCCCAGAGGGAGTTCCCGTGTCCCCAAACTCTCACCTGAGAAGCTCCTCTTGGGTCAGACAAAGCCAGTCCCCTGCTCAGAGAAGTAAGACAAGACACTGTTTATACCAATAAACCTCGCTAATAATTTGAAACTTAGACTTTAAGGAAACATGATAGTTTGCTCGCTGTTCCTATTTGCCAATTCCCCAAAAGCAAGAAGACAAGAGACCAGCCTGGACCTAGTGAAAGGTTGTTTTGTTTTTATTTTGTTTTCCATGAATAAATTGATTCAGGAAGGCAAACTAGCTCATTTTCTTCTGGGATGCATTGCTGTAACTCAGATTCAAGGAGAACTAAAGTTATTTTTATTCATTCATTTCTCATCCAACTAGTACAACAAGTGGCCATATTTATAGTAGAAAATACTATAAGGTTAATAAAAGGGAAATACAACATATGTCAACAGCTTGTACTTTTCTCTTACAAAAAAGAGAAAACTTTAGCTTAGGTTCAACAAAGACAAAACGTGTTAAAAGTCACTGTGTCATCCTGGCTGGTGTGGCTCAGGGGATTGAGCATCGACCTGCAAACCAAAGGGTCATTGGTTCAATTCCCAGTCAGGGCACATGCCTGGGAAGGTCCCTGGTAGAGGGGCACAAGAAGCAACCCCACATTGATGTTTCTGACCTTCTCATTCTCCCTCCCTTCCCCTCTCTCTAAAAATAAGTAATTAAATCTTTTTTTTAAGTCATTGCATACTGCAGTCCCACAGATAGCCTAAATCCATTCCTTACCATGCACGCCCGCTGTGTGCTCTGCTGCCCTCCGGGGTGGCCATCCCAGCAAAGGCCCAGACACAGCCACGCACCCTCCGCCTCTGTACGAGAAAGAACGTGCCGGTAGTTGAGCTTCCCACTAGATTACTCCGGGACATGACTTGAAATACATTTTAAAAAGGGAATGATTTGTAACCCAATGGTATAATTTAAATAAATTGGGTTAATGCTTGGTTCTAACGTTCATGGATGGTTAATTTGGTTAATTTGATCCACATGTCATTTTGATGAAATTGCATTTGATAGAGCTCTTTACATTATAAATTGTTAATGTGCTTTAACAGATACGACGATAAAATTATTGACTATTCTCATTCACTTAAAGGTGGCCTTGGAAGAAAATGGTTTGGAAAGTATTACTTGTGCAATAATGATTTGCCCTTGGAGTTCATAAATGGAAGTGTAATAGAGCAAGTGATTTAGCTAGTATTACTGAAAGTGGTTTTTACAGCTGCAAAATAATACTAACAAACTATTATTATTTTAATGCAGCACTTAGGGTAACACACCAAAATATATTAGAATTCTATTACTTGCAAGGCTAAGAGATTTTTTCATACCCTTTAAAAATATATTTCTACCTATAGTTAATTTATTTACATTGAATTCCCTTATGTCCTACCTAATTTTATTTCATCTCATTTTATTCTCCCAAAGGATAATTTTCAACTGACAGAGTAAAGATGCTTCACTGCAGTGTCTACTTCGTTTTTTCATAAATGTTTACAATATAAAATATTCTGAAGCACAATACTTACTATACAGATTAGGGAAATACCATGGGAACTAAAAATGAATACATCGAATCAATTTCAACAATTTTAAAACAGTGCATGAATCCATTAGGGGATGACACTCTAAATTTCATGTTTATATACATTTCAGAAAGCAGTAAAGTCCTTTTTAAATTCATTACATCATTAAAAAGTGGTAAAACCTATTATTTCTAGATTTAAGGTCATGTATATGTGAAAGCCTTTTGATTTGTATACTTCTGAATTCAGAGATTGATCTCAAAGAGAACTTTAAAATAAGCTGCCTTGTAATTCCGGATCCCTCATCAAGGTGGCCCATCGGCCTGACTCACCCTCGCCTCTGACACACTGGCCCCCCGCCCCCCACTCCCCCGTCTCAAATGATCGCTCTCTTTTTTTTTAAAGCCACTTTGCAGAAGCTTGATGGCAGAAAAATGGTCATTTAAATCAAAACTGCTGACGGCTCCTGATGAAACTTCTTGTTGATTGGCTAGAGTTTGTCACATTTCTGACCAGTTAACATATAAGAAAAATTTCAAGAAGTTGTTTGAGGCATAAAAAAATGGTTTAATTTTTATCAGCTCTTTATGCTTGAGAAAGAATTTATTGAAATTAAAAGAAAATATTGGTCTAAAGAAACCAGACTGTTTCGTCTTTTCATGCTGTTTCCCTGCCAATGTCAGTTCATCCAGTCAGAGCAAATGCTTAACATTTTTCCTTTCTTTTCTCTCCTTCCTTCTGGGATTACAGTATAATTTTAAATATTGTTTACAGGAATACCATATGCTATAATCATACAAATACAGAGCCACTGAATTTGATTCTATTATATTAATTAGTCTTATACAATCTCTTGATACAAAATTTTATATTCCTCAATTATCTCAAGACCAATTAGTTTCCATTGACTCACCTGGTAATGAAAGTGATCTAAATTTTTAATATGACATTATTACTCAATTATAAAACAGTTGAGCTTTTTCTCTTTCCCAGCATACTCATTTCTAGGCTAATTCCCAAATGATGTTTGTTAAGATGTTAAATTAAAGTGACCTTTTGTTTCCAGTTCAAAATGATGGACCGAACACATGTGCTTTCCATATCTGGGGCCCCTCCAAAATAATGGTAAAGAAGCACAAAGAAAAGAAATAGTGCCCTAGCTGGTGTGGCTCAGTGGATTGACTATGGGCTGCAAACCAAAGGGTCACTGGTTCGATTCCCAGTCAGGGCACATGCCTGGGTTGTAGGCCAGGTCCCCAGTAGGGGATACCTGAGAGGCAACCACACATTGATGTTTCCCTCCCTCTCTTTCCCCTTCCCTTCCCCTCTCTCTGAAACTCACATTAAAACATTTAAAAGAAAATAAATACTTAAAAGGGGGCAGGGGATGGTACTGGCCCTCAACAGACGGGAGAGTTCAGCAAACCCGGAAGACTGCAAGTTCACAGAGCCACGGCAGGCACTATCACAGGGAAGCCACAACCAAGAATGAAAGCAAGAGGGAGCTGCACTGAGGGCAGGCAGGGTGGAAAGTGGGCAGTCAGGCAAGGTCTCTGCAGAGCAGACAGGCGAGTGGCCTCTCTCCTTCCGTGCTCCTAGCAAAGTTTCTGACACTCTGGCATGTCTGGTGTCTGGCATTTCCCCCACAAACTAGCCATCTGAGATTTCCTCTCTAGAATTGAACAACTACAGGGCGGGCGAGCCTAAAACTTCTAGGATAGATATGGTCCCACGCACTAAAGCTCCCTCATTCTGGTATTCGGGGGCTCTTAGTTCCTGAGGGACCCTCTAAGGTGGTGTCCACTTGTTGGCATGGCCTGTGGAAGTTCCCAGGGACCATGCCTCCCTTGTCTTTTGTTCTCAAGTATGTCAGGCCTTTGAGGCAAGCCAACATGAAAGAGAAAATGAGAACAGACTCACGGGACGAATGACTGGATAAAATAACTCAGAGACCAGAAGAGATAACAGCAACATAACTAGTTTCAGGGAGGTTGGAAGGTATGATGCATTTATAAAAGAACAGGATGCTGGGAAAATGGAACAAAGAACAAGAAAGAGTTCTTGGGTATTAATCATAGGATTACCAAAATTCAATAGATATTAAAAGCACTGAAAAAATAGAAGGAAAAGTATGAGACTGAGGAACAATCAGAAGATCCAACACCTGGCTTACAGGCCACCCAGGAAGAGCCAAGTACAGGGAAACGTGACAGAAATGAGCAGGTGAAGGAAAACAAGCAAATGCAAGGACAGACAGTTCCCGGAGTCACGAAAGAAATGAACCTCAGACTGAACAGGCTTATCGAGAGTGCTGAGCAGGACGCATGGGGTGCGCAGGATCCACACTTGGGCACGTCCTTGTGAGATGAAAGCACGGAACAACAAAATCTGAAAGCTGGAGGGCGAGGGAGCACCAGACTCCTCTGTAGTGCAGGGTGGTAAAAGCAGTGGGCCGATGGCTTCAAGATGTCGAAACGGTATGGTTTTGATGCTAAAAATTATATACCCCACCAAATTATAATCCAAAGATCATTCAGTGAAGACAGCTCCACTTTGTGAGAAAACAAAGTTCACTCCTCTGGATTGTTTTTTGAAGTGGATACCAAGAAAACGACGGAGAAGGCCAAGAAAGAGGCAGTCAGGGTCAAGGATGAGCGGGGAAGACAGTTCCAGAGTGACCCGAGGGCAGCACAACCGGTCCACCGGGAGCCGGAGGCCAGAGCAATTAAGGATGAAGGCCTCTGGGCAGAAAGTGGCCCCGTGCAAAGCATGGTGTGACAGAGAAGCTGCGTGATGTTCACCACACGGCAAAGGCACATTTCTCTTTGGTCAAGACAAGAACAAAGAATGCATTTGATCCTCATTATTCAGATTCCATATTTGTGAATTTACCTACTCAATAAAATGTATCTCTAACCCCCGCACTGGTACATTACCCATGGCATTGTGCTGCCGTCCAAGGATATGCCCACGCCGCAAAAAACGTGAGCCACCCAGTGCACACTTCCCAGCTGAGGTGGGACCAGGCCACTCGGCCTTCTTATTGCATCCACACTGTAGACTAGTGTCCTTTCCGTGGTTTATTTAGTGTCACGTTTGTACATTTTGGGGCTTTCTGCTGATTCCGCTGTTTGAAATGGCTCCCAAGCGTAGTACTGAGGTGCTGTGTGGTGTTCCTCCCCACAAGAAGGTGATGTGCCTTCTGGAAAAAGTACATGTGGTAGATAAGGTTTGCTCAGGCACAAGTTATAGGGCTATGAGTTCAATGTTAATGAATCAATAATCCGTTTTAAGTAAGGTGTCTTTAAATAGAAATACACATGAAACAAGATTATGTATTTTTCCATTGGTGAAAAACTTGTGACCAGAGACTCACAGCAGCCTAACCCTGTTTCCCTGAGGAGAAGTAGTTCACTATATTCACTAACCCAGTGTTTCTGGCTAATTTGTAGAACAGACCTGCAGTAGTCCCCACTTGTCCACTGGAGATATATTTTAAAGGCCCGTGGATGCCTGAAACTGCAGATAGTACTGAACCTGCATATACAGTAGCTCGCATGGAACCTTGTCCGTAGGTCCTTAGAAACTGCAGCTTCATGGGCAACAATGTATGATCACGTATGATGAAACCAGTTTCACAAGAGGCTAGTGATACAAACAAGACTTAAGTTCTCACAGCATCTTTCTGGTCACAAAACATCACAAAACTTATAAAGAAAGACCCAAAACACTTCTAGTATTAAACATTAAAATAAATGTGCCCTGGCTGGTGTAGCTCAGTGGATTGAGTGCGGGCCTGCGAACCACACAATTGCAGTTCGATTCCCAGTCAGGGCACATGCCTGGGTTGCAGGCCAGTTCCCAGCAGGGGACTCTCAAGAGGCAACCATACATTGATATTTCTCTCCTTCTCTCCTTCCGTTCCCATCTAAAGATAAATAAATAAAGTCTTAAAATAAAATAAAATAAAATAAAATAAAATAAATGTGAGCTCTGCATACATTAAGACAATTTAATGAAAACAAGTAAGATCATTATTTTCCAACCTGCTTATTCCAGTTCAGGGTCACAGGTGGCAGAACCTCTCCCCACATCTCAGGGGCCCAGGGCAGGCACCTTCATCACTGGGCACATCACACCCACACTCACTCAGATGGGACAACTCAGAAATGCCAGTTCACCGTACGTGCACCTCTTGGGGATGTGGGAAGAAACCAGAGTCCACTGAGAAAATTCACACAGAAATGGGAAGAATGTGAAAACTCCACACAGACAGTGGTCCAGCACTGGGAATTGATTTTGTTCTCATCAACATTAACAACAAAACAAGGTTGAATCGAGACTTCCAGTCAAGATGGAGATGTACGTAGAAATACCTCACCTTCTTGCACAACCATAGGAAGGATTACAACTAACCTCAAAACAATATTCACCCAGAACTGAAAATAAACACCCATACAGAAAATCAAACTGTATGGAAGTCCAAGGATTTAAAGGATTTAAAGAAGAAATATTCATCCAGACGGGCAGGAGGGGTGGAGTCGGGGAGCCCGGGCAGAGGAGATGTTGTGTGTTGGCAGTGAAGAGGTAACAGCGGGGCCAGTGGAACAGGCAGGCCCACGTTAGGGTTACCTGGGGAACAAGCCCAAGGTCAGAAGTGCAGCCCAGAGTACCAGCACTGAAACAGCAAAGCCTCATAACTCCTGGCTGTAAAAACCAGTGGGGGCTGGGGCAGCGGAAGAAACGGTGGGTCTCTCCAGACAGTCCATTTAAAGGGCCATAGGGTCCTAGGACATGCAAACTCACACCCACTGGGAATCACTACAGTCCAAGAAGTAGCGGGGCCGCAGGAGTAAGTGACTGGAAGCAGGTCCAGTGCTGAACAAGCCTCCAGCAGTCAGGCAGCAGCATTGCCCCCTCACTGGCCCCTCCCCCACATACAAAGCCACAGAGTGCTGAAGAGAGCTGCCCCACCCTGGTGATTACCAAAGGCTCTGCCCCGTACAGTGTAACAGGTGCACCAAGACAGAGAGTCAAAGCAACTCTACCTAATACTCAGAAACAAACACAGGGAGGCTGCCAAATTGGAGAGACAAGTATGTCTCAAATGAATGAACGGAACAAAACCTCAGAAAAGAACTAAGCAAAATGAGGTTAGTCGACCTTCACATGCAGAGTTTAGAACACTGGTGATAAGGATTCTCAGAGATCTCATGGAGTACCTCAAATGCATAAGGGAAGAAGTGAAGACTACACTAAGTGAAATAAGGAAAAATCCACGGGGAACCAACAGTGAAGGGAAGGAAGCAGGGGCTCAAATCAACAAATTGGACCATAAGGAAGAACTAAGCAGTCAACCAGAGCAGAATGAAGAAACAAGAATACAAAAAAAGATGAGGAAAGAATAGGAAGACTCTGGGGCATCTCCAAAAGTGCCAACATCCAAATCACAGGGATGCCAGAAGGAAAAGAGAAAGAGAAAGCAATTGAGTCCAACACCTTCACCACCTGGCCACCACAGCCCCCCAAGAAGAGAAAGAAATAGAAAACTTATTTAAAAAAATAAAAGAAAACTTCCCTAATTTGGTGAAGTAAACAGACAGACAAGTCCAGGAAGAACAGGGAGTCAACAAGTTGGACCCAAAGAGGAACACACCAAGACACATGGTGATTAAATTGACAAAAGTTAAAGAGAGAATCTTAAAAGCATCAAAGGAAAAGCAGAGAGTTACCTACAAGGGAGTTCCCATAAGACTATCAGCTGATTTCTCAAAAGAAACTTGGCAGGCAAAAGGGACTGGCAAGAAGTATTCAAAGTGATAAAAAGCAAGGACCTACATCCAAGATTACTCTATCCAGCAAAACTATCATTCAGAATGGAAGGGCAGATGAACTGCTTCCCAGACAAGGCAAAGCTAAAGGAGTTTATCATCACCAAGCCACTATTATAGAAAATGTTAAGAAGTGACTTATCTAAGAAAAGGAAGATCAAAACTATGAACATTAAAATGACAAAAAACTCACAACTATCAACTGAATTTTAAAAAACAAAAACAAACTAAGCAAACAACCAGAGCATAAACAGATTCATTGATATGAAGATCATTTGGAGGATTATTAGCCGAAGGGGGAAGGGGGAGAATGAGGGAAAAGGTACAGGGAATAAGAAGCATAATTGGTAGGTACAAAATAGACAGGAGGTTGTTAAGAATAGTATAGGAAATGGGAGAATCCAAAGAACTTATATGTACAACCCATGGACATGAACTAAGGGGGGATGGTTTGCTGGAGGGAAGGGAGTTATAGGGGAGGGGGGCAAAGGGGGAAAAGTTGGGACAACTGTAATAGCATAATCAAAATATACTTTAAAAAAACGATGTTGAATCAAATGACAGTGCTCAAGGACCTGCTGAACTATGGTCCTTCCTGTTCATTACACCCTCACTGAAGTCTTCGTATAAGTACAGTGCTTTCTGATGCAACATGTTGCCATCAGTCAGGATGCGTTTTCTGTTCATGTTTTCCACCCACAAATGTAACGCCTTTTCCATTTTAACTAAGCATGTATCACGCGCTGTGGCCCTAACTTTTACAGTTTGAGGTTGACAGCGAAACTGGCGTGAAGTTCTTTTTCCTTCACAATTTCACTGATAGAAGATTAGTTCTTACCATAGACCTTAGCAATCTCAGCACATGATTTTTTTACATCTTTCCTTACTTCGAGAACTTTCAGCTTTTCACTTGAAGCACTTCGCAGCCTCTCTTTGGCACGTCTAAATTGCCAGCGTCTCTACTCTTGCACTTCGGGGCCGTCATTGAGTAAAATAAGAGGTACTTAACCACAAGCACTGTGACTGTGACGCTGGGTCAGATAACCAAGACTATGGGTACTTGCCACAGGTGGGGAGCTGCATACACACCATGGAGTCTCTGGGCAAAGGGGTGACTCATGTTCCTGACAGAAAGGCAAGAAACCAAGTACATTTCATTGCACTACTCAGAACAGTACACAATTAAAACCCTATGAATTGTTTATTTCTAGAACTTTCCATTTAATATTTTCAGAGTGAGGTTGACCGTGGGTAACAGAAACTGCAGAAAGAGAAACTGGGGAGGGGTGGCCTACGGTATTACACATAACATGAATCAACTGTAATCAGTAACTTGAGGTGAGGTGCTATACAAGAAAGACATGAAGCCAAGTTGCCCTGGCTGGTGTAGCTCAGCGGATTGAGCGCGGGCCTGCGAACCACACGATCGCGGTTCAATTCCCAGTCAGGGCACATGTCTGGGTTGCAGGCCAGTTCCCAGCAGGGGACTCTCGAGAGGCAACCATACATTGATATTTCTCTCCTTCTCTCCTTCCCTTCCCCTCTAAGGATAAATAAATAAAATGTTAAAAAAAAAAGAAAGAAAGAAAGACGTGAAGCCAAGTAAAATGGAATTTCGAACAACAGGTTTTCAGAACAAGGTGAATCCATTACTTTATACTGAGCACAGGGATCCTAGTGTGGGAACACAGAAGGGAAAATGTGAGGCTAGCACCCACCTGGTTCTGCAGGGAATGGTATTTACAAAGTCCTAATCATATGTATAAGTGCTACTAATGGATGACTGAAAGTATAGAAGACGGAGGTAGAAATCGGGAGGTAACGTAGAGAGGAGTAGACCAGGGGAAGATCAGGGCGCACACATCTGCATCTTATGTGACGATGACTCAAGATACTGCCTAAAGTGGGTGGAGTCAGAAACAGAGATTGAAATGTATTCTTTAACACTTCCAGGGTAATCAACTGAGGAAATATACTGCCAATGAAAGTGAATTAAGTTCTAATCCTTAGGTAGTATTGATAGAGACTCTAAAAGTGAAAATAAATCAGGAAGAAGAGGTATAAACATTAAAGTTTGGGAGGTAACCACTAGAAGTAAAATGAAAAATTGTTACATGAAATGGCCTCTGGAAGTGAGATTGCGGGTGAGCAAAGTGAGAGACTGTTGCTTTTCCTTTTATGCATTTCTTTACCTTTTAATTCACTTTGCTATGGGCAAGTATTACTTAGATGTAAAGATAAAATAAACTCATGTTTCACTCATATGCGGAATCTAATAAACACTGAACTAACAAGGAAAATAGAGACAGACTCATAGATGGAGAGCAGGATGGCAGCTAAGGTGGGGAAGGTTGGCGGGGGAGATATTGAGCAAAAAGGAAAAAGGACTCATGGACGTGGACAACAGTGCGGTGATTGCTGGGGGGGTGGAGGGTATAAAGGGACTAAATGGTAATGGAAAAATATAATAAAAAGTTAAATAAAAAAGGAAAAATAAAACAAATTTAAACAACTTAACTCTCTTGTTTTCCTTGCTTCAGGGTGACCTTACGTAGGTCGTAATTATAAGTTTTAGCNAGCTAAGGGGGGGAAGGTTGGCGGGGGAGATATTGAGCAAAAAGGAAAAAGGACTCGTGGACGTGGACAACAGTGCGGTGGGGGGTGGAGGGTATACAGGGACTAAATGGTAATGGAAAAATATAATAAAAAGTTAAATAAAAAAGGAAAAATAAAACAAATTTAAACAACTTAACTCTCTTGTTTTCCTTGCTTCAGGGTGACCTTACGTAGGTCGTAATTATAAGTTTTAGCCTGGTGGTGGTGGGCACTAACAAAGAAGTCTCCAAACCGCACCCCCCTCCCCCCCAGTCCACAGAGAACTAAGTGTCTCAGTCATTTTTCCAGGAGCTTCTAGGCCAAAAAAAATGCCTACTGGCTCTATTTATTAGGTGGTTAGGTCCAAACAACCTAAGTATATATGTCCTAACAACAGTAGCTGTTTAAGAAAATATTAATACATGAATTAAAAGAAAAAAGAATATATCCCATTCTTAAATAACCACAATGAATCACACACAGGACGTGTGCACCTGGTAGACACTGCACAACTTCTCAGGCCTAAGGGTTGGGCTGGAGGTCTCCACTGTCATTTTCTGCTCCATGTGGATTTTCACCCAGCACTTGCTTTGAATCAGAGCAACAGCCAAAAACTCAGCTTTGCAAAGACTCGGTGCCATCAAAAGGAAGAGAGTGCAAACTACCGTGAACCACTGGTGGGACCACCACGAGCACCAGCTCACGGTTGTGGGGTCCAGTGGAGGTTGAGTACCCCTGTATTTTCTTTGAAATCTTAAACGCCCTCTGTTATGTCCCAGGGTGCATTGGCACACAGTTTGGGAACCAAGTCTCTCACATCTATTCGAAATTGTATTATGGTCTATCATAAAACTTTATTGGAAAACATTTGAGGACAAGGGGCTATGTACACCCTACAATATCTAATGTAGTTTCTTGCCCAATAATAAATGCTCCATAAATATGTACTTTCCTTGAATCTATGATGTCATAGATTGCAAGATGCATACTGATTTCTAGAGATAGTAAAATGTTTCTTAAAAAGAGCATTGTAAAACCAATGACATACAGTAGTTATTTGAATAGGCTGGTGTGAGTTTACTGCCCGCGTCTGAGTCAGCGCTGCAGTTTAATATTTACCCTTGTGATACCTGTAAAATCACCCTCATTGGTGTCTTTATGGGCTGAAAACCCAATCATAAAAATAAATCCTAAAACAACGGTGTTGGAGCATGCGTTCTTCCCCAGTGCACACAAAACCTGCTGCTGTCCTCCTGGAGGTGGGAGGGACTGGACAGCCAGCACTGCCTTCTCTCCCTTCTCTCCTTGAATTTTGAGCTTTATTTTCCTGTCCCCTACAGTTAACACACCGATAACTCTCCCATTCACTCTGCAAGTAATTATGAGACATTACACCTTAGTATTCTCGGTCTCTCAGGAATGAAAGGACAGTGTACTGCAGATTTAGGTTGTATGTTTCTGGTCTACCCAATTCCTCTTAAGAACCTCAGAGCCTCCTGGAGAATGGAGCCACCTGAGCATGGCTGAGTGGCCTCCAGGGGGCGCCACATAGTGCCTAGAACCACTCAAAGACCCTGTTCACTTCAAACATGGTAAACTTAATGAACTAGAGTCCTTAAGCTTAGCCTAATTAGAGTAAAATTTGTTGTAGAGCATAAAGAAAATAAATGTAAACATTTAAATATTAAAGTTTGGATGGAAAGAAATGGCTGATAGAAAAAAATCACATTGCAATAGTTCTTTTCTCTTTAGATGAGTAGTCCAACACAGACTCAGGCGCACAGAAGGTAGATAACAGCCTGTTCAAGTTTTTGTATCACCTGACTTCCCAAGAATGGGAAAGGCTGGCCTGGAAAAGAAGAAGTCAGGAGTTATAATTTCTTACAGCACCAGGCAGAGCCAGCTCAGGCTGAAGGACAGGGGTGGTCTTTGGAAAGCATTCAAGAGGCTCCAGTACAGCCCTTGCTTCCATCTGTGGGCTCCAGTGGCAGGATAGGCCTCCTCCCTGCTTTCCCAGGGATTCCTTGATATGATCCTGTTCCTACGGTGTTCAGGGACCCCCCAGCACTTGGGGCCCAGGAGTTAAGTGCCTGGCTGCTTGAACTCAGCCCAATGTCTGAGAAGATGGGCTCCCCGGGTATGAAGAACGCTGGTGCTATGGAAGCATATACAGCAGTCCCCGTTACCCGCAGACCTCAAGTGGAGCTGCATCTTCAGCTCTGTCCCAAGGCCCCCGCATGGAGGGAAATATGGAAGCCAAAGAAAGTCTTGTTACAGATGCTGTGTTTGGGTGATCCCCACATTTTATAATACTCAGTGATATCTCTGTCTATTTCACCTAACCCCGTTTTCCATACTTGGCTGTTTTATCTTCATGAGCGTTGTAGGCCTCTGTCCCCTGAAACCCCATTTTTCTTCTGCTGCTGGTCCTAATTTCCAATTTTTAGGGCAATTTGTGACTCTTCTTGGCTGACGTTGGGAAAGTCCCTAGGTAGCTTTATCTTGCACACCTACTCATTCTCTGGCTCTTTCGTTTGAGGGAACTGGAGGAGTGGGTGGGGGAGTCCTGCCCCTGTGGGTTTGTCCTCTGTTCACGGCTCTGTCAGTGGGAAAGGGCGGGAAAGGCCATGACTGTCTGGTGCAAATCTACCCACAGGGCGCACCGCTTGGGGTGGGCTTTCTAGGTGTTTCCTTGGTGGACAGACCTACTAATCCTCTCCCTTCTCTCCATTTACTAGTAACTGAAAAAAAGTACATCATTGGCTTCGTGGCGTCACCAGTACTAACACATTTTTGTGAACCTGCACCAGCTTTCAACACTTTAAAACTCATTTCTTAAAGGGCGTAAACTTCTTTTCCAGAATCATTTGAAAGTTGAAAAAAACAGGAGTGGTTAAGAGCAGAAGGACCCTGGGGACCTATTAGTCACTGTCCCATGTTACAGATGCGACCTACACTGAGGGCCCAGAGCTCACAGAGCTGGTTATGCGGAAGCAGGACCACGCCCTGGATCCCAGTCCCGATGCGCCAGGAGCCACCTCCATTCTGAACGCTGCCACCAGCTAGCAAACATGTGCCGTGTGGCTCAATCTGAGGACAAGTACCATCATTTCACATTGCTGTACATGTGCCCTGGCCCTGGACAGTAATGGCCAACAACAGCCACTCAGAACATTTACTGATGCCTGACCTAAGTTTCCTCAACCTAAATAGATGGTTATAATCCTAATGTGCAGTTGCTCGCTTCCTCCAAGAGAGGACATCTGTGAGTCTATTTACAAAGAGTTAACAGCTGTGGACACCGGAAGCACAGAAAATGCAGAAGTCCTAAACACAGTGATGGCTTTATTCCCACGCCTTACTATGAAAGAGAGAATATTCTAAGGCTATTTGCTCATCTTTGTTTGTGCTTAACTTTGATGAATACCTACATCTTTTTGTGGCAAAGCTACACATAAAATGGGATCATATAGGTACATATAAACATTTAAAATGAACGTTTGTGAGGCATGTAATAAAACGCCTCAAACTCCCACCCTTCACCTCGGGGATAGGAGGGTGTTGAGAATGGAGTTTGTTGCTAATTCCATGGCTTTCTGTAACTCCTCAGTCATAACGGAGTTACCAGATACTTTAGAAAGTTGAACTCAATGTTCAGTCTTCTACCCAGATGAAACAAATCCCAGTTTGGGACCTTTCACATTAGCCATGCATTCATCTAGCACTTTCACCCATCATATTTTTAGCCACTTTCTTAGGCCTTTTCCCTGCCACCTGGGCTGTTGGTCAGCTGGCCTGGCCAAGATTTGAAATGGCTGCCTCAACAGGTAGAACCAATTTCAGTTTCTTTTTGACTTTCTCGTTTTCCATCCCCACGAGAAATGGCCACTGGCAATGACGTTACCTTTGGGGCAGAGAGCTTCATTCATTAACACACTTCCTAGAAATTTTCTGGTTTCTTTTCTTTGGTCCTGCTTGCTTGTCCTTTGTAATGTACTTCTATTTATTCTGAATTACATTCCATTCTTTGGTCACAGTACTCCCTCAACCAACAAAAGTTAAGCACTATTACAATGCTCTGAATTAACTTTAGCCTTACAGAGACTCTTTCAGAAGCATATAATTATTTTATTTCGCACAAAAGATAGCTTCCTGAAAAAACAATGAGTTAGAAACACGTCTCTCCGTGTGTCCTACTGAGGTCACTTCTTCGTGCTCATTCTGAAGTTTCCCCCCCAGGTCCACCTGGGTGCCCTATTCCAAGCAGCAGAAGCTTGGGTTGTATTCTGACTTCCATTTGCTATGTTTGGCTACTGTGCATTAGCATGTTCAATAAAACTGCATCTTCCGGCATGTTTCTATTTTTAAAAATTATTGGAAATTTAGAAAAGTGTTTCCATCTGAGAAATCAGCTGTGAGCTGTAGGTCAAAGCCAACATTATAATAAAATACTATGTATTGCCCTGGTTACTGTGGCTCAGTGCATTAAGAGCCAGCCTGTGAAGCAAAGGGTCACGTGTTTAAATCCCAGTCAGGGCACATGCCTGGGTTGCGGGCCAGGTCCCCAGTAGGGGGCGTGTGAGAGACAACCACACATTGATGTTTCTCTCCCTCTGTTTCTCCTTCCCTTCCCCTCTCTCTAAAAATAAATAAAAATGAGTAAATTAATTAAATACTGCCTATTAAAAGAGACACAAACAAATCAGAGAAAAGAGGAATCCCATTAGTTTTCTTGTTGCTGCTGTACCCCCAGATTTAGTGGCTTCAAATAATACAGACTTAATTGTCTCAGAGTCTGAAGGTCAGAAGTCCAAACTCAGTTACACTGGGCTAAAATGAAGGTGTCGACAGGACTGGTTCTTTCTGGAAGCCCTGAGAGGAGAACTTCCCTCACTCCAGTCACTACCCACTCCCATCTCTCACCTCTCTTTGCACCACTTCAGATTCACCCAGATAATCCAGGATAATCTTCCCATCTCAGGATCCTGAACTTAATCACATTTGCAAAGTCCCTTTTGCCAAGTAATGTTTTACACTCACAAATGGTCCTGGGGGTGATGAAGTGGACACCTTTGGAAGCCATTATTCAGCTGCCGAAAACACCATCACTTCTCTCTCTAGGGACAGCTTCTCTGGGCCGGTTTGACGGGGTGGGGAGATGCTTGCAGGTGGGCCTGCCAACGCCCCTGCAAAGACCCCAGGCCCAGCTTCCTGCCTGCCGCTCCCTGCGCGGCCGCCAGGTGTCAGCTGCCTGCAGGGGACTATCAGGCATGCCCCACAGTGCTCTAGGACCACACTACTGCCCCCAAGATACCTGCGAGCCGCCCTTTCTCACCCTGTTGTCTTTCTTTTCCAGCATTGCGTTCCACCGTGTCAGCAAGCTGAGAGGGAAACTGAAGCAAGATGTCGGGCCGGAGCGGGAAGAAGAAAATGTCCAAGCTGTCCCGTTCAGCCAGGGCCGGTGTCATCTTCCCGGTGGGGAGGCTGATGCGTTACCTGAAGAAAGGGACGTTCAAGTACCGGATCAGCGTGGGTGCTCCCGTGTACATGGCGGCAGTCATCGAGTACCTGGCAGGTAATGCGACCTCGAGGGCCAGGTAGCCCACTCCCAGATCTCACCCTCCCCCGGGCGCCCCCCACAGGCTGGGAAGGGTGCTGCCTCAAGGCCGCTGTGGCTGCTAACTGGGCTTCAGCTGGCCTGCGCGGCTGAACTCCGTTTCTGCAGGCTTTAGTGGGGAGAAGGGGCCGAAGGAGGACGGATAAATGACACGGGGGGAAGGGAACCCACAATAGAGCAATTTTTTCACACCAGCCCTGAAAAAGGTGGGTCTTGTGTAGGCAAACGCAATTCGTAAAAATTTAGGTTCCCAAAGGAGAGAAACTACCAGGAGGATGGGTGGAGGAGAGGGAGGGGTTAGGTTGCTGTTTTGTGAAGGGGTCATCACTCTATGTCAAAGGCCTCATTATACATCAGTTCTCCCGGTGCGTTGAAACTGGGACTCTGTCCATGAATGACATTGACCAGAGCATCGAAAGCATTTCAGTTGGTTCCATGGAGCCAAAAATGTTCTGATTTTGCTCCTTTACAGTGGTGGTTCTCTGTCTACAATGGGTACATAGGAAATAGTTTCCCATATTGGTTGTTAAAATTACTTTTTTTTTTTTACAAAGAGGTGAGTCTGGCTGTGTGTGTTCTTTATATATTAGAGTAACTTTCTACTTCATTTTTGTCATTGTACTCTTATGTCATAAACAGAAACCGTACTTCACAATTTCAAAGCTGCTTTAGAAATATATATAAAAATATCAAAATAAAAACCTATGTCAATCAGTGTGATTAGTTCATTGAAGGGGTCCTTTCGGCCACTTAGCAGCAATGCTTCCGACCCCGCCCACGGTCACAGGCTCCACAGACACCAGGGTGAAGTCCTTGGGCAAACCTCCCCACACTGCCCACCCGGGAGCTGAGCCCCCTGCAGCCACAGCGTGAAAACCCCCAGGCAGGGCAGGGCTGGACCTGGTTTCTGTCCCAGGTCCCTCTTCCCAACCTGCTTCTTCCTCAAGGGCGATCTCTTCCTCTTTAAATGTACGGTCCTATTCTGCCATCCTGCTCCCTGTCACTCACTGAGCAATGTCACTGGTGAAAGGTTTGCCTTGATCCACCCGTGGAAACCTGGTCGCCCTGGACCTTCCGTCAGGCAGGCAGACCTCAGCACTGTAAGCCTGTCCTGTATTGTGAAATGAATGGCTTGTTCCCGGACTAAAAGTTTTTCGGGAGGATCCTTCTGGAGGTTGGAAAGAAAGGCTGGAGGCTCTGCAAGTCAACCGAATCAAGTGTGATAGAGCAGTGCTTTTCAAAGAGGGATCACTCTGGGGATCTTGTCGACACAGTCGGGGGTGGGGCCTGAGACTCCACGTTTCGAACAAGCTCCCAGGTGATGCTGATGCTGCTGGTTCAAGGACCGCTCAGAGGAGCGAGATGGCATCCTGTCTTGTGGCAACAGGCCTAAAGGCCTGGGGAATGCTTGCAATGTAAGTTCCAGGTAGTTCAGTTGGTTGGAGCATCATCCACATACACCAAGGTTGCGGGTTCAATCCCTGGTTAGGGCACATATAAGAATCAAGCAATGAATGCATAAATAAGTGGAACAACAAATCAACATCTATCTTTCTCTAAATCAGTAAAATAAAAGTAAAAAAATAAAAATGAAACTTTAAAGAAAAATAAAATGCACGCACCTGGTCTGATCCACTGGGTCTGGGGTAGAACCCAGAAATCCGATGGAAAAATCTGCTGACTCCAGATGGAGGAGAAGGACTTTGAAAAAAGGTGAATGAAATTTTAAGGCAATCTGTTAGGCCCGTGTCACCCCCTGAGACTGGAAACCACCTGAGTAACCCAGAGACCTCACAGTCTCTGAGCGGGAGCTGGGTGGGGTTCCCTGTGGCCCTTCAACCCCCAACCATGCACTTTCTGCTAGACTGTGCTGCTCCATGATAATGCTTGTATAATTAAAGTAATTAAATACTTCCTGTGTCTCCACTTGGCAAAAGTCTAAACTTCATGCATAATAAAACAAAATTTGGCCTTTTGAATCACTGGCTTCTGTTCATCTTTGATTCAGCAAAGATGCCTATTTATTTATTCAGCAAATATCTGTTAAGCATCTACATGTCAGTGCACACACAAAGTCCTCAGACTGTCTCTGGTGACAGAACTGGACCACGGATAGGATGTTTAATTTGTCTTGGATTAGAGCCCCCAGCTGCCTCCAGGGCAATGCCTGCTGTACCCTGAAGGTCACACTCTGACTTCGAGCCAGCACATCTTTAAAGATTCGTAGTGTCTCTCTCCCAAAGTACAGCGCCCTCCTGTTTCTCAGCTGAGTTCTCATACTCCTCCATCCACCAACAGTTTTTGAACACTTGCCACGTGCGCGGGGTCCAGGACGCCGATGCTGAAGCTCAGACCAGGACAGACGGAACCCCAGCCCTCCCACCCAATGTGCTCTGGAGGGGAGGCGTGAACTGATAAGGGAGTGTCTGTGCTGCGTCAGACCATGCTAAGCGCTAGGGGACAAATAAAGCTGAAAGGAAGGATGGATAAGGGTGTTCCAGGAAGAGGGGAGGGGAGTTATAACCGCCCTACTGAGGGGTGGCATCCGAAGGAGGCCAGGGTGTGGGCCTGCAGGTGTGTGGGGCAGGTGTCCCAACCTGAGGGAAGGCCGGTGCTGGGAGTGTTGGGGGAACAGCGGCGGGGCCAAGGGCTGGAGCTGAGGGAGGGGGCTTAGGCTGTCAATGAGGGCGAGGGAGAAAGGGCTGGTGGGGGGAATAAGAGCTAGCAATGGGGGCTCTGCGGGGTTTGGGCCAGAAGTGGGAGTGATCTCATGGCCAGGGGCAGTACAAGGGTGGAAGCAGGGGAAGCAACTGGAAGGTTATTGCAGAGATCCAGTGAGAGACGTGGTGGGGAGTGGGCAGTGCAGGCACGGAGACGTGATGCGAGTACTGATGCATTTTGAAGGCAAAACCAACCGGATTTGCTCATGGGTTGCACATGAAGTAGAGGAGAGAATGAGCACCTGGAAGGATGCTGTTGCCGTTGGTATCCTCCCTCCCAACCCCAGCCAGTCCCAGCATCCAGCACCTTCCTCCATCAAATAGAGAAGGTGAAGTTTGTCTTTGATGCCTAGGTCTGCCTTCTCTGCGTCCTTTACCCTCCTTTTGTGCGTTTTCCCCCCTCCAAACCCAGGCTGATGTTCAGAGAAAGCACTGGCTTGGTTAGATGTCAGTTTAAATCTGATTTGTCAGTTTACCAGCTCCGTTACCTTGGGCTAATTCCTGAAACTTTCTGAAGATTGTGTAGAAATGTCTGGTGCATAAGATGCACTCAATACATGGCAATTCTTCTTCCCTCTCTTCTGTTAAGAGCCGATGAAATTATTCAGGGCAAAACAACAATGACTAATTCTGTTAAAGTGTGGTATTTGGGGGCTGTGTTTGCATTTTAATTAGACAAGGAGTTTTAAGCCAAAGAAGTGAATCATTGTTAGTGGCATTTCAGGCTGTTGTTGAATAAGTAAAAGCTGTGGGGGGAGTGTCTGTTAGTTGTTTCCTTTGGTTGTTTTGGAGGAAGCGTCAGTTGATTTTGTTTAGGGAAGGGTGTTCACAACGGGAAAGCCTCCTGTCACCCTTGAAATGACCTTCCACATTCAAGACACAAATATGACGGAATTTCCCCTTGAAGGTACAGTGGGAGGCAAACGGACACCATCTTGCCTTCCCCAGGCTTACGCTCCGGCAGGGCCTTGAGCAGGGAACACAGCACAGTGAGGCGGCACGTGTGCTGGGTGGCACGTGCGCTGGGCAGAGAAGTCGCAGGAGCTTCGGGAAGGGGCGGACGGGCATGGGGTGGCTTCCTAAGGTCAGGCAAGGGTTTTAAGACCTAAACCCTGGTTTTTCTCAAATTGATTGATTGAAAATCCAGATGCCTGGGTCTCACCCCCAGGGATTCTGGGTATGTTCTGGGCACCAGGGCTTTTTTAAAGCTCCCCGAATGGTTCTTATGGGCAGCGGAGTGGGGAAAGGTCATCAAGGTCAGCACCAGTCCTTCAGCCTTGGCCGGCCACTTCCTCTCAAGCCAAGCTGGGTGGGTTGAGGTGTGGAGATGCGGACTTGGACACAAGAGGATGGCGAATTTGTATAAGGGGTCCGGCAGAGGGGAAGGGAAGCCAGGAAAGAAGCCGTGCGTGGAGAACAGAGCCTGTGGCTGAAGTAGGAAACTGGAGGAACCACAGGGTGCAGGGTCAGGGGCTCAGTTTGGTGCCAGAAGGTTTTGGTGTCTACCAGGTGCCCAGGAAGGTGGAGAGGTTAGGAACGCTGGATTCTGGCCCTGCCCCTTATCAGCTAAGAACCACGAGACGTGTTGCTTTACTCTCTAGTGTCATTGTGTGGGTTACATAAGATGACGCATGAAAAGCGCTTAGCACCACACCAGGCACGTGGTAGCAACTTGGCCCATGCAGCAATCGCTGCTCTCAGGAGAGAGCATCGCACTGCAGCTACGGATGGGGCCTCCCGGGCAGACTGCAGCAAAGGCCATGGGAGTGAGTGAGGTCACCCAGAGAGAGCACAGTAGGAGGGCTAGAGAGCCTAGGGCCAGCCGGAGTGGCTACCGTGTGCCCGGGTTTATGGGCCAGGGAGGGGGAAATGGGTGTTGAAGGAGGCTGAGAAGGGCAGCCAGAGGTCAAGGAGAAAGGCGTGAGTCAGTAACCATCAGGGGTGACAGCGATGAAACCAGGCAAGCACAGTAGATATAGCTACCTCAAGGTCATGGCAACCTTGGCAAGGAGGATGTGGATGGTCAAAGCCAAACTGCAATGGGTTGAGGAACAGGAGGTGTGGGAAGGAGACTAAGGGGGTGAGCACTGTTCTAGGGAGTTTGGCCCAGAAGGAGGGAGCTGAGGGGGACGGCGGCTGGTGGGGCGGGAGAGGGTGTGGTGCAGGAGAAGACACTTGAGCCTAGGGTCCTCAGGTTCTAGCTTCAGGTTCACTAACCAGACCTGAAATTCAGCATTTCCTTCCTTTACAAATGTGGGCCACAAACCACAGCAGCGTCAGCAGCACCCGGGACTTTTTCACCAATTGAAATTACTGACATTTTAAAATTATATTCCCCTTGCTAGAGCTACCTAGAATGCCGTTTACACTCGTCAGTACTTCAGAAGCACAGTGGTTCCTTAGTCCTGCCACCAGATCGTACTGTTCAATGTGTTAGTAAAGGAGCATGTGGCCTCCTGTAGCCAAGGTTTTTCAATACTTTGAAAACTATATTTCAGCATAATTGGTTTTTTTAATCATCCTGTGTATTTCGTGCATTTAAAACCTTATCCTGCATTGGCGAGGATGTAGCGAAATTGGGACCCTGTGCCTTGCTCGTGGGAGTGACGAATGGCATAGCAGCTGTGGAAGCCGGTTTGATGGTTCCTCGGAAAGTTAAGAGAATTATGGTGGGGCCCAGCAGCTCCACTCCTAGGTATGTGCCCCCAAAGAATTTAAATCAGAGACTGAAACAGATACTTACACACAAATCTTCACGCAGCATTATACACAGTAGCCCCCAAATGGGAACAACCCAAGTGTTTAACCAGTTCACATTTCCAGTGTAACTGAGGGAAAACGGACCGAGGAAAACAAGCCCCCAATTCTGGAAAATAATTTTGTATTCATCAGCAAATAGATATAACATAAATACAAGATATTGAGAATGAATAATTCACCACTTTATGGTGAGAAAAAGTCTTGTGATGCATTTTTACTTGAGAAGACAGGCAGGTCTTCAAACAGGGTTGACTCTCAGGGCACCTCACGAAATCACCGTGCCCCATGGAAACCCATCATTACACATCATTTCCAGATGGTTGGTGATCTGCATTTCACACCAAGCACTTCTTTACTGAACAGTTTTCATTTTTTACATTTGTGTTTGGAAAGGTGTGTGGTTGTGCAGGTTGTACCCTGCACAGGGACTCACATCCAAGGCATGGCCATTCGCATCAGGGACGGCAAAAGAACTGTACGTGGGAGACAGAAACAGAAACAACAAAAAAGACAGAATTGTCTTCTGAGGGGCAGACCCCTTGTAGTACAGGCTTCCCTAACTAGGTGAGTGTTCTAGGAACCACCTGTATCAGTGCACCAGCTGGTGGTGTTGTGAGAGGCTGCATTCCGCCTCAGGGAATATTTTTTTGAAGACGCAATGTGTTTGCTCATTTCATGATGGGGGGGTTTAGAGCACACCTGCCCACACCACCTGAGTGTTCAGCTGTTTTTGACCAAAAACAACATGATGCCCTATACCACACCCTCCTTATTCACCTGATCTCACCCTGAACAACTTTTCTTTTTGTTTCCCTGGATGAAAAATGTCCTCAAAGGGAAACATTTTGCTGACATGGAAGAAGTGAAACAAGAAACATCAGAAGCACTAAAAGGCATCAAAATTGACAAATTCAAATACTGTTTTGAGCATTGAAAAAAACATTTTGATAGGTATATTGCATCCAATGGAGAGTACTTTGAAGGTGACTGGAGTTTAAACATGTTAACAATGAATACACATTTTTTATAAGTAAGCTCCAGTTTGGGGAGGTGGGTGTTCCCTTTTCGTATATTTATTACGAGCATTTCCAGCAGATGGCAGTAAAAGGTTTGGTTCTGATGAAATCAGGGAGGTCAAGCGTCTTGAGGAAGGGACATATGGTACATCTTTTTCATTTGGGTTTTTTTTTAAAGACTTTATTTTTAGAGAGAGGGGAAGGGAAGGAGAAACAGAGGGAGAGAAACATCGATGTGTGTGGTTTCCTCTCACATGCCCCCTACTGGAGACCTAGCCCACAGTCCAGGCATGTGCCCTGACTGGGAACCGAACCAACAACCCTTTGGTTCACAGGACCGTGCTGAATCCACTGAGCTACACCAGCCAGGGGCAGTACATCTTCTAATTTGCACAAAGGCACCCATGACCTAGGAGTGGCCTTTTTGGCATGGATCTGGAGGACAAAACTGGGGACAAAGAAACCATTTAGACAGCCATTACTATTTTCTGGGCTGGAAGAGAATGGCAACAAGTGTGGAGAAGAGGGACAAAGGTTAATGGAGGTTAATGAGGCTGGGAGGAGGGAGAGGGGGAGGAAGAGGAAATGACTCCCAGGTCTGTCTGTGGATGGAGCTGCCAGACCCAAGGGCGATGGGAGGAGCAGGTTTGGGAAAGGGGTGATTTGGATTTGGGGAGTTTGATTTACCTGTGGGACACCCACGTGAGGAGTCCTAGGTGACATCACAGCAGAGCTAGTGGTGCAGATCTGACCACATGTGCAGGTAGGTGGAAGCCGGAGCCATGAATGGATGTGACTCTGCAACGGCGGCATGGCCTGAGTAGAGCAAAAGGCCCACACAGAGCGCCAGGGGCACCGTCACCCAGTGGGCAGGTGTACAAGCAAGAAAAGCCTGGGAAGGAGACAGGCTTGAAGGAGTGGCCACTCCATGCCCTCTGTTCTAGCATGCCGTTTAACACGGTGTTGCCCGTCTGCTGGGGGCTGGGATGTCCAGTGTGATTCAAATTGTGTATTAAATGAGAGGACACAGTCTCTCCCAAAATAATGTGCATGGTGAGCTTTTCAGCATCTTTTTTGGCTGTAGAAATTATTTTTTGACTACCAGATACTCGGCTGCATTCCAGATGGTTACTATTGCTGGAAGTGAGACTTCCAAGAAATGAGAGGTTTGCTATGGAAGTCTATAAGCTTCCAAAGAAGTCTCCACCACTTAACAGGGTAACGATCTTCCTGAAGAATTTCCAATGAAACAAATGTGTGTTATATAATACCAGTTTGCCTGCTGATTGCCAATAGAAGGATACTTGTGTTCCCAAGATCAATAAAGTCATTCCAGAAGGTAGCACCTATAACATGGAAAAGATGTGAGAATGAATTTTCAGTGATGTAGTGCTTTTAATGATGGAAATACTATCTAAATATTTAACTCTAATGCTTCTTTTATAGTTCAGAATAAAATCAACTGAATGCATTTGTCAGAACAGCATTTGAAAATATTAATAATGATTAATATTATTTCAAACATTTAAATGGTGACATTTCTGTCCCAAGAAATGTTCAGATTAAACATTCATTAGAGAAAATAGCTCCTTGGTCTTGATTTTCTGCTGTGTATCATTAAGAAGCTTTCCTCTTCCAAGAAAAAAAAAAGCCCTACCTCCGCTTTTGCTCTGGAGCACACGTTCCAAGTTTTCTTTCTTGTAACCGGATTTGGAAGGGGCAGCGGTCCAGGAGCTCAGCTGCGCGTGAGCCTCCCCTTGTGCCTCGCTTTGTGCCAGCTGCTGAATCACTGCCCTTGGTTTTCTGTGCTGCATTTGACTCCAGCAGATTTTCCTTCTGTGAATTTCATGTCTGTGCCTCTGTCTGTCAAGCTGAAAATAACCGACCTTCAGGGGCTTCTTGAAGGCTTCAAGAATGTAGGGCTTCCCATTAGCCCCGCTTCTCCTGTGACAGCTTAAAGTTAATGAACTTGGGAGGATGCTTAACTTCTTCCTCTAAATGCAGGTGACAGACACAGGAGAGTGATGGTCCAAGATGCTAAATTAAATTTGGTTGCTCAGAAGCTTAAAATGGGAAGCTCCTTGGCCCCTGCACCCATGTAGAAAAAAGGGTGAGTGGAGTGTGCCTTCCTCCCAGGCATGGGGCCCTCGAGCTGAGCAAGTGCAGGAAACTCCTTTTTGTAAATCCTCACCCAAGGATATGTCAACTGACTTTAGAGAAGGAAAGAACCATCTGTGTGTGAGAGAGAAGCATCAATCTGTTGCCTCCTGCATGTGCCCTGATCAGGGGTCGAACCTACAACCTTTTGGTGTACGGGTCGACACTCCAACCAACTGTGCCACCCTGTCAGGGCAGGAAACTCCTTTTTATTGCACACAGAGGGAGGTGCCCATTTTAACCCGGAGTCATACAGCAAGCCCGTGAGTGACAGCTGAATGACTACGTTTCTTCTGGGTGGGTACACTTTTTAAGATAAAGGGGATGGGGCAGCAGTCCGAATACAGCAAATCAGATTACTACATTACTACATAATAATGGCATGAATTTCTAGTGCTCTGTCCCAATTCCCAACAGATATGCTCATATCTCTCAAAGGACAGTGCCTGCCCCCCAGTCTTTGATTCAGAAAATGTGACCACTGCATAAAGGAACTGTGGGTAAACCCCATATTCACTGCTTAATTACCTGGAAAGGATGTTGTGAGATGAATTTGCAGTGATTTAGCACTGTTCATTATGGAAATGCCACATAAATATTTAACTCTAATGCTTATTTTATTCTAATTTGTGTTCATTACATTTGCTTAGTTAATATGGCATGCTTATGCCAAGTTTTTATTTTATTGCCATAGATTTTATAAATGATGGCAATTTCATGTGCTAGTTTATTTGAAATTAGGTTAATTGTAAAGACAGAGAATCACCTGTTAATTGGGGGGTTTAATATTTATGCCATTGGAACAGCAAATCCCCAACACATAGGTACACACACCTGTGCAAACAGCTCACACGGTAAATTTACACACAGATGCACATGCACATACTTTCTCCCCTGTGTATGAGTGAAACACCTGATTGGTGCATTGCCATTAGCTTTGTAAAGGAAGAAATTTTTCTCTATGGGCTCATTCATACTTTTGAAGGCAGACAAGTTTGATTTAGCAGAACATCCTTCTAACATTGAGGAACGAGGAAAAATAACAAAATAGAAGGAAGGAGAAAGCATATAGATGGTATATAGCAATTTTATAGATTAAAAAGTTTTTGACTCAAAGTCTTTGATAGAAAGTGAAGTGGTTTCAGGAAAATTTCTCTCTATCATATTTACCAAATGATATGGTTGTTAAACTCGGGGCCATCAGTAGGTTCTGAGAGCACATGGAAAACCCCGGGGCCCCAACCTGCCTTCCTTCACAGGTTTCACAGGTGTCCTCACTAGGAATCCACTTCTTGGGTTAAGCATTTCACCATCCTGTAGTATAACTCAGTTCTTCCCATCTACTTTCCTTTAGGATGAGAGGGACCTGGGGCATCAAGTGATAAGGAAAACGAGATTCTGAAACAGGTCCCAGTGGGTACCAAAGACAGACTTGACCTACATCACCATTCTCTTCATAGATGGCCCTGCTGTCTGTAGGTTAAAAGCAGCTCAGGTCCTGTGTTAGGGTTTTGTTTTGGTCAGGATTAACTTCTACCAACAGTGGCTGAAACAAAAGTTTATTTATTTCTCAAATAAAGAAGAAGAAATACAAAAGAAGTCTGTAGAACATAGTCCAGGTTGGTAAGGAAGCTCCACAGTCATAAGGTACCTCTGTTCCTTCTATCTTGATACTCTGTCATCCACAACTTTCTTGCTCTTGGTCAAAGATGGCCGCTCAAATTCTGGCCATCACGTCCTCAGTCCACCAGTAGAAAAGGAAGGAATACCATACAACATGCCTGCCTTTCATTAGCCAGAACTTAGTCATATGACCACATTAATCAACAAGGCATGTTGGGGGAAATTGTCTTTATTTCTTCCTATGGATATGGGATCAACAAAAAAAAAATCAGAGGTTCATATACCAAGGGGGATGGAGAAGAATTAATTTCAAAGGATAGCTGGGAGACTTTGCTATAGGATCATATGCCAGGTCTTGCTAAAATATTTTACTTGTGTACGACCTGAATTCTTTTCAGCTTTCTGATTTCTTTCCAGGCCCAGACATAAAAATCACAAATGAATNATTAGCCAGAACTTAGTCATATGACCACATTAATCAACAAGGCATGTTGGGGGAAATTGTCTTTATTTCTTCCTATGGATATGGGATCAACAAAAAAAAAATCAGAGGTTCATATACCAAGGGGGATGGAGAAGAATTAATTTCAAAGGATAGCTGGGAGACTTTGCTATAGGATCATATGCCAGGTCTTGCTAAAATATTTTACTTGTCTACGACCTGAATTCTTTTCAGCTTTCTGAATTTCTTTCCAGGCCCAGACATAAAAATCACAAATGAATAAATGTGATCAAACTCAAAGACCATTCCCCCCATTCCCACCTCCTCCCCCCAAAAAGCTTTAGAAAGCTCAGGCCCCATTCTGTGATTGCCTGTTAACTCCTCCTTGTAATTTCAGCGGAAATTCTAGAACTGGCTGGCAATGCTGCGAGGGACAACAAGAAGGCCCGGATAGCCCCAAGACACATCCTGCTGGCAGTTGCCAATGACGAGGAGCTCAATCAGGTATGTCTGCAGCATGGACACATGCCACCAAATGGTTTCGCCAAACACTATTGCATGTGGCTGTGGCTGGCTATAAGTCGTTCCTGCTACAGTTCCTAGTCACATTTATACCAAAAAACTTTGATCATTTAAGAGAAGAACCAATTCTGCTAGCCATATCATTCAGCTTCAAAATAAAATTGCCTCTGGAATAGATCCCACTGTATATTCTGGGTCTGATCAGACCTCCTTCTCTTTAAGAGCAAGCTCAGTGTGTTGCTGGGGAAGGTGCAGTGCACATGTGTTACTCTCTTCACAGTCTCTTCCCCCAGACTTTGTCAATGATGTATTCTGATGAGGGCAGGAGAGCCCTTCTTCACCGATTAGAACTGACCTTTTATGTTTCAGAACTGACTCCAAAGGGGAGTGCATGTCCCACCCACCCTCCAGTGTGTGCAAGGTGGCAGGTCGATAGGATAAAAATATTTGAAAAAAAGGATCCAAGATGGCAGAGGAATATGTGGAAGCTACACTGACCTCCTCCCAGGACCCATCTGGAATTACAGCTAAATTGTAGAGAAATTATCTTGACTAACCAACTGAACACTAGCTGGACAGAAGCTTATAACCATGGACAGACAGAAGAAAAAACCACTTCCCCACAATGTGACTGGGAGGGAGTGTGGCGGAGACACAGAGGGCTGGCTGGGCTCCCGCAGATGGCAGCTGAGGTGCCAGAGGGATAGTTCGGCAGCGGGGGTCTTCCTCCTGAGAAGTGTGGGGTCCAAACCCCACGCCCAGCTCCCCTCCCTACAGCACCAGAGCCAGAAAGGAACCCAGATGGCATCCAGCTGTGAAAAGCAGCAGGATTTCTGTCTGCCAGGGGAAGATGACTAGAGACACAGCCTCTTAAAGGGCCAATGCACAAAATTTTGTTTGCAGCCCCTTACTCTGGGTACCTGCAAAGGGAGGGCAGAGTGTACTAGGGACTCTTTTTTTTCTTTTTAATATATTTTATTGATTATGCCATTACAGTTGTCCCATTTTCCCCCCTTCATTCCCCATCCACCCTGCACACCCCCTCCCCCACCATTCCCCCCCTTTAGTTTATGTCCATGTGTCACAAGTTCTTTAGATTCTATATTTCCCATACTATTCTTGCCCTCCCCCTATTTTCTGCCTACCGTCTATGCTACTTATTCTCTGTGCCTTCTCCCTGCTTCTCCTCCTCCCACTCCCCTGTTGCTAACCCTCCATGTGGTCTTCATTTCTGTGGCTCAGCTCCTGGTCTAGCTGTCCTCTTAGTTTGCTATTGTTTTAGGTGTGGTTGTTAATAACTGTGAGTCTGCTGTCCTTTCACTGTTCATATTTTTTATCTTCTTTTTCTTAGATAACCCCCTTTAACATTTCATATGATAAGGGCTGGGTAATGATGAACTCCTTGAACTTGACCTTATCTGAGAAGCACTTTATCTGCACTTCCATTCTAAATGAAAGCTTTGCTGGATAGAGCAATCTTGGATGTAGGTCTTTGGATTTCATGACTTGGAATACTTCTTTCCAGCCCCTTCTTGCCTGTAAGGTCTCTTTTGAGAAATCATCTGACAGTCTGATGGGAACTCCTTTGTAGGTGACAGTCCCCTTATCTCTTGCTGCTTCTAGAATTCTCTCCTCCATTTTAATCTTGGCTAATGTAATGATGATGTGCCTTGGTGTGTTCCTTCTTGGGTCCAACTTCTTTGGGACTCTCTGAGCTTCCTGGATTTCCTGGAATTCTATTTCCTTTGCCAGACTGGGGAAGTTCTCCTTTATTATTTGGTCAAATAAGTTTTCCACTTGTTGTTCTTCCTCTTCCCCTTCTGATACCCCTATAATTCGGATGTTGGAATGTTTAAAGATGTCCTAGAGGTTCCTAAGCCTCTCCTCGTTGTTTTGAATTCTTGTTTCTTCATTCTCTTCTGTTTGGTCCTTTTTTTCTTCCTTCTGGTCTACTCCCTTGACTTGAGTCCCAGTTTCCTTTCCATCACTATTGGTTTCCTGTGCATTTCCCTTCATTTCAATTAGTTTAGCCTTCATTTGTTCCTCTAATTTGTGACTAAAATCAGCCATCTCTGTGAGCATCCTGATCACCAGTGTTTTGAACTGTGCATCTGATAGGTTGACTATGTCTTGGTCACTTAAAAGTATTGGCTCTGGGGCTTTGAGCTGTTCTTCTTGAGCCATGTTTTGGTCTGTTTGCACCTGTTACATATGAGGGGTGGAGCCTTAGGTGTTCACAAAGCTGGGGTGACCCAATTTCTGGGTTGTGATTCTGTATGTGGGGGTGGGGTCAGAGAGGGGCAATGGCGTTTGTTCCACTCTCTCTTGGATTTCGGGCCCCTTTGCTGCTTCCCGCAAGCAAACCGGGCCCCCCCCGGTGCCGGCTCCCAGGTGTGTGGGCTTGTGCACCTTCCAGGACTCTGTGGGTCTCTCCAACAAACTCTCTCTGAGCCTAGGAGCTTCTCCTGGCACCTCAACCCTGAAGGTTTTTCCAATTGGTGCTTTTAGGCTTTAAATCCTGTTGGTGTGGTCCTAGCCTGCACAGTCTGTCTCACTGCTCACTCCTTCACCTGGTTTATCTGCACTCGAATGTGTGACCTCGGTCAGCCAGCCGCCTTGCACCCCCACTGGGTCTGCCCGTTGCCACCCCACACCTGGGATCCACCAACCGCTGCCTGCATGCCTGGGTTGGCCGGCCACCTTTTCCTGCGCAACCCTGCTCCGCCAGCCACTGACTCCGCCCCTCTTACTGGTCTGGCTGAACGGTTCACTGTTGTCAGACTTCCATACAGTTCAATTTTCTGTGTTCTGGTTGTGTTTTTGTTACTAAAACTTTGTTGTCTTTAAACTTGGTTGTGAGAGGAGGCACAGTGTTTCCACCTATGCCTCTGTCTTGGCCGGAAGTAGGGTGCACTAGAGACTCGGGGTAAATCAAGGGTTGTTGTCTCTGGGGAGAGAAATGAGAAAACTGCCACCAGGATCCAGGTGTTGAGTCATTCCCCACACTGTAGGGGCCATCTCTCTCAGGCAGAGCATTCCGGTCTGAGTGGCATCAGCCTGAGGGGAAGCAATAGCCCCACCAGCAGGAATCACTCTGCCCCACCCTGTGGAGTTTAGGCCTGACTGCTGATTACAGATTGATCAGATTAACAATTGATGGGTCTCAACAGCTAATTAGTTTAACATCTAAGGCGGAAAATACAAAGCAGACAAAATAGGAAGGCAAAGAAACAGAGCTCGAATGAAAGAGCAAGAGAATTTTCCAGAAGAACTAGATGAAATGGAGGTAAGCAATTTCTCAGATAGAGTTTAGAATTATGATTTTGAGGACACTCAACAACAACAACAACAAAAGGTTACTCACCAGCATGGAAAAAGGCATAGAAATCATTAAAAAGGATCAGTCAGAAATAAAGAATGCACTATCTGAGATAAATAATACATTGGAAGGAATAAACAGTTAGATGAAGCAGAGGATCAAATCGGTGTTTTGGAAGACAAGGTAGAAAAAAACAAGCAGGTGAAGCACCAAAAAGAAAAAAGAAGTTTAAAAATGAGGAGAGCTGGGGTGCAGGGATTGAGCAAAAAAGAAAAAGGAGCCCTGGCTGGTGTAGCTCAGTGGATTGAGCGCGGGCCTGCGAACCAGAGGATCGCGGTTCAATTCCCAGTCAGGGCACATGCCTGGGTTGCAGGCCAGTTCCCAGCAGGGGACCCACAAAAGGCAACCATACATTGATCTTTCTCTCCCTCTCCTTCCCCTCTTTCTAAAAATAAATAAATAAAATCTTTAAAAAAAAAGGACTCATGGATGTCACAACAAAGTGGTGATTGTTGGGAGGAGTGGGGTATAAGATGGCTAAGTGGTAATGGAAAAATATAATAAAGATTATATATTTAAACCAAAATTAGGAGAGCTTAAGAAACATCTTGGACAGCATGAAGCATAACAACATCTTCATCATGGGAAAATCAGAAGGAGAAGAGAGTGAGCAAGGAATTGAGAACCTATTTGAAGAGATAATAACCAAAAACTTCCCTAATCTGGTGAAGGAAAATGTTACACAAGTCCAGGAAGCTCAGAGAATCCCAAACAAGTTGGACCCAAACAGGCCTACACCAAGACACATTGTAATTAAAATGACAAGACATAAAGATAAGGAGAGAATCCAAAAAGCCACAAGAGGAAAGCAGGTAGTAACCTACAAGAAAGCACCAATTAGACTGTCATCTGATTACTCAACAAATATTTTAGACCAGAAGGGAGTGGTATGAAATATTCCAGGTGATGAAAAACCAAGACCTACAACCAAGGCTACTTTACCCAGCAAGGCTATCATTTAAAGATTGAAGGAGAGCCCCGGCTGGTGTGGCTCAGTGGTTTGAGCACAGGCCTGCAAACCAAAGGGTCACTGGTACAATTCCCAGTCAGGGCACATGCCTGGGTAGCAGGCCAGTTCAGGTCCCTAGCAGGGGTTGCACAAAAGGCAACCACACATTGATGTTTCTCTCCCTCTCCTTCCTTTCCCCCCTGTCTAAAATAAATAAGTAAAATCTTAAAAATAAATCAAAGGAGAAATAAGGAGCTTCCCAGACAAGAAAAAGCTAAAGGATTTTGTTAACACCAAACCAGTACTAAAACAAATGGTAAAGAGCTTGAAAGAAGAAGTAGGAAGAGAGGAAGAGGAAGAAGAAGAGGGAAGAGAAAGAGGAGAAAAAAGAAGAAAGAGGGAAAAGAAGAAGAGAGAAAGAAAGAAGGAAAAAAAACAGCCTAATAATAAAATGGCACTTACACACATACCTATCAGTAATCACTTTAAATGTAAACAGCTTAAAAGCTACAATCAAAAGACAGAGGGTAGCTGAATGGATAAGAAAACAAGACCCATATGTACACTGCCCCCCAGAGATCCATCTCAGATCAAAAGACACACACAGACTACAAGTAAAGGGTTAGAAAAAAAAATTTTTCATGCAAATAGAAAAGGAAAAAAAAAGCTGGAGTAGCAGAACTTGTATCTGACAAAATAGACTTTATAACCAAGGATATAGTAAGAGACAAAGAAGGACACTATATAATGATAAGGAAACAAGAGGATATAATCCTTGTAAATATTTATGCACCCAACATAAGTGCCTAAATATGTAAAGCAAATCTTAATGGACATACAAGGAGATGAAACACTAATTTGAAAGAACATAAGCACCCCTGTGTTCAGTGCAGCAGCATCTCTGATCGCCAAGATACGGAGGGAGCCCACGTGCTTATCAATAGATGAATGAGTAAAACAACTATCGACGTTTACACAATGGAATTCCACTTGGCCGTAAAAAAGAAAATTTTATCCTTTACAACAGTGTGAATGGGCTTGGAGAACATTATGCTAAGTGCAATAAGCCAGTCAGAGAAAGACAAATACTGCATGATTTCACTCCTATGTGGAATCTAATGAACAAACTAAACTAACAAGTGAAACAGAGACAGACTCACAGAGAACAGATGACAGCTAGTGGTGGTAGGCAAGGTTAGGGGGTGGCAGGACTGAGCGGAAAGGAAAAAGGGCTCATAGACACAGACACCAGTGTGGCGATTGCTCAGGGGAGGGAGGTATATGGGGACTAAATGGTAATGGAAAATTTATAATAAAGATTACATTTTTTTAAAAAATAATTTTTATTTGTATTTATTTTCTAATCCCATTTTCTCAAACTGTCTGTGGTAAAATGTTTCTTATTTCCAATCTATCATGAGCTGATAATTTCAAAAACTATGATAAAAAATAATTACTAGAAAAATAAAATAATACAATCTACAAGCCATCAGAGTTTTATTATTAGCTCCCATAGGTATTCTGTGAACTTCCTGTAAAGGTGTGAACTTCCTGTGAACTTCCTGTAAAGACTTCCTCGTGATTCCCGTACTTTGGCACAGATGGATCCCCGGTGGCTGTGCACCCGTGTGGCTTCGACCACACTTGGGCATTGCTGCACTGGGGTGGGCAGAGTGTGTCAGTGGAGTAGTGCCTGCCCACTAGTTAAAGTAAACAGGCAGCAGGGGGGGATGGCTGGTCAAACAGACTCCACTGACCGACCACATGATCAAAGTGGTGCGGGGACCACTGGTCTGCTGTTGACTGGGCCTAGCCCTCCCATTGACCTTTGAACCTTACTTTGTCAAGCTGTGCTCTCCATTGAGCAACTCTTTATCCTCTGTTACATCTGGAATTCCAGAGTCCATCACTGGCTCACCCTCTGTACCCTTTCATGTTTCTTTGCTTGTTTTGTTTTCTGTGCAAGACCCCAGGGGGCCTTGGTAAGCAGAGACACGCTCTGCAGTGGAAACGGGGAAAGCCAGTTAGAGTGTGTTTTGTGCAATTTCTTTGGGAACGCAAAGACCAGAGTTAGACCTTGTTTTGTAAGCAGTTAGAATTGTATTAAATCCATAAGTGGAAAGCTCTTAGCTGTCTGAATTTGCGTGTTTCTTTCTTCAGCTGCTAAAAGGAGTGACCATTGCCAGTGGCGGCGTCCTGCCCAGAATTCACCCCGAACTGCTGGCCAAAAAGCGAGGGACCAAAGGCAAGTCGGAAACTATCCTCTCCCCTCCCCCAGAGAAAAGAGGAAGGAAGGCCACGTCAGGCAAGAAGGGGGGCAAGAAATCCAAGGCTGCCAAACCTCGGACGTCCAAAAAGGTGAGCCAGGGACTCTCAGAACAGGACGAAAGTTGAACGTTCAAAAGACGAAGGTGTAGCAGCATCTCTAAAGAACTGGGGCCTCTCCCTGGCTTGGTGCTGGGAGCAAATGACACGCGTGTCTATGGAGAGGGATAAGCAGCCCTTGAGACGCAGCTCCGGTCATCAGGCAGGTCTGCTGGTTTCAAAACCCCAAGTGCGGGTGGTTTCCATGTTTCCAGATCCCCTCCATTGTCCCCGCTAAAGTCGTGGGTGAGGGCTAACAGCCTGGAACTCTGCCTTGCACTTCCCCGGCACTCCATGTTGCACACTGAAATATCTCCAGTCTCCCCTACATAGTCGCCTAAGTCCAGCCAGTGGGATTTCAGGTGTTCTGGATACCCTGGTACACTAAGTAGCTACAGCTCAGAGATGCCATTTGCAGACCAATACTTTTCCATGCTGACCAGCACAGTAACCGCTATCCACGTGTGACTGTTTCGATTTGAATTGAACTTAATTAAAATTAAATCAAATTTAAAATTCATTCCTTGGTCTCACCGGCTGAGTGCTCGCTCAGTCACACTGAGCAGCACGGATGCAGGACATCCCCGTGATCACGGGAAATTCCACCGGGCAGCGCAGTGTGTAAGTTTCCACCCACAGATCTCTGTGACAACACAGAGATTACGTAAGAGCTCGCTGCACTGCCCCAGCGCCCCAGGGAAGCCCCAGGCAGAGGGGGGTGGAGCAGTGTGCTGGAATGACCCCACTGGGTTCTGATGCTTGCCATCATGAAGCTGCAGGCATGCACATCAGCAAGAATAACCTGTCCAGGTTGGAGTGAGAACTGCAGACACTGTGGACCCTTGAACGCGCCGTATTTTGGGCAGCACCATTTCCTTTCCCTCATATTGCTTTCCCTTGCTTCTCCACTGAGAAGAGCAGAATGAAACACCTGACCACTTCCTTCATACCCACGTTAGTGGTAGCCACGGGAAGGGCTTTGCTGGGCCACTTTGGGCTTTTTTGAAATGATTCCACATCTGTCCCTCTGATTTCTACCCACAGTCCAAACCAAAGGATAGCGACAAAGAAGGAACTTCAAATTCCACCTCTGAAGATGGGCCAGGGGATGGATTCACCATCCTCTCTTCCAAGAGCCTTGTTCTAGGGCAGAAGGTAATAAAGAGGACTGTACTATGCTGTAGTAAAACATGACTGATGTTCATAACCTACCATTTACAAGCAACGATGCCTCCCTTCAGTGCCTGGCTCCCCTAATCTGACTTTCACCCTGGCCTTGAATTAGTCATCTTTAAACTAAAGAGCAAGGGCGGTGTCTGTGCTGTGAGGGCAAACAAGCTCTGGAGCGCTGAGCCTTGTTCATGCTGATGTTGGTCAGCCTAGGGATTCCTTCTGGATGGCAGAGAGGGTGGCATTGCCGGGTTTGCCGGGGACTCCCCTGCCCCTGTGATTTCTGTGCTCACGCTCACAGCTAACTTTCTCAAACAGGCTTTGGGAGGTCTACCTTACATGACTCAATGTTATTTATCAAAGAAAGAGAAGAGAAATATGTTTCCTGAAAACCCTTGGTATTAGAAATGAATGATTTGCCAATAATTTAGTCCGCTTGCCTTTCCCGGTGGCAGGAAGAAAACAAACAGGGCTAGAGATTTGAACGGTCTCCAGCACAACAGCGGCCCAGCCAGACATGCAAATAATTCATTCCCACAGCATCAGAGTTTACCAAACAGACAATTTATCTGTCAGCTCAACTGGGGCTGCAATAAGATCCACAAGGAAACAGTGAATCAAATCCCTGGTAGTTGAATGTTCGCAGCCTGGCAACAGTAACGTGAACTTCTACCGAAGCAGCTGGGAAGAGCACGTTAGAAGAAGAGCACAACGCGGCAGGTCCCTGATCCATCACTGATGAAAGCCAGGGGCAAAGAGACGGAATGGATGTCCCCTCTAGGGGCCGTCCGTGGTTACATGGTTACAATTAGCTTTCTCTCACTTCTCTAGGGGAACATGAAGTTCTTACTTACATGGGGAGACGTGGATGATGCCTTCACTGTACTAAGCTATGAGCACATTTTTCTTTTGTGCTCATAGGGCAGCACTTCACAAGTGTAGCCCCAACAATGTGGTTCCCTGAAGGCAAGGTGGCCAGTCACAGGCAAGGCAGGGTCCTGGAGCCCATTACTTCTCAAGCAAGGCCCTCAGCTTTGCGTCCCTGCCGCAAAGCTCTGTGCTGCTCTGGGAAAGAGGCAGGAAGCAGAAGGCAGAGGAGAGAGCACGCACCAGGCTTCCCTTGCAAGAGCTACTCGGAGAATACGTCACCAAACTCCAGGGCTGCCAGGCCTGGGAAGCAAAGGCAGAGGCTATAGAGAAAGGAAGAGGAGGGCAGGCCCCATTCCTGCTGCTGGAAGAGGAGATTTGCGGCCAACCTCAGAGTGAAAGTCAAATCCACTGAGCTCAAAAGAGCCCATTGAAAACCAAACACCTGGGAAGCGCGAGACAGTTGCTCCAGGTACAGCCCTTGGTGTTGACAGTCAGTATTAATGATGGGGAGAATGAACAGATAGGATGTAAAATACGGAGATTTTCAACAGGATTTCATCTTTCCTGCACTCTCCCTCTTTCTTTTCTTCCTAACGCAGCTGTCCCTGACCCAGAGTGACATCAGCCACATTGGCTCCATGAGAGTGGAAGGCATCGTCCACCCAACCACAGCCGAAATCGACCTCAAGGAAGATATAGGTAAGGTCCTGAGACTTTGGTGGTGTGCGTAGGACAGCCCACTGTTCAGGCCAGTTCTCGTGGAGTTGGCCGTTGCCATCTAGACATGCCCTGCTTGGCACACCGTGTCAGGCACTGCCGTGTGTGCAGCGGAATAGCAGGCCTGCCGAGTAACTCATTTTGTTTTAAATCGGCATATATTCTTGAAATTTTTATTGAAATGCTATATAAAAACAGATGATTAGGGCACAGTTTGGTGAATATTTCTCAAAGCGAATACATCTTCGTAACCAGCACCTAGATTGTGAGGCAGATCCTTACTGATGCCTCGGAAGTGCCCCTCCACCCCGTCCCAGTTACCATTCCCCCCGCAGCGACCACCGTCATGTTCTCTGAAGCACAGATAGAGTCGTCTGTTTTAGAGTTTATGTGAATGAAGTCATGCCGTATGTCTTCTTTTGTTCTGGCTCCTTTTGCTCAACTCTGTATTTGCGAAATCCACCTGTGCCGTTGAAGCCCATTTGTTCATTGTCTTTGCTGTGTGGTGTTCCACTGTAGGAATATTCCACAATGTGTCCATCTGTTCCACCATTTGGGGAGTTTCCAGTTTAGACAATAATGAGGAATACTGCCAGAAACATTGTTGTACGTATTCTGGGTAAAACTCTACATACGTTTTAAGCATTCGCGGTAAGAACACCATTGGTAAAAAGGAAACAAACATCTAGGAAAAGTTAGCGTCTTTAAGGTGGGGGTGGGATCAGGCTCAGCAGGAGAGCTCTCACAGGCACCAGAAATACTGCGACAGCACACTGAGTGGTCCCCATCTTGGCCATGTCACAGGATGGAGGTGCCTTAAGCTCTCCATTGAAAGAGTGAAGTGAGCAAAGAAAGGCCCTTGTCTCTGGGATTCGGGGCTCCCTCTGAGATGGGTGATTAGAGGCAGTTTCCAGTCGCTCAGCCTGGGATGGTGGACCCGGGGCCCCAGCTGCTGGGCTCACTGTGTTCCCCCGCCTGGCAGCCGAAGCTACATTTGCTTTGCAGAAAAGGAGATAGGGCAGCACTGGGGAGGGGAAGATTCATCACGGAGAAGCAGGACTTCTCTGGCACAGAAACGGAGGTGGGGAAAATACCTTCTTCACCGTTCAAACCCAGCTGAGGCCCCGCCGACGCCCAGTCTCTGGGGAAGGCCACCCCCACAGCTATAATCTCCAGCTCTGTTTGGAAGTGTGTGCTAGCTTCTCACAAGCAAAGCAAGTGACAGTGTCCTACTTTATTATTCCTATAGTTCGCATGTTTATTTTAGGAAAACTAGAGGTATTCCAGTTTTTAAGTGGCAGGGTGGTGGTAGAATAGAAAGCGCTGGTGTTGGAGGAGAAGCCCGTGTGCAGACCCCGGCCACGGAGCTTCTGGAGTCAGCCTGCGTCTGTGTCCTGGACTGTACGAATCACGTCCTGCCTCTGAGACTTTAAGCAGGGTTCTTAACGCTCTGAACCTCTGTTCCCTCACCTGTCAGCGCAGGTGACAGTTCCTGACGCGTGGGGTGCTGTGCAGATCCAACAAGATAACGCGTGGATGGCGCTTCGCACAGCTGGGTGCAGAAGCATTTGATAAATGTTAGGTGTCTTAGAAGGGGGCCCTCCCACCGTGTTCTGGTCTCCGCCACCATCACCCAAATCAGCAACTCCAAGCGAATAAGACCCTCATCCGTTCTTTCCAAAACACTGTTTGCTATTACAGAAAAGTCCAGGCAGACATAAAAATAGCAGAAGAGTATAACGAAACCCTAGGCTCCCAGTTGCAAAAATGACCAACCCATGACCAAACGTGTTTCAGCTCTGCCCCCACGTCCATCCCTCCAAACTGTCATTTCATCTGTGAGTATCCCAAGTAATAAGGGCTAGTTTTCAACAATGTGACCATAATGCCGTATCACAACCAGAACTTTTAAGTTGATATCAAGTATCGGTGTTCAAATTCCAGTTGCATCATAAATGTCAATTATTTTTAATTTGTTTATTTGAGTCAGGATCCAAATAATCCACACATTACAATTGGATAATCACTCTCTTAAGTCTTATTTGTGGAGGAAGGTATTTTTGTGGCTCACATACTTCTGGTGTTTTTAAATATGTTTCTTCTGTGTCTTGCTCATAAGTTGGAAGTTGATCTAGAGGCTTAATAAGATTCAGGTTCAAAAACTTCAGCAAGACGCCTCGGTCAGTGATGGAATGCCTGCCCATCAGGGGCACGCGATGCCTGGTTGGTTGGTTGTCTCTTGTCAATGCTCCGTTTCTGGGTTTGTCCATTCGTTAAGGGCAGCAACGTGGACATACTCTAATCCCAGCATTCCTTCTTCATTTCCCCACTGGAGTACTTCCACAGAAGGCAAGTCCCCTCCTCAAAAGTCCCTGGGGAAAGGGGTGGGCTCACCTTGCCTTTTACACATTCCCATCTGGCCCCTGACCTGAGTGCAGAGTGCAGCAGCTTAGACCTAGTTCCCCTGCTTTCAGCAAGAACTTGGCAATCAGCTCTGGTTACCTGGCCTTTTCCAGGCTTCTGTGCCCCAGCAGGTCAACACTGGCCAGGGGTCTGAAGTCCAGAAAGGAGACATAGAGGCACCGGGGATAGTCAGTGACCACCGTTCCCAAGTTGTATCATTGAAACCCAAGTACGTTCGTGAAAAAATCCCCTTCCCACCCCCAGCCCAGTGAAGCGCGACTGCTGGAATGGTGTGCCCCTAGCTGACGTGCCCAACGCCCTGTGGCTCTCCAAACACACTTGCGTGTGTGAATGCGGAGCCGGGAGGCTCCCTCATCCAGCTTCTAAGGAGGCCTGTGAATTCAGAATAATAGCTACTAGTCACCATAAAGAGAGAGAGCCGAGACTTGCCCCAGACATCCAGATCACCAGATCCAGATGGACATACACGAGGGGAAATACCTCGTCTCCCACTGAGAGCAGCCATCATCCTGGTCTGGACAAAGGGCCCGTGGGTGTCAGGGGCACACAGCTCGGGTTCCCAGTGGGTGAGAGGTGGAGTTCTGCCGTCTGCTGGGGGCTCCACGTGGCCTCTGAAGAAACGCAGCTCTGAAATATCAAGTAGGGAATTGTCCCAACATCCAAGACTCGAAGGATCTCCCGGCAGAAAGCTCTGCATTTTTCTACTGAAAATCAAGGCCCGAGTTGGGAATAGCATTCCAGGGCCTGCCTGCCCTTTGACCCCAAGGACTTACAACACATTAGTGTTGGTGAGAGGGGAACAGGACCCCGGTACTCTCCCCCAGGTTCTGCTGAGCCATCGGTCACCTCAGGCCTGGGCTCACCATTGTGGCTGCATCCCCAGGACGCATTGTGGCTCTGGGACCAGGTTAATAAACTGGTGACAAGAAGGGCTGTGAAAAGGTCCCCAGTGTGGGAGCTGCCATCAAATCAGCACCCTATTTAACCAACACCAGAGGGACTGAGCCCAGAGAACAGAACACCAGAGCCCCACTTTTTTAATATAAAATCACCTTCGGGATTCATGTCACGAGACACTTTATGGCCAAATCATCCCCTAAAAAAGTCCTTTAAGAGCCTAGTACTGTCCCTGGCCAGGTGGCTCAGTTGCTGAGAGTGCCATCCCAACACACCAAAGCTGTGGGTTCAGTCCCTGTCAGGGCACATACCAGAATCAGCCAGGCAACGCTTTCGTAAGCAGAACAACAAATCCATGTTTCTCTCTCTCTCAAAATCAGTAAGTCAAAAAAATGAAAGCTCCAGCCAGGTGACTCAGCCAGTTGGAGCATCCGCCTGTGCACAAAAGGGCTGCAGGCTCGATCCCCAGTTGGGGCCCATATGGGAGGTAAACAATCCATGTTTGTCTCTCCCTCTGTCTTTCTCCCTTGTTCTCTCTCTCAAATCAATTTTAAAAAATTCTCGAATGAGGTTTAAAAAAATGAAAATTAAATAAAGAGTTTGTTAGAATCTGAGTCTCAAAGCACAGAGGCCAGAGGCCAGAAGCTCTGCCCCCAGGTCCACTGGCCGACCAGGGTTTTGACTGAGAAGTGTTACTCCAGCTTTCTACGTATGGATCAGTTGTTTTTTCTGGCCTAATAGAAGTATGTCAAATAGAGTAATCGGGGACACTGAAAAGAACAACCACAGTGACTTCCCCTTGTTCTCCTTCACAGGGAAGGCCTTGGAAAAGGCTGGAGGGAAGGAGTTCTTGGACACGGTGAAGGAGCTCCGCAAGTCCCAAGGGCCTTTGGAAGTCGCTGAGGGTGAGTGAGGGGCTGGGCCTGTGCTCCCAGCACAGCCTCCCCCGCCCTCTCCAGCACTGCACGCTTCTCGCACGATCCTCTGCAAAGCAAAAGATGCCGCAACTGATCAGAAAGCTGTTTTTTGATTTGAGCAGCCCCACGTCGACCATTTCATATGCCTGGGAGACTGTAAAATATCCAGATCGTTCCGGTCAGTTTGCATCAGGTCACCCAGAAAAGGTCTGGAGCTACTGGGTAACGTTATTCCAAGCAGTCATTCTTCTCCCCCTTGCCCCGGCAGCCACCCATCTGCCTCTGTCTCTACGGGTTTGCCTGTTCTGAACACGTCACATAAACGAACTCTGCAACATGGGACCTCTTGTGTCAGACTTCTTTCACATAACAGTTTCTTTGAGGTCCGTCATGTGGTAACATGTATCAGAACCTCATTCCTTTCCATGGCTGCATAATATTCCATCTCGTCGACTCAGTCATCGCTTGGGCCGTCTCCACCCTTAGCTATTGTGAATAGAGCTGCTCTAAGCGTTTGTGCACAAGTTTTGTTTGAACACCCGTTTTTAAATTGTTGGTCATTTTTTGATGGGCGGGTCCAACTACAGATCTGTGTCCTGGCGCACGCCACCCCCAATGACCGTCCGGTTGGTGCCAGGTGCTGCCCTGGTGCTGGGGCTCCAGAAATGGTGAATCCCACTCCCGCCCTTGAGCACTGGACAGTCTGGGAGGAAAGACAGACACCACAATGGGGCCTAGAGAGATAGAAGAGCTCGCCCTCTGCCTGGGGCAGAAAGGAGGGCTCCACAAGGGAATGAGACCCACTTGACGGTAGGGACATCATGGCTGCAAGACTGGCGGGAAGCAGCAGGTAGAAGGAGACCCTGTGTAGACAACAGGGACATCTCTGAAAGTTCAAGCTGGGGACTGTCATGATCAGATTGGATGGCTGGAGGAGTAATGGGGGCTCCCAGACAAGGAGTGTGAGCCCACACGTCACAGTCTGCACGTCGCCATTCCCCGTATATATAGCAATGATAGAATTTTTTTAAATTTCAAGACAGAGCCACACTGAAATATGAGACAGACGTACGTGTGGGCAGGGATAGGAGAGCTGCGTGCAGCAGCCGCAGGGGAAGGTCTAAGCTCTGCGCTGGGCTCCAGGTGTGGAAATACACAGAACCATCTGGAGGATGACTCTTGCGTGGCGCTGAGACCCAGTCGCCTCACCCCCAGGGGGAGCCAAAGCCCAGCTCGGAGCTGAAATCGAGGGCAGGGGAACACTCCCATGATCTTCAGCTCCGGCCGCCACCCGGGCCGTGGCTTGTGTGAAATCTGTTCTCTGGGGGAGCCAGTGGCAGCAGGGAGCCCCTCACCCAGGCCACACTGCCCACTGGCTCCATGTCTGGACTTACCGCCCCCCTACATCACCGTGAGACAGAGCCCTGAATCAGCCACGAAAGACTGGACCTGGACTGGGGGCCCGGGGAAGGCACCCAGCAAACTGCCCGTCAGAGTGGGAAGGAGAGGAAAAAACAGCTGCTCTGTGTGGAGCTAATGAGAGGCCCCAGCACACTTCCAGAGATCCAGAGGCAGAGAACAGAAGGTAGAGAAACAGTAGTTTAAAAAATTATGGCTGAGAATTTTCCAGAATGAAACCCAGGAGTCCTTAGGTTGAAAATATTGAGTATAATAAATGAAAATCGTGGTGACACTTCGGAAATTCAAAACTCAAGAGAAAACTGAAAAGCAACCCAAGAGGAAAGGCAGATGGTTTGTGAGGGCAGTCGCCTGACAGGGGGCTTCCTGCCTCCAACCAAGGATGCTGCCCGGAGATGGGAAAGAAATATTCCCCAGGCACTTGAGGGGGAAAACTGTCAACCAAGGATTCCCATGCATTACTTTGTTAATATTTGAGAGGAAAGGCAAAGGATGCACGACTTCAGACTTTCAAGACCTGAGAATCCAAAGCCCACAGGCCCTCACTGACAGGGCTGCTGGGGGCCTCCCTGGGAGAAACACGTGAACGCAGGAGAGGGCTGCAGGGAACAGCTGTGAGCTAAGAAATGGTCCACATCCATTAGGTCTGAGTCTCCACGGCCTGGGAGTGGGGTCTCCCTGGGACGAAGGGACTGCTGGGGTGAATCTGAAAAAAGTTCTAACATCGTGTTCCCTCTAGTTTCAAAACACCAACACTTGTAGGATAGACCCTGTTGTACATTCCATTAAGAAAGAATAGGTTTCCAAGACGAGGTGTCTAGTAGGAGATCGCACATAAAGCCAGAACACATTCAGTTTAAGAGCAAGCAAGACATGAACCCACCAAGCACAAAGGGCAGCGGGTATGTATCTTGACGTTGGCATTGGGTTAAGCAAAGGGAAAAAGGCCTCACTAGAGAATCTGAACCAGAAGCCGGTACTCCCACAGATTTGCAGTCAAACCCAGGGCGGCCCAGAAACTGCCCTCTGGGAAGTTAGTAGGGTATGGCCTTGGTTTGGTAGAGTCCCCGGATGACATAGAAGTGAATGCAGCTTCTCTCTGAGAGAACTCAGCTTGGTCCAGGCTGACTGTGGTTGTAAGGTGCACCCCAATTTTCCTCCAGGAAGCTGGATGGGACAGGGCGGGAGGCAGTGTGGAAATGAAGCAGACAGGCCTGGGATGAGGCAAGGCTGAGGAAACCGACTGGCATTCCTGCGACAAAGCGGGAGGGAAAGGACAATCAGGTTTCCACAGTGAGTGGTTTCGTTGGGTGCGTGCTGGACCTAGGGCCCATGTGAGCGCCTTCTCCCCACAGGTTCCTCAGATGGTCGAAAAGACAGTCACTGTCTGAGGGAGTGCATGGCCAAGTCCATGGCCCCCTGACTCACAGAGGACCCTAGTCACTGGCACACACTGTGTCCCAGACCTGCTGAGTCAGAATCTCAGGGTTGGGGTGGACGTGTCTATTTGTTAAAAGTCTAAAACTGTTGTATTAGTTTCCTATCGTTGTTATAACAAATCACCACAAATTCTGTGGCTTCAAACAACATGGATATATTCTCTTATGAGTTCTGGAAGTCAGAAGTCTACAAGCAGTTTTTCAAAAACTAAAATCAAGGTGCCGGCTCCTCCTGGAGCAGCTGTTCCTGCCTGCATGGGCGCTAGGTGGCAGCGTCCCTCCTTCCCGCAGGGTCTTTCCCATCTCCGCTTCCTTCTCCTACCTTGACCTCCCTGCCTCTCTCTTAAAGGATTATCTCCCCATTTCAAAATCCCTCACTGAGTCACATCTGCAATGTGCCTCACGCCATGCAAGGTAACATTAGCCAGTTCCAGGGACTAGGGTGCACCTATTTTGGGGAGGCCATTCTTCAGCCCACCACAGCCACCAGAGATGATTCTGATGAGCGCCTTTGAGGAGGAGCCATGGTGAAGAGGTAGCCCACCGTAGTGACTAGGTGGCAGGCCACGTGAGTCACGTGCTGTCACATCCACTTTAGAAGCTTGTGCCCGCTGCCCAATTTCAACACAGTGCCTGCTCTCTGTGAACATCCAGTCCCCATGGAAGCACAGAATTTGTCTGGCCAACTCCTCTATCGCCTCCTTGTCCCCCACACACCTAACAGGTACATGTGGGGTTCCGCCTAACCCCCTGGCTTAGGGTGAAGACTAGGAAATAACCTGCAGTATTTCTCTCCCATGTCCCAGCTGCCGTCAGCCAATCCAGCGGACTTGCAGCCAAATTTGTCATCCACTGTCACATCCCTCAGTGGGGCTCCGACAAATGTGAAGAGCAGCTTGAAGAGACCATCAAAAACTGCCTGTCCGCAGCAGAGGACAAGAAGCTCAAGTCCGTGGCCTTCCCACCCTTCCCCAGTGGCAGGTAAGAGGCGCCTCCCTGGGAGGGCGGTGGAGGCACCGGGTCCAGCCGTCTCCTTGGGAGACCCTGCCACTTACTCACATCTGGCCATTCCAGATGGCATGACCAAGGGCTGTCAGCACAGCCAAGCATGCTGACCAGGTGACGGTGCAAGAAACCAGCTCCATCCTCCAAAGCCCTCAGAGAGAGGCAGCAGGGAGGAGCGAGAGGCAGGTTCTTTGAGAGTTCAAAGCCCACGTCCTCACCAGCTGCCCCCGTCTAGCACACACGACCAGAAAACAGCTCAGCGGCAGCGACCCCCCCCTACCCCCATGTTAGAATTCAGAGTCTCAGACCCACCCAACGCCCATGGCCTCAGAATTCCTGGGGATTCCAGTGCTACTCCCCAGAGGCAGGAGGCCAAGGCTCTGCTACACACACCCAGAGAAATGAAAGGCTGTCACCTAGGGTTTGCTTTTGGGGGCTAGGAGCTAACAAAACTCATATGTGCTTTTTTGAAGGCCAGGTATTTGAAATGCTGAATGGTGTTCTTAAAACCAAACTTAAGTCAGGCTACAGATTCAAGGACAGGGCACCACTCACCAGCCAGCCCTCTGACCTTGGCACCTGTAAAGCAGGGATGTGAGTCCCCTACTTGGGGACCCCAGGCTGTCCCTCTGACTAGCGTCAAAGGAGCGCACGTGTGGACCAGCCGGCAGGTGGTGAGACCCCGTGCAATAGACACCAGGGCCCAGTGCCAAGATACGGAGGGTCCGCATCGGCACCGCCCTGAGCTGAGGCCCTCCGTGTGTCCTGGCAACCAGAGTGACACGGGCTCCTCTTTTCCTTTGGCACAGAAACTGCTTCCCCAAACAGACGGCCGCCCAGGTGACCCTCAAAGCCATCTCGGCCCACTTCGACGACTCGAGTGCGTCCTCACTGAAGAACGTCTACTTCCTCCTCTTCGACAGTGAGAGCATCGGCATCTATGTGCAGGAGATGGCCAAGCTCGACACCAAGTAGCCCCCGGGCTCCACTGTCCAACGGCAGTTGGAGGAGGATCCAAGTCACAGGAGTGGGTTTTATTTTTAAAAGGCGAGAGGAAGGGGGATGCGGGGGAGCGCTGGGCGGCTGAAGGGAAGCGCGGCAGAGGCCGCGAAAGCAGGTCCCGCCATGGAAGGAGCCCTCTGCGTTTTATATTCTCCTTAAAAAGAGCCTCAGTCCTAAAAACCAGGTCTCCACCAGGAGTTCTTTCCATGCGTTTTCTTCCTATTGTTTTAGAACTTTTTTTAAAAACAGACTTCATTTTAGATTTATAGCATTGACTTTTACACACACATGAAAAAAATATCCTTTCAAAATTCTTAAGTCTTGTTTCTCCTTTTTGCAAGGGAGGAGGGCGCAGCAGTGCCTCGGGCTTTGCTGGCTGTCTGTATTGAGTGACGGGAGAAGAGCATTAGAAGGCATCTCACTGGTGCTTATTTTCTGTTTTAGTGCCCCCAACCCCCACCCTTATAATATCTGTAACTACTCTTAAAAAGGTTTTGCTTCAGGCTTTTTTCTGTTTTGTTTTGTTTTTTAAAGAAAAAGAAAATGAAAGAAAAAAAATAAAGCATCCAGTGTCTTTCTTACTACATATTCTTTTATTGCAACATTTTCGTCAGTTTGGAAACCTGTCCCTATGGGTGGACACATCTAGAATGTTATAAATAGAACAAGGCCTGTCTCTCACCAGCCGAGAGTCCCGCCACGCGACGCCCCAGGTCAAACAGCACAAAGTGGCCTGTTTCTCAGGCAGAGGCGGGGCCTGGTTGGCCCTGGTCCACAGGAACGCAGCCCTGGGCGAAGCTCCAGAGGGACTGCCATGCTTTGGGAGAGACACACGTCCTGCTCGGGCCCCGGCCACAGCCCCACTGGGATGGGCTGAGAACCCCAGTGAGACTGGTGTCCAAGGACCATGGCCAAGTATCCAGAGGCCACCATCAAAAGAAGGCAGGGAGGGGCAGGCGGGCAGGACAGAAGCCAAGTGTATTCAGATGAATTCATCAACCACTCGAGTGGCAGAGACTTAACTTCATGTGGTCCAGTACAGGCTCCCCCGGACTGGAAGGTCTGTCCCAAATAGAGGAGTCATTTATATACCTTAACAGAGTTGGTGGCAGGCATTATTGCCCCACGGCTGGGTCTCCAGGTAAATGGCATCAGGGTTGGCCAAGAAACCAGAAGCACAAAACCACCAAGGGTCCCCCAGCATCAGAGTTTTGTCACTTAGAAATCTGCCCACGACAGCAGCCTGCAGGCACAGGGGGTCACCGCAGAAGCCCCCGTCTGCTCCCTGAATGTGAACCAGACGGCAACCAGCCTGAAGGTCACAAGAGCTCAGCTGCCCTTCCTCCCACGGTGGGCAGGCCCAGCTCCAGTCTTCACTTCTCTGAGCTCTGTAAAGACTCCGTCACAACGGACTAACCAAGAGGGAGATTTTTTTATCTCCTTCTTTGTAAATGTAACCTATGGTATATAATCAGGATCTAAAAATGGAAATGCAGACAATTTCACTAAGATTAAAGACAGTAGGGACTACGAGTTTTCAAGTGGGTCCTACTGACAACCTAAGTGTGGCAGGATGTGTGGGCTTCTCCACCCTCTGAACCATGGGGGAGCTGGGGTGCAGATCCCCTTCAATGGCCAGTCTCACCTGGCAGGTCCCCGCTTCCTGCCCTTCCAGACACGCTGCCAGCCATGAGGAGCCCCAGCTCTGTCCGTGTGTGTTCTGAACGCCACGCCCATGTGCGCACACACACACGCACGCACATACACATCCAAGGGGAGCCTGTGGTAGACAAGGCCAGCCTTGTCCAGCCCTCTGGCCAGCCCTCCCACCACCGTGTGGAGCACTAGGCCAGCACATGGCCAGCAGACCTTTCCAACCCAGAAAGAATCCTCTAGGGGGGTATCTTTTTAATCTCTCTCTCTCTTCATTTTTGGTTTTCTGTAAATTATGTTTCTGGTGACTACATCACTGGCGTCTTACTCCAGAGAAAGTGTCTTTGGCATTTGTCAGGTGGGCACCACTTGTCAAGCAACCCATTCAGCTGGCGACGGTGGTGCCTCTCCTACCGCCCAGCCTCCTCCTCAGGGTGGAGACTGACGCATGGTTTTCCAGCTTGTGGAGATGAACAGGTCCCGGCTCTTGACCAGCCGAACCATGAAGCGCCCCACGTAGAAGCCACTGATCTGGCCCACACCATCATTCCTGCCCATGGCCAAGAGGAACGTCAGTGAACCTGTGGAGCAGAGGTGCACGCTGGAACCCGGCTCTGTATCGAGTGGGGGCCTGCAGTCCCCAGACCTGCGTGTTTACTCCCCACTGCTGAAATGCTCTATGGGCCTGGCTGGTGTAGCTCAGTAAATTGAGTGCGGGCCTGAGAACCAGAGGATCGCGGTTCAATTCCCAGTCAGGGCACATACCTGGGTTGCAGGCCAGGTCCCGGCAGGGGACACATGAGAGGCAACCATACATTGATATTTCTCTCTCTTTCTCCTTCCCTTCCCCTCTAAATATAAATAAATAAATAAAATAAAAAGCAGTGTTCTATGGGGTGTTTCTGTCAGCAGCTTTGAAAGTCTGTTCTAGTGGTCAGTCATCTCAAAGGCTGCACCGTGTCTCACTCCAACGCAGGGCTGCCTTACCTGGCTTGTAGGCCTTGAGGGGCCTCTCTTTCATGGAGTTAATGATGTTGGTCACAGCAATGTTGGCATGGAGGCCAGCGTGATAGGCCATCTTGGGCTCCTTCACATCAGCACAGTCGCCGATGGCATAGATGTGGCTGTAGCCCTCCACCTGGAGGTACTCGTTCACCCTCAGGGCGCCGTCGCTGGCCAGCTGACTATCTGCCAGGCAAAACCAACAAGAGACGAAGCCCCTAAGCTGCCGTGTTAAGAATGCAGGAAGAGGAGCCCTGGTGCTGGCCAAGAGGCACACCCTCCAGAGGCGAGCGCCCCGCCTCATTCATCTCTGCCTGAAGCCCCCACCCCAGAACTCCTCCTGCAAATGCAGGTTACTCTTCCAGGGTGGAAACTGTCAGAAAGACAGCAAGTGTCATTTTATGAACTGTGCATAACTCTCTAAGTTACCACGATTACTTTACAGTGCTTAAGTTTGCAACTTGGCCGAGTCTTGAATTTTCTTTTGAACATGGATCAGATTTTTTAAATAAATGTGGGGTTTTAGTAAATGATAAATGTTTCATTTTAAGGCACTTAAGTGTTTATCTTTGAAATATGACATCAGGACAATTCAGTGTTAAATTTTGGGGTCTCTGTCCATTATAACCCTCAGTTGCAGGAATGGTACTAGGGAATAAGTGAGGGGGACCTGGGGACACAGCAACCACGGGGCCTGACAAGAAGGCACTGAGTCTCCAGCCCACACACGGAAGCCATCAGCCTACCTGCTCCACCTTCCAGTTACCTAGATAGATCGATACTGAGCTTTAAGAACACAAAGGCCCAATATGGCCCCTACTCCACAAATGGTTATTCCAAGCTCAAGTGGCCAAACATCAGGGTCAGTGTTTGGAGAGAGCAGCGCACCTGTGAACAGAAAGAGGCCTGACCACAGAATTTCCTCTGCATCATTATGATTCAAGGAAAGGAACAGAAAAATGGATGTTTCATCCCTCTGAAACCTGTTCTCCTCTCTCACCACTAGGGGGCGGGCCCTAACTTTGGAAGATTCTGGTCACTTGGGACATCTCGGATTAAGTCATCATCACAGGTGAAGAAAGGACAGGAACTGTGAACCCCAAACTGAATTTAAAGCTGGGCGTCACCATTCAGAAGAGACAAATGAGCTCCCAGGATGGAGGGGGACAGTAGGTGCCTATTCCTCGGGAAGGGGCCTGAAGGGCCTTCCTGGACGGCAGGACAGAGAAGAGGCATCCTGGGGAACAGACAATGGCGTGGCCTCCTGCTTACCAAATGCACTGTGGTAGGCAGAGCTGTTGACCTTGATACCATTGCAGACAATCACCAGGTTGGTGGCCAGCTCTGTGCCTTTGTCCGTCTGAACATTGATGTATTCTTGATACTCGTTGAGAGGCAGTTTCTCCAGGTTGCACACGCGCTCACCTGTCAAGGGAGGTCTGTGACCAGGGGGCTGGCAGAGGGCAGACAAGGCTGGGGTCCCAGCCAAGGCTGACCTGGGGAAGGCTGGAGACCCCCAAAGGCCCCAGAAAAGGCCAGGACGCTGTGGCCCAGCTAGGCAATGACTCCACTCCCCACTTTCCTCCCTGCTCTTCTCCCAGCCCATCCGCTGCCCCAAGAAGCACAATCTGGACACTGGGCCCCAAGGGACCCAATGAGAGGAAAGTTCAAGAAGCAGTTTGAGGCTGAGTTTCCCAAGAAGTTCAGGGAAAAGCTATTTGAGGAACACCTCTTGCATGCCTCCCTGACTCAGCTCTGCCAGCCTGACCAGGCGGGACAAGCCCCAGGCACACTGACAAAGGTGAGGCAAGGCAAGTCAGGAAGCCAGCCTGCTCTCCTCGCTGGCTAAAAGGAAAGGTTCCCAGAGTCCGCAGAGCCAGGTACAAGGAGACCAAGAGCCAGGATGAGCTTTCAGAGTAGACCCCCACTGCTCCCTGAAAAAGCAGAGGCTGAGCCCCATGAAGTGTGGGGGACACCAGCGGAGCCAGAGCCCCGCTCTCTAACATGCCAGATGGTTCTCTTCCCTTGTGCTCTGGACAAAAGCCACACTCCTCACCACCCCGAAAACACAAACCAAACAAACCTATTCTTTCCACCACAGAGATGTTGTAATTCAGGTCAAATCCTTTAGGTGGGTTTTTTTTTAAGTCATTCAACAACTAGATGCCACCTACACTCTGTCCAAAGCAATAGCCAGGACAGTGCTGCCTCCGTGACATGGAAATCCTATAAGTACTAGGACCTCTGTCCTGCTTGAGGACACACTTAGCCTCCACCACAGAGATGTTGTAATTCAGGTCAAATCCTTTAGGTGGGTTTTTTTTTAAGTCATTCAACAACTAGATGCCACCTACACTCTGTCCAAAGCAATAGCCAGGACAGTGCTGCCTCCGTGACATGGAAATCCTGTAAGTACTAGGACCTCTGTCCTGCTTGAGGACACACTTAGCCTCCAACTGGACACCAGGGCTCAGACGGGGTTCTGATGTTCAGCCCGGGGACACAGAGAGAGCAAGGCCACCCTCATGCTCTGAGGGGGCAGTGACCAAGCCTCTGAGCCCAGTCCCACTCAGGCAGGGAGGGGGCAGGGCCGGAGGGGACTGGCACGTACTCAGCAGCAGCTGTACACCCTTCTGGAGCAGGATCTCCTTCACTTCCTGCCGGACACAGGGCAGGAGCTCCTTGTCAGCTAGGGCCACCTTGGAGTGAATAAGAGCGACCTGGGGACAAACCACCACACGAGAGAGAAGGAGTCACTGACTCTTTCCTTCAGGAGTCACTTCTTTCCTTCAGTCTTCTGCTCGAAAGCAGCAGCTGAAAAACACGTCAGTCTGTCTCCCCCACCTCCTCCCCTGCCCCGAGCTTACAGGTTCGGGGACAGAGGTGCAAGTGAACAACTGCCCACACTGGAACCAGCTACGGGCAAGCGGGGCTGGGCCCACGTCTCCCGGTCTAGGACTCTCTCAGGATGTGCCCGTGCTCCACAGTCCACACTGAGCACCACATGGAGAATCATTTTCAGGCATCGTGGGCACTTATGATTATAGCCTTTATGTAAACACTGACATTCCAATTGTAAGGCAGGCTGACGTTCGCATCAAAGCTGGCTCCAACGTTGGCACTCCCAGGCATGCCTGCTCACTGTCTGGGGTGGCGCCGGGCAGTGGGGGCAGCCTGCAATGGTGTCCAACGCTGGGCCTTAGAGACCAGGCCGCCTGGGTTGAAATCCCATCTCGGATCCTGGGACAGGGCCTGACAACTCAGTAAGACGGGGCCACAGTCCCACTCGGAAGTTTTGTAATGATGAAACGAGAGGGTGTGTATGGCACGTGACTCAGCACAGTGGCTGCTATTACTATTATTTGTCTGCTGACTATCAACATACGGAGTTACACTGAGTTACTTCCTACTTCAGACTGGCCTTTACCCCATAAATCAAAATTAATGAACTCTTATAATACATCAGTTACTCATAATAATTTCCAACAATTCGTCATAGAACAGCTGTGTAATTAAATTAGCCCACATTGATCTCACTTCTGGAAACCAACCTGCCTTTCCCCAGGGAGAAGAACCAGCCAGAGGCTCCTTGAGTTGCTCAGAGGAGGCCGTGAGGGGCTCCCCCGTGTGGCTGTCCAGGGCAAGGACTACAGTCTCTTCAAGACCAAAAGTCACTGCTGCCCAAGGCTTTGACCAAGCTAGTTGTCAGCAAAAAGCGGCAAAGTCTATGTTCAGATCACAAAGCTGGGACCCCGAAGGGGACACGGGAGGTACTCTTTTGTAAGTTGTCTCCCCTGAGCTTCATCCCCCTGGTAGGTCCAGAAGGCAGGAGTCCTCACTGAACTAGGACACACCCCAGAGCTCCAGAAAAATTCCCAGCAGAAAGGGGCTATAGGAGACCCTCAGAGCAGACAGCAGGAGGTGGAAACCACAGGCTCCCACTTTATATTAAGGGAGCTCCACCTCCAAGGCCATGTGCAAGGAAACTCCTGACTCCTTGTACAACACAGAAAGAGGCCGACCACGGAGAGCTCAAGGCCAAGGCCGCTCGCACACCTCTTTCTCGGGGTATTCCGTTTTGATCTCCGCCGCCATCTCCACTCCCGCAGAGCCTCCGCCCACCACCACGACAGACTTCGAGCGCTGGACCTGGAGCAGAGGCAAAGGTAAAAACACACACTCGCATTCACACCACCTCATGGGTTCGCACTGGGCGGGGGAGTGGGGGGCGGGGGAGGTCCTTGTCAAAAAAGAGTAAAGAACTCGTTCCAAACCTGGGCTCCAAATGTGCTTCCCTGGGCCTGGCTCCCGCTGGGCCCCCCCCCACCCCCCCCCCGCACACTCTCACCTGACTCTCACGGCAGCCGCACGAGGCCAGTATTGCCGCCCGCCCCCTACAGATGACCACGGCCCAGGTCTGTCTGAGCTCCAAGCCAGGCTCCTGACCTCTACACTAACATGATCTCCCCGCTTCTCGCTTCTCGGGAGCTTTGCAAGGAGGGAAGGACCTGGCTTACTCATGTAGCAGCGCTCACCTCAGACCCTTCTCTGGGCCTCGGCTCCTCACCAGCTCAGTGGGGACAGACCTGTCCCAGCCCCGCTTAGGTCAGGATGGCTGTGAGAGCTGGCTGAGGTCATGGGTCCCAGCCTGTGCTACAGATCACAAGGCCTGGGGCACCCAGGACCCCCAAGAGGGAGGAGCTGGGGACTCACCCATCTGTGTGTGAACAGGCCTGGGTGCTGAGACCCAGGCTTTGACAACAGATCCAAAGGTCTCCTCCCAGGAGTCTCTAACAACGCTCCATCTTTACAGCCACTGTCACACCCCTGGACACCTGCTAGGGCCTCCCTGCTGCGGCTCCAAGTGTCCCCACAGCTGTGTTGCTCTCTGGGGGGCCACCTTCCCCGCCCTCACTGCCCTGGCCCGGACGGGGCAGCTTGCCTGCTGCACCATGTCCTCATAGGCCTGAATGGCGTCCTGCTGGCTGGAAGCCCGGTTCAACTTGCCGGGGAAGGGCCCAGTGCTGCCAGTGGCCAGGATGAGATGTGAGAAGGGCAGCACCTGCGAGGGGCAAAGGAAAGCAACATGAGGGCGGGCCTGGGTTCTTCACCCAACGCCAGGCCCACGGGGCAAGGAGCATGGTGGTGGGGCCCCTGGGCATTCTGAGGCAGCCCTCCTCGAAGGGAGCAGAACCATCACATGGCTACGCCAAGGGGTGGCACTAGAACCCCATAATACCCAAGGAGGCAGCTCTCACCCCACGCTGGAGCCACCCAATATGGAAATAAGATGGGCAAGCGTCCCACAGTGGGCGGGTGGGTGGGGGATAGGTAGGCAAGCAACTGCTCGTGGGGAATAAGCAGGGTTCCAGCTTCCGATACAGAATTAATCTAGACTGTCCTAGTGTTTTATTTTATTTTTTAAAATATATTTTATTGATTATGCTATTACGGTTGTCCCATTTCCCCCCCTCCCCCTGTCTATTTTCTACCTACCGTCTATGCTACCTATTCTCTGTACCTTTTCCCCCCTTTCTCTTCCCACTCCCCTGTTGCTAACCCTCCACGTGATCTCCATTTCCATCATTCTGTTCCTGTTCTAGTTGTTTGCTTGGTTTGCTTTTGTTTTAGGTGTGGTTGCTAATAATTGTGAGTATGCTGTCTTTTTTTTGTTCATATTGTTCATGTTTTTTATCTTTTTTCTTAGATAATTCCCTTTAATATTTCATATAATAAGGGCTTGGTGATGATGAACTCCTTAAACTTGACCTTATCTGAGAAGCACTTTATCTGCCCTTCCATTCTAAATGAAAGCTTTGCTGGATAGAGTAATCTTGGTAAAAGGCAAAAGATTTATACGATCTGAAGAGATTACCAGAGTATGGATAGAGTAATCTTGGATGTAGGTCCTTGCTTTTCATGACTTGGAATACTTTCCAGCCCCTTCTTGCCTGTAAGGTCTCTTTTGAGAAACCAAGATGACAGTCTGATGGGAACTCCTTTGTAGGTGACTGTCCCCTTATCTCTTGCTGCTTCTAGGATTCTCTCTTTCATTTTAATCTTGGCTAATGTAATTATTATGTGCTTTGGTGTGTTCCTCCTTGGGTCAACTTCTTTGGCACTCTCTGAGCTTGGGTCAACTTCTGAGCTTTGGGACTCTCTGAGCTTCCTGGACTTCCTGGAAGTCTATTGCCTTTGCCAGACTGGGGAAGTTCTCCTTTGTTATTTGTTCAAATAATTTTTCCACTTGTGGCTGTTCCTCTTCCTTCTGGTACCCCTATAATTTGGATGTTGGAGCATTTAATGTCCTGGAGGTTCCTAAGCCTCTCCTCATTTTTTTGAATTCTTGTTTATTCATTCTTTTCTGACTGGATGTTTCTTTCTTCTTTCTGGTCCACTCCATCTATTTGAGTCCCAGTACATTTGGTTCCCTGTACATTTTCCTTTATTTCACTTAGTGTAGTCTTCATCTTACCTAATTTGCAACCAAATTCAACAAATTCTGTGAGCATCCTGATCACCAGTGTTTTGAACTATGCATCTGATAGGTTGGCTATCTCTGTTGCTTAGTTGTATTTCTTTTGGAACTTTGATCTGTTCTTCCATTTGGGCTTTTTTTTTTTTTTTGGCTTGACGATCCTATTACACAGTGAGGGGCGGGACCTTAGGTCTTCACCAGGGTGGGTCAACCCACGTCGCTGGGTTGTGACGCTGTATGTGGGAGTGGGGTCTGAGAGGGAACAATGGTGTCGCTCCTCTGTCTGCCAGATTTCAGTCCCTTCCACCACTACTCACAAAGTGGGCCCTTCTGGTGCTGATTCTTGGGTGGGTGCGCTTGTGTACGTTCTAGGACCCCATGGGTCTCTCCAACAAACTCTCCTGTGAGGCTGGGAGTCTCTTACAGCACCTCAACCCCCAGAGGTGTTTTCAATCTGTGTTTTAAGGCTTTATTTCCCTGCAGTGGAGCCCTGGGTTGCGTGGTCTGTCTCACTCCCCAGTTTTGCCTGGTTTATCTGCATGCAAATGTGGGACTGCCAGGTTAGCCAGCCACCTTGCACGCCTCGCTGGGTCTGCCCATTGCCACCCCATGCCCGGGGTCTGCCACTGCCTGCATGCCCAGGGTCCGCCCACTGCCATCTTGCACGCCCGGGGTCCGCAAGGCACCGCTTTTTTTGCCATGACCCTTCTCTGCCCCTCCTACCAGTCTGGATGAATGTGTCTATTTTAACTCCTTGGTTGTCTGACTTCCATACAGTTCAATTTTCTGTCAGTTCTGGTTGTTTTTTGTTTCTAAATCTTTGTTGTCCTAATTTTGGTTATGCAAGGAGGCACAGTGTGTCTACCCATGCCTCCATCTTGGCCGGAAGTTCTAGACTGTCCTAGTGTTTTTAGAAGAAACTATGCCCTGTGCCCACAGAAACAGAAAAGGAAGGAAGAAGGGTGGAGGATCCTGTTTGGAGCCTAAATATACACGGTTGACAAACCAGTGCTGCTCTGAGTGGGGAGGGACAGGAGGTGGGTGTCCCACTCAGCCCCCATGGAGGCTGAGCTGCCGCCATGGACCCTTCCAGGGCTCTGAAAAGTCTGGCCAGAAACCACAAAACAAGGAGACTTGGTAGTCTTTCCAACCGAGAGTTTCCCCAACCTTAAAACTAACTGAAGGGGGATCGAATCCCACTACATCACATACTCACTGAGGACAGAAATTGTGTCCTCTTTTTCCAGTTCCCCCCCAGCTTTGAACAATGTGGAAGGCAAGGCTGGAGGGGACCCTCAGCAGGATGAGCCAGCTGGTGGCAGCTCACGGATGGGGTTCACATCACTGCAGGTATGCACCAGGTACTGTGTTCTGTACCAGGGCTGAGGAACGCGGAAAGGAGTGAAGAAAGCCCCGCCCCCACGACTTCCCAGCACAAGGACCTGGAGTGTGTGCCTACCCTTTGACTCCGCATTGGCTGCAGGGCCTAGGGCTGGGCTGGGACAGTCTTTCAGGGCGTGGGCTCTGAAGCGAAACTGCTGGAGCCCAAATCACAGCTGAGTGTCTTCCCAGCTGTGGGAGCTCAGGCCAGCCACTTACCCTCTCAGCGAAAGGGGCTGCACCACCACCCGCCCTGCCTCGTGGAGTCGCGTGCACATCCATCGAGAACACGCGAGGCTTCAGACAGTGCCCCACATGCAGCAAAGGCTCAAGCGTGTCTGCACCACACTCCTGCGGCCACTGCAGTCAGGCCTCTGCACGTGAGGAAGCTGCTTTGTGCCTGGCGCCGGGTCTCCTCCCGCCACCAGCCCATCCTCCGGGGGTCTCCTGAAGCCAGCTAAGGCACGGCTCAGCCCCTGCTCACCTGGCCATCCTCCAGCAGCACCGTCTGATTTGTTAGGTCGATCTCAACCACCAGGCCCTGCCGAAAGCTTTCCTTGTAGCTCACCGAGTAGGGGATAAACGTCTTTTTGGCAAACCCTGGGGGGTGGACACAAAGGAGGTCACAGTGTAAAACTGGGTGGCCCATGGGGGCCAGAATAACTCAGACCCTCTCCTGAGCTGCACACCAGCAGGGGTTCCTTTGGCCAAACAACTGGGCCAGTGGTATACCCAGGACACCCACCACCCCTAAGGTGCCAGACTGGGCCTCGAGCCCTCAGGGAAGCTCTTACTTCTGGGGCCTTGGTATGGTAGCTGCTTAAGATTCTCCAGAATTTGTCTGGTGGTAGAGTTTAGGCACCTGACCCTAAGTCGAGAAAACCAACCCAGGCCCGCAGAGTGTGAAGACTACTCCCAGCAGGAAAGCCCCGGAAAGAGCCCATTACCGCTCTCCACGGAGGCCCGGAGGGCTGCCACGTTGTGGTGGAAGGAGTCCTTGGTGTCCACCAGCGTGAAGGGGACATTCTGCGTCTGCAGCTGGCTGGCGGCTGCAATCCCGCCGAAGCCCCCGCCCACGATCACCACATGCACACCTTTCACGTCCGTGGACACCTGCGAGCCCATCTCGAACCCGCACTGCAGGGACAGAAGGAGAGACCGCAGCAGAGTTAGAGGGGGCACAAGGCTGGGAGGGCAGAGGTGAGCCCACAGCGAGAAAGGCCTCACATGCCAAGACTTGGCCCTTTTCATTTCATAATCATCTATCAAGATTTTAACTGTAAAATCTGGATGCCAAAAAAACACAGAAGTACCGTAACTCATCCCATTGCCAACCACCTAGTTCTAACCTCCAAGGCCTCCGCTGTTGCCAAGTCCATCCTATGGACCCTCCCAGTGAGATCCTGCGTGCCTGCACTCATGATTATTTCTGTGCACATTAAACCGTTCTGCACTTTTCTCCCACTCAGTATATTTGCTCACTCACCTGTATAACTTAAAGAGCTCCTGCTCCTTGAAGTGCCCTGTGCCATAGATCCATGGTCAGAAACAGACAGACAGACAGACTGGTCCCTGCCCTTGTCAAGCGCCCAGTGGGAAGCTGGCCAGGGGCACAGTAACAGAAACGGTGGGCACCGGTGTGGTGAACAGCAAGCACAGGCCACATCAAAGGAACGGAAACAATTCTTTAAGCCCCACCCTACACAAACACCAAGACCAGATTCTGCCCACTCACGAGTCACCAGCTTGAGCCCCAGGTCTAAGATCAACTGAGAGGTTACGACAATGCACCTGAAAAATAGGGTGCGGTGTGACCAAGGGCCTGGAAGTGGGGTGGGGAGGAGAGGCCTACAGGGGGCAGGCCATTCCCCTGAGCATTCCTGGGGGCCTGGAGGCACACGGGGACTGCTGGGTGACACCCCCCAGGAGGCACAGGGAAAGAAGAAACATCTGCTGCGAAAAGAAATGGTACTGGTAGCAACCTAAATGCCCATCAGTAAATGAGTGGATCAAAAAAACCATGGTACATTTACACAATGGAATTCTATGCAGCAGAAAGGAGCTCCTATCCTTTGCAACAGCATGGATGAAACTGGAGAGCATTATGCTAAATGAAATAAGCCAGGTGGTGAGGGACAAATACCGTATGATCTTACCTTCAACAAAACAAACAAGCAAGCAAAATATAACCAAAGACATTGAAATTAAGAACAAACTGACAGTAACCAGAGGGGAGAGGGGAGGGAATAATGGGGGGAAAGGGTGAAGGGGGTTTATAGGAACAATTATAAAGGACACATGGACAAAAACAAGGGGGTGGAAACAGGGGAGGGAGGTGGGGAGGGCTGGGGTGGTAGGTAGGGGAGGGGGGAAAAGGCAGAAGACTGTACTTGAACAACAATAAAATTCGAAAGTATTTAATGAAAAAAAAAGGAACGATGCTGGTTAAAGACTGAGAAGGAATGCCTGCTGGTAAGAAAGACTTCAGGAGAATGCTGATCACACAGGCCTGGGGGAGGGGGAGCAAGTCCTGCTTGACGCCAGGGACAGGCCAGCTGCCACTGCCATTAAGTGTCTGCAGAGCCCACAGGACCAGGCCTGCTGGCCAAGCGTGCCTCAGGCTCGGGTTCACACAGGGACTGGTGCAGCCTGGCCACTTCCCAGCAAACCTGATTCAGTTCCTGAGAGGTTAAAATTCAAACCCTTCTGGCCTGGAGCTGCAGGACATCTGAGGCAGAGGACAGCACTGGGCTGAGTCACTAGATGCTGGACTGCTGAGCACAGAGGAAAAAGGAGGAGGCAGCAAAGCTTTCCTGGACTCCCCAGCGGCGAGCCTGAGAGGCTATCTGCCAGGCGTGCCCTCCAAAGGGCCTGGGTCACCCAGTGCATCCCAGAGTCTGTCCCTTTTGAGGGCTGAGGGGCTGGGGCTGCAGTCAGAGGCCTTGTCCAGCCCATTTTAACCTCTGAGAAGGACACTCATGGCCAGGGCCTCAGGGCTCCACGGTGGGAGCAGCCAGCTGAGCAGCAGTCTCGCCGCAGCTGAGGTCCTGTGAGCAGTGAGGGTTTGCTGGGAGATGCTGCCTAGAGGCGACAGGCCACCCAACCTCCTTCTTGCCTGTGCTGGGCTCTAAGGAGAGGCAGAAATAAACCAGGTGACCTAGGGGAGAAACTACAGGAAGAAGCAAAGCTCACACTGCACAGAAGACAAGAGAAGCCCAACAGCTGTGGTGGGCTTCAGGGAGGGGAGGCTCACAGTGGGCATGGCAGGGGATGGCAAGGAAGGAGGGAGTGGAGTCGGGCCAACCTTGAAGGTCAGACAGCAAGCTGCCCAGGGGCTTGATGCGGAAGCACGTTCCAGCCCACCTGGGGCCCTCCTGGCAGCACCGGGAGCTGCTGGAAGACCACCACTCTGTCCTGCACCGTCTGCATGGCCTGGGGCACAAGCCCTCCCCTCTCTGGGTCTCCATTTACCCCTTGTAATGGGAGGGGACACCCTAAGGTGTCCCTGGACACATAGGTTTCCAAGACACGGTGGCCCCAAGGTGGTCCCCACAGTTATGGGGGTGGCTTATGGTTGGACCTCCAGGTACCGTTCTTGGTGTTCCAGTGCCTACCGCCTAACTCTCCCCTGGGGGAGGGAGAAGCTGGTGAGGGAGGCAGAGCAGGCTGAAGGGGGTTTACCTTTGTTCCTCACTGACTAAATGGTCCCCAATTCATCTGGGCACGTGCATTCTACCCATTTCCAGATGAGGACACAGCCCTCAGCAGGGCTGGGGCCACGACAAGTCCCCAGCAGGCAGTACCGCCTTCGCCACCCCAGGCCCTCAGAAAGGTTGTCCAGAGGCGACCCCCTGAGTGGTCCGCAGGCTGAGTCTCCAACTGGGCCAGAAGGAGAATGCCTCCTGGGAGCTAAAACCCAAGAGGCCCTGGGCCCCAGCCAGAGGTCAGGGGTCAAAGCCTGTAGCTGAGCAGAGCCTGGGAGTGTGGCAGACCATGGGGCAGCTGTGTGAGGGGTACCTTCACCTGCCCCCTTCGGCACAGCTCCCTCTGGGCCAACCTGCACTTGGGTCTAGCAACCAGCGAGGTCAGGGAAACTCCTGAGGAGCTCTGCTTCCAAGCTGCTGGGCACAGGCCCAAGAGAGGGCATCTACTATGGGTCGGATCACACTGGCCCACCCAGGGAAGCTCAACAACTGCCACTGGACCTTAGAAAATAGCTGGGCCAGAGACCTTCTCCACAGAAGGAACAGCTTGGACCACGAAGTCCAGGGGCAGAAAAGAATGAGCTCAAGGGACAAGGTGGGTTTTACCAGAAGGGCAGGTGACAGGGGCCAGCACACACAGGGTGCCTGTCACACCAAGGCAGTGTTCTGACCCACATGCTCTCCAGTTCTAACCAGCAGGTCTGCCCTGGGCCCCTCACAGGGCCCCTTTCCTGGGGAAGAAAGAAGCCCAGTAGCCCTAGCCGGAGCCTGAGAGGCAGTGAATGGGCCCAGGATCAACTGGCTTCCCCAAAGAGCAAACCCTGGCCTACCCAACCACGCGCGCCCTCAGTGAAGGCTAACTGCCGCTCTGGAGTTGCGGGGGTGGATCTGGGGCCTGAGGGCGCACCCGGCCCAGAGGGACTGGTGAGGAGAGGGGAGGTCCATTCGTTTATCCTCCAGGCTGCCTGAGGCCTCTCCTAGAACCGGCTCTTCTCTCCTCTACTGACCTCTGACCCTCTGACACTCCCACTTGGGGACCTAGGGCTGGCGGCTCCCCAGCCTATTCCCGCCTCCTCCTCAGCAGCCTCCCTTACACAACACTCTCTTTTTCTTTTAATCCTCACCAGAGGACGTTTTACTGATTTTAGAGAGAGGAAGAGAAAGAGAGAGAGAAACATCGACCAGCTGCCTCCCATACACACTTCGACCAGGGATCGAATCCGTAGCCTAGGTGTGTGCCGTGACTGGGAATCAAACCCACAACCTTTTTGGTGCACAGGACAACACTCCAACCAAGTGAGCCATCTGGCGTAGGCTAGAGTAGGTGATTTTTTCATGGGCGTGAAAAGTGTGTCCATGATTTGCCCACACCCACAGAATGTACAAAACCAAGAGTGAATTTAATGCACATTATGGTTCGGTGAGTGTGTGGATGCACGTTCACTGGCTGTAACAACGCACCACTGCGGGGGACGCTGACGACGGAGGTGGCTGTGCACGTCTGAGCTCGGGGGCACGTGAAGGATCTCCACCTTGCCCTCCGTTTTGCTCTGGACGTAAAACTACAACAACAAAGTCCTTAAGAAAAGAAAGTTTGTCCGTGAAAAAATCAGAGACTAGGACAGCATGGAGAGCCAAACCCTCTTCCAGGCAATCAGACAAGTGTGCCCAGAAGCTATGCGTACACACACCTGTAATGATCACAACAGCCTGCAGGCATTGCGCTTTCACCCGCGTCTTTGCATGGGACAGGTGTGAGTTCTCCTCCCCATCTGGAAAGTCAGTAACTTGCCCAAGTTCAGTCCTCAGAGTCTGAGAGACCCACGTCCTCAACTGAAATGTGGTCCCAGATTTGGTCTCATAGTGGTCCCAGATAATGTTTTTACTTTGTTCTTTGGGCTTTTAAAAAATTGTTTGAATATTTTTAAACAAGTGTGCCATTTTTACAAAAATAATAAAGCTGTAGCAGGGCAGGCCTGCTACCATCTAATTTTTTAATTGAAATGTTATTCATATAAAATTCACTATTTTAAAATGTACAACTCAGTGGCTCCTAGTACACTCATAAAGTTGTGCAACCATCACCGTGACTTAACACCAGAACATTTTCATCATCCTGAAGGAAACAAAAACACAAACACACCCATTAGCCGTCCAACCCCATCCCTCCTCCCTACAGCCCCTGGCTAACGGCTCATCTCTCTGTGGCTGCAGATGCGCCCATTCCACACCTCTCCCGCCTTCCTGCCCGGTTTCTTTCCCTGGGCATAATGTTTTCAAAATTCATTCCAGCTTTCCCATGTGTCGCTATTTCCTCCCTTTTTATGACTGAGTAACACTCCATTGGGCGGCTAGGCCACATTGTGTTTAGCCATCCATCAGCTGATGGACATTTGGATTGTTTTCATCTTTTGGCTATTGTGAATAATGCTGCTATGAACGTCTGTGCACAAGTTTTTCTGTAAACACGTTTTTAATTCTCTTAAGCACATACCCAGGAGTGGAACTGCTCAGTCCTATGGTAACTCTGGGTTTAACTTTTTGAGAAACTGCCAAACATATCACTGACTTTGAACTGAACATTAGCCAAGAGAGAAAGCACCTAGGACCTGAACTAATCTGCCCAGGTTTAGAAAGGTTAGCATAAAAGAAGGTCCGACAGAACAAATCCTAACTGTCCAGCACGCCCAAGGAAATTTACCTCTGGCCCTCCTCCCCACAACACACACACACAGATCTGGTTTGCACTGAAATTTCCTTAGTAAATCCTGTTTTCTTTACCACAGACACCCAGCCTGAACCCTGGGGGATTCTTCTGCAATAAAACAGACAGAGGCTTTTAGGAATCTACTGAAAAACAAGGAAGTTACATTTATGCCAAAGTTGTAGAGAGGTTATGCCTCAGAAGACATACAGCAGGAACCACGTGGACTCAGAGCAATGCAGACACAGTCCAGGATTGCTTCACCGAAACTATGAATACAAGGCGCAGCTTTCTGAGTCTTCGCTGATGATGCCCAGGGTGGATCTCTACAGCCCTGTCTCCAGAGTGGCCATCCTGGATGAGAGGGCCAGTAGAGTGTGACTCTGAGAACCACAAATGTCCCCTATTCACCTGGAGAGGGAGAGAGGCCCTCAGCATCTCTCACTGGACACCAGAGGACAGGTTGAGAGTGGGCAGTCCATGGCCAATTCCCCTGGGAATACATGGGGTAAATATAACCCAAAAAGACCAATTTCTGAAAGGGACTCAAAGTTTAACAAGGGGCTATCATTTCATGCCCTAGAAGAGGGCAGCTCTGGGCAGACAGGCTCACTCCAGTGTTACATGTGCTCCTTGTACAAAAACCCAGGCCACAAAACTCGTACCTCCTCCTGGGACCTGGTCACTTTGTGGTTCCCGTAACACCCCCATGGTCTGCTCACCTCCTGTGTCTGGCTCCTGCTTTCTTCTCTCACCACCACCCAAAGACCACACTGGCCTGGTGTACACCAGCCCTGGTCAGCTGCACCACTTAGCTCTGGGTAGGCCCAAACAAGGCCAGCCCAACTGAGTAGCAGTCTCCCCCCACAAGGGAGGCCCTCCAGATTTGGGGTACACAGTGATGCTGGGGCAAGTGTGGGTGGGGTCTGAGAGTGTGGGGCTTGCACACGTGCATTCTTGAGCACACACACAAACACTAAAACCCAAGCTGGCCTCCTTGACATTTGCATAGTTTACAAGTGACCATTGAACAGATTACACACCCTCCCCAAACTTGTTGGACCCTCTCTGCCATGCCTGGTGTCCTGTGAGATAATCAGCGCCCAACTGCCACTCCTCTCCCCACTCTCTCAGGACGTCCAGAGGTCGACACAGGGACCACTGTTGAAGGGGAAGATGCAGTATGATTAGTGGGCACTGCTGGAAGGAAAGCATCCTCCCATCACCCACTACAAGCAGCTCCTGGTGGATTTCAGGGGTCCTGGGCTCCCCCAGCCCTGTCAGAGTTAGTTCAGCACCTGCTGGCCTCTATCCCTGCAGAACCTGGGGCTTCGTGGAGAAAAGTGGACTTCCTAGTGCAACCCAGAGCCTGTGAGCTCGGAGTAACCTGGGTATTTCTCTTCTAGAGACAGAGGTTTCCTACTTCCCTGGGACATCAGCTTCAGCTGCCAACCAGCGGTGACCCCTGGGGCTGGGGAGGGGTGGGAGTGGGGGGGGTGTATGAGGGAGCCCATCTTACCTGGTAAGACTTAGCCATAACTTGGGGTAGTGGGCACGGGAAGAGTTTGCCGTAAACTCTCTGTGAGAGTTTACCCTCCCAGAGAGTAAAGTTCCCTTTCTGTTCCCTTTTGGGGGAACTGAGGTGGCACAGCCCCAAGGCCCAGGTCCTAGACCAGCGATTTTCAATTGGCGTGCTGCAAGGATTTTTACAACATGCAATATCTGACTATTTAGTCAGGGGCACTGACCTCTTTTCCCTTTGACTGTCAGATTTTAAAAAAATGACAACAGCCAACACAAAAATAGCCATCTGGTGTGAATGAATCAAACTTATACCTAGTTTCTGTCAGATAAGAAAACCTTTTTGTTGTCGTTCTGACGCAGGATTTTTAATAGTTTGTGTGCTTCTAGTTGAAAACGGTTGAAAATCGCTGTCCCAGACGACCGCCCCTTCCTCCCAGAGCCGCAACTCACGCGCACTGACCTCCTAGCGGGCCGTTGGGGTCCGGTTCCAAAGATCCCGAGAGCACGCCCGCGCGCCACCTCGCCCTCCGGCAGCCTCCCACCAGCATGTACCTCTGGCCGCCGGCCTGAGTTGCATCCATCCGGAAGCCAGTCCAGGCCACGTGACTCTGGGACCTTTGGACTCGCCCCAGGCCACACCCCGCTGGGGCTGGAGGGTGGGGGGAAGGGGTGGGAGAACGACTGGTGCTGGTGGTCCCCGCCTGCCCTCTGGTGGTGGGAAGGGCACCAACCGTGAAACAGACGAATCCTAAATCAGATGTTGCTGGGCCCGGCACAAGCCCCTTGGACTACTGTACAAAATTTGATCCGACTGTCTGCCAGCAGCTGCCAGGACTAAATAGGGCGGGCTCCCGGACACTGGCTTTGCCACCTCCAGTGGATTACCAACTGTTGCATCCACCAACCGTGAGAACAAATGTCGGAGACTTTCGGGTTTCAAAGATGTTACTTTATTGGCCAAGTTTAACCTGCACAGGGGTGAACTTTCAGAGTGTCCAGAGACACAGTGCCCGCGAGGGCTGCAAACGAGAATTGCTCACAGCGCTTACAGCTAAGTCCTTATATAGAGGCAGGCAAGCAAGCGTTGCACAGAAGCAGATGTGGCCGGTTAGCTATTGGCGTACAGAGCGCGGGAACAGGGTTGGATCGGACTCAACTGAAAGGAAAATTTTGAAACTAAACAGTTGGCAATCACCTTACAGGATGTTTGCTAGGGATGCAGGCTCCTTGGGGCTGAGACTATTTTTCCTGTTCCCAACACCAACCTCCTGCCTTTAGGCGTGTAAATAATAATCCCGCAAATCCAGTGGAGCGCCTCTGTACGCCTGGCCCTGTGCTAGGCGCTGGGAGATAAAATGGAAAACGAAATGGTCATGATTTCTGTCTTATGTCGGAGGAGGTGATAAGGAAAGACAACACAATATATTAAATGTGCATCATTCATTGAAATAAGAAAAATTGTGTGGGGAGCGGGGAGGTCAGGTGAAGGAAGCTGCCTCTCTGCAAGGAAGAGGAGATAGCCCCGGGCAGGGAGGAGGCGCTTGCGCTCTGGGTGTGCACTCAGAGGCAGGATAAATTGCTCAGGGCAGGGTCATGGCAGCGGCCAGCATGGGCAGGCCGATACAAGCCTGTCCTGCAGGCCCCAGTGAAGACTGCCGTCATCCGAGAGCAATGGGATTTGCCTGCAGGATTTTAAGCAAAGGAGTGGCATACTCGGTATATTCTGTGGTGAAAGGATGAGGGATCGAATGGGCAGCCTGAAACTGGGGAGTAGGAGGAGATGGGGGGAAAGGAGCTTGGACCTAGTAGGATATGTAAAGAAATGGGCTGGTGCAAGCTGCAGCCCGGCAGGAGGATCAAGCTCATTTGGTGACAGATAAGCCATCTTCCGTTTTATGTAAACATTAGCACCCACCCTAGCAGTTTTGAAAGATTCAATGAGCCCTGACCAGTGTGGCTCAGTTGGTCCAGTGTCGTTACCAGGAAACAAAGACCTGCCCTTTGATTCCCAGTCAGGGCACAGGGCTGGGGTGCAGGTTTGTCCCTGGTCAGGGCGTGAACTAGAGGTAACGGGTCAGTGTTTCTCACGCCAATGTTTCCCTCCCATTCCTTCTCCCTCTCTTCCTCTCTCTCTCAAGATAAATAAAATGTTTCTTTAAAAATTTTAAAAAGAAAAAAGATTCAGTGAGATCATCCATGAGAAGCATTTCAGTGGTGGTGCCTGGCACACAGCAGCAGCAAAAACACAGCAGCCGGCTCGCCTGAAGACACGTTTATTTATTTCTATAGAGACAGAGAGACACCGACACATCAATGTGAGAGAGAAAAATCAGTTGGGGATTGAACCCCACGACCTAGGTATGTGCCCTGACAGGGAACCCACCCCGAATCCTTCCAGTGTACGGGACAATGCTCCAAGCGACCCAGCCACTGGGCTCCTTTGAGTATTGCCCTTCGCCCGTCCTGGGTGTGTACTCTAGAAGTGGCCCTTCCTGTACCTCTTCCAAAAGCTGTGGTGGAAGACCATGTGCCCAGTGCCACTGGTGTAGGGAGCATTGGGACCAGCTCCACCTAGAAGCTGGTGCCCATCTCAGCTGGGAGAGGGGGCGGTGCGCTCCCGTCAGCCCCACAGTCTCATCATTAGCCTGTGAAGCCCAGGATGCAGCTTCCCCTTCTCTGAGATCCTTGCCTCTCCTGTCCCAGCTGGCGCTCTGCCCCGTGAATGGAGGCTGAAGGAGGGAGTACTGAGAGGTGTGGGAGTCTCCACATCCTTCTCTCAGCCCCGGGGGACCCCAAAGAGCAATGGTGCCACAGTGTAGGTGCAGAGCTCCTGGGCCCTACCCATCCAAAACCGCTCACAGGGGTCCATCAGAGCACTGTGGGTTGGGTTCGATGCTTCAGTGCAACCAGCCTTGTTTGTCCTGGACTTAACAAAGTTCCAAATAGCTTCTGTCTCCTTTTATTCCTCCTGAAACCCCCACAGGAGAGTAGGGTAGGGATTAAACTCGGACACTGAGGAGAGCAACAATCACCCTTGACCGGCTGGGGCAGAGACCTCACTCCACTGGACTTTACGCCCCCAGCACCGGGCACTGACCCAGCACCCAGTTCCCTAGGTGGTCACTGATGTTTGCTCACCGTAAACTTCACTATTACAAAGTGTACAATTCAGTGATACGAAGGTTGAACAACCTTCACCATTATCTAGTTCCAGGACCTCACTCCCCACTCCTCTCTCTGCCCAGCCCCTCAACAACCAGAATGATGTATGCAATTGATTTCTGATGAATCAATCCTACCAGAAGTCTAAAAAAACAATTGCTAATATTTATTGAAAACAAACTAAGTGCTTTGAGTAGCTTCTCAAATTTAATTTTCACACACATCCTGCAAGGTAAGTTTTATTAATCTCTATTTCACACATGAGCAAACTGAGGCTCATAAGCTAAGAATTTAGGCCAAGTCTTGCAGCCAGTACAGAGGAAGAGCTGGGCCTTGAGGTTAATGCTGGGAACCCCTCAGCCCGGCATGATTCCTAAGGGTGCCAGGGGTCACTGAGCAGGCAAGAGTCTCAACTGCGAGTCCAGAGAGCCTTGGAAATGTACTGGGCACATGCCCAGGCCCTGTGGGAGACAGAAGTAAACAGTGCTACAGCCTGTCCTGGGGCTTGGGAAGGTCAAGGAAGAATTCTTGGTAGCCATGGGCTTTGGCAGATGAACAGGATTCCAATGGGCAGAGTGCAAGGGCAGGGCTGTAAAAACATTACAGCCCAAACCTAAAGCAAGGAGGGAGCAGAGAGAGGTGTGCAGTGGCCCCACATCAGGCTTGGGCCCTGGCATATCAGAGCTGATGGCCCATCTCCAAAGACCTACCCCGAACCCCAAAAACCAGGGAAGATGTCTGTCATTCAACATCTTGGCAACAAGGCGACACCTCGATCGGAGACAGAAGGGGGTCTTGGGGTGCCCCCTTGAGCACCTTTGCCAAGGTAGTCTGCCCCGCATCTCTCTGCTCTTCCCACTCAACAGTGCCCACAGAGCAGGGACAGAACTTCAGGGCTCCTTGACTAACAAAGGACTTGTGTCCAAATTTCCAGGAGCCAGAGATAGTAGCAGGACCCGTTTGGCTTGAGAATATCCTGTGAGATCAAACCCCACTGAGAACATGGGACAGAAAAGGTATGTTTCTGTGCCTGGTGTTTGTTTATTACCAATTGGACTCCAAAACCAAAAAGAAAACAAAAAAAGAGTATGATACATACAAGAGTTCCTCTCATAGGTCCCATTTATTCCCAAACCCCAACCAGCCCGAGCCTTGCCAAGACTCCTGAGACCCATTATACGGGCTGGGAAAAGTAAGGCACTATGTCAGAGTGTCCTGCAGGTCAGTGACAGCTGACATATGAAGACCCGGGAGTCCTGACTTCCGAGGACACTGCCTTCCCATAGGTCAGGAAGAACAGGGAGCTAGCTCCCTTTCCTTTGTCTCTGGTCTTCAGAGCAGGGTCTCTCTGCCAAGGTTTTCTGAGGGGGTGCCAGGGCTGTGCCAGCCACTGACTCAGGTAGAGTGAGAGGAGCCAAGGCCCCAGGGAAGCAATGGCTCGGGCGGCGAGTGTCCATGGGGAGACAGGGAAGGGACTCAAAACCAGGGCTGGGCCCACCTTCCCACCAGCATGTCTGTCGTCAGGACCAGGACTGCTGTGCCAGGCTCCGAAGCCGGGCAGTAACAGAGCTGAGCCTAGTGCCAGGGGGCAGAGAGAGGTGGGGGCTGAAAAAAGCACCCCGAAGTGGGATACCGGCCTGGAGACCCACAGGGCTGGAATGTGATCCAAGGCCAAACAAGGCAGGTGGTGACGGGGGTCTACCCAGCTGGGGTGTGCTGAGCCAGGATCCTGAGGCTGCCATCACCTTGGCACTTCCCAGACAGACTCAGAGCTTGCTCCGAGGGATCTCTGCCAGGGGCCGCTGCAGTCTCCATATCACCCTCACGGGCTCGGCGACGCAGTCCAGCTCTTGGAGGCTGCCCAGGTCGCCTGTCTGACTGTAGCGCTGCAGGGCTGGCTGGAGCACTGTGATGGGGATGCTGAAGTTCAGGTGCGGGTAGGTGGCCCCCGTGTTATTGTCCCGGGTGTTGCTGGCAACGATGCCTGTTGAGGAGTCAGAGAGGAAAGGGGGCTGTGAGCCAGGACACAGACGGATGGGAAGGGAGGCCCATCTCCATCATGGAGGCTCTAGGCCTACTGAGGGCTTGAAGGCCCCTTATAGTGACAGATGCCAGGCTTTCTTTTGTGGACACGAGCTCTCCAAACCCTGGTCCCCCTTCCTGCCTTAAAATTCTCAACACTATCAGTATCTAACACACTATGTTTCGCTTATCTTTTTGTCTTTTTGTCTCTAACTAGTGTCAGGTCCACAAAGGCAGGGCTTCCATGTTTTGTTCACACAGCCTCCCCACACCCACAACAGTGCCCAGCACAGAGGAGGCCTCAAAAATACTTGCTGAGTGGACGCAGAATCACACCCACACATTGTTTGTCCTGCTTAGTGTGCCTGTGTGTGTGCACATGTATGCATTCATTTTTCAGACAATTTTAGACGTACAGAAGCCTGGCCAAAGAGTAGAGTTCCTACAGATCCTTTACCCAGCTTTCCCTTCTGTTAACATCTTATGTCACCACACAACATTGATCAAAACCGACAAATTAACCAATGCTATTAACCAAAGCACAGAACTCACTTGGATTTCTCCAGTGTTTCCGCTAATGCTCTTTTTCTGTTCTAGGAGGTAATCCAGTACCCACAGGCCATTTAATTGTTGCGTCTCCTAAGTCTCCAATCTGGGCCAGTTCCGCAGTCTTTCTTTATCTTTTGTGGCCCTGACACTGTGAAGAGTAGTTATTTTGGTTATCTCCCAGGTTGCCCCACTGTAACATACTATTTCCCCCCGTGTAAATCACCCAATATTTTAGAGTTAGGCAAATATCCTGTTTCTATCTAAACTCTTGCCCATGGACTTTAGCATCCATTGGTGGATTCTGTCTGCAGCAATTCCTGCTGTGGTAACCCAATAGTAATTTTCTGTTCCCCTCGCTTCTGCATTTATTAATTAGGTATCTTCTGTAAGAAAGAGAGGTTGCTTGTCTCCACTTTAAAATGTGTTTGGTTATTTACTTATAGCAGTGTGGACGTGCGGACATTCATTCTTCTCTTTGGGTTATAATCCAGTCCTATTGCTATTTGTTTTGTTGCTCAAGTCATTGCATGGGAGCTCCTTCAAGTTGGCTCTTGGTTCTTTCAGCGTTCAACAGACCCAGTCATTTCATTGTTGTACTTCCTTGTCGGGAGCCGACCAGCAGCCGTCCCTTGACACAGTCGGGACGGATGAGATGCATCTGCACAGCACAGGCAGCTGTGGCTGGGTGTCCTGTCTATCTCTCCTTAGATGTTTGTTTTTGAAATTAGTAGGTGGTGGGATTTTTAGACATCTGAATTTCAAGGTCAATGTTCTGCATAATTCCAATGAAGTTGTACAAAATAATTTCTTGGCCAGAGAACAAATTCCCCCCTTATGGGGTAGCCCCTGAATGTCTAAAAGTTGATGGAGTAACAGCTCCTCCTCTACCTTGGACAGGAATAGAATTAGACAGATAAGAAAAGCAGGACATCAAAAGCTCTATTCATACAGCTAGCTCTAATTGTCCAATTAGTGACTCTCCTGGTCAAAATAACCTTGTTTAACATAACTTCATGCCACACACCTGCTCCTTTAATGTTATGTATCAATCTCTATAAAAATAAAGCTTAAATCAAACTCTGTGAGTTCGGTCAGTCCCACAGAGGCTGGCTGTCCTCCGGCATCCAACCGGGTATCTGTCGGGTATTCATTGCCTGCACCGTCCATCCTTCGGGGACCCTGAGACCTGCCGAGGCTGGACCCTGGCACTCCCTTCCTTCCAGCACAAGGTACTCCAGCTCAGCTCGGACTTTCTGTGTCCTTGTCCTGGTATCAACCAGTCCCCAGTTCCTTTTATTCAAGAATGGTTCTTAGAAACCAAGATTTGGGTTCTTGGTGTGCTCATTGCAACTGAGTTGTCACAGCAGACGGAGCTGGGATATATATATATATATATATATATATATATATATATATATATATATATATATATATTAACTTGTACATATACACACATATACATTCATTTCTGTATGCACTTATCTGTATATATTTTTCAAAGTCATGGTTGGTTGACTTTATTTGTATACTACGGTTGAAGAAATAAGTAAATCAATTGTAAATTCAAATAAGTAAAGCCAGCAAGAGCAAGATCTGTTGCAGTGGGAGAGAGCAATCAGAAATGAAAGGAGGGGAAACACACATGAGCCCCCCGTGTGCTGGGCTACCATTGGGCAGTGCAGGTATCCATACAGATTCACATTCACTGTTGTTTTTGTTCACATAGACCTTCCTTTATAAAAAAAAACAACCTGAATGCGTTACAAACATTTAAAAATTGATTTAACCACCATATATATATATATATATATATATTTTTTTTTTAAAGAAGATGAAGACGAGGGTTAAAGCTTCCCATGAAAAACTGGAGATCAGCCAGTGTTAGCTCACAGTCCTTCATAAGGTGGCAGCAATGGGTTGGAACTGAGCGACGCTCACCCCAGTCCACCTCGACCCTCCACTCCATACTGTCTTCACTCACTCCTCTGTTCCCTTTCCTTGCCCAGCCTCTGTAAGCTTTGGAGTTTGTGACCCTTGGACTAATCCAGCTCCCGAGTTTCACAGATTGAATGAGGTGAAATGATTTACCTAAGACCGCACTGTGGCTTAGTGGCAGAGGAGGAACCAGAACCCGGCTCTCTTCCCTCACAGCTCAGCATCCATCACCTTTCACCCTCAGAAGTAGACTAGCCTGAGAACCTTGGCTAACTGCTTCCTGGGCATAAAGACACCATCTTCCCATACAGGGGTGGACACCAGGCACTTGCTAGACAGGACTGAGGGTCTGGCAAGAGGAAGCCTGGGACAGGGCCAAGGAGCTGCTTACCCAGGAGGTCCCCTGAGGAGGTAGAGAAGACAGGTCCCCCACTGGAGCCACCATGCACAGCACATGTGGTCTGCAGCATCACTGGTGTGTCATCCACCTGCACCACAGCTGACAGGATGCCTGAGGTCACCGAGGGCCCGCAAGCCTGGCCAAAAACGCCAAAGCCCACCACGCTGACCGCCTCACCTGCCAGAGAAGGAAAGAGGACAAAACTGCAAAGCCTCCTCCTCTGTCTGGCAGGACTCATCCTCCCCAACGCCATCCCTGCCCTCTCTGAAGTCTCCAACACTCCGCTCTTTGAGGTTCTGCTCAGATACTCCTGCCTTCAGAAAGCCCTCCCTAAGTCCCCACAGGAAGAGGCAGGGAAAGCCTCCCCTCAGTCCCCACTGAGCTCCCAGCACTGCGTCTGCTCAACTGCTGCTCAGCACCAGGCTCTTCCCCAGCCCTCTGTCCCCTGCTAACTGCGGAGTCACCTTTTGGTGTTCCTAGAACCTAGCTAGGTGCTCAAGAAATGTTTTTAGAATTAACATCCATCTCCTGCGATTAAGAAGTCTCTTGGCGAAAAAAATGGTGTTGATGATTACAAAACCTTCCTTTACCAAGGGTTTGAATGCACAGGGCATAGGGCTGAGTGCTTTCCAGACAACATCCCAGCCATGCCTCACAATGCCCAGGAGTAGGACCCGATCCCCAGTTCCAGATGTGGAACCTGAGACAGAGTGCATCAAGTTCCCTGTGTGAGGACACAGGACTAGTAAGTGGCAGAGGAGACACCAGCTCAGAGAGCATGTGCTCTTTGTAGTTAATGTCACACTGCGTGCACAAAGGGAGACCTCTGGCGCTTCTGTGGCAGCATCACAAACCTGTTATTCAAATCACGCCACTGAGGCCTTGAAAGAGCAACAACCAGCCTGCAGTGTTAGAAGGAGCCCTCAAGGCTCGGCACCTCCCTGCTACACTGCTGCAGGAAAGGGATGCGCCTTACCTACAGCTGGGGATTCCACCTGTCTCTCGGCACCGTGGGCATGTGGGGCGCAAGAAGGGAAGCCTCCAAGCATATCTCTGGCCAAAGCACTGTAACCAGGATGATTTCCTGCCAGCTTGATGCCACCCTGACTTACTAGTCCAGCAGGAGTGGGAGGGGAGTTGGCCTGGGGAACTGGTTCCCTGATGTACAGGGTTAGAGTGTCCAACACTGACTTTCCTTCCAAAGGTCCACCCTGCATCAGAGGGCCCCTGTCCTTTACCTTCGTGGAAGTGCTCAGTGGGCACAGGCATGTAGACACCCTCTAGTTCTTTCTCCAGGCTCACCAGTGCTATGTCATATGGAGATGTCTCCTGAGTGGCAAACACCACATGTCCCCAGATCTTGGCGCTCCTGGGAGCAAGAGAAATAAAATGACAGGCTAGATTTCTAGCTCTTTAGTACTGGGAGGAAGCAAGGGAATGAGTGACAGTAAAAGTCACAAGCTCGGGAGTCAAAAGATCTGATTTCAGGCCTGAAACCTACCAGGCCAACACTCCGGGCAGGTCATTTAACTGTTCTGCAGCCTTTCCAAATGTGATTTACCAACTGCAAAGTTTCATGCACGTCACCAGGACCATAAAGATCTGACACCTAGTGAGCACTGTGGGCCAGGCCCTGTGATAACGCTCTATGAACATCATTCATTCGGTCCTCACAGCTTCCTTATGAACTAGGCAGTGACATTATCTCCACTTTAGACCGTGTAATTGAGACTCAGAGAGGTGAAATAACTTGCCCAAGATCACATAATAAGTGGTAGGAGCCAGAGCAAACGTGTCCAGCATTTTCCTTCACTGCTTCATTGGATTTGGATAGTCCTGTCAATTGGTGGATCAGGCATGATGATTTCACCCCTCTGGGTCCTCGTTCACATAAATGCTAGCCCTTCTACAGCACTTACTATGTGCAGGCTCTGTTTCAAGACTTCACATGTCAACTCAAGGTGAGGCAACTTAGACAGATTAAGTGACTTGCCCCAGGTCACAGAGGGGCTCCCTGTTGCACACTCTGCCCGGGTAGCTTCCCGCAGACCTGCTGGTTTTCTTAGGGCCAAGAGTGGGGTGGGGGGGTGAGGTATCTGGGACCACACAGACAAGGAAATTCTCATCAGTCATGGTTGTCCTGTTAGTTGCCAGTTGCTACCTCTAGGGCAAAACCAGGCTAGGTTAACTTCGGACATTTAGCAAAAGAGTTTTGAAAGGCCTTGGCTGCCAGGCTGCACTGAGCCAGGTACAAGAGATTGTCAGGCATTAACACCAAGGTGGTATCTGCTGTTTGGTTTTGGCCTCAGTGAAGCACCTGAAACTACAGAGGAAATATAAAGAATATGTACTAGAAAATCAACTAGTAAGCCAAGGCGGCTGTTCCCATTATCAGAGCAAGTGGAAGGAGGGCAAGAGTCCCCTTCCCTGCACAGAGGGAACAAATGACTGCCTAACAGTCCCAACCTGGCTATCCACCAGGATCACCCAGATTGTTCAAAATCTGCCTGGGCCCCTCTCCCGCAGTCTAATGATTTGGAACCCCACACCTATACTTTGGATACAGATGGGAAACACTGGTTAAGATCTACAAGATAAATAAGATGAACAGGCTCAACTCATCATTCCCGGAGAACAGCATCCTGGGCCCCTGGAACTTCACTACCACTATCAAGGGAATGGAGGGGTGAGGTTAGGAAGTCCCCATTCAAAGGACCTAGTGATGGGTGTGTGCAGGGGTATGAGACTGAGAGGCTGCACAGAAGGAAGTCAGACTGGGAGAGGGATGTCAAAGATGCCCAGACAAGGATGCAGGTGTGCCTCATAATTCCCAAGTCCAGAGTTACTTGGCACCTTGCCCAAGCCCCATTCAGTCCCTGCCAAGAGGCCCAGAATCCCCAACACTGGAGTACTGGGTACCAAGCATGAGGGGAGGATTTCAAATCATCAGCCTGATGATAAAAGGCCTCCTATAATCCTGAGGATTAAGACAGGAGATATAAAATCCAGACCTCCGATTTAGTGAGGGGTTCGAGTGGGAGCATGCTTGAGGGTCTTACTTGGGGATGGTGGGGCACACCAGGACTCTGGCCATCTTGCGGGGTGCCACATGCCGGCAGGTCACCACGAGGCGGGGCGCCACGACCACTCCGGAGCCCCAGACGGTGCCACACTCCACCAACACGGCTGCGGTTGCCCATGGGGGTCCGGGGTCTGGGAGTGGCAGGGCCCACGGGGCGCCCAACTCGGGGGGCAGGAGAGCGGCCAGGGAAGCCATGCTGGGGCGCAAGGAACGGAGCGTGTCACGGGCGGCGCGGAGGAGAGGTGCAGCAGCGCAGAGCAGTGTGAGGCCCACCCACTCGTGGGCCTTCCAGCAGAGGGGCGCCGCCACCAGCGCCACCAGTGCCCCCGCAGGTCGCACCGCGAACACGCCACCACCCTCTGTGCCAGGCAGGCAGCGTGCATCAGTGAGAAGTAGCGGGCCCGCGGTGTTGCTGAGCACGCCGCGACTCAGGGTATTGAGAAAGATGTCCGGGCAGAAGGACCCAAACGGGGAGCCACAGGCCAGCAGCGGAGTGCCCTTGGACAGGGCCTTGAGAGGCACCACGGCCACTGCTGGCCCACGCATGTCCGCCTCCTCCTCCAGGCCATGCCTCACACGCAGCAGCGCGAACCAGCCCAGTGCTCTCAGCTGATCCTCCTCCTCATCCTCTGACACTTCCTCTTCCCTTGGTGCGCTTGAGAAGCGCCACTGCACGGCTGCCTCGCTTCCGCTCCCGAACAGGCGCGCGAAGTGGGCCCGGAAGTCCGGGCAGCTCAGCAGCAGCAGCAGCTCCGCAGGGTGCGGGGGCTCCAGGGGCCGGCCGCGATGTCGGGCCGGGGGACTGGGTTCCAGGCCCGCGCACTGGGGCATGCATAAATCAAGGCAGCCCCGCTCCACGCGGCCTGCGGGACTCGTGGCCGTTGGGCCCCACTGCACGTGCAGGCGCAGGTCATCCCCACAACTGTCGCCAGGCAGGAAGGTGGCACCGGCCTGAGTCAGCACCCCGCTGCCAGCCCGCAGAAAAGGGGTGAAGATGCCGCCATGGCAAAGCACTAGGCCCGGGCTTCGGCTCAGGATCACCCCACTGCAGCTCCATGAGCCAGCCTCGGGCTGCCCGGCCCGAGAGGCACTCACCACACAGCCCGCCCGCTCGCCTACCCTCATGGCAGGCTCCCATTGTCGCCTCATGCCTCCGGGACGTATGCCCAGGCTTCCAGAATTACGGAACGAGCGAGAAACCAGACGGCCACCTGTGAACCCCACACAGCACCACCCCGAGCTGGCAGCGAGAGACGCAATCACTGACTCCAGTCGTCCTCGTCTGGCCGATTGGCTAAACCCAACTAGCATGATTGGCTGGACATGAGGCCAAGCCCTGATTGGATGCTGAGGCTAAGCCCCCCCCTCCCTTCCCCGCCCCAGTAGGTTAACACCACTTGTGCCTTGTAGAGGACGCAGCAATCCCCTAGGATGAGCCCCAGGGGAGTAAGGGGCGTTCATCTTCACCAGAGATTGAGGGACGGGGCAGAGGGCGGATCCCTCCAAGCCTTGGTCTGAACCCACGGAGACGAATATATGTATATTCACATATATATATGCGATATATATATGCAATATATGCAATATATATATATATATATGCGCTAACGTGGCTAGACTTCCCCAGGCCATGACAGCAACTGTCAGCATCTGCCTAGGTCTAAGAGACAGTCGACCTCTGACGGGATAATACGGCAAAGAAATCCTTGGCCATTTCAATCTTTTTAACTTTTAAGCAAGCCTTATAGCAACGCACTAGGGGACATGGAGCTCACGATTACACCTTGGGTCTTTTGAGGCCAAAGCCCAACACGACAAATCCCATGAAACCTGGATTTGCTCCAAATAAAATTGCCTTTTAAAATGGACTATGACAGTGGTTGAAGTAAAAAATTTTAATTATACAAGCCTATCTTTTGCAGCATGCACATATCACATAATGAGTCCCCCGCCCCCAATATTTATCTGGGTGAGGGGTCAAATGCTTTTTCTTTCCAAAGAGCCAGAGTGTAGTTTAGTTTTTACTGGCCACGCATTGTCATACATTACTCAAGCCTGCAGTTGTAGATTCGAGCATGCAAAAGCCTGCAAAAGCTGAAGGAATGGGGTGGCTGTGTTCATAACCAAACTTTATGGTCACTAAAACTTGAATTTCATATAATTTTTATGTCACAAAATAACATTTTTCCCCTCATAGGCCATAAACAGCAAACTAGATTCAGCCCAGGAGCTACAGTTTGCCATCCCCGATGTGAGCAAACATGAAACATCCCCACTTTCCGAAGAGTTCTCCCTGAGTATAGAGTATGAGTATGTTTTGAGGGACTTTGGAATGTCCCCAAAGCAGTCAGCACAGGTAGACATTTATCACCATATCACTAAAATACACACTTCAGTAATATTGTTTTAGTACATATTTGTCAGCATTAATGAAAACTATTCAACTACTAGAACTATACATTTCTGCCTCACATTTGTGAATAAAGCTAATGCCGGTTGATTTGGCCCCAGCACAGCACAGCGTGACTCAGTGTTCCCAGTACCAAACCTGGGTGAGGATGGGAAATGATCATCCATTTTGGCAGGAGAGAAATGAGCAGTTCCCAGAGCAAGCACTGTTTGTTTTGTGTTTGTTTTGGATCTGTGACACAGATGGCTGGAGCACAGTGAACTCTCTCAATTATCCCAACTACCTAGCAATTAAGGGGTTCCTTTCTCTCTGGAGTCCACTGATTCTCCCTTAGTGACGCTCAAACCTCCAGAATGTTGTATGTCAGGTTTTTCTGTTTACGGCACATTACACTATAAAGTCCCAAGTCAAGGCCAACAGCCAAGGGGAGGCCCCCTTGAGTACTGGGCTCATTGACACAGCTGTTCTCATGTTCCACTCGGACTTAAGCAACTCAAATACATATGAACACAGAACCCATGGCCTTTCACAGTAACATGGACATTAGTTTCAATCACAGGACACCTCCAATAATTTTAATAGTCAAAAATAACCTGTTACATTTTGTTTCCCGTTCTTTTGGATTGGCCAAAGCGTTGTTTTCTCCATGTGATGGCTCCAGCAGTGCTTAGTTATCTTTGACTTCATTCAAAACAATTTTGTTAGATTGTATTGTGACAGCTGTCATGTCAGCGTGCACTTAAAAAAAAACTTATCAAAATTGGTGAAATTTTGTGCATTTTAATACTGAATGTTAATACTGAAGATGGAAAAAAATAATGCAATTTTTTCAGCATATTATGCTTTATTATCTCAAACAAGGTAAAAACACAACTAAAACAAAGATTTGTGCAGTGTATGGGGAAGGTGCTATGACCGATCGAATGTGTCAAAAGTGATTTGCAAGGTTTCTTTGGTATTACTGACATTTTGGCCAAATAATCCTTTGCTGTGGGGCTGGTCTTATGCATTGAAAGATGTTTAGCAGCACCCCTGGCCTCTACCCACTAGAAGCCAAGAGCAGGAGATAGCCAGCATACTCAAAATATCCAAATCAATAAAGTTATTGGTGAAAATGAAAAATGTGTCTTTATTTTACAGAAAAAACTAAAGACTTTTTGGTTTTTTCAGGAAATCACTTGGGATTTCCTAAAAGCAGGTCTTCCAACTAGCCTAGTGAATGCACAAGCACAGGTTTCATTCTATTTTGCCAAATGTAGCATTCAGCTGGCTCTTTCCAGTTTTGTAGAGAACAATGAAACACAGCTAAAGTGGACCCAGTCCTTGCTAGCACATTAATATCAGATTTTGTTCAGAAGTCTGCCCTGTCTGCCCCATCACAGAGATGACCACCAGTATAGGGGACCGTTCCATGTGGCATGGGAATGTAGCCCAGCCCCCACTTGGAAAGGCCAGTGGGGAGCCAGGCCTGGCACACAAGAGCCAGGCCCACAACACAAGCAGGCTTTCCATTGGGGAATCAGGCCTGCATTGTACCTAGGTTGCTATGGGACTTGCTTTTGCTAAAACTCCCTCACCCTGGATTGAGGCAGAAAATGCTTATGGCCTATCTCTAAAGTAACTTAAGATCAGTGCTAAACCTCCCAAGCATGGAGTATAACCAGTTCAACTACTTTTCCCCTTGATCTGTAACATCCTTCTCTTTGAAGTAATTAGCAACATTCTTTCCTTTGTTATCCATAAAAGGTAATCACCTAAAGCAAACCTGTGCGTAGTAAATGAGGATCATCCTCAAAGTGATGTACAAGATTTAAGTCTCTCACATCCATTGTGTCTATTTCTTCCCACAAATAAGAAAAATTTTTGGCTTTTCCCAGCACAACAAATATCATGATGTGTTAAAACTCACAACAACCCAATGTGAAAAGAAAAAAAAAAGGGAGGAAGACAGAACTTTTTAAAACTTTTTATTAAAATGCTTAGGCTACAGATTGACTTTCTTTTGTAAATGACTGCTTACTCTTCCTGAAATAGGATGCATACACACTCTGATAAAACAGAATGGAAAGTCTCAGTCCACGGGAGTTCCTGCACAAGCTCTGATCCTGCTGGAGACCGAGCTCCTCATGGCAGCTGCTTTCTACTCCCTTATTACGGTTACAGTGTTTTCTGTGGGGCAAGAAACAGACCGGTGCTACTTGACTTTTCGATCCCCTCTTTCTCCAGTGGCCAAAACAAACCACTTTCACAAAGAGCTGCTCTGCAGAGAATCCAGAGATTTCTGCTTGCTACGAAGAGATTAAAGGAACACAGAAAAGAAGAAAAACAAGAAAACTAACAGTGAAGCAATCATACTTCTCATGTCTCTGGATAGGGAAGTATGGGTTACCTTTAGCCAAAGTAAATTAAAAGAATGCAAGTTAACTAATCCATGGTTAGACAGACTTGTTCACTTAAGGCTTTAACCCCTTTCCAAACCAGCAACGATCTTCATCCAGCTATGCTTGCTCATAAATGAAAGCCATGCTCACTCCAGCTGCATACTCCACTGAGCCTCTGCATTTGGTACAAGGCAGTGAAGACGCTGCTAACAATAAGAAACCCAACTAAAGAACAATACTCTCTCACTCCAAAAATATATTACGCATACTTTCCCTTCCCTCGCATTATAAGCAAGAATCCACAGAATTCAATCATCTGGAAAATAAGCACCATCATCACAATTTTCAATTTGAAGGAAACTACTTCTGATTTTTCATTAAAGGAAAAATGAACAAAGATGTCCTCTCATCTCTGACCACCTCCAATCCCATCACTTTTACTGCAAGGGTAGAAAATCGGTTAAGATCATGAAGATCCAATTTCACACACGGCATTAAGAAATGGAAAGCTATAAAAACACTCCTCGCCGCACCCCAGGGACGTGGTGGTTTCCGCACCGAGTGCTGACTGATGGTAAGCGACCCTGGCTGGAAAGCAGCAGCTCCGCACACAGTTCTTGGGTTAGCGTTTCCCCAGCTTAGGGAGAAAGACAATTTCATACAAAAAAAGTCTGGAAAAGCTACAGATGTTAACCTTTAAATACAAAAAAACCCCCCTGATATCTGATTAGAAAAAAAAGACAAAAGCTCATGAACAGTCCAATAAAGAGACCAAATCCTGCCAGTGGAAAATTTAAAGTCCACTGAGTAAATCTTTCCTAGATTCAACCAAATGCTACAATACCAGATTTTTAAGTTCTCAAATCACAGAATTAAGAGCCCTTGAGCTGTTACTTTATCCTGCATGACTCTCCCATTCAGAAAAATCCCCCCAAAATCTGTGCAAAAGCCACCAACACCCCAGCAGTACATGGCGACACAAGAGATGTCCTCAAGGCTTGCGTGAGGCGGAAGTCACTTTGGATACCCGAACATGAAAAAGGCGCTACAAAGAGAAATAATACTTCACAACAGTTCATTAAAAGCAAAGACTGGCTGAAATTTATAACTTTATAAGTAGTAATAATAATAATAATAACCGACTCTGTAATTAACCTTTCTGCATGAACAATCTCCTATACACTCCGTGATGAGGAATAACCCTAGCTCACCACAGCGGAAACTGCTGCAACAGCAAGGCCGGGGCTCTGCCCTTCCCTGGTCTGTGCATGAGGCACTGCCACCTGCCACAAGGCAGTCACACAGGCAGGGAGCCCCTCTCCCCAGCCTGCTAACTCCATAGGACTGGGTTCACTTGACTGAGCTCTGGCCTCCAACATGTATCTGTGCATAATTTTATTAAGTATCTATATGCCATTCACTAGATTAAAAAAAAAAGGATAGAAAACTCTGGACCAAGTAAATTACAAACTGAAAAAGTTAGAAGGGAAACCAATTACATTAACAACACTTTCTTTAAAAAATAGAATCACTTTCTTTTGAAATCAACCACAGTGGTGAGACGTGTTTTTCTTTGCAGGTGTCCCATGATGGCACGCAGCGTTCCCCAGCAAATCCTGCTTCCAAGTCCTGGAGTGCCGACCTGCACCCGCATACAGGGCGGTATTACCTCCCAACAGTGTGGAAAGAGCACGCGTCACCACTGGGCGCCGAGAGAGCTGACAGAGACTTTGGCTTCTCAACGCCAGACATGGTTGCAGAGAGCTTTCCTTGTTCTATTAGAAAAGTTCATGAGGAAGCTGTGAATAGGATCAGTCCAGAGAAGTAAAACTCTTATTTTCACTGTCCGCACATCAGTCAATGTACTGGGAGAGCCAGCGGAAGCCCTCGCCGTAGCCTTGCCTCTTGAGCACGCTGCACATGAACACTTCCATGGGGCGGGCATTCAGCTCCTTCAGGGTCACATTCCCCTAAGAGACAAAAACCAAGAAAGGCCTGTGAACAACACCTTCATGAGGGCGAAGTATGAAAGGGTGATCACAAAGATCACTTTCCTCATTCTTCCAAAGCAAATCTAAGAAGGGATTAATTACAAAGAGGTGGTCAAGGCAATACAGAAACCTTCCCCAGGGCTCCATGGTTACAGGACAGCACAGTCCTGGTCCCAGCTGCTCTCTGTATGAAGAGCATTTGCTTTGGATGCACCCACACCCACTGGCCAGCTAATGCAGCAAACGCAGAAAAAGGCCACTGAAACCCATAGAACCAGCACGGTCTCTGATGGGCAGAAGAGGTCTGGGACTTTCTAGAAATAAAGATATTCTCACTGATGCAAACATTCAGAAATATATGCTAACAGCAGATTATACTGAAGAAATTAAGAATTCATGCATGTGTAATACTTATGAAGAACAGGGAAACTGAGCAAATTAAAGAAAACATTTCAGGGAAAAAAGAGATAACCAAGAGCCAGGACTGAGGTACTATGTAAAAAAGTTTTCAAAACCTGTGAATTTTGTAATATGTCCCCTGACGATTTTTCTCTTACCTTTCCTGTGGTCTGTCCATAAAGCCCAAATATCTCACGAAGTTTTTCTTCACTGATTGCATCTGATCTGTCAATTTTGTTACCCAAGATAAGGATTGGCACATTGGATATTGTTTCATCAGTCATTAAAGCCTGAAGACAAGATTTTTTAAAAAGTAAGTAATAAATCTATAAAAGCCCACCAGATTTCATGAAATCACTGATCACTGATTTTGATTTTCATGAAAATCACTGACTTTCACTATCTATAACCCAGGTAGTCAGACACAAAGCCCACGGGCCGAATCCGGCCCTCCCCCTTGTTTTACCCAGTGGCAGTACCGAGCTCTTGCTTAACTGTTACGGAGCAGTTACATTTATACAGTCCTAAAATGACATCCAGCCCTTTGAAGGCAACCACAGGGCTGATGCAGCCCCCGGTAAAAATGAGTTTGACAGCCCCAATCTATAAAGTATCAAATCTAAAGTGAAAATCTAATCACCTTCATACCTGAGTGATTGACTCAAAGTTTAATCTTGACATTATATTATAACATCCTTAATATCAGGTAAAAGGCCCGTAAAAATACCTTGACATTAGGCAAAAATCCCCAATGGCCTCAAAATGATGGCAACTTAAAGCTGTATCTACCTTACAAGGCAGAACAGGCCCAACTAACTCTGAGCTAAGTCCCTCGGTCGCAGAACATCCTCAGGCTGTCCACTGAGCACAGTCCTAGGAGCAGGAATGTCTGGGCTACAGTCTCAAAAATGACCACAGGAACCCCCCCAAGTGCTCACCGATCGCCCAGCGTGTGCGAGACGCCACCCCAGGCACTGACAGGGCTACAGACGGAGGGTAAAGCGCACCCCTAGCCCAGGGACTCCTCCCTCTGTGCTCCTGCCTCTGTCAGCAAAGCAAGGCAAGTGGATGATGAAGTATCACAATGAATGGGGACAGAGTGTAAACACTAAAAGGCAATCAGAGAAATGAACTGTCAATGTGGGCTAGAGGAAAGTCTTGGCGAAGATGCAGAAGCTAAACTGGGCTCTGAAGGCGGGGGAACAGAATTTGGAGAGGCAGAAGAATACATTTACAGCAGGACAAGACTTCAGGAAACCGTGTGGGGCACACCTGGCCGGGTTAAAGCATCTACATTGACAAGCAGTGACAGAGGAAATGGGTGGCAAGGGATGACCAACATTATGGTGCCAGTTTGCGGGGTTAGCTGCAACAGACCCTCAAGACTCCAAATCCAAGAGTTAAAGGAGAAAATCTATAGACTTTTAGTACAAGGAATTCACAAACAGTATCTATCTGTGGTGCTCAGGTAGGAGATGACGATCCAGCCTAAGACTTTGGAGTAAAGGAGCAATGAGACTGACGTTTAAAGGATAAGACAAATGAAGGAGGAATCAGAGCTGGCAGAGGTTTCGAGCCTGGGGGAATCAGTTCCGGTACCAATTCCAATGTGTGGGGAGGTTCCCCGGCCAACAAGCACTTCTTGGGACACTGGCTGCATATTCCACAGTCCAAATCAACTCTGACACTATCACCCTGGACAGAAACATCAAATCCCCCAGGTCAAAGGTTCAGTCCTACACGACTCGCAGCTTCCCTAGAGATGCCGGTAGTCGTCCAGGTTATTACTTGTACTTCCAACCAACTAGGTGTGAATCAGAGGTTCCTATAACCCCTTCCTCAGGTTTGGTTTGTCAGAATGATTCACAGAACTCAGAGAACCATTTTACTGACTTGAGTGGTGGTTTACTGTACAGCTCTAACTCAGGCCAACAGCCCAATGGAAGAGGTGCACACAGCAAGGTGTGGGAAAAGGACCCGAAGCACCACACACACTGTGCTCCCCAAATCTCCATGTGCTTACCGACCCGGGAGCTCTCCGACCGCTGGCTTTTGCGTTTTTGCAGAGGCTTTATTACACGGTCATGATTGATTAAATCCTTGGCCACTGGCAACTGTTCAACCTCCAGCCCTGCTCTCCTCCCCGGGGGTCAGGAGATGGAGCTGAAATTCCAATCTCTACCTGGCGGGGTCTCAGGGCAACCAACCCCCATCCTTTTTTCAGCGACATAACAAAGGACACCTACGGGGGGGCCCAACACTTAGGAAATTCCAGGAACTGTGTATGGAACCATGGATGAAGACCAAATACATATGAGAAATATATTTTGATCTGAATGACTGAACACGTATTTCTCATGAATCACAATATTGCACTGGAAATTTAGCACTCACTGACCGGAAAAGCTAGAGGAATGAGACTAGAGTTGAACAAATGAAGAGAAACATGCTCTGACCACCTTAGGTTCCAGAATATGCAAAATCAAAGTAAGGAAGTCCTGGCCTGGCTGGTGTAGCTCAGTGGATTGAGCGATGGCCTGCGAACCACACAATCGCGGTTCGATTCCCAGTCAGGGCACATGCCTGGGTTGCAGGCCAGTTCCCAGCAGGGGACTCATACACTGATATTTCTCTTTCTCTCCTTCCCTTCCCTTCTAAAGACAAATAAATAAAATCTTAAAAAAAAGTAAGGAAGTCCTTCATACATATTAACAAAGTGCCTACTATGTGGCTGATGTTTTGCTAGGTACAGGGTTTCCCAAAGAAATAAGACAAGGTTCCTTCCATTTAAGTTCACACAGTCTGGGGGGAGAGACCCACAAAAAATAAACAGTAAAGACAACAGACATTGATAAGGCAGAGAGTCTAACAATCTGAGTGGTATCAGAAGGATTCCTAGAAGTGATCGTACCTGAAGTCTGAAATCTCTTAAAGGACATTTTGAAATTTACCAGCAAAAGAGGGTAGGGGATGAGGTGAGAAAGCCAGGCAGGGAGAGCCAAGTCTGCGTACTCAGGGAAGGGCAAACTGTTCCCCATGTCTGAAATGCAGTTCAAGGTAAGCGACAGAAAAGACACCAGAGAAACAAACAGAGGCATGCTCATGAAAGAGCTTACGTGCTGTGCAGATCTGTGGACTGTATCCTGAAGATTACAGAGACCTATTAGTGAACATTAAGGCAATGACAAGCGCAGCAGGGTGGTGGCGGAATCCACAGTAATTCACAGGGACACAGACTACACGCCCAGGTAGATGGTGGGGGAGGTCAACAGTTCCGTTCTGGGAGAGTTGTCTAGCAGGCAGCATTGTGTACGAGGCCAAAGCTCAAAAGAGGCATAGACAACAGATACCATTTGAGTGTCACTGATACGTGAGTGGCAGATGAAGGAATGCAAATACCAGCACCGACCAGCCTAGGACAAAGTACAGACCCTGGGGATTAAAAAACAAACAAACAAGATTTAAGGGCTAAGCAGAGGAAAAAGTACTTGTAAAAGAGTCTGAGAAGTATTAGCCAGAGACAGAGAGAAACACCAAAACCAAGAATATAAAGAGGAGTTTAGAGAAAGAGAGAATTGCCCTGACCAGTGTGGCTCAGTTGGTTGGGTGTCGTCCCACAAAGTGAAAGGCTGACAGGTCCATTCCCAGTCAGGACAAATGCCCGGGGTTGTGGGTTCAGTCCCCAGTTGGGTGTGTATTAGGCAACTGATTGATGTTTCCCTCTCACATCGATGTTTCTCTTTCTCTCCCTCTCTCTAAAAATAATAAATAAAATCTTTTCAAAAAGAGAGAGAGAGAAATGGCCAATGCCAAGGGGTCAAGTAAGGGAAAGACTACCCTGTAGGGGACTCTACATGAGACAGGAGTTCAAGAAACATACTTATAAACTTGAAACATGTTCAAACTGCCAGGAACGAGAGTGCAAGAGACTGTTATAAATCAAAGAGAAAGGAGGCACAGGGCGAAGCAGTAAAAATAGCAAAGGTGACAGCAGAGAAGTTGTCAAGCCAAGAAGATGCAATGTTGAGAATGGCGAGAGCCTGAAGTGAGCCCTGACAGTATCACACCCTGCACGTGACCAACACTGAAGAGTGAGAACAGACTCTTGAGGTCTGGCCAGTCATTCAGCGCCAGGGTGGGCAGGCACAACCTGAGAAGGCAGACACAGAACGTAAAGAATGCTAATCTCTCCCAAGGTTTCACTTGGCCATATGTGATATGTGAAAGGGATAGACATTAATTATACCAAGACAACAGGCATAAACCAAGAACTATTCCTGAGCAAAATGGACATAGACTCACCCTATGATAAATACCGTTAATTTACTTAAATTCAAGCTGAGTTTCCTTAGGACACTGAAAAGCAAAGTAAATTTTGCAAGTTTCTTCCCTAACTAGGATCGTTATCAAATGTTAACTGGAATGATTAAATATTGGCACTATTGATCACTTCTCGGCCTTTTGGCTAAGATCAAGTGTAAATATTGGCACTATTGAGCTCCATTCCTTAAAATAAATACAGGCCAAGGATGGAAAAAAACATAAACATACATTAAGTTCGGCTTTGGATTCCATGAGGCGAGGATGATCTGCACAATCCACCAGAAAGACAATCCCATTAATTGCTGGGAGATAATTTTTCCAAACCCGACGTGCTAAAAAAACAAAGTTCAAAGTTGCATCAATAAAAACATTTTTCGCCCTGGCTGGTGTAGCTCAGTGGACTGAGTGCAGGCCTGCGGGCCAGACGATCTCGGTTCAATTCCCAGTCAGGGCCCATGCCTGGGTTGCAGGCCATTTCCCCGCGGGGGACACATGAGAGGCAACCACACATTGATGTTTCTCTCCCTCTCTCCTTCCCTTCCCCTCTCTCTATATATATTTGAAAATGAATAACCTGTCTAACTCTTAGCCATTATTAAGTCATAAACTAATGGTCCATGAACTGAATGATTTTTTAAAACTCAAAAACCAGGGATGTTCTGGCCTGGTTTTCTTAAAAGCTGCAACATCCAACAGTCCCTTGCCTGTCTACCCAAATGCCCCTTTGCATGAGGTCTGGGCCGTTCAGGTTTTCACCACTCCCCACTGTCTTACACCCAGTCAGTTTCACTCGCTTAAATCACCTTCCTCAGCCCTGGAGCCGTTTTACTCTGCAACACCTGAGCTAAAATATCATGATGCAAATTACTGGTCCATAAAACTTTAGTCCAAAGTTAGTTTCTAACTGCCTGATGTGTGAGTAGACTGACACACTCACTCAGCCCTCAGGGGGGTCTGGGCTGACAGGTAGCTGAAGTTCCCAGGCCAACCACCTCAGTCTCCCATATTCGACCCAGTGTGCCCTATACATTTTATTTTTATGTCTGTGACATAAAATGTTAATGGTTTAGGAAGCAATGCTTTAAACTGTATTATAATCTCTAAGCCATTCATTTCTAGTTCTTTCAATGGAATGACTAAGGAAGTATCTCTACATCAAATAGTTAATAATGGTTAACCTCTGAAACTTTCATTTTTACCTTCCATATTTGTATACTGATTGGATACTGAATTTGTTATAGTGAGTCTAGACTATAAGTTATAAGTTAAATTTTTAAGTTACATACATATATAAAAAAGGAGAAATATATACATGGAAATTTCCAAATGTACAGTATTTTAGTAACTTCTGTATAATAGTGGTAAGGTTACTACGAAAAACTTTGTTAAATAAATTTTCCTCACACAAAACTATGCACATAAACACATTTCCCGTCTTACTCTATCAAAACCTGAAAGCTAAATTATCACATCAGATACACGATTCCTAGTTCAGGTGTCTAAAAATACATACTGCTCTACACTCACCAAATGGTCTCAGTTCAGCTTATGACTGTGTCGCCTCTGGTTTAAATTTGTAAGCAGTTACAAATCTTTTCAAAAGAAGCAGAAAAGACACCATATACTTTCCTACCCAAATGAAAATAATAAAAGCTTATTATAGGAATAAAAAAAAAAACAAGACAATCTGTAATCCTCTATCAAAACACACACACTGCTGATGGTTTTATGTATTTTTTTCAATTTTTTAATATACAGGTATTTTATAAAATCACACTACATATATGATTTTGTAGCATATAAATCTTAAATTAAAAATGTATTATATGCTAATGAAATCAGTGACTATAAAATTATTTGGATGCTTCTGGCCTTTCGGCTATAATTTTTTGGCTGAATGATAAAGTTACCAAAATTCTATTTTTTAAGTAAACTTTTAAAAAGCTATATTAAGAGTCTACCTAACATAATGTTCCAATAGGAAACTTTTCAACTCAATTTAATAACCATTGAGTAAATTCAAAAGAATCTCAATTGGCTCTTTCTTCTACCTTTACAGAATATTTCTTCCCACATCCTAAATGTTTTGCTCCTAAGCCCGGAATCTGGCTAAATGTAGAGTGTGTATCATATAAAGATGATGCCTCATTCTGTATACCTCTAAAACACATACAAGACACCTGATAGGAATCTGGTAACCAAACAGACATAGCTGGAGTACGGCAGAATGCACTGAGAACAAGAGGGTAAAATAAAATGACCCAAAATGGGTAAAGTATACAAAATATCAATTGAGATCAGAGTGACCACAAGTAGTTATTACTGTATATTATTTTTACAACTTTTGACAAACTTGAAATTACTTACAAATAATACTTAATTTCCTATATAATTACACTGCATTGGAAAAAGAATATAAAAGAGACATGATTAAATTCAATGTGATACTATATTGCATCATGTTTAAAAGGAAGAATTCTGTAAAGGAGATTATTGGGACAATTAACAAAAAAAAGGACGATGCCCTATAGAGTAGATAAAAATAAAACTTCTTGGGTTTGAAAACTAAGATTGTATAAGGGAACACTTTTGTTCTTGGGAAGTAAGCATTAAATATTAACGAATCAGAGAGAATGATGAACTCATTAATGGTTCAGGAAAAATAAATATTAATATCTATTATATAGAAAGGGAGACTGATAAATCTGGACAAAAAGGTATAAAGAAGTGGAGTTCTCTATTATTTATGAAACTTCTGAAAATTTGGAAATTATTTTTAAATAAGTGAATAAATCAACTTTGTTAAATAAGATCTCAATCCTAAATGCAAGCAATTTAAAAGGTAAAAATGATACACTGCTTAAAAAAAAGAGGAGGGTACAAAATGAACCATAAGTCAATACCACCCTCCCATTGAATCATTTCTTACCTTGCTCATGCCCACCAAGATCGAAAGTTGTAAAAGTCATTCCAGCAATCGTCAGCTCTTCTGATGCTGAAAAATTATCAATAGTGAGGAAAGAAATAAACTCCTCCCTCCAAACAAGGCCCAGCTACAAGTATTGCAAGCCAATACAAATGCAAAACTTAACACAGCTTTCACCTTGTAAAGAAAAGAATACAAGAATGAAAATATTCTTGTTGTTTTTAAAAGCCAAGTTTCTTTTTCTCTAATTTGCTGCTACTTAGAAGTAGATAAGGGAGATGTGTCCCATTACAGGACTAGTGAGAACAGAGAGTGACAACGTTCCAGAGGTTGAGATTTATGAGTATGTGACCTGAGTGTGTCCTATAGGGAATTTTTTTCAAGTGACCTGTCTTCTGGGACCTCAGTTAAGACAAGAACTACATCCATTGGGGATTCATCCTCCAACCCTGACACCGCCGTTTAGATATCGAAAGGTCACCTGGTATTTTCAAACCTACTGGGATGCAGTGTAGGAACATGCTGGCCCAATCTGTCATCTTTGAGCATATGCAGAAGAGTGGTTTTGCCTGCATTGTCCAAACCCAAGAATACAAGTTTTCCAGATTTCTTGTAGAGCCCTAAAAGAGAAAAAAATAACATAATTTTCCTCTCTGTATACTAAAGGCTGCTTGTATTTAAACTGCTGAAGGAAATGCAGAAAGATGGAAGCCTATGGTATATTCCAAGGAAAGGGGCTTTACCTAGGAACTGGAGCACACTGCTGAAGCCATTGTAGATCCACTCAAAGATGAAAGACATTATTAATGCTTACTACCTGTGTAAAATAGGAAAGTAGCAAACATTAGCTTTTTGAATGCTATATACAGTTCTGGAGAAGTTAGCTCTTATTTTCCCTGATCCTGATGCACATTTACAGTCCCATGCTTTGGGGCATGAGGAAACAAAAAATTCTGCACCCTGGAGGGAAGTCTGTGGGGTCTTTGATCTGCAGAAAGTCCTGGTTTTCTAACAGTTTTCAACCTATGATACTCAGAGAACTAGGAATTGAAGATATACTTTCCTCTTTTACTGTGTGACTTGCTCCTCCAGGAAGCTGCTGATTCACATTCCCTAGATACACCACTGCTGTCCACCAGTTAACAAAACCTCTAAGAAATCAGTCCCATCAATTATCTGTATCAACATTTCACACCAATTCATTAAGTAGAAAATAAGAATGAAAAAAAGGCATATTGACCAGAATGAAAAGCACGTTAACCCATCTTTGTAAACTTATCTAAAAAACATAGTCACGATTTGCCCTGCTGCATTCATCAATGCTATCTCTGCTTTTTGTTTTTATTTTCCATCTTGTTTTCATTATCTCTTCTTAAGCAATATTCGTTATCTCTTCTTAAGCAATATTCGTTTAGTCCCTGTTGCAGATATGTCTCAACTTATAAAAGAGATGATACTACTATTTTGGAAAGCCATGAAGCAGTAATAAGGGAACCCTTTTGTAATGTGAATAACCAAGATCTCAACACTTTACAAATACGAATTTTCTTTCTTTTTTTTTTATTTTTAGAGGGGAAGGGAAGGAGACTAGGAGAGAAACATCAATGTGTGGCTGCCTCTCATGCGCCCCCTGCTGGGAACTGGCCTGCAACCCAGGCATGTGCCCTGACTGGGAATCGAAAAACGATCGTGTGGTTTGCAGGCCCGCGCTCAATTCACTGAGATATGCCAGCCAGGGCTGGATTTTCTTAAAATAACAATATCCATTCAGGGCATTGTGGTAGCTTCCCAGCTGAGTGCATACCTTAACTAGCACTGATACTAATGTCTACTGTTTCTCAAAGGCCTAAACAAAACCAAAGATGATCCAAAGCTACAGAAAGGTCGACATACATTGGCAATAAACAAGAGGATCTCTGAATAAAAGTTAAGAGAGGAGGATCCTGAGTCAACGGTAGGTGTTAATGTTTTTCAAACGCAGCATTTTCTGGTCACACTGAACTTTGGCCTCAGTATCACAAATCTGGTACAAAAAAATAGAAAGATCACCCATTTTCACTTCTGTCCATCATCAACAGCACCTGAACACAGGCTTTATACTAGATGTGATCAACTGCTTACAAATAAAACTTTTCATGACATTTTGTTTTTTTCAAGAAAGTTAACAAAAGTTTAGTTGTGTTACTTTTACTACTAACTTGTAAAAGGGTTATCCATAAAAACCTACCTAGCCCTGGCTGGTGTGGCTCAGTTTGTTGGACCATCATCCCGTAAGCTGAAAGGCCGTGGGTTCGATTCCAGGTCAGGGTGTGTATGAGAGGAGACCAATGGATGTTTCTCTCTCCCTCTCTTTCTCAGCCCCAGCCCTCTCTCCTATCTCTAAAGTCAACAAGTGTGTCCTCAGGTGAGGATTAGTGGGGGGAAAAGCCTACCTATATATTCTTCATTCAAAGAGTGCTAAATGAATAATAAACTGGAAAACAGAGACAATGCATGTTAGTTACTGTTCTTTTCCATCCAATTACTGTTTCTTTTTTGTTTTGTTTTAATCAGGCCTGTGGCCTCACCTATAAACTTTAGGGACTGCTTAATGCTTATTTTCCATGGCTCTTACGGACAGTAAGATGAAGGGTAGGAGTTTGAGTGAGGGTGGAGATTGACAGCGAAAGCTTTTATAGGACACTAAACAAGGTTTTATTCCTTTTAGCAACATCTAAATACACTTCAGCAGAAAGAACAAATTTAGCATGTTAAATAGTTTTGTCTGTAAACTTGTCCTATACTTTAAGAAGTCCAGTGACTTGCATAAACTTACAACGTTCCTGTGCTTAACTCTCCACTTCAAGGACAACACACTACCCCTCTGCAACCCCCACAAACCAGGTGCCCTTCCCTACTCTGCTCAGTCTACCACTGAGAAAAGTGCAGATCGCCTTCAGAAAGTGCCTCTCACTTAGGTCACTTCCAGTCTGATAACTCTTTTAAAATCCAACACATGCATTCATCTGCACTACCCTGGTTTGCAGCCAGTACCTCACAGACTCTTCATAAAGTTTTAGCACGTCATTTTAGAAGTATTCCCAACTCGATGAATTCTCAGAAGGAGACAAGAGGAAAACCACATTTTAAGGGAACTGTTCATGGTCAATGAACTATTTTTATTTTCCAATTTATTTTCCCTTGACATAACCTGCTTTAAAGGTCTTATAATTCTTCCTGTCAGAATGATCTATGGAGAGTGCTTGAAGAAACCCTTTAGGTGATGTTAAAAAAAATAGAAACCCTAATTGAACACAAAGAATTGTGTTGCACCGCTACCCTAATTTCATGGCACCTCCTTCTTTGAGATTTTAGGATTTGTACCCCTTCCTAAGCAGTTTTGCAGTGTGTGCAATGCCTGCACACACACCGCATTTCCTTCTCACACCAGCCCCACCAGGGAGGAACAATCAGAACACTGGTGCTCCCAGGTTAGCTGGCTTAACAAAGCCTGCTCAGCTGAAAAAGTAACAGTGCCAGAACTCAACCTTCCTCTTTTAATACCAAAGTCACAGCTCTTCCTCTTAATATCACATTAAATTCAAATCAAAATCACAAAATTGCTTTTTAGAAAACATAAAGCTTCCTTAACCACACCAACTACACTCATGATAATCTTCTAAAGCTTTCTTCCTTACAATGCATCACACATTTTGAATGGTATGTTAACAACTAGCATCCAACTTATAATCTCTTTTATCCTTGATCTGCTCTACCACCTTATGGCATCTTATGACGAATTAGAGTATTCTAAATTTAAGGGCTCTGAACTACCAACAATAGCACTGTCAAGGTCCCCAAAACTAAAATTTGCAAATTTCACGACTCACTGATCAAATAAATAAAAAGGAAAAGCACCAGGCCCACCATTAGCCAATAAAGAGGACATGCATCACTTCTTCTACATACTCAGATAAGACAGCAGGCTTTTAGCTAAGGAACGTGCTTAGCTGCAGGGTATACGTCAAAGGCCAGACCTACTGCAAAGTTCCATACATCCCCAACCTAAGCAGATGGGAGCGAAGTAAAGCAGAAAAGAGCAAGAGAGAATACTAACAAGACAATCTGGTGGCGACGCTCACAAGTATGCTCCTAACCATTCGGGTGGAATCGTGAAGTAAACATTAATCTACACCAAACGAACATGAAGAAATTTTTCCATGAACTGAAAACAGAGTGGGGGGTTAAAAGCGGGAGGTGGAAGGCGAAAATACAGTGTTCAACCAAGGCCATCGGATAACAGCTGAAGTTGGGGCGGGGGGGCGGTGCGCGGTGTGGATCCTAGGACTAGGAGGCAGGAGGACTGGTTCCAACGCTCACACTTGCTATCTCTGAGGCCTTGGCCAATTCACTGTGCCTCGGAGAGTCTCAGTCCCCGAGTCTGCGAGACAAGGATAATCACTAAGGTCTCTCACCCACCTCACCGGGGGCTGTAATGCAAGGCTCATCTGAGACAGGGGATGTGAAGCCTTTTCGTAAACCAGGGCGCACAGTACAAACAAGAAAACTGTTATCCCGCCAAGTAGCTAGAAGACCCCCGAAAGGAATGCAGATCGACCTGCTACCCCAGAAGCAGGCACAAGACTGAGCAGACCCGGACGAGTCGGCCCATCCCCGCCCAGAATCAGTCCTGCGGCCCCACAGAACCGCCTGCGTGTCACTTCCCCCGCCCCTCCACCCCGCTTGCGCCGGTCTTCGCCCCGACCCTTCTGTCTTCCGCCCTAGCCTGTCCGACCCCGGCTCTCTCCTTTGCCGTGGCCTCCTGACTTACGGCCCAACAGGCTCCTCCAGCAGCGGCGGGCGTCTTGGACCCTCCTCTGAGCACACAGCCCAGCAGCACCCGGGAACGCCAGCTACTCGCCGGATATACGTAACCCCCCTCCCCCGGGACTTCCGGGGGCGTGCTTGCCCCGCCCATCCTTAGCGTCACGGTGTTTTGCCGCGGCTGGGCGCCCTACCAGCGACTCCGCAGCGGAGAGGCGGGCCTCAGGCCTGACAAGCTCGCTGGGGGCTGGCCCGACCTGGCCACGCCTCCTCCCTCGCGGATGGTTGGAGGAGAGACGTGGCAGCCTTGCGGCGGAAAGGGTGGGGGCAGCGTCCTGGCATCTGGGGGTGGACCTAGATGCTCGGAATCGCGGCTTTAAATCTGACTGCTTTCTCAGGCGCAAGGGAAATATTGCAAGGGGCTACCAACAATTACGTAGGTTCTTGGAAAGAGTTAACCTGATTGCCCTCGATCTAAGGTGGATCCCTGAAGGCTTTTGCTTTAAGTTACGTTGCACCGTGACAGCCTGTTTTTTAGAACAGCTAATACTCTTTGAAAATTTGTGTTCTAGGCAGTGCACTGAGTACATGGAATGCCTCGTCTCATTTGACTCTGTGCACATTATTGCACTCCTGTGAAGAGGATACCGTTAATATACCCAGTTTACAAATGAGAGGACCGAAGTAACCAAGCCCAAGTTCATACACTAGGGAGCGGCAAAACAGCACATTGACTCTACTATCTTGTACTTCACATGCATTTCCTCATTTAATTCTGAGATTACTAATAATCTCATAAATTATACTCCCATTTTATCAATACAAATAAGAAAACTGAATCAATGGAAAGATGAATGTTATTTGTTGGTAGGGAGACTCAGTGTCACAAAGATCTCTTAATATTCATATAAAAGTACTAACAGGATTAGTAAGTTATTTGAGTGTTTTTTAAACCACCATATTTGTTCCTAAAATTCAAATGGCAATGGAAAAATAGCAATACTAGTCAGGAAACAAGCTCTGAGAAAGTAGAACAAGGAGGCAAGAAGTAGCACTATCAGACAGTAAAACATTACAAATCCTCAGTAATTAAAACAGTTTGGTACTGGTACACGAAAAGCCAAACAAACGAATGGAATCAAGTACAGAAATAGACCCAAATACATGCAGAAATAAAATTAAAGTGACACCTGGCAACTCCAGCAATACTTAGAGGGGGCTGGGTGGGCAAGCTCACCACTTTCTCTAATTTCATCCAGTGGGCCTTCTACATTGAGTTCGAATCCTGCCAGATACAGAAGGGGATCAGTCCATGTTCTGAGACTTCTCACCAGCTTTGGCTAAACTGAGAGAACTGTGTCTATAGAACTTGGAACCCTGGTGTGTACATCGTGAGGCACAGGGCTGCCCCAGTGCAACCCAAAGTATTGGATTACTGGCCCTGTTCGAAGTCTGGCTGCAGGAGGTGGAGGGTTCTCACACCACAGGGATGGCTGTGGGGAGGAGTCTGAGGAGGAAGGAGGGAGCACACGGGCAGATCCTTAGGAGATCTGCAAACTACCTACCAGCTGGGTAGCCTTGGTGAGCTGACAAGTGCCCACCAACTCCAGCCACAGTGTACCCACCTCTAAAATGTGTGGAAGAGGCATTGTTGTTCATATTGGCAGTTTTTTAAGAGCATGTTTTCAATCAGTGTTTTGGTTATGTGCTTAAAATAAATAAATAATAAAAGGGTTGGGACCACTGGGTAGTCATAAAAAAGCTAAGTGGGGCCCTGGCCAAGTAGCTCAGTTGTTTAGAGCATTGTCAGAAACGCCAATGTTGAGGTGTCCATCCCTGGTTAAGGTAATGCAAGAATCCACCGACGAATGTCTAAATAAGTGGAATGACAAATCAATGTTTCTCTCTCTTTCTCTCTCTCTCTTTCTCCCTCCCTCTCTAAAATCTATTTAAAATAAAATAAAAAACCTAAATGTTGAATTTATAAGTTACATACTATTCCAAGTAAGTTCCAAATGATTCAAAGGTTTGTGTATTTTGAAATGACACCATAAAAGCGCTAAAAAGTATTAAAAAGTATGGATGACTTCCTTATAATCTTGAAATGAAGACCTTCTGGGGTTTTTTTTCCCCCTCAAAATATTCTTGCCCTGACCAGTGTGGCCCAGTTGTTTGGGAGTCATCCTGCAGGTCGATCCCCAGTCAGGGCCCTTGCCTGGGCTGCAGATTCATCCCTGGCTGGGGCACGCTCCAGAGGCAACTGCTTGTCATTTCTTTCGTATGACAATATTTCTCTCTCTCTTTCTTCCTCCTCTTCCCTCTCTCTAAAAATAAACAAATAAAATATCTAAATATATATTCTTTCCTGTAGTTATTGCACCAGACTATTCATAGAAGCTAATTCTTTTTTTTTAAATCTTCACCTGAGGCTATGTTCTCTGAGTCTAGAGCAAGAGGAAGGAAAGGGAGAGAGACGGAGAGAGTAACAGCATTTGGCTGTCCCCTCCCCATCCCTGCACACGCCCCACACATGCCCTGACCAGGAATTGAAACAGAAACCAGGGCATGTGCCCCGACAGGGAATTGAACCCTCAACTTTTTCTGATGTATGGGGCAATGCTCCAAGCAAGTGAGCCACCCAGCCAAGGCAAGGCCTTCCTGGTTTTGTTTGAAAATCCAGAAGCCATAAAAAATTGATAGATATAAGTACAGAAAAATAGAAAACTTTTATATTAAAACAACAATAATGTGATACCATAAACTCAACAGATAACAGGTTGAGAAAAATTATATGGAATTATATCCAAGGGAAGTGAAAATTAATACGAAGAAGACTAATTATTGTTAGAAAAATAGGCAAAGCCTAGGACCAGACAGCTCACAGGAAAGGAAACATATATGGCTCTTAAACCATTAAACTAATAATAGAAATATAGTAGATATTTTAGGATACAGCATGGGGAAAATAGGTTTATAGTTGTATGTGAAACAGAGTTTATTCTTGTAATATTACTTATTAATCATTGTATTATTTTCCAAATGAACAACTATAAACCTACTTTTGCCCCACCATGTATGTAGATATAGAAAATAATAAAGATAAATTTAAAACTTACTGAGATACCACTTTCAACCATCAGGTTAGCAAAAGCCCACCTGTGTACTGGTGGCAAGGCTATTTTAAATAGAGAAGTCAAAGAAGACCCCACTAAGGTGTTATTTGGAGAAGACCTGAAGGACATCTGGGGGGAAAATGTTTCAGGCTGACAGCAGAGCTTATGCAAAGGCCCTGAGGCAGGATGCGCTTAGCAGGTTCCAGGAACTGTATAGCCAGGCAGGATGACAAGGGAAGGGATAGCAGATGTGCTGAGAGAGGTATGGGGGTAGGCAGTTAAGAACTGGGAAGGTTCAGAGATTTCACCTCACTTGCAAGCTAATAACTTAGCCTAGTACCATTCCATGGGTACTGAGACACGCGGGATTCCTGGGGCAGAGATGAAGAACTTTACTACCTCAAGCTGAGAAAGCAGCATGAGATTCATGTTTATGTATGGAAAAGATTCATCTTTTCCAGTTGCCTCCCCCACCCAAGTCCTTTGGGGTGACACAGAGCATCCCAGGTGGATGCTACCCATATAATGGGTTTGCACTATAGCTGAGAAACCCATAAGTTAGGGAACTGAAATCTTTCGTAATGGACTACAAGCAAAGCTGTCTGACCTTTGTCCCAGAGGGAGATATTGTTACACTGGACAGTAAACAAACCCTCCCCTGCTCCAGAGGCAGAGTCTGTTTTCCAAGGCTGTTCCTAAGGTAAATCCTTGAAAAGCAGGTCCGAACAAAGACAGCTGGTACATTGCTCCAAGAAGAACAGAAATGGAAGAGATTTGTGGAGAATTGTCTCTCTCTCAATAGGGTGCAAAGCTTTAGAGCTTTGTGGTTCACTGTGAGGACTTTAGCGTATATTGTGAGTGAACTGGAGAGTGAATAGAGGGTCGAGGGTCTGAGCAGAGGAGTTTTGTGTAATTATTCTCTCCACCCTGTTCTTATATCCCTACACATGCTCAACATTAGCTAGAAATGCTCTCAAGTGAAAATGGAGACTGAAATGCAACTGCACTAGTCAAGAGTTCTCCAGAGAAACAGAACCAATAGGATCCGTATAGATATATATGAGAACATTTATTAAAGGAATTGGCTCGCAGTTATGGAGGCCAAGAGGTCCCATGATCTACTATCTGCAAGCTGGAGAACCAAGAAAGTCAGTGGCACTTAATTTAACCCAAGTCCAAAGTCCTGAGAACTTGGGGGAGGGGGCTGCTGGTATAAGTCCTGGAGTCAGATGACCTGAGAACCAGGAGCTCTGATGTCCAGGGGCAGGAAAGGTAGATACCTCAGTGTTGGGAACCACCCTGCCTGGTTTCGAAACTGTAACCTTCCCACAGCTAAGGCTGAGTGAGAGACCTTGGGACCCTACAACTAAGGAGACAAAGCTTATCTCACTGGCAGGAGCACTGCCTCTGTCCCCTTTACTTCACCCTGCCTGGCTCTGAGAGGATGACTGGTTAGCCAATGATGGATAAGATTCTTCAAGGGAGGGATGACCTAAGATAGGCACAATCATGGAAGGGCCCTCAGGGAAGGATTTAGGGGGGCTATAGAAAAGGGGGATGATGGACCCAGCCCTCGCCCTTCAGCTTTGACATAGCCTGGGTCCTCATTCTGTCTGCGAGAGGTCTCCTAATCTCTTGGCTGCCTTACTTCCCTTGCCTGACTTAAGTAAGCCTGAAACAACGCAGGAGGTCGGTGCCACCCTGTGCTGGAAAGGGCAGGTTCCCAGGATGATCAGGCCTAAGAAAGAACGCATAAAATCCTGTGAAACCTGCTTTGCTAATACCCTCAATTTAAATAATAAGGGTCCAAGCATGGAATGAATTTGTTTCCCCAAAGTTTTGTGGCCCTTTAGCATCTGATCCTGACTCAAAATAAGCCCTCATAGTTCTTTGAATGTTATCTATTGTTTGATCACCTAACAATAATTGATGAGACTTCCATTTACACACTGCATTCCTATGTAAATTGAACTCACAATAAAAGCCTGTCAAAGCAAGGTGGGGGGCACTCTCCTTTTGAGAGAGTGGCTGTGCCGTCCTTTTCCTCCTCAGGACTCAGAAGTCTGGTGAATTTGTCTGTCTCATCCATAATGCCACGGACACTGTGAACTGGTGTCTGTGTCACCTCAGCTCAACACAGAGGGAGAGAGAATTTGCCCTGTTGTGTATTTGTTCCATTTGGGTCCTCAGCAGATTGGATGATGCCCACGCACATTGGTGAAGGCTCATCTGTTTACTCAGTCTACAGAATCAAGTGTTCATCTCTTCCAGAAACACCCTCACAGACATCCCCAGAAATGTTTTACCCATGTGTCTAGTATCTTTGCTATAGGCACCTTTGTCACACACATCTTTGCTGCAAGCATTTTCACTGCATAACTACATGGCCACAAGGCAGTTTTGCTGTAAGAAAGATACAATCACAGAAGTAAAAGAGGGACATTAATCAGGACCTAGCAAGGACTTCCAGCCAAGATAGAGGTGTAGGTAGACACACTGTGCTTCCTCGCACAACCAAAAGAAAGACAACAACAATTTAAAAACAAAAAACAATCTGAACTGACAGAAAATTCAACTGTATAGAAGTCCGACAACCAAGGAGTTAAAGAAGAAACACTCATCCAGACTGGTAGGAGGGGCGGAGTTGGGCAGCTAGGGCGGAGAGGACTTGTGTCAAGGCAGCAGATTGCAGACTGGGCAGTCCCACATTCACCTGCAGATAAACTGGGAAGAACAACTGGGGAGCGAAACAGACCGCACAACCAGGAGTTCCAGCATGGGAAATAAAGCCTCAAACTTCTGACTGAAAACACCTGTGGGGGTTGAGGCAGCAGTGGGAGAAACTCCCAGCCTCACAGGAGAGTTCGTTGGAGAGACCCACGGGTCCTAGAATGTACACAAGCCCACCCACCCAGGAGTCAGCACCAGAAGGGCCCAATTTGATTGTGGGTGACAGGGGAAGTGACTGAAAACTGGCAGAGTGAGGAGCAAGCAGCACTGTTCCCTCTCAGACCCCACCCCCACATACAGCTTCACAGCGTAGTCACATGGGTTGCCCCACCCTGGTGAACACCTAAAGCTCTGCCTCCTACTACTTAACAGGTGCACTGAGAAAAAAAAAGGCCCAAATAAAAGAACAGATCAAAGCTTCAGAAAAAATACAACTAAGTGACGAAAAGATAACCAACCTATTAGGTGCACAATTCAAAACACTGGATGCTCACAGAAATGGTTGAATTTGGTCGCAAATTAGATGAAAAATGAAGGCTATGCTAAGTGAAACAAAGGAAAATGTACAGGGAACCAACAGTGGTGGGAAGGAAACTGGGGCTCAAATCAAGGGAGTGGACCAGAAGGAAGAAAGAAACAACCAAATAGAAAAGAACAAAGAAACAAGAATTCAAAAAAATAAGGAGAGGCTTAGGAACCTCCAGGACATCTTTAAACGTTCCAACATCTGAATTATAGGGGTACCAGAAGGGGAAGAGGAAGAGCAACAAGTGGAAAACTTAGTTGAACAAATAATAAAGGAGAACTTCCCCAGTCTGGCAAAGGAAACAGACTTCCAGGAAATCCAGGAAGCTCAGAGAGTCCCAAAGAAGTTGGACCCAAGAAGGAACACACCAAGGCACATCCTAATTACATTAGCCAAGATTAAAATGAAGGAGAGAATTCTAGAAGCAGCAAGAGATAAGGGGACAGCCACCTACAAAGGAGTGCCCATCAGACTGTCAGCTGATTTCTCAAAGGAGACCTTACAGGCAAGAAGGGGCCGGAAAGAAGTATTCCAAGTCATGAAAGGCAAGAACCTACATCCAGGATTGCTCTATCCAGCAAAGCTTTCTCTCAGAATGGAAGGGCAGATAAAGTGCTTCTCAAATAAGGTCAAGTTCAAGGAGTTCATCATCACCCAGCCCTTACTATATAAAATGTTAAAGGGACTTCTCTAAGAAAAAGAAGATAAAAATATGAACAGTAAACTGACAGCAAACTCACAGTTATTAACAACCACACCTAAAACAAAAACAAAAACAAACTAAGGAAACAACTAGAACAGGAACAGAATCACAGAAATGGAGATCACGTGGAGGGTTATCAGGGGAGTGGGAGGGAGAGAGAGAGAAAAAGGTACAGAGAATAAGTAGCATAAATGATAAGTAGAAAATAGACAGGAGGAGGTTGAGAATATAGGAAATATAGAAGCCAAAGAACTTATATATATGATCTATGGACATGAAATAAGAAGGAGAATGTGGATGGGAGGAGCTGTGTAGGGCAGAGGGGAATAAAGGGGGGAAATGGGACAACTGCAATAGCATAATCAATAAAATACATTTTTAAAAAGACCTAGCAACATTAAAAACACTTTATTATAAAGTGCAAAATATTTGAATTCATTTGAAATGTGTGTAGATTCACGGCCATACTACACAAAGAGCTCATTTTAGGTTACGGGTTGTACCAAGCACTCGTCTCTGTTCTGTGAGAAACAGGGGTTCAACTCTGCAGCCTCTACAAGGGCCCCCAGCCTCTCTTTCTACTCCCGGTGTAGCATGTTTCAAAATAAGACAACTCTTGGGGCAAATCATCACCATCTAGAAGAATCACTAACTATTTCAAGGCCACCACCATGTCTACTTATCACTGTGTAGACCATGATGAGGACTAGCTAAGGTTTGTATATGGTATAAAAATGGGAATTACTGTGAGAGGGTTGTCAATACAGGAATGAAACCAAACTGACAGCTAGTTTCAACATGTTAAATCTGTTGGAGGCCATTGACTCATCAACAGAGAAATGAAACCTAACTGAAAACTGGCTTACTCAAATACGTTAAATCTGCTAAGGGCAGTTGACGAGTCAATGGAGAAATGAAACCAAACAAACAAACCTCCAAGCTGTCAACCACTTCCGCTTATTCTATCTTTTTTTTTTTTACAGCAAAATTGCCTCACGGCCAATTAGTCCTGTTGCTAAAATGTCTATGGCAAAGATGCTGTGGTGAAAGTACCCAGGGCCCTCCGCCAGGCGATGAAGCTCAGTAGCCACCGTGATCCATCACATTGCTAGTGGGTGCCCTGCATGCGAAGTGAAGGCAACGGCACTTTACTTCTGTGATCTTCCTCCCTGAAACACAGTCCCCTAGTCTAATCAGACAGAAAAGTATCAGACAAATCCCATGGTAGAGACATTCTACAAAACACCTGGCCGGTACTCCTTGAAAGTGTCAAGATCATAAAAAAAAAGAGAGAGAGAAGCCTGAGCAATTGTCACAGCCAAGAGGAACCTATGGAGACATGGCAACTAAATGTAATGTGAGATCCTAAATGGGGTCCTGAAACCCCATTTCAGAAGAAAAGTGTGTTAGGTAAAAAGAGAAATCTAGCCCTGGCTGGTGTGTGGCTCAGCGGATCAAGCACGGGCCTGCAAACCAAAGGATCACTGGTTTGATTCCCAGTCAGGGCACATGCCTGCCTGGGTTGTGGACTAGGTCCCCAGTGCGTGGTGTGTGAGAGGCAACCACACACCGATGTTTCTCTCTGTCTATTTCTCCTTCCCTGCCCCTCTTTCTAAAAATAAATAAATAAAATATTTTTTAAAAATCTAAATAAAGTATGGGCCTTAATTTAAAAAAATCTATGGCCCTGGCTGGTGTAGCTCAGTGGATTGAGCATGGGCCTGTGAAGCAAAGGGTTGCTGGTTCAATTCCCAGTCAGGGCACAGGCCTGGGTTGCAGGCCAGGTCCGCAGTAGGGGATATATGAGAGGCAACCACACATCGATGTTTCTTTCCTGCTCTTTCTCCTTCCCTTCCCCTCTCTCAAAAGAAAACAATGTATGAATATTGATTCATTAATTATAACAAATGTGCCATAGTAATGTAAGATGTTAATAACATGGAAATGGGGTGTAGAGTATATGGGAACTCTCTGTACTATTTTGCAATGTTCTGTCAACCTAAAAATACTTTTACAGGAACAAGTATAAAGGAAACATGGACAAAAACTAAGGGGGGTGGAATGGGAGGGAGGTGGGGAGCACTGGGGGTGGTGAGCTGGGATGGTAGTAAAAGAAAACTGTACTTAAACAACAATTAAATAAATTTAAAAATAAATAAATAAATAGAACCCCAGTGAGATACTACTTCACACCTATCAGAATGGCCACCATTAATAAATCAACAAACAACAAGTGCTGGCCAGGTTTTGGAGCAAAGAGAACCGTAGTGCACTGTTGGTGTGAATGCAGACTGGTATAACCACTGTGGAAAACAGTATGAAATTTCCTCGAAAAACTAAAAATGGAACTGCCTTTTGACCCAGCAATTCCACTGCTGGGATTATGCCCTGAAAATCCTGAAACACCAATTTCAAAGAACCTATGCACCCCAATGTTCATAGCAGCACAATTTATAATAGCCAAGTGTTGGAAGCAACCTAAGTGCCCATCAGTAAATGACTGCATAAAAAAACTGTGGTACATTTACACAGTGGAATACTATGCAGCAGACAGAAAGAAGTTGCTACCCTTCACAACATCATGGGTGGATCTGGAGAGCATTACGTTAAGTGAAGTAAGCAAGCTGGCGAAAGACAAGTACCATATAAGTGGTACTGGATCTCACCTGTAAGTGGAACTTAATCAATGAAACAAACAAGCAAGCAAAATATAACCAGAGACATTGAAATTAAGAACAAACTGACAGTAACCAGAGGGGAGAGACCATGCACAATGGGGGAAGGAAAGGGAAAGGTCATTAAGGAACATATATAAAAGACATATGGACAAAGCCAGAGTGGGGTAGGATCCAGGGTGAGATGAGGGGTGTGGTGGTGGGGAAATGGAGATAACCATACTTGAAGAACAATAAAATAAATAGATAGCTAGATACAAATAGAGTCTTGAAACACCAATTCAGAAGAACCTCTGCACCCCAATATTTATAGCAGTGTTATTTACAACAGTCAAGTGCTGGAAACAGCCTAAGTGCTCATCGGTAAATGAGTGGATCAAAAAACCGTGGTACATTTTCAATATGGAATAGTACTCAGCAGAAAGAAGGAACTCCTGGCCTTCTTGACATGGATAGAATTGGAGAGCATTATGCTAAGTGAAATAAGCCAGGCAGTGAAAGACACATACCGTATGATCTCACCTATAAGTGGAACATAATGAACAAAACAAACAAATGAGCAAAATAGAACCAGAAACTTGGGAATAAAGAAGAACCTGACAGTGACCAGAGGGAAGGAGGGCAGTTGCTATCAGGGGCAAGAAGGGAAAGGATCAAGAAAAGGATCGTCTGTAGAGCGCTTACGAGCACGGACAATGAGGGGGATTGACAGCGTGGGTGAGGAGGGACGGTATAGGGGTGAGCAACAGGGAAAATAGGCAGTACAACTGTAACCGAACAAAAATTAGAACTATGCGTATTATAAGAAATACTTTTAAACTAAAATTGTATTTAAAAATAAATAAAACTACTTCAGTCTCAAGCCTCCCCCACAGAAAATCTGAGTTCAGGGGGTGAGGACTGCCAAGGGGGAAGGGCGGGGGCAGAGGGGCACAGACAGGTGAAGGAAATGATTGACATCAACGTGATGCCTCCAGCTATGTTCTTCTTCCTCAAGATCACTTTAGCTATTCAGGGTCTTTTGTGGTTTCATACAAATTCGGAATTGTTCTTCTGTTTCTGTGAAAAATGCCATTGGAATTTTTCCAGGGATTGCATTGAATCTGGACAGCTTTGGGGAGTATGGATATTGTAACAATATCTTCTTCTGGTCCATAGACACAAAATATTTGTGCCTTTGTCTATTTTCTTCATCAAAGTCCTGTAGTTTTCAGTGTACAGATATTTCCTCTCCTTGGTTAACTTTATTCCCAAGTATTTTATTGTTTTTGATGCTTTTGTGAATGGGATTGTTTTCCTTATTTCTTTTTTTTTTCAGATGTTTTATTGTCTGTGTATGGAAATGCTACTGATTTCTGTACATTGATTTTGCATCCTGCAACTTTACTGAGTTTGTTGAGTAGTTCTAACAGTTTTGGGGTGAGTCTTTAGAATTTTCTCTGTAATGAAATCATATCATCTGTAAACAAAGACAATTTCACTATTTCCTTTCCCGCTTAGATGCCCTCTCCGGGGTCCCCAGTGCTGTGTGGAGTAGGAGAGGTGACAGCAGCCGTCTCTGGCTTGTCCCTGACCTCAGCAGAAAAGTTCCCCAACCTTTCATCATTTAGTGTAAGGTTGGTTATGGGTTTTTCACATATGATCTTTACTGTGTTGAGGTATTTTTCTTCTGTAACCAATTTGTTGAACATTTTTATCATGCAAGGAAGTTGTGTTTTGTCAGATGTTTTTCTGCATCTATTCAGATGATGGTATGAGCTCACACTATACTACAGAGCTGTAGCAATCAAAACAGTATGCCACCAACATGAACTAGAGACATAGCCCGAACAGACAGAATCAGGAGCCCAGGACTAATGAACCCATATCCATACCCCTGTGTGTGTGTGTGTGTGAGAGAGAGAGAGAGAGAGAGAGAGAGAGAGAGAGAGAGAGACAAGACAGCCAAGAATACTCGCTGGGGAAAGACAGCATCTTCAATAAATGGTGCTGGGGAAGCTGGACAGCCACAGGCAGAATAATGAAACTGGATGCCTATCTTACACCATACACAAAATTTCCCTCAACATAGATTAAAGACTTAAACACAAGGACTGAAGCTATAAAACTCATAGAAGAGAACATAAAAGAAAAGCTCTCCAACACTGATCTTGATGACAACTTTTTGGACATAACACCAAAAGCACAAGCATCGAAAGCACAAGTTAATACCTGGGACTACATCAAACTAAAAAGCTTTTGCACAGCAAAAGAGACAATGAAATTAAAAGGCAACTTATGGAAAGGGAGAAAATATTTGTCAATTATATACTTGATAAGGGGTCAACATCCAGAACATATAAAGAACTCATACAACTCAGTAGCAGAAAAAAAAATCTGATTCAAAATGGCATCTGATTTGAGCAGGGGTGTCAAACTCATTTTCACCAGGGCAACATCAGCCTTGCAGTTGCCTTCAAAGGGTCAAATGTCATTTTAGGACTGTGTAAATGTAACTACTCCTTAACTAGGGGCAAGGAGCTCAGCGCTGCCGCCAGGTAGAAACAAGGTTCTGGGCTGGATTCAGCCTGTGGTCCTTGTGTTTGCCACCTGTGGGGTAGAGGGACTGAATAGACCTTTTTTCTAAGGAATCATAGAGCTGACAACAAGTACATGAAAAGGTGCTCAAGGTCACTAGTCATCAGAGAAATAAAATAAAATGAAAGCCACAATGAGCTATCGCCTCACACCTGTTAGAATGGCTGTCATCAAAAAGACCAGAGATAACAAGTGTTGGGGTGGACGTGGAGAAAGAGGAACCTGTCTGCATCTCTGGTGGGAGGGTAAATTGGTGCAACCACTGTGGAAGACAGTATTAAGGTGTCTCCAAAAATAAAAAACTGAGCTATCATATGATCCAGCCATTCCACTTGTGGGTATATATTCAAAAGAAATGAAATGAGACATTGAAGAGACATGTGCACTCCTGTGTTCATTGTAGCGTTATTTATAACAGCAAAATATGGAAACAACCTAAAGTCCATCAACAGCTAAGTGGGTAGAGAAGATGCAGTATGTGCAATGAAATATTATTCCCCCAGGTGGAAGGAGGAAATCCTGCCATTTGCAACAACGTGGAAGACACTGGAGGCCATTATGCTAAGTGAGATAAGTCAGACAAAGACGAACACTGTGCATAGAGGTGTCAAACTCATTTTCACCAGGGATCACATCAGCCTCACAGCTACCCTGAAAGGGCTGAATGTAGAGCTCCTTGCCCCTAGTTAAAGAGCAGTTACATTTATACAGTCCTAAAATGACATTCAGCCCTTTGAAGGCCACCACAGGGCCGACGAGTCCACCACAGGGCCGACGTGGCCCCCAGTGAAAATGAGTTTGACAGCCCTGCTGTCAGGCATCATTCATACAGTAGTGCCTTCCTTATCCACAGTTTTGCTTTCTACGGTTTCAGTTACCCATGGCCAACTGTGGTCTGAAACTTCACATTCAATGTTATTTTGTATTAGCAGAAGTGAAAAATCCTTACATTAAAAAAAAGGTTTTATTTACTTATTTTTAGAAAGAAGGAAGGGAGGGAGAATAAGAGAAAGAAAAACATCAGTTCCTCTCACATGACCCCAACCAGGGGCCTGGCCAGCAACCCAGGCCTGGGCCCTGACTGGGATTCAAACCATCGACTTTTCGGCTTGCAAGGCAATGCCCACTGAGCCACACCAGTCAGGGCACAATTCTTAAGTTATAAATTCCACACCGTTCTGAGTAGCCGATGAAAGCTCGCACCATCCTAGTCTGCCCCACCTGGGTGTGAATCATCCCTGTGTCTAGCGCTTCCACACTACGTATGGTACCCGCCCCCTCGACACTCAGTAGCTGATTCAGCTATCAGATCGGCTGAGTGGTACCACAGTGCTTGTGTTCAATAAGGGTTATTTTACTTAATAACGGCTCCAAAGTGCAAGGGTAGAGATGCAGGCAATTCGGATATGCCAAAGAGGAGCTGTAAAGTGCTTCCTTTAAGTGAAAAAGTGAAAGTTCTCAACTTAGGAAAAGAAAAAAAATCATATGCTGAAGTTGCAAAGATCTATGGTAAGAATGAATCTTTCAGCCGTGAAATTGTGAAGAAGGAAAAAGAAATGTGTGCTAGCTCGGCTATTGCACCTGGAACTGCAAACACGACAGGCGTGGTGCATGGAAAGTGCCTAGTTCACACAGAACACGCACTCGCTTGTGGGTGGAAAGTATGATCAGAAAACTGTCCCCTTTGACAGCAACGTGTCCCCTTTGACAGCAACGTGTCACTCAGAAAGCACGTGAAGGCATCAGCAAGGAATTTTCTGAAATAAGTGACACCCAGCCCTTTTTTGCCAGCAGGGGATGGTTTCCCAGTTGGGAGTCGGTTTGGCATTTTATCTCCTCACACCATCACAGGAAGCAGAACGGTGAGCACAGTACAATTTGAGAGAGAGAGAGAGACCACAGTCACACAACTTTAATTGTGCTATAACTTGTTATAAGCGCTCTATTTTATTATTAGTTGTTCATCTCGTACTGTGCCTAACTTCTAAATTAAACTTTATCACAGGTACGCACGTGAAGGGAAAAACATCGTGTACACAGATCTCAGTGCTCCCCGCAGTTTCAGGCATCCACTGGGTGGCTTGGAGTGAATCCTGTGGACAAGGGGGACTACTGCACATGGAATGTGAAAAGGCCAGGCTCAGAGAGTAGAGAGGCTGTCACCACGGGCTGAAGGGTGGGGAAAATAGGGGGTTACTGACCCAGGGTGCAAACTTCCAGTTGCAGGATGGATGAGTCCTGGGGATCTACTGTGCAGTATAGTGGCTTTAGTGGACAGCACTGTATTGGTCACTTGAGAGTTGCTAAGAGAGTGGACCTAAATGTTCTCACCACAACGAAAGGAAATAGTGATTATGTGACATGACTTTGATGGAGGTGTTAGCTAATGCTGTGGTGGCAATGCTTTTCCTGTATATAAATGTGTCACATTGACATGCTGTGTGCTTTAACCTTATACCACGTTGTATGCCAGTGTTATCCCGAAGCTGGAAAAAAATGATTGAAAGAAAGTGAGAGAAAGAGAGAAGGGGGAGGGAGAGAGAAAAGTGTGATGCTGTTTGTGCATTTGAATTATGAGTATTTATGGGTATGTATCAGATTATAACATTTTTTGAAAGCAGGCTCTGTAGTCAGACGGCCCGGATTTGAATCTCAGTTCTCCCACTTAACTGCTCTGTAACTTTGGGTAACTTTTTAGGCTCAATATGCAGAAAATAGGTAATAGTGTCTACCTGGGTAATAGTGTCTACCTCGTTACAGTGCCTGCGGTGGCTTCCCCGTGAATGGACACAGCCTCTCGCCGACACCGTGCTCTCTAGGCATAGTCTGCAGACCAGCAGAGAAACCCTGGCATTCAGGTGCCACTGCAGACCCGAGCCAGCAGGCTCCCTGGGCCGAGGCCAGCCATCGGTTCTAACAGCCCCCAGGGCAATCGTGATGTTCCCGGATGTTAGAAAAACACAAGGTTAGAGCATTCTTTGGGGCATTAGTTAGAAATTACTAGGAGGAAAGAGAAAGTACATTTAATCAACGAAGAGATATTTTTATTATGTTCAAAACCCTGAGATTTGAGGTGCTTTCGTAAGCATCTGGCAAGAAGGTGAGCTGATTAGATGTTTCTGGAGGGCAGCTGAGCTCACATGGAAAATCCTTGTAAATCTGCACACTCAGTGGCCCTGCAGTCCCACTTCTAGGGATTCATCCTCAGGAAAAATCAGATAGTTCCTGAGGTTTATTTATGAAAATGTTTGCTCATTGTAGCAATTATTTAAAGCCAAAAAATGGAAATAAATCAAAAGTCAGATCATAGGGCATTGGTTAAGTGAACTATTCTACATCTTCATTATGTAACTAATTGATTGTCTAAGTCACTTTCTATAGTGTTGAATGTCTTTATAAATGGGGAAAGTGTACATTATATTAGGCTGAAATAACAGGTTACAAAGGCATAAATCAACTTTCCAACTTTGTTTCGTTAATAAACACTCACACACACACATACACACACGCGTATCTATATTCAGGCTATTCTCATTATTCACAGCAGTTTTGTTCCATAAAGTCACATCAAACACTGACTTAGCGTGTACCAAACCACTTCTCCCAGGGGAAATAAAGCGTCGGGTTCTTGCAATACTCTGTTCACATTTTCAATACATCAACTGATCAATACATGACTTTATTTTATGTGTGTTTCCGCTTAGAGACAACTTCTTTAACATGGTTTGTTGGTTCGTTCACATCGGACTCATGGCCAACAGCAGTGGAACTCGTGCCTGAGCAAAGCTCCCCTGTCTCACGCGTCCCCTCCCTCAAACACACCAATCACACAGCCTTTGTCAGGGACAGTAGAGCTCTGAGCACCACACTACACCTGGGAACTACTTTAAGCAGCGGAGTCACCAACAAAAAGCGCACAGATGCAAAAACTGTGCACTACCCAGGCCACAGAAGGACACTGTTCACAATGCTCCAGGAGAGTTGAAACGAGAAAGAGAGTGTCCCCCGTTGGACCTCGGCTGCGAACGTGCCTGTCAGGTGACTCAAATTTTCACCACTCTGCAAGTATGGAAATGACCATGAAAACACTGCAAGTACTGGGTTTGGGGTTATGGATGGATTGTAAGGAGGAGGCAAATTTGTAAATTTGGAATCTGCAAATAATGAGAAATGATAAGGATTGGCTATTTATCACATATGTGTGTGTAGGTAAGTACCTGTGTATATGTGTGTATATGTACGCAGTACACACATGTCCTTTTGTTCCACTGAAGCACATGCAATCATCATATTTATTTGATTTTTTGTGTTTTTTAATTTTTGTAAAGTAAATAAGTACTACTTATGGAATCCTCTTTCTCTAACTACTGCACCACCATTACCAACAGAAGAGGGGAAAAAGACTTATCCATCGTTTTTTGAAATCTATATTTTGAATGTGTTGCTTGCCCACAAATACAGAACATCGTGTATAACAGAAAGTTCACCACCACCTTCCTGGCCGAATCCCTAGGACTTCAGCGCCTGGCACTTAGCACTTGGTGAAGCTTTGAAGTGAAGGCGAAACAGATTCCTACTGTTCTTGGTAATCCTCTCGACCTCCCTCTGCCCTCTACTGTGCCTTAGGAACAGGATTTTTTCCCCCCATAAATAAGGGAGCTCAATGCTCCCTGTTACATCCCACTCAAATCCTTGTGGTAGATTTCTTCTCCGTTCCTAAGAGAGAATGCGCAGAAGGCAACTGAGATTAAAGCCTGAGCAGGGTGGGCCCCTAAAGGTGCCCTCCTCAACCCTGGCAGTCATTCTCGTGACTTCAACCACAACCTTTAACTTCCTGTCACTGCCCATTACCACCCCCCGGGAAGCTGGGAGGGGATGCCAAAGCCGACCACAGCGCTTTGTCTTAACGAGACACACCTCAGGTTCCAAGGTGTCATGCCACATCCTCCAAGAGAAGCCGTGAATACATCCTGACACAGCAAACTGTCATGACCGTTCTTTGTGGTCCGCAGGTTCAAGTTCAGGATCATGCCAATGAGACTCAAGCCTTAATATCAGTCCTCCAACTGCCCGCCTTGTTCCCTTCCACCACAGAGAGGACTTTTCTCTACCTCATCCCTGCTCAACTGGACTATATCAGAATCATAGAGACATTACATCTTCCATCTTAAAGCATATCTCAACATGGGAGCCACCTACCTTAGTGCACAGATGAGGAAACTGAGGCCCAGAAAGGTGGAAAGATCTGCTCACGTCATGCAGAGCTGGAGGCATGACTCCCTGCACAGAGCTGTTTCCTTACCCTTGGAATTTACTTCGAAGAGACTCAACTTTGACTCTGGGGATCTGGGGGCACAGCCCTAAGATGGAACCCAGCAATAGTGATTTGCCCTGGAATAGCACGTCTCTCTTTAAAATTCATGGGAAACTAGCATTCACAACCATTACCATACCCATGTTTTTTAACCTATGTGTAACCTTGTGATTATTCACTCTGGTGGAACAGAAGCCTCAAGGTTCTGCTTGGGCTCTGCCCTGTGGCCTTCGCACCCCCTGGCACACGCTGTGTCCCTGTGGGGTGTGGAGTCTGCGTGGAGAGCACACCTTGCTGCACACTGGCACACACTCAGCTTCTTAGTAGAAGCAGACAGTCCCCCGGTGCTGGCTCTGTCCCCTTGAGGAGGGCAGTATGGTCCTGTTTCTGACCATTCGAGAAGCCACCAAAAGTCATCCCCTGAACTCCTGCTATGGACTCAGTGCTTTGCTGGAGGATGGTATAAACATGACCGTGGCGTGGCCCCTGCCAGTGAGGAGCTGGCAGGCCATTTAGGGACCCAAGTTCCCTGCTCACCATGTATTTTAATAAGCTGGGAGGAGACAGCCATGCCAGGGAAATAGACGTGGAGCAGGCTGCAGGACAGGGCCGCCATCTGCCTCCACAGCGAGGGCCGGGAGGGCAGGCCGGAGGAGGAGGGCCTGGGGTCGCTGCAACAGCAAGGAGCCGCAGGTCACAGTGGAACACCCGCACCTTGGAGAGCAACAGGGCTGCTTTAAGCTGAAGGCATGGGCATCAGAGCTAGAAGAAGCCTTCCAGGGGGCCTGGGTCAAGCCCCTCATTTTGCAAGTTGGGTGAAAGTTGGGTGCTGAAGGTGACTCAGCTGCTTAGGCTCAAGACCATCTCATGAAGTGCACCCAGCACTCCATAGCCTGCCAGGTGAGAGACAAAACGAACTCGTCACTGCAGGGAGGGCAGTGGCGCTGGGATGGTGTCTCTTTCTCCCCGTTCCCAGACTGGCAGCGGGGCGCTCGGAGGCCTCGGGCAGGTCACTGAGCCTCCCTCACTCAGTGTTGCAGAATTAAGTGAGATGAAGCACGTAAGTCCTGCGGCTCAGGGTCCAACAGGTAGGAAGTGCTCCCAGATGGGAGCCATTACTGCTGCTGCTGCGGTGGACGTTCAAACTGACCGTACTACACCCCCTGAGAAATCTTTATGACTTGGGCAGTGGTTTTAAACATCATTGTTAAAATCATCCGGGACCCTGGCCGGTGTGGCTCGGTTGGGTGTCGTCCCATAGACTAAAAGGCTGAGGATTCAATTCCCTGTCAGGACACATGCCTGGGCTGTGGGTTCATCCCCCTCACATGTCTGAGGGGCAACCAGTGGGTGTTTCTGTCTCACAACTACGTTTCTCTCCCTCTCTCTCCTTCCCTTGGTTAAAAATCAGATTTCAGGGCCCAACCCCTCCCAGTTCTCATTCAGGAAATACACACAAAGACACACATATAAAATTTTAATTTTTTCACACAGATGCCTCAAGTGATTCAGTGTTATGGGTAAGGGGCCACTGGGAGGGAGACCGCCTTGAGCCGGGGCAGCCCTCTGCTATTAGCCATGCCGAGCACCGCCCATTGGCATTCTCCTACTTCACTTTAAAACAAGTCGTGCGTGCTTTTAGAAGAACCATGCAGAGCCTAGAGCTCATAAAGTGAAAGGAAACTCCCTGGACCCTGCTTCTCCCCACGCCTCACTCTGTATTCCTGCGCCCCTGAGATGGTTATGGCTGAGGTTTGTTTTTGTTCGTTTCCAGAATGGCCTATGCCCATAATAGGCATGTCCGTTAATGCATCTCTTTCCCCAGAATGCTCCCTTTGTCCAAAACACAAATAGAATCGTGGGTAGGACAGAGTTTGGCAAACATTTTCAGTGAAGGATCAAATAGTAAATATTTTCAGCTATGTGGGCCTACTAAACTCTCCATCATAGCTTGAAAGCAGCCACAGCAATTCATAAATGAATGGGTGTGGCCGTTGTCCCTATGAAATCTTATTACCAAACAGGTAGCAGACTAGGGTTGGCCCACAAGCTGTAGCTGATTGCTATGGAGTGCTACCACTTATATATTTTGTTTTTTTTCCACTTACATATTTTGAACCTCTTTTTCATATCAGCCCATGCAGTGACTTCGTTCTTCGACTGCTACATGGTATAAGTGATGTATTTGGCTACTCTTCGATTGGCTAGTTAAGTATTTTTCCAGGTTTGCTATGTCAAACAAAGCTGCCAAATAGTAAGCCTGGTTGACCAACTATTCTTAGTTGACTGGCATGAATTCTTGGAGCTGAACTGCTGACCCAAAGGGTATGAATTTAATATTTTGACAGAAGTTGCCAAGTTACTTCTTTTTAAGTTCAGATTGTCACAACCTTGTGATTTTCATTGCTTAGTCTTACTCCTGGTGAATGTTTTCTATTAATTTAAAGAAAGGTTTTGTAATAAGGGAGAGATCCCCAAGACTGACAGAGGAAGCAATGAACTTGTGACAGTTGACTGAAGTTTAACTTTTTAATAGATATGTGTCCACCAGAAAGTAATTTGCACTGCACATTTGTCAATGTAAAGGCAGATTCCCTTCTGCCTAGAAAGCAGCAGGGGCAGCTGTTTCTAAATGTAAAGAAAGCACAGCGTAAGCCCTTGTGAAGCAAATGTGTGGGGCACGCAGGATGTAAGGGCCATTGCAGCTGCCCCTGCAGCACGTGGAGGCTGGGGCTCAGTGGTGCTGAATTTCTGATCTGAGTTCTCACTCAGAGCCTTGGAACAACTGGGCCAGTGCTCCAGATTCCTGAAAAAATGCTTCGGTCACACTCAGTGTTGTTGAGGTTTCAATTATGAACAACCAGCCTTCACCAGGTCCCTGTTCTGAGCGTGGCTCTGGTCTGAGCCCCTCACTTACATCCCCTCCACCTTCTGATATTAGTGCCATTTCACAGATGGGAAAGTTAATGCTCAAATAGTAATTTAACTATGGTAAAATAGCTCTGTATGTCTTCCAAGCCCATGGGCAAAAAAATATAATCATATGCTGCCTTGAAAATTGGCAAAAAAACCTTGCAGAAAATAAGAGGAACAATAATGTTTATATTACATGACCTTGCAATTACCCCTGGAAATGTATCCTTAGAAAATTATCCCAAAGGAAAAAGGCTATGCCCAAAGATAACAAAGAGCTAAAACATTGGAAACAACAAAGTTTAACAGAAGAGGTATAATTAAATAACCAGTTTGATGAATTATAAAGTACCCACTAATAATGATTGTGAAGACTAAGAAACAATGTAAAACGGATAAACCCCCAGTTTTAAAGCCAGATGACTGGGTTTCAGTCATACCCTGCCCCTGACTGAGAGACCTTGGGCAAGTTACGTAGGTCCTCTGAATCTCTTCTCATTAAGGGGAGAGCTAGAAAGATACTCTTCTGCGTATTAAATTAGACAATGTTTCAAAGTATTTGGCATTCCCATTAAATGTAAGTGGTAGGGCTTCACCTCATGGTCAGGCATGGCCACGAGGCTCACATCAGTGGATGAAATAAAAGCATCTATGATGTATGTCACTTCTAGGCAGGAGCATGTCACCACTAGTACAAGACTCCAGCAAGCTCTTCTGAGGTGGCGATCAGCAGGAGAAAGCACGCTGATTTGGAGGCCCGTGCTGAGCTACCACGTGGAGGGCAGCTGCCCACTCTGTGTGAGTGAGGAGTAGACTCCTTAAGCCATTCAGATTTGGGCTTTGCCAAACACAACGGGCATATTGAGCCTATTAGAGTAACCTCGTCTGCCTGACACTGTGTCCCCAGTATCCGAAAGAGTGCCAGGCACAAAGTCAAATCTCAGGAAATGTTTGTAGAATGGCTGTTGTCCTCGGGGTTAGGATTTCTTTTTGGCTTTCATGTGAAGATAAATTCAATTCAGCATTGATGAAGCAGAGAGCTTTCCAAATATGCAAAGCTTCTCCTTGGGAGCTGTCACAGGTTGAGCTGTGTCCCACAATTCATACACTGAAGCTTAGCCCCCAGCCCTCAGGGTGTGACCTCGTGTGGAAACAGGGCCACCACCGGTGTAATCTCTCCAGATGAGATCACACCAGAATAGCGGGCCCCTAATCCAGTGTGACTGGTCTCCTTACAAGAAGGGGAAATTTGGCCACAAACAAGCAGACGGGAGAGTGGGGTGTGAAGCTTAGGGTGATGCTGCCACAGGCCAGGAGCTGCCTGGAGCAGGGAGAGGCCTGGAGCAACCAGCCTCAACTCCGGGGGAGTGAGCACGACCCTGCCGCACCTTGGTCTCCGACTGCTGGGGCCCAGCACTGTGAGATGGTCAACTTCCATTGTTTAAGCCATCCCACTCGTGGTACTTTATTGTGGCACCCGGAGCAAACGAGCGCGTCCACATTTCTTTGGTTTGACAGGAGCGGCAGCTTTCTGTAGAAGACCTTGTACAGCACTCCTGCTATTTCCTCCTGCTGCTGCTCCAGCCCCTCATTTCCGTAAATACGGGCAGGGGATTCCTAGCTACTGGGCCACGTTACATAATCTTTCATTAGAAAACACATTTCTTATCCCAACAAACCACTTCAGAAATCACATAATCTTCAGGTCCACCCACGCTGTCACAAAGGGTAAGACTTCCTTCTTTTTTATAGACAAGAAGTGTTTCATTGTGTAAATGTACCTGGAGAACATTATGCTAAGTGAAATAAGCCAGTCAGAGAAAGACAAGTATCATATGATTTCACTCAGATGTGGAATCTAATGAACAAAATAAACTAACAAACAAAATGGAAACAGATGCATAGATACAGAAAACAAGACTGACAGCTGTCAGAAGGGAGGGGGTGTGGGCTGGGTGAAAAAGGCAAAGGGATTAAGAAAGAAAAAAGACCCTCGCAGACACAGACAACAGTATGGTGATTGTCAGAGCGAAAGGGGGTGGGAGGAGGAAGAAGAGGGTATTGTGGAGACAAGTGGTGTTGGAAGGAGGCTGGACGTGGGGTGGTGAGCACACAGTTCAGGGCACAGATGATGTAGAATTGTACACCTGAAACCAGTATGATTTTATTGACCAATGTCGCCCCAATAAATACAACAGAAAAAAATCACAATGACCAATGTGGCATTTAAAAATAGGACTTACAGGAGGAATGAAAAATATTACTGAAATCTGAATGGTGACATTTCTTTTATTTAAAAAAAATTTTATTTTTAGACAGTGGAAGGGAGAGAGGTAGAGAAACGTCAATGGATTACCTCTCATGTGGCCCCCACCCAAGGGACCCAGCTCACAACCCAGGCATGTGCCCCACTGGGAATTGAACCAGCAACCCTTTGGTTCGAAGTCCAGCCAAGATGGCATAGACCCCCTGCTCCTCCCTGCTGTACACTGCTATGATATACAAGGAAATGGCAAGAGACAAGCAAAGGAGAATTCTCACTAGGGGTACAGTGAGGTGGTTTGGGAGGGCCAGTTGGGGGACCCCCACATCCCTCCTCTACCAAGAATACCCAGCCCTATCAGGCAGTATCTGCTGAAATCGACAGAAGCCCCAGTGGCACCAGATAAGCCAATCAGACCACAGTACTCCTGCAAAGCTGCTGGAAATTATGCTGCTGTTGAAACCGCAAAAGTAGACCAACACCCATGTGCTAACCCCAAGTAGGGTGGTGCCAACAAAAATAAATAACATAACAGACAAAATCTCCAGGACACTATTAACAAACACCCATCATACCAAGAACCAAGAAAAGCACAACTTGAATGAAAAGAGACAATTAATGGGTGCCGACACAGCTGAGAATCAACAAGAATTAGGCACCATGTTACAAATGCAATTAGTCAATTAGAAATTCCTTTGAAATAAGCTTAAAAAGTGTCTTAGCAAATAAATAATAGTTATATGAAAGAACCAAATGGAAACAATAGAACTGAAAACTACAGTAACAGAAAGGAAGAACTTGCTGGGGAGTTTCAGTGTGGGAGTGGAGACGACAGAGCATACTCAGTGAGAGAGGACAGAACTCACCCAGCCTGGAGAAGAGGAAATCGCTCGAGGAGTCGGCAAGAGGGAGACCCGAAGCCCACACATCTGTGGGACAAAAACAGAAGAACCAACATTCCTATCACGAGTCTCAGGAGAGAGGAGAGTGGGGCTGGAGCTAAAGAGTATTTGAAAAAATATGCCTGAAACGAATGATCAAATTTGGTGCAAGACACTAACTTACAGACCCCAGAAGCTGAGCCAATAAACTCCAAACAGGATCGACTGCTCACCTAGTGATAATTATCTTAAATGTAAGTGATCTAAATCAGCGATTTTCAACCTGTGTGCCCCAAGAATTTTTCCTACATGCAATAGCTGACTACTTACTCAGGGCACTGACCTCTTTTCCCCTAGACTGTCAAATGGAAAAATGACAGCAGCCAACACACAAGAGCCGTCTGGTGTGAATGAAGCAAAATCATGCCCATAATTTTGCCCAGAAACAAGAATTCCAAAAAATGAGGAGAGGCTTAGGAACCTCCAGGACATCTTTAAATGTTCCAACATCCAAATTATAGGGGTACCAGAAGGGGAAGAAGAGCAACAAGTGGAAAAGTTATTTGAGCAAATAATAAAGGAGAACTTCCCCAGTCTGGCAAAGGAAATAGACTTCCAGGAAGTCCAGGAAGCTCAGAGTCCCAAAGAAGGTGGACCCAAAGAGGTACACACCAAGGCACATCATAATTATATTAGCCAAGATGAAAATGAAGGAGAGAATTCTGGAAGCAGCAAGAGATAAGGGGACAGTTACCTACAAAGGAGTTCTCATCAGACTATCAGTGGATTTCTCAAAAGAGACCTTACAGGCAAGAAGGGGCTCGAAAGAAGTATTTGAAGTCATGAAAGGCAAGGATCTACATCCAAGATTACTCTATCCAGCAAGGCTTTCATTTAGAATGGAAGGGCAGATAAAGTGCTTCTCAGATAAGGTCAAGTTCAAGGAGTTCATCATCACCAAGGCCTTATTATATGAAATATTAGACTTATCTAAGAAAAAGAAGATAAAAATATGAACAATATGAACAGTAAAAAGACAACAAACTCAGTTATTAACAATCACACCTAAAACAAAAGCAAACTAAGAGGACAGCTACATCAGGAGCAGAGCCATAGAAATGGAGATCACATGGAGGGTTAGCAAGAGGGGAGTGGGAGGAGGAGAAGGGGGGAGAATGTACAGAGAATAAGTAGCATAGACAGTAGGTAGAAAATAGACAGTGGGAGGGCAAGAATAGTATGGGAAATGTAGAAATTAAAGAACTTGTGACACATGGATATGAACTAAAGGGGAGGAATGGGGGGAAGGGTATGTAGGGTGGAGGGGAATGAAGGGGGAAATGGGACAACTGTAATAGCATAATCAATAAAATATATTTTAAAAAACTTAAATGAAAAGGCCCAGGGCTGCCCTGACAGGTATGGCTCTGCTGGTTGGCCATTGTTCTGCAAAGTGAAAGTTCACTGATTTGGTCGTGGTCAGGGCACACGCCTGGATTGCAGGGCAGGTCCCCAGTGGCGGGGGGTGGGGGTGTGTGTGACAGGCAACCAATTGATATTTCTCTCCCTCTCTTCCCCTCTAAAAATAAAGTTAAAAAATTTAAAAACAAAAAAGAAAAGGCACAGGGCCTGGACTAATTAAACAATCTTGATACAGAAAAAAGTGGGAGGATGTGCTCCATCTGTCAGTAAGGCAGATAAAGTAAGGCTCTGTCAGTAAGGATTGCCACAGCAATCCAGAGTGTGGTACCAACAGAGGGACAGACACACAGCCCAGCGGGACAGAACAGAGGACCCGGAAATAGGCCCATACAACCGATATTTAACAGAAGTAAATAAGCTTGCAAGAAATGATGCTAAAGCAACCGGGCATCCACAGGGGGAAAAAAGGAACCTTGGCCTAAACCTCACCTCATACAAAAAATGAACCCCGAATGGTCACAGACTTATATGTAAAATGTAAAAATATAAAGCTTCTAGAGAAAAACATAGTAGAGAATCAGTATCTTGTAGGATGCAGGAACCTACATAGGTAACTTGTACAGAACAATGAATCACTCAAATGAGTACAAGGAACACTGGAAAATCGGAGTAAGATGAATGGATTGTATAGGAGCCGAAGTCCTTGCTGTGATATATGAAAGTTTTACAAAACCTTACCTTTGGGGGAAACTGGGCAAGGTGTAGACAAAATCTCTTTTATTCTTTACAACTGCCTGTGATACAATGATGTCATTAAAATATTTTTAAAAAATGTACACTTAATATATTACATGAAAAACATCTCTTCACTTTTACAACTGAAGGAACTGAAGTGGCCTGGTTGGTAACTGACCTAAGATAACAGAGCTAATAAGCAGATGGGCTGGGATTAAAAATTCAGATCTGTGTAAGTTGACAGTCCAAGCTATTCTGGTTTATAACTCAGAAAATAATGTAAATGACTTAAGGACTCATTAGTTGCTTAGAGAAGTAAAAAAAGTAACTATTTCATTTCAAAAGGTGAGCAGGGTTATGTTTTCTGCTAATATGATATAAATTAGAAAGCTTTAAATTTTTTTGTATTTTTTAAAAATATTTTATTTATTAACTTTTAGAGAGAGGGGAAAGGTGGGATAAAGAGGGGGGGCGGGAAGAAACATCCATGCGTGAGAGAAATATTGATTGGTTGCCTCTTGCATGCCCTGCCTGGGAATCGAACCAACCACCTTTCAGTCTGCAGACGAGCAGTCAACCCATTGAGCCACACCACCCAGGGCTAAATTAAAAACTTTTGGCTTTACAGTGGGATACTAAGAATTAGATAAGAGCCCAGTATCAAGACTATTGTAAAAATAAAAAATTTCACTCTCAGATTTCCAAAAATAAAGTTAGCTTTATTCTAATAATTACAAAATTGAATTGTAAGATCACTGATAGGAAAACAAACACCAAACAGCACCATCAGCTTGATAATGTCTGGCTTCTTGAAAAAATAAAAACACGAGCCAAGTTTCGGCAAAATAATTTTATTTCCTAACACGCAGTAAACATATACATCCAATATCTTGCACATTTATTCACAAATGACTTTCAAAGTCCAATAACTGTTTTGATATTTAAGCATGTACTAGAAGTTACCTTAGTTGTGACGTGAAAAATGCTTTATATGGATAACACACTAAATATATTGGATTGGTCACAAGAGTTTGCTTCGGGAGATTAGTTCTATAAATTTAAAGTTTTGAAAAGCCACTACTTTTGCCTCTAGTACTTCCAGATGAAGAGGATGCAGCAATATCCGCTTGTATCCGGGACATTTCCTTAGTTTTTCTGGTGATGGAACCACTTATCCACTACACTCAGAGAAAAGCAAAGCAAATCAGAATACTCGTTAATCAAAACACACCCAACACACAACAGAGAATAATACACCTGCTCTAATGTATCCTACTATGCATTACCTTAAAACTTTCATACATGCAGTTTCATTATGGCAAAAACAGGTAATTTAACAGTGTTTTCTTTGGGGCTTCCTTACTCTTGATACTAATCACATAAACGTGATTCTCACCAGCAGAACCTTACAGCAAATTCTACATCTATGTGGGCAGAGAACTGCCGTCTGGGGAAAGCAGTGTGTGGCCAGGCGGGGACCCAGAGCCCAGCCTCCTCCAGTGTCCACGAAGCACCTACCCAGAACCCAGAGGAGAGCAGGTCATGGTTTAGAAATGGCTGTGACTGGGCTTGGCACCAAAGGAGGGGCATGCAACCATCTTTCTTCCCCATACACTATGGAACGCTACGGACGTTTCCCCCCCACCTTCTTTTCTGGATGGATATGATGTGTAAGATTTATGTAATTTCCCCACATATCCACATAGCGTTTAATGTTCCTGTAGTAGGATGTTGATCTTACCGTCTGAAGGTATTGCGCAGGCAGAGTCACATGGTGGTGGTGACTAAAATAAATTATTAAAATACATTAGTCTAGTCCTATTTTTTAAAAAGCTAAGAAAGTATACTGACATAAAAGTTAAAAATAAATCTGAACAAAAGATGATTATCCTAATTTTTAGGTTCTAAAAAGAATAATTTACAGGGCCCTGGCCGGGTGGCTCAGTTGGTTGGAGCATCATCCTCTGCACCGAAGGGCTGCAGGTTCGATCCTTGGTCAGGGCACATCCAAGAGGCAACAGATCGATTCTCTCTCTCTCTCTCTCATATCAAACATATCCTCAGGTGAGGATTAAATAATTTATAGGAACAATGCAAGTTTGCTCTACTGCTAAGAGATGCTAACAAATTCAAGCCTCTTTTAATAACACACATGGGAATAAATAATAAAAATAAATGTATTTTGAAATAAATAATAAAAACATTTACACACATATGACTTCATATATACTTTATATATATATAAACTATATATATATTAATTATATATATATAAATGTAGATAGTGTTCTCATTGAAGAGTTATGATTGACTTTGACCCAATGACTTTTCTCTTCCAATTTTTCTTATTCATTTCAACTTGGTCAGGATTTATTTCTAAAGATAAATCTACATGCATTGGCTTCATCATTAAATTGTTATTTTTTCTCTTATTCAGTCACAAAGCAGTAAAAAGTGAGACTTCATTTTCTTTTGTTTTCCTTATTTAATATTGAAAATGAGAATAAATTAAGATAGTCTAGTCTAGTATTCTGGTTAATCCAAATCAGATAAAGAAGACTAAAAAATTATTTCTTTTATAAATAACATACTACCTTAAGTCTTTTCGAGGACTAGGAACCGCCCCCTCCACAGCCTGCTTCCGTGTGCTTGTGGTGTGTAATTCCGAGACCACACACTGGGATGCGCACATAGGAAGTGCTCAAATATCATCAGTTGAAAGAATTACTTTCCCCCCGACTTAACACCATATTTTTAGCCACCAGGTATGTGCTTTTTCAAGGAAACGTTTACGTACAGCATTCACAAAGGTTTTGACAGCGTCAGGGTCGTGCTTGAAGGGGCTCTCAGACACTGTGGTGTTCACGCTATTAAGTAAAACAGAAGTAGGCATGAGGTGCAGTAACAGAAAATGCTCTCTTAAGAGTCCAAAAAAACAAGGTGAAGGTGGCAGACAAGATGAGACTCAAACTGCTTCAAATGAAGTTCAAGGAAGAACCTCATGTTTACTTAAGGTGCATGATACAAAACCAATATACACAAATTGGTCACATTTCTATACATTAATAACAAGCTGCTAGAAAGAAAAATTAAGAGAATAATCCCACTTACAGATATATCAAAAAGGATAAAATACCTAGGAATAAATTTAACCAAGAAGGTAAACGATTATTATAGAGTGAAAACTATAACATATTAATAAAAAATAAAAAACTCTAATGCCTTCTAAATAATATATTATTTATAGATATATTATAAAATAACATAATAATATCCACTAAAATAAATGGAAATATATCCTAAGCTTATGAACTGTCAGAATAAAGTTGTTAAAAATGTCCATACTGCCCAAAGCAATCTAGATTAAATGAAATCCCTATCAAAATTCCAATGGCGTTTTTCACAAAACTAGAACAAATCCTAGAATTTGTATGGATCCACAAAAGACCCCAAATAGCCAAAGCAATCTTGAGAAAGAAAAACAAAGCTGGAATTGAGCGCAGGCCTGTGAACCAAAGCATTGCTGGTCTGATTCTCAGTCAGGGCACAGACCTGGGTTGCAGGCCATATCCCCAGTATGGGGTGTGCTAGAGGCAACCATACATTGATGTTTTGCTCCTTCTCTTTCTCCCTCCCTTCCCCATCTCTCTAAAAATGAATAAATAAAATCTTAAAAAAAAAAAAACAAAGCTGGAGGCATCACAGTCTGATTTCAAACTATATTACAAAACTATAGTAATCAGAACAGTATGGTAAGGGCCTAAACACATAAATTAATGGACCCAAAGAGAGAGCCAGAAATGAAACTCACACATTTATGGTCAATAATTTATGACAAAGGGGCCAAGAATGTACAATGGGGAAAGGGACAGTCTCTTCAATAAATGGTGGTGGGAAAACTAGACAGTCACCTGCAAAAGAACGAACTAGACCACTATCTTGTATCATACACAAAAATTCACTCAAAATAGATTAAAGACTTAAATGGTAAGACCTGAAACCATAAAACTCCTAGAAGAAAACACAGATGGTAAGCTCCTTGACATTAGACACCAAAAGCAAAGGCAACAAATGCAAAAATAAACAATTGGGACATCACACTAAAAACTTTCCACATAGCCAAGAAAATAATAAAAAAAATGAAAAGGCAACCTATGGAATAGGAGAAAATATTTGCAAATCACACAAATAAGGGCTTAATATCCAAAATATATAACAAACTCACACAAATGAATAAGAAAATAAACCTCCACAAACAATTTTACTCATCGGGGAAATGCAAATCAAAACCACAATTAGATACCACCTCACACCTGTTAGAATTACTATTATCAAAGGCAACAAAAAATGTTGGTGAGGATGTGGAGAAAAGGGAACCCTGTGCACTGTCAGTGGGAAATGCACATAGTCACTATGGAAAATAGTGTGAAGATTCCTCAAAAAACTGAAAATGGAACTACCGTATGATCCAGAATTTTACTTCTGGGTATTTACGCAATGAAAATAAAAACACTAATTCAAAACCGGATACAGTGCACCCCCTTGCTCACTGTAGCATTATTTGTAACAGCCAAGATACGAAGCAACCTGGGTGTCCACTAATGAATGGGGGGCTAGAGAAAATGTCGCACATGTGTGCACAATGCAGCATCATTCACCCACAGAAAGGGACGGAATCTTGCCATTTACAACAGCGTGCACGGAACCTGAGGGCATTATGTTAAATAAGTCAGACAGAAAAGATAAATACTGCATGATCTCACTTATACAACTGACCCTTGAACAACAGGGGACTTAGGGGTACCGATCCCCCCACATAGTAAAAAATCCCCATATAACTTTTGACTCCCTCAAAACCTGACTAACAGCCTACTATTGACTAGAAGCCTTACTAATAACACAGTTTATTAACACATATTTTGTATGTTATATGTATTACATACTATATTCTTACAGTAAAGTAAGCTACAGAAAAGAAAATGTTATAAGAAAATTGTAAGGAGCCCCGGCTGGTGTTGCTCAGTGGATTGAGTTCTGGCCTGCAAACCAAAGGGTCACAAGTTCAATTCCCAGTCAGACCACATGCCTGGGTTGTGGGCCAGGTCCCCAGTAGGGGGTGCACAAGACACAATGACACATTGATGCTTCTCTTCCTCTTTCACCCTCCCTTCCCCTCTGTCTAAAAATCTCTAAAAGAATCATAAGGAAGAGAAAATACATTTATACTACTGTATGTATTTATTGAATAAAATCCGCATGTAAGTGGACCCATGCTCTTCAAATCCATATTGTTCAAGGGTCAACCGTACGTAATATACTCATTTTGTAACTGGCCATCTTGCTGAATTCTTTATTTTCTCTGGGGTTTTCTCAGTACAATCATATCACCTGCTACAATATGCTCCGCATTCTCCAATATTCCTGACACATCATTTCTTCGTTGACTACTATGGCCAGAACAATGTTAGTTAAGTGATAATAGTGGACATTCTCTTATAAATCTTTAAATATTTAAGAAGTATATTGTCTGACCTTGGGTTAGGGGCCAGATAGACTTGGATATGAGTCCTAACTCTGAAACATTTACTGTGGGACGACTTTGGTTAAGTTTAATCTCTGTCACATGCTTGGCAAATACTGGTCTGGTTGTGATGCACCTTACAGATTCTCACCGGAGAACACGAACCCCTGCACCCAGCCATATTTTACCTATGACATTCTGACCCCCTGGTGCTAGGAACCCTTCCCAAACACCCCCACAAAGCTCTGATCTTGCTGTCCTCCTCGGAGTTCTAGCTCGTCTTGTTCAGAGTATCCTATGGGCACTTTCAGGTGTTTGTCTACCTTCTCACTTAAGCACTGAATGACAAAACCAATGATCTCTTTTCTAAGTCAAAGTAATGGTACAGTGCTGGTTACTAAAATTCCCCCAGAGCAAGCCGGTCTGCTTTGTGTGTCAGACATGCAAAGAGCCAATGCTTACCAACTGATGCCCTTTCCATCGACTTTTTTCGCCACTAGTGCTTTCCAAAAGTCGTGAGTGCTTTTAACAATATCAATGGCAAAGTCCTGTAATTTGAAGAGACATGTATAACAATTAGCAAAGTACACTTAGGACCATTTTCCCAAAGCCTGATAACTCTGTCTCCTTTGAATCATTTCCATTAAATGGAAAATATTTAAATGGATAAATCCACATCAAGACTGGCATGTCATTAGATAGTGTTTAAATGATCACACAGTATTTAAGTGGCAACAGTAGGTTAAGGCATAGGTCTCAGTTCAAGTAGACCTGAAGCTACAGTTCTGAATGACATATTACCTTATCTTTAAATTCCGCATTGAAAGCAAACTGGTTCTCTGGTTTTCCATCAGGAACCTTGTACCTTCTAAACCAGTCCACAGTAGCTTCTAGGTAGCCAGGTTTCAGCCGCTTGACATCATTAATATCTTAGAAGAGAAGAAGCAGATTGCAAGATGCATATATAATTACTTATGTGACAAAAATACCAAGTACATACTTACTTTGAAAGAGCTACGGGATGATCATTAAAAAAAAGTTCAGGATAATGTGAGAGCTAACCCCCTTCTTCAGAAGGGACATACAGACACACTTAAAGGAAACCGTCTGGTGAGTTGGAACAGCTCTGACATTCAGTAGTAAGGGAGCAATCAGCACAACAGGAACTTCTATCAGATAAAAGAAAGAGAACTGACTGGGGCCACATAATGAGAGGGCAGTTTGGCAAGTGTGCATAAATTCTATGAGAAGGAGAGATACTAAAAAAAAAAAAAAAGACAGGCTGAGGTCACATTCTCAAAAGCACACCAAAATTGTGTACTTAAAAAAAAAAAGAAAAATGGATTTCACTGACATCCACTGATGCATTACATAGTAAATGTGACTATTCTAACTATAGTATTGGTATTGTGTATGACATTCTGTATCACAATGCTTTAGTTCCAGCCAACAGCAAAGTGTTCTGTTCAAAACACTTTTTAGTTTCTGTACAGCCAGCAACAACAGCTAGCCTCAGCCAGCTTTAAATGACCAAGCTGCCACACAGTGCAAGCAAGTAGAAGACACAGGTGCTAAGAAATTAATTTGGAAAAGTATTTTTGGAAGGAGGAATATGTTCAACAGAAGCTTATTGATATTTGTATGAAATAATGTTGTTTAAGTCCAATTTATGACATAAACAGCTAAAGAATACAATGCATTTTATTTCATAGTACCACTAAAAGTATGGAAAGTTTACAAAGTGAACCAGAAACTGTTTAAACACTGATAAATTTCTTCATTTTGAAAAATTTACTTTATTGATTTGAGAGAGAGAAAGAGAGAGAGAGAGAAAGAGAGAGAGAGAGAGAGAGAGAGATGTTCTCCTTACTTATGCATTCATTGGTTGTTCCTTATATGTGCCCTGACTGGGAATCGAACCCGTAACCTTGGCATATAGGGATGATGGTCTAAACAACTGAACTACCAGGACAGGGCACACTGATAAACTTCAAGGAACTTATGATTCACATAAAATGTGTTACCTAATACAGAACTAGCTGAATACAGTACTAAATCCAAAATGAAAGTATAGAATATGTTCTGACCAATTCTCCTATTCTTCAGGCACAAGGGGAGTGCCCAACAACTTAATAATGGCACTACTGGAATTAGTGTCAGATCCCACAAGTTAAAGGAATCAATCCCAAAAGACTTAGCCTGTTTCTGGCATATCCCAGGCCACCCATACCTCAGATGAACCTGTATACACTGGGGTTTCCTACAACTCTCTCTGTCAGGTTTAATAATTTGCTAGAATGAATCAGAACTCAGGAAAACACTTTAGTTCTGTTAACTAGTTTATTATATAGAATACAACTCAGGAATAGTCAAAGAGAAGAGATGCATAGGGCAAGGTACGGAGGAAAGCGGGGTGCAGAGCTTCCGCGTCCTTTCAGGGTGGGGGTGCCTCCCTCCCGGCACTTTCCTGTGATCACCAACTCGGAAGGGCTCCAGATGTCACCATGCCAGAGTTTTAAAGAGCTTGATATACGGCCCCTCCCCCCAAATTGGCAGGTGGGCTGGAAAGTCACTTTAGTCACTTGGTCTTTCTGCCAATCAGTCCCAGCCAGGGCCAGCCAGGGGCTCCACCCTGGGTCACCTTATTATCATAAACTCAGGTTTGAAGAACAGGGCTCATCCTGAACAACAAAAGACACTCATCACTCAGGAAATTCCAAGTGTTTTAGGCAATTTTTGAGGAAGCTGGAGACAAAGATCAAATATATTTTGTATTATACCATAGCAAGAAAAATATATAAAAGCTGACTGTGAACCAGACATTGAAATGTGTGCTTAGATCCAAACTAAGGAAACCTGACTACCACACCCCGAAAAAGAAAGTAGGAAAACACCTCCTTTTGCAATGGCCACATGGTATTCCATTGCCTGGACAGCCCATAACTATTTCCACCTAACTTTGGATGGCTATGTAAGCTCTTTCCAGGTTTTCGCTACCAGGGCACAAACAACGCCACTGTGAATACCTTTGTACATACATCTTTGTGTTTATTTGTAAGAAATTACATGGACTAGGTTCTTAGAAGTACAGTTGCTGGGTCGAAGTGATGTTGATCATAACACCACTTTTCTATAAATGTTCTAAAAATCAATCTTATTTAGGATATTTGAAAAATATTTCCTGTATAGAATCTGTACAGAAAGTGAAAGTGGCGGTTCATCTTTCATTCATATGGTGCCTTTGACTTTACAAAGCCTGTTCCCCTACGGTCTCTCATTCAATTACCCCCACAAAATCATGGATTTACAGAGAGGGAGAGAAACATCAATGTGTGGTTTCCTCTCATGAGCCCCTCCTGGAACCTGGCCTACAACCCAGGCACATGCCCTGACTGGGAATGGAACCAGCGACCCTTTAGTCCAAAGGCCAGCAATCAATCCACTGAGCCATACCAGCCAGTACTTTCTTATTTATCTTAGCAAGACAAATCTTAACAAGATAAAAAACTTTCTTGGCACAGCACTTCATGGTAATGACAGAATAACAGTGCCGTGAGATGTCCTCGTTTATCTGTCGTCTGTGATTAAGAAAATACCGAGGAAAAGAACGGTCCCCTGCCAGGATATCTGAACTCGGGTACAAACTCTACCACTAGCTGGCGGTGGGCTAGTTGCTGTTATCTCATTACCCATCTACAACCATCAACACTCATCTTTGGTAATGAATGTAAAGATGTTGACTCTTGCATAACAAGTTTCAATTTTTAATTTGGTTATCAGAATCAAATGCCTTAATCAGACCTAAGAGCCCAACAGATAAGTTGTAACATACCAGATAAATGACAATGTTGTCCCCTACAGTACTGAGGCACAGAAATCATATGATTTCTGGTGGAACACTTAAATCTTTGACATGTACACCTTATTAGTGAGTCTGATAACACTGAACTTGAAGTTGTTAGGGGTAGCTTTGGCCTCAAAGGTCATTGAGGCCCGCAGTACACTTTCACTTTCTGTACAGATTCTATACAGGAAATATGGTTTGCTTCTCACTGGTTGAGTCTCTGGAGTCTGCAAAACATTCCCTGTTTTCTAACTGTGGGCAACCATGGGCATGATACATAGGACTCAATGGCAAGGGCATACGAAGACTTCTGTCATCAGCCTATGACGTTCCATCTTTGGAGAGTGACAGGAGAGTACTTTCAAAGGCATTAGCACTAACCATGCTCAGGGTAACGTCTCATGGCGGAACCCCAACAAGCCAAACATCGCAGACTAGAAACAGACTCACAGATCCAGAGAACTGAGGGCTGCCACACAGGAGGGGGTTGAAAGGTCGGGTAAAAGGTGAAGGGATTGAGAAGTACAGATGGGCAGTTACAAAACAGTCACGGGCATGTAAAGTACAGCATAGGGAACACAGCCAACAACGGTGTAACAGCTACGTGCACTGGCAGTCGGGTACTGGAATTATTAGGGGAACCACTCTGTAAATTACATGATTGACCACTATGCTGTACCTAAAATGAATACAAAATACTGAATGTCAGTTATAACTAAAAACAACAAAATGTCACAGCCTACTGGACAGTGACTGAAAGTGCTTTTTCCAATGATTGGCGTGCAGCCGCCAGGCCCGTGCTCGGCTCCGCCTTCAGGCCTTCTCAGCGGCACCTCGCATCCTATTACCCGTTCTCTAGCTGCCTGCTTTCCCTAGTAAACTTAATTTTAGAAGGTTTGTGTTTTTTTTTCATCTAATGTTGACAAACTTTATTCTGCATCAAGGTATTTGGAAAGTGAAGCTGCATCTGGGGAACAGAACAGATGAACAATTCACATGCAGTGAGTACAAACTCAGTTACGGAATTATTTCCTAGCCACGTATTACCAGATACTCCATCATCAATGCTAAATGGAGAACACGATTTGCCGTACTAAAAGACCAGGGGTGAAATATGGCAGAATTTAAGCCAGCAGATATAAATGTAGCACCTAACTGTACTGTTTTAAAACCACCAAATATGGGAAAATCCAATGCTGAGGAAGAACTCTGGCCTTAAGCACATCTCACCTGAAATCCAACCAGAAAGCCAGTCCATGATTTTTTTTAAAGCAATTCATTGTATGAAAAGAAAAAAAAAAAGAACACTAGATAATTCAGTAAGAGGACACTTTTAGGTGAAAACTACAAAATAAACTGGTTTTCTGAAAACATTTAGGAAAACATTTCATCTCACTTGTAAAATGTCAGAAACACTGATCTTCAGAAAAACTTACTTAGCCTATAGAAATTCATTTTGCAATACAGATGAGCCCAAATGACTTTTTAAAGGATTCTTGTCTATGCCCTTCAGATGAGGGTAATATGGTGACTGTGCCCATTTTATGAACAAAGGCAACACAGAAACAAATCTGCGGGAAGAGTGGCCTTGGAACCCACCACGCTCACACAACTGTATGTGCTGGGCTTTGCTATCTATCACATTACAGAATGGGCAAATGTGGTCAGTATCAAGGTTAAATGTTTTATCACAGTCGTTGAAATTATATTCCAAAAGTGATTTTCTTGTATTGTCTACCTTTTGATTTTTAAATAACTAGTTGCAGAGAATACAGAAAGCCCACTACATTTTATGTAATGTTTTAGATGACCTTTCATTTTCTTGGCTTATCATTGTTTAAAAATCTTCAAAAAAGCCCAATGAAGCTCATGACAGCGTCTGACACGTGGAGCAACAGCCTTTTATTGCTTTTAAACGCCGTCAATACACTGGGGAGGACCATCGGCCTGCCCTACTGGTCCTCACAGAAACAGTTCTCCTGGGGTCTGCTCAGAGCACAGACCCACGGGTCTGGGAGGGCCGGCAAACTTCGTTCAGCATCCTGCACGACAGGCCGGCACTCGCCAGTCAGTTTCAAGTCCACAGGGCTGCGCCTCTTCACAGACGCACTTTCTCCAGGTGGTGACCATCAAAATCACAACGCATTTATGCATTCCATCTTGTACCCAAATAAGAAACTTCAAGTCTCCTGAAGCCATCTGAACTAGCCATTCCGAAATCTCCTGCAGCCATTTGGCTATTAGTGCCACCAAAAACATGCTCTTCCATAAACAAACAAAAACATACACGGAACCGCTGGCCTCCAGCCACAGGCACTGTTCCACACCACTGGACATTTGCTGGGTTTTCCGACTAGTAAGTACACCGAAAGCCTCAAAAAGTCTGAAATTAGTTTTCCAGCTTTACTGTCTCCAGCCAGAAGTAAAATCCTTGGTTTTTTTTTTTTGGCCTGTTAACTAATTAAAATTTAAGTTTATTTAAAAAAAACCTAGTTGGACTTTTGTCTTTACGAAATATACGAAATTTTCAAAAAACCAAAAATTCGCTTTCACTGAGGTAGTTGAGTAAAAACGTACATTTAACATGCCCACCAGCGCCACTCAGCACTTCTCTTAGGTTATCCTTGGTGTCTGATAAAAATAAGACAGAATAATTTTTCTATGCTAACAGCCTAACATTTACACTCCTGTAATAATTCTGTTCTCATCCAATTTTAACTACTGGACATAGGGGCAACCTCTTTGTATTTATATGATGAATTCAGTGAATATATCGTGAAGCCAGTTTCTGGCATTTATGGGGGAATCTTAAGAAAAATTGAAAATTTGTTACACTGAGAATACAACAAAAGGAAGTGCAGAGCTCCTCCCTTCCCCCTTACTTGTCTATTTTTTTAGGCAGAGTGTCACACATTTCAGAGAGCATACAGCATACACTCTCAGAGACAGAGGCTCGGAAACAAGTGGTGAGGTAAAACCCTGTGTGTGTGACTCAGGACGTGGGTTCAGCACCCTCTGCTGGTGAAGCAATTTGTCTGCGGCTTGACACCTGCCTCTCTGCTGGGCTGTTTCCTGAGCCTCTGCTTCCGTCTTGACTGAGGTGGTCTACTGTGCAGAGCTTCCTGCTGTTGGTGCTGGCACCTGAGTCAGAATTTTTCTCTGGACAACCCGGCAGGTATGGAAATGACCAGTCATTTTGACCACTATTCTCATCAGGGACCTGGTCACGAGCGACAACTTCTGTGCTTGACAAATTTTGGAACTCACGCACTGTTTTGCCTCCCTTTTCAATGACTGCCAGCAGCAAAGGATGGCACTCTGCTATGAGCTTCAAGTTTCACCTCTTCTTCAGAGCTAACAAAGCCTTCTTCTTTAATGTTTCCATAAATTCTTCCCGGAACCATGAACTGAGCATCTCGAGGCCCAGTGATAACTGCCATCCTCACTTGAGCAGCCGGTGTTTCAGCTGGAGCTATCTTAACAGCAGCTCCTGCAAAGCGAGCTGGTTGCCTTGCCCCTGCTTGCTGATACCAGCTCGCAGATGAATACGGCTGGGAGATAAGTAGACGAACATTTTTTCTGATCACTCAAACTATGGGTGGGGAGGAGTCACAGCTGAAGGGGGCCCCAAAGTGGGAGCTGGCATCACTAAACTTTGTGGGAACAGACCCAAGCATTCAGATTTAGTCCGGGAACTAAATGAGCCTGCAGATTCATAGAAGGAGTCATTTTCATATACTCCCTGATTTTCTTCGTTATCTCTTCCTCAGCTTTGGCACATTTCAACCTGGTCTTTAACTGTAAGGGCGCAGGTTATAAATTGCAGCATAAATTCCTGCAATGGATATCGTGGTTTTACTGTGTGTCTTGCTCAATTTTTTAAGGATTTTTCCTTCCTTACCAATAAGATGGCCTACAGAGTTTTTCTGGGCTAAAATCTTCAAGGCAATCTTTTCTGCAAATTTCTTATCTTGAGCTTCATATGTGTAACCTCCAAAATAGACATACAAGTCACAGAGTACCTTCAAGGGTAAAAAAGATAGTAACTGACTTCTCAGCAGCACCAGCATTTTCTTTATATGAACATTAATTTTAGACTGTTCCGAGATGTTCTGAATGGTGACACTTTCTTTTCCAATAATGGCTCCTATGAACTGGGGCGGGGCGGGGGGGACCAGGAGTTGTAGAGTCAAGTCACACAGTTTCTGCTTGGACACCGATCTTGGAGACTCCTGCCTCAATGAGGCCCTGCGCCCAAACCCATGGTGACTTCCAGGCTACTACAAAGGGTTCTACTAGGCAGAATGCCATTCAAAAGCTACCATTTCATCAGGCATGCAGGCCATTTTCAATGCAAAGTTCTCCAACTGGCATCCATTCCATTTGTCTAAAGCTTGTCTAGCTTGGCCCTTACTGGAACGGGTTCCATTTATGCCCTCAATTTCCAAGTCGGTGTTCACCTGTTCACGGCTTTGTACCACTCCATGCTGGATTAGTAAACTGGAAAGTACAACACTATCACCAACATTCAGGGCAATCCTCTCTTCACTCTGGATATAGGGAACCTTATACTCTGTTAAGAACTGCCATAATTTTACCCAAAACAGGTATAGTTGAATGCAGAAAAGCAACATTCCTTCCACATTCCCTTGAGACTGTGGGAGCGAGGAGCTACGCCTGGTCTGAGCCTACCAGTGCTCCTTCCTGAAGGGTGCCTGCGCAGCCCCGCCCCAGACGGAGCTGGGCCAGCCTGCCCCTCATCAGACTGCTTCCTCCGCCTGCTCCAGTTCAGTCACCGCAAGCCCCGGGCAGTTTCAGATTACCGAGTGATGACCATACTATAGAGTCCCTAGATATCCTGTACCTAGTAGTTTTCCCTGTTATTAGTATCTGGTATAAAGATAATTGTCATAACTAATGAGTCAATAGTGATAGACCGTTATTAACTCAAGTCTAGTTTTTAAAATATTTTACTTATTTATTTTTAGAGAGAGGGGAAGGGAAGGAGAAAGAGTGGGAGAGAAACATCAATGTGTGGTTGCCTCTCATGTGTCCCCCACTGGGGACCTGGCCTGCAACCCAGGCAAGTGCCCTGACTGGGAACCGAACTGGTGACCCTTTGCTTCACAGGCCCGTGCTCAATCCACTGAGCTACACCAGCTAGGGCTCAAGTCCAATTTTTATTCCAGGATCCTGCATTCCATCCAGTCATCAGGTCTCCTTAGGCCCTTCTTGGCCACGAGTCTCTCAAACTTGTTTTTGACGACCTGGGCTGTCTGGAGGGGTACTGGGATTTGTCTTATATTTTTCTCAAGATTAGACTAGCGTTAGGGGTTTTGGGGAGGAAGACCACAGAGCTAAAATGCCATTCAAAACTTGTCATTTTAAGTGTTCTTAATATGAGTCATACTGTTGATGTTGACCTTGATGACCTGGCTGAGTAGTGTTTGTTAGGTTCAGCTGTCAAGTTACTCTTTCCAGTTCCCCTTTCCAGACTAAACCCTCAAAAGAAGTCACGGTGCACAGCCCATACTTCGGGAGTGAAGTATTCACATAAATTACTTGAAATTGTTCTGCACAGGAGAATTGTCTGTTCTTTCCCACTTGTTCATTTATACAATCATTTATTTACGTTTGTATGGACTCATGAACAAATATTTGTTTTATACTTTGGGTTATAACCCAATACTACTTTCTTTTGTTGCTTCAGTTGTTTCAGCCTGGCCACGGGAAGCACGCTCGGCTGCGTGTTCCTTTGATGAACCCCCATCAGTTTTTTTGAAGTGCTGCTCCACTTCCTGGCACTACAAGGTAGTCCTGACTCATTCTATATTATTCCCTGCCTGGCCCCAGAACTAGAAAAGGACCCAAAAGGAGCCTCGGTTCCTTTTACTGAAGAATGATATAGAAACCAAGATCTGGGTGTCAGGTGGGCTCGTTTCTTCTGAATGAGTCTTCTAGTCCATCTCAGCTAATGGAGCAGAGAACAGAAGTATCCTCATCCAGTATATTTATATATCAAAACTATTTTTGTACGTATCTACCCGTATCTCTAGTAAGTCAAATGGTTCTTACTGATGTCCCCAACTCTAATCCATCACCACATTCTCCATTCCTCATGCTAGCTCCCTGCCTGGCTTATCTATGACCTCCCACTCCAGCAGCGAGGAGCCTGGCTCGCACCAGCTATCCTCCATTCACTTAGTTTCCCAGTCGCAGTAGCACAGACAGTGGTTTTGGAACTGTTCACCTGCACTCCACTGAGGACTGACCTCACCACCTTCGGCACAGTGCTCATGGGCAGTCCCTCTGCCTTAGTCTCACCACTGCTGCTCATTCCCACAGTTACTTGGTCACCACCTTTTCTCCTTCCCCTTCAGGGAGCTTATCTCACACATCTGCAAGACTCTTTCATCAGCCTGCATTCCACCCAGGAGATGACCTCATAAATGGTTTTTTAAAATTTGCACACATTCAGGCTCACTCCTTGTTCTGTGTATGAGTTACTGATTGCTGCTGCTACGAATGATCACAACTTAGTGGCTGGAAAAAACTCTACCGAACACGTTTATCTTACAGTCCCGAGGGCCACAAGTTCCACATGATCTCCCCGGCCTAAAAGCAAGGTGTTGGCAGGGCTGGGTCCTGCCCTTTCCAAAGGCTCCAGGGGACGGTGTGTTTCCTTCTTTCCCCGCTTTTACAGGCCACCCATGCTCTTTGGCACATCTGCCCTCCTTCCCCAAACCGACGTCTTTGGAGCCAGCAATGCTGTCTCTCTCTGAACTTTCTTCTGCTATCACGTCTCCCTGTAACCATAGCTGGGAAAGCTCCTCTACTTTCAAGGACTCGTGACTGGATGGGGCCCAAACGGATAATCCAGGACGTGCTTGCCATCTCAAGGTCCTAACCTTAATCTGCAAGTCCACTGCCATGTAAAGAGAATATTCATGGGTTCTGGGAGTCAGGGGTTAGACCTGTTTGAAAAGGGGAGGGGCATTATTTTGACACTATAAAATTCTATGGGTTTTGATAAATGCAGAGTATCATGTATGCACCATCACAGTTCATACGGTAAAGTCTCCCCACTGTGGGCAGAACACTGCCTACTCCCCCACAAGATGCCCACATCCCAACTCCCAGAGCCGTGAATACGGTGTGTGGCACAGCAAGGAGAAATGAAGGTGCAGACGGGGTTAAGGTCACTAGTCAGCTGATTCTGAAATTAGGAGATTACCCTGGGTTATCTGGGTAGGCCCAGCGTAATCATAAAGGTCCTTATAAAATCGAAGAGGAAGGCAGAAAAGCAAAGTCAGAGATGCAACAAGGACTTGACCTGCCATTGCTGGCTCTGGAGACTGACAGATGACACGGAACGAGGGTTATGGGCAGCCTTTAGAAGCTGGCAACGGACTTTCCTTTAGAGCCTCGGAAGGGATGCAGCCCTGCTGACCCCTTCTTCTGAACCCCGTGAGGCCCATTTCAGACATGCGAGGGAAAACGAATTCAATAACTAGATAAATAGATTAGGTTAATAACTAGACACAAGGTTAATATACAAACGAGATAAACTGGACAAAGAGTTACAGGGTATAAACACATTTTTTCAAAAAGTACTTTACATAATCAACTTCCACCACTCACCCACACATTTATAGTCAACTGATTTTTAACAGTGGTGCCAAGACAACTCAATGGGACAAAGAACAGCCTTTTCAACAAAGAGCACTGACAACTGGATAACTACATGCGCAAGAATGACGATGAGCTGAGCTACTACTTCATAGCATGTACAACAAGTAACTCAAAACAGATCAAAGACCTAAGTGTAAGGGCTAAATTTATAATACTCTTAAAAGGAAACATAAGTATAAATATTTACGACCTTGGATTTGGCAATGGTTTCTTAGATATGACACCAAAAAGCAACAATAAATTTGATAAATTAGCCTTCATTCAATGAAAAACTTGAGTGCTTCAAGAATACCATTAAGAAAATAAAAGGACAACCAACAAAATGGAAGAAAACACAGACAAATCATACATCTAATGAAGGTCTAGTACCCAGAATATACAAAGACCTCTTATAATTCAATAATAAACAGATATACCAAGAATGACTGTAATAAAAAAGACCAATACCAAGTGTTGGCAAGGAAACTGAAAAACTGAAGCCCTTACGCACTTTGGCAGGACCGTAAACGGCACAGCGGGTTCTGGAGTAAAGTCTGGCAGTTCCTATGACTCCGCAACTCCACTCTTAGGTTTACACATACACCCAGGAGAATTAAAACCGTACGTCCACACAAGGACTTGTACAGGACTGTTTGTAACAGCAGCATCATTCCTAATAGCCAAAAACAATCCAAATGGCCGTCAAGAGACAAATGGGTACACAACACATGGTACACACCCACACAATGGGGTGGTGTTCAGCTGTAAAAAAGAATGCATACCAATACATGCTCCAACATGGTGAACCTGGAAAACATCATACTAAGAAACCAGATGCAAAGGGCCGTATATTTTATGATTCTGCATATGTGAAATACCCAGAACAGGAAAATTTAGAGAGACAGAAGGCAGATTAGTCAGGGCCTGGCAGGAGGAAGAAATAGGCAGTGACTTCTGAAAGGTACAGAGTTTCCTTCCGGAAGGATGAAAATGCCCTGCAACTGGTGAGTGGTGATGGAGGCACACTAATGTGAATGTACTACATGCCACCGAATTGTATACTTTGAAAAAGTTAAAATGAATTTTACTGCCAAAAAAGGGAACTGAAGTACTGAATATATGTAACAATACAGATGAACCTGAAAACATTATGCTTAAGTGAAAGAAGCCAGACATACCATTACATGTGTGTGACATGTTCAGAATAGGCAAATCCACAGAGACAGACAATAGGTTAGTGGATGCCAGGGACTGAAGGAAGCGGGAACAGGGCGTGATTGCTGATGGATGTGAGGTTTCCTGTCGGAGTGATGAAAATGTTCTGGAATTAACATTTCTCCCACAACCACATCAAAACGATAACTAAACTACAGAACAACCATCATTTAGCTCACATGTAGCTAAACAGAACTCCTATAACTAAGAGGTGGGGCAGAAATGCAGAACAGCCTTGTCCCACACCATGTGTGACATTTAAAAATTAGGAGGGGTACCCGGGCGATGGTGGTCCCCCTTGTAAAGCAAGGAGTCCCAACAGCATACCAAGCCCCCCAGTTCAGGGTTCCAATGCCAGGAAGAGAAGCCCGTGTAACTGCTGGTTGTGAAAACCAGACTGGCTGAGTGAGACGGAGGACTGCTGGAGCTCCAGGTGTCCATCTCAAAGGGCCAGAGGGGACTTTCTCAGACTCACTCTGAGCTCCAATGCTCAGGCAGCAGCTCAGAAAGCACCAGGGACATACAGGGAGCAATTGAATTGTCTGGCTTTGGGGTAGGGGCTGGAGGGGCAGCTTTCTCCCAAACTGAAGCACTGGCAGAAGCCATTGTTTCTTTGCTGAGCCATCCCCCTGCAGATGCAGACGGAGGCCATAACTGAGCCTTTACCAACCTAATACTCTGCCCTGGTGACTTCCCGAGACCCACCCCACCTGACAAGCCCACCAAGCCACTTCCACTGGCTTTTTCATACAAACAATCTGTCTTGGCTCATGCTGTCCTAAATTCTCTCGAAAGTTCACAAACCCCAAACAAGCAGCATTTGGCAGGAGGCCTACACCTCTTGTTAAGTGGCCTCATGCCCAGCAGCAGCAGCAGCAGCTTGACTCAGTTCACAGTCTGGCCTCCCTTGGGCACGTCCAGGCCCAGCACAAGGAGCAGCCATCAGCAGATTGCATTATAGCTCACACTGAGTGGCCTCAGGCAGGGCACTGTCTGTGGCTGACCTTCGCTTATACCTCCCAAGAGGCCTCAGAGCCAGCATACCCCATGGCCAGCTTCAGACCTTGCCAGGGCACCACCCAACTACCTACACAAGTGACACACTCAAGGGGTGGACTCAGCAGGCACCAGAGACCCAGTGAAGCAAGTGCTGCTCCATGGGGTCAGCCCCTGCACAGCAGCTCCTCCACTGCAGTTGCAGCTGGTCCTTGTAGCCTACTGGGGTGGGGAGGAGGGTTTGATCCCTCCCACTGATGCACCAATAGGCTCAACTACAGTGGGAAGGCACACACAGCCCACATGGGAGCACAGCTGGAGCACCTGGCTCAGGTGGTTTGAAAGCTGTGTCACTGGGCCCTACGGGAACCCTACTATATCAGCCCGCCCTACCAAGAATGGAAGACACAGCAAATCTACCGAATACACAGAAACAAACACAGAGAGGCAGCCAAAATGGGGAAGCCAAGAAACATGTCCCATGCTCAAAGGAAGGAGAACTTCAATAACAGAAAAAAAATGACATAGAAACCATAAAAAAGAACATGTCAGAAATGAAGAATACAATATCTGAAATGAAGAATATACTAGAAGGTATCATCTGTTGATGAACTGAAGCAGATGATCAAATCAGCAATTTGGAAGGTACCAGAAAATACCCAAATTAGAGCAACAAAAAGAAAAAATAAGTTTTTAAAAGATGAGGAGAGTTTAAGGAACCACTGGGACCACATCAAATACAACAACATCTGCGTTGTATGGGGACCAGAAGGAGGAGAGAGAGCAAGGGACTGAAGCCCTATTTGAAGAAATAATGACTAAAAACATCCTTAACCTGGTGAAGGAAAAAGACACACAAGTCCAGGAAGCAGAGAGAATCCCAAACAAGATGAACCCAAAGAAGCCCATGCCAAGACACATCATATTAAAATGCCAAAGGTTAAAGACAAAGAAAAAAATCTTAAAAGCAGTGGGACAAAAGCAGTTAATGACCTACAAGGGAGCTCCTGTAAGACTGTCAGCTGATTTCTCAACAAAAACTTTACAGGCCAGAAGGGACTGGCAAGAACTATTCAAAGTGACAAAAAGCAAGGGCCTACAACTAGGGTTACTCTACCCGGTAAAGCTATCATAGGACAGATAAAGAACTTTCCAGATAAGAAAAAGCTAAAGGAGTTTATCACCACCAAACCAGTACTACAAGAAATTGTAAAGGGTCTTTTTGAAGAAGAATGAAAAATATGAATAATAAAATGGCAGTAACTACATATCCATCAACAATTACTTTAAATGCAAATGGATTAAATGCTCCAAGCAAAAGACATAGGGTGGCTGAATGCATAAGAAAACATGACCCTTACATATGCTGTCTACAAAAGACTCACCTCAGATCAAAAGACACACACAGACTGAAAGTAAAAGGATGGAAAAAGGTATTTCAGGAAAATGGAAGCAAACAAACAAAAAAGCTACGGTAGCAATACTTATACCAGACTAAACAGACTTTAAAACAAAGGCTATACAAGAGACAAAGAAGGCCCTGGCTAGTGAGGCTCAGTGGATTCAGTGCTGGATTGCCAACGAAAGGGTCACCAGTTCGATTCCCAGTCATGGCACACGTCTGGGTTGCGGGGCAGGTCCCCAGTGGTGGGGAGCGTGAGAGGCCACCACACATTGATATTTCTCTCTTTCTCTTTCTCCCTCCCTTCTCCTCTCTAAAAATAAATAAAATCTTTTGAAAAAGAGAGACAAAGAAGGACCCAGTAATTCTATTTCTTGGCATTTAACCAAAGAAACCCAAAACACTAATTCAAAAAGACATATGCACCTATATGTTGATTGCAGGATTATTTACAGTAGCCAAAATAGGGAAGCAACCTTAGTGGTCCATCCACAGATGAACGGATAAAGAAGTAGCGGTGCACACACACAACGGGGTATGACTCCGCCCAAACAAGAGAATGAGATCTTGCCACCTGAAAAAACACGGATGGACCTAGAGAAACTTGTGCTGAGGGAAATAAATCAGAGAAAAAAAATGCCACAGGATTTCACATATATGTGAAATCTAAAAAAACAAAATAAACAAGCAAGCTGAATGAAAACAGACTCTTAGATACAGAGAACATTTTGATGGTTGCCAGATGAGAGGGGTCTCGGGGGGAGGGGTGAAAAAGGTGCAGGGACTAAGAAATAAAAATTGGTAGTTACAGAACAGTCATGGGGATGTAAAGAACAGCATAAGAAATGTACAGTCAATAATTGTGTAATACCTATGTATGGTATCAGATGGGTACTAGATTTATCAGGGTGATCACTTCATAAGTTATAGAAATGTCTAATCACTGGGTTGTATAGCTGAAATTAATATAATATTGGGCATCAAGTACAATTGAAATATAAAAAATTATTAAAAGTAAAAAAGAAGCCCTTAGGGACTCTACAGTGTTGTCCAATAAATCCTTCTGTGATGATAGAAATGTTAAGAAAAAAAAGATGACTTTTTATGATATATGGATTATATTTCAATTAAAACAGATTTTTAAAAATAAATGGTACAGCAACTGAGTGTGAGTATGTGGAGAACAAAAGCAGAAAATAGTAAACACAAACTATCAGATTTTTTTCTTTTCTGGAATGAAGAAAGATCAGAGAAGTTCAGTATCAGAAATAACAACGCTTTGTCAAATGGTTGCTCCTTCACTCTTTAACAGTTCGAAGCATGAGTTCACAGTGCCGTCATTACAGGTTAAGTGGTGCATCAGATATAGGCACAAAGACTTCAGACTCTTTCAATTTTCTTACCATTAAAATTGCCTGCTTCGGGATCATCCACATTAATGGCAATCACTTTCCAGTCAGTTTCCCCTTCATCAATCATAGCCAATATGCCCAGCACTTTCACCTTGATGATTTCACCTCTTGCGCACACCTGGGAGTCAATAACCACAGTCAGGACAACACTACAGAATGAAACTTTGAAAGAAAAGCTTTGCTTGGTGGATAGTAGGAAATAAGGAAGATGCCAAGTTTCTGCAGACTTACTTTAAAACTGTTCCTTTAAGTAGTTTTTAAAAAACTAAACGAGCAAATGCCTATCAGTCTTTTCAAAGTGGAAAATGTACCTTTACTACTTATAGGTTCTAAGCGAATCGGTAACATGATTCAGGATTATTAATATTTTTTAAACTGTCATTGTTTGTGCTAAAGAATGAATCCTTCATAATTTGTTTCAAATACATATTTTAATGTATTTTCTCTACCTCTCATTTATAGAAGCCACTGAGTTAGACATCATACATACAATATGACTAAATGACTTAAGAAACCGAATGGCTACTTTTTTGGTTTTAAGCCTGAGAAATACCATGAAGAGATGTAACTACAGTCAGAATCTTAACACAACCCTACTTTGTGGAGGAATCCCTTGTACTGAGATGAAATTTGCCTCCTAATACCTTTCACCCACTGACGGACGTCATCTGCCTCCTAAAGCAATGCAGAGCATGTCCACTTCTTCCACACACATGTAGTCATGTATGCACACATTTTCTAAGCTAATTTTAGATATGCCAATTATAATTATACAAATATACAAGTGCTTTAAATAAAATGGAAGTTTCTAAAGTTTCTAATCACCCAAAGTGATACCATTATTCATAAAATTTTCTAAAGTGTGAATGTTACATATTTCTTTAACATCATCTGGGCACTAAAGAGAAACATTTCAGATTCCATTACCTTGCTTCCAATTTCACAGACATCAATTGGGTCATTGTCGCCACAACAGCCAGTGTGTTTGTCATTGTGTCCCGGGTCTTCCCAAGTCTAGGGGGAAGAAAGGCTTAGAGCATACACTTCCTGTGCGTGCCACTGACCGAATGGGTCGTGCTGACATCAGAAGGTGACATCACACGAGTCCTTCTGGAAACACAGTAACCTGCAGCTATTCGTTCTCATTTTTAAAATTCTTTATTCACATCTAAGAATCTTAACCACACACAATAACTTTAATTAAATGCTAGGGCTCCTGTTATGCACAGAATGCTACACCAAATTTAAGTTTTTTTTATTTTTTATTTAATTCTCGTTCAAGTATAGCTTTCTTATATTCCCAGCCCTGCCCCCCCTCCCCAGCAAATTTAAGCTTTAAAATAGGTAATGACCATATTTAAAACAAACAAAAATCAACCACCTAATAACTGAGACAAATGCAAACACAGATATAGGTCTAAATACTCACTTTGAAAACATATTAAAAGGAAACTACTTTGAGGAACTCTTGGTACTTATTTTCGTCTACTAACTAGATTTTCTTTAAAATAAATTTCCAAAGCAGAGGCTGGTGGGCAGTAACACTGAAACAGAAACTCTGTGTTCTGATGGTAAAAGGTTTTGTCATTACTGGCCAGGAGCCAAAACCAAAAAGTTTAACTAGGACTTTTGAAGCTTTAAATTGTTGGCTTTCTTTCCTGCTAAATTTCGAGAGAGTCCTCGCAGAGCACCCCATAAAAGACCAGATGGCCTATGTTTGCCAAGAAGCACGGTTTCAAACGTAGCTGTAGCTGTTGTTTTGCCTCCCGTCCCCCCGCCCCCCACCCCCACCCCCCGCCCACCAAACACATTTCTTGGATATGTTTGCCTGCTCAGCTGGGCTATGAAGGGTGACAAAGGAAGACTGGGTCCCACAAAGCCAAATCCAGCCTACAGAGAATAAGAATTTCAGCAATGTTTTCCCAGATGGGCGATATTTCAAGGCTGAATACTAAACCAGTTGAAGTACAAGGTGTCTGCCTATAATTAAGGCAAACAACTTTATAATTACCTAACAAGCTGGAGGAGTTTGACCTAGGTTTGGTAACAGACTGTTTCAAAGTAGATTCCACGTAATAGGCTTAATGGTTAATAAAAACAAACCATTTACCAATAGGAAAAAATTGATTGGATGTTTTGTATAAAAATCCCGAGGGCCACAGCATCATCCTAGCCAAACCAGAATTGAATCCATCATTCCCTCGTAACAGACATGACTGTAGTGATTCTTTGCTCAAATGTTACATGAAGACTTACTGCACACGGGCACAGTGCTGGCGATGAACTCGTAAGCAATGCAGACTCCCCCGCCCCAAAGGGTTGGCTGTTCAGGAAAACGGAATCTTACTCTTACTTATGACAGAGAGCTTGGCTTAAAGAAGGAATCAGGACTCTAAACATAAAGGTCAACAGCTGTGTGAACCAAGTGCTTTCTTCCTCATCACAGCCACATGAGCTAAGTACTATTAATAACTCAGGGGGAGATATTCATGTCTCAGGGAGGAAGAAACGGAATCCGATTAGGTAACTTAGCAAGTGGTAGCCTTGGAATTTGAACTCTAGTCTGTCTGGGGCCCAAAATCATTGCTTTTATAACCACTAGCCTATTCCGTCTCTCCTAATAGATTTGCCACTCATTCTGTAAAAAAAGAATTTGTATAGTTTATAAGTAGTCTCTACAGAAAGATACATATTTCAAAAAGGAACTTTCAAATGTGAACTTCAACATTGTAAACAATTACCTTTCAATTTATCTTGAAAGTAAGTTATTGAAGGATTAAAATAGTTCATTACCCACTATATTTTTAAAATCTGTTCTAGCAAAACCTTTCTGAAGGTGTTTAAATCGCCCGTTACTAACAGCAGCAGGTTAATCTGTTGTCAGCTAAACAGAACATTTCTAACAACTGCACAGAGGCATACCTGAGGGATGGCGCCGTAGTTCCAGATGTAGCCTTTGTAAGGGAACAAATTTGCGACATAACGGAGTTTTTCTTTTTTCACATCTTGTTTAATTGGGTTCAAAGGGTCCTTTGTAGCAATCTGAAATTAAAAAATGTCTAATCATGGCATATTTGGATGTGAAATACTCCTCAGATAAAGGATTTGCAGAAATTACTTATGGACTACACACCCCCTAGTTCCACTGTAATGATGTATTATACCCCTAAATTTTTATAAGTTGAAATAAAAGTTTCTCCCCAGTTAGCCTTTAAGTGGAAAACATTTGAGGTATGCGGGAACTATCAAGAAGCAAAAAAGAATATTTATTAATTCCAGAGAGCAAAAACTAAATTTACCTGAAGTAAATCCTAACATTTGAGAAATAAAAGATTTTTATTAAAAAGGCAAAGTAAATATTGCCAAATTCAGCTTTTCTTTAAAGCATTTAAAATTACTGAAATCTCTGAGTGTCTATTACATGCAAAGTGGGTCATCTATTACATTCAAAAAGCTTAAGTGATACAAAACACATAATAAATATCCATAACAAAAGGACAAATATTTACTTAGGTGTCATCAGAAGGAAATTAACAAAACGCAACAGAAATTCTAGTAAGATCATTTGTGTCGGGGGTGGCCAAGGAAAGCCTGATGACTCTGTGCCGTCGTGACAGATTTAAAAAGAACAAGACAGAGGAGAAAAAGGTAATTCCAGGCTTTGGGAACTCCAGAAGCGAAGGTATAGGGAAGGTAAGTCTGTTGCACATTTGTATATTGTAAATGGTTGAGTGTAGTTGGGGCACAGAGGTAAGACTGGAAGGTGGTGGGAGAAACAACTGGAAAACAGACTGGGACTACAAAGAGGAAAGTCCTGGGCTTTAGCTGTTTAGCCCTTGAGCAGATAGATCAGTGTGGTTAGATGAAAAGCATGGCATTTTGCTGTGTATAATGTGTGCTTTTTGGCCCAAAGTTTAGAGGAAAAATTATGAATTAGCATTATACCTGGCTATAATGATTACATACCATGAGTATAAGAAGGGCCCTTGTATAATGCACACAAAAATGGGGGGTGTGCATTATACACAGGAGCACAATATATGCGGCAAAATGCAGTAACATCCTGAATCTGACTGTCCATCTAAGGCAAAACATACCTCCATTTTCGCATTGGACCAGCGTGGTACTTCAACCACCATGTGGAACACATCCTGGAAAACAGAAGGCCAGATGGTCACAGGAGCTACTGTGTTCTCTTCAATGAGGTGCCCTAGTCCCTCCAAAGTTAACTGCTCATTGTTTCAGATCTCTGAAGTCATAATAAAATAGTTGGGTGGGGGTGTGTGTGGAAAGAATATTTTTATAAAGAAAGGAAACAATTTCTAAACATAACAGAACTTGTATCTCTGAGGAAGTCTACCTCAAAGCGATCATCTCCAAAGCCCATTCATTTCCATTGCAATTACTCAAAATAGTTTGGATCGCCTGTTTCAGAGGTGGTTTATAAGACAAATCCCAAATCAACTTAATTACTTTGTCATACTTTAGTTGTAGCCTCAAACAAAATTACTTAGCTTGATCACCCACACTATCCTCCCAAAAGTACTCACTCGTCAAAGGGACAAGTTTGACACTGAAATAAAATATGTTCCCCAAACATTTTAACCAATGGCATTTCCAGTGTAATTAGTTTACAGCCTTAAATTGACTCCTTTAAAGTGAATGACACACTCCTGCCCTACCAGTGTGGCGCACTCGGTTGGGCATCGTCGGCAAAGGGAAAGGTCACCTGCAGCAAAGAGCTCAGTCAGGGCGCATGGGAGAGGCAACCGATCCATATTTCTCTCCCTCTTTCTCCCTCCCGCCCCCTTTCTCTAAGAATAAAAAAAAATCTTAAAAAAATAAAATGATATATTTTAATCTTAATCTTAAAAAATAAAATGATCTATTTTTAAAATCCACAAGTGCTTACTGTCTAAAACACAGTGAAAGAAAATCCCAGTCATCTCATTTTGCACGGCTAAGTCACATACCAACTTGACACAGGGTGTCTAATTACAACTGAGCTTTAAGGAGTCAGAAAATTATTTTTACCAAGGAATAAAACTTTAAATTCAGTTTTCCAGTTTATAGCCTCTATAAGAGGCACACATGAAGCCAAGCCTGCAATTACTCTATTATAAAATGTGTACTTTGAAAAGTTTATTTCAAATGAGAATCACATAGTTATACGACTTCTTGGAATTACATCTTTGCTAGTTTGCACTAAAAAATAGGGACTTAGAGAATTGTACACCTGAAGCCTACATAACTTTATTAACCAACATTATCTTGTAACTTTATTAACCAATATCACCCCAATAACTTCAATTAAAAAGACAAACAAGGACTGATAAGCAACAATAAGTCAAGGGTTTCAAGTCAGTAATTACCTTGCTGCTATTTTTAAGCAATCAGAAAAGCTACACAGATTTATGTTCAAGAATGTAAAACTTCTGCCACTCATCTATGTTCTTGGTTAAACCACAGGTGACTGAAATATGTTCTAAGCTTCCTGACACTTACTTGCTAACCACACAAAAACTACCAAGAATGGAGATGATATTTAAATCCAGGACTGAATAAACTGTTCTACCCTTGTAAAGTAATAATGAATGGTTTTGGAAAAGTAACACTAATTTTTCAGTAGTTTATAAGAACTGCATCTGTCTGCCTCATGTTGGCATTAAAATATAGGGCCTGTAGATCCACAGGACGGGGTGGAACAAAGCAGGGCTTTTACAGTTTCCAGCAGCAATACACCAACAGCTCACAAGGTGGGGCTGTTACTGCGGGAAAGGTTAACTGAGCGGAGACAGACAAGGAGACTGACCAGTGGTCAATTATTTTATTTTATTTTATTTATTTATTTAAAATATATATATTTTTAAGATTTTATTTATTTATCTTTAGAGGGGACGGGAAGGAGAGAAGGAGAGAAATATCAATGTATGGTTGCTTCTCGTGAGTCCCCTGCTGGGAACTGGCCTGCAACCCAGGCATGTGTCCTGACTGGGAATCGAACCTCGATCATGTGGTTCGCAGGCCCGTGCTCAATCCACTGAGCTACACCAGCCAGGGCAAGGTGGTCAATTTTTTTAAAAGAAAGTATTACAAAATGAATACACTGCCTAGAGAAAAAGTAGCAAATAGAGCTGAAATCACTAATTCAAAGTTTGAAAACTACACTAAACACTCCAGTGGAATGAAATGATAAATACATAGATCTCAAAACCACATTACCTAGTCTTACAAACCTGCATAGCTAATGGAAACCAAAACAAAAAACAAAACAAACAAAAAACATCATTAGTTGAGCCAAAAATAGCAAGGGGTATCCTGAAAGAAGCCACATATCCAAGTGATTCAATCGTTTCAACAAATATTTATTGAGCACTAAATTATGTGTCAGACACTTTTCTAGGCACTGAAGACCAGCAATGAACAGAATAAGAGCTTTTAATTGCCTAAGGGCTGGATTTCCAGACCAGGTCCTTGTAGCTAGTCAGCCTCATGCTACTACAGCTTGGGGCCCACAAACCTACTGTAGATGAGGGCCTAGTCTGTGAAATGAATGTTTTAGCACATTCTTAACTGTATGTAGATACTGGAGTGATTACTGCATTTTTTATAAAAGCAAAGCAAAAAATGTGCAGTAGCTTTTAGTTATTACTTTCTCCATTAATTATCACAAAGAAATGTACTTTTAAATATTTTGATATAAAAAAGAGTTCTCATGTATTAGCAGGAACTACTAGGAAAAAAACAGTTTATTTCTCCTAGACAACATGACTAATTCTGGAGGTTGCTACTAGGTGAAAGTGAAACAATTTTCTGAGCAACAGATGTGAGAAATCCAACCAACTATCCACTGCTAGAAAAAGTTCTACTGTTAAAACCTGCATTCTCTCTGGCACTCTCGTGCATTAGTGGTAGGCAAATAAAATGGCACAGGCTCTGTGGAAAACAGCATAGCGGTATTTCAAAAAAATTAAAAATGGAATTATTATATTGTGCACTATGGACACAGCATACTCAGTCTTGAAGCTAATCTGCCATCCTGACTCTTGTTCCCCCACCCCCTATTTGGGAATGTACATAGAAACTCTGTAATGAGCTACCCTTGACCTTATCTGCCTCTTAATCAGCTCTGACGCCAAAGCGTCTGGGAACCTCGTGGCCCCCTTCCGTCACATTCAACACACTCCTTTCCCAGCACCCAGACGCACAGTTTTTAGCTGTAGAACACTGTGTGGAAGGCATGGAGGATACCCATGTTATCTTGCCACCACCCAAGACACATCTCATGTGTAATTTCTCTTAAACACAATTCAGTGTTGGAGTTGTCAGCCCTTCTTCAGTCTCTAGGCCTCAGGAAATTTGACATAATATACAGGGTCCGGCAGAAGTAAGGTTTGCTCGAATGTGGTTGGTAGGGTAATAATATGGGTGTAATAATTTACAGTTTTAATTTGAACACTTACCTAAAATGTCATATGGTGTGCTCGAGTGTGATATTGTTGTGTAACAGAATTACACACTCATGATTTCGTAATGGAAAAAAAAAGGGAGCATTCTTTGTGCCGGACAAGGGTTTATATAATCTAGCAATGACACTCCTGATATATAATCTAGCAATGACACTCCTTGGTATATACCCAAAAGAACTGAAAGTTAGGGTCTTGAAGAGATGTTTGCACGCCTATGTTCAGAGCAGCATTACTCTCAGAAGCTAAAACATGAAAGCAATCCCACTGTCCACTGATGGGTAAATGGAAAAGCGAAATGTGATATATACATGCAATACTATTCGGCCTTATAAAGGGGAGGAAATTCTGACACACGCTACAACATGAATGAACCCTGAGGACATGGTGCAAAATGAAGTAAGCCAAGACACAGAAACATAAATTCTGTATGATCCCACTTACATGAGACCCTGAAGTGACGGGGCTGGGCCAGGAGACAGGGAGTTACTGTTCAACAGGTACAGACGTTCAGTGCCACCAGATGAGGAGGCACTTGGGAGGTGAAGGGCGGTGGTGGTTGCACAATAATACAAATAAACTTAATACCACTGAACTGGACACTTAAAAATGGTTAAAATGGCAAATTTAATGTCACATGCACTTGATCATTTAAAAATTGGGCAAGACACACATTATAATATTTACAATGCTTATGTACTTAAAAATACCAAGACAAGATTTTAGAAAATTTAGTACCACCCAGAAATTCATACCTTCTTTCTTTAATCCTAACTGGTTTCAACTATTACTTAGCTCAATCTTGAATTTATGGTTTTATTAGCCCCATTGTTAGGACTTCTCCTGCTTCAAATTTCCCCCCATTTTCCTCCTCTGAAACCTAGGTGCATCTGTGGTCCCCACTACAAGATGCACCTAGGTTTTAGAGGAGGAAAATAGTAAAAAAAAAAAAACCTGAAGCAAAAAAAGTGTGGTAAAGAAAAAGTGCATCTTATAGCCTGAAAAATATGGTAATTAACATACCCATCACCTTACATATTTATCTTTCCTTTTTTGGGGAGAAGACATCATTTAAATTTTATTCTTTTAGCAAATTTCAATTATACAACAGTGTTAATCAACTATATCCACCATCTTTTACATTAGCTCCTCAGATCTTATCTTATAGATGAAAATAGATACACTTTACTAACCTCTTCTTATTTCTCGAACCCTCCAGTCCAATAACCACCATTTTACTTTCTGTTACTAAGACTTTGACTTTTTCTTTTTTAAGATTCTACATACAAGTGATACCATGGCAGTATTTATCTTTCTGTCTGGTTGATTCCACTTAGCATAATGCCTTTCAAGGTTCATCCATGCTGTTGTAATTATATATATATGTATTAAATGAGTATATATGAGACGGGACCCCCCCAAAAAACGAAATTATCTTCTGGAGGGTGGGCCCTTTGTAATACAGGCTTCCTCCACTAGGTGAGTGTTCTAGGAACCCATCTGTATCAGCGTACCAGCTGGTGTTGTTGTGAGAGGCTGTGTTTGGCTTCAGTGATTCAGTTTTTGACCAAAAAAAATGGCATGCTCCACCACCTCCCTGTGCCCCACCCTACCTATTGACCCAAACTTGCCCTGAGTAACTTTTGTTTCCCAGGATGAAAAAGGTCCTTGAAGGGAAACATTTTTGTCTAAGTGGGAGAGGTGAAATAAAAAAACAGCAGAAGCACTAAAACACATCAAAATCAACAAGTTCAAAAACTGTTTTTGAATCGTGAAAAAAAATCTTGCTAGGTGCAGTGCATCAAATGGAGAGTATATTGAAGGTGACTAAAAAACATGTAAGNCCCAAACTTGCCCTGAGTAACTTTTGTTTCCCAGGATGAAAAAGGTCCTTGAAGGGAAACATTTTTGTCTAAGTGGGAGAGGTGAAATAAAAAAACAGCAGAAGCACTAAAACACATCAAAATCAACAAGTTCAAAAACTGTTTTTGAATCGTGAAAAAAAATCTTGCTAGGTGCAGTGCATCAAATGGAGAGTATATTGAAGGTGACTTAAGTTTAAACATGTAAGAATGAACAAACAATTTTTTATAAATAAATTCTGGTTTTGGGGAGTCCCCCCTCATTCATATGTATACTACACATGTTATATATATATATATATATATTTTAATTGCTACATAAATAATAACTTGGGGAAGACAAAGTGTTTATATTATTAATTCTGTGATATTTTTTAAATTTCAATTTATGGACCTGTTTATAAAAAGGAATAGAAAATTCAAAAGAAAGCAAGCCCCATAAGAAAGTGAGTAATTTAAAAAGCATTCACTTGAGAAGTAAAAGGAGTCTTAAAAAGTTTAACTTAAAAAGTCTAAAAATAGTATCTTTAAAAAATTAGCCCTGGCTCGTGTAGCTCAGTGGATTAAGCGTGGGCCTGCGAACCAGACAATCATGGTTCGATTCCCAGTCAGGGCACATGCTTGGGTTGCAGGCCAGTTTCCAGCAGGGGCCAGTTCCCTGCAGGGGATGCACAAGAAGCAACCATACATTGATGTTTCTTTCCTCTCTCCTTCCCTTCCCCTCAAAAAAAAAAAGATGAATAAAATATTAAAAAAAAATAAAATGAGATAATAGATTATAAAAAAATTAAGAATGATACATATAGCAAAAAATATTCTGCTATATTTCTCAGGCATCAACCAACTTATTTGATTAGAAGCTTGACAGGTTTTTTTAGGAGAGAAGAGAAATATAGCTCCATTATTTATATATGCTCCCAACGGTAGCCTGAAAAACAAGTAGAAGCCTGTATTGTTAGAACTAGTATTGTATTTAACATCAAAGTTTAAGATGCAATAGAAAAACACCAAACTTCTAAAACTAAACATATTACAATATTTGAACACTTTCATATTTAGATAATATTTACCCAATGTTTCAGTTTGTGGTTATGTTTTGGATTTTTAAAATTTCTGGTATATTACGAATTTTATGTCTGAAGACATTCTGAGCTATGGGTGCTTTTTATATTTAATCCCCAAATAGACCCAAAGCAAAAGACATTTTTAAAAATATTTTATTTACTTATTTTTAGAGAGAGGGGAAGGGAAGGAGAGAGGGAGAAACAACATTGTGTGGTTGCCCTTCATGTATCCCCTAAGGGGGCCTGGCCCCCAACCCAGGCCTGTGCCCTGACTGGGAATTGAACCAGAGACCCTTTGGTTCCCAGGCCAGCACTCAATCCACTGAGCCACACCAGCCAGGGTAGGACATTCTTATAATCTTGAAAAAGAATCCAGTGAGTATTTGTCTTCTCTCCATTGAATTTGGAAACAATCCTAGCAGGGCATCTGAGTTTTAAGGATTCCCAGAATTGGCTGGATTTGACTACCCAATGGCAGACAAACCACACTACACTGAAAGGTCCTGACTTGGAATAGGATAAGCCTTTGGGTATTTTTCCTTAGTAGAGCTGATTTAGGTTAAAGGTACTTTTCCTCCTAATCACCTATCAAATGGATGACCACATTAGGAAGAAGGTCTATGGCCACACACAAAAAAGTGTATATAAATTTAGTCATATTGGAATATTTTAAAATCACACTCTTCTGTAACCAACTGAATCAATCTGATTTTTTATTTAGGCTATCATCCAAAATAATTTCTGTGCACCACGCCCATACTTGTTTTGTACATCCTGAACTTCCTTAAAAATGAAACTCTTTCCTGCTTCTCAGGCAGGAATCTGAAGTGAAGTTCACTGAGGTCTGGACCACCAGTGAAATAGAGCTGTTACAAGCGCTTGAGCCTAGCCAGCTTTGGCTGAAAACGAAAATACAAAGTTTTCCTTTGAATAATCCCAGGTTACTGTATAGACACAACCAATCCAGTCCGAGACTCTAAGGAGTCACAATAATCGGAGTGAAGATGTTTTACATGAAACCAATGTAGTCTCAGTTTCCTATTTTGATGTAACTTGAAGCAGCAGTGAGATTAGGTACCACAACTGCTATCATTCTGATCCTTGGCTAGAATATGCTCTAAGCACTTATTGCTATGGTCTCACTGTGTCTCCCCAAATTTCATAGGTCAAAACCCTAATCCTCAAAGATGATGGTACATTATGTGGGACCTTTGGGAAGTGGTTAGGATGTGAGGATAGAGCCCTCCTGAAGGGGATTAGTGCCTTATAAAAGAGGCCCTGCAGAGCTCCCTAGACCCTTCTGCCACGTGAGGCTACACAGAGAGGTCTGCAACCAGAAGAGGGTCCTCATCTGACTAGGCTGGCACCCTGATCTCAGACTTCCAGCCCCTGAACTCTAAGTAATACCTTTCTGCTGTTTATAAACACTATCCAGTCTGTGGCATTTTGATATAACAGCCCAAAGGGACTAAGACAGACAGACAGACAGACACACACACACACACACACACAGCTATACAACCTACATCAAGAAAATGTTTTCCTTCCTTAGTACATCTGTAGGCCAAAGTATCATCACTAAACGTACGGTCATGATTTTATAACTCTTCATTACTCAAAATGGTCTGAGATGTTACCGTAAAGTGCTTTCCTGTACATACTAATTATACAATAAATATTCAAGCCAACCAAATGACAGCAATTCAAGAGGGAGGAAGGATCCTGCAGTTCCTACCAATTCCCAGGAAACCAGATGTGACAAAACAGGTTTCTGAGTAAATACAACTTTGAGAATTCCCCAGGAGAACACATGCCAATTAGAGGTCCTCCTGCAGCTGTGGCATGTAATTGGCCCGGGGCTGTCTGCGCCACTGCCTGCAGCTGGAGCCCAGCTCCCCCATGCTCCTTGGAAGTGACACACGGGTTGGATTTTCTGCCAAGTGCAGCCAACTTCCTGGCAGAAGTAAAATGAATTTGTCTATTTCTCTCTGACAGTCAAGCACAGAAAAATAGTAAGACAGCACACATGAATGAAATTCCATCTTGACTAGTACTCTAGATGTGCACTGGAATGTGATGGTCACATGTCTACACAGACACCTACCTCAAAAAACCAACACCCTATGCAGTTTTTATAACTCAAAACCATTTGAGTTATAAAACTCAAGCTTCTTGAATAAGTGGAAAAAATGGTTTAAGGAACAGAAAAGAATAAACGTTTGTCCTTTTGTCATTTCCTAAACACAATACAAACCTCTCCTATTGGAAAGGAGGCTAAATAACTACTTAGATCTGTACAAGTAGTGCAGCTCTTTATAGAACGGGTAGAAACTATAAAAAGGCAAAAGGAAAGGAAAAACAAAACGAGTCACTAGCAATTAATTCTACCTCCCAAGAATCATGAATATTTTGGAATATGTAGTCATAGACTTTTTTCCTAGGAAAGTCACAATTCTTATCATTCTGTGGCAAACCTATCAATCTGTGCTAAAGTTAGATTTCTTTGGCTCACTGGTATATACAGGAACAGACATATCTTTTTGGAAGTCTGTGGACTTGCCTTTATTAACTCTGCTTGTAGACCATAAGTCTACCAGTCCATTAAAAAAATAAATTTTTTCTGTATTCACTGAAAAACCTAGTTTATTTTTACTGTTTAGTAAATATTTCAAAGCCCAAATTTTGAGCTGGCTACTTAATTTTAAAACCATTCATAACATACTAGGATTTTAGTTCCAAATACACATACAGAGAAGACCAATGTAATCTTTTTGTTAACTGAGGCCGCTTTACAACATTTGCTTCTGTTCCTATTTATTCAGCGGCTTCTTTAATGAGTAGCTGAAGTTAAGACAGACTTTTGCCCTGGATGGGTGCTCAAGTGGGTTGGAGCGCCACCCCACACACCAAAAGGGCTGCGGGTTCCATGGCCGGTCAGGGCACAAGCCTGGGCTGTGGGTTGGACTCTCGGGTGGGGTGCACATGGCAGGTGNGTAGTGCAGCTCTTTATAGAACGGGTAGAAACTATAAAAAGGCAAAAGGAAAGGAAAAACAAAACGAGTCACTAGCAATTAATTCTACCTCCCAAGAATCATGAATATTTTGGAATATGTAGTCATAGACTTTTTTCCTAGGAAAGTCACAATTCTTATCATTCTGTGGCAAACCTATCAATCTGTGCTAAAGTTAGATTTCTTTGGCTCACTGGTATATACAGGAACAGACATATCTTTTTGGAAGTCTGTGGACTTGCCTTTATTAACTCTGCTTGTAGACCATAAGTCTACCAGTCCATTAAAAAAATAAATTTTTTCTGTATTCACTGAATAACCTAGTTTATTTTTACTGTTTAGTAAATATTTCAAAGCCCAAATTTTGAGCTGGCTACTTAATTTTAAAACCATTCATAACATACTAGGATCACACATACAGAGAAGACCAATGTAATCTTTTTGTTAACTGAGGCCGCTTTACAACATTTGCTTCTGTTCCTATTTATTCAGTGGCTTCTTTAATGAGTAGCTGAACTTAAGACAGACTTTTGCCCTGGATGGGTGCTCAAGTGGGTTGGAGCGCCACCCCACACACCAAAAGGGCTGCGGGTTCCATGGCCGGTCAGGGCACAAGCCTGGGCTGTGGGTTGGACTCTCGGGTGGGGTGCACATGGCAGGTGAACAATCAGTGTACCTCTCTCACATCAATGTTTTTTTTTCCCTCTCTCTCCCCCTTCCTTTCTTATTTAGTTAATGTCCCTTTAATTCACAGCACAATGAAGCATTTTAATGGAAAATCCATACGTGGAACTAACTGATCTCAGTAAACAGACTGGGTTCAAAAGGTGACAGTACCTTACCTTAGCCGCATACATTGGAATATCATGAAATGGAGATATATACTGTCCTTTTTCATTTTCTGCAAAATGAATCAGAAAAAGTGATTTTTTGGGTTAATTCTACATTTCCAGATATATGAAATTATATATATTCCAGATATATATACACTTTTAAAAAAACTTAATTTTTAAAAGCAGTTTTAGGTTTATAATAAAGTTGGAAGGTACAGAGATTTTCTATACATGCCCTGCTCCCACACACAGTCTCTCTCATTTTCAACACCACTCACCAGAATGATAAAGTACATACTTTGATATCAAGATGTTATCCTCACAAAACACTGGTTGTACACTTCGTCTTTCTTGACCCTCCTCTAAGGCTGGGCTACATCTTCATCCCATGCATTCCTTAGGAATCAAAGAGGGGCTATAAGGGCAGGGGCTGCCTTAAACACACACCTTTGTACCCCCAGAGCCTAGCAGTGCACAGTGTACAAAAGTGACCAAATTGTTTTGGGTTGATCTTACATCAGCTAGCAGAAACTAACTTGAGCTCGGAGAGAAGGGAGGGCATCAATTTGCTGCATTATAAACCATGTTGCCTTAAATGTTATCCCAGTAAGACAGAGCCATCTTAGATCATGATTTTTCTTTGAGATAATCAAGCTGCTGTAACACTTTCACAGGTAATGTCTATATTCTAGAGACCTAGCTACTATATCCAAAAAGTAATTCAAAATATTCCTTTCTTTGTGGACTAACCAAAGGGTCAGTCCACATTGCATCCCTTCAGGTTTAGAAACAAAAGTGGAATAGGAAAAATCTGTGACCACTCCCAAACCCATAAAGTTAACTGTGACTCTGCAGTCCAACCCACTCTCAGTTTTAAAGAGACTGGTAAATGTAACATTGATAGAGGTTAAAAAAATTCCTATTAAGGAAGGAGTCTAAGAAATCTATGATTTTAAAAAACCTTAACATTTTATCATTGGATCTAATTATTGGTATTTCTTAAGTTCCAGAGAGTTCCATCTGATAAAAAGTTACTTTAGCCAGTGCCAAAGTCAAGGAGTGGCTGTGGTCTTCTATGATAGCTATCAAATATTCGTTACCAATACGAATAGATTGGAAGATTTAGATTTAATTTAGATTTAGATTTAGATTGGTAGATTTAGATTTAATTTAGATTTAGATTTAGATTGGTAGATTTAGATTTAATTTAGATTACCAATACATAATCTAAAAGTTGCGTTTGCTCTGCAACTATAGCTTGAATATTACTCAAACCATTCCCGGCCCTTCAAACCAGAGCCATGCCTCTAAATCCCTCCTCTGAAGAACTTCTGGCGCCAACACTAACTCCGGAAAAATAGCTCAGTGACTTACTTGTCAAAAGTTCCTGCACTGCCCTTGCTATTATTTCTAAAATTTAAAAAGAAATGGGGAGTCTCAGCTTTCCTGGACTTTACATGGAAGTGTAATGTTCAACTAGATGTGTAAACTTGAGAGTTCACCTACCTTTTTCTCCCACCCCGGGCTACTTACTTTTTTGGTAGGAGCTTTGTTCATTCTTTCAGGATTCCCATTTGTTCCCTCTAAACCCACTTTACTGCCCTTCACACATTGGAGAACTCACAGAATTCAGTGCATCTGCCCACTTCCTTCCAAATGCTGAAACTGTGAAGTTAAAATAGAACGCCTTTGGCGACACCACTTCGAACGCCTCCTTCATCTCCCATAATCTATTCCTAGTAATTTAGGAAGGGGGCTGGTTGAGAGTAATGATAAACCCTAAGGTAGGAGCCCCAGTGGTACAATCGGTTAGCGCGTGCTGCTCGTAAGATTACATCCGAAGGTAGCTCTCCTCCACCTACAGGGCGAAAGGTGGGGCGTCCAGGAAAGTGGAGCCGGCGGCCACCTCTGCTCATAGTGCGGACTTTCGGTAAGTACCCCTTGGACGCCTCGTCCCTGCACACTGGGAAAAAACTCCGCACTTTCTCACTCTGCTTGCCAGATTGACGTCACCTGTTTAACTCGAAGAGAACAGCTTTCTGTTTCATAGGCCAGTTCCCAGCATCAGTGCTTTAGGGGAAACAGGCGGCAGAGAGGCAGTGGCGCTACTGGGATCCCCCTCCAGCCCTTCCCAGAGCAAGGGATGGGTCCAGTCCTCTTCTGAACGCTCGCGATCCCGGCCTGTTTCACGGTCTGCAGAACCAGGAGCTGCACTTACTTCGCTTGGTGCCAGAAATCTGAGCTACAGTGATGGAATTACGGTTTTACGACTTCTTCTCCCCACCCCACCCTCCTCACTCCTCCTCCTTTTCCTCCAAATTCAGCAATCCTCTTAAGGGAATTAGTTTACCTCTAGGTACCTTTCTAGGGTGACTCAGAAGAGGTTTCCTTTTCCCATCACACACTACCGAACACCTGCAAAACTAGCCTGGCCCAGATTCGGTTCCACCGAGCCCATGCTCTCCCGCCCGCGGTCCAGACCTGTGAAAAGGGTCTTACTTGGTCATCCCAGGTCCCAGCCACCGGCCGGAGTAGCCCATCCCGCGCCCCGGGACAAAGGGCTAAGCGCGGGCCGCAGGCGCCCAAGCAGGATGTGGGACGAGGCCCAGGAATGAATGAACGTGGGGGCGGAGAAGGGCCGCGGGGCTGCCGATACTCACTGAAGAAGACCCGGTACTCCGGAGTGTAGGGCGCGGCGCGCTCCTCACAGCTGAAGCCGCTCATAATGCCGGAGATCAGCCGCAGCTGCTACAGAGCAAATAGCCTACACGCGGATCCGACTGACAAGGACACCTCTGCGCCTGCGCAGTCTTGGGGCTGGATTGTGGAGCCCCGCCGCGAGGCGCCTTTAACGCGGCTCGCGCTAGCTAGTCTGCACCTCCCCCGCTCTGCCCACCTCGTGCGCAGGCGCACTCCCCCCGGTGTGCGTGTCCTCCGGTGCCAGCCTCGCCCTTTCGGGCCCGCCTCCACTGACCCGCCCCTTGCTCCTAGGCTGGACCACGTGGCTGGCAGCCAGTTTTGACCTATTATTTGGCCTGCGGACTTTCGGGCTTTGACAAAGGAGAGTAAAGCTTAAGTTCTCAGCCTGAAGCAGCTAGGAATTGGCCGCCGACCTCTTCCCAACCGCGCATTAGGAGAATTCACCTTTGACTCTGGCACACCCTTTCCTACAGAGTAATTATTTATCTTAAAAACCTTTTATAATTCACCCGCTTTACCAGAAAGACCCTGTCTGTAGTAAAGGGGAGTATTTGCAGTTTTGTAATAGGCCCGTTTGAGCAAAACTGGGCCTATTACTGACATATATGATGGCTGCCAGCTAACCAGTTCCACCACTTTTGAAGTGATGACATCGGGCAAATTGCTGTTAACGTCCCAGACTCAGTTTCTCATCTGGGAAATGGAGACAGTCACAGTATTTCATGAGTTATTGGGATAATTCACTGAGCTGATACACGTCAAGAGTTGGAGGAAGAGCCTGGCTGCTTGTAAACATTCAGAAAGTATAACTTGTTATTCCCACCCTCCCCAGCGGTGGAGAATTCACTCTGCCCCCCCGTCCTTGCCCAATCCATCCCAGGTCCTCAGGGACCTTAGATGGAAGCATTGCTAAAGTCCAGGCTTGAGTTCCAAGGCCCTGAGGACATTTCTCTGACAGAAGAAGCTCTTTGGAGCTTAGTTTTCTACTTACGTTCCAATTTATCTGGCCAGACCCCAAAAGCTAAGGTCTGATGGAAGTTGTAGGCAGATATTTGCATCACTTATACACCCAATCATGTATGTTAAAAATATATATACTTCAAAAATCCTAATCATAAATTAATAATGATTATTCACATTTCAAAGAATGCCTAGTTTTATTTAAAAGTTTGTTGATGGCCTGCGTTTCTCATAATGTGCCTTAAAGACATTTTGACTTAAACTTTTATTTTTGCAAAACAATGTCCATTATATAAAGTGAGATGTTCACTTCATCAAAGGAAAACCTAGAAAGATAAGTTTAATTAAATAGAAAGTGTCCCTCCCTTTTTCCCCATCCAGACTTTCATTAACTTTCAGAAGGCCGTGACTCACTGACCTTCGAATACTACGTCACACTGTTTCACCAATAGTTAGAACACAGGCTAGAAAAAAATAGTAGAACAGTAGTTCAGTCAGTAATACAATGTATTGTTGAATATTAAAGGGATCTCTGCAGAGCAAATACTATTCAGAGAGTGTTTTGAGATGTTCTTTTCATTGAATTGCTCTCTGTTTCTACCTTTGAGCAGATGAAACTAGTATTCTTGGAGAAATACTAGATTCTCATAGTGACTAACTTATGAACAGACAGAAATCATGCAATTGTGTGCCACACGTACCTTCCCTTTTGCCAGCTCAGAGCAAGATAGTAAAGTTTGCTGACCTCTGGACTTGCACACTAACTTTTGTATCATTGAACGTGTTGGGAGAGGTAATCAGTACGTACTCCAATGAAATGTCAAGCCCTGGCTTTACTGGGCACAAGTCAGTGCTTTGTAACTTTCTCTTGCAGGCAATGGTGGTGAGCCCCACAGGCCCAAGTGGACCTTGTTCTTCTCATGTCTCCCTGGAGTTTAACATGGTACTTGACCTGGAGTAGATTCATTGAACAATGAATCTTTGCTGGACCAATAGTTAGAGGAATTAATGAACAGGAGAGGGGGAAATTCTTTCTTTCTTTTTTATTTTTTAAAAGATTTTATTTATTTATTTTTAGAGAGAGAAGGAGGGAGGGAGACAGAAGGAGAGAAACATCAATGTGTGGTTGCCTCTCACACGCCCTGCACTGGGAACCATCTGCAACCCAGGGTAGTGGGAATCAAACCAGTGACCTTTTGGTTCATAAGCCAGCACTCAATCCACTGAGCCACACCAGCCAGGGCAGAAAATACTTCCTTAAGTATATTAGAGTTTGACAGAGAATGTACTCAACTGTTCTCCAACATTAGCTTTCTTGCTCTGTAACCAAATGCAATGGCACTTTTCCCACCCAAGTACTAACCAGGCCCGACCCTGCTTAGCTTCAGAGATCAGACGAGATCGGGCGCGTTCAGGGTGGTATGGCCGTAGACCCAATGGCACTTTTCAATCCATGTCCTGTCCTATTGCTGTGGTTGACTCTTTTGCATACCTCCAATTTCCTGATACTCTCTCTACTTTGGCTGGTGATTGCATTCTCCTCTGACATTCCTCCTACTTCTCTGGCCACTCATTAAGCATTCTCCCCCTTAGCCTTCTCTTCATCTCTCATCTTAATCATGATTATCTTTCTTCTCATGTTCTCTCTTTCTAGAGATATACTCTCCCTATGTTACCTCATGTTTATACTTGCTGTCAACTACCACTTGCAGGTCCTATAACATGAAAATTTTCAAAAACTAAGTTTTATTTAACACTTACTGCAGCCATGCTCTGTGCCAGGTGATAGGGATCTAGCACTTAAAAAAGACACAGCCCTGGCTGGTGTAGCTCAGTGGATTGAGCGTGGGCCTGCGAACTAAACAACTGTGGTTCGATTCCCAGTCAGGGCGCATGCCTGGGTTGCAGGCCAGTTCCCAGCAGGGGACGAATGAGAGGCAACCATACATTGATATTTTTCTCCCCCTCTCCTTCCCTTCCCCTCTAAGATAAATCAATAAAATCTTTAAAAAAAATAAGACATGGTTCTGGCCTTCACTTACAATCTGAAGGGAAGACAGACTTCGACAAATAATTACAGTCAATTTGGATAAGTACAGTAATAGAGGATGTACAAGAAATTGCATTATGGAGTAGAGAATCTTTTCAAGGAAATGACCTTCACCTGTGACCCGAAGGATGAAAACCTGTCAGTAAGGCAAAGGGGACAAGACAGAAACCAGAAACAGATTGTTAAGAGGTGAAACCAGAGATGTGGTCAAGATTAAATAGTAGAGGGCCTTGGAAGACCTCAGAGGTAGTTTGAACTTTTTCCTAAGAGCAATGGAAAACCTAAGAAGAGTTTTAGTAGGAACTTGACATAATCAGAATTGCCTTAAATACTGACTCTATTAGCAGCTTGGAGCCTGAATTGAGATTCAGCAACACTAGAGCAGGGAGAGTGACGAGGAGACCGCTGCAGTGGCCCACGTGACAGATGATGGCGGTGCCCTGGATCTGGGTGGCAAAGGAAAAGGCTGAGTACAGAGCTAGAGTCAAGATCGAATCGATGGGATTGGTGGTTGGCTGCACAAAGTAAAAGATGAGGGAGATGGGCCTGAGGATGAGGTCTAGGTTTCTGGCTACAGCAGCCAGTTGATGGTTTGTCATTTACTGAGATACTTTGGTTGGGATGGAGGGTGAAAAAAATAATGACTCTTTATCAATCTACTTCCTTGATTATAAGTATTCATTGATCCCCTTTTTGCATGAAAAATACATTCATTCTCGCTACAGAAAGTGATACCCAAAAGTCTCAACCAATCATGACATCAGGGTCAAAGTTTAATTTCTCATGATAGCACCTGCCTTATGTCAAGCTATGGCTTCTCTTGATCCAGAGAGTTATGGAAACAAATGTTATCTACTGCTCCCCCATATCTATACCTAATATGAAATGGTTGAACAAGGACAGAATAAATACTCAAGGACTGAAATAAACACTCTTATCCGTAAAACACTCTCATTCATCACTGGTCCTTACAAATCGAAAATCCTGTTGGGTGTAGGAAACATTTTTTGATTAAGTTCCAGCTGAGCCCCCTGAGAGTAGCTCCCTGTTACTGTTCTTCATAGCTCTTGGCTTTAACTCTCTGGAAGTTCCTTTCTTTTCCATCATCCTTCTGGCAACATCTGGAAAATATACACTCCTTGGGGGCTGAGCAGCTTTTTCAGCTTCCTTCCTGTCCACAGAAGTTTGGGAGCCCAAAAGTTGTTCTCTAGCAGTCATGATCTTTAAACCCAAGCTCATATACCTTACGTAGTCAACTCTCTTTAAAACTTGGAGAGTGTTTTACCCATCTGATTCTAGTCAGCCCCATGTGCCAATCACCACAGTTATAATTCTCCCAAGACATGTCCCTCTCTAGGAATAATTGCTAGGATAACTTGAACCTAACCTGCATTGGAGAGCATGCCTTTAGCCTATTTTCTCTGAACCATTTTATTCAAAAAAGAACTCACTGGGGCCTGGCTGGTGTAGCTCAGTGGATTGAACGCGGGCCTGTGAATCAAAGGGTTGTGGTTTGAATCCCAGTCAGGGCACATGTCTGGGTTGCAGGCCAGGGATGCGTACCAGGCAACCACACATTGATGTTTCTCTCCCTCTCTTCTTCCCTTCCCCTCTCTCTAAAAAGAAATAAAATCTTTTTAAAAAAGAACTTACTGGGAGCCACTGCTCATGCCTTTGATCTAGTGACTGTCCCAAAGATTTTTTTTTTTGCCTCTCGTGTGTCCCCTGCTGGGAACTGGCCTGCAACCTAGGCACGTGCCCTGACTGGGAAACAAACCACGTTTGTGTGGTTCACAGGTCCACGCTCAATCCACGGAGCTACACCAGCCAGGGCCCAAAGCTGTTTTAATATGGGATTTAATCAGTCTTGTTACTCAAAGCATTTCTCAATTTCTCTCCTTTATTGAAGATGAACAGCAGTTGCATCTTTCCATCCAGTTGGTTCTGGAACCTCTGATTCTCTTTTTCCTTCATCCCTGCTTACAAAACAGTTCTTTTCTAAGCTAATCTGTTTCTTGTAGTGTCCTGTCAAACACAGCTGAAAGCAACCAAAGCACACAGGTAACAATCTGTTTCCCAACCTCTTTGCCTAAAATACCTGGTGCAATGTTTGCCTTCCAAGTGATCAAATAATGGAGAAAATCTCTATAGAGAGATTATGGGGGTGAGGAGAGACTAAAGTCCAAATGGAGATGCCCAGAGTGTGGTTAGATAGGAGGCCTGGAACTCAGAAGACAAATGAAGGTTGGCTGAAGTCACTGATTTGGACAATGTAAGTCATAGGAGAAGAAATATGCTAATAATTCTTTTAAGAAGCAGAGGACCTAGAGTAGAACCCCGAGGCATCTCAATATTCCAGAAAAGGATGGCAGCAGAAGCCCCCCCCCCAACACACAGAGGGGTCTGAGAAGGAATGCCAGAGGAGTAGAGGATAAAAGCAGGCACGATGGTGTCTTGGAGGCCAGGAGAATGGGGGGCTTTAAGAGGAAAGGGTGCTCAACCCTTCCATGCAGCTACCTTCCGGACTTCCTGCTTGGCTGGCATCTCATGTTTACAAAGTCAAAAATGAGCTCACCTTTTCCTTCCCAAATCCTCTGTCAGTGATCGGTGCCACAACTACCCAGTCAGCCCCACTGGAAGTTCCTCGAGGCTCCTCCTGGTTAACTTCTGCAGTGGCCACTGGTGGTCACCCGCCCAGCTCCTGTTTGCACTCCCTTCCCCTTCCCCACAGAACTCTGTTGCTGCTCCACGCACCTGCCTGCCCCTGAATGGCTGTGTGCTTCAGGGAAGTGGGTGCTATCTCAGCCCCAGGGGAGGGTGTAGTAAGTCTAAGTTAATCACTACTAGTGGGTTTGTGGGCACACGACACAATTCTGACCAAGGTTATGAAAGGGAAGGTGTGGTGGAAACCTCTAGGAAGGAGTCTCTCATTTCTATAATATATAGAATTGGCAGAGGCCATGTTCTTCCTTTTTCGGACATTGTCTTGGCACCTGCCAACCCCACCTGTCTGCCATCCTGGAGGACAGGTTGCCTACAGGTAATAGTGATAAACGTACAGTGAAGATGCCAAGTGAAAAATTATGTGAATTATCTCACCCAACTTTATTGTTCAATTATCTGAATAATCTCACCCAGTTTGATTCAGAATTTTCTGATGATACAGCTGAAAACATTCTAATGGTCACAACTTTCCAACAGTCTTCACCTCCCCACCCCCAGATTAATTTGATTGGAGATGGACTCTAGTTCCAAGGATGGGTCTTGATTAGTTAAATTGACCATTGAAATCTCAGTCCCTCTACCATTTCCAGAACCCCATTGGAAAATCATGGGATTCAGAGCATGGCATTGCCCTAGCAACAGGGTTTGGTTTGGACATGGATGCCTGACCCTATTTGAACCAATGAGTTTGCTGACTCCTTCTGAGAAGTTACTTTGTTCTCTTAGGAGAAAGTCTTGGGAAGAGATATCCCTTTTGCTTTCTCTCACTCTCTCAATGTAAACAAGAAAGCGGTGGCTCTGGTTGCTGGTAGCTGCACTCGGCACCATAGGAAGCCAGTCTCAGGATGAAGTTCACATTACACAAGAGGCCACAGAGCAGAGCAAGAGAGACAGCCTGAGTCCTCGATGATATTGTTGAGCCACTGGATCAACCAGTTCTTTGCACTTACTATTCTATGAATCAATATATCCCTTTAGTTCAGGCTGGCTTGGGTCAGATTTCTGTCAACGGCAACTATAACTACCCTAGCTGACGACCCATGCTCCCACAACCTACCAGTTACCAGGTAATACTGCGTGGATCTCCCAAACATCTCTTGAACTCGTCACCTCTTCTTCATCTCTACAGCCTTAGTCAGTCCTGAGATTTCTCACCGGGATTCCCACACATAACTCACTCCTGCCCCGCTGGTCTCCAGTTCTGTTTCCCTCTAGGTCATTCTCTGCCCACTGCCAGTGTGCACTTTAACAGAGGAGGGTCTGAGTGCATCCCGTCCCTCCTTCAAACCCTCCTCTTTACCTGGTTGTCACTAGCTCAGTCAGCCAGACTTACTTCCAGTGTTTATGGGAACCCTTTTCTGACACCCTCAGTCTGTTCCACTGCTTATGTGGCCAACCTGGATACTCCATCAAGAAAGTGCTACTCCATATGATGGTTCTTTTCTAGCTCCACTCATTGCTCCCATGTTCTTAGACTCAGCAGATACTGTTTGTGGAGTGTAGTCATGCCAGAATTAAGGGTTGTCTCACCTGTCCACTTAAAAGCGGGGACCTAACCAACTAGGTAATTTGATTTAGTGTCAAGAACTCTGGCCTGCAACCCACAGGGGCTGAAATTTTGTCTTGCTTTCACCACTTACAAACTTTGACAATGTCAAGGAAATGCCTTGACTTCTGCAGAACTCGGCTTTCCCTCTGTGCAACGGGAATACTGCAGATATGTCGATGACAGCACAGCTGATTGAGGACCTTTTTGCAGGGAGGATGGCTGTTTTTCCTGGAAACCATTCAGAAGGAAGACGCAAAAGTGGGAAGATTACTAATGCAACAGAAAGTTAAAAGTAAACTCGAAGTTCTTTCGCAATATTTCCCATAATTTATAGCATAGGTAACAGACTCATCTTCCATGGACGAAACAAAGGGGAGTGATTATGAGCATCAGAGGTGGCTTCAAAAGCCTGCGGGGCCTCACTCTGAACGGACAAGACGCACAATGCAAAACACTGTTCCTTGGGGGCGGGCACAGCACATGAATGCAGGTCGCCCAGTCACCGAAACAGCTTGGCTCTGGCCGTCCTAACCTCCCTGCAGAGAAGGAGACAGAGTGGGGTGTGAGATGATCACTCCTCAAACACAGAGTGATTTAACACCACCACTGGCTGTGGGACAGGCTAATTTGCCCAAATCACTATGCTCGGGTTTTTCCACACACATTAATTTGTTTGCTCGCACATGACAACAGCAACATTTGTTGGTGACAGGATTCAAAGGCCTGGGCGTTGCAGCTAGCAAGAGAACACGACTCAAGGCCCACCCCACAGCCAGTCCAGCCCGGCAGCTCCCACCCCATCAATGACCACAAACAGGGGAATCGAAAGGATCCCTTTCAGTCCGTGGCTGCCTTGAAGGCCTGGTGCAGTGTTGGATCCAACTAAGTTTACACCTTTTACTTAAACTTCTGCTATTCCTTCCATCTCAGATCTTTGGAAGCACTGAATGTGATGGAAATGTGGTCATGTGGCCAAGACAGCAGTCTGGAGCCTGTGGTTGACTGGTTATATTTTTAGGATTAAAGGGGACCTCCATCAAGCCTCTTTCTTTTATTCTGAACCCCAGTCTCCCAAATATGGGAAGGAAAATCCACAGCGGCTTGAGGGAGAGGGAGAAACCTGGCTTGCTTGTCAGAGGAACCAAGATTTGAATCTAAGCTTCAGCACCTCCTCGTTATATGACCTTCAATGAGTTACTTAACTTCTTTGACGCTTGGTTTTGAATCTATAATATGGGTATATCAATAAATACCTGCTCATTTCATTATTTCGTTCCTTTGACAGACATCTATTGAGTGCCTCCCATGGACCAGATAACGTGCTAGGTCTGAGTCCACTGAGTGAGCAGAACGACGTAGCCCCTGCATGGAGCCGTGATCTGCTGTGAGGAGTAACTAAAACGCTCTCAGGGATGGGCCTGGCTTATAACAGGAACTCAGTAAGTGCTCTGCGTTGACCAGAAAGATAGCTACTGACACTCAATATTGTATTAATAGGCATTAATTCCCTGTTCATTGATCCTCCTCCTGTCTTAGGGCCTCTGCACGTGACGTTCTCTCTGGGCTGTTTTTTGCTCAGCGATTGACTTGGCCCCTCTTTGACTTCATTTGTCCCTGTACGCAAGTGTCGCCTCCTCAGAGGGCTGCTCCTAACCACCTGTTGAAGCAACCTCCTGGGTTCATCACACTCTGTGCAATTATCTCACTTTAAACCCATCCTTAATAGGTCTAAACATCATTTAAACGTATTTGTGATAAGTTCCTCTTAGATTTAGGGCAAATTTTTGTACTAAAGTGCTACAATATTACCGTAGTTTTAAAAGATAGACTTGAAAAGACTTTACAACAAAAGATATAGGACGGTCAATTAGCATACGAAAATATGCACAACCTCACTAGTCAGCGGGAGAATTTGTAACAGACGGTGCTGCTGAGCGTAGCCAAGAACAACCAGCACTCACACACACGCCCAGCGGGAACACAAAACGGTACAACTCGGGACAACTCTTCAGGAGTTTCTTACAGTCAAACTCTATACTACCACACAGTCAGTAAACCCACTCCTGAATGTTCGTAGCAGCATTATTTATAATTCACAAACTTATAAGAACTAGTAACAACCCAAATGTCTATCAGCAAAGGAGTGGATGAACGAAACGCAACTCGCCAGCCTGCGCGCACATGGCGCAGCACTCCCCCGCAACACAGACACGCAGACTGCTGACCACACACAGGGCCCTGGGTGGGTCGCATGAGCACGGGCCAGGCGAGACAAGACAGGCCGAAGGCTACCTGCTGTGTGGCTCTGTGTTCATGACGTTCTGAAATCAGATGGGTGATCCGGGATGGGAGTGGAGTGGAGGATGAGGGTTGGCCACACAGTGGCATGGGTTTTTTGGGTTTTTTTTTGGTGGGGGGGAAACTGGAAATATCTTGAGTGTGAATGTGGTTATACAATTATATCCAATAGCTAAGACTTATCAAAACGTATAGCTAAAATGTGAGAATTTTATTGCTTGCATATTAATCCTTAATAAATCTGTTACATTGCCCTTACTCTGGTGGCTCTGTTGGTTGGGTGTCATCTGGCAAAGGGAAAGGTCACTGGTTCGATTCCTGGTCAGGGCACATGCCTGGGTTGCGAGTTTGGTTCCCCAGTTGGGGTGCATACAAGAAGCAGCCAGTCGATGTTTCTTTCTTACACTGATGTTTCTCTCCATTTCTCCGTCCCTTCCCCTCTCTCTAAAAGTAAATAAGTAAAAAATATTTTTTAAAGCTGTTACAAACATTTTAAACATACAGGCAGATATACATAAAGAATAACTGTGCTTATCTCTTGTTGTGGGACTTGGGTGCTTTTTATTTTCGTTTCTTTTTTATCTGAATTTTGTAAAATTTCCACCATGATTTTCTAGCACTTCTGTAGAAAGAGAAGAAAACCAACAATAAAATGCCATAAACATAAATAATTGGATTATTCAACAAGGAATCTATTGTTGATTCAACATTGTTTGCTTGTAATTTGGCCCATTTGGTTCACCTCCTTCTCATCTGTCTTTCCTCAGTGGCACTTCTGAGGGGTGAGCTGAGGAAATGGATGCAAAAAGGTACAGAGCTTAATAGCAACGCTTTGTCCATCCAGCTCTCGGTTTGGCTCTCACCTTGATTTTTGGATGAATACACAGTGGACTAATGATAGGGGGGCTCTCATCCGACTCTGCCAACTCTGCCCTCTATTCCAACCCAGATCAAGTTTCAAGTCTCCCAAGCCCCAAGAGAAAGTCCTCAGCGTAGGGCTGGGCGGGTTGTGGTTTGTGGGGTCCAGGCTGGGCACCCACCTCCAGCTCGCGTTGGTCTGTCAAGTGGTGCGTGGCCTCGGCGAAGTCAAGAGGCTATTCATCAGTGGAGACCGACGATCAGCATGACCTCTCGAATTGCACACAGCAAGACAGGACACAGAGTACCGGCAAGAGCCCCTCTAGAGTGTGGAAGCTTAGTGTCAAGAGGCTGCTGGCCCTTTGCCTCTGTCATACATCCACTTCATCTCCAAACGTCCTGCTGCTGAAAGGCCAGTCACCTTAGGAGACCTGACTGGCCTGCAGGTGGAGGACGGGCTGTCCTGTCCGGGAAGTCCACATCGCTTGTGTGCTTCGGGTAACTGGACAAGGCCCCTGACAGGGCCCAGGTACCTGGACACAGGATTCTGGTGAAGGTAACAAAGTTATACTTATAAAAATAGCTTCATAAAATATCATCCTGTAGAGAAAACACACAATTTTCTAGCCACTTTAGTTAATAAGTAAAGTGCAGTAGGAGGAGCTCAGAGCACTGGGGTGGGTGTGGGGGCTGGGGAGAGACAATCACAGCTTCCCTCAGAGACTCTGCTTTGTCCCTAAATGCCAAGTTGGGAGAAATCCCGGTCCCCACTCTGGGGTCTCTGTCCTCAGGATTCACACAGGCACCATGTTCAGGAACTTAAAACTCCACACATTATTCACAATAGTCAAAAGGTGGAAACGACCCAAGTGTCCATTGACGAATGAGTTGTGTTAGTGGTGGAAAAAATGGCACCAGGTGTTAGCCTTGGTTCAGCAACCTCAGTTCCTGAGTTCTGGCTAAGAGAAGAATTCAGAGCCAAGACTCAAATTATAAGAGAAAGTTTATTTAGAAAGTCACAGAGGTAGAAGTGAGCTGTAAAGAAATGGGCTCAGGAACAAGCTACAGAGGCAAAAGAAGGGCCCTTGGCTTAGGAGAGACAGAGAGACAGACACAGAGACAGATGGAGACAGGTCCTCCCTCTTGGGAGCTTTTATCTGAAGTCTCAGGGAAGGATCCCAGTAAGACGTGGTCTCCACCGATTGGTTGGCACCAGGGGAGGGCATCATCAGTCATTGCAGCTGGTCCTGATGTCAGCCGTGGCATCCTGGTTCTTCTCTGTCTAGTTTTGCCACTTTTCTGGGCCTGGAGCTGAAGCACAGCTTGAGGCCCAGATGTCATCTCCAAAGGCTAATGCTCAAGGGAGTGGCTGTGCAAGGGCCTGTAGTTGCGCCCATCACTAGGCACCCAGTGTTCTCGGCCCTGGTGACCCTCTGCCCCTGGCCCATCATTCCTTCTCCTGTCATGCCTACCCAAACTGCCTTCTGCAAGGGGATAGACTAAATGCAGTGTACACCTATACAGTGGAATATGTCCAGCCTTAAGAAGGAACAGGGTACTGATATGTGCTGTGACATGGATGAACCTTAAGATGCGATGCAAAGTGAAAGACCAGTCGCAAAGGACAAGTACTGTATAACTTCTTCTGCATGAGGCACCTAGAGACAGAGAAGGTAGTACAGGGGCTGGGAGGAATGGGTACAGAGAGGCCGTTGGGGGTGGTAAGAAATGTTCTGGAAATAGTAATGACGGTTATGCAGCAGTGTGAAGGTACTTGATGTCCCTAAACTGTGCACTTCAAAAATAATTATGAAGGTAAATTTTATGTTGTGTGTATTTTACAACATGTACAAAACCAAAACATTTCACAGGTACCCACAAAGCCTTACCCCCTTACATAGGCATCACATCACACCACTTACCATTTAGATCAGATCTCTAAATAGGCAGGCATAGCCTTTGATTGGTTTTTAAAAAGAAATAAAACTAACAGCAAAATATACCAGTTAGGACCTAGTGCAGCTTTCTTGGCAGGCACTGTCTTTCAAAGCATGGCGTCTTCGTGGGGAATGAAACAAAGGGGCCTTGGTGGAAAGGCTGGCTTGGGTGAGCATCCTGGTCTCCCCTAGCGGTAGAGGCTGAGTCTGTGGTTGGGGAGGCCATGCTCCAGGAGAAAGAAGTACTACTCCAGAAGAGTGACCAGGCGGTGTCTCTGGACAGACTGCACCCACAGGGATGAGCATTTGGGCTTGAGATTGCCCTTTCTCTGGACTATTTTTAGAGCCTGGAGTCAATGTTATTGGCAGTAAGTAGCCAGCAGCCCTCTGGCCTATGTGACACATGACACTGACACAGCACCAAAAATGGGGCCCATACACGCACTAGCTAATGAGGGACAGGATGGCACGCCCTCTCCTGAGACCCTCCTCTCTCACTCCCGGACACCTGAGCTGGGTGGGATCGCGAAGGACCTTAGTGTCTGGGTCCCCTGTTCAACACGTGGGTTCGGAGATACTGTACACAGAGCAGCTCCGGCCAGGTATTAAAAGAGTCAACACAACAGACTCATTTCCCAGGCCAGGAATTTGACGGTGGGGATGCTGGTTCCAACATTCTGGTTCGTCTTTAGGCAAAAATCCTCCCTGCCATCCCCAAGCCACCTTTCCAGAGAGGCAGGAAGCAGTCAGTGTAGGAAGAAACCACCAGAAGACAAATTTGAACCCTGCCCCGCTGTGGCCTCTCCCCTTGGCCCCTTTAAGCCTAGGTTACTTTGTGAAATGGCAATAATATTTTCTACCTCATTTGCATGACTCAACTGGAACAGTGTCTGGGGACTTGCTTAGAAGGGATTACACAATCGTTTAGAAATGTCCTTCTGTCCCATGTCTGTACTTAAAGTGGCATAAACAAGATTAAGTCATTGTTTGTAGATTAAGGAAACAATTGAAGACCTGGAGTTCCGTCCTCTGCCCTGATTTCTGGTGATGTTTCTTTTTTGTTCACTAAAATTCTAGCAACACTGTGTTTTCTATAGAAATGCAGGGAGATATCAAGTTTATTGGGGCTGTGCAAGGATCACTGAGGCAACCCCATTTCCTCCCATCCCCTAAACCAGGGGTGTCAAACTCATCTTCACTGGGGGCCACATCAGCCTCACAGTTGCCTACAAAGGGCCCAGTGTAATGTTAGGACTGTATAAATGTAACTACTCCTTAACTGTTAAGCGAGAGCTCGGCACTGCCACTGGGTAGAAAAGAAGCAAGGGGCTGGGCTGGATGAAACAAGGTGGAGGGCTGGATTCGGCCCTCGGGGCTTGTGTTTGCCACCCACGCTCTAGAAGAAGCCTCTTTTCTCCAAAATGACGCAGGCACACTGGGTGAGCGTCACAGTACACAGGGGGCCTCCTGGTTCCCGGCCCTGTTTAGGGGACATGAATCATCCATGTTGGGGAGGGATTTAGTGTTTGTCGTGCAGGAGGCCCCGAAGGGCACACTGGCTTTGTCTGGCCAACGTCCTCCCCACACATTCTCAGGAGGGGACCATGGAAAAAGGCCCAAGAAGGCTTTGTGCTTGCAGCTCCAGTGAGCAGATGTGTTTCAAAGGCAGAAAAGGGGTCCTGTGCTTTCCCTTCCTCCTGTCCATGAGGAAACTGATACTTCCATGTGACCTTGAAGCTAGCAGCCTGTCACATTGTAAGTTCTTGCCTGTGCCCCCGGGGGATGGTGGTGAGCCCCCTGTGAGGAGAGGAGAGAGGACAAAGTTTCCCAGCCCCACCCCCACAGGGCTGAGACCCAGAGGGCAAGACCCAGAGTACCTGCAGGTACTGATGCATGCTCTTCAGAGTACATTCAACGTCTGCAGCTGCTCAGGCATGAAGTCCTGTTGCAGTACTTTGGGGAGAAGTGAATTGCCCTGGACACCAACAAGACACACCCACAAGACACTGCCACATAGGCAGCAGGGGCATACCATGCTCATCTTGGAAGAAGTCAAGGGGCGGAGCTTCAGTAACACAAGAGACTCCAGAAAGTGGACACAAAGAATCAGATGTGCAGGCCAGCTGCTCTTTCAGCTTCTTTCCAGCAGCCTGATTAGCATTTATGCATCTCACTATGCTCCACTATAATGGGCAAGGCCAGAGATGACAAAATCACAGAGGCACTGGAGTTGGCTGTGCTCCTGCGACATTTCCAAGTGAGGGCCAGGGCTAGCCACAGGTCTCCCAGGATTGGTCTCTTGTCTGCAGAAGGGAGAAAGGGAAGGCCATTCCCAAAGTGTTATTGTCACCAAACAAAAGTGGGGCTTGGCTGCCCAACGCCACCCACAGGCAAATTCCAGAAACAGAGGCTGGTGAAGAAAGAGAGGTCTTTATTTAAAGGCTGCACAACTTGGGAGAACAGGGAATTCCCCATCTCCAGGCTCATCTCTTCCACAAAATACCAAAAAAAAAAAAGCTGTTCCCCAAAAGGCCAAAGCCCAAAACAATGCCAGAATTCCTCCTCCACCCTCATCAATCCCTTGGAGCCCGAGGTAGCTAAGCAGGCGGCTCTCTGGCTTCAGACTCCCTTCTGGGATCCATGTGTGTCATTGGAGCTGCCATTAACCACGCAGCTTCCTAGGCCAGCCAATCTGCAAACGCTCCAGCCAGCACGCCCCACCCCCTCCAGTGGGTCCAAGAGGGCCCGCCACTCTCTTCCTTTGGCTTGTATCTTCCAGCCCAAACTTCCAAGCTCTGGGAGAGTCCGGCCCTCCAACCAATCCCATCTCTTTCTCAAGCTAGACTGACTGATCTTTCTCCCGCACAGCACCTCCCCCTGCCGCCATCTTGACCTCTAGGGTATTTACGGCTAGCTGCTCTGGTCTCACCCCCACTCAGGGACCAGGAGAAGAAGGGCTTTTCGCTTTGCCACTCACCCTTGCTAGCCTTGCGCGTGCTCAGAGCAATGGCTTCCTCCTGCTGCATCTTTGCCCGGGGGTGGGGCAATCTGTTTTCACAGCCACACTAGCTTGGTTACCCGGGCAATACAGCACTGCCCCCTCCACCCTGCTCCTGCTCACACCCCCAGTACTGGCCAGGTTACCGGTATCATCATGAGAATTCCACAGGATGAAGTTCCTGGCATCTACCGCACAGAAGACTTTGGGGGAAACTTGGCCCCTCTTCCCTCCCCTCCTCTCTCTAAAGGGGAGGCAGTAGAGAAGATACCATTAGCAGCTGCCCACTGCCTTGTATTTGAGAAGGAGAAACCATGGCACCCTCTTCAAAACCGCACTAGGCTGCTGTCACGTGCAGGTCTTATATGTCCAGTCCCGGCCCTCCCATTTGGGGGTTGCCCTCCCATTGGCACTCAAATGCCCCAGGCTGAGAGCAGCCAGGGCCCTCCCCAGCTGAGCCACGGTGGGCAGTCAGGTCATGGTGTGGCAGGAGGCAGTCAGGCCTGGAAGAGCCTGCTGTGGAGCCCCTCCTCAGAGGCAGGCCAGAGTCCCCAGGCAGCGTCTTTACCAAACCCATGCGAGCAGTAGGCCCTCTGGTGGCTCCCCTACTGCAGCGGGCAGAGCCAGGCACGGAGGGCAGCCTGGAAGCCATGGCAGGAGTTCTTGTTGAAGTAGCCATGGATGGTGGGGTTGGCGCTGCTGTTGAAGAAGGCCAGCCAGTGGGTGAAGGGGAAGGAGTAGGAAGCAGTAGACAGGGACCAGGTGCCGCTGCGCCTCACTGAGCTGCTGGGGGTGGGTGAACAGCGCAGTGCCCAGAGCGGCAGCCGAGACAGTGTGAAGGAGAGTGCCCCCAAGACTAGCACGCGCACAACCTTGGCCTTGTGCCGGAGCCCCCGCCTGCCCCCAACTGCCCTCCTTGCCCACTTGGATGGGGCCCAAGGCCTTGACAAGCTTGTGGGTATACATGACCATGAAGAGTTTCAGCGGGGGAAGAGCAGGGCGATGTAGACCTGGCGCACGCCCTTCTCAGGCCAGGCCTCCCAGCACAAGAAGAGCGGGGAGGAGCGGTTGTGGGTGTCCACCAAGAAACGGTGCTCCCTGTGCCTGGCAGCACGGCAGCGGAGGTGCCCATGATGAGCAGGGCCAGGGCCCAGGTGACTGTGATGGTGACCAGCTTTTCTGCAGGGCCAGCTTTTCACAGAAAGGGTGCACAATGCCGCGGGATCTATGGGAAGGGAGAAAAGAGAAGCAGGGGCTCTGGGAGGGTCCCAGTCATTCCCAGGGGAGAGCCAGCCCTGGCTGAGGGCTGGCCTTGGGGCACTTTACATTCCTCATCACATCTTAATGCAAAGAAAGCTCTGATGTTAATTAGGTTAGTCTGCAAGCAATTGGTTTCTCACCTGTGAGGAGTCAGCTCTTGGTCTCCTTAGCCAAGAAACAAACAAACAAAAAAGACTTAAGAGAGTGGGGAGGAGGATACTGCAGGGGGCGTGGGAAATATGAATGCTGTTTGTGCACTTCTGGGAGTAAGCTATCTGGCGCGTAGTAGAGCTATTGGTCTGTGCATTCTGTACCTGAGTAGGCCAGCTAAGTAGGTGTATCAAAGGAAATTTTTTAGCTATTTATGGATTCTTCAGGAAACTTTCAAACCTACACTCAGGCTGTCCCTATGTCATCTTGGCCCCTGGATCTTGGCCACTGGCCTTCCAACAGTACCTTCAATATTAGGACAAGTCTGTACCATTTCCTCAGTTGAATGTCTCGAGAATTATTGTTACACTCTTATTTTACAGTTGGGGAAACTGGAATTCAGAGTGTTGAGCAACTGGCTTAAGGTCACGTAGCTAGTGAGTAGCAATGAGTAGCAAGGATGAGCCTTGAACCCAGATTTGTTTTGCTCCACTAAGCCGTATAAACTAGCAGCTATAAACCCTCACTGTGCATTAAAACCAACTGAAGCATTTAAAGAAATACCTGTGCCCCGTTCTCCTGGCTGAAGATCCCAAGCTAACGAGTCTGGGAAGGTCCCATGGCCAATTCCGGGCAGAGTCTGCACTAGATCACAGGCCTAGAGCTGACTCCCAGACAAATGCTCCTTCTACCTCACCGAACCAGGTCCTGCCCTTCTGCCTGGCCACTCCTCCCCCTGCCTGACAGCACCCTCTCCCTCTCCCATGGCCTGTCTCATGCCTTGCTGTCTCAGTCGACCTGACTTTGCCCTCCTGATTTCATAGTATCACATGCTTAATAAATTGCCAAAGAATAAATAATTCTTAAAGCATATAGTACTGACTACAGTAAAATATCAATTAGTGGATGGAGAAGAATCTGGGGCAGACCAGCAAGTCTTCCTGGGAGGAGATGAGAAATTGAAGAATCCTGCGAACACCACTAGACGAGGTTTCACATTCAAATCTCATAAACAATGAAAACACAGTGAGGGTCAGTAAGGGGGAGGGGCTTCCCCCAATTACTCAGCTAGTTAGTGGCCTTGCAGAGACAGGAATCCTGTTCCATCACCCCAGCACCCTACATCACTGGGTCACAAAAGACTGGGTTTGAGCCCTGACCAGTGGCTCATTGGGTTGCAGCATCATCCCACACATCGAAGGTTGTGGATTCAACCCCCAGTCAGGGCACATACCTAGATCGCAGGTTCAATCCCTGCAATTGGGACACGTATGGGAGGCAACCTACTGATGCTTCCCTCTCGCATTAATGTCTCTGTCTCCCAGTCTCTCTTTCTCTCTCTCCCTTCCTCTTTCTCTAAAATCAATGGAAATGTTCTCAAGTGAGGATTTAAAAAACAAAACAAAACTGCATTTGATAAAAGCAGTGTAACGCAGGACTCCTAGCCAGGAAGCTGCACTCATGTTTTTGATATTCTGTAAAAACCACCCAGAGCACCCGCAGATGTGGACATGCGGTTTAGGACTCACCTTGCAGGGGAGTGCACTGATGGAGGCGGATCAGGCAAAGAGACCACACCTCACCTCTGGGCTTGGTGCTACTTACAGGGTCAGGGAGGGGGCAGCGGCAGAGGAGGGAGCAGCGATGGCATATGAAAGCTCTACGTGTTTATGATAAACAAAGGGGCCTTGAGAGGGCTGGGACATTCAGATACAGACATTTCCTTGTGCCTTATGGCCGCTGACCAGTCAACCATCTGTTCTCTGAGGTCATGGAGGGGCCATTCCTGAGTAACCCCACAAGCAGAGGTGCAATAGGACATAATAAGGACATTAGTCTCTACAAAGGGCAGAGATGACCCTGTGTTGTGGCAGTATGAGGAGACTCCTTGGTTTCTCCCCTTTAAATGGCAGCAACTCAGACAACTATAATTCAACAAAGGTGCCCTTGCTTAATACACAGACATCTGAAGGTGGTCACATCAGAACAAGCGGGAGAGATAAGACGGGGGGAAGGACAGTGACAGGGGCCACAGATGCAGTCTGATGCCCACTGTGGCCCCAGCTGACGTGGTAGGGAGGAAGGAGTTAGGTTGAAGTCCACACTGGGCTTCCCAGAGGGCCAGAAGCAACATTTCTGCTTCAGTGGCCAGCACCAATTGAGACTAAACTCTGGCAGAGACATGGGACAGCATGGTGGCAGCAGCAGACTGGCAGCCACCATCACTAGTAGTAAGGCAAAGCTGCAGACTCCCAGACCCAGCTCCCCCTGCCCACCTCACCCCCACCCACTGTGGTAGAACCTGGTAGAACAGCAGTCTTCAACCTTTTCGGCACCAGGGACTGGTTTTGTGGAAGACATTTTTTTCCACAGACCGTCAGGGGTAGGGATGGTTTCAGGATGATTCCAGCACATTACATTTATTGTGCACTGTATTTTTATTATTATTACACTGTAACATATAATGAAATAATTACGCATCTCACTATAATGCAGACTCAGTGGGAGCCCTGAGCCTGTTTTCCTGCAACTAGACGGTCCCATCTGGGGGTGATAGGAGACGTGACACCTGAAGTGTGTTGTCCCATCTACTCCGTAACCTCATTTTGGTGCTGTCACTGCAGAAAACCCTGTTTCACAAAGACGGGATGTTGGACATGGCCACAGGCTTTTCAGTGCTTTGTGGCAATCTCCAGATATTTCACCTTGACTCTAGTGCAGGACGTATGGGGATGTGAAGTTGTCTCACACGTACTTTTAAGGCCACTGTCATTTGCGATCTCAGGCAGAGGGTCCTCTTCCAGCACAGACAAAGTCAGTCCACCTGGCTTATTCACAGATGGGTCGCGGATCCATTCCTTCCCAGTTTGGGGGTCTTTGTGGTTGGGGAGTCATGCTCAGACTCTTTTGAAAGCAGATAGGTGCTCACACACCAGCTGGGAGAAAGAAGGCCCTGGCTCAGTCTCTTCCAAAATCTCTGCTAATGTTTGAAACATGTCAGAAATCTCAATGTTTGCCCATCACCCCCATAATTCCAGTTTGGCTTTGAATGCAGCCATTTTCCTGCCAACTTGAACACAGTTGTCATTCTGCCCTGAAGTGACGGATTGAGTCATTGAACAGTCATTGAATACATCACACAAGTAAGCAAGTTTTGCAACCCACTCCGTGTCACTGAAGTGTGCTGTCAGGGTGACTTTTTCTAAAGGAAATTCCTGGAATGGCTCTCGTAACTCAGCAACTCTGGCCAGTGACCCACCTTTAGAAAGCCTCTCACTTTGTTTGTGAGAGAAGACGTCCATCTCCTCACGGAGCTGCAGGCAGAGAAGTGAGTTAAGGGCGTGAACTTTAGTGTGGTTGATAACTTCAGTCACGTCCTGCAAGATGTCGTTAAGTTCAGGTGACATTTCTCAGCTAGCCTGCACAGTGCATAGACTCACATTCAGAAGCCAGCTCTTTGACCCAAGCAGTGACACCAGAAAGCGGTCCAGTCACGGCAGCCATTCCATCCATGCGTATACTGACACAAAGTGACCAGTTCAGTTTTCCTGATATGTAATCACTCACAGACTGGAATAGTTCTGCAGCCGGGGTGCTGGTTGGGAACAAAAGTGCACAACACACATCCTCATGCACATCCTCCTGAAAACACATCTCACAAAAACGAGCATTGTTGCCTCATTGTCAACATTGGTGGACTGGTCAACCTGGATTGCGCACCACGGTGACTCATTAATCCTCTTTAACAGTTGTGGCTCATGATCCTCTACTATTTCATCAATTTGTCTAGTTATGGTGTTGGCCAAAAGAGGAACACTTGACACCCTTTGAACCGCAGTGACAGTGAAAAGCTCACCATAAATGTCCTTAGCAGCAGGCGGGATCAACTCTCCACCAATTGTAAAGGGCTGCAAAGTGGTTAGCCACTAAGAATGATGTGCTCAGTGCAGACACATTTGAAGTGGAAACCTTCAATAATTACTTTTGTTCTTCGTGTTCACATTTTTCTCTTTTGAAAACACCAAAGGCTTGTCTTTTAATGCAGGGTGCGTCTTCTTCACATGGTGAAGCAGTTTTGAAGGTTTCATGGCTTAATTGGATAGCTGGTCACCATATAGTATATGAAGTGGGCTTGGAGAATGAATCACCTGTTGCAGTGAACCTGTAATTGAAGTAGAACTGTGGGTATTTTCTTTTCAGTGCAGCTCTCTTTTTGTTGGTGTCTTAGAGCCTTCTGCTGTCTCATCATTGCGTCTTTCCCCTTTTCCAAAGAAGTTCTCCAGCGGCACTTGCTTTTTGCTCATTTTGTCTGCGTTAGCATGTGGACTTACCGAAACTGTGACTGAGACGAGTGTAGGAAAGTGCAGTGTGGGAAAGAGGCATGGACAGAAGTGGTAAATAAAATAATGGGTGAGCCATATGCAGACTGAAATAGGTGTTGGATTCTGACTTAAAGCCTGCCACCAGATGCAGCTTAATTGTCACTTGCCACTCACTGATAGGGTTTTGATATGAGTCCACAAGCAGTTGATTTATTGTGGTCACTGTGCAGTCACACCTCTCTGCTAATGATGATCTGTATCTGCAGCTGCTCCCCAGCACTAGCATCACCAACTCAGCTCCACCTCAGATCACCAGGCATTAGATCCTCATAAGGAGCGCCCAACCTAGATCCCTCCCATGCTCAGTTCACAGTAGGGTTGGTGCTCCTGTGAGAACATAATGCCACTGATCTGATGGGAGACGGAACTCAGGCAGTAATGAAAGTGATGGGGAGCAGCTGTAAATGCAGATGAAGCTTTATTCACCTGCCCACCGCTCACCTCCTACTGTGCAGCCCTGTTCCTAACAGGCCATGGACTGGTACCAGTCCTAGACCCTGGGGTTGGGGCCCCCTGTTGTAGAGGAAACAGAGATACCTTGAATAGCACAGTGTGGCTGTCAGCTTCTGGTTACAGGAGGCAGAATCGGGAATTCATAGTTCCAGAGTCCTATCACTCTGTCCCTCTCACCATGGCGGTAGTACCCCGAGACTGAAGCCACCCAGCCACAAAAGGCATGCACAGCTCCTTGAAGAATATGGGGCATTTTACACAACTGAGGCTATACCACTTCACCAAGATCCTGGAGGTGCCAGTAGTGCAGGAAAGAGAAAACAAAAACTTGCGCTACAGCATCTACTGGGAAACAAAAGAAAGACCTCTACTTATCATCCTGCTGACTTGTTAAGAGCAAAGCTATACTTAAAAAAGAAGAGTTCACTACCTCAAATGCCTAGGCAGAAAAATAATCCATCCAGCATTATGAACAACCAAGGTAACAAGGTAGCTCAGAAAGAAAATGAAAAGGTACCAGAAACTAAACTCAAAGACATGAAAGACTGTGATTTAAATGACAGAGAATTCAAGATTTCAGGTATGAAAAATCTCAATGATACACGAGAAAGCTCAGAAAGGCAGTTCAATGAGCCCAAAAATGAAACCAACCAACAAAAGGGGTACTTTATCAAATAGATTCAAACTATTAAAAAGAACCAAATGGAAATTCTGGAGCTGAAGAACTCAACAAATGAGATAAACAATGAATTAGATCTAGAAACAGAACAGACCAGATGGAAGAGAGAATTGATGAGCTTGAAGATAAAAATCCAGAAACGACCCAAGTGGAAGAAGAGCGAGAACTGAGAGTTTAAAAACAAAAAATGGAAAAACTCTGTGAGAACTATTTGACTCCACTAGAAAGAGCAACATGAGATGAATGCATATATCAGAAGGGGAAGAGAAGAAAAAGGGAACAGAGAGTCAATTCAAACAAATAATCAGTGAGAACTTCCCAAACCTTTGGACAGAGCCAGATCCTTAAATTCAGGAAGTAAACAGAACACCTAATTATCTCAATGCAAAAAGACCTTCACCAAGACACATTATATTAACATTTCAGAAGTTAATGACAAAGAAAGAATTTTCAGTGCAGCCAAGTGAAAAAAGACTGTAACCTACAGAGGAAACTCCATTAAATGATAATCAGATTTTTTTCAGCAGAAACTTTATGAGCAAGAGAGGGTGGAATGAAATAGTCCAAATATTGGGAGTGAGAATCCACCAATCAAGAATAATATGTTCAGCCAACTTACCCAGTAGCTATGAAGGAGAAATAAAGGCTTTTCCAGACAAACAAAAACTGAGGGATTTACCATCCCAAGATCTGCTTTACAGGAAATGTTTCAAGGAGCCTTCCACCCGAAACAAAAAGTAAAAGTCTGCAAGGCTTTGGGTGAGATGGCAAACAGAAGCAGGAAATTGCAACTTTATTTCAGGATAGGGCATTAAAAGCTTAATTATAACATAAAGATTAAAGGGACAAAAGCATTTTTTAGAAAGACTACAGTCTCTACAATTTGGAATTGAACACAGCATGAAAAGGGTGATTTCTGACGACAAAGACATGAAAGTGGAGGGCAGAAAGGACTGAACCCACACAGTGAATGAAGACGGTATCAGAAGAAAAAAGACAATTGAAATTGAAAAAAGACGTATGGAATATTTTTTACATAAACTTAATGGTAATCACAGAAAACAAATGTATAGAGCCGAGACACGTAACATAAAAGAGAAGAAAACAAAGGAAAAATGATAGAAAACTACCAGATTAAAACAGCAGACAGAAAAACAAGGAAATAATGGGACAGACAGAGCAACCAAAAAAACAAAGATAAAGTGGCCGAAGTCCTCATATGTCAATAATTACCCTAAAAGTAGTAGGACTGAACTCACCAATCGAAAGTCAAGATGGATGAAAAAATAAGACACAATTATATGTTGCCCAGGAGACCTATCTCAGCTACAAAGACAAACAGGCTCTTAAGTAAAAGGATTGGGAGATGGTACTCCAAGCAAATGGCATCCATAGAAAGGTGCATGTAGCCATACTTGTAGCAGATAAAATCGATTTAAGATAAAAAGGGAATAAGAGACAAACATGGACACTTTATAATGATGAAGGGGACAATACATCAGGAAGAGAAAACACTTGTCAAAATATACAAGGGTGGGCAAAAGTAGGTTTATAGTTGTTAGTGTGGGAAATATTACTATAATTAATAAATAATACAAGAATAAACTCTGTGTTTCTTGTACTCACAATTGTACATCTACTTTTGTCCACCCTTGTGTGCACCCAACCTAGGAGAACCAAAATATATAAAGCAATTACTAACAGACCTAAAGGGAGAAACTGACAGAAATACAGTTATCACAGGGGATCTGAATATTACATTGACAGTAATGGATACATCATTTAAACAAAAAGTCAATAATATTTGCCTTAAATGACCAGGGGCTTAATATTTATAGGACTCAACTCTAAACCTACTTTGGTCCCTGCTTCTTCTCAAGTGTATAGAACATTCTCAAGCATAAACCATATGTTGGGGCACAAAACTAGTCTCAATAAATTTAAGTAAAAAGATTGAAATCACACCAAGCATTTTTCCAACCACAATAATTAACTACAAAAAGCATGCTGGGGAAACCACAAACGTGGGAATTAAGCATGGCATTGAACAACTATTGGGTTAAAGAAAAACTAAAGAGACCAAAAGATACACAGACTAATGAAAATGACAACACGACATACCAAAATTTTGTATTTTTTTGTATTTTAGCATTACGGGTATACAAGAAACTAGAAAAATCTCAGAAATAAAAGAGAAGCTACAATGGACCCCATAGAAAAGCAAAGGATTAGACAAGAATACTATGAAAGGCCACCAAATTTGATAACCTACAAGAAATGGATGAGTTCTTAGAAATATATGACTCTCCTAGACTGAACCATTAATAATTGGAAACCCTAAATAAACCATTCACTAGTAAGGAAATTGAAACAGTCAACAAAAATCTTCCCCAAAACAAAAGTCCAGAACCAGATGACTTCATTCATGAATTCCACCAAACATTCAAAGAAGGATTAATACTGTTCCTTCTCAAACTCTTTCCAAAAAATTCAATAAGAGGAAATTGTCTTGGGAGGGGGTTATACAAATGAACTTTAACATTTAATAAAGCAGGCAATCTCTGTTCCCAATCTCTGTTCAGAGAAATGCAAAATGGGATGCAGGACAATACACTTTAAAAGAATAAAGAACAAAGAACAAGGAAAAGTAAAACAGAAAATGAGTGAGGAAAAGAAAACTAAGTGGAGAGCCAAGAGCTGGCTTGGTGTTTGGGGACTGGCTGACTATCCTGTGTTTCTGGTCAAGTGGGACTTTTACAGGAACACTAAAGTAATCTAAATTTCAGTTTGTTTGCATAGCACCATGGGCAGGAGCAGCTCCATCCTGGGCCTAAAAATTGATTTCAGCAATTAATGAAGCTTCTCCTGGTTCCCCAGGCATATTTGATCCTACATCAGTTTTCCCATTGCACACTGTCTGCATCCCATGAAAGCAATTTTTTATTGTTTGTTTGTCCTCTTTTAAACCCCATGCTTCACTGTGAGCTGCTTGAGGAAAAATTTGTGCTTTTCATCTTTGCATCTACAGTCCCAGCATAGTTCCTAGTGGACACTAGGTGCAGGCATAACCCTTCATAGAACATCAACTGTCAACAGAAGTTCACAATCTGGGAGTACAGTTTGAGAGTCTGTTTTTCCCTGTATTCAAAATTGTGATTCAGAGGGAATACCTCTTAACTCAGTTTATGAGGCCAACATTACCCTAATACCAAAACCAGGCAGGGATAACACACATACACACACACACACACACACACACACACACACACACACACACAGAATTACAGGCCAATATCTTTGATGAACATAGATGCAAAAATCCTAAATAAAATACTAGCAAATCAGATACAATAATACATTAAAAGGATAATACACCATGATGAAGTAGGATTCCATCCAGGAATGCAAGCATGATTTAACATGTGCAAATAATCAATGTGGTACACCACACAACAAAATAAAAGATAAAAGTCATGTATTGATAGATGCAGAAAAAGCATTTGATAAGATACAGCATCCACTTGTTATTAAAACAGTCAAGACAGATATAAAAGGAGAGTGCCTCAACATAATAAAGGCCATATATTACACACCCTCAGCTAATATCATACTCAGTGGTGAAAAACTGAAAGCTCTTCTTCTACAATCAGGAACAAGACAAGGATGCCCACCCTTGCCACTGTCATTTATCATGGAACTGGAAGTCCAACAGAACAATCAGGCAAGAAAAAAAATAAAAGGCATTCAAATTGGGGATGAAGAAGTAAAATTGTCACCATTCATAGGTGGCATGAGTCTATATATAAAAATCCAAAAGACCACACCACAGCACTATTAGAAACAATAAACAGCCCTGGCTGGAGTAGCTCAGTGGATTGAGCACGGGCCTGTGAACCAGACGATCGCGGTTCGATTCCCAGTCAGGGCACATGCCTGGGTTGCAGGCCGGTTCCTTGCAGGCTAACTACTGGCACGGGAGGCACAAAAGGCAACCATACATTGATGTTTCTCTCCCTCTCTCCTTCCCCTCTAAAAATAAATAAATAAATAAAATCTTAAAAAAAAAAGAAACAATAAACAAATACAATAAAGTTATAGGATACAAATCAATATATGAACATCTATTGCATTCCTATATACTAATAATGAAATATCAGAAAAAGAAATGAAAACAATCTTATTTACAATTGCAACAAAAAAGATAAAATACCCAAGAATAAACTTAAAGGAAGTGAAGGAACTATACACGGAAGACTATAAGACATTGTTGAAAGAAGACTCAAAGAAATGGGAAGATATCCTGTGTTTATGAATTAGAAGAATTAACATTGTTAAAATGCCCATATTACCTAAAGCAATATACAGATTTAATACAATCCACATCAAAATCTCAGTGGCATTTTTCACAGAAATAAAATTTAAAATCTTCAAACATCTATGGAACCACAAAAGATCCCAAATAACCAAAGCAATCATGAGAAAAAAGAGCAAAGACAGAGGTATCACGCTCCTTGATTTACTGTACTCTAAAGTTACAATAATCAAAACAGTGTGATAGTGACAGAAAAATAGACACACAGACCAATGGAACAGAATTAAGAGCCCAGGAAAAAATCCATACATATGTGTACAACTAATCTTTGACAAAAGAGTCAAAAACATACAATGAAGAAAAAAAGCCTTGTTCCTAGATGGGTAGTTCATTTGCTTAGAGCATCATCCTGATACACCAAGGTTGTGGGTTCAATCCCTGTTTAGGGCACAAACAAGAATCAACCAATGAATTTATAAATAAGTGAAACAAAAAAATCAGTGTTTCTCTCCCACTCTCCATCTCTGTCTCTCTCTCTGAAAAAAAAAAGCCTCTTCAATAAATGGTGTTAAGAAAACTGGAAAGCGACATGCAAACGATGAAACTAGAAGATTGGACTTTCAGTCAAGATGGCAGCATAGCTAAATAAACCTCCTCAAATAATCACATGAAAATTACAACTAAATTATAGAATAACCATCCCTTAGGACCAGTACAAACTGAGTTGTCGGTGGAAGTCTGACAGCTGCAGAATTAAAGAAACAATATCCATCCAGACTGGTAAGAAGGGTGAAGACATGGAATGGGCTGGCCCCACATCCATGTTTGGCAAATAAAAATTCAGGAGGCAGATCTCAGAAGCGAGGAGGCCTAGCCCCACACCAGGTCCTCCAGCCCAGGATTCCAGTGCCAGGAAGACAAATCCCCATGACTTCTGGCTGCAAAGTCTGGCAGGGATTGAATAGGTGGAAAAAACTTCTCGAGTCCCAAGAAGTTCCCCTTAAAGAAACCACACATGAATTTACTCAGGCTCACTCCCTCTGAGCTCCAGCACTGGGATAGCAACTTGAAATGATCCAGTGGCATACTAGGACAAATTGAAGTGGCTAGCCTCAAGGAGGGAACTGGGGGATAGCTTTCTCTCAGACAGAAAGACAAGCAGAGTCACAAAGCTCGCAGGTGGGTGCCATCACTGAGACTTCATCAACCTGGCAACCACTGCTTGTCCCACCCTGGGGATCCCCCAAGGCTCCAGCCCACCCACCTCATGGCTGTTAACAGTTACTTTTCCATATGAATGGCTGGTCTTGACTCAAGATTCACAACTTTCTTTCTTTTTTTTCTTTTTAATATATTTTATTGATTATACCATTACAGTTGTTCTATTCCCCCCCTTCATTCCCCTCTACCCCCACACTCCCTCCCCCACCATTCTCCCCACCCCCCTTAGTTTATAACCATGTGTCTCAAGTTCTTTGAATTCTGTATTTCCTCCACTATTCCTGCCCTCCCCCCATCTATTTTCTACCTACCATCTATGCTATTTTCTGTGCCTTCTCCCCCCTTCTCCTCCTCCCACCCCCCTGTTGCTAACCCTCCATGTGTTCTTCATTTCTATGGTTCCACTCCTGATCTAGCTGTCCTCTTGGTTTGCTTTTGTTTTAGGTGTGGTTGTTAATAACTGTGTGTTTGCTGTCCTTTCACTGTTCATATTTTTCATCTTCTTTTTCTTATATAAGTCCCTTTAGCATTTCATATAATAAGGGCTTGGTGATGATGAACTCCTTGAACTTGACCTTATCTGAGAAGCACTTTATCTGTCCTTCCATTCTAAATGAAAGTTTTGCTGGATAAAGCAATCTTGGCTGTAGGTCTTTGGATTTCATGACTCGGAATACTTCTTTCCAGCCCCTTCTTGCCTGGAAGGTCTCTTTTGAGAAATCCACTCACAGTCTGATGGGTACTCCTTTGTAGGTGACTGTCCCCTTATCTCTTGCTGCTTCTAGGATTCTCTCCTTCATTTTCATCTTGGCTAATGTAATGATGATGTGCCTTGGTGTGTTCCTTCTTGGGTCCAACTTCTTTGGCACTCTCTGAGCTTCCTGGATTTCCTGGAAGTCTATTTCCTTTGCCAGACTGGAGATGCTTGGGAACTTACTTAAAGCTGCTCTTGCACAGTTTTTGCTGGGTTGATTAGTGTCAGGCGGCTCGGAGCCTGACAATGGGGAGCCTGATTCCCCCTGCCACCCTTGGTAATCCTATGTAAACTGGGATACCCACTGAGTCTCCGTGCCCTACATGGCTTTCAGACATGGATGGCTGGGATGCTTCACCTCCCTACAGCATGGAGTTGTTGCCAGGCTCAGTGGATATCAGAGAAAAGTATAAAGAGCCTCACAGATATAACAAGGGCTTGTTGGCAGAATTAGCTTCTGCCAGGCAGCCACGGGGGACAGAGGGGTCACAGCGATGTCTCAGTTCCTTGAAGTTTGTTCCCAAAAAAGCCAGTCTGAGAAAAGTCCTCTGTAGGGGCCACTCGGGATAGTGAAAGGTGGGTGTGCAGGAGGGCCCAGCTGAAGGAGGCTTCCTGAGACCAGTGCCATCTCTCTTCTGCCCCTCCTGGCATATGAGCTAAAGTCTGGCTCCTCCCAGGCACCTTACACCAGCAAAATGGATTTGCAAAGCCCAGTTCCTTCTTGGTGAGTTAAGAGCAGGTGGGCTTTCACACAGTCCTATGGGTTGGCCAAGGCCAAAGGCTGAGGGCTGAGGAGTTCCTGGAGCATCCAACAGGAGCTCGGAACAGGCCTCTCCTTGCACTTCCCCCCCCCCCAACTCTCAAATCTTCCCATTTCTCTTCACTCCCTTCAGCAGGTCTCTGGCATTTTGTTTTACCCACCAAAACCTGTTTTCAGGAGAGGTTTGGATGCAAGTTACCTACCTCTCAAAGAAAACCAAAGGTCTGGATTGCTCTTTATCACATATTAAGCTGGTATTCTCAGCACATTTAAAGGAATTTCAGGCCTTAGAATATAGTGGCAGAAGAGATTTAAGGGGAAAGGGGGAGGGAATTTCTCTCTCCTGCTCTAGGTGAGGCTAAGCATACACCTGGGGTCCCTCTCTGGGTTCTAGGACTCTCTGCTCCCCCAGGGTCCACCTACAGCACTGGCCACATTGTTTCCTACCTTGTGTGTAGAAAACTGTTTCCTTCCACTAAGCTAGAAATGCCTTAGTGGCAGAAGCCATGCCTAATTCAGCTCAGAATGTCTCCCACTATGTGCACGGAGCCTAGAACAAATAGATGATTAATGAATATGGGAAGTTAATGTAGGTCCTGAAGGTAGTGAGTTTTCACCCAAGCATTGCATTAATTATATTCTATAGGCTCTGATATATACTGTTTTCATTATTGTTGAAGTACTTTTCTTATGTCATCAAGCTATCTGGAAGTATAGATTGGTAGTTGCAAAATCATCCTGGGGATGGAGAGTACAAGAAAGGAAATATGGTCAATAATTTTGTCCTTACTGTGGATGGTGCCAGTTGGCTACTGGAAATACCAGGGGGATACTTCATAAAGTATGTGCTGTCTAATCACTGATAGAAAATATTGAATGCAAAGTATAATTGAAAACAATTTTTATTAAAAACAAAACCCATCTCTGACCAAAAAAAGGAAAATTTTTATTTCACGGGTAGTAAAATCAAAGCTCAAAGACAAAGGGACTTGCTGTTAGGCCACAAAGGGCAGTTTCACTGGGCTCCAAGGAGCAGGGTCCAGCACGTCAGCCACGTGACAGCCTGAGCTTGAGCCCCAGCCCCTGCTCAGGCCCTGCCACCTCCAACCATTTTCCTATCTTCTCTGGGTATCACTGGGTCGCCTATAAAACCCTCCAGCGTCAGTTTGCAGTGATTGGAGATCCTTGATGTGAGTGGAGCCTTGCCTTCCCAGGAAGGCTCCAGCTACAAAGTTGATGCCAAGATGCTGCCTGTGTCATCTGAAACCTTCCTAAAGAAGCAGGCACACAGCAGCCAGAGGCAGAACCAGGCTGCTCAGAGCTCAACCAAGAAGTTAGGGAAGTGAACACCCAGCTCCTTCAAATCCATTCTTCCCCCGCCCATTGCTTCCCAACCAGACATCACCACCTGGAGTCTCAGCATCTCAGTTGCAAGCTATTCAGGTCTCTGTCTCCCCCTTCCCGGCAGGATCTTTTTGAACTTGTTCATGTGGACCAGGAAACGACTCATAACAACTTCAAGTGCTATGTCTGATTTTGGAATTTGCATTTTTTTTTGCAGATTGCAAGAAAAGATTTAATTATAAATCTCAGTTAACTATTCACCAGAAGACATACAAAAGGGAGAGACCTTTTAAGTGCCACTTTTGTCTCACGAATTTCATTGACTTCCGATCCGCGACTTCACAGGAGAATCTGCACCCACAAAAAGCCACCCAGCTGTCAGATCTGTTAGAAATCCTTTGCCCACAACTCCACCCTGTGCGGTCATCAGGAGGTCCACATGAGGGACAGGCCTTGTCCATGCGAAGTCTGTCACAAATGTCTCAGTCACAAGGGGAACTTCAATGTACACCTGCCTGCCTACATGGGCCTCAGACCCTACTGCTGACACGAGTGTGACCAGGCGTTCTGTCAGCTCAGGACTTTGAAATGCCACCAGAAAACACATTCAGACATCACTTCACAGTGATTTCAACTCCTTCTTCCCAAGAAGAAAATTAATTTGTCACCTATGTTCCAGAAAATGATGTATGGCAGGTTGTTAAAAATATACTACAAGGTTTCTGGAACACAGTGGGGCTTCTATAAATTGGAAGTAAGATCCTTGAATGATAAGTACAGATCTTCCTTATGGGCTTCTTTTTCTGTTTCATTATAAACTACCAGTTTCATCCTCACAGGGTTTTTTAGTTGTTTATGATGCTATCATTCTTCCAACAAAATGCGAGTCATTAATTCTTTCAATAAGTATTTCATAATTCAACTGTAATCTCTTATCTGTCCTCCTGTTCTACTTTATTTCATTGTACAATAGTGTGATCCCAGTAGGGTGGCCAGATTTTCTACAGAATACTCAGGGAAGTGTCCATTTCTGCTTAACACTATTCCCCACCTGGACCCCACCTTGAGGGACAGAGGGAGGATTTAGAAGGAGGCTGAGTGGGTCATGTGTGGCAAGAATCCAATCACTCCTGCTTCTACCTATAGCCCCCAACGTGCTGCATCTGTTTTAGAACAGACTGGGGTAGAGGGTGCTGAACGATATATAAGACCCCCCTTTTCCTCTGGAGGTTCATCCCTACCTACTGGGTGCATTTTCCCTGCTGTCTAAAGAAAGATGTCTCTTAATACCAGACATCAGTGAAAAGAAAAGGAACTTATTATTTGACATAATACAAACTAAAGTTCTCCACAAATGCACACAGACCTCCCTGCACCCTCCACGTGGCAAAAGGGAGCACTTCCAAAGCCTCATGGTCCTGAGTCTCACCCAAGCAGCGTGGTCACAACCAAGACACCAAAGCCCTGTGGTCCTAAACAGACATGGGTCCTAAGGAGTCCCGTGGTCAGCAAAACACAGACACCCAATGGCTGCTGTGCCTCTGTTTAAATCCCAGTGCCAATCTTCCTCTGTAGCCCCGTTTCCAGCTCCTCCCACAATTGGGCACAGCTGTCAGCATTCTGGGCAGCTGTGGCCCTGAGGTGTGAAGTCAATTATCTCCAAACTCTTCTGGAATCTATTACACATCTCTATTTGGGGCTCCCCTCTTAGCTACACCCTGTTACAAATCCCTCCTTTCAGATATACAACCTTTTATACTCATATGAAGGATAGTGGACGAAGGTCTCATCTTCTTGTAACTACTTCCTGCTGGACATGGATGTCGACCTACCTACACTTGGCTCAGGGGCTGCCATGAAAGGGGAGTGGGGAGGGTGCAGCATGAGGGTACTTCTTCCTGTTTGGGGAAGGACTTTAGAGAATCCAGGTCAGTTGGCTGTCACCAGCAAGTGGCAGGCTTGATGTCCAAAGGCTGCCTTACTGGACAGTTGGCATTCTAGTATTCTGGAGGTGAAAGATTTGAAAAGAGAGTTGGAAGCACAATTAAATCATAATCACTAAATGACAAGGGCAGAGACTTAGGGAAAGAATGGCTTATCTGGAGGAAGGTGTATAAGGCATGCTACACCTATCCAAGTCCCTTGTGGCCCACTTGAGTTCACTTGGGCTGAGGGATATATATATTAGCATTTTCCCCTTTTCAAATTTCTGGGTTCTTTCTCTCCAGGCCTTTAGGACAGGAAAGAGAAAATCAGTTCTAAAGTGAAACCCATAGACCACCCCTACCCAACCCCTTAATTCAGCCAACCTCTTAAGTCTCAGGGGGCAATGATGAAGACGGGATTTTTGAGTAAGGCCTATAGTGCAACCAGTCACTCAGATAATGAGGTCCTATGCATACACCCTACAAAAAACAGAAGGAAGAACACATGGTCATTTACACAAAAATGCCCAAGCCAGTCTCTGTGCCAGTGAGACGGTCTTTTGGGAAGGTATCTTGTTACAAGGTCCATGCTGCAATGATATCTAACACTGGCAATTTGACAGGTCCTTTGTGCCCATACATTAAAAAACAAACTTTCAAGACAGTTAGTTGAGCCATTTCTCATGTCCAATACTGAGTGTGGTGATCCTCGTCGAACCATAATTTTTCTTCCTGAAATCACCCTCCTTGTTACTAAAGGGACTACTTTTAGTTCACCTTTTAAATTTTTCTTTTTGTTTCCATAAACACACTAAGAGCGGTCTGGAACACCTATGACCTTCAAGTCTGCTTTGCTGGAACTCACACAGGGAACCCTTAGATTGACTTCTCATTCGGCCCCTCCGGGCACAGAGCAGAGCCACACAGCTTCCATCAGGCTTCACCTGTACCAGTTGTTTCTCTCAAATTCAGGAGGCTTCCATTGTGCCTACAGGTTCCTTTTTAGCCATCTTTTAGGAAAGCAAACTTCGTCCCTTCCCTGGAGAGACTGCCACGAACCTTGCAGTCAACAAAGGTACCACGCTTTTCTCCTGGGCTTTTGCTAGATTCACAAGTCAATCACAGCTCCTTAGGGCTTTCTGGTGATGACCAGAACACACACATGCCTCCTTCAGACATGACATTCCAGTTGAAATTTCAATTAGCAAGTCACCATTAATGACTGGTCTTAATAGATTTATGCAAAGAAATCTATGTGATGCCAAAATTTCAAGGGATAAGGTAGGGAGAAAAATATCAAGTGTGAAGGAAAATCCTTTTTCTTCTGATATCCTTTTATATACCCTTTTTCATTTACATATCTTATACTTTTCCTTGTTTATTTTCCTACAAGGTGTGAAGATTTAAGCTTCCCTGGAATCCTCAATTCCCTATTCAGAGCAGATACAGAGCCAAACAGAACAGTACACATTCTATACAGGTGGAGGGAATAAAGGTAGAGGCATTCTGTTGTACCAGGGACTGCCATTGGTGCCTCTACAAAGACATGCTCCTTTGCCTCCAGCTGAAACATTCATCAGCCCTGAATGACCCTGCCTGAGACCTGAGCACCAAAGGCATTCTCCCCTACTGCCTAGAGGTGACGTTCTCTAGGTCTTACACATGACCTGGACTAGGTCTTCAGATACAGAGAATTTCTCATCAGAAACAACCAAATTGTAACCACATTCCCATAAAACCAGAAGATAACTATGTGAGGTTTCCTTTCCTCCAGGTTGAAAAGTTTCACAACCTTTCCTACATACTTACTCATCCATATTTAACCATAATTCATTGTCACCCTTCTGTCTTTCATACACTGGGAAAGACTATACTTAAACTTAGTACTTCAAATCAGTATGTGGCAGCCAAAGAACCTCAGCTTTATAAACACCTGCATGAAGTAACAAACACTGTCACTGTGTACTGGAGTTTGCTGTCCTTTTTCAGAAGAGGAATTTCAAACCTTCCTCTGGAGTGCAGGTCCCGGTTTCCCCTTCCTCCTAAGTCACAGGCAGCAGTGGGGTCTTCATCCCCCTTAATCGGTGCTTTTGTTAGCCGTGTGTGGTGAATCCAGGGCTTAATTCCCATTAGCTTCAGGGAGGAATGCATTGTCAATAAGACATCGTAGGGAGCAGTCCACTGTTCAGACAGCTGGTGTTCAGGGCCTTGAGTCTTCCAGGTCTTTAGTAGGACTTGGTCCCCTGGCTGGAATGGGTGCAGAGGCTGGTCAGAGGGGTAAACAGACCTGCAATGAGCAAACTGGTGAAAAGTGGTTCATGTTTGTCCTAAACGTTGTACATATTGCTTAATTATTTTTCATGCTCCAAATCTAGAGGGGTGTACCTAAACATAAAGTCCAAGGGGTTTACCATAAACTATTTCAAAAGGACTCAGTTTAAACCCACTTCTGGGTGCCAATGTGATTCGGAGCAAAGCAATGGGGAGTGCCTGGCACTGTTTTAAATGTGTTTCCTGGCATATTTTGGCCAGAGTCTGCTTTATGGGATAATTCATTTTCTCAGTCCTTCCTGTGGACTAAAGTCTCCAAGATGTATGCAATTTCCATTGTATCTGTAATGCCTGTCCAACCTTCTGGGAGCTTTCTGAAGTGAATGATGGTCTATTGTGTCTCTGAATGTTCAGGGGAAGTCCAAATCTGGGAATTATTTCTTGAAGAACCGTTTTGCCATCTCAGTTGCCTTTTCAATCCTGGTGGGGTATGCTTTTACCTACCCAGAAATAGGATCCACAAAGACCAATATAAATCTGAAATTTCCCTTCCATTTAGGCATTTGTGAGAAGTCCACCTGCCAGTTCTCAAATGGGCACATCCCTTTGTATTGTACTCCCTTTTCCATGGGGACACATTCTGTTTCAGATTTGTTTCTGGCACATATCTGACAGGCTTGGCTGATCCTGTGGACAGTCTTTTGCAAATAAGGGCCTTTCAGATGTGGCCTAATGAAGTCTGTTAAAGCATCCCTTCCATAGTGGGTCCCTTCATGTAGGTGCTTGAGGATGGGATATACTGGGGGCAAAGTGGGTAAAAATCATATCATGGGTTGTTGACTGTCCACTTAGAATTGGGATCAGTGTTAGTACATCTCCACTTACGGCCCATTTCTCATCTTGTTCTGTGTAATGAGGTTTAGACTGACAAACCCAGATGGGAAAATACAGCTTCTAAGCATGGCAACTCCTTGGCTGCCTGTCTTGCTGCTTTGTCAGCAACTTGGTTTCCCTGACTGGTTTGGGAACCATCCCTCTGGTGTCCTGGGCAGTGAGTTATACCAACCCAGTCCGGGACATTCACTGCCTCCAACCACTGTAAGATCACCTGCACGTGTTTCACATCCTTGGTCCCCGAGGTTAAAAGTCCTCTCTCCTTCCATTTTGCTCCATGGGCATGGACTACCATGAAGGGGACTTGGAATCTGTATACGTTAACTTTCTTTCCTTGGAACAGCAGTCAGGCTCTTGTGAAGGCTTAGTTCAACCTTTTGCACTGATGTTCTTGGGGCAAAGTTTCAGTTTCTATTACCTTGTCTGTAGTGGTCAACCCGTACCCAGCTTGTCACTGGCCATTGTCCATGAAGCTGCTTCCATCTGTACACAGTTCTCATTCTGGTGATGCCAGCAGCTGGTCTGTCAGATCTGAACCTGCTAGAATAAACATAGTCTATTATTTCCAAGCAGTCATGCTCAAGGGCAGAGTCACCCTCCATGACTGAGAGTAGGGTGGCTGGGTTCAGGGTTATGGTGGTGTGCAAGGTGACATTTCGATGGTCCAGCAAAATGGCCTGGTATTTCCCCATATTCCCTGCCATCATCCAATATCCTTCTCTTTGTTCTAGCAGAGTCAGAACCTCCTGTCACACCAGCACTGTAGTAGGTTGCCCCAAGGTAAACTTCTCAACTTCCTGTAAGGTGTCACAGGTGACTGCTATTGTCTGGAGGCGTGGTGGCCATCCTTTTGTTGTGTGATCCAGCTTCCTTGAGAGATAGGCTCTGGGTAAGGGAAGAGTCCCTAGTGTCTGGGTTAGCACCTCCAGTTCTATCCCCTGCCTTTCACGAATGTACAATTTGAGAAGCTTTTGTAAGTCTGGCAGTCCTGATGCAGAGGCCAAAACAAGCTCCTCCTTCTAAGTATCAAATGCCACCTGACAGTCCCCTGTCCATTCAAAGGGTTCAGAGTCCAGTCCTTTTGGGGAATTATACAATGGCTTTGCTATGAGTCCAAAGTTTGGAATCAAGTTTGGAATCAAAATCCAACAAAACCCTGTAATTCCCAAGAACCCCGAAGGTGCCTTCCATTTTCTGGGATATTCAGCTTAGCAATGGCTTGTGTTCTATCTGCCATCAAACTTCTGGGACCCTGTTTTAGTTGAAATCCCAGATAGGCCACTTCCTGTCTGCAAATTTGGGTTTTAGAGGTGACACTTTCTATCCCCTCTCTGCTAAATGATTTAGAAATGTGATGGTATAGTGCAAACAGTACTCATAGATACTGCTGGCCATTAATAGGTCATCCACTCTTGGCAAAAAAACTCCGGATTTCAACTGATCAACCAGTAAGTCTTTTGTTAGCACTTCCTTGAATATATTCAGGGAGGTCTTATCCTTGTGGCAGCACAGTCCAACAATATGGGAGTGTGGCTTTAGTCTCTGGGATCTGCCATTGAAAGGCAAACAGTCGCTAAGCCTCCTCATCTATCAGTATGCAGAAAAAGGCATCCTTCCTTCCAGTCCAGAACTGAAAACCATTTGCTGCCCCCAGGCATCATAGTCCACAGGATGTAAGGGTTAGGCTCAGTGGGGTGAATGTCCTGGACAATGTCATTGATGGCCCTGAGATCCTGGACCAACCAATACTCATCCGAGTGTGGGTTTTTGACTGAGAAAATGGGAGTGCTGGAGGGTGACCAGCAAGGCTGAATTAGTCCTGATTTCAAAAACTTTTGCAACACTGGCTGAATTCTTTCTAAAGCCTCCTGTTTGAGGGGATACTGGTTGTTTTCACTGAGACCCATACCCCTTGTTTTAGATGTATCTGTATGGGTTGCACATTGACTGCTTTACCTGGAGTTCCATTAGCCCAAACAGTTCAGTGGACCTGCTCACAGATCTCAGGTGGGAAGGATTCACCTCTGGGGCCTGGGGGACAGGTAAGGAAATCCTGCAGCCACGGGGCATTTTCCAATTGGACTTCCACACACAGCTTCTGTCACCTGGGGGAAAAGGGTATTTGTCACTGCAGTTTACACAGCAAATCTCCACCCCACAATGGAATAGGACAATCAGGCATACAGAGAAATCTCTGTGTAAGCTTTTGACCCCCAAGCTGGCATTCCAGAGGTTGCAGGAATGTCTGTTTTTTGTACCTGGCCAGACACACCAGTAACTGTTACTTCATTTGAGCTTTTTCCAGTCATCTTGGTGTTCAACATAAAGTCAACTGGCATGTTCCCCACACTCACCTGTATCTGGGGCTCCTATGGAGAAATGGTGATAGGTGAGGATACGTTCAAAGGAGCCCTGGACCTCCTTATTCATTATCAAGCTCCATTTTCTGCTTCCCACCATCACTCAGTCTGGATTCTTATTCTTACTTTCCTGTTTCCTCGTTGGGCACTCATTCTTCCAGTGAACCTCCTCCCTGCAATGGGCACATTGATTAATGCCTATTGGGCCTTTCTTCTTCTCCTTAGGGCCCCTTTGCCACCAGCATGGGAGTGGGCACCTAATGAGTTTCCTTTCCCTGCCCTAATAAATAGCTTTTCCTGGTTTCCCTGTGTTGTTTCCAAAAACACCATGGCCCGTTTGCCTTCCCTGTTTCCTGGGCATTGTAGACGTTAAATGCTATGTCCACTAGTTGGGATGGGCTCGTTCCCAATACCCCGTCTACATGCTAAAGTTTGTTCCTGATATCCAGGGCACTCTGTCCAATAAAAGTCCTATTTACCATCCTCACATTTTCTGGTGCCTCTGAATCAGCATCAGTGTATTTCCCATCAGCCTGATAAATCCTTTCTAGACTTTTCGAAGGATCCTCATCTGGCTTTTGCTGGAGAGTTCATATCAAACTCAGGCTACTCTGCTTGGGCACTGCTTCCCTAAGCCTTTCCGATATGCACCCTCTGTCATGTTTCAAAGGGGCTAAGCCACCTCTGCTATTCGGGTCCCACTTAGGGTCTACCCAAGGAATTGCCTCAACTGGCACAAGGATCCCCTGGCTCTCCTCATCATGGAGATGCTGGGCCTCCGGATCAGACCTGTTTACAACCAACTGTCTTTTGTCTGCTGTTAGACAAATATTCATGAGGGCCTGTACATCTGCTAAATTTGGGTGGTGACTGGCAAAAACAGAGGGGATAAGATCTGCCATCTTTGGAGGATCATTCCTATATGAGGGGTTGGGATTCCTCTAATTTAGTAAGTCCAAAATAGAGAATGGAGTATGGGCCCCAATAGTTGCCAGTGGGTTGGCCTTCTTCATTTACTCCACCCATTGGGTATTGCCTCAAAATGTATAGGCTGGCTACAACTTTGGAGGGCCCCGGTCATAGGAGGTGTCCTGTCAAGTTCCGGGGCAGGGGTGGTGGTGGGGTGGTGAGAGACATTCCTTAGCATGTAGAGGTGGAGCAGTTGGCTTTAAAATCCCTGCTTCAGGGGAGGTTACGGGGGGATATGGTACTGAGGTGTCTCCCACTGTCTGTGGAGGAGGAGGTACCATGGCAGTGGCAGTCCCCATCACCTGGGAGGCCAGACATGTAGAAACCTCCACCACCTGTGAGGGCAACAGCCCCATGGAGACCTCTCCCACCTGCAGCTGGTGAAGCACCTCTGCAGCCCCTCCCATCTGCAGAGGGACTGGAGCCCCACAGGTCCTTCCCACCAGGGAGGGTGGCATCCCTGCTGAGACCCCTCCCACCTGCAGGGGAAGAGGGGTGGTGCAGGTTCCTCCCACCTGCAGAGGGTGAGGCACTTGGTTACCCCTGCCATCTCCAGAGGAAGGAAAGCCACTGGGGAGGGTAGCAGCACAGAGGATACACCTTCCACCTGCAGAGAATGCTGATCTCTGGTGGAGACCTCTCCCTCTCTCCCTCCTAAAGCAGGGGAGGAGCCCCAGCAGTCCCCACCTCCCAGGGAGATAGCAGCACTGCAGAGTTCCCTCCCATCTGGGAGTGTCCATTTTCTGGGTTCAGAGCATTAAGGAGGTTTTCCTCCCCATCATCCTTCTTCTCCCGAATTCTACTCTCAGGGAGGGGCTTTGAAACCACCTTTTCCTTCTGCACCATCACACACTTCTCTGTCTCTCGTATAAGACGATTGTGCAACATTATAAATGCATCAAGACAGTGGAGTTCTTTTGAGAGTTGTGCTTTTGGCAATGCCTTTTTAATTGGGTAATGATGCAGTGTTCAAGGAACCATTCATAGGCCACCTCAGCTCATCACTCAAAACATAGGTAGGCCACACAGGGTCACAATAGTGAAAAAATAACTACTTACATAAGGGATTCTTGTAAATTGACTTAGAGGAGTAACTCTCCCAATCCCTTAGAATTCTATCCAGTGGGCTCCACTCACGGACTGGCTCAAAACAACCTATACTGTTCCAGCAGAGTGTGCAAAAATTCAGAGCAAGAGGATTACAGATAGCCAAAAGACCAGGTATTTCCTCAGCTATTGTCCATGACTCCAACTCCATTATTCCAAAACAGTACTCAGAAAACAAACTTTCAGCCAAGATACTTCCACCATTGCTCCCTTCCCCATTGCATTTCCTTTTCACCTTTCTGGGCATGATTAGTCGGCAGTTGCACTCAGGAGGACTGCAGAGAAATTCTCAGAGACTGGGAAAACTCAGAAGTCTCACTCTCCTGCACCTGATAGGGTTGGTCTTCCATGGACAATTATCCTTCCATCTGGGTCGCCANGGACAGCAAACCCCAGTACACGGTGACAGAGTTTGTTATTTCATGCAAGTGTTTATAAAGCCAAGGACCTTTGGCTGCCACATACTGAGTTGATGTACTAAGTTTAAGTTAGTCCTTCCCAGTGTATGAAAGACACAAGCATTACAATGAATTGTGGTTAAATCTAGATGGGTAAAATTATGTCGAAAAGGTTGTGAAAGTTTTAAACCTGAAGGAAAGGAAACCTCACCTAGTTGTCTTCTGGTTTTATGGGAATGTGGTTTCAAGTTGTTTCTGATGAGAAATTCTCTGTATCTGAAGACCTAGTTAAGGTCACCTGAAGACCTAGTCCAGGTCATGTGTAAGACCTAGAGAAGGTCACCTGTAACCAGTTTGAAAGAATGCCTTTGGCGCTCAGGGCTCAGGCAGGGTCATTCAGGGCTGATGAGTGTTTCAGCTGGAGGCAAAAGAGCATGTCTCAGCCAAGAGAGCAGGCCTGAAAGAGCCTGTCTCTGTGGAGGCACCAGTGGGAGGCACTGGTACAAGAGAATGCCTCCACCTCTATTCCCTCCACCTCTACCCCATATGTACTGTTCTGTCTGGCTCTGTATCTGCTCTGAAAAGGAAATTGAGCACTCCAGGGAAGGTTAAAACTTCACACCCTGTAGGAAAATAAACAAGGAAAAGTATAAGATATGGAAATGAAAGAAGGTATACAATAGGATATCAGAATAAGAAGGATTTTCCTTTGCACTTAGTAATTTCCTCCCTACCAGATACCTCCAAAACTTGGCATTACATAAAGTTTCCTTGCATAAATCTATTAAGATGAGACCTTAATGGTGATTTATTAATTGAAATTTTGACTGGAATGTCATGACTGAAGGAGAAATGTTTGGGTTCTGCTCATCACCAGAATGCCCTAAGGAACTGGATTGACTTGTGAAGCTAGAAAAAGCCCAGGAGAAAAACCTGGTACATTTGTTGACTGTGCGGTTTGTGGCAGTCTTTCCAGGGAAGGCATGAAGTTTGCTTTCCTTAAAATGGCTAAAAAAGAACCTGTAGGCACAATGGAAGCCACAAGAATTTGAGAGACACAACTGGTACAGGTGAAGCCAGATGGCAGATTTGTGGCTCTGCTTCTGTACCGAGAGCTGGACTGAAAAAATCAACCTAAGGGTTCCTTGTGTGAGGTCCAGAAAAGCAGACTGAAAGGACATAGGTGTTCCAGGTTTCTCTTAGTGTGTTTATGCAAACAAACAGTAAAAACTAAAAGCTGGACTAAAAATAATCCTTTTAATAACAATGCGGGGGATTTAAGGAATAAAAATTATGGTTCGAGGAAAATCACAACATTCAGTATTGGACATGAGAAATGGCTCAACTCACTGTCTTGAAAGTTTGCTTTTCAATGTATAGGCACAAAGGAGCTGTGAAATTGCCACTGTTAAATATCATTTCAGCATGAAACTTGTAACAATTTGTCTTCCCAAATGACAGTCTCACAGGCAAGGGGACTGGTTTAGGAATTTATGTGTAAATTAACATGTGTTCTTCCTTCTTGTCTTGTAGGGTGTATACCTAGGGCCTCATGGCCTGAGTGATTGGTTGCAATATAGTCCTCACTTAAGGAGACCATCTTCATCATTGCCCCCTAAGACTGAGCGGTTTGGCTGAACTAATTGTTTGGGTTGGGGAGGTCTGTGGGCTTCATTTTGGAACTGATTTCCCCTTTTCCGTCCTAAAGGCTTAGACAGAAAGGGCCAAGAAATCTGAAAGGAGGAAATTCTAATATATAGCCCTCAGCCTGAGTGAGGTATAGGGGGCCACAGAGGATTTGGATAGGTGAGCATGTCTTGTACCCCTTCCTCCACATAAGCCATTCTTTTCCTAAGCCTCTGCCTTGGTCATTTAGTGATTGTGATTTAATGGTGCTTGCAACTCTCTTTCCAAATCTGTCACCTCCAGAAGACAACTAGGATGCCAACTGTTCAGTAATGGCAGCCTTTGGACATGAAGCCTGCCACTTGCTGGTGACAGCCAACTGACCTGGATTCTGTAAGGTTCTTCCCCTCACAAGAAGGACTCCCTCCATGCTGCACCCTCCCACTCCCCCTTTCAGGGCACCCATGATGCAAGGCTAGATAGGACAACATCCCTGTTCATCCGGAAAAATTTACAAGAAGATGAGACCTTCATCCACTATCCTTTATATGATTATATAGGGCTTGTATAACTGAAAAGAGGGATTTGTAGAGGGTGCAGGAAAGAGAGGAGCCCAAAATAGAGATTTGTAATAGGATCCATAACCGCGTGGAGATAATTGGTTCCACAACATACAGCCACACCTGCCTGGGATGCTGTCAGCTGTGGGCAATTTTGGGAGGAGCCAGAAATGGAGCTACAGAGCAAGATTGGTGCTGGGATTTAAACGGAGGTGCAGCAGCCATCGGGTGTCTCTCTTTCAGATGACGCATCGATTTAGGACCACACGGCTTGGGTGAGAGTCGGCACCACGAGGCTTTGCAAGTGCTCCCTTTTGCCACATGGAGGGTGCTGGGAGGGCTGTGTGCTTTTGTAGGGAACTTTAGTTTGTATTATTTAAAATAACTAATATGTTTTTTTCACAGATCTCTGGTATTAACAGATGTCTTTCCTCAGGTGGCAGGCAAAATGAACCCATAGGTGGAGAGAATCCCCCGGAGAAAAATGGGGTGTTGTGGAATGTCCAGTACCCTTACCCTGGTCTGTTCTGTGATAGGTTTTTGGTGACCCAGAGAGAAAGATAATTGACCATGGCAGACCAATCCCCTCAGGTGGAGGAGAGTGAAACTTCTGAATTTTCCCAGTCTCTGAGAATTTCTCTGTACTCCTTCTGAGGGCATCTGTTGACTAATCATGCCCAGAAAGGTGAAAAGGAAATGAATTGGGTAAGGGAGCAAAGGTGTAAGTATCTTGGCTGAAAGTTTGTTTTCTGAGTACTGTTTTGGAATAGTGGAGTTGGAGTCCTGGACAATAGCTGAAGAAATACCTGTTCTTCTCACCGTCTGTGCTCTTGTTGCTCTGAATTTTTGCACACTCCGCTGGAACAGTGCAGGTTGTTCTATAGGTCCCTGAGTGGAGCTCACTGGGTAGAATTCTAAGACATTGAGAGAGTTACTCCTCTAAGTCGACTTACAAGAATCCCTTATGTAAGCAGTTATTTTTTCACTATTGTAACCCTGTGTGGCCTACGTATGTTTTGAGTGATGAGCTGAGGTGGCCTGTGAATGGTTCCTTGAATACTGAATCATTACCCAATTAAAAAGGCACTGCCAATGGTGCAATTCTCAAAAGAACTCCACTGTCTTAATGCATTTATAATGTTGCACAGTAGCCTTATACCGGAGACAGAGAAGTGTGTGATGGTGCAGAAGGAAAAGGTGGTTTCAAAACCCCTCCCTGAGACTAGAACTTGGGAGAAGAGGGATGATGGCCAGATAAACCTCATTAATGCTCTGAACCCAGAAAATGGACTCTCCCAGATGGGAGGGAGCTCTGCAGTGCTGCTACCTCCCTGGGAGGTAGGGCCTGCTGGGGCTCCTCCCCTGCTTCAGGAGGGAGAGCGGGAGAGGTCACCACCAGGGGTCTCCATTCTTTGCAGGTGGTAGGTGTATCCTCTGTGCTGATGTCCTCCCCAGTGGCTCCGCTCCCTCTGCAGATGGGAGGAATAACCCAGTGCCTCACCCTCTGCAGGTGGGAGGGACCTGCAACACCCCTTTTCCCCTGCAGGTGGGAGAGGTCTCAGCAGGGATGCTACCCTCCTGGTGGGAAGGATCTGTGGGGCTCCAGTCCCTCTGCAGATGGGAGGAGCTGCAGAGGTGCTTCACCAGCTTCAGGTGGGAGAGGTCTCTATGAGGCTGCTGCACTGACAGGTGGTGGTGGTTTCTACATGGCTGGCCTCCCAGGTGATGGGGACTGCCACTGCCATGGTACCTCCCCCTCCACAAGTAGTGGGACACACCTAAGTAACATCTTCTGTAATCTCCTGTTAGGCGGGGATTATTAAGTGAACTGCTCCACCTCTACCTGCTAAGGAATGTGTCTCACCACCACCACAACCCAAGGAACTTGACAGGGTACTTCCTATAACCTCAGCCCTCCAAAGATGTAGCCAGCCAAGACACTTTGAGGCAATATCCAATGCATGGAGTAACTGAAGGAGGCCAACCCACTGGCAACTATTGGGGCTCATACTCCTTTCTCTACTTCAGACTTAATAAATTGGAGGAATCCCAATCTTCCAAATAGGGATGATCCGCAAACAATGGCAGATCTTATCACCTGTGTTTTTGCCAGGCACCACCCAAACTGGGCAGAAGTACAGGCCCTCCTGAATATTTGTCTAATGGCAGGCAAGAGACAGTTGGTTCTAAACAGGGATAACCCGGAGGCCGAGCATCTCCATGATGAGGACAGCCAGGGGATCCTTGAGCCAGTTGAGGCAGTTCCTTGGGTGGACCCTAAGTGGGACCCAAATAGCAGAGGTGACTTAGCCCCTTTGAAACACTACACAGGGTGCATATTGGAAGAGCTTCCGGAAGCAGTGCCCAAACAGAGGAGCCTGAGTTTGATTTGAACTCTCCAGCAGAAGACAAATGAGGATCTTTCCGAATTTCTAGAAAGGATTTATCAGGCTGATGGGAAATTCACCGATGCTGATCCAAAAGCACCAGAAAATGTGAGGACGGTAAATAGGACTTTTATTGGACAGAGTGCCCTGGATATCAGGAACAAACTCCAGCAGTAGACAGGATACTTGGAATGAGCCTCTTCCAACTGGTGGACATAGCATTCAACGCCTACAATGCCCGGAAAGCAGGGAAGGCAAATGGGCCATGGTGTTTTTTGAAACAACACAGGGAAACCAAGAAAAACCATTTATTAGGGCAGGGAAAGGAAACTCATTAGGTGCCCACTCCCATGCTGGTGGCAAAGGGGACCTAAGGAGAAGAAGAAAGGCCCAATAGGCATTAATCAATGTGCCCATTGCAGGGAGGAGGTTCACTGGAAGAATGAGTGCCCAAAGAGGAGACAGGAAAGTAAGGATAAGAACCCAGACCGAGTGATGGTGGGAAGCAGAGACTGGAGCATGATAATGAATGAGGAGCCCCAGGGGCTCCACTGGACATCTCCCGACCCATCACCATTTCCCCTCAGGAGTCCCGGATACAAGTGACTGTTGGGAACAAGCCAATTGACTTTCTCGCAGATATGGGAGGTACATACGTAATGTTGAACACTAAGTTGACTGGAAAAAGCTCAAATGAAGTCACAGGTACTGGTGTGTCTGGCCAGGTACAAAAGCAGACATTCCTACAACCTCTGGAATGCCAGCTTGGGGGTCAATAGCTTACACATACTTAGTTTTCTCTCTATGCCTGATTGTCCTATTCCATTGTGGGGCGGAGATTTGCTGTGTAAACTGCTGTAACAAATACCCTTTTCCCCCAGGTGACAGCAACTGTGTGTGGAAGTCCTGCTGGAAAATGCCCTCTGGCTGCAGGATTTCCTGACCTGGCCCAAGGCTCCAGAGGTGAATCCTTTCCACCTGAGGTCTGCAAGCAGGTCCACCGAACTGTTTGGGCTGATGGAACTCCAGGTAAAGCAGTTAACGTGCAACCCATAGAGATACATCTAAAACAAGGGGTATGGGTCTCAGTGAAAAAAAAAAACCAGTATCCCCTCAAAAAGGAGGCTTTAGAAAGAATTCAGCCAGTGTAGCAAAAGTTCTTGAAATCAGGATTAATTCAGCCTTGCTGGTCACCCTCCAGCACTCTCATTTTGCCAGTCAAAAACCCACACTCGGATGAGTATTGGTTGGTACAGGATCTCAGGGCCATCAATGACATTGTCCAGGATATTCACCCCACTGAGGCTACCCCTTACACCCTGTGGACTGTAGTCCTGGGGATGGCAAATGGTTTTCAGTCCTGGACTTGGAGGATGCCTTTTTCTGCATCCTGATAGATGAGCAGGCTCAACAACTCTTTGCTTTTGAGTGGCAAAGCCCAGAAACTAAAACCAGGCTCCAATACTGCTGGCCTGTGCTGCCACAAGGATTTCAGAACTCCCTGACTATATTCTGGGAAGTGCTATTAAAGACTTAAGGGATGTTCAGTTGAAATTGGGAGTTCTTTTGCAATATGTGGATGACCTGTTCATGGCCAGCACTATCTATGAGGGCTGTTTCCATAATACCATCACAGTTCTAAATCATTTGGCAAAGAGGAGATATAATGTGTCACCTCATAAGGCCCAAATTTGCAAACAGGAAGTGGCATATCTGGGATTTCAACTAAAACAGGGTCCCAGAAGTGTGATGGCAGATAGAAAGCAAGCCATTCCTAAGCTAAAAATTCCAGAAAATTGAAGGCAGCTTCGTGGGTTCTTAGCAATTTCTGAGTTTTGTTGGGTTTGGATTACAAACTGTGGACTCATAGCAAAGCCATTGTATCATTCCCTAAGAGGACTGGACCCTAACCCCTTGAATGGACAGGGAACTGTCAGGTGGCATTTGATAACTTTGAAGGAGAACCTGTCATTGGCCCCTCATTAAGACTGCCAGACTTACAGAAGCCTTTCAAATTGTACATTCATGAAAGGCAGGGGATAGGACTGGAGGTCCTATCTGTCTGATAGGTCTGCTAACCCAGACCCTGGGGACTCTTCCCTTAGCCTATCTCTCAAGGAAGCTGGATCACACAACAAAAGGATGGCCACTGTGCCTCCAAGCAGTAGTAGCCACCTAGTAGCCACCTTTCTGTGAATTCTTACAGAAAGCTGAGAAGTTTATCTTGAGACAACCTACCACAATGTTGGTGCCACATGAGATTCTGACTCTGCTAGAACAGAGAGGAGGATATTGGCTGATGGCAGGGAATATGGGGGAATATCAAGCCATTTTGCTGGACAATGCAAATGTTACCTTGCAGACCACCACAAACCTGAACCCAGCCACCCTACTCCCAGTCATGGAGGGGGACTCTGCCCTTGAGCATGACTGCTTGGAAATAATTGACCATGTTTATTCTAGCAGGCCAGATCTGACAGACCAGCTGCTGGCATCACCAGACTGGGAACTCTATAGAGATGGAAGCAGCTTCATGGACAATGGCCAGTGATGAGCTGGGTATATGCGGTGACCACTTCAGAAAAGGTAGTAGATGCCAAATCCCGGACACCAGGAACCTCAGCAGAAAAGGCAGAATTAATAGCCCTCACATGAGTCTTACTGCTGTCCCAAGGATAGAAAGTTAACATATATACAGATTCCAAGTATGCCTTCATGGTAGTCCATGCCCATGGAACAAAATGGAAGGAGAGAGGACTTTTAACCTTGGGGAACAAGGATGTGAAACATGTGGAGGTTGTTTTACAGTTGTTGGAGGCAGTGAATGTCCCGGATTGGGTTGCTGTAATGCACTGCCCAGGACACCAGAGGGATGGTTCCCAAACCAGTCAGGGAAACCAAGTTGCTGACAAAGCAGCAAGACAGGCAGCCAAGGGGTTGCCATGCCTAGCAGTTCAGATTCGCCATCTGGACTCGTCAATTTAAACCTCATTACAGAGAACAGGATGAGAAATGGCCCATGAATGGGGATCACTAATACTGATTCCAATGCTATGTGGAGGTTCAGCACCCATGATATGATTTTACCCCCTCAGGCTCCAGTGTATCCAATCCTCAAGCACCTACATGAAGGTACCCACTGTAAAATATTTTCAGATACTGAAACCTTTGTAAAGAAGCAGGTGCACAGTGGCCAGAGCAAGAGCCAGGCTGCTCAGAGCTCAACCAAGAAGTGAGGGAAGTGAACACCCAGCTCCTTCAAATCCATTCTTCCCCCACCCATTGCTTTTCAACAAGGCTTTTCAGCACTTGGAGTCTCAGAGTCTTAGTTCCAAGCTATTCAGGTCTCTGGCTCCCTCTTCTCAGCAGGATCTTTTGGAAGTTGTTCATGTGAACCCGGAAACGACTCATAACTTCTTAAAGTGCTATGTCTGATTCTGGCATTTGCAATTTCTTTTGGAAGATTACAAAGAAAAATTTAATCTTCAATCTCAGCTTACTCTTCACCAAAGAGCAAGCTCCAGAGCGACCTTTTAAGGGCCAGTTTTGTCTCAACAAGTTCGTTCGGCTTTCGGATCTCCAAGTTTACCAGAGAATGCGCACCTGTAATTTCTGACAGGGATCGTTTGCCCATGACTCTGCCCTGTGCAGTCATGAGGAGGTCCACACGAGGGAGAAGACTTGTCCATGTGAAGTCACAAAAGTTCATCCACAAATGGAACCTCAATGTACACGTGCCTCCCCACATGGGCCCCAGGCCCTACTGCTGACGTGAGTGTGAACAAGCCTCCCGTGAGCTGGGGACTTCTAAACGCCACCAAAAAACATATTCAAATTGACTTCACAATGATTCCAACTGTCTTCTGCCAAAGAAGAAAATTTGTCACCCATGCTACAGAAATTGATGTATGGCAGGTTAAACACATACAAGGTTTCTAGAACACAGTGGGGTTTCTGTAAAGATCCTTGAATACGTACAGATATTCCTTATTGGTTTTCTTTTTTCTGCTTCATTGTAACCAACCATTTTCTTCCTCATAGGAATTTTTCGGTGTTTCTCATGCTATCATTCTTCCATCAAAATGCAAGTCATTAATTGCTTCAATAAGTATTTCATAATTCAACTGTAATCTCTTATTTGTCCACATGTTATACTTTATTTCATCATGAAATAGGTTGATCTCAGTAGGGTGGCCAAATTTACTACAGAATACTCAGGGAAGTGCCTATTTCTGTTTATCATTGTACCCCACACCTGGACCCAACCTTGATAAACAGAGTGAGGATTTAGAAGGAGGCTGAGTGGGTCATGTGTGGCAAAAATCCAATCACTCCCACTTTTAGCTACACCCCCCAACCTGCTGCATCTGTTAGAGAACATACTGGGGTGGGAGGTGCTGAACGATATATAAGACCCCCCTTTTTCTCTGGGGGCCTCCCCACCTACTGGGTTTGTTTTGCCTGCTGCTGGAAGGAAGATGTTTCTTAATACCAGAGATCAGTGAAAACGAAAGGAACTTATTTCTTTGAAATAACACAAACTATTTAAGTTCCCCACAGATGCACACAGTCCTCCCAGCACCCTCCACGTGGCAAAAGGCAGCACTTCCAAAAGCCACATAGTCCCAACCAAGACACAAAAGCCGTTTGTTCCTTAAGAGACTCATGGTCTACAAAAGAAAGGCACCCAATGGCTGCCGCTCTTCCGTTTAAATGCCTGCGCCAGTCTTCCTCTGCAGCACCATTGCTGGTTCCTCCCACAATTGGCTACAGCTGCCAGCATTCTGGGCAGGGGTGGACCTCTGGTGTGGAGCCAATTATCTCCAAGTTCTTCTGGACTCTATTACAAATCCCTGCTTGGGACTCCTCTCTTGGCTGCATCCTGTTACACATCCACACAGTGGGGCTCCTTGCTGGAATTAAAACCTGCAGAAGCAGAAACTCTGGGAGTGGCTTTCACCCACTGTTTAAGGAGCCCTCAGGTGGATCAAAAATACAGGTGGATCAAAAATCACAGCTTCCTTACTGGTTCTTAGACCTGGAGTCACCTGAAGCAAGTTGTGCTTCATTTTACTTTCATTTTGAAATCATTGTAGAGTCATAGGAAGTTGCAACAAAAAGCTCAAGGAGGTTGCTCAGATCAAAAACACGCCTGCCTTCCCCTTGTCCCTGGCTTCTCTCATGCCTCCTCCCCTCCCTCATACCCTCCTTTTCTTCGTCACAGATTTATAAGAATCAACACACCCTTATCATGGGAAATTAAACTTTGATTGTTGTAATGAAAAATTTAAAACTTTATTGACTTGTATACATTCACTAGGGAGTAATGATAAAACAGAAAGAAAATAAAACAATGTAACAGAAAACAACTCAGCCACTTTTGGGTGTATAGATTGGAACTTTATTTCACTGGTGTGGACCCAGATGAGTCAGTCTCTAAATCCTGGGCCCTGAGCAACTGGGGAGCAGTTATTTTTACTGAGCAAGGGAGGGCCCATCCTTCGGACCCTTACTTCTGGCCCGAAAGCAGAGGGCAGCCTACAGCAGAAAGCAGAGCCTTACTTCTGGTATGTAGACGATACACAGTCCAAAGAAGCCAAAAGAGGCTTTTGGCCTCTATGGGCCAAAACAAGCCATCGGGCTGCAAAAACAACTGGGCTGCAAAAACAAATCACTCTCTAGTCACTGTGTTGTGTCTTAAAATAGCTGTCAATTCCCCCCAACACTCCCCCCTTTGATGCTTGACAGCACTGTTAGCTGGTCTAGTATCACTATAAGGCTGGCCTATAAATCTTGGGGTATCTTCTGATAATGATATCTCTTCAGGGACAGGATCTTGGCAGTTGTTCTGTGAGTCACTGTGGCCTCTAGACTCTGGACTATGGTCTGTAGTATATAGGGGCCAAAACTCAGGCCTAAGAAAATAATGATTAGGGGTCCCAGGAAGGGGAGCATCCACTGAAGCCAGGCTTGGGGGTTTATTTTCCAGCTCTCTAATCCTAACTTTCTCTTTCTTTGGTGTGGCTGTTTATATTCTCTCTGATTTCTTTAACTTTCTTTGCTATGACTTCTGACTGATTTACATAGTAGCAACATTTCTCTTCTAGGAACGTACAGGTCCCCCCCTTTTCCTGGATTCAGAGCATTAATGAGGTTTCTTTCCTCATCATTTTTCTCCTCCTGTGATTTACTATCAGGGAGGGGTTCTGAGATTCCTTTCTTCTTATGGAATCATATAAAGAACAATGGACGAAGGTCTCATCTCCTTATAACTACTTCTGGCTGGACATGGATGTTCTCCTACCTACCCTTGGGTCATGGGTACCCTGAAAGAGGAGAGGGGTGCAGCATGGAGGGAGTTTTTCCTGCAAGGGGAAGGACCTTCCAGGGTCCTGGTTAGTTGACTGTCACAAGGAAGTCACAGGCTTGGTGTCCAATGGCTGGCATTACTGGACCGTTGGCCTTCTGGTCAGGTCATATTCGGGAGGTGACAGATTAGGCAAGAAATTGGAAGCACAATTAAATCATAACTATTAAATGACAAAGGCAGGGACTTCAGTAAAGAATGGCTTATCTGGAGGAAGGTGTACAAGGCATGCTACACCTACCCAAGACTCACGTGGCCCAGTATCCTTCACTCGGCTGAGGGGAATACATTAGGATTTCCCTCCTTTCAGATTTCTGAGCCCATTCTGTCCAAGTTATCAAGACAGAAAAGGGAAAATCAGTTCTAAAGTGAAGCCCACAGACTGCCCCAACCCTTTTTCAACCTCACTTAGTTCAGTCAAATTGTTGAGTCTCAGGGGGGTGATGATGAAGATGGGCTCCTTAAGTGAGGCCTATATTGTAACTAATCATCTATAGGCATAGGCAGGTCATAGGCATACACCCTATGGAAACAGAAGAACACACAGGTTAATTCACATAATAATCTCCAAACTAGTCACTGTGCCTGTGAGACTGTCTTTTGGGATGACAGAAAATTGCAAGGTCCCTCCTGAAATGCCATTTGACAGTGGCAATTTGACAGGTCCTTTGCACCTGTGAATTGTTCATCTTTGGTGACATCACAAACCTGGTTTCAACTCTTAAATGAAAATAAATTTTTAAGATAGTTAGCTACGCCATTTTGATGTCTAATACTGAGCATAGTGATTTTTCTTGAACCACAGTTTTTCTCCTTAAGATCACCCTTACTGTTATTAAAGGAACTACTTTGGGTCCCACTTTTGATTTTGGCTGTTCATTTGCATAAACACACCAAGAGCAGCCTGGATCACTTATGATCTTTAAGTCTGCTTTCCTGGAACTCACACAGGGAACCCTTAGATTGACTTCTCAGTCTGCCCCTTGGAGCACAGAAGCAGAGCCACACACCTGCCATCTGGTTTCACCTGTGCCAGTCATTTCACCCAAATCCTTGAGCCTCTATTATGCCTACAGGTTCCTTTTTAGCCATCTTTCAGGAAAGCAACCTTCGTTCCTTCCCTGGAAAGGCTGGCTGGAACCACACAACCAACCAAAGTACCAGGCTTTTCTCATGGGCTTTTGCTAGCTTCACAGGTCAATCCCAGTTCCTCTGAGCTTTCTGGTAATGACCAGAATCTATACATGCCTCCTTCAGGCGTTATATTCCAGTCAAAGTCCTCGTTAACAAAACCACTATTAATGATTGCTCTTACTGGTTTAATGAAAAGAAACCTATGTCATCATTCATTCCTTCAGAATGCCAAATTCTGGAGAGATCAGGTAGGGAGAAAAACACAAAGCTTGAAGGAAAATCTTTCTCCTTCTAATACCCATCAAGATGCATCTCCATGCCTTATACCTTCTATTACTAACACCACATAATCTCTTTCCAAAACGTTCACATTTCCATTTATTTTTGTACCTTCCCACAGACTTTCTGCAATATTTGCAAACCTTCCTATCCATATTTATCCATAATTCACTTTTAATCCCTGTTCCTTTCTCACACTGGGAAGGACTGCACTTCAACTCAGTACCTGGCAGCTAAAAGTCCCTAGCACTATAGGCATCTTCTACTAAAAGCCCCTAGATTCACAGGGACATTTTGCACCTTTCTGAAGCTTAGACCTTGCAAACACCCTATAAATCAGATGGTCAGCCTTGGACCTCAGTTCATGACCTTGAAAACCAGAGCCATTCCTATCAGAACCAGTTACACAGAGAACCTGACTGCTGCAGTGTCCACTCAGCAGTAGCATACAGCTAAGCAGGTTTACGGAAGCAAGAAAGCAGGGCTGCTGATAAGGTCATACAATGTTCTTTTGTTTTTACTTCTTAGTTACTTAGTTGCTTACCCTTCCTTATCTTCTCAGCAAATGGACCATGTCCTTCTGACTTGTCTGAGCTTGTCTAAGCAGGTCTCCTGCTACTTCTCCCCCCTTTATCTATTCTGAGGATGGGAGGAGGTGTCCTAAAGACTTTAGGGCATTCCTAATTCTATATAGTGCCAGTGGCAGCAAATCAGTCCAAGGTCATGCAGTCTCCTGCTGGAATTTAGCTAGAGTTTCCCTGAGAGTCTCTTTCATGCACTCTACTTTTCCCGAGCTCTGGGGTCAGTATGCAGAGTGCCCACTCTGTTTTGATTTGTGCCCCATCTTTTAGGACACCAAGTACCCTGTCTTGGTTAGCAGTTTGAACTGCTGGCAAGGGCCCTCCCAGCACCAGTCTCAGGTTGCTGCAGCTGAAAGGAGGTCATCTACACACTGCAGTAACACTGGGTCAGTCTCCTCTGTTGAAGATTTTAGACCTCTGGCCAGGGCCTCTCCAAGGGGAATGGGAGAGTTTCTGAAGCCCTGTGGCAGTCTGGTCTGGGTCTAAGCCAGCTAGGCTGAGGACTGTAGGTGTCTGCAACCCTGGTGTTTGTGGCCTGCCAGTGGGCTTTTTCTTTTGCCTTTTCAGAGCAGATACAGAGCAAAATACGAAACACAGAGTTCTGAAACAAACACAGGTAGAAGCATTCTCTTGCACCAATGCGTCCACTGGTGCCTCACAGAGACATGCTCCTTCAGGCCGGGTCTCATGACAGAGACATGCTGCTTTGCCTCAGGCTGAAGCACTCGTCATCCCCAATTGACCCTTCCTGGGTCCAGGGTGGCAAAGGAATTCTCCCCAACTGGCTACAGGCAAGCTTTCCTAGGCCTTACAATACAGCTTTCTGATTAGAAACAGAACCACATGTGAGAAATTTGCTCTTTTCCCACAAAACCAGTAAACAAGTAGTTGAGGTTTCCTTTACTCCAGGTTTAAAACACTCACATCCTTTATACATATTTTTACTTATCTAGATTTATCTATCATTCTTTTTACTTTTGGTTCCTCTGCTTAGGCAATCTGGTGGCTCCCTGCTCCTGGGAGGTATCTGGTTTCCTGAAGAACCCACTGCCCAGCCACGAGTAGGGCCCAGAAAGGCTTCAAAGCTCGCTCCTGGCTCAATCAAGGGGGCTCCACCGAAATAGCCCTGCTTGTCACCTTGGCAACCCGTTTAGCAGGACCAGGTGCAGGGGGCCATGTGGGCCTTGACTGCCTCCCATCCCTCCGGGGGCGGGGGCGGTGGGGGGGCGGAGGTGTATCACTCTTGTTCCATAGGTTTTTCACCCATGGAGCCACAAACACAATCAACCTTACAAACACAGAGACAAACATCCAGGAGTTTATACAGTCCCTCCCGAGTAGGACTGCCCAGGTTGGGATAAGTTTCCCTTTCCAGATGGCCAATTAATTGGTCTCCAGAGGTCTTACAGCTAATTGTCTGCCTGAGAGGTGATCAGTCTCCTTCCACCACAAGGGTGGGCTGGTCTGTGGCTCTGGTCCCCGGGGCACTTACCAATCAGTGCCTTCTCAAGTTCAGATAGTTCCAGTCTGCAACCCTGCTGCCCGGGTTGAAGAGCGATCCCGAGGATGACTTCCATGGAACCCTGGGTGTTCGGGACCCGAAATCACTGGGGCACACGCTTCCCTTTGGCCGCCGGGCTTTCTCTGCGTCACTCCCCCGTCACTCCCTCACTGGAGGCAAAAAGGCCTGCTTGGTGTGAGATTCGTTTCCCTGTCAGGGAACCAAAATGTTACAGAAAACAACTCAGCCGCTTTCGGGTGTACGGATTGAACTTTATTTCACTGGCGTGGACCCAGAGGAGTCAGTCTCTAAATCCTGGGCCCTGGGCAGCATGGGAGCAGTTATTTTTACCGAGCAAGGGAGGGCCCATCCTTCGGACCCTTACTTCTGGCCTGAAAGCAGAGGGCAGCTACAGAAGCAGAAGGAGCAAAGTGTTATCTCTGGCATGTAGATGATACACAGTGCAGAGAAGCCAAAAGAGGCTTTTGGCCTCTATGGGCCAAAACAAGGCACCCGGCTGCAAAAACAACTGGGCTGCAAAAACAAATCACTCTCTAGTCACTGTGTTGTGTCTTAAAAAAGCTATCAATTTCCCACAACATCAAAACAGAGTTTTTTAGAAATGTAAGTGGTATTGAACAATATTTTCTAAGAATTTCTAAAAATTTCTCTTAATACCCAGAGGTACTCATTGTTAACCTGTGGGCAAGATACACAGTGGCTGGGAGCAAACGTTGCAGCATCAGAAGGACTTGGGATAAAAATGTTGAGTGGTGCAAGGTTAGCAACGTGGAAAATTGTCTTCAGTCTTGTTAAGAAAAACATTTCTTTTCTTAAAGTATATTTTATTGATTATGCTATTACAGTTTTCCCCATTTTCTCCCTTTATCCCCCCTCAGCCACACTTTTCCCAACTCTCCAGCTTTCCCCTCTTTAGTTCATCTCCAAGCGTCGTACATGTAAGTTCTTTAGCTTCGCAGTTTCCCATACTATCCTTAACCTTACCCCATCTATGTTGTGCCCACCATTTATGCTTCTTATTCCCTGTACCTTTTCCTCCATTTCCCACCTCTGCCTCTCCACTGGAATCCCTCTAAGTGATAGCCATTTCTCCGATTTTGTTCCTATTCTAGCTGTTTGCTTAGTTTTAGTTTTTGTGTTTTTAGGTTCCGTTTTTGATAGTTGTGAGTTTGTCATTTTACTGTTCATATTATTATCATCTTCTTTGTCTTAGATAAGTCCCTTTAACATTTCATATAATAAGGGCTTGGTGATGATGAACTCCTTTAACTTCACCTTATTCTGGGAAGCACTTTACCTGCCCTTCCATTCTAAGTGACAGCTTTGCTAGATACAGTAATCTTGGATGTTGGTCCTTGCCATTCATGATTCAAATACTTCTTTCCAGCTCCTTCTTGCCTGTAGGATTTCTTTCAAGAAATCAGATGATAATCTAATTGGACCTCCTATTAAAGTAACTGTCTTCTTTTCTCTTCCTGTTTTTAAGATTCTCTCTTTACATTTAAACTTGGGTACCTTAATGATGATATGCCTTGGTGTGTTCCTGTTCTGGTCCAATTTCCTTGGGACACTAAGGAATTCCTGGAATTCCTGGAAGTCTATTTCCTTTTTCAGATTGAGTAAGTTTTTCTTCATTATTTCTTCAAGTAAGTTCTCAACTTCTTACTCTTGTTCTTTTCCTTCTGTCACTCTTATGATTCTGAATTTAAAGCATTGATAGTTGTCCCAGAGTTTCCTAAGACTCTTCCCATTTTTTAAAATTACTGTTTCTTCCTTTTGTTTCAGTTGGATATTTATTTCTTTCTTCCTTTTGTTCCAGATCATTGATTTGAGTCCTGGTTTCTTTCCTGTCACTATTGGTTCCCTGTATATTTTGGTTTATTTCACTTTGGGTAGCCCTCATATGTCCCTTCATTTTGCAACCAAGCTCAATCAGTTCTCTGAGCATCCTGATCCCAAGTATTTTGAATTCCACATCAGGTAGGTTGGTTATCTCCTGTTCACTTAGCCCTTTTTCTGGAGTTTTTATTTGTTTTCTCATTTGGGCCATGTTTCTTTGTCTCAGCACACCTGTTACATTGTAAGGGGGCGGGGCCTTAGCTATTCTCCGGGGCGTGGCACCCTTCTTGCTGTGCTGTGGCACTGTGGTGAATGGTAGTTTAATTCCTTGGTTGACAGAGTTCCATGCAGTTTGGCTTTCTGGTATTTCTGGGTGTTTACTGTTTTTAGATTGGTTGTTACCTTCTTTTGGTTGTGCAAGGCAGAGCAGAGTTTCTGTTAATGCCTCCATCTTGGCCAGAACTCGGCATTTGCATTTCAAAGGGACTCAAACCTTAAATCAGGAAAAGCCGAGCTCTAATAGTGCGATTTCAGTTATTAACAGGAGAATGACAAAAGTTATTTGAGGAGAGACTGAATTTAGTTTTTGTACATTTGTCCCTTAAGTGAAACTGATAAAAATAGCTATGCTATGAGTTCCACTATCTGTGCCTCAGTTTCCTCTCTTGTAAAGTCAGAGATTAGCAGCTGCTTCCCCAGGCCTTCTCTGGCTCTAAGAACCTGGGATCTTGGTGACAGAATGGGCCAGGTAACAACTGGAACAGTGACGTTTACTGGATCATTGCCTGGTTGACTGCTGGCAGCAGGACAAACTGCCATGGGACACATCTGACCTTTGCCTCCTTTCCCATCCCTCCCTCCAGCAGGACGGAGAGGTGAAGAACAGACAGTCTGTAGGACAAAGCCGGATAGCTGGACTCCATGGAGGCTGTAGCACCAAGTGTCCCCAGAATGTGGGTTGTTTGTCCTCAGACCTGTGTAGTTCAGGCTAGGGCAAGCTGTAACTCCTAAGCCCAGATTCACCATCTGTTAAAAGGGGTGAGTGTGGTGCTACCTTCCTGCCCACCTCCCTGGCTTGATAGGCAGCTTCAGGGTGAAGATATGCTTTATGGAAAAGAACAGGACAGTCTCTCTGGAAGCCCTTCCAGAGGCATAAAAAGCACTACCCACCTGATCTTCTAATATGCTCCTGCGTCCTGGGCTGGACAGAAACTAGCTGGCTCACTCCTCTCTCCTTCTTCTTTCCAACGACCCCCTTCTCCTTCTTGGGCCCTTCCCCACACCCACTTCCAGCCAGTGCAAAGGTACATCCTCCAGGCCTCTGGGCCTCTCTCAGCTGCAGAGCTCTGAGGCCCTGCAAGCAGCTGGGCAGGCAGCTGTGGAGGCTGCAAGGGGCTGCAAGGAAGCCACATGCCTGGGGACAGGCTGGGATTGGTGGAGGGAGTGGACCTGATTTGCTATCCTCTGCTACCTATCACATAGCACAGCACCACAGGCAAGGCCAGGGGAAGGCCTGAGGGAGGCTGCTGCTTGGCTGACCCCAGGAACCCTGTGGGGAGTTCAGTACATGGGAGTGTCTGTCCACAGGTGGTAGGAGGGCCTGCCAGAACCTCAGAGACCCTCCAGGCCAGTTTTTGATCCAGCCACCCAAGATATCCCCCTCAGCTTCCACATCAGACCGCCGTGCTGGTTATGAGAACTGGTAAGGAGACAGCTTCTTGGCCGGCTCTTAGTGTCAGCAATTTCTTCCTGAGGTGAGCAAATTGTCTTATGTTTTTAAATATAGTTTATTGATTATGCCATTACAGTTGTCCCATTTCCCCCCCTTAATTTCCCTCCACCCTGAACAAACAATCCCAGCCACATTCTCCCGCTTTAGTTCATGTCCATGTGTCATAAGTTCTTTACCCTCTACATTTCCCACACTACTCTTGCCCTCCCCCTATTTTCTCCCCACCATCCATGCTACTTGTTCTCTGTAACTTTTACCCCAACCTCCTCCTCCCACTCCCCTGGTGACAAACTTCCATGTGATCTCCATTTCTGTGGCTCCACTCCTGTTTTAAGTGTCTGCTTAGGTTGCTTTCGTTTCAGGTATAGTTATTGAAAACTGAGTTGGCTGTCCATTCACTGTTCATGTTTTTATCATCTTTTTCTTAGATAAGTCCCTTTAACATTACATATAATAAGGGCTTGGTGATGATGAACTTCTTGAACTTGACCTTATCTGAGAAGCACTTTATCTGCCCTTCCCTTCTCAATGAAAGCTTTGCTGGATGGAGCCATCTTAGATGTAGGTCCTTGCCTTTCATGACTTGGAAACTTCTTTCTAGCCCCTTCTTGCCTGCAAGGTCTTTTTTTATTTTTTTTAAAGATTTTATTTATTATTTATCTTTAGAGGGGAAGGAGAGAGGGAGAGAAACATCAATGTATGGTTGCCTTTCGTGTGTCCCCTGCTGGGAGTTGGCCTGCAGGGAACTGGCCTGAAACCCAGGCATGTGCCCTGACTGGGAATCGAACCCTGATCCTCTGGTTCACAGGCCCACGCTTAATCCACTGAGCTACACCAGCCAGGGCCTTGCAAGGTCTCTTTTGAGAAATCAGCTCACAGTCTGCTGGGGAGTCCTTGGTAGGTGACTGTCCCCTTATCTCTTGCTGCTCCTAGGATTCTCTCCTTCATTTTCGTCTTGGCTAATGTAATTATGATGGGCCTTGGTGTGTTGCTTCTTGGATCCAACTTCTTTGAGGTTCTCTGAGCTTCCTGGACTTCCTGGAAGTCTCTTTCCTTTGCCAGTTTGGGGCATTTCTCCTTTATTATTTGTTCATAGAACTTTTCCACTTGCTGCTCTTCCTCTTCCCCTTCTGATACCTCTATACCTATAATTCAGATGTTGGAACGTTTAAAGATGTCATGGAGGTTCCTAAGCCTCTCATCATTGTTTCGAATTCTTGTCTATTCATTCTTTTCTGTTTGGTTGTTTCTTTCTTCCTTCTGGTCCACCCGATTGATTTGAGTCCCAGTTTTGTTTCCATCACTATTGGTTTCCTGTGCATTTTCCTTCATTTCACTTAGTGTAAACTTTGTTTATTCATCTAACTTGCAGCCAAAATCAATCATTTCTGTGAGCATTTAGATCACCAGTGTTTTCAACCATGCATCTGATAGGTTGGCTACATCTTGGACACTTAAAAGTATTGGCTCTGGGGCTTTGATTTGTTCTTACATTTGCGCCATAATTGTTTGGTCAGGTCATGCCTATTATGTAGTGAGGGGTGGAGTCTGAGGTGTTCATCAGGGTTAGTCAACCCAGTAGCTGGGTTGTAACCCTATATGTGGGGGCGGGGTCAGAGAGGGAGCACAGGCATTTGCTCTGGTCTCTCTCAGATTTGGGTCCCCTTTCGTGCTTCCCACAAGCAAACTGGGCCCTTTTAGTGCTGGTTCCTGGGTGGGTGGGCTTGTGGAAGTTCCGCCTTGTGAGCCTCACTGGGTCTGCTCATTGCCTCCCGGCATCCAGAGTCTCTCCTAGAGACCACCTGCACACCCCGGGTCTGCCAACCACGGCTATTTCCTGCTGTGACCCCTCTCTGCCAGCCACAGCTACTAACGGTTCTTCTCTGGGTCTAGACCCCTCACTGCATCTGGAACACAGTCCAGACTCTGTACTGCACATCTGATTACTGTGGCTGTCTCTCCCCTTTCACCCCCTAACTCTCCTCCCATGACGTTTTGCCTACTTTATGATAGCTCCCACCCACTGTTGCTTTTCCCAGCTCCAGCTCCAGCTCCAGGGTCTATTTCTCTTCATATTTCTTCTGCCTCTTCCCTTTTCTAATTTATTTATTTACTTACTTACATAAGAGAGGGGGGGTGAGAAAGAAATGTCAACTAGTCATTCTACTTATTAGTCATTCATTGGTTGCTTCTTGTATGCCCCCTGAAGAGGGGTCCAAAGCACAACCTTGGCATATCAGATGATGCTCTAAGCAGCTGAGCTATCTGGCCAGGGCCTCTTTTCTCCTCATTTAGCTCCCAGCTTAAATGTTGTCTTCTCAGAGAAGCCTGACCTGTTTTTCTATTTAAAGTAGGTGTCCCACTATCATCTCTCACACAATCCTGTGTATTTTCTTCAGTCTGTCAATATTTTATTCACTTTCAGGTTTACTGTTTTTCCCACCACCCTGTAAAGTCAGCCCCTGAAGAGAAGGGACCTTCCCTGTCTTGTTGGCAGCCAAATAGCCAGCATCCTTATCAGTGCCTGTGCATGGTAACTAGTTCAGTAGATAATTGTTGAGTGGCTAAACGCTTGTTCCAAGGAAAAGAGGATGATAAAGTGAATGCTGACACAAGATGAGAGGACCCACATCCCCAAGCTGGCATTGCTGGGGTTGGAAGGCCTTCTCTGGGGTCCTCCCGGTTTTTGAGGGTCCTCCCGAGATGCTCATCACAGAGTCCCCTGGGAGCAGCCCCAGGCATATGAGCCCTGCCAAGTTGCACAGTCAACCCTGAATCAGTCTCTGTGACATCCTGGGGGAATCTGGGGGTGTGGACAGGTGGAGCCAGCTGCCACAAACCGCCTGGCTACACTCCAGTCTCTCTGTCTCCCCCACTGACTTTCATAGGGCCTCAGAGAGTGGCTTAGTGAATCCATGTTCCGAAGTTCATCTGGGAGTGAGGCTGCACACCTCCCATCCCTTGGCTGAGCCTGGGCTACAGTCTTCACACGTAGGCCAGTCCTCAGCATTGCAGATTGACCTTTCTTGAGGAGAAAAGTCTCCCTGGCACCTCCCCTGGGCTGAGGGTGAAATGGAGTGAAGGCAGGCAGGCCTCCTGTCCCACCTAGATTCTAAGCCCCCAGCCCAAGACCTCATAACACCCTCCACTTGTTCTTCCTGGGATCTGCCTGGTGCCCTTCTTGGGCTGTGACAATTTCATCTGCTGAACCCAATTAAGCCATTTCCTCAACTGGGGGAGCTTCCTGGGGGTCTCAGGATATAACCATGTTTGCCTCAGGGCATTCAGACTCCAAGCCCCAGGCCACTGAAAGCTGAAGCCAGAGAGAAGATCGGGGGTGGGCTGCACTGGTTCTCAACCAGAACACAAGGAACTTGTTACTAACCAGTGTGTGTGACAGAAAACAAGACTGAAATGAATGCCCCGAGTCCAGAATCAGTCTGGGCATCTCCCCAAGTTCACAGACCCCACACCAGTGACCTCATTTAGTTCCCACCACCCACTTCCTCAGAGTCCCCTGGGGGGACCCAGCCTGGCACAGAGGCACCAGGACCTGCTGCAGGGTCTGACACAGGGGGCTGCTGAGAGCACGTGGCAGAAAACAGCACACGTGGCTAAAGGGCATGTAAAACAAAAGGTTCGAGTTCATTTGTAATGCAACAAATGCAATTTTAGTAGAACAGCAGGTAACCTTGGCATCCATCAGATTGTCAGAGATAAAACTGGCCCCCCAGTGAGGGCCAAGTGTGGCTGTGCACTGTTGGGGGCCCAGGGGGCACAAGGCAGCTCAGGCTTCAAAATTGGGCCACGTCCATCCAGCGCCTGACAAGGGACCTGCCCTCACAGCCAGACATCCCAATGCAGGAACTGTTCCTGAGGAACAGAAGAAGATCTAATGGTGTGGGGGAAATGCGGGTCATGGACAGTCACGGTTACCAAGTAGTGGGTACGTGCATTGGAGACCTGCATTCTGTGTGAAGTGTGCACGTGTGTGTGTGCACCAAGGACAAAATAACAGTGGTTTCCCACACAGGTGTTTCAAGGAACTTTTACGTTCCTTTTTACTAACTTGTACTTTGGCTTTTCTACTCAGAAGGATGTTCTGATAAATGGGATTTAAAAGCTGACAACGATGGTGGTTCTAATCTCTGACACATCTCAAAATCACAAGGCTTTGCCCTGGCCAGTGTGGCTCAGTGGGTGAGCAGCACCCAGTGACTGTAAGTTTGCGGGTTCAACTGCAGGTCAGGGCACATGCCTAGGTTGCAGGTCCTCTCCCTCAATTCAGATGGGTACAGTCGATGGTCCCAGCACGGATCTCTGTTCCGGGTGCACAGGAAGGCAGTCAATCGATGATTCTCTTGCATTGATGTTTCTCTCTCTCCCTCCCTCTTTCTCTCTTATAAAGCAAAATAAAAATGTACTCAAGTGAATATAAAAACATCACATGGCTTTTAATAACAAAGAATATGATGCCCCCACACACTCTGAATGAAAACAGTTTCCTGGGGTGGGGTGCAAGCACTGGTATTTCTCTTAAAAGCTGCCCTACTGATTTCCAAATATAACCAGATTCAAGAACCACTTAATGATACACTCCTTGGCCTCAGGAAACTCCCAGCTGGGTTTAGTGACGCTTAACATTTTAGGGGTCACCAAACTCTCTGAGATCCTGATGCACTGAAATTCATTTCACAAATGCTTTCCAAGGCGCTGTCTTGAAATGGTCTCTTTCTCCAGAGAATTTATGGTCTTAAAAAGCTTTGCATCTTCCCTCGAAAGTGCAGTGTTCCTTTTCACACACTCTCAGGGAAAGAGTACACATTTATTTGGGTTGAGGCCCACCTTGCACCCATGACCACTTCTTCCAGCTCTGTGATTTTTCCTTGGGCAGTGGGCTCTTCTCATTGCATGCCACTTTCCAGGGATTGTCAGTTGGGGGCTACACCCACCCGGGCTCAAAGGGTGGAGAATCTGACCCCTCCTGCTTTGGATTTGACTCTGGTCCTTGTAACACAGCTTTTCCTTCCCTGGATGACCTATCCACCCTTCCTCTCTCAGCCAATTCCCATTGTTGGTCAAGTTAGTCCAAGCCAGTTTCTGTTACTTGTAATCCAGTAGCTTCACTAAAACAAGGTGCTAAAGAAGATCATTCTCGGGCTTCCTGAGAGCAGGCAGAGTCCAGTTCAGAGCCTCAGGAAGAGGTAGAAGAAGTAGGGACAGCACCACAGAGCCCCAAGATTCCTGTGGGGGCCCACCAGGTCGCAGGGGACCAAGGACAGAGTCCCCCACTGTGAAAATGGTGGAGGGACTTGGTTTCTGGTCCCTGGAGCCGGCGGGTACCTTGACACTTTCCTAACCTTTTAGTTCCCAGACTTGAAGGACACAACAAGGCTCTGGCGCAGGTGTCATGTTCCCAGATGGTTATGTGAACTTCTTGCCCTTTTGATAGCTTAAGGGAGTGCACGAACTTTGAAAAACAACATTGTTTCTAGTTCCCTGCCGTCTTGCTTTAGGCATTAACAGTTTGTATTTAAGACAGCTGTTGCTTGAATAAATTCGCCATATGCCAGCAGAGCTATGGTCCTCTCCATTTAATTAAGTCCCTCGCCTCACCTCGTGAGCACGCTTGCTGCAGCGGGCTGCGGCAGATTCCTGTGCCTGAGGTCAGAAATTTGGGCTCTTTCTGCTGCTCCTAAGAGGCCATGTCTTCTACAGAGATTGGGCTCATACAGATGGGAAGAGAGGCGGGCAGAAGTCATGGCCTTGAGAGTTAGCCTAATAGTGGTCAGCTCAGTACCTGCATCAAAGATGGCCTTGCCCATGGACATGGGCAAGTGTGGACATTGACTGTGGTAATGTGGGGTGGATTGGGAAGAGGAAAGCAAAAACTGGTACAACTGTAATACAGTAACTGTAAACAAATTTATAAAAGACGATCTTGGTGGAGGCAACTTAATTTGAAAGAGATGCTTGGGAACTTACTTAAAGCTGCTCTTTCACAGTTTTTGCTGGGTTGCTTAGTGATAGGCAGCTCAGGGGCTGATGGGGAGCCTGATTCCCCCTGTGACCCTTGGTAATCCTATGTGAACTGGGAGATCCACTGAATCTCCGTTGCCTACTTGGCTTTCAGACATGAATGGCTTGGATTCTTCACCTCCCTACTGGATGGAGTTGTTGCCAGCCTCAGTGGATATGAGAGAAAAGTATAGAGAGCCTCACAGATATAACAAGGGCTTGTTGGCAGAATTAGCATCTGCCAGGCAGCCACGGGGGACAAAAGTGTCACAGTGATGTCTCAGTTCCTTGGGGTTTGTTCCCAAAAAAGCCAGTCTGGGAAAAGTCCTGTGTAGGGGCCACTCGGGAGAGTGAAAGGTGGGTGTGCCGGACGGCCCAGCTGAAGGAAGCTTCCTGAGACCAGTCGCATCTCTCTTCTGCCCCTCCTGGCATATGAACTAGGTGTGCCTCCTCCCAGGCACCTTAGGCCAGCAACATGGATTTGAAAAGCCCACTTCCTTCCTTCTTCCAAGAGCAGGTGGGCTTTCACACAGTCCTTTGGGTTGGCCAAGGCCAAAGGCTGAGGCTGAGGAGTTCCTGGAGCAGCCAAGAGGAGCTCGGAACAGGCCTCATCTTGCACTTTCCCTCCCCAACTCTTAAATCTTCCCATTTCTCTTCACTCCCTTCAGCAGGTCTCTGATGTTTTGTTTTACCCACCAAAACCTGTTTTCAGGAGAGGTTTTGATGCAAGTTACCTACCTCTCAAAGAAAACCAAAGGTCTGGATTGCTCTTTACTCACATATTAAGCCGGTATTCTCAGCACATTTAAAGGAATTTCAGGCCTTAGAATATAGCGGCAGAGGAGAGTTAAGGGGAAAAGGGGAGGGAATTTCTCTCTGTTGCTCTAGGTGAGGCTAAGCATACACCTGGGGTCCCTCTCTGGGTTCTAGGACTCTCTGCTTCCCCAGGGTCCACCTACACAGCACTGGCCACATTGTTTCCTACCTTGTGTGTAGAAAACTGTTTCCTTCCACTAAGCTAGAAATGCCTTAGTGGCAGAAGCCATGCCTAATTCAGCTCAGAATGTCCCCCACTATGTGCACAGGGTCTAGAACAAACAGATTAATGAATGTGGGAAGTTAATGTAGGTCCTGAAGGTAGTGAGTTTTCACCCAAGCATTGCATTAGTTATATTCCATAGGCTCTGATATATACTCTTTTCATTATTGTTGAAGTACTTTCCTTATGGCACCAAGCTATCTGGAAGTATAGATTGGTAGTTGCAAAATCATCCTGGGGATGGAGAGTATAAGAAAGGAAATATAGTCAATAATTTTGTCCTTACTGTGGATGGTGCCAGTTGGCTACTGGAAATATCAGGGGGATACTTCATAAAGTATGTGATGTCTAATCACTGATAGAAAATATTGAATGCAAAGTATAATTGAAAACAATTTTTATTAAAAACAAAACCCATCTCTGACCAAAAAAGGAAAATTTTTATTTCACAGGTAGTAAAATCAAAGCTCAAAGACAAGGGGACTTGCTGTTAGACCAAAAAGGGCAGTTTCACTGGGCTCCAAATGCAGGGTCCAGCACGTCAGCCACATGACTTAGCCTGAGCTTGAGCCCAAGCCCCTGCTCAGGCCCTGTCACCTCCAACCATTTTCCTATCTTCTCTGGGTATCACTGGGTCGCCTATAAAACCCTCCAGCGTCAGTTTGCAGTGACTGGAGATCCTTGATGTGAGGGGAGCCTTGCCTTTCCAGGAAGGCTCCAGCTACAAAGTTGATGCCAAGATGCTGCCTGTGTCATCTGAAACCTTCCTAAAGAAGCAGTCACACAGCAGCCAGATGCAGAACCAGGCTGCTCAGAGCTCAACCAAGAAGTTAGGGAAGTGATCACCCAGCTCCTTCAAATCCATTCTTCCCCCACCCATTGCTTCCCAACCAGGCATCACCACCTGGAGTCTCAGCATCTCAGTTGCAAGCTATTCGGGTCTCTGTCTCCCCCTTCCCAGCAGGATCTTTTTGAACTTGTTCATGTGGACCAGGAAATGACTCATAACAACTTAAAGTGCTATGTCTGATTTTGGCATTTGCATTTTTTTTTGCAGATTGCAAGAAAAGATTTAATTATAAATCTCAGTTAACTATTCACCAGAAGACACACAAAAGAGAGAGACCTTTTAAGTGCCACTTTTGTCTCACGAATTTCAATGACTTCGGATCTGCGACTTCACAGGAGAATCTGCACCCACAAAAAGCCACCCAGCTGTCTGATCTGTTAGAAGTCCTTCACCCACAACTCCACCCTGTGCGGTCATCAGCAGGTCCACATGAGGGACAGGTCTTCTCCATGCAAAGTCTGTCACAAATGTCTCAGTCACAAGGGGAACTTCAATGTCCACCTGCCTGCTTACATGGGCCTCAGATCCTACTGCTGACACAAGTGTGACCAGGCCTTCCATCAACTGAGGACTTTGAAATGCCACCAGAAAACACATTCAGACATCACTTCACAGTGATTTCAACTCCTTCTTCCCAAGAAGAAAATTAATTTGTCACCTATGTTGCAGAATATGATGTATGGCAGGTTGTTAAACATATACTACAAGGTTTCTGGAACACAGTGAGGCTCCTATAAATTGGAAGTAAGATCCTTGAATGATAAGTACAGATCTTCCTTATGGGCTTCCTTTTTCTGTTTCATTATAAACTACCAGTTTCTTCCTCATGGGGTTTTTTTTGGTTGTTTCTCACACTGTCATTCTTCCAGCAAAATGCCAAGTCATTAATTGTTTCAATAAGTATTTCATAATTCAACTGTAATCTCTTATCTGTCCTCCTGTTCTACTTTATTTCATTGTACAATAGTGTGATCCCAGTAGGGTGCTCATATTTACTACAAAGTACTCAGGGAAGTGTCCATTTCTGCTTAACACTATTCCCCACCTGGACACCACCTTGAGGGACAGAGGGAGGATTTAGAAGGAGGCTGAGTGGGTCGTGTGTGGCAAGAATCCAATCACTCCCACTTCTACCTATAGCCCCCAATGTGCTGCATCTGTTATAAAACAGACTGGGGTAATGGGTGCTGAACGATATATAAGACCCCCCTTTTCCTCTGGAGGTTCATCCCTACCTACTGGGTGCATTTTCCCTGCTGTCTAAAGAAAGATGTCTCTTAATACCAGACATCAGTGAAAAGAAAAGGAACTTACTATTTGACATAATACAAACTAAAGTTCCCCACAAATGCACACAGTCCTCCCTGCACCCTCCATGTGGCAAAAGGGAGCACTTTCAAAGCCTCATGGTCCTGAGTGTCACCCAAACAGCGTGGTCACAACCAAGACACCAAAGCCCTGTGGTCCTAAACAGACATGGGTCCTAAGGAGTCCCATGGTCCTCAAAAGACAGACACCCAATGGCTGCTGCACCTCAGTTTAAATCCCAGTGCCAATCTTCCTCTGCAGCCCCGTTTCTAGCATCTCCCACAATTGGCCACAGCTCTCAGCATTCTGGGCAGCTGTGGCCCTGTGGTGTGAAGCCAATTATCTCCAAGCTCTTCTGGATCCTATTACAAATTTCTATTTGGGGCTCCCCTCTTGGCTGCACCCTGTAACAAATCCCTCCTTTCAGATGTACAACCCCTTTATACTCATATGAAAGATAGTGGATGAATGTCTCATCTTCTTGTAACTACTTCCTGCTGGACATGGATGTCGACCTACCTACACTTGGCTCAGGGGCTGCCATGAAAGGAGAGTGGGGAGGGTGCAGCATGAGGGTACTTCTTCCTGTTTGGGGAAGGACCTTACAGAATCCAGGTCAGTTGGCTGTCACCAGCAAGTGGCAGGCTTGATGTCCAAAGGGTGCCATTACTGGACAGTTGGCCTTCTAGTATTCTGGAGGTGAAAGATTTGAAAAGAGAGTTGGAAGCACAATTAAATCATAATCACTAAATGACAAGGGCAGAGACTTAGGGAAAGAATGGCTTATCTGGAGGAAGGTGTATAAGGCCTGCTACACCTATCCAAGTCCCTTGTGGCCCACGTGAGTTCACTTGGGCTGAGGGATATATATATTAGCATTTTCTCCTTTTCAAATTTCTGGGTTCTTTCTGTCCAAGCCTTTAGGACAGGAAAGAGAAAATCAGTTCTAAATTGAAACCCATAGACCACCCCTACCCAACCACTTAGTTCAGCCAACCTCTTAAATCTCAGGGGGCAATGATGAAGACAGGATTTTTGAGTAAGGCTTATATTGCAACCAGTCACTCAGATAATGAGGTCCTAGGCATACACCGTACAAAAAACAGAAGGAAGAACACATGGTCATTTACACAAAAATGCCCAAGCCAGTCTCTGTGCCAGTGAGACGGTCTTTTGGGAAGGTATCTTGTTACAAGGTCCATGCTGCAATGATATCTAACACTGGCATTTTGACAGGTCCTTTGTGCCCATACATTAAAAAACAAACTTTCAAGACAGTTGAGCCATTTCTCATGTCCAATACTGAGTGCGGTGATCCTCGTTGAACCGCATAATTTTTCTTCCTGAAATCACCCTCCTTGTTACTAAAGAGACTACTTTTAGTTCATCTTTTAAATTTTTCTTTTTGTTTGCATAAATACACTAAGAGCTGCCTGGAACACCTATGATCTTCAAGTCTGCTTTGCTGGAACTCACACAGGGAACCCTTAGATTGACTTCTCATTCGGCCCCTCCGGGCACAGAAGCAGAGCCACACAGCTTCCATCAGGCTTCACCTGTACCAGTTGTTTCTCTCAAATTCAGGAGGCTTCCATTGTGCCTACAAGTTCCTTTTTAGCCATCTTTCAGGAAAGCACAGTTCGTCCCTTCCCTGGAAAGACTGCCACGAACCTCACAGTCAACAAAGGTACCACGCTTTTCTCCTGGGCTTTTGCTAGATTCACAAGTCAATCACAGCTCCTTAGGGCTTTCTGGTGATGACCAGAACACACACATGCCTCCTTCAGGCATGACATTCCAGTTGAAATTTCAATTAGCAAGTCACCATTAATGACTGGTCTTAATAGATTTATGCGAAGAAATCTTATGTGATGCCAAAATTTCAAGGGATGAGGTAGGGAGAAAAATATCAAGTGTGAAGGAAAATCCTTTTTCTTCTGATATCCTTTTATATACCCTCTTTCATTTACATATCTTATACTTTTCCTTGTTTATTTTCCTACAAGGTGTGAAGATTTAAGCTTCCCTGGAATCGTCAATTCCCTATTCAGAGCAGATACAGAGCCAAACAGAACAGTACACATTCTATACAGGTGGAGGGAATAAAGGTAGAGGCATTCTGTTGTACCAGGGACTGCCATTGGTGCCTCTACAAAGACATGCTCCTTTGCCTCCAGCTGAAACATTCATCAGTCCTGAATGACCCTGCCTGAGTCCTGAGCGCCAAAGGCATTCTCCCCTACTGCCTAGAGGTGACGTTCTCTAGGTCTTACACATGACCTGGACTAGGTCTTCAGATACTGAGAATTTCTCATCAGAAACAACCAAATTGAAACCACATTCCCATAAAACCAGAAGACAACTAGGTGAGGTTTCCGTTCCTCCAGGTTGAAAAGTTTCACAACCTTTCCTACATACTTACTCATCCATATTTAACCATAATTCATTGTCACCCTTCTGTCTTTCACACACTGGGAAAGACTATACTTAAACTTAGTACTTCAAATCAGTTTGTGGCAGCCAAAGAACCTCAGCTTTATAAACACCTGCATGAAGTAACAAACACTGTCACCGTGTACTGGAGTTTGCTGTCCTTTTTCAGAAGAGGAATTTCAAACCTTCCTCTGGAATGCAGGTCCCAGTTTCCCCTTCCTCCTAAGTCACAGGCAGCAGTGGGGTCTTCATCCCCCTTAATCAGTGCTTTTGTTAGCCGTGTGTGGTAAATCCAGGGCTTAATTCCCATTAGCTTCAGGGAGGAATGCACTGTCAATAAGACATCGTAGGGAGCAGTCCACTGTTCAGACAGCTGTTGTTCAGGGCCTTGAGTCTTCCATGTCTTTAGTAGGACTGGGTCCCCTGGCTGGAATGGGTGCAGAGGCTGGTCAGAGGGGTAAACAGACCTGCAATGAGCAAACTGGTGAAAAGTGGTTCATGGTTGTTCTAAACGTTGTACATACTGATATTTTTTCATGCTCCAAATCTCGGGAGGTGTGCTTAAACATAAAGTCCAAGGGGTTTACCATAAACTATTTCAAAAGGACTCAGTTTAAACCCACTTCTGGGTGCCAATGTGATTCGGAGCAAAGCAATGGGGAGTGCCTGGCACTGTTTTAAATGTGTTTCCTGGCATATTTTGGCCAGAGTCTGCTTTATGGGATAATTCATTTTCTCAGTCCTTCCTGTGGACTAAAGTCTCCAAGATGCAAGCAATTTCCATTGTATCTGTAATGCCTGTCCAAACTTCTGGGCGGTTTCTGAAGTGAATGATGGTCCATTGTGTCTCTGAATGTTCAGGGGAAGTCCAAATCTGGGAATTATTTCTTGAAGAACCGTTTTGCCATCTCAGTTGCCTTTTCAGTCCTGGTGGGGTATGCTTTTACCTACCCAGAAATAGGATCCACGAAGACCAATATAAATCTGAAATTTCCCTTCCATTTAGGCATTTGTGAGAAGTCGACCTGCCAGTTCTCAAATGGGCACATCCCTTTATATTGTACTCCCTTTTCCATGGGGACACACTCTGTTTCAGGTTTGTTTCTGGCACATATCTGACAGGCTTGGCTGACCCTGTGGACAGTCTTTTGCAAATAAGGGCCTTTCAGATGTGGCCTAATGAAGTCCATGAGAGCATCTCTTCCATAGTGGGTCCCTTCATATAGTTGCTTGAGGATGGGATATACTGGAGGCAAAGAGGGTAAAAATCATACCATGGGTTGTTGACTGTCCACTTAGAATTGGGATCAGTGTTAGTAAATCTCCACTCATGGCCCATTTCTCATCTTGTTCTGTGTAATGAGGTTTAGACTCTGACAAACCCAGATGGGAAAATACAGCTTCTAAGCATGGCAACTCCTTGGCTGCCTGTCTTGCTGCTTTGTCAGCAACTTGGTTTCCCTGACTGGTTTGGGAACCATCCCTCTGGTGTCGTGGGCAGTGAGTTATACGAACCCGGTCCGGGACATCACTGCCTCCAACAACTGTAAAATCACCTCCACATGTTTCACATCCTTGGTCCCCGAGGTTAAAAGTCCTCTCTCCTTCCATTTTGCTCCATGGGCATGGACTACCATGAAGGGGACTTGGAATCTGTATACGTTAACTTTCTTTCCTTGGAACAGCAGTCAGGCTCTTGTGAAGGCTTAGTTCAACCTTTTGCACTGATGTTCTTGGGGCAAAGTTTCAGTTTCTATTACCTTGTCTGTAGTGGTCAACCCGTACCCAGCTTGTCACTGGCCATTGTCCATGAAGCTGCTTCCATCTGTACACAGTTCACATTCTGGTGATGCCAGCAGCTGGTCTGTCAGATCTGAATCTCCTAGAATAAACATGCTCAATTATTTCCAAGCAGTCATGCTCAAGGGCAGAGTCACTCTCCATGACTGAGAGTAGGGTGGCTGGGTTCAGGGTTATGGTGGTGTGCAAGGTGATTTTTGGATGGTCCAGCAAAATGGCCTGGTATTTCCCCATATTCCCTGCCATCACCCAATATCCTTCTCTTTGTTCTAGCAGAGTCAGAACCTCCTGTCACACCAGCACTGTGGTAGGTTGTCCCAAGGTAAACTTCTCAACTTCCTGTAAGGTGTCACAGGTGACTGCTATTGCCTGGAGGCGTGGTGGCCATCCTTTTGTTGTGTGATCCAGCTTCCTTGAGAGATAGGCTCTGGGTAAGGGAAGAGTCCCTAGTGTCTGGGTTAGCACCCCCAGTTCTATTCCCTGCCTTTCATGAATGTACAATTTGAAAGGCTTTTGTAAGTCTGGCAGTCCTGATGCAGAGGCCAAAACAAGCTCCTCCTTCTAAGTATCAAATGCCACCTGACAGTCCCCTGTCCATTCAAAGGGTTCAGAGTCCAGTCCTTTTGGGGAATTATACAATGGCTTTGCTATGACTCCAAAGTTTGGAATCAAGTTTGGAATCAAAATCCAACAAAACCCTGTAATTCCTAAGAACCCCGAAGGTGCCTTCCATTTTCTGGGATATTCAGCTTAGCAATGGCTTGTGTTCTATCTGCCATCAAACTTCTGGTACCCTGTTTTAGTTGAAATCCCAGATAGGCCACTTCCTGTCTGCAAATTTGGGTTTTATGAGGTGACACTTTATATATCCTCTTTGTCAAATGATTTAGAAATGTGATGGTATAGTGCAAACAGTACTCATAGATACTGCTGGCCATTAACAGGTCATCCACTCTTTGCAAAAAAACTCCGGATTTCAACTGATCAACCAGTAAGTCTTTTGTTAGCACTTCCTTGAATATATTCAGGGAGGTCTTATCCTTGTGGCAGCACAGTCCAACAATATGGGAGCGTGGCTTTAGTCCCTGAGATCTGCCATTGAAAGGCAAACAGTCGCTAAGCCTGCTCATCTATCAGTATGCAGAAAAAGGCATCCTTCCTTCCAGTCCAGAACTGAAAACCATTTGCTGCCCCCAGGCATCATAGTCCACAGGATGTAAGGGTTAGGCTCAGTGGGGTGAATGTCCTGGACAATGTCATTGATGGCCCTGAGATCCTGGACCAACCAATACTCATCCGAGTGTGGGTTTTTGACTGAGAAAATGGGAGTGCTGGAGGGTGACCAGCAAGGCTGAATTAGTTCTGATTTCAAAAACTTTTGCAACACTGGCTGAATTCTTTCTAAAGCCTCCTGTTTGAGGGGATACTGGTTGTTTTCACTGAGACCCATACCCCTTGTTTTAGATGTATCTGTATGGGTTGCACATTGACTGCTTTACCTGGAGTTCCATTAGCCCAAACAGTTCAGTGGACCTGCTCACAGATCTCAGGTGGGAAGGATTCACCTCTGGGGCCTGGGGGACAGGTAAGGAAATCCTGCAGCCACGGGGCATTTTCC